>NC_090442.1:281338913-284029746 GCF_031143425.1 Pleurodeles waltl
CCACGAGTTCCATGCTAGAAGCTTCTGCCTCGGCTCTGGGGGGCACCTCTGGATCCACTCTTGGATCCATACCAACTCCGCTTGTGCCAACGTAACCTTCTCTGGTGTTAGGACAGACGTTGAAGCTCCCGACATCAGTTGGGCCTACAGTCGGCATCAATCCTATACTTATTCCCGACGACTCAGAGCCGGACTGGCGTCACTCAACGCCGATTCTGTTTTATATGGGCTGTCCTGGGCCCAGGGCGGAACCTGACCCTTCTATCTATGGGGATAGTGTAGAGGGGTCACTGGATCCTTTAGTATACCAGCTTGACCCTGACATGGACTGGGTTCAGGATTTGGGCAACGCTAGCAGGCTAGATTTCCTTTCCTGACGCTGTCATGCTTTCTCCTCCTACCGTGGCTACGGAGGACAGAGCCTCATACTCTATGATGGTAAGAAGGGCTGCTGAGGTTTTGCACCTCAAGCTTCCTTCTGTGAAGGCCAGGACTAACCTCCTGACTAAGGTGCCTCAGCCTGGGGCTTGCAGTTTGGAACCCCTTCTTCCCTCTTAATGAAGCCCTTACGGACGTCTTACTGGGCACCTGGTCCAGACCCAGCACAGGGGCTCCTGTGAATAGGATGGTTGTCCGCTGCAATCGGCCTGCGCCGACCGACCCAAAATTCCTGACCCATCATGCTACACCTGAGAGCCTTGTGATCCAGGCTTCTTCATCATCTTGCACATTACCTTCCGCTCCCCTGGATAGGGAATGAAAAAGACTGGATAACCTTGGGAAGAAAATGTTTTCTTCTGCAAGTTTAGCGCTGCAGTCTGTGAACACCGCATGCCTCTTGGGCTGATACTCCCATACTCTCTGGGATACGGTCGCGCAGGTGCTGCCTCGAGTCCAGGAGGAGGCCTGGGCGGTTCTCTCCCAAGCTGTTACTGATGGGAGAGATGCAGCAAAGTTCATGATTTTTTGTGGACTGGATACGACTGACTCAATAGGTAGATGAGTTGCATTGACAGTGGCCTTGAGGCGCCACGCTTGGTTGAGGACGTCTGGCTTTTCAGAGGATATCCATCAATCTCTGATGAACATGACCTTTGATGGCACCTGTCTCTTCGGAGACAAAGCGGACTCTGCGCTTGAGCGCTTTAAGGATTCCCGGGCTACGGCTCGGTCCCTTGGTCTTGTAGCTGGTCCTCGCCCCCAACAGTCTGCTTTTCGCCCCTTTCGTGGCTAGGGAAGGGGCACCCAGCAGCGTTCATTTCCACCCAGCTACTGACCCGCACATGCTTTACAGCCCCCGCACGGATGCAGGATCCCACGTGCTCATGAATCGGGGAGCCAGCAGTCCACTCAGTCCACCCTTCCTCCTCCACTGCACTGCCTCCAACCCTTCCTAGTCCGCTGGAACATTATGGACCAGTTGCCGGCAGGATTCACCATCACCTGTCCCACTGAGAATCCATCACCACGGACAGGTGGGTGTTGCAAATTGTCCAAAGGGGCTACTCCCCTTCGAGACTTCCCCTCTGACCATGCCACCATCAATCGATCATCTGTCAGAGGATCATTTGGCACTTCTGCTTGAGGAAGTCAAGGCTCTATTGGCCGAAGGCGCCATAAAGAGGGTCCCTACACCAGAAGTAGGTTGTGGTTGTTATTCCTGCTTCTTTCTGGTGCCCAAATAGGAGAAGGGCCTTTGCTCTGCCCTACATCTCCAGTCCCTCAATTTCTTCCTCAAGAAGAAGTTCAGAATGCTAACTCTGGCTCAGGTCCTGGCTGCCCTGGACCCTGGAGACTTGCTGGTAGCATTGGACTTCCGCATTCCCGTCCTGCCAGCCCACAGACGTTACTTGTGATTCGTGGTAGGTCACAATCCATCTCTGCCTTTTTAAGGCTGCCAGACCAACCTTCTCTGTTCAAATCTCCCATTATTGGGAGGTTTCTTAAAGGACTCACCCACATGATCCCTCCTATCCTGTTCATAATGCCCCAGTAGGATTTGAACTTGGTTCTTGTATATCTCATGTGTGCTCCTTTCGAGCCGCTCCTCAACTGTCCCTGCGGCTCATGACTCTTAAAACTACCTTCTTGATTTGCATCACCTCTGCTCGCAGAGTGAATGAGCTCCAGGCTCTCTCTTCAGAACCACTATTTCTGGCTGTCCATCCTGAGAACGTGGTGCTTCGTTCCAGGGCTTTCTTCCTTCCCAAAGTAGTGACACCTTTTCATATAGGCCAGTCAATCGCCCTGCCTACTTTTTACGCACCCCCACATCCCTCTCAGGAGGAGGAGAGACTCCACCGTCTGTATCCAAAAAGAGTGTTGTCGTTCTACCTAATACGTACCAAAGATTTCCGGGTGGACGATTAACTGTTCGTGGGTTATGTGGGTGCGAAGAAAGGTAGGGCTGTGCAGAAGAAGACCATCTCGAGATGGGTAGTTCTCTGCATCAAGATGTGCTACGCTTTGGCGAAAAAGCAACCCCGGGTTTGCGTGCTCATTCCACCAGAACTGCTGCTGCCCCGGTGTTATCACACAAAGTACCTGTTCTGGGTTTCTTCCAGGCATCGCTGCACACATTCACCAAACATTACTGCCTGGATAGTCCGGTCCGCAGAGACTGCTACTTCAGCCGTTCTGTCCTGCAGGACTTTTAGGTGTGGTCTTAGTTTGAAACCCCTCACCGGGTATGATATTGCTTGGGAATCTATTCTAAAGTAAGGAATCTGCAACTAGAAGTCCTTGTCAGATGAACTAGTTACTTATCTTCGGTAACGATTGATCTGGTAGAGACATATTCTAGTTGCAGTTTCCTTACCAACCCGCTCTGCGAACTGATTTCTAGGGACAGAAACTTCCCTTCAAGGGCCCTAGTTTTGGCACACCATTCTCAGTGTTCATGGCTCCACGCTACTGTGGAAAGTCGTGAAAAGAAATTAACGTCTGCGCACCGGGGTGGCGACTATAATACGCCAGCGACATCATCATGGAGACCGCAACGCCAAAAATGCCTGCGGAGTCGACCGATGCCACCTGATGGCGTGCAGGAGTACTGCTCGAAGAAAAATCTCCGGATCCAGCCTGACGCCTGGGGGAAATTCTAAGGTAAGGAATCTGCAACTAGAATATGTCTCTACTAGATATATTGTTACCGAAGGTAAGTAACTTTTTCTTTAATGATAGACTCCTAACTGGAACCCAGAGGTAAAGACTTAGATGCTATATTGCAATCTGTGTTGGCAGTAGTATACCACGTCCCTTTTGCCAGTTTGGGTAAAGACTGTGCAAAGGGCGTCCTCTAAAAAACGAGAAAATTAGAAGTTATTGTTGTTCATGTCAGAATTCCTGTGTAACATCTTCATAAACATTTAAGCAGTGCACTACAAATAGTTTCAGGTGATCATTAAATATGGGTTATGAGGTACACTAGTATTGGACTTAGTTTGCCTTGCAGTGTCAGAGTGAATCCTGCTGGAGGGAGTAATTCTCCCTTCAATGTGCAGTGCATTTATGTCTGACATGCATTAAGCTGCACATAAAAGAATAGCCAATTTTGTAGACCGTTTTCTAGATAAATCCTCTTTGTCTAATATGCTTAAGAAATGGAGCATAGCATTAATCCCCAAAGGTGTTTGTACCTAGGTTCAGACGGATGGAAAGCCTGATAGCTTTCAGAAACCAGTGGGAGTTTTACAACATGAAATTCCCACAATGTCCAGCTGAAATAGTTGACCTGCATGCATTCACAGTTCTGTAGGCTAAGCCTTCTTCAGCAAGATATGACAACTATATTGACATTCCTTGCCAGATACTGACCAGGCCAACAACTTGTGAGGCACTATGAGAAAACATTGAGGTACTGCTAATTTTTCACATTGAGTTTAAAATGATCCACGCTTAAAAATGTGTCACAAAGTTAATCTGTAGTATAACTGATGTCACTGTATAAAGTACATTGGCCACAATGGAAAAAGAAAGAAAAAAACCCATACCACACTTAGATGAATTTCTGGGAGAACCCCTATATCGTGTGGGAAATTGACCCTAGGTCGTAACCCAGAGAGGTTACTGAAAGCACTGAACATCCCTACAATAGTTTTAGTTAGCAATACAGTTCATGGGAAATTAAGATGGTTCCAGGTAATATCATCATTGTCTATTGTTGTCCTTTATATCCTTTGCTGTTCTCGTGTAAGTAGTCATTTAGTCATCTTCATGTGTTGTGATACCTTCTCAATAATGGTTCTTATCAGGTCATCTTCAGAATGCCCCTTAATCAAAAAGTGGGCAGTCATCTTTGTCGTATTGCAAAGACATTCAGTGGACACCTCTCCTGACCTTTATTTTTCTGGAGCTCTTGCTGATGTATTTGAGCACACGGGGACACTTGATGAGGTAAATAACATTAGTAGAATTCAAGTTGGTATGTTTTTTTTTGTTTGCAAGGTCTAGGTAGTCTTAGGTCTACTGTTCATGTTGGCAACACAAACCGGTGTTTTGTTCATAATGGATGTTTTTTCGTAGTTTGGTGTGTACCTATAACTCCCCCCCCCCCCCCCCCCCTCCAGATCTGTATTACTTTAAAATTAAGCCTAATTTTCTCCAGAGTATGTATGCACCTGTGTTCATTGATAATCTTCTTCACCTCAACTGAAGTATTGTTATATGTACTGACTTGTATCAATTGTGTTGGCTCTTTCCTCTGTTTGTCCTCCAGTACACCTACTCTTTGGTTATTTTTTGGCTGTGGTTAAAATGCCAACACAATTTTCAGTGTAGGAGTTTACTTATAGAAAAGTACTGCAATTAGTCATTCCACTGTACAAAAAGCAAACCGTCAAAGTAGGCTGTGAGAGTATGGAATTCCCTCCCAGCAAAAATAAGCACCACTTAAAACCAATTGGAATTTACAAGAAATGTTAAGAGCTGGCTATGTCCAATGTGACCTTCAAGAATACTCTGACACACCATCTTCTACAAAATGCAACACACAGCTATAATGTGTTCTATTAAACAACCAGCAGCCCTGGCCTACTGGCCAAGATCATATACAGAACTTTTTCTATCCCATTTGCCAGCAGATCTTCTTCCACTCAATACCTTTGTCAGAACCCCTTTCAAATGCCCAAGGCATGCAGGAGTTACTGGGCCCAACCATGGTGGTTGAGGCCTTTTATTCCTGATGTCCTGGGGCCCGACCTACTGTAAATCCTGATCAGCTGAGCGAAGTACCCACTATGCTCTTGACTCTCAGTGGTAGCTATGGTCGAACAATCCCAACGCTCCCTGGTGGGTGGGGCTGGGTGTGGAAATGATTACAGATCAGTGAACATGACTCGTACCCCAAAGAGCACGCTGCAGTGTCAATAAATCAATGTCCAGATGAATACTTATTTTTATACTAAAAAAGAAATATTTTATTTCAGACTCTACGCATTCAAAGCAATGTTACGACATATATAAACAATTACACATTTCTCCTTAAGGTCGGGGCTCTAGTGTTTTGAACAAATGTCCATCCCACATGCTTTTCGTAATGTGGTAGGGGTTATTCCCCATTCTATGGTGGCTGCATCCAGGTAGTTCTCCCTAGTTGGCCTTAACTAAAGAGTCCACTCCGACTTCATAAAATAGTGAAAAGTGTTATGGGGCCACAACACCCTCAGCAGCGCGTTACCTGTGACCCACTGGGTCCGTAACCAGTCTTACCCACTCTAGCACTGAGGAGCTTTGCAATGTTCCAGCGAGTGCCTCAACCACTGGCACTTGCACTGCTCCAGTCCTTTTCGTAGTGTCTTCTGCACGAGGCTCTCTCATAAGCATACATGGCTAGCTCCAGCAGCGTTCGGAGTTGCTCCGGTGCTCCTGCATGATAAGTCTTATGCTCCATGTACATGATGGTGGGGAATCGGAATCCTCTGGTCCCAGCTGGGGGTCCAGGTAATGTGGTGATGCACACGCAGCATCTTCCTCAATTTCATATGGGCAACACAGGGTCAATTCTCGTTGCTTTGTGGTGACAGCTCTCATTTTCTTTGGCTACATCCTGATTCTTGCAACCACTTGGGTATGAGCGGCCCTTCCTGGCGAATGGGGTTACCTTAACACTACTGACCAAGGTGCCGGACCGCACCACATGGTAGTCCGTACCACATCAGCTCCAACTGGCATTTGGGTTCGCCGCTAGGCTCCGCACAGCCTTCAGCCTTTCATCTCAGGCAATAACTTTCATAACCACCTCTCCTGGCATATGGGATCGCCAGGGGATCACTTGTCTGCTCAGGCCTATCTTCACAGCAGCCTCCTTCTGGCATAATCGGGGTTGCAGACCGTAATCTGCAAAGGGCAACTTTCCCATAGGTAGAGCAGCTGGCTCTTCACACTGGGAGTCCACTCAGTTGGGCTCCCAACTGGACCTTGCTCCCTCCTGTACTCTCCTTTCCTTCACAGGTCACTCTGGTCTTGACAAGCAGGAAGGTCCTGATGCTCCAGGCTCCAGAGCAGGTGGTCTTGTTTTTTCTGGGTGATGGCCTCTCACCCAGGAGCGAGACTAGCAGTCCTTGTCCCTTAGTCCTAGTCACAGGCAGATGTCTTGCAGATCTTCTCCTCACACAGCCTGTCTGGCTACTTGGCAGATGACAAATTTTGGGATATGAACCTCTCTTTATTATAGTCCATTTCCAAACACCAAATGGGATTTAAGCTCTGGGTCTTTGAAGTTTTATGTTGGGGGTTCTGCTTCTTTTTTGAAGTGTATACTTTTCTATCACTTCTTCCTCTTGAAAGGCTGTCCACCTTAGCAATCAAGACTCTAAAGCTGATAGTCCAACAACCCAGGCTGCGCAAGTGACTAGAGTTCAAAACTGGATGTCGGCCACAGTGATATGTACATCGATAAGTTAATCCCGGGCTCCCAGCCCTACTCTTAATGATTTCCCTTAATAGCCCCACCCTTTTGAATATTTGGGGGGAGGGGATTGGGGGCAGTCGCTCTCGCTCTCTCTCTCTCCTTCTCACTCTCCATCTCTCTCTTTATCCAGTATGTCCCACACACCTCGCAGGAATGCAGCAAAGTGCAAATCTGTCTGGGGGGGGTTGGGGGGGGGGGGGACGACGGAATTCCTCTACTTCTCATGTCATCACCAGGTAGGCTGTGGGTTCTCAAAATGAAACCCAGGGTCCACCATGTAATATATCATAACCGTCAAACTTGCACTCATTGTATGGACGTAGCACATACACTGTTCAGTAGAGTTACCTCCAAACATTGTGCCATCACATACACATACATTCAGCCCAACATTCATTCTGTGTGTACTGTTCAGTACTGTAGCCTTTCTGTGTTATGCTATGGTATGCTACTTTCAAACATAGCCAGTACAAACATTCCCCTTGCACACACCTAACAACACTTTACCCTCATGTGTTGTACTTCTTGCAAGCTTACATACACCCAGCTCTTTCTTTCATTGTGCACTCACTACAGAGCACTATAGCTCTCACGTAATGTATTCCTCTCCAGTATACACCCACTGAGTACACACATTCATCATGCACGCACTGCACAGCGCTGCTTCATCCCTGTACTGACCCCTTCCCAGGTGCACACACATTCAGTGCATCAACACCACTCCTGCGCTGCACAGCACTCTGCATCCAACTAATGTAGGCCAAAGTTGAGTTAAGCACACCTTAGCAGATCTTCAAATTGGTGAGTGAGCACGCAGGCCTCACTCCAGGACCTTTTTACTACTACAGATCACTACATGGAATGCTGCCATCACTATGCTGCTTAACTCCTTGTAAAGGCAGTAGCCTTCCACCATTTTGAGGGTAGCACTGTGGGCACCCTCCTCATCCAACAAGACTGCAGTCCTTGAGACAGGCCACAACAAACAAGCAGTAGGTCCAAACAACAGTACAGTTCGGCACCCAGGGCAGTGGTATACCTCCATAACCATGCAGAGGACATTTCCGTTTCAACAGCCTGGAATGTAAGAATTGTCAAGCATGCAAATACTGATAATGTCTTTCTCCTAATATCACCTGATAAAGGTTGAATGAAATTCGACAAGCTTCCTCTGTGTTTTGCATAATCCATTCATAAAACAAAAAGGACTTTGATTCATGACCAACGAGTACCTAGAATCCTCTGCATGCCCTGTCCCACTTAGTCCACTCCTATTTGAAGTTGTATGTCTTTATTCGACTTGTACACAAATATGCTCACCCTCTGACCTTTCTGTATGTACTTGTGTAAATTGCCCGTCTTTCTTTCGCACTTGACTGCCATCTATCAATCTTACTGGCTTTTTATATCCTCTCTACCGTACTAGAACATTCTCCGAATTTCAAAATAAAGAATATTAATCCTGCGGTTACACTTTTGCACTTTTCTCTCATGACCTCTAGTTTGGTGTTTCCAGCTGAAGTTAACTGAACTTCCATTTACTTGTACTTTTCGACAAACTTGTTGTTTGACCTTTAAACCTTTTAAGGTTGTCTGTCAGGCTTTTTGATTTTCTCCATTTATCACTATTTGAGTTCTTTACCGCAAGACAACCAGAATGACTTGTTTCCTAGACCACAATTTGACAAAAGACTTACTTGTTTGTATATGTTTTTTTTTTTTTAAGTTCTAGATTTGCCTGATTGCACCTTTTAGATGAGATGTGTGCAGAACCATGAGCACCCTCGCTTGTCTTCTTTCTAAGTATCTTAAGTATTAGTAACTGCTCCTTTGTTCATAACACCAACCCTCCCTCACACCACAACCCTAGAAGTTTCTATTTTGAGTAAAACAAAAAAAGCAACAAAAAACCTAAAACCTCAAGGCTGGTGAAGGGAAATGGTAGTTGGGTAAGGATTAGGGCATATTGTGTTAGCTGGCACCAAGAATTGGCTATCAATCTTGTGGCTATGTGCTTTTTTTTTTAACCTTTAAAGCCTGGGAACATACGTATTGAAATGTAATTCTGTTTGTCTCTGTTCACTAAGTCCTTCAGTACCTACATTGTTTTACAGCCAAATAAATGATATTGAATGTTCATTTTAACGTGTTTGATGTACCATTATGTGCAAGCATGCTCCATTGATTAATCTGTTTTTGATACTGTTGTCTAGGTTTGCCCCTGACGAGCAGAGCCTTTTGGATAAAGGTGGCCTTTACACAGACCACCTTTCTGTCCGTCCCTCTCATCAGGTAAGATAGAGTTGATGGTAAATCTCTTATACTCCTTAGCGCTGAATATGGTTTGGGTAACATTCCTTTAAGGCTATGCTATTGGTGTTGCAAGAGAGTAGGGGTAGTAGATAGGGTCCTTGCAAGTGTTCTTACATATGCATCTTGTCTCCTCCTGTTTTCACTTTTATTTGTATTGTACTCATGGGCCCAAAGACTCTTAGCACTTAGTATGAGAAGCTCTAAAATATAAATTGATACTTTAACCAAGTCTGTGAGGCTTCAGTCTGAATTATAGTGTGCATGAGCATGCACACACCCACCCCTAAAGAGATTGCACAACTCAGCATAACCTTTTTAAAAATAATGGTGAAGCTTGACCAATTAATTTTTCTTTTGGGTCACAAGAGGCAATAGTGTACATGTGAGGCGGGAGAGGAAACCAAGCCAAGAATCTAGCAGTTATGTCAAAAGGACGTCATGTACTGGGTGTAGAGATAACAGATCCATTGGTTAGAAGAGGTGCAAGATCTGCAGGCAGTTCTGATAAGTTAAAGAGGCTTAAGACCATACTGATCATGGGCAGAAAATAAGTGGCAGACTGGAAGCCCACAATTGCCACAATTGGGTCAAGTCTTGGTAAGTATGGAATAATACATGCATACCTGGTATAATCATTTGCCGAAAAAGTCTCTGAAGTCATGGAGAGAAAATGAAGGGTGGTAGCTTTATTGCCATTTAAGGTGGAATGTAATGCCTGTAATGCCTGGAACTTAGTAGAATTCCCATGAAGGCTTCCCTGATAGTGTTCAGTCACAGCCCTTTTAGTTGAATCAAAGCTTATTATTCTGAAAATGTTGCTGTTAGTTTTCCTTGCAGGGTGCAGTCTTTCATGGTAATTTAATGGTGGAGTAGTGTCCTCTCATCAAACGTTTTCATAACCAGATTGTATGTGATTGTACTAATGGCTCCAAGCTAAGTTGCCGTTTTAATCTCACTTTAAGGATTGATGACTTGATTTTATCATTAGTTTCTGCCTGCGGCTTTTTGCCGAAGTCAGTCATTATAACATGAGCATTGGCGAAGTCCATTAGTTCACCTCTGCGTTCACTCACTTTCCCATTAAAGCTGCTAGTCAGTGCAATTTGGTGTTAATAATCCATACAACAGAGGTGGGTATTATTCAGAATGACGTTACATAATTGTTGGTAATATTTAGGTTTCGCCTGCACAACGCCTGTGCTGTACTTGCGAAATCTCTTGTAAATAAATTAAAACAAAATAAAACAGACTTAGAGCCCACCCATTACCTACCTTTACTTACCATTCGTTTGTTCAGATGTTGCTCTAATTCTTTTGGTTCCTATTGTTAAGCTCCCCGCTCCTCCTTCTCTCCAACACCTTCCTCCTGGGTCTTCGCTGTGGTCCCTGCCATGGAGCCTAGACCAATTACTGCTGCTTGTGGACAGTGTCTTTCCACTGGCTGCATGCTCCTCCAAGTACTCGTTTTTTTTCTTTTTTTACTTTTCGACTTGCATTCCTAGGGTGCATGTTTCTGCAGTTCCCCTCAATCCTGACCATCATTTATGTTAATGCACTGTGGAGTGAGTGAGAGCTTTCACTCTCTATTCTACACTGTATATCTATTTCCATGCTTAAAACTGTGAGTGAATGTGTTTTTTATTGAACAGGCGATTCAACATTTGTCAAAGTATGTTTTAGTTTTCCATGGTCCATTATGTTTTGTACTGTGTGACATCTCTGGATCTGCAAATGCTGTGCTCTTGAATGGATGAAAACGCAAGGATTGAGAGGAGTGGATGTTGCATAACAACTAGAGCTGCCAACTTTGGACCTGGAGAACCAGGTTTGAGTCTGCGTCGTTTCCTGTGGTTCTAGGCAGACAGCTTAATCTTCCCGTCCCTAACTAAAAAATGAATGTGTTTTTTTGATAATGTAACTGACTGGTGCTCATATAAAGCGCTCCAATAACTTTGGGTCAAGTTTGCGTTATATAAAACTGTAATATATATAACTGCAATATAAAATGCATTGTGAGAAAGGCCTGCGATTACGCCACTGTGCTACTCGACATTGTTTCACACACACACCCCTCCTCCCACTCTCCTCTGTTTCCTACTCTCCTCCCTTGTGTTTCTTAAACATTCAATGCTTTTTTTTTTTATAATCATAATGCACAGCAGCGGGTGGCTGCTATTAAACGTGGCTTAAATGGGGAAAAAGCGCTATGAAGCAATGCATCATATAAAAGAAAAACATTGACAAAGCCAATAGATCTCGCATGGGTGAAACTTATTGGCTTTGGTGTTGCTTGTTTCTTGCTCGAAGACAGCAGGATAGTAGTAGCCATTGTCATAAGTGAGCTACAGCACATGGTGGTTCAGAGATGTACAGCCTTTTTGTCATTTTTTAGGCCTTGGTCTATGCATGGCAAATTGTTAGAAAATCTTTGCTAGATAAATAAAATGGGGTTTCTCTCCACTCCGATGAGTATTTATCGTCAACCTCACACTATTGACTGTTTGGTGCATCATCTCCCTCCCTTCTCAGAATGCTTGTGTTGCAAGGCATGAGGAACTAATTTACATTTCAGAAGTACTCTGAATCATCACCTTTTAATTTTTTTTTTATCTCGTTGAGTGACTGTATTGAAAGCAACAGGTTTCAAATCTGAGTTATCCTAAATCCTATACATTCTTAGAGGAACATTCAGCCAGACCTTTTCATTGATTTGTCTGTTTTACTGTCATTCACATTTTGCTTCCTCCCACCACAGCATACAGCATAGGACAATAGGTCAGCCCACTTGTACCATTGGCTCCCATCATTGTGAGTGATGGCATTTTGTTTGTCTCTCGAAAACGCATGAAGAGATGCAGATGTGACACAAAATAGAGCCAACATGGAAATATTGCCTTTTTTAAATTGGCATCTTTTATTACACTGAAACCTTGGTGCGTCAGAAAGTACTGAGATTCTGACCGCTTGTCACCTCTCACTGCTGCTGTTTTTGCGGTCCTCTGCCCACAAGATCCTGGTGCTAACAACATGTAAGAACAACCAGACACCAATGCCCATTAATCACTGTACCAATCCGTTTCTTACCACCACAGGAACTCTAGTATTCCTTTCTAAGCAGAACGTCCACTAGTGCAAACTCCAGTTGCTTGCTTCGAGTCTGCTCTCAAGTCCTTGGGATTGTGCTCTGTTAGTTTGTAGCAGCCTGCTCTGTCATGCTGATATAAAGAGTACTTTAAGGTGCAGTGTGCTGTTTTGCTGCTCGGAAATGGTGGATCTTGATGGAGTAAGTCGAAGGTTCTTTATCTCACCAGTCTTTCCTGAAAGGGGAGCAAGACATAAATGAGAAGAATCATGTACTGATGATGTCATAAACACGCCACTCCAAGATGGCCATTAGTACAGGGTAGCCAAATAGCAGACCTGACTTTGAAGTCCCCTTTCTGCTATCATGACACGAGTTGGCTGCATGAACACAGTATTGGAGCAGTTGTTTAGGCTAGTAGTTCAAGTACTGTTACACCAAATATTTAGACACTAGTAAACTTATTTTTTTGTTTCAGCATGGTTCCTGTCTTGTGCGGATCCTTGCACTCATTTGAGTATAATGTTTTTTTTGGTTTTTTTGCAACAGCAGAGTTCCTCCTAACTGACAATACATCTTATGTAGTTATTTGTATATTTATGTATACATGTTTTTCTCCAATTTTGCATTGGTGTGTACATCAAATGCGTCTGCAATATCAATCTTAACTGTATTTCTCCTGTTGTACAAGATCGACCGTTAAGTCTGAAAAGCCTGGATAGTAACGTAAGTTGATGAGGAATATGACCCCTACTTCTCTTCACATTTTTCTTCATAGTATAGTTAATGGACAGTCATACTACAGTTTCTGTTTTTAAAGAAACTTCAGATTTTAGTGATGGTTATTAATTGCGTTTTTAATACTCGCAGGTTCTTCCTGAGGAGATTGTAAAAGAGTGCAAACTTGGGCCAGCACTCTTGTAGAATGTTCTTTAATTTACCTGATATAAATGGTAGCAGCTGCACATTATGATCAACCAGTTATTGTCTATTAATAAACTAGCCACCTGCATTGTGGAGTTTGGAAGATCTCCGGCTCTACGAGCCACATATAGTACAAAAAGTGCAGTTTGATGGGAGGATTCAGACAGGCAATGGAAATCATAACCAGCTTTCCAATTGGTGTTAATTCTGTTTTCTTGTGTGTTATATTATAAAAGTAAATTGTGCTTCCTGCAGTTTTGAGGTATTGACAGATAACCTGTAATTTTGTATTTTCATTTGCGCATCGAGCGACCTAATGAATGAATGAGGAGATTTCTAAAGTGCGCAGCAACTACGATACTTTCCCAGCGCTAAAACAGACGGCTAAAAGGAAAATATAACCCCCCCCTACAGTTTGAATAAATTTGTTTTCAGTTGTTTTCAAAATACGTTTTTCTCTGTGATGCATCTGTGAAGTGGGAGCTCATTCCAGTACTTGGCTGCCAGCACTGGCCAGGCTGAAACGCCCCACTTCTTACATTTAGTGTAGGGAATATTCGGTCGCCAAGTAGACTGTGAGCATAGAAGTCTTTTAGGACGGTATTTTACAAACCTTTTGGACAGGTATTTAGGACCAGTCTTATAGAAAGTGAAATGTTCCACTGTCAGAGCTTTAAAAATAATCCTTTTTTTTTTTACTGGTAGCCAGTGCAGTTGGTTACGGTAGAGGGAGATTGTGGAATGTCTGGGAAGTTTCAACAAAAGCTGAATAACTGTATTCTCTTCGAGATGTAGTCTCTGAAATAGGTAGTCGGGACCCCAAGGCACAGAATGTTAACGTTGTCTAGTCTTGAGAGCATCAGTGCTTGGACAGCTGGTTTCTGGGTTTGCCAGGGCAGGAGGTTAAGAAATTTTCTCAACATCCTCATTATCCAACAGGAGGTTTTAACCACTGCTAAGATCTGGGATAAGATGGACAGATGGATGTCGACGTACACCCCTAAATTCTAGGCCACTTCTGAAGGGCTCGGAGTCAGGAGTTTGGTTTTAAAATGGAACTAGTTGGCCAGGCCTCTAACCATCGAGGCATGGGGTTGACACCAAACAGGACCTGTTTTCTCTCGGTCACATTGTAGAGAGTTGGCTTTAAGTCGTCCCTTCACTGCTACCATACAGGCTGCACATTTTGACTTGGCTTCCGATGCATTGTAAAAGCTGGGTGTCATCTGCATAGGAAAACACCTTGATACCGAATGAGTCAATTAGGTATGCCAGCAGTGTCATGTAAATATTAAAAAGTGTGGGGCTCAGGGCTGAGCCCTGAGGAGCTCAACACTTGAGAATCTTGCCTCAGAAAAAAACGGCCTAAGCCACATGGCCTTCTCTCTATGGTCCTGAAAGGAGCACAGCCATTCTAGGGCCGTCCCTCCACACAAATAGAAGCAAGGCAATGTAACAGGATCTCATGTGAGATCATGTCAAATAGAGCTGAGAAGTCTAATAGAATCAGGGTGGGTTATGGCCAGCATCCAGCGTAAAATTAATCGAGTTTATTTTCATAAGTGCTGCATCTGTGCTGTGGTGAGCCCTAAAGCCTGTTTGTGAGGAGAGCAGAACATTGAAGGTGTCCAGGCTTGTCGATAGTTGAATGTTTACGATCTTCTCATTGATCTTAGAGACCCCCAGGAGCAGAGAGATGGGTCTGAAATTGGAGAAGGTTTCTGTGTCAGCATTTGGATTTTTTGAGAAGGGGGTGACATTTGCCCTTTTCCAAGAAGCGGGACTATCCCAGATCGTAGAAAGGTAGAGAAGAGATTGTGATAAGTGGAGCTTAATCCGTCCCCTATTGGCCTCTCAACATGAGGAGGGACAAGGATCCAGGGAGAGCCAGATTCACATTTGTCAAAGAAGCTTTCCAGTTCTTCTACAATAGGAGGGACAAATTGCGGCAGTTTACCCTGAGCCAGCAGCATTATTTCAATTTGAGCATCACCATAGGGCTCATTGCCTTTCACCTTTAAAAGATTATCCTCAATTTTACAAATGGTGTCTTTAAAGAATGTACTCAGCGTTGTACATAGGGAAGGATTAGTTCCGGGAGGCGGGGGAGAGAGGGGGGTGTGGAGAGGGGGAGGGGAACTACAGTACCTTTTGGGATCCAGAAAATCAGCCAATTTAAAAAATGTATTTTGTGTTATTGTTAGCTTTACCAATTTTGTGAGAATAGAGTGTGTCGTACAAGCTTCAGATTGTTGTGGTAAGTGCTCAGGGCAGCTTTGTACCAGGTCTGTCTATTTCCATGTAATGTTTCCTCCGTAGACTTTCTAATTTCTTACAGTGCTGTCTTTCTCTGGCTAGTTTGTTAGTAAACCAGCGGGTGGAGAGTTGGAGTCTAGTAGTCCTTAATGTAATTTTAGGGGCAGCCGTGTTGGCGGCCTTAGTAAGCCAGTTATTCACCATCCCCTTGTCTGACATAGTATCGCCAGTTAGCGCAGGTTTGGTAGATGCTGGTATCTCCTTCAGTAAAGATATATCAACCTTGTTCCAGGTTCGGTTTTTGCGTGGGGGCGGTGGAATATTCTTACTATTAGGTGAGGTCCAGGGCCAGGAGAAAGGGTAGTAAAAAACGGTCAGAACAAGGGACCTCTCTAGGTCTTCCAAGATCGAATGGGGTATTGGTGAATATTGCGTCGATTATGTGATCTTCTCTCTTTGTAAATCCCATGAGAGTCGTTGATAGATCAACAGCTGCATGCGAATCGGACAGCTTCAGTGACAAGCTGTCAGATGGATTGTCCAGCTGAATGTTATGATCACCCAGACTCGTAAAACTTGCATAGTTGACGATTTTATGTGCAAGTGTCTGGGTGATGGAGTTGGTAAAGTCTCCTGAAAACCCCAGGGGGCGATATAGAAAAACCCTGTCAAAGGAGCAGTGGGCAGAGGGTGAGGTGCAGAAAGCCACGGCCTCTGTGCCTACCAGTTCTACCTAATGTAGAACTGTAACACATCTTGTGTTAAGCTTTTTTTTTTTTTTTTTTTAAAGTTCTGATACAGAAAGCCCCTAGACATTTGAGTGCAATGGCATTAGGAGCTACACTTACAGATCTATACTCATAAGATAGATCAAATCAAAATTTCACATTTCTGCTCAAGTGTTATGTTGAAGGAGCCCTCACTAAATTACAGATCTAGCCATAGTTACTATCGGTAAAGGGTGATGTACTTTTCATTCAAAATAACTTAACACATCTCCACTAAAATCACTCTCCCTACTCTTGCATGTTTCAGCTTTAACAGACATCCTCACTGTAACAGCTTTTATATTCATTGTGTGTGGTGGAAAATTAAATAATACTAGAGAACTCCTACCTGCAGATGTTAATTTATAACTAACGTGTAGTGTTAGCTATCATTCACCTTACAATGACACTTGGACAGACTTATCTGCTGCAGCTATCAACCAAAACATCCCAAATAAATCTGCTACCAGCCATCTCTCACAGCAGATATTATTTAGAAACACTATTCAACAATATATTTTACCATACAACATGGCATCACTTCCTCTTTTAACCATTCACCCCCTCAGATTGGCACATACAATAGGCCCACTTCATTGGTGCCAAGTGGCCCCATGGTGTAGAGGACACAGTCAGCCAATAATGTCATTTAGCCATCAGCACTTTACATGCTGATACGTTGGAGCCCATGCTTAAAATTTTTAAAATCAACACTTCAGGTCACCGAATGAAAGTGCTGTTGGTTGGTGGCAACGGCACAGGACACCCTGAAAGCATCACACGTGACACTTTGCCAATTGGATATTATGCCCTCTGGTGACTTTGGCAGCCAACCCACCCTTTGACTGGCACCAAATGCAAAGGCCACTGATGTGGAAATGATAGTCTCAGATGTCATGTGGCTTTCTGCTCCTTCTCTATGTGTGTGTGTCTGATTCCTGACGCCGCTTCTTTGTAGTTATTTGACCCATATTTGTAGTTCCTGATTTCTGTGTGTTTGTCTCAACTAGGGTGTTAGCTGCTGCTCTCTACCTGTTTTATCCCAAGTATTTGCTCCTATTTACTATTGTACATACATCTTGCTCCAAATTGTGCTCCAGCTATCTTGACATATGTCTCTGTGTGGGTGCCTGCTCCTTCTCTGCATATTTCTCATACAGGATAGCTATTCCTGCTCTATGTGCACCTGCTGTATGTGATCTTTCATCCCTGGTTCTTGCTTTTCATGTAGGTGCCTTACCCCCTGTTTTATGCTCCTGCATCCATGCACTTACCCACTTACTGATTAATTTATCCATCCATCCATTCACTCACTCACTCAACCATTGATTTATTCACGGTCTGGTGGCTCATCAATCTAACCATATGAGGAAATCCTAATGGAGAAGAAAAAGTCAGAATGGAAAAGAAAAAGTGTGAATGCAGAAGGCAAAGAATGAATGAAGGAATGGAGAAGGAAAAGTTGTAGACGATTTAAGGGATATAAAAAGGGTAAATCGGGAAGTTGGTTGCTAGAAAGAAGTATTTCTATGAGGCACACTGGAGTAAAATGCAGGATGCCATTGCCTAGGATAACTCCAGACGTGTTCAGCACCTGGTGAACATTGCACACCTAACATCACCATCAAATGTAGAGGCCCAGGTCTGTGACTCACAATAATTTAATTTCATAACAGAGCTATATAAAATGGCTGATGATAATGTGAGAAGTGATCCCATTGTCCATCAGGGAGAGTGCACCACTCTCTTGCTAGTACAGGAGACGGGCATGATATCGGAGATAATTGCAAACCTTAAACCATCAAAGGCGGGAGAACCTGATGGGTTGCCAGCAATTTCTTACAAGTCCAATTCATTGTGGTGGGCCAGAGTGTTAAGATCTTTTTTCAAATTGGTGTCAAGCAGTGGGATAGTCGCCAACTCCTGGTGAGGTGCATTGGCAGTCCCATCCACAAAAAAGAATCCTGCGATGAACCAGCAAATTATCTGTTAATTTACTTGCTGGACATGTTGTCCAAGATCTATGCCTAAACTTTACTGATTTCCCTTAATAATTCTAAGGCCTTTGGGAGTGGGAGATTCCCAAAAGCACAGAGTGGGTTTTGGCCAGAGTATTCTATAGTTGACCATTGTTTTGCCCTCTGGAGAATTTTTGGGTGGAGCACAGCATGGGTCGCAGTAGGCACAATGAGTGGGTAAATTATGCTGCTATTTTGTAGATTTCATGGCAGACTTTGACCGGGTACATCATGACCTTCTGTGGGAAAAACTAGCCAGATGGGGGCATCTCCCAAGACCTTTTATCCGTGATTTGACTATTATATGAAAACAACTGGATGCAGGTCGACCTGAAAGTTTAAGAAATCTTACGGATCGAATTCTAGTGAACAGCAGATTAAGACCCGGTTTTATGGTAGCCATCCTTCTTTTTAGTCTGTCGTATCTCCCCAAAACTTAGGGAAGCTCAAGTTTATTTTTTCCTAAGATAGGCGGGGTGCATACTCATTGCCTTATACATGCCATACACCTATAAGCTTGAAAAGGAAACTGCAAAATGTACAGACCCCTTGTGGGAGGAGCTTGCCTATTAATATGGAGAAAAACAAAACTATGATCTTAAAGCAGCTGATTTAGTTTTCTTGTTTGCTAGATAAAGCACCACTACAGCAATTAAATTAATACTAAGGGATCATCCTTGTGTGGAATTTGAAATGGGATAGGCATATGACGAAAGTGAAAACTGGACTTTTAAGTACAGTAAATGCTGTGCGAAGTTTGACAATTGCTGGCCTTAGACCGAAAAGTAAATTGGGAATCCCAGGACAGTGTTCTGAAGCCCTCCTGGAGCATCCAAAGTGTTTGATGTTGCTAGCCCTGAGGATGCTGTTTGCTGTCGACTCTTGGACCTTGTTAACTAGATCATGTCACTTGTATTTGTGCATGATCTAATTCAAGAAGCCAATAATGAGAAATGTATTTGCATGATGATGCAGAGTATTTGATTGTCTACAAATGAATTATCGTTAATTCTCTCAGCCACTAAAGGAAAAATGGGTCCAGGGATCGATAATTTTGAGGGGCAAAATACTATGAGGGCAAGTGGGCTATAAAGTCTTCTCCAGGAGAGAGTTGCATCATGGCGTGCAGCTGATGAAAGATGATATCTTCTTTTGGATAGTTCTGTAGCCCATTTGTTGGAGCCCCTTTGAGCAGGGGTGTCACTCTCTTATTGACTCGGATCTGCAACAAGGAATTGAGCTGCACTATTCTACAGCTTTGAATTGGAATAGATTCTGTCCGGAGAATAGTTAGATACAAAAAAGGGTCTCGGAATGAATACTGTTTTTGTAACTTACTGCTAAATTGTACTATTCTTGAGTGAAAGGAAAAAAAATCCATCCACTTTTCATGAAGTATGGTGTAAGATCACAGAGCTAAGTACTTATTACTTTATTTGCCTAGAAGCAATTTGATAATGCTATCACAATTGCTATATACATATGTCTTATAAAAATCGGAAGTTTTAAGAGAACTAAGGGTTTTTAGAATTGTATGTTGAAAAGGATATTTTATGTTAATGAGATGCTTTATATGAGATAGCCTCAGTATGGCTTATGCTATGAAGTATAGGCAATCTTGATTGATTTTAACTGAAGCATATTCAGTGAGTTTGGGGTATTTAAGTAATGACATTGTAATGTGTGACAATGCTTTTTATGATTAAGTTGTATACGTATATTTCTATAAGATGAATGTCAGGACCGAAGGCTCGGATTATGCCAATTCAAAGCTTGTCCACCACCGTGGACGCCATGAGAACCACAGGTTTAAACTAAAATGTCTTGAATGTCGAATCGGAGGACCAATCCACCGCATTCAAGATATCTTCCATATGGGCTCCCAACGCAAACGCCTTGGAAGCCATAGCACCCATCGCAGAGTGCGCTCCAAAAATGGAACGTTGATATCAGCCTCTTGCAGAATACCTCTCACCCACCATGCAATAGTGGGAGATGAAACAGTCTTAAACCGTTTGCGTTGAGAGATGAATAATTGCTGTTCACCAGTTGGCCTGACCTCTTTTGTGGCGGTCCTGTAAGCCTTAAGACATGTGACAACACATAACTTAGGTTTCTGAGGAAACAATGGGTAGGAAACTAACCCGAAGTGACACTTCATCCTTCTGGAGACATGAAATGTCACTCCTTCCAGGGTGAAAACCCTGCCTAAAATATCCAGAGCTCTAACATCAGACACCCTACAGCAAGAGACCAAACACAATAACATCGCCAATTTACCAGATAATTGCTTTATGGAGAGGTATTTGTTTTGTGGTCAATTCTAGAAGAGACAAAGCACCTGATTGACTTTCCACAATGAGGAGTACCTGGGTTCAGGTGGAACTGACAAATGCACTCCCCTCATCAGTTTTCTCAACAGTGGGTGCTCCCCTGCGGGAAGACCCTGAATGGGCAGGTGGCCTACCGAAATAGTTGACCTAAAGGTGTTTATTGACCTGTAAGCCATTTCTTCCGTAGCTACAGAGGACAGAAAATTCAAGACACACACGATTCTGGATCCCAGAGGATCAATGTCCCTTTGCAAACACAAATGCAACCACTGTCCCTAAGTGTACTTGTATCTCTCGTTTGTTCCGGTTGCCCAAGCCTTGGAGACGAGACCATGAGCCACCTCCGAAAGTCCTTTGATCCACCTACTCTGGTAATGTTCCATGCCATAAGAAGTAGCTCTCCCTCGAGAACCATATATTGATGATTCCCTAGAGGATCTGGAAGAATGTCTTGCCTCTGGGGTAGACGGATTGGAAAATCCCAAGAAAGTTCCATCATCACTGTAAACCAAGCTTGAGTCTAAATCGCCACCAGCGAGGTCTTATGTCTGTGGACTTGGGCTATCATTCTCAATAGCAGTGCAAATGGCAGGAATGCATGACCTGCTTCCACACTCCTGTCCTGAAGGAAAGCATCCGTCGCTGCCGTTTGCGGTCTGGTTTCCAACTGAAGAACCGGCCCAGGTGCGAGTCGAGACGTGGGGCGAACATGTCCACTGAAAAAGGGCCCCAAATCTGTTTAACCATCTTGAACACTTTATCAGAAAGTTGCTAAGCACTGAGATCTTGCAGGCGCCTGGAATGCCAATCGACTACTTTGTTGGAATGTCCCGGGAGATATTATGTTGTCACCGAAATCTCCCACTGAAGACAGTAGTCCCAGAACTGCTTCACCATTTCCGCTAGTGAATTGATCGGGGGCCCCCAAACCGGTTGATGTAGCGAACCGCCGACAATTGCCTTTCTTCAATAGGACCGAACACTTGATTCTGTCTTGCGTCCAACAGTGGACCACAAAGGACCCTGCCAACAATTCCAGGCGATTTTTGTGCAATGATCATCCCCTCCTGTGGAAACACCTCCACAACTGGCTCCCCAATCGGAAAGATTGATGTCTGATTCGAACACCAAATCCGGACTGGAGCTGAAAATGGCCCTGCCATACCAGGACTCAATGTGATCCAGCAGTCATCTAATTTCTTCCCTGATGTGGCCTGTGAGTGGGATCTGAGCTACGTAGGACAGACCTTCCTGTAAATGATGCATCTTTATGCATTGCAAGGCCCTGGAAATATCTCTTGGATAGAAGATGCAAGCATGCCTTCTAACTTGGCCAGATTCCTGAGAGACATCTTCCAATGCCCCAGCTCTTGCGTTGCTTGTTCCCGATCTTCGTCATCTTTTTTGCCGGAAGGCTCCGAGTGGGGGACTGGGAGTCTATCACAAAGCAGAGGAAGGTAGACTTCTTCTGCGGGCTGAACAATGACTTTTATTTGTTGATTTCAAAGTCCAATGTTTCCACATCCATCTGAAGATGTTACATCAGGGCGCAAGGGCACTGATCCATTATAAGGATGTCATCCAGATAGACGATCATGTGGATTTCCTTGCCCTGGGGGAACTCCACTATGGGCTTGAGGACTTTGGTGAAACACCAAAGAGCGGAGGACAGACCAAAAGGAAGTGTCTGAAATTTGAAGACTTGAGTGTTCCAGATGAATTGTAGAAACCTGCGTTGCGGTGAAAGACCAGTATCGTAAGGTAAACATCCTTGAGGTCCAACCAAACTAGCCAGTCTCCTGGACGCAAAAGGTCTTGCAAAAGATGGATACCCTCCATCTTGAAGTGGCGGTAAACTAGCCACCTGTTGAAATCACTCTGGTTGATCACTGGGCTTTGTCCTTCATCTCTCTTCTCGACCAGGAACAGATTGACGATCAATCCATTTGGATGAAGGGTAGATAAAGTGACTGCCCCTTTGTTGAGGAGCTCCGATACCTCCTGGTCATTCAGAGAGGCTTGTGCCCTTGAAAGCATCAGTGAACGAGGGGCCGTTGCCTGACCCAAGGTCCCCACAGACTCCAGGCTATAAGCCTGGCAGTCTGAAGAACCCAGGCATCGACGTCAGTTCCCTCCAGTTGTCCGAAACCTTGCCAACCAACCTCCCACCTTCATATGGGAAGAATGGAGAGTTCTTACCTTGGGAAGATCCCTGGGGATGACCGCAGCCGCTGAAAACAACAGGAGGGGTAGAAACCTTTAACCCCTTCGCTGCCAGGCCTTTTCCCCTTCCTGTGCCAGGCCTTTTTTTGCCTATTTGGGGCAGTTCGCGCTTAGGCCCTCATAACTTTTTGTTCACATAAGCTAACCAAGCCAAATTTGCGTCCTTTTTTTCCAACATCCTAGGGATTCTAGAGGTACCCAGACTTTGTGGGTTCCCTTGAAGGAGGCCAAGAAATTGGCCAAAATACAGTGAAAATTTCGTTTTTTTTTTAAAAAATGGAAAAAGTGGCTGCAGAAGAAGGCTTGTGGATTTCCCCCTGAAAATGGCATCAACAAAGGGTTTGTAGTGCTAAACTCAGCAGCTTCCTAGCTTTCAGGAACAGGCAGACTTGAATCAGAAAACCCAATTTTTCAACACAATTTTGGCATTTTACTGGGGCATACCCCATTTTTGCAATTTTTTGTGCTTTCAGCCTCCTTCCAGTCAGTGACAGGAATGGGCATGAAACCAATGCTGGATCCCAGAAACCTAACCATTTCTGAAAAGTAGACAAAATTCTGAATTCAGCAAGGGGTCATTTGTGTAGATCCTACAAGGGTTTCCTACAGAAAATAACAGCTGAAAAAGAAAAATATTGAAATTGAGGTGAAAAAAACATCAATTTTTCTCTACGTTTTACTCTGTAACTTTTCCCTGCAATGTCAGATTATGGAAAGCAATATACCGTTACGTCTGCTGGACTCCTCTGGTTGCGGGGATATATAGGGCTTGTAGGTTCATCAAGAACCCGAGGAACCCAGAGCCAATAAATGAGCTGCACCCTGCAGTGCGTTTTCATTCTATACCGGGTATACAGCAATTCATTTGCTGAAATATAAAGAGTAAAAAATTGCTATCAAGAAAACCTTTGCATTTCCAAAAAGGGCACAAGATAAGGTGCTGAGGAGCAGTGGTTATTTGCACATCTCTGAATTCCGGGGTGACCATACAAGCATGTGAATTATAGGGAATTTCTCAAATAGATGTCTTTTTTTACACACTCTCCTATATTTTGAAGGAAAAAATGTAGAGAAAGACAAGGGGCAATAGCACTTGTTTTGCTAATCTATGTTCCCCCAAGTCTCCCGATAAAAATGATACCTCACTTGCGTGGGTAGGCCTAGCGCCCGCGACAGGAAACACCCCAAAGCGCAACGTGGACACATCCTAAATTTTGGAAAAAAACAGAGGTGTTTTTTGCGAAGTGCCTACCTGTAGATTTTGGCCTCTAGCTCAGCCGGCACCTAGGGAAACCTACCAAACCTGTGCATTTCTGAAAACTAGAGACCTAGGGGAATCCAAGGAGGGGTGACTTGCGGGGCTCGGACCAGGTTCTGTTACCCTGAATCCTTTGCAAACCTCAAAATTTGGCTAAAAAAACACATGTCCCAGACATTTCTGTGGCAGAAAGTTCTGGAATCTGAGAGGAGCTACAAATTTCCTTCCACCCAGCGTTCCCCCAAGTCTCCCGATAAAAATGATACCTCACTTGCGTGGGTAGGCCTAGCGCCGGCGACAGGAAACACCCCAAAGCGCAACGTGGACACATCCTAAATTTTGGAAAAAAACAGAGGTGTTTTTTGCGAAGTGCCTACCTGTAGATTTTGGCCTCTAGCTCAGCCGGCACCTAGGGAAACCTACCAAACCTGTGCATTTCTGAAAACTAGAGACCTAGGGGAATCCAAGGAGGGGTGACTTGCGGTGCTCGGACCAGGTTCTGTTACCCAGAATCCTTTGCAAACCTCAAAATTTGGCTAAAAAAACACATGTCCCTCACATTTCTGTGGCAGAAAGTTCTGGAATCTGAGAGGAGCTACAAATTTCCTTCCACCCAGCGTTCCCCCAAGTCTCCCGATAAAAATGATACCTCACTTGCGTGGGTAGGCCTAGTGCCGGCGACAGGAAACACCCCAAAGCGCAACGTGGACACATCCTAAATTTTGGAAAAAAACAGAGGTGTTTTTTGCGAAGTGCCTACCTGTAGATTTTGGCCTCTAGCTCAGCCGGCACCTAGGGAAACCTACCAAACCTGTGCATTTCTGAAAACTAGAGACCTAGGGGAATCCAAGGAGGGGTGACTTGCGGGGCTCGGACCAGGTTCTGTTACCCAGAATCCTTTGTAAACCTCAAAATTTGGCTAAAAAAACACGTCCCTCACATTTCTGTGGCAGAAAGTTCTGGAATCTGAGAGGAGCTACAAATTTCCTTCCACCCAGCGTTCCCCGAAGTCTCCCGATAAAAATGATACCTCACTTGCGTGGGTAGGCCTAGCGCCGGCGACAGGAAACACCCCAAAGCGCAACGTGGACACATCCTAAATTTTGGAAAAAAACAGAGGTGTTTTTTGCGAAGTGCCTACCTGTAGATTTTGGCCTCTAGCTCAGCCGGCACCTAGGGAAACCTACCAAACCTGTGCATTTCTGAAAACTAGAGACCTAGGGGAATCCAAGGAGGGGTGACTTGCGGGGCTCGGACCAGGTTCTGTTACCCAGAATCCTTTGCAAACCTCAAAATTTGGCTAAAAAAACACATGTCCCTCACATTTCTGTGGCAGAAAGTTCTGGAATCTGAGAGGAGCTACAAATTTCCTTCCACCCAGCGTTCCCCCAAGTCTCCCGATAAAAATGATACCTCACTTGCGTGGGTAGGCCTAGCGCCGGCGACAGGAAACACCCCAAAGCGCAACGTGGACACATCCTAAATTTTGGATAAAAACAGAGGTGTTTTTTGCGAAGTGCCTACCTGTAGATTTTGGCCTCTAGCTCAGCCGGCACCTAGGGAAACCTACCAAACCTGTGCATTTCTGAAAACTAGAGACCTAGGGGAATCCAAGGAGGGGTGACTTGCGGGGCTCGGACCAGGTTCTGTTACCCAGAATCCTTTGCAAACCTCAAAATTTGGCTAAACATACACATGTTACTCACATTTCTGTGGCAGAAAGTTCTGGAATCTGAGAGGAGCCACAAATTTCCTTCTACCCAGCGTTCCCCCAAGTCTCCCGATAAAAATGATACCTCACTTGTGTGGGTAGGACTAGCGCCCACGAAAGGAAAGGGCCCAAAACACAACGTGGACACATCAATTTTTTTTATAAAAAGCAGTGCCTACCTGTGGATTTTGGCCTGTAGCTCAGCCGACGCCTGAGGAAACCTAGCAAACCAGTGCATTTTTTAAAACTAGAAACCCAGGGGAATCCAAGATGGGGTGACTTGCGAGGCTCTGACCAGGTTATGTTACCCAGAATCCTTTGCAAACATCAAAATTTGGCCCAAAAAACACTTTTTCCTCTCATTTCGGTGACAGAAAGTTCTGGAATCTGAGAGGAGCCACAAATTTCCTCCCACCCAGCGTTCCCCTAAGTCTCTCGATAAAAATGGTACGTCACTTCTGTGGGTAGGCCTAGCGCCCACAAAAGGAAATGGCCCAAAACACAACGTGGACACAACATATTTTTTCACAGAAAACAGAGGTGTTTTTTGCAAGGTGGCCTACCTGTGGTTTTTGGCCTGTAGCTCAGCCGGCCCCAAGGGGGGGGGCAGAAATGCCCTAAAATAAATTTGCCCCCCCACCCTCCCCCGCCGGGAGCGACCCTTGCCTACGGGGTCGCTCCCCCTGCGTGACATTGGCACCAAAAAACAAATCCCCGGTGCCTAGTGGTTTCTGCCCCCTTGGGGGCAGATTGACCTAAACTCTGCCAATCTGCCCCCAGGGGGGCAGAAATGGTCTAAATACAATTTGCCCTCCTGGGGAGCGACCCTTGCCTGATGGGTCACTCCCCATCTCTAAAAAAAACAAACAAACAAAAAAAAAACACAAAACAAAATTTGCCCTGGTGCCTAGAGGTTTCTGACCCCCCCGGGGGCAGATCGCCCTAATAATAGGCCGATCTGCCCCCAGGGGGGGCAGAAATGGCCTAAAATAAATTTCTCTCCCCCCAACCTCCACCCCCCCCGGGAGCGACCCTTGCCTACGGGGTCGCTCCCCCTGCGTGACATTGGCACCAAAAAACAAATCCCCGGTGCCTAGTGGTTTCTGCCCCCTTGGGGGCAGATTGACCTAAAATTGGCCAATCTGCCCCCAGGGGGGCAGAAATGGTCTAAATACAATTTGCCCCCCCAGGGGAGCGACCCTTGCCTGATGGGTCGCTCCCCATCTCTAAAAAAAGAAACAACAAAAATAAAAAACACAAAAAAAAAAATTGCCCTGGCGCCTATAGTGTTCTGCCCCCCCCGGGGGCAGTTCGGCCTAATAATAGGCCGATCTGTCCCCAGGGGGGGCAGAAATGGCCTAAAATAAATTGCCTTCCCCCCCAGGGAGCGACCCTTGCCTAAGGGGTCGCTCCCCACCAAAAAAAAAAAATGAAACATAAAAAAAAAAAAAAAAAAAAGTCCCTGGTGCCTAGAGGTTTCTGACCCCCTGGGGGCAGATCGGACTAATAGTAGGCCGATCTGCCCCCAGGGGGGGCAGAAAAGGCCTTCCCGAAAATATGCCCTCCCTGGGAGCGACCCTTGCCCAAGGGGTCGCTCCCTTTTGTCAATAACAATAAAAAAATAAAAAAATCCCTGGTGTCTAGTGGTTTCTACCCCCCTTGGGGGCAGATTGGCCTCATCAAAATAGGCCAATCTGCCCCCAAGGGGGGCAGAAATGGCCAAAATATAGTTTTCCCCCAAGGGGAGCGACCCTTGCCTAAGGGGTCGCTCCCCACCAAAAAAAAAAAAAAAAATGAAACAAAAAAAAAATGGTCCCTGGTGCCTAGAGGTTTCTGCCCCCAGGGGGGGCAGAAAAGGCCTTTTCAAAAAAATGCCCCCCCTGGGAGCGACCCTTGCCCAAGGGGTCGCTCCCTTTTGTCAATTTCAATAAAAAAAAAAAAAATCCCTGGTGTCTAGTGGGGTTTCAAAAGCCGGATTGCAAGCAATCCGGCTTTTGAAACCCTCGGAGGGACTTCAAAGGGAAGGAAATACTTTTCCTTCCCTTTGAAGCCCCTCCGGGCCTCCCATCGATTGAAAGAGAAATGCTTTTGCATTTCTTTTTCAATCGCGCTGGAAGCAGAGCTTCCAGCGCGACGAGGGAGGCCCCTGTGAGACATCAGCGCGCACAGAGAGGGTGGGGGGGGGGGGTCGGGGGTGGAAGGGGAAGGTCTTCCCCTTCCATCCCCGACTTGGATCGGGGATTGGGGGCTAGCGCGCCCCCAAGTTCCCCTGTGCCATGGACGAGATGATCTCGTCCAAGGCACAGGGGAACTGTAGCCTTGGACGAGATCATCTCGTCCAAGGCACAGAAGCGGTTAAAGCAAGCGCTACCTACCGCGCCCGGCCCCTACAAAGAATCTTGGACTTAAAAATCTTCTTGATTGAAGCCTGCACCTTATCCAGAGAAGAAAATGTTTGCACCAACTTCCCCAACTTCTTAATAAAGAGGTTTCCAAACAAACCCCCATGTGCCGCGTGCCCCGTCTCGGAAGACCCCAGGTTGCCCTTGATCAGAAGGGACCTTCTTCTCTCAGCTGACAAGGCACAATTGGCTTTCCCCAGTAGGGTAACAGTGCTTTGGGCCCATTCAGAGAGAATGACATGTTGAACGAGGGAGCCAGAGAGTTTGGCCTCTTCA
Source organism: Pleurodeles waltl (assembly GCF_031143425.1). Lineage (NCBI taxonomy): Eukaryota > Metazoa > Chordata > Amphibia > Caudata > Salamandridae > Pleurodeles > Pleurodeles waltl. Next base: position 281,367,387 of record NC_090442.1, read on the forward strand.
GCCATTTCCAAAGTGTTCGTAAGGGGCCCTGTGACGTCCAAGAGTTTATCTTGGCATGACCCCCAGGCGTGGTCAATGCCCTTCCTAGGGTTACGGATGAAGTTCACGAGGAAAGGTGTTCATCCTCTCATCTATCTCTGGTGTTTAAGCCACCTTGCCACCACGGGACGGGTCGGGATGCGCCACCTGAAGGCGGGCACCTACCTTTTTATCGAGTGGATTCTTCAAGCGACCCACAAGATAAGTTGCCACCTTCTCGCTAGGAGACCACATGGAAAAATGTGGATGTATCAAGTCCTCCGGGTCAGGCATGTCAACGACCAAACTGTCTTATGGGGCCTGAGATGCCTCCCCAGATGAAGGGTGGTGAATGGCCAGATTCGCCATCCGAATCACCTTGTGAATCGTCCCTATCCCGACGAGACGGGGACTTGGAGAAAAGGTCTGTGGGCTCCGTTTCCGGCAGACGAGGCTGCCATTGAAGGAAGGGTCTCAAAAGCGTCCTTATCAACTCCCTGCTCCAATGGGCGTTTAGCCGCCGGGCGGGCAGAGCATGATCTGTCAGGCAGTGGCAATGACCCCTGTTTGTAGGCCTGAGCCAGTGGATCCAACTTCTCTTCCAAGGGAGCCAGAGCCATGGAGATGGATGCATCCACCTCCTCACAGAACTCTGCATTAAGAAGCATAAAAGTGGAGGCTACCTTTTCATAGAAAAATGCTCTGTGTCCTCCATGGCAGGGAACAGTAGAAGCTAGGGCCAAGCGTTTTATTTGGGTAGAGTCAGGGACTCAAAAAAGGGACCACACACACCAGAAATTCAAAGGGGCTAAAAAGAGAGAGAGAGAGAGAGAGAGAGAGAGAGAGAGAGAGGTAGCCTGGGCAGGTCCCTGCGATGCCATGAGTTGCACAAAGTGGGCACAGAAAGCAGGCAACTCAAGCTGGGCGCACAACCAATTCAGATTCAAGGCAGGGGATATTTCAACATTGATTTAAATTGTAATACCCAAGAAAATGTTAAATTACCCTGAAAAATGGTTTGAAGACTGCCGTGCTGCCTTGTAGGAGGCTCTAGGGGTCCATATATTACAGAAACATAACACCCCCCTGCCCCAGCCCCCACACCCCACCCGAGGGGTGTGGCTGTCACCATGCTGCACTCAGCAGTAAAAGGATGCTCTTGGAGGGCTAAAACTCACTTGCAGACCCCAGCTACTGAGGGCAGTAAAGGCCAAGGCACGGCAATGCCCTTGTTGTGTAGCCATTTTAATTATAGCTCCATGCACGTTAGTTTAATACACTAGGCCTCTGTGCACCTTGACCTAGATATATTTTATTCAGCTTCGCATTGTTATTTTTTACAATAACCAGTTTTACGGTCTTGTTTTAATTTCTTCTATCAAACTGTTTTGCTTAGTTCAGCACTGTGTTCTCAAACAGCGCATTCTTGATCACCCTGTGCTTCTGTCAAGGCTACAGTCTGGTACACTGCCGGTAAACGTGGTAGACGTTTAGTCTCCAACATCCGTAGAAAATACACATCCTTACGTAGGGACATTTTCTTAGAACATCTGCAGTGTTAATTATAAAACACTTTTTAGGCCCATTACATGTCAAGAGGGAGATTCCAGGCAGGGAACCACAACTGTATGCTGAATGCTCCGTTGCAGATGCTGACGCAGATTACAGGCCTTTTTTCAGGTATGAGGGTTGATGTCCTCCCGGGGGAACCTGAAAGGCAGTATTAGAGCTTAACATGCTGTGCTCGAAATATCATTTAGATAGGGAATAGTCCATCGATCCTAGTGGCACTATGATAGCATTATTCTTATGCTTCACTCTCATCGTCACCATTTTTATGTTGTTGTGTTGTGTAGTTGTGGTTATTGCAGTTCACGCTTTGCTATCTAAAATGCAGTTGTTTTATTAAACCACTCTTTAAAACTTATACTGCCTTTATTGCCATTTATATATGAGACCGAACTGTGTGTGAGAGAACCGGTTGTGACCTGAGTGACCACGACTTCCCTGAGAAGTATCAATATGTTATGCGCTCCGCTGCCCAATCGTCTCTACCTCTTGGGAGAGATGAGGCACTGCTAGTTAGCCGGAGCAAAGCCCGGATTTGGAGCGACAAGTGTCATCTACCGTGGGTCAGACTCAGCCCCACACACTGTGGACGATCTTGCTGCTCAAAATCCAGTAGTCTCATTAGAATAATGAGCCAATGCGACATGGCACCGCCAACGTTTGGTCAGGCTCTAATTTTCGGGTCCACCGGAGTATCTCAGTCTCATTTTATATAATGACACCTCAGTGCCGTATACGGAGACGTCCGTGGTACTGAGGATTTCCACCACAGCTGTGTAGGTAATCCTATTACAGCTGGGGGTTGTTCAAGCTTGAACTTTAAAAGGAAACCCCCATTTTGGCGTTCCTTCTCTGAACTCATAGTGCTACTATCATGGCGAATCCCCAAAATGTACAAATAGCTGTTAACATGAGACAACCTCTCACAGCACACTTATTAGCAAATGGCCTAACGGCCCAGGGAGGTCCAGTCACGTTTGTGGTGGACGCCCACGCAGCTTATAGAACAGAACTTTTTTACTCTTCGGTCACATTTCCAGCAGTTGATGGGAACACAGATACATTTCACATATATACAGTTGCAAACGCGCCTGGACAATACAGAGCGTACGCATATTTAGAGATACTCTATCTTATCAAGAACATAATAATTGGCTTGATGGCGCCGTACACCATACAATATTACCAGTTAGGTTAGGTCCACTAAGTAATGATGGTCCTACCTGGCCAATATTGGCCACTTATACACCACATCCTGTGGTTGGGAATTTAGCAGTAGCTGAGGTTTGTCGCTTATACATTGAGTTAATAGCAATATATAGACGATTAGTACAATTTGTGATGCAAACTTTAAATACAAACCCAGCACGTGCTGCTCCAGCACATCCCCATGCAGTAACACCAGGTATAATTCTGGCGACTGTACATTTGATTATGGGTAAAGTACCTGTCAAACGAGAGGAAACTCCGTTTTGGCTAGCACAAAAAATAAATACGCTGGAGGCAGTATTTCCCCATACAGGACCTCAGGATAAACATAGAATATTAACGATGTGCTTGCCCTTTGGGATGGTCCCCACAGTAGAAAACTGTAATACATGGGGCACGGTATTTGCCGCACTCTATACAACCGCACACGGTACACCGACACTTGCCAACTTACCGGAAGTGCTCAAACAAATTCAAGATGAATACGGGGCTGCCCGGCCCTAGATTTGGGGATGCAACTGAGGGTCAACTTTGCCACAGTGTCCTTAATCATTTTAAGTAACCTTAAAGGGGAAGCAGTTGCACTTGCAGTGCGCATGCGGCTCCGTGACATCCCGCAACAAGATCAAGAACGAGAGCTGCCTAAAATAATAGCGGAAACATATTCAAGTATCGGTCGAGATAGCCTAGGGGCCAGACCACAAATACCTCAATTTCAGGGTAAAACAAATAAAGATAACGCCAAACAACAACCTGAGAGTCATAAACGCTGGGATAAAAAGCAACAAACGCCTAAAAAAGAAAGGGGAGAATCTCCACATACGGAGACCCCACAGAATAGGTATAATCTCAGAAATAGAGACAATATCAAAACGCCTGATAGATACCAATATACTGATACACGCCAATCTCGTTCCTTTCAGGACTCATCGGAAAAGAGAAATGAGAGAGGTGGGCGATCAGAGCGAAGAACAGAGTACGTGAAACCGAGACAGAAATCACAACGCTCTTCGGAGGTTTCTGTTAAAAAGGAAGATTAAACCTGTCCAACAAAAAAATTATTTAAAAAGAAAAAGGTGGCAGAAGTCGCAGTTCGACATGCCACACAGGAAGAAGGTCCTCTTGAAGAACAAGAACTGGGCTCTAGCATTGGTAGACAGCGCTGCAGAGGTCACAATAGTTCGCCGGAATCTTCCAGAGCATCTGGAGGTGAAAGCAACTGATGACTTCATACAAGTAGAAACAGCGGACATGCGTGTCTCCGAGCCTTATAGGGTGTACAAAGTAACACTGCAATTAGAAGGAGACATTGAGCGCACAATAAACACAATCTTTTGGGATTGCATAGTCAAAGTGTATGACATTTTGTTGGCTGAACAAGATTGGCCGTCTGACTTTGTCCGTACCTGCCCATATGGAGAAGATGTCATTAAGCCTTCTTTCTCGCCCCTTGTTCCAGAGGAACTCGCTGAATCCTATTCCATTGAATGGGCTCTAGCACAGGCACCCGCGTTATACTGAAATCACATAGGGTGGGATAGGGACTCCCCCCTACTATGTAATCCCCATTAAAAGTGAACCTCAGCCACAACCGCAGTACCCCATAAAACATGAAGCAAGGTCATCAGTGAGAGAAATACTCATGCAATTAGAGTACCAGGGTGTGATTGAACACTGTGTCTCGCCGATGAATAACCCTTTATTTCCTGTAGCTAAACCGGACCATTCATACAGAATAGTCTTAGACTACAGACATTTAAACAGTCATACAAGCACATATGCTATACAAAATTCACATAGCACTGCACTAATGAGCAACATAGTGTGGAAAAAATACAAAACAACTTTAGACATTTCAAATGGATTCTTCTGCCAGAATATAGCGCCTGAAAGCAGGAACTTAACAAGCTTTAGCGCACTAGGCTCTCAGAAAAAATTCTGTTGTTGGCCTCAGGCGTATAAGAACAGCCCAGGACTGTTTGCAGCTCGTGTGACTGCCATCTTACACGAGATTGACTCTGAAGCATTGTCATATGTAGATATATATCTCATGAATGATGAGTTACTACAACATTTAAGACGGGTAGCCCGCATTGTTGTAGGGTTTGCCGAACTTGGCTACAAATGTAACTTTAAAAAAACAAAAATTGATTTCCTCAGCGTCCTGTGCCTAGGATATGAGCTGTCGAGTGAAGGGAACAGCCTAGCGCCACAATTTCTAGAAAAATGTGCGCAATTACAACCACCGAATACGATTAAAAAAAACTCCAATCATTGTTGGGTTTCTTAAATTTTGGCAGAACCTACATTACAGATTATGCTACGCGCATAAAACCTTTATATGACTTAACACATCCCGATTTTTCAAGTAAATTCTGGACAGTTGAACATACACGCACTCTTTGAGATTTGCAGACAGACATTCTAGCAGCAAAATATTTACACACAAGGGACAACAAAACACATTTGGTCATCAGGGTAATAGCTGGGGCCATCGGTTACACCTATGTGACATTTAATGAAGGTGAGACAGTTCCAATTGCATACAAATCACATTTGTATTCAGCAGCTGAACAACGCTTTGCTCCCACAGAGAAAATTCTCACTGCTGTGCAGATGGCTGTTATTAAAGAAAGACCTCTTGCCCAAGGAAAACGCATTATTGTCGTTTCTCCAATTCCAGCCCTAGAGGCTGTTACAAAGGCTAGCGTTCCGAACGCAAAAGCACTACCTCCACGTTGGATACAATGGGCTACGTCTCTGACAGCCACTAATGTAGACTAAATTTTTGATCCAAAGTTACAAACTCAGGAATTTCTACAGTATGAAGTAGAATATCCAGTTCCAGCCAATACCTTGCCCATTGATAAATAATCATAGTCACGTACACCGATGGCTCTGCACAACCGGCAATTGGAACTAAACATCAAAATTCTGCTGCTTGCGCAGTCGTAAGTGGCTATATGGAAGGGGATACATTCTGTCCCCTACATACCTTTACACAGACCTTAGGGGATTGTACAGCACAATTGGCTGAGCTAAAAGCTATGCTGATGGCACTAGAACATACGGATCCGGCACAGCCTACGCTGATTGTTTGTGATTCATGTTATTGTGTCCAGTCCTTTAATGAATATTTGCATTATTGGCGCCAGAATGGGTTCAGAGATTCCAAAGGCAACACCATAAAACACAGACTTCTCTGGGAAAAGGTAGCAGATCTGTAAGAGATGCTACAGAAAGTCCATGTTGTGCATACACTTGGACACCAGCGTGTTGGAATACACGTTGCTGGAAATACTTTGGCTGATTAAGCCGCAAAGTCAGCAGTGGCAGTAGCCACTGTAGCTGCAGTGACTCGTTCGAGTTCCAAATCAGACACACATTTGGGCTGCCATAAAAGCTACAGCTGATGGCACACCTCATCCTAAAGGATTGCCTAACAAATATCAATACTGTATGGGAAGTATGCTGAACGCTGAAGTTAAAATAACAGGCGTAGGCATACGCAACATCCGTAACAAAAATATAAGACCACAATTGATCAAAGCAGCGCATGGGGGGGGGGGTGGCATCTGTACATGCTGGTGTGGCGGCTACAATTTCAATCTTACAGGCCCGTTATTGGTGGCCCGGTCTCTACAAAGAGACTAAGCAGTATGTCCTTTGTTGTGACATCTGTCAACAAATTAAAGTTTCCACGGCCAGGCGCCCGCCGCAGACACCCCTCTTGATCTCAAGCAAACCGTTACAGTGTGTGTACTTGGTCCACTAAAACCTGATAGTGCATACGAATACATTTTACTCGCTGTTGATTCATGCTCCAGATTTGTATGGGTGTGGCCACAACGCTCGGCTGACGCTTGGACTGTTATTAAAGATTTGAGAGTCTTTATTGGGACATATGCAGCTGCGGTGTTCCACTCGGACCAGGGCCCTGCTTTCGCCTCAAGGGCATTCAGGGACACCATGGCATCATTGGGGGTCCAACTGCAGTACTCGTCTCCATTTCATCCAGAGGGAAATAGTGTTGTGGAGCGATTAAACCGCGATTTAAAGCAATCCTTAACAGCCAGAGTCTTAGGTACGGGTCGTAGTTGGCTTAATCACCTATATGGAGTTCAGAGAGCACTAAATAACCTGCCTAGAAGGTCCCTGGGGGGGGTCGGACTTCATATGAGTGCCTGTTCGTAACTCTAATGTTTGTTCCGGATCTTGATGGTCCTGGCGTGGAGGCAGCAGAACACCTTTTGACATAAATGAACGTGTCACTGTTTTGCAGGAATTACAACAGTTCTGTGATGATAATTCTTCTAAAAGTGCTGCCTCCACAGGAATTAAGGATGTGCCTGTAACATCTACTGGCTGGATTCCCAGAGTTGGGGATCTTGTATGTGAAAAGGTCGCAGTGAAAAAGGAATTTGGCCCTTCTTATCGAGCACCATTCCCTGTACTAGGGATACACGGTACTAGAACTATCATTCTACCACCATTGGCAGGTGCCAAAGAAATTCGTTTTGTTTCAATTGACAATGTCAAATTACACCATGTGGCCGATCCTGCACAGCCGACCAAGAGGAACATCCAGTATTTCCCGAATCCCTCTCACTTCTGGAGAAGAAGTTCCGCTACAAGTTGTTTATACCACTGATACCTCTCCGAGCTTGGGTAGGGTGGAAGATGATCTGGCGTTAGTTCCACTAACATCAACCAACCTAGAAACGTTTGAACAACTAAATTCGACTATAAGCCAAACGGATGGTGCTGTATACAGTGTGCCACCACAGGTAACACCAACTCCACCACTGACAGCGGTTACGCCATTTGCACAAACTGCCTCTGGGTATTTTGCTGAGTTCAACGATGATTTCTCGGACTCGTTCACTTCTTCAACAGCTGATTTGTCAAGAGCTCGTAAGCTAAGAAAGTGGCTTAAAGAAACATACTTTATTTTTCCATGGAACTATGTATGGCTTTCTTTGACTGTCCTAGCCTTTCTACTTTGGATTGGTTTTGTTATTACCTTTTTCTTATTAATACATGGTCATTTTCTTCCTGAGAGATCAGCGGTTGAACAGGTGGAGAAGGTTTTGAAACCACATTTTTCATCACATAAGGTCCGAAGAGACTTATCTTTTGTGAACGTTTCCGCAGTGCCAATTCCTGATGGGATTGTTTGGGACAAAGTAATGTTCGATATCTATGGTCCCACGGAAATTATTCAAATACCGTATGTGTTAAAATGATCAATGAATGACATAGTCACACCAGGCATTGTATCTGATGATTGGGATGTGAAAACAGTTGATTGTATGATGACAGAATTACAATATTATACTGTCTTTGAAAACGAGGATGTTTACCAGTTCAAAGAAACTTATGGTGATATGTTTTGCTATAATTATTATAGGCACCACTTCATACATAGAGTGAGTAGTCCCAAAACAATATTCAATTACTCGCAATGGGAACATTGTCTGACTCCACCACAAGGGAGTTCTAAAACATATACTGAAAAGTTTGTGTATTTTTCTGGGCAAAATCAAAACAATGCTGAGTCATATTATTTTAAAATAACTCCTACTAAGGATATGCATATGTTACTGACCAATATGAAATTTATATATTCTGAATCTTTTGTTTCCCGGTTATCAATAGAAGGTTATGAATATTGGTCCAAATCTATTGACTTGAAAAGTGTTTGGGGAACGAAAAATTGGCAGATCAAGGGAAAGGAAACATTGTTTAGGGCTTGTCTCATCCCTGTTCAAATGAAACAGTGCAACAAACAAGTTGTTTAGGCTTAGCAACAATAAGAGAACTAAACAAGCCCAGTATACCAGCCCCTGCAAAATTTGACAATTGGCAGAAATACACGAATGCAACAAAAGATGTGCTCAATGAGTGGGTCCAGAATGGTACGTTTAATGCTTCACTGACACTTCCAGGCGGGTGGTTATTGTGGCCCATAGATACCAACAGGTGTCATCAACGTTTTGTTACCTCCTCGGGGGGTTTTAAGACGAGTAGGCCGGACCTTCGCTATATATCACCAGAACATGCTGATATAATTACAACATATAGTGTAGGAAAATTGTGCCAGCAGTGGCTAAAATCATCCTCACTAAATGCGGTTAAGGCACACCTTAATCTCTTGTCTAACAACACTGACTTACAAGATTTCTTGTCAGGACCCAGAATACCACGTAGGAAGCGTTTCTTGTATGCAGTATACAATGAAATATTGAAACTTTCCCAGCAAGATGCTGCAGCCCGGTTAAGGCAAATAGATCAGAAAAATTTGGAAAAGGCATTAGATGTTGTTGATAATGGAATTAACACCTTGTCCGACCGGATATATACAATTAACAACATTGTTTTTCTGCCATAGACATTATAAGATCTGATATGTCTTCCTTATATCATGGACAGAGTCAGACCAGGTCCATTATGCAGTTGGGTTGGACACTTCAAACATTGAAGGCGGGTCGCGTTCAATGGCAGCACGTCAGTGCCAGGGAAATATTTTTCTCCTTTAATTTAACGCGGCAACAACAACTAATGGCTAAAAAGGAAGCAACTTATGTCATGCTAAACATGGAGAAGTTAGAAAGGTTGCCTTTTACAGTGGCCGAAATACCACATAGTGATTAATACACAGGGTTATTAATCTGCCTATTTCAACACTACAGTTCACCTCCTGTTTGAAACACATTCCAGTAGGCAGATATGAAAAGTTGGGAGATAGTTACATCCATGAGGTGTGGGAGCTTCCTTTCTCGTACAAATGTTTCAATGGCATGAAGGAGGTCTTTCTTAGCGGTAGTGAATGCGAGACTTCAGTCAGCCATTCGATGATTTGTAAACAGCTGTCTTTGCATGGGGCGTGTAACGCCTCGGTTGCAAACTTGGCTTGTTATCTGAAGGGAGTTCCAGTCCCCTTGATTAGACCTACGTTCCAGGTGCTTTCAAACGGCAGCTACGTCCTTCTCAATAGTGAGGACTGTTGTGGCATGCGGGCCGGAATAGTTTGTTGTTTTGGTCTCTAAGGTCATTACATTCTGTGGGAATGTACTGTTTCCTCCTACTAAATTGAAGGAGGTAGCTGATATCTGGCCTCCTATTGCTACTTCAAAGGTGAATTTTGACAAGTTGAGTAGACTCAAGGCTTTATTGTTTCAAAAGCATGTGGCCCTTACATCTGCACGCGAGACCTACGCACTTCAAGTGGCAAGGCCGTCGGCAGAAATACAGTCCCTGTTAAATACAAACTTTCCGAGACACTTTGGTGAACTCGTGGGACGTATATTTAATGCGTCCAGCACGGCTGGATTAGCACATTTTTTCAAAGCTGTTGGTTCTGGTTTTGTTCACACCTTCTCCTCAATATTCAGTTTGATACCTTCAGCTATCCACTCAATTTTCGGTAGTATTTTTGGGGGATTTCCGATAACTTTGGCTTTATTAGCCAGCATCTTGCTGTTGCTGTTGTTTTTGCGCAATGGCTCTCCCGCCGCAACAAGGACTAATGAAGGCGCTCCCATCAACGCAGCTGTGTCGTGAACGTATGATGCAGCATTTTGGAGCAACACTCCTGGAGCAATTGGAGTGTGACTGGTCTCTGTCATTCAGACCGGTTTTGGATTGTGTGCAGCCCGTGTTTCGGTGCCTTCGGTGCTCTTTTGAACATGCACTGGAAGTTTGTCTTTCACTGTAGCGCCCCCCAGCAATTGATGCTGATCTGTTGATGTTCTCGTTGAGGGTTCATTACCAAACATGCGCACTGGAGACTCTCTGTATCAGTAGCTTTATATGATCTACATCCTTCAAATGGCGGTTAATGTAAGTTTACAATTTTAAGACTGTTTTTTATGCTTCTTTGGCTTAGAAATATTTTTCATAAACCACCAATAAATATATAAGTATGACTTCAGATATGTTGCCCTTCGTGTGACCTGAGAGTCTATGTGTAAGATGAAATAAGGTTCAACTGTTCTATTTGAATAGCACAAGGTTGTATGAACCCTAATGTTGTGTAATGTGATTAAATGTGTCTAAAACAGTTGTGATCATAGTGTTTGGGCATCTTTGTATTATTTCTCTGTGTTAGACCAGACAATAGGGTGGTCTTTCCCCAACTTTTTTTGCTTCCCTCTCCATGTTTCTCATCTGCTTTTTTTCTAGGTTTTAGGGCTCTGTGCTCTTTACCACCGCTGACCAGTGTAAAAGTGCTTGTGCTCTCTCCCCTAAATATGATAACATTGACTCCTACCCAATTGGCATATTTAATTTACATGTAAGCCCCTAGTAAAGTGCGTTATATTTGCCCAGTGCCTGTAAATTGAATGCTACTAGTGGGTTTGCAGCACTTAATGTGCCACCCACATAAGTAGCCCCTTAAACATTTCTCAGGCCTGCCATTGCAAGTCCTTTTTGGGCAGTTTCTCTGCCACCTTGACGTTGCACTTAAGACCCTTTGCCAAGCCTCAAAACCCCCTTTTCAAGTTTTGTCTACATAGCGTTTGCGCTGTGGAGAAATCTTTTATCTTTGAAAAAAAAACAAATGTGAAAAGGGACTTATAGCTCACCCCCATGCTTACACAACCCGCTCACAGCCTTCCCATTACTTATCATTGGTTGGCTTCTCCGGTCACTCTCCTGTCCTTGCTTCTTAATGGTCAGCAGGAATCCTTATGTCATCAGGTTGTACTTCCTCTCTTCTCCTCGGGCTTTGGCGGTTCTCTGGAGCTTGGATGGAGCTTAGATGAAGTACTCCTTACGTTTGGAGATCAGTGGCTGGCCCCATTGTCTTCCTACATGCTGCAGGTTTCTGAGGTACTTAATTTTTAGTTACTTTCTTCCCAGCCTTTGGTGTTCCTGCAACGTCGCCATTTATCCTCGTTCATTGGTTACGCCTACACAACGCTTGACTTTCTTATTCTGTTGCTGAAAAATATATTCATATGTATTTGCATATCTTTAATGCTTGGTCTTTAAATTTTTGAAAATTACTAAACAGCCCCCAAATTGAGCCCACGCCTCGAGGGATCTCAGCACTTCCTATGCCACCCTCCCCCCCACATACACACACCGGATGGAGATGAGTCCCAAACCATGTCCTCACTCCCAGTGCAGACTGCCCCCACAACTCGCACCCACTTCGCGTCCATGTTGCTTCACTGCTCTTTTATTGCGTAGGTTTTATTTGCCAGAACCTGTGGTTTTGCACGCTCTGCAGCGGATCTATTGGTAAGTTATCTGTTGTTATTTAAGAGGAAGTCTGCAGGTTTTGAGCAACGACGATGGGTTTTGCCTCTGCGAAATCTATTGGTTTTGCCAATTTTTTTAAGACACAGCAGCTCATAAAGTTTGTGAAAAAAGCGATATAATGCGCCCCGCGTTGATCGCATCATAGCGCTTTTTTAATATATATATAACAATAAAAAGACATGCTGCACAACAGCTAGTGCTTCTGTGGAACATGTCTAAAAAACATTTGCAAAACAAACATATTTCTCAGAGACAGAACCTATTGGCTTTGCCAGTGCTTTTTATTACATATGTCACTCCTATGGTAGGCCCTAGTTGACCCACCGGGCAGGGTGTATTGTAGGTGAAAGGCAGGGCATGTCATATTAATTTTTACATTGCCTGGTAGTGAAAAACTCCCAAAGTCGTTTTTCACTATTGGGAAGCCTGCTCCTCTCCTACACCAGCATTGAGGATTCTTTGAAATACTTTTAAGATGTTATTCCTGATCCAAGAAGAGTGCTATCTCGTGTTTTATATGATTGGAATGGTAATAAAAAAAAATGTATTGGTCAAGATGGATCTCACATTACTATTTTAGAAATGCCACGTTTACAAAGTAGGCATTTATCTGCTCTTGCTGCTTTATGTGCCTTACAGCCGGTCTCCAATCCACCTCTGGTTTGTGCTGGGTGACCGCACCCCTTGTGCATCCATTCCAGACAGCCATAAACATAGGACACTCAGTTGCACCTGCATCATCTTCATACTGATGGGTCTTCCTTGGCCAGAAGAATGGAAGGGCTTACACTTCAATTTCTAAGAGTAGTGGCCTGACCCTGCACAAGGGACTGATGACCCCCACAGATAACCTGGCCAACAGGACTGGGATGAAAGGAAACTGGTGCACTTCAAAAACGTTCTTTGAAGTCTCCCCCACTTTGAAGGCACATTTGGGTGTAAGTACTGGGGCTCTGACTTCCTCAAATCAGACACTCTGGACCAGAAACTTAGGCCTGGTCTGAAGAACTGCTGGGCTGGCCAAAGGACTCAACTGGACTGCTTTCCCAAAAGGACTGCTCTGCTGCTAATTGCCGTGCTGCTATCTGACCCTGCAAGAAGGACACTGCCCTTTTTGTTACCAGAAGTGATCTCCAAGGGCTTGCTGGCTAGCCCCCTGTTTTCCCCGATGTCTCAGTGACATCAAAGACCTCGTGAACAGTGCTTCATCAGCCCCAGCGTTGCTCTGACCAAATGAAATTTTGTCACGGGCTATCGCTAGCGAGCGCAGTGCTTCTCGCAGCCTCTGCACTGCTCCTGTTAAGTTGGGCCTGGTGTCAGGTGTAGGAAAGTAGCCTCTTTTTGGCATGGATACCCCCAATTTCTGCCTACTGTCAGGGTGTTTTGACTGCTCACTGGGATCTTGCTAACCAGGACCCCAGTGACTATGCTGTCTCTCTCTAATTTTGGTTGGACTTAGCACACCCCACAGTTGGCTTACTGGTGCCCTTATGTAAATCCCTAGTATATGTTACATAGTTGGGCCGCAGTATGTATTATGCCACCCATGGGAGCCCATGCAAAATGTGTCTGCAGGACTGAAATTGGCGCCTGCATGAAAAGGTGCATGCAGCCCTTCACTACAGGTCACTGCGCCAGGTCACTGTCACCCATGTGGTAGGCCCTCCTAGCCCAGAGGGCAGAATGGAAGTACCTGTGTGTGAGGGCACCCCTGCATGAGCAGAGGATCTCCTACGAATTCCAACTCCATTTTCCTGGACTTCATAAGCGCGGGGAAGCCATTTTACCCGTGTAGTGGACACAGTTGTCCAGGTACATAATGGTAACGCCAAACCTGGGCATGTTTGGTATCAGAATCATACCCCAACACTGTTTCCAGTATTTGTTGTATGATTCCATGCACTCTGGTGGTTACCTAGAAGACACCCAGCATTGCTCCTACCAATGTTCTGGGGTTTTCTAGGCAGCATGTGCTGCTGCCACCCCACAGAGAGGTTTCTGCCCTCCTGCTGCTTAGCCTGCTCAAGCAGGGAGAAGGCAGAACAAAGGATTTCCTTTGGGAGAGAGAGGCAACACCCTCACCCTTTGGAAATAGATGTTACATGGCTTGGGAAGGGTAGCCTCCCCAAGCCACGGGGAGGCTGCCCTCCTTGCATAATCGGTTTTCACCAGTCCAGTGACCCCCATTCCCTGCTGTTGCGTGAAACTGGACAATGTAAAGGGGAGTAACCACTCCCTTGTCTATCACCTCCCCAGGGGTTGTGCCCAGAGCTCCTCCGGGTGGCCATTTGATTCTGCATCTTGAATCCAAGGTGGTCAGAGGCCCTTGGGAGCATCCGAGTGGTCAGGTCAGGCAGGTGACATCAAGGCCCCCTCCTGATATGTGATCACCCTCCTAGGAGACCAATCCCACTACCTGGACTCTTTAGGGTCTCCCTCCAGGGTGGGTCTTCAGATGCGATGTGCAAGATTCCAGCAGGACTCCTCTGCATCGTTTACTTCATCTTTTGGCCACTGGGATTACATCTGGACCCTCCAGGAACCGACAGTCTGCAACTACAGCTCTGCAGCATTGTTTCTCCGGCTCCTTCCAGCAACTGCTGCTTTCCCTGGCTGTGCATCCTCTGAGGGTGACGAGTCTTCAGCCGGCGCAAGAAGCAAGAAGGCATCTTCCTTCGAGTGAAGGAGTCACTCCCCTGCACTCGCAGGCACTGACTGCAGCAAGTACCGGCTGCATGGATCCTCTCTGCTCTGGAACTGCGTGGATCCTGCATCACACATGGTGTTCTGGGGTGATCCCCTTGGTCCTCTCTACCAGCTGTCCATATTGGGAGACTGTAAGCCCTTGCCTCTTCTTGCAGGACTGTACCCCTGTGCACCACAATTCTTGTAGCTACTAAGGCTTGTTTGCTCCTTTCCCAAGGGATCTTCAAGCTCTGTGTAGCCCCGGTCTCCAGTACTCTTCCCTGCAAAGCACACTCCCTGCCTGCTGCTCCAGCGACGTGGGACTCCTCTTCAACAAGCGTGCTGAGTGGGCCTCACTGCGACTCCTGCGCCTGCTGCATGTGAGTTGCCTGTCGGGGCTGCATCCTCATCTTCCGACTCTCCTCACTGCTGAGCGTCACCTGGGACTCCCCTCCTTAGGTTGAGTCCCCCTGGACCTTATTGGTCCCCAGCAGCTCTGCAAGTCTTCATCTGTGACTGTTGTCCTTGCCAATTCTTGTTGGTGGTTTTCCCACACCACTGACTGACTGCAACTCTTCTTCCAACGTGGGACATCGTCTGCATCACTTCAGGATCTTTTCTCCTGCTTCAGTGCTGCACAGCTGCCTTCTTGCCTTCACCGTCAGCCTGGTCCTGCAACTCCACAAGGGTAAGTAGTGTCTCCTGCTCCAACCAGACACTCCAGCTGGAGCTGGACTTGGTCCCATTCATTTGCAGGTCCTCTTCTGTCTGGATCCATCTTCCGTTTCTCCCAGTCTTTCTTGGGTCTTGCACAGTCCTTTTCCAAAGCTTACCTGTGGGTTTGGGGAAAAAACAGGTACTTACCTCTTCTCTCCTGGTCGCTGGGGGGCAACCTGATACTTACCTTTTGGGGTTCCTAGTTCCTCCATCTCTCTTCTACAGATTCCACTTCTTTGGGTGAGGGACTGACTTTCACATTCCACTCATAAGTACATGGTTTGGTCTCCCCCTAGGGTCTTCATTATTTTCTGTTATTTCACTGTTTTCTGTTGCTTTTTATGCCAATTCCTGACTGCTAATGTGTACATAATAATATGTTTACTCACCTTCAAGTGTAGTATTGCCTATACAGAATTTTTATATTTGTGTTATTATAATAAAGTACCTTTATTTTTGTAACACTGTCTGGTTCTTTCATGTGTGTAAGTGCTGTGTGACCACAGTGCATAAGCTTGCATCTCTCATAGATAGGTCTTGGCTGCCCATCCACAGCTACCTGTAGAGAGCCCTGGCTTCCTAGGCACTGTCTACACCTCACTAAAAGGGGATACCTGGACCTGGTATAAGGTGATAACACCATAGATGCTCACCACACACCAGGCCAGCTTCCTACATCAGGAACTAACGCTAATGGTTATTGCTAGCGAGTGCGGAGCCCCTCTGCTGCCCCACACCGCTCTTCAGAAGTTGTGCTTACTGCCTCGGATCATCATCGAGTGCAGGCCTCACCTAAGAGTTGCCTATTGCCGTGGATTACTGCTAGTGAGCACAGTGCCTCTCCGCAGCCCCTGTGCCACTATACAGCTGTGACCCTCAGTCCCATCTTGCGTGCGCGGTGCCGATCACTCCCTCAGAATCACTCTGCAGCCAGACCGCCGCCTGGTGGACTGTGACGAGCATTTCAGGAGAAGTGTGTTGCACACTGATCATGTCTGGAGCCGGGTGCAGAGTACGGCTGCACTTCCTGCACAGGTACTGAATTACTTGAGGCACACATGCTCTGTCACTGGCCATCACCCCGGCGCCCATTCCAGATTCTGTACTCTAACTTTACCATAATACTCCTAAAAGGAGGGCACCGATTTGTGGAGGATACCCTTTCAAAAGATCATCTTGTTGTACTCTTAGTGGATCTGTATCATATTGGTCTTGATTCCTTCAGATAAATAACTTATTTTTCTAACTGTGTGGAGTCGTTTTGTGGTGTTTAACTGTGTTGATGAGTTATTGCACAAATACTTTACACTTTGCCTTCTAAGTTAGGCCTGCCTGCTCTGCCCCAAGCTACTCGTGGGTGAGCACAGGATAATTTAGTTTGTGTTGTGGCCTTCCCTGATTAGAATGGTGGTCCCTACTTGGACAGAGTGCATACCTCTATAAATTAGAGAAAGTGATTTCTGACACTCAGGTTGTTCTGTTTTCCCTCAAAGTAGTTAACTTAATTATTGAATCTCATTCTTGATTGGTGAATGGGATATTAGTCTTAAAGGACTCACTTAAAGATGTTAGTATCAACGTGACTCACGTCTTTTGATAATTGGAATGTATTGTGCATGGGCATCAAAAACTCATTACAGAAGAAGCGACAACCTTTTCAAAAACTCCTGAAGCACGACCAAATTGAGCATATGAAACTCAGAAGATCAACATGTTGAGGAGTTTGTGCTATTGACTCAGTCAAGTTATGTTAAAATTGATCTCCCTAGTAATCTAGGGAATGTGTGGTCAAGAAACGTTTTATGTTAACACCCTCTGAGATATAATAAATGTTTTTAAATCTTTGAGGTCACTGTAATTTAATATCCTGGTTAACTGTTGTCTCAGATGTGTGCAATCTAGAAGTTAATTTGTGCGATCTTATTTTGCGTACTGGAGTAATGAGGTGGAGGAAATGGTTATGGGCTTAGTTTATTCAGTCCAGTGCTCCCTCCAACACTTAGTAACAGGCAGCCAAATTACACAAGGCATGTGCTAAGTCTGCTTATTTGACTCAAAGTTACTGAATTGCTCCACTTGTGTTGATTTCGGTCAGAAAAAGATGACTATTTCTTCCTCGTGTCAATTGGTGAAATAGGACTGGTAAAACTTGAGAGAGTGGTAGTTAAACCTCCGTCAGTATATATAGCCAGTCATTTTAATTGTGTACATTTTGTTATTGACTTCATTTGGTATTTTATAGATCGTCTTTGGCCTTGAAAAACCACTACTCCGTGTTTTGTCACCATCGATGTGTTCTATCGGCCTCACATTAACAGCACGGAGGACCACAGTTCTTAGTTGTTTTTCTCACTTTGCATAGTTTGGCTTCATAAGAATTGTATGTGTGTGTGTACTTTTATTTCAAAACTAGCTTTTTTTCTAATGAGCAAAAGCAACGATGTTGACTCCATAATTCACTGTAAGCATAATCTTGTTTTTCTCTCCAAGGTGACAAACAGCATGTTTGGTGCTTCGAGAAAGAAGATACTAGAGGGGGTCGATAGTGACTACCATGATGAAAACATGTACTACAGCCAGTCGTCGATGTTTCCACATCGATCGGAAAAAGACGTAAGCAAACCAATTGCTTTATTTTTTTCCAACAGATGGGTATTCTTCCTGCCAGTCTAGATTGCCTATTGTACGTGGAGTGCTTTCCTTAGTTTATTGTGGGTTTTGCAAAGTTCTGTCCAGTTATTTGACTGCCTTAGAGCAACGTATTGTCTGCTACACGTTTTTCTTGCAGTATGTTTTTATAAAGAACCACCTGACCTATAACCACAACAAGTATAGTTCATGGATTGGCTGGCTTGGTAGATTGACACAAAGTGCTTGTCTACAAGAAGACCGCAGTTACTGCATTTAAAGATGCTTCATACAGAACTGCGACCAGAATCTCGTTCTGTTGTTGATCATGAAGCAGTTTATTCTTTATGACAGGCAATTATTACATCTCGATTTTTTTTTTTTTTTGCTGGTGATGGATAATTTGGATAATTTTCCATGCTTAGATTCATAAATACATATGAGTTTGTTTGCTCTTATTCGCCTCATCTCTCTCTCTCTTCTCTCTCCCCCCCCCACCCCTCTCAGCCTCTGCCCCACCCCCCTCTGTCCTCCCACTGTCACCTCTCCCTCTCCCGCTATCCCTTCGCCAAAATGCAAAATCCCCATGCATTTTCCATATGCTTCTTTAGGCAGCTTTACTGCAGAAACTGCTGAAGAGAATTACACCAATGTGTCAGGATTAGATCTTTGTCCACAGATTGTGATTTTCATGATTTGATGTAAACCTGCTAAGTAGTTTTAGGCAAAAATAAATTAAAAAAAAATCTGCGTTTTTTTGCCATGATTCCAAGGAACTCCTTCCAGATCGTGGCAAAAAAAAAAGAAAAAAAAAAAATTGGCTGCTGCCGTTTAAAAAAAAAAAAAAAATATGGTGGAGGGTGTGAGTAAGCCCCGCTCCCTGAGCCCATTTTGTCCCTGGGTCCCCATCACCTAGGGTGGTGGGTATATTATTGAAGGGGAGAGATTGCGTGACCCCCTGCCCCCGCTCCTCCCAGATCCGTTTTAGGCCCAGAGACCTCATCACCGCCAATGTATTAATAAAGGGGCGGGGGCGCGCCCTCCTCCCTGAGCATAAGAAAGCCCCAGGGATCCCAGCCCCTGGGTCCCTATTCAAAAATAAAAATAAGTGGGGCTCCCCTCCCTGAGCCTTTAACAGCCCCAGGGACATGACCACCACCCCCTCCTCCCACCACACCCCCCCCCAGGCAGGCTACGTGACAGTGTCCCAGGGAACCCACCCCACCGGTACACAGTAGTTTCGCAACCTGCACTACTGCAGGTAGGGAAACATGTTTGCACTTGTCTTGCAGGAACATTTTAAAATCTCCAGCACAAACTCTAAGTCTGCCTCCAGCAGGCAGGAGATTTAAAGATCCTCCCGCCAGCAGAGAGCAAACGTGTGTTCTCTTTGCCTTACTGTACTGATGCGGGCAGGGAAACTGAACCCATATTGCTCCCGCCTGGAGGGTGCGAGCATAACTAGCTGCTCCCTCTCGGCAAGTGCAATGCTAGCTCCAGCAGGAGCCCGGGGCTCCTCCTGAGACCCCCAACATGTGGTATGGGGGTGCCAGGGGTGGCCACCGGAGCGCCCTCTGGCTCTGGGAGATGGAGTCCCCAGAGCCCAATGAGGCTCGGCAAGGGGACAGCACTCCTCTTCCCTAGTAGATACGGCCCTGGGGGATGTGTCCCCAGGGCATAATGAAGCTCGAGGAGGTGAGCCACGTGGCACCCTTCCCTCTTTTATTAAGTGCATTGTGCCTCTGGATGTGGTCCTCAGGCCAGAGAAGACTTTAGGGAGGGGGGGGGAAGGTAAATCCCCCACCCCCACCCCCACCCATCTTAGATTTTGGCCCTGGGGAAGGTTTGACGGGAATCAGGACTCATGACATGTTCTATGACATAATTTATGACCTCACTGATTACATCTCAAATGTCATCATTCAGTGGGTCATATATGGATGAATGGGATAAACAACTCTTATGGGGAACATGTGCTGATACACCTCTAATGAAATTATTGATGAGGGGATCGAAAGTTGGAATGAATATCCCTGCCTGGTGCAACATACTGCCAGTGTTTGGAAAAGTATAGTCTTTCAAATCCTTTGATGCCATCCCTTCTCCAGGAATCTAGAAGTGTGGTTGTTAAAATCACTCTGAAGCATAAGCATGGACATGTTGATCACACAGTGACAAGGAGGATGTCAACTGCTGGGTGACTTGTATCCTGGGGTGCAAATCGTCTCCTTTCGGGAGGCATGAGAGACTTACTCCTTGGGGGAGGAACAATACCTATACTATGACAAACTTGCACAGACTGGATCAAACGGATCTGGATTGAATTTCCGAAGCTTAACCATCAACCCCTCGCCCCCCCCAACACACACACACAACCAAGAACAGAGCCCTGGATGTATAAAGCCCTCAAGGCGGTCAAGCCCAGGGAGGAACTAATGGCTAGAACAGCATGGAGCAGCGATCTGGGTGGCCAGCTCCGAGATAGCCAATTGGAGGTGACATGTGCCTTGATAAATGGGGTTTCTTGCAACAAGAGATGTAAGTTGATCCGTTTTAATTATGTCCATCATACCTCCCTCACCCCGATTAAATTGAGTAGAATCTGTACTGGCCACTCGGTGTCTTGTCTGCAATGCAGACGTGGTAGTGGGGTGGTGGGGGTAAGTTACCTTTATTCACCGAGCCTGGAATTGTGATTTGGTATTGGTGGGAGATAGTGATGTAACTCTCCCTGCAGCATCATAAGAAACCAAAACCTAGGAAGATGCAATTCACCTTTCTCCAATTAGCCTTGCTGTTGGCAAAAAAGGCGTTTAGCATTGGCATGGGTCGGGCCCAGAGCAGACACATATTAGAATATTCCGAAGAGATGTCAAAGTGACTGACGCTCTGGAAACAGTGGGGGGCAAACTGACTGCATTTGAGGAGGTGAGTATGGGGATGGATACGATTCCCACTTCACCTCAGCCTATGGAGAAAGGGTGTCTAGGCTTACCGGGGCTGCAAGAGAAAAGGTAAATAGGAGTGTGTTAAAATGCATGGGGGAATACATGTGTATTCACGGACAAGGGAAAGAATGTGCATTATGTTGGATGATGTGGTAGGGCTGCAAGAATAACGCCTTTAATGAAGAGAAAGGGGCCACACATCAGCAAGTATGTGTTCAAATTCTATAACATGCAGTATGGATCACGGGGGTTCTTTGGCACAATGTTTTCAGTTACATGTATTGACTTGTAAGCAATGCAATCTGCAACAAAGATAAAAAAAATAAAAGACATGTTACATATTTGTTTAAAACTGGTGAATTTTACTTTTTTTTTTTTTTTTAGATTGAAATGTAACGTTTTAACTGACATTTTACGTCAATTTAACCTTTGATTTTTCACTGTATATATATGTTCGGTGGCATGTGTAGCTGCAGATACACATGCTGTGCATTATCCTGCCATCTAGTGTTGGGCTCGGAGTGTTACAAGTTGTTTTTCTTCAAAGAATTCTTTTGAGTCACAAGAACGAGGAACTCCTCCCTTTCGGCTCCATTGTGCATGGGCGTCGACTCCATCTTAGATTGTTTTCTTTCCGCCATCGGGTTCGGACGTGTTCCTCTTCGCTCCGTATTTCGAATCGGGAAAGTTAGATAAATATCGGAAAATCGACGGTATTGTTCTCGTTCGGTACCGGTTTAGTGTATTGTATCGGCACCGATCGCAGAAGCGCTCCGGCAGCCCTTCGGGGCTTCCGTTCTTCAGCGGGGCCTGGTCGGCCCGACCACATCAATCGTCGAAGACTAATGGACCGGACCCCCTTCCGCTTCTGTCTGAAGTGCCACTCGAAGTATCCCTATACAGACCAACACCTGGTCTGTAATCTGTGTTTATCACCAGAACACAGGGAGGATACTTGTGAGGCTTGTCAAGCGTTTCGATCTAAAAAGACCCTATGTGATCGACGAGCGAGAAGACTGCAAATAGCGTTGACACCGAGAGAACAACTCGACGTCGGAGAGGAGGAAAGAATTTCCATCCAGGGGACGGACTCTGACGAATCCGAAAGTGAGCGACCCTCGACAATGCAGAAAACCGTGAGTAAAACTGCCCCGTCCAAAACTCACACAAAGATCGTTAAGGCCAAGGGGACGCCACTGCCAGCAGGCCATGGCTTAACCCATCGAAAAGAAGGTGACCAAACATCGGCACCGAAAAAGGCCAGAGATTTGCCGAAGACTTCCGACTCCGGTCGAGATTCCGGCACCGAACGATCTCGACACCGAGAGTTCGACTCACCCAAAGTGAAAAAAATATCGTCTGAACTGGAAAAATACTTTTTCTGAAACATCGGTACCGAAAAAAGCGGCTTCGGAGCCGAAAAGAAGCTCTTACACAGAAGAGCAAGGACTCTCCAGCCAAATGCATGAAAGACACAGATTTGAGCAGGAAATAAGTATGGATGAACCAGACCATACGCAAAGGAGGTTGCATATCCAGAAAGAGACTGGAAAAATACAAACTCTTCCTCCAATTAAAACCAAAAGAAAACTGGCATTTCAGGAGACAGAAATGCAGCCGAAGGTGGCCAGAGAAAAATCCCCACCACCAAGGTTTTCTCCACAACCTTCCCCACTACACTCACCACAACTGTCTCCAGTGGAGACACCTCCAATGCAGTCACCTACACATACAGGGATGACACAGGATGATCCTGATGCATGGGACTTATATGATGCACCAGTATCAGATAACAGTCCGGATTGTTACCCAACAAAGCCGTCACCTCCAGAGGACAGTACTGCATATACGCAGGTACTATCCAGGGTAGCTACGTTCCACAATGTAGCCATGCATTCTGAGCCAATAGAGGATGATTTCCTGTTCAGCACCTTGGCATCCACCCACGTTTCCTACCAGAGTCTGCTAATGCTCCCGGGTATGCTCAAACATGCAAAACAGGTATTCCAGGAGCCAGTTAAAGGAAGTGCTATCACGCCTAGGGTGGAGAAGAAGTACAAGCCTCCCCCAACGGATCCTGTGTTTATAACACAGCAACTTACACCGGACTCTGTGGTTGTAGGAGCAGCAAGAAAGAGGGCAAACTTTCAATCGTCAGGAGACGCTCCACCGCCTGACAAAGAGAGTAGAAAGTTTGACCCAGCGGGCAAACGAGTGGCAGCACAGGCAGCCAATCAATGGCGGATCGCTAATTCGCAAGCCCTACTTGCTCGCTACGATAGGGCACACTGGGACGAGATGCAACACATTATACAAAACTTGCCCAAAGAACACCAGAAACGTGCCCAGCAGGTTGTGGAAGAAGGAAAAGCAATATCCAACAACCAAATAAGGTCCGCACTAGACTCGGCAGACACGGCAGCACGAACGGTCAACACTGCGGTAACCATTTGCAGGCATGCATGGTTAAGAAACTCTGGATTCAAGCCAGAAATCCAACAAGCGGTGTTGAACATGCCTTTTAACCAAGAACAATTGTTTGGGCTGGAAGTGGGCACGCAATTGAAAAGTTAAAGAAAGGCACAGACACGGCCAAAGCCATGGGCGCGCTCCACTCCCCACAAGGCAGAGGCACATTTAGAAAGTCACAATTTAGAGGGGGTTTTCGAATGAAAACACCAGAGCCTTCCACCTCACAAACCAGACCCACCTATCAGGCACAATACCAGAGGGGAAGGTTTCGTGGCTCATATAGAGGAGGACAATTCCCAAGAGGAAGGGGAAAGTTCCAGACACCTAAAACAAGCCAAACCAAACAGTGACTCCAATGTCACAAAACCCCAGCACTTAACACCAGTGGGGGGGAGACTTACCGCATACTATCAGAACTGGACACACATTACCACAGACGCATGGGTCCTAGCCATTATCCAACATGGTTATTGCATAGAATTCACAAATTTCCCGCCAGATGTGCCCCCAAGGGCACACAATCTGTCCAAACAACACTTAGACCTATTACAAATAGAGGTCCAAGCACTATTACAAAAACAAGCAATAGAGTTAGTACCCAACCATCAGAAAGGAACAGGCGTCTACTCACTATATTTCCTAATTCCAAAGAAGGACAAAACGTTAAGACCTATCTTAGACCTCAGAACACTGAATCTCTTCATCAAGTCAGACCACTTCCACATGGTAACACTTCAAGACGTGGTTCCCTTACTAAAAAAGGAGGACTACATGTCAACATTGGATCTCAAGGATGCGTACTTTCACATACCCATCCATCCTTCTCACAGAAAATACTTAAGGTTTGTGATACACGGTGTACACTATCAATTCAAAGTGTTACCGTTCGGGAGAACAACAGCCCCAAGGGTATTCACAAAATGCCTTGCAGTAGTAGCCGCTCACATAAGGAGACCGCACATGCTTGTATTCCCATACTTAGACGACTGGCTAATAAAAACCAACACTCAACATCAGTGTCTTCTTCACATGCAATACGTTATTGAAACTCTACACAAACTAGGGTTCTCTATAAATTACCAGAAATCACATCTGCAGCCATCTCAAATACAACAATACTTGGGAGCAACACTCAACACACAAAAAGCAATTGCCACTCCAAGTCCACAAAGGGTCCAAGCGTTCCAAAATATAACATCAAGCATACAGTCAAACCAACACTACCCAGTAAGGTTTGTAATGAAACTTTTAGGCATGATGTCTTCATCCATAGCCATTGTCCCAAACGCAAGATTACACATGCAGCCCTTACAACAGTGCCTAGCAAAACAATGGACACAAGCACAGGGTCAACTTCAAGATCTAGTGTTGATAGACCGCCAGACACACTTATCCCTTCAATGGTGGAACCCTATAAATTTAAACCAAGGTCGGCCATTCCAAGACCCAGTGCCTCAAGATGTGATCACAACAGATGCTTCCATGATGGGGTGGGGAGCACACCTCAACAAGCAAAGCATACAGGGTCAATGGGACGATCAACAAAAACAACTTCACATAAATCATTTGGAACTGCTAGCAGTGTTTCTAGCATTAAAAGCATTTCAACCACTAGTAGCCCACAAACGCATTCTTGTAAAAACGACAACATGACAACAATGTATTATTTCAACAAACAAGGAGGGACACACTCGTCACAACTGTGTCTCTTAGCACAAAAAAGTTGGCATTGGGCAATTCACAATCACATTCGCCTGATAGCACAATACATCCCAGGCATTCAGAACCAGTAAGCCGACAATCTCAGTCGAGATCACCAGCAAACTCACGAATGGGAAATTCATCCCAAGATCCTACAGGATCACTTCCTACGCTGGGGAACACCAAAAATAGACCTATTTGCAACAAAAGAAAACGCAAAATGCCAAAACTTCGCGTCCAGGTACCCACACCCTCAATCAAAGGGCAATGCGCTATGGATCAATTGGTCAGGGATATTTGCTTATGCTTTTCCCCCTCTCCCACTCATTCCTTATCTGGTCAACAAACTAAGTCAAAACAAACTCAAACTAATTCTCATAGCACCAACCTGCGCTCGCCAACCGTGGTACACAACACTGTTGGACTTATCAGTAGTACATCACATCAAATTACCAAACAGACCAGATCTGTTAACACAACACAAACAACAGATCAGACACCCGAATCCAGCATCGCTCAATCTAGCAATCTGGCTCCTGAAGTTTTAGAATTTGGACATTTAAACCTTAAACAAGAATGTATGGAGGTCATTAAACAAGCTAGAAAACCTACGACAAGACATTGTTAGTCAAACAAATGGAAAAGATTTGTTTACTACTGCCACACTAATCAGATTCAACCACTACATGCTTCCACAAAGGATATTGTAAGATACTTATTACACTTACAAAAGTCTAATCTAGCATTCTCTTCCATTAAATTACATCTCACTGTAAATCTGCCTATCTGCAGATTACACATACAACATCGCTTTTTAGAATCCCAGTCATCAAAGCATTTATGGAGGGACTAAAAAGAATCATACCCCCAAGGACACAGTACCTTTGTGGAACCTTAATATTGTATTAACACGACTCATGGGACCACCATTCAAACCCATGCACTCTTGTAAGATGCAATACTTAACTTGGAAAGTAGCCTTCCTAATAGCTATCACATCACTTAGAAGAGTAAGTGAGATACAAGCATTTACTATTCAAGAACCCTTTATACAAATACATAAACATAAAGTGGTTCTCCGTACAAATCCCAAATTCCTACCAAAGGTCATATCACCATTCCACCTAAACCAAACAGTGGAACTCCCAGTCTTCTTTCCACAACCAGACTCAGTAGCCGAAAGAGCCTTACATACATCAGACATAAAGAGAGCACTAATGTATTACATTGACAAAACAAAACAATTTCGTAAAACAAAACAATTGTTCGTAGCCTTCCAAAAACCTCATGCAGGTAATCCTATATCCAAACAAGGCATCGCCAGATGGATAGTTAAATGTATTCAAACTTGCTATATTAAAGCAAAAAGAGATCTACCTATTGCACCAAGAGCACATTCCACTAGGAAAAAAGGCGCCACAATGGCTTTTCTGGGGAATATACCTATGACGGAAATTTGTAAGGCAGCCACCTGGTTTACGCCTCATACATTTACTAAGCATTACTGTGTAGTTGTGTTACCAACGCAACAAGCCACAGTAGGACAGGCTGTATTAAGAACATTATTTCAGACAACTTCAACTCCTACAGGCTAAGCCACCGCATTTTGGGGAGATTACTGCTTATTAGTCGATGCACAGCATGTGTATCTGCAGCTACACATGCCACCGAACGGGAAATGTCACTTGCCCGGTGTACATCTGTTCGTGGCATGAGACGCTGCAGATTCACATGCGCCCTCCCACCTCCCCGGAAGCCTGTAGCCGTTATTAGTTGAATGAAAATTGTAAATTTGTAAACAAATATTATTTTAATACACATTATGTACATACATACCTACTCCATTGCATGGGCACATCTAGTATATTCACAACTCCTACCTCACCCTCTGCGGGGAAAACAATCTAAGATGGAGTCGACGCCCATGCTCAATGGAGCCGAAAGGGAGGAGTCCCTCGGTCTCCTGACTCGAAAAGACTTCTTAGAAGAAAAACAACTTGTAACACTCCGAGCCCAACACTAGATGGCAGGATAATGCACAGCATGTGAATCTGCAGCGTCTCATGCCACGAACAGATGTACAGTGTGTCTGTGTGTGTGTGTCTGCTGCTTGTTTGCTCCCTTCTTGGCTTACTTAGCCACGGAGAGAGTACAAACATACGAACTACAAAAGCCAAGACAGGGGGCAAAATATTTTTATGTACTAACTACTCTTCAGTGTAGCCAAACTGTAGTCAAGCTGCTCATATCCATAATGGCCAGAATGAACGTAAGGAAAAGGAAGACGTCACCACAGACCAGGGCTAGTTGTTGACACCTGTCCTATGGGATCTTTGTTGTTTGGAAAACATTAGCCCCAAAGGCTGTCTTAAGCCCCTGTGAGGAGGATTAGACATTTTACTTGCATCACCAGTGCATATTAATTACAAATCTTCATTGTCCCAGGTGATTTCTCACCCAAACAATATAAAACTATGCAACTGTGCACCTTTCTTTTAAAAACCACAGCTTTCTAGAATACTTGGTCCTTTCAATGTCACAGTGACTGCTGTAGCTAACTTGTCAAACTCTTATGTGGAATTTAATCTGTATTTGTTTTAATTTAAGTGACAGGAACATTTATGCAGTAAATGCTGTAACTAGGAAACAAAGTATCAATATGTGTGTTTCATATCTTATAGACACTTGTAGCCGCAGATTCCTTATCTTAGAATATTCCACAGGTGTCATACTGGATCTGGAAATTTTGAGCAATCCCCTTGTATGGAATAAGTGGCGTCATTGGGCTCTGCGTGGTGTCGTTGGTGTTAACTGTGCCAGAAGTGACTTGGTGGTGCCAATATCGGCACCACCCTAGCACCCTGGACCTCAGGTCCTCCTTTTCTGCACCACCAGTGCGGATCCCTCCGTGCTGGTGGTGCAGAAAAGGAGGAACTGACTGACTTTTTTCTATGTTTATTCAAAGTCTAGTGTGCCTTTTTTCATCTTTTTTTTGGAGATGGCCCAGAAGAAACCCACTGGGTTTAAACCTTGTGGTGCCTTTCATCGATAGATGTCCGTGTCGGACCTGCACTGGGCCATGAAGCACTTGGCTGCTCCCATGCACCTCCGCACTACTCTAACACCCAGAGGATCAACCAACACCCAGAGTACTATGCTGATCATCTGGTTCACCATTGTCGCTCAATAAACCGCATTCACTATGCAGTCCATATACTCTGCAGCACCCTTGTACCCCTACCCTTATCACGTCTTCATTAAAGATCTGAACTCCACCAGCACTGCGCTCACCAGGATCCTAAAGGACTCAGTCATCACAGCCACCTACCCAGGTGCCTAGAAACATGCCACAGTACTCCCCCCCCCAAACCTCCCCCCCC
This sequence comes from Pleurodeles waltl, assembly GCF_031143425.1. Lineage (NCBI taxonomy): Eukaryota > Metazoa > Chordata > Amphibia > Caudata > Salamandridae > Pleurodeles > Pleurodeles waltl. The sequence continues at coordinate 281,395,984 of NC_090442.1, forward strand.
CCCACCTCAAGATACCCTCAGTAGACCGAAGATCCTAGCTAACTAGCAGTCTATCTCCTTCTTACCCTGCTCAGGAAAAGTCATTGAAAAGATGATAAATTAAATGCTTAGCCACCCATCTCATCAACAAAAACCTCCTCAATACCACTGAATCCAGATTCAGGCTTAACCACAGTACAGAGACCTTCCTTATTGCAGCCACATCTGCATCTAACTGGACCTTTACACAGCCTTCCACAAAGTCTTCCATCCCATTCTTATCCAACAACTGTGCGCAGCCTGCATCCAAAGACTCACACTTGGCTGGACTTGTTCCTTTCTTACAGGCCACACCCAATTGGTCATCCTGGCCTCCTTCACCCTGGAAGCTGTGAACCTAGTCTGTGGAGTGCCACCCTTTTCCAACGTCTCCTTGAATTCACCCACCGAACATCATATCCTGCGCTGATGATACCCAGTTCATACATTTCTCTGGCTGCATAACCAAAGCCACCAGATCGATGAAAGCCAACTGCTCAACACAGATAAAAAATAAATTAGTTATCTCCTGCAAAGACACCTCGATCTGGGACTCAGCCTAGTGACCTGCCAAACTTAGACCCACACCCCTCCTGGAAACCCATGCAAAGAATCTCAAACTAATAATCAATTCACCATGACAGGCATAGTGATTGCATTCTCCATCTCCTGCTTCCATGCTCTCAAGATGCTCAAGAAGATCTTCAAATGACTACTCCCCAACACTCCCAGAACAGTTGCCAAAGTCTTCATCACCTTCAAGCTGGACTACGGCAACAGACACTGTGGCGGAATCCACGCTCAGCTGACAAGAAAACGTCACACTATACAAAACTCAGCCACGAGGTTCTCCCTCAACCTTTATGCCCACATTCACATCACCCTGCACCTAAAAGAGTTCCACTTGCTCCTAATCACTTCAAACTCCTCACTCACTTACAAAGCCTTACACAGCATTGGCCCCACGTACCTCAGCAACCATATAAACATCTACAGACACCTCCACTTAACCAGACTCCTACTAGCACACACACCCTGAATACACAGACCATATCTGGCAGACTTGCCTTCTCCTGCCTCAATTCTAATGCCTGGAATGCCTACCACTGTGTACTGGAGCCACCTCCTCAGATCTTGAATTCTGCAAGAAACTGAAGACCTGGCTCTTCACCTAGCTCCACCCTTTCCCGGTCTATACAACTGATTCAGTGCCATAATACTCTCCCAGGTGAATACATATAACATAACATTCATAGAGAAAGCTTGTTGTCTATTTTTATCTTTCCTATACTTCGCCTCCCCCCTGATGGCTGTGGGTGTGTTAAAGCACTAACCTTGTAGTTAATCCAGTGGGAACAGTGAAGGTTTCCACACAACTTTGAGTCCACAGCCAAACATACATAAAATAATGTGCTAGATAGTAGTAGGTTTGCAAAAGGGATCCGAGATGGTAGATTAATATGAAGCATGTGAATTTAGATTTTAAAAGTTTTTAAACATTTTTACGGTTAAGTAACAAGTTTTTTTCCCCAGGGAGTGCATGGTATCCTAACTGGAAGAGTGAATTTCTGAAGGCCTTTCCAAATACTTCAGTTTTAGAGATAATGAAAAAGAATTCTTAGGAAGGCATTTGCAATATGCAGTAATGGCAGCCAAAACTACTTTAATAAAAGAAAATTGAGGACCATACTGAGCCAAATAAAAATGGTATAGTTTGCTGTTCACTTTGGTCTGAGGTCGGCTGGTGAGAAAATGAGAAATCGCAGAAATTGTCCCCCGGTGTATCTTCTTGATGAATGTGTGACTACAGCAGTTGCCATTCCTCCACCAGACCATAAAGTGAATAACAACCATGAGTACAGTTAACTGTCTACATCAGGAAAGGCAGGGAATGCCTGTCTTGTCTGGTGTAATTTATTGATTAAAAAATAGAAATAGGGATTCACTCAGAGTCCTGAGGATGCCCTTGACCAGCCATCTGGAACTTGTGAGGGCAGAAACATGTCAGTAGATTCACAGGATGGTAGGGTCATTTCAAAACAAATGTATTGATCTTTTTATCTTTTAACCATACCTAAGGTACCACCTAATAAAGGACACTCTCCTGGTATACCTTAAGAGATTCTTAACTTTACCTGCATCCCTAACTTATCCAGAAGATTAGTTTATCTTGAGAAATCCCTCATCTGTTGTTGTCAAGTCTGCCATGATAGAATCACTTTACCAGGGTGGGATGAGGTGGCCGATGAAGAAGCATGCAACATTACGTGAGTGGGGCCGCCTCACCTAAATATATATTGACTTAGAACAATGGTTCCTTTTGACTTCTATGGACCCCCACTTTATCATTACCTGAACCAGGGAACCTCCACTAGATCATTATTGGAATCTGGGGACCCCCCACTGAGTCATTACTGGAAGCTGGGGACCTTGGCCTTACCATTGTTGATGATTTGAACCGAAAAACAATACACAAGAAAATACAGAAACGGGTATTCCATCAAACACACACACAAATGATATGATATATTTTATTTAATTTGCAAACAAATATAAATAAAACAAATAGGAAGATTGGAGCTTTTCTGAATTCAGTTGAAGCCACACATCGTCCATCCTTTATTTTGTTTGAGGCACCTACACTGCTCCCACAAATCAATCTAAGGATACTTATTTAATTTTCAGCCTCCAATTTCATATTCCTGGACATTTACAATATGTTTTAGAATTTTCATTTGTACATTTAGCCACTTTATTTATATACACTTTATTGATCTGTTAATATTATTTAATTTTCTAAGCGGTCACAGACCCCCTGAGAAGGCTTAGCGGATACCCAGGGGTCCCTGGACCACAGGTTGGGAACCGCTGGCTTAGAGGAAGCCTTAGGCCTACGATCTGAGATAGTGTTAGACCTGTCACCCTTGCATGGTAGTCCCCCAAATGTTTTGCCGTCATCACTCTTGTTTGCCGAATTCCTTTTTTTATTTTGGCATTAAGACTCCAGCTTTGTTTAGAAGTGGAAAAGTGCTCAAAGTGTTTATGCTCCCTCCCCAAAACTTGTCGAAATTGGCTTATTTAATTCATTTATAAGTTCCTAGTAAAGTGATATACCATATACTAGGGCTGGGAAAATTAAATGCTACTAAAACTTGTCTCAGGTCTGCCATTGCAGCCTGTATGCAGTTTTAAACTACCATTCAACTTAGCAAAATAAACCCTTTGCCAGACATAAAACTCAGTTTTTAATACATGTCACCCCTATGGTAGCTCTCAAACAGCCCATAGGGAAAGGTGCTATGTATTATAAAAGTTGGACATATCCTTTTAAGTTTTACATGTCCTGGTAGTGAAGAACCCCCAAATGTGTTTTTTACTAATGTGGGGTCTACCTCTCCCATAGGATAACATTGGATTACCTTATTACATTTCATAAGTGATAACATTTTGTTGGGACAGGTAGAAATTTAATGTTTGGCGTCCAAGTAATTGTAATTTAAAATCCTCTTTAGTAGTAAATTCGGATTTTAAGTCACAGTTTTTAAATGACCACTTTTGGAAAGGTGCCTTTTTCTTGTTCTAACCATTTGGTGACAACAGTGTGTTTTTTGTTGTTGTTTTTTTTGGTCACATGTGTAGGTGCATTTGGCAAGCTGGCCTTTGTGTATACCTTTCAGACAACTACACAGTAGAGGGACTGGGTGTTGGCAGGATGAGCCATTGTGACTAGATGGAAGGGCCAGAGCAGTCATCTGTCACTTGCACTTCAAAGACACTGCCTCAGCACACATACATTAAAGAAATTCACACTAGTCCATTGTGCCCCCAGACATACCGGGAGCAGGGCCGTGAGGCTGGAAATTCTAGACCCTTCTTTGAAGTAGAAGAAACGTCTGGCGTTCCATCTCTCCCCCTCTCTCCCCTCCCTCCCCCCCCCCCCCCCCCCCAAAAAAAAAAGCTGGCACCAGCAATAAAACTAGGACTTCCAGACCCACTCTTCAGTACACTTTTGGACCTTTGGACACTACAGAAGAAGGACTACTCTGCTGTTTGAGAAGGAAGACTGAACCTGTTCCCTCAATTCCACGCTACCTTAGTGACTCCAATGGCTAGTTAGCTGGTCTCCTGTTCTGAGCTGCAGGAACATGACAAGCTTCAGAGGACTCCCTGCAGCTGCCCAGCTGACATGCTGTACTGGACCTGCCTGAGCCCTGCCGGCCTCTGCAGGAGTTTCTTGCTGATCCCCAAAAGGTGCCTCACAGGTCCTGGGCCCATGGAGTGGCCTAATGGTATAGTTGAGCTTCTCCTTGAATAGGAGAAATCCTGAGGTTTTGGGCTCTTCATGACCATGAATATGTCTATTTATGTCACCAACTTGCCAGGTGCCAGTGCAAAGCTCCAGTGAACCAGACGTGACGCTATAGTGACCACCAGTGATGACTGTCAATGCAAGATCTTCACTTTCTGCTGCAGAATCAACAGCCGGCAGTGATCTCCAATGCGGAGCTCTAGCGAATTCTGTCCTGTGACACCCTGCCTGCTCTGCACCAAATGACGACAACCATCTTCAGCGCTCTCCCATCCTCCTCCACTGCAAGCTGAATTCTTTGAGATGATAACTTTTTCAGTGAGATTAACTTGGTCCTGTTTCCAGCCTGCCCTCCATTGCGGTGGACCTAAACTTGTGAACCCGGTCTTGTATGTCTATATAACCGTGAGTGGTTCTTTTTGTTTTTAGATGGTAGAACTGTTTACATTTTCTAAATTGCCTAGCTCCGGTTCTACTGATAGGCTTTTTATTATTTTGGTGGCAAATAATGTATTACATTTTACTTCTATTTTTCAAATTGGTGTGGGAGTTTTCTTGTGTTGTGCTTTCACTTTTTTACTGTTTAATTGTTGCATAAAGACTTTGCGCATTGCTTCTAGGTTAAGCCTGACTGCTTTAGTGCCAGCCTACCAGTGGGTTAAGCACAGGTTTATTTAGTGACTTTTTGTGGTTAATCCGGACAAGAATTGTGGATGTTTGTGCAGGGTTTCTCCCCCGCCCCTCCAAACCAACAACCCAATTTCTCACATTGGTGGCAGTGGGTGGGATTCAGTACTTTTGTTTGTGTAGTGCCATTCAGTGATTTTCTGTAACACTGACATCCCATTGTAAGTAATTTGATACCAGATTCAGCCTCTTTTAAATTCTCCTTGAATAGCATGTTGTTTTTTTCAACTTCACTTCCGTTCTACTTGGCGTTTTGCACCTGTGACCAGATTGGCAAGCATGGAGTTTGATCTCGACAACCTGGAGAGCTGCACTGTGACTTAACTCAGAGGATCCTGCAGGGAGGGGAGGCTTTCAGCAAGAAGGAGTTTCAAGTAGCATGAGCTTCAGATGGGATCCAGGTTCTGCCAGTTACAGGCTACAGAGGAGGAGGTAGACCTTGAGGAGAAGGAGAAGGTGATCGAAGGCGGGTTTACAACCCCCTGTTTGTAGCCTCACAGGAGAAAGGGGCCCCTAAGGAAAGAGAGGCCCCAAGCAGCAGCTTGTCAGCCCACAATCTGTTTCCAGAGGAAATGGCGGCCAGGAAAGCAGAGAGGGAGTTCAGGCTTCAGATGGTGAAATTAAAATTTGGGCGGCTTCTGCCCAGTGGGCTACAGAGAAAGGGGGAAAACTAAGGCAGAGAGAGCCTTAGCAGAGGAGAAAGCAGAAGCTGATAGGGTCCTAGGAAAAAAATAAACAGGCCCTTGGGAATAGAAAAAGTATTGTTGCCCATGAAATGAGTAAAGGAGCTAGATCGGAAGGCCAAACAAAACATAGCAACAATGGTGGCAGTGAAATCATAGTGTTTCATGAGGAGAAGAGATCCACATACCTATAGACCTCGTACCTAGCTTTATAGGTAGATGAATGGTTTGAGTCCTATGAGGTAGTCTCAGAAATGCACAGGGTCCCTGCTGGAGTTTGGGGTACCAGTCTGTGGAGCCTACAGAGGGTAGGGATTCTTTATTGAACCTAGGGAATGGTAACCGGATGAAATACTACGCACCCCCCTACCATAAAGGCCGTCCTTAATCCGAATGTATGGACACACTCAGAAACTGCCCCACTAGTTCAGGGGAGATTTTGTGGAGTATATCAGCAAGGTAATGCATGGATAGGTGAATGGTAGTGAAGTAAACACTTATGAGGAGCTCGTACAGCTCCTCAGAGAGCACATGTTCATTCATTGCTTTCCAGAGTTATGCTAACACCTGATAGACAGCAAGCTCACTAGCCCTGGGGGGGGGGTGCCTAGGAGGTGGATTGCTGGCTCAGCGCCAGAGTCCACAAAAGAAATTGAGGGTTGGGTGGGGTAGTTTGGGGGATGATGTTGGGTGACAATGTGATGGTGGGTGGTGCAGGAAGGGGAGAATCACCCTGTTGGAAAATGGGTTATTGGTAAGGGCAGGTAGGTACCTACACTTAGCAATAGGTCTCTAACCTCCACTTAGGTCCAGTTAGGTCTCAGTAAATTAAACCCAGCTCAACCCTTGGTAGATTGGCAACGAGCGACAAGGCTTAACTTAGGAGACAGAGTGTAAAGCATTCAAATATCACAAAACAGTAATTAAATAAAACACAGGAAACAGTTTAAAAATCCAAAACCAATTTATAACAATAGAATATATTATTATCTTTAAAATGACACACAAATGAATAAAATTGGATAAGGGGAAACGGAGATATGAATTTTTAAAGAAATATTGTTTTTTGGCGCCTAGAAACAAAAAGCGCCAATCGGGTCATCTGGTTGCACCTCGACCAGGGCAAAGTCAAAGTTTAAGGCCGACCGCGATGGAGCCCTGCTCGGCTACAGCTCGCGGGAGGCCTCGGTCATAAGTTTACCTTCGGACTTAGTCTCTTTTCTGAAGATTTTCTTCAGCGGGACGAACCTGCCAGTCCAATCTGTCCTCCTGGAACTCTTCTCTGGATACGCGTCGCGGGAGCCCTCGGTGGAGATTTTGACCTTCGGACTTAGTCATTTTTTCGAGGTGAAAATCCTTCGACCGCGGCAAACCTGGATCTTGATCCGATGTCCCTGGAGCCCTCCTTGGATACTCTGGCTGGGAGGTCCCGGTCAACTTTTTACCTTCGGACTTGGTCTCTTTTTTGGAGATTTTCTTTACCGGACGAACCTGCAAATCAGGCTGGTTTGCGGTTGAGGCAAGCCGGCTAGAGTTGCCACGGCGGGTCGGTCCCTCTATGGAGCTTTTTTTCAAAAGTACTCCAAACTTCTACAAACTTCTGGGGCTTCTCCCAGATGTTCTTTTAAGGTTCTTTTAGGGTACACAGCTCACCAAAAGGGTCCAAAAGCTCTGAGATGACCCTGGGGGTGCAGACCACAACTCCCAGAATGCACCTGGCGCAAACTCCTTTTTGGCCACTGGACAGTGGTCAGTTGGTCGGTTTCTTCAGGAGTTGGTGCAGGGGACTCTGGTTAGCAATTTTTCACCTGTAGCAATCAGGGAGTCCCTCCTTGAACCAGTTGAAGCCAGGCAAAGTCCTTCTTGTGGTGAAGCCCAAGTGTGTAGCTGGTGCAGTCCTTCTGAGTGCAGGTTCCAGGTGCAGGCCAGGGGTCCAGCAGGGCAGTCCTTCTTCTTCCTGGTAGGGATGTGGTAGGGAACTGGGATGTGGGTGCAGGTGTGCCAGTTTTATCCTTGCTCCTGGGTGAAAAACAGGGGGGGTCCTGATTCTCCAATCAGGTGCAGGGTCCTTCCCCCTGTGATGACCACTTCCCGGGAAGTGTGGCAAAAATCAGTCTCAGGAGGCAACATTCTTCAAAAATCCATCATGGCTGAATCTGATTTTTGGAGGTTACATCTGGCTGAGCCCACCCACTGGTGTGGCTAAAAATCATAAACACACCCCTCTCCTAATCTAATCAAGGAGGCACCTAGTTGTCTGGGGTTGCAGGATGTGGGGGTGTTGCTGGGGAGCTCCAAATGTTCTTCTCTGCCTTTGAAGTCCAGTTTGGCAGCCCTCCCCCTTCCTGCCTCACCATCTGCTGAGGAGAAATTCCCTCCCACAGGCACATGTCTTTGTGTGAAGCCAGGCCACTTCACACCTCATCAAGGCAGCCTGGCCAGGCTGCCAGAGGCTGGCCAATCAGAGCACAGCAGCAAAAACAATGCAGGGCTGAAATTGGCAACTTTTCAGGTAAAGTTTAAAACTCTTTACCTGAACAAGTTATATTAAATCCAACAATTGGAAGTTGTGGGATTTATTATGACAATTAATTTGATACCAAACTCTTGGTATCCATTACTTAAGGGGACTTTTAAAATTAAAATAAAGTCTCCCCATTCTAGCCTATGAAGGCCATTCACTACAATCGGGGAAAAACGAATTTGGCTGTTTTTACCTCACCAGGGCTTATAAAACTATTTGTATAAGGTCCCTGCTTATAGTTACATGGCACCCAGCCCTAGGGGCACATAGGGCACACCTTAGGGGTGACTTTTATATAAAAATAAAGTAGTTTAAGACTTTGGAACTACTTTTAATTCCAAAGTCGAATTTGCATATAACTTTAATTTAAAAGCAGCCAGCAAGGCAGGCCTGCCTTTAAAATGACACTGGGCTCCTCAGCAGTGCACCTATGGGTGCACTACCTATGCTGTGGTCCCTAAACCTACATGCCCTACCATATACTAGGGACTTATAGGTAGGTTGACTTAGCCAATTATAATTAGCCTAATTTGCATACTGATTTTACACAGAGCACAGGCCCTGGGATTGGTTAGCAGTACCCAGGGCACCATCAGTCAGGAAAACACCAACAAAAAGTGGAAAATGGGGGCAAAAAGGCCTCTGCAATCAGCCCTGTTTTCTCACACACCCAAAGGGTGGACAGGGTCCACACTTAAAGAAGAAGGCAGGGGGGGGGGCACAAAGTAAGACAACTGAATTCCCAAAAGGCCCCCTAAAGATTTTCCAGGTGAAGGATTTCCAGCCCAATATTGACCAGAAGAAGCGTGGTTCAATAGGAAGAAGCCCTCAGGTCACTTCATCCCTAAGTGTTTTGAGTGTTACAGTTATAGGCACTCAAAGGGAGACCCCCAACTGCCTAGTGTAGTGCTGGAGGAGGAGGCTGTCCCAGTTAATTTGGTTAGATGGTACCGAAGAATTGCGTGCCTAGTAAGACTAAGAAGTACGGGCAGTGGGTCACCATCAGTAGGCAGAGGGTGGAGCCTTTGAGAGACACAGGAGGCTATATGACTTCTGTCAGGTGTCATCTGGTGTCCTCAGAGCAGGTACATCCCAGTCTACTTCATTAGGTGGTTTCTGCTGACAGCCACTATCCAGTGGCTCTGGGTCCCTTTGAATGGAGCGGAGCAGAGTGGAGGGGGAGGGGGCGGGGGTCTCAGGCTCCTTGAAATTAGCAGTGAGTCCAGCAATGCCAGTTGATTGTTACATCATGATTTTATTCACCATCTGGAAGGGGGTGTGAGCTCCAGTCACACTTGCAGATGCTAGGACTGCCGGAGTGGGTGTGCCTGACCACATGGTCCAAGCCTTCTGAAGATGAAAATCCCAAGGTCCTGGAGCTTGGAACAATGGGCCTTGCACCTGCTAGGAAAAAGGACAGATGCAAGGGAAATCCTCCCCATGGATTGCCACAGTCCGGGAGGAAGCAGAACCTGAGGGGGAATGCTCCAGAGCCTACAGGGACAGATATTGCTGCTCTGAGAGACCTACCTGAACTGGCCGGTTGGTATGTTGAAGGAGGCCTCTCGAAGGCATAATTCTGCCAAGTGCAGGAGGAGTGCCCCACTCCCAAGGACATTTGGAGTCATGCTGAGGCCCAGGCAAATGGAAACACCTCTGGGGATCATCTCATCTAATGGGAGCATTATCTCCTGTGTTGCGAGCAATAAGGTTCCTGATACTGCGGCAGCCCATGTGTTGGTTGTCTCCCAGTGATATAGGACCTTCCTACTGGGACTCATTTACTTCCGGCAAGAGTAAATCTGGCCTCAAGAAGTTCGTTGAAAGGCTGGTCACCCACCTTTATTTGCCCTGGATGAGAATGGCCTCAGATGCATTCTGTTGGTTCTGTCCTACTTGCCAGGCCAGTGGTAAGACTGGGGGAATATAGAAGGATCCCCTTGTCCCCCTTCCTGTTGTTGACACCTCATTTGAACAGGTGGGCATTGCTAATGTGGGACCTCTAGATCATAAGACAACTTTGGGCATAGGTTCATCCTGGTGGACCCTGATACCTGGGTCCCAGAAGCCATCCCTCTGAGAACAGTGACTACACCTGCCGTGGCAAGGACACTGAGGGGGATCTTACCAGAGCTGGTTTCCCCAAGGAAGTGGTTTCTGACCGAGACACCAACTTCATGAAGGCGTACATGAGGTCAGTGTGGGACGAGTGGGGAGTAACCTACAAGTTCTCCATTCTTTATCATCTCTAAACCAGTGTGCTTGTTGAGAGATTCAACAAGGCTCTGAAATATATGAAAATGGGCCTATTGGAGCCTTCGTGGTAGTAGTGGGACTTCATTTTGCTGTGTTTGTTTGCTTGCAGACAGGTTCTTTAGAAGGGAGTTTGGGTTCCGCTCCTTCAAGTTCTGTATGGCCACCCTGTCAGAGGACCTCACAGCTTTCTAAGGGGGGGGGGGGGGGCAAGCTCCCAAGAAACCCCCTCAAGATGTATTCAGCTATATTTTGGCCTCTGCTTGACATCCTGCAAGTCTCTAATTGCCCTCCCTTGAGGTCCTGAGGAGCTTTCTAAGTGTACTCCTGTGGTGGATTGGGACTTTAAAGGACCAAGTCAGAAGGATTGGGACTGGAAAGACTACAGGCATATTTACAAAACATTGGCATTGGGCAGCGCCACAAGTCTTTTTTCTGCGCTACCCTACTCCAGTTTGAATGAGCAGGAATGCACTATATTTACAAGAGTGCATTCTTGTCCTTTCAGCCAGTGCTGGCGCACGATTTGGTGACTGGCGCCAATGCAGGCTCCCTTTCACTATAGCTCGATTGTTTTTGTGCAGAGAGGGGCAACTTCCTGCACAAGAACAATCCATGGAGGCGTTTTCCCCTTTGTATGCATACTGCACAATGCAGCACACATAAAAAGAGGAATAAATTAAGAGAAATAAAGCTATTTCTCCTCATTATGCCTCCCGTGGGTAGGTTGCGGTTGTACAGTATTTCAAGTTTACACATCCTCTGGGGATGCGTCAACACCCATAGGAAAACCCACCACAACATCGATGGAATGCCCCCCCCCACCCTGATGAAGTGAAAGGCAACATTACGACTTGAGCTGTGTTGCCTTATACCATATCTACGAGTCCAAGAAAAGCCACTTTCAATGGCTTTGTGTGGGTTCTTAGATATGTGCCTGCACTCTGTGCTACAGGAGGTTATAAAAAATGACGCACCGGCAGCTCAAGGGGCTTGTAAATATGTCCCAAGTCAGAAGGTAAAATGTTTGACTAGGATGAGCCTGGTCGGTCTATCTGGCCCACACTCCATCACAAACAATGTGAAATGTCTCCTAGCTCCCTGTGCACGTGACCACTGGCTGTCATTGGCACTTTTTGATTCTTGGCACTATTCCTCCTTAAAACTTAAAAAATGCATGTCCTTGGAACGGTCAGTGATCTTGCGGTTATTTTATTAATTAAATTTCACTTGGTGTGGGATTTGTATTGTTTTGCATTTCAACTTTATTACCATTTTAGTACTGCATAAATACTTTACACAATGCTGTAAGTTAAGCCTGTCTGTTCTGTGCTATAGTTAGTTTAATTTAGTTGAGCTCAGGGTAATTTAGTGACTTTGATGTTTCACCCTAACAAGGGTTATGATTATTCCTTGAAGTGAGTAGTCCTCCCGCCCCCTACTAACAATGCAATTTCTTACAGAACCTTTATTAAACTTTGGAGCCTTTTCACGGAGCTGCATCATATGTGGCCAATTAGGTGTCCTCCAAAACATTTTTCCTAAGCTTTGGTGCAGGTTGGTAAGAGGGGCAAAGGTATTAAGGATCCCAAAAAATGAATCCAACAATCAAGTAGCATTCTATAGCATAGCATTTTTGGCAGCATCCGGCTCTTCCTTTCTGATTGTGAATGGAGCATTTGTTGCGGGGAGATCTATCGACTACAAAGATGCTGGAGGTGTGGCTTAGAATTGCATATTTTAGTTGCCGCATGGGTGTTTACCTGGTTACCCAGAGAAGTAATGAAGTCATCCAGGAGCGTATAGGTGTCAGAAGTGAAGTTGGGAGGATGAGAGATAAGTTTGAGCTTAAGGTTTTCAATAGTACATTTTTGAAGGCTCAAGCTTTTTTCTCTTTTGGATTAACCTCCCTGTGTTAGTTGGGTGCTGCATAAGGTGATGTGGATAGCAAGGTGTCTGTCCAGTCAAGGGGTAATTGTGGTTTTCATTGCATGGTTGGAGATGATGAGATTGAGGACTTTACCTTTTGGAGTGTGTTTGTTGGATGACACGCTTTATACCAAGTTGTGTGTGTTGATGAGGTTGAGATGTGTGCCTTCATTTTTGACATTTTTTTTATAGATTTTATACAATGCATTATGCAGAGTAATGTACATGTGGTCTAACTGACTCCCAAGATAGCTACTGCCAAGCGGGTGCCAAGCTATTCTTGTGGGAAGATCGTGAGAAGGCCTTGGGAAGGAAATACAGTGAGGCATGGTAGAAAGCGGACTTCAAATCTGCAGTTTAGTACTTGCCTATGCCAACTTCAAAACAATGCAATGCTTTCTTGAGCATTCAGATTACATGTTAATGCTCACTTTTGCAAAGGCTTTGGAAGTTTAAGCAGGAATATTAACGATTTTACTGTTTCATCCGACTTGTCACACATAATGAAAGCTTGTAAGCACTTGGAATACTGCAGAGCATGAATTAATGAGCATGAGTTGGAATGAATGTTTGGTAGTTCTAGAGTTCATTGGTTAGTGGGATGGGTATGAGATTGGTCTAATTTGTTGTACGATCTGTCTGTGTATTGCCTGGGTGTGATTTTAGGAATTGATAGTGTGTAGTGCTTGCCTATGTACAAAATGAGATCTTACCCTGCAGGTACATGCTCTGGGTGCAGTGGAGCTGCGATTCAGAACCTTCCTGGCCTGACATGCCTGGCAGATATTGCCCCTGTCTGAGTCTGCCCTTAGCTAGAGAGACCCTGGTGGATGGAGCTCCTAAGGAGTTAACTGAAGAAGGCAGGATGTTGGTAAATAAGTAATGCCACTTCCTGTAGAGGTGAATTCTGTGAAAAGCAGTCATGTCACTTCTGTAGAATTGGATGCTGGGAAATAAGATACTCTTTGTTGGCTGGCTTCTTTTTAGAGATGTAAGAGCAATCCAGACAATGCCTTCATAATTCTTGGGATGTAGGGTTAAGAGGAAAATCTTTTGATTATGACCTGATGATCCATAGAGGTTTAAAATGGTTAGTAATCGGAAGTGGCCCAGATCGTAGGCTTTAAGCACTTCTTCCGTGATGTTTAGAAGTTCCTTTGGAGGCCATGGGCCTTGAGGAGTGGGGTGAGGATGGGTGAGCTTTCTGGTGACTGTTTCAAGCGCGTTTGAAGCAAAGGTGGGCTATAGATTGGCCTATATTTGTAAAGGTTATGTAGCTCCGCAGGTGCTTTCTTTATGATAGGGCTAATGGTTGGATGTTTTGGGCCTGGCAGATGAACCTGCTGGAGAGAGGAGAATTCACCAAGCACAGGATAATTTGTAGCCTCTGAAATGTGACAGGCAGCCATGGCAGCATAATCCGTTTTAGTTTTATGGACGCTTCTCTCTAGCATATTATCATGACTTTTCTGTTGTCCTAGGCTATCGGTGTACATGTGTTGGCCTTCTGATGCATGGTTTCAAGTTGGAGAGAGGGCAGCCAGAACAGCAAAGCCTTTGTTAGTTTGGATTCCAGGACCTCGAGGCTATCAGCAGGAGATTTGAGGGGAGGAGTCAGGCACTTCAAGAAGTAGTTGAATGTATGTGGTGTTAAGTTCCCTTTTGAAATTACGCCTTTCGATGTGGGCTGATTTACGCCGGGTTTCACTCCTGTAGCGCCAGAAATGAGATACAAACTGAATTTAAACTTGACCTCGAGTTAGTATGGTTAGACGTGCCGGAAAAGCAGTGAAGGAGGTTATTTAAAGTCCATGCATAACGGACACTGGTAAATGTCTGATTTCACCCTTGCATGTACTGCTCGAACAGCTGTTCGGCCTGCCCTCGTTTCGCCTACCCACAACATGATTCCTGTTGCAGATTCCCAGGAGAAAAAGCCCTTCCATTCATGATATCTCCGCTCCCTACATAACATGTTTAGTCCAGCTAAAAATTCTAAATAGCAGTGGCCAGATAAAAACACACATCCAAGCCCAGTATCTCCTATGAGGATAGTTTTCTTAATTGGCACAGCACAGCTTCACACGAAACCACTTGCTGAGGAGTGACATTTGGATTGTGAGTAGTGGGCTGATGTCAGCTTGACCTGCTGTTTTTAATGCAAGCAAATATTTTATTTTCGTATCTGAATCCCGATAAGATGTGCAAATGTTTACCCACCTCCTGTTGAATAGTTGAAAATCAGCCTGACATTAGTTTTCGGTTCCTGAGCTTACTTCTACGTGCATTGAAGCAACGATTAAACAAAAATACTGACAATGATTTGTTTTCTAATACTGCTAATCCTGATTGATGATAACCATATATTGTTTTCAGCATGGTAATTGAAGTGTGTTTAGAAAGGTGGTGCCTTTGAATGACGAGCAATATTTTAAGCAGTGCATCACCTGGCCTCAATCTATTACAGTTAGGAAACTTGGATTTAAGATGTCTCCTGTTTTACTTGGCAGTTTGAGGTTGATGTGCAACTCTTCAGTACTTTGACTAAATATAGTTTCGTGCAGTTGGAATGTGCTGCAGTGTTAACCAGTTAGGGAATGTCCACGTAATGGCTGGGTTTCCATATTGTGTATTTTAATTGAACAAAACACGACGCAATACTGTGATAATTTAGTTGTTATCTAGTTAAGGCCCTGGTCCTTCACCCGAGCCGCAGTTTATAGTGACAGTATTTTGCTGGTCTGTGATCAACAATATCCAACGTTTCTTCATAGTCTATCTAATGCACTGATTATGGCTTAGTATGTTATAGAATATGTTTAGGTCTTTTTTTCTCCACAATCTGTGTTTCCATTACTTTTATTATTTTGCTTGATTTGTTTAAAGTTATGGATTATGATTTGTGCAAAGAAATCACATTTTTTTATTTTCATATGTTCCCACTTTGCTAACACAACTGATTTCATTGTAGATGCTGGCATCACCATCACCATCTTCATCAGGTCAACTGTCTCAGTTTGGGGCCAGTTTATATGGGCAACAAAGTAAGAAATTTTATTTTTCTAACAGATGAACGAAAGTCAATTTGGCATTATTATGTTTGTAATAACTATGAGTTTGGTGGTGCTGTCTAGTGTTCACTAACAGTGGTCTCCTTTTGCATACCTAGAAAATAGAATTCTCCATAAACATTTGAGGTTCATTCCACCAGGACAAAGACTTCTTAGCTGCCTTCCAAAGACCTGTCCTTTTTGCAAACATTTATAGGAAAGCAAACTGGTCTGGTCCACCAGCTTTCTACAAGTGTTATGCTCGGAACCATCTACCAGAAAGTACACAGATAAAGGATAGGGAGTACTGCACTGATTGTATTGCTTTAAGCCTGTTCTGGCGTGAGTTGTTTTTGGCCTACCTGCTTTAAACCTGTGAAGTCAGATTTCCATCAAGTTGGCAAAAAAGGAGCAGGAGAAAATGCCCTTGGTGCTTCAGATACACTCAGTCGTTGCTCTACTTCCTTTGCGTTATCCACACCCTTGATTAGCATATGCTCCCCCGGAAAAACGTGTGAAATTAATGTGTTGCTTAGTGACAAAAATGTAAGGGGTGATTGATGTAGTGAGTTAAACATACTCCACATAGGCCAACACCCCAAAGTAAAAAGTTTGTAAATAAACTCTTCCCAACCAAACCACTAGACTGGGGAATAGTGCACAACATGAGTCACGATTCACTCGCAGGCTCCAAATGATCCTATGACATTGTCCATTTACAGCTCCTCTTTCTGGTCCCACTTGACAGCACTGTCAATGCCATGCCAGGTTTGAAAGAGGGAGTACATTGACAGAGTACAGAATAATCTTGGACATTTGTTGTCATATTTTCTGTCCTGTTTTAGCTTTAATCTAATTACAACATCATCATAACATGCACACTACTTAAATGTTTGCAGTTTTACTTCATAGCCCACTACTAATTGAGATCGTTTCATTCTGCCTGGTGTCAGCACCTAATCCTAACTTCATTGAGTGACTGGTTAGGATTCCTTAAGAAATCTTTGAAAGAGCTAACAGACTTTGTTGTCTCCTGGAGAGACATAATGCTTTCAGGAAAATTAAGACGATGATTTTGGTAGAACCTGGCTGCCAACTCCTTTTTTTTTTTGTTTTTTTTTTTTGTTTCCTAAGTTGCGAGGCCACTCGATTTTGTTGTTTAAAACCACTACCAGCTTTTCAAGTCTGGATAGTGACTGTTTTTAAGGTCAAGCCTGCGAGTGCATGCGCTAGCACTTATGAGACTCTGTTGTGTACAGTAAAGGGCTTGGAGCCAGCCCATTACTTACCATTTGTTGCCTTGCGTGGCACTCTTCCTTATTGTCTAGTAACTGTAGGCCTGGCATCATTTCCATTACTTTGTGTGGAGCAGCGACCAAGCACTGATTGATTCAACTTAATCAGTGCTCATCCACTGCTCCCGACATGATTGAGGTACTGTTTTGTTCTTTTTGAACTTCTGGTGCCCTGCAAACAGAAGGCTTGTGAATGGCAAAAACATGCTCCAGCAGGACAAACAAAATTGCAGAGTTTTATTTTTTTATAGCTAACTTTCTTTTATTGGGCCAAGTTGTCTTTTTTCACTTTCCACGCATGTTTTCTTTTGTTTTTTTCGTGGACACACTTCTCAAAAAATTACAATTATCTTCAAAATATTGCAAAGCAACGTTATTTCTTTATTATGTGTAATTTCTGAAATTATGCTTTAACAAATAAACGTGCAGTACACTCCAGTCCACCTCACTCCAATCCACCCGAATCAACCCCAGCCATATCCACCACACTCCAAACCACTCACCCCAATCCAATGTGCCCCATTCCAATTCGCCCCACTCTAATCCAAAACAGTCTGAACCATTCCAAAACAATCTGCCCCACTCCAGTCCAAAACAACCTGCCCAACTCCAATCCAAAGCAATATGCCCCACTCCCATCTGCCCCACTCCAGTCTGCCCCAATCCAGCCCAAAGCAGTACGCCCCACTCCAATCCACCCACACCAACCCAATCCACCCACACCAACCCAATCCACCCCACCCCACCCCACTCCAGTCCACCCTAATACAATCTGCCCCACTGCAATCCAAAAAAATCTTCCCCTCTTCAATCCATAACAGTCTGCCCACTCCAATCTGTCCCACTCCAATCCACAACAGTCTGCCCCACTCCAAAATCCAAAACAATCTGCCCATTCCAATCTGCCCCATTCCAATCCCAAACAACCCACTTAAATCCAAAACAATCTACCTCATTCCAATCCAATCCCCGATCCCATCCCAGTACACCCCACTCATATCAACCCCACACCAATCCTATCCACCCCAAACCCACCCAGCCCAATCTACCCCACTCCAGCCCAATCTACCCCACTCCAGCCCAATCAACCCCACTCCAGCCCAGTCCGCCCCACTCCAGTCCACCCTAATACAATCTGCCCCACTGCAATCCAAAAAAACCTTCCCCTCTTCAATCCACAAGTCTGCCCACTCCAATCTGTCCCACTCCAATCCACAACAGTCTGCCCCACTCCAATCCACAACAATCTGCCCATTCCAATCTGCCCCATTCCAATCCCAAACAACCCACTTAAATCCAAAACAATCTACCTCATTCCAATCCAATCCCCGATCCCATCCCAGTACACCCCACTCATATCAACCCCACACCAATCCAATCCACACCAAACCCACACCAGCCCAATCTACCCCACTCCAGCCCAATCTACCCCACTCCAGCCCAATCTACCCCACTCCAGCCCAATCTACCCCAATCCGCCCCACTCCAGTCCACCCTAATACAATATGCCCCACTGCAATCCAAAAACATCTGCCCCTCTTCAATCCACAAGTCTGCCCACTCCAGTCTGTCCCACTCCAATCCAAAACAATCTGCCCATTCCAATCTGCCCCATTCCAATCCCAAACAACCCACTTCAATCCAAAACAATCTACCTCATTCCAATCCAATCCCCGATCCCATCCCAGTACACCCCACTCATATCAACCCCACACCAGTCCAATCCACCCCAAACCCACCTAGTTCAATCTACCCGACTCCAGCCCAATCTACCCGACTCCAGCCCAATCTACCCGACTCCAGCCCAATCTACCCGACTCCAGCCCAATCTACCCGACTCCCGCCCCACTCCAGCCCAATCCGCCCCACTCCAGCCCAATCCGCCCCACTCCAGCCCAATCCACCCCATTGCAGTCGATCCAATCTAACCTACTCCAATCCAACCCACCCCAATTCAACCCACCCTACTCAAATTCAACCCACCCCACTCCAGTCCAATCCACCCCACTGCAAGTCCACCGCCACCCATTCTACCTCATTCCAATCCACCCCAGTCCACCTCACTCCAATACAATCCACTTTAATCCACTCCACTCTAAACCACCTTAACATACCCCACTCCAATCCAGTCCACCCCTCTTCAATCACCCCTTTCCACCCACTCTGACCCACTCCACCCCAATCCACCCCACTCCGACCCACTCCACCCCAATCCAATCCACTCCAATCCAACCCACCCAGTCCACTCCACTGCAATCCACTCCATCCCTCTCAGTCCAAACCACTCAGTCCACCCCACCTGACTCCAATCTGATCCACCACACTAACCCACCCCACTAGTCCAATCCACAGCACGCAGTCCATTCCAATCTACCACACCCCAGTCAAGTCAGCCCTACTCCAGTCCATCCCACTCTAATCCATTTCACCCCACACCAGTCCACCGCACCTCAGTGCAATCCACCCCACACCAATCCAATCCACTCCCTCCAGTCACCCTACCCAAATCAACTTCACCCTATTTCACTCCAATTCACCCCACTCCAGTCAACCTCATTCTACTCCAGTCTGCGTCACTCCATCCCACAGCAGTCCAGTCCATCCAACGTATCCCAGTCCAATTCACCCCACCCCCCTCCAACCCAACACACCCCACTCCAATTCAATTCACCCCACCCCACTCCAATCCAGTCCATCAAACGTCAGCCACCCTGCCCCAATCCAGTCCACCCCACCCTACCCCAATCCAACCCTACTCAACCTCAATCCAGTCCACCGCACTCTAATCCAGTCCACCACACGCCAGTCCATTCCACCTTACTCTAATCCAGTGAATTAAATTCAATCCACCCCACTCCATTCCAATCCACCCCACTACAGTCCAATCTCGTCACTCCAATCCTGTCCACCCCACTCAATCCACCTCACCCTAATCCACCCCACCCCTCATTGCAAACCACTCACCCCAATCCTTTCTAATCTACCCCACTCTTATCCACCCCAATCCCATCCACCTCACCCCATTTCAATCTACTGCACTCCAGTCCAATCCACCCCACACACACACCAATCCACCCAACTCCACTCAATCCACCACAATGCACCTCAATCCAATCCACCCACTCTAACCAAATCCATACCACTACTTTAATCCACTCTACCCCACTATTCCACCCCTCAACACTATGCCACTGAACCACTGGACTCTACTCAACTCTACAACACTCTACTCGCCCTACTCTACTCTACGACGTTCCAACAAATCCCTGCTATGACATTCTACCCCCCACTCCACTCTGACACTCCACGCCACGTACTTTTAGCCTTGCTGAACAGCAGCCACACTGGTATACAACATGGCAAAACACATTGCCAAAGCTAATAGCTCTTGTATAGGCAAGACCTATTGGCTTTGCCAATGTTTGCATTTGTTTGCCAGAGCTTATGTAATCACTGAAATAAGTTTTGAAAGCAGTATTGAGGAAGCAGCTTTGTCCCTCCTCTCAATGACTGTTTTTTACTCCTTCCTGTTTGCACTTCTCCACCTCTTCCTCCTTGACTCTTAGTTACGTCTAAACATTAATGTATTCAAATTACAATATTCCATTGCTGATGTGCCCACAGGCACAGGAGCTTAAGAACTAAACAGAAATGTTTTTAATACGTTACTAAAACTTACCGGAGTCGTATACAGAATATCTTTCCGCAGAGAGTGCCATATCTCTGGGCCTAGAACAGCTAACCCATGGTCCCCTTTTCAGTGAAGCCTGCTCCTTGGAGAAGCATTTGTTCACAAAACCTTCGTGCTCTTGCTGGTCGGTAACAGGACAGTTTCTCCTGTAGTTAGACTAGCGTTTATATGGCTAAAAGGAAATGCCCCAGACATGCACGTTTAAATGTGATGTGGTTACGAGTAGCCAGTGAAGAAATCAAAGGCTTGCCTAATTCTGTGAAATTTACCCAGTCTTCAAACTACCCATGTTCTGGACTAATTGTAATTGTTCTATCAGTCCTTTGTACCTCTTGGTTGGGCCTTACTGTTTCAAGTTGTAGTTTTGCAAGTGGTTGTATGATTGATTTGTGACACTTGACATCCAGATAGGGCAGTGTTTGAGGTGACACAGCAGAATAAGGCTAAGTGTACCACTGGCCATATGTGCACTTTAACACTTCAGAGGTACTTAGAATCGGTTTTATATTGTGACATCCATGACTGGAAGGGCATTTACATTGTTTTATAGTCTGAGACATTTTTAAACACATTTCTACTTCAGGATGGAATAGAGGTGTTTGGTTTTAATTGTGTATATTTCTAATTTTTTGCTTAGTATTTGGTTGGGTATGACTAAAAAATCTTTTATTTTTTAAATTAAAATCACTGGCTGCACATAGGTTTATTAAGTGATAATGTGTGCTTTGCATAGTTTTGATTTTTCGAACCCGACACCTTGAACTGCTCTGACTTATGCTGTTTGACAGTCAAGTGGTCAAAGGGGATACTTCATTCTCAGTTTGGGACCAGTAATAAGGTGGCACCAGGATTTTGGCTATTCTATGTTGATCATCTTCTGTGCAGTCTTTTGATTGAGCTGCAGTTTTGTTATCCCACCTATGAAATTGCTTCATTGCTCATACTTGATGGAGAAATCCTTAATCCAGTTCTTGTTCCACTTCTTGAGTAGTTCCATTGCAGTGCACGGAATGTGAAGTTACTTGAAGTGAAATGTATTAATTTTAATATGTGTTTTTGTTTGATTTTCCGATAGGAGACTACCTGTGCCTATTACTAACTGCTGCCAGTATCTCATAAATCTCCATGGGAGTGCTCCAACTCCCTGCCTCGCCTGGTACTTTTCGCAAGCCTCAGTTTAAAACAGCCTCTTAGCCCTCCACATCTGAAACCTCACTGTCGTACAGTAAAGGTCAACCCCACGCATCCTCCCAAAGAGGATTTTACAAGGGCTTCGATAGGGGAAATAACTACAGAGAGAGGGGAAAAACACCCTCCCCTAGGACCTCTTCCACTGCTACCAAGCAGTGACTCATTACATCTTCCCCCGATTACCAATCACCTGTAGGAGGACGCCTTCAGTGATTTTTTCAAAATTGGCAAAAGCTCACTACAGATTAATGGGTGTTGGATATTATCCAATATGTTTATTGTCTAGAGCTCAAGTACACGCCTCCAAACATTCCCCTTCACAAACCTTCCCAGGACCATCTCACTCTCCTCAAACAGGAAGTGCAGGCCTTGCTGGCAAAAGGAGCAATAGACCCAGTTCCTTTACAACATCAGGGAACGGGGTTATATTCACTATACTTTCTCATACCCAAAAAGGGCAGCTCCTTAAGATGTATTCTAGATCTCAGGCTTTTAAATCATTACATCATATTAGAACATGTTCACATGGTCACACTTCAGGTTGCCATCCCATTGCTACAACACGGCAACTTTTTATTGCCAGTAGTTATAGAGGACCCCCACTTTCACATTCCTTTACACGCGGCACGATGAACATATTTCAGATTTGTAATAGGACAACACTACCTATTCAAAGTGTTCCCATTCGGGCTCATAACAGCTCCAAGGGAGTTCACAAAATGCCTTACAGTCGTAGCAGCTCACTTGCACAGGCAGAATATTCATGTCTACCTATACCTTAGTGACTGGCTCATCAAAGCCAGGAATATCAAACAAGGTGTACACCATACTCAAACCACAGTAAGCCTACTTCATCAGTTAGGCTTCATCATCAAATTTCAAAATTCACATCTAAATCCTCTTCAGATACAGCCCTATCTAGGGGCCATTCTCAACACGTAGTTGGGAAGAGCCTACCCAAATGCCATAAGGGTACAACATTTTCAAACACAGATTTCTCACTTTTGCCCCATTCACCCAGTCACAGTAAAATTAGTCATGAAACTCCTAGGAACAATGGCTTCTTGCATTATCGTACCACATTCCCGCCTTCACATGTGCTCGTTGCAAGAATGTCTGTCACGGCAATGGTCTCAGGCACAGGATCGTTTAGAGCACGTAGTGTTGGTAGACAGCCGCACCTTTCGCTGTCTGCAGTGGTGGAACAAAACCAACCTTTGAAAGGGGCGGCCATTCCTGTACCCTGTCTCCCAGATCATTCTAACAACGGACACCTCTCAGACAGGGTGGGGTGCTCATTTCCAGGATCTCTCAGTTCAGGGTCTTTGGGATCACACATATAGAACTCTACACCTCAACTATCTGGAGTTGCTAGCTGTGTACTTAGCACTCAAAGCCTTTGTAATTCATCTCACCAACAAGGTAGTTCTGATACACACAGACAACGTGACAGCCATGCATTATGTGCAATAATGGGTTGGGGGGGGGGGCTGAGGAATTCATTCTCTACAGCACTCTCGCCTTGCACAGACAGTTTGGCATTGTACCATCTGTCACAATATATACTTGTTAGTGGAACACCTCCCAGGAACACACAACAATGTTGCAGACCTCCTCAGCAGGATGAGGCAACAAGTCTACGAGTGGGGAAACTCCACCCACAAGTCCTCTTACTCGACTTTCAAAAGTGGGGATTTCCAGGCATGAGCCTGTTCGCAGCAAAAGAAAATGCAAAATGCCCAAACTTGGCCTCCAGGTTCCCACACCCTCAGTCCAAGGACAATGATCTATCGATTAACTGGTCAGGGATATTTGCCTAAGCTTTTCCACTTCTCCTTCTCCTTCTGCATCTGGTTCGGAAGCTTAGACAAACTTCTCTCACACTCATTCTAGTGGCACCCACATGGGCCAGACAGCCATGGTTCACCACTCTATTAAACCTATCAGTAGTGCCACACGAGAAGCTTTCTCTCAACCATGGTCAAATCAGACACCCAAATCCCAAGGAGTTGAGTCTTGCAATTTGGCTCCTGAGGTCATAGAATTTGGTTATCTAACTAACCCCAAGAATGTATGAATATTTTTAAGGAAGCACGTAAACCAACTACTAGACCATGCTATGCAGCAAAATGTAAACATTTTGTGCACTATTGCATTGCTCAAAGTTGGGACCCCTTCCAAGTATCAGTGCAAAATGTCATTATTTACCTTCTTCAACTACAAAAGTCAACCTTAGCATACAGTTCCATAAGGTTCCACTTAACAGCTACAGCTGTTGATCTTCAGAACAGGCACCATTCCACTCTTTTCAAAATACCTGTTATTAAAGCTTTTATGGAAAGACTTAAAAGAATAATACTGCCAAGACTACCCCCAGGGCCTTCTTGGAATCTTAATGTGGTCCTCTCTATACTAATGGGCCCCCATTTGAGCTACTACATTCATGTCCTTTACAGTTTCTCCCCTGGAAATTAGCATTCTTAGTGGAAATAACCTCCCTCAGATGTGTGTCCCCGCTCTGGGCATTAACAATTAAGAACCTTTTTGCAAACACATAAGGAGTACTTCTTCGTAGCAATCCAACATTTTTACCAATACTGGTATCTCAATTTCATTTTAATCAAACGATTGAATTGCCAGTCTTTTCCCCTAACCTGATTCTGTTTCTGAAAGAGTCCTACACACATTAGATGTTAAAAGAGCACTTATGTTCTATATTGATAGGTCTAAAACCTTTAGAAAGTCAAAACAACTTTTTAGTTGCTGTTTCTCTACCACACAAAGGCTACCATGTTTCTAAATACACTATAGCAAGATGGATTGTCAAGTGTATCCCAACTTGCTATGCAGAGGACTAAAGGCCATTACCTATTCCCCCCAGAGCACACTCCACTCGTAAAAAAGGTGCATCTGTGGCTTTTTTAGGTAGCATTCCCATAGCTGACATATGTAAAGCAGCAATACCACAAAATAAAATGATGGACGGAGTATTGAAACATTTAAAAGCATCAGCGATCTGGGTTTAATCCATTGTTATTTTGCTCGCCACGTCATACCAGTTTGGACCCAGCCATATGCAAATCAGTCTTGACACTGCTCCCTATGGGAACAGTCCAGCCCGAACTGCCAAGCCAGGTGCTCCCTGGACCGAACATAAGCATCCTGGGCATCACCCCCTCATCAGCCATGCTAGCTAGAATCCAGTGGCGCAGAAAGCAAGGGACCCACGTCTGGACATACCCTAGCAGACTCAAAAGGGCATTCCAACTCTGGAACTGTCAGTTACCCATACTTCAAGGCCCAGTATGTAGATGTGCAGAAAGGTGGCAAAATAGAAAAATTGTTAGCATTCAAACCCTACTATATCAGGGCTCGAAAAATCCACTCACATTGGAGAGTCTTATTTGATCAGGTCCAGCTATTTTTAATACTTTTCACCGACAGAGGTCAAAAGTCAGTTTTCCTTACAGTTAATTTTCCTTCTGACTGCAGAGCTCCAGGACATTGTAAGGTGAACTTTGTGACCTGCTGCTTAGAATGTAAACTAAAAGGATATAGGGTGTCAGTTTTTTCCTAACACACAACATTTAAATGACGAAGTCAACTGTGCAAGATTTCAAAGTATATTTCAGTAGTTGTGAAAGCCCTTTTTTTATATTTCTGTATGATGAAAACATATTTTAATAGGATGAAAACAAAGCAGAATACTTTACATGTTGATGTGCAAAGGATATGTTTTCTTAAACCCAATTTACACAGATTGTTAATACACTATATAGTTTTATCAGTAAAGCTGTAAGTTAGTGGAGAGGCTTTTGGACATTTCTTGGAAAGTTACTGTGTGTAGATGACAATATGTTACCACATCATGGTTTAGTAATACATGTTTTTAAATTGAGTGTTTAAACAAACTGAGAAACACTCCTGCCCTGATGGCAATGTTGTTAGTAGACTAAAAAAAAGTCCTAGGGCTAGACCTCATAGGTATTTGGGCTAGATTCTTGTGATGCATGCAGCAAACTTTAGACTACTTAATCAAACAAAAGAGTTTTTTTTGTCTTGCAGAAATGCCAAGCTCACATATTTGATGATGTAATCGTATATGAGAATTAAGAAAAAGGCGACTCTGTAAATTATTTGCCTTGGATCACACAATTTGAGACCCGTTTATGGGTCAAGTACATCACAGTTAGGTTGAGTAGATTATTTAAATTCTCTTCCAGGGGATCCTCATCAATAGTCATAAACATTGAATATTCCCGCCCTTGTGCGGGGACCCCGGAGCATATATAAAATACACACATATAAAGTATGAAATATGCACGAAAAATATATATATAGCATTTTTAGTAGCCAAATTTTCATACTGAACTCATATTTACATGTGTAAAACAGCAATGCAGACTATAATCATAAACAGGCTAAAATGCTTTATTTCTATGGAGTTTTTAATTTTATTTTTTAAATTGTTCTCAAAATTACAATAAGAGAAAAAATATCTACTAAAACCACACCACTGAGCCCAGGAAAATCAGCAGTAGCAATCATCAGAGGAAAAGATAAAAAAAACTACATTGAAAAACACTAGAGCATTCTTAGCCAATAGGCTGCATGCAGGTTAACACAGGAGAACCATAAAAACTTTGGCACCGTGCCTTTAAGACCCTGAGCACCTCCAGTATCCCACCATGCCTCAGGGGTGAAGGAGAGGTGACAGTTGGTTCACAGTTAGGACAGTTTTTTTCCAGCTTCTTCTGAGAGGATCCTGGAGCATTGAGCTCTCAGTTTTTCTGTTTTTCTCAGAAAAATACTTTAGAATAGCGTTTTTTTCCTACTTTACTCGACATCTAACATCATTGTCTGAGTTTGGAAGTTTTTTCCTGACAGAAAAATGCCTTCACTTTTTGTGAAATGCCCTTCCTGTGGGAAGAAGGCCCAGTCAGATCCACACTCTCTCTGTATTGTGTGCTTGCCTCAGAGTCACTGCCCTGACACTGCAAGAACATGTCAAAGAGGACTCTGAAGGACAGAGAAAAGATCAGGCTTCATGGGCTTCACGAGAGGCAGAAAACATCATCCTCTTCGCTTCCCAGGCAGCCAACAGGCCACTCTCAGGAGAAACTGGCTAGAGCGACGTCAGCAGGTAGGAAAGTACCTGTTTGTTCCCCGTCGACGTCGTCGCTGCCACCATCTCACCGCCATAGATCGCCGTCAACGCCGACCCGCCCGACGTCGAAGGATACGGCGTCGAGAGAACATGGCCATCGCAGGGGCATATCTCCGTCGATGGCAGCCCGCTGATCGACGTCGAGCCATCACCGGTGCGCTCATTCACCACCGAAGGCCTCACACCCCTCGACGTCAAGAGAGACGACGTCGAAATCGCCCCAGCGGCGAGAGCGAGGACATCCGCCGTCGGCCGCCCACCGCTCGACAGCGAGCAGGTCGCGATCCAGAGATCGACGTTCACCGTCGAGACACTCAACGTCGAGACACTTAACGTCGAGACAGGAACAACCGGCGGCGCTCCCTTCAACGTCATTACGGCTGCCGACGTCGACACAGGTTTTACCTGTCTTGCAGGGAGCAGAACATCGGCTTCCGCCAGCAGACAAGGCCACTCTATCTCCAGTGGTCTCCATAAGGAGTGGTTCCTCTCGGTCGAGAGCGTCATCGTCGGGGCATGTCTCACCCATCAATTTGTCACCAAGATGGTTGGAGAGCCTTAACAGACCAACGGCCTCCCCGGATTCGCAGTATTCACGGATGTACTCTCCTACTGCCTCTCTCCCGAGAACACCATCACCGACAGCGCGGGCACGACGGGCTCGTTCTGCTTCTCGCCAACCGACCACGAGGCCTGGGCACTCTGCTACAGCGTCTCGCAGCAGGTCACGTTCCCAGCGACAATCTAAATCACGATCAAGACCCAGAAGGTCGCCCTCTTGGTCATCGTCCGGGTCATCCGTCAGACGATACTCCCCCACCTTAACAGATTCTCCACCAGCTAGAGTTTCACCAGTGGACGACATCACTACTTTTAATGAGGTGCTTTTCAGGGGAGCACAGAAGCTAAACATAGAGGTTCCAGAACCATCAACCTCCTGATCAGTCATTTTTGAGACTCTACAGCATAGAGCGGTTTCGAAAAAGCTACTGCCGCTAGTGCCTGGTCTGTTGCAGCCAACCACACACACCTTTTTGGCGCCAGCCACCCACCGATCTGCTCCTGCTAGGATTTTGAAAAAATATAAAGCGCCTGAACAAGATCCTTTATTTCTCAGAACGGATCCGCCGCCGGACTCAGTCATATTGGCCGCAGCCCGAAAAATTCACTCAGGGGCATCATCCTCCACGGTTCCACTGGACAAAGAGAGCAGACATCTAGACTCTCTGGGGAGAAAAATGTGCGGCACGGTGGCATCTATGATGAAGGTCTCCAGCGCGTCTGCACTCCTAGGCCGATATGACCGTTCACTGTGGGACTCTCTCAACAGGTTCACAGAAAAATTACCTAGAGAAGACAGACAGGACTTCCAAGAGATCCTTCAAGAGGGATGTCTGGTATCCAACCAAGTCATCAGCGCAGCGCCAGATGGGGCAGACTTAGCTGCACATGGGTACGCACATGGGATCTGTGCAAGAAGGTCTTCCTGGTTGAGATTGACTGGATTAAAACAGGAAGCACAACAGCGCATCCTAAATCTTCCATTCAACGGGAACTCGCTGTTTGGTACCCATACGGACGAAGAAATGGCGCGCATGAAAACTGAAGTGGATACCATGAGGGCAGTAGGCCTGGAGAGGAAGAAGGACTTCAGGCAGAGGTATAGGCCTTATGACAAGCGCCCTTTCCAGCAGAGGGTTCAAACCCCTCACTGGTCCCAGAGGCCACAGCAAAGGCAGGGACGCCCGCTTTTTCAGTCTTGTAAGGCCACAAGGGAACGAGGGTCAAGTAGACCACAACAGTCCACACCCAAAGCGCCGGCCAAGCAATGAGGACTTGCTTCCCTTAACACTGTGC
This sequence comes from Pleurodeles waltl, assembly GCF_031143425.1. Taxonomy (NCBI): domain Eukaryota; kingdom Metazoa; phylum Chordata; class Amphibia; order Caudata; family Salamandridae; genus Pleurodeles; species Pleurodeles waltl. The sequence continues at coordinate 281,424,638 of NC_090442.1, forward strand.
ACCACTCCGGTGGGGGGGAAGTATCACAGTCTTTATTCACGAGTGGCGTTCTATCACAAAAGACAAATGGGTGCTCAACATTGTCGAAAATGGCTACTCTCTTCTTTTCCGGCAACCTCCACCGCACTTGCCACCAGCCAAATGCAATCTGTCTCATGTCAGCCTATTGCGCAAAGAGGCTCTCGCCCTATTACGAAAGAAGGCAATAGAAAAAGTTCCACTTGCGCGCAGAGGGAAGGGGGTTTACTCCCGTTATTTTCTGGTGGCGAAAAAAGGCCGAGAGGGCGTTTTCAGACCAATTCTGGACTTACAGCTTCTGAACAAGTACATAAGAAAGCAAAAGTTCAGGATGCTGGCTCTTCACCAGATTTTCCCTCAGCTACATCAGGGCGACTGGATGTGCTCCATCGACCTGCAGGATGCATACTTTCACATCCCGATAGTTCCCAAGCATCGGAAATTCCTGCGCTTCCAGATAGCCTCGCAGCACTATCAGTTCAAAGTGCTACCATTCGGCCTGAAATCTGCCCCTGCGTCTTCTCGAAATGCGTGGCAGTAGTAGCGGCACATCTACGAAAACAAAAAAATCTTAATTTACCCATACCTAGACGACTGGCTACTGAAAGCCTCCTCTCCGGAACAGGCGAGAACCCATCAGGACATTGTGCTCAAGGTTTTCGAGTCTCTAGGTCTTCAAGTCAACTACCAAAAGTCCACCTTGATTCCAACGCAGAACCTCCACTACCTGGGAGCAATACTAAACACAGAGCTCCAAAGAGTGTATCCTTCGGAGGAACGACTATTATCAATAAAGAAAAAGTGTCAAGACCTGTTAAGATCCGATGCACCTACGGCCCGTCAGGTGACATCTCTGTTGGGCTCCATGGCGTCATGCATTTTCATTGTCCCGAATGCCAGGCTACATATGAGGCCCCTCCAAGAGGCGTTGGAAAACAACTGGAGCGAAAGGACAGGTTGCTGGGAGGACACAGTGCGGCTGCCGATAGCAGCACGTCAGTCATTGCAATGGTGGATGCACAGACCTCACCTATCAGTAGGGGCTCCGTTTCACCAGGTAATTCCATCCGACACTCTGGTAACGGATGCGTCTCTTCACGGATGGGGGGCTCATCTAGGTCCCCTTCAAGCTCAGGGCCTGTGGTCCGACAACGAAAGGAAGTACCACATTAATCTGCTGGAGCTCAGAGCAGTCCATCTGGCTCTCAAGTCTTTTGCTCCATCGATTCATGGGAAATCTCTCCTAATACAAACGGACAATACAACCACAATGTATTACTTGAACAAGCAAGGGGGAACGAGATCTCTACCCCTATCTCGGGAGTCCCAAACAATCTGGCATTGGCTCCTGGCCAGAGGAGTGTCGCTTACAGCGGTTCACCTACCAGGTCAACAAAACGTGGAAGCAGATTTCCTGAGCAGACACCTAGAGGACGCCCACGATTGGGTCCTACACGGCGAAGTCATCGAAGACATCTTCGCTCAATGGGGTCGGCCTCAATTGGATCTCTTCGCAGACGAGGTAAACAAGAAATGCCCAGACTTCGCGTCCAGGTTCTACCGTCCGGGATCTCGAGGGAATGCCCTGTTGATCGACTGGTCAGGGATATTTCTCTACGCTTTTCCACCGATCCCCCTCATACTGGCAGTGATCAACAAACTTTACAGATCCAGCACCAGAATGATTCTCATAGCTCCACAATGGCCCCGTCAGTTCTGGTACACAGATCTCCTCAACCTATCGGAACAACCTCACAAGAAGCTGCCGTGCAGACCGGATCTTCTGAGCAGGATGGAGGGCAGGGTACTACACCCCAACATACCCTCTCTGAGCTTGACAGCATGGCTCCTGAATTCCTGCAGTATGGGCACCTAGGGCTCTCACAGGAGTGCATGAACATCTTGAAGGAGTCCAGACGACCTTCCACGCTGCGTTCTTACGCATTTAAGTGGAAGAGGTTCTACATATGGTGCTGTCAGCAAGGTCAGAATCCCATACGGGCTCAGGAGGAGGTCATACTGTCTTACTTACTCCATCTGGCAAAGTCCGGTTTGCAGGTATCATCTATTAAGGTACATTTATCTGCCATTACAGCCTATCGTAAGTCACCTTCTCAGGAATCCTTCTTTACGAAACCAGTAGTCAAGGATTTCTTGGAAGGTTTGAAAAAAGCTTTTCCGCCCATTCGGAGACCCTTCCCTCCATGGGAACTGAACATAGTACTGTCAAAACTTATGGGCCCTCCTTTTGAACCTATACACAAAGCCTCTTTGCAACACCTTATGTGGAAGATGGCTTGTTTGGTAGCCATTACCTCCGCAAGGAGGGTCAGTGAAATTCAGGCTTTGTCCTCCAGAGAACCGTACACAGTCTTTCATGACAATAGAGTAGTTCTGCGAACTCACCCATCATTCCTACCGAAGGTGGTGTCAGAATTCCACATCAATCAGACTATTTCTCTACCAACTTTCTTCCCCAGTCTGGAGACTCCGGCGGAGAAAGCGTTGCACTCCCTAGATCTGAAAAGAGTGCTAAAATTTTATTTGGATAAAACAAAGTTGATTAGACATTCCAACCATTTGTTTATAAATTATGGTCATTTGAGAACAGGAGAGGCAGCATCTAAACGAACCATATCAAGATGGATAGTTTCTTGTATTGTTAATGCATACCAGTTGGCTAACAAACAACTACTTGCTAGACCTAAAGCGCATTCCACAAGAGGAAAAGCGGCTACTGCTGCCCTCCTTAATAATTTTCCAATATCTGAAATTTGTAAGGCTGCTACATGGAAGTCTGTACATACATTTACTAGACATTACTGTTTGGACTCAGATGCAAGAGCAGACGCCCAAGTTGGGCAGGCCTCTCTGAGAAATCTGTTTGCATGACACACATCTATTCCTGCACTTCTATTGGACGGTCCGCAGAGTCAAGGGATGGGCTTGCTAATCTATTCAATGTTTATGACTATTGATGAGGATCCCCTGGAAGAGAAGGATAAGTTACTTAACTGTAAATCCTAGTTCTCTTCCAGGGGTATCCTCATCAAAGTCATAAACAACCCACCCTCCTCCCCGGACGCACGTCTCCTAGAAGTGCAGGACACACTATCTTTTGAATCGGCTACACAGCTTGCCACCGTAAAAAAGTACTGACCTAACTGTGAACCAACTGTCACCTCTCCTTCACCCCTGAGGCATGGTGGGATACTCGAGGTGCTCAGGGTCTTAAAGGCACGGTGCCAAAGTTTTTATGGTTCTCCTGTGTTAACCTGCATGCAGCCTATTGGCTAAGAATGCTCTAGTGTTTTTCAATGTAGTTTTTTATCTTTTTCTCTGATGATTGCTACTGCTGATTTTCCTGGGCTCAGTGGTGTGGTTTTAGTAGATATTTTTTCTCTTATTGTAATTTTGAGAACAATTTAAAAATAAAAATAAAAAATACATAGAAATAAAGCATTTTAGCCTGTTTATGATTATAGTCTGCATTGCTGTTTTACACATGTATATATGAGTTCAGTATGAAAATTTGGCTACTAAAAATGCTATATATATATTTTTCGTGCATATTTCATACTTCATATGTGTGTATTTTATATATGCTCCGGGGTCCCCGCACAAGGGCGGGAATATTCAATGTTTATGACTTTGATGAGGATACCCCTGGAAGAGAACTAGGATTTACAGGTAAGTAACTTATCCTTACTCGACCAGCAGATCTAGTAATATTTTTATGATTTTTCGAGCCCTGAATATTATGAGCCCTGGCATTATCAGAGAGGCTGTAATCTGAGCTCTAATAAAAGGAAATTGCTGCCTTAATCTGTCGCCGTACTAAATGGCACCAAAGGAAGGAGTGGAGTTTTTACTGGACAAGTAGATTTATGAAGCAAACTGTCCCATGGACAAGTAGATATCTTATAAAATTCAACACACCTGCCTCTAATAACCACTTTGAATGCGCCCCATGTATTTGCTAAATTGGTATCTCGAGGATCATTCAACTGGAAAACCTCTTACAGGGATTTAAGGCTCTTGACAGAGATGATCCCTGGTAAGAGAGCCGGGAAAAACCATCTATGAAGTCAAGGTGTGGGAGACGCCCAGTCTAGTGTAAGCTCCACTGGGCATGATTCAAAATTGCAATTGGGTGGAAGGTGGAGGTCAAATTGAGATCATAATGGAGTGTTCCAGGGCTTGGTGTATGAATACAAAGTCCAGTCACAAGTATCAACGGTGGGATTAGGAGAAAAAATGTGTAATCTCAAGCAGTAGGGTGTGCTGTCCTTCAGGCATCTATCTAGCCTATTGATTGAATCGATTGTTTTAGGGATTTAGTGAAGTTGCTGGTGGTTGAGCGTTGTGGATGGGTGCTATCTAATTCTGGATCCCAGATAAGGTTGAAGTCTTTTATAAGAATAATCCTGCCTCTCGGCAGAGCCTCCAAGGAGTTTGAGTAATGAGTGCTTGATGGTGGATTTTTTTTGTATTTGGTGAGAGATGTCACAACAAAGGACATACTGTTTGGTCTGTTTATATAGATCTGGCCACCAGTAACATTTTTGCAATAAGGAATTAGTAGCCACCACATCGGAAAGGGCAGGAGCAACTACCTCAGGCGCTGCTTTTAATACCTCTGGTCTTTGTTAGTGGTTGGGGATCAAACAATTACCCACCCCTGATATTGTTACAAAGGCAATAGTCTGGGCACTTATGTGATAAGAATAATTGGCGAGATACGCCTTTGGCAAGGGCATGCTTTCAGCCAAAGCTTTCACAGCAACCAGTGTTTCATCATCCAGCCTCGTTTGTGAGCAAGTATTCGCAGGAACAGAAGCCTTGGCTACTGCTGACTTTTCTGCTTCATCATCCAAGGTATTGCCTGCAGCATGTACTCCTTCACGTTGATGACCCAATGTATGAAGTACATGGCATTGGGTAGCATTTATTTTAGATCTGCTATTTTTCCCCCACTGTAACCTGTTTAATGGTGTTCCCTTTTGAATTTTTGAGCCCATTTTGGCGCCAGTCATGCAGATACTCATTAAAGGACTGGACACAGTAGTACGAATCACAAACTATTAGTGTTAGCTGTTCAGGGTCCTGTGTTCTAGTGCCAATACCAGAGCCTTAAGCTTTGCCAGTTGTGTAGTGCAGTCCCCTAGGGTCTGCGTGTAAGTGTTTTGAGGAAGGAATTTTCCATCCTTCATGACACCACTCGCAGCGCCACAGGATGCGGAGTACTGTTGTTTGGTGCCTACAGCCAGTTGTGCTGAACCATCGGTTATATTAGCATTTCATACTGGCCCAAAGGCAGTGTGTATGCTGGTGCCTGGCATTCAAGTTTGTTTTGGAGAAATTCTTGAGTCTGACGTTTTGGGTAAAAAATATAGTCTAAATCAGTGACAGTCAGAGATGGTGCCCATTGAATCCAGCATGGATGTAATGCTTTTGCGTTTGGGACTCTGGCTTTTGTAACAGCCTGGAGGGCTGGTATGGGGGTTACGACGATAATGATAATTCCCTGGGCCAGAGGTCTCTCTCTAAACAGCAGTCAGAATTGTTTCAGTGGGAGCAAAGCGTTATTCAGCTGTAGAGTAGAAGTGTGGTTTATATGCTGTAGGTGCGGTATCACCTTCATATCACCTTCATTTAATGTTACATAGGTGAATCCGATGGCACCAGCAATTACTCTGATGACCAAATTTGTTTTATCACATGTGTAAATGTTTTGCTTCTAGCATGTCCTGCTGCAATGCTCTCAGAATGTGTGTATTTTTGACTGTTCAGTATTTACTTGAAAATTCAGGGCGTATTAAATCATCTAATAGTTTTATGCATTGTGCATAATCTGGGATGCAAGTTCTGCCAAAGTTGAAAAAGCCCAATAATGATTGCTCTTTCCTTTATCTGATAGCTCATATCCCAGAAACAGTACACTGAGAAAGGCAATTTTAGTTTTTTAAATTAAATTTGTAGCCTGTTTCGGCAAATCCCACCAAAGTGCGGTCTACAGGTCTTAAATGTTTCACGAGATTGCCATCTGTAGGTTAGATGATATCTACATAGGACAAATCCTCGGGTCAGTGCCATGTAAGATTGATGTTACATGTGCTGAAAACAGTCCAGGACTGTTTTTATACACTTGTGGGAGCCTACAAAACGTTCTTTGCAAGCCTAATGCACTAAATGAGGTTAAATCACTACTTTCAGGCACTGTATTTTGGCAGAAGAACCAATTGGAAATATACACGGTTGTTTTGCATTTTTTGCACACTAAATTGTTAAGTGCTGTGTGCATTTTGGATAGTAAATGTGCTTGTATGACTTTTCGAGTGTCTGTAATCTAAGACTGTTCCATAAAAATAGTCCAGTTTAGCTACAGGGAGTAAGGGGTTGTTCATTGGTGAGAAACAGGCTCAGTTACACCCTAGTACTCAAGTGGTGTGAGTATGTCTCTCACGTGTGCTTTAGCCTCCTGTTTAATGGGATATCGAGGTTGAAGCTGTGGTTGTGATCTGATATGTATTATGTGGTAAGGAGAGTCTCTGTCCCATACCACATGGTTGCGATACAGCGTAAGGGCTTATGCCAATGTCCAGTCTGAAGCGTAAGCTTCCCTTAACTTTACAAGAACCCAGGGTCGAGAAATATGGAATAATTACATCTTCCACTAGTGGGAGTTTACGAATAAATTGAGGTGACCAGTCTTTTTCAGCCAGAAGGGTATCATAGTTTGTAGTTAATCTCTCCTTAAGTATCACTTTAATTATGCGCGCAATGTCTTCTTCTATTTGTATTTTAATTTTATATACCCTGTTTTGCTGAAGACGCGCCAGTCCGCTATTTCAACTTCTAAAAAGTCATTAGTTGCTGTCCTATCCCGAAGCTCTTGAAGATTCTGATGAACTAGTGTGACATCTGCCGCGCTGCATTGCAGAGTCAGTGCCCACTTACTGTTCCTCAGTAGAGTCCTCATTATGTGTGGCATTTGTAGCCAAAATTCCAGCCGCCTTTTTCTTTTTAAACTGTTGTTTCTGTTGGGGAGGTTTCTCTTCCTTTGTTGTGGAAATGTCTAAGATACATTGTGAATCTTTTCTTGGTTTCACATATCCGTTTCGTTGTTTGGAATGGCTACGTCTCTCACATCGTTTATCTGGTGAGTCCTGGAAGGAACAAGACTGGAGTGTATCAGTATATTGATAGTGATCCTAAGTTTATATATTATCTCTTTTTCTTAAATTGTATCTTTTTTCAGAGGTCTACGGATACAGAAATTTGCTTCTCTGTTTTACATTATCTTTTTTTGTTTTGTTTACCCTCTGCTTGCTTGGTAGAATCCTGATTTATACTGTAGTTGTGGTTTACTCAGCCGGGCCCCCAAACTATTCAGACCTATACTTGAATAGGTTTCAGCGATGATTTTTGGTAACTCACGCTCCTCTGCAGGAACATAACGGAGCCGCTGGCGTACTGCCAGAGCTATTGCTTCCCCTTTAAGGTTACTTACTATTATTGATGATACTGTGGCAAAATTGCTAATTAACTGCATTCCTAGGTCTAGGGCCGGGGCCGTCCCATATTTATCTTGAATTTGTTTCTATACTTCTGGAAGATTTGCAAGTGTTGGTGTACCATGTGCGGTAGTATGCAGTGCAGCAAATACTAAACCCCATGTGTTACAGTTATCCACTGAGGGAATCATCCCGAACGGCAAGCACATTGTGAGAATTCTATGTTTATCTTTGGGTCCCGTATGGGGAAACACTGCTTCCAAAGCGTTTATTTTTTGTGCTTACTGAAGCAGAATTTCTTTATATTTGAGGGGTGCCTTACCCATGATCGAATGCACTGTTGCAGGATTAATGCCTGCCGTGACTATATGTGGTTGCGCTTGAGCAGCCCTTGCTGGGGCAGTATTTAGTGTTTGCATTACAAACTGTTAAGCGTCTATATACTTGTCCTAAATCATTTTATAGGTGGTGCACTTCTGCTACCGCCATTATATTACCATTAGGGTGTGCTGTATGTGTCCAGCTGTGGCCATGTAGGACTTTCATTGCTTAAGGGACCTACTCTAACATTATGTGCAATGTGTGGTAGGGCTCCATCAAGCCAATTTTGGTGTTCTTGATAAGATAAAGATATTTCTACATATACTTATGTTCTGTATTGGGCGGGTGCGTTAGCAGGAGTGTATTGATGAACAGTGTGCGTGTTCCCATCTGCTGCTGGAAAAGTGACTCAAGAATAAAAATAAAATCAGTTCTATATGCTGGATTTGCCCCAACTATAAATGTAACTGATCCTCCCTCCTCTGTGAGGCCCTTATTTATTAAGTGATTTGTGAGAGGGAGCCTCATGTTTGCTGCAATTATAACCCATTGGGGTTCCACCATACTTCAATATTAGAATGTTGTGGTTCAGAGATAAAACACCATCTGGGGATTTAATCCTTTTAAAGGTTCAATCTTTAAACACCTACAGCGATAAATAGGTGCTTCCTATCTTAGTTGGGGAGGATATCCCTGGTTCCATGGACGTCTCTGTATCAGGTAATTAGGGTATATTTTACCATATAATTAGACAGAGATACTTGGGAGATTAATAAATCGCTGCCGAACCAACTGTGGCGGTGCCATGTCGTAACGTGACTCCCGTTATGGTAAGGAGACTGCTGGATTTGGGCAGCAGCACAACCAAGTGCGGGAGACTGAGTCTGATCCTGTGTCGTGTGACAGCTGTTGGCCTAACCATTCCCAGCCAGCTAGCAGCACCTCACCAGAACCCAAGGGTAACGGAGATTTGTGGCAGCACTTTGCAAGACATCTAATGGTTTTATTGAATTACCTGCATTTGATGTAAAAATGCATATGTTGCGATTATGAGGATGATGATAAAAGCAAAACAGTGACTAGAAAAATGGAAACATAGAAAAAGTCCCACCTTATTATCACAATAATGGTTTTAGAATCCCTACTGGTACTATTAATATTCTATGCAAGAGCATGGCAGTGTAAGCCCCAATCTGCCCATCAGGACCCCCCTGCCCCTGGAAGGAACCCATCCGCCATACCTGTGGTTGTAGGTAAAGAAGAGGTCCGTTGCTACTGAGAGTCCTCCCACATATGGGTAGAGGTGGTGTCCGATCTAGGCAGAAACTGCAAAGTTGGCATGCATTATTCAATGGCAACTGGCTGTAAATCCCCTTTAACTTAAAGGGAACAGTGTGGTGTTTTATAATAAAACATCAGATGTTCTGAGAAACCTCCCTGACATGACAACATGTATATTTTGGTGTATAAGAGTTGGGGACACGATGAACGCTTTCTTCCGGTGTCAAAATGTGTACTTTTAATTCCTTCTGCCCAAAACCACACCAGTCTTCCGTTTTGGTTTCTTATGATCACCTTTATTTACAGCGGGAAACCCTGCTGAAGTATTGCATGCAAAGACACATTGGGCAAGTCTCAAAGCATATCTGACTGCGCATACCTTATATACAGTTGAAATATAAAGGTTTACATGATTTGCTCCCGGCCACATTCCGTTTCTCACCACAAGTACATCTCCTGATCATCAAAGTCACACCATCCTGTTTGTACTGAGAGTGCCTGTTACCCGTGACGTGCACATGTACTGAAACTCCGGTTTCAGCACCTATTTTACTGGTGTACCTATTTCTGTCTTACGTATATTTTTTGTACAAGAGGGAGTCTGTTCGCAAGATGGAGTTACTGTAGATATTTCTGTTTCCACTTTGGCAATAACTAATAAGCTTATCAGAGTCAGCCTTGGAGAACAAACGAGTGAATATGTTTTGCAAGAAAAGAATAGCAAAGGCTATGCAAAAGGGCAACAGTTAAAATAATAAAAACAGCATCCGCTAAACAAAGCCTTTGCTAAAATAATAAAAATAAATAAAATGCCATGTGTCTATATGAAAGGGCACAAGCTGCAGGCCTAAGCTAAAAAATGCTAAAATAACATGCTGGTATACTTAGCTAAAGCACCCTTACGACAATGAGACCTTACCTACTGCTAATGGGTTGTGCAGGAAAGTGGCCCTTTTTGACATGGTCACCCCCACTTTCTGCCTGGTATGTGATGCAATTTTGACCCAAGGGCACTGGATTCCTGCTAATCAGGTCCGCTAGTGTCACATCACTAACTCTAAAACTGTGCAGTTCTTCCCCAACTGGCAGTGCTTTTAGCACCCCTGTAAGTCCCTAATAATTGGTACCCCTGGTACCTAGGGCATGGGAACTAAAGAGGTTCCCTAAGGGATGCAGCATGTACTGGACTCCTCAGCACAGTCTTGCAAACAGCCATTGCAGGCTGCATGACAAGGTGCAAAGAAAAGTAGAAACACAGCATGGCACACCTCGTATGTGCCATGCCTGCAGACACTGCATGCAGTATAGATAATTCACCCCTGCAGCAGGCCTTTAAGCCCTAAAGCAGGATGCACTGTACAACATTTGTGAACATATCTGCATGAGCAATTATGTCCCAGTGATGTCTAAGTCGATCCTTAGATATTACAAGTGGCCAAGGAAGCCATTTTAAGTACATGTGTTGGACACTGGTAATTACGACATACATGATGGCTTCACTGAAACCCCAGATGTTTGGTATCAAGCATCTCTTATGAATAAGCCCACACTGATTCCAGTGTTAGATTTATTAATACATATACACAGAGGGCATCTTTGAGGTGCCCCTTGAAAACTTACCTATTACTAGTGTACTGGCTGACTGGTCCTAACCAGTTTGCAGCCACAGACTAGTTTCTGACCCTTTATAGGTGGGAGCCCACGATCTCTGAAGTCAGAAACAAAGCCTGTTCTGGGGAGAGGTGATACCAACTCCCCCAAGCAGGATGGCTAGTTAACAGCATATCGAGGCAGGAGGCTTTAAAGGCCTCTGACACCTTTGTTATGCGTCGCTGGCTTCCCCAGTCAGTGGAGATGCCACCCCTCTGCCCTGGGCCCATTTGACAGAAGGACAGGCGGAAACATTAGCTAGTCAGGAAGCGTGTCCCCTATCAGGCTAGTTCTACCCATAAGATGGGTTACCTGATGTGAACGCAAAACGTAGAATTCCGCCGTCTTGATTTTGGTGGAGTTAGGCTCACTGAGAAAAGGTTATGCCCCTTCCACACAAGAAGCGGTCATACAGAGGGTGTAGTCAGCCGAAAGGTAAGCTGCCCATTGTCTACTACCCGTCACTCCCTTTAACACCCCTAAATTGATCCTTTAGGAGTTACCCCTGATGTTAGGAACTCAAATTTAACAGATCCAGATTATAAGAACCGCAAGAACACAAGACTTACTGTGGAGTGTTTCGCCAGACCCTGCCTGCTTTCCTCCGTTTCGACAATCGCAGCTGAGCATCTGCCAAAAACTCCGGACTAAAAGCCCTTTGCAAATTGCCAGCAATCTCCCTTGGAGTAGAGAAGCTACTCCCCTGCAGTCCACAGGCACCGAAGCAGCAGAGTCCTGTACATAGTCTTGCAGCCCGATGCTGCAGCTACCCAGGAAGAGATACCTGTGCCCCAGAAGGGCAGACATGTTGGCCCACCATGTGTGAAGCCACCAGGGCCAACCAGAGCCCCACAGCACCAATACCACGGGTACCAGACCCCTTGCAACAAGCTAAGCCCACATGCGTTCAATCCGGACTCCAACTGCAGTGCGACTGGGCCGCTGTCGAGGGAAGTCAGCTCCAGAGAGACCCACTTCCTGAGTGGTCCAGCTGTCCTGCTTTTGCACCCTCAACCGCTGAGACCAGCAACCCTGGGGGCCTTTGATACACCCATCCCAGCTGGCCTATCTACTCTGCACCCGAGCGTCCCAGCCCGCATCCCCGGGAATCGGCTGTGCTTTCTTCCTGCCAGGACCCTTGTGACCCGAGCCCCCTGTTGGGAGCTCCCGGACCTATCCCCAAGTCCCCCTCTGCAGCCTGTTTCCAGGTTCCCCACCCTCACCTCACCCCCACTTCTCTCAACCAGAATAGCTTGCAAAGCTACCAACCCGACCAGCACCTCTGCACCCATATGCCCCAGGGCAGGTAACAAGTAACTGCTGGTGGTACTTTGGACCCCTACCACCCTAAGTACAGAAAGCTACCCCCAGAAACTGACTGTAAATAACTCTATGGAACATATGCCCTTTTCCCAATAGGAAAGCATTGCTACATAGATGCATGTAAGTTAACATTTCACTTACCTGTAAAAATCGATGTTTAAAAAAGTACTTACTTGATAACTAAGTTGTTGGCATCAGAAATTACTTTAAAATACGTGGTATTTTTCTAAATTGGGCTCAGATTTATTCTTGAGTGTGTGTTTAATTAATTGCCTCTGTGAGTACAACAAATTCTTAGCACTACCCTCTGACAAGCCTAAACTGCTCGACCACACTACCACAAGAGAGAGTATTTTGTGTTGTGCGACTCTGTAAACCAAGAGCGGTTTGCCTGGACTCCTTACACAGTGCACCTTGTTTTGGTCCGTTATATAAAGAGCAAGCTTCCTACAGGTCGATTACAGAGCACATTTTCCAATGGTTAAATCTGCCTTGTGAAACCCTAGTAAATGTACTTTAGTGGAAAGTCTGTATATTTGTGCAAGACTATTTGCTGGTATATTCTGTCGGGTCTCTCACACTTGTATAAATTTCCATTTCTCTTGGTCGAAAAATCTACTGTGCAGTCTTAGTTTCCAAAAATTATTCCAAGATATATTGTGTGTGGAGGTATGCTAATCCTGTGAATCTAAAAAGATAAATACACTGAAAAATTCATGTCACAAAGTAACATGGTCTGATCTGTGAAATAAGTGATCTGTCTGTTTACTGACTTGACCAGGAAATCTGTGAAAGATAGAAGTACCTTCTGTTGAGTTAGGAAGGCCTCTTTACTAGCCAGTTTTTGTAAGGTCCTGCCTACAGACAGCTTTTCGCTTTCTGTTGTCCGAGATTTATTGTGTACAATATCAATCCATAGAGTGGGCTTCCTTGCTTATTGTTAGTTGGCTGTCTTGTCAATCACTCTTACTTCCTGTTTTATTGTTTTCCTTCCTTTTTGTGTTTGCCTCTCTCCTGTAGCATAGCTTCTTTACTATCCTTGTTTTTGGATGACTTGTATCCTTCCACGGCTCTCACCAAAACGTACTTTTTTTTTTCTTTCTTGGAGCTTTTCATGTGAATGCATGTGTTTTCTTGCTTTCTCCACATGTGCTGCTTCCCCCTCATGTCATTGCCTCACACTGTCCGTGTTGTTTCTCACCTCTCCCAGGACATCCATAAAAGCACAGCAACAGGTATATTTTTGCTGTGCGTTAACTGGAGTATACCGTCCTGTTTGTTAATATTCGTTATATTCCACATGTTGTATTAAACTCTCGACCTTGGCACTAAAAAGAGAAGGGGCACCTGCTGCATTCGCTGAGCTGGTGTTAGGGACAACAATTGTCCTTAGCATAAACTGAAAAAGAGATGTGTATTCTCAAGGATGTCCTTAAATCTGCTCTCTGTTCTGCTGCAGGGACCAAATGACTGGTGCATTTGTTTTGGTTCAATTTCGGTGCTAGTGCCTTGGCATTTTCTTTTACATTCCAACACTACTTATTCAAGGCCTCAGACAGCTGTTATGTTATTTTTTTTGTACCTTCAGCTAGTCCTGTTACTTTTAAGCCACATTATTGCCAACAGCTTTTAAAATTGTTTACGTTTTCATGTATTAAAAATATAAAATAATCTATTATGTTTCTAAAGATTGAAAATGTTGAATTCAATGTACAGTTTCAAAATACCCTGAGATGTCTGCTTTTGTTCCAGTTTTTTTTTTTTTTTTTTTTTTACTGTTTATTCACAAACCTACAAAGCCTCTAGCTTGGCATCTACATTATAGACGCACAACCTATTGACTTTGCCAATGCTCAGTTGTAGTTGAACACAGCTAATTTAATCTTTGGTAGCGCTGAATGATTTTTTTCTCACTTCTGTCATCTTGTATATTATTTTTATAGGTGCTCTAGGCCTTCCCATGAGGGGAATGAGCAACAACACTCCCCAGTTAAATCGCAGCTTATCACAAGGCAATCAGCTACCAAGCCATGTAACACCAACAACAGTATCACTTCATACGCCACCTTCTCCAAGCAGGTATTCATTCCTATAAAATACAGTACAGTAACCCTCTCCTGATACAAAATGACATCTAAAATAAAAAATGTCTCATTAAAGTTTTTTGACAAATAAAAGTATGTTTGCTTTTGCAGGGGCATTTTGCCAATGAATCCCAGGAATATGATGAACCACACCCAGGTGGGACAGGGCATTGGAATTCCCAACAGGACAAACAGTATGAGCAGTTCAGGATTAGGCAGTCCAAACAGAAGCTCGCCTAGCATAATTTGTATGCCAAAACAACAACCCTCTCGGCAGCCTTTTACTGTAAACAGGTAAGGTGGATTACTCAGGCTACATGCTTTAAAAAGTTTGGTTGAAGAGTTGTCAGCATCGCAATGGTTTCATAGGCCACTGTAGTATAGTGGCAGATGACGGTATCTAAGGATATTGCAAAGAGATTAGCTCCATATTTAGTTCTCATGTGGTAATTTATGGAGCATTTATCACTTTAAGATTAATCTCGATGTCATTGATATCGCATTCCTATTTTTTTTTTTAAATATTGTCTTGAAATATTTTCTGGTCGTTTTTTTGTGGCTATCAGATGTAAATATCCGGTTTCCTTTAATTTTATTCCTTTTTTGTTAATTGTGATGGGGCTTTATCCACCTATTTTATTAATTTGCCCTGCTAATTACATTTGAGTTCTACGTTCCCTCTGCCTTTACCTTACCCGTGTTTTTATCTACAGTTCAACCTTCTTTATTTATTGTACCGTTTGCATTAGTTTATTATCAGTATTTGCCTATTTACTGCACGAGTTTTGTATCCTGAGGTGATTAAATCCAAACTAATACTTCTGCAATACTGTGTGAAAAAGTTACGACATATTGAACAAAATATATTCACCTAATTTCATTTACAGTAAAATTGTTACAGTGCTTTGCAAAGCCTATACAATGGATGGATGGGTGGATGAAGCATGTGAACATAAGCATCTGCTGGCATTATCTAAAACCGATCTTACTTTCTGTTTTTTCTTCTCGTATAAATGTGGGAGGGGAAATGTAATCCCAAGCACACTTATGTGCACTTGCTAGTTATCTTTCCTAAGCATTTGTGTCATCGAATCTGCAGCGCACAGTGATTGGAGTTTGGCGTAACTGCTCTGTGCACTTCCATGGTTTGTGACTTTTATATGGTAATTCCACCGTTTAATTAGACATTAAGAGCGAGATACCTATTCGTGGTCCTTTTCTGTTCCATTATTATTTGCAACAACCCACAAGCACCAACTGCTTGTATTCATATTCTCTGTAAAAAAGCAATACCAGCAATGACATTTTGTGACCAGGCAGGGTCAGTGATATTATTGCGTCAATGAAACGTGTGGAATGAAATGTACGCTTACGGTGGCACTTGTTATCAACTTCAGAGTTATAATATAAGCAGCTCAGTATCTCATGTAAATGTAATACCTAATTTATCAGGATTTAGCTTCAGCATCACCTGAATAAATGGTTAAGTTGAATGTAGACATTGAGTGGTTTACTAAGTTGATCTTAATTATTGCAGGAGAATGGCTAAGCACAGTCAGTCTCCAATTTGTTGTAGGGGGAAAGGGTACACCAACATTTTCTGGGGGTTTCTGTCCCCCTTAATTAGATTGTTGTTCCTCCCCCTAACTATTTGTTTTGCATACAAACAGCATGTCTGGATTTGGAATGAACAGGAATCAGGCATTTGGAATGAACAACTCCTTATCTAGTAACATTTTTAATGGAACAGGTAAGGACGCTTGAAATATGTCCTTTTATGCTATAGCTGGGTCTAATAAATGCTGAACAAACAATAGTAAAATTTGTGACTGAATGAGGCAGATACATTTCTAAAGAATAATGTGTGTGTTAAGACTTTATTACAACTGTTTTGCATGATCACATACAAAGCCCAATTAAAAAAAAAAAAAAAAAAGTTGCGTTGCCCAAATTTGAATAAGCCATAATTGTAATTTATTTCTGGGTAAGTAGTTTTAGTTTGTCCTGTTTCACAGAACGCAAACATTATGACAGAACTGTGTGAGTTTTCCCCCTTAAAAGGTTTATTTTTGTAATTGCCGTTGATAGGAACTGCACATTTATATTTTTAACTTTTTGAGCTTCCTAAATAAATGAAATTGACAAGAAGATTAAACTTGCCTCATTCCGTATGTCACTCATTTTTGCATATAACAGACATGGCTGTACTTAATTGGAAGAACGTTGTGAACAAGTGATAGTGATGGGCGTGCAGTGGGTGTGCTTAAAAGCCCAGATATTTACCAACACGTCGGAAAAGCAGCGCTTGCTCGCTGCTGTGCTCAACCTAAAAAAGAGAAGGGTTTTTAGTAATGAATCCTATCGTAAATATTTAAAGATTCACACATTTGTACCTGAATGTTAATGTTTTCAGATGAGTGTATTGTAATATTTATGACTCCTAAAAGCCATGAATGCTATCGGCATACATCTTTCAAGGTAGACTTATCAGTTAAATGTTGAAATAAAAGTTTGCAGTTTGTGGCGTCTCTGATGTGAACTCCTGACACCATATGCTTCTAAAAAGAGTTAACTGTGTTTGATTTGGTCAAGTAGTAATTATATTCAAGGAATTTCAGTATATTGTATACAAGCACATTTTTCTCACATGTACATCTAAAAGTGCCGAGCTGGGTGGCTAATAGCAAACCCCCAACCACTCTTGTAAGGTGGTGCTTCTAAATTGTAAGCTCACTTTGTCTATAGAAAAGAAAAGGTAGTACTTCAATGACATGGACAGTCATTGCTCCTTTTTAGCTAATGCTATCCTGTGCGTTTTAGTTAATAGCCTAATAGCATTATGTATTTTCGTATACATTATAGACAATCCAGCAAAGAGTTCCTTGCCCTTAAGTAAGTGAATAAGACCTCTACTATATGTCTACTTCCAGATCACCAGAGTAAATAGATGCTGGGGCAAAGAAATTAAGGCCATATGTAATACTTATTGGCACCCCACAAAGTCCACAGACGTCCTCCGTTGTTATAGTATGTAGCAGTAGGATGACATTTAATGCCTAATCCAATATTTTCTTGAGGGACACAAGAAATGCGCAGCATTCATAGATTCAGGAATTCATGGTTCTCCTAAAGACAGGCTTGAATATTTCATTGAAGTTGGTTGATAGTGTGGACATATAGTTTTGAATATCATTAAGTTCAGTGCTGTGTCAGTCAGTCAAAAAATTATTTTCTTTTATTTGGCATAAGCCTTAAAAGTATAAAAACAATACAATTACAATTACATATTACATTATCACACAAAGTTCTTAGACCATTCTAATTCTCATTACCAACTCTAGTTACATAATTCATTTGATTAAAACTAAAGTTCTTACAATTCCTAAAAGTGCAGCGTGTCAACTTAAATTATCCCACATACAGTTCTGATTAGACTCTGGTCCTTGCGATCTCCTAAATGCAATTTCGCAATTTAGAATGCTCCACGTTTTATTTCTTGCCTTGTTATGCGTAGCGAGGTTATCTGGAATACCATCAACCAGTGCAATTTTAGAATAATCAGGCTCTTCTTTCCTTTTACTCCCTCCATAATTCAAGTTCTTATAGTTTCATAAAGTGCAACATGCCAACCAATTTTTCCCCCATACAGCTCTAAACTAGCTCCATTCCTTACTTTATCATAAAGTGCTTATTTTATTTTTTTTCCAATATAAAGTGCTCTCCATTTTATTTTTTGCCTTCACCTAGGACGGCAAATTTTCTAAAATACCGTCAGCCAATATAATAATAATCAATTATAGTACTTAAAACACTACATATTGCATTGTACCCTACCTTCTATCAACCCCTATAAATCTGAATATTTCCCTTCAGTGCTGTGTAATTGGCAGTTCGTTCAGCATTTAACATTGATCGTGCAATCTGGGGTGATTAATTTGAGAATGTTAAGTAGTGCAACAAGATTGCCAAGTACACAGATGAACTCATCTAGGAGCCCAAATCTCTGTTTCATAGGGGTTCTTCATCTAAATGTAGGCCAGATGGAAGACAGACATATGCCCATCAGATATACCAGCCACACGGCACAAGCTCGTTTGACCATCTGTCATCTCTATGACAACACAGTAGCGGTAACTGTGTGCCAGTCCTTCCATGAAAAAGGCCAGTGAAGCTGACAGAGCACCAGAGGCTCCACCTCATAAGTAAATGACAAACTATTTACTCTCCCTGACTGTACCATTCCTGTTAAGTGGCAGCTGAGGTTATTCACGCTTCACAGGCAAAACCTAATGGTAGTTGATTCCGAAGGTGGTTTAGTATGTGCATTTCTCTGAAGTGATCAGCAAGATTTGTAAGCATAGGCCAAAACAGACCATTATTCGTCAAAATATATGCGTCTCCTGCTGGAAGAGCATTGAACAAGTATCAGAAAAAGGACGTTGCCAAGAAGTAGTACAGTTAATATATTTTCTAATTCCCAAGAAAGATGTAATGTTTTGACAGATGCTAGATTTGTATCCTCTAGAGCGATGGGTAATGGCAAACCAGTTCACAATAATAACACTTAAGTGTGATTCTTCTGATGCCGCATACTTTTGCTTACTGCAGGCCAATCAGCATGTCCTTGCTCAAGTATGGGCACGACAGCCATTGTTATCACATCTCATGCACAAGTTGATGGTGCATAGAGACGTTGCTACTTTTATATTTTAGCACAAAGAACCAGAGACAAATCAGATGTTCAGAATCCAAGTTATGCAACCAGGCAGCGTTGTTGCGAAATCAATAGAATTTGGCTATCATAATCTCTCATACAGATGCATGGATATTGTAAAGGGAGGCATGAGACAAAGTCACAATGGCATGCTGTGCTGTAAAGTGGGGAGGGTTTCGTTTATGCGATCAATAAAAAAACCGTCTTTCTCATAAGGTATACCGAAAATACCTCTCTACTTGCTACATTTGTTTGATATTCACTTAAGCTAAGTATTCATTTGAGTACATCTGTCAGAACATTTAGCCTACAGGAAGAGCACCTGCATTCCTTCCTTTCTCATTCCTTTTGTACAGCCCTTTCCGGAGGGTTTCAAGTGTCTTTATCAATTACACCATACCCCACCACCCACATGGAACTTAAATATGGTGTTAATTTAAGCGCATTTGTTAACCTCTCAATATTTCATTCCTTAATCCCTTGATGTTGAAGTTGATTTCCTTATAGCCATTACAAAATTCCAGCACTTGCAGTAAAGGCACTCAAGTACTACAGGTATATAGCAACAAATTAGTGTTAAACAGTTTTACTTAACTGTCCAAGATATATTCCTGTGGTTATTTCTCCTCTTAGGCTTACTAACTAAACTAGTAAACTGCTATCTTTCTTTTCTATTCCGCAATTTAGCACACAAATAGGTGCATATGTGCTTTGGATGTCAGCAGACCCTTATATGTTATTGCAAAACGTTGCCTACACTGAAAAAAACACCACCTCCTTTCCTCCCATGCTGATGTCACCTGTTACAAAGGTAGCAAGTGCACCATGGAATAGTGCAGTGCATCCAGCTGTGCTGTTATTTAATAGCTGTTAAGTCCATACTCCCTAAACCTGGAGCAAGGTCTGCAAGCAAAAAATACTTTTATTGAAATTGTTTAATTCTCATACATATGCAAGACAGCACTATGGTTGTCTGAGCATGCATTTACTAAGTATTAGTGTGGGATCCTGAAGCGAGGCAAAATCAACAATATTGCAAGATATGTTTTTGCCAATAATTGCCTTTAAGATCTGTCATCAAAAATAATATTGATTTGCAATCATTGTATAACAGGTCAACTTAGAACAGGTTCATGCTATAGCTAGAGACAGTTGGTTAGCTGTTACAGTACTTTTGCAGCCTGAAACCTTTCTAGATTTACATGACACACTTCCCCAACCTCGGTAAAGATAAACACTTTTCAATTACATTCAAGTTATGCTTCACACATGGTGGATATGTTGTCTATTGTATGGCTAGTTGAGCTTTGGATCAATATCATATTGACTCATTGTAAGAAAGTGAATTATTAATTGGGGTGGATGATAGTCCACCACAAGTAGTAAAGACACTAATTTGTTGGGTCCACTCAAAGGTTTCAATAATATAAACCTGAGCTCAACCCCTGTTAACAGTGGCACAGAGCAGCCAGGCCTAATTTAGAGAAAATGTGTAAAGTACTTAGAAGTAACAAGACAGTTAAAAAGTTGAGTGCACACCACAATAAACAAGCATTTGCAATGCAATAGGTCTTGCATTTGCTTCAGTCAGAGCTATTGGCCTTGTAAAGTGATAACTGGCCCTTTCTTGCCACATACATTGGTCAACTGTGCCTTATAATTTGGTCTTGCCCGCCACTTAATTCCAGTGGCCCTGCATATAACTAAAGCACTTCCATTTACCTTCTTCCTGTATCTGCAGCAAAAAATGAAAATGTTGCCATTTAGCATCCTGGTCTAAATCTGCCATGCTAATTTCAATACACTACCGCTTTCACCACCCTACTATTAAAGTTGCTGGCTGGCTAACACAATTACAAAAAATAAGACACAAGACGGCCACAGAGGAGTAACAAGAGAAGTAAACTAGAAGGGACACCCAAACATATCGAGAGTTCACAGGCATAGGGAAATATGGATGTTAAGTTGGCCTGCAGCATCCCGTCGCTAGGAAAGGAAGAGTTTATGAAATTCCATAGGGCACACTCATTCACACATCATTCGAACCAATGTAGCAGGATAAGTATTTTCCACTTCAACAACACATGCATATCCTTTACCAATCTACTTATTAACATCCAAAAATATATTAACATCCATTTATTGCGTATGCCACTGAGCTACATCCACATACCGGGCAAAGATGTCTTGAAACATGACAGCCACCTCCAAAGCAGGATTAAACAAGCGTCATGACTTACAGCACACACTTCTGTGAGCACAATGCCACACAGACCATAAGTGTATCTGGACAGCCACATTCCAATATAAGCTACTAGAATAAACAATATACTAACCTAGCCTCCGCTTGATGCAATCTAGATGTGAAAAAACACAACTAAATAAAATTACAACTAATCACTCTGACTCTCTAGTCAACAAGAATCCCAGAATGTAAAAGGGTAACGAGATGTCAAAAGTGCAATAGGATCGTTCCAATGGAGGTTAAGCTCTGTACAAATCCAGATAATACAACTGAATGCTCAGACGATAGTGACAGTATACGCTAGATTCACTTAAGGTAAACACAGTCTTCACTGTGTACCGTCAAGATGGTAAGAATCTGCACTGTGTGCAAGCATGGTGATGGCAATTGCCACCCAGTACTGTCAGGTCAGTGACAGTTTACAGAGACTGCTGTCTGGCTGGCGTCCCTCAATGCTCACTCACATAATGATAGTATGAACTAAGAGATGTCCGTCTGGAGAGAATTAGGGGTGACCGAGGTAATCAACAGAATGGAGTCAGTGGTGCCAGCATGGGGACCAACTGATCTGAGTGTCATTAGTGTGATCAGAATGCTGTCATCCTAACAAGAGGCTATGTTCATTTCATTGAGTGATGTCAGTATTCTGAATGACAGTCCTGAATGATGTCCGGATGGAGACAGTCTGCACGCAGTACTGACTGTCCGTTGGCAGTATGCACAGAGTTTTGCCACAATGTTAGCAGTTTACAATGAGTCCTCTTATGATAGTTGCAGTCTGCAGTCACTACGAGCAGAATGGTGAGAGTATCTAATGGGTATTGCAATGATTAGGGCAGTCTCCAATTAAAACTCTCATGATTATATCAGACTGCAGTAAGTCATCTCAGGGAGAAACCAGTCTGCCCTGAGTGTTTTCAGGGTGCAACCGCTATGCAGTCAGTACTTGTGACCTCGTGGAAGTCTTCACTAGGCAGTTATAATGATGACAATCTGTTCCGAGTGGCCACTGGCTGACACTGGTCTGCAGTGTGTGTTTCCCTGTGTGATAGTATTCTGCAGTCCATACGGACAGTCAATGACTGCTATAGGGTGGACAGCGTAGGTACTGACTTCTAGAAGGATGGAAGCAGTCTTCAATGAATGCTGTGAGGAGGGCGCCATTATGGAGCGAGTGGTGACAGTTCACTGCGTGTCCTCGTAAATTTGACAGCCTTCGCGACGTGATGGGGCAAGAGGTGACCTGCTAATGCCAGTACAATGAGTGCCTTTTCAGAGGTGACATCTGCAGGTTACTACTGCCCGGATGCTGGAAATCCTCAGCAAGTGTTTTCTGGATGGTAGCAGTCAGTACTGCTCTGGTGGACAAACTAAGGAGAGACATAACCTGACTGCTGAGCAGGGTTCCCGCCAGGCCTGCACTGCCTTGTTCACAATCTATGTCAAGCTGAATTAGAAGGAGGGACACATCCTCTGTCCCTGCCAGGTTGCGCCCCAATTACCTGCGTAGATTCTCTCCATGATTCTGCTACGTTTCAGAGGCCTCTGGCGTTTTCTGCAGTCTGCGTTCTGCCACTTCATCCTCCCACTCTGGGGCTGACCTTGTGCGCTGCCTATACCAGACGAGAGCCACGTGGACCAAAAATTAGATTTTAGTTACTTTTTGAAACAAAGAAATAAATAAATAGGACCCTCCCTCATCCTCCAGTGCAGCCTCTACATGCTACACATAAACGCCGGCCAACATTACAGTTGATAGCCAAGCAGACCAGTCAGCAGCAGCGTATAGAAAAGTAGCTGCCAATCTTCTCAGAAAGGAGAATTAGTGAGACATAGAGGTGGAAGAAGGACCAGATCTATGGATGTTTCAGAAGCCTCTGATTCACAGACATAGAAAACTAGTAGTTAAATAAAAAATGGAGGTGGGTAAGCTGTGCACAACGAAAGAAAGGCCCGCCCACCATATGTAAACATAAAGCGCGTCGTGCTGCGCTGTAACAAATAAAGGAACTGAAATGGCTCAAGTGCTCCACAGAAACCTGGTAGACCAGGGAGAAGGTGTGGCACAACGACTAGAACTGCTGACTTTGGAACTTAGGACACAGGTTCGAGTCGCGGCGTCGGGTCAACATCACTTAATATCGCTGTGCCTACAAAAAATGAATATGCCCTTGTGTAATGTAGCTGGTACTTATGTAAAGCCTCCAATACCTTTGGGTTGAGTTTCATCTAAAAACAGTAACTAAATAAACACACCGGGCAGGCACACTCAGTAAACAGAATCCAAACTAGAGCAAGAAAGCTCTGCAAATGAAAAGGGAAGCTTTACTGAACAGACGCAGGAAACAAAGAGGATAAAAGTCCCCCAAAGAACAGATGAACATGACCGTGAAATTATACAGTAGTTGGTCCCTGCTCCCAAAGAGAACAAGCATTTGCAATGCAACGGGTCTCGCGTTTGCTCTCGTTAGAGCCGATAGCGTTGTAAACTCCTAACCCAACTTTTCACTTGTAATGAAACCTATCAGCAAAAGTGCATTTATGTACGTAACCGGAAAAAGTGCAATTAACTGTGTAACAGGGTCGATATTATGTAAAGCGCTCGACTTCTGCCAAGCGAGATCGCGCTGGAAAAATGGAGAAAAAGTAGTCCACGAGCCGGACGGAAAACAGCGAGCCTCACATGTTTTCTGTACTTAGTCGATTCGCTCGAGGAGGGCTATCCACCGGAAAAGGCATGACGTATGCATGCCTTCCACTAATAAAATCAAGCAGATTCTAACAGGCAGGCCCACGAGCCAGTGAAAGATACTGACGTGACGTGGACGGGGCTCCGAGCCCTTTTTAATTCCTAAAGCGTCTCGCTTAGCGGAACGCATGCGCTTGCAGGCTCGAGCCTGAAAAGGAGGCACAAATAGGCATGACTGACCAGTAGCAAACCAGTATTTTTAAACGACAGACATGAACAAATGAAATTGCTTTAAGCCCACAGTACAAGTATTCTTAAAAGTATACAAGAGGCCGTACGTTTACGCTCGACCTAAAAATCCCATTTGAAGTAGAGACAAATTTAATAAGCAAAATGTCCAAAATTCCATAAGGGGGAACCAGAGATATAAATTGAAATAATTTGAGGGGAAAAGCTGGGAAAAAAAATGTGAAGCCCATTCACTAATCAATGTTCAGTGATGACCGGGACCTAGGTGCGATTTCAGGGTAACCGCAATGGAGCATGGGTTGGCTACAACTAAGCAGGTTTATTCCGGTCACAGATTTCAGTCTCTGAGATGGAAGTCAAAATCATACAATGGGGAAGATTACTAAGGGTATTCAAGGAAGTCCTCTGTAAGGTGGATAGCCATTGGACAAGGTCTTCCTTACACTGGTGGATTTGGCAACAAAACTCTGGGTAGGAAAGTACAAATTTTGCACCCAAGGAAGACATCCTGTTGGATACATTTCCTGCCTTTGCCTGTCAAGATTCCTTCATTTTTATATAATCTCTTTTTTTGGAGCTCAGAATCGTCCAGGGGGGAAAGACTGCAAGTCCATGCCTATTACCAGCAAGAGGAGGAGTCACACTAACTTGTGATTCGATTGAATTTCTTCGAAGAAAAACAACTTGTATACATCAGAGCCCAACACTAGATGGCAGGATCATACTAGGTATGCAAATCTACAGCACTACATGCCACAAACAGATGCTTACCGGGTAAGTAACATTTTCTGGTAAATATATATGTATTTAAATACCACCAATGCAGAATACTGTTCACCAACTTAATTAAAAAGGGAGCCTCAGAGATATTTCTTCTGTTTTAAAGGGACAGTCTTCCTTCCAAATCTTCAAGATGATTATACCAAGATAGTTGGCAGTTATCTCATTTATACTTGAATTTTAAGCATTTTAAATCCACCATTTTCTTACTTACATCTTCAATATGCTATCCTTCACATACTGAAAAAATAACCTTTTGCTTCTCTCGTATGGGATTTCCATGTATAGTCATAAGTGTTGAATAGTTCCTCCCGCTTGCGGGGACCCCGGAGCACTTTTTCCAATATAACTTCTTAAGTGTCCATGTTCGCCTTACTTCAAGAAGGCCTGCCAAATCACTTAACAATGTCCATATGCAGCCAAGAGAAGAGGCTACAGTGTCCAAAATTCTTAATCGAGTTTGCTTTTTAAAAAGGGCCAAATTTGAAATACATGCATGTAAATGCCTGAATGAATGAAATTATTTGCAGAAAAATTCCTTCACAAACCTTTTTATATTGCAAACACTGATGGAGTGCAGGGCAGTGTAGCCCATAGGCTGCCCTTAGTAATGAAGAAAAAGGAGACTGTGCCTTTAAGAGCAGCCAGTTCTCCAGTATCCCATCATGCCTAGAGAGAGGCAGTTACCTTATTTCTTTTTTCCGGCTCCTGCTGACAGGACTCTGGAGCATTGAGCTCAACCTATTTAGGTTTTTTCTTCTAAAATACAGTTACAATTTCGATGCCAACTGCTTCACTCAATGTCTTTTGACTTTCCCTCTTGATGTTTGTCTTTTTCAGACTGGAATTAAGCCTTCCCCCCCCCCCTGAAAATGCCTTCTTTATTCGACAAGTGTCCGCGTTGTGACAGAAAAAAGACCAAAACAGACCCTCACGAGGTCTGTATCATCTGTCTGCAGTCTTCATACATACCTGCCTCCTGTAATACCTGCAAAACATTTTCCAGGCGCACCCTTCATGACAGGGAGAAGATTCGCCTTCAAGGGAGAGCAGAGAGATGACACCAGGAAACCAGCAGGACCTTTGAGCGAGGGGAAGGTCAGTCTTCCACCAGAGCTCTTCCCTCAGCCTCCAGTGGACGGGGAAGGTCTGAGATGCGTTCTTCAGTCAGAAAACGCTTTCGGTCCCGGTTGACGTCGAGGAGATCAACGTCGAGAGGAGGTACGGCGCCGTCATGCTTGCTGTCGAAGTCTGGCTCGACGGCGCATAAGCGTTGCTGTTCGATGTCAAGACACCACACCACGTCGAAGACTCCACGACACATGACGTCGAGGAGCATATCGACGTAGTTGGAATCAACGTCGAGATGAAAACGCAGACGCCGTGCTTCGACACCTAGACGTCGGACAGAAAGATCAACGTCGAGGAGTCCATCGACGTCGAGGAGACAGAAACGGAGAAGGATCTATTCTTCATCGCATTCGCACCATTCCCCTTCTCTGGTGCTTCTTCCTTCATCGCCTTCTACTCATGCCTCTCCTCCACCATCTACTACGCCTCCTCCTCAACCTTCACGAAGTCTGACACTGCTGCGGTCGACTGATCCGGTTCTTTCGGCACCCACACCACTTCCAGTGCCTCAAGTGCCTATCAGTGCCCCAGCACCCCGACCGCGCTCAACATCGCGCCACCGTTCTAGACTTGGCCATCAGTCATCAGGCCGCTCAAGCTCACAACACTCTCACCACAGATCTAGACATAGATCAAGAGCACGGGCCCATCAGAGAGTTCTTCGTCTTCTACCAGAGATTATTCTCCTGCTTTATCAGATTGACCTCCTCCTCGGTCCTCGCAGATTGATATCATCAATACATTTCATGAAGCTCTGGTTCGAGGTGCAACAAAACTCAACATTCCGATTGCTGCCCCTACCCCATCTACTTCGATTATATTTGAGACTCTCCAACAGCCCATAGCCACCAGACATTTTCTACCTCTGGCACCTGGCCTTTTATAACCTGCTATGGAAGTCTTCCTTACGCCGGCTACAACTAAGTCTGCTGCCTCCAGACTACAGAAAAAATATCATCCTCCAGAGCAAGATCCTTTGTTTCTGCGTTCTGACCCTCCACCTGATTCAGTGGTAATATTGGTTGCTCACAAATCCCATACTACCTCTCAGTCTTCTACCTCTTTTCCGGACAAGGAGAGTAGGAAAGTGGATTCAACGGGCCGCAAAGTCTGTAGTTTGGCTGCAACCTCCATGAAGACGGCAAGCGCAATAGCCCTCTTGGGCAGATACGATAGGGCCTTGTGGGATTTCCTACTCCAGTTTGCAGAGCATCTCCCGAGAGATCATAGGGAGGATTTCTTGGAGATCTTTCAAGAAGGTTCCATGGTCTTGACTCAGATAATTAGTGCAGCAGCGGATTCTTTCTTGCTCTCCGCGCATACATGCTGCCACGGAGTGACGCAACGGAGACATGTATGGCTGCGACTTACATCACTGAAGCCGGATGCTCAGCAGCGCATTCTGAACCTGCCATTTTCAGGCTCCACTCTATTCGGCTCCCACGCCGACGATGAGATGGCAAGGATGAAGGCTGAGGTGGCCACATTGAAGGCAGTGGGTCTTGAAAACCCCAAAGAACAACGAAGGCCCTTCCTACCTTTCCAAGGTCACTACTCCACTCAGAGGGTTCAAACCCCTCAGTGGCTCCCTGCAAGATCTCACCAGCAGTTCCAAAGATCTTATCAACCTCAGCGAAAAAAACAGAGAGGACAATCAGCACATCAGTCCAATCAGTGTTCTCGACAACCCTCAGCCACAAAACCTTGAAAATTTCCTTCCCCCAACTCCGTTACCCACTCCGGTGAGGGGAAGTGTCACCAATTGCCTGGCAGAGTGGCAACGGATTACAATAGACGCTTGGGTTTTAAACATTGTACAGAATGGATATTGTCTCAGGTTTTCCACTCCGCCCCCAAGCATTCTGCTGAAATCCACCACTTCTCATCTTGGCCTTCTAAAGGCGGAAGTTTCCATCCTCCTCGAAAAATAAGCAGTGGAAACCGTTCCCCTCAACCAGTGGGGGAAGGGCATTTATTCGAAGTATTTTGTCATTACAAAAAAGGACAAGAGAGAGTTCAGACCCATTCTAGACCTCCATATTGCCAACAAATAGATCCGAAAGGAAAGGTTCAGGATGCTATCCTTACCCCAGATATACCCTCAGATTCAGCAATGGGACTGGCTTTGCTCAGTAGATCTACACAACGCATACTTTCACATCCCCATCTCGAAAAAGCATTGCAAATTCCTGAGGTTTGTTGTGGGTCAAGATCACTTCCAATACACCGTCCTACCATTCGGTCTCAGGTCAGCACCCAGAACGTTTTCCAAATGCATGGCTGTGGTGGCAGCACATCTCTGAAGTAATCGGGTCTTCATCTATCCATATCTGTACGACTGGCAAATCAAAGCATCCACCTGTGCAGAAACCCAACTGCATTTCCAGTGGGCTTGTGATCTCCTGTATAGGCTAGGCCTTCATGTCTACTTCCACAAGTCTACAACAGTTCCTGTCCAGAAGTTGCACTACTTAGGAGCTACCATAGACACACTGCAGGCAAAAGTGTATCCTTTGGAAGAACAACGCTTATCCATTCTCCAGAAGTGTCGGGCACTCCAAACTATGCATCGCCCAAAAGTGCGCACAGTCTCCTCACTTCTCGGCTCCATGGCCTCCTGCATCTTTCTGACACCCAACGCTCGCCTCCACATGGGACCTCTTCAGGAGTGCCTGGGGATCAATGGAATCAAATGCCTGGGAACTTGGAAGACCGAATTGTTCTGTCCACCCACGCAATGAGATGCCTCGCCTGATGGTGTTCTCTAGAAAATCTCCTAAAGGGGATGCTTGTCCATCCACAGCCTCCAGCACAGACCATCATGACAGATGCCTCTCTCCTTGGATGGGGAGCTCATATGGGTCATGTAAAAGCACAAGGGCTCTGGTCTCCCAAGGAGTCATCATACCACATCAGTCTCCTCGAGCTCCGTGCGGTGCACCTAGCTCTCAAGGCCTTTCTCCCGTCATTCACCACCGACAACTTGCTTGTCCAGACAGACAGTACAACCACCATGTACTATCTGAACAAGCAAGGGGGCACCAGATCCAGAGTCTTGTCTCAAGAGTCCCTGACAGTATGGCATTGGCTCCTAGACAGGAGATTGAACATAGTGGCAACTCACCTTCCAGTTGCTCAGAATGTACAAGCGGATGCCCTCAGCAGAGTTCTCGAAGAGAACCATGAGTGGGTGCTCAAAGAAGATGTTGTTCAAGATATCTTCCGTTTACGGGGCACACCTTCTATCGACCTCGTCGCCGCAGAGGAAAACAGAAAATGCTTCACCTTCGCCACCAGGTTTTACCACCCAGAATCGCTGGGGAATGCTCTGGATAGACTTGTCCAACAAATTTCTGTACGCCTTTCCACCAATTCCACTGATCCCAGCAGTCCTTCTCAAACTCTCAATGACTGGTGCAATGAGGATCATTGTGGCTGAGGAAGTGGTGGTTCCCGGACCTTCTTCACCGGTCTCTCCGTCCACATCTCAGGCTACCATGGATAACGGACCCCCTGATAAAGTTCGGAGGGCAGATGGGACACCCCAATCTCTCCTCCTTTGGCAGCATGGCTCCTGCGTTCAGTACGGGCACCTAAATCTTCCACAGGATTGTATGGAAATCCTAAAGGAGGCGAAATGGCCATCTACCCGTTTGGCATATTCCTTCAAATGTAAGAGATTCTGCATCTGGTGTTCCTCTAAGAGGTTGGACCCTACATCTTGGCAGGAAGATGTCATTCTTCCATACTTGTTACATTAAGGCTCAATCTGGTTTGCAACTCTCTTCAATAAAGGTCCATTTGGCAGCTTTGACTGCATACAGAAAAAGTCCTCTGCAAACCTATTTCTTTAGGATTCCAGTCATCAAAGATTACCTAGAAGGGTTAAAGAAGGTCTTTCCTGCAGTTAGGCGCCCTTCTCCACCATGGGAACTTAATGTGGTCCTTTCACGACTCATGCAAAATCCATTTGAACCCATACACGGGGCATCTCTACAACATCTAACCTGGAAAACTGCTTTCCTTGTGGCAATCACATCAACACGAAGGGTTAGCGAGATTCACGCCCTCTGTACCCATGAGCCTTATGCAGTATTTCACTCCTTCAAGGTATTACTGCATACTCATCCTAAATTCCTGCCCAAGGTTATATCTGACTTTCATGTCAACCAGTCGATTTCCTTGCCAACTTTCTTTCAAAACCCATCTACTCCAGCAGAGAGGGCTCTCCATTCTCTAGATGTAAAAAGGGTGTTAAAATTCTACTTAGATAAGGCCAGTTCTCTTCAGAGAGCTTCACAATTGTTCCTTAATTATGGTCTGGTTCGTTCCGGTCTGGCCACCTCCAAACAATCAATATCGAGATGGATTGTCTCCTGAATTCTATTTTGCTACCAACTAGCTAACAAAACACCAGCTGGCAGACAAAAAGCGCATTCTACCAGAGGCAAGTCGGCAACGATGGCCTTAATGAGGAATGTTCCCTTAGCAGACATCTGTAGAGCTGCGACTTGGAGGTCTAGTCACACCTTTACTAAGCATTATTGTCTTGACTCCGATGCCAGGGCAGATGCTCAAGTAGGACAGGCTTTTCTCAGGAACCTCTTTGCTTTAAAGTGTATTTCATGAGTGTTCTGTCTACTCCTCCACAGTTTATGGGATGGGCTTGCTATTCTATTCAACTCTTATGAATATACATGGAAATCCCCTACGAGAGAAGGAATAGTTTCTTACCTGTAACTCCAGTTCTCTCATAGGGGTATTTCCATGATAGTGATAAACAACCCTCCCGCCTCCCTGGTTGAGTAGACCGATTACTTATTACTCTCAGCTAGGTCTGCCTACAAAAAGAACTGAGGTAACTGCCTCTCTCTAGGCATGATGGGATACTGGAGGACTGGCTGCTCTTAAAGGCACAGTCTCCTTTTTCTTCGTTACTAATGGTAGCATATGGGCTACACTGCCCTGCACTCCTTCATCAGTGTTTTGCAATATAAAAAGGTTTGTGAAGGAATTTTTCAGCAAAATGTTTAATTCATTCAGGCATTTACATGCATGTATTTCTAATTTGTCCCTTTTTAAAAGCAAACTTGATGAAGAATTTGGGACACTGTAGCCTTTCCTCTAGGCTGCATATGGACATTAAGTGACTTGGCAGGCCTTCCTGAAGTAAGACGAACATGGACACTTAAGGTATTTTGGAAAAAGTGCTCCGGGGTCCCCGCAAACGGACAGAACTATTCAACACTTATGACTATCATGGAAATACCCCTACAAGAGAACTAAAGTTACAGGTAAGAAACTATTCCATCTGATTGGTGAGCTAATCAAGTAATTTGTATGGTCGGATTTTGAGCCCAGGCTCTCGGATAACAAACAATATAATAACACAACATCTGGTGTTCTATATCATCCAGACTTGTAATATAGAATTTACCAGCAAAACCCTTCTGGAAGAACAGACTGTAGAAAATACAAAAGGCAGACAGCGTAATGCTTTTTTAAGCATAGGGCGTAGCACTGGCTGCATCTGTCAACCTTCTGCTACAGGCACTGATCTGCAGCTTAGAGGAAGATGGCAATCCACAGTCTAGTGCATGTGAAAGCTGTCATTTGGCATTGTGCAAGAATACTAGCTTTGAAAAAACATTTTCATTACAATGAGAGGTTTGAGAAAGGTGTTTATCTCACACAACAAATTTGATCTGCCACTCACCCAGCACTGAATATTCCTTAAACTACCTAAAGCCAATGCTTGATGTAATCTGTGGTCTCCGGTGCACCCACTGGTGCTCCTGTATCCCCAATCCTAGGCCACATTTAGGAGTGTATATAGTCTGTCATATATAGCTGTGTACTGTGGGTCCTTTCTGACAAACAGTTCATACCTCAGAAATAGAAAGAAATGTTACATCTTTACTTTAAAGTGGCTTTACAAAGCTAAACTCAAGTTAATTTTCTTCAGGAACCTGGGTGACTGGCATTGGTCTCAGGCACAATTTAACAAACATGACCTGTGCTTAAATTCTCTCTGTTGGATATCATGCAAAGCATATGGTCTTCCCCTTCCACTTCTTAGGTTGGAAACTATGTGCCAAGCTCTAGTGTCATCAGTGTTAATGTTATGTCATCCATGGCACTCCTGTGACTCCACAGACATTATAGAGACCAATTATAAACCTCTGTTGTAGCAGGAGCAGAGCTATAATGTTCCTCTGGAGAAATGTAAAACTGCATGAGTACCCATCTTAAATGATCGACTGATGGAAATGGCCAGAGTTAAAGACTGATTTAAATTCTTAACAGCTGACTTCGGACCTTTGACTGCATTTGTGGCCACTTCATCAGAGGAGATGAATGAGATGTGGTACTGTATGGTTGTTGACAGTATCTTGTTATCCAGTTTAATGCTTCTGGTCGTCAGATGGTATTACCATTTGCATGTCTGCAAATAGAGATGTATTTTGGCCAACTTGAGTACCAATATTTATACAGCTTTGAAGAATCACCCACTTTTCATCCTTACATATTTCTTATGTCACGATCCAATCATGGATGACTCTTAAGGTTAGGTATGTTCTGTCCACATTAGGTGCTAGCTGTGATGAGTCTATTCAGTCAGACCCCATGCACCTGTGCTTATTGTTAAAGGGTTCTCTTAAGGGCTTACTCTTCTTGATAGCAGATGTGTCTGCAGTTGTTCCATCTCATCCATCTCCAGCAATGGATGCAACCTTCCCACCAATGGTGACACCGTGTACCAAGGGCTTCATATCCTAACATCTTAGGACACACTCCTACCAACTGTCTTTCCAGGTGAACAGTGCCTGAGCAGCCATAGGTTCTGTGACATTTCCCCCTTCAACTCTCCACTACTTTCCCCTTTTTTCCTTGTTTCCATTTCATTACCACCTCCCAGTTACAGGCCCCATCTCTTACCACTAGCTTGTTACGGGCCCATTTCTTACAGATAACAGACCTGATTACCATTGTGTTCCTAATTATCCACACTTTTCTGAACTCAGCTTAATTTGCCATTTGTATTATAAAACCAGACTGCAAGATGTGGACAGACATCTATGTGAATGCTTATGTTTTTTGGCCCCTACCTTCTTTTTTCTATTCATTTATTTTTTCTCTCCCCCCCCCCCCCCCCCTTCTTTACACAATTTTTGTTATGTACGTTTGTTTCTAATTTGCTTTGCTATAAGCTGCGATCCTGTTTCTGATTTAGCCATGTAATAATATGTTGCTGTGGAGGATGTGGATTTTATGATCTTATTCCTTTTTTTTTTTTTAAATGATACATGTTTTAACATTTTGATAAAATCTACTGGATGACCACCTCGCTACATTTATTCTCCTTGAAAATCTCTACTGCTTTACAGGCCTTCCATATTAGTACTTTGTTACTAATCTTTTTCCACCTTGACGCATCTCCAAATTCTCTCTATTTTTTAAACATGTATGAACAGTAGTATCATCAATAGATATATCTAAAACTCTTATCTTTAGTCTATAAGAGGCCCTAAAGGAATTTGGCCAGTTTCATTCTGTTCTCATTTGATTAATCTACAGCTGTTATCTTCAGTTTCATTCATATATCAAAGAAACATTCTTAATATAAAGCCCTTGTGAGAACTCTTAATATTGAGGAGTCCAAACCTAACATACTCCACGTTTTTAAATGTTAAAATATGATGCATTTGCAGTTTTTGTCTGACATAATTTTGACAGTGTTGAGGTTTAACATATTCAATTCCGAAAGCATTTAGATTGGAGTAATAAATCCATGGGTAACTTTTGGAAGTTTTGATAGCATTACCCATGGGTTTCCGTTTGTAGTTAAAAATTATAGTAGCATTTTGCAATAACATTATCACTGTTTCTCTGCATTTTCCGCATGTGGGTACAACCAGAAAAATGTGTGATTGATAATGTGACACAGAGAATGCATTTATGTGTGAATAATAAATGTTTTCAAGAGGTAACATTTGTGGCAATCGAATTAACGCATACTATTTTCTATGTGTAAAAAAAAAAAAAAAAAAACATTGAGCTTGATTGTTATCTTTAAGATAGTTTATCAGCGTAAGATTTTTTTTGTTTTAGATGGGAGTGAAAATGTGACGGGATTGGACCTTTCAGATTTTCCAGCACTGGCAGACCGAAATAGAAGAGAAGGAAGTGGAAATCCAACGCCATTAATAAACCCATTGGCAGGAAGGGCGCCTTATGGTAAAGCTTTGCTTTTAAACCCTTTAGCATTACATTTTTTAATCACTTTTATAGTCGTTTGAATTACTGTGGGATCTACGTTTACATGATGCATTTTTAAAGAACGTCATAGATATTGCATAAAGAGTTGTATGTTTTTGAGCATAAAGGAATGCACACTTGTATATTGTTGGCTGGGAAGCTGTCGGTAGGTTCTGTTCATCTGCGGCATTACTATCCATCTTTAATTTGATGGGGAAGCTATATTAGATGTGTTTACAATGCTCATTGAAACTACAAAGGAGTAGCTGTCTTTCTTATTTTGTGTGTTAGGGTTTTTGCTTATGAAACAAATTAAGCAGTCATTGATCTGTCAAGTTACCTTACGTACTGTTGACTGGATAAGGCTAGATGTAGGCTTGAAGATATTGTTGTCTTGATGAAATATGTATTTTTGCCAGATAGCTTTTGAAAATTGCTCTGTTGGGAAACAAAAAAGGTGCATTAACCTTCGATGGCAGATATGTGATGTTTTAGTCCACACAATGATCAATTTGCATAATTTTGTGCAACTTTTAATTCTTCTAGAACTGTATATAGAAGACCAAATACATAAAGTGCCGAAGATCTCCTGCTTTGCTATTTTGGTGTCTGGTCCCTAAAATGAACATTTGGTTTGCTCATTTATTTATTCTTTTGCATTAGTTTTGGCAGTGGCAGTTGCAGCTGTTTTTAGCATATATCCATGGGTTTGTGAAAGAGAATTGAACTTTAACCTATTTTCCAAAATATGCCATCTGTTTTATTTTGGTCATAAATGGATAGGTTTCAGGGAGAGCAAGTGATGCTGTGCTAAAAGCGGTTGTGTGGTATAACCTTTTCTATGTGCATTGCTAAATTTGAATCTCTGGAATAAAGATACATTGAATGACTTATTTAATTCCACCAGAAGCTGAAGACCCTGCATTTCAATTAACCAACTTACCATAGGCGGGGTTAGGCACACACACCTACTCAGCGCCAGGATACCCTTCGGCAGTGATAGTGCGATTTACAAATACATATGTTACCCAGTATTTGCCTTATCATAGATTAACATCCGTTGAATTTTCTGCCAATTTCATGTGAAGAGAATCCTATAAGGGCACTCTGATCATGGTATTTAATTACTTCTAAAAAAAACTTTAAAGATCATATTCTTAGCAACATGTTATTTAATTCTTTCAACAATCCAAATCTATGTGAATCAAAAACTTGGAATTCTGGAATTTGCAGGCCACTCGTAATGAAGGCCTCTGTCATTAGAATATATTGTTTAATTATAGTTTGTATAAATTAATATTTAAAAATATAGACTTCTTCAGATGTGCTAATGGTCCTCTTCTCTTTTTGGTTTGAAGTGGGAATGGTAACAAAACCAGCAAGTGAGCAGTCACAAGACTTCTCGATACACAATGAAGATTTTCCTGCATTACCTGGCTCAAGCTACAAAGATCCAACCTCAAATAATGACGACAGCAAATCTGTAAGTACCTTATGAGAAGTATTTAGTTATGATTTTTTCCTTGCTCTGTTGTATTCATAGTATTTCACACTGAGTTTGCCTCGTGAAAGTAAGAAATTAGTTTTGAAATATGTGGTGGTTTCCTACTGTATTTTACAGTCTTATTCCATTGGTCTCCTTCATACTTTCAAGCCATTGAGCACTGAAAACCACTGTCTGTAGTTTGTGTAGTCAGCGGTAAGTAGGCCTAATTAGAGGACTACTTAAGGACCGCATTCCCACTTGGGTCATACCACCATTAGCAATCCCATCCCACATTTTCACATTCTTTTACCCTAGGGTATAATCAGTGTTCCTCTCTTGCCCCCAGCCCATAGAGGTCTGGCACTTCAGTTTCCTCCTGCTAACCCTCACTAACAAACACTGTTTTGTGAACGAAACTGTACCTAATTTGTTCACATGATTTATAAGGATCTTTTTTTATTCTTAAAGGTTCTTGCATCAGAAGAAAAGTAAAGGTTCAGCAGGGTTTGACTGTGCTGAGTACCAGATTACTGGATATCAGATTTGGGCAGGAGTATCTATTTCACCGTATTAAGTCCAGTGCTGCTTACACCGGTTCTTATCTGTGCAGAATAGCCAACAGTTGTGGGCCTGTTCTGCCACCTGAAAGTACTGCAGAATGTTATTTATTTTTAGTATTAGACAGTTAGCTTACTCCATGCACATTGTGTTTGGAGATCTCGGGTTTTGCAACGTTGGATCCTTTATATATCCTCATGCTTGAATCATTCCCTGTCATCAGGCTGCATTCAAATAGTAGTATACAGTGTAAGTATATATATAGCATATATTATATAATGTAAAAAGGCCATAGGCCTGAAACAGCATAGCCTGTTTAGTAACACATCCACCTCATTTGAAAGAAACAAACCTTCAGTCAACGAAGTGGAAGCTTAAGCACTCCTATGCCCTCTAAAGGCCACCATAGCTCAGATTTCTGCTGCACGTTGTGTGTGAGGGAGTTCCCTGTCAGAGCTCTGCTCTGCTCTAACCATTCAGTGAACTTGACATTTTTTTCCATTTTGGTCTTCCCTAGATTTGAACTAGCCCTTTGTTCGGCTCTACTGTCCTGGGTGTTATTTTTAGGGAAGGTTGTTCCAGTTTTTGGACCAGGGAGATAGTTTATTCTGACAAGCAACTGTCACCATGGCTGACAAGGAGAAGAGGTCTCTTTTAAAGCCTGTTCATTTTGTAGCAGCAAGTTACACTAATGACCTACACTCCTATTGTATTTATCATCTTTATCCTAAACTTAAGTCAGCGGATTGTAAGATCTGTAAGTCTTTCTCTACTAAAACCCTTAAGGACGGAGAAAGGAGATTGGCATTACAGTTTCCTGAGCAGGAGCTATTTGGTACAGCGCTTGCAGCAACCTCCTTTGCTGGCAGTACCGACTCTTAGCCATACAAACACTCACTTGTGGCAAAAAAGAAGTTGTCTTAAAAGGAAATTTTTTGTCAGCGGCGAGATGGGCAACGACAAAGATACCATCGATGACACCGTCAATGTCTACGACTGCATCGATGTCAAGTGTTCCCTCAACAACCACACCATAGGCGAACGGGCTGTCTACTAAGACCATACCATTGAAGATTATACTGTCGAGAGTAATGACCATACCGTCGACGGCATCACCATTTGGACCCAAGCATTCAATGGTAAACACATGAGGAAATGTTTTTTTCACCTTTGAGGGTCATGGATGTGCCTCCAGTACAATTATTGCTGACAGACCAGAAAGAGAAGGCTAGTGATCATGCCTCCCTGACGGCTTACAGCCCAACGCATGTCCCAGATTTTGAAGAGGACACAATGAATAATGAGGGGTCCTACAGTGCATGTGTGTGTCAGCAGGAGTAAAAGTCTGGAAGTACTCAAATAGATTTAAGGCAGAAACCACGTGGCTATTATAGAAAGCAAGATGCCAATGGCCTTATTAATGTTGCACCAAATGAGGGATACTTTTACTAAGTTGTTATTGCAGCAACCAGCTCATAATCCTAAAATGGAGTTACCTGCTGCTCCCACCCTCCCGCCTCCTCAACCTGCTCATTTGCCAGTTTCCCCTGATAGGGAGCTGTCACTGCTACCCATAACGCTAAGGGGATTGGTCCGTGCTACGGATGATATCTCTAAATTGAATTTGTTGATTTTTTAGAGCTGTCACGAAATTCAGCCTACCAATGACCTATGTGGATCAACCATGTTTTCCCTATAACTTTAAAAAGCAAGTACCAAAATAAATTGAAATCGATACTCATTCTTTACTACGTCTGGTCAGAAGGTCTAAAATTAATAAAGACACCTGCCACGGTTCCAGCTGTGAAACCTCATCTAGAAAACAAATACAAAGCCCTGGATTTAGCTCCAGCTTGCCTCACTGGTCATACTAGACCGGATTCAATAATGCTTCAGTGGCTTAAACAAAAAACAATACCCCAATAACGCCGTCATCTAGTCCACCGGAAAAGGATAAGTAAACATTTTGACAATCTTGGTCGGAGAATTTCCTCTATGGCAGCGACCTCAATTAAGGCAGACAATGCCCTGGCGATTCTAGCTCATTACGATTGTCATATATAGCATGATATAGCTCCATTACTGGATCTTATTACTGAGGATAAGAGGGAAATGGCAAGAGCTATCCTTAAGGAAGGGGAATTAACCTCTTCTTTCCCTATTGATGTGGCAGTGGATGCTTCAAATAAAGGTTTTTGCCAGTTGGCAGGAGTTAATGTGTGGCAATGAAGCAAGGCTTATGAAAATTCACAGTCTTCTCGTACTGATGTCCAATTTTAAATCTTAGACATGCTTTTTGATGGGATAACTCTTTTTTTGGTAAACATGATGATGCTCTGCAAGGCCTTGAAACCAACACTGATATACCAAAGACGCTAGGGCTGTTCACAGTATCACAGATTTGGGACTTCTACTCTTTCTGTCTCAGGACAGTCACAAAATTTCAGAGCATGATTCAACCAATATGGAGGTCATGGGCGCCTTTATTATCCTCAAAAATATGATCAAGATTATACCTTTAATTGAAGTCAAAGTCAAGCTTGCAAAGGTCTGCAGGAAGAAAAAGGTTCCTCACAAATACCGAACCAATGATAATCAGAAGAGAGGTTGATTCCCACCTTGTTTCCCCTTTCCTGTCTGGTCATGAGAAGTTGGGGGCAGGGGGTTCCCTTTTAGCTCCAGAATGAAAGCTATAACATCAGGCAAATGGATGTTGCAATTTGTTTAGTCAGGTCAAAAATTGGAGTTCATCCAGAGACCCTTAGTATGTCCAACAAAAAAGGAACAACATCTTCATTTGAAGGCGCATATGGAAATTGTCATGCTTCCTTCCAAAGGAGTCATAGAAATTGTCCCCAAATCTCAAAGGAATCAAGGCTTCTATTCCAGGTTCTTCCTAATAAAAAAGAAGATGGGTCAATGAAGGCTGATACTGGATCTCAGTGAGCTGAACACATCTTTAAAGAAACAGTCCTAGCGGATGCTTACTCTGCAAGTAGTCCTCATAATAATGCATGAAGGGGTTTTTATGACCTCCTGGACCTTCTGGATGCTTACTTCCACATACCCATTCATCGAAATAACAGGAATTATCTTTGATTCTCAGTAGCCCTTCAGCACTACCAGTACAAGAAGCTCCTTTCTGGGCTAAAATTAGCACAGCGAATATTCACCAAATGTCTCGCTCTAGTTGGCGCTTTTCTCAGGAGAGAAGGTTACAAGGTACCTGGACAACTGCTTAGTCAAAGCACTGTCCGGAGAAAAAGAAAAAGCTTCTACGAATGCTTGCATCATTCTCTTCCAGAGACTAGGTCTCACTTTGAACAGGGAGAAATCATCATTGTTAACCCAAAGAACTAGTTTCTGCCAGCAGTACTCGACATTCAGTTGGGGAAAGTCTTTCCATCGACAGAGAGTGAGAAAGTTATAGACTGTATCAAAGACTTTTGCTGGAAAGCAATGAAGCAAGCTGAGGCAATACAAGTCCCTGATCGGTATGTTGGCATCCTGCGTATGTCTCATTCCGTTTTACAGGCTTCTTATGACACCTGTTCAGCAAGAGCTAGATTTGCAATAGAGGCAGGTGAAAGGCTCATGGGAGGATATCGTCCAGGTCATAAGGCTTTCAAAACAAGCTCCGATCTGCTGGAGAATTCCTGAAAACCTAAATGCAGGACTTTTTTTTTCTACTATTAACAGAAAGGCTCATCACCAGGGATGCATCCCTGGACGGATAAGAAGCCCACCTGCAAGAGCTTTCTACCTGAGGCCTTGGGTCGGATGCAGCGAAAAGGCTCCACATCAGTGTGTTAGAGCTCTGTGCCATAAGACTAGGCTTAAACGCGTTCCTCCCCAGATTGGCTGGTCAGCCAGTCCTAGTCAGAACAGACAACACTTCAGCTGTTCTACATAGCCAAGCAGAGAGGGACAAGGTCCAAGATCCATGCTAAGATGCTGTGGAACTGGGCCATTTCTCACAGGATAGACATTGCAGTGGAACATCTGCCAAACTGCCAGAGCAATCAGGTGGATCTACTCAGTCAGCAAATGACAATTGTAAAGAGTGTGAATTAGAACAAAAACAGATGGATCGCATCTTCAACCAGAGGGAGGTCACCCTACAGTGAATCTGTTTGCCACTCCGGACAACAAACAATGCCCATACTTTGCAAGAAGGTTTTGGCATCCAGGGACATTGGGAAGTGCCCTTTTGGTCATTTGGTCTAAGATATTTACCTATGCCTTTCCTCCTTTTCTTCTGAGCCCCAAGGTATTGAAGAACGTGGATATAGACCATTGCAATCTGGTCCTCATTGCTGTGGCGTGGCCTCACCAGTACTGTTACAGTGAGCTGCTGCAGTTGGCAACACGTCCAGCCATTTCTTGGAAAGTGCACCCCATGATACTGTCCAGACATCAAGGAGAGATTCTTCACCACAGTCCTAAGGTACCTGACCACCTAGAATTCGGCCATCTGGATCTATCACAAGAGTCTAAACAGAATCTGTTGCAGGCTCGTGTTCCAGCAACCAATAAAACTTACAACACTAAGTGGAAGTGTTTCTGTGTCCGTCATGGAATAAGGGTAATTATCCGCTTCAGATAAAACCTTCTCAGATCCTGCCATATTTAAGTTTGGCCAAATCCAAAATTCTTCAGTCAGGGTCCATCTGGCCACAATCTCCAGATTTAGAAGGGCTGACAGTTTAAGGTCTACTCTTTTTTCCCAAATGATCATTAAATAAGTTGCGAAAGGTTTCTTCAGAGCT
The DNA here is from genome assembly GCF_031143425.1 of Pleurodeles waltl. Classification (NCBI taxonomy): domain Eukaryota; kingdom Metazoa; phylum Chordata; class Amphibia; order Caudata; family Salamandridae; genus Pleurodeles; species Pleurodeles waltl. Next base: position 281,465,712 of record NC_090442.1, read on the forward strand.
TTTCCACTTCTTAGTTCCATGAGAACTTAATACAGTCCTCAGTCAGCTGATGTTACCTACTTTGGAACCGATACATAGACTAGACTCAAAATTTGTTTCATGGAAGACCGCATAAATCGTGGTTCGGACATCCGCTAGGAGAGTAGGAGAGATTCAGGCATTCATCATCAGAGAACCCTTTCTCCAGTTCATTAAGGATAAAGTGATACTCAGAACCAACCCTAAATTCATTCCTAAGGTGCCTACTGACTTCCATTTGAACAAGCCTATCATTCTTAGATCCTTGTTTCCCAATCCATCCTCACCAGCAGAAAGATCAGTACATCATGTAGACTTCCATAGATGTCTCAAATTCTTTGTAAACAAAACAAAGGACATACGCGTATTAGACAAGCTATTGGTATCATTTTCTCAACCACAAAAAGGTCAAGCTTTGCCAAACAGGGGATAGCTTGTTGGATCTCGACCTGTATTGCTTTCTGTCAGACCAAGGCCAAGCGTCCTCTCCAGGGAAGAGTGAGTGCGCATTCCACCTGGGGATTGGCTTCAGTTGTAGCACTGTATGTCTTTGGTGCCCTTGAGAGACATCTGCCGTGCAACCACCTGGAGGAGCAGGCTTACTTTAACAAAGCATTGTTGCCTAGTTGTGGATGCAGAAGCTGAGGCAGCAGTGCGATAGGCATTCCTGAGAAATCTGTTTCATTAAAGGTGAGCCACCTGCTTCCCTCTTTGTTCTATTCTGTAATGTGTATTGCTTGCTATTCTGTTTCAAACGTGAGTATATAAAAGATCCAGTGTTAGAGAAAAAGTTAGTTACTTACCTGTAACGCCAGTTCTCCAGTATTGGTCCTTTTTATATTCACATGCAACCCTCCCTCCTTTCAGGTCAGAGGCCCATTCTATTCTATTCTCGCACTTTGAAAATGTAACCTCTATATTCTGAGCACATATTGTGCCAATTAGACGCCCCACCTCTAAGAAAACTCCAGAGCCAGACAGTCTTCCCATCATGCAGTGCAGAGACAGCAAGTTTGTTCATTTTTTTTCAGCTCACTAGCGATTAATCCCCAAATACTATTGCCTGTCTGAGCTGTTACATGGCTTAAAACCTGTTTTTTTAAAAACTTATCCTTCAGCTTAATGCATTTTCCCCCAGAAATTGCACTTTATATGGTCTGCTTTGACAGCGCAGCTGTCGCCAGACAATTGCGAGCATCACGAGTAAAGGGATTTGGCTCCACCAACATGTGCAGAGCCAGGGGTACATACTTTGATTGGGCAGAAGAGTGCTTGCCCTCAACACAGCCCTGATAATTTAGGTTATTTATTCAACTGCCTAAGCTTGGGCCTTCGGGGGCACACACATGCCATCGAAATGCTATGAAAGTGTCAAAGATAACTATATACTTCATGTTGTTTTTCTCTGGAAGCAAATCAGCACAATGGGAGAAGGGCAGGCATTAACCTAAATAGATGTTTAGGTCTGGCTTGACAGTGCAGCTGTCATCGGACCTTTTACCTACACCAGTATTATTCTACAGTTATTTGCCTCCACAAAATTAGATATTCCCATGCCGTTTACTTGTATTGCTTCACATTACAATGCAGCATTCCTTTAAAGCCATACTGGTTGGCTTTGTCAATGCTAGTTCCCACTTTTTATATAATTAGCCACTACCTTTTGATTTTTACTAAACTTCTATAGGGATATTGTCCATTAGTCTGTTGTTGCATCATTCATACTTTCTTCTACCCACTGTTAATTGGTTAGCCCACTTCGGCCTTTTGCTAACTCATTGTGAGTGAAGGTATTATGCTGTTTTGCAGATAGGACATCCATGCACACAGTAATTCCTTTCAGCGTCAGGGGGTACTATGTCATTGTTTGCCTTTTGAGACCCAAAAATATTTTTGGTGTTCATTTTTTTTTTCTTCTTTTTTTTGTATTGTGAGCCCAACCCAAAAATAATGTGTACAGAAACCATGACAAAACAAGCAACCATTGACAACAGCAGCCAGTAGCAGACCTATTGGCCTGTTCTCTAAGTTGCTTCTTTTTACTTTTTCTCTGAGAACCATGCCCTCTCTTGTGTGAAGGTTAGTAGTCTTGGAAAGACAAACATAGTGTTTGTGTTGATTCCAAGTATAGGCTGGTAGTTCGCCTTGCCGCTCTGGCTCACCTCACGTTCCAGCACCTCTAGAGGTGCAGTAGAGTTCTCTAGCTCCACTTCAACCCCTGGTCTGACCTCCCTTTGAGACACTCAGTCCATTAGTTGAGATGCCAGCACTTCCGGTCGACATCGACATGCAGCTTTATGGCCCTTGTCATCAAGCGGATGGACATTGAGGCAGTTGACATTCAGGATTTTCTTTTCTGTGAGATTTGTCTCTGTGTCTGGGCCACAAGAATGACAAGGGTTGATCCTGCAGTGCTGAAAGGTCTAACCTAACACCCAGTGAGAAAGTGAGATACTGAAGGCCCATCTTGAGATCTCCATTTCCTGAAGCACTGTCTTCTGCAGAATAGCTACGACCACCAGCTCCTTCAATAGGAGATTACTTGCAGGCACCTTGAGTTCCAGCAGTTCCATTTGCACTTTTCGCTCCCCTCTGGGTTTTGCAGCATGAATCCTATTCTGGATTCCTATGGTGTGCATCTATTCCGCCATCTAGTGGTTGAGTCTGGAATAATGTTTTGTGCTTCTGTCTTTCTCCTTTTTAAATTAACACATTAATTTGTGTGTATATGTTGTCAACCACCATTTGGTGGTAAGTCAATTCCTTTTGTGATGTCAGATGGTGCCCCAGACGTTCCTGTGCGTCGCCACCATTTTCAGATTCTTTTTTCCACCACTGCATCTGGAAACACCTCAGAGGAGCTCCACAGTACCTTCAAGGATCTGCTCAGAAGAGATTGGAAAAGGGCACCAAAAAGCACTGTAGGCCACGTAGAACATCAAAGTCCAGGAGGAGAGCAAAGCTCTCCCTGAGGGAGGGGGACCCCCGTTGCTGGAAAGTAAGGGGCCAGAAAATGCAGAAAAGGCATATGGAGAACAGATAGGAATAAGGGATATGGAGGACACCACCTTTAAATTCTGTCCAATCTGCCAATGCAAGTTTGCACAGATGGATCCACACAGGGTCTGTAACTTGTTTCCGATGAATCAGAACACCGACACTGCGAGGCCTGCACAGAATTTGTGCCAAAGAGACTCAAGGCCAGGCTGAAGCAGCAACTTGTACATCACACTGTGGCCTGCACCTAGAGACCACAACAATCCCTTAAGGAACTGGGCCTCTCTAGCAGTAACGAAGAAAAGGTTGAAGCGGAGCTGGCACAGGGAGTAAAGTTGCACCCCAAAGAGAGTGCTATTGGCGTTGAAAGAAGCGAAGCTGCTTGGAAAGCGGTGAGGGACACCAAAAAGAGGAAGGGAACAAAAGACCCTAAAAGCTATAGTTGACGACCAGAGGTGGGTACAAACACACAGCCGCACAATTCCCGATCAAAGGACACCAATGGGGGCAAGCCTTCGAAACAACACTCACCGCAGGCAGGCACAAGGGAAGGGCCTGAAAGGCAAAAAACACAGAGCTGATAACCTCAAAGAGGAAGTCCTCCTTGACAACCAGTGCTGAATGATCGCCGAGGTCTAAAGGAAAAGATGCTGACTCGAGGCTGAAAGTGCAGTGCTTCTAGCACGGAAGGAGGAGTTTGACGTATCTCATCGAGCCAAGGAATCTGGAAGAAGACTTGCTTGACATCAAGGTACCGTCGACGCTGGAACCGCATGAGGAAGAACAGGGGGACCTCTTTGATTATGTGGAGAAGAGTCCAGCAGGACAGAGAGACAGGGCCGGTTCAGCAAGTGGCAGGAAGTTGACACTGATTCCCTAGATGAAGGAGTCGACAGCTACCCTTTGTGGTCCTTGCCCTCTAACGACCTGTCCATGTATAGTTAACTAATCAAGAGGGCAGGGCGGCAGACACATGTGGAGTCCAGCTGGAGGAAGAGAGGGGGGAAATCATGCTACCTCATCGAAACCCTGATGCCATCTCAGAAGGTAAACCTATACCTACCATTACTCCCCAGCATCATACACCAGGAAAAGGAAGCCTTTAGGGAACCCGCCACAGCCAGGGCAATTACCCTTCGAAAAAGAAATACAAATGTTCTACTCAGGACACCCAGTACATCAAGGTAAACGTATTGGCGGAATCTATTATAATGGCCTCTGCCAGAAGGAGGAATAACGTCCCCACTTCGACCGATCGACCTCCAGAGAAGAAAAGCAAGCAAATGGGCCTGGTGGGGAGGAAGCTGGAAAGTGGGCACCTATGCAGTGGAGAATTGGAAATTCCAATGCTCGCCTCAACAGAAATTGAAAATCTGATGCAATACCTTCAAGCAGAGTTCCAGAAAAGAGCAAAAGCAGTGATCCAAGAGGGCAAGAAAATTGCTAACTTCTGCCTCAATTCTGGATGCAGCGGACACCGTAAACAGACAGATGTGCACAGGGACCACCCCGAGGAGGCACACGTGATTTAGGATCTCCGGATTCAAGGCAGAGGTACCATCTTCAAAGGTAAATATGCCGTTTACAGGGAAGGCCATCTTCGGAACAGATGTGGATGAAGCACTCCAGCAAATCAAGGAGGACAATGAAATGCCTAAGGCCATGGCAAGTCCTTCAGGAGGGGAGGTACCTCTAACCGAAGACTATCAGGCAAAGCGGGTTTCTCAACAACTCAGTAACAACACCAGCAGCTGGGCGTCAACCAACAGGTCACACAGCAACCTGCTCAGCCCTTTCATGGGAAGCCCAGAGTTGGGGGACAACCCGCAAAGGGAGGATCTAACAAGTGACTCATATCTCCAGCAACCCCACCACTTAACACCAGTGGAGGGAAGAATAGGAGGATTCCTCAAGGAAAGAACGTTGGTCGCCTCAGGCAAACGGATCTTAAACATCATAAAACACAGCTCCTGCGTAGAACTCATCAAACCACTGCCTCATGTACCCCCAAAGACAAGAACTTTAAGGGACAAGGAACTTGCACAGTTGCAAGAAGAGCTAAAGGAACTCCTCAAATAGCGGGCTATAGAGAAAATTCCTCTGTTGGAGACGGGCAGTGATATATACTCAGCATATTTCCTAGTACCAAAACAAGACTCATCACTGAGACCGATCCTAGACATCAGGTACCTAATCTAGTTCATACGAATGCAACATTTCAAAATGACAACATTGCAAGAAGTGATCTGGCTCCTAAGAATGGGAGACTGTACGGCCACATTGGACCTAAATGTCGCCTGCCTTCATATACCACTGAACCAGAGGGAGAACAAATACCTCAGATTCCTCACAGACTGAGTACACTACGGTTGGACCTGGCCCTTTTTGCGGGTTCATCCCCAGACACTTTCCCTCCTTCCTCCTATTTTTTCTGACCTCTTGCTGTTGGCTGTAGGACTCTGAGCACTTTATCACTGCTGATTATTGCTAGGGGCTCTCCCTACTAAAGTTGGTATGATTGGCTTGACCCTAATTGACACGTGTCCCTTGTACAGTGGTATTCTTATACCCAGGGCCTGTAAATTAAATGCTACTAGTGGGCCTGCAGCGCTGCTTGCACCACCCACAGAAGTAGCTTTTCAACTTGTCTCAGGCCTGCTAGCGCAGGGCCTGTGTGCACAGTTTACTGCCACAGGGACCTGGCATCTAAAGTTACTTGCCAGACCCCTAACTCCTCTTTTACTACATGTAAGTCACCCCTAAGGGAGGCCCAGCTAGCCCTATGGGCAGGGTGCTAAGTATGTAGAAGGCAGGACAGTTGTGTGGCCTGTCCTGGTAGTGACCAACCACCTATTTGGTTTCTCACTGTTCTGAGTGCTGCCTTCTCATAGGATTGCATTGGAAATGCCCTGCCTTATGTCTAGGGGGTATTGTCTGATTTATGAGGGGTAGGTAGGCATGTTTGGTATGGTTGTAATGGTAGTGAGAAATGCTGCTTACTGGTGCAGGTGAATTGTTTATTACCATTACAGAAATGCTACTTCTAGAAAGGTGTTTTGCAGCTTGTCTCCAATCCAAGTCTGGGCAGGGTGACAGTTGGGCTTTGTGCATACTTCTCAGACAGCCTGTACACAGGGAGGGTGGAGGTGTCACAGAGGTGCATCTACATTTTGAATGGCCTTGTAAAGGCTGTGCCCTGGCCTCACACAAAGGGCTTGTGTACCCCCAACTGATTTCAGGAGCCTGTGCTGGAGGTGAGAGGGGACACTCCTGGATCCAGTTGTAACTGTTTGGAACCTCCTCTCCCCCTCTTTGTTAAACCTTTTCAAAACTGAGTATAATTACAGGGGTGGGGGGGGAGGGGGGAGTTTCCCCATGAAAAGCAGACACTGAAACATACTTGGACTGGACACGGAATGCTGCTGGAGGGACTAACTTGGAACCACCTTGGACTGCTGCTGCTGTGCTGACCTGTGACCTGCTGGGTCACTAGGAGGAACTGCCACTGACTGCAACCCTTTGTGCTGGCCTGCTGCTGGGCCTGCCACCCTGTGCTCTATCTTTGTGGTCCCAGGAGCTGGGTGCTGTGGCCCCTGATCTGTGTTCACAAAACACGTGGCAGTGGTGGCTGCACACCTGAGAAGACAAGGGTATACATGGCTACCCATACCTAGATGACTGGTTGGTAAAGGCAAACAGTAACCAAAAGTGCCACACGGGCATGCAAACAATCAGACCATTGAGCTGCCCATCTTTTTCACACAAAAAGGGGGCCACTGTAGCTTTTTTTTGGGTAATATCCCTTTAATGAATATTTGCAAGCCTGCTACTTGGCCAGTGCCACTGGAAGTATGCAGCAGGGTTGACTAAATTGTGCAGCAAGAAAATGCAAATCATGAGGTGTAATGATTAACTTTTTGTGATTGTGTTATTTCCTTATATTGTCATTTTTACACAGGTTAACCGTCTGGGCAAACATTGCATCTCATTTGTACCAGTTTAACACCAGAATACAGCAATAAGCAACAGAAAGGGGACCAGTCAGCCTTTGCAAAGGGATTTTCCCTGTGCAGCAGCACGTCTTGCTGCATTTTTAGTAACTTGATTGAGCTAAAACCATTTTTTTGTTAAAATCTGCAGACTATGCAGCAGATGATAGATTATGTGGCAAATGAAGCAAATTCATAATTATATGGAAAACAGTGGCTGCAAAATTGTATAATTCCAGTAGCCCTGTACTTGGTCAACGCCACTCATCTTCACCAAGCATTATTGCATAGATGTTCTAGCAAGTTAAAATGTTCTGGGTAGCCAAGCTGTACGAAGAACACTCTTTTAAACATCTACATCATCTGCTTGCTAGCCATCGCTGTGGAGAGGGATCATTTTATAGTATAGGCAGAGTATGTGCATCTTTAGCCATATGTTCTACGATCATAAAATGTTATGTATCCTGTAACCATCTGATCTTAGCTTGTAGCACTGTAGATTCACAGACGCCCAACCTGCTCCCCGGAATCCAGCGATTAGCACTGATGTTATTTTCTATGTCCCTTTTGCTCCCTTCACACAGCACACTCTTTCTTCGACATTGCACTCCACTTACACTACTTGCCCACTGAACAGAAATCAGTATGAGGTGGAGTCAGAATGCTAGTGTTTTGTGCACCAAGGGTGGAGTTATAACAAGTCTTGTGACCCGAACTTCTTTAAAGAAAAACAAGTTGCAAACGTCCGGGCCCAGCACTAGATGGAAAGAGTATGAGCAGCACATTCATTTACAACACTACATGCTATGAACAGACAGTTACAGAGTAAGTAACGTTTTCCATTTACATGATTTAATGACATTTAAATACAAATATACAAATATCTCCTGTTGCAGGCAAAACACTTCCCCACAGTACTTCACTTTGTTTTTTTCCACACTGGTGGAAAATTGTGACCTTTTGAGGTGTGCGTGCTTGCTTCAGTGGAAGCTGTCAAAATAACGGAAGCTGTCAAAATAACTTTTGCAAAGTTTTGGAGCTTCATTGCAACGTTTTGTTAACATTACATTGGTATATGTTTTGCTGTAAATGCCTATATGCAGCAACAGGTGGGATTTGTTATGAGTGCAGCAAATCTATAATTATTTAGAAAATGCTGCAGTATCGTAATTCCAATGGGACACAAAGGGGGTAGGATAAAACTAACATGATTATGTAAAGGTAGCACTCTTTGTGCAAGATAGCCATCTTCATGGCCACAGATCAATAGAGAAAACAGGTAGTTTTCTTTACGCGTGTTAGTTATCTTCCACCCTTCTTTTTATTTTACCAAAAGATTTGTCAGGCTTTCTTCCTTCCCTCTATTGAGGGCCTAAGACAACTCTGCACTCTAAATGTGAGGGTGGCTCTCAAATGTTCTCTTTCAGGAACTTCTTTTCATTCTTCTTCATGATGTAGTGTACGTTATTTTCTATAGGCATGCCCATCTCTAAGTGATGTTTAAAGCCGCCATGTGGGATTTGCCTGCATTTAATCTGTCTTCTTAGGATGCTATCTTTAAAGCCATTTCCCAGTTTTTTCAGCCTGTGTTTACTAATGTTAGACATGGCCATCTATTATGGTCTTAACTGCCGTCTTCCTTGACCTTTATAAGCTTGTTATTTGCCTGAGGCATCAGAAGAAATGGGTCTAAGAAAGGAAATGAAAGACGATCCCTCCAACTCTGTATTTATTTATTTATTTTTTAACAACTGTTCCGCCATCCACACTGCTCTAGCTTTGCCTACGCAACCAGCACAGTAAATTAAATAAAAAGGGATTCGTTTAACAGCATGAACAAGCATGCATGTGCTTGTGGGGGCATGCGCACAAGGCAGCACAGTGCTGAAGGTTGTCCCTTATTATTGTTTTGTGTCACGTTTCAATCCAGAGTTTATTTTCTAGCTGCATAATCGGAACCAGTTCCACACATATATGCCACTTCATGTTTCACGGAGGGGTATCCAAGATATTGTGCTAGACGTTTACAGACCGTACCAGTTGGTGCAATATAACTGTCCCAATGGAACTCACAAACCAATCTCTTTTTTTTTTTGTCATTTCATGACTATTTTAATAGACATCCTAATTTGGCATTTGTTACTTCTGGAGTGCACAATTTGCCCCTTCAGCTGTATTTTTTCTGTTGTGGAGCTCATTGCCCACCACATAAATGTGTGGAGCTTGTGGCAGGTGCTCTTGGATACCCTAAAAGGCAGTTAATTGCACATTGGGGCTGTGTGGATCCAGGTGCATAGTTCTTCATGTGTGCTGTTGTAAGGTGATGGACAGTGCTGTTGTGGGACTTGGCTGTGGTGTGTGTTCTATAGAAATTTGTATTATTGCTGTTGAGGCCCCTTGACAGACAGTTAAGGCATATCTGGTCTGTGTTGTCTGCTTATGCTCTGTTACTGTAAGGGCTGCGCTGTGTGCCGCAGTGGATCCGCAGATCGGCCCAGAACAAAAATGGGCAACTTTTGGCCTATGAGGTTCCCTTAGAGACCCCTCCATGTGTTCTTTGGTGGTCAGGATACTTCTGTCCTGACCTCTTATGTGTGTGTGTTTTTATTTGTTTTCTCCCTGGGTACCCAACCAAGAAAAAAAATGGCAGCCACAACTTTCCATTCAGTTTGCGGACAGCCAGTCAGGGCCTTGCTTTGTGCTCAGATCTGTGGGTACCTGCGTCCCTAGATATTTGTTTCTTTATTTTATATCTCCCAAACTACTGAACAGATTTACAAAAAGGTCTCTTTCTACACCAAGATGTACATTCCTGCTAAATTTGGTCTAATTCTGTTAAGTGATTTAGGCTGTATCCGTGTTTAAAGATTGCAAAATCCATATAGACACAAAATGGGGAATACGTGTTTTGGGCCCCCTCTTTTTCTCAGCCACCACATGACAGATCACCCTAAACCTTTCCATACAGCTGCTGAACTAACTTGCGTGCTAGTTTTGAAAATTCTGTGAAGATTAGTCAAACACCGCCAAAGTTGTTAGCGAAAAAAAAGTGCTTTGTCTACGGGAAAAGTTGGTCCTAACTACAACTTACTACTGGCTATTGCTAGTAGGTAATTCTTGCCTTGATAGTTATATGCTCTTGGTCTACAGAAGCAACTCCAGTGACTTTACCGTAAGGCAATAGTGAATTTTCTGAATTTATACTCGCTCTTATGTGAAAATCAGCCCGTGATTTTGGCCAATTCTTGATTACAGATTTGAGGGTTGATATATAGGTAGGCCAATTAGGGTTATCCTTAATTATGTTCCACATCCTCTTCCCTGAGTTCATTCAGTCCTTGATAGTCTGCTTTGAGAATATTTTATATAGCATCCATTGATAGTAATTTTAACATTTGTTCTCTGGTATCGTATCTGATTTTGAGTAGCCCTGCTTCTCTCTGTTTCGTCCTTGAAAGGATGAGCCATGACTTCCTGTTGTGCTTCTAAAGGGAGACTAAGGTTACCATCTGGATTATTTATTTTAATTTACCGACTGATGTTAGCTGTTTACAAAGTGGCTACATCCTCCTCGATAATCTGGGATTATTACTATTGCCTATAACTATTGTTTTATCAGTGCTTAATAGCCACACAGGTGGATGAAGTTATGTTTGAAAGTTGTATTATAGACCTGGCTACTTACTGATCATTGGAAATATTTTTTTTTTTGTTAGAGTTTAAGTACGACTGGGAAGACTACCTCTAGTACAGATGGGCCAAAATTCCCTGGAGACAAAAGCTCCACGACGCAAAACAACAACCAGCAAAAAAAGGGGATCCAAGTGCTACCTGACGGTGTGTAGATTTTTTTTTTTTTCTTAGGTGAACAGTCTTGTTCTTAATAAGGCAACACTTATTATAAAAGCTGTTTTTTGTTTCTTTTCCAATCCTACAGGCCGAGTTACCAACATTCCTCAAGGCATGGTGACAGATCAGTTTGGAATGATCGGTTTGTTAACGTTTATCCGAGCGGCTGAAACAGACCCTGGAATGGTACATCTTGCGTTGGGAAGTGATTTAACAACACTAGGTCTCAACCTCAACTCTCCAGAGTAAGAATTCCTTTCTATTAAGAGTAATCATAGTTTATAGTTGTGTATGTACAGTACATCAAAGGGAAACCTTAGATTTAGAAGAATTGCCAGGTAAAAGAAGGGTGTCAGTACTTTCTGCAGCAAGAAAGTATTATTGTAGTTTTGCTAAGCATTGTCAAAAAACTGCATTATTGTTTAAGCTGTATTTGTGATTTTGATGGATACCTCTAAGCAGTAGGCCCCAGACTGGATCTGGAAACATTTTACAGCAATGCTCCTACGAGGCTGCTTTGTGCTGCTCTTGTTGTTCCATACTGCCCCCACCGAAAGTAACAGAGCGGAGTCCCCCACCCAGCCACGAGCTGTCCATTTCTTTCTTTGCATACTTTGTGTAGAAGATGGAGAGCTTGACTCCCTAGTTAGTTGATTTTCCTACGACCTCTAAATTATTTGAAACAATTGTACTAGGGAACGATGTCCCCACCCATAGTGGGTTTAAAAACCATGCAGTGACTGTAGGGATTAAATGTCAATCATGGACCAGCACACGAGTTGTCTTTGGTGCCTGGGCTTTGACCATGACTCTGAGTTGTGTAATAAGTGCACTATCATGCACCTAAAGGCAGTCTGAGACCAGCGGTACATCGGTAAACACAAAAATAAGTTGCAGCCTATGTGTTAAGTCCCGCTCCTGACCCAGGGCATGGACCTGCGTCATTCTTGTGACTGCTCAAAGTCCTCTGGCACAAGAAAGCAGATCACGTCTGGACCCCATCCTGCCCTCTGACTTTAAAGTGTAGGTGGAAGGTCATCATGATGTCAGTCACACTCCGTCAAGGTCTCTGACCACAGAACCAATTCCTCAGATGGTCGTGAAGCATCCAGAGTTTCCTGGGCTGTTGTCAAACCCTCAGCAGATCGAGGCCTTCAATCTGTCAATCTTTGTAAAGCACGGCTACTCACCCATGAGGGTCTCAAGGTGCTAGGGGCGTGGAGGGAGGAAGAAGGGAGGGGCTTCATCTGAAGAGCCACGCCTTGAGGTTCTTCCTGAAGATGGTGAGCGACGGGCTTTGTCTTAGGTACAGGGAGATGTTGTTCCAGCTCTTTGCTGCAATGTAGGTGAAGGATCGTCCTCAGGTGGTGGTTTTACAGATGTGAGGGATGGTGGCCAGTGCCATGTAGGTGAAGCAGAGGGATCTGGCGGGGGTGTGGAAGGAGACGTGCTGGTTCAGGTGGGCTGGTTCTACGTTTTGTACGGCCTTGTACATGTGGGTGAGTAGCTTGAAGGTGAATCGCTTCTTGACCAGTAGCTATTGGATGATCCTAGGTGTTGGGAGATGCGTTCTCAGCGAGGGAGGTCCAGAATGAGTCTTGCGGCAGCGTTCTGTATGAGTTGTAGGTTTTTGATGTTTCTAGTTGAGGTCTTAGCGTAGAGGGCGTTGCCATAGTCAAGATTGCTAGTGACTAAGGTGTGGGTGACCGTCCTGCGACAATCTGCTGGGATCCATCTGAAGATTTTCTGAAGTTTGCGGCATGTGTGCCAGCAGGAGGAGGCAACTGAGTTTACCTGGTGGTTCATGGATAGGGAGGAGTCAATGATGATTCCTAGGTTGCGGGCGTGCTCAGTCGGTGCAGGGGAGTGGCGCTGAGTGATGTGGGCCACCAGGAGTCGTCCCAAGCTGAGGTGGTGTTTCTGAAGATGATGAGTTCAGTCTTGTCGGAGTTGAGCTTGAGGCAGCTTTCTCTCATCCATGTGGCAACAGCTTCTATTCCTGAATGGAAGTTCCTTTTAGCCGTGTTGGGGCCTTCGGTGAGGGAACTGTTGAGTTGTGTCATCGGCATATGACACAATGTTCATACCGTGGCTTCTGACGAGGGCAGCGAGAGGGGCCATTTATCCGTTGAACAGTGTGGGACTCTGTGAGGATCCTTGGGGAACTCTGCAGTTGACTCCTGTGGGTCTGGAAGTGTAGGGCAGGAGTCTGACCCTCTGCGTCCTCCCAGAGAGGAAGGAGTGGCTCCATTCCAGGACTCTTCCGCGGATTCCTATGTCGTGGAGTCTGGTGCGCAGAGTGCTGTAGGGAGACCGTATCTAATGCTGCTGAGAGGTCGAGGACTATGAGGGCTGCGGTGTGGCCGCGGTCTAGGTGTAATCAGATGTCATCAGTGGCTGCCAGGAGGGCTGTCTCTGTGCTGTGGGTGCTGCGAAAGCCGGACTGGGAGCTGACCAGGGAGTTGTTGGCCTCTATGAAAATCTGTAGTTGTGCGTTGATTGCTTTCTCCAGTACTTTGGCGAGGTAGGGTAGCAGCGAGATGGGCCGGAAATTCTTTAGTTCTGATGGGTCGGCTGAAGGTTTCTTCAGGAGAGGGCATATTTCGGCATGTTTCCAGTCCTTGGGGAAGGTGCCAGTGTTGATTGAGCAGTCACCTGGTACAGCATCCACTGTTTCAACTAGAATCACTGTCTTTGTATGAGCAGTGTGGATCCACTTATGCCCCCTTGTACATTTGACTCCACTCTTTGCAAATGAATGCCTAGTCACCCGCATTCAAATCATGGCTGGGTGTATTATTCTAGGTTTCTGTATCTGTGCTCCTTGGTGAGACAGATTTTACCATATCAGCCAGACCTTTGCAATAATCCGGTACGATGTCCTCAGTTATAGAAACAAATGCAGCCGACGGTACATGTGGAAGTCTCATTTCTCTGCCCATAAACACTTCATGGGTGATAGTCCTGTCTTTCTGTTCGGAGTACTCCTCATATTCTTTAGCACAACAGAGGTGCATCTGACCAATTTAATCCTGTCGAAATGCAAACTTTTTCCAGACTTCCTGCTTCTTTCCTTTCTTTTGACAAGGCATTTTGCAATGGTAGTGTTTTTCTGTCCGCAGGTGTATGACCATTGTTTCTTGACTTTCTCAGTCATAGGCATCATTTTGCTGCCCTGAACGTTTAAATGCAACTCTGCATTTTATGCTGTTTCTTCTGCTTTTCACAGGTCCAATTAAATTTGTGAACTCTTCTGGTAGAGTCTGTTAACCCTTTGTGTACCAACCTGTACCTCCTCATTTTTAATGGTTAGTTCTGGGTTAGACTCATATTTAAGAGCATTACATCTTTCTGCAGATTCCTCACGTTTAAAACTATCTGTCAAGGCGTCAAACTGTGCTAAAAATGCTTTTTCCAGTTGTAGGTCTTCAGCTCCACCAGGTGGTGCCATTCGGCTCCAGCCGCAACCCCGCCCAGTGGATATGACGTTACTAGTGTATAACAGGCTCCATCCTGCTTGATGGTGTATGTTCCTGTTTTTTGACAGAGATAAGGTCAAATGCCTCCCAGATGGTTTCAGGGTTCATATTTTGCTGTAATAACCCAATTCTCTTGACATCTGCATGTGATATCTTGGATCTGAACATGGTTCTGCAGTATGCAACCCTTGTTCTTTGATTCACTCGAAGGCTATTGGGGAGTGGGGTCAAATTATTCTTCCTCATGGCACCAGAAGCGCTTTCTCCAACGAGTACACTTTCTCCTACAGATGAGTCATCTGATGGGAAGCAATTACTCAAGAGATGTTCACACAAAAAGCATTATAGGAAGGATATTTCCTTGAAAAACCAATCCAATTCCTGGAACCATTTGGAGTTGCAGTTTGTTCATTGATATCAGACTTTTATCATACTTCCAGTTGATTTGGAAGCTGCAGGAGATTCAGGCATAATTTCTGACTGTACGCACCTCACATTGGTTAAAGGCTTCATCAAGCCATGGCCATCGTTTAAACAGCTCAGGCACCAACTGGGCCACTAAATAAAGGCAGAACCACTCCTTTGGTCTTGGTGATATCAGCGTCCCTGATGCCTTCCATCTCCACAGGCTTTGGCCTTAGCGCTTAGACCGCTGCACCATTCATGTCGCCTCCCATTTAGTTACCTTCAGCACCACTTTCTGAGCTGTTATCAGGTCCACGTTCAAAGATGGCTTAAGCTATGTGGGTGACGCATAAGAAGGTCAGGACTAAACTTGAAGAGCAGTCTGTTCCTAGCGCCCAGAAATTTGCTTGAATGGAAAAACTTTTGGCTCTGACGATAAAGCCATGCTTGATCAGAATTATGGGTGCCCTGAAGATGATGATTGTGAGACCAACAATCTGCTTCCTCCTCTTTACTCTGTTGCAGTAAAGTAAAGAACTCCTGTGGTCGGTGCATCTCTCCATAAGGGAGCATCCTTCTCACCTCTGAGGCCCCAGCAGAAAAGTATCCTCCTTTACCAGTGTGTTGGAGAAATTTTGGATTTGACTTTGTCCTCTGAGGTGCCAACGTATAACAGTCTGGAATCTTGCAGTCTAGTTCTTTATTTCCAGAACTGTTGTTCCAATTTATTTAGGCTTCACTGGAACATATTTTGACTGTCTAGTAGAAGCCTTTTTCAGGCCCGGTAGTGCACTGAAAAATTGCCAGGTGCTGTAGGCCAGCTCTGGTGACCCAGCATGTTTGTCCTCACACCCATTGCCTAAAAACACCTTATGGTTCCTCTTCATCTTCCACACTGAACATCAGTGGCTTTATCTTCCAAACTGAAATCAGTGCCTTACCCATGGGTCCTCTGGACAAGGTGTCAAAAAAGATGCCATGGACTGGAAGATTTTTCCTTTGGACAATCTTACTGTATGTACGGCAAAAGCCATATGACTTTTAGACTAATATGCCCACAGCTTGTGGAGATTGACAAGACTGGCAGTGGAAAGTCTGCTGGAACACATGCAGGCACCCTTTTCTGAATTGGTCAGTGATGGCTTGAATGCTTCAAAACTGTTTCGGAAGTGCATATGACATCTGTGGATTCCATGACCCTATCCATGGACACAAATATCATATGGCCCAAGGTGCTTGAATGCATACTAGCAGTTTTTCAGGCTTCTCTGATCGACATACTATTCTGTGGCGAACAGATCTCCCTGAAGTGTTAAATAATAGTGGGCTGTGGACTGCTCGCTGGACCTGGCTTCACCTGCAAAATAGATCCATCACAAATACATGGGTTTCAGTAGCTGCTCATGAGTCCTGGTAGATACAATCCTGTCAACCGGTCCTGACACCTCAGGAGATGTACCACTCCTTTGTAGACAAGGGCGGATTAAAAGATCACTAGCAGCAGCTGATCCAATCCCTTTTGTCATCTGCTGCCGCAAATCTGCTATGACTTCCGCTCTGTCCTCTTACACTGCCATCTCTTGGAGTGAAGGAGGGCCTCCATACTTTCACCATTTAGTAGCCGATTGTGATGGATGGTGTAGGAAGTTGGCTCTGTATGCACTATTTCAAAGTAAGGAATAGTATGCACAGAATCCAAGGGTTCCCCTTAGAGGTAAGATAGTGGCAAAAAGAGATAATTCTAATGCTCTATTTTGTGGTAGTGTGGTCAAGCAGTAGGCTTATCAAAGGAGTAGTGTTAAGCATTTGTTGTACACACACAGGCAATAAATGAGGAACACACACTCAAAGACAATTCCAGGCCAATAGGTTTTTGTATAGAAAAATATATTTTCTTAGTTTATTTTAAGAACCATAGGTTAAAAAGTTTACATGTAATACTTCAAATGAAAGGTATTGCAGGTAAGTACTTTAGGAACTTTGAATAATCACAATAGCATATATACTTTTCAAATAAACCACATATAGCTATTTTAAAACTAGACACTTAGTGCAATTTTCAACAGTTCCTGGGGGGAGTAAGAGTTTGTTAGTTCTTGCAGGTAAGTAAACCACCTACGGGGTTCAAGTTTGGGTCCAAGGTAGCCCACCGTTGGGGGTTCAGAGCAACCCCAAAGTTACCACACTCCGGGCCGGTCAGGTGCAGAGTTCAAAGTGGTGCCCAAAATGCGTAGGCTTCAATGGAGAAGGGGGTGCCCTGGTTCCAGTCTGCCAGCAGGTAAGTACTCGCGTCTTCGGAGGGCAGACCAGGGGGGTTTTGTAGGGCACCGGGGGGGGACACAAGTTAGCACAGAAAGTACACCCTCAGCAGCATGGGGGTGGCTGGGTGCAGTGTGCAAACACACGTCGGGTTTTCAATGAAAATCAATGGGAGACCAAGCGGTCTCTATAGCGATGCAGGCAGGCAAGGGGGGGGCTCCTCGGGGTAGCCACCACCTGGGCAAGGGAGAGGGCCTCCTGGGGGTCACTCCTGCACTGGAGTTCCGATCTTTCAGGTCCTGGGGGCTGCGGGTGCAGAGTCTTTACCAGGCGTCGGGATCTGGGAGTCAGGCAGACGCGGTCAGGGGGAGCCTCGGGATTCCCTCTGCAGGCGTCGCTGTGGGGGCTCAGGGGGGGCAACTCTGGCTACTCACAGTCTCGTAGTCGCCGGGGAGTCCTCCCTGAAGTGTTGTTTCTCCACAAGTCGAGCCGGGGGCGTCGGGTGCAGAGTAGCAAGTCTCACGCTTCCGGCGGGAAACGCAGTTGTCTTGAAGTTGCTTCTTTGAAACAAAGTTGCAGTCTTGGGTGAACAGAGCCGCTGTCCTCGGGAGTTTCTTGGTCCTTCTAGAGCAGGGCAGTCCTCTGAGGATTCAGAGGTCGCTGGTCCTGGGGAAAGCGTCGCTGGAGCAGTGTCTTTTCGAAGTGGGGAGACAGGCCGGTAGAGCTGGGGCCAAAGCAGTTGGTGTCTCCGTCTTCTCTGCAGGGTTTTTCAGCTCAGCAGGCCTCTTCTTCTTAGGTTGCAGGAATCTGAGTTCCTAGGTTCAGGGGAGCCCCTAAATACAGAATTTAGGGGTGTGTTTAGGTCTGGGAGAGCAGTAGCCAATGGCTACTAGCCCTGAGGGTGGCTACACCCTCTTTGTGCCTCCTCCCAAGGGAAGGGGGGTCACATTCCTATCCCTATTGGGGGAATCCTCCATCTGCAAGATGGAGGATTTCTAAAAGTCAGAGTCACTTCAGCTCAGGTTGCCTTAGGGGCTGTCCTGACTGGCCCGTGACTCTTCCTTGTTTTTCTCATTATCTCCTCCGGCCTTGCCGCCAAAAGTGGGGCCGTGGCCAGAGGGGGCGGGCAACTCCACTAGCTGGAATGCCCTGGGGTGCTGTAACAAAGGGGGTGAGCCTTTGAGGCTCACCGCCAGGTGTTACAGTTCCTGCAAGGAGGAGGTGATAAGCATCTCCACCCAGTACAGGCTTTGTTACTAGCCACAGAGTGACAAAGGCACTCTCCCCATGTGGCCAGCAACATGTCTCGAGTGTGGCAGGCTGCTAAAACCAGTCAGCCTACATGGGTAGTTGGTTAAGGTTTCAGGGGGCACCTCTAAGGTGCCCTCTGGGGTGTATGTTACAATAAAATGTACACTGGCATCAGTGTGCATTTATTGTGCTGAGACGTTTGATACCAAACTTCCCAGTTTTCAGTGTAGCCATTATGGTGCTGTGGAGTTTGTGTGTGACAGACTCCCAGACCATATACTCTTATGGCTACCCTGCACTTACAATGTCTAAGGTTTTGCTTAGACACTGTAGGGGCACAGTGCTCATGCACTTGTGCCCTCACCTATGGTATAGTGCACCCTGCCTTAGGGCTGTAAGGCCTGCTAGATGGGTGACTTATCTATACTGCATAGGCAGTGTGAGGTTGGCATGGCACTCTGAGGGGAGTGCCATGTCGACTTACTCGTTTTGTCCTCCCCAGCACACACAAGCTGGCAAACAGTGTGTCTTTGCTGAGTGAGGGGTCCCCAGGGTGGCATAAGACATGCTGCATCCCTTAGAGACCTTCCCTGGCATCAGGGCCCTTGGTACCAGGGGTACCAGTTACAAGGGACTTACCTGGATGCCAGGGTGTGCCAATTGTGAAAACAAAAGTACAGGTTAGGGAAAGAAAACTGGTGCTGGGGCCTGGTTAGCAGGCCTCACCACACTTTCAAATCAAAACTTAGCATCAGCAAAGGCAAAAAGTCAGGAGGTAACCATGCCAAGGAGGCATTTCCTTACCCCCCCCCCCCCCCCCCCCCCACCAAACAAACGAAAGAGGATGAGACTAACCTTTCCCAAGAGAGTCTTCATTTATTAAGTTGAAGAACCTGGAAAGGCCATCTGCATTGGCATGGGCAGTCCCAGGTCTGTGTTCCACTATAAAGTCCATTCCCTGTAGGGAGATGGACCACCTCAACAGTTTTGGATTTTCACCTTTCATTTGCATCAGCCATCTGAGTGGTCTGTGGTCAGTTTGAACTTCAAAGTGAGTACCAAAGAGGTATGGTCTCAGCTTCTTCAGGGACCAAACCACAGTAAAGGCCTCCCTCTCAATGGCACTCCCAACGCTGCTCCCTGGGGAGTAACCTCCTGCTAATGGAAGCAACGGGCTGGTCAAGGCCATCTTCATTTGTTTGGGACAAAACTGCCCCTATCCCATGTTCAGAGGCATCTGTCTGCACAATGGACTGCTTGGAGTAATCTGGAGCTTTTAGAACTGGTGCTGTGCACATTGCTTGTTTCAGGGTGTCAAAGGCCTGTTGGCATTCTACAGTCCAGTTTACCTTCTTGGGCATTTTCTTTGTGGTAAGTTCTGTGAGGGCTGTCACTATGGATCCATATCCCTTCACAAACCTCCTGTAGTACCCAGTCAAGCCAAGGAATGCCCTGACTTGAGTCTGGGTTTTTGGAGCTGCCCAGTCCAGAATAGTCTGGATCTTAGGCTGGAGTGGCTGAACTTGGCCTCCACCTACCAGGTGTCCCAAGTAAACCACAGTTCCCTGCCCTATCTGGCCTTTGGATGCCTTGATAGAGAGGCCTGCTGATTGCAGAGCCTTCAAAACCTTCTTCAGGTGGACCAGGTGATCCTGCCAGTTGGAGCTGAAGACAGCAATATCGTCAAGATAAGCTGCACT
This sequence comes from Pleurodeles waltl, assembly GCF_031143425.1. Classification (NCBI taxonomy): domain Eukaryota; kingdom Metazoa; phylum Chordata; class Amphibia; order Caudata; family Salamandridae; genus Pleurodeles; species Pleurodeles waltl. The sequence goes on from NC_090442.1 coordinate 281,485,659, forward strand.
AAAGGACTCCAAGCCAGCAAGGACTTGATTCACCAACCTTTGGAAGGTGGCAGGGGCATTCTTTAAACCAAAGGGCATAACAGTAAACTGATAATGCCCATTAGGTGTGGAGAATGCTGTCTTTTCTTTTGCTCCAGGTGCCATTTTGATTTGCCAGTACCCTGCTGTTAAGTCAAAGGTACTTAAGAATTTGGCAGGACCTAATTTATCAATCAGTTCATCAGCCCTTGGAATGGGATGGGCATCTGTCTTGGTGACAGAATTAAGTCCTCTGTAGTCCACACAAAACCTCATCTCTCTCTTTCCATCTTTGGTGTGAGGTTTGGGGACTAAGACCACTTGGCTAGCCCAGGGGCTGTCAGAGTGCTCAATGACTCCCAATTCCAGCATCTTGTGGACTTCCACTTTGATGCTTTCCTTAACTTGGTCAGACTGTCTGAATATTTTATTTTTGACAGGCATGCTGTCTCCTGTGTCCACATCATGGGTACACAGGTGTGTCTGCCCAGGGGTTAGGGAAAAGAGCTCAGCAAACTGCTGCAGGACCTTCCTACAGTCAGATTGCTGTTGGCTAGAGAGGGTGTCTGAATAGATCACTCCATCAACTGAGCCATCCTTAGGGTTTGATGAGAGGAGATCAGGGAGAGGTTCACTCTCAGCTTCCTGGTCCTCATCTGTCACCATCAACAGATTCACATCAGCCCTATCATGGAAGAGCTTTAGGCGGTTCACATGGATCACCCTCTTGGGGCTCCTGCTAGTGCCTAGGTCCACCAGGTAGGTGACCTGACTCTTCTTCTCTAGCACTGGGTAAGGGCCACTCCATTTGTCCTGAAGTGCCCTGGGAGCCACAGGCTCCAGAACCCAGACTTTCTGCCCTGGTTGAAATTCAACCATTGCAGCCTTTTGGTCATACCAAAACTTCTGGAGCTGTTGGCTGGCCTCAAGGTTTTAATTGCCTTTTCCATGTACTCTGCCATCCTTGAACGTAGGCCAAGTACATAGTCCACTATGTCTTGTTTAGGCTCATGAAGAGGTCTCTCCCAGCCTTCTTTCACAAGAGCTAGTGGTCCCCTTACAGGGTGGCCAAACAGAAGTTCAAAGGGTGAGAACCCTACTCCCTTCTGAGGCACCTCTCTGTAAGCGAAAAGCAGACATGGCAAGAGGACATCCCATCTCCTTTTGAGTTTTTCAGGGACCCCATGATCATGCCTTTTAATGTCTTGTTGAATCTCTCAACAAGACCATTAGTTTGTGGATGGTAGGGTGTAGTGAATTTATAAGTCACTCCACACTCATTCCACATGTGTTTCAGGTATGCTGACATGAAGTTGGTACGTCTGTCAGACACCTCCTCCTTCGGGAAACCCACTCTGGTAAAAATACCAATGAGGGCCTTGGCTACTGCAGGGGCAGTAGTCGACCTAAGGGGAATAGCTTCAGGGTATCTCGTAGCATGATCCACTACTACTAGTATGTACATATTCCCTGAGGCTGTGGGAGGTTCAAGTGGACCCACTATGTCCACACCCACTCTTTCAAAGGGGACCCCCACCACTGGAAGTGGGATGAGGGGGGCCTTTGGATGTCCACCTGTCTTACAACTGGCTTGACAGGTGGTACAGGAGACACAAAACTCCTTGATTTTCTGGGACATGTTGGGCCAGTAGAAGTGGTTGACTAGTCTCTCCCACGTCTTGGTTTGTCCCAAATGCCCAGCAAGAGGAATATCATGGGCTAAGGTCAGTATGAACTCTCTAAACTCCTGAGGCACTACCACTCTCCTAGTGGCACCAGGTTTGGGATCTCTTGCCTCAGTGTAAAGTAGTCCATCTTCCCAATAGACCCTATGTGTTCCAGTTTTCTTGCCATTGGACTCTTCAGCAGCTTGCTGCCTAAGGCCTTCAAGAGAGGGACAGGTTTCTTGCCCCTTACACAACTGTTCCCTTGAGGGTCCCCCTGGGCCTAAGAGCTCAACCTGATAAGGTTCTAACTCCATAGGCTCAGTTCCCCCAGAGGGCAGAACTTCTTCCTGAGAAGAGAGGTTCTCTTTCTGTTGTTGTGTTGCAGCTGGTTTCCCAGTTGTCTTTCCTTTTCTCTTGGTAGGCTGGGCCCTTTTTCCAGACTCCAGCTCTACTTTTTCACCCTGAGCCTTGCACTGTGCCCTTGTCTTGACACACACCAGTTCAGGGATACCCAGCATGGCTGCATGGGTTTTCAGTTCTACCTCAGCCCATGCTGAGGACTCCAGGTCATTTCCACGCAAACAGTCTACTGGGATATTTGAGGAGACCATCACCTGTTTCAGGCCATTGACCCCTCCCCACTCTAAAGTTACCATAGCCATGGGATGTACTTTAGTCTGATTGTCAGCGTTGGTGACTGGATAGGTTTGTCCAGCCAGGTATTGACCAGGGGAAACCAGTTTCTCTGTCACCTGTATCCCTCAGGCCTTCTACACTTGTCCCATTAATTAAGAGTTGCTGCCTGTATTTTTGCATATTAGGAGGCCAGGCAGCCAGTGTGGCTAAATCCACCCCACCCTCAGAGACTAATGTAGCTTCAGTGTGACACCTGATTTGCTCTGGGCACACTGTTGATCCCACTTGGAGACTAGCCATTCCAGTGTTAGCTGGAGTGGAGTTAGAAGTGGTACTTTTCTTGGGACAGGCCTTGTCTCCAGTTTGGTGTCCAGGCTGATTACAGCTACGACACCAGGCCTTTTTGGGATCAAAGTTTTTACCCTTGTACCCAAAATTGTTTTGTGAAGAGGCTCTGGGCCCACCCTCCTGTGCAGGTTTTTGGTGGCCTGAAGAAGAGACTTTACTATTTTTGTTTTTGGATGTCTCAACACTCTTCCCCTGGGGAGGCTTTGTGACCCCTTTCTTTTGGTCACCCCCTGTGGAAGTCTTGGTCACCCTAGTCTTGACCCAATGGTCCGCCTTCTTTCCCAATTCTTGGGGAGAAATTGGTCCTAGGTCCACCAGATGCTGATGTAGTTTATCATTTGAAAAATTACTCAGTAGGTGTTCTTTCACAAATAAATTGTACAGCCCATCATAATCAGTAACACTACTGCCTTGAATCCAACCATCCAGTGTTTTCACTGAGTAGTCCACAAAATCAACCCAGGTCTGGCTCGAGGATTTTTGAGCCTCCCTGAATCTAATTCTGTACTCCTCAGTGGAGAATCCAAAGCCCTCAATCAGGGTTCCCTTCATGAGGTCATAAGATTCTGCATCTTTTCCAGAGAGTGTGAGGAGTCTATCCCTATACTTTCCAGTGAACATTTCCCAAAGGAGAGCACCCCAGTGAGATCTGTTTACTTTTCTGGTTACACAAGCCCTCTCAAAAGCTGTGAACCATTTGGTGATGTCATCACCATCTTCATATTTAGTTACAATCCCTTTAGGGATTTTCAACATGTCAGGAGAATCTCTGACCCTATTTATGTTGCTGCCACCATTGATGGGACCTAGGCCCATCTCTTGTCTTTCCCTTTCTATAGCTAGGAGCTGTCTCTCCAAAGCCAATATTTTGGTCATCCTGGCTAACAGGAGGTCCTCTTCACTGAGGCTATCCTCAGTGATTTCAGAGGTGCTGGTCCCTCCTGTGAGGTAAGCAGCATCTCTGACTACTATATTTGGAGACAGGGCTTGAGGGGCCCTGTTCTCCCTATGCAGGACTGGAGGGGGTGGGGAAAGTCTCCTCCAAGTCATCAGCTTCCTCCTCTGGGGTGTCATCCTCAGAGGGGTTGGCTTTTTCAAACTCTGCCAAAAGCTCCTGGAGCTGTTGTTTGGAGGGTCTTTAGCCAATTGGGATTTTCTTTATTTTGCAGAGAGACCTTAGCTCCCTCATCTTAAGATGGAGGTAAGGGGTGAGGTCGAGTTCCATCACATTCTCTTCTGCACTAGACATTATGTTTCTAAAAGTTGGAATACTTTTTAAGAATCTAAAACTATTTCTTGAACTTAATTCAAACTTTCGCAAAACTTTTAAACTCTAAAAGAAATGCTAACAGGGACTAACACAAGGCCCTAGCAGGACTTTTAAACATTTAGAAAAATAGCTCAAATTGCAAAAATCAGTTTCTAATGACAATTTTTGGAATTTGTCGTGTGATCAGGTATTGGCTGAGTAGTCCAGCAAATGCAAAGTCTTGTACCCCACCGCTGATCCACCAATGTAGGAAGTTGGCTCTGTATGCACTATTTCAAAGTAAGGAATAGTGTGCACAGAGTCCAAGGGTTCCCCTTAGAGGTAAGATAGTGGCAAAAAGAGATAATACTAATGCTCTATTTTGTGGTAGTGTGGTCGAGCAGTAAGCTTATCAAAGGAGTAGTGTTAAGCATTTGTTGTACACACACAGGCAATAAATGAGGAACACACACTCAAATACAATTCCAGGCCAATAGTTTATTTTAAGAACCACAGGTTCAAATTTTACATGTAATACTTCAAATGAAAGGTATTGCAGGTAAGTACTTTAGGAACTTTGAATAATCACAATAGCATATATACTTTTCAAATAAACCACATATAGCTATTTTAAAACTAGACACTTAGTGCAAGTTTCCACAGTTCCTAGGGTGAGTAAGAGTTTGTTAGTTCTTGCAGGTAAGTAAACCACCTACGGGGTTCAAGTTTGGGTCCAAGTTAGCCCACCGTTGGGGGTTCAGAGCAACCCCAAAGTTACCACACCAGCAGTTCAGGGCCGGTCAGGTGCAGAGTTTAAAGTGGTGCCCAAAACGCCTAGGCTTCAATGGAGAAGGGGGTGCCCCGGTTCCAGCCTGCCAGCAGGTAAGTACCCACGTCTTCGGAGGGCAGACCAGGGGGGTTTTGTAGGGCACCGGGGGGGACACAAGTTAGCACAGAAAGTACACCCTCAGCAGCACGGGGGCGGCCGGGTGCAGTGTGCAAACACACGTCGGGTTTTCAATGAAAATCAATGGGAGACCAAGGGGTCTCTTCAGCGATGCAGGCAGGCAAGGGGGGGGCTCCTCGGGGTAGCCACCACCTGGGCAAAGGAGAGGGCCTCCTGGGGGTCACTCCTGCACTGGAGTTCCGATCTTTCAGGTCCTGGGGGCTGCGGGTGCAGAGTCTTTACCAGGCGTCGGGATCTGGGAGTCAGGTAGTCGCGGTCAGGGGGAGCCTCGGGATTCCCTCTGCAGGCGTCGCTGTGGGGGTTCAGGGGGGGGCAACTCTGGCTACTCACAGTCTCGTAGTCGCCGGGGAGTCCTCCCTGAAGTGTTGTTTCTCCACAAGTCGAGCCGGGGGCGTCGGGTGCAGAGTAGCAAGTCTCACGCTTCCGGCGGGAAACGCAGTTGTCTTGAAGTTGCTTCTTTGAAACAAAGTTGCAGTCTTGGGTGAACAGAGCCGCTGTCCTCTGGAGTTTCTTGGTCCTTCTAGAGCAGGGCAGTCCTCTGAGGATTCAGAGGTCGCTGGTCCTGGGGAAAGCGTCGCTGGAGCAGTGTCTTTTCGAAGTGGGGAGACAGGCCGGTAGAGCTGGGGCCAAAGCAGTTGGTGTCTCCGTCTTCTCTGCAGGGTTTTTCAGCTCAGCAGTCCTCTTCTTCTTAGGTTGCAGGAATCTGAGTTCCTAGGTTCAGGGGAGCCCCTAAATACAGAATTTAGGGGTGTTTTTAGGTCTGGGAGGGCAGTAGCCAATGGCTACTAGCCCTGAGGGTGGCTACACCCTCTTTGTGCCTCCTCCCAAGGGAAGGGGGGTCACATTCCTATCCCTATTGGGGGAATCCTCCATCTGCAAGATGGAGGATTTCTAAAAGTCAGAGTCACTTCAGCTCAGGTTGCCTTAGGGGCTGTCCTGACTGGCCAGTGACTCCTCCTTGTTTTTCTCATTATCTCCTCCGGCCTTGCGGCCAAAAGTGGGGCCGTGGCCAGAGGGGGCGGGCAACTCCACTAGCTGGAATGCCCTGGGGTGCTGTAACAAAGGGGGTGAGCCTTTGAGGCTCACCGCCAGGTGTTACAGTTCCTGCAAGGGAGAGGTGATAAGCATCTCCACCCAGTACAGGCTTTGTTACTAGCCACAGAGTGACAAAGGCACTCTCCCCATGTGGCCAGCAACATGTCTCGAGTGTGGCAGGCTGCTAAAACCAGTCAGCCTACACAGGTAGTTGGTTAAGGTTTCAGGGGGCACCTCTAAGGTGCCCTCTGGGGTGTATGTTACAATAAAATGTACACTGGCATCAGTGGGCATTTATTGTGCTGAGAAGTTTGATACCAAACTTTCCAGTTTTCAGTGTAGCCATTATGGTGCTGTGGAGTTTGTGTATGACAGACTCCCAGACCATATACTCTTATGGCTACCCTGCACTTACAATGTCTAAGGTTTTGCTTAGACACTGTAGGGGCACAGTGCTCATGCACTTGTGCCCTCACCTATGGTATAGTGCACCCTGCCTTAGGGCTGTAAGGCCTGCTAGAGGGGTGACTTATCTATACTGCATAGGCAGTGTGAGGTTGGCATGGCACCCTGAGGGGAGTGCCATGTCGACTAACTCGCTTTGTCCTCACCAGCACACACAAGCTGGCAAACAGTGTGTCTGTGCTGAGTAAGGGGTCCCCAGGGTGGCATAAGACATGCTGCATCCCTTAGAGACCTTCCCTGGCATCAGGGCCCTTGGTACCAGGGGTACCACTTACAAGGGACTTACCTGGATGCCAGGGTGTGCCAATTGTGAAAACAAAAGTACAGGTTAGGGAAAGAACACTGGTGCTGGGGCCTGGTTAGCAGGCCTCAGCACACTTTCAAATCAAAACTTAGCATCAGCAAAGGCAAAAAGTCAGGGGGTAACCATGCCAAGGAGGCATTTCCTTACAGATGGCTAAGCCATCTAGTTCATCTTCAGTCAGGACCTGCTCCCTCTCCCAAAGTTGTTGTGGTGGCAGATCTTCATTGTGGTCAAAATCTGTAACTCCAAGAACAGACACATGCATGACTCTGCCAATTCCCACCACTCTTATTCTCCTGAGAAGGCACCAGGGCATCATTGTGCCTTTAGCTCTCAATCCTGTTCCTTTGACAACTCTACTTCATCTGTGATAGCGATGCATCTTGAATTCCCAGTCCATCTGTAATATCCCAGCAGGTCACAGACCTTCGAGGGGCCATGCTGCTTATCTTTGCCACGCTTCAGCTCACTCTAGCGTGTCTTTAGCCCCCAAGGAGTTGCAGCGGCCTCCAGTTGTCTGTCGGTCTCTTGAGTATGGATGCCGGCTCCAATGCTAGGGAGGTGCCTCAAACCATTGTTGTATCGGACCGTCTTGTTTCTGACTAAAGCCGCACCCAGATCTTGGTGTGGGGCACCAATACTAAGTCCATCAGGCCCTGACATTATTTTATTGCTGCGCAACTATCCACAGACACTAACCCGTCTTTTGGGCTTGTACTCAGAACAGAGCCAGCCACATGAAGATGACAGTGGAGAGGAGTTTGTACGAATGTATGTTGAGGGCAGTTGTCAAATTGACCGACAAGTCACCAGTGTGTTGGACTCCTTGCCCTACACTCAATTGGTTTAAATCAAAACATCCTCTTGCCCCACCGGTCAACTGACATGTCTTCAGTCAGCTTAGACTGGCCCCAGGCGACGCAGATGTTTGAACCAACATCCAATTCCTGAATGGTGGTGCAGGGGTCCACTAGCAGGGTGAACCTTAACACCTTTCCAACTACCCCTCCTGACCTGTAGTCCAAATGTATTGACACTTTAGACAAACAAATGTTTACCTCGGTGAGCCTTGCCCTGAGGCTAGTCATCACCATCAGGGGCTCCTGCCTGTTTGGTGAATAGGCAAGCTCACATTTTATGGAGAGTCAAGTCACGGCACACACCTTGGGCCTTTTGGTTCCAATTTGGCAATCCACCACCAGTTATGACATTTTATGGGATATACCAGGGGTTGTGTGTTGACCTCATCAGGCCCTGCCACCTGCACAGAAGGCCTCCCAGCTCTTTCGAGGTTGGGGCCATGGATCTCTCAGACAGTGACCAGGCCTTTAAGGGCAATGTGCTTCCCAATTCTCACCCCTTCGGCAACAATCTCAAAACCTCTTTATTGTGCCCTTTGTGGCACACAGCCATCTGGTAGGAGGCGGTGTCAGCTACTTCTTCTAAAGATGACAGAACATCCCATCCGACAGGTATGTCCTTCAAATTGGTCAATGTGACTATTCCCTGCAATTCCTTTTCAACCCACTGCACCTGCCACCTACATCAGAACCTCTTTCAAAGTACAACCTGTCCATTTTGCTTCACGATTTCTAGGCTTTTTTGGGACAAAGGAGCCATAAAGGATAGTACTGGTCTCGGAATTAGAGATTGGATATTACTGCTGCTACTTCCTTGTGCTGAAGAAGGATGGAGGCCTTTGTCTGTTTTTGGATCTTCACCCTCTCCCCACGTTCCTGTGCAAGGACAAATTCAAGACGCTCACGTTGGCCCATGTTTTTTCTGTCCTGGATCCAGTAGAGTGGTGTTGGACCTGCAAGAATGCCTATTTTCACATGCATGTCCTGCAGGCACTATCTACGATTCAAGGTAGCCACAAGCACCGTCAGTTTGTTATGCTGCCTTTCGGGCTTGCCAGTGCCCCTCGGGTGTTAACAAAAGTGAATGGCTGTGGTCCGTGCTCATCTTCGGAGCTCGTGGGTACTAGTCTTCCCCTACCGCATCAAGTGGCTGCTGAAGGCTGGCTCGGCACGGTTAGTCACGGACCACCTCCAGATGACTGCCAACCTCTTGACATTGTTTGGGTTCTCACTCAGCTTGCTGAAGTTATAACTGACTCATTTCCAGGTATGGTGCGCTTTCTGACCTTTCCTCCAGAGCAATGAATATGGGGCATTTGGGCTATTATCTCAAAGTTTCAGCAAAGATGACTGTCGGGCATATTGGCCTGCGAATCTCCTGCATTCTGCTCGATGATCACGCCAGATGACATATGTGGGCTCTCCAGTGGGACCTAAAGTCTCGGCGGACAGAGCACCAGGGAAGTCTGTCAGATTCCATCCAGGTGTCGAAAGAAACTAAAAGATTTACAGGGTTAACTGCTCAGCTGTAATTGGGCCAGCTGCAGACCCCTCTCCCTACCCTACTCAGAATTCATGGTGGTGGACAAACGCATCAGTAATGGTTTAGGGAGGCCACCTGGGAGAGATGAAGATTGGATGACTCTGGTCTTTGGCGGAGCCCCTCCTCCATATCAGTTTGCTAGTCATTCACTTGGTTTTGAAGGCCTTCCTACTCACCACCAAGGGGAGGTTAGTGCAGATTCTTGCGGACAACACTGATGCATACTGTAGGGTCCACCTAGAGTCTCAGGGTTCAGCTGTCTAACCTGCTGGCACCAAGGACTTAGTCAGTGTGACAACTCAAATTAGAAATTAAGTTGGACTGCAACCCATACACAAACCACTGGTAATACTGAGTAATACTGCATAGGGTTTGTTTCCTGGTAACAATCAGTTACGCAAGATGGGTTCAGAGGCCCACTGGAACTCCACACCTTCTTTCATTAATGAATAACACATTCCAATAGCCCTAAGAAGCAGGATATGTGATGTATAATCTAGTGGTTAACACTTGAATAATGACCGCAGAGTATGAAGAGAAATAGAAAGAAGCAGGTTATGGATAATGAAATTCTAGCATTGGTATTGAGTTCTATAGCCCTAACACCCTTATTCTGTTCCCGCTATGTGCTATACTTGTTATAGGTGAATCAGTAAACAATGAGCCTATTCTTGAGTTTCAGAGGTGGTGCGCACAGCATACCATTTTTGGAACAACAGGAGCTGTGGTATCATTCCTGAATAGCAAATTTGATATTTTCTGTTCCAGGTGAGCAGTGCTGGAACATAAACAGCAAAAATGGCCAATCTTCTTCCAAATGGTTTCACTAGAGCTGGTTCTGCAGTCTGGCGACTGTCCCCTTGTCTGCAATAGCTCTGGTGCAAAGCTCCTCTCTAACTTGTAGCCTAGTATTCCTTTTTATAGGATCTAGTCTTTGGTCTTGTAGAAATACCTTTAATTTAAACAATAAACACTGAAAGGCATAGTTATTGTGCTGTTTTTGGTAATTGAAAACTATGATGGAAATCGCAGCAACTATATTTGAAAACTACAGGATGTTATAATATACTTGAGATTTATGATAAATAACATGGATGTGAACGTGTCTGCTTCATTATCATATGTTTCAAATACATTTATCAAATTCTGAAAAGCAGGTGTGATCAATGCAAGCATTTCTAAACGTGTTCTAATTATCTGTTAATGCACATTTCATATAGAAATTAGAGGCACCTGAAAGGGAAAACCCGTGTTCGCAGCAACACCACTGTCAAGTAGTACTGCAAAAGCAGGGTGGGATGGGTCCTGGGACATGTGGCAGGAGTATGTATGCCTCTGGAACTGGCTGAATCACTTGGTCATTTCCCTGGTGGCGTAACGCCTGGCAGGATCTTTAAACACCAGGGTGAAGAAAGTCAGTTGACGATGCCTGGCGAGTCACAAAGGGCAGTTACACCTGAAGGTGGTGCAGAACGACTTCCAGCAGTGGGTAGAACCTTGGTTGGATCTGTTCACCAATAATGAGAATGTGGAATGTCAACATTTGTGTACTGGAGTTCCAAGAAAGTTCTGTCTTGCAGACATAGTCTACCTAAAGTGGGGCTTGGGACTGCTATACTCATTCCTACCTCTGCTACCTCTCCTGCCCCGATTTCTGAAGATGATCAGGAACAAATGGACCCAAGCTGTAGGAAATTGAGTTATTGGTTAAGGGGGTGTAAAACCCTCTTCATGCAACATCTACGAAACCTGGTCGGGGTGAGTCCCAAATAGTCACTAACTTAATCTGTGCTTTACCCTCCGATAGCTTGGCACAGAAGCAGTCAGGCTTAACTTAGAGGCAGTGTCTAAAGTATTTATGCAGCACATAAACGTTAATAAAGTGAAAACTTTACACAAGAAAAATGTCACACCACTCTAGTAAAATAAATATATTTTCATCAACAAAATTATAACAGCATGATAAAATTCCAGGCAGAATCGGAGAAATGCAGTTTCAGAGTTTTAGGAAGGTAGAGAGCCTACTAGCACAAAAGCCTCACTTATGGTCAGATGGTAGTGCTAGACGTGGTGAAAGTCACAAGTTCATGCCAACTGCGATGGAGTGCTGGCCGTATAGAGGGACCAGGTTAGTCCTGCTGGAAAAGTTACCTTCTGTCGTGAAGTATCCAGTCTGTGGTGGAGAAGGCCGCAAGGAAAACATTGTGGATGGTCTTCACTGTAGCGCAAAGAGCATGCCTGGTGTCTCGGACAGACATCATTGTAGCGTGAGGATCCGGTTAGGTGTCACACAGTCATTGCTGGAGCTTTGCTTTGGCTGTCCCCATGAACTGTTATTGATCTAATATTGATCGAAGTGCAACTCTCCCTTTGTCAGGCGTTGCAGGCCCTCACTTGGCCCCTGTCTCCTCCTTGGCAGCTTCCACTTGAGTTTAGCCAGCTGCAGTTGGAATTCCCTCTTAGCTCTTCTGTCCTACAGTTCTCAGTGGAGAGATTATAGAAGAAAATGCTGCTGCATGCTCTGGATCTGGCATGGAACCTCGCTCCTATGGGCCCTCCTTTCTCGGGGCCATGGCCCAGGGGGTTTTCATCCTCCAGTTGCTACTGTGTGTAGGTAGCAGCTGCTGAAACTCCTCCCAGGCCTACGGGCTTTCTGGAGCTCATGCTGGTTGGAACCCTTGGTTACTGGAATCCCCCTTCTCTCTGCAGAATCCCTTGTGTGCAGTCCTAATTTAGCTCCCCAGATAGTTGAGCTCAAACTCAATTCTTGCAGGCAGAGTTACTGGTGCACAAAGTCAGGCGGAATGGAAGTGAATTTGAAAAAAGCAAAAGAGGCCAACCAAGGAGAATTTAAAAAGAGGTTAAAGCTGATGTCATAATATTTATATGAGATTTTAGTTCAGGCAAATCACTCAGTTTGGACTGCACAAATGCAAGTACTGGATCCCAGCGCTAAACACTAACTAGTCGGGTTACTGGTTGAGGGGAGTTAAAGCCCTCCTCTGGTAATAATCTCAGTGCTTGTCACATGAAACACGAAGGTCACTAAATCAATATGTGCTTCTCCCTCTGGTTGCTAGGCACAAAAGCAGCCAAGCTTAGAGGCAAAGAGTTAAGTATTTATGCAGCACATAAACAGTAATAAAGTGAGAAAACAACAAAAGTTCCAGCCTCATTTAGAAAAATAGAATAAATGGTAATAAATAAAATAATACCAAAATGACAGATATCCAGTCAGTAGAACCAGAGATATTACATTTCAAAGTTTTAGGTAGAAATAGCACCTAAAAGCACAAAGCACCACTCGTGGCCATCTGGTTGCACTAGACCAGAGGAAAGTCACAAGTTCAGGCCAATCGTGATGGAGCATGGGCTGGGTACAGAGACTAGGGTTGTCCTGCTGAAAGAGTTAACTTTTCAGAGCCTGCCACAAAGATTTCTGATTGTGGGGGAGGAGGCTAAGGTGAGAAGGAAGAAGGTCATGCATATTTGTCCCTGTAGCAAAAAGTGCAGTCCTAGCATTGCAGGCTGCTGCCCGCTGTAGCTGGAAGATTTTGCTGAGCATTTCAGATAGTTGTTACCGGAGCTTGATATTGGTGGTTACCCTGGGCTGTCGTTGCTGTAGTTTGACGTGTAGATCTTGTGTTGGCTGCTGTTGCTGTAGTGCGAAGAGACCGATTCAACTGAGCTTTGCGTTGGTGGTCATGGCAGGTGGAAGAGTCTTGAGGAGAATGGGGCCCCGTTCATGGCCATGAGGAGCCCAGAACTTTGGAATTTCATCTTATTTTCACAGTAGGAGTGCAATGCAGCCTAAGGGTTCAGGACCTGTGGAGAAACTTATAGGAAACTGAAACTTACTCCAGCAAAGGCCAGAAGGGCTCAGGTAGGTCCAGGTCAGCTGGGCAGTTGCAGGGAGTCCTCTGGAGCTTGTATCTATGTAGCCCGACAGGTCAGCCAACTTACTGTTGGAGTTGCTCAGGTTAGCCTGGGATGAAGGGAGCAGCTCCAGTCTTCCTTCTCAGAGAGCAAGGTAGTCCTCTAGTAGCAAGGATGTACTCTCGTAGCAGCAGGGCAGCCAACTGGGTAATGTTTAGCGATCCAGGAGTGCACTGAAGAGTTATTCTCAGGGTCCAATATTTATATCTGGTGTTCACCTTTGAATTGGGGTGATTCCCTATACTACCGCCACATCAGGCTCTGCAAAGTTCTTCCTTTCCTTTGTCAAGGCTCCAAGAAGTCTGGGGTGACAAAAGACTAGTGTCAGGTTCCTTTCTGTGTGCTGGAGGCAAGCCTTTTGAAGTGTAAGTAGAGCAGGGAACAGCTATGCCCCAGTTATCCCGGCAGGAAGGCCCATCCTGCCCTCACTTAATCTTTTTTTGTGTGACTGCGAGGATTGCACAAACTTCAACAGCAGAGCCATTTGCAGCCATGTAACCCAGGACACTAGCAGAAAACACAAGTGGTTAGACAAGAAAATGGCAGCTTTCTAAGGGTGTCATTTTAAGAACTGATTTGAAGAGGATTTTGTATCACAATTCATTTCAGTCTAAACAGCATACCTCTGTCTGCTCCCAGTCCTAAATTATTACATATCGAATGTATTAAGCTTACTCCATGTTAGTCAATGGAAGAGGTATGGATTACAGTAAAAACTATGTTCAATGGTGTGTGGCTGTAGATACACATGCTCTGCATTATTCTGCCATCTGTTGAAGGGCTCGGAGTGTGGCAAGTTGTTTTTCTTCGCGAATTCTTTGGAATCCAAAGATCAAGTGGCTCCTCCTTCTCGGTGATACTGCGCATGAGCATTGAGTCCTTTGTTAGATTGTTTTCACTCTGCTGTCGGGTTCGGACGTGTTTCTGCTCGCTCTGTATTCATTTGTTTCGGGAGCGATGGTATTGTGATTTGATTGCGTTTTGTAACCTCAATCTCGATCATCTCGGGTGGAGTTTCAAACTTTTTTAACTTCAAGCTGGGACTTGGCTGGCCTCAGGCCTTATCTCCATTTGGCACGGAAGACCATCATGCCCTAATAGAACAGGCGCCATTTAGATTCTGCGCTTGGTGCCACATCAGATTTCCACACACAGATCACCGTCAGGTGTGTAATCTTTCTCTTTTGCTGGACCATAACGAGGCCACCTGCGACGCATGTCAATCATTTCCGTCGAAGAACACATTTAAAGACTGATGAGCTTGAAGGTTGGAAATGGTGCACTCCGCACGGGAACATACCCTGGACATTTTCCAGGAGGAGCAGGCCCAGGAACAACCAGAACAAGAGGATGTGTTTTCTATCGAAGACCCGCAGTCCGATCTTGAGGAACTGGACATACCTGCAGCGCAACCTGTGAGTAAAGTTGCCCCTCATCCTCCTCCTACAAAGACTGCCAAACGATCAATAGGTTATCGGACTACCACTGCTCACGGGCCATGGTCGGCCACAAAGGCTCGATTTGGCTGCCTCACCCATCGGCTGTGCACCGAAAGTTGGTAAGACTGTGGCTATGTCTTCCCATTTGACCTCCATGGTTTCGGTTTGAGCTGTCATCTAAAGCTTCGTATCCCAAAAATTTGGCACTGATTACTTTGGCACCTACTGGGACTACTACAACCATCCATTCGGGATCGAAAAATTCCCACCGGCTGAAAAGTTTGGTGCTAAAAACTCATACCGTTTCAGTTCCAGAAGAAAGAGACTTCACCCATTCTTCGAGTTCAGTGTCTCGAATTGAACCACTTTTGGAAATGATGGACACTAAACAGCGCAAAATTTCACATTAAGTCTGGCACAGAAAAAATTGTGGGTTCTCCAACAATTCCTGCAAAAAAGAAGCTCACCCTTCAGGAGACCCTAGATACTTCGCCACCTCCTAAGAAGCCACATAAAGAAAAAGCTTCTACTTCTGATGCAGCACCTTCTCATCCACCACCACCACCTTCTCCATCCCACCCCCAGTCACCTACTCTTCATATTGGAGGTAATTACACACCACAGAGTTCACCTGTATATGATAGAGGGGACCTAGGGGAAACACCACAAGAAGTAGACTGTGGGATTCAAATGACAGAGATCCAATTATTGATACCGACCCATATCTTTACACTGCTCGGCCCACCACTCCAGAGGACACCGCAGGGTATCAGCACGTTATAGCTAGTGCTGCACCCTACCATAATGTGCAATTACACAAGGAGCCAATAGAACAGGACTTTCTATTTGATACCCTCACTGGCACACATAGGGACATACAATATTTACCCATGGTGCCAGGCATGTTAAGACATGTTGAGGACATTTTCAAGGAACCCGTGAGATCACAAATAATCACGTCACAGGTAGACAAGAAATATAAGGCAGCGCCATCCAACCCCGTTTATACCTGGATACAAGTCCCACCAGATTCAGTTGTCACTACTGCAGCTAGAAAGTGTGCAAATTGTCAAGCTACTGGAGATTCCCCTCCTCCAGAGAAAGAAAGCAAAAAGCTTAATGCAGCGGGAACAAGGGTATCTGCGCAAGTGAAAAAACTTTGGTGTATTACCAATTCACAGGCACTGCTTGCAAGATATGATAGGGGCACACTGGGATAAAATGGAAGAAATTCGTCAACATCTCCCAGAGGAACATCGTAAACGTGCTCAACAGATTGTGACAGAGGGGCAAACAGTTGCAAACAATGCAAATAGGATGTTCATTAGATGCAGCACGGGGGTTAATACTAGTGTCCTTCTTAGAAGGCAGGCCTTTCTAAGGTGTTCCGGATTTAAACCACAAGTACAAGAGGCTGTTCTTAGTATACCTTTCAATGAGGGGCACCTTTTTGGTCCCTAGGTGGATTTCACCCTAGAAAAACGTAAGAAAGATATAGGTACAGCTAAAGCAATGGGTGCTTTACAAACACAAGCTAATAAGGTTTTTTTTTTTTCCCGCTTCCCAATGTATAAGGGCAGATACACATCAGGCACATCCTGTGAACATGTCAACTCACAGCAGCATCGAGCTTTCTCCTCATACTCCAGAGGTTTTTTCAGAGGAACTTACAGTGGGAGTAATTCCAAAGGCAGAGGAAAAAACACAAATAGACATGTCTCACCATCCTCAGCCAAACACTGACAATCTTCATAACCCCCATCCTCATTCCACTCCAGTGGGCGGTCGCCTTCCACTTTATTACTATCAATGGACACATACCAACAGACCTTTGGGTCCCATCCGTTATCCAACATGGTTACTATCTGGAACTAACATCAACACCTCCAAATATTACACCTTGCAGACACAAAATGTTTGTAAACCATCTAACTCTTCTAAAAGAAGAGGTTCAGTCTATAGAGCCGGTTCCCATACAGTTTCAGGGTACATGAGTATAATTCTTTTACTTCCTCATTCCCAAAAAAGATGGCACTCTCAGCCTATTTTATATCTCAGGCCATTAAATCATTACAATCCCTCATAACATTTTCACATGGTCACCCTTCAGGATGTATTACCATTGTTACAAAATTGCGACTTCATGACAGCTCTCAACCTCAAAGATGCATACTTCCGCATTCCCATACATCCCGCATTCCGTGAATACCTACGGTTTGTGGCTAGTCAACACTATCAATTCAAAGTCCTACCTTTCAGGGTCACAACTGATCACAGGGTATTCACAACATGTCTAGCAGTGGTTTCTGCACATCTCAGAAGACAACAAATTAATGTATAGCCCTGCCTACACGATTGGCTGATCAAAGCCAACACTTTGCAGCAATGTCACTCTCACACTCAAATCACAGCAGTAAACCTTCTCCACAAGTTAGGGTTTACGATTAACGCCGTCAAGTCACATCTAGAACCTCTTCAGATAGAACCATGTCTGGGAGCTATTTAAATACACAGTTGGGATTAGCTTATCCCAACCCAGCACATATTCACAACTTTCAGCAAACAATCTCTCAATTACAGATCAATCAGTATTACCCAGTCAAAACAATAATGCATCTTCTAGTCATCATGGCGTCACGCATTTCCATTGTACCTCATGCCAGGCTACATATGCGTGCACTGCAACAATGTCTCTCAAGACAATGGTCGCAAACTCAGTGTCATCTTCAGGATCTAGTGGTGTTAGACCGCCCAGCTAACATCTCTCTACTCAGAGTAGACTGGTGGAATTCTATCAAAGGGAGACCTTTTCAAGACCCTGTTCCCCAAATAGTTCTCACCTCAGATGCCTCCCTCACAGGATCGGGTGCTCATCTCAACAACCTCGCAGTACAGGGTTCATGGGAATCCTGTCTCCAGACCAAACACATCAGCTTTCTAGAGTGTCAGGCGGTGTTGCTAGCCCTGGAAGCATTCCAACCTCACCTAGTGCACAAATCTGTCTTAGTTTGTACGGAGAACACGACAGCTATGAACTATTTACAAAAACGGGGAGGGCGAGACGATCTCTCCAATTATCTCAACTAACACAAACAAGTTGGAAGGGGGCCTATCATCACCACATTCACCTTCTGGCAGAATATCTTTCAGGGATAGACCGTGACCTTGCAGACCTGCTCAGCAGGACGCATAAACAAGTCCACGAATGGGAACTCCACCCAACTTTCAAAAGTGGGGAACACCTCACATAGACCTGCTCATTGCAGTAGGAAACTCAAAATGCCAAAACTTCGCTTCCAGGTTCCCACACACTCAATCCAAGGGCAATGCTTTATGGATCAACTGGTCAAGGATATTTGCTTACGATTTTCTGCCTTTCTCCCTCATTCCATTTCTAGTGCACAAACTCAAACAGACTTCTCTCAAAATGATCCTAGTAACCCCCACATGAGCACAACAACCATGGTTTACACACTATTAGATCTCTCCCGGGAACCTCATGAGAAGCTCTGCAACAGGCCAGATCTTCTCACACACAATCTACAACAGATCAGACATCCATATCCAAACAACAGATCAGACATCCAAATCCAAAGTCACTCAACCTTGCGATATGCATTTCATCACTCAGGCGTGTTAGTGAAGTTCTAACATTACAAGAATCTTTCTTTCAAGTACACAAAGACAAATAAATCGTTAGTACAAACCCAAAGTTCCTACCAAAAGTTCACTAAATTTCACATTGATCAAACCATTGAGTTGCTGGTTTTCCTTTCACAGCCCAACTCTGTGGCAGAAAGAGCACTCCACACCTTAGATGTTAAAGAGCACTCGTGTATTACATTGACAGAACTTAACACTTTAGGAAAACAAAACTGGTTTATGTGGTTTCTCTCAGTCCCTCACAAAAATAGCATAGCAAGGTGGATCGTAATATACATACAGATAAGTTATGCTAAAACCAAAAGAGAACTAACACTTACTTCTAGAGCATATTCCACCTGGAAAAAACTTGCCACTATGGCTTTTTCAGAGAACATTCTCTTAGCAGAAATATGTAAAGCAGCTACATGGCCTACACTGCATACATTTAAGAAACACTACCGTGTAGACCTGCATGCCCATCAACATGCAAGTGTAGGAAAGGCAGTACTAAGAACACTTTTCCAAAGAACTGCAACTTCCACAGGCTAGTCACCGCATTTGTAGTCTTTTTACTTTACACTCTACGCACAGCATGTGTATCTACAACCACACGCCATTGAACAGAAAATGTTACTTACCAGTAGACACCTGTTAATGGTATGTAGTGCTGTAGATTCACATGCACCCACCCTCCCTCCCCCCCCCCCCCCCCGGGAAGCCTGTGACCATCACAGTTATCTTATATTTGTACATAGTTTTATATAGTTATTTACACTTTCATGGATATATTCTTTTCTATACTTCTCTCATACTCTATCTCTCACCCACCTGTGGGAAAACAATCTAAGAAAGGACTCAATGTCCATGCACAGTGTCACCGAGAAGGAGGAGCCACTCGATCCCATGATTCCAAAGACTTCTCGAAGAAAAACAACTTGCATCACTCCGAACCCAACACTAGATGGCAGGACAATGCAGAGCATGTGAATCTACAGCACTACATGCTGGTAAGGAACATAAAATTTCAACCCACAAATCCTACTGTGTAAATGAAGTTTAATAAGTTCTTTAAAATGACAAAATTGGGGGTCAAGGTGAATTGATACCGCACCTTCTTCTTTTGTTCTATGCGTACGATTTATGGCACTTTTGGTGCACGGGTCGTGAGGGCCAACCCCCTAGACCTCAAATAGCCAAAAGGCTCATAACATTGAAAGGAAGACCCAGCACATCCAAGTGTCCATTAATGTCCACAGAACTATTGTCACATTTCTTCACAAATCACATAATTCAATAAAGTTCTTTTGTTCTTTATTCATCCACAATGACAATAACTAATCCATAGCCATAGCCAACGCGTTTCGTCCTCACGGACTTCTTCAGGGCTCACGGTTATGCTTGCCAGATGGCGTTCGGCCGTGAAACGCGTTACATGCAATAACCGTGAGCCCTGAAGAAGCCCGTGAGAACGAAACACGTTGGCTATGGCTATGGATTAGTTATTGTCATTGTATATGTATATGTCTGTATTGTGCACATTGCTGTTTGTCTAACAGTCCGAATAAGTAATCTTTAAATAATATGGCTCCATAAGAAAGAGTCATCATCACTTTGGTAGCCACCATGGTTAGCAGAGGTTGCAGGTTTGGGGAAGCCAGGTTCCTTTTTAGATGCCCCATTGCAACTAGTAAATACTTGCAGAGATCTTTACAGCCTTCTCATGTTACCCTTTGCCACCTCTTTCGTCCTAGTGCACTCCCAGATATTTGAAATATTTCACTCTTGTAGTTTCACACCCTCCACATTTGTTTGATTAGTTTCCTGCCAGTTAATCTTGATTGAATTGAAGATGCAGTATGGAGCCAAGGAATTGAGTGCTTTGTAGGCCCACTTGGGTGCGATCGAGGATAACCATGTCATCCGCATATTGAAGACTGTGGACTTTCCAATTGTCTAGGCATGGGAGCATGATCTGGTGTTGGTTAGGGTACATTCCAAATCCACGATAAAGAGGTTAAATAATAAAGGTGCAAGGATTAATCCTTGTTTAAGGCCTTTGTCTGTATAGATTTTTTCTGAAGTTGTCCAGTTTGATGCCAATTTAATTTTCCCCAAGGTCTCCCTATATATAGGGACTCCTGAGCTTCCAGGAGACAAAATGCAATGCCCCGACCATTTAGCTAGGCCCACGACTGTGCTCTTGGTACAATGTCGAAGGCGTTAGTGAAGTCAGTAAAGATGCATACAGTCGCAGAGCATTTGGCCTGGTAGAGTCCTCTGTTGAACAGGTGAAGGTCAGCAAGTTATCCTCCTAAAGGCATTTTCTTTGGAACCAAAGGTTCAGTTGTTTCACATAGGACCATGCTCAGAGTTCTTCATTTAGGGAGTCAAGCATATCCTTTCTCCTCTACATATAAGAGCGCAATCATTTGTTAATTGCTTAGCAATTGGCGGCATCCTTCTTGTA
The DNA here is from genome assembly GCF_031143425.1 of Pleurodeles waltl. Taxonomy (NCBI): domain Eukaryota; kingdom Metazoa; phylum Chordata; class Amphibia; order Caudata; family Salamandridae; genus Pleurodeles; species Pleurodeles waltl. The sequence goes on from NC_090442.1 coordinate 281,506,238, forward strand.
TACTGGAAGCGAAATGGACCCCCTCCAGCTGTCCGGTACCGAGCTTGTGCGGAGACATTTGGCATAAACAGATGTTAAAATGTGGGCCCACAGGGAGGGGATTTGAGAAGAGCGGTAGGTGCACCATTTGGTCTGTGGCTCCTGACCCTCTTAATTTGTTTAGCTTCCGTGTGATGCTGCTTAGGCTGGGCGTTTGGCTGCTGTCATCAGTGGGCATCCTTCATTTGTGTGGGGTTCCCATCACTGTTATCCCAGATTTACAGACTAAAATATTTGCGTCTGCCTTTTGTATAACTGGTACCTAATCTTCTCCCTCTGTGCTGCTTGTTTATCTGGCCATGCGTTGACGCCCTCAATTTTTTTTGGGCTATCCTGCTTGCTATCAGTGTAGGGGTTGACATTTTATATAGCTATTGAAGGTATACAACCCACTTCTTTGATGTGATATTACTATTTCTTAAATTTTATCCCAAAGGTAGACTAATAACAAGGGCCCAGAATTTCCTCGCGTCCTTTAGTTTCATGGCTGCATGAAGTCTTACCCAGCTGTGTATGCCATTCATAAGCTGTGCCGCCCTTCTTACCATCCTATACGCACACGTAAGGAGTTAGATCTTTCCTCTCAGTTCCCTCCTCGGACTCCTGCTCTTTCTGTTGGAGCGCAAGGATTCATTCTTTAATTTTCTTTCTTCGTTCTCCCAGCCAAGGGACTGCTCTTGCCGAGGTGGTTTTTCGGCCCTACTGAGACTGGTTGAAGTTTCTTGTAGAGCTGTTATCACACTATCCCACCCTAGCCTCGGGTTGCTGTGTACATTGAAGGTTGCTGAAATCCTGTTAACCCATCTTGTTGTCGTCCTTTAGTTATTAACCAACTCAGGCCACTGTCAGGCAATTTGCTTTAAAGAGTCATTTCGTTTTGATTTGCTATCATTTGGAGTCTTGGTAGAGTAAGTCTATTCTAGGAGATAGTGAAGCATAATACTGCATATTCACTTGATATTTTTGGCATTATGTGTAAGTTGTCAATGAGGTGAAAATGATCTATAGAGCACCAGGAGTAATCTATAGTGGCTGATCTATACAGAGATATATGGGTGTAGGTGGCTGGGATATCACCCTTTGTCCTACCATGCAGGCATTGGAGGCCTAGGGATTCAAACCTGATGGTGAAGCGCCAGAAGCATATTTTTTTTCAGTTTTGGTTGAGATGTTTCGGGGATTTTACAGTATGTGTTTTCACTTTCTATCTTTTCATTTTTTGGAGTTGCTTAACCCCAGAAGATTTGAATTGAAGTCGCTGCCAGTTCTGCTTTAACGGCCTCCAGTAGGGCTGTTGCTGCGTCCCACTTCCTTATCTGTGCAGGGTGGAGATAAATGTTTTCCATTTTGATTTAGTTCACATTGTCCTATTGCGAGAATTTATTGCTGTGATTTTAACAATAATAGCATCTCCGTTATCAGTCCAGATTTTGGTGGTGTTAGTGGCACAGTTAGATTTAAGTGGATCGATACCCCACCACTTGAGTGGCCGCCATATAAGGAGGGTCTCGCCGGGGAGCGGAATTCGACATAATCATGCAATCCAGCGTCCATGTCTCTTGTAGGCAAATCACATTGTATGCACTTAAATCTTCTAAGTCTCTTTTTTTAATATTCATCCTGAACTCCCTCTCACATTCCAAAAACATACTTTTATTTCAGCACATTGCAGGCAAAACATTGGGCATCTACTCCATGCAGTCTGATGGACACCCAAGCTCAGGAACTACTGTAGTTGTGACTGGGGCCACATTGTATAAAGGCAATGGAGAGGTTTACATGTATGAAAAATGCTTTTACAATCCAGAAATCTTTCATACTATTAAAATAGGCACTGTAATTCTCAAGCAAAATCATTTGAAAAAAATCATCCTGCCAAAGACTTGAGAGCACAACAGATGTTTTCTTTAGGGCTCCCTAGCAATTCCGTTTCCTATATTTCAGTAATGTTTATTAGATCCACATGAGTGCCTGTATCTAATTGGAATAAAACCAATCTTATTCCACCCAGCAAAATCGTTTTAGAAAAGAAAGTGATAGTGAAATGAAGTGGCATGGCAATCCCAAAAGTAGCTTTAAGTCAAACACATCTGATTTATTCAGTCTGTTTGGACTGGAGGTACTCTCATTATGGCACTTGTTGACTACCAAAAGCATGCTATCTTCAGAGGCTACTTGAGTAACTATGGAACACCTATGTGTACACACAAACAAAGGGTATTCCATCAAACTGTAAAGAGGTAAGCAATGGTCAGGGAAGTTAAAGCAAGAAATGCCTCAGAAAATATAAAGAGATAATTAACAACACGAAAAATAAATGTTATATTCAACACATGGAAATTGATGATGGTTCCAAACGCAGGATTACACTGCAATAACCAAAGACTCATAAAGCCTGTTTGAGTTGCAAACTGATTTGGCTGCTGAACATGTTGATTTATGAACCTGAAAGGAAAGCATGATTTTAGAAACACACTGTAACGGCTTTTAGTCATAGGGAACGAGGAACAAAAAAAAATTCAAAGGCTCTGAATAACATCCTGTAATGAAGTGTCTGCTGAAGTAAGAAGATTCCCATTGCCTTAAAACGATTCAAATAAAGTTTCACGCAACTGAGCCACTTAAGGATATACACACATTGTGTTAATTAAAAATATTGTAGATGAGCTTTAAATTCCTCACTGAAGACTTGAATGGAATCCCTTTTTGAGGGAAAACTGTACTCTTTTGACATTCCTGTCTGCCAGTGGAATGGCTAATTACAGTCACTCAAACATTTGCTTTAAAATTTCACATTGGGTATCAAGACACCAATATTGCGATGAATTTCATATTGAAATCTTTACATCGAAGACATCTAAAAGCTTGCTGCCCTTGTTGATCTAAAAAAAGCAATCCAAGGAGGTTACCATAAATCATCTGCAGTAAGGTACGTGAGCACCAGAGATTACCAATTAGCCTGACAAACCCCAATTTTTATTGAAGAATAGCCAGAAACTGATCTGATTGTAACCTCTAAAAGAAAAAGGTTAGTGAATACAAGCACTACAACTGCACCTTTAGCCTGAAAGGAAGAATGCAAAAACAGAATTCAGAAGGTGACGGGTTACCTTTTCTCCTGCGTGACACTTGACTCTTTACTGTCAACATATGATAGAAGTCTGTGAGGGGAGACGCAGTTTATAGATAATCACCATCCTGAAAAACATAAGATGCAAAAGGTAGTTCAGGAGTTTTGCCGGAGCTCGAAATCTCCCTTGTGAGGCATTTGGCTGCTGCCGAAGCAGGTTACAAGCAAGGTAGCACTTCTACAAAGACATTTCTTGTTAGATGGATCACAATTTATATTAGAGATTGAGGTAAAAGCATCCTACAATACTTAAAGGCACCCTATAAAATGTGTTACACCTGATAAGGGGGCACGTTCGCGGCTTGATGTGGCAGGTATAGCACAGACCCATTGCGGGCTAAAATGTTGGATGTTGATATTTTTTCTTTGGCCCAGCAAGGACTTGAAGTGGGTAACGTTAAAGTTTGCATTTATCCGACTAACCAACCTTGTTCACATCACCTGCCGTGATGTGTTTTTTCAAACGATTTTTCCACCTAAACCTTTCGTTATGCCACGTGGGACCCTACTTTCCTTATTTATACCCCTTTTTGGATATTGCACTGCTGTCTCCATGTGTCCGGGCGCTGGAGCGGGTCTTGTTCATCACATTCTCCTCAGATCATTGATATGAGTAAGGTTCAAGCTTCTTCAGTCCAGCCGTTTTACACCACCACCTTTCCAGGCAACTTGGTGCTAAGGACCATAGTGGCCTTTCTACTAAACGTCATGACTACTATTAATGTTGTGCAGGCCATCACTCTTCTAATGTAATTTGCTTGCCCCACCCTATCCCTAAAGAGAGGAGGAGCGAGTCCCCGATTGGATGCTACAAAAGCGCTCAGCTTTTACATCGATTGTATCAAGACCGTACAGTGGACGACCAGCTGTAGCCTACTGAATATTGGAGGCCCACTCCACCAGGCTCAAGGCTGCTACCACTGCTCTTCCATGCACAGTGCCAGTCCTGGATGTTTGTCAGGCTCTACCTATGCATCAGTGCAGACTTTCTCAAGGGATTGTTCATTTGATGTCCAGGTCTGATGGGAAGGGTGTTTGGCCGTTTTGTCCTGTAGGACTTTGTGGTCTAAGCCATTCCACAGAACTACTACCTGGGGAGGTACTGCTTTGGTATCTATTCTAAAGGTAAGAAATCTGTGGTTAGAAGTGTCAATAAGAACAAATCTCTATGGAGGTTTCTCTTCTAATCACTGACTCCTCACTGTCCTCCTATCTGCACTTATGGGCACTTTTCCATCTAAGAATGCCTCAATTCAGAGATCTGTGCTCCTCGCCCATCCTTGTGTAGAAAATTAGCCAGCACTTCTTTAAAAATGTATCCCAGTCGCAACTAATATTCACACTGTCTCCCACAGCCTGCCTACTGGCAGTGATACCTAGACCTATGGGGTGGAAGATACCTTATAAACTGACCCAACTGGCCATCTTGCTGGTTAAGAGATGTTTGGCCATTAGTTGGATGGAAATCAGGAGGCCACAGATGGAGCACTGAATAAGAGACTTGATTTAGTGGCGGCCTGCAGAGGAACAGCATAAGCAATTAGTGTGCACAGATGACAGTGCTGCAGCTGAAATTTTGTCTTGGGTTTTGCTGCTTGAACGATTTACAGAAGGGGATGACTCCAGCTCAAAGTCTCTTGCGGATGCAGAGGGGTGAAGAATGCACATACTGTTGTTTAAGTAATATTGGAGATGACTAAATGAGTAAGTACCTTCTCTGATCTATCAGGATCATTGTTAGCCTGGTGATTTGGTGTATGGAATTATTGTGCAATAACTGCTATGTGTGATGTGCTGTGGAAGCCCAAACTGACATTACTGTTGCAATTAAATCCTGAAAGCCCAGAACCTTAATTCCTCGTCTTCTTATGTCACAGGAAACCTTGTCATGGCACTGTATGGTTGTTTTATGATTTGCAATTATTTTAAATTTCGATGTTTTGAGTTGAAAATCTGAAAATAAAGTTTTTTAAAAAAATGTATCCCAAACTGAACTTCATAACTCTTACTAAATACAAATCTTTCCAGTGACTTTACTTACTCATGCCTGCAATTCTAACAAAAAGTGTAAACACAAAACATAAGCACTTCAATGTCGTGTCACACTGGACCACTCTTACCAATTTATTGCTTTCACAAGGGGATGTCCTAAAATGGCTAAAGTTTTGAAAGGTTTCTCTTTTATTAGAAATTATCAGTAGATATGAATGATGTCAACAACTTTCATCCAGTTACTTGCTTACCTTTTCTAACTAGAATCCGCACAAGTTGTTTCAGTTTGTCAAGTATAACAGTCTTCGCTATAACCACCCATCTGATTTCAGAGCATCACCAAATCAGTGGTCTTTTAAAATATTGATAATGTCCTATGCATCTTTGTCAGTGGACATGCCTCCCTATTGGCACTAAATGATTTTTGACATTCTCTTTCATGGTTTAAAAAAATTAGATGAGCTTCTAAGATTGCTGGAATGATTTAAATTTTGTCTGGCCAGTTGCGCTGTAACCAATTTCCTGTACCACAAGGAGGCCCTCAAGGATCTGTTCTAGCCCTTCACTAGTTAACCTCTATCTTGTCGCTAGTTGACTTCATTAAAGAGTCTGGTCTTTTACATCCCCAGTAGGCGGTGACTCCCAACTATGTTTGGAGGTGTCCTCTTCCATGAGGTCACCCTTTTTAAATTGAACATCAGTAATAATCATTCATGAGTAACTCCCACCACCTTAAATTTAATGGAGACAAAACTGGGACTGGCAGAACTCAACTAGCATTTGAGACGGCGCACCTGGTATCAAACGTGCTAGAGTGCTTGGTTTTACTTTTAATAACTGGCTCAGTTAAGGCTGAAAATGCCAGTGCAATGACTAATGCCAGTGTCATAGAAACTTAAGACTAGAGGGATGTTTTTGAGAGAAGCATACACTCCTCCATTCAAGCAGGAAAAAAATCCCTAGGAAACATACAAGGCTTTTGCTGCAGGTGGCCTCCAAAGTGGATTCACAAAAGATCTCTTCTGCAAAAACAAGGCAGGTATAGCAGATGCGGTCGGGACACGAAAAGAGTTGGCTCACCAAAGATCTGACTCTACAGGAAATCCTGGTTATAGCAGTGTAGATGGTTGAAGTTCTGTTCTTACCAACTGTACTGTCATGTAATGAAAACTGGAAAATGGGTGCAGGCACGGATCCAGGGAGATCCTGCAGCAAATTTGGTGAGATCTGCAAGCACATACCACCCACATCATTATTGCAGTAGTTGTAAATGAAACCGGAATGAGAATGGGGTAATTAAATCTTTTCACGGCTCCCAGGCAGGATGCAGCTTCATTTTTATTTAAGAACTCAGACGACCATGAAGGAAGAAAGCTTCAAAATGGGCTCACTGCTGTCAGTACTAACACACTTAAGAAAGAGGATTACACAACTAAATTCAGGTAAAGGATGCAGCTAACTATACCCATGCTCACCCAGTGGCAAAGAACCTGGAGATTTCGTTAATAATGGAGCACACTGCTCATTTACCTTATTGCATCTTGATATAAAATCTGCACATAGTGTTTTCAGAGTACCGACTGGCAGCAGAAACCCACCACAGAAGGCATATAAAACAACCACTGCCTAGATCAGTGGTCTCCAAACTTTTTTATGCTGCTCCCTCTCAAAAATTTTCACAATTATTTTATAAAGATGCCAATGTTTAAATATGTCTAGACATATTTAAACATTGGCATCTTTATACATTGCAGTTCAGTACTGTTACCTTTTTAAAAATGCAGAACATGCTTCTGCTTAAAACAAAGGCCTGTTCTCTGTATAATGCTGCTTTTGGCCAGAGTCTGGCGCCCCCCCTAGGGTCACTTGAGGCCCCCCTAGGGGGGCCCGCTCCCCAGTTTGAAGACCTCTGGCCTAGATCATCTATTTCCACATGCAGATACAATTGAAATCTGCTGTAGGGCAACATTAAGCACAACCAGGTTACACTCAACTGCTGCTTCACAGGGAACTCGCGGCATCATCTACTATACGCTTCATGGCTCTGTCTCCTTTTTACACTTGATGGGTTCCTAGTACATTCTACACACCTCCATCCTGCACAATTTCCTACAGGCAAAATATGCCAGAAACTTCCACAGAGTAGGTTTTTCATTGGAAGTCCAAAGCCAAGATGCTTCTCATATCATGTCTTACAGCTTTCCAAGGTGAAAGTCCTTTGTCTCCATTCAAGGGGATCTGATGACTTTGCATAGTATACACTTTTTTCACGCCTGCTTAGAGTGTCTCATTACTTTTACTACTTGTGTTTTTCTGCCCATCAAATAGTTATTCTTGATTCCCTGTTGTGCAGGTAATTTCTCACAAAATGACATCCATAAGTATTCCTGGCCACATTGTGTTTAATATTCAGTTTCACTTAGTAGGAAGTAAAGTTGGCAGCACACATATATCTGTGAGTGCTATCCTCAAGGGAAACTGGATAGTTTTCATGCATAGGTGTTTTTCGTCCTGGTCAGCCCCCCAATTCAGGGAAGGATTGCAGCAGCAGCTGTAGGATAGCTGATACGGACATTGAACATTAACAAAACACCTCTGAATACTGTTTAGTGGCAGTAGCTTCACCATTGGTAAAGCACTCTGTCACCTGTGGGATCTAGTCCTGGTTGCAGGGAACATTCCAGTGACCTAACGGCATAACTAGCTTTCCATACAAGTGCCTCAGAATATGTATCTAGGTCTACCATGGACCCCTCAGGAAAATAGTGAATTGGTGAGGAATAAAGTGAAGTCTCAGAAATGTCTCTCCTTTTTTTTTACTCTGGCTACCTGCCACAACTTCTGTATTCCAGAGAGTTCAGAATCTGAGTAACAGGGACAACCTAGTGATCATGGAAACTGAGATTGCTTGCATACGGGCTACAGCTGAACTCTGTATCTGATAGTGACTTCTAGCCGCAGATTCCTTACCTTAGAACCATCCCCAGGCATCAGACTGGATCTGGAAATTGTTTGTGAGCAGTACCCCTGTGCTGATAGGTGGTGGTGTTTGCTCCACATGACAGTGTTGGCTTCATTTGCGCTGGAAGTGATGTGCTCAGTGCTTAAATAGGCGCACCCCAGCTTGCTGACATTAGTTCTTTTCTTTCCACGCCAGTCAGCGCAGACACAGAGGGAGCTACCTCAATCATTTTTGACTGACCTTTTTTCACCTTTTTTCAACTTTTTTCAACTTTTATCAGAGTCTGATTTGAGAATCTTCTCCTGGTGTGGAAGGATGTCCACTAGGAAGGCCAGCTTCAAGCTGTGCAGCATTTATCGAAAGGTGTCGGTGACGGACCTGCATCTGTTTGCCTCTGGTGCCTGGAGCATGACTACAACACGAACACCAGTGTCGACTTCTGCACCAGACACCCTCAGCTTCCCTGTCGGTCGCTGTACGATGCCATGATGGTCTTGATCCTGGCCGTGAGCAAGGTCCCGGGATTGGTCGTGGAGGATCTTCATTGCATTCAGTCGTCCGGGCGTTCAGGTAAGTCCCACAAGAAATAGAAGAACAAGACGTCGTAGAGGTTTTTGACTTCGCCCCATCCGTTGTGGTCTTCACATGAGATGATGGAGAGTCGTCATTTGAGGACTGGCTCTGCAGTTGAGCCTGCTTCTGGGCTGGCTCTGCACCTCTCCGAGTTTCTGGTAGCCGACCAACCCCTGCACAACTCTGTGAGTTCTGTGAGGCCATGCACTTTATATTTGGGCGGCCTGTCCCTGGTGGCAAGCCATGGGGCCCCGCGGGTTCAGAAGAGGCCCTTACACGTTCCCTACCAGTAGGTCCACCCTCTGTACCAGTCGGGCACCTTGGATCCACGGATGGATCCAGACAAGCACCAGTTGCACCACCTTAACCTTCCCGGTCACAATGCTGACGCTCCCTGTGCCCTCCCACAGCCCCATTCTCATCACCCACTTCATTCCGGTGCTGACTGGAGCCATGCCCTCCATATCGGAGCATGAGCCCTATACTAATGGGCTAGGACTCGGGGAGGATTGAAAGAGGTCACAGGACCCTGAAGAATACCAGCCCCTAGATCCAAATGCAAACTACTGTGAGGACATAGCGGAGGCTTGTGGCCTGCACAACTCCCCAGATACTGGTGTGCTTTCTTCTCCTAACATGGCTTCGGAGGAGGGAGCATCATTTGCTTTGGTGGTGAGAAGGGCGGCTGAGGTCCTGGGCCGACGTCTTGACAGAGGTGCTTCAACCTGGAGCGACGCCCCCTCTGAACTGCTTCTCCCTTTTAATGAAGCCCTTATTGGAGTCCTGCTTGGGACCTGGTCAAAGACCAGCACAGGGGGTTCCTTTGAACAGAACACTTGCCTGCAGCAATCGTCTCCCTTCAAGAGGCCCTCAGTTCCTCACACATCACTCCACCCCAGAGTGCTTAGTCATCTAAACCTCCACCTCCTGTGTAAATCCTGCTCATTCCCTAAAGCTCCTCCTACTAGGAAATACAAGAGCGCTGGACACCCTAGGCAAGAAAATATTGTCTTCCACTGACCTGGTGCTGCAGTCTGTGAGCACTATTTGCCTTTTGAGCTGTTATGTCCATGCTCTATGGGATTTGGTTGCGCAGGTGCTTTCCATGGTTCCGAAGGGGGCCCGGGACATACTTCCCGAAGCTGTTGCTAATGAGAGAGACGCAGCTAAGTTCATGGTCAGATGTGGACTGGATACCATCGACTCGCTGAACAGAGCGGTTTCATCAAAGATGGCCTTATGACTCCATACTTGACAGAGAACTTGCTTTTCAGGGAATGCCCAAACCTTGCTTATGGACATGCCCTTTGATGGCTCCCGTCTCTTCTGAGACAAGAGGTTTTGAACACTGGAGCACTTCAAGGACAGCGGAGTTACAGCCAGGTCCTTGAGCCTTTCCATGTCCTCTTGCCAACCTTGACACGCCTTTCACTCCTTTTGTGGCCACGGAAGGGGTTTTCTACCACGTCTTTACCCACCCAGCTACCACGGTGCACAAGCTTCTAAGCCTCTGCGTGGCTGAGGACTCTGTACCCACAGACCCAGTGGGTCAAGCTGTCAGAGGCCGAGCCAGTCCACCAGCCCCTTGGTAGCCTCACTGTCTCCAAACTCCTTCAGTTTGTCCTCTTACCATCATGGCCATGCAGTGGTAGGCAGGATACATTATCACCTGTCAAACTGGAGGTCTATAGCATCAGACTGATGGGTTCTCCAGATTGTCTGAAGGGGCTGTTCCTTCCCCTTCATGATTCCCCCTTCACCCATGCCACCCACTTGTGACAGGCTGATGGAGGACAATCTGACCTTGTTCTCCCAGACAGTGATGACTTTTTTGGCCAAGGGAGCCATAGAGAGGGTGCCGACACCTGAAGCGGGTTGTGGTTGCTATTCCCGCTACTTTCTGATGCCCAAGAAGGACAGAGACCTTCGTTCTGTCCTACACCTGTGCCCTCTTTAATTTTTCCTCAAGGAGGAGAAATTCAGAAAGCTCACAGTTGCTCATGTCCTATCTGCCCTGGAGCCTGGAAGACTGGATGGTAGCGTGGGACTTGCAGGAAGCACCCTTCCACATTACTATCCTGCCTTGCAACAGGCGTTACTAAGTTCACAGTGGGCCACGAGCAGTTTGTTTGCCGTGCTCCCTTTTGGCTGTACCAGCTCCCATTAGTTGTTCACCAAGGGGATGGTGGTGGTTGCAGCTCATCTGCGGAGATCAGGGGTGCCAGTCATCCCCTATCTCAACAACTAGCTGTTGAAGTCGGGCTCGCTGCAAGCTGTTGTCTCCCACCTCCAGGGTAAGGAAGACATCCTGCACTCGCTGGAGTTCACATTCAACATGCTGTAGTCACATCTGACTCCCTCTCAGACACTTCCTTTCATCAGAGCTGTTCTGTGTACAGTGCAGTGTTGGGCCTGTTCTCCAGAAGCTGAGAGTCCAGGATATTCAGGCTATGATAGCGATGTTTCAGCCTCTATCCTGGGTTTCGGTGGGACTGATCCCGGGGCTGCTTAGCCTCATGGCCTCCAGCATCCTGCTTGTGACACATGCCTGTTGGCATATGCAGGCTTTACAGTGGGACCTGAAGTTCCAGTGGGTGGGCAGCATCAGGAAAATCTCTTCGACATGGTCAAGATATCGAAGGGAACAGCAATAAATCTGCAGTGGTGGCTAACGAACTGAGATTGGGTCAGCGGCAGACCTCTCTCTTTTTCAACCTCATCTGACTGTGGAGGCATATAAGTCACTCCTGGGATGGGGTGGCAATCTGGGAGAGGTGGAGATCAGAGGCCTCTTGTCTCCTGCGGAATCAGGACTCCACATCAGTCTAGTGGGGCTCCAGGTGATCTGTCTACCCTCCATCAAGAGAAGACTAGTGCAGTTGTTCACGAACACCACCACCACCACCACCATGTGGTATTGCAACAAATAGGGTTGGGTGGTTTCGTGGACCCTTTGACAAGGGGCACTGCGTTTCTGGACATGGCTGAAACGTCAGGGCATTTCCCTTGTGGTTCAACACCTGGCGGGATCTCAGAATGCCAGAACGGACAAACTCAGCCAAAGATGCCTAGCGGATCACGAATAGCATTTTCATCCGAAGGTGGTGCAAGATCCCTTTCAGCAGTGGGCAGAGCCTTGGTTAGATTTATTTGCCACCACAGAGAACGTGCAATGTTAGCAATTTTGCACACTGGAGTTTTCAAAGGCAGCTCTTGCTTGAGACACTTCATCTCAAGTGGAGCTCAAGCCTCTTGTATGCCTTTCTGCCCAGAGTTCTCAAGAAGATTAGCAACGACTGGGCCCAAGTAATCCTTGTGGCTCCGGACTGGTCTCTTGAGAGTTTGGTATCCCGACCTGTTGAGAATGGCCAGTGGTCCTCCGATCAGGCTACCCAACAGCAGGGGAACCTCTCAACGTTCTACCTTCATGCGTGGAGATTGAGCGGTGACAGTTGACAGCTTTTGACAGCTTTTGACCTTCCGTCTGAAGACTACAATGTGATCTCGGCAGCCAGACATCCCTCTACCAAGACTGCATACCCCTGCTGTAGGGGGAAGTTTGTGGCATGGTGAGCAGAGAAACAGAATGACCCTCTCTTTTGTTCTCGTCTCTCAAGTCCTTCTTATCCTTTCTCTCACCCAACTGGGCTCTGAGTGTCAGTGAGCTTCAGACAAGCTGGTTCTACACACTGAGGCCTCCTTTTTGCCAAAAATCATCTCTCCCTTTCATGTGAGCAAACCCATCACTCTGCCTACTTTTTACGCTTCATCAAATCCCTCCAAGGAAGAGTAGCTACTTCACCATCTGGACCCAAAAAGAGCGTTATTGGTTTGCCTTGACTGCACAAGAGTTCCGGGTGAACGACCAACTCTTCATGGAATATGTTGGAGTGAATAATCAAAAGGCCGTACAGGAACAGATTGATTGTGCATTGCATTAAGATCTGCTACAGACTGGCCAAGAAGCAACTGCCTTAGGGTTTGTGTTCTCATTCTACCAGAGCCAAGGCTGTGACCACTTCATTAGCATGCAGAGTTCCAGTCCTGGACATTTGCCAGCCATCAGTGTAGGGGTCTCTGCACACGTTTAGCAAGCTTTACTGCCTGGACAGTCAGGGTTGTAGGACTTTTTAGTGTGAAATCATTTTCCAGACACATCTCTAGGGATGTATTGGTTGGCTATCTATTCTAAGGTAAGGAATCTGCAACTACAAGTCTCATTCCTACCCGTTCTGTGAACAAAATCATATGGACAGGGCTATTCTACTTTCAGGGCCCTGGTTCTCCACACCAGTGGTCAGTGTTCTTCGTGGCTCCGTGCTGTTTGCATGGAAAGTTGCGGAAAGAAACTGACGTCAGTGTACTCGGGTGGCTCCTATATAGGCACTACACATGTCATTTGTGGCACAGACAACGCCATACATAACCAACCAATGCCACCTACCTGTGCACAGGGGTACTGCTCTTGAAAACTTTCCAGAACCAGTCTGACACCTGGGGATAATTCTAAGGTAAGGAATCTGTGGCTACATAGTCTGTGCCAGATAAGGTGTTACCAAAGGTAAGTAACCTGTACTGTAAGTCATTGTCAGCCAATGAAGCTTAGCCTCCAGCTTATTCCTTTGATAAAGACCACAGATGTTCTAGCACCATAAGTGATTTCTCCAGCTTGTCAGAGCCATTCAGAAGGATAACCATCTGAGCCAGTACTCTCTGTCACCTCAATATGTTATTAGCCATGGCAGGTGAGCATGGGATATGCATCGGTCTGACTTTGTGTTGCATGAAAGATGGACTCACGAGTGGGAATGAGCAGCATCTTCCCATCTACTACCACTCAAAAGCCTAGATTTGGTATTTGCTGCAATGTTAGCAGTCAACCTTTATTATGGGAGTTCAGGCACATATGGCAGCCATCTTAAAAGAGAATTTACCTAGTCACCCCTTGGCATTTTGAGGAGACTCTATTCTGCAAGGGATCTTATAGAACAACACCTAAATCATATACAGATAGTTGACTCTGGTAAATATCTTTTTTTGCTGCTAGTTTAGTAAACTATGTTCATTTCTACACTGAGACATTTGAGAAGCCAATCTAATTCCAAAAGTGACACTTCATACAACACTTTTCCTCCATACATTTGTAATGAATAAAGTGGACTCCATATAGGCATTACTGCTGCAGTCTTTTTTTTAATTAATAATTCTGTGTTTTGATTTTCACAATACAGAGCAAGCATAATATGATTATCTCTAGAATCATAGTGGGGACCACAACCAGCCACGTCATCTCCATCTAGCAGTATTCAGTGCTACAGCAAGACTGGTCACAGACGAAAAGATATTCAATCAAATTATGCCACTTCTATGTAATCTCATCTGACTTTTACTGGAGACCATAATAATAATCATAATTGACTGCATAATGTAGAGATCCACCCAGCAAAGATAACCCTACTACTTGGCAAACCTTTTGACACTCACCAGTTGATTCAGAGACTCCAGAACCAAAAGCATCCCACTGCTACAAACACGCAAGCATAGAACAGATCCTTCTCGGGAGCGGCAACAATTTGTAGAACTGGATAACCCACGTAAGACAACTTTACATAACTTGTGAAGGGGCTTAAAAATGTTCCTATTCACAAAATGCAAGCTAAATACTAGCTAGATCTTTGCATATTTATTGTAGGCAAACTTGAACATTTCCGATACCCATAGTATTGCACTGCATAACTACCCCATCTAGCCTACAAACCATACCCTTTTTCGCCCCATCTCGTACCTCTGCTCATGATACTTTTACTGTAACATGTTTAGAAAATGTGATGTTTGTATAATTATTATAATTGTAATGCGCATACACACTGGTAGGTTATACTGCACTGCAAAAGAATGTTAAATAAATGTGTGGTATTGAAGTGTCAAAGAACTCTAAAAACAAAACTTTTAAAAATGCACCGTTATACTATTTTATTAGAGCGTTCTCACCCAACACAAACTGGGTAACGTGCAACAAGAGTATGTGAATAAAGTGGAAGACAGTAACAAGATTGCATGGAAATATTTTTCATGTTGAGTGAAGTTAGTCCCTGCACCATTTCTACAGCGGTAACTGTTTGAGCAGTGAATTTACTCCATCTATTTTCAAAGAAGAATAGATCCTGCATTAGATCCTGTGTATATTATCCTTAGGGACTCCATTTGCAATTTGCCATTTATACATTGTGTTTTAGGATCTGCTGCTCTCCAACTCAGAAGAAAGCACATTTTACAAACCACCAAAGGATTCTTGATCTACCTTTTCCACTGGCTTGTTACGTTTCACAGGCCAGGTTTATTATGAAGTAATACTGAGATGACAATAGATTAAACCTACGTTCTTTGGTACAGATCATGGTTTCCTAGATTGATGCACCTTATTGTACAATTTAGAAGCAAGATTAAAGTACAGGATCCGGATCGTAGTCAGGGTGCTGACTCCCTCGGGCTTTAATCATGCAATTATAGTAGATCAGACCATTCCTTCTCTTCATATTCTCTGTACGGCTTACACTGCCAGTAAAAGCTCTCTGATCTCCTACTCACGATTCTGTTGCCATTATATTGCACAGTCAAGATATGATGTTTCTGTATTGTCTCCATCAGGTCCATGAAAGACCGCATCCGGGAATTCATGGAAATGTGATGGAAGGGACCCAAGCAGCTTAATATGTTGTGTGCTTGTATGGTACAATGCCAATTTTGTGAGCCTTCCAGGTGTTCTTTAAACTGCAACGCTTGAAAGGATTGCCTTAACGGAGCAGGTCTTGAAATATGTTTGATATCAACTGCACCTCACTCATATCCTGTATCTGGATTGTTAAGTGTACTGTAGTCTCAGTATTGGTACCTTTTGTACCCTGCACACAGGGAAACGTTTAAATAAATGAAGCCAACGGGGTAATTTCTTTCGTACTTAGTTTCTTGAATCCGTCCATCTTTCACTCATTACTCCTCATTCCTTTCTATGTTTATTCTCCTTTGCTTATTCCTCGCTTAGGTCACTTACTTTTTACCTGTTAGTCAAATCCTGAGCACTCTCTCTCTGTCTCTCTCCCCCCTCATGTGCTTTTACATTCTACCCTTCCTCCTGTTCTCAGTCCTCTACTCAAGAACTTGCCTAGCAAAACTGTAGCATTTTTGCAGTGATCCCACAAATAAGGAAGCGATTTAGCTATGATTGTTTAATATTGTCATGTCCTGTACAATATAAGGTACTGTTTAAATATCTCCTAATCTCTCTCATCATCCCCCAACTTCACAATCCAATTTAAGTTGATCTTTTACCTCCGTATCTTCATCCCCAACTCCCTGTTAAACCGTCCCTCTTGGGATACTTTAATTTACATTGATATGGCGTCGCTAGCAAACAATATAAAACCCTCAGCAGTTTCTATCCACTTGCACGCCCGCTTCTAGGCTAATGCATTATAGGGCTCCGAAAGGCAAAACACGACCTTCTCCTCTTCTATAGGTACTGAGATCGAAATCCTTCAAAATATTGGTGATGCCAGTATTTACATTTATGTACTCAAAAGAGGTAACCGCACTGGACTGAAGATCTGCCTTGTTGACACATGGACTTACATGATCAGCCTTAAGCCCTCTTAATCATTTTATGCACAGCTGCCTCCTAATCCTCTTTATAATGGCACTCCCATGCATTGTTTCTTAACCAGATGGCCCAAGGAGGGACAAACGTAAAGCAGTTACCCACAAAAACAATGGATTTTTGAAAGGCGAGCCCATGAACGAGTGATAGTGATGGGCGTGCGCTGGGCATGGTTAAAGCCCAGATACATACCAACACGTCGATGTGCTCAACCCAAAAAGAGGTCTTAAACTTGTTTTTCAAAGAAATATAAATTCAGAATCCCATTATGAAACAGTTTAGATTTTATTTGGAGCTGAATGAATGGGAGCGTAAAAAAAGAAAGAAGCAGAGTCAGGGGTAGTGGAGTGAAGGACAAAAGGGTTTCAGTGCAGCCCTCTTTGCAAGGTTATTGATGTTTACTCTTAAAAAAAGAACTGGTTTGTACCACATGGTATGTGCCATTTGTCAAGGAAATTTCAGTCAACAGTTTTGGTCAAATGGTTCATCAGGATTGGCATTTTTAGGACTTGAGGTTCCCAATTTTTTATATCTTTCTTACTTTTAGGGAACCGTTTGTAGTTGAATGTGAATTTTCCTACAACCCTGTGTAGGGAGCTGCAACTTTTCATGTGAAGGAACCATTGGTGTTTCTGTGCCATATTGACCCAAAACTTCAAAAATAGAACCCTTTGAGGTCCACCATGCCTGAAAAACAATTTAAAATCTTGTTCTTAACTCCTTCAGTGGGGTTCCTTGGCCTTGTCACTATACACTTTGGAAGAGTATATTTTCAGCCATAGGCTACATCACAAACCCCCATACCTCTCCACAATATCTTGGTTTTATTACTGGTTGAGCTTTGCATATAGCTGTTAATACTTGCATTGACCAGCATGTCTTAAAGGATTTGTACAATTTATTCCATCAGCCGATTAAATCAGCATAATTAAAGCTTTTTTTGTTTGGTCTTCCAAACAACAGATACAACCCTAACAGTAAAATTTGGAGAGGAATTCAAGAATGTTTTTATGAAGTCTAAATAATTTTCTTTGGGAGAGTTTTTTAAACTTCATCAGAACAAAGGTCTTCCCCCTCATTGATGGCTAGGGCTATCAAAATAGCAAGTCACTCCTTTCAGTGACTCGCACACTGAAATTTCCGTTTGCAATTGGAAAAGAACAGTACTATAGAAAAAAGTGATTGTAGTTTAGATTCTCAAAATTCTTTTTAACTTTTACATACTTGGCACATATAAACAATTATGTGACAAGCTGGCCAACTTTAACTTTACATTTGAAAACATTTGCATGGGCATTTGCCCATGAATCAGGTTGACATTAGCACAAGTCTTCTGGATTAGATTCAAAAGAAAGATAAACTGATAGTTGACCAGGTCACCCCTAGTTCCTCCTTTGGCAAACTGGGATAATGGTGACATTCCTCTAGGAGGGTGCAGTATGGTGGGTCCCCATGTATGCCGTTGATAACCCAGGAATGTATCGCTCCTCTTGAGGCAAATTGTCAGCATTTGCTCAGGCTAGATAAAAGTATGGGTTGCTGGACTCCAAGAGTGTACCAGGGCCTCCTGTGAATTCTGGCACTTTAGCTATATAAGCACCTTTTCCTGAAGCTACATGATCAAAGCAGTGGGAGGCTTGATTGTTGGAACTTTCATGATGAGAGAGACCTGGGGAATGTTTGTCCTGCATAACTAGGGAGTCACAGGAAAACGTTGTAGATACGCCTTAATTGATAAGGTTCTCTGCCGCCTTTGTTAGGAGAAGCCACTGTAGACTTGTGGTGTTTGCAGCCAAGTGTTCTGATTTTATCAATGCCTCCACCTTGACCATTATAGAACTAGGAGGTGGGGATAAGCTTGTTGTACGGCTATTTCTACAATCCTTATGGTTTTCCTACTTTTTGCAGCCTTTTAGGTAGAAATTCCAGCACCTGGAGGGAAAGGATGTTTCAAAGTCCACCAAGGGAAGTTTGACTGCTGGAGAAATAGGTCCACTGACACTGGTGTACACAATCATTCATCTTCACTAGATGGGCGAGAGTCTCAATTCAACCACTTACGACCCTTGTGTCTTGTTGATCATATTTTAAGAAATCAAGTCAGTCCTGTTTTCTTTTCCCAAAAGCACTTGGATTTTCTCTGACCTCATGAAGATTCGGTGCTCATGAAGCTGGGTATTGAGTTGTTCCCAAAAGCGATCACTGAGGACTTCAGGGCTTGCTTCGTTATGGAGGATGAAAGCCAGACAGTCTTATGACTATTTTAGACCTACAGCACTGACCTAAATTCTCTGTCCCCCTCCATTGCCGGCTTTGTACCCTAGACTTCAAGCATACCTACTTTCATATCCACTTTTGTTTGAGCCGCAGATGCATTAGAAGTCAATTACCACTACTCTTTTTCAGATTGATTTCTGTGAATTTTACAAAAGTAATATTGATGGTTATGTCTATTTGTGTAACACACTAATCACCCGTGAGGTGTGTAGGTGAGTGTCCCCTCAGTGACAACCAGTTTAGGTGAGGGACCCTAAACATCTGTGCCTCTGTGTGGTGTGAGCATCCTCCCACAGAGTTTCCTAGATTGCCTGAAGTAAGCAACACACCTCCAGTATGATCTGGATGAGCCTGTTAGCCCAGGTAATTGAGCACCAGTTCCAATTCCAAATGTCCACAGATTATTACCAGATTATTCATATTAAGGTATTGGACTCCAAATAGCCTGGAGCACCTTTACTTTTGAATAGAAGAGATATTTCCCTGCTTAATATTGATGTTCTTCTAGTGCCATACATTTCCTGTTCTTTTTGCTTTAGACAACACCCCAGTCCCATCTCATAAAGCAAAGACACTGGATGAGAATTAGAGGCAGGTTTCATTTTCTTCATAAACAAGGTAGTCCGGATAACTATTTTTTTTAACTATCAGTACTCTGTAAGATCCTATAAGACATACAATTTTGTCATATTATCACACCGTACTTGAGGGTCTCAAGGTGATGAGGTCATCGACATAGTAAGTCTGCAGGCACACCGCTGGAGAACTTAGGTTCCAGGCGTGGACAGGCACAGATTGTCTTGCCGTTGGTGTGCCTTCAGTGCGGATGGGCAGCTGCAGTGTTTAAGAACACTTTAATGAGGCAGGAGGGGTCTGTGTCCTCCCAGATGCACATCCCAATGAGAAAATTAGAAAACAGAGGGTGGGGAAGTGAATAAAAATACAGACTCGAGCTTGGCAGCTTCGACCCCAATCACCAAATCCCCTTAGCGTTTTCAGGAAAGTAAACAGCAACTAAAATAACAATAAGAAAAAATAAACCATGAAGTCAATAAAAGTAAAAATAAAAAAAGCTATCTATAACCTCCAAGTCCTAGTAGGTGCTTAGTGTGGAGCCAGACCTTTCCTACAAAATATTCAAGGAAAATCAAAAAGAAAACAGGTGCCAAATCAAAGGACTTAACACCGAAAAATTAACACTGTTCAGGGAGCTTGTAGAATGTAAATTGGAGCTCATAAATGTGGAGAAGTCTCTCAAGAATCACATATTTGCATCGCACAACATACCTTTAGTGGCATAGACATGTGAAAGGGTATTGACGTTTTTCAAAGAAAACAGAGTTGTACCCAACAGGGTGGATCCTGGCTGAAGAGGATGAGAGGTGTGCTGCAAAACTGCCTCCAATAGTACATATTTTGAATCCAGACACTGTCCTCTAATTTGCTGCATAGTGATTAGGCACAGGTTTGCATAATGTCCATAATCGAGGATAGAATGAAGACTGATCCATATTTAAGTCTGCAATTGATCTTGATCATGCACTACTTCCTAATCCCTAGTTAACAAAGCTTAGACCTACTGAGCACGTTTGTACCTAAACCTTTTCAAGGGTCGCCTATCTAGATACACATGCATCCATGACATCCAGTGCTCTAGTTTAACTGCTTATTAGGAAAGGAACACCATGTTCCCTATTAAGAGCCACATATGGAGCAGCAACCGCTTTCGACCGGTATAATGTGGATGAAATGTTCCTTTTCGTTTTTCTAATTGTTTTATTTTTTTTGTGCCAGATATTATGCAAAAACACATTCATCACACATAACCTCCATCCGCAAAGGAATACACAAGCAATATTGTCTCTTTGTTGACTACTATACTACATATGAATACATATCTAGAAATCGCCTAACACCAATCAGTAACTGTCTTATATAAAACATTCACCTCTTAATTAGGCCTTCATTGACTTCTGGTATTGGATGAAGCTATATCTGTTATCTATTTTCATTCAATAGACCAAAAAGATGCTCACATTTCTCTCACATACATCCCATTTCACTACCACCCATTGTGGTGTACTTTTTTCAAAAATAACATTGTTGAGTTGTCTACCTTAATGCAAGTGTGATAGAGTAAATTAAGGTACAGAAAGCAGGGTAGATGCTTGTGTTTTCAAAAATTAATGTTTTTGTGGTTAAGGAATTTGTCAGGCATAAGGACAATCAAAAAGCCACAAATAACACAGTAGCCTTAGCAGTGTTCTATGTGAAGCACAACCCTCCAGGAAATAGATGTAAATAAACATATTTAACTATGAGTGCACCATCAAATGGTGCATTAAAATTATTAAACGTAATCTTCTTAATCGGTTTTAAAAATCAGTTTAGAAGCAGCGGATTGTTATATATTTTGTCTGTGTGCATACTTGGAGAACCGAGTGCTAGGTGCTGAATAAAAATAAAAAGTTGCGTTTATGCATCCTTTCACTTTAGAGAGTAATTTAATACTAGCGACCTTACCCAGTTTACCACCAATAAGTAGTCTTTTTGTGTGTAAATTATTTAATATATTTAAATTTGTTTGTCATGTGATAGAAGGGCTTGCTGGGTTGTGGATTCGCCTGTTTTCGGTGAAGAGGAGCCTTGGTTTTGTTTGCGTTATTTAAAAAATATATATATTTTCTTTTTCTCCTCAGAAATCTATATCCCAAATTTGCATCACCGTGGGCATCTTCACCTTGTCGGCCTCAAGATATCGGTATGGAAACTGATCAAAACCGTGATGCTTATCAATATGTTTGGTAGATTTATGCCGTACATTTCAGAATTCATTGCCATTCTTTTTTTCAGACTTCCACGTTCCTTCAGAGTATTTAACTAACATCCACATAAGGGATAAGGTGAGTTTGCTTTCCTAGTCGTAAAAATAGTTCTATGCAGCCAGAAAGTGGCCCGATTGACTTAGCAAATATGAACAATATCAAAAACTACTAGGAAATGTAAGCATCAAATGTTTGAAGAAATGTAAATGCACTAAATTTCATGAATCTGTATCCCCAGTATATCTATCTAAACATATATCATAAACATAATGGATAACTGTGTAATGTGGTCAGACATTACCATGAAGGGGTTCTGGTGACATGAGAAACCGCACGGAGGAAGGGTGAGAAGTTTGTAAATGTCACCAGAACCCCTTGATGGCAACATAGTACTATATAACATGTTTCCCATTATGTATTTTTATAGTATGTATTTGTTTGGGGATAGAAATCTGCTTTCTTAAAATTGCAGCTGAGAATAGGCAGTTAATTTCAATTAGAACAATTACATTTCATGAATAAAAACAATGGGCAATTTTGAGGACTAGAGGATTTATGCATTTCTATTATTGCGGTGTTTATCAAGTAGTTATGGATTTACTGCAGTTGGCACATAATCTGCATAATTTACTGTTTTACAAAAATAATTTCTTGCCATACTGGCTGAAAATAATACTAAAAGAGTATGTGTCACATAATTTACATTTTTACTGCATAACTAAGAAAACCTTACTGCATAAAGTTGGTCCTCCATGCTATAATTGGTCCCCCATGCTGTATAATTTGGCCCTCCATACTGCATAATTTGGTCTTCAGTGCTGCATTATGATGAAATCTGTATTTCACCAGGAACTATGAAAAGCAATTCCCATATTTCATGGTAAAATGTAACAGTGAATATGGGTTTTTATATCACTGCATTTTGTGCAACAAATGCACCCAAAATGTAGTATATACATTAACACACATACACTGTGTATGTCTTTGGGTGTTTTATCGTGCAAAATGCAATATATTGTTTGAAACCCGATGTGTCGCAGACACCTGTGAGATATAGAAACTATTTCACAAGACTTTGTAAAATGTATAAAATATTTCACAGTTATCTGTAAAAAGAAAAAATAGGTTCCATCATGTTAACGAGAGTGCCAAAACATTGTACTCCGCTTTAACGTTGTCAATTATTTAATCAACATTCTTGTCACGACAGGTAAATTAAAACTCAACATTGTAATTCCCAGCATTGTTAGCTGCACATTGCAGAGAATAGTTTCAATAATCTCTTCCTTCTACAAACGGAATGTGTTTTCAAGGAAAGATTGTTTTCCTAAATTCCACTTTCTTAACAACAAAATTATTTAACTTTTTTTCTATAGAAAACCGAAATAATAAAATCTAGTATTTCACAAATTGCATTAAAAACATATCCATTTATGAAAACACGACCTTTTAACCCTTTTACTGTGGAGGACAAGATGCAGTGTTCACGTCTTCTACAGCATCTCCCTAGTGCTCTGGACATGAGCGTCTTATCCTTCCTCCCGAGATAGAAGATTCTTCTGCTGATTGCAACAGAAGGATTTCCCATTTTTGAATGGAAAAAAACTTCAGGATGTAAAGAAAGACTTCCCTTTGCTTTTATTTTGTTTTTTTCATTTTGTGTGACATGCTGGGGCATGGGGGATCATTTTTTTTTTAGGGTGGAGCTTGTGAAGGCATGCTCTAGCGCATGCAACTCGCTTGCAAGTCTCTTTTGTGTACAGTAAAGGGGTTGGAGCCCTCCTGTCGCGTACCATTTGTTGCCTTGAGTGGCACTTTTCTTTACATCCTCATAATTCGTCACTTCAGGGAAAACATTGTTTCCCTTACCCTCTGTGAAGCAGGGACCAAGCACGGATTTATTCAACTTAATCAGTGCCCGTCCGCTGCTCCTGATGTGATTGAGGTACTATTTTGTTCTTTTGAACTTCTATTGCCCGAAAAACAGAAGGTTTGTGACTGGCAAGAACGTGCCCAGCAGGACAAACAAAATTGCAGTTTTATTTTTTATAGCTAATTTATTATTTTTTTTTTTCAAAGTCATCTTTTCTCATTTTCCGCTCATTTTTTTTTCTTCTGTTTTTCCTCTTGCCAATTTTATCCAAAGATGATGATTATCTTGTTTAAAATATTGCAAATCAACATTGTTTCTTTATGTGTAATTTCTGAAATGATAATTTAATACATAATTGTGCAATGCACTCAAATCCACCCACTACAATGCACCCCACCTTACCCCAAACCAATCCACCTCACTACAGTCCAACTCATTCCAATCCATTCCACTCCAACCTACCTCACTCAAATCCTCCCAACCCACCCCAATCCAATTCACCACACTCTAATCCAAAACAATCTGTCCCACTCTAGTCCAAAACAATATGTCCCCCTCCAATCCAAAACAATTTGCTCCACTCCAAACTACCTTACTCCAGTCTGCCCCACTCCAATCCAAAACAATCTCCCCACTCCAGTCCAAAACAATCTGCCCTACTGCAATCTGCCCCAATCCAAAACAATCTGCCCCACTGCAATCTGCTGCACTCCAATCTAAAAAAATCTGCCCCATTCCAATCCAAAATAATCTTCCCCACTCCAATCCGCCCCACTTTAATAAAAAAAATACCAGTCTACCTCACACAAAAACAATCCACCCACACCAATCCAATCCACCCAAATCCAACCCAGTCCAAACTACCTCACCGCAATCCACTTAAGACCTGTCCACCCCTCTCCAATCCAGTCCACCCCAATGAAGTCCACCGCTACCCTGATTCACCTCACTCCAACCCAGTCCATCCTACTCCAGTCCAGTCCACTCCACATTTATCCACCCTACTCCAGTCCAATCTGCCCCACTCCAACCCACCTTAATCTACCCCACTTCAATCCAGTCCACCCTCTCCAATCAATTCACCCTACTCTCGTCCACTCCACCCCACTCTCATACACTCCACCCTGCTCTCGTCTAATCCACCCCACTCCATCCAGTCCACCCTACTCTAATCATGTTCACCCCACAACAGTCCAATCCACCCCGCTCTCATCCATTCCATCCCACTCTCATCCTTTACACCCAGCTCTCATCCAATCCACCCGGCTCTCATCCAATCCACCCGGCTCTCATCCAATCCACCCGGCTCTCATCCAATCCACCCGGCTCTCATCCAATCCACCCGGCTCTCATCCAATCCACCTGGCTCTCATCCAATCCACCTGGCTCTCATCCAATCCACCTGGCTCTCATCCAATCCACCTGGCTCTCATCCAATCCACCTGGCTCTCATCCAATCCACCTGGCTCTCATCCAATCCACCCGGCTCTCATCCAATCCACCCGGCTCTCATCCAATCCACCCGGCTCTCATCCAATCCACCCGGCTCTCATCCAATCCACCCGGCTCTCATCCAATCCACCCGGCTCTCATCCAATCCACCCAGCTCTCATCCAGTTCACCCAGCTCTCATCCACCTCACCTCGCTCTCATCCACCTCACCTCGCTCTAATCCACATCACCTCTATAATCCACCCCACTCTAATCCTGTCCACCCCACTCTAATCCTGTCCACCCCACTCTAATCCTGTCCACCCCACTCTAATCCTGTTCACCTTACGCCAGTCCAATCCACCTCATCTCAGTGCAATCCACCTCATCTCAGTGCAATCCACCTCAATCTAGTCCAGCCAGCTCCAGTTCACCCCGCTCTAATCCACCCCCTCAAGTACACCCCACTTCAGTCCATCCATCGACTGCACTCCAGTCCATCCAGCCTACTCCAATCCACCCCCACTCCAGTCCACCCCATTTTTGTTTATTCCACCCCACTACCATCCATCCATCCACCCACCCACTGCACTCCAATTCACCCCACCTCAATAAAATCCACCCACTCCAATGCAGCAGACCCCACTCCAATCCATCCCACTGCAGCACACAACACCCCAATCCTATCCACCCCACTCCAATTCACTCCACCCCACTGCAATTCACCCCACTCCAATTCACTCCACCCCAGTCCACATCACTCACTTCAATTCACCCCACTCACTCCAATTTAATCCACCCACTCTATCCCAGTCCAGTCCCTCACTTTATCCCAATCCTATCCACCCCACTTCAATCTATCCCATCCACCCCGCACTAATCCATCCTGTCCACCGCATACCAATCCATCCTACCCACCCCACTCCAATCCATCATATCCACTCCAGTTCAATCCACCCCATTCCAGTCCTATCCACCCTATTCCAAGCCTATCCACCCCACTCCAATCCAGTGAGTCCAACCCACGCCACTGCAGTTCAGTCTAATCCACCCCACTCCATTTAAGCCCACTCCAATCCACCCCAATCCAGTCCACCCCACCCCGCCTTTATAACTCCAATCCACCCACCCCGATCCAATCAAATTCACCTCATCCCATTTCAATCCATCCCAGTCTATCCCCATTAAACCACCCCACTCTGCTCCAATCCAATCCACCTCAGTCTACTCCAACCCATTCCACCCCACTCCACAACACACTGCCTACTCAACTCCTCCTACTCCACGACATTCCAACATATCTACTACACAACACACTACTCCCCCACTCCACTCTGACACTCCACGCCACTAATATTAGACATACTGAACAGCAGCCACAATGGTGTACAACATGGCAAAACACATTGCCAAAGCCAAAAAAGCTTTCCCATTGCTTGTTCAAAAAAGTGTGGGAACACTGGGTGGTATGAATTTTGTGTATCCCTGCATATTTCAGAACCTTGCCGTACAGAAATGTGAGGTAAAATTTGGATTTTTAGCTTTAGATTTACTAGACATTGTGGGTATATACGTTTAGTTGAATCCTTGTTAGCCACATCACAGTGGAGTCCTGAAAGTATGTTTTTCAGGTTGAGCCGACCAGACTGCATATGCAGCCTGATTGCAAAAGACCTATTGTCAGCCTACCAGATAATACAGTGGGCTTTAAAGCCCACCCGTTGGCATTACTGTCACTCTTATTTGCTTGCTTTTCATTCAGTGGCTTGCTTAGTCCATCTTGTCTGTCCCGCACATTGAGCACACCTTTTTTTATGTGTATCCTTCCATTGCTGAATTTTAAGTTACTATTCTCTTTAGCTTAAGCATTCCACAAGAGAGCATGTTTCCCAGCTGTCTCCCTTGTGTACTTCTTTCCCCTCTCCTGTGCTCGTGTTGCTCAGTCTCACCTGTGTGTTTCTTGTCCTCGCAGCTCAGTGTGGATGTCTTACCTGTGTGCTTCACCCCTGCCCTCTTTGTTAATTCCCATGCCCTCAGTGTTGCTTGCACCTCCTCGCCCTCAGTGTTGCTTCCCTCACCCACACACTGTTGCTGCACCCACCTGTTCCCTGTGTTGCTTTCCCCAACTTCACCTTCCATGTTGTTCTTTCATCCGTTCCCTCTGTGTTGCACCCCAATACTTAATCTGTGATGCTTCCTCAACCCACTTTTATAAAAAGAAAAAAAGCTTTTGAACTGCATCTTCGTATTATTTACCAATCCATCTCGGATTGGTAAGCAAAAAGAAAACAGCATGTGCTCCCTTACCAAATGACAGCACCATAGCTGTAGCTTATAGCATGTTTCTTTCTCTTTAGCCATGCAGCACACCATTGCAAATACCATTGTCAAAGCCAGTCTATTCCAAAGGCGTGGCCTATTGGCTTTGCCAGTGCTTTTAACATGACATGACAACAGACAAATCTGTCAGTATATGCCTCAGAGAGCACAGTGTCTAGCTGTTATAAACTCCTGCGACAGTATAATGGGGTTTTACAAGGATTTTCGTTTGACTGACAGATTTGTAAATGATAAAAAAGCTTGGGGTTGACGGAAGCCTTGCATTCAGTTTTTGCCGGGAGTGGTGACGCCTGCAAAAATTCAAAAAGCTGAATTATACTTTCTAAAGCATTGCATTCCCTTGAATATCTGTGGGCATTTTATGGTTAGATACGTTGCACTCTCTAGAACCTGATTTAGTGGTGATTTTGTTGTGATGTAATTAATGAATTTGCGGTGTTATGTTATAGGTTATGTAGTTTGTCTACCGCAAATGTAACTTCGAAGTTGTACAGAGGGAGTAAGAGAAAGGGAAAACATAAGTGTATGTGGGAGAAAGGGAAAGTGGCTCTGGTTTAGCTCATATGCTGCAGTGAAGGGTACTTTAGAGGCACTGCTGAGAGGGTGGGAAGTGTAGATGGAGGACATAGGAGAGATGCAAGGAGCAACAAATTAAGTTTTGTTTTGATTTTTATATCTCTAAAGCTATTCTCAAGCCACTTCAAAGTACCGACAGAGACCAGAATCTTTGGCAGTAGTGTGTGCAGTCTGGGTTGACGTGGTACTCCTGTCACCCTAAGACACTTCAAAGCAGTGGGAGAAGAAAAAAAGCACTCTGTAATTGGGAATAATATACTGGCTTGGAATGCAAAGTGATAGTATACCACTGATGTAAAGTGGGCACAGTGTAAGAGTAAGACCACTTTCACCAATCCATTTGGTCTACGAGACTGTACTTTTTATTTCAATCGCTTGTCTTGCATGAACAAGCTTCTGTGGTTTTGATAAACATTTTAATTCCCCTTCCAAGTGCACACTTTTACCATTGGAGTATTCTGTATTAAAAACACATATTGCTTAGTAATATCTGCTGAATCTTTCGCAACTTAGTTTATCGCCCCAAGTTCTTTGCCTTGGGTTCATTTCTTTAGGGTGAACCATATGATTTGAATGGGCTTTTACAACAGGTGTAGAAGGTGCAAGGGAAAAGGTGATGTAGGAAATGAGTTTGGCACTTTGCAAGATTACCTCTTATTGGAACACAAAGATTGCGCATTTAAAGATATAAGTGCACAACTTCCAGTGGCAAATGTGAATATCAGACTGGCATACTTCTCCCAGTCTGCTGTCTTTTCCTACTCCCCTCATGCTACATTACACGTTACCCTTGGTGATCTGCAGAAGTGGCTAGTCGCATTTGTTACCCTTCTGTCTCTCACTCAGCTTTTTTCAGGCTGCATCTAAACCCCTCTTCAGTGCACTTTCTAGGTTGTCTACCGATTCTCTACTGTTCAGTTCAGCTGCTTATTAAACCACAGTGGCAGTTGGTAAAG
The DNA here is from genome assembly GCF_031143425.1 of Pleurodeles waltl. Lineage (NCBI taxonomy): Eukaryota > Metazoa > Chordata > Amphibia > Caudata > Salamandridae > Pleurodeles > Pleurodeles waltl. The sequence goes on from NC_090442.1 coordinate 281,534,866, forward strand.
GGGGCATTTTGGCATCTGGTAAGTCAGCATGTCCCACTCCAGTTCTTAAGACAGCCGGGTGTTAGAAATGGGGTTTCTGGTTGGGTAGGGTATGCACCTAAGCCAGGCAGAAGCCACCTATTCTAGACAGGATAAGGGAGTTACACCTCTAAGATAAAACCCTGTTTTAGAGAGAGAGACCGGGTCGCAACGGTGAGGCTCACTCTGGTCCCACAGTAAAGCGCTCTCCAGGCGCTATGAAGAATGGAGCAAGGCGCTTTCAGGGTGCTTGCGACTGCGTGCAGAGCGCTCGCCAGGTGCTGCCCAGCACACACAGAAGGCGCTCTTCCAGGCTGTAGCTGGCAGGCAAAACGCTCCTCCTGCACTACTTCAGTGCAGGGAAACAGGGATGCAGGGGAAACAGGGGCCACAGCCCCCAACCCCTGGAGACAATATATGCAGGCACAGGTGGCAGGGCCCAGAAAAGGACTACCACAAGGAAGATGCAGTCAGTGGTAAGTTCTCCTGGTGACCCAGCAGGTCCCAGGTCAGCACAACAGCAGCAGTCCAAGGCGGTTCCTGGGGGGTCCTTCCAGCAGCGTTCTGTATTCAGTTCCAAGTGTGTCTAGATTGTGGGGAAAAATCCCCTGTACTTATAATTAGTTTACAGTATGTTTCACATAGAGAGGGGAGAGGAGGTTCCAACTAGTTTCAACTGGTTCTGGGAGTGCCCTCTCTCTCCTCCAGCACAGGCTCCAAACATCAGTTGAGGGTAAACAACCCTTTTGTGTGAGGCCAGGGCACAGCCTTTACAGATGCAGGTGTGCCCCGCCTCCCCCTTCTCTCAGCCCTGGAATACTATTGAGTATGCAGATGCACTTCTGTGACACCTCCACCCTCCCTGTGTATAGGCTGTTTGAAAAGTATGCACAAAGCCCAACTGTCACAGCCCAGACTTGGATTAGAGTCAAGCTGCACAACACCAGAGTCATAAGCTCAGAGAAATGCTTACTTTCTAGAAGTGGCATTTCTGTAATATTAATAAAAAATCCACTCACACTAGTAAGCAGCATTTCTCGCTACCATTACAACCATACCAAACATGCCTACGCCACCCCTCATAAATCAGACAATACCCTCTAGACATAAGGCAGGGCATTTCCAATGCAATCCTATGAGAAGGCAGCCCTCACAGCAGTGAGAAACCAAATAGGCTGTTTGTCACTACCAGGACAGGCCACATTACTAGACAGCTGTCCTGCCTTCTACATACATAGCACCCTGCCCATTGGGCTAGCTAGGGCCTCCCTTAGGGGTTACCTACATGTTGTAAAAGGGGAATTCTGGGCCTGGCAAGTAAGTTTAGATGCCAGGTCCCTGTGGCAGAAAACTGTGCACGCAGGCCCCGTGCTAGCCGGCCTGAGACAGGGTTGAAAGGCTACTTCAATGGGTGGCGCAAGCAGCGCTGCAGGCCCACTAATAGCATTTAATTTACAGGCCCTGGGTATAGAGATACCACTTTACAAGGGACTTAAATTAAATATGCCAATTAGGTATAAGTCAATCATACCAAGTTTACAAGGGAGAGCACATGCATTTTAGCACTCATTAGCAGTGGTAAAGTTTCTAGAGTCATAACGTCAGCCAAAAAGGGTCAGAGAAATAAGGAGGAAAAGGCAAAACGTTTGAGGAATGACCCTGTAAAAAGGGCCTAGTCCAACACCAGGGATCCTTCATCCACCAGTAAACCAACGTTTAGGATCGCTTTGGGATAAAAGTGTAGGCTCCGCTGTTTTTTATTTTTTTAAACTGATTTGCACATTCTCCCACAGCATTGTATTAGATATAACTGTGCATATCTAGATTGCTAGTACCTGTATCCATTCAGCATTTCCTCTGGCATGGAGATCAGTTCACCTGGGCATAGTTAAAAGCTTGCGTGAGGTCAGGGGTTCAGCAGTAGAGTGACCTAGTGAAGGCAGTCCCAGTGCGGCCTGCGGTCAGAGGGTCGAGTGGAGCCCAACTCTGCTTAAAACATTTTTTTCCTATGTATTTTCAAAGTGAAGAGTGCCGCTAGTAGACACACTTGCATTATTTTGGATTCAAGCAGGCCACTTTTGTAAAGTTGGCTGGGGGCAAGGAAGGGCTGCCAAATAAACGTTTCTCATTTGTTTTATGGGATGTCAAAAAAGTTGACACATTCTTGGAAATGCCATACAGGCCATTCTGTCACAGATGTATGTAATTCGGTGGACCTTATCACAGAGAAATCTTCATGAGGCAACAATCTAGTTATGGATTAACACCTAGGGTCATCAACAAGCCACCTCAAACCTCATAAAAAAAATTAAAAAAAATAATTTCTAATTGGTTTTCAACTTCTGCCATCAAGCATACTGATAAATGATTTAATCATCAATGTTTCAACTGTACAGCTTCTTTTGGCATCATATAAACTCTGTCCAGCCAACTGAAGGTTACTACTCGGGCGTTCCAGAGAGCCCTCGTCAAGATGGCTGCACATTAGTGTAGCTCTGCCAGCCAGAAACATAAATCCTCTCATAATCCTGAAATAGGATAACCATCCACCTGCATCAAGAGTGGAATATTGCTGCTGACATCTCAGTAAGCCTCAAAAGAGACGTCTGGGGCGATATTCAAGCTGGGCAGCGTCTTGAGCCTAGCTACTGCGCCCGGGCCGTGCAACTGCAACCGGGCATCGGACGACCCTGTCTGCCATCGGCCTCGCTACCTGCTGACCTGTGTTGCTGTGTATAACAGGGAAAAGTAAGGAGCTGGGTGCCAGGTGCCCTGATACCATTGTGCCATCCCAGGAGGTGGGGAGCGCCGGCACTAGCGTGTATTTGGCCTCTACGGGGGACTGCAGCTGTTGCCTGGGCGGCAGCACCTGTGAGCAGCAGAAAGATCCCCTCTGACAGGACGGAGGACCTCCACCTACCTTGCCAACTGCTCTCCATGTAGTGGGCCTGCAGCTCTGGTGAAGAGAGAGGCGACTGCTCAGGGAAACTTGACATGGCCCGATTTCACTGTAGAGGCCTGCTGTGTATAAATTAAGACCGTGAAGGCTGTCCGAGCTGACTAACAGGTGGCGCACGTTTAAGTAAGGCAATCTAGATCCCTTGAGCTGCAGTGCCACTGACGACAGGCTGTACGAAGTGAAGTGCCAGATGAGAGAAATAGACTTCCAATATATTGTTGAGGTATGCAACTGCTTGAAAAAGTAAATAACACCTGTTACTAATCTTTTGTGGGGAGTGCTTGGGGTGCGTGCCAAGGCCTACAGGACTGGGTGGTTATGTACTGTACCTGGACTGTTGGCTTGTGGGCATCAGATGGCATTGAGGAAATTGTTGTGAACAGAGGTTGTCTGCCTGGTGACTACCAGGAGATACACTGCCTCCCTCCGGAAGATAAGGCGTTTTTGATTACTACCCATTTGAGGAATGCAACTAACCGCTTCCATATCCCACACCTTAGTACAATGTGATACTCTAGGAATAATGGGGAAAACAAACAGACAGCAGTCCCGCCTTACATTCGACACCAAGCGCACACCCAGACCTCCACAACCTACATTAACTGACTCTGAACAGGAACCACATTCGCAAAGCTTTCCATCCCTAGAAGCCACACTAGTAGCAATGCAACAAAGTCTATTGTCAGTTGATTGGAAGATAGATACACTGAACCTGCGCATGGACAATATGGCGGCAAAACTGGATAAGCAAGCGCTAGGACTGACAGAAGCAGAACAGTGCTTATCAACAGCTGAAGGCGGCCTACAATTAGTCACGACGAAATGCCTCAACATGGAGAAGATGCTAGGGATTATACAAGCAAAAAATGAAGATTTGGAGGCACTCTCATCACAATATTCTGCGAATCATAGGCATCCCCAAGGCCACCAACACATGCCATCTAGAACACTATGTGGAGAACATGCTGCAGGAGATATTTGAAGCAGAACATATGTCTGATATATTAATAGTGGAAAGAGCGCACTAATCTCTGACTAGACTGCCCCCCAGATACACCCCTGTGCTCCATCATTGCCAAACTACTAAATTACTGGGATCGAGATAATGCCCTTCGGCTGCCCAGAGAGAAACAGATTATACAGCATCAAGGAAACACCATTGCCTTCTACCCAAATTTCACGGCAGCAGTACAGGCGACCCAAAAATAATTCTTACCTGTCAAGAAAAAATTACAGGAAGCAGCAATTCATTACGGCATGCTGTACCCAGCGAGTCTCCGCAAAGAGCTCCGTGACACACACAAGATCTACCCTACACTCAATGGGGCTGTGGACTTTGTTAAAACATTGCAGTGACCACACCGGAACCCACTGGGACACGAATCGGATGCCTCTGAAAACCGATTGACACACAAGAGAGGTATCTGACACGCTCTTTGTAAAGATATATGTAGCTTGTGAGGAGGTATGTGATGTGATAACTATCGCAGAAGTCGAACTATGAATTTATGGCAACATAGATCTGGTAGGTCACATCATATACACAGTATGGACAATTGCAACAGCTGCATATTTGTACCACTATATTGCTGGCAAATCCTGGAGGAACTATGGCACTGTGTGCTGTTGATAATCACCAGCCTCCCAAAATACCTATTGGTCCTATTGGATCACCAGAAGCCCTTCTGGTCCCCTCCGTTCACCGGGAGGGATTTTTGGCATCTAGCTTCCCCACGAGAATGCACCCCCCATGTTCTTGTTCTTTTTCTGGTCAGAATGTTTTATTGCTATGCACTAAGGAAAAACTAAGGTTTTGCTGCTTTTGCTCTTACAGGAATGCCTTCAGCATAATTTGGATGTTGAAGTTGGTGAGGAGGGATGTTTATTTGTTTGTTGTTCACAATGCCATTACTGCATTCATGCTTGTACCGGTTTGTTTGACGTCGCAATCATCTTTGGCATGACTGAGACACAGATCAGCACTGGCACACATACTGCCCCAAAAACCCTAAGCACTGGTAGTCTTTCCTTTCTTATATGCAATGTGTGTGGACTCGATAACCCATGTAAGACACGTCAGGTCCTTGTCTACTTAGATCGGCACTACAGCAAGAGACACATCTTACGTGACAAACGGAACAAACTGTAGGTAGCAGCTGGGCAGGGACGCGGGTGGGCTCATCGTACTCATCCTATTCTAGAGGAGTCCTCATCCTAATTAAAAGGGGAGTACCGTTCACTGTCATGCATACTGAAGCTGATGATCAGGGGCGGTTTGTTATGGTGCAGGGATGTGTCTGTGGCACCCAGATAACTATAATAAACACTTATGGCCCTAACATCGATGACCCAGAATTTTACACTCTGATCTGGGTCTGTACGCATACAAGGCAGGCCTAGACAATGCTGTGGAGGGAAGACTTTAACATGTACCTCAACATTATACTGGACCGATCAGAAAGTACAGACTGCCAACGTGAATAGTCAGCTCGACTACTTCGAGAGGGCATGGAAGACTACGGACTACTTGACTAATGGAGACTGCATAACCCAGGAGGAAGAAAGGGCACGTTCACATCCACAGCTCAGGGATCATGGTCACGATTAGTTTACTGGCTGGTAGTACTCGAGGTCCCCGCGTGGGTAGCACTGGTGAGACACATGCCGAGAACCCTATCTGACCATGCGCCTGTGCTGACGGTGGCCACAATTCCCTCTCACATTCCAATACAGTACCAGTGGAGACTTCAAGCCACGGCTATATTGGACCCAGCCATTTTGGAGGGTGTCCGCACAGCGATTGTGGAATATTTTACGACAAACAGGAGCACAGTAGAAGGTGTAGATACTATGCCTAAGGTAGAAAAACCAGAAAGGGAGAACCCTGCCTCTCACTCCAGCATGCAATCAGCCCCAAAGCATCATGGTAAATGCAGTCAAAGTTCGTGTTTTATCCATAATCTGTAGTTTTTCACCTTAGTAGGTGCAGCAAGTGCTGGAAATCTCTGGACACGTGTTTCTGGGTTCAGCCCTTCATCAGTAGAGAACAGCTTTGTCTGTGGGGTTGTTGGAAATGCTGCCAAAAGTCCTCTCAGGTTTATGTACCATTCACTGGCATGCAGGTGCTCAACCGGAGCTCGTCAGCTCTTTGGCTCAAGGGAGCCTTGGCTTGCTCATGTCCAATTGTAATTTAAGGATCACTCACTTCAATTAACTGTAGCAAATATACTTACACTCCTGCTAAACTGTACAGGTTTGGCCTCTGTACGGATGCTAGATGCACACGCTGTGGGACTTCTGATGCGGACTTCCTGCACCTGGCTTGGGCATGAGCATCTATTGGTCAATTTTGGGAGCATGTGGCTCAGGCGGTATCAGACAAGGTGATGGAGCAGGTAAACTATGCCCCTCAAGTATGCTTATTTAGACTTGTCAAATCCCTACAACCATCCAACCACAAACTAGTGGTGATAGCTCTGTTGCTGGCGAAGAGAATAGTGGTGATCCACTGGGGTAAACTGACATCAACTAAGGCGCCCCACTGGCTGAGACATGGCGTATTGCAGATACCAACTAGAAGTCTGTGCTAAAGAGCTCCCACTGTCATCGAGGCTGAAAGACATTAGGGGCCCGTTCACCACATATCCGTTGTCCTGGCCCATCAGACCTTAAGGCTCACTCACGTGCTCTATTAAGGAACTAATGTTCTGATTGTCAACTGCTTAATACATTGTATATGGTAGGATGCAGTTTCATGATATATGATGCTGCTGCTGGTACTTGATGGCATGGTTATTCGCATGTTATATAAGTTGGAAAAACCTAATAAGATTTTTTTTAAAGTTATTGCTCAAGCAAATACAGTGACTCCAGTATCAGCAGTGACTCCACTAGCGGTTCTGATTTAAATTTGCCGAAAGATTCTGACTCTTTATCAGCCTATCAGGTTTATTAACTAAATAAGTTACAGTATTAAAAAGTATATAAACCAACATGAGGTCAATATGTGAACATTTTAATCAAACTATTGAATTGGGTAATTTATTGGACATACTTGTATGAAAAATCTGAAATATCACCGACTCGATTATTTCATTGACATGATACAGTTGTTTACCACAGAAGTCATTGTGGGCAAATCACAAGACTCATCAAAATCAATATGCTTGTTCAAGGTCATTTTTGCATTAGTCCCGGTGATAAGCCAGCAACAACAAAGGCCAACAGCACATTTATCGCCTGTGATGCCCAAACAAGCCATTCTAACAACATCTTTGGCATCCCACTTACAGTACCTGAAACAACTTCTGAAGGAATGTGTTCATTTACAAGTATAACAACCCATTATTGGTTTGAAATCTCCAGCTTTAAGAGTTATAAATGCAAATGGATACCTCATTACCTAATGAAGACACAGGCTGATTTGATTCTTTCAACGTCTAATTTCTAATTCAAACAACACCATCTTGGTAGAAATAACTGATAACATTTCAGAAACAGATGAAGCAGAGTCAGCAGACATATTTCTGGCATGCTTGAGAAAGCTTAGATTGACGAGGCTGAGAAAGCTTAAGAGAAAGGCCCAAACAAAAAAACTTAAATCTTTACCAACGTCCATTGCTGTAAAAAAGCTATTTTGAATTTTTGTAGGCAATAGCGGTACTTCAACTTACAATCTACACTTCATATATTGGTAGCAGCACCCCTAATGCAATTCAAGTACTGTTCCAGAGTAATCAAATTACAGCAATAAACACAGAAGATTTTAACTCTTTATAAAGCAAAGAGGCACTTACCTCCACAATCGTAACTCCCATTCAAGACAGATATCACATCATTGCAAGGAATTACAGATGGCAATAACAATTTCTGCAAATTATTTTTAGAAGGACAGTAAGGATAGCAATGGTGTTCTAGTGATCAATCCAACAGGAACCTTCAACTACCCAGTTGAAATCTTAAAAGTGATTCTGTAACCACTAAGACTACCCACATAACAATTTATGTATAGTATGAAAACCATTTGGAAAGAAGTACATTTCAGTCAGAAAAAGAATGAAAAAGGTGCCATTTGAAGACTTCCCATTTACAAACTAGTGGAAAAGGCTGAATTAGCAAAACAATGACAAAACATTGCAACTTGATTTCTGCCTTTTGTATTCTTCTCAGGGACCACATGCCATCTTGAATTGGCAAACTATCCTGAGATTACTGAATTCATATGAGGAGTTTAGCAATATCAACTCTCAAAATCTGTTGCGCTTGTAGTTTATCGAAGACCTTATTATTGGCAGAGAAATCACATGCACCTGTTAGTCTCAAAATTGAGGTTCAACCAGATTTGGCCTAGGTAAAAAGGACTATATCATACTGGGTAATAGTATTGAGATAGGAGGCCAAAATAGAAAAATATACTTGCATATTAAAACTGCAACAACAAAGGATCATTTCTATGGTTCGACCAGTATCATGTCCACGTAAGTTTTGCAATACCACAGGTTGATAACCTACAAATAAAGCTATTCAACAATCCTACCATGAAAAGGAACATTTCCATCCTGCAGTTGTTGAGCCCGGTAACTAAGATCATTTATTCAATTTCAAATTTGGCATTAAGCAACAGGATTCCCCACAACATATTTTTACTGCAAAATCTTCTAGTGGTGCCTTAAAGGTGAAATTACCAGCCTTAGCCTTCAGTTGAAACTTATTGGAACAGCCCTACTCAATTTTTTTTTTTTTTTTGCTTCACATCTCATAATTTGTTTACAGGACAACTGTATCCAGTTAGCTTTTTCACATTTTGAACGATTGGCAACAAAGCATAGAATGGGCAGATGGGTAGGTCTCTGCATTTTGATTAACATCAAATTTGAGACAAATACCTAAATAATAATGAAATAGCTAAACTCCTCTAATATTCTAGCTGTTCTTGTTGATTTCATAAATAAAACATACCCGCTAATAGTAAATATAAGTTTACCACCTCAAATAATAAAGATCAAATTGTTGATTTTGAGCATTCAGTCTGGAGTCACTTAATGACCTTCATTCAAAGGCGGCCATAATTTTAACTGATGGCTTCAATGCTAGGCTCCTACAAACCACAAATCCAGGAGAGTTAGACAATATGGAAGACAGTTTATTCTGTTTCACCATCATTACACAATATAACAAAACAAAAACTAGGGGATAAAATTGTTTTTAATTTTGTCTATGAATTGGGATTTCAATACCTTAATGGGTGGTTCGATAGGGACCAGTCAGCTAGCCTATTTTGCATTTAAAGCTTCTGACAATCGCTCCATCTTTGATTTTATTCAAATGATGGAATTTCAAAAATACACCAATTTCAGGATAGTGACCATGATCCTCTATAAAAATAAAAAAAATGTAATTGCGGTTTCAATTGGTTGAACTCTGAGAATTCACTCGACTCTGAGGACATAAGAAAAGTCAGAACAAAAATAGTTAAATGGAACTGTAAACGTAACCATTATGCAACAAGCGTCACTCAGCAAACACGAAGTTTGTATCACTCATTAGACTATAGATTATACAAACTGAAGTGTGCTCATAAGATGAAACTAAGATGGATCTCAAAACCGAGGGATAGTGAAGATAGACAAGTAAAAAATGGATGTAAAAGAATAACTATACTCAATTAAAGAAAGTGTACAAGAAAACCATTTAATCGAGCTGCATGACTCAATTAAAGGGAATAATATACGGAAATTCTGTTCCTTAATAGGTTTAGTAAGTGATTATCACAGTGCCATATCACAAGAAAACAGGCGACTACCATACCAACTAAAATACATGGGAGTGTTTTATCACCAGCTTATCTGGAGCCATTGAAAATTCACAGAATGAGTACCAGAGGGGCAGCGGCTCAAAGACTTTCGATATGTCTGATAAATGTATTTTAAAACTAATAAATCCTCTAGTACACCTGGCCCCAATGGTATCCCATTCACCATAATTATTGGCCTTGGCCCTTTCTACAGAGTCATCTTCAAATGTTTTACCGTCACCCTCCTGTTTTCTGAACCTGTTTTTGTTGGCTCTAGAACTCTGCACACATGACCACTGCTAACCAATGCTAAAGTACTTGTGCTCACTCCTTAAACATACTAATATTGTCTCATCCCCAATTGGCATATTTAATTTACTTGTAAGCCCCTAGTAAACTGCCACTACATGTGCCCAGGGCCTGTAACTTAAATGGTACTAGTGTGCCTGCAGCACTGATTGTGACACTCGCTGAAGTAGTCCTTTAAACATCTCTGGTTTACCATTGCAGCCTGTGTGTGCAGTTTTAAACTGCTGTTTTGATTTTGCAGAATAAACCATTTGCAATGCTCAAACTTTCCTTTTTAATACATTCAAATTACCTCTAGGGCAGGCGCTGGACAACCCAAAGGGCAAGGTGCAGTGTATTTAAAAAGTACAACATTTACTTTTAAATTTTACACTTTTCTCACAACTGCAGGGCCTGACTATCCCATAGAGTAACATTGAGGGTACCTTATTACATAATATCCAAATGAAAGCAGGTAACCAGTTCATGTTTAGTATCTTTGGAATTGTGTGAAAAGGCCTCTGTCATGGTGAAGTTGAATTTTAAATTAGTTTTGAAACTGCCGATGTTAGAAAGTTGTAATTTTCCTGCCTTAGCCATTTAGTGCTTGCAGCATGTCCTCTAGGTCACGGGATTGGGTGTAGCTGACAGTTGAGCTTTGTGTAGCTCTCCTAGGCAGCCACACACGATAGAGAGCCTAGATGTGCCTGGTTGGGCCATCATTGGCAGGATAGGAGGGTGGAGCTGGGCACAGCCCTACTTACACATGAATAGGCTGTGTCCTGTCTCCACACCAAAGGGCTGTAGTTAGTCTGGAGCCACGGCAGGGAAGGAAACCTGTGCACTTAAAAGGGAAATTTCCAGAAGCTTTCCCCACTTAAAAAAAAGGCGCAGGTATAAATACTGAACCTCAGACATCAACTCTCCAGTACACTTCTGGAACTGTGGGAACTGTACCAGGAAGAAAGACTACGGTGCTGCTGAAAGAACTGCCACTCTGCCCGAATACTACCCTGAAGGACAGCTGACTACAGTGCTGACTTGCTGCCCTCTTGCCTGGATGAGAAAGACTGGATTTGCATCCGTTGAACTCGGTACCCCAGGGTGATGCCAAGGGCTAGTTGGCTAGCTTCCTGACTAAAGCCTCAGGGATAAAAAGGTTCCAGCCACATTGAACCCAGCACCTGGACTCTGCCATCTATGAGTCCTACCCTCCGAAGTGGTGTGCCACCCTAGTCCTGGACGCTTGGAAGTCTGGCTGAAGGTGCTCTGCCAGCCCACCAGTGGGTCCAGCAGAACCATCCTTGTAATCCCAAAGATAAAAGCTACAATTTGATTGATCTAGGATGCTGAAGATAAAATGTTTGCCAAGCATTTGTTAAAGTTTCTGTCTGCCTGGATAAAAAATCCATCGGTCAGGCTTCTGTTCACACTGTTTGACACTCAATGACATTATAGAAGTAACACGTGCAGCTAACAAATCTCTACAACATAAAGAAAATAAATTGTGTTTCATCCATTATTCACCTGTGCTCGATAGTGTACAGAATTAAACATTGGTCATAATTATATACTTGAGGATTGGATCCAACTGTACTTCGTCTTGTAATGGAATTATGTCATCTTTGTGATGGAAGTGGAATAACTCCTAGAATTTAAAACATTTAACGTACTTGAGCAGGGTTGCATTCAAGCTCCACTTCTCCAAAACTTGGCCATGTTCCTGTAACCCATCTAGCCTATGCAAACACCTTGGTCATCTTATGAACAGCTCAAAATGGTCTCCTACACCAATTATTTAATCTTTAAAACTATACCAGACAAAATAAATTAAAAATAAATTGAAAAAAATTCTTATGCCCTGCCCAGCCAACTATATCTGGAGAATAGAAGATAAAATGCTCAGTATTGTAGACAGATAACCTTATCTTGGAGTGTAAATTCACAAGCAGCTCAACTGGTCCAAACTTTTAACCAATTCAACCAACAAAAACTACACTATCAAAGGCACAATTAAAAGCTTTTTGGAGCAAAACGGTAGCAGAGCCATCAGTTTAACCAGTACAGCTATCTACACTAAAACGTCCTCACCTATATGCTATGAGGCGATGGAGATGAAGAACCAAGTTGTGGAAAAATGAAATGCTCTGTTTGTAAACTGTATACAGCATTTACTCAATTTAAGATCTTCAGATTCACACTCTAGAATAATGTTAGAGCTAAATACTGTGCCACTGATAGCAACAAATACCCTAAATCTTCTACCCTACTTCTTTGACTGTCTGACTTCTGAAGAGAGTACATTGTAATTCCTAATCAAGAAGGAAATCTTGATCCGTTCAAGAAATAAGCATCACTGCTTATTTACTTATTCACTTATCTCTACTTATTTAATTTTGACTTTGAATGCGCAGAGTTTACCAGGATTTGCATATCTTATTAAGATGTCAAAAGCAGAACACTAGAAGCTAATAAAATTTGCTACGTAATGTAAAAATGAACCAATTGAATTCTAATATAGATCAAATTTGGAACCGAACGAAATACACAAGTCATCTATTATGATGTTATACCGTGAAATCCCAAATATACATTGACTTCAAAATAAAACTTAACAAAAAAAGGGTTCTCGTATTTCAATTTCTTTACATACCTCTGTTGCAGTTTGAGGGATCCTGGCATAAAAGCAGAGAAAGGAAACCCTCTGCCATCTATGCCTTTCACATAAGGAAACAATTTAGCATATATTATGTATCTGTCCCATATTACTACAGGCTTGTAAGACATACCTTAAACCTTCCTTTAAGGTTAACCGAATTAGGACAATTCAAGAGGTACTTCCCTATGTTTTAAAAGACGGAGGAAAACTATCAACTGCAGTATGAATTCATGTCCCAGAGACCTTATTAAGGTCCTCAAAGTGACATACATCATAGTAACGTATACTAATGCTGCAACAGCCAACATAAAAAAAACTCTGTGCGACTAGTCCTTTTGTATTATGGGTTTTATCTTCTTAAAATGTTATTTTATCAAATGAAATTGATTTTATAATTGTTAGTATTGTTATTGTTACTGCAATTTTACAACATAGTTGATCCAAATTTACCCAAGTATGGAAAGCTGTTGGTCCTCATGAGTCTGTTCTTAATGTCCATGAACGCAAGCATCTTCAGGGTTTTTCCCACTCAGATCGTAGAGCAGTTAATATCCAAATCGAGATTGGCCATGAAATTGTCAAAAGCTTCAACCAAGATTTTCAGATTGTTGGGAGTGCAAGCCAGCAACAGAGCATCATCCGCATACGGGAATGTCGAAATGTCTGGGGATTTAATCGTTGCCATATCCTGAGACCGCTCTACCAGGAAAGCATTCAGTCTTTTTATGTACAAAGTAAATTAAAAAGGAGCCAGGATAAGCACTGAGGCACCAACGCTCTAAGCTGAACCAATTAGCACATTGATGGAGACCCAGCATAGCCGACAAATTGCTATGCAGAACTGAGAGACAATGGACCGGTGTGACATACTGTCTCATACCTAGAAACATTGGCCACAGTTAGGATCTATTGATCCGGTCAAAAGGACTTAACTGATCTATAAAGGCAAAGCGCAGTGGGCAGTATCTGGCTAAAGTATATTTACCAAAGATATATGGAGATTTAAGCTCTGTTCTGTTGTACTAAGGTCCTCCTTGAACCCGCATTGACAGGTGCTCAGAAACCCATGTTGCCCATAGCATAATTTTGTTGACGATGACTCTTCTTAGAACCTTAGTGGTAGAGTCAATTAGGGATATAGACCTCTAGCATTGTGGATCTGTACAGTTAATCTTTTTGAAAATGGAGACGGTGACTGAGTTTGACTATTAGCTTGGCAGTTGGTCTCAGTTAAATTGTTTAAAAGATTGGTAAGCAGTCCAAAAAACAAACAAAATCCAGGATTGTTAAAACGGTCCAAAACCATTTTCCATTCTCTTTCGCAATCCAACTGATGATCTTCTTGAGGAATCAAAGATCTGTTTGCCATCAACATGTACTTGGATTCAAACTGTCTTGGTCATTATTGTTAGGTTTTCATTAGTCAGTGCTCTTCTTCAGTTACTTACCTTTAAGTTTATGCTACAGTGAATGCTTGCCTTTGCCAACTATGTTTTCTTATTTTCAGCCTTTTCACCCCAGGGATAGTCATCTGTTTCTGACCGTCCAAATGTAATTTATAGTTTCCTTTATTAAGTGTTTGGGATATGTTTCGTTCTGTTCTTTACCTATGAAAATATTTTATACTAAATAAACAAAATTCTGAAAATTAAATGTTAGGAATGTTTTTATAGTGGGGGTATATATAGCAATTTACTCAGTCAATTTTTAGACCGATAGTTTGTTATGTGCGTAATTAGCTCAATGGCTGCTAAGGTCTGGTACAAACTCAGCTGTATCTCCTACACATACCTGGTCTGTTGTGAGCTATGTTTTTTTTTTTTTTCTTTCAAAATAACTATGGAAAAATTACAATTTCCGTTGGGGCCTGGCAAGGATGACTGTGATCTAAATTCATCATCTAGGTTTGTGAATGTCTCTGTAATACTGACCTAATATTCCTTTTTGCACACCATTCAACATCATAACCGATATTTGCACAATCAAAAGAATGTTTCTGAATAGTTATTGTGGTGGAAATTTCGAGTTGTAAATTTGTGCACTGTTCCGGTGAAAGAAAGACGCTGTAAAAACCTGCAAAACCCACAGCAGTGAGACACAGATTACGAAGTAGTACTACTTTGTTAACTCTTTATATAGATCAACAGAACCATCCCCTAAGCTCTCCTTGCCATTTGTTCTCCTTCCTTCATGTAATCACTTTCTGGTGGATTCCACAAGAGGGGCTTGGGAGTAGTGTGAACTTGAGATCTTACTAATCTGTAAGGTGGGACACCTGAAGATGTGATAAAGAGGGGCAGCATGTAAGAATGAAAATTCAAAAGTCTGTAAATTGTGAAGAAACTTACATGAAGAAAGCCAAGCTTTCCAGGTAAACATACTGTTCAGACTTAACATATTTTGGGCCTATGTGATGATATAGCTATCTTTGTGCCTAAAGTGCTTTGGGTGAGTTGCAGATCTTGAATAAACAACTTAAACCCTGTTTATTTTTCGATTTTCACTTTCGTTTTTCTCATCTTTTATAGCTGGCTGCAATAAAACTTGGCAGATATGGTGAAGACCTACTATTCTATCTCTATTACATGAATGGTGGAGATGTTTTACAACTTTTAGCAGCAGTAGAGCTGTATGTAGACAATGCTTTATCTTTTATCTTGAGTGTTGTATAATTTGATATTGTAAATGTGTTTGTAAATGTGTAATCTTCTAGACCAATTTTTTGTGATAATCATTTTTTATAGCGCCTATGATGCTGATGGGCATATTTGTGTGAGCTACTAAATCTCCGTACTGTGGAAAGGCACTGTTCTATGTATTGTCAAGCTCTGCGCACACTATGAAAAGGAATTGCTTAAAATAATTCGGAAGATGTTTTAGAAAAGTTTTGAAAAACATGCCAATTCAGTTGGTTTTAATTACCTTAAATAATACATCTCTTTTCAGCAGTTTATTTTTCATTTTTCCACAATGGCTTATTGCTATAGTATCTGCAGGCATTCAGATAAAAGTTGAGAGATTATTCAGTGAGGAGACTGGTTATGTGTGGGTTGCTGGTAGAAAACATTAGTTGAGGTGTAATACGTAATTGAAAGGAGACTAAAAACGCCAATTGCAGTACTTAATTGGAGTGAGTACTTGCAGAAGAGGCCCATTGGCTCTATTTGTTGGGGACTGGCATTAATTTTACTTCACCAGGCTTTGACCTGAAGCAAGAGAAAGAAAAAATACACAAGGAGGAAAGAAGTAGAGCGAGAAAGACAGAAAAAACCTTGACAAAGGGGGAAAGCAGCGATGGAGTAGGAGGTCTAAAGAGAAAGGAAGTATCTGGTGGCGAATTTAAGAGGCATGAGGTGAAGTCAAGACTAGGCAGCCTTCGTATTCAGCACCTCGACCTTCGATTGTGCCAGGCGTGCGCTTCTGAGCAAAAAATCTGGGCCCCAGCATAAGTAAAACAACGGGATATTAGGAACTTGGCATCTAGGATTGTGCAATTCATAAGATTATGCACTTTAGACATGTTTTTTATTTGTACCATAACACATGGTAGTAACTGAGGATTATTTTCCAGAATTAATTTCAGCTAACATTTCATTTAGGAACAGTAAGATTTTGATTAGTACAGACTCCCAACCCATGTATTTTGTTTCCCTCAAGTTTTTTTGTTGCTTTTTTATGAATCTTACTGTCTTACCTAAAAACCCTTAATGTCAAAGCCATCATAAAAAAATTATGCTAATACTGTCCCAGTCCCTTTCCTGCAAAAAGATAACGGTTTGTATTGTGACCATAATTAATGATTACTTTGAGTGAGTGCATGAATGAACATATTTACATAGCTCACTATGGCGATCCCTATCTCCTGATTAGCATTTTAGTTTAATTCAGGTCCTTTTGGCTTCCCTACCTTCTTCTGACTCCAACATTAACATTAATTGACCAAAGATTTATATTCAGGCTTTCATGAAGAAAATCTAAAAACACACCAGTCAAATTGGAGTATTTCAATGTTTGCAAAAGAGTAGACAGCACCTCCAGATTTGTTTACAGGAATGTGGCTACTCATTTATGTGAAGTACAGAGATGCTGGTCTAGTATTCTTGTCTATTTAGTAGTCTTTCTGTGGCATTGTATACAGTTTGTGACAAAATATTTTCTATATGAAACCAGACATAGAATCTGAAACAATTGTGCTGCTAAAGAGTTAAATGGAATCGCTGAGTCTGCAGCGTGGTGTGACATGGTAACTGTAAGAGCAATATAGCATGTGAGCCTGAGGGACAACAAAGGAATAAACATAGGATTTGTACTTTATCATCAAACTTGGTCAGTGTAGATCCCAGGTCAGATTGATGCACGCCATGTTTTCAAGATGTCCCCTGTGAGATAAAGAAATTACAGTGAATCTAAATCAACTTATAGTTAGTACATATCCTGCGTGTACGGAAAATCTGGCATATGTCTGAACATGTGTCTGGAATAATTCTGAAACCTCCTGGACTTTAGCGGGACACCACACCCTTAGATTTACAGTATGCCATATATTTTTTTTAAAGAAGGCTTAAGAATCCCTTCCCGATAAAACCACAACTTTTACAGCCCTGCCAAATTTGATGTAATGTATGACATCCTCTGTTCTCTGGTAAGACCACCATCACCTCAGTAGTGCTTAACAAGTATTCAGGATTTGGATTGTACAAAGCAAAAAAAACAGCAAGCTTCACATTATGACTGTTGCTGACTGAGTCTTTATTTAAATTGTTCATAATGTTCCAGGTGTAACATACATTTATTGTGTATATTTTGAAAGATTTAACAGGGATTGGCGGTACCACAAAGAAGAACGAGTATGGATAACGAGGGCTCCTGGCATGGAACCAACTATGAAAACGAATACTTACGAAAGGGGAACATATTACTTCTTTGACTGTCTTAACTGGAGGAAAGTAGCAAAGGTATTATGCTTCCTATTGTTGTTCATCCTTTGTTCCGTTCACTGCTTAGATATCCTTAAAATGAGATATTTTCCTTTAGCTGCACAAGTAACATTTTGCTCTACATGATGAGTTTCTGTTTGCAACTTAGGTTTGTTTTTATTCGTCATATATTACCTTGCAAAGATGTTGGGAGTTAGTAATATGCAAATAGAATGCAATAGCGAAACTGCTTTCTAGGTTAGTAGAATTTCCCATATCACTATATTGCTTGCATTCAGAAATGTGAGGTGCTTATTTCCTTATATAAGTGCAACAGAGAATACCTTCCAATGCACTAAGTAGTTTTCTCTAATCATAGGTTCCGTTTTAAGATGCTCACAGAAAGGCTCCTTTTAATAATTTGTTACCATTTTTAGTTGCATCATGCTGTCGGACACTATAATCTGCCTTCACTCTCAAATTACTTCTGCTGCAACTTTTGGGATGTTAAATGTCTTTTATCGTGCACACTATCATCAGTGGTCTCTAGCATTGTAACTGAACAAGCAACTTACTAAGAAACCCTATAGTATGCATTTTAATCTAAAATCTTGATAAAATGTCCCAGGTTTTAAGCTGAAATGACTGTAGGCAATCAGGTGAAACAGTTAAACTATGTCTGCCTGCTTATTTGTTCTTGGACCTCCAAAGAACCAAATGGTTCGACAAGTGAGATCAAAATCTCCTACGGATGCTTCTTTGCAGGCGTTTGCTGATAAAGCTTGGAGTTGCTATGCAAAGCTTTATAACTAAGACTGCTTGAACTGGAACACGCTCTAAGATTGGAAGCCAATGCAGTTTTTAGTGCAGAGTACTAGCATGGGCTGTACGTGGGGTCCCGATAACTAGTTGAGCTGCCATATTTTGAATGACTGCCACCATATTTTGAATGACCTGACAGTTCTATAAACGATATATAGGTAACGCCAGATAGAGGGTTTTCGCATATCCTTCAAAGGCTCTTTCCACTGAATGCTTGCAATCTGAAGATTGCAAAAGAAGGATCTTCTGCAGGATTTTATTATGAAATGTAATTATATTTATTTTCAGTAACTGACACAATCTGCTAAGCTGTATTTGACAGGCAAAAGATAAACAGATTTCAAGAAGAGGCTTCCATATTTGAATAGATGGGAACCATCAACAAGGCACCTACTGCAAACTGATGTATTTCAATCTACAGTCCGAGTCACAATCGGCTTAAATTGACAACAGACTGTGTCCGTTCTGAACCTACCAATTTAGGAAACTTTGTAATTTTCATCTGTATCCTTCTGGGACCACTGCCTGCGTAAATTGATGTGATCACATCTCAATACCACAAACTGCAGCACGGACTGTGAACATGGAGAAAGCTTTGACATCTCCATATTGATTTGGCTCACTTCTCGTGATAGATTTGAACTGTGTAGTAGGCCCAATTTGCATACTTCTAGCACTAGGACATGCCGTTGTAGTGCAAAAGAAATTAATGTGACCAGTTTGACTTAGTTTCAATTTTTTAATACAAATAAGTGATTTGAAGCTTGGATTTGAGGTGCATGTTTTAGCCTGGATAGTGTTGGTTTTGTGTACAATTTGTTCGGCTCCTACTTGCATTGACACCATTCATGTTTTTTTTATTTAATTGAAGAACAAATAGGCTCCATTTTCTTGCAATATTGTTTTTTAATATGTTACAATTTAAAAAAAAATGCTTGTTACAATTCCTAATGATTGACAATGTATTTATAAAAACTCATGTTTGTTACAATCAATATATAAGAAAAAAGCCCCCCCTCCCACCTCCAATAGTGAATCACAGTTTGTATTTATAGAACCACTGTGAGATTGTTTGATTTTGCTTAGGGCCAATTCAGAAAATTCAAAAAGTGTTATGATAGGGATTATTCAGTTGTTATTTTTAGACCGTACTAATGTTAACAAGTGAAAACTAAAAACATCTTCACGAGTCCTGCTGTTCCTGTTCTGTAAGCCATAGGTAGTCCGAATAGAACCTGGGTTTTATGCTCTCAGCCAGGCAGTTGCCTCTAAAATACATTGACATATAAGGTTTTCAATTGAAAGCTGTAAAACCTCAGGAATCGCCTTTAGCAGCATCTTGGTGGTACACTTTACAATACATAGAGCAACTATTGTGACCTAAGATCTTATTTTCCAAAGTCCCCATTGTCAGTGGCAAATAATCGAGGATGACACGGCAGTATGTTATGCCACGTCATTACAGTTGCAATTTTGTGTTCATTCAGTAAATGTACTTTATTTCCTTAGATGCCTTATTGTTCTCCTACTCTTTTTGCAGGCTAAAGAGGGGGAGGGTTCCAGTCACCACCAGAGCTCACTGGGTCCCACTGCCTATTGCGCCTACAAAAACGTAAGAAAACATTAGGGTATCCAAATAAAACATTTTACTAAAACAGACAAACAGCCCTCTTGTTAACTGGTAGATCAACGTTTACCTGCTGTGCACCAACAAAGTAGGACATGCAATCATTTCATTTTGGCAGTTTTAAGGATATGGACCCATTGTGTTGGGCTGGTGAAAAGATATAATGCTGGGCATAAGGCTTATTTTACTAGTTGTGGATGATATGTTTAATTTTGAATGCCTTTATGGACTAAGATGTGGTTCAGTACCTAATGATTTATTTGTATACCATCTCTCCTACAAATGGTGTAGAAATACAGCAGGGCTTCTGGAAAATATTAGCACTAGTACATTTTAAAATGATGTCATTACTCTAAACCTCTCTATTGCTAAACGCCTTATTCTTTGCCACAGTTGTAAGACTTTGGTTATGTTGTCTGATGAAAGACTGTTCCAGATTACTCCTATGTTTGCAGCACCTTTCCTGTTTACAAGTTGTATTTCCTCCCTTCAGTTAGGGAATGGAAAAAGGTTCACAGAAGAGTGAGGAAAAAGGCTATGAACCTTGAACATGTAGGCATTCTGGCACTCGTGGAGGTTTGCCCCATTATTCATGTTTGGCGTTCCATCAACTTGGTCCCTTTTCTCCACCACTAGAGATGAGTGTTTGCTCAGCAGTTAAGTTTAGTTCTTGCAGCTTTATTGTGTTAGTGTTTTACATGCTCAGGAAACCTTGTAGCACTTTTGCTTCTCTCCTGCGCCCCTGGGACCACTTCAGTTGTGAAATTTGTTTAATTGTGAAGTTGGCTCTTAATGCCTTGTTGCTATCTTTTTTTATTGCAGATTGGGTGGTGGATGTACGCTGTTGAAAATTTCTAAACCAGCCAAAATATTAAAAAAAAAGTCAAACTATGCAGTTTACACTCAACCATAGTTTCAGGCATCTGAATACAAAATAAATCTGTGTGCTATGACGCACATCACATTGGAACGAATACATTGCAATGGTTGGCATTTCTCCTGGTGTTCTTGTGAACCCCATAAAAAAGTTCAGTCCATTGTGGGAAATGGCACGTTTGATCTTTTTAATGATCACTGTTTATTATACAGGTGTGTGTGTGTCTGTGTGTCTGTGTGTCTGTGTGTCTGTGTCTGTGTGTCTGTGTGTGTGTGTGTGTGTGTGTGTCTGTGTCTGTGTGTCTGCCATCAAGATTCAGGGGGTCTCAGAAACCTATCCAAAGGGTACCTTTTAAATACAAAGATTGCGAAACCGTCTTCTTCCCAATTCCCAGAGTATTAAAATGGCCATAAAGTTTCAACGTGGAGACCACAATACTGAAACCTAGTGGCAGCATCAGGTAAAAATGAAAGGACTGAAAGCAGATTTTTTTAATTTGATTTCAAACTAGATTAACTAGATTTGAACTACATTAATGACTCATGGATTGCATAATTAAGCAAGTGCAGTTCCTTAACGTAAACAAGCAGCACGTTTCCAAAGATTTGCCACACTGACTTTTGAACTAATGATATATTTGGAGCATTTCAAGTACAAATTTGTAGAGCACATGCTACAATATGTGTTCCTAGTGCTTTTAATATGTCCTAATGTGAGCATGTAGTATTTGTGTTATTTTGTTATAAATGCATCTCTTGTGAAAAATAGCCTTAATAGGATCAGAGATCCATACACTATTTGCAATACGGACACCAGTAGCACCTCTTAACTAGAGGCTTCAATGCAATATAATTTGCAGAGGTGGCGATTGACTAGAAGCAAGCATACTCTGCTGACAGTCACGCATCTTAGCAACACCCACATTAACAAAGTTGTACCACCCACATCTGTGAGCTGAATCCTGACAAAATGTGGCTTTTTAACAGCCTCTTGGCATTAAGAAAACTAGTTAAAACACACTTTCTTCAAACATACCTTCCACCTCATGAATAATTAGTCCTCCTCCAGAGGGCTTAGGTACTCCAAACACCTGTTCAACTGACCACCTTTAGAAGACCTGTCCTGAGTCCTTGGGATTTTTCATGCTTCTACATTCCAAGTAGCACACACATTGCATTCTTCTCGCTCATTTGTTTCATAGTGAAGCATTGCAACACCACATGTATGATATGGAGCTCTATTCAAATTGTAATAAAATAAATGTTAGAGGCTGCCCTGCCATGTTTTTTTTGTGTTATGTACATTGTTTGCCAGGGTACAATTTGACACTTCTGTTAATTGTATTTGTTGGATTACATCTGTGTGTGGCCATTTTTACGTTATGCATTTGGTCTGGTAACAAATTATTTTTCTCAGTATCTCCTCATTTCATAAATATTCATGATGTTATATTTTAGTGGATCCATGGGTTCTTAAGGCTGTATTGTCAGGTTACAAGATTTTATCAAGAGCGTGCTGTCAGCATGACCCCCAAAGCTAACCCAGAATGTCCCAGTTCTCTAATTTATAAATGTTGAAAATGTTGGTTCAGTTTTAGAATGTAAACACATCTTTTTATGTGAAAGGACGGCACCAGTAGAGTATGTTCTCACTTTGAGCTAGATATCTTTGCTTGCAGTTTGTTTGGGAAAGAAATCGGTCTCCATAACAAGGGCACCTATAATGTTAAAAAAGCGAGCAAGTGGGGAAAGGCTGTTCATGGTGAATTGGTCTTGTTAGAAGGCTATCCAAATTAATATTTTCCATTGCACTGGGTACCCTTTCAGAGGTTCACATGATGAGTAGCTATTATCCCATTAAATGATAATGTAAACACATTTTGTATACTTTTTTTTATTGTTATTTTTTTTTTTTAACGTCCTGCCTTGTTGGCAAAAGTGTCCAGGCATCTCAACATAACCAATGTGATTGTTACACATTAATGTGAACGTCATGTGCTACCGGGCACACACACAACATGGTCCAGCATGAAGTAATGTGACAACTATACCAGCGTGACAGTTCCTCTAAAACCAATAACGCATTTTATAGAATATCAGAAATAACATTTTCTTTTGTTTTAATGTAGGCTGAGTATTACTACTCACCATGTGAGCTTGTGAAGTGCTGCTCAGTAGATGGAGTTTTCTTTTAAGGTGATTGTTGTTTCTTGTACTCTTTCACATTCCTCTTATGAAGAGATTTAACATTGATCTACTTAAAGATTTAGAAAATATCTGGGACATCGAAAACCACATTAAACAGTGCATTTCTACTATAGTGGGTACTACTTATTACCTGGTGGTGCAAGGCCCAATAAGTAGTCTTCACAAGCTTAGACTCCTATTTTGACTCTTATGGACTTTCTATCTCAATGAAAACTTCAGCGTCTTTGCCAACAGATGTGTGTGAGCATGTAAACCGATGTATGTCTATGTGTGTGTGTGTATATATATATATATATATATAACGAGAGAGAGAGAGAGAACACAAGGTTAAGACAGTACTAATCACATCTCAAAACACCTATTACTCTTAGGTGTTCCTGTATTTGTAGAACGAACATAGACCACGGAAAGGTGGTTACAGAATCAGTAAGATCAAAGGCATTAACATTTTTAAATACACATCTTTATTAATCTAGAATTTCATAAGTGTGGTAATTGTTTGTACTTTTCACCAGTGTACTCTCAAAACCAAATATTCTAATCTTGTGCTTCAAGTTTAGTCTTTACAATAATTCATATGTCTTTAAAGTTGATTACATCGACGAAAGCTACTTACGAATTTCAAGATGAATAATGAAGGCATGTACTCAAGAACATTAAAGACTTTGATCTTACTGAACACCTCTATTCTTGTTGTGTGTGTGTGTGTATGTATGTGTGTGTATATATATATATATATATATATATATATATAATATAAATATTGTGTTGTTCTTTCTTATCAGTGGCCTTTGGGAATCTTATTTGCTTGAATGATAAAGCTAGTGCTCCAAATCTACTGCATCATAATGAGTGAAAAGATTCAATCATTGCTCCAGAATAGCTGGGCTAAACTTAGTCTTGAGGCAGTTTCTGTTATGTCGTCTTTCCTTAGTGAACTTCATGTGCTTTGCTTCTCTCTTCAAATTGTATTAAGCTGATGAGTCTTATTTTTCCATAGTTTATCCAAGCACTACATTCCTGGTTCAAAATCCTAGAAATTGAGTTGCAGAACTGCACGGAAGTACATATGTAAATTAAATATCCACCTTGCTTTAGTTCCATTGTTGTGGGACTAAAGCTGCATGTTGGTGTAAAGTGTGCAAATGTAACATTGAACATGGACCATCAAAGTCCAGCGTTGCTCACTGTTGTTTTCCCTCTGGCAGGAGTTTCACTTGGAGTACGACAAACTAGAAGAAAGACCTCATCTGCCGTCAACTTTCAACTACAATCCTGCTCAGCAAGCCTTCTAAAGACTTACCTGTTCATGGGGTATGGCTGTCTCAGCACAAAACTCAAAATAACTGCAGAACTAATGTGGATCAGACATCCTGGTTTTTATTCCTTGAGGATCTGGCAATTGTCTCTTGCAGAGGGATCACCATTGAGGTCCTGCCTTACTGATTATGTGCTGCCCAACAACTATAATTCTATTTGTTTCTCTTTAGTTTGAGCAGGGTCAAAAATGTATTTCTCGCCAGCAGACAGACTGGGGTCTGTATACACATGCAAGTACAGTACACTGACAAGCGTTTACCACTTCGTTTCCAAAATGTTAAAAAAAGAAAAAAAGACAAAGTTTCATTGTTCATTGTAGCACTATTTGATAATAAAAACAACAAATGTTTGTGCATTTTATGTGAAGATCCTTCTCATATTTCAGTTGGAAAATGGGTAAGGTCTGCTCCCTTCATTTTACTCCCCCTTCTGTTTTTCAAGGGCAGTTTTCGCCAGGCTTAAATGCAAGAAGATTTGACTGTTTATGAGAAAGATATTGCCACAATCTCTGGACAGTTCACAGAGTTGTGCATTACTGAGCTTCATCTTTCCAAAATGAGCAAAACACTGTCCAGTCTTTGTTACTATTTTGTAATAAATGTGTACATTTTTTTTAAATTTTTGGACATCACATGAATAAAGGTATGTATGTACGAATGTGTATATATTATATATATATGACATCTATTTTGGAAAATGTTTGCCCTGCTGTACCTCATTTTTAGGAGGTGTGCATGGATGCAATATATGAAAACGGGACATTCTGGAACTGCTGGTCAGGGGACTCCTTTGTCGCCCTGTGCACTAAGGGGCCAGATTTTCAGCAGCCGAGAACATCCATACCCAAGTGAACGTGATGGGACTTAAAACAGTGAACTGAGACTATTCACTCTGGCTGTTTGAACAGCAGTGTTTCATAGGAAAAAATAAAACAGATCAATCTTGTATTTTCTGACCACACAAAGGCTTCTTCTATTTGTAATAAAGTAGAAAAGCTCTCCTCATTGCAGTGTTGACTTTGATTTCAGAATGATTGTTAAATAATTTACTGAACTACAATAATAAGCTGTTGAAATGTTAAAAATCATACCGTTGGGCATTTCAAATAATTGTGATACTGTTGACCTGTGTTTCACAGGATTGTGTATTATTTTCTATGTTTTTAAGGTTACAAAACATGTTTTTATAAGAAATAATTATAGATCGCTTATAATATAAATGTTGTGTTAACAAATACGTGCATAAATGTGAAAGTCTTGTGCGCAGAATTTTTATATAACGCAACCACTCATAAGACATAGTCAAAAAACAAGTTTTCTTGTATTTTGCAAAACTTGTCCATCCTTGCACGGCTGTTGGTATTTGGCATGTCACAAGCACTTTCACATATCACCCC
This sequence comes from Pleurodeles waltl, assembly GCF_031143425.1. Taxonomy (NCBI): domain Eukaryota; kingdom Metazoa; phylum Chordata; class Amphibia; order Caudata; family Salamandridae; genus Pleurodeles; species Pleurodeles waltl. The sequence goes on from NC_090442.1 coordinate 281,560,748, forward strand.
TACATATTGTTCCTGGTTGTATATCTCAATTTAGGGCTGTACATAGACACTCTACTAACCAGCCTCCCACCCCAAAAAAAAAAATCCAGTACACCAGGAGAAAAACATTGACAAAGCCAGTAGGTATGATATTAATGTACTATTTCATGTCACTTTTTTCCAAAACCTGTGATGGTTCATGGCACTGTATGCTTGAGGAACTAAAAATGGAACGAGCATAGGGACCACAAGAAAAAGCAGGTTGTTCAGAGACATGGCACAAATCACAAATAGTTTGTGCTCAGATGTGCATGCCTAGGTTTGTATGTTATAACGTTAAAGTCGGACTAATTCAGTTGTCAGCAGCACTTGATTTCTCAAACACTGAATAGCTACAGTATGTGCAACAGGATTGCAAGACTTTGTGAGGTGCAAGCAACTGATACAACTACCGTTTCTCTTTCAGGGGTTCCTCGTCAGTAGTTATAAGCACTGAATAGTCCCAACCACTGAGCCCTGGAGCACTTGTAAAATGCATGTATAAATTCATGCATTAGTCTAAGAAATTATGTACAATACCAACAATTGCAGTCTGTAAAGTCCTAATTGCATTTACATTAAAAACTATTTTTTTGATAGATCACTTTAAATGAACATAGTAACTCTTTCACAAACCTTTCTTCGAAAGAAAAAAGAAATGAAGGGCAGAATTAGTCAATAGGCTGCAAGGAATTCATCCAGCTAATACAACTGGTGCTGTGCTGTTAAGAACCTCATAGTACCCTCAGTATCCCATCATGCCCCACAGGTGACAGTTAAGTCAGTTCACATTCTGACTCCTGGAAACAGGATCCTGTAGCACTGAGCTCTGCTTTTTGGCTAATACCCAGAGATAAGCTTTATTAAACCTTGTTTTGAGGTTTTTATGCAACGTATTGTTAGGGTAAATTAACATTTTTTACTGACTGAAAGAAGTGATTAATTCTATATTGTCGTCAAAACCCCCTCCGTCAACGGCAGGACCACTACTAAGTCGAGTCCCCCTCTGTGGGCTTCAAAGACATCAACAAGATCGATGTTTATACAGTCACAGTCGCACCACCAGCAGCAGAGCATCTCCCGTTGACGGTGAGGCCTCCTCCATCGAAAATTTCAGCGTCACATCAGAGTTCAAGGCCAACATCTGTGACTTAAAGATCTAGGAAGCGGACAGGGGGTAATCCTGGTTCAGGTTATTCTGAAACATATTCACCTTCTAGGAACACACCAGAGACAGTCCGTCCCATCTTGGCGTCTTGGGCCAATCTCATCTCCAAGGCTGTTAGGAGAAGCAACCTGAGCTCTGTCAGCATTCAGACAGCCCTTAAAAAGTCTGAGATCACTAAGAAAAACACATTACTTGCTTTATATCTGGAACTAGATCTAGAAGACCATCTATTGCAAGATGCACCTCTTCTCATTCAAGACGATCAGGTTTAAGATCAGCAAGGTCTCCATCTTGCCATAGAGGATATTGCCCTTCAACTACCTGACGTCTTCTGAAAGGGATTACTTTCCAACCCTAGCAGACGCTCCTCCAGCTAGAATCACTCCGGTAGACAATCTCTGAACTTTTAATGGTTTGTTAGTGATAGCGGCTACAAAGTTGAACATCGCGAAATACCTCAGACTTGGCAGCGCGTGGGTACTACTGCCATGGCATCTCCGCTAGATGCAGCTCTTGGCTGAGTGGCCTAAAACCAGAAAATTGCAACAGAGGATTGCTAATTTGACGTTCTTGGGCTCAACATTATTCAGCTCACATGCAGATGCCGGATGCATGGAAAAAAGGAAGGAGCTCAAAAGCGTATACAGGCTGTATGACAGGTGTTCGTTTTCTCAGAAGGTACAACCCCTTATTGGTTGCAGCAGCAACAGTCAACACCACAATACCACCACAGGAGATCTTCTAGAAAGAGAGTTTCTCAGCAACCACAAACTGTGTTTGCAGGCAAAACCTCCAACAAAACAATGATTTCCTACTTCCTCCTTCTGTCACCTATTCCAGTAGGAGGAATTATAAGCAACTATGTCCAAGAGTTGCTCCAAATACCTAAAAGCAAATGGGTTTTGAATATAGTGCAGAATGGATATTCTCTACTTTTTAGATCCCCTCCTTCTTCAATACCAGAAACCAAGCCATTGGGTCAGGTAGATCTGTTGCAAAAAGAGTACAACACATTACTGCAGAAAAGTGCTGTAGAGGTGGTTTACACACCACCAGCTTACTCCTGATACTTTCTGGTTCGGAAGATAGGATCCAAACAAGAACTCAGACCCATGCTAGACTTAAGAAATATCAACAAATTTATATGAAATAAAAGTTCATGATGCTTCACTACACCAAATATATCTCCAACTACAAGGAGAATTGGATGTGTGCTATAGATCTGCAAGATGCCTATTTACACATACAGATCATACAGAAACATCAAACATTTTTATGATTTGTAGTAGGCTTCAAGAATCTTCAGTTCACAGTTACAATGTTTAGGCTGAAGTCTGCTCCCAGGTCCTTTTTGAAATGCATCGCTGTTGTTGCAGCACATCTAAGAAAGCAAAAATATTAATCTACCCCTGTCTAGACAACTGGTTTGTAAAGAGTTCATCCTCAAAAAACTCTAAAGTAATTCTAAATATGTCGGGACACGTTTTCATGACTAGGTTTTGATTTCCTCATAAACAAATCAAAAGTATATCTGGTTCAAAAGATACACTATCTGGGTGCTAATCTAGATTCCCAATCTGCAAAAGTGTCCTTCGAAGGAGAGACTGTCATCGGTCTGTCTTACTCTGTTGAAAACTCATTATCCTTCAGCTCAACAGATATCTTCGCTTCTGGGGTCAATGGCATCTTGCATATTCATAGTTCCCATGCCAGACTTAATGTGAGACCACTACAACAATGTCTAAAGGATCTGTGGAAGCAGCCTTTTAACTAACTGTTGCAGTTGGCACTCCAGTCTCTCCCATGGTGGACCAAGTTGAAAAATCTAAAGGTGGGGATTCCCTTCCATCAAGATCTCCGACCCAAACTCTTGTCACAGATGCCTCCCTCCAAGGAAGGAGTATGGTCACACTAAGAAGCATCTTACCATATCAATTTCCTAGAACTGAGAGTGGTCCATCTAGTACTGAAGCACTTCCTTCCTGCAATAAAAGCAAATTCCATGTTGGTTCAGATGGACAATATACAACAATGAATCTGGTAGAGACTTCTAGTTGGAAATTCCTTAGCTTTGAATTTCCCCTAGGCATCAGTCTGGACCCGGAGATTTTTCTATCCCCAGTACTCCTGCGTGTCATTAGGTGGCGTCAGTCGACTCCACATCCATCGTTGGAGTCATGATCGCCAAATATGACGTCGCGGGTCGTATATAGGCATCACCCCAGCACGCAGTCAGTTATTTTCTTTTCGCGCCAACCTATGCGCAGATCCAAAGAGACCTACCTCTACAGTCATTTTTTGACTGGCCTTTTGACTTTGTTGAAGTTTTTTTTTTACTTCTTGTTGCGTCAAGGATGTCGTCTCATAAGACCGGCTTCAAGCCCTGGAACGACTCTAAATGCATGATGTCAGTGATGGATATGCACCTCTTGTGCCTGTGGTGTTTGGAGTGTAGCCTGAGGTTGTGCTCCAACTGCCAGGGTATGAACCCGGAGGCTTTGAGGGAGCAGTCCCTAAAGCTACTCAGGCCCGACGTCCGTCTTTGCATCCTTCTTGGTTGACTAGAATGGCCCGAGTCCGCTTGCAGAGCCATCACCACTTGTCCACTTCCCTTTCGAAATTGTTGGGACATTCAGTAAACATAAAAAAGTCGAAGCTACCTGGCTCCAGGCCTCCGTCTTCAAAGCCTATTTCTTTGTCAGCTCCTCACCTCAACGAGTTTCCAGGCGCCAGAGCCATCCCTGCCCAATTAACAGAATTTTACGGTGCCATGCGCCTTATCTTTGGGCCGTCCTCCCCTGTCGGAGTACCTTTGAGCCCTGCAGGGTTGGCAGGGGCCCCTTGGGGATCGACACCGGCGGCTTCAGCCACGGCTCCGAGGGACACCAAGGGTTCCACTTCCGGATTCAAACCGGCATTATTCATACCATTGCGACCTTCCCTGACGATGGTTCCGACGTCGACACTCCTGATGCCGCCTGGACCCGCAGGCAGTGTAGATCCTATACTCATTGCCGAATCCAACTCAGAGCGGCGCCCCTCAATGCTGATTTCGACTTTGGCGGGGGCCTTGGTCCCTCGGTTGGATCTTGACCCTTTTTCTTATGGGTGGAAGTATGGCGGGGTCACTGGACCTTTTAGACTGCCAGCTTGAAGACCTTGTTGACTGGGCTCAGGAACTGGGTGAAGCCAGCTGTCTGGATACCTCCCCTGACGCTGGTATGATTTCTCCCCCTACTGTGGCTGCGAAGGAGGGGGGCATCTTACTCCAGGGTGGTGCAAAGAGCAGCCAAGGCCTTAGGTCTTGAGCTGTCTTTGGTGGCTGTCAGGACTAAACTCCTCACTCCGGTGCTTCAGCCTGTGGCTTCCACATCGGAACCCCTTTTGCCATTTAATGAAGCCCACACTGATGTCCTGCTGGGGACTTGGTCCAAAGCCAGCACAGGGGCTCTGTCAACAGGACAGTAGCCTGCCGCCATATGTCTGCAGCTAATAACCGGGCTTTCCAGACCCAACACTCTACTCCTGAGAGCTACAACATCCCATGGCGCATTCTCTTCCGCACCCCCAGATAGGGAATCCAAGATGCTGGAATTATCTTGGGTAGAAGATATTTTCTTCCTCCAGCCTGGCATTGCGGTCCGTGAACAGAGCATGCCTTTTGGGCCGCTACACCCATACTTTGTGGGACACGGTCCCTCAAGTGCTGCCACCAATCCCAGAGGAGGCCCGCACCATTCTCTCCCAAGTTGTTGCTGATGGGGGAGATGCAGCTAAGTTCACAATCACATGTGAAATTAAGCACACTGGGAAGACATATCAAGGGGAGAAAGGAAAAGAAGCGCTCCCTACAAACAGTCCCCTTACAGTATACTCATAGGTGCTCCCGGCCCCCGGGGATTCTTCCCTATCCCCAAAATCTGTAAACTACAGATATAAAGAACTCTAGAAAAAAGGACCTAGGCACTCTGTAACAATACAATAGGATCACATCCTGAATTGTGGGGTGGGAATTATGGCGCGGACGTTTTCTGTTATGTTTTATAGCCTTGAATAAGTCAAGGGGAACATACCCCCCATGACGAAACACGTGTTGGCTGCTTTTCGTGGTGTTTGTTCGTTTTCCTTTATTTCGAATGATGGAATCTTTATGCTGCCTTTCGTCACATTAAAGATGGATTGATCACGACATACAGAACTTACTGGATTACTGTTTAATCTCACGTATATAATCAATTTGTTTAATTATTGATGGATTGTATATCCTTATTAATATAGCGGCTATTGTATTGTTACAGAGTGCCTAGGTCCTTTTTTCACAATCACATGTGGGCTGGATGCGACCGACTCTCTAGGCAGATTGGTTGCTTTGATGGTGGCCTTGAGTTAAGGACATCTGACTTTTCCGGGGATGTCCAATCCACTCTGATGGACATGCCCTTTGATGACACTCGTCTCTTTGGAGACAAAGCAGACTCTGTGCCCGACCACTGTAAGAAGTCCCGGGCTACGGTCCACTCCCTTGGCCTCGCGGCTGCCACCCACCTCCCTCAGTCTGCTTTTCACCCCTTTCGTGCCTACAGAAGGGGCGCCCAGCCACATCTGTTCCCCATCAGCTACCATGCGCGTGCTGCCCAGCCTCTGTGTGGCCAGGGACGTGGGGTTTAGCATCTGCGTGGATCAGAGAGCCAGTCCTCCCTCTCCCCCATCCCTTCCCCCCCCCTCAGCCGCAGCCTCCACAACTTCCTAGTCTGGCGCTTCCCCACCAGGGACCAGTCGGCGGCAGGATTTGCCATCATCTGGCACGCCATCACGTGGGTTTTACAAATAGCCCTAAGGGGCTACTCTCTCCCCTTTGAGACTTCTCTATCCTTGCCACCATCCTACAATCGGATGATGGAGGATCACCTGGCACTTCTCTGCGAGGAGGTTATGGCTCTCATGGCCAAGGGAGATATAGAGAAGGTCCTTGTGCCAGAAGTAGGTTGTGGTTGTTATTCCTGATACTTCCTGATGCCTGAAAAGGACAAGGGATACGCCCTATTCTACTTATCCGGGCCCTCAATCTCCTCTTCAGAAGTGAGTTCAAAATGCTCACTCTAGCTCAGGTCCTAGCTGCCCCGGACCCAGGAGACTGGATGCTAGCATTGGGTTTGCAGGATGCATATTTCTATATTCTCGTCCTGCCTGCCCACAGACTTTACTTGGGGTTTGTGGTAGGTCATGAGCATTTTCAATTTACCGTGCTCCCATTTGGCCTTTCCAGCGCCCCTCGGGTGTTCACCAAAGTGATGGTGGCGGTCGCGGCTCATCTGTTCAGTTTAAGGGTCTCAGTCTTCCTCTACCTCAATGACTGGCTGTTGAAGGTGGGCTTGCCCTAGACTGTCTCCTCCCACCTCAAGACTACAGCAGACCTCCTGCATTCACTTGGGTTCACTATAAACGTGCCAAAGTCGCACCTGATTCCCTCTCAGAAGCTCCCTTTCACCAGAGCTGTCCTGGACACAGTGCAGCTTCTGGCCTATCCTCCAGAGTGGCGAGTACAGGATATTGAGGCTATGATACTGATGTTTCAGACTCTTTCCTAGATTTTAGTGAGAATGACTCTGAGGCTGCTGGGCCTCATGGGTTCCTGCATCCTGCTGGTGACACATGGCAGATGGAATATGCAGGCTCTGCAGTGGAACATGAAGATCTAGTGGACGCAGCACCAGGTGAATCTGGCATGGTCCAGATCTCAGACGGGACTGTGCAAGATCTGCAGTGGTGGCTTTCAAGCCACAATTGAGTCAGAGGCAGATCCCTCGCCCTTCCCCAAACAGATCTGACTAGTGACAGATGAGTCAGGATGGGGCGGCCATATGGGAGAGATGAGGTCAGAGGCGTCTGGTCTCCGGGGGAGTCTGAGCTCCATATCAATCTTTTGGATTTCAGGGCGATCAGGCTAGCATTGGAGGCATTCCTTCCCTCTCTCAAAGGGAAAGTGGTGCAGATGTTCACAGGCAATACCACCGCCCTGTGGTACTGCAACAAGCAGGTCTGGTCGGTGACCCTTAGTAAGGGGGCTCTGCACCTCTGGACATGGCTGGAACATCAGGACATATCCCTGGTAGTTCAACATCTGGCGGGTTTTCTGAATGCCAGAACAGACAAACTCAGCCATTAATGCCTGGTTCATCACGAATAGTGTCTCCGTCCAGAGGTGGAGCAGGGTTTCTTTCATGAGTGGGGAGAGCCTTGGTTAGATCTGTTTGCCTCAGCAGAGAACGTGCAGTGTCAGCTGGTTTGCACATTGGAGTTACCAAGGTGGCACTCGCTCGGCAATGCTTTTCGCCTCGAGTGGAACTCGGCCTCCTTTACGCCAATACCTTTTCTGCCCAGAGTACTCAAGATCAAGAAAGACCAGGCCCAAGTCATTCTTGTGGCTCTGGACTTGGCACGAAGGGTATGGCATCCGGAGCTCTTGAGCTTGGCCCTCGATCCTGCGATCAGACTGCCCCTTTGGGAGGATCTTCTGTCACAGTAGCAGGGGACAGTTCTCCACCCGAACCTGTCCAGTTTCCGCCTTGTTGCATGGAGATTCAGCAGCAGCAGTTGACAGCTTTTGATGTTCCGCCCAAAGTCTGTAACATTATTTTGCCAGCCAGGCGTCCCTCCAACAAAACTGGATACTCCTGTCGGTGAAACACATTTGTGGCATGAAGTACAGACAAATCTGTTGACCCCCTCTGCGCCTCTCTTTCTTAGTTTCTTTTGTTCAATTCTCTGGCCCAGCAGGGCTCGGCTCTGGGCACCCTCAAGGGTTATTTGTCTGCCATCTTGGCTTTCCTTAGATTGCCTGACCAACCCTCCTTGTTGAAATCTCCCATTGTTGGAAGATTTCTTAAAGGTCTTACCCATCTTTTTCCTCCTTCCCCGTTCATAATGCCCCAATGGGATTTGAACTTGGTTCTTACTTTTCTGATGTCTGCTCCTTTTGAGACACCTCACAACTGCCCACTCCGCCTGCTTAGTCTGAATACAATCTTCCTTCGAGCCCCAGAGTGAGTGAGCTACAGGCTCTTTCTTCGAAGCCACGTTTCATCTCCTTCCACTCTGACAAGGTGGTGCTTTGTACCAGGGCTTCTTTTCTGCCTAAGGTAGTCACGCCCTTTCATGTAGGCTAGTCCATCCCCTTGTCTACTTTTTACGTGCCCCCACATCCTTCTAAAGAAGAGGAGAGACTCCACCGCCTGGACCCAAAAAAAAAATGTCATATCAAGCGACCACAATGCCCACGGCGGATGCAGAGTCGAAAGACACCAACTAACGTCTTGCAGTAGTACTCCTCGAAGAAAAAATTCTGGATCCAGTGTGACGCCTGGGGGAAATTCTAAGTTGAGGAATCTGCACCTAGAATATGTCTCTACCAGATAATTTGTTACCAAAGGTAAGCAGCTTGTTCATTACCTGAGGAACACACTCCAAACCGCTGTCCCCCGAATCTCAGACCATGAAATGATTCATAGCGAAAAACCTAAAAATTACAGCAGAACACCTTCCATGTGATCAAAATAATAAGCAGATTCCTTCAGTCATATTATCCAAGACACTCATGGCTGGGTTCTAAAAGAAGAGGTATAGGAGCACATATGTCAGCAGTGGTGCTACACCAAATAGACCTGTTTGCAGATGCAGAATAGAAAGAATGGCAAGACTACTCCTCCAGATTTTACCAACCGGGGTCAAAGTGGATCGTCTTTATGATTGATTGGTCAAGGAAATTTCTGGGCACTTTTCCTCCAGTCCCGCTTATGAACGCAATCTTGATCAAGCTTTACAAACTCAAGACTAGAATGATAATAACAGCTTGTCAGTGGCGGTTTGTGGATCTTCACCTACTCTGGACACCTGCACAAGAGGTTGCTATGCAGGTAGGATCTCCTTTACAAGTTAAGAGGTCAGATTCTCCATCCCAGAATTCCATCATTGTGACTGCTTGACTCCTGAATTCTTACAACATGGTCATCTAAAGCTTCCACAAGACTTTACAGACATTTTGAGAGAGCCCAAGCTTCCTTCCACAAGAACCTTTGAAGTTTCTAAATCTATTTTTCTATTTGATATATTCAAAAATATTTTGATCCATTTAATCGTCATGTTGTAGAGTTGTTACCTTATCTGCTTCATCTGGCAAATTCTAATTTACAGTACTTGTCTATTAAAGTACACCTTGCGGCCAGAAAATGCTTTAAGTTTGTCCCTCTTTTAGGGCGGTTTTGTTACCGCCTTGGGGACCGATCCTGTTACATGGATAATTGCACATTTGCCGATATGTTTGACTGCCAGCAACATTATTTTTCCTTTTGTGTCTCCCCTTCGTGAACACACTCATGGTGGCCGTGGAACTTTGAATCGTCTCGCATATGTCAACTGTTTTACTTTTCATTTTTCCTTTTGTGTGTCTTTTAGAGTTGCTAAACTGTAAACATGTTTTGTGTATGTTTCATTGTTATTCACATTTAATTGGCCAGCTAAATGGTAAGCACTGCATGTTTCATGTACTTAGTGTAGTCAAACAGTGCTCTGTCTCATGGTTAGTGATGCAAGACAGCACGAGGGGAAACACTAACTGTACAGTGTGTTTAGTGTGGGATGCAACATCACAGGCCAAAGACACTGGATTATTGTATGGTGCTTAATGTAGGCAGACAGAGACTGAAAACGCTGGGAAGACACGGAGGGGGGAAATCGCTTACCAAAAGCTCTTCACTGCTTGTATCGTGTGCTTAGCACAGGCAGAAACGGTAGAGGCACTGCACTGTGTGCACCATGTCCTTAACATGGATAGGTGCAATGAAAAGCAGCATAGGTTGCACAGCTTGCACCATATTGTTTAGTGTGGACGGGCACCCAGGGAGGAAACACTGCACAATGCGCACTATTATTGGCAGGTAAAATGGACCGAAGGAGGCAGTGCACAGGTTACACCATGGGCTTAGTCAGACAGGCACACAGGGAGAAGGCAGTGCACTGTCTGCACAGAGCTGTTATCTGTAGATAAAATGGATCAAAGGAAGCAGTGCATAGGTTGCACCTTGGGCTTAGTCAGACAGTGACACTAGGAGAAGATAGTGTGAGTGCTTTTGATTGGCATCTATAAAAGACTGATGTTTTTACCTTGTGCATACTGTAGGCAGACAGGAGAGATTGCACTGTTTGTAACGTGGGCAGACACTCATGCACTGCATCTCTCACTGTACTTACATTTTGGAGAAGTGCTGAATGTTATGTATCAAGCAGAGACTTGTAACATGCTCTTAGATCCTGGGTAGATGGTGTACCAGCTTTGGAGACCCTAAACTGAACCAACTCTGTTTTCTTCGCCTCCCCACCACTCGCCTCCCTAGGCTCTGTCATTCTCCTTTCTCATACTGAATTTCCACTACCGATAGTTCTCCATCTTTTTCTCCCATACCTTTCCCTTCTGGATTGCCCATCCAGCCTTTTTCCATCCCTTTTCCTGCTAAACAGTTACTTTTCTTTCTCTGCTGCACCTCACCTGTTTTCCCAACATGTCTCTTTTGTTGCTGTTTTCCTCTCGCCCTATAATTAGCCTTCTCTTTATATGTCTCTGTCCACTTCTTTCTGCTCCTTTCTCCAGCTGTCCCTCTACACCCTTTTTGGTCGTCTTTCTCCATCTTTCGGTCGAGCGCTCAAGCGCTTTGACCTGTTTTAAGTATTGTGGGCTTTTAACCAACGCCCACCTCACGCCCATCACTTTCACTTGTTTGTGGGTTGCCTTTCAAATATCCTTTGTTATCATTAGTAAATGCTTTACGTTTGTCCCTCCTTGGGGAGGTATTGTTACCGCCTTGCAGACTGACTCTGTTACATGGCTAATTGCACAACTGCCGATATGTTTGACTTTAAGCGAACTTCTTTATCCTTTTGTTTCTCTCCTTCATGCTCATGGCAGCCATGCCGCTTTGAATCAGTTTGCTTTTGTCAACTAATGTTTTACTTTTCATTTTCAATTTATTTGGCAAGAAAAGTCCAGTTAGGAATTCACAATGCCAGTAGCTCTAACTGGAGCAAATGTGAAACTGATTGCATTGAAAATGCTATTTTAAATTGACTTTAGTTAGGGATTTCATAGACGGTATTAAGAGGGTTGTCCCTTAAGTTAGATCACTCCCAGTCCTCCACCCCCATGGGAGCTTAACTTTGTTTTATCTATATTAATGGGGCCCCCTTTAAACCTATTCATAAAGCTTTGTTACTATACCTTACATGGAAATCAGCTTTCTTAGTCACATTTATTTTGGTGCACAGAGTAAGCAAAATCCAAGCCCTGTGTGCAAATGAGCCATATAAAGTATTTCACAATTGCAGATTTGTAATGAGAACTCATCCTGGTTTTCTCCCTAATTTAGTCTCTGATTTACACATTAATCAAATGCCTGATGCTTTTCTTTCAGATCCTTCAACTCCGGCAGAGCGAATTCTCCACTTCTTTGTAGTGTCAAGGGTGCTGAAATTCTATTTGGACAAAACTAGAGACCTAAAATCTTGTTTTACTCGTTAATTTCAATTTGTGTGGTCCTGTGCACTTATGAACTAAAAAATGAACACTTAGGACTAGTAGTAACACTGGTGTAAAGCAGTGTGTGTGATAAGTGTTTGGGCATTCTGTTCGCACATTTTTCCATTCTTATAGAGACTTCTAACCAGATTCCTCAACTTTTGAATATCCGTAGGCTCATAACTGGATCAGGAAGATTTTTGTTTTTGCATCTTTGTATGTGGATCTGGAGCTAGCTCCTACTTTTTCTAGTCAGTTGACAAGCCTTTTTTTCAAACTTTTCCAGTGAGCCAGGAAACACCCCCTCGTAAAATGAGTTTAAGCCTTGCAGGGACTGTTGCAAGCAAATAACTGTTACTGATCTGCATAAGGTTTGCCTCTGGTGTCTGCCCACGACTATAAGTTGTGCAGGGAGTGTGCCCTGAGAAAGTTGATCCATGACCGTAAACATAAGCTGTATGCCTTTGAACACTGCAGGAAGTCACGTAAGGCCTGTTCCCCATCGAAGCCAAAGACATGTAGTGTTTCTTGCTCTTGGGCTGGTCCCAAGGCAAGTCATCTTTGTGATCCAAGTCTTCCACTAAGTCCAAGTCAAAGAAGAAACATCAACTCAGCCTAGCCATGCTCCCTCTGAAAACACTGGCACTGATGTTGATCTTATTGTCCTGTCTTATCCTGAGCTAAATCCATCATGACTGAAGCAGTACTCTGGCACAGTTCTAACATTGCCGGCCCCAATTGAGTCCTTGCCAACTAGCTGTCCTCCACTGCTCCACCAACTTTTTGGATTGGACTCTGACCAGAGCCATCCGCTTTTTGACAATGGTGGGGAGGAGTTTGTGCCTCACGATATTGATGACAACTTTTAAATATACCTACAAAAGGCAAGTGGGCTGGTCACTCCCCTGACACAGGGCTAGTGTCACCCCGTCCCTTCAGTAGAGAGGATCCTGAATCGTTTGCTATGGTCATCAAATGAGTGGCAGACGTTTTGGACCTCCAGTTACCTTCTGTTGAGATAAAAACCAGCACCCTCACAGAGGTTCTACAGCTGAACAATCCTCTTTGTAGGAAAGTACCCTCTTTTTGGCATAGTTAGCCCCACTTTTTGCATGCTGTCTGTGTGTTTTGTGACTGTGTCCCCTGGGATCCTGCCGACCAGGACCCCAGTGACTGTTCTCTCTCCCTCTAAATTTGGTTGCTTAAGGCTTAGCACACACCACAATTGGCATACTGCTACCTCCATATAAGTCCCTAGTATATGGTACTTGGGTACCCAGGGCATTGGGGCACCAGGGATTCACCTTGGGCTGCAGCATGTATTGTGCCATCCATGGGAGCCCATGCAAAATATGTCTGCAGGCCTGCCACTGTAGCCTGCGTGGAAAGGTCCATGCACCCTTTCCCTACTGGTCACTGCACCAGGTAACTGTAAGTCACCCTTATGGAAGGCCCTCCTAGCACAGAGGGCAGGGTGCAGGTACCTGTGTGTGAGGGCGCCCATGCATAAGCAGAGGTGCCCCTACGAACTCCTGCTCCATTTCCCTGGACTTTGTAAGTGCGGGGAAGCTATTTTACCCATGTACTGGACACCTGTGTATAGCTGCATAATGGTAACTCTGAACCTGGGCATGTTTGGTATCAAACATGTTGGAATCATACCCCATTACAGTTGAGATTATTGGTTGTGTGATTCCATGCACTCTGGGGGCTCCTTAAAGGACCCCCCCCAGCATTGTTCCTACCAGTCTTCTGGGATTTTCCAGGCAGCCCATGCTACTGCCACCCCTCAGACAGGTTTCTGCCCTCCTGCTGTTTGACCAGCTCAAGCAGAGGAAGGTAGAACAAAGGCATTCCTCTGAGAGAGGGGGGCAACACGCTCTTCCTTTGGAAATAGGTGTTACATGGCTTGGGAGGGGTAGCTTCCCCAGACACAGGTATGCTTTGTAGGGCACATTTAGTTCCCTCCTTGCATAAACCGGTTTGCACCAGTCCAGGGACCCCTGGTCACTGCTCTGGCACGAAACTGGACAATGGAAAGGGGAATGATCACTCCTCTCTCCATCACCACCACAGGGGTGGTGCCCAGAGCTCCTCCAGGTGGCCACTTGATTCTGCCATCTTAAATCTTAAGTGGGCAGAGGCCCATGGCAGCATCTGGGTGACAAGGTCAGGCTGGTGGCGTCACAGTGCTAGGTGACCAGTCTCCCTCCCTGGTGGGTCTTCAGATTTGACTTGCAAGATTCCAGCAGGACTCCTCTGCATCGTTCACTTCATCTTCTGGCCACCGGGACTGCAACTGGACCCTCCAGTAACCGACAGTCTGCAACTTCAGCAACAACTCTGCTCTACAACATTGTTTCTCCTGCTCCTTCCAGCAACTGCAACATTTCCCTGGATGTGCATCCTCTGAGGGTGATGAGTCTTCAGCCTGCACAAGAAGTAAGAAGGAATCTCCTTTGGAGTGAAGGAGTCATTCCACTGCATCTGCAGGCACCAACTGCAATGACGACCAGCTGCGTAGATCCTCTCTCCTCCTGAACTGCATGGGTCTTGCATCACAGGTGGTGGTCTGGAGTGGTCCCCTTGCTCCTCTCTACCAGCTGCCCAACTTGAGAGATGGTAAGCCCTTGCCTCTCCTTACAGGACGGTACCCCTGTGCACCGCCACTCTTGCAACTGCCAAGGCTTGTTTGTTCCCCCTCCAAGGGATCTTCAGGCTCTGTGTAGCTCCGGTCTCCAGCACTCTTCCCTGCAAAGCACAGTCTCCTGCCTGCTCCTTCAGCGACATGAGACTCCTTGTCAGGTGTGCTGAGAGTGGACCTTACTGCGACTCCTGTGCCTGCTGCCCGTGGGCCACCTGTGGGGGCTGCCTCCTCTTCTGACTCTCCCAGCTGCTGAGTGTCACCTAGGACTCCCCTCCTTGGGTCGAGTTCCCTAGGCCTTGCAAAACCTTCTTCTTCAACTCTTGCATTTGCCAAGGCTTGTTGGTGGTTTTCTAGCACCAATGACTGACTGCATTACGAGCGCTGACGGAACTCCTCTTCTGCTCCTATGCTGCACTGCTGACTTTCTTCATCCACCGTCGACCTGGTCCTGCATCCACAGAAGGGTGGGTAGTAGCTCCTGCCACAGCCGGACACTCCAACTCAAACTGGACTTGGTACCCTTCTTTTGCAGGTCCTCTTCTTTCAGGCTTTACCTTAAGTTTCTTCAAGTCTTGTCTGGGTCTTGCACAGTCCTTTTCCAAAGCTGTCCTGAGTGTTGGGGAAAACCAGGTACTTACCTCTTCTCTCCTGGTTGCTGGGGGGGGGGGGGTGCACCCTGATACTTACCTTTTGGGGGTCCTAGTTTCTCCAGCTCCATTTCTACCGATACCACTTCCTTGGGTGGAGACTGCCTTTCGCATTCCCCTTAATTAGTGTATGGTTTGGTCTCACCCTAGGGCCTTCACCATTTGCTATTTCTTCACTGCTAATCACTGGCTTCTAATGTGTGCATAATAGTGTGTTTACTTGCCTCCTATTTGAGTATTGGCATTTCAGTATTTTAGCATTTGTGTTACTGTAATAAAGTACCTTTATTTTTGTAACACTGTGTGGTTCATTCATGTGTGTAAGTGCTGTGTGAGTGTAGTGGTATTGCATAAGCTTTGCATGTCTCCTAAATAAGTCTTGGCTGCTCATCCACAGCTACCTCTAGAGAGCCCTGGCTTCCTAGACGCTGTCTACACCTCAATAATAGGGGATATCTGATAGAGACTTCTAGTTGCAGATTACTTACCTCAGAATTTCCCCCAGGCGTCAGACTGGATCCAGAGATTTTTCTTCAAGCAATACCCTTACACATCGGTAGGTGGCGCCGGTCGACTTTGTGGGCGTCATAGTTCGCGGAAACATCACCACTCGTCTTCAAAATCTTCGGGTGCAAGTGAGAAAAATAAGTCATCTAAGAGGTCCCATCGCTCTCTGACTTCGCCCCTCGCTCGGCTGACGCAATGCGGAGGAGCATTGACGCTCAAGGCCTCCATCCTCGGAGCCTGCGTCTGGGCCCGCTCAGCACTTCCCTGAGTTTCCAGGAGCCAGAGCAACCCCCGCCCAACTTAAAGAATTCCATGAGGCCTTGCGCCTCATATTTGGGCGGACCGACCCCGATATGGTGCCTTCGGGCCCAATGGGTTCGGTTGAGGGGCCTTCGGGTTCCGTGGCTCTGGCAACCAAGGTCACCTCCGGATCTGCTTGCGGATCCGCACCGCCGCCGGTCGCACCATTGAGACCTTCCCCGGTGCTGGGTCGATTGTTGACGCTTCTGATGTCAGTAGTGCCCACTATCGATGTCGACCCGATCCTTATCCCTGACGACTCTGAGTCAGAGCGGCGTCGGCCGCCGCCGCCTTGGTCTTCGATGGGGCCTATTCACCCCAGGTCAGATTCTGACCCTTTTTCCTATGGGTACGAATTTGGGGAAGGATTGGAGGGGTCCCTGGACACTTATGAATACCAGGATGACCCATCTTTGGACTTGGCACAGGAATTGGGTGATGCCAGTGGTCTGGATACTTCTCCAGACACTGGCATGCTGTCTCCTCCTACCGTGGCTACGGCGGAGGGAGCAACTTATGGCATGGTAGTCAGCAGGGCAGCTGAGGTCCTTGGCCTTGAGCTTCCTACTGTAGAGGTCAGATCCAATCTCCTGACAGAGGTGCTTCAGCCAGGGGCTCCCACATCTGAACCCCTTTTGCCGTTCAATGAAGCCCTCACTGATGTCCTTTTGGGTACTTGGTCCAAACCCAACACAGGGGCTCCTGTGAAAAGGACTATTGCACGCCGCCATCGGCCCGCTCCGGACGACCCCACATCTGAGAGTCTCGTCATCCAGGCTTCCTCTCCTTCAGGCGCATTCCCTTCCGCACCCCGTTGATAGGGAATCAAAAAGGCTGGAATAATTTGGTAAGTTGTTTTCTTCCTCCAGTCTCACACTGCGGATTGAAAACACTGCATGCCTTTTGGCCCACTATACCCTCTCTTTGTGGGATACGGTTGCACAGGTCCTGGCACAGATACCAGAGGAGGCCCCGTGCTACCGTCTCCCAAGCTGTCAACGATGGGAGAAATGTGGCAAAGTTCACAATCCGTTGTGGGCTGGACATGACCGACTCTCTGGGCAGATCGGTTGCTACGACTGGGGCCTTGAGACACCACGCCTGGTTGAGTACTTCTGGTTTTCCTGGGGATGTCCAACAGTCCCTTATGAACATGCCCTTTGATGGCTCTCGTCTCTTTGGAGACAAAGAGGACTCGGCCTTAGATCCAAGGATTCCCGGGCTACGGCTCGGTCCCTTAGTCTTTCCTCTGCCCCTCACCCCGCAGTCTGCTTTTCACCCCTTTTGTGGCCACAGAAGGGGCTCCCTGTCGCGTCCTTCACCCAGCCACTGTGCCACCCATGCTGTCCAGCGGCTTCGGGGCCGGGGACGCGGAATCCCTCGTGGGACAGAGAACCAGAGGTCTGCCCAGTCCACCTCTGTCCCCACTGCAACATCCAAACCTTCCTATTCCCTCCCCTGACTCCCATTCAATTGGTGGCAGGATTCGCCATCACCTGCCCCACTGGGAATCCATTACTACGGACAGGTGGGTTTTGCAGATCGTTCGAAAGAGCAACTCCCTCCCTTTCGAATCTGCTCCACCAGCCATGCCTCTGTCACTCGGCCATCTCCCAGAGGATCATTTGGCGCTTCTCCGCCAGGAAGTCGCAGCTCTCTTGGCCAAGGGAGCTATATAGAAGGTCCCTATGCCCAAAGTAGGTTGTGGTTGTTATTCCCACTACTTTCTGGTGCCGAAAAAGGGCTTACGTTCTATACTAGACCTTCGGGACCTAAACTACTTCCTCAAGAAGGAGAAATTTAAAATGCTCACCCTGGCTCAGGTTCTGTCTGCCTTGGACCCAGAAGACTAGATGGTAGTGTTGGACTTGCAGGACACTTATTTCCACATCCCCATCCTGCCCGCCCACAAACGTTACCTGCGATTCGTGGTAGGTCACGAGCACTTTCAGTTTACAGTGCTCCCCTTCGGCCTTACCAGCGGCCCTCGGGTGTTCACGAAAGTGATGGTGGCGGTTGCAACTCATCTGCACAGGTTAGGGTTATCAGTCTTCCCCTACCTCGATGACTAGCTGTTGAAGGCAGACTCGCCCCAGGAAGTAGTCTCCCACCTTCAGACTACGGCGAACCTTCTGCACATGACGGGGGTTCACTATAAACATGCCAAAGTCATACCTGACTCCCTCTCAGACGCTCCCCTTCAGCTGTTCTGGACACAGTGCAGTTTCGGGCTTATCCTCCCAAAAAGCGAGTCCAAGATATTCAGGCTATGATTCCGATCTTTCAGCCTCTGTCTTGGGTTTCGGTGAGACTGACTCTGAGGCTGCTGGGCCTCATGGCCTCCTGCATCCTGCCATCCCAGATGGCATATGCGGGCTCTGCAGTGGGACTTGAAGTTCCAGTGGGCGCAGCATCAGGGGAATCTCTCCGACATGGTCCAGATCTCAGAGGGGACTGCAAAAGACCTGCAGTGGTGGCTTTCGAATCCTCATTGGGTCCACGGCAGATCCCTCTCTCTTCCCCAACCAGATCTGTCTATAGTGATAGATGTATCACTTCTGGGTTGGGGTGGCCACATGGGAGAGGCGGAGATCAGAGGCCTCTGGTCTCCAGCGGAGTCAGGGCTCCATATCAATCTTCTGGAGCTCTGGGCGATCAGGCTTTTGTTGAAAGCATTTCTTCCCTCTCTCAAAGGGGAAGTAGTGCAGGTGTACACGGACAATACTACCCCCATGTGGTACTGCAATAAACAGGGCAGAGTAGGGTCCTGGACCCTTTGTTAGGAGGCATTACACCTCTGGACATGGCTGGAACATCAGGGCATCACCCTGGTGGTTCAACATCTGACGGGTTCTCTCAATGCCAGAGCGGATGAACTCAGCCTTGGTTAGATCTGTTCGCCTCCGCAGAGAACGCTCAATGTCAGCTGTTTTACGTGTTGGAGTTTCCAAGGCGGCACTCGCTCTGAGACACTTCATCTCGAGTGGAACTCGGGACCCCTTTCCGCCTATACCACTTCTGCCCAGAGTTCTCAAGAAGATCAGGAACGACCGGGCCCGAGTCATCTTGGTGGCTCTGGACTGGGCACTGTGAGTCTGGTATCCATAGCTTTTGTGCATGTCCATCTATCCTCCACTCAGACTGCCTCTTCGGGTGGCTCTCCTGTCGCAGCAACAGGGGATGGTTCTTCACCCGAGCCTGTCCAACCAACACCTTCATGCATGGAGATTGAGTGGCGACAGTTGACGACTTTTGATCTTCCACCCGAAGTCTGCAATGTTATCTTGGCAGCCAGGTGACCTTCCACCAAAACTGTATACGCCTGTCGTTGGAAAACATTTGTGCATGGTGCACCAACAAATCTGTTGATCTCCTCTCTGCCCCTCTATCCGAGGTTCTTATGTTCCTTCTTTCTTTTGCCCAGCAGGGCTCTGCTTTGGGCACCCTTAAAGCATATTTATCTGCCATTTTGGCCTTCCTTAGGTTACCTGATCAGCCCTCACTTTTTAAATCTCCTATTGTGAGTAGATTCCAAAAAGGCCTCACCCATTTCTTTCCTCCCACTCCATTTAGCATGCCTCAGTGAGCCCTCAATCTTGTCCTTACTTATTTAATGTGTACTCCCTTTGAGCCGATGCACAATTGTCCCTTACGGCTCCTCACCTTCAAAACTGTCTTCCTTGTTGCCATCACCTCTGCTCGCAGGGTGAGTGAGCTTCAGGCCCTTTCGTCTAAACCTCCATACTTGTCTGTGCACCCTGACAAAGTGGTGTTGCGCACTAAGGCTTGCTTCCTTCCAAAGGTGGTTACACCTTTTCATGTTGGCCAGTCCGTCACCCTGCCTACTTTCTACCACCACCACATCCTTCTCATGAGGAGAGACTCCACCCTCTGGACCCAAAAAGAGCGTTGGCGTTCTATCTTATTCGAACTAAAGATTTCCGGGTGGACGAGCAACTCTTTGTCGGGTATGTGGGTGCGAAAAAAGGGAAGGCGGTGCAAAAATGTACCATCTCTCGACGTGTACTTTTTTGCATCAAAATGTGCTATGCTTTGGCCAAGAAGCAACCCCCTGAGGGCTTGCATGCTCATTCCACCAGAGCAACTGCTGCTTCCACTACATTAGCACGCAGAGTTCCTGTCCTGGATCTATGCCAGGCAGCTACGTGGGCGTCGCTGCACACGTTTGCTAAACACTACTGCCTGGACAGTAAGATCCGTCAGGACAGATACTTTGGTTGTTCGGTCTTGCAGGACTTCCTAGTATGATCTTGGTTCGCAGCCCACCTCCAAGGATGGCATTGCTTAGGTATCTATT
Organism: Pleurodeles waltl; assembly: GCF_031143425.1. Lineage (NCBI taxonomy): Eukaryota > Metazoa > Chordata > Amphibia > Caudata > Salamandridae > Pleurodeles > Pleurodeles waltl. The sequence continues at coordinate 281,580,917 of NC_090442.1, forward strand.
CTAAGGTAAGGAATCTGCAACTTGAAGTCTCTCTCAGATGTACAAGTTACTTCCCTTCGGTAATGAAATATCTGGTAGAGACATATTCTAGTTGCAGATTCCTTACCGCCCACCCATCTTCCCCGCTTGCGAACTGATTTCTAGGGACAGGGATTCCCCCTTCAGGTTCTTAGCTCTGGCGCACCAATCTCGGTGTTCTTAGCGGCTCTGTGCTTTGGCATGTAAAGTCGTTAAAAGAAACTGACGGCACTGCGCAAAAGTGGTGTCTATGTACTACTCCCACGGCCACTACGATGCCCGTGGAGTCGACCAACGCCACCTACCGACGCGCAAGGGTATTGCTCGAAGACAAATCTCCGGATCCAGTCTGACGCCTGGGGTGCAAATTCTAAGGTAAGGAATCTGCAACTAGAATATGTCTCTACCAGATATTTAATTACCGCAGGTAAGTAACTTGTACTTCTGGACCTGGTATAAGGTGCCACCATAGGTGCTCACCACACACCAGGCCAACTTCCTACACTCCTCTGAACCATTACTGCCATTCACAGAAACCCAGATCAACACTCATCGGCACTTGGAATGCTACCTTCACTTGACCACCAGTAAAAATACTTATTACACATTGCCACAGACCTGCTCCAGGTGAAAATGCATTTTGGATGCTGCACCATACTCCTCAAAGCTAAAGTCCTGCCAGCTGTCCCAAAGATGTCATGCTATTGCTAATTTGACACAGACCCTTCAAGATGGCCAGGATGGGGTCAAGTATGTCCTCCGTTCAGGCTGGGACACAACAGAATGCTTAGAGCAGTTGGTACTACAATGGTCCTCCAGTGGCTCACATGGATTGAGATCCACATGCTTCTTGGGTGATGTTCAGACGTGTCTAATGGATATGCCATTCACAGGCCTGACCTCTTTGGCACGAAGGCCAACTCTGCCCTCAAGCACTTTAAAGAAAGTAGTGCTACTGTGCACTCTCTTGGTGTCTCTAAACCTGCAGTGCTGTAGCCACAGCAATGTATCCCCTTTTGAGGCAGCGCTATGGGGTTTTGCCTACAGACCGCATCCAGTCACACCACCCCAACATCAGGCATCTCAGTCCTTTTGGGGTTGTTGTCCAACAGACAATGCCTGGACCCTCATGGATAATGAGTTTCCCAGGACAAGTGTTAACAAAGGTGGTGGCTGTGGTCACTGCCTATCTTTGAAGGTCAGGGATACTAGTCTTCTCCTGCCTCACCAGCTGACTGTTGAAAGCAGACTCACCACAGTCAGTCTTGGACCACCTCCAGACAACAGAAAACCTCCTTACATCACTAGGGTTCACAGCCAATCTGCCAAAGGCACTGTTGACTCCTTTATGGAGGCCCCCTTTCATCTGAGCAGGATAAAGTGCATTTCCATGTCTTTCCTCTAGATCAACAAGCCCTGGACATTCAGTGGTGGTCCTGGTGTTTCAGTCTCTGTCCCGAGTCTCAGTAGAGATGGTTCTGAGGCTTATTAGTCTAGTAGCCTCCTGCATTCCGCTCATTAACCATGGCAGATGGCACATGCAAGCTCTGCAGTGGGATTGGAAATCTGGGGGCCCAGCAGCAGGAGAACCTGTTGACTGCAAACAATCTGTAGTGGTGGCTGCTGGACAGCGTTTGGATCCTCAACAGACCCTCTCTTCCCCCAACCTGGAGCTGACTGTAGTGACAGATGTATTGCTGTTTGGATGGGGAGATCATCTGGAAGAGGGGGAGATCAGAAGACTGGTCTTTGATGGAGATGTGCCCCACATCAGTTTACTGGAGATGCAGGCCATTTGATTAATACATTTGATTAATGTTAAACTTTCTTACCGTCCATCAAGAGGAGGCAAGTTCAATTCCTCAATGGCAACACCATCACCTTGTGGTACTGCAACAAGCAGAATGGGATGAGGTCCTAGACACTATTCCTGGAGTTCCTCTCCTCGCCAGGACATCTCCCTGATAATTTACCATGTGGCAGGACCTTTGAATGACAGGGTGGAAACATTCAGGCTACAACGCCTAGCATCTAGTATTTACATACAGAGGTGGCACAGGTTGCCTTGCAACAATAGGAACCTGTCTTAATCATTTCGCCGCCATGAGAATGCACAGTCAACACTTTTCTGCATTGGAAGAACACAGACCGTTATATGCATTACTATTTGTTGAGCCTTTGGCACACCAAGAATTTGTAGTGGCCACTGGTAAAGGTTCTCTTTCGGCCTTTTTGCGTTTGCAGGACCAGTCGTCCTTATTGAAATCACAGGTTGTGATGCATTTTCTCAAAGGTTTGGTCCATATGTTTCCCCCAAAGCGTTTCAAGATGCCTCAGTGGAATCTTAATGTGGTCCTTGCTTTCTTTATGTGCACCCTGTTTAAACTATCTGATAGAGACTTCCAGTTGCAGATTCCTTACTTTAGAATTTCCCCCAGGTGTCAGACTGGAGCCGGAGCTGCTTCTTCGAGCTGTACCCCTGCACGCCGTCAGGTGACGTCAGTCGAATCTGCGTGCGTTGTCGGCACCGTGATGACATCACAGTCGTATATAGGCTCCAATCCGGCGAGCTGACATCAGTTATTTTTTTTTCCGCGCCAGCCTACGCGCCAATCTAGAGGAGAGCTACCCCTTGTTATTGTTTGACTAACTGCAACACTTTTGTCGAATTATTTTTGACGAGTTTTGGATGCGTCAAGCGATGTCCCGGAAGACCCGTTTTAAACCCTGCGACTGGTTACAGAATGATGTTGGTGACGGTTCCGCATCTCGTCTGTCTTTGGTGTCTGGAGCAAGACCATGACCTGAAGTCGTGATCAGAGTGTCCGACCATGAATCCGAAGGCTTAGAGGGAGCGGTCCCTAAAGCTCATGGCAGCCTGGTGCTCGACTTTGTCACTCCTGATCTCCTTTAAGAGTAAGGTCAGGAGACTGCTCACGGAGTCATCACCAATCCTCCTCATCCCATTCCAAGTCCTCAGGACGCTCGGGTCACAAGAAGAAAGACACACTTACTTCAACTTAGCCCCATTGCTCGGACAGTGCGACGTGGGAAGAGCATTGACGCCCTAGGCCTCAGTCTTCAGAGACTTCGTCTCGGTTGGCTCCGCAACTCCCCGACTTTCCAGGCGCCAGTGCCACCCCTGCCCAGTTGAAAGGGTTCGGAGAGTCCATGTGCCTCATCTTTGGGCAGAACGACCTGTCCTCTGCGCCTTTGGGCCCAGGAGGGTCAGTGAGGGCCCTCTTGGGTTCTGCGCCGATAGCTTCGGTCTTGACTCCGGAGGGTACCCCCGGATCTGCTCTTGGATCCGTACCAATGCTGGTCGTGTCAACGTGACCTTCCCCAGCGTTGGGACAGATGTTGACGATCCTGATGTCGATTGGATCTGCAGTCGGCGTCAATCCTATACTCATCCCTGAGGAGCCGTAACTTTGTCACTCGATGCTGATTCTGTTTTCCATGGGCTATACTGGGCCCAGAGAGTATCCTAACCGTTCTTTCTATTGGTATGGATATGGTGGTAGTGCAGAGGGGTCGCTAGACCCTTTAGAATACCAGCTTGACCCTGGCATGGACTGGGTCTAGGATTTTGCTACGCTAGCGGACTAGATACCTCTCCTGACGCTGGCATGCTTTCTCCCCCTTCCGTGCCTACAGAGGAGGGAGCTTCATACTCTATGGTGGCGAGAAGGGCAGCTGAGGTTTTGGACCTTGAGCTTCCTTCTGTGGAGGTCAGGACCAACCTCCTGACCGAGGTGCTTCAGTCTAGGGCTTCCATATTGGGACCCCTCCTACTCTTTAATGAAGCCCTTACGGACATCCTACTGGCTACCTGGTCCAGACACAGCACAGGGTCTCCTGTGAATAGGATGGTTGCCTGCCGCCATCAGCCTGTGCTGACTGACCTGAAATTCCTGACCCAACATCCTACGCCAGAGAGCCTTGTTATCCAGACTTCCTCTTCTTCTCAAGCATTCCCTTCCACTCCCCCGGATATGCAATCAAAAAGACTGGGTAACTTTGGGAAGAAATTGTTTTCTTCTGCCAGTCTGGCGCTGCGGTTCGTTAACACCGCATGCCTTTGGGCTGATACCCCCATACTCTCTGGGATACGGTTGCGCAGGTGCTGCCTCGTGTCCCTGAGGAGGGCCGGGCGGTTATCTCCCAAGCGGTCACTGACGGTAGAGACGCAGCAAAGTTCATGATTCGTCATGAGCTGGATACAACCAACTCACTAGGTAGATCGGTTGCATCGGCTGCAGCCTTGCGTCGCCACACCTGGTTGAGGACATCTGGCTTTTCAGGGGATGTCCAGCAATTACTAATATACATGCCCTTTGATGGCACCCGTCTTTTTGGAGACAAAGCGAACTCTGCACTCGAGCACTTTAAGGACGCCTGGGCTATGGCTCAGTCCCTTGGCCTTGTAGCTGCTCCTGGCACCACACAGTCTGCCTTTCACCCCTTTTGTGGCTACGGAGGGGGCACCCAGCCACGTTGATTTCCACCTGGACACTGATCACTGCATGCTTCACAGTCTCTGTGCAGCTGCAGGATCCCACGTGCTTGTAGATCAGGGAATCAGTAGTCCACCCCTGCCCCCTCCACAGCCTCCAAACCTTCCTAGTCCTTTGGAGCATCCTGGACCAGTTGGCGGCAGGATACTCCATCACCTGCCCCACTGGGCATCTATCACCATGGACAGGTGTCTGAAGGGGCTCCCCTTCAAGACTTTCCCTCCGGCCATAACTTCATACGATCATCTGTCGGAGGATCATTTGGCACTTTTCCGCGAGGAAGTCATGGCTCTCTTGGCCAATGGAGCCAGAGAGAGGGTCTCTGTGCCAGAAGTAGGTTGTGGTTGTTATTCCTGCTTCTTTCTGGTGCCCAAAAAGGACAAGGGGCCTGTTCCTTATCTTAGATCTCCGATCCATCAATCTATTTCTCAAGAAGGAAAAGTTCAAAATACTAACTCTAACTCAGGTCCCGTCTGCGTGGACCTGGGAGACTGAATGGTAGCTTTGGAATTGCTGGACACCTATTTCCATATTCCCACCGATGTTACTTGTGATTCGTGGTAGGTCTCAAGCACTTTCAGTTCACTGTGTTGCCCTTCGGCCTTACCAGAGCCCCCTAATAAGCTCATCTGCGCAGGTTAGGGGTTTCAGTATTCCCCTACCTCGATGACTGGCAGTTGAAGGCAAACTCACCCCAAGCTGTCGTCTCCCACCACCAGTCTACGGCGAGCCTCCTGCATTCGCTGGGGTTCACTATAAACGTGCTGAAGTCACACTTGACTCCCTCTCAGACGCTCCCTTTCATGGGAGCTGTCTGGACACAGTGCAATTTTGGGCTTATCCTCCAGGAAAGCGAGTCCAGCATCTTCGGGCTAACACTCTGATGTTTCAGCCTCTATCCTGGATTTTGGTGAGAATGACTCTGAGTATATGGTACTGAGGTACCCAGGGTACTGGGATTCCAGGAGATCCCTATGGGCTGCAGCATTTCTTGTGCCACCCATAGGGAGATCTGACAATTCTTACACAGGCCGGCCAGTGCAGCCTGAGTGAAATAACATCCACGTTATTTCACAGCCATTTACCACTGCACTTAAGTAACTTATAAGTCACCTATATGTCTAACCTTTACCTGGTAAAGGTTGAGTGCTAAGTTACTTAGTGTGTGGGCACCCTGGCACTAGCCAAGGTGCTCCCACATTGTTCAGGGCAAATTCCCCGGACTTTGTGAGTGCGGGGACACCATTACACGTGTGCACTATACATATGTCACGACATATGTATAGCGTCACAATGGTAACTCCGAACATGGCCATGTAACATGTCTAAGATCATGGAATTGTCACCCCAATGCCATTCTGGCATTGGGGAGACAATTCCATGATCCTTCGAGTCTCTAGCTCAGACCCGGGTACTGCCAAACTACCTTTCCCGGGGTTTCACTGCAGCTGCTGCTGCTGCCAACCCCTCAGACAGGTTTCTGCCCTCCTGGGGTCCAGCCAGGCCTGGCCCAGGAAGGCAGAACAAAGGACTTCCTCAGAGAGAGGGTGTTACACCCTCTCCCTTTGGAAAAAGGTGTCAGGGCTGGGGAGGAGTAGCCTCCCCCAGCCTCTGGAAATGCTTTTATGGGCACAGATGGTGCCCATCTCTGCATAAGTCTGCACCGGTTCAGGGATCCCTCAGCCCTGCTCTGGCACGAAAATTAACAAAGGAAAGGGGAGTGACCATTCCCCTGACCTGCACCGCCCCTGGGAGGTGCCCAGAGCTCCTCCCGTGTGCTCCAGACCTCTGCCATCTTGGAAACAGAGGTGCTGCTGGCATTCTGGACTGCTCTGAGTGGCCAGTGCCAGCAGGTGACGTCAGAGACTCCTTCTGATAGGCTCCTTCATGTGTTGCTAGCCTATCCTCTCTCCTAGGTAGCCAAACCTCCTTTTCTGGCTATTTAGGGTCTCTGCTTTGGGGAATTCCTTAGATAACGAATGCAAGAGCTCATCAGAGTTCCTATGCATCTCTCTCTTCACCTTCTGCCAAGGAATCGACTGCTGACCGCGCTGGAAGCCTGCAAAACTGCAACAAAGTAGCAAAGACGACTACTGCGACCTTGTAACGCTGATCCTGCCGCCTTCTCGACTGTTTTCCTGGTGGTGCATGCTGTGGGGGTAGTCTGCCTCCTCTCTGCACTAGAAGCCCCGAAGAAATCTCCCGTGGGTCGACGGAATCTTCCCCCTGCAACTGCAGGCACCAAAGAACTGCATCACCGGTCCTCTGGGTCTCCTCTCAGCACGACGAGCGAGGTCCCTTGAACTCAGCAACTCTGTCCAAGTGACTCCCACAGTCCAGTGACTCTCCAGTCCAAGTTTGGTGGAGGTAAGTCCTTGCCTCCCCACGCTAGACTGCATTGCTGGGAACCGCGTGTTTTGCAGCTACTCCGGCTCCTGTGCACTCTTCCAGGATTTCCTTTGTGCACAGCCAAGCCTGGGTCCCCGGCACTCTAACCTGCATTGCACGACCTCCTGACTTGTCCTCCGGCTTCGTGGGACCCTCTTGTGCAACTTCGGGTGAGCTCCGGTTCACTCCACTTCGTAGTGCCTGTTCCGGCACTTCTGCGGGTGCTGCTTGCTTCTGAGTGGGCTCTTTGTCTTGCTGGACGCCCCCTCTGTCTCCTCACGCAATTGGCGACATCCTGGTCCCTCCTGGGCTACCGCAGCATCCAAAAACATTAACCACGACCCTTGCAGGTAGCAAGGCTTGTTTGCGGTCTTTCTGCACGAAAACACTTCTGCACAACTCTTCACGACGTGGGACATCCATCCTCTAAAGGGGAAGTTTCTAGCCCTTGTCGTTCTTGCAGAATCCATAGCTTCTACCATCCGGTGGCAGCTTCTTTGCACCCACAGCTGGCATTTCCTGGGCATCTGCCCACTCCCGACTTGATCGTGACTTTTGGACTTGGTCCCCTTGTTCCACAGGTACTCTCGTCTGGAAATCCATTGTTGTTGCATTGCTGGTGTTGGTCTTTCCTGCAGAATTCCCCTATCACGACTTCTGTGCTCTTTGGGGAACTTAGGTGCACTTTGCACCCACTTTTCAGGGTCTAGGGGTGGGCTATTTTTCTAACCCTCACTGTTTTCTTACAGTCCCAGCGACCCTCTACAAGGTCACATAGGTTTGGGGTCCATTCGTGGTTCGCATTCCACTTCTAGAGTATATGGTTTGTATTGCCCCTATCCTTATGTGCCCCCATTGCATTCTATTGTGACTATACATTGTTTGCACTGTTTTCTATTGCTATTACTGCATATTTTGGTATTGTGTACATATATCTTGTGTATATTTGCTATCCTCATACTGAGGGTACTCACTGAGATACTTTGGCATATTGTCATAAAAATAAAGTACCTTCATTTTTAGTATATCTGTGTATTGTGTTTTCTTATGATATTGTGCAAGTGACACTAGTGGTACTGTAGGAGCTTCACTCGTCTCCTAGTTCAGCCTAAGCTGCTCTGCTAAGCTACCTTTTCTATCAGCCTAAGCTGCTAGACACCCCTCAACACTAATAAGGGATACCTGGGCCTGGTGCAAGGTGTAAGTACCCCTTGGTACTCACTACAAGCCAGTCCAGCCTCCTACACCCTCTCTCAAAGGGAAAGTGGTGCAGGTGTTCATCGACAACAACACCACCAACATGTGGTCCTGCAACAAGCAGGGCGGAGTGGGGTCGTAGCCCCTCTGTCAAGAGGCTCTTCACCTATAGACATGGCTGAAACGGGAGAGCATTTCCCTGGTGGTTCAACATCTAGCAGGCTCTCTGAACGCCACAGCAGACAAACTCAACTGTCGAAGCGTAGTCGATCACGAATGGTGTCTCCATCCGGAGGTGGCACAAGGTCTTTTTCAGCAGTGGTGAGAGCCTTGGTTAGATCTGTTTGCCTCCACAGAGAATGTACAATGTCAGATGTATTGCGCGTTGGAGTTTCCAAGGTGGTACTCACTCAGTGACCCTTTTCGTCTCGAGTGGACCTCATGCCTCCTTTACGCCTTCCCGCCAGTACGACTTCTGCCCAGAATTCTGAAGAAGATCAGGCATGACCGGGCCCAAATAATCTCAGTGGCTCCAGACTGGCCACGAAGAGTCTGGTATCCTGAGTTATTGGCCATGGCAATTGATCCTCTGATCAGAGTGTCCCTTTGGGAGGATCTTCTGTCACAGCAGCAGGGGACGGTCCCTCACCCGAACCTGTCCAGTCTCCGACTCCTTGCGTGGAGATTGAGCGGCAGCAGTTCACAGCTTTCGACCTTCCGCCCGAAGTCTGTGATGTTATCTTGGCAGGCACGTGACCCTCCACTGAAAGAGTATATGTCTGTTGTTGGAACAAATTTGTGGCATGGTGCATCAACAAATCTGTTGATTCCCTTTCTGCACCTCTCTCGGAGGTTCTCCTATTAATTCTCTCTTGTCCAGCAGGGCTCTGCTCTGGGCACCCACAAGGTTTATTTGTCTGCCATCTCTACCTTTTTAAGACCGCCAGACTAACCTTCTGTGTTCAAACCTCCTATTGATGGGAGGTTTCTTAAAGGATTTACCCCCATGTTCCCTAATATCCCGTGGGATTTGAACTTGGTCCTCACATATCTCATGTGTGCCCCTTTCAAGCCACTCAACAACTTTCCCCTGCGGTTATTGACTCTTAAAACTGCCTTCTTGATTGCCATCATCTCTGCTCGCAGAGGGAGTGAGCTCCAGGCTCTCTCCTCGAATCCACTATATCTAGCTGTCCATCCTGACAGTGGTGCTTCGTACCAGGGATTCCTTTGTTCCCAAAGTGGTGACACCTTTTCATGTAGGCCAATCAATCACCTTGCCTACTTTTTACACACTCCCCCCCCCCCCCCAATCCCTCTCATGAGGAGGAGAGACTCCACCTCCTGGATCGAAAGAGAGCATTGGTGTTCTACCTCAATAGTACCAAAGATTTCGGGGTGGACGATCAACTCTTTGTGGGTTATATGGGTGCAAAGAAAGGAAGAGCGGTGCAGTAGAGGACCATCTTATGATGGGTAGTCCTCTGCATCAAGATGTGCTACTCTTTGGTGAAAAAGCAACTCCCTGAGGGTTTGCATACTCATTCCACCAAAGCAACTGCTGCTACCACAGCGTTAGCACGTGGAGTCCCAGTCCCGGATTTCTGCCAGGCAGTGACGTGGGCATCCCTGCACACGTTCACTGAACACTACTGCCCGGATAGTCAGGCCCACAGAGATGGCTACTTTGGCCCTGCAGGACATTTTGGTGAGAGCTTAGTTCGCAGCCCAGCACCAGGGATGATATTGCTAGGGTATCTAATCTTAGGTAAGGAATCTGCAACCTGAAGTCTCTATCAGATGAACAAGTTACTTACCTTCGGTAACGATATATCTGGTAGAGACATATTCTAGTTGTGTGAACTGATTTTTAGGGTAGTGACAGGAACTTCCCTTTAAGGGCCCTATTTTTGTCTCACTATTCTCAGTGTTCTTCATGGCTCTGGGCTATTGGCATGGAAAGGTGTGAAAAGAAACTGATGTCGGCGCGCTGGGGTGGTGCCTATATACGACTGTGATCTCATCACGGCGACCACAACGCTAACGAGGAGTTGACTGACGCCACCTACTGCTCTAAGAAAAATCTTCGGATCCAGTTTTACACATGAGGGAAATTCTAAGGTAAGCAATCTGCAGCTAGATTATGTCTCTATCAGATATATTGTTACTAAAGGTAAGTAACTTGTTCATTACACAGCTGTCCCCTGCGGCTCCTAACTCTTAAGACCGTTTTCCTCTAGCTCATGTCACCTCTTTGCATGAGTGAACCTCAAGCTGTTTCTGTACAGCTGCCCTACACCACCTTCTTTCATTACAAATTTGGTACTACTAGAGCTGTCTTGCTACTGAAGGTTGTGACTCGCTTTCAAGTCAGCCAGCCTATCACACTTTCTTTGCTCCACTTCATCCCTTGAAAGAGATGGAGGGAGACTCCATCACTTCTAACCCAAAACAGCATTGAGCTTTTATAGTGATCGCAGCAAAGACCTTTTGCAGTTGGACTCTTGCTCTAGGCAAGAATGCTGGTTTGAGATATGTCAGCACTTTTGTTTGTAGGCGACTGAGCCAATCCTACAACAAGTCACAACTGTCAGCCCAACCCTCCCGGCTCACAAGCAGTACCTCACCAAAAACCCAAACAGTAAAAGGTGATTTCTGGCAGCTTTTACACTTGAACTCTAGAGTGTGACATCTCAGGGGAGTCGTGGTTAAACGGGGATTACCATTTTCTCATATGAGTAGCAAGTCTCAGTTTCCCCACAGGCTTGAAAGAGGTGCAATAAAGGTTTCAATAGGTTTATCAACAAGATTGCAAACTACTGTAAAATGCATGAGCTGCAATGATTAAGGTAATGAGCAATTCAAGAAGCAGAATTGTAAAGATGAGAGTCGTGAATACAAACACCCCCGTTCCCCAACATCTTGCAATAACATGAAATGTAAATGATCCCTGAAACCCCAGTATGGAGAACCTGATCTCACAAGAGCTCGGTGTGTTAAACGGTTAAACTTAATCTGCCAGTACCGTGTCCATGTCAGGTCAATGACAGGATTGGCAGACGGGTCCATGGAGCAGAAGTGCGCAGCAGCAGCTTCAAGCATAGGATCACCTGCAAAGGCAGTACCATTCAAAGTGCCTGAAGGAGCCAGATAGTTGACAAGGGGTGGCTCATAAGTGGCCTCGTCAATCAGCCTCAGTCTCCTGGGGGTGCAACTTTAAATGAACCCTCATCGGGAACACTAGCAGTTCTCGGTCCACAGGAGGCACCGGTGGAACAGCAAGGTACACTGAAGGTAGACACTCAAAGAGGCACCAGGTGCAATGGAAGACCGGTTGCACACACCATAGGATTGGCCAGAATGACAGTGACCAATCATGCTCCAATTTATCCAGCAACAGAGCAACAAAGAACCCCACCATGCGATCATGGTACAGCTGGGCTGGTGGTAGTAGCTCCATCACTCTGCTTAGATGAGAGGGCACAACTACTGCCTATCAGGAACAGCAGCAGCAGTATCCCGCCAATCTATGCCAAAGTCACTGGAAAGCCGCCAAACACACTTGAAAAGAGTGAATGGTTTGCCAATGGAATGACTCCGAAGACAGTCTGGAAGATGGAAACAAATCCAGGCCCAATAGCATTAAAGAAGGGCACAATCCCCATAGTGCTTGAGACATTAAGGCCCATATTTATACTTTTTTAGCACCGCATGTGCGCCGCTTTTTGATGCAAAAACGGCGCAAACTTGCAAAATCCAATTGTATTTTGCAAGTTTGCGCCGTTTTTGCGTCGAAAAGCGGCGCAAATGCGCTGCTAAAAAAGTATAAATATGGGCCTAAATGTTCTGGAAATCAGCTCTCCGAAGTGCTTTTGGAAGTTGATATTTAATATGGATTGTATCTCGGCTGGTGATTTTGCTATCTGGAGACCATACGTCTCTGTAGCCGATGTCAAAGCAACTAGTTTCTGAAACAGCAGTGCCTTTAGTCTGCTCAGCTTGTCATAATTTACATTAGTAGTATCAATATGAGGCCACATTTCTGCTACTCTTATCTTTTTTTGTGGGGGGAAATAGAACATGTCCACAACAAGTTGTAATCTTAGAGACTGAAATTGCGTAGGTAATTCCTGGTCTCGTACTGCAACAGCTCTGTTCGTTCAGAACCACATAACTTCCATTCGAAAGTATATGAAATGCTGGACAAATCAAAGGGATGAGAGTACCCTTTAGAAAACAGGCCAAGTTTGTGATCCCTGCATTGAACAGGCCATGAAGGGACATCTGTTCGCAAATCATAGAATGACTAACAGTAGTCTCACATTCTCTTCCGCTGAGAAAGACCTCTGTTTCGCCGTTCAGACATTTGTATTCAGAGGGCAACTCCCACTCTTCTTTAATATACCTAGCTCCTAGCCGCTCGTATCTGCCCACAGCAAGATGTTTCAAACATTTCGTGAAACGAAGGGTGGAAATTTGCAGATTTATAATGCCACGTACGAACCATACTGTGAAAGGCAGCTTTTCTATATTAAGCACAGTGTAAGTTGCTCCCTTTTTAGCCATTACCTGTTGTTCCCTGGATAAATTAAAAGCAGCAAACAAGTCACTTCTGTTAATGTATTTCCATGGGACACGGACGTATTTCAGAATCTGTAGTGTCCAACCAAACTGCATGATGGAACACAGTTGACTTTGTCCATGATGTAAAAGGGACATGTCATCCTGAATGATGTCAATTGCAGATGATACTATGTTATAAAGAGAGTATATTCTGTTGGACAGAGTATTCATGCCATTATCTACAACAGCTAAAGCCTTTTCCAAATTGTCCTTATATATCTGCCTTAAATGTGCAGCCGCTTCCATCTGAGAAAGCTTACAGATCTCATTACATATGGCATACAGGAATTGTGTAGAGCGTGACTTTCTTGGACCTAACAACAAACCTTGTAAGTCTATTTCCTCAGATAGCATATTAAGATGTTCTTTAACTTCTGCTAAGGCATTAGTCTGTAACAATTGTTGGCACAGTTTACCCACACTGTCTGTGGTAACTATACCCAAGTGCTGACTCGAGGCAAAACGAGGGTCCGGACAGCCCCCAAAACACATCTGACACCCATTTGTGTCTATTGGCCACAATAACCACCAGCTGGGACTGGAAAGTGAAGAATTATAGGTACTATCCCAAACCTTAGCATCTAATTCTTCCTCAGTGACATTTAGGACGGATTGGCTGGTGTGGGGATACTGGGTGCATTGATTACTTTATTTTTGCTAACCCTAGGCAGGATGTCTGTTGAATTGTATCATTTAAAAAGATCATTTAAACAGGAATAAGGCATGCTCTGAACAAAGCTTTCCTACCCTGAATTTACCAATTTTGTGTTTCCCATACACTTTTTACATCTATAGTGTTCTTCCAGTAATCTTCAACTGCAAGTCTGGAAATAAAGGAATCTGAATAGATCAATTTAGTATCAGTTATCAAAATCGTTCTTGTTTTTGAAGGTGGTAATTTGAAATAATATGACTCTACATGTATAGTGTCATGCCCAGAAAAATATGCAAATTTGTCTGTGTCGTTTTTAGGACTCCCCACTGGAGGTGTTGAACAGGGTTCCCACTGTGTATAATTGAATACTGATCTATGTCTAGTTGGTCGCTGCAGGTAGTAATGTCCCCAATAATTATAACACATTTCCTCATAATTCTTTGTGTTAGTATACACATCATCACTTTCAAATACAGTATAGTTTTGTAGCTCTGCAAGCACTGAATCAACTGTTTGAACATCCCAGTCACCAGGAACTACACCAGATGTAATTTCATCACTCATTGAAACTTTAAATACATATGGAATTTGAATGACTTCAGTAGGCCCATATATATATCAAATGGAACTTTATCCCAAACAATCCCATCTGGAATTGGTACCCCTGTAAGGTTCACAAGGGACAAGTCTCTTCGGACCTTATTTGAGGAAAAATATGGATTTAGAACCTCATCCACTGGATCGACAGATGAGTGTTCAGGAAGATAATGGCCATTTATCAAGAGAAAGAAAATAGTCACAAAACCAATCTGTAGGAAGCTGACCTGGTATGTGGTGGGTACCCGAGGTACTTAAACCTTATACCAGTTCCAGGTATCCCCTATTAGTGTAGTGTGGGCAGTGGCTAGAAGCCAGGCTCTCTAGAGGTAGCTGTGGATGAGCGGTCAACGCTTATCTAGGAGACATGCAAAGCTCATGCAATACCACTGTCACACAGCACTTACACACATGAAAGAAAACACTCAGTCTTACAAAAATAAAGGTACTTTATTTTAGTGACACAATGCAAAAAAGTATTAGAGAGGCAACTCTCTAATAGGAGGTAAGTAATACATTAGATATGTACATTTGTAATCAGAAAGTGATAGAAAACAGTGCAAATGCAGATAGACAGTAGTGACCCTAGAGGGAGCCCAAACCATATACTAAAAAAAATGGAATGCGAACACAGGACCCCCATCTAGGTAAGTGGAATATGTGGCGGGGGATTGGGGGTACTAGGAAACCCCAAAGGTAAGTACCACAGTGCCCCCCTAGTGACTGTAACACCCAGACAAGACTGCAAGAAACCAGCGGTGGACTCCTGAAGAGGAAGACCTGTGGAAGAAAGGGACCAAGTCCAGAAGTCCCTGAAGAGTCCAGAAGGAGTAGGAGCTACTACCCACCCAGGTGTGACGCAGGAGTTGGTCAACGGTAGGAAGAAGCTAGTCAGGAATGCAGCCCTGGAGCAGGTGAAGAGTTCCTGGAGGAGGCAGTCAACATGTTGCGCCGGATGGATGGTTGCATTCGGTCAGTGGTGTGGAAAAGCCACCAACAAGCCTTGGCAGAGGCAGAAGTCGCAGTGAAGCAAAAGTGGAGCTGCCAGGAACCAGCAAGGTCCTGGAGGACTCAAACCTTGGGGGAAGACCAAGGAGGACCCTCAGAAAGGCAGAAAGTCCAAAGAAGAAGAGGCAGCCCCCACAGGAGACTCAGTGGACGAGGAACCAGGAGTCACAGAGAAGCCCATGCAGCAGAACTGGAGAGGGTCCCACACCACAGAAGAAGCACGCACAGGGCTGTGCATCACAGGAAGGAGTGCTGAGCGCTGGGGCTATATAGAGCCTGAAGATCCCTTGGAGGAGATGCAAACAAGCCTTGGTAACTGCAAGCGACACATTGCACGGAGGTACTGTCCTGTGTGGGAAGGCAAGGGCTTACCTCCACCAAAGTTGGACAGCTGGCAGAGAGGACCAAGAGGACTACTCTGGACCACCACCCATGATGCAGGATCCATGCAGCTCAGGGTGAGAGAAGACCCACGCAGCCGGTCATCATTGCAGTTAGTGCCTGCGGATGCAGGGAAGTGGCTCCTTCACTACAAGGTAGATTCCTTCTTCCTTCTCCTTGAAGACTTGCCAACCTCAGAGGATGCACAGCCGGGGAAATGTTGCAGAAGCTGGAAGGAGCCATTGAAACAATGTTGCAAGCAGAGTCTTTATCGTGGATGCAGATTGTCGGTTCCTGGAGTGTCCGGTCGCGGATCCAGTGGCTAGAAGTCAAAGTAGAGGTTGAAGAGGAGTCCTGCTGGAATCTTGCAAGCCGAATCTGAGGACCCACCCAGCAGAGAGAGACCCTAAATAGCCTTGAAAGGGCGATTGGTCACCTAGCCAGGTGACCACCATCTCAGGAGGGGGCTCTGACATCACCTGCCTGACCTGGCCACTGAGGCTCCTAGAGGTCCCTGCCAACCTTGGATTCAAGAAACCAGGGATACTCTGGAGGAGCTCTGGGCACCACCCCTGGGGTGGTGATGGACAGGGGAGTGTTCACTCCCCTTTCCATTGTCCAGTTTCATGCCAGAGCAGGGACTGGACATCCCTGAACCAGTATAGACTGGTTTATGTACAGAGGGCACCAAATGTGCCCTTCAAAGCATACCAGTGGCTTGGGGAGGCTACCCCTCCTAAGCTATGTAACATGTATTTCCAAAGGGAAAGGGTGTTACCCCCCTCTCCCAAAGGAAATCCTTTGCTCTGCCTTCCCGGGCTTGAGCTGTTCAAGCAGCAGGCGGGCAGAAACCTGTCTCCGGGTTGGCAGAAGCTTGGGCTGTCCGGAAAACCCCAATGCTGGGGGTGGGAGGGTCTCATAGGGAGCCCCCAGAGTGCATGGAATAATACTTCCAACAGTATTGGGGTATGATTGTGACATTTTTCACACCAAACATGCCTAGGTTCGGAGTTACCGTTATGAGGCTAGACATAAGTAGTGATCTATGTCCAGTACATGCATAATGGCATCCCGCAATCATGAAGTCCAGGAAAATGGAACTGGAGTTTGTGGGGGCACCTCTGTTAGTGCAGGGGTGCCCTCACACACAGGTACTTGCACCCTGCCCTCTGGGCTAGGAGGGCCTGCCATAGGGGTGACCTGTTGTAGTGGCCTGTAGTGAAAAGGGTGCATGCACCCTTTCACACAGGCTGCAATGGCATGCCTGCAGTTACACTTTGCATGGGCTTCCCATGGGTGGCATAATACATGCTGCAGCCCATGGGGAGCCCCTGGCACCCCAATGCCCTGGGTACCATATATTAGGGACTGACATGGGGGCACCAGTTTGCCTAATGTGGGGTGCAAATGGTACAAGTAACCAAGTTAGAAGGGAGAGAGCATAATCACTGGGGTCCTGATTAGCAGGATCCCAGTGAACACAGTCAAACACACTGACAAACAGGCAAAAAGTGTGGGTAACAATGCTAAAAAGATGCTACTTTCCTACACAATCCATAATAGAAAAGCTAGCAATGTCAGAAAGATCCACAGATAATTCCATGGATAAATCAAATAGTTATTCTTAAACCATATGTACAGTTTACATGTCTTGGAAACATTTTCAGTTGTAGTTGTAGAAGAAAAGTCATCAAGGTCAATGAAATAGCCAGAAGCAGTCTCTGCAAATACAGGAGTCGGTGCATTACTGGTGGATGGATCCACTTTGTGTGGCGATTCATAGTAGGCGATGTCATCTGTTTGTGTTGAGTTGGAGTAGAAGCAGCCACATCTTGTATAGTTATGGTCAGTGAACTGGTAACAGGAATCAACAAAATCTCATTTTCCATCCACCCTCCCGATGCTTGAGGAGGCATATGTACCATTGCTGTACATGCTGGTGTATTTGGAAGTGTTGTTCCTTCTTTTTTGGAGAGGTATATACTGTTGGGTAGTGAAAGGGAACCGAGAACTACCCAAGGGACCTCTGGATCTACTGTGCAGGATCGTCCACATGGTGCAATTTGATGTTGTTGATGGAGACAATTCTGTTGCCTTTGGAACATGGCAGCGGTGGTAAGATTGTTCTGGTGCCTTGTATTCCCAGGACTGGGACTGGTGCTCTGTAGGATTGGCCGAATTCCTTCTTCACAGAAATATTCTCATGAACCAGGTCCCCGACTTTAGGAATCCACTCTGTGGAAGTTGCTGGCAAATCCCTTATTCCTAAGGTGGCAGCACCTGTGGATGAGTTATCACGAAATTGCTGAAGCTCCTGTAAGACAGTGAGAAGTTAATTTATGTTCATGTGTGTCTGCTGCCACTAAACTAGGTAATATCACAAAATAAAATGATGGATGGAGTGTTGAAACTTTTCAAACACTCACCCCCAGTCACAGATCTGGGTTTAATCCATTGTTATTTTGCTTGCCACGTCACCCCAGTTCGGACCCAGCCATATGCGAATCAGTCTTGACCCTGCTCCCTATGTGAGCAGTCCAGCACAAACTGCCAAGCCAGGTCCTCCCTGGACAGGATTCAAGCATCCTAGGACCGGTTTCAGGGTTTCACCTTTCATCAGCCAGGCTAGCTTGAATCCAGTGGAGCAGCAAGCAAGGGACCCACGTCCTGGGCATACCCTAGCCACTTAGGGCGCACAAGGCAATATCACAAAATAAAATGATGGACGGAGTGATGAAACTTTTCTAACACTCACCCCCAGTCACAGATCTGGGTTTAATCCATTGTTATTTTGCTTGCCACGTCACCCCAGTTCAGACCCAGCTATATGCAAATCAGTCTTGACCCTTCTCCCTATGGGAGCAGTCCAGCCCGATCTGCCAAGCCAGGTCATCCCAGGACAGGATTCAAACATCCTAGGACCGGTTTCAGGGTATCACCCTTCATCAGCCAGGCTACCTTGAATCCAGTGGCACAATGAGCACGGGACCCACGTCTGGGCATGCCCTTCCCACTTAGGGTAACTTTAGCAACACAAAAGGTGATGGACGAAGTGCTGAACAATGCTAACCCTCACCCCCAGTCACAGATCTGGGTTTAATCCATTGTTCTTTTGCTCACCATGCCACCCCAGTTTGGACCCAGCCATATGCAACTCAGTCTTGATCCTGTTCCCTATGGGAACAGTCCAACCCGAACTGCCATGCCAGGTCCTCCCTGGACCGGAAACAAGCATCCTGGGACCGGTTGCAGGGTATCACCCTTCATCAGCTAGGCTCGCTTGAATCCAGTGGCACAGTGAGTACAGGACCCACTTCTAGGCATAACCTTCCCACTTGGGGCAACTTTAGCAACACAAAAGGATGATGGACGGAGTGCTGAACAATGCAAACACTCACCCCCAGTTACAGGTCTGGGTTTAATCCATTGTTCTTTTGCTTACCATGCCACCCCAGTTTGGACCCAGCCATATGCAAATCAGTCTTACCCCTGTTTCTCCTGGGAACAGTCCAGCCCCAACTGCCAGACCAGGTCCTCTCTGGACCGGAAACAAGCATCCTGGGACCAATTTCAGAGTATCACCCTTCATCAGCTAGGCTAGCTAGAATCCAGTGGCACAGTGAGCACGGGACCCTCATCGGGCTATACCCTTCCCACTTAGGGCAACTTTAGCAACACAAAAGGATGATGGATGGAGTGCTGAACAATGCAAACACTCACCATCAGTCACAGATCTGGGTTTAATCCATCGTTCTTTTGCTCACCATGCCACCCCAGTTTGGACCAGCCATATGCAAATCAGTCTTAACCCTGTTCCTCATGGGAACAGTCCAGCCTGAACTGCCAGGCCAGGTCCTCCCTGGACCGGAAACAAGCATCCTGGGACCGGCTTCAGGGTATCACCTTTCATCATCCAGGCTAGCTTAAATCCAGTGGCACAGTGAGCACAGGACCCACGTCTGGGCATACCCTAAGTGTGCCTTAAGTGACTTGGGTATGCCCAGACATGGGTCCCTTGCTTGCTGCGCCACTGGTGTTTGCATTGTCTAGCACTCTGTCCATCATCCTTTTGTGTTGCTAAAGCCACCAAACCAGGGCCATCTAGATTTAGGACATACTTAGGTATCCCAAAGAAGACCTCCCTAGGACTGTCTTGGCAGATTATTCAGTGCTCTCTGGACCACATATCGATGATGAAGCCAACTATGGCCTGAACCTAATACTCTAGCTGTTAAGGACTGCTTTAAATCTTGATTCCTCCTCTCCACGACCAAATTACCCTCGGAATGGTACGGTGAGGAGTAAAGGAGTCCTCATGGTGTACCTGAATGCCTTGGAGGCAAAGGCTGGGCCCTGGTCCAAATGGAATGCTGCAACCACATATGTCTCTATAAAGATCAGCAAGTCTTTTAAAACAGTTCGATCATCAGCAGACCGCTGCGGCCACACCCACAGGAATCTAGAACAAGAATCTACAGCGACTAAGATATATTTGTATGCGTCATCAGGTTGAAGGGGACCACAATGGCCCAGTTACACACATTGTAGAGGCCTGTTGGACACTAAGGCCCACATTGTGAAGACTGCCAAATTATGAGTGTGGTGGGTTGGCCTCTGGCTACCTGACACATCCCCACTTGTACCGCCAGGGCGGTCGGACCCGGTGGGCCAGAGATGAGCATCGCCGACCCGGCGGTCCACAGAAGACCGCCGTCGATATTATATGCCTCCTTTCCACCAGGATTTCCATGGCGGTAGCACCGCCACGAAAACCCTGGTGGAAAGGCTACCAGTGATAGGGAATTTCTTCCCTGTCACCGGTAGATGACACTCCCCCCATCAAGCACAATCCCACCCCTCACCCCTCCACCAGGTTCAGCCCCCACCCCCACTCCCCTTACCCCCACCAGGTACAGCGCACCCCCAATCCAGCATACATGCACACAGACACCCACACTCACCGTGCATACACTCATTCACCAACATTGACAAACACGCATTCACTCACATGCATCCATACACGCATTCACTTCGGCATTCATACTCGCATTCACCACACCATACACACATGCATATACACTTACACTCATACACACTTTCAACCATGCATACACACATTCATGCACACATGCAGACAACGTCCACTCACACACACACACACACCACTCCCCCTTCCTCCTGTCGGTCATTGACTTACCTGGTCTGGGGCGGAGGTCATCCGGCAGCGAACGGGAAGGGGTGCTTCCACCGCCGGCAGCGCTCCACCATCAGGACACTGCCACGCCGTATTACTGCACATAATAGAACAGGCCCAGCAACTCCGACCGCCAACACAACTACTGCTGAATTTCTGCTCAAAACGTGGCAGAAATCCAGCAGTACCCGCTTCTGGAAGAAGTAGAGACTGAGGGAAATAATCCTCTAAAGGGCGGCAACGCAATGCATGCAATTTAATAACATTTATTGCTAAAACTTGATACTTGCTGACATGAGAAGTGATAAGCGAATGTTTCAGAATGCGATGTGCCTAAAAGAGCACATCTTTGGGTTTTAAGGTAATTCGGATGTCCCCCGCTTGTTATGCTATAACGCTTATTGTAGTTGCTTGCATTATACCACAGGAGTTTCTATTGAACAGTTATTATGACAACAATATACTGTGAATACGTTTATTATCACTAAGTTTAATGTGCCAGTAATATTGTTAATGATACGATGTACTTTGAACATGGTTCTTATAGCTGAGTTCAAAGTGGCATTTGCATTATTTCAAATTGTTGCTGCTGATGCAGAACATTCTGTGTCTGGTGCTTAAATGAAGTTGAAGCTTATCTGCCATGCTCAAAATTACGCTGTGATGTAACAGTGATAAGCCGGTTGTTGAAGTTGAACACTATTGATTAACCCAATGTATTTATAGTAATACAACATGAACCGTAATCCTTGATATTAACCCTATGTTTTCAGTGTGATTTAAACACTGAATTGTGTTCCTCACAGTATTAGCACAGTACAATGATTAACCCATGAATATCTTGAGAATCTAATTACCTTAAAGTTTGTTCTTATAATTGTTGCCTTTGTAAATGTCTGAGTCAAGTGAGTCAGCATCTTGGGATATCTCATCAAAGTGAAACATGCAAGATATCCATTGAATGTCAAGGGATGAATTGAGGTGATGAAGGACTAATCTGGGGTCACAGTGGGAGTAGTTATAGACAGTGTAGGAGGTTCAAGGCTCTTATTTAATTACAGGTAGTCCACATAGTTTCCGAAAATTCCTAGAGAGAGGGAGAGCCATCAAAAGCGGGAAAGGGGACCGTAACATGTACATCTAGCTTGCACATCATAGTTTAACAGTAGAGTATACATGGGTTATGAGATATTAGTTATTTGACTGATGTGTAATTTATCATAGCAAAGTCTGGCTCTTCTAGAACCATCACTAGGCTTCCGGATCCAGCCCTGCGACTCCAGTGTCTCTCTCCTTCGCTCACCCATTCCCTTTCCCCTGGGACGTTGTGGTGTTGATCATGTGTATTTAACCCCTTCGCTGCCAGGCCTTTTCCCCCTCCTGTGCCAAGCCTTTTTCTGGCTATTTGGGGCAGTTCGCGCTTAGGCCCTCATAACTTTTTGTTCACATAAGCTACCCACACCAAACTTGCGTCCTTTTTTCCCAACATCCTAGGGATTCTAGAGGTACCCAGACTTTGTGGGTTCCCTTGAAGGAGGCCAAGAAATTAGCCAAAATACAGTGAAAATTTCGTTTTTTTAAAAAATAAATGGGAAAAAGTGGCGGCAGAAGAATGCTTGTGTTTTTACCCCTGAAAATGGCATCAACAAAGGATTTGCGGTGCTAAAATCACCAGCTTCCCAGCTTTCAGGAACAGGCAGACTTGAATCAGAAAACCCAATTTTTCAACACAAATTTGGCATTTTACTGGGACATACCCCATTTTTACAATTTCTTTGTGCTTTCATCCTCCTTCCAGTCAGTGACAAAAATGGGCGTGAAACCAATGCTGGATCCCAGAAACCTAACATTTCTGAAAAGTAGACAAAATTCTGAATTCAGCAATGGGTCATTTGTGTTGATCCTACAAGGGTTTCCTACAGAAAATAACAACTGAAAAAGAAAAATATTGAAATTGAGGTGAAAAAAACATAAATTTTTCTCTACGTTTTACTCTGTAACTTTTTCCTGCAATGTCAGATTTTCGAAAGCAATATACTGTTACGTCTGCTGGACTCATCTGGTTGCGAGGATATATAGGGCTTGTAGGTTCATCAAGAACCCTAGGTACTCAGAGCCAATAAATGAGCTGCACCCTGCAGTGCGTTTTCATTCTATACCGGGTATACAGCAATTCATTTGCTGAAATATAAAGAGTGAAAAATAGCTATCAAGAAAACCTTTGTATTTCCAAAAAGGGCACAAGATAAGGTGTTGAGGAGCAGTGGTTATTTGCACATCTCTGAATTCTGGGGTGACCATACTAGCATATGAATTACAGGGCATTTCTCAAATAGATGTCTTTTTTACACACTCTCTTATATTTGGAAGGAAAAAATTTAGATAAAGACAAGGGGCAAGAACACTTGTTTTGCTAATCTATGTTCCCCCAAGTCTCCCGATAAAAATGATACCTCACTTGTGTGGGTAGGCCTAGCGCCCGCGACAGGAAACGCCCTAAAACGCAACGTGGACACATCACATTTTTTTAAAGAAAACAGAGGTGTTTTTTGCAAAGTGCCTACCTGTAGATTTTGGCCTGTAGCTCAGCCGGCACCTAGGGTAACCTACCAAACCTGTGCATTTTCTAAAACTAGAGACCTAGGGGAATCCAAGATGGGGTGACATGTGGGGCTCTGACCAGGTTCTGTTACCAAGAATCCTTTGCAAACCTCAAAATTTGGCTAAAAAAACACATTTTCCTCATATTTCGGTGACAGAAAGTTCTGGAATCTGAGAGGAGCCACAAATTTCCTTACACCCAGCGTTCCCCCAAGTCTCCCGATACAAATGATACCTCACTTGTGTGGGTAGGCTTAGCGCCCGTGACAGGAAATGCCCCAAAGCAGAACGTGGACACATCACACTTTTTTAAAGAAAACAGAGGTGTTTTTTGCAAAGTGCCTACCTGTAGATTTTGGGCTCTAGCTAAGCCGGCACCTAGGGAAACCTACCAAACCTGTGCATTTTTTTAAACTAGAGACCTAGGGGAATCCAAGATGGGGTGACTTGTGGGGCTCTGACCAGGATCTGTTACCCAGAATCCTTTGCAAACCTCAAAATTTGGCTAAAAAAACACGTTTTCCTCACATTTCGGTGACAGAAAGTTCTGGAATCTGAGAGGAGCCACAAGTTTCCTCCCACCCAGCGTTTCCCCAAGTCTGCCGATAAAAATGATACCTCACTTGTGTGGGTAGGCCTAGCGCCCGTGACAGGAAACGCCCCAAAACACAACGTGGACACATCACATTTTTTTAAAGAAAACAGAGGTGTTTTTTGCAAAGTGCCTACCTGTAGATTTTGGCCTCTAGCTCAGCCGGCACCTAGGGAAACCTACCAAACCTGTGCATTTTTTAAAACTAGAGACCTAGAGGAATCCAAGATGGGGTGACTTGTGGGGCTCTGACCAGGTTCTGTTACCCAGAATCTTTTGCAAACCTCAAAATTTGGCTAAAAAAAACAAGTTTTCCTCACATTTCGATGACAGAAAGTTCTGGAATCTGAGAGGAGCCACAAATGTCCTTCCACCAAGCGTTCCCCCAAGTCTCCCGATAAAAATGACACCTCACTTGTGTTGGTAGGCCTAGCGCCAGCGACAGGAAATGGCCCAAAACACAAAGTGGACACATCACATTTTTTCATAGAAAACAGTGCCTACCTGTGGATTTTGGCCTCTAGCTCAGCCGGCACCTAGGGAAACCTACCAAACCTGTGCATTTTTTATAACTAGAGACCTAGGGGAATCCAAGATGGGGTGACTTGTGGGACTCTGACCAGGTTCTGTTACCCAGAATCCTTTGCAAACCTTAAAATTTGGCTAAAAAAACAAGTTTTCCTCACATTTCGGTGACAGAAAGTTCTGGAATCTGAGAGGAGCCACAAGTTTCCTTCCACCCAGCGTTTCCCCAAGTCTCCCGATAAAAATGATACCTCACTTGTGTGGGTAGGCCTAGCGCACGTGACAGGAAACGCCCCAAAACACAACGTGGACACATCAAATTTTTTTAAAGAAAACAGAGGTGTTTTTTGCAAAGTGCCTAGCTGTAGATTTTGGGCTCTAGCTAAGCCGGCACCTAGGTAAACCTACCAAACCTGTGGATTTTTTATAACTAGAGACCTAGGGAATCCAAGATGGGGTGACTTGTGGGACTCTGACCAGGTTCTGTTACCCAGAATCCTTCGCAAACCTTAAAATTTGGCTAAAAAAACAAGTTTTCCTCACATTTCGGTGACAGAAAGTTCTGGAATCTGAGAGGAGCCACAAGTTTCCTTCCACCCAGCGTTTCCCCAAGTCTCCCGATAAAAATGATACCTCACTTGTGTGGGTAGGCCTAGCGCACGTGACAGGAAACGCCCCAAAACACAACGTGGACACATCAAATTTTTTCAAAGAAAACAGAGGTGTTTTTTGCAAAGTGCCTAGCTGTAGATTTTGGGCTCTAGCTAAGCCGGCACCTAGGGAAACCTACCAAACCTGTGCATTTTTTATAACTAGAGACCTAGGGGAATCCAAGTAGGGGTGACTTGTGGGACTCTGACCAGGTTCTGTTACCCAGAATCCTTCGCAAACTTTAAAATTTCGCTAAAAAAACAAGTTTTCCTCACATTTCGGTGACAGAAAGTTCTGGAATCTGAGAGGAGCCACAAGTTTCCTTCCACCCAGCGTTTCCCCAAGTCTCCCGATAAAAATGATACCTGACTTGTGTGGGTAGGCCTAGTGCACGTGACAGGAAACGCCCCAAAACACAACGTGGACACATCAAATTTTTTTAAAGAAAACAGAGGTGTTTTTTGCAAAGTGCCTACCTGTAGATTTAGGCCTCTAGCTCAGCCGGCACCTAGGGAAACCTACCAAACCTGTGCATTTTTGAAAACTAGAGACCTAGGGGAATCCAAGATGGGGTGACTTGTGGGGCTCTGACCAGGTTCTGTTACCCAGAATCTTTTGCAAACCTCAAAATTTGGCTAAAAAAAACAAGTTTTCCTCACATTTCGATGACAGAAAGTTCTGGAATCTGAGAGGAGCCACAAATGTCCTTCCACCAAGCGTTCCCCCAAGTCTCCCGATAAAAATGACACCTCACTTGTGTTGGTAGGCCTAGCGCCAGCGACAGGAAATGGCCCAAAACACAAAGTGGACACATCACATTTTTTCATAGAAAACAGTGCCTACCTGTGGATTTTGGCCTGTAGCTCAGCCGGCACATGGGGAAACCTAGCAAACCAGTGCATTTATGAAAACTAAAAACCCAGGGGAATCCAAGATGGGGTGATTTGTGGGCCTCTGACCAGGTTCTGTTACCCAGAATCCTTTGCAAACCTCAAAATTTGGCTAAACAAAACACGTTTTCCTCACATTTCGGTGACAGAAAGTTCTGGAATCTGAGAGGAGCCACAAGTTTCCTTCCACCCAGCGTTCCCCCAAGTCTCCCGATAAAAATGATACCTCACTTGTGTGGGTAGGCCTAGCGCCTGTGACAGGAAACGCCCCAAAACACAACGTGGAGACATCACATTTTTTTAAAGAAAACAGAGGTGTTTTTTGCAAAGTGCCTAGCTGTAGATTTTGGGCTCTAGCTAAGCCGGCACCTAGGGAAACCTACCAAACCTGTGCATTTTTTATAACTAGAGACCTAGGGGAATCCAAGATGGGGTGACTTGTGGGACTCTGACCAGGTTCTGTTACCCAGAATCCTTCGCAAACCTTAACATTTGGCTAAAAAAACAAGTTTTCCTCACATTTCGGTGACAGAAAGTTCTGGAATCTGAGAGGAGCCACAAGTTTCCTTCCACCCAGCGTTTCCCCAAGTCTCCCGATAAAAATGATACCTCACTTGTGTGGGTAGGCCTAGCGCCCGTGACAGGAAACACCCCAAAACACAACGTGGACACATCACATTTTTTTAAAGAAAACAGAGGTGTTTTTTGCAAAGTGCCTACCTGTAGATTTTGGCCTCTAGCTCAGCCGGCACCTAGGGAAACCAACCAAACCTGTGCATTTTTTAAAACTAGAGACCTAGGGGAATCCAAGATGGGGTGACTTGTGGGGCTCTGACCAGGTTCTGTTACCCAGAATCTTTTGCAAACCTCAACATTTGGCTAAAAAAAACAAGTTTTCCTCACATTTCGATGACAGAAAGTTCTGGAATCTGAGAGGAGCCACAAATGTCCTTCCACCAAGCGTTCCCCCAAGTCTCCCGATAAAAATGACACCTCACTTGTGTTGGTAGGCCTAGCGCCAGCGACAGGAAATGGCCCAAAACACAAATTGGACACATCACATTTTTTCATAGAAAACAGTGCCTACCTGTGGATTTTGGCCTCTAGCTCAGCCGGCACCTAGGGAAACCTACCAAACCTGTGCATTTATGAAAACTAAAAACCCAGGGGAATCCAAGATGGGGTGACTTGTGGGACTCTGACCAGGTTCTGTTACCCAGAATCCTTCGCAAACCTTAAAATTTGGCTAAAAAAACAAGTTTTCCTCACATTTCGGTGACAGAAAGTTCTGGAATCTGAGAGGAGCCACAAGTTTCCTTCCACCCAGCGTTTCCCCAAGTCTCCCGATAAAAATAATACCTCACTTGTGTGGGTAGGCCTAGCGCACGTGACAGGAAACGCCCCAAAACACAACGTGGACACATCAAATTTTTTTAAAGAAAACAGAGGTGTTTTTTGCAAAGTGCCTAGCTGTAGATTTTGGGCTCTAGCTATGCCGGCACCTAGGGAAACCTACCAAACCTGTGCATTTTTTATAACTAGAGACCTAGGGGAATCCAAGATGGGGTGACTTGTGGGACTCTGACCAGGTTCTGTTACCCAGAATCCTTCGCAAACCTTAAAATTTGGCTAAAAAAACAAGTTTTCCTCACATTTCGGTGACAGAAAGTTCTGGAATCTGAGAGGAGCCACAAGTTTCCTTCCACCCAGCGTTTCCCCAAGTCTCCCGATAAAAATAATACCTCACTTGTGTGGGTAGGCCTAGCGCACGTGACAGGAAACGCCCCAAAACACAACGTGGACACATCAATTTTTTTTAAAGAAAGCAGAGGTGTTTTTTGCAAAGTGCCTAGCTGTAGATTTTGGGCTCTAGCTAAGCCGGCACCTAGGGAAACCTACCAAACCTGTGCATTTTTTATAACTAGAGACCTAGGGGAATCCAAGATGTGGTGACTTGTGGGACTCTGACCAGGTTCTGTTACCCAGAATCCTTTGCAAACCTCAAAATTTGGCTAAAAAAAACAAATTTTCCTCACATTTCGGTGACAGAAAGTTCTGGAATCTGAGAGGAGCCACAAATGTCCTTCCACCAAGCGTTCCCCCAAGTCTCCCGATAAAAATGACACCTCACTTGTGTTGGTAGGCCTAGCGCCAGCGACAGGAAATGGCCCAAAACACAAAGTGGACACATCACATTTTTTCATAGAAAACAGTGCCTACCTGTGGATTTTGGCCTCTAGCTCAGCCGGCACCTAGGGTAACCTACCAAACCTGTGCATTTTCTAAAACTAGAGACCTAGGGGAATCCAAGATGGGGTGACATGTGGGGCTCTGACCAGGTTCTGTTACCAAGAATCCTTTGCAAACCTCAAAATTTGGCTAAAAAAAACACATTTTCCTCACATTTCGGTGACAGAAAGTTCTGGAATCTGAGAGGAGCCACAAATTTCCTTACACCCAGCGCTCCCCCAAGTCTCCCGATAAAAATGATACCTCACTTGTGTGGGTAGGCCTAGCGCCCGTGACAGGAAATGCCCCAAAACAGAACGTGGACACATCACTCTTTTTTAAAGAAAACAGAGGTGTTTTTTGCAAAGTGCCTACCTGTAGATTTTGGGCTCTAGCTAAGCCGGCACCTAGGGAAACCTACCAAACCTGTGCATTTTTTTAAACTAGAGACCTAGGGGAATCCAAGATGGGGTGACTTGTGGGGCTCTGACCAGGATCTGTTACCCAGAATCCTTTGCAAACCTCAAAATTTGGCTAAACAAAACACGTTTTCCTCACATTTCGGTGACAGAAAGTTCTGGAATCTGAGAGGAGCCACAAGTTTCCTTCCACCCAGCGTTTCCCCAAGTCTGCCGATACAAATGATACCTCACTTGTGTGGGTAGGCCTAGCGCCCGTGACAGGAAACGCCCCAAAACACAACGTGGACACATCACATTTTTTTTAAAGAAAACAGAGGTGTTTTTTGCAAAGTGCCTACCTGTAGATTTTGGCCTCTAGCTCAGCCGGCACCTAGGGAAACCTACCAAACCTGTGCATTTTTGAAAACTAGAGACCTAGGGGAATCCAAGATGGGGTGACTTGTGGGGCTCTGACCAGGTTCTGTTACCCAGAATCTTTTGCAAACCTCAAAATTTGGCTAAAAAAAACAAGTTTTCCTCACATTTCGATGACAAAAAGTTCTGGAATCTGAGAGGAGCCACAAATGTCCTTCCACCAAGCGTTCCCCCAAGTCTCCCGATAAAAATGACACCTCACTTGTGTTGGTAGGCCTAGCGCCAGCGACAGGAAATGGCCCAAAACACAAAGTGGACACATCACATTTTTTCATAGAAAACAGTGCCTACCTGTGGATTTTGGCCTCTAGCTCAGCCGGCACCTAGGGAAACCTACCAAACCTGTGCATTTTTTATAACTAGAGACCTAGGGGAATCCAAGATGGGGTGACTTGTGGGACTCTGACCAGGTTCTGTTACCCAGAATCCTTCGCAAACCTTAAAATTTGGCTAAAAAAACAAGTTTTCCTCACATTTCGGTGACAGAAAGTTCTGGAATCTGAGAGGAGCCACAAGTTTCCTTCCACCCAGCGTTTCCCCAAGTCTCCCGATAAAAATAATACCTCACTTGTGTGGGTAGGCCTAGCGCACGTGACAGGAAACGCCCCAAAACACAACGTGGACACATCAAATTTTTTTAAAGAAAACAGAGGTGTTTTTTGCAAAGTGCCTGGCTGTAGATTTTGGGCTCTAGCTAAGCCGGCACCTAGGGAAACCTACCAAACCTGTGCATTTTTTATAACTAGAGACCTAGGGGAATCCAAGATGGGGTGACTTGTGGGACTCTGACCAGGTTCTGTTACCCAGAATCCTTCGCAAACCTTAAAATTGCGCTAAAAAAACAAGTTTTCCTCACATTTCGGTGACAAAAAGTTCTGGAATCTGAGAGGAGCCACAAGTTTCCTTCCACCCAGCGTTTCCCCAAGTCTCCCGATAAAAATGATACCTCACTTGTGTGGGTAGGCCTAGCGCCCGTGACAGGAAACGCCCCAAAACACAACGTGGACACATCACATTTTTTTAAAGAAAACAGAGGTGTTTTTTGCAAAGTGCCTAGCTGTAGATTTTGGGCTCTAGCTAAGCCGGCACCTAGGGAAACCTACCAAACCTGTGCATTTTTTATAACTAGAGACCTAGGGGAATCCAAGATGGGGTGACTTGTGGGACTCTGACCAGGTTCTGTTACCCAGAATCCTTCGCAAACCTTAAAATTTGGCTAAAAAAACAAGTTTTCCTCACATTTCGGTGACAGAAAGTTCTGGAATCTGAGAGGAGCCACAAGTTTCCTTCCACCCAGCGTTTCCCCAAGTCTCCCGATAAAAATGATACCTCACTTGTGTGGGTAGGCCTAGCGCACGTGACAGGAAACGCCCCAAAACACAATGTGGACACTTCAAATTTTTTTAAAGAAAACAGAGGTGTTTTTTGCAAAGTGCCTACCTGTAGATTTTGGCCTCTAGCTCAGCCGGCACCTAGGGAAACCTACCAAACCTGTGCATTTTTGAAAACTAGAGACCTAGGGGAATCCAAGATGGGGTGACTTGTGGGGCTCTGACCAGGTTCTGTTACCCAGAATCTTTTGCAAACCTCAAAATTTGGCTAAAAAAAACAAGTTTTCCTCACATTTCGATCACACAAAGTTCTGGAATCTGAGAGGAGCCACAAATGTCCTTCCACCAAGCGTTCCCCCAAGTCTCCCGATAAAAATGACACCTCACTTGTGTTGGTAGGCCTAGCGCCAGCGACAGGAAATGGCCCAAAACACAAAGTGGACACATCACATTTTTTCATAGAAAACAGTGCCTACCTGTGGATTTTGGCCTCTAGCTCAGCCGGCACCTAGGGTAACCTACCAAACCTGTGCATTTTCTAAAACTAGAGACCTAGTGGAATCCAAGATGGGGTGACATGTGGGGCTCTGACCAGGTTCTGTTACCAAGAATCCTTTGCAAACCTCAAAATTTGGCTAAAAAAAACACATTTTCCTCACATTTCGGTGACAGAAAGTTCTGGAATCTGAGAGGAGCCACAAATTTCCTTACACCCAGCGCTCCCCCAAGTCTCCCGATAAAAATGATACCTCACTTGTGTGGGTAGGCCTAGCGCCCGTGACAGGAAATGCCCCAAAACAGAACGTGGACACATCACACTTTTTTAAAGAAAACAGAGGTGTTTTTTGCAAAGTGCCTACCTGTAGATTTTGGGCTCTAGCTAAGCCGGCACCTAGGGAAACCTACCAAACCTGTGCATTTTTTTAAACTAGAGACCTAGGGGAATCCAAGATGGGGTGACTTGTGGGGCTCTGACCAGGATCTGTTACCCAGAATCCTTTGCAAACCTCAAAATTTGGCTAAAAAAACACGTTTTCCTCACATTTCGGTGACAGAAAGTTCTGGAATCTGAGAGGAGCCACAAATTTCCTTCCACCCAGCGTTCCCCCAAGTCTCCTGATAAAAATGATACCTCACTTGTGTGGGTAGGCCTAGCGCCTGTGACAGGAAACGCCCCAAAACACAACGTGGACACATCACATTTTTTTAAAGAAAACAGAGGTGTTTTTTGCAAAGTGCCTAGCTGTAGATTTTGGGCTCTAGCTAAGCCAGCACCTAGGGAAACCTACCAAACCTCTGCATTTTTTATAACTAGAGACCTAGGGGAATCCAAGATGGGGTGACTTGTGGGACTCTGACCAGGTTCTGTTACCCAGAATCCTTCGCAAACCTTAAAATTTGGCTAAAAAAACAAGTTTTCCTCACATTTCGGTGACAGAAAGTTCTGGAATCTGAGAGGAGCCACAAGTTTCCTTCCACCCAGCGTTTCCCCAAGTCTCCCGATAAAAATGATACCTCACTTGTGTGGGTAGGCCTAGCGCACGTGACAGGAAACGCCCCAAAACACAACGTGGACACATCAAATTTTTTTAAAGAAAACAGAGGTGTTTTTTGCAAAGTGCCTACCTGTAGATTTTGGCCTCTAGCTCAGCCGGCACCTAGGGAAACCTACCAAACCTGTGCATTTTTGAAAACTAGAGACCTAGGGGAATCCAAGATGGGGTGACTTGTGGGGCTCTGACCAGGTTCTGTTACCCAGAATCTTTTGCAAACCTCAAAATTTGGCTAAAAAAAACAAGTTTTCCTCACATTTCGATGACAGAAAGTTCTGGAATCTGAGAGGAGCCACAAATGTCCTTCCACCAAGCGTTTCCCCAAGTCTCCCGATAAAAATGACACCTCACTTGTGTTGGTAGGCCTAGCGCCAGCGACAGGAAATGGCCCAAAACACAAAGTGGACACATCACATTTTTTCATAGAAAACAGTGCCTACCTGTGGATTTTGGCCTCTAGCTCAGCCGGCACCTAGGGTAACCTACCAAACCTGTGCATTTTCTAAAAATAGAGACCTAGGGGAATCCAAGATGGGGTGACATGTGGGGCTCTGACCAGGTTCTGTTACCAAGAATCCTTTGCAAACCTCAAAATTTGGCTAAAAAAAACACATTTTCCTCACATTTCGGTGACAGAAAGTTCTGGAATCTGAGAGGAGCCACAAGTTTCCTTCCACCCAGCGTTTCCCCAAGTCTCCCGATAAAAATGATACCTCACTTGTGTGGGTAGGCCTAGCGCACGTGACAGGAAACGCCCCAAAACACAACGTGGACACATCAAATTTTTTTAAAGAAAACAGAGGTGTTTTTTGCAAAGTGCCTACCTGTAGATTTTGGCCTCTAGCTCAGCCGGCACCTAGGGAAACCTACCAAACCTGTGCATTTTTGAAAACTAGAGACCTAGGGGAATCCAAGATGGGGTGACTTGTGGGGCTCTGACCAGGTTCTGTTACCCAGAATCTTTTGCAAACCTCAAAATTTGGCTAAAAAAAACAAGTTTTCCTCACATTTCGATGACAGAAAGTTCTGGAATCTGAGAGGAGCCACAAATGTCCTTCCACCAAGCGTTTCCCCAAGTCTCCCGATAAAAATGACACCTCACTTGTGTTGGTAGGCCTAGCGCCAGCGACAGGAAATGGCCCAAAACACAAAGTGGACACATCACATTTTTTCATAGAAAACAGTGCCTACCTGTGGATTTTGGCCTCTAGCTCAGCCGGCACCTAGGGTAACCTACCAAACCTGTGCATTTTCTAAAAATAGAGACCTAGGGGAATCCAAGATGGGGTGACATGTGGGGCTCTGACCAGGTTCTGTTACCAAGAATCCTTTGCAAACCTCAAAATTTGGCTAAAAAAAACACATTTTCCTCACATTTCGGTGACAGAAAGTTCTGGAATCTGAGAGGAGCCACAAATTTCCTTACACCCAGCGCTCCCCCAAGTCTCCCGATAAAAATGATACCTCACTTGTGTGGGTAGGCCTAGCGCCCGTGACAGGAAATGCCCCAAAACAGAACGTGGACACATCACACTTTTTTAAAGAAAACAGAGGTGTTTTTTGCAAAGTGCCTACCTGTAGATTTTGGGCTCTAGCTAAGCCGGCACCTAGGGAAACCTACCAAACCTGTGCATTTTTTTAAACTAGAGACCTAGGGGAATACAAGATGGGGTGACTTGTGGGGCTCTGACCAGGATCTGTTACCCAGAATCCTTTGCAAACCTCAAAATTTGGCTAAAAAAACACGTTTTCCTCACATTTCGGTGACAGAAAGTTCTGGAATCTGAGAGGAGCCACAAGTTTCCTTCCACCCAGCGTTTCCCCAAGTCTGCCGATACAAATGATACCTCACTTGTGTGGGTAGGCCTAGCGCCCGTGACAGGAAACGCCCCAAAACACAACGTGGACACATCACATTTTTTTAAAGAAAACAGAGGTGTTTTTTGCAAAGTGCCTACCTGTAGATTTTGGCCTCTAGCTCAGCCGGCACCTAGGGAAACCTACCAAACCTGAGCATTTTTGAAAACTAGAGACCTAGGGGAATCCAAGATGGGGTGACTTGTGGGGCTCTGACCAGGTTCTGTTACCCAGAATCTTTTGCAAACCTCAAAATTTGGCTAAAAAAAACAAGTTTTCCTCACATTTCGATGACAGAAAGTTCTGGAATCTGAGAGGAGCCACAAATGTCCTTCCACCAAGCGTTTCCCCAAGTCTCCCGATAAAAATGACACCTCACTTGTGTTGGTAGGCCTAGCGCCAGCGACAGGAAATGGCCCAAAACACAAAGTGGACACATCACATTTTTTCATAGAAAACAGTGCCTACCTGTGGATTTTGGCCTCTAGCTCAGCCGGCACCTAGGGTAACCTACCAAACCTGTGCATTTTCTAAAAATAGAGACCTAGGGGAATCCAAGATGGGGTGACATGTGGGGCTCTGACCAGGTTCTGTTACCAAGAATCCTTTGCAAACCTCAAAATTTGGCTAAAAAAAACACATTTTCCTCACATTTCCGTGACAGAAAGTTCTGGAATCTGAGAGGAGCCACAAATTTCCTTACACCCAGCGCTCCCCCAAGTCTCCCGATAAAAATGATACCTCACTTGTGTGGGTAGGCCAAGCGCCCGTGACAGGAAATGCCCCAAAACAGAACGTGGACACATCACACTTTTTTAAAGAAAACAGAGGTGTTTTTTGCAAAGTGCCTACCTGTAGATTTTGGGCTCTAGCTAAGCCGGCACCTAGGGAAACCTACCAAACCTGTGCATTTTTTTAAACTAGAGACCTAGGGGAATCCAAGATGGGGTGACTTGTGGGGCTCTGACCAGGATCTGTTACCCAGAATCCTTTGCAAACCTCAAAATTTGGCTAAAAAAACACGTTTTCCTCACATTTCGGTGACAGAAAGTTCTGGAATCTGAGAGGAGCCACAAGTTTCCTTCCACCCAGCGTTTCCCCAAGTCTGCCGATACAAATGATACCTCACTTGTGTGGGTAGGCCTAGCGCCCGTGACAGGAAACGCCCCAAAACACAACGTGGACACATCACATTTTTTTAAAGAAAACAGAGGTGTTTTTTGCAAAGTGCCTACCTGTAGATTTTGGCCTCTAGCTCAGCCGGCACCTAGGGAAACCTACCAAACCTGTGCATTTTTGAAAACTAGAGACCTAGGGGAATCCAAGATGGGGTGACTTGTGGGGCTCTGACCAGGTTCTGTTACCCAGAATCTTTTGCAAACCTCAAAATTTGGCTAAAAAAAACAAGTTTTCCTCACATTTCGATGACAGAAAGTTCTGGAATCTGAGAGGAGCCACAAATGTCCTTCCACCAAGCGTTCTCCCAAGTCTCCCGATAAAAATGACACCTCACTTGTGTTGGTAGGCCTAGCGCCAGCGACAGGAAATGGCCCAAAACACAAAGTGGACACATCACATTTTTTCATAGAAAACAGTGCCTACCTGTGGATTTTGGCCTCTAGCTCAGCCGGCACCTAGGGTAACCTACCAAACCTGTGCATTTTCTAAAAATAGAGACCTAGGGGAATCCAAGATGGGGTGACATGTGGGGCTCTGACTAGGTTCTGTTACCAAGAATCCTTTGCAAACCTCAAAATTTGGCTAAAAAAAACACATTTTCCTCACATTTCGGTGACAGAAAGTTCTGGAATCTGAGAGGAGCCACAAATTTCCTTACACCCAGCGCTCCCCCAAGTCTCCCGATAAAAATGATACCTCACTTGTGTGGGTAGGCCTAGCGCCCGTGACAGGAAATGCCCCAAAACAGAACGTGGACACATCACACTTTTTTAAAGAAAACAGAGGTGTTTTTTGCAAAGTGCCTACCTGTAGATTTTGGGCTCTAGCTAAGCCGGCACCTAGGGAAACCTACCAAACCTGTGCATTTTTTTAAACTAGAGACCTAGGGGAATCCAAGATGGGGTGACTTGTGGGGCTCTGACCAGGATCTGTTACCCAGAATCCTTTGCAAACCTCAAAATTTGGCTAAAAAAACACGTTTTCCTCACATTTCGGTGACAGAAAGTTCTGGAATCTGAGAGGAGCCACAAGTTTCCTTCCACCCAGCGTTTCCCCAAGTCTGCCGATACAAATGATACCTCACTTGTGTGGGTAGGCCTAGCGCCCGTGACAGGAAACGCCCCAAAACACAACGTGGACACATCACATTTTTTTAAAGAAAACAGAGGTGTTTTTTGCAA
The DNA here is from genome assembly GCF_031143425.1 of Pleurodeles waltl. NCBI lineage: Eukaryota > Metazoa > Chordata > Amphibia > Caudata > Salamandridae > Pleurodeles > Pleurodeles waltl. Next base: position 281,616,920 of record NC_090442.1, read on the forward strand.
AGTGCCTACCTGTAGATTTTGGCCTCTAGCTCAGCCGGCACCTAGGGAAACCTACCAAACCTGTGCATTTTTGAAAACTAGAGACCTAGGGGAATCCAAGATGGGGTGACTTGTGGGGCTCTGACCAGGTTCTGTTACCCAGAATCTTTTGCAAACCTCAAAATTTGGCTAAAAAAAACAAGTTTTCCTCACATTTCGATGACAGAAAGTTCTGGAATCTGAGAGGAGCCACAAATGTCCTTCCACCAAGCGTTCTCCCAAGTCTCCCGATAAAAATGACACCTCACTTGTGTTGGTAGGCCTAGCGCCAGCGACAGGAAATGGCCCAAAACACAAAGTGGACACATCACATTTTTTCATAGAAAACAGTGCCTACCTGTGGATTTTGGCCTCTAGCTCAGCCGGCACCTAGGGAAACCTACCAAACCTGTGCATTTTTTATAACTAGAGACCTAGGGGAATCCAAGATGGGGTGACTTGTGGGACTCTGACCAGGTTCTGTTACCCAGAATCCTTCGCAAACCTTAAAATTTGGCTAAAAAAACAAGTTTTCCTCACATTTCGGTGACAGAAAGTTCTGGAATCTGAGAGGAGCCACAAGTTTCCTTCCACCCAGCGTTTCCCCAAGTCTCCCGATAAAAATAATACCTCACTTGTGTGGGTAGGCCTAGCGCACGTGACAGGAAACGCCCCAAAACACAACGTGGACACATCAAATTTTTTTAAAGAAAACAGAGGTGTTTTTTGCAAAGTGCCTAGCTGTAGATTTTGGGCTCTAGCTATGCCGGCACCTAGGGAAACCTACCAAACCTGTGCATTTTTTATAACTAGAGACCTAGGGGAATCCAAGATGGGGTGACTTGTGGGACTCTGACCAGGTTCTGTTACCCAGAATCCTTCGCAAACCTTAAAATTTGGCTAAAAAAACAAGTTTTCCTCACATTTCGGTGACAGAAAGTTCTGGAATCTGAGAGGAGCCACAAGTTTCCTTCCACCCAGCGTTTCCCCAAGTCTCCCGATAAAAATGATACCTCACTTGTGTGGGTAGGCCTAGCGCATGTGACAGGAAACGCCCCAAAACACAACGTGGACACATCAAATTTTTTTAAAGAAAACAGAGGTGTTTTTTGCAAAGTGCCTAGCTGTAGATTTTGGGCTCTAGCTAAGCCGGCACCTAGGGAAACCTACCAAACCTGTGCATTTTTTATATCTAGAGACCTAGGGGAATCCAAGATGGGGTGACTTGTGGGACTCTGACCAGGTTCTGTTACCCAGAATCCTTCGCAAACCTTAAAATTGCGCTAAAAAAACAAGTTTTCCTCACATTTCGGTGACAAAAAGTTCTGGAATCTTAGAGGAGCCACAAGTTTCGTTCCACCCAGCGTTTCCCCAAGTCTCCCGATAAAAATTATACCTCACTTGTGTGGGTAGGCCTAGCGCACGTGACAGGAAACGCCCCAAAACACAACGTGGACACATCACATTTTTTTAAAGAAAACAGAGGTGTTTTTTGCAAAGTGCCTACCTGTAGATTTTGGCCTCTAGCTCAGCCGGCACCTAGGGAAACCTACCAAACCTGTGCATTTTTGAAAACTAGAGACATAGGGGAATCCAAGATGGGGTGACTTGTGGGGCTCTGACCAGGTTCTGTTACCCAGAATCTTTTGCAAACCTCAAAATTTGGCTAAAAAAAACAAGTTTTCCTCACATTTCGATGACAGAAAGTTCTGGAATCTGAGAGGAGCCACAAATGTCCTTCCACCAAGCGTTCCCCCAAGTCTCCCGATAAAAATGACACCTCACTTGTGTTGGTAGGCCTAGCGCCAGCGACAGGAAATGGCCCAAAACACAAAGTGGACACATCACATTTTTTCATAGAAAACAGTGCCTACCTGTGGATTTTGGCCTCTAGCTCAGCCGGCACATGGGGAAACCTAGCAAACCAGTGCATTTATGAAAACTAAAAACCCAGGGGAATCCAAGATGGGGTGACTTGTGGGCCTCTGACCAGGTTCTGTTACCCAGAATCCTTTGCAAACCTCAAAATGTGGCTAAACAAAACACGTTTTGCTCACATTTCGGTGACAGAAAGTTCTGGAATCTGAGAGGAGCCACAAGTTTCCTTCCACCCAGCGTTCCCCCAAGTCTCCCGATAAAAATGATACCTCACTTGTGTGGGTAGGCCTAGCGCCTGTGACAGGAAACGCCCCAAAACACAACGTGGACACATCACATTTTTTTAAAGAAAACAGAGGTGTTTTTTGCAAAGTGCCTAGCTGTAGATTTTGGGCTCTAGCTAAGCCGGCACCTAGGGAAACCTACCAAACCTGTGCATTTTTTATAACTAGAGACCTAGGGGAATCCAAGATGGGGTGACTTGTGGGACTCTGACCAGGTTCTGTTACCCAGAATCCTTCGCAAACCTTAAAATTTGGCTAAAAAAACAAGTTTTCCTCACATTTCGGTGACAGAAAGTTCTGGAATCTGAGAGGAGCCACAAGTTTCCCTCCACCCAGCGTTTCCCCAAGTCTCCCGATAAAAATAATACCTCACTTGTGTGGGTAGGCCTAGCGCACGTGACAGGAAACGCCCCAAAACACAACGTGGACACATCAAATTTTTTTTAATGAAAACAGAGGTGTTTTTTGCAAAGTACCTAGCTGTAGATTTTGGGCTCTAGCTATGCCGGCACCTAGGGAAACCTACCAAACCTGTGCATTTTTTATAACTAGAGACCTAGGGGAATCCAAGATGGGGTGACTTGTGGGACTCTGACCAGGTTCTGTTACCCAGAATCCTTCACAAACCTTAAAATTTAGCTAAAAAAACAAGTTTTCCTCACATTTCGGTGACAGAAAGTTCTGGAATCTGAGAGGAGCCACAAGTTTCCTTCCACCCAGCGTTTCCCCAAGTCTCCCGATAAAAATGATACCTCACTTGTGTGGGTAGGCCTAGCGCCCGTGACAGGAAACGCCCCAAAACACAACGTGGACACATCACATTTTTTTAATGAAAACAGAGGTGTTTTTTGCAAAGAGCCTAGCTGTAGATTTTGGGCTCTAGCTAAGCCGGCACCTAGGGAAACCTACCAAACCTGTGCATTTTTTATAACTAGAGACCTAGGGGAATCCAAGATGGGGTGACTTGTGGGACTCTGACCAGGTTCTGTTACCCAGAATCCTTCGCAAACCTTAAAATTTGGCTAAAAAAACAAGTTTTCCTCACATTTCGGTGACAGAAAGTTCTGGAATCTGAGAGGAGCCACAAGTTTCCTTCCACCCAGCCTTTCCCCAAGTCTCCCGATAAAAATGATACCTCACTTGTGTGGGTAGGCCTAGCGCACGTGACAGGAAACGCCCCAAAACACAACGTGGACACATCAAATTTTTTTAAAGAAAACAGAGGTGTTTTTTGCAAAGTGCCTACCTGTAGATTTTGGCCTCTAGCTCAGCCGGCACCTAGGGAAACCTACCAAACCTGTGCATTTTTGAAAACTAGAGACCTAGGGGAATCCAAGATGGGGTGACTTGTGGGGCTCTGACCAGGTTCTGTTACCCAGAATCTTTTGCAAACCTCAAAATTTGGCTAAAAAAAACAAGTTTTCCTCACATTTCGATTACAGAAAGTTCTGGAATCTGAGAGGAGCCACAAATGTCCTTCCACCAAGCGTTCCCCCAAGTCTCCCGATAAAAATGACACCTCACTTGTGTTGGTAGGCCTAGCGCCAGCGACAGGAAATGGCCCAAAACACAAAGTGGACACATCACATTTTTTCATAGAAAACAGTGCCTACCTGTGGATTTTGGCCTCTAGCTCAGCCGGCACCTAGGGTAACCTACCAAACCTGTGCATTTTCTAAAACTAGAGACCTAGTGGAATCCAAGATGGGGTGACATGTGGGGCTCTGACCAGGTTCTGTTACCAAGAATCCTTTGCAAACCTCAAAATTTGGCTAAAAAAAACACATTTTCCTCACATTTCGGTGACAGAAAGTTCTGGAATCTGAGAGGAGCCACAAGTTTCCTCCCACCCAGCGTTTCCCCAAGTCTGCCGATAAAAATGATACCTCACTTGTGTGGGTAGGCCTAGCGCCCGTGACAGGAAACGCCCCAAAACACAACGTGGACACATCACATTTTTTTAAAGAAAACAGAGGTGTTTTTTGCAAAGTGCCTACCTGTAGATTTTGGCCTCTAGCTCAGCCGGCACCTAGGGAAACCTACCAAACCTGTGCATTTTTTTAAACTAGAGACCTAGGGGAATCCAAGATGGGGTGACTTGTGGGAGTCTGACCAGGTTCTGTTACCCAGAATCCTTCGCAAACCTTAAAATATGGCTAAAAAAACACATTTTCCTCACATTTCGGTGACAGAAAGTTCTGGAATCTGAGAGGAGCCACAAATTTCCTTCCACCCAGCGTTCTCCCAAGTCTCCCGATAAAAATGATACCTCACTTGTGTGGGTAGGCCTAGCGCCTGTGACAGGAAACGCCCCAAAACACAACGTGGACACATCACATTTTTTTTAAAGAAAACAGAGGTGTTTTTTGCAAAGTGCCTAGCTGTAGCTTTTGGGCTCTAGCTAAGCCAGCACCTAGGGAAACCTACCAAACCTGTGCATTTTTTATAACTAGAGACCTAGGGGAATCCAAGATGGGGTGACTTGTGGGACTCTGACCAGGTTCTGTTACCCAGAATCCTTCGCAAACCTTAAAATTTGGCTAAAAAAACAAGTTTTCCTCACATTTCGGTGACAGAAAGTTCTGGAATCTGAGAGGAGCCACAAGTTTCCTTCCACCAATCGTTTCCCCAAGTCTCCCGATAAAAATGACACCTCACTTGTGTTGGTAGGCCTAGCGCCAGCGACAGGAAATGGCCCAAAACACAAAGTGGACACATCACATTTTTTCATAGAAAACAGTGCCTACCTGTGGATTTTGGCCTCTAGCTCAGCCGGCACCTAGGGTAACCTACCAAACCTGTGCATTTTCTAAAAATAGAGACCTAGGGGAATCCAAGATGGGGTGACATGTGGGGCTCTGACCAGGTTCTGTTACCAAGAATCCTTTGCAAACCTCAAAATTTGGCTAAAAAAAACACATTTTCCTCACATTTCGGTGACAGAAAGTTCTGGAATCTGAGAGGAGCCACAAATTTCCTTACACCCAGCGCTCCCCCAAGTCTCCCGATAAAAATGATACCTCACTTGTGTGGGTAGGCCTAGCGCCCGTGACAGGAAATGCCCCAAAACAGAACGTGGACACATGACACTTTTTTAAAGAAAACAGAGGTGTTTTTTGCAAAGTGCCTACCTGTAGATTTTGGGCTCTAACTAAGCCGGCACCTAGGGAAACCTACCAAACCTGTGCATTTTTTTAAACTAGAGACCTAGGGGAATCCACGATGGGGTGACTTGTGGGGCTCTGACCAGGATCTGTTACCCAGAATCCTTTGCAAACCTCAAAATTTGGCTAAAAAAACACGTTTTCCTCACATTTCGGTGACAGAAAGTTCTGGAATCTGAGAGGAGCCACAAGTTTCCTTCCACCCAGCGTTTCCCCAAGTCTGCCGATACAAATGATACCTCACTTGTGTGGGTAGGCCTAGCGCCCGTGACAGGAAACGCCCCAAAACACAACGTGGACACATCACATTTTTTTAAAGAAAACAGAGGTGTTTTTTGCAAAGTGCCTACCTGTAGATTTTGGCCTCTAGCTCAGCCGGCACCTAGGGAAACCTACCAAACCTGTGCATTTTTGAAAACTAGAGACCTAGGGGAATCCAAGATGGGGTGACTTGTGGGGCTCTGACCAGGTTCTGTTACCCAGAATCTTTTGCAAACCTCAAAATGTGGCTAAAAAAAACAAGTTTTCCTCACATTTCGATGACAGAAAGTTCTGGAATCTGAGAGGAGCCACAAATGTCCTTCCACCAAGCGTTTCCCCAAGTCTCCCGATAAAAATGACACCTCACTTGTGTTGGTAGGCCTAGCGCCAGCGACAGGAAATGGCCCAAAACACAAAGTGGACACATCACATTTTTTCATAGAAAACAGTGCCTACCTGTGGATTTTGGCCTCTAGCTCAGCCGGCACCTAGGGTAACCTACCAAACCTGTGCATTTTCTAAAAATAGAGACCTAGGGGAATCCAAGATGGGGTGACATGTGGGGCTCTGACCAGGTTCTGTTACCAAGAATCCTTTGCAAACCTCAAAATTTGGCTAAAAAAAACACATTTTCCTCACATTTCGGTGACAGAAAGTTCTGGAATCTGAGAGGAGCCACAAATTTCCTTACACCCAGAGCTCCCCCAAGTCTCCCGATAAAAATTATACCTCACTTGTGTGGGTAGGCCTAGCGCCCGTTACAGGAAATGCCCCAAAACAGAACGTGGACACATCACACTTTTTTAAAGAAAACAGAGGTGTTTTTTGCAAAGTGCCTACCTGTAGATTTTGGGCTCTAGCTAAGCCGGCACCTAGGGAAACCTACCAAACCTGTGCATTTTTTTAAACTAGAGACCTAGGGGAATCCAAGATGGGGTGACTTGTGGGGCTCTGACCAGGATCTGTTACCCAGAATCCTTTGCAAACCTCAAAATTTGGCTAAAAAAACACGTTTTCCTCACATTTCGGTGACAGAAAGTTCTGGAATCTGAGAGGAGCCACAAGTTTCCTTCCACCCAGCGTTTCCCCAAGTCTGCCGATACAAATGATACCTCACTTGTGTGGGTAGGCCTAGCGCCCGTGACAGGAAACGCCCCAAAACACAACGTGAACACATCACATTTTTTTAAAGAAAACAGAGGTGTTTTTTGCAAAGTGCCTACCTGTAGATTTTGGCCTCTAGCTCAGCCGGCACCTAGGGAAACCTACCAAACCTGTGCATTTTTTAAAACTAGAGACCTAGGGGAATCCAAGATGGGGTGACTTGTGGGGCTCTGACCAGGTTCTGTTACCCAGAATCTTTTGCAAACCTCAAAATTTGGCTAAAAAAAACAAGTTTTCCTCACATTTCGATGACAGAAAGTTCTGGAATCTGAGAGGAGCCACAAATGTCCTTCCACCAAGCGTTCTCCCAAGTCTCCCGATAAAAATGACACCTCACTTGTGTTGGTAGGCCTAGCGCCAGCGACAGGAAATGGCCCAAAACACAAAGTGGACACATCACATTTTTTCATAGAAAACAGTGCCTACCTGTGGATTTTGGCCTCTAGCTCAGCCGGCACCTAGGGAAACCTACCAAACCTGTGCATTTTTTATAACTAGAGACCTAGGGGAATCCAAGATGGGGTGACTTGTGGGACTCTGACCAGGTTCTGTTACCCAGAATCCTTCGCAAACCTTAAAATTTGGCTAAAAAAACAAGTTTTCCTCACATTTCGGTGACAGAAAGTTCTGGAATCTGAGAGGAGCCACAAGTTTCCTTCCACCCAGCGTTTCCCCAAGTCTCCCGATAAAAATAATACCTCACTTGTGTGGGTAGGCCTAGCGCACGTGACAGGAAACGCCCCAAAACACAACGTGGACACATCAAATTTTTTTAAAGAAAACAGAGGTGTTTTTTGCAAAGTGCCTAGCTGTAGATTTTGGGCTCTAGCTATGCCGGCACCTAGGGAAACCTACCAAACCTGTGCATTTTTTATAACTAGAGACCTAGGGGAATCCAAGATGGGGTGACTTGTGGGACTCTGACCAGGTTCTGTTACCCAGAATCCTTCGCAAACCTTAAAATTTGGCTAAAAAAACAAGTTTTCCTCACATTTCGGTGACAGAAAGTTCTGGAATCTGAGAGGAGCCACAAGTTTCCTTCCACCCAGCGTTTCCCCAAGTCTCCCGATAAAAATGATACCTCACTTGTGTGGGTAGGCCTAGCGCATGTGACAGGAAACGCCCCAAAACACAACGTGGACACATCAAATTTTTTTAAAGAAAACAGAGGTGTTTTTTGCAAAGTGCCTAGCTGTAGATTTTGGGCTCTAGCTAAGCCGGCACCTAGGGAAACCTACCAAACCTGTGCATTTTTTATATCTAGAGACCTAGGGGAATCCAAGATGGGGTGACTTGTGGGACTCTGACCAGGTTCTGTTACCCAGAATCCTTCGCAAACCTTAAAATTGCGCTAAAAAAACAAGTTTTCCTCACATTTCGGTGACAAAAAGTTCTGGAATCTTAGAGGAGCCACAAGTTTCGTTCCACCCAGCGTTTCCCCAAGTCTCCCGATAAAAATTATACCTCACTTGTGTGGGTAGGCCTAGCGCACGTGACAGGAAACGCCCCAAAACACAACGTGGACACATCACATTTTTTTAAAGAAAACAGAGGTGTTTTTTGCAAAGTGCCTACCTGTAGATTTTGGCCTCTAGCTCAGCCGGCACCTAGGGAAACCTACCAAACCTGTGCATTTTTGAAAACTAGAGACATAGGGGAATCCAAGATGGGGTGACTTGTGGGGCTCTGACCAGGTTCTGTTACCCAGAATCTTTTGCAAACCTCAAAATTTGGCTAAAAAAAACAAGTTTTCCTCACATTTCGATGACAGAAAGTTCTGGAATCTGAGAGGAGCCACAAATGTCCTTCCACCAAGCGTTCCCCCAAGTCTCCCGATAAAAATGACACCTCACTTGTGTTGGTAGGCCTAGCGCCAGCGACAGGAAATGGCCCAAAACACAAAGTGGACACATCACATTTTTTCATAGAAAACAGTGCCTACCTGTGGATTTTGGCCTCTAGCTCAGCCGGCACATGGGGAAACCTAGCAAACCAGTGCATTTATGAAAACTAAAAACCCAGGGGAATCCAAGATGGGGTGACTTGTGGGCCTCTGACCAGGTTCTGTTACCCAGAATCCTTTGCAAACCTCAAAATGTGGCTAAACAAAACACGTTTTGCTCACATTTCGGTGACAGAAAGTTCTGGAATCTGAGAGGAGCCACAAGTTTCCTTCCACCCAGCGTTCCCCCAAGTCTCCCGATAAAAATGATACCTCACTTGTGTGGGTAGGCCTAGCGCCTGTGACAGGAAACGCCCCAAAACACAACGTGGACACATCACATTTTTTTAAAGAAAACAGAGGTGTTTTTTGCAAAGTGCCTAGCTGTAGATTTTGGGCTCTAGCTAAGCCGGCACCTAGGGAAACCTACCAAACCTGTGCATTTTTTATAACTAGAGACCTAGGGGAATCCAAGATGGGGTGACTTGTGGGACTCTGACCAGGTTCTGTTACCCAGAATCCTTCGCAAACCTTAAAATTTGGCTAAAAAAACAAGTTTTCCTCACATTTCGGTGACAGAAAGTTCTGGAATCTGAGAGGAGCCACAAGTTTCCCTCCACCCAGCGTTTCCCCAAGTCTCCCGATAAAAATAATACCTCACTTGTGTGGGTAGGCCTAGCGCACGTGACAGGAAACGCCCCAAAACACAACGTGGACACATCAAATTTTTTTTAAAGAAAACAGAGGTGTTTTTTGCAAAGTACCTAGCTGTAGATTTTGGGCTCTAGCTATGCCGGCACCTAGGGAAACCTACCAAACCTGTGCATTTTTTATAACTAGAGACCTAGGGGAATCCAAGATGGGGTGACTTGTGGGACTCTGACCAGGTTCTGTTACCCAGAATCCTTCACAAACCTTAAAATTTGGCTAAAAAAACAAGTTTTCCTCACATTTCGGTGACAGAAAGTTCTGGAATCTGAGAGGAGCCACAAGTTTCCTTCCACCCAGCGTTTCCCCAAGTCTCCCGATAAAAATGATACCTCACTTGTGTGGGTAGGCCTAGCGCCCGTGACAGGAAACGCCCCAAAACACAACGTGGACACATCACATTTTTTTAATGAAAACAGAGGTGTTTTTTGCAAAGAGCCTAGCTGTAGATTTTGGGCTCTAGCTAAGCCGGCACCTAGGGAAACCTACCAAACCTGTGCATTTTTTATAACTAGAGACCTAGGGGAATCCAAGATGGGGTGACTTGTGGGACTCTGACCAGGTTCTGTTACCCAGAATCCTTCGCAAACCTTAAAATTTGGCTAAAAAAACAAGTTTTCCTCACATTTCGGTGACAGAAAGTTCTGGAATCTGAGAGGAGCCACAAGTTTCCTTCCACCCAGCCTTTCCCCAAGTCTCCCGATAAAAATGATACCTCACTTGTGTGGGTAGGCCTAGCGCACGTGACAGGAAACGCCCCAAAACACAACGTGGACACATCAAATTTTTTTAAAGAAAACAGAGGTGTTTTTTGCAAAGTGCCTACCTGTAGATTTTGGCCTCTAGCTCAGCCGGCACCTAGGGAAACCTACCAAACCTGTGCATTTTTGAAAACTAGAGACCTAGGGGAATCCAAGATGGGGTGACTTGTGGGGCTCTGACCAGGTTCTGTTACCCAGAATCTTTTGCAAACCTCAAAATTTGGCTAAAAAAAACAAGTTTTCCTCACATTTCGATCACAGAAAGTTCTGGAATCTGAGAGGAGCCACAAATGTCCTTCCACCAAGCGTTCCCCCAAGTCTCCCGATAAAAATGACACCTCACTTGTGTTGGTAGGCCTAGCGCCAGCGACAGGAAATGGCCCAAAACACAAAGTGGACACATCACATTTTTTCATAGAAAACAGTGCCTACCTGTGGATTTTGGCCTCTAGCTCAGCCGGCACCTAGGGTAACCTACCAAACCTGTGCATTTTCTAAAACTAGAGACCTAGTGGAATCCAAGATGGGGTGACATGTGGGGCTCTGACCAGGTTCTGTTACCAAGAATCCTTTGCAAACCTCAAAATTTGGCTAAAAAAAACACATTTTCCTCACATTTCGGTGACAGAAAGTTCTGGAATCTGAGAGGAGCCACAAGTTTCCTCCCACCCAGCGTTTCCCCAAGTCTGCCGATAAAAATGATACCTCACTTGTGTGGGTAGGCCTAGCGCCCGTGACAGGAAACGCCCCAAAACACAACGTGGACACATCACATTTTTTTAAAGAAAACAGAGGTGTTTTTTGCAAAGTGCCTACCTGTAGATTTTGGCCTCTAGCTCAGCCGGCACCTAGGGAAACCTACCAAACCTGTGCATTTTTTTAAACTAGAGACCTAGGGGAATCCAAGATGGGGTGACTTGTGGGAGTCTGACCAGGTTCTGTTACCCAGAATCCTTCGCAAACCTTAATATATGGCTAAAAAAACACATTTTCCTCACATTTCGGTGACAGAAAGTTCTGGAATCTGAGAGGAGCCACAAATTTCCTTCCACCCAGCGTTCCCCCAAGTCTCCCGATAAAAATGATACCTCACTTGTGTGGGTAGGCCTAGCGCCTGTGACAGGAAACGCCCCAAAACACAACGTGGACACATCACATTTTTTTTAAAGAAAACAGAGGTGTTTTTTGCAAAGTGCCTAGCTGTAGCTTTTGGGCTCTAGCTAAGCCAGCACCTAGGGAAACCTACCAAACCTGTGCATTTTTTATAACTAGAGACCTAGGGGAATCCAAGATGGGGTGACTTGTGGGACTCTGACCAGGTTCTGTTACCCAGAATCCTTCGCAAACCTTAAAATTTGGCTAAAAAAACAAGTTTTCCTCACATTTCGGTGACAGAAAGTTCTGGAATCTGAGAGGAGCCACAAGTTTCCTTCCACCAATCGTTTCCCCAAGTCTCCCGATAAAAATGACACCTCACTTGTGTTGGTAGGCCTAGCGCCAGCGACAGGAAATGGCCCAAAACACAAAGTGGACACATCACATTTTTTCATAGAAAACAGTGCCTACCTGTGGATTTTGGCCTCTAGCTCAGCCGGCACCTAGGGTAATCTACCAAACCTGTGCATTTTCTAAAAATAGAGACCTAGGGGAATCCAAGATGGGGTGACATGTGGGGCTCTGACCAGGTTCTGTTACCAAGAATCCTTTGCAAACCTCAAAATTTGGCTAAAAAAAACACATTTTCCTCACATTTCGGTGACAGAAAGTTCTGGAATCTGAGAGGAGCCACAAATTTCCTTACACCCAGCGCTCCCCCAAGTCTCCCGATAAAAATGATACCTCACTTGTGTGGGTAGGCCTAGCGCCCGTGACAGGAAATGCCCCAAAACAGAACGTGGACACATGACACTTTTTTAAAGAAAACAGAGGTGTTTTTTGCAAAGTGCCTACCTGTAGATTTTGGGCTCTAACTAAGCCGGCACCTAGGGAAACCTACCAAACCTGTGCATTTTTTTAAACTAGAGACCTAGGGGAATCCAAGATGGGGTGACTTGTGGGGCTCTGACCAGGATCTGTTACCCAGAATCCTTTGCAAACCTCAAAATTTGGCTAAAAAAACACGTTTTCCTCACATTTCGGTGACAGAAAGTTCTGGAATCTGAGAGGAGCCACAAGTTTCCTTCCACCCAGCGTTTCCCCAAGTCTGCCGATACAAATGATACCTCACTTGTGTGGGTAGGCCTAGCGCCCGTGACAGGAAACGCCCCAAAACACAACGTGGACACATCACATTTTTTTAAAGAAAACAGAGGTGTTTTTTGCAAAGTGCCTACCTGTAGATTTTGGCCTCTAGCTCAGCCGGCACCTAGGGAAACCTACCAAACCTGTGCATTTTTGAAAACTAGAGACCTAGGGGAATCCAAGATGGGGTGACTTGTGGGGCTCTGACCAGGTTCTGTTACCCAGAATCTTTTGCAAACCTCAAAATTTGGCTAAAAAAAACAAGTTTTCCTCACATTTCGATGACAGAAAGTTCTGGAATCTGAGAGGAGCCACAAATGTCCTTCCACCAAGCGTTTCCCCAAGTCTCCCGATAAAAATGACACCTCACTTGTGTTGGTAGGCCTAGCGCCAGCGACAGGAAATGGCCCAAAACACAAAGTGGACACATCACATTTTTTCATAGAAAACAGTGCCTACCTGTGGATTTTGGCCTCTAGCTCAGCCGGCACCTAGGGTAACCTACCAAACCTGTGCATTTTCTAAAAATAGAGACCTAGGGGAATCCAAGATGGGGTGACATGTGGGGCTCTGACCAGGTTCTGTTACCAAGAATCCTTTGCAAACCTCAAAATTTGGCTAAAAAAAACACATTTTCCTCACATTTCGGTGACAGAAAGTTCTGGAATCTGAGAGGAGCCACAAATTTCCTTACACCCAGCGCTCCCCCAAGTCTCCCGATAAAAATTATACCTCACTTGTGTGGGTAGGCCTAGCGCCCGTTACAGGAAATGCCCCAAAACAGAACGTGGACACATCACACTTTTTTAAAGAAAACAGAGGTGTTTTTTGCAAAGTGCCTACCTGTAGATTTTGGGCTCTAGCTAAGCCGGCACCTAGGGAAACCTACCAAACCTGTGCATTTTTTTAAACTAGAGACCTAGGGGAATCCAAGATGGGGTGACTTGTGGGGCTCTGACCAGGATCTGTTACCCAGAATCCTTTGCAAACCTCAAAATTTGGCTAAAAAAACACGTTTTCCTCACATTTCGGTGACAGAAAGTTCTGGAATCTGAGAGGAGCCACAAGTTTCCTTCCACCCAGCGTTTCCCCAAGTCTGCCGATACAAATGATACCTCACTTGTGTGGGTAGGCCTAGCGCCCGTGACAGGAAACGCCCCAAAACACAACGTGGACACATCACATTTTTTTAAAGAAAACAGAGGTGTTTTTTGCAAAGTGCCTACCTGTAGATTTTGGCCTCTAGCTCAGCCGGCACCTAGGGAAACCTACCAAACCTGTGCATTTTTTAAAACTAGAGACCTAGGGGAATCCAAGATGGGGTGACTTGTGGGGCTCTGACCAGGTTCTGTTACCCAGAATCTTTTGCAAACCTCAAAATTTGGCTAAAAAAAACAAGTTTTCCTCACATTTCGATGACAGAAAGTTCTGGAATCTGAGAGGAGCCACAAATGTCCTTCCACCAAGCGTTCTCCCAAGTCTCCCGATAAAAATGACACCTCACTTGTGTTGGTAGGCCTAGCGCCAGCGACAGGAAATGGCCCAAAACACAAAGTGGACACATCACATTTTTTCATAGAAAACAGTGCCTACCTGTGGATTTTGGCCTCTAGCTCAGCCGGCACCTAGGGAAACCTACCAAACCTGTGCATTTTTTATAACTAGAGACCTAGGGGAATCCAAGATGGGGTGACTTGTGGGACTCTGACCAGGTTCTGTTACCCAGAATCCTTCGCAAACCTTAAAATTTGGCTAAAAAAACAAGTTTTCCTCACATTTCGGTGACAGAAAGTTCTGGAATCTGAGAGGAGCCACAAGTTTCCTTCCACCCAGCGTTTCCCCAAGTCTCCCGATAAAAATAATACCTCACTTGTGTGGGTAGGCCTAGCGCACGTGACAGGAAACGCCCCAAAACACAACGTGGACACATCAAATTTTTTTAAAGAAAACAGAGGTGTTTTTTGCAAAGTGCCTAGCTGTAGATTTTGGGCTCTAGCTATGCCGGCACCTAGGGAAACCTACCAAACCTGTGCATTTTTTATAACTAGAGACCTAGGGGAATCCAAGATGGGGTGACTTGTGGGACTCTGACCAGGTTCTGTTACCCAGAATCCTTCGCAAACCTTAAAATTTGGCTAAAAAAACAAGTTTTCCTCACATTTCGGTGACAGAAAGTTCTGGAATCTGAGAGGAGCCACAAGTTTCCTTCCACCCAGCGTTTCCCCAAGTCTCCCGATAAAAATGATACCTCACTTTTGTGGGTAGGCCTAGCGCATGTGACAGGAAACGCCCCAAAACACAATGTGGACACATCAATTTTTTTTAAAGAAAACAGAGGTGTTTTTTGCAAAGTGCCTAGCTGTAGATTTTGGGCTCTAGCTAAGCCGGCACCTAGGGAAACCTACCAAACCTGTGCATTTTTTATATCTAGAGACCTAGGGGAATCCAAGATGGGGTGACTTGTGGGACTCTGACCAGGTTCTGTTACCCAGAATCCTTCGCAAACCTTAAAATTGCGCTAAAAAAACAAGTTTTCCTCACATTTCGGTGACAAAAAGTTCTGGAATCTGAGAGGAGCCACAAGTTTCGTTCCACCCAGCGTTTCCCCAAGTCTCCCGATAAAAATTATACCTCACTTGTGTGGGTAGGCCTAGCGCACGTGACAGGAAACGCCCCAAAACACAACGTGGACACATCACATTTTTTTAAAGAAAACAGAGGTGTTTTTTGCAAAGTGCCTACCTGTAGATTTTGGCCTCTAGCTCAGCCGGCACCTAGGGAAACCTACCAAACCTGTGCATTTTTGAAAACTAGAGACCTAGGGGAATCCAAGATGGGGTGACTTGTGGGGCTCTGACCAGGTTCTGTTACCCAGAATCTTTTGCAAACCTCAAAATTTGGCTAAAAAAACAAGTTTTCCTCACATTTCGATCACAGAAAGTTCTGGAATCTGAGAGGAGCCACAAATGTCCTTCCACCAAGCGTTCCCCCAAGTCTCCCGATAAAAATGACACCTCACTTGTGTTGGTAGGCCTAGCGCCAGCGACAGGAAATGGCCCAAAACACAAAGTGGACACATCACATTTTTTCATAGAAAACAGTGCCTACCTGTGGATTTTGGCCTCTAGCTCAGCCGGCACATGGGGAAACCTAGCAAACCAGTGCATTTATGAAAACTAAAAACCCTGGGGAATCCAAGATGGGGTGACTTGTGGGCCTCTGACCAGGTTCTGTTACCCAGAATCCTTTGCAAACCTCAAAATGTGGCTAAACAAAACACGTTTTGCTCACATTTCGGTGACAGAAAGTTCTGGAATCTGAGAGGAGCCACAAGTTTCCTTCCACCCAGCGTTCCCCCAAGTCTCCCGATAAAAATGATACCTCACTTGTGTGGGTAGGCCTAGCGCCTGTGACAGGAAACGCCCCAAAACACAACGTGGACACATCACATTTTTTTAAAGAAAACAGAGGTGTTTTTTGCAAAGTGCCTAGCTGTAGATTTTGGGCTCTAGCTAAGCCGGCACCTAGGGAAACCTACCAAACCTGTGCATTTTTTATAACTAGAGACCTAGGGGAATCCAAGATGGGGTGACTTGTGGGACTCTGACCAGGTTCTGTTACCCAGAATCCTTCGCAAACCTTAAAATTTGGCTAAAAAAACAAGTTTTCCTCACATTTCGGTGACAGAAAGTTCTGGAATCTGAGAGGAGCCACAAGTTTCCTTCCACCCAGCGTTTCCCCAAGTCTCCCGATAAAAATGATACCTCACTTGTGTGGGTAGGCCTAGCGCACGTGACAGGAAACGCCCCAAAACACAACGTGGACACATCAAATTTTTTTAAAGAAAACAGAGGTGTTTTTTGCAAAGTGCCTACCTGTAGATTTTGGCCTCTAGCTCAGCCGGCACCTAGGGAAACCTACCAAACCTGTGCATTTTTAAAAACTAGAGACCTAGGGGAATCCAAGATGGGGTGACTTGTGGGGCTCTGACCAGGTTCTGTTACCCAGAATCTTTTGCAAACCTCAAAATTTGGCTAAAAAAAACAAGTTTTCCTCACATTTCGATGACAGAAAGTTCTGGAATCTGAGAGGAGCCACAAATGTCCTTCCACCAAGCGTTCCCCCAAGTCTCCCGATAAAAATGACACCTCACTTGTGTTGGTAGGCCTAGCGCCAGCGACAGGAAATGGCCCAAAACACAAAGTGGACACATCACATTTTTTCATAGAAAACAGTGCCTACCTGTGGATTTTGGCCTCTTGCTCAGCCGGCACCTAGGGAAACCTACCAAACCTGTGCATTTTTTATAACTAGAGACCTAGGGGAATCCAAGATGGGGTGACATGTGGGGCTCTGACCAGGTTCTGTTACCAAGAATCCTTTGCAAACCTCAAAATTTGGCTAAAAAAACACATTTTCCTCACATTTCGGTGACAGAAAGTTCTGGAATCTGAGAGGAGCCACAAATTTCCTTACACCCAGCACTCCCCCAAGTCTCCCGATAAAAATGATACCTCACTTGTGTGGGTAGGCCTAGCGCCCGTGACAGGAAATGCCCCAAAACAGAACGTGGACACATCACACTTTTGTAAAGAAAACAGAGGTGTTTTTTGCAAAGTGCCTACCTGTAGATTTTGGGCTCTAGCTAAGCCGGCACCTAGGGAAACCTACCAAACCTGTGCATTTTTTTAAACTAGAGACCTAGGGGAATCCAAGATGGGGTGACTTGTGGGGCTCTGACCAGGATCTGTTACCCAGAATCCTTTGCAAACCTCAAAATTTGGCTAAAAAAACACGTTTTCCTCACATTTCGGTGACAGAAAGTTCTGGAATCTGAGAGGAGCCACAAGTTTCCTTCCACCCAGCGTTTCCCCAAGTCTGCCGATACAAATGATACCTCACTTGTGTGGGTAGGCCTAGCGCCCGTGACAGGAAACGCCCCAAAACACAACGTGGACACATCACATTTTTTTAAAGAAAACAGAGGTGTTTTTTGCAAAGTGCCTACCTGTAGATTTTGGCCTCTAGCTCAGCCGGCACCTAGGGAAACCTACCAAACCTGTGCATTTTTTAAAACTAGAGACCTAGGGGAATCCAAGATGGGGTGACTTGTGGGGCTCTGACCAGGTTCTGTTACCCAGAATCTTTTGCAAACCTCAAAATTTGGCTAAAAAAAACAAGTTTTCCTCACATTTCGATGACAGAAAGTTCTGGAATCTGAGAGGAGCCACAAATGTCCTTCCACCAAGCGTTTCCCCAAGTCTCCCGATAAAAATGACACCTCACTTGTGTTGGTAGGCCTAGCGCCAGCGACAGGAAATGGCCCAAAACACAAAGTGGACACAACACATTTTTTCATAGAAAACAGTGCCTACCTGTGGATTTTGGCCTCTAGCTCAGCCGGCACCTAGGGTAACCTACCAAACCTGTGCATTTTCTAAAAATAGAGACCTAGGGGAATCCAAGATGGGGTGACATGTGGGGCTCTGACCAGGTTCTGTTACCAAGAATCCTTTGCAAACCTCAAAATTTGGCTAAAAAAAACACATTTTCCTCACATTTCGGTGACAGAAAGTTCTGGAATCTGAGAGGAGCCACAAATTTCCTTACACCCAGCGCTCCCCCAAGTCTCCCGATAAAAATGATACCTCACTTGTGTGGGTAGGCCTAGCGCCCGTGACAGGAAATGACCCAAAACAGAACGTGGACACATCACACTTTTTTAAAGAAAACAGAGGTGTTTTTTGCAAAGTGCCTACCTGTAGATTTTGGGCTCTAGGTAAGCCGGCACCTAGGGAAACCTACCAAACCTGTGCATTTTTTTAAACTAGAGACCTAGGGGAATCCAAGATGGGGTGACTTGTGGGGCTCTGACCAGGATCTGTTACCCAGAATCCTTTGCAAACCTCAAAATTTGGCTAAAAAAACACGTTTTCCTCACATTTCGGTGACAGAAAGTTCTGGAATCTGAGAGGAGCCACAAGTTTCCTTCCACCCAGCGTTTCCCCAAGTCTGCCGATACAAATGATACCTCACTTGTGTGGGTAGGCCTAGCGCCCGTGACAGGAAACGCCCCAAAACACAACGTGGACACATCACATTTTTTTAAAGAAAACAGAGGTGTTTTTTGCAAAGTGCCTACCTGTAGATTTTGGCCTCTAGCTCAGCCGGCACCTAGGGAAACCTACCAAACCTGTGCATTTTTGAAAACTAGAGACCTAGGGGAATCCAAGATGGGGTGACTTGTGGGGCTCTGACCAGGTTCTGTTACCCAGAATCTTTTGCAAACCTCAAAATTTGGCTAAAAAAAACAAGTTTTCCTCACATTTCGATGACAGAAAGTTCTGGAATCTGAGACGAGCCACAAATGTCCTTCCACCAAGCGTTCTCCCAAGTCTCCCGATAAAAATGACACCTCACTTGTGTTGGTAGGCCTAGCGCCAGCGACAGGAAATGGCCCAAAACACAAAGTGGACACATCACATTTTTTCATAGAAAACAGTGCCTACCTGTGGATTTTGGCCTCTAGCTCAGCCGGCACCTAGGGAAACCTACCAAACCTGTGCATTTTTTATAACTAGAGACCTAGGGGAATCCAAGATGGGGTGACTTGTGGGACTCTGACCAGGTTCTGTTACCCAGAATCCTTCGCAAACCTTAAAATTTGGCTAAAAAAACAAGTTTTCCTCACATTTCGGTGACAGAAAGTTCTGGAATCTGAGAGGAGCCACAAGTTTCCTTCCACCCAGCGTTTCCCCAAGTCTCCCGATAAAAATAATACCTCACTTGTGTGGGTAGGCCTAGCGCACGTGACAGGAAACGCCCCAAAACACAACGTGGACACATCAAATTTTTTTAAAGAAAACAGAGGTGTTTTTTGCAAAGTGCCTAGCTGTAGATTTTGGGCTCTAGCTATGCCGGCACCTAGGGAAACCTACCAAACCTGTGCATTTTTTATAACTAGAGACCTAGGGGAATCCAAGATGGGGTGACTTGTGGGACTCTGACCAGGTTCTGTTACCCAGAATCCTTCGCAAACCTTAAAATTTGGCTAAAAAAACAAGTTTTCCTCACATTTCGGTGACAGAAAGTTCTGGAATCTGAGAGGAGCCACAAGTTTCCTTCCACCCAGCGTTTCCCCAAGTCTCCCGATAAAAATGATACCTCACTTGTGTGGGTAGGCCTAGCGCATGTGACAGGAAACGCCCCAAAACACAACGTGGACACATCAAATTTTTTTAAAGAAAACAGAGGTGTTTTTTGCAAAGTGCCTAGCTGTAGATTTTGGGCTCTAGCTAAGCCGGCACCTAGGGAAACCTACCAAACCTGTGCATTTTTTATATCTAGAGACCTAGGGGAATCCAAGATGGGGTGACTTGTGGGACTCTGACCAGGTTCTGTTACCCAGAATCCTTCGCAAACCTTAAAATTGCGCTAAAAAAACAAGTTTTCCTCACATTTCGGTGACAAAAAGTTCTGGAATCTGAGAGGAGCCACAAGTTTCGTTCCACCCAGCGTTTCCCCAAGTCTCCCGATAAAAATTATACCTCACTTGTGTGGGTAGGCCTAGCGCACGTGACAGGAAACGCCCCAAAACACAACGTGGACACATCACATTTTTTTAAAGAAAACAGAGGTGTTTTTTGCAAAGTGCCTACCTGTAGATTTTGGCCTCTAGCTCAGCCGGCACCTAGGGAAACCTACCAAACCTGTGCATTTTTGAAAACTAGAGACCTAGGGGAATCCAAGATGGGGTGACTTGTGGGGCTCTGACCAGGTTCTGTTACCCAGAATCTTTTGCAAACCTCAAAATTTGGCTAAAAAAAACAAGTTTTCCTCACATTTCGATGACAGAAAGTTCTGGAATCTGAGAGGAGCCACAAATGTCCTTCCACCAAGCGTTCCCCCAAGTCTCCCGATAAAAATGACACCTCACTTGTGTTGGTAGGCCTAGCGCCAGCGACAGGAAATGGCCCAAAACACAAAGTGGACACATCACATTTTTTCATAGAAAACAGTGCGTACCTGTGGATTTTGGCCTCTAGCTCAGCCGGCACATGGGGAAACCTAGCAAACCAGTGCATTTATGAAAACTAAAAACCCAGGGGAATCCAAGATGGGGTGACTTGTGGGCATCTGACCAGGTTCTGTTACCCAGAATCCTTTGCAAACCTCAAAATGTGGCTAAACAAAACACGTTTTGCTCACATTTCGGTGACAGAAAGTTCTGGAATCTGAGAGGAGCCACAAGTTTCCTTCCACCCATCGTTCCCCCAAGTCTCCCGATAAAAATGATACCTCACTTGTGTGGGTAGGCCTAGCGCCTGTGACAGGAAACGCCCCAAAACACAACGTGGACACATCACATTTTTTTAAAGAAAACAGAGGTGTTTTTTGCAAAGTGCCTAGCTGTAGATTTTGGGCTCTAGCTAAGCCGGCACCTAGGGAAACCTACCAAACCTGTGCATTTTTTATAACTAGAGACCTAGGGGAATCCAAGATGGGGTGACTTGTGGGACTCTGACCAGGTTCTGTTACCCAGAATCCTTCGCAAACCTTAAAATTTGGCTAAAAAAACAAGTTTTCCTCACATTTCGGTGACAGAAAGTTCTGGAATCTGAGAGGAGCCACAAGTTTCCTTCCACCCAGCGTTTCCCAAAGTCTCCCGATAAAAATGATACCTCACTTGTGTGGGTAGGCCTAGCGCACGTGACAGGAAACGCCCCAAAACACAACGTGGACACATCAAATTTTTTTAAAGAAAACAGAGGTGTTTTTTGCAAAGTGCCTACCTGTAGATTTTGGCCTCTAGCTCAGCCGGCACCTAGGGAAACCTACCAAACCTGTGCATTTTTAAAAACTAGAGACCTAGGGGAATCCAAGATGGGGTGACTTGTGGGGCTCTGACCAGGTTCTGTTACCCAGAATCTTTTGCAAACCTCAAAATTTGGCTAAAAAAAACAAGTTTTCCTCACATTTCGATGACAGAAAGTTCTGGAATCTGGGAGGAGCCACAAATGTCCTTCCACCAAGCGTTCCCCCAAGTCTCCCGATAAAAATGACACCTCACTTGTGTTGGTAGGCCTAGCGCCAGCGACAGGAAATGGCCCAAAACACAAAGTGGACACATCACATTTTTTCATAGAAAACAGTGCCTACCTGTGGATTTTGGCCTCTAGCTTAGCCGGCACCTAGGGAAACCTACCAAACCTGTGCATTTTTTATAACTAGAGACCTAGGGGAATCCAAGATGGGGTGACTTGTGGGACTCTGACCAGGTTCTGTTACCCAGAATCCTTCGCAAACCTTAAAATTTGGCTAAAAAAACAAGTTTTCCTCACATTTCGGTGACAGAAAGTTCTGGAATCTGAGAGGAGCCACAAGTTTCCTTCCACCCAGCGTTTCCCCAAGTCTCCCGATAAAAATAATACCTCACTTGTGTGGGTAGGCCTAGCGCACGTGACAGGAAACGCCCCAAAACACAACGTGGACACATCAAATTTTTTTTAAAGAAAACAGAGGTGTTTTTTGCAAAGTGCCTAGCTGTAGATTTTGGGCTCTAGCTATGCCGGCACCTAGGGAAACCTACCAAACCTGTGCATTTTTTATAACTAGAGACCTAGGGGAATCCAAGATGGGGTGACTTGTGGGACTCTGACCAGGTTCTGTTACCCAGAATCCTTCGCAAACCTTAAAATTTGGCTAAAAAAACAAGTTTTCCTCACATTTCGGTGACAGAAAGTTCTGGAATCTGAGAGGAGCCACAAGTTTCCTTCCACCCAGCGTTTCCCCAAGTCTCCCGATAAAAATAATACCTCACTTGTGTGGGTAGGCCTAGCGCACGTGACAGGAAACGCCCCAAAACACAACGTGGACACATCAAATTTTTTTAAAGAAAGCAGAGGTGTTTTTTGCAAAGTGCCTAGCTGTAGATTTTGGGCTCTAGCTAAGCCGGCACCTAGGGAAACCTACCAAACCTGTGCATTTTTTATAACTAGAGACCTAGGGGAATCCAAGATGGGGTGACTTGTGGGACTCTGACCAGGTTCTGTTACCCAGAATCCTTTGCAAACCTCAAAATTTGGCTAAAAAAAACACATTTTCCTCACATTTCGGTGACAGAAAGTTCTGGAATCTGAGGGGAGCCACAAATGTCCTTCCACCAAGCGTTCCCCCAAGTCTCCCGATAAAAATGACACCTCACTTGTGTTGGTAGGCCTAGCGCCAGCGACAGGAAATGTCCCAAAACACAAAGTGGACACATCACATTTTTTCATAGAAAACAGTGCCTACCTGTGGATTTTGGCCTCTAGCTCAGCCGGCACCTAGGGTAACCTACCAAACCTGTGCATTTTCTAAAACTAGAGACCTAGGGGAATCCAAGATGGGGTGACATGTGGGGCTCTGACCAGGTTCTGTTACCAAGAATCCTTTGCAAACCTCAAAATTTGGCTAAATAAAACACATTTTCCTCACATTTCGGTGACAGAAAGTTCTGGAATCTGAGAGGAGCCACAAATTTCCTTACACCCAGCGCTCCCCCAAGTCTCCCGATAAAAATGATACCTCACTTGTGTGGGTAGGCCTAGCGCCCGTGACAGGAAATGCCCCAAAACAGAACGTGGACACATCACACTTTTTTAAAGAAAACAGAGGTGTTTTTTGCAAAGTGCCTACCTGTAGATTTTGGGCTCTAGCTAAGCCGGCACCTAGGGAAACCTACCAAACCTGTGCATTTTTTTAAACTAGAGACCTAGGGGAATCCAAGATGGGGTGACTTGTGGGGCTCTGACCAGGATCTGTTACCCAGAATCCTTTGCAAACCTCAAAATTTGGCTAAAAAAACACGTTTTCCTCACATTTCGGTGACAGAAAGTTCTGGAATCTGAGAGGAGCCACAAGTTTCCTTCCACCCAGCGTTTCCCCAAGTCTGCCGATACAAATGATACCTCACTTGTGTGGGTAGGCCTAGCGCCCGTGACAGGAAACGCCCCAAAACACAACGTGGACACATCACATTTTTTTAAAGAAAACAGAGGTGTTTTTTGCAAAGTGCCTACCTGTAGATTTTGGCCTCTAGCTCAGCCGGCACCTAGGGAAACCTACCAAACCTGTGCATTTTTGAAAACTAGAGACCTAGGGGAATCCAAGATGGGGTGACTTGTGGGGCTCTGACCAGGTTCTGTTACCCAGAATCTTTTGCAAACCTCAAAATTTGGCTAAAAAAAACAAGTTTTCCTCACATTTCGATGACAGAAAGTTCTGGAATCTGAGAGGAGCCACAAATGTCCTTCCACCAAGCGTTCCCCCAAGTCTCCCGATAAAAATGACACCTCACTTGTGTTGGTAGGCCTAGCGCCAGCGACAGGAAATGGCCCAAAACACAAAGTGGACACATCACATTTTTTCATAGAAAACAGTGCCTACCTGTGGATTTTGGCCTCTAGCTCAGCCGGCACCTAGGGAAACCTACCAAACCTGTGCATTTTTTATAACTAGAGACCTAGGGGAATCCAAGATGGGGTGACTTGTGGGACTCTGACCAGGTTCTGTTACCCAGAATCCTTCGCAAACCTTAAAATTTGGCTAAAAAAACAAGTTTTCCTCACATTTCGGTGACAGAAAGTTCTGGAATCTGAGAGGAGCCACAAGTTTCCTTCCACCCAGCGTTTCCCCAAGTCTCCCGATAAAAATAATACCTCACTTGTGTGGGTAGGCCTAGCGCACGTGACAGGAAACGCCCCAAAACACAACGTGGACACATCAAATTTTTTTAAAGAAAACAGAGGTGTTTTTTGCAAAGTGCCTAGCTGTAGATTTTGGGCTCTAGCTAAGCCGGCACCTAGGGAAACCTACCAAACCTGTGCATTTTTTATAACTAGAGACCTAGGGGAATCCAAGATGGGGTGACTTGTGGGACTCTGACCAGGTTCTGTTACCCAGAATCCTTCGCAAACCTTAAAATTGCGCTAAAAAAACAAGTTTTCCTCACATTTCGGTGACAAAAAGTTCTGGAATCTGAGAGGAGCCACAAGTTTCCTTCCACCCAGCGTTTCCCCAAGTCTCCCGATAAAAATGATACCTCACTTGTGTGGGTAGGCCTAGCGCCTGTGACAGGAAACGCCCCAAAACACAACGTGGACACATCACATTTTTTTAAAGAAAACAGAGGTATTTTTTGCAAAGTGCCTAGCTGTAGATTTTGGGCTCTTGCTAAGCCGGCACCTAGGGAAACCTACCAAACCTGTGCATTTTTTATAACTAGAGACCTAGGGGAATCCAAGATGGGGTGACTTGTGGGACTCTGACCAGGTTCTGTTACCCAGAATCCTTCGCAAACCTTAAAATTTGGCTAAAAAAACAAGTTTTCCTCACATTTCGGTGACAGAAAGTTCTGGAATCTGAGAGGAGCCACAAGTTTCCTTCCACCCAGCGTTTCCCCAAGTCTCCCGATAAAAATGATACCTCACTTGTGTGGGTAGGCCTAGCGCACGTGACAGGAAACGCCCCAAAACACAACGTGGACACATCAAATTTTTTTAAAGAAAACAGAGGTGTTTTTTGCAAAGTGCCTACCTGTAGATTTTGGCCTCTAGCTCAGCCGGCACCTAGGGAAACCTACCAAACCTGTGCATTTTTGAAAACTAGAGACCTAGGGGAATCCAGGATGGGGTGACTTGTGGGGCTCTGACCAGGTTCTGTTACCCAGAATCTTTTGCAAACCTCAAAATTTGGCTAAAAAAAACAAGTTTTCCTCACATTTCGATCACAGAAAGTTCTGGAATCTGAGAGGAGCCACAAATGTCCTTCCACCAAGCGTTCCCCCAAGTCTCCCGATAAAAATGACACCTCACTTGTGTTGGTAGGCCTAGCGCCAGCGACAGGAAATGGCCCAAAACACAAAGTGGACACATCACATTTTTTCATAGAAAACAGTGCCTACCTGTGGATTTTGGCCTCTAGCTCAGCCGGCACCTAGGGTAACCTACCAAACCTGTGCATTTTCTAAAACTAGATACCTAGGGGAATCCAAGATGGGGTGACATGTGGGGCTCTGACCAGGTTCTGTTACCAAGAATCCTTTGCAAACCTCAAAATTTGGCTAAAGAAAACACATTTTCCTCACATTTCGGTGACAGAAAGTTCTGGAATCTGAGAGGAGCCACAAATTTCCTTACACCCAGCGCTCCCCCAAGTCTCCCGATAAAAATGATACCTCACTTGTGTGGGTAGGCCTAGCGCCCGTGACAGGAAATGCCCCAAAACAGAACGTGGACATATCACACTTTTTTAAAGAAAACAAAGGTGTTTTTTGCAAAGTGCCTACCTGTAGATTTTGGGCTCTAGCTAAGCTGGCACCTAGGGAAACCTACCAAACCTGTGCATTTTTTTAAACTAGAGACCTAGGGGAATCCAAGATGGGGTGACTTGTGGGGCTCTGACCAGGATCTGTTACCCAGAATCCTTTGCAAACCTCAAAATTTGGCTAAAAAAACACGTTTTCCTCACATTTCGGTGACAGAAAGTTCTGGAATCTGAGAGGAGCCACAAGTTTCCTCCCACCCAGCGTTTCCCCAAGTCTGCCGATAAAAATGATACCTCACTTGTGTGGGTAGGCCTAGCGCCC
Source organism: Pleurodeles waltl (assembly GCF_031143425.1). Taxonomy (NCBI): domain Eukaryota; kingdom Metazoa; phylum Chordata; class Amphibia; order Caudata; family Salamandridae; genus Pleurodeles; species Pleurodeles waltl. The sequence continues at coordinate 281,642,968 of NC_090442.1, forward strand.
GTGACAGGAAACGCCCCAAAACACAACGTGGACACATCACATTTTTTTAAAGAAAACAGAGGTGTTTTTTGCAAAGTGCCTACCTGTAGATTTTGGCCTCTAGCTCAGCCGGCACCTAGGGAAACCTACCAAACCTGTGCATTTTTGAAAACTAGAGACCTAGGGGAATCCAAGATGGGGTGACTTGTGGGACTCTGACCAGGTTCTGTTACCCAGAATCCTTCGCAAACCTTAAAATTTGGCTAAAAAAACAAGTTTTCCTCACATTTCGGTGACAGAAAGTTCTGGAATCTGAGAGGAGCCACAAGTTTCCTTCCACCCAGCGTTTCCCCAAGTCTCCCGATAAAAATAACACCTCACTTGTGTGGGTAGGCCTAGCGCACGTGACAGGAAACGCCCCAAAACACAACGTGGACACATCAAATTTTTTTTAAAGAAAACAGAGGTGTTTTTTGCAAAGTGCCTAGCTGTAGATTTTGGGCTCTAGCTATGCCGGCACCTAGGGAAACCTACCAAACCTGTGCATTTTTTATAACTAGAGACCTAGGGGAATCCAAGATGGGGTGACTTGTGGGACTCTGACCAGGTTCTGTTACCCAGAATCCTTCGCAAACCTTAAAATTTGGCTAAAAAAACAAGTTTTCCTCACATTTCGGTGACAGAAAGTTCTGGAATCTGAGAGGAGCCACAAGTTTCCTTCCACCCAGCGTTTCCCCAAGTCTCCCGATAAAAATAATACCTCACTTGTGTGGGTAGGCCTAGCGCACGTGACAGGAAACGCCCCAAAACACAACGTGGACACATCAATTTTTTTTAAAGAAAGCAGAGGTGTTTTTTGCAAAGTGCCTAGCTGTAGATTTTGGGCTCTAGCTAAGCCGGCACCTAGGGAAACCTACCAAACCTGTGCATTTTTTATAACTAGAGACCTAGGGGAATCCAAGATGGGGTGACTTGTGGGACTCTGACCAGGTTCTGTTACCCAGAATCCTTTGCAAACCTCAAAATTTGGCTAAAAAAAACACATTTTCCTCACATTTCGGTGACAGAAAGTTCTGGAATCTGAGAGGAGCCACAAATGTCCTTCCACCAAGCGTTCCCCCAAGTCTCCCGATAAAAATGACACCTCACTTGTGTTGGTAGGCCTAGCGCCAGCGACAGGAAATGTCCCAAAACACAAAGTGGACACATCACATTTTTTCATAGAAAACAGTGCCTACCTGTGGATTTTGGCCTCTAGCTCAGCCGGCACCTAGGGTAACCTACCAAACCTGTGCATTTTCTAAAACTAGATACCTAGGGGAATCCAAGATGGGGTGACATGTGGGGCTCTGACCAGGTTCTGTTACCAAGAATCCTTTGCAAACCTCAAAATTTGGCTAAAAAAAACACATTTTCCTCACATTTCGGTGACAGAAAGTTCTGGAATCTGAGAGGAGCCACAAATTTCCTTACACCCAGCGCTCCCCCAAGTCTCCCGATAAAAATGATACCTCACTTGTGTGGGTAGGCCTAGCGCCCGTGACAGGAAATGCCCCAAAACAGAACGTGGACACATCACACTTTTGTAAAGAAAACAGAGGTGTTTTTTGCAAAGTGCCTACCTGTAGATTTTGGGCTCTAGCTAAGCCGGCACCTAGGGAAACCTACCAAACCTGTGCATTTTTTTAAACTAGAGACCTAGGGGAATCCAAGATGGGGTGACTTGTGGGGCTCTGACCAGGATCTGTTACCCAGAATCCTTTGCAAACCTCAAAATTTGGCTAAAAAAACACGTTTTCCTCACATTTCGGTGACAGAAAGTTCTGGAATCTGAGAGGAGCCACAAGTTTCCTTCCACCCAGCGTTTCCCCAAGTCTGCCGATACAAATGATACCTCACTTGTGTGGGTAGGCCTAGCGCCCGTGACAGGAAACGCCCCAAAACACAACGTGGACACATCACATTTTTTTAAAGAAAACAGAGGTGTTTTTTGCAAAGTGCCTACCTGTAGATTTTGGCCTCTAGCTCAGCCGGCACCTAGGGAAACCTACCAAACCTGTGCATTTTTGAAAACTAGAGACCTAGGGGAATCCAAGATGGGGTGACTTGTGGGGCTCTGACCAGGTTCTGTTACCCAGAATCTTTTGCAAACCTCAAAATTTGGCTAAAAAAAACAAGTTTTCCTCACATTTCGATGACAGAAAGTTCTGGAATCTGAGAGGAGCCACAAATGTCCTTCCACCAAGCGTTCCCCCAAGTCTCCCGATAAAAATGACACCTCACTTGTGTTGGTAGGCCTAGCGCCAGCGACAGGAAATGGCCCAAAACACAAAGTGGACACATCACATTTTTTCATAGAAAACAGTGCCTACCTGTGGATTTTGGCCTCTAGCTCAGCCGGCACCTAGGGAAACCTACCAAACCTGTGCATTTTTTATAACTAGAGACCTAGGGGAATCCAAGATGGGGTGACTTGTGGGACTCTGACCAGGTTCTGTTACCCAGAATCCTTCGCAAACCTTAAAATTTGGCTAAAAAAACAAGTTTTCCTCACATTTCGGTGACAGAAAGTTCTGGAATCTGAGAGGAGCCACAAGTTTCCTTCCACCCAGCGTTTCCCCAAGTCTCCCGATAAAAATAATACCTCACTTGTGTGGGTAGGCCTAGCGCACGTGACAGGAAACGCCCCAAAACACAACGTGGACACATCAAATTTTTTTAAAGAAAACAGAGGTGTTTTTTGCAAAGTGCCTAGCTGTAGATTTTGGGCTCTAGCTAAGCCGGCACCTAGGGAAACCTACCAAACCTGTGCATTTTTTATAACTAGAGACCTAGGGGAATCCAAGATGGGGTGACTTGTGGGACTCTGACCAGGTTCTGTTACCCAGAATCCTTCGCAAACCTTAAAATTGCGCTAAAAAAACAAGTTTTCCTCACATTTCGGTGACAAAAAGTTCTGGAATCTGAGAGGAGCCACAAGTTTCCTTCCACCCAGCGTTTCCCCAAGTCTCCCGATAAAAATGATACCTCACTTGTGTGGGTAGGCCTAGCGCCTGTGACAGGAAACGCCCCAAAACACAACGTGGACACATCACATTTTTTTAAAGAAAACAGAGGTGTTTTTTGCAAAGTGCCTACCTGTAGATTTTGGCCTCTAGCTCAGCCGGCACCTAGGGAAACCTACCAAACCTGTGCATTTTTGAAAACTAGAGACCTAGGGGAATCCAAGATGGGGTGACTTGTGGGGCTCTGACCAGGTTCTGTTACCCAGAATCTTTTGTAAACCTCAACATTTGGCTAAAAAAAACAAGTTTTCCTCACATTTCGATGACAGAAAGTTCTGGAATCTGAGAGGAGCCACAAATGTCCTTCCACCAAGCGTTCCCCCAAGTCTCCCGATAAAAATGACACCTCACTTGTGTTGGTAGGCCTAGCGCCAGCGACAGGAAATGGCCCAAAACACAAAGTGGACACATCACATTTTTTCATAGAAAACAGTGCCTACCTGTGGATTTTGGCCTCTAGCTCAGCCGGCACCTAGGGAAACCTACCAAACGTGTGGATTTTTTATAACTAGAGACCTTGGGGAATCCAAGATGGGGTGACTTGTGGGACTCTGACCAGGTTCTGTTACCCAGAATCCTTCGCAAACCTTAAAATTTGGCTAAAAAAACAAGTTTTCCTCACATTTCGGTGACAGAAAGTTCTGGAATCTGAGAGGAGCCACAAGTTTCCTTCCACCCAGCGTTTCCCCAAGTCTCCCGATAAAAATAATACCTCACTTGTGTGGGTAGGCCTAGCGCACGTGACAGGAAACGCCCCAAAACACAACGTGGACACATCAATTTTTTTTAAAGAAAACAGAGGTGTTTTTTGCAAAGTGCCTAGCTGTAGATTTTGGGCTCTAGCTAAGCCGGCACCTAGGGAAACCTACCAAACCTGTGCATTTTTTATAACTAGAGACCTAGGGGAATCCAAGATGGGGTGACTTGTGGGACTCTGACCAGGTTCTGTTACCCAGAATCCTTCGCAAACCTTAAAATTGCGCTAAAAAAACAAGTTTTCCTCACATTTCGGTGACAAAAAGTTCTGGAATCTGAGAGGAGCCACAAGTTTCCTTCCACCCAGCGTTTCCCCAAGTCTCCCGATAAAAATGATACCTCACTTGTGTGGGTAGGCCTAGCGCCTGTGACAGGAAACGCCCCAAAACACAACGTGGACACATCACATTTTTTTAAAGAAAACAGAGGTGTTTTTTGCAAAGTGCCTACCTGTAGATTTTGGCCTCTAGCTCAGCCGGCACCTAGGGAAACCTACCAAACCTGTGCATTTTTGAAAACTAGAGACCTAGGGGAATCCAAGATGGGGTGACTTGTGGGGCTCTGACCAGGTTCTGTTACCCAGAATCTTTTGCAAACCTCAACATTTGGCTAAAAAAAACGAGTTTTCCTCACATTTCGATGACAGAAAGTTCTGGAATCTGAGAGGAGCCACAAATGTCCTTCCACCAAGCGTTCCCCCAAGTCTCCCGATAAAAATGACACCTCACTTGTGTTGGTAGGCCTAGCGCCAGCGACAGGAAATGGCCCAAAACACAAAGTGGACACATCACATTTTTTCTTAGAAAACAGTGCCTACCTGTGGATTTTGGCCTCTAGCTCAGCCGGCACCTAGGGAAACCTACCAAACCTGTGCATTTTTTATAACTAGAGACCTAGGGGAATCCAAGATGGGGTGACTTGTGGGACTCTGACCAGGTTCTGTTACCCAGAATCCTTCGCAAACCTTAAAATTTGGCTAAAAAAACAAGTTTTCCTCACATTTCGGTGACAGAAAGTTCTGGAATCTGAGAGGAGCCACAAGTTTCCTTCCACCCAGCGTTTCCCCAAGTCTCCCGATAAAAATAATACCTCACTTGTGTGGGTAGGCCTAGCGCACGTGACAGGAAACGCCCCAAAACACAACGTGGACACATCAAATTTTTTTAAAGAAAACAGAGGTGTTTTTTGCAAAGTGCCTAGCTGTAGATTTTGGGCTCTAGCTATGCCGGCACCTAGGGAAACCTACCAAACCTGTGCATTTTTTATAACTAGAGACCTAGGGGAATCCAAGATGGGGTGACTTGTGGGACTCTGACCAGGTTCTGTTACCCAGAATCCTTCGCAAACCTTAAAATTTGGCTAAAAAAACAAGTTTTCCTCACATTTCGGTGACAGAAAGTTCTTGAATCTGAGAGGAGCCACAAGTTTCCTTCCACCCAGCGTTTCCCCAAGTCTCCCGATAAAAATGATACCTCACTTGTGTGGGTAGGCCTAGCGCACGTGACAAGAAACGCCCCAAAACACAACGTGGACACATCAAATTTTTTTAAAGAAAACAGAGGTGTTTTTTGCAAAGTGCCTACCTGTAGATTTTGGCCTCTAGCTCAGCCGGCACCTAGGGAAACCTACCAAACCTGTGCATTTTTAAAAACTAGAGACCTAGGGGAATCCAAGATGGGGTGACTTGTGGGGCTCTGACCAGGTTCTGTTACCCAGAATCTTTTGCAAACCTCAAAATTTGGCTAAAAAAAACAAGTTTTCCTCACATTTCGATGACAGAAAGTTCTGGAATCTGAGAGGAGCCACAAATGTCCTTCCACCAAGCGTTCCCCCAAGTCTCCCGATAAAAATGACAACTCACTTGTGTTGGTAGGCCTAGCGCCAGCGACAGGAAATGGCCCAAAACACAAAGTGGACACATCACATTTTTTCATAGAAAACAGTGCCTACCTGTGGATTTTGGCCTCTAGCTCAGCCGGCAGCTAGGGAAACCTACCAAACCTGTGCATTTTTTATAACTAGAGACCTAGGGGAATCCAAGATGGGGTGACTTGTGGGACTCTGACCAGGTTCTGTTACCCAGAATCCTTCGCAAACCTTAAAATTTGGCTAAAAAAACAAGTTTTCCTCACATTTCGGTGACAGAAAGTTCTGGAATCTGAGAGGAGCCACAAGTTCCCTTCCACCCAGCGTTTCCCCAAGTCTCCCGATAAAAATAATACCTCACTTGTGTGGGTAGGCCTAGCGCACGTGACAGGAAACGCCCCAAAACACAACGTGGACACATCAATTTTTTTTAAAGAAAACAGAGGTGTTTTTTGCAAAGTGCCTAGCTGTAGATTTTGGGCTCTAGCTATGCCGGCACCTAGGGAAACCTACCAAACCTGTGCATTTTTTATAACTAGAGACCTAGGGGAATCCAAGATGGGGTGACTTGTGGGGCTCTGACCAGGATCTGTTACCCAGAATCCTTTGCAAACCTCAAAATTTGGCTAAAAAAACACGTTTTCCTCACATTTCGGTGACAGAAAGTTCTGGAATCTGAGAGGAGCCACAAGTTTCCTCCCACCCAGCGTTTCCCCAAGTCTGCCGATAAAAATGATACCTCACTTGTGTGGGTAGGCCTAGCGCCCGTGACAGGAAACGCCCCAAAACACAACGTGGACACATCACATTTTTTTAAAGAAAACAGAGGTGTTTTTTGCAAAGTGCCTACCTGTAGATTTTGGCCTCTAGCTCAGCCGGCACCTAGGGAAACCTACCAAACCTGTGCATTTTTTTAAACTAGAGACCTAGGGGAATCCAAGATGGGGTGACTTGTGGGAGTCTGACCAGGTTCTGTTACCCAGAATCCTTCGCAAACCTTAAAATATGGCTAAAAAAACACATTTTCCTCACATTTCGGTGACAGAAAGTTCTGGAATCTGAGAGGAGCCACAAATTTCCTTCCACCCAGCGTTCCCCCAAGTCTCCCGATAAAAATGATACCTCACTTGTGTGGGTAGGCCTAGCGCCTGTGACAGGAAACGCCCCAAAACACAACGTGGACACATCACATTTTTTTAAAGAAAACAGAGGTGTTTTTTGCAAAGTGCCTAGCTGTAGATTTTGGGCTCTAGCTAAGCCAGCACCTAGGGAAACCTACCAAACCTGTGCATTTTTTATAACTAGAGACCTAGGGGAATCCAAGATGGGGTGACTTGTGGGACTCTGACCAGGTTCTGTTACCCAGAATCCTTCGCAAACCTTAAAATTTGGCTAAAAAAACAAGTTTTCCTCACATTTCGGTGACAGAAAGTTCTGGAATCTGAGAGGAGCCACAAGTTTCCTTCCACCCAGCGTTTCCCCAAGTCTCCCGATAAAAATGATACCTCACTTGTGTGGGTAGGCCTAGCGCACGTGACAGGAAACGCCCCAAAACACAACGTGGACACATCAAATTTTTTTAAAGAAAACAGAGGTGTTTTTTGCAAAGTGCCTACCTGTAGATTTTGGCCTCTAGCTCAGCCGGCACCTAGGGAAACCTACCAAACCTGTGCATTTTTGAAAACTAGAGACCTAGGGGAATCCAAGATGGGGTGACTTGTGGGGCTCTGACCAGGTTCTGTTACCCAGAATCTTTTGCAAACCTCAAAATTTGGCTAAAAAAAACAAGTTTTCCTCACATTTCGATGACAGAAAGTTCTGGAATCTGAGAGGAGCCACAAATGTCCTTCCACCAAGCGTTTCCCCAAGTCTCCCGATAAAAATGACACCTCACTTGTGTTGGTAGGCCTAGCGCCAGCGACAGGAAATGGCCCAAAACACAAAGTGGACACATCACATTTTTTCATAGAAAACAGTGCCTACCTGTGGATTTTGGCCTCTAGCTCAGCCGGCACCTAGGGTAACCTACCAAACCTGTGCATTTTCTAAAAATAGAGACCTAGGGGAATCCAAGATGGGGTGACATGTGGGGCTCTGACCAGGTTCTGTTACCAAGAATCCTTTGCAACCCTCAAAATTTGGCTAAAAAAAACACATTTTCCTCACATTTCGGTGACAGAAAGTTCTGGAATCTGAGAGGAGCCACAAATGTCCTTCCACCAAGCGTTCCCCCAAGTCTCCCGATAAAAATGACACCTCACTTGTGTTGGTAGGCCTAGCGCCAGCGACAGGAAATGGCCCAAAACACAAAGTGGACACATCACATTTTTTCATAGAAAACAGTGCCTACCTGTGGATTTTGGCCTCTAGCTCAGCCGGCACCTAGGGTAACCTACCAAACCTGTGCATTTTCTAAAACTAGAGACCTAGGGGAATCCAAGATGGGGTGACATGTGGGGCTCTGACCAGGTTCTGTTACCCAGAATCCTTTGCAAACCTCAAAATTTGGCTAAAAAAAACACATTTTCCTCACATTTCGGTGACAGAAAGTTCTGGAATCTGAGAGGAGCCACAAATTTCCTTACACCCAGCGCTCCCCCAAGTCTCCCGATAAAAATGATACCTCACTTGTGTGGGTAGGCCTAGCGCCCGTGACAGGAAATGCCCCAAAACAGAACGTGGACACATCACACTTTTTTAAAGAAAACAGAGGTGTTTTTTGCAAAGTGCCTACCTGTAGATTTTGGGCTCTAGCTAAGCCGGCACCTAGGGAAACCTACCAAACCTGTGCATTTTTTTAAACTAGAGACCTAGGGGAATCCAAGATGGGGTGACTTGTGGGGCTCTGACCAGGATCTGTTACCCAGAATCCTTTGCAAACCTCAAAATTTGGCTAAAAAAACACGTTTTCCTCACATTTCGGTGACAGAAAGTTCTGGAATCTGAGAGGAGCCACAAGTTTCCTTCCACCCAGCGTTTCCCCAAGTCTGCCGATACAAATGATACCTCACTTGTGTGGGTAGGCCTAGCGCCCGTGACAGGAAACGCCCCAAAACACAACGTGGACACATCACATTTTTTTAAAGAAAACAGAGGTGTTTTTTGCAAAGTGCCTACCTGTAGATTTTGGCCTCTAGCTCAGCCGGCACCTAGGGAAACCTACCAAACCTGTGCATTTTTGAAAACTAGAGACCTAGGGGAATCCAAGATGGGGTGACTTGTGGGGCTCTGACCAGGTTCTGTTACCCAGAATCTTTTGCAAACCTCAAAATCTGGCTAAAAAAAACAAGTTTCCTCACATTTCGATGACAGAAAGTTCTGGAATCTGAGAGGAGCCACAAATGTCCTTCCACCAAGCGTTCCCCCAAGTCTCCCGATAAAAATGACACCTCACTTGTGTTGGTAGGCCTAGCGCCAGCGACAGGAAATGGCCCAAAACACAAAGTGGACACATCACATTTTTTCATAGAAAACAGTGCCTACCTGTGGATTTTGGCCTCTAGCTCAGCCGGCACCTAGGGAAACCTACCAAACCTGTGCATTTTCTAAAACTAGAGACCTAGGGGAATCCAAGATGGGGTGACATGTGGGGCTCTGACCAGGTTCTGTTACCCAGAATCCTTTGCAAACCTCAAAATTTGGCTAAAAAAAACACATTTTCCTCACATTTCGGTGACAGAAAGTTCTGGAATCTGAGAGGAGCCACAAATTTCCTTACACCCAGCGCTCCCCCAAGTCTCCCGATAAAAATGATACCTCACTTGTGTGGGTAGGCCTAGCGCCCGTGACAGGAAATGCCCCAAAACAGAACGTGGACACATCACACTTTTTTAAAGAAAACAGAGGTGTTTTTTGGAAAGTGCCTACCTGTAGATTTTGGGCTCTAGCTAAGCCGGCACCTAGGGAAACCTACCAAACCTGTGCATTTTTTTAAACTAGAGACCTAGGGGAATCCAAGATGGGGTGACTTGTGGGGCTCTGACCAGGATCTGTTACCCAGAATCCTTTGCAAACCTCAAAATTTGGCTAAAAAAACACGTTTTCCTCACATTTCGGTGACAGAAAGTTCTGGAATCTGAGAGGAGCCACAAGTTTCCTTCCACCCAGCGTTTCCCCAAGTCTGCCGATACAAATGATACCTCACTTGTGTGGGTAGGCCTAGCGCCCGTGACAGGAAACGCCCCAAAACACAACGTGGACACATCACATTTTTTTAAAGAAAACAGAGGTGTTTTTTGCAAAGTGCCTACCTGTAGATTTTGGCCTCTAGCTCAGCCGGCACCTAGGGAAACCTACCAAACCTGTGCATTTTTGAAAACTAGAGACCTAGGGGAATCCAAGATGGGGTGACTTGTGGGGCTCTGACCAGGTTCTGTTACCCAGAATCTTTTGCAAACCTCAAAATTTGGCTAAAAAAAACAAGTTTTCCTCACATTTCGATGACAGAAAGTTCTGGAATCTGAGAGGAGCCACAAATGTCCTTCCACCAAGCGTTCCCCCAAGTCTCCCGATAAAAATGACACCTCACTTGTGTTGGTAGGCCTAGCGCCAGCGACAGGAAATGGCCCAAAACACAAAGTGGACACATCACATTTTTTCATAGAAAACAGTGCCTACCTGTGGATTTTGGCCTCTAGCTCAGCCGGCACCTAGGGAAACCTACCAAACCTGTGCATTTTTTATAACTAGAGACCTAGGGGAATCCAAGATGGGGTGACTTGTGGGACTCTGACCAGGTTCTGTTACCCAGAATCCTTCGCAAACCTTAAAATTTGGCTAAAAAAACAAGTTTTCCTCACATTTCGGTGACAGAAAGTTCTGGAATCTGAGAGGAGCCACAAGTTTCCTTCCACCCAGCGTTTCCCCAAGTCTCCCGATAAAAATAATACCTCACTTGTGTGGGTAGGCCTAGCGCACGTGACAGGAAACGCCCCAAAACACAACGTGGACACATCAAATTTTTTTAAAGAAAACAGAGGTGTTTTTTGCAAAGTGCCTAGCTGTAGATTTTGGGCTCTAGCTAAGCCGGCACCTAGGGAAACCTACCAAACCTGTGCATTTTTTATAACTAGAGACCTAGGGGAATCCAAGATGGGGTGACTTGTGGGACTCTGACCAGGTTCTGTTACCCAGAATCCTTCGCAAACCTTAAAATTGCGCTAAAAAAACAAGTTTTCCTCACATTTCGGTGACAAAAAGTTCTGGAATCTGAGAGGAGCCACAAGTTTCCTTCCACCCAGCGTTTCCCCAAGTCTCCCGATAAAAATGATACCTCACTTGTGTGGGTAGGCCTAGCGCCTGTGACAGGAAACGCCCCAAAACACAACGTGGACACATCACATTTTTTTAAAGAAAACAGAGGTGTTTTTTGCAAAGTGCCTACCTGTAGATTTTGGCCTCTAGCTCAGCCGGCACCTAGGGAAACCTACCAAACCTGTGCATTTTTGAAAACTAGAGACCTAGGGATATCCAAGATGGGGTGACTTGTGGGGCTCTGACCAGGTTCTGTTACCCAGAATCTTTTGCAAACCTCAACATTTGGCTAAAAAAAACAAGTTTTCCTCACATTTCGATGACAGAAAGTTCTGGAATCTGAGAGGAGCCACAAATGTCCTTCCACCAAGCGTTCCCCCAAGTCTCCCGATAAAAATGACACCTCACTTGTGTTGGTAGGCCTAGCGCCAGCGACAGGAAATGGCCCAAAACACAAAGTGGACACATCACATTTTTTCATAGAAAACAGTGCCTACCTGTGGATTTTGGCCTCTAGCTCAGCCGGCACCTAGGGAAACCTACCAAACCTGTGCATTTTTTATAACTAGAGACCTAGGGGAATCCAAGATGGGGTGACTTGTGGGACTCTGACCAGGTTCTGTTACCCAGAATCCTTCGCAAACCTTAAAATTTGGCTAAAAAAACAAGTTTTCCTCACATTTCGGTGACAGAAAGTTCTGGAATCTGAGAGGAGCCACAAGTTTCCTTCCACCCAGCGTTTCCCCAAGTCTCCCGATAAAAATAATACCTCACTTGTGTGGGTAGGCCTAGCGCACGTGACAGGAAACGCCCCAAAACACAACGTGGACACATCAATTTTTTTTAAAGAAAACAGAGGTGTTTTTTGCAAAGTGCCTAGCTGTAAATTTTGGGCTCTAGCTATGCCGGCACCTAGGGAAACCTACCAAACCTGTGCATTTTTTATAACTAGAGACCTAGGGGAATCCAAGATGGGGTGACTTGTGGGACTCTGACCAGGTTCTGTTACCCAGAATCCTTCACAAACCTTAAAATTTGGCTAAAAAAACAAGTTTTCCTCACATTTCGGTGACAGAAAGTTCTTGAATCTGAGAGGAGCCACAAGTTTCCTTCCACCCAGCGTTTCCCCAAGTCTCCCGATAAAAATGATACCTCACTTGTGTGGGTAGGCCTAGCGCCTGTGACAGGAAACGCCCCAAAACACAACGTGGACACATCACATTTTTTTAAAGAAAACAGAGGTGTTTTTTGCAAAGTGCCTACCTGTAGATTTTGGCCTCTAGCTCAGCCGGCACCTAGGGAAACCTACCAAACCTGTGCATTTTTGAAAACTAGAGACCTAGGGGAATCCAAGATGGGGTGACTTGTGGGGCTCTGACCAGGTTCTGTTACCCAGAATCTTTTGCAAACCTCAACATTTGGCTAAAAAAAACAAGTTTTCCTCACATTTCGAGGACAGAAAGTTCTGGAATCTGAGAGGAGCCACAAATGTCCTTCCACCAAGCGTTCCCCCAAGTCTCCCGATAAAAATGACACCTCACTTGTGTTGGTAGGCCTAGCGCCAGCGACAGGAAATGGCCCAAAACACAAAGTGGACACATCACATTTTTTCATAGAAAACAGTGCCTACCTGTGGATTTTGGCCTCTAGCTCAGCCGGCACCTAGGGAAACCTACCAAACCTGTGCATTTTTTATAACTAGAGACCTAGGGGAATCCAAGATGGGGTGACTTGTGGGACTCTGACCAGGTTCTGTTACCCAGAATCCTTCGCAAACCTTAAAATTTGGCTAAAAAAACAAGTTTTCCTCACATTTCGGTGACAGAAAGTTCTGGAATCTGAGAGGAGCCACAAGTTTCCTTCCACCCAGCGTTTCCCCAAGTCTCCCGATAAAAATAATACCTCACTTGTGTGGGTAGGCCTAGCGCACGTGACAGGAAACGCCCCAAAACACAACGTGGACACATCAATTTTTTTTAAAGAAAACAGAGGTGTTTTTTGCAAAGTGCCTAGCTGTAGATTTTGGGCTCTAGCTATGCCGGCACCTAGAGAAACCTACCAAACCTGTGCATTTTTTATAACTAGAGACCTAGGGGAATCCAAGATGGGGTGACTTGTGGGACTCTGACCAGGTTCTGTTACCCAGAATCCTTCGCAAACCTTAAAATTTGGCTAAAAAAACAAGTTTTCCTCACATTTCGGTGACAGAAAGTTCTTGAATCTGAGAGGAGCCACAAGTTTCCTTCCACCCAGCGTTTCCCCAAGTCTCCCGATAAAAATGATACCTCACTTGTGTGGGTAGGCCTAGCGCACGTGACAGGAAACGCCCCAAAACACAACGTGGACACATCAAATTTTTTTAAAGAAAACAGAGGTGTTTTTTGCAAAGTGCCTACCTGTAGATTTTGGCCTCTAGCTCAGCCGGCACCTAGGGAAACCTACCAAACCTGTGCATTTTTAAAAACTAGAGACCTAGGGGAATCCAAGATGGGGTGACTTGTGGGGCTCTGACCAGGTTCTGTTACCCAGAATCTTTTGCAAACCTCAAAATTTGGCTAAAAAAAACAAGTTTTCCTCACATTTCGATGACAGAAAGTTCTGGAATTTGAGAGGAGCCACAAATGTCCTTCCACCAAGCGTTCCCCCAAGTCTCCCGATAAAAATGACAACTCACTTGTGTTGGTAGGCCTAGCGCCAGCGACAGGAAATGGCCCAAAACACAAAGTGGACACATCACATTTTTTCATAGAAAACAGTGCCTACCTGTGGATTTTGGCCTCTAGCTCAGCCGGCACCTAGGGAAACCTACCAAACCTGTGCATTTTTTATAACTAGAGACCTAGGGGAATCCAAGATGGGGTGACTTGTGGGACTCTGACCAGGTTCTGTTACCCAGAATCCTTCGCAAACCTTAAAATTTGGCTAAAAAAACAAGTTTTCCTCACATTTCGGTGACAGAAAGTTCTGGAATCTGAGAGGAGCCACAAGTTTCCTTCCACCCAGCGTTTCCCCAAGTCTCCCGATAAAAATAATACCTCACTTGTGTGGGTAGGCCTAGCGCACGTGACAGGAAACGCCCCAAAACACAACGTGGACACATCAATTTTTTTTAAAGAAAACAGAGGTGTTTTTTGCAAAGTGCCTAGCTGTAGATTTTGGGCTCTAGCTATGCCGGCACCTAGGGAAACCTACCAAACCTGTGCATTTTTTATAACTAGAGACCTAGGGGAATCCAAGATGGGGTGACTTGTGGGGCTCTGACCAGGATCTGTTACCCAGAATCCTTTGCAAACCTCAAAATTTGGCTAAAAAAACACGTTTTCCTCACATTTCGGTGACAGAAAGTTCTGGAATCTGAGAGGAGCCACAAGTTTCCTCCCACCCAGCGTTTCCCCAAGTCTGCCGAAAAAAAAAATGATACCTCACTTGTGTGGGTAGGCCTAGCGCCCGTGACAGGAAACGCCCCAAAACACAACGTGGACACATCACATTTTTTTAAAGAAAACAGAGGTGTTTTTTGCAAAGTGCCTACCTGTAGATTTTGGCCTCTAGCTCAGCCGGCACCTAGGGAAACCTACCAAACCTGTGCATTTTTTTAAACTAGAGACCTAGGGGAATCCAAGATGGGGTGACTTGTGGGAGTCTGACCAGGTTCTGTTACCCAGAATCCTTCGCAAACCTTAAAATATGGCTAAAAAAACACATTTTCCTCACATTTCGGTGACAGAAAGTTCTGGAATCTGAGAGGAGCCACAAATTTCCTTCCACCCAGCGTTCCCCCAAGTCTCCCGATAAAAATGATACCTCACTTGTGTGGGTAGGCCTAGCGCCTGTGACAGGAAACGCCCCAAAACACAACGTGGACACATCACATTTTTTTAAAGAAAACAGAGGTGTTTTTTGCAAAGTGCCTAGCTGTAGATTTTGGGCTCTAGCTAAGCCAGCACCTAGGGAAACCTACCAAACCTGTGCATTTTTTATAACTAGAGACCTAGGGGAATCCAAGATGGGGTGACTTGTGGGACTCTGACCAGGTTCTGTTACCCAGAATCCTTCGCAAACCTTAAAATTTGGCTAAAAAAACAAGTTTTCCTCACATTTCGGTGACAGAAAGTTCTGGAATCTGAGAGGAGCCACAAGTTTCCTTCCACCCAGCGTTTCCCCAAGTCTCCCGATAAAAATGATACCTCACTTGTGTGGGTAGGCCTAGCGCACGTGACAGGAAACGCCCCAAAACACAACGTGGACACATCAAATTTTTTTAAAGAAAACAGAGGTGTTTTTTGCAAAGTGCCTACCTGTAGATTTTGGCCTCTAGCTCAGCCGGCACCTAGGGAAACCTACCAAACCTGTGCATTTTTGAAAACTAGAGACCTAGGGGAATCCAAGATGGGGTGACTTGTGGGGCTCTGAGCAGGTTCTGTTACCCAGAATCTTTTGCAAACCTCAAAATTTGGCTAAAAAAAACAAGTTTTCCTCACATTTCGATGACAGAAAGTTCTGGAATCTGAGAGGAGCCACAAATGTCCTTCCACCAAGCGTTTCCCCAAGTCTCCCGATAAAAATGACACCTCACTTGTGTTGGTAGGCCTAGCGCCAGCGACAGGAAATGGCCCAAAACACAAAGTGGACACATCACATTTTTTCATAGAAAACAGTGCCTACCTGTGGATTTTGGCCTCTAGCTCAGCCGGCACCTAGGGTAACCTACCAAACCTGTGCATTTTCTAAAAATAGAGACCTAGGGGAATCCAAGATGGGGTGACATGTGGGGCTCTGACCAGGTTCTGTTACCAAGAATCCTTTGCAAACCTCAAAATTTGGCTAAAAAAAACACATTTTCCTCACATCTCGGTGACAGAAAGTTCTGGAATCTGAGAGGAGCCACAAATGTCCTTCCACCAAGCGTTCCCCCAAGTCTCCCGATAAAAATGACACCTCACTTGTGTTGGTAGGCCTAGCGCCAGCGACAGGAAATGGCCCAAAACACAAAGTGGACACATCACATTTTTTCATAGAAAACAGTGCCTACCTGTGGATTTTGGCCTCTAGCTCAGCCGGCACCTAGGGTAACCTACCAAACCTGTGCATTTTCTAAAACTAGAGACCTAGGGGAATCCAAGATGGGGTGACATGTGGGGCTCTGACCAGGTTCTGTTACCAAGAATCCTTTGCAAACCTCAAAATTTGGCTAAAAAAAACACATTTTCCTCACATTTCGGTGACAGAAAGTTCTGGAATCTGAGAGGAGCCACAAATTTCCTTACACCCAGCGCTCCCCCAAGTCTCCCGATAAAAATGATACCTCACTTGTGTGGGTAGGCCTAGCGCCCGTGACAGGAAATGCCCCAAAACAGAACGTGGACACATCACACTTTTTTAAAGAAAACAGAGGTGTTTTTTGCAAAGTGCCTACCTGTAGATTTTGGGCTCTAGCTAAGCCGGCACCTAGGGAAACCTACCAAACCTGTGCATTTTTTTAAACTAGAGACCTAGGGGAATCCAAGATGGGGTGACTTGTGGGGCTCTGACCAGGATCTGTTACCCAGAATCCTTTGCAAACCTCAAAATTTGGCAAAAAAAACACGTTTTCCTCACATTTCGGTGACAGAAAGTTCTGGAATCTGAGAGGAGCCACAAGTTTCCTTCCACCCAGCGTTTCCCCAAGTCTGCCGATACAAATGATACCTCACTTGTGTGGGTAGGCCTAGCGCCCGTGACAGGAAACGCCCCAAAACACAACGTGGACACATCACATTTTTTTAAAGAAAACAGAGGTGTTTTTTGCAAAGTGCCTACCTGTAGATTTTGGCCTCTAGCTCAGCCGGCACCTACGGAAACCTACCAAACCTGTGCATTTTTGAAAACTAGAGACCTAGGGGAATCCAAGATGGGGTGACTTGTGGGGCTCTGACCAGGTTCTGTTACCCAGAATCTTTTGCAAACCTCAAAATCTGGCTAAAAAAAACAAGTTTTCCTCACATTTCGATGACAGAAAGTTCTGGAATCTGAGAGGAGCCACAAATGTCCTTCCACCAAGCGTTCCCCCAAGTCTCCCGATAAAAATGACACCTCACTTGTGTTGGTAGGCCTAGCGCCAGCGACAGGAAATGGCCCAAAACACAAAGTGGACACATCACATTTTTTCATAGAAAACAGTGCCTACCTGTGGATTTTGGCCTCTAGCTCAGCCGGCACCTAGGGAAACCTACCAAACCTGTGCATTTTCTAAAACTAGAGACCTAGGGGAATCCAAGATGGGGTGACATGTGGGGCTCTGACCAGGTTCTGTTACCCAGAATCCTTTGCAAACCTCAAAATTTGGCTAAAAAAACACATTTTCCTCACATTTCGGTGACAGAAAGTTCTGGAATCTGAGAGGAGCCACAAATTTCCTTACACCCAGCGCTCCCCCAAGTCTCCCGATAAAAATGATACCTCACTTGTGTGGGTAGGCCTAGCGCCCGTGACAGGAAATGCCCCAAAACAGAACGTGGACACATCACACTTTTTTAAAGAAAACAGAGGTGTTTTTTGCAAAGTGCCTACCTGTAGATTTTGGGCTCTAGCTAAGCCGGCACCTAGGGAAACCTACCAAACCTGTGCATTTTTTTAAACTAGAGACCTAGGGGAATCCAAGATGGGGTGACTTGTGGGGCTCTGACCAGGATCTGTTACCCAGAATCCTTTGCAAACCTCAAAATTTGGCTAAAAAAACACGTTTTCCTCACATTTCGGTGACAGAAAGTTCTGGAATCTGAGAGGAGCCACAAGTTTCCTTCCACCCAGCGTTTCCCCAAGTCTGCCGATACAAATGATACCTCACTTGTGTGGGTAGGCCTAGCGCCCGTGACAGGAAACGCCCCAAAACACAACGTGGACACATCACATTTTTTTAAAGAAAACAGAGGTGTTTTTTGCAAAGTGCGTACCTGTAGATTTTGGCCTCTAGCTCAGCCGGCACCTAGGGAAACCTACCAAACCTGTGCATTTTTGAAAACTAGAGACCTAGGGGAATCCAAGATGGGGTGACTTGTGGGGCTCTGACCAGGTTCTGTTACCCAGAATCTTTTGCAAACCTCAACATTTGGCTAAAAAAAACAAGTTTTCCTCACATTTCGATGACAGAAAGTTCTGGAATCTGAGAGGAGCCACAAATGTCCTTCCACCAAGCGTTCCCCCAAGTCTCCCGATAAAAATGACACCTCACTTGTGTTGGTAGGCCTAGCGCCAGCGACAGGAAATGGCCCAAAACACAAAGTGGACACATCACATTTTTTCATAGAAAACAGTGCCTACCTGTGGATTTTGGCCTCTAGCTCAGCCGGCACCTAGGGAAACCTACCAAACCTGTGCATTTTTTATAACTAGAGACCTAGGGGAATCCAAGATGGGGTGACTTGTGGGACTCTGACCAGGTTCTGTTACCCAGAATCCTTCGCAAACCTTAAAATTTGGCTAAAAAAACAAGTTTTCCTCACATTTCGGTGACAGAAAGTTCTGGAATCTGAGAGGAGCCACAAGTTTCCTTCCACCCAGCGTTTCCCCAAGTCTCCCGATAAAAATAATACCTCACTTGTGTGGGTAGGCCTAGCGCACGTGACAGGAAACGCCCCAAAACACAACGTGGACACATCAAATTTTTTTAAAGAAAACAGAGGTGTTTTTTGCAAAGTGCCTAGCTGTAGATTTTGGGCTCTAGCTAAGCCGGCACCTAGGGAAACCTACCAAACCTGTGCATTTTTTATAACTAGAGACCTAGGGGAATCCAAGATGGGGTGACTTGTGGGACTCTGACCAGGTTCTGTTACCCAGAATCCTTCGCAAACCTTAAAATTGCGCTAAAAAAACAAGTTTTCCTCACATTTCGGTGACAAAAAGTTCTGGAATCTGAGAGGAGCCACAAGTTTCCTTCCACCCAGCGTTTCCCCAAGTCTCCCGATAAAAATGATACCTCACTTGTGTGGGTAGGCCTAGCGCCTGTGACAGGAAACGCCCCAAAACACAACGTGGACACATCACATTTTTTTAAAGAAAACAGAGGTGTTTTTTGCAAAGTGCCTACCTGTAGATTTTGGCCTCTAGCTCAGCCGGCACCTAGGGAAACCTACCAAACCTGTGCATTTTTGAAAACTAGAGACCTAGGGGAATCCAAGATGGGGTGACTTGTGGGGCTCTGACCAGGTTCTATTACCCAGAATCTTTTGCAAACCTCAACATTTGGCTAAAAAAAACAAGTTTTCCTCACATTTCGATGACAGAAAGTTCTGGAATCTGAGAGGAGCCACAAATGTCCTTCCACCAAGCGTTCCCCCAAGTCTCCCGATAAAAATGACACCTCACTTGTGTTGGTAGGCCTAGCGCCAGCGACAGGAAATGGCCCAAAACACAAAGTGGACACATCACATTTTTTCATAGAAAACAGTGCCTACCTGTGGATTTTGGCCTCTAGCTCAGCCGGCACCTAGGGAAACCTACCAAACCTGTGCATTTTTTATAACTAGAGACCTAGGGGAATCCAAGATGGGGTGACTTGTGGGACTCTGACCAGGTTCTGTTACCCAGAATCCTTCGCAAACCTTAAAATTTGGCTAAAAAAACAAGTTTTCCTCACATTTCGGTGACAGAAAGTTCTGGAATCTGAGAGGAGCCACAAGTTTCCTTCCACCCAGCGTTTCCCCAAGTCTCCCGATAAAAATAATACCTCACTTGTGTGGGTAGGCCTAGCGCACGTGACAGGAAACGCCCCAAAACACAACGTGGACACATCAAATTTTTTTAAAGAAAACAGAGGTGTTTTTTGCAAAGTGCCTAGCTGTAGATTTTGGGCTCTAGCTATGCCGGCACCTAGGGAAACCTACCAAACCTGTGCATTTTTTATAACTAGAGACCTAGGGGAATCCAAGATGGGGTGACTTGTGGGACTCTGACCAGGTTCTGTTACCCAGAATCCTTCACAAACCTTAAAATTTGGCTAAAAAAACAAGTTTTCCTCACATTTCGGTGACAGAAAGTTCTTGAATCTGAGAGGAGCCACAAGTTTCGTTCCACCCAGCGTTTCCCCAAGTCTCCCGATAAAAATGATACCTCACTTGTGTGGGTAGGCCTAGCGCACGTGACAGGAAACGCCCCAAAACACAACGTGGACACATCAAATTTTTTTAAAGAAAACAGAGGTGTTTTTTGCAAAGTGCCTACCTGTAGATTTTTACCTCTAGCTCAGCCGGCACCTAGGGAAACCTACCAAACCTGTGCATTTTTAAAAACTAGAGACCTAGGGGAATCCAAGATGGGGTGACTTGTGGGGCTCTGACCAGGTTCTGTTACCCAGAATCTTTTGCAAACCTCAAAATTTGGCTAAAAAAAACAAGTTTTCCTCACATTTCGATGACAGAAAGTTCTGGAATCTGAGAGGAGCCACAAATGTCCTTCCACCAAGCGTTCCCCCAAGTCTCCCGATAAAAATGACAACTCACTTGTGTTGGTAGGCCTAGCGCCAGCGACAGGAAATGGCCCAAAACACAAAGTGGACACATCACATTTTTTCATAGAAAACAGTGCCTACCTGTGGATTTTGGCCTCTAGCTCAGCCGGCACCTAGGGAAACCTACCAAACCTGTGCATTTTTTATAACTAGAGACCTAGGGGAATCCAAGATGGGGTGACTTGTGGGGCTCTGACCAGGTTCTGTTACCCAGAATCCTTCGCAAACCTTAAAATTTGGCTAAAAAAACAAGTTTTCCTCACATTTCGGTGACAGAAAGTTCTGGAATCTGAGAGGAGCCACAAGTTTCCTTCCACCCAGCGTTTCCCCAAGTCTCCCGATAAAAATAATACCTCACTTGTGTGGGTAGGCCTAGCGCACGTGACAGGAAACGCCCCAAAACACAACGTGGACACATCAAATTTTTTTAAAGAAAACAGAGGTGTTTTTTGCAAAGTGCTTAGCTGTAGATTTTGGGCTCTAGCTATGCCGGCACCTAGGGAAACCTACCAAACCTGTGCATTTTTTATAACTAGTGACCTAGGGGAATCCAAGATGGGGTGACTTGTGGGACTCTGACCAGGTTCTGTTACCCTGAATCCTTCGCAAACCTTAAAATTTGGCTAAAAAAACAAGTTTTCCTCACATTTCGGTGACAGAAAGTTCTTGAATCTGAGAGGAGCCACAAGTTTCCTTCCACCCAGCGTTTCCCCAAGTCTCCCGATAAAAATGATACCTCACTTGTGTGGGTAGGCCTAGCGCACGTGACAGGAAACGCCCCAAAACACAACGTGGACACATCAAATCTTTTTCAAGAAAACAGAGGTGTTTTTTGCAAAGTGCCTACCTGTAGATTTTGGCCTCTAGCTCAGCCGGCACCTAGGGAAACCTACCAAACCTGTGCATTTTTAAAAACTAGAGACCTAGGGGAATCCAAGATGGGGTGACTTGTGGGGCTCTGACCAGGTTCTGTTACCCAGAATCTTTTGCAAACCTCAAAATTTGGCTAAAAAAAACAAGTTTTCCTCACATTTCGATGACAGAAAGTTCTGGAATCTGAGAGGAGCCACAAATGTCCTTCCACCAAGCGTTCCCCCAAGTCTCCCGATAAAAATGACAACTCACTTGTGTTGGTAGGCCTAGCGCCAGCGACAGGAAATGGCCCAAAACACAAAGTGGACACATCACATTTTTTCATAGAAAACAGTGCCTACCTGTGGATTTTGGCCTCTAGCTCAGCCGGCACCTAGGGAAACCTACCAAACCTGTGCATTTTTTATAACTAGAGACCTAGGGGAATCCAAGATGGGGTGACTTGTGGGACTCTGACCAGGTTCTGTTACCCAGAATCCTTCGCAAACCTTAAAATTTGGCTAAAAAAACAAGTTTTCCTCACATTTCGGTGACAGAAAGTTCTTGAATCTGAGAGGAGCCACAAGTTTCCTTCCACCCAGCGTTTCCCCAAGTCTCCCGATAAAAATGATACCTCACTTGTGTGGGTAGGCCTAGCGCACGTGACAGGAAACGCCCCAAAACACAACGTGGACACATCAAATCTTTTTAAAGAAAACAGAGGTGTTTTTTGCAAAGTGCCTACCTGTAGATTTTGGCCTCTAGCTCAGCCGGCACCTAGGGAAACCTACCAAACCTGTGCATTTTTAAAAACTAGAGACCTAGGGGAATCCAAGATGGGGTGACTTGTGGGGCTCTGACCAGGTTCTGTTACCCAGAATCTTTTGCAAACCTCAAAATTTGGCTAAAAAAAACAAGTTTTCCTCACATTTCGATGACAGAAAGTTCTGGAATCTGAGAGGAGCCACAAATGTCCTTCCACCAAGCGTTCCCCCAAGTCTCCCGATAAAAATGACAACTCACTTGTGTTGGTAGGCCTAGCGCCAGCGACAGGAAATGGCCCAAAACACAAAGTGGACACATCACATTTTTTCATAGAAAACAGTGCCTACCTGTGGATTTTGGCCTCTAGCTCAGCCGGCACCTAGGGAAACCTACCAAACCTGTGCATTTTTTATAACTAGAGACCTAGGGGAATCCAAGATGGGGTGACTTGTGGGACTCTGACCAGGTTCTGTTACCCAGAATCCTTCGCAAACCTTAAAATTTGGCTAAAAAAACAAGTTTTCCTCACATTTCGGTGACAGAAA
This sequence comes from Pleurodeles waltl, assembly GCF_031143425.1. Classification (NCBI taxonomy): domain Eukaryota; kingdom Metazoa; phylum Chordata; class Amphibia; order Caudata; family Salamandridae; genus Pleurodeles; species Pleurodeles waltl. The sequence continues at coordinate 281,665,533 of NC_090442.1, forward strand.
GTTCTGGAATCTGAGAGGAGCCACAAGTTTCCTTCCACCCAGCGTTTCCCCAAGTCTCCCGATAAAAATAATACCTCACTTGTGTGGGTAGGCCTAGCGCACGTGACAGGAAACGCCCCAAAACACAACGTGGACACATCAATTTTTTTTAAAGAAAACAGAGGTGTTTTTTGCAAAGTGCCTAGCTGTAGATTTTGGGCTCTAGCTATGCCGGCACCTAGGGAAACCTACCAAACCTGTGCATTTTTTATAACTAGAGACCTAGGGGAATCCAAGATGGGGTGACTTGTGGGGCTCTGACCAGGATCTGTTACCCAGAATCCTTTGCAAACCTCAAAATTTGGCTAAAAAAACACGTTTTCCTCACATTTCGGTGACAGAAAGTTCTGGAATCTGAGAGGAGCCACAAGTTTCCTCCCACCCAGCGTTTCCCCAAGTCTGCCGATAAAAATGATACCTCACTTGTGTGGGTAGGCCTAGCGCCCGTGACAGGAAACGCCCCAAAACACAACGTGGACACATCACATTTTTTTAAAGAAAACAGAGGTGTTTTTTGCAAAGTGCCTACCTGTAGATTTTGGCCTCTAGCTCAGCCGGCACCTAGGGAAACCTACCAAACCTGTGCATTTTTTTAAACTAGAGACCTAGGGGAATCCAAGATGGGGTGACTTGTGGGAGTCTGACCAGGTTCTGTTACCCAGAATCCTTCGCAAACCTTAAAATATGGCTAAAAAAACACATTTTCCTCACATTTCGGTGACAGAAAGTTCTGGAATCTGAGAGGAGCCACAAATTTCCTTCCACCCAGCGTTCCCCCAAGTCTCCCGATAAAAATGATACCTCACTTGTGTGGGTAGGCCTAGCGCCTGTGACAGGAAACGCCCCAAAACACAACGTGGACACATCACATTTTTTTAAAGAAAACAGAGGTGTTTTTTGCAAAGTGCCTAGCTGTAGATTTTGGGCTCTAGCTAAGCCAGCACCTAGGGAAACCTACCAAACCTGTGCATTTTTTATAACTAGAGACCTAGGGGAATCCAAGATGGGGTGACTTGTGGGACTCTGACCAGGTTCTGTTACCCAGAATCCTTCGCAAACCTTAAAATTTGGCTAAAAAAACAAGTTTTCCTCACATTTCGGTGACAGAAAGTTCTGGAATCTGAGAGGAGCCACAAGTTTCCTTCCACCCAGCGTTTCCCCAAGTCTCCCGATAAAAATGATACCTCACTTGTGTGGGTAGGCCTAGCGCACGTGACAGGAAACGCCCCAAAACACAACGTGGACACATCAAATTTTTGTAAAGAAAACAGAGGTGTTTTTTGCAAGGTGCCTACCTGTAGATTTTGGCCTCTAGCTCAGCCGGCACCTAGGGAAACCTACCAAACCTGTGCATTTTTGAAAACTAGAGACCTAGGGGAATCCAAGATGGGGTGACTTGTGGGGCTCTGACCAGGTTCTGTTACCCAGAATCTTTTGCAAACCTCAAAATTTGGCTAAAAAAAACAAGTTTTCCTCACATTTCGATGACAGAAAGTTCTGGAATCTGAGAGGAGCCACAAATGTCCTTCCACCAAGCATTTCCCCAAGTCTCCCGATAAAAATGACACCTCACTTGTGTTGGTAGGCCTAGCGCCAGCGACAGGAAATGGCCCAAAACACAAAGTGGACACATCACATTTTTTCATAGAAAACAGTGCCTACCTGTGGATTTTGGCCTCTAGCTCAGCCGGCACCTAGGGTAACCTACCAAACCTGTGCATTTTCTAAAAATAGAGACCTAGGGGAATCCAAGATGGGGTGACATGTGGGGCTCTGACCAGGTTCTGTTACCAAGAATCCTTTGCAAACCTCAAAATTTGGTTAAAAAAAACACATTTTCCTCACATTTCGGTGACAGAAAGTTCTGGAATCTGAGAGGAGCCACAAATGTCCTTCCACCAAGCGTTCCCCCAAGTCTCCCGATAAAAATGACACCTCACTTGTGTTGGTAGGCCTAGCGCCAGCGACAGGAAATGGCCCAAAACACAAAGTGGACACATCACATTTTTTCATAGAAAACAGTGCCTACCTGTGGATTTTGGCCTCTAGCTCAGCCGGCACCTAGGGTAACCTACCAAACCTGTGCATTTTCTAAAACTAGAGACCTAGGGGAATCCAAGATGGGGTGACATGTGGGGCTCTGACCAGGTTCTGTTACCAAGAATCCTTTGCAAACCTCAAAATTTGGCTAAAAAAAACACATTTTCCTCACATTTCGGTGACAGAAAGTTCTGGAATCTGAGAGGAGCCACAAATTTCCTTACACCCAGCGCTCCCCCAAGTCTCCCGATAAAAATGATACCTCACTTGTGTGGGTAGGCCTAGCGCCCGTGACAGGAAATGCCCCAAAACAGAACGTGGACACATCACACTTTTTTAAAGAAAACAGAGGTGTTTTTTGCAAAGTGCCTACCTGTAGATTTTGGGCTCTAGCTAAGCCGGCACCTAGGGAAACCTACCAAACCTGTGCATTTTTTTAAACTAGAGACCTAGGGGAATCCAAGATGGGGTGACTTGTGGGGCTCTGACCAGGATCTGTTACCCAGAATCCTTTGCAAACCTCAAAATTTGGCTAAAAAAACACGTTTTCCTCACATTTCGGTGACAGAAAGTTCTGGAATCTGAGAGGAGCCACAAGTTTCCTTCCACCCAGCGTTTCCCCAAGTCTGCCGATACAAATGATACCTCACTTGTGTGGGTAGGCCTAGCGCCCGTGACAGGAAACGCCCCAAAACACAACGTGGACACATCACATTTTTTTAAAGAAAACAGAGGTGTTTTTTGCAAAGTGCCTACCTGTAGATTTTGGCCTCTAGCTCAGCCGGCACCTAGGGAAACCTACCAAACCTGTGCATTTTTGAAAACTAGAGACCTAGGGGAATCCAAGATGGGGTGACTTGTGGGGCTCTGACCAGGTTCTGTTACCCAGAATCTTTTGCAAACCTCAAAATCTGGCTAAAAAAAACAAGTTTTCCTCACATTTCGATGACAGAAAGTTCTGGAATCTGAGAGGAGCCACAAATGTCCTTCCACCAAGCGTTCCCCCAAGTCTCCCGATAAAAATGACACCTCACTTGTGTTGGTAGGCCTAGCGCCAGCGACAGGAAATGGCCCAAAACACAAAGTGGACACATCACATTTTTTCATAGAAAACAGTGCCTACCTGTGGATTTTGGCCTCTAGCTCAGCCGGCACCTAGGGAAACCTACCAAACCTGTGCATTTTCTAAAACTAGAGACCTAGGGGAATCCAAGATGGGGTGACATGTGGGGCTCTGACCAGGTTCTGTTACCCAGAATCCTTTGCAAACCTCAAAATTTGGCTAAAAAAAACACATTTTCCTCACATTTCGGTGACAGAAAGTTCTGGAATCTGAGAGGAGCCACAAATTTCCTTACACCCAGCGCTCCCCCAAGTCTCCCGATAAAAATGATACCTCACTTGTGTGGGTAGGCCTAGCGCCCGTGACAGGAAATGCCCCAAAACAGAACGTGGACACATCACACTTTTTTAAAGAAAACAGAGGTGTTTTTTGCAAAGTGCCTATCTGTAGATTTTGGGCTCTAGCTAAGCCGGCACCTAGGGAAACCTACCAAACCTGTGCATTTTTTTAAACTAGAGACCTAGGGGAATCCAAGATGGGGTGACTTGTGGGGCTCTGACCAGGATCTGTTACCCAGAATCCTTTGCAAACCTCAAAATTTGGCTAAAAAAACACGTTTTCCTCACATTTCGGTGACAGAAAGTTCTGGAATCTGAGAGGAGCCACAAGTTTCCTTCCACCCAGCGTTTCCCCAAGTCTGCCGATACAAATGATACCTCACTTGTGTGGGTAGGCCTAGCGCCCGTGACAGGAAACGCCCCAAAACACAACGTGGACACATCACATTTTTTTAAAGAAAACAGAGGTGTTTTTTGCAAAGTGCCTACCTGTAGATTTTGGCCTCTAGCTCAGCCGGCACCTAGGGAAACCTACCAAACCTGTGCATTTTTGAAAACTAGAGACCTAGGGGAATCCAAGATGGGGTGACTTGTGGGGCTCTGACCAGGTTCTGTTACCCAGAATCTTTTGCAAACCTCAAAATTTGGCTAAAAAAAACAAGTTTTCCTCACATTTCGATGACAGAAAGTTCTGGAATCTGAGAGGAGCCACAAATGTCCTTCCACCAAGCGTTCCCCCAAGTCTCCCGATAAAAATGACACCTCACTTGTGTTGGTAGGCCTAGCGCCAGCGACAGGAAATGGCCCAAAACACAAAGTGGACACATCACATTTTTTCATAGAAAACAGTGCCTAACTGTGGATTTTGGCCTCTAGCTCAGCCGGCACCTAGGGAAACCTACCAAACCTGTGCATTTTTTATAACTAGAGACCTAGGGGAATCCAAGATGAGGTGACTTGTGGGACTCTGACCAGGTTCTGTTACCCAGAATCCTTCGCAAACCTTAAAATTTGGCTAAAAAAACAAGTTTTCCTCACATTTCGGTGACAGAAAGTTCTGGAATCTGAGAGGAGCCACAAGTTTCCTTCAACCCAGCGTTTCCCCAAGTCTCCCGATAAAAATAATACCTCACTTGTGTGGGTAGGCCTAGCGCACGTGACAGGAAACGCCCCAAAACACAACGTGGACACATCAAATTTTTTTAAAGAAAACAGAGGTGTTTTTTGCAAAGTGCCTAGCTGTAGATTTTGGGCTCTAGCTAAGCCGGCACCTAGGGAAACCTACCAAACCTGTGCATTTTTTATAACTAGAGACCTCGGGGAATCCAAGATGGGGTGACTTGTGGGACTCTGACCAGGTTCTGTTACCCAGAATCCTTCGCAAACCTTAAAATTGCGCTAAAAAAACAAGTTTTCCTCACATTTCGGTGACAAAAAGTTCTGGAATCTGAGAGGAGCCACAAGTTTCCTTCCACCCAGCGTTTCCCCAAGTCTCCCGATAAAAATGATACCTCACTTGTGTGGGTAGGCCTAGCGCCCGTGACAGGAAACGCCCCAAAACACAACGTGGACACATCACATTTTTTTAAAGAAAACAGAGGTGTTTTTTGCAAAGTGCCTACCTGTAGATTTTGGCCTCTAGCTCAGCCGGCACCTAGGGAAACCTACCAAACCTGTGCATTTTTGAAAACTAGAGACCTAGGGGAATCCAAGATGGGGTGACTTGTGGGGCTCTGACCAGGTTCTGTTACCCAGAATCTTTTGCAAACCTCAACATTTGGCTAAAAAAAACAAGTTTTCCTCACATTTCGATGACAGAAAGTTCTGGAATCTGAGAGGAGCCACAAATGTCCTTCCACCAAGCGTTCCCCCAAGTCTCCCGATAAAAATGACACCTCACTTGTGTTGGTAGGCCTAGCGCCAGCGACAGGAAATGGCCCAAAACACAAAGTGGACACATCACATTTTTTCATAGAAAACAGTGCCTACCTGTGGATTTTGGCCTCTAGCTCAGCCGGCACCTAGGGAAACCTACCAAACCTGTGCATTTTTTATAACTAGAGACCTAGGGGAATCCAAGATGGGGTGACTTGTGGGACTCTGACCAGGTTCTGTTACCCAGAATCCTTCGCAAACCTTAAAATTTGGCTAAAAAAACAAGTTTTCCTCACATTTCGGTGACAGAAAGTTCTGGAATCTGAGAGGAGCAACAAGTTTCCTTCCACCCAGCGTTTCCCCAAGTCTCCCGATAAAAATAATACCTCACTTGTGTGGGTAGGCCTAGCGCACGTGACAGGAAACGCCCCAAAACACAACGTGGACACATCAAATTTTTTTAAAGAAAACAGAGGTGTTTTTTGCAAAGTGCCTAGCTGTAGATTTTGGGCTCTAGCTAAGCCGGCACCTAGGGAAACCTACCAAACCTGTGCATTTTTTATAACTAGAGACCTAGGGGAATCCAAGATGGGGTGACTTGTGGGACTCTGACCAGGTTCTGTTACCCAGAATCCTTCGCAAACCTTAAAATTGCGCTAAAAAAACAAGTTTTCCTCACATTTCGGTGACAAAAAGTTCTGGAATCTGAGAGGAGCCACAAGTTTCCTTCCACCCAGCGTTTCCCCAAGTCTCCCGATAAAAATGATACCTCACTTGTGTGGTTAGGCCTAGCGCCTGTGACAGGAAACGCCCCAAAACACAACGTGGACACATCACATTTTTTTAAAGAAAACAGAGGTGTTTTTTGCAAAGTGCCTACCTGTAGATTTTGGCCTCTAGCTCAGCCGGCACCTAGGGAAACCTACCAAACCTGTGCATTTTTGAAAACTAGAGACCTAGGGGAATCCAAGATGGGGTGACTTGTGGGGCTCTGACCAGGTTCTGTTACCCAGAATCTTTTGCAAACCTCAACATTTGGCTAAAAAAAACAAGTTTTCCTCACATTTCGATGACAGAAAGTTCTGGAATCTGAGAGGAGCCACAAATGTCCTTCCACCAAGCGTTCCCCCAAGTCTCCCGATAAAAATGACACCTCACTTGTGTTGGTAGGCCTAGCGCCAGCGACAGGAAATGGCCCAAAACACAAAGTGGACACATCACATTTTTTCATAGAAAACAGTGCCTACCTGTGGATTTTGGCCTCTAGCTCAGCCGGCACCTAGGGAAACCTACCAAACCTGTGCATTTTTTATAACTAGAGACCTAGGGGAATCCAAGATGGGGTGACTTGTGGGACTCTGACCAGGTTCTGTTACCCAGAATCCTTCGCAAACCTTAAAATTTGGCTAAAAAAACAAGTTTTCCTCACATTTCGGTGACAGAAAGTTCTGGAATCTGAGAGGAGCCACAAGTTTCCTTCCACCCAGCGTTTCCCCAAGTCTCCCGATAAAAATAATACCTCACTTGTGTGGGTAGGCCTAGCGCACGTGACAGGAAACGCCCCAAAACACAACGTGGACACATCAAATTTTTTTAAAGAAAACAGAGGTGTTTTTTGCAAAGTGCCTAGCTGTAGATTTTGGGCTCTAGCTATGCCGGCACCTAGGGAAACCTACCAAACCTGTGCATTTTTTATAACTAGAGACCTAGGGGAATCCAAGATGGGGTGACTTGTGGGACTCTGACCAGGTTCTGTTACCCAGAATCCTTCGCAAACCTTAAAATTGCGCTAAAAAAACAAGTTTTCCTCACATTTCGGTGACAAAAAGTTCTGGAATCTGAGAGGAGCCACAAGTTTCCTTCCACCCAGCGTTTCCCCAAGTCTCCCGATAAAAATGATACCTCACTTGTGTGGGTAGGCCTAGCGCCTGTGACAGGAAACGCCCCAAAACACAACGTGGACACATCACATTTTTTTAAAGAAAACAGAGGTGTTTTTTGCAAAGTGCCTACCTGTAGATTTTGGCCTCTAGCTCAGCCGGCACCTAGGGAAACCTACCAAACCTGTGCATTTTTGAAAACTAGAGACCTAGGGGAATCCAAGATGGGGTGACTTGTGGGGCTCTGACCAGGTTCTGTTACCCAGAATCTTTTGCAAACCTCAACATTTGGCTAAAAAAAACAAGTTTTCCTCACATTTCGATGACAGAAAGTTCTGGAATCTGAGAGGAGCCACAAATGTCCTTCCACCAAGCGTTCCCCCAAGTCTCCCGATAAAAATGACACCTCACTTGTGTTGGTAGGCCTAGCGCCAGCGACAGGAAATGGCCCAAAACACAAATTGGACACATCACATTTTTTCATAGAAAACAGTGCCTACCTGTGGATTTTGGCCTCTAGCTCAGCCGGCACCTAGGGAAACCTACCAAACCTGTGCATTTTTTATAACTAGAGACCTAGGGGAATCCAAGATGGGGTGACTTGTGGGACTCTGACCAGGTTCTGTTACCCAGAATCCTTCGCAAACCTTAAAATTTGGCTAAAAAAACAAGTTTTCCTCACATTTCGGTGACAGAAAGTTCTGGAATCTGAGAGGAGCCACAAGTTTCCTTCCACCCAGCGTTTCCCCAAGTCTCCCGATAAAAATAATACCTCACTTGTGTGGGTAGGCCTAGCGCACGTGACAGGAAACGCCCCAAAACACAACGTGGACACATCAAATTTTTTTAAAGAAAACAGAGGTGTTTTTTGCAAAGTGCCTAGCTGTAGATTTTGGGCTCTAGCTATGCCGGCACCTAGGGAAACCTACCAAACCTGTGCATTTTTTATAACTAGAGACCTAGGGGAATCCAAGATGGGGTGACTTGTGGGACTCTGACCAGGTTCTGTTACCCAGAATCCTTCACAAACCTTAAAATTTGGCTAAAAAAACAAGTTTTCCTCACATTTCGGTGACAGAAAGTTCTTGAATCTGAGAGGAGCCACAAGTTTCGTTCCACCCAGCGTTTCCCCAAGTCTCCCGATAAAAATGATACCCCACTTGTGTGGGTAGGCCTAGCGCACGTGACAGGAAACGCCCCAAAACACAACGTGGACACATCAAATTTTTTTAAAGAAAACAGAGGTGTTTTTTGCAAAGTGCCTACCTGTAGATTTTGGCCTCTAGCTCAGCCGGCACCTAGGGAAACCTACCAAACCTGTGCATTTTTAAAAACTAGAGACCTAGGGGAATCCAAGATGGGGTGACTTGTGGGGCTCTGACCAGGTTCTGTTACCCAGAATCTTTTGCAAACCTCAAAATTTGGCTAAAAAAAACAAGTTTTCCTCACATTTCGATGACAGAAAGTTCTGGAATCTGAGAGGAGCCACAAATGTCCTTCCACCAAGCGTTCCCCCAAGTCTCCCGATAAAAATGACAACTCACTTGTGTTGGTAGGCCTAGCGCCAGCGACAGGAAATGGCCCAAAACACAAAGTGGACACATCACATTTTTTCATAGAAAACAGTGCCTACCTGTGGATTTTGGCCTCTAGCTCAGCCGGCACCTAGGGAAACCTACCAAACCTGTGCATTTTTTATAACTAGAGACCTAGGGGAATCCAAGATGGGGTGACTTGTGGGACTCTGACCAGGTTCTGTTACCCAGAATCCTTCGCAAACCTTAAAATTTGGCTAAAAAAACAAGTTTTCCTCACATTTCGGTGACAGAAAGTTCTGGAATCTGAGAGGAGCCACAAGTTTCCTTCCACCCAGCGTTTCCCCAAGTCTCCCGATAAAAATAATACCTCACTTGTGTGGGTAGGCCTAGCGCACGTGACAGGAAACGCCCCAAAACACAACGTGGACACATCACATTTTTTTAAAGAAAACAGAGGTGTTTTTTGCAAAGTGCCTACCTGTAGATTTTGGCCTCTAGCTCAGCCGGCACCTAGGGAAACCTACCAAACCTGTGCATTTTTGAAAACTAGAGACCTAGGGGAATCCAAGATGGGGTGACTTGTGGGGCTCTGACCAGGTTCTGTTACCCAGAATCTTTTGCAAACCTCAACATTTGGCTAAAAAAAACAAGTTTTCCTCACATTTCGATGACAGAAAGTTCTGGAATCTGAGAGGAGCCACAAATGTCCTTCCACCAAGCGTTCCCCCAAGTCTCCCGATAAAAATGACACCTCACTTGTGTTGGTAGGCCTAGCGCCAGCGACAGGAAATGGCCCAAAACACAAATTGGACACATCACATTTTTTCATAGAAAACAGTGCCTACCTGTGGATTTTGGCCTCTAGCTCAGCCGGCACCTAGGGAAACCTACCAAACCTGTGCATTTTTTATAACTAGAGACCTAGGGGAATCCAAGATGGGGTGACTTGTGGGACTCTGACCAGGTTCTGTTACCCAGAATCCTTCGCAAACCTTAAAATTTGGCTAAAAAAACAAGTTTTCCTCACATTTCGGTGACAGAAAGTTCTGGAATCTGAGAGGAGCCACAAGTTTCCTTCCACCCAGCGTTTCCCCAAGTCTCCCGATAAAAATAATACCTCACTTGTGTGGGTAGGCCTAGCGCACGTGACAGGAAACGCCCCAAAACACAACGTGGACACATCAAATTATTTTAAAGAAAACAGAGGTGTTTTTTGCAAAGTGCCTAGCTGTAGATTTTGGGCTCTAGCTATGCCGGCACCTAGGGAAACCTACCAAACCTGTGCATTTTTTATAACTAGAGACCTAGGGGAATCCAAGATGGGGTGACTTGTGGGACTCTGACCAGGTTCTGTTACCCAGAATCCTTCACAAACCTTAAAATTTGGCTAAAAAAACAAGTTTTCCTCACATTTCGGTGACAGAAAGTTCTTGAATCTGAGAGGAGCCACAAGTTTCGTTCCACCCAGCGTTTCCCCAAGTCTCCCGATAAAAATGATACCCCACTTGTGTGGGTAGGCCTAGCGCACGTGACAGGAAACGCCCCAAAACACAACGTGGACACATCAAATTTTTTTAAAGAAAACAGAGGTGTTTTTTGCAAAGTGCCTACCTGTAGATTTTGGCCTCTAGCTCAGCCGGCACCTAGGGAAACCTACCAAACCTGTGCATTTTTAAAAACTAGAGACCTAGGGGAATCCAAGATGGGGTGACTTGTGGGGCTCTGACCAGGTTCTGTTACCCAGAATCTTTTGCAAACCTCAAAATTTGGCTAAAAAAATCAAGTTTTCCTCACATTTCGATGACAGAAAGTTCTGGAATCTGAGAGGAGCCACAAATGTCCTTCCACCAAGCGTTCCCCCAAGTCTCCCGATAAAAATGACAACTCACTTGTGTTGGTAGGCCTAGCGCCAGCGACAGGAAATGGCCCAAAACACAAAGTGGACACATCACATTTTTTCATAGAAAACAGTGCCTACCTGTGGATTTTGGCCTCTAGCTCAGCCGGCACCTAGGGAAACCTACCAAACCTGTGCATTTTTTATAACTAGAGACCTAGGGGAATCCAAGATGGGGTGACTTGTGGGACTCTGACCAGGTTCTGTTACCCAGAATCCTTCGCAAACCTTAAAATTTGGCTAAAAAAACAAGTTTTCCTCACATTTCGGTGACAGAAAGTTCTGGAATCTGAGAGGAGCCACAAGTTTCCTTCCACCCAGCGTTTCCCCAAGTCTCCCGATAAAAATAATACCTCACTTGTGTGGGTAGGCCTAGCGCACGTGACAGGAAACGCCCCAAAACACAACGTGGACACATCAAATTTTTTTAAAGAAAACAGAGGTGTTTTTTGCAAAGTGCCTAGCTGTAGATTTTGGGCTCTAGCTATGCCGGCACCTAGGGAAACCTACCAAACCTGTGCATTTTTTATAACTAGAGACCTAGGGGAATCCAAGATGGGGTGACTTGTGGGACTCTGACCAGGTTCTGTTACCCAGAATCCTTCGCAAACCTTAAAATTTGGCTAAAAAAACAAGTTTTCCTCACATTTCGGTGACAGAAAGTTCTTGAATCTGAGAGGAGCCACAAGTTTCCTTCCACCCAGCGTTTCCCCAAGTCTCCCGATAAAAATGATACCTCACTTGTGTGGGTAGGCCTAGCGCACGTGACAGGAAACGCCCCAAAACACAACGTGGACACATCAAATTTTTTTAAAGAAAACAGAGGTGTTTTTTGCAAAGTGCCTACCTGTAGATTTTGGCCTCTAGCTCAGCCGGCACCTAGGGAAACCTACCAAACCTGTGCATTTTTAAAAACTAGAGACCTAGGGGAATCCAAGATGGGGTGACTTGTGGGGCTCTGACCAGGTTCTGTTACCCAGAATCTTTTGCAAACCTCAAAATTTGGCTAAAAAAAACAAGTTTTCCTCACATTTCGATGACGGAAAGTTCTGGAATCTGAGAGGAGCCACAAATGTCCTTCCACCAAGCGTTCCCCCAAGTCTCCCGATAAAAATGACAACTCACTTGTGTTGGTAGGCCTAGCGCCAGCGACAGGAAATGGCCCAAAACACAAAGTGGACACATCACATTTTTTCATAGAAAACAGTGCCTACCTGTGGATTTTGGCCTCTAGCTCAGCCGGCACCTAGGGAAACCTACCAAACCTGTGCATTTTTTATAACTAGAGACCTAGGGGAATCCAAGATGGGGTGACTTGTGGGACTCTGACCAGGTTCTGTTACCCAGAATCCTTCGCAAACCTTAAAATTTGGCTAAAAAAACAAGTTTTCCTCACATTTCGGTGACAGAAAGTTCTGGAATCTGAGAGGAGCCACAAGTTTCCTTCCACCCAGCGTTTCCCCAAGTCTCCCGATAAAAATAATACCTCACTTGTGTGGGTAGGCCTAGCGCACGTGACAGGAAACGCCCCAAAACACAACGTGGACACATCAATTTTTTTTAAAGAAAACAGAGGTGTTTTTTGCAAAGTGCCTAGCTGTAGATTTTGGGCTCTAGCTATGCCGGCACCTAGGGAAACCTACCAAACCTGTGCATTTTTTATAACTAGAGACCTAGGGGAATCCAAGATGGGGTGACTTGTGGGACTCTGACCAGGTTCTGTTACCCAGAATCCTTCGCAAACCTTAAAATTTGGCTAAAAAAACAAGTTTTCCTCACATTTCGGTGACAGAAAGTTCTGGAATCTGAGAGGAGCCACAAGTTTCCTTCCACCCAGCGTTTCCCCAAGTCTCCCGATAAAAATAATACCTCACTTGTGTGGGTAGGCCTAGCGCACGTGACAGGAAACGCCCCAAAACACAACGTGGACACATCAAATTTTTTTAAAGAAAGCAGAGGTGTTTTTTGCAAAGTGCCTAGCTGTAGATTTTGGGCTCTAGCTAAGCCGGCACCTAGGGAAACCTACCAAACCTGTGCATTTTTTATAACTAGAGACCTAGGGGAATCCAAGATGGGGTGACTTGTGGGACTCTGACCAGGTTCTGTTACCCAGAATCCTTTGCAAACCTCAAAATTTGGCTAAAAAAAAAAAAAAAATCCTCACATTTCGGTGACAGAAAGTTCTGGAATCTGAGAGGAGCCACAAATGTCCTTCCACCAAGCGTTCCCCCAAGTCTCCCGATAAAAATGACACCTCACTTGTGTTGGTAGGCCTAGCGCCAGCGACAGGAAATGGCCCAAAACACAAAGTGGACACATCACATTTTTTCATAGAAAACAGTGCCTACCTGTGGATTTTGGCCTCTAGCTCAGCCGGCACCTAGGGTAACCTACCAAACCTGTGCTTTTTCTAAAACTAGAGACCTAGGGGAATCCAAGATGGGGTGACTTGTGGGGCTCTGACCAGGATCTGTTACCAAGAATCCTTTGCAAACCTCAAAATTTGGCTAAAAAAAACACATTTTCCTCACATTTCGGAGACAGAAAGTTCTGGAATCTGAGAGGAGCCACAAATGTCCTTCCACCAAGCGTTCCCCCAAGTCTCCCGATAAAAATGACACCTCACTTGTGTTGGTAGGCCTAGCGCCAGCGACAGGAAATGGCCCAAAACACAAAGTGGACACATCACATTTTTTCATAGAAAACAGTGCCTACCTGTGGATTTTGGCCTCTAGCTCAGCCGGCACCTAGGGAAACCTACCAAACCTGTGCATTTTTTATAACTAGAGACCTAGGGGAATCCAAGATGGGGTGACTTGTGGGACTCTGACCAGGTTCTGTTACCCAGAATCCTTCGCAAACCTTAAAATTTGGCTAAAAAAACAAGTTTTCCTCACATTTCGGTGACAGAAAGTTCTGGAATCTGAGAGGAGCCACAAGTTTCCTTCCACCCAGCGTTTCCCCAAGTCTCCCGATAAAAATAATACCTCACTTGTGTGGGTAGGCCTAGCGCACATGACAGGAAACGCCCCAAAACACAACGTGGACAAATCAAATTTTTTTAAAGAAAACAGAGGTGTTTTTTGCAAAGTGCCTAGCTGTAGATTTTGGGCTCTAGCTATGCCGGCACCTAGGGAAACCTACCAAACCTGTGCATTTTTTATAACTAGAGACCTAGGGGAATCCAAGATGGGGTGACTTGTGGGACTCTGACCAGGTTCTGTTACCCAGAATCCTTCGCAAACCTTTAAATTGCGCTAAAAAAACAAGTTTTCCTCACATTTCGGTGACAAAAAGTTCTGGAATCTGAGAGGAGCCACAAGTTTCCTTCCACCCAGCGTTTCCCCAAGTCTCCCGATAAAAATGATACCTCACTTGTGTGGGTAGGCCTAGCGCCTGTGACAGGAAACGCCCCAAAACACAACGTGGACACATCACATTTTTTTAAAGAAAACAGAGGTGTTTTTTGCAAAGTGCCTAGCTGTAGATTTTGGGCTCTAGCTAAGCCGGCACCTAGGGAAACCTACCAAACCTGTGCATTTTTTATAACTAGAGACCTAGGGGAATCCAAGATGGGGTGACTTGTGGGACTCTGACCAGGTTCTGTTACCCAGAATCCTTCGCAAACCTTAAAATTTGGCTAAAAAAACAAGTTTTCCTCACATTTCGGTGACAGAAAGTTCTGGAATCTGAGAGGAGCCACAAGTTTCCTTCCACCCAGCGTTTCCCCAAGTCTCCCGATAAAAATGACACCTCACTTGTGTTGGTAGGCCTAGCGCCAGCGACAGGAAATGGCCCAAAACACAAAGTGGACACATCACATTTTTTCATAGAAAACAGTGCCTACCTGTGGATTTTGGCCTCTAGCTAAGCCGGCACCTAGGGAAACCTACCAAACCTGTGCATTTTTTATAACTAGAGACCTAGGGGAATCCAAGATGGGGTGACTTGTGGGACTCTGACCAGGTTCTGTTACCCAGAATCCTTCGCAAACCTTAAAATTGCGCTAAAAAAACAAGTTTTCCTCACATTTCGGTGACAAAAAGTTCTGGAATCTGAGAGGAGCCACAAGTTTCCTTCCACCCAGCGTTTCCCCAAGTCTCCCGATAAAAATGATACCTCACTTGTGTGGGTAGGCCTAGCGCCTGTGACAGGAAACGCCCCAAAACACAACGTGGACACATCAAATTTTTTTAAAGAAAACAGAGGTGTTTTTTGCAAAGTGCCGAGCTGTAGATTTTGGGCTCTAGCTATGCCGGCACCTAGGGAAACCTACCAAACCTGTGCATTTTTTATAACTAGAGACCTAGGGGAATCCAAGATGGGGTGACTTGTGGGACTCTGACCAGGTTCTGTTACCCAGAATCCTTCGCAAACCTTAAAATTTGGCTAAAAAAACAAGTTTTCCTCACATTTCGGTGACAGAAAGTTCTGGAATCTGAGAGGAGCCACAAGTTTCCTTCCACCCAGCGTTTCCCCAAGTCTCCCGATAAAAATGATACCTCACTTGTGTGGGTAGGCCTAGCGCACGTGACAGGAAACGCCCCAAAACACAACGTGGACACATGAAATTTTTTTAAAGAAAACAGAGGTGTTTTTTGCAAAGTGCCTACCTGTAGATTTTGGCCTCTAGCTCAGCCGGCACCTAGGGAAACCTACCAAACCTGTGCATTTTTGAAAACTAGAGACCTAGGGGAATCCAAGATGGGGTGACTTGTGGGGCTCTGACCAGGTTCTGTTACCCAGAATCTTTTGCAAACCTCAAAATTTGGCTAAAAAAAACAAGTTTTCCTCACATTTCGATGACAGAAAGTTCTGGAATCTGAGAGGAGCCACAAATGTCCTTCCACCAAGCGTTTCCCCAAGTCTCCCGATAAAAATGACACCTCACTTGTGTTGGTAGGCCTAGCGCCAGCGACAGGAAAGGGCCCAAAACACAAAGTGGACACATCACATTTTTTCATAGAAAACAGTGCCTACCTGTGGATTTTGGCCTCTAGCTCAGCCGGCACCTAGGGAAACCTACCAAACCTGTGCATTTTCTATAACTAGAGACCTAGGGGAATCCAAGATGGGGTGACTTGTGGGACTCTGACCAGGTTCTGTTACCCAGAATCCTTCGCAAACCTTAAAATTTGGCTAAAAAAACAAGTTTTCCTCACATTTCGGTGACAGAAAGTTCTGGAATCTGAGAGGAGCCACAAGTTTCCTTCCACCCAGCGTTTCCCCAAGTCTCCCGATAAAAATAATACCTCACTTGTGTGGGTAGGCCTAGCGCACATGACAGGAAACGCCCCAAAACACAACGTGGACAAATCAAATTTTTTTAAAGAAAACAGAGGTGTTTTTTGCAAAGTGCCTAGCTGTAGATTTTGGGCTCTAGCTATGCCGGCACCTAGGGAAACCTACCAAACCTGTGCATTTTTTATAACTAGAGACCTAGGGGAATCCAAGATGGGGTGACTTGTGGGACTCTGACCAGGTTCTGTTACCCAGAATCCTTCGCAAACCTTTAAATTGCGCTAAAAAAACAAGTTTTCCTCACATTTCGGTGACAAAAAGTTCTGGAATCTGAGAGGAGCCACAAGTTTCCTTCCACCCAGCGTTTCCCCAAGTCTCCCGATAAAAATGATACCTCACTTGTGTGGGTAGGCCTAGCGCCTGTGACAGGAAACGCCCCAAAACACAACGTGGACACATCACATTTTTTTAAAGAAAACAGAGGTGTTTTTTGCAAAGTGCCTAGCTGTAGATTTTGGGCTCTAGCTAAGCCGGCACCTAGGGAAACCTACCAAACCTGTGCATTTTTTATAACTAGAGATCTAGGGGAATCCAAGATGGGGTGACTTGTGGGACTCTGACCAGGTTCTGTTACCCAGAATCCTTCGCAAACCTTAAAATTTGGCTAAAAAAACAAGTTTTCCTCACATTTCGGTGACAGAAAGTTCTGGAATCTGAGAGGAGCCACAAGTTTCCTTCCACCCAGCGTTTCCCCAAGTCTCCCGATAAAAATGACACCTCACTTGTGTTGGTAGGCCTAGCGCCAGCGACAGGAAATGGCCCAAAACACAAAGTGGACACATCACATTTTTTCATAGAAAACAGTGCCTACCTGTGGATTTTGGCCTCTAGCTAAGCCGGCACCTAGGGAAACCTACCAAACCTGTGCATTTTTTATAACTAGAGACCTAGGGGAATCCAAGATGGGGTGACTTGTGGGACTCTGACCAGGTTCTGTTACCCAGAATCCTTCGCAAACCTTAAAATTTGGCTAAAAAAACAAGTTTTCCTCACATTTCGGTGACAGAAAGTTCTGGAATCTGAGAGGAGCCACAAGTTTCCTTCCACCCAGCGTTTCCCCAAGTCTCCCGATAAAAATAATACCTCACTTGTGTGGGTAGGCCTAGCGCACATGACAGGAAACGCCCCAAAACACAACGTGGACAAATCAAATTTTTTTAAAGAAAACAGAGGTGTTTTTTGCAAAGTGCCTAGCTGTAGATTTTGGGCTCTAGCTATGCCGGCACCTAGGGAAACCTACCAAACCTGTGCATTTTTTATAACTAGAGACCTAGGGGAATCCAAGATGGGGTGACTTGTGGGGCTCTGACCAGGTTCTGTTACCCAGAATCTTTTGCAAACCTCAAAATTTGGCTAAAAAAAACAAGTTTTCCTCACATTTCGATGACAGAAAGTTCTGGAATCTGAGAGGAGCCACAAATGTCCTTCCACCAAGCGTTTCCCCAAGTCTCCCGATAAAAATGACACCTCACTTGTGTTGGTAGGCCTAGCGCCAGCGACAGGAAATGGCCCAAAACACAAAGTGGACACATCACATTTTTTCATAGAAAACAGTGCCTACCTGTGGATTTTGGCCTCTAGCTCAGCCGGCACCTAGGGTAACCTACCAAACCTGTGCATTTTCTAAAAATAGAGACCTAGGGGAATCCAAGATGGGGTGACATGTGGGGCTCTGACCAGGTTCTGTTACCAAGAATCCTTTGCAAACCTCAAAATTTGGCTAAAAAAAACACATTTTCCTCACATTTCGGTGACAGAAAGTTCTGGAATCTGAGAGGAGCCACAAATGTCCTTCCACCAAGCGTTCCCCCAAGTCTCCCGATAAAAATGACACCTCACTTGTGTTGGTAGGCCTAGCGCCAGCGACAGGAAATGGCCCAAAACACAAAGTGGACACATCACATTTTTTCATAGAAAACAGTGCCTACCTGTGGATTTTGGCCTCTAGCTCAGCCGGCACCTAGGGTAACCTACCAAACCTGTGCATTTTCTAAAACTAGAGACCTAGGGGAATCCAAGATGGGGTGACATGTGGGGCTCTGACCAGGTTCTGTTGCCAAGAATCCTTTGCAAACCTCAAAATTTGGCTAAAAAAAACACATTTTCCTCACATTTCGGTGACAGAAAGTTCTGGAATCTGAGAGGAGCCACAAATTTCCTTACACCCAGCGCTCCCCCAAGTCTCCCGATAAAAATGATACCTCACTTGTGTGGGTAGGCCTAGCGCCCGTGACAGGAAATGGCCCAAAACGTAACGTGGACACATCACACTTTTTTAAAGAAAACAGAGGTGTTTTTTGCAAAGTGCCTACCTGTAGATTTTGGGCTCTAGCTAAGCCGGCACCTAGGGAAACCTACCAAACCTGTGCATTTTTTTAAACTAGAGACCTAGGGGAATCCAAGATGGGGTGACTTGTGGGGCTCTGACCAGGATCTGTTACCCAGAATCCTTTGCAAACCTCTAAATTTGGCTAAAAAAACACGTTTTCCTCACATTTCGGTGACAGAAAGTTCTGGAATCTGAGAGGAGCCACAAGTTTCCTTCCACCCAGCGTTTCCCCAAGTCTGCCGATACAAATGATACCTCACTTGTGTGGGTAGGCCTAGCGCCCGTGACAGGAAACGCCCCAAAACACAACGTGGACACATCACATTTTTTTTAAAGAAAACAGAGGTGTTTTTTGCAAAGTGCCTACCTGTAGATTTTGGCCTCTAGCTCAGCCGGCACCTAGGGAAACCTACCAAACCTGTGCATTTTTGAAAACTAGAGACCTAGGGGAATCCAAGATGGGGTGACTTGTGGGGCTCTGACCAGGTTCTGTTACCCAGAATCTTTTGCAAACCTCAAAATTTGGCTAAAAAAAACAAGTTTTCCTCACATTTCGATGACAGAAAGTTCTGGAATCTGAGAGGAGCCACAAATGTCCTTCCACCAAGCGTTCCCCCAAGTCTCCCGATAAAAATGACACCTCACTTGTGTTGGTAGGCCTAGCGCCAGCGACAGGAAATGGCCCAAAACACAAAGTGGACACATCACATTTTTTCATAGAAAACAGTGCCTACCTGTGGATTTTGGCCTCTAGCTCAGCCGGCACCTAGGGAAACCTACCAAACCTGTGCATTTTCTAAAACTAGAGACCTAGGGGAATCCAAGATGGGGTGACATGTGGGGCTCTGACCAGGTTCTGTTACCCAGAATCCTTTGCAAACCTCAAAATTTGGCTAAAAAAAACACATTTTCCTCACATTTCGGTGACAGAAAGTTCTGGAATCTGAGAGGAGCCACAAATTTCCTTACACCCAGCGCTCCCCCAAGTCTCCAGATAAAAATGATACCTCACTTGTGTGGGTAGGCCTAGCGCCCGTGACAGGAAATGCCCCAAAACAGAACGTGGACACATCACACTTTTTTAAAGAAAACAGAGGTGTTTTTTGCAAAGTGCCTACCTGTAGATTTTGGGCTCTAGCTAAGCCGGCACCTAGGGAAACCTACCAAACCTGTGCATTTTTTTAAACTAGAGACCTAGGGGAATCCAAGATGGGGTGACTTGTGGGGCTCTGACCAGGATCTGTTACCCAGAATCCTTTGCAAACCTCAAAATTTGGCTAAAAAAACACGTTTTCCTCACATTTCGGTGACAGAAAGTTCTGGAATCTGAGAGGAGCCACAAGTTTCCTTCCACCCAGCGTTTCCCCAAGTCTGCCGATACAAATGATACCTCACTTGTGTGGGTAGGCCTAGCGCCTGTGACAGGAAACGCCCCAAAACACAACGTGGACACATCACATTTTTTTAAAGAAAACAGAGGTGTTTTTTGCAAAGTGCCTACCTGTAGATTTTGGCCTCTAGCTCAGCCGGCACCTAGGGAAACCTACCAAACCTGTGCATTTTTGAAAACTAGAGACCTAGGGGAATCCAAGATGGGGTGACTTGTGGGGCTCTGACCAGGTTCTGTTACCCAGAATCTTTTGCAAACCTCAAAATTTGGCTAAAAAAAACAAGTTTTCCTCACATTTCGATGACAGAAAGTTCTGGAATCTGAGAGGAGCCACAAATGTCCTTCCACCAAGCGTTCCCCCAAGTCTCCCGATAAAAATGACACCTCACTTGTGTTGGTAGGCCTAGCGCCAGCGACAGGAAATGGCCCAAAACACAAAGTGGACACATCACATTTTTTCATAGAAAACAGTGCCTACCTGTGGATTTTGGCCTCTAGCTCAGCCGGCACCTAGGGAAACCTACCAAACCTGTGCATTTTTTATAACTAGAGACCTAGGGGAATCCAAGATGGGGTGACTTGTGGGACTCTGACCAGGTTCTGTTACCCAGAATCCTTCGCAAACCTTAAAATTTGGCTAAAAAAACAAGTTTTCCTCACATTTCGGTGACAGAAAGTTCTGGAATCTGAGAGGAGCCACAAGTTTCCTTCCACCCAGCGTTTCCCCAAGTCTCCCGATAAAAATAATACCTCACTTGTGTGGGTAGGCCTAGCGCACGTGACAGGAAACGCCCCAAAACACAACGTGGACACATCAAATTTTTTTAAAGAAAACAGAGGTGTTTTTTGCAAAGTGCCTAGCTGTAGATTTTGGGCTCTAGCTATGCCGGCACCTAGGGAAACCTACCAAACCTGTGCATTTTTTATAACTAGAGACCTAGGGGAATCCAAGATGGGGTGACTTGTGGGACTCTGACCAGGTTCTGTTACCCAGAATCCTTCGCAAACCTTAAAATTTGGCTAAAAAAACAAGTTTTCCTCACATTTCGGTGACAGAAAGTTCTTGAATCTGAGAGGAGCCACAAGTTTCCTTCCACCCAGCGTTTCCCCAAGTCTCCCGATAAAAATGATACCTCACTTGTGTGGGTAGGCCTAGCGCACGTGACAGGAAACGCCCCAAAACACAACGTGGACACATCAAATTTTTTTAAAGAAAACAGAGGTGTTTTTTGCAAAGTGCCTACCTGTAGATTTTGGCCTCTAGCTCAGCCGGCACCTAGGGAAACCTACCAAACCTGTGCATTTTTAAAAACTAGAGACCTAGGGGAATCCAAGATGGGGTGACTTGTGGGGCTCTGACCAGGTTCTGTTACCCAGAATCTTTTGCAAACCTCAAAATTTGGCTAAAAAAAACAAGTTTTCCTCACATTTCGATGACAGAAAGTTCTGGAATCTGAGAGGAGCCACAAATGTCCTTCCACCAAGCGTTCCCCCAAGTCTCCCGATAAAAATGACAACTCACTTGTGTTGGTAGGCCTAGCGCCAGCGACAGGAAATGGCCCAAAACACAAAGTGGACACATCACATTTTTTCATAGAAAACAGTGCCTACCTGTGGATTTTGGCCTCTAGCTCAGCCGGCACCTAGGGAAACCTACCAAACCTGTGCATTTTTTATAACTAGAGACCTAGGGGAATCCAAGATGGGGTGACTTGTGGGACTCTGACCAGGTTCTGTTACCCAGAATCCTTCGCAAACCTTAAAATTTGGCTAAAAAAACAAGTTTTCCTCACATTTCGGTGACAGAAAGTTCTGGAATCTGAGAGGAGCCACAAGTTTCCTTCCACCCAGCGTTTCCCCAAGTCTCCCGATAAAAATAATACCTCACTTGTGTGGGTAGGCCTAGCGCACGTGACAGGAAACGCCCCAAAACACAACGTGGACACATCAATTTTTTTTAAAGAAAACAGAGGTGTTTTTTGCAAAGTGCCTAGCTGTAGATTTTGGGCTCTAGCTATGCCGGCACCTAGGGAAACCTACCAAACCTGTGCATTTTTTATAACTAGAGACCTAGGGGAATCCAAGATGGGGTGACTTGTGGGACTCTGACCAGGTTCTGTTACCCAGAATCCTTCGCAAACCTTAAAATTTGGCTAAAAAAACAAGTTTTCCTCACATTTCGGTGACAGAAAGTTCTGGAATCTGAGAGGAGCCACAAGTTTCCTTCCACCCAGCGTTTCCCCAAGTCTCCCGATAAAAATAATACCTCACTTGTGTGGGTAGGCCTAGCGCACGTGACAGGAAACGCCCCAAAACACAACGTGGACACATCAAATTTTTTTAAAGAAAGCAGAGGTGTTTTTTGCAAAGTGCCTAGCTGTAGATTTTGGGCTCTAGCTAAGCCGGCACCTAGGGAAACCTACCAAACCTGTGCATTTTTTATAACTAGAGACCTAGGGGAATCCAAGATGGGGTGACTTGTGGGACTCTGACCAGGTTCTGTTACCCAGAATCCTTTGCAAACCTCAAAATTTGGCTAAAAAAAAAAAAATTTTCCTCACATTTCGGTGACAGAAAGTTCTGGAATCTGAGAGGAGCCACAAATGTCCTTCCACCAAGCGTTCCCCCAAGTCTCCCGATAAAAATGACACCTCACTTGTGTTGGTAGGCCTAGCGCCAGCGACAGGAAATGGCCCAAAACACAAAGTGGACACATCACATTTTTTCATAGAAAACAGTGCCTACCTGTGGATTTTGGCCTCTAGCTCAGCCGGCACCTAGGGTAACCTACCAAACCTGTGCATTTTCTAAAACTAGAGACCTAGGGGAATCCAAGATGGGGTGACATGTGGGGCTCTGACCAGGTTCTGTTACCAAGAATCCTTTGCAAACCTCAAAATTTGGCTAAAAAAAACACATTTTCCTCACATTTCGGAGACAGAAAGTTCTGGAATCTGAGAGGAGCCACAAATTTCCTTACACCCAGCGCTCCCCCAAGTCTCCCGATAAAAATGATACCTCACTTGTGTGGGTAGGCCTAGCGCCTGTGACAGGAAATGCCCCAAAACAGAACGTGGACACATCACACTTTTTTAAAGAAAACAGAGGTGTTTTTTGCAAAGTGCCTACCTGTAGATTTTGGGCTCTAGCTAAGCCGGCACCTAGGGAAACCTACCAAACCTGTGCATTTTTTTAAACTAGAGACCTAGGGGAATCCAAGATGGGGTGACTTGTGGGGCTCTGACCAGGATCTGTTACCCAGAATCCTTTGCAAACCTCAAAATTTGGCTAAAAAAACACGTTTTCCTCACATTTCGGTGACAGAAAGTTCTGGAATCTGAGAGGAGCCACAAGTTTCCTTCCACCCAGCGTTTCCCCAAGTCTGCCGATACAAATGATACCTCACTTGTGTGGGTAGGCCTAGCGCCCGTGACAGGAAACGCCCCAAAACACAACGTGGACACATCACATTTTTTTAAAGAAAACAGAGGTGTTTTTTTGCAAAGTGCCTACCTGTAGATTTTGGCCTCTAGCTCAGCCGGCACCTAGGGAAACCTACCAAACCTGTGCATTTTTGAAAACTAGAGACCTAGGGGAATCCAAGATGGGGTGACTTGTGGGGCTCTGACCAGGTTCTGTTACCCAGAATCTTTTGCAAACCTCAAAATTTGGCTAAAAAAAACAAGTTTTCCTCACATTTCGATGACAGAAAGTTCTGGAATCTGAGAGGAGCCACAAATGTCCTTCCACCAAGCGTTCCCCCAAGTCTCCCGATAAAAATGACACCTCACTTGTGTTGGTAGGCCTAGCGCCAGCGACAGGAAATGGCCCAAAACACAAAGTGGACACATCACATTTTTTCATAGAAAACAGTGCCTACCTGTGGATTTTGGCCTCTAGCTCAGCCGGCACCTAGGGAAACCTACCAAACCTGTGCATTTTTTATAACTAGAGACCTAGGGGAATCCAAGATGGGGTGACTTGTGGGACTCTGACCAGGTTCTGTTACCCAGAATCCTTCGCAAACCTTAAAATTTGGCTAAAAAAACAAGTTTTCCTCACATTTCGGTGACAGAAAGTTCTGGAATCTGAGAGGAGCCACAAGTTTCCTTCCACCCAGCGTTTCCCCAAGTCTCCCGATAAAAATAATACCTCACTTGTGTGGGTAGGCCTAGCGCACATGACAGGAAACGCCCCAAAACACAACGTGGACAAATCAAATTTTTTTAAAGAAAACAGAGGTGTTTTTTGCAAAGTGCCTAGCTGTAGATTTTGGGCTCTAGCTATGCCGGCACCTAGGGAAACCTACCAAACCTGTGCATTTTTTATAACTAGAGACCTAGGGGAATCCAAGATGGGGTGACTTGTGGGACTCTGACCAGGTTCTGTTACCCAGAATCCTTCGCAAACCTTTAAATTGCGCTAAAAAAACAAGTTTTCCTCACATTTCGGTGACAAAAAGTTCTGGAATCTGAGAGGAGCCACAAGTTTCCTTCCACCCAGCGTTTCCCCAAGTCTCCCGATAAAAATGATACCTCACTTGTGTGGGTAGGCCTAGCGCCTGTGACAGGAAACGCCCCAAAACACAACGTGGACACATCACATTTTTTTAAAGAAAACAGAGGTGTTTTTTGCAAAGTGCCTAGCTGTAGATTTTGGGCTCTAGCTAAGCCGGCACCTAGGGAAACCTACCAAACCTGTGCATTTTTTATAACTAGAGACCTAGGGGAATCCAAGATGGGGTGACTTGTGGGACTCTGACCAGGTTCTGTTACCCAGAATCCTTCGCAAACCTTAAAATTTGGCTAAAAAAACAAGTTTTCCTCACATTTCGGTGACAGAAAGTTCTGGAATCTGAGAGGAGCCACAAGTTTCCTTCCACCCAGCGTTTCCCCAAGTCTCCCGATAAAAATGACACCTCACTTGTGTTGGTAGGCCTAGCGCCAGCGACAGGAAATGGCCCAAAACACAAAGTGGACACATCACATTTTTTCATAGAAAACAGTGCCTACCTGTGGATTTTGGCCTCTAGCTAAGCCGGCACCTAGGGAAACCTACCAAACCTGTGCATTTTTTATAACTAGAGACCTAGGGGAATCCAAGATGGGGTGACTTGTGGGACTCTGACCAGGTTCTGTTACCCAGAATCCTTCGCAAACCTTAAAATTGCGCTAAAAAAACAAGTTTTCCTCACATTTCGGTGACAAAAAGTTCTGGAATCTGAGAGGAGCCACAAGTTTCCTTCCACCCAGCGTTTCCCCAAGTCTCCCGATAAAAATGATACCTCACTTGTGTGGGTAGGCCTAGCGCCTGTGACAGGAAACGCCCCAAAACACAACGTGGACACATCAAATTTTTTTAAAGAAAACAGAGGTGTTTTTTGCAAAGTGCCGAGCTGTAGATTTTGGGCTCTAGCTATGCCGGCACCTAGGGAAACCTACCAAACCTGTGCATTTTTTATAACTAGAGACCTAGGGGAATCCAAGATGGGGTGACTTGTGGGACTCTGACCAGGTTCTGTTACCCAGAATCCTTCGCAAACCTTAAAATTTGGCTAAAAAAACAAGTTTTCCTCACATTTCGGTGACAGAAAGTTCTGGAATCTGAGAGGAGCCACAAGTTTCCTTCCACCCAGCGTTTCCCCAAGTCTCCCGATAAAAATAATACCTCACTTGTGTGGGTAGGCCTAGCGCACATGACAGGAAACGCCCCAAAACACAACGTGGACAAATCAAATTTTTTTAAAGAAAACAGAGGTGTTTTTTGCAAAGTGCCTAGCTGTAGATTTTGGGCTCTAGCTATGCCGGCACCTAGGGAAACCTACCAAACCTGTGCATTTTTTATAACTAGAGACCTAGGGGAATCCAAGATGGGGTGACTTGTGGGACTCTGACCAGGTTCTGTTACCCAGAATCCTTCGCAAACCTTTAAATTGCGCTAAAAAAACAAGTTTTCCTCACATTTCGGTGACAAAAAGTTCTGGAATCTGAGAGGAGCCACAAGTTTCCTTCCACCCAGCGTTTCCCCAAGTCTCCCGATAAAAATGATACCTCACTTGTGTGGGTAGGCCTAGCGCCTGTGACAGGAAACGCCCCAAAACACAACGTGGACACATCACATTTTTTTAAAGAAAACAGAGGTGTTTTTTGCAAAGTGCCTAGCTGTAGATTTTGGGCTCTAGCTAAGCCGGCACCTAGGGAAACCTACCAAACCTGTGCATTTTTTATAACTAGAGATCTAGGGGAATCCAAGATGGGGTGACTTGTGGGACTCTGACCAGGTTCTGTTACCCAGAATCCTTCGCAAACCTTAAAATTTGGCTAAAAAAACAAGTTTTCCTCACATTTCGGTGACAGAAAGTTCTGGAATCTGAGAGGAGCCACAAGTTTCCTTCCACCCAGCGTTTCCCCAAGTCTCCCGATAAAAATGACACCTCACTTGTGTTGGTAGGCCTAGCGCCAGCGACAGGAAATGGCCCAAAACACAAAGTGGACACATCACATTTTTTCATAGAAAACAGTGCCTACCTGTGGATTTTGGCCTCTAGCTAAGCCGGCACCTAGGGAAACCTACCAAACCTGTGCATTTTTTATAACTAGAGACCTAGGGGAATCCAAGATGGGGTGACTTGTGGGACTCTGACCAGGTTCTGTTACCCAGAATCCTTCGCAAACCTTAAAATTTGGCTAAAAAAACAAGTTTTCCTCACATTTCGGTGACAGAAAGTTCTGGAATCTGAGAGGAGCCACAAGTTTCCTTCCACCCAGCGTTTCCCCAAGTCTCCCGATAAAAATAATACCTCACTTGTGTGGGTAGGCCTAGCGCACATGACAGGAAACGCCCCAAAACACAACGTGGACAAATCAAATTTTTTTAAAGAAAACAGAGGTGTTTTTTGCAAAGTGCCTAGCTGTAGATTTTGGGCTCTAGCTATGCCGGCACCTAGGGAAACCTACCAAACCTGTGCATTTTTTATAACTAGAGACCTAGGGGAATCCAAGATGGGGTGACTTGTGGGGCTCTGACCAGGTTCTGTTACCCAGAATCTTTTGCAAACCTCAAAATTTGGCTAAAAAAAACAAGTTTTCCTCACATTTCGATGACAGAAAGTTCTGGAATCTGAGAGGAGCCACAAATGTCCTTCCACCAAGCGTTTCCCCAAGTCTCCCGATAAAAATGACACCTCACTTGTGTTGGTAGGCCTAGCGCCAGCGACAGGAAATGGCCCAAAACACAAAGTGGACACATCACATTTTTTCATAGAAAACAGTGCCTACCTGTGGATTTTGGCCTCTAGCTCAGCCGGCACCTAGGGTAACCTACCAAACCTGTGCATTTTCTAAAAATAGAGACCTAGGGGAATCCAAGATGGGGTGACATGTGGGGCTCTGACCAGGTTCTGTTACCAAGAATCCTTTGCAAACCTCAAAATTTGGCTAAAAAAAACACATTTTCCTCACATTTCGGTGACAGAAAGTTCTGGAATCTGAGAGGAGCCACAAATGTCCTTCCACCAAGCGTTCCCCCAAGTCTCCCGATAAAAATGACACCTCACTTGTGTTGGTAGGCCTAGCGCCAGCGACAGGAAATGGCCCAAAACACAAAGTGGACACATCACATTTTTTCATAGAAAACAGTGCCTACCTGTGGATTTTGGCCTCTAGCTCAGCCGGCACCTAGGGTAACCTACCAAACCTGTGCATTTTCTAAAACTAGAGACCTAGGGGAATCCAAGATGGGGTGACATGTGGGGCTCTGACCAGGTTCTGTTGCCAAGAATCCTTTGCAAACCTCAAAATTTGGCTAAAAAAAACACATTTTCCTCACATTTCAGTGACAGAAAGTTCTGGAATCTGAGAGGAGCCACAAATTTCCTTACACCCAGCGCTCCCCCAAGTCTCCCGATAAAAATGATACCTCACTTGTGTGGGTAGGCCTAGCGCCCGTGACAGGAAATGGCCCAAAACATAACGTGGACACATCACACTTTTTTAAAGAAAACAGAGGTGTTTTTTGCAAAGTGCCTACCTGTAGATTTTGGGCTCTAGCTAAGCCGGCACCTAGGGAAACCTACCAAACCTGTGCATTTTTTTAAACTAGAGACCTAGGGGAATCCAAGATGGGGTGACTTGTGGGGCTCTGACCAGGATCTGTTACCCAGAATCCTTTGCAAACCTCTAAATTTGGCTAAAAAAACACGTTTTCCTCACATTTCGGTGACAGCCCCAAAACAGAACGTGGACACATCACACTTTTTTAAAGAAAACACAGGTGTTTTTTGCAAAGTGCCTACCTGTAGATTTTGGGCTCTAGCTAAGCCGGCACCTAGGGAAACCTACCAAACCTGTGCATTTTTTTAAACTAGAGACCTAGGGGAATCCAAGATGGGGTGACTTGTGGGGCTCTGACCAGGATCTGTTACCCAGAATCCTTTGCAAACCTCAAAATTTGGCTAAAAAAACACGTTTTCCTCACATTTCGGTGACAGAAAGTTCTGGAATCTGAGAGGAGCCACAAGTTTCCTTCCACCCAGCGTTTCCCCAAGTCTGCCGATACAAATGATACCTCACTTGTGTGGGTAGGCCTAGCGCCTGTGACAGGAAACGCCCCAAAACACAACGTGGACACATCACATTTTTTTAAAGAAAACAGAGGTGTTTTTTGCAAAGTGCCTACCTGTAGATTTTGGCCTCTAGCTCAGCCGGCACCTAGGGAAACCTACCAAACCTGTGCATTTTTGAAAACTAGAGACCTAGGGGAATCCAAGATGGGGTGACTTGTGGGGCTCTGACCAGGTTCTGTTACCCAGAATCTTTTGCAAACCTCAAAATTTGGCTAAAAAAAACAAGTTTTCCTCACATTTCGATGACAGAAAGTTCTGGAATCTGAGAGGAGCCACAAATGTCCTTCCACCAAGCGTTCCCCCAAGTCTCCCGATAAAAATGACACCTCACTTGTGTTGGTAGGCCTAGCGCCAGCGACAGGAAATGGCCCAAAACACAAAGTGGACACATCACATTTTTTCATAGAAAACAGTGCCTACCTGTGGATTTTGGCCTCTAGCTCAGCCGGCACCTAGGGAAACCTACCAAACCTGTGCATTTTTTATAACTAGAGACCTAGGGGAATCCAAGATGGGGTGACTTGTGGGACTCTGACCAGGTTCTGTTACCCAGAATCCTTCGCAAACCTTAAAATTTGGCTAAAAAAACAAGTTTTCCTCACATTTCGGTGACAGAAAGTTCTTGAATCTGAGAGGAGCCACAAGTTTCCTTCCACCCAGCGTTTCCCCAAGTCTCCCGATAAAAATGATACCTCACTTGTGTGGGTAGGCCTAGCGCACGTGACAGGAAACGCCCCAAAACACAACGTGGACACATCAAATTTTTTTAAAGAAAACAGAGGTGTTTTTTGCAAAGTGCCTACCTGTAGATTTTGGCCTCTAGCTCAGCCGGCACCTAGGGAAAACTACCAAACCTGTGCATTTTTAAAAACTAGAGACCTAGGGGAATCCAAGATGGGGTGACTTGTGGGGCTCTGACCAGGTTCTGTTACCCAGAATCTTTTGCAAACCTCAAAATTTGGCTAAAAAAAACAAGTTTTCCTCACATTTCGATGACAGAAAGTTCTGGAATCTGAGAGGAGCCACAAATGTCCTTCCACCAAGCGTTCCCCCAAGTCTCCCGATAAAAATGACAACTCACTTGTGTTGGTAGGCCTAGCGCCAGCGACAGGAAATGGCCCAAAACACAAAGTGGACACATCACATTTTTTCATAGAAAACAGTGCCTACCTGTGGATTTTGGCCTCTAGCTCAGCCGGCACCTAGGGAAACCTACCAAACCTGTGCATTTTTTATAACTAGAGACCTAGGGGAATCCAAGATGGGGTGACTTGTGGGACTCTGACCAGGTTCTGTTACCCAGAATCCTTCGCAAACCTTAAAATTTGGCTAAAAAAACAAGTTTTCCTCACATTTCGGTGACAGAAAGTTCTGGAATCTGAGAGGAGCCACAAGTTTCCTTCCACCCAGCGTTTCCCCAAGTCTCCCGATAAAAATAATACCTCACTTGTGTGGGTAGGCCTAGCGCACGTGACAGGAAACGCCCCAAAACACAACGTGGACACATCAATTTTTTTTAAAGAAAACAGAGGTGTTTTTTGCAAAGTGCCTAGCTGTAGATTTTGGGCTCTAGCTATGCCGGCACCTAGGGAAACCTACCAAACCTGTGCATTTTTTATAACTAGAGACCTAGGGGAATCCAAGATGGGGTGACTTGTGGGACTCTGACCAGGTTCTGTTACCCAGAATCCTTCGCAAACCTTAAAATTTGGCTAAAAAAACAAGTTTTCCTCACATTTCGGTGACAGAAAGTTCTGGAATCTGAGAGGAGCCACAAGTTTCCTTCCACCCAGCGTTTCCCCAAGTCTCCCGATAAAAATAATACCTCACTTGTGTGGGTAGGCCTAGCGCACGTGACAGGAAACGCCCCAAAACACAACGTGGACACATCACATTTTTTTAAAGAAAGCAGAGGTGTTTTTTGCAAAGTGCCTAGCTGTAGATTTTGGGCTCTAGCTAAGCCGGCACCTAGGGAAACCTACCAAACCTGTGCATTTTTTATAACTAGAGACCTAGGGGAATCCAAGATGGGGTGACTTGTGGGACTCTGACCAGGTTCTGTTACCCAGAATCCTTTGCAAACCTCAAAATTTGGCTAAAAAAAAAAAAAATTTCCTCACATTTCGGTGACAGAAAGTTCTGGAATCTGAGAGGAGCCACAAATGTCCTTCCACCAAGCGTTCCCCCAAGTCTCCCGATAAAAATGACACCTCACTTGTGTTGGTAGGCCTAGCGCCAGCGACAGGAAATGGCCCAAAACACAAAGTGGACACATCACATTTTTTCATAGAAAACAGTGCCTACCTGTGGATTTTGGCCTCTAGCTCAGCCGGCACCTAGGGTAACCTACCAAACCTGTGCATTTTCTAAAACTAGAGACCTAGGGGAATCCAAGATGGGGTGACATGTGGGGCTCTGACCAGGTTCTGTTACCAAGAATCCTTTGCAAACCTCAAAATTTGGCTAAAAAAAACACATTTTCCTCACATTTCGGAGACAGAAAGTTCTGGAATCTGAGAGGAGCCACAAATTTCCTTACACCCAGCGCTCCCCCAAGTCTCCCGATAAAAATGATACCTCACTTGTGTGGGTAGGCCTAGCGCCTGTGACAGGAAATGCCCCAAAACAGAACGTGGACACATCACACTTTTTTAAAGAAAACAGAGGTGTTTTTTGCAAAGTGCCTACCTGTAGATTTTGGGCTCTAGCTAAGCCGGCACCTAGGGAAACCTACCAAACCTGTGCATTTTTTTAAACTAGAGACCTAGGGGAATCCAAGATGGGGTGACTTGTGGGGCTCTGACCAGGATCTGTTACCCAGAATCCTTTGCAAACCTCAAAATTTGGCTAAAAAAACACGTTTTCCTCACATTTCGGTGACAGAAAGTTCTGGAATCTGAGAGGAGCCACAAGTTTCCTTCCACCCAGCGTTTCCCCAAGTCTGCCGATACAAATGATACCTCACTTGTGTGGGTAGGCCTAGCGCCCGTGACAGGAAACGCCCCAAAACACAACGTGGACACATCACATTTTTTTAAAGAAAACAGAGGTGTTTTTTTGCAAAGTGCCTACCTGTAGATTTTGGCCTCTAGCTCAGCCGGCACCTAGGGAAACCTACCAAACCTGTGCATTTTTGAAAACTAGAGACCTAGGGGAATCCAAGATGGGGTGACTTGTGGGGCTCTGACCAGGTTCTGTTACCCAGAATCTTTTGCAAACCTCAAAATTTGGCTAAAAAAAACAAGTTTTCCTCACATTTCGATGACAGAAAGTTCTGGAATCTGAGAGGAGCCACAAATGTCCTTCCACCAAGCGTTCCCCCAAGTCTCCCGATAAAAATGACACCTCACTTGTGTTGGTAGGCCTAGCGCCAGCGACAGGAAATGGCCCAAAACACAAAGTGGACACATCACATTTTTTCATAGAAAACAGTGCCTACCTGTGGATTTTGGCCTCTAGCTCAGCCGGCACCTAGGGAAACCTACCAAACCTGTGCATTTTTTATAACTAGAGACCTAGGGGAATCCAAGATGGGGTGACTTGTGGGACTCTGACCAGGTTCTGTTACCCAGAATCCTTCGCAAACCTTAAAATTTGGCTAAAAAAACAAGTTTTCCTCACATTTCGGTGACAGAAAGTTCTGGAATCTGAGAGGAGCCACAAGTTTCCTTCCACCCAGCGTTTCCCCAAGTCTCCCGATAAAAATAATACCTCACTTGTGTGGGTAGGCCTAGCGCACATGACAGGAAACGCCCCAAAACACAACGTGGACAAATCAAATTTTTTTAAAGAAAACAGAGGTGTTTTTTGCAAAGTGCCTAGCTGTAGATTTTGGGCTCTAGCTATGCCGGCACCTAGGGAAACCTACCAAACCTGTGCATTTTTTATAACTAGAGACCTAGGGGAATCCAAGATGGGGTGACTTGTGGGACTCTGACCAGGTTCTGTTACCCAGAATCCTTCGCAAACCTTTAAATTGCGCTAAAAAAACAAGTTTTCCTCACATTTCGGTGACAAAAAGTTCTGGAATCTGAGAGGAGCCACAAGTTTCCTTCCACCCAGCGTTTCCCCAAGTCTCCCGATAAAAATGATACCTCACTTGTGTGGGTAGGCCTAGCGCCTGTGACAGGAAACGCCCCAAAACACAACGTGGACACATCACATTTTTTTAAAGAAAACAGAGGTGTTTTTTGCAAAGTGCCTAGCTGTAGATTTTGGGCTCTAGCTAAGCCGGCACCTAGGGAAACCTACCAAACCTGTGCATTTTTTATAACTAGAGACCTAGGGGAATCCAAGATGGGGTGACTTGTGGGACTCTGACCAGGTTCTGTTACCCAGAATCCTTCGCAAACCTTAAAATTTGGCTAAAAAAACAAGTTTTCCTCACATTTCGGTGACAGAAAGTTCTGGAATCTGAGAGGAGCCACAAGTTTCCTTCCACCCAGCGTTTCCCCAAGTCTCCCGATAAAAATGACACCTCACTTGTGTTGGTAGGCCTAGCGCCAGCGACAGGAAATGGCCCAAAACACAAAGTGGACACATCACATTTTTTCATAGAAAACAGTGCCTACCTGTGGATTTTGGCCTCTAGCTAAGCCGGCACCTAGGGAAACCTACCAAACCTGTGCATTTTTTATAACTAGAGACCTAGGGGAATCCAAGATGGGGTGACTTGTGGGACTCTGACCAGGTTCTGTTACCCAGAATCCTTCGCAAACCTTAAAATTGCGCTAAAAAAACAAGTTTTCCTCACATTTCGGTGACAAAAAGTTCTGGAATCTGAGAGGAGCCACAAGTTTCCTTCCACCCAGCGTTTCCCCAAGTCTCCCGATAAAAATGATACCTCACTTGTGTGGGTAGGCCTAGCGCCTGTGACAGGAAACGCCCCAAAACACAACGTGGACACATCAAATTTTTTTAAAGAAAACAGAGGTGTTTTTTGCAAAGTGCCGAGCTGTAGATTTTGGGCTCTAGCTATGCCGGCACCTAGGGAAACCTACCAAACCTGTGCATTTTTTATAACTAGAGACCTAGGGGAATCCAAGATGGGGTGACTTGTGGGACTCTGACCAGGTTCTGTTACCCAGAATCCTTCGCAAACCTTAAAATTTGGCTAAAAAAACAAGTTTTCCTCACATTTCGGTGACAGAAAGTTCTGGAATCTGAGAGGAGCCACAAGTTTCCTTCCACCCAGCGTTTCCCCAAGTCTCCCGATAAAAATGATACCTCACTTGTGTGGGTAGGCCTAGCGCACGTGACAGGAAACGCCCCAAAACACAACGTGGACACATGAAATTTTTTTAAAGAAAACAGAGGTGTTTTTTGCAAAGTGCCTACCTGTAGATTTTGGCCTCTAGCTCAGCCGGCACCTAGGGAAACCTACCAAACCTGTGCATTTTTGAAAACTAGAGACCTAGGGGAATCCAAGATGGGGTGACTTGTGGGGCTCTGACCAGGTTCTGTTACCCAGAATCTTTTGCAAACCTCAAAATTTGGCTAAAAAAAACAAGTTTTCCTCACATTTCGATGACAGAAAGTTCTGGAATCTGAGAGGAGCCACAAATGTCCTTCCACCAAGCGTTTCCCCAAGTCTCCCGATAAAAATGACACCTCACTTGTGTTGGTAGGCCTAGCGCCAGCGACAGGAAAGGGCCCAAAACACAAAGTGGACACATCACATTTTTTCATAGAAAACAGTGCCTACCTGTGGATTTTGGCCTCTAGCTCAGCCGGCACCTAGGGAAACCTACCAAACCTGTGCATTTTTTATAACTAGAGACCTAGGGGAATCCAAGATGGGGTGACTTGTGGGACTCTGACCAGGTTCTGTTACCCAGAATCCTTCGCAAACCTTAAAATTTGGCTAAAAAAACAAGTTTTCCTCACATTTCGGTGACAGAAAGTTCTGGAATCTGAGAGGAGCCACAAGTTTCCTTCCACCCAGCGTTTCCCCAAGTCTCCCGATAAAAATAATACCTCACTTGTGTGGGTAGGCCTAGCGCACATGACAGGAAACGCCCCAAAACACAACGTGGACAAATCAAATTTTTTTAAAGAAAACAGAGGTGTTTTTTGCAAAGTGCCTAGCTGTAGATTTTGGGCTCTAGCTATGCCGGCACCTAGGGAAACCTACCAAACCTGTGCATTTTTTATAACTAGAGACCTAGGGGAATCCAAGATGGGGTGACTTGTGGGACTCTGACCAGGTTCTGTTACCCAGAATCCTTCGCAAACCTTTAAATTGCGCTAAAAAAACAAGTTTTCCTCACATTTCGGTGACAAAAAGTTCTGGAATCTGAGAGGAGCCACAAGTTTCCTTCCACCCAGCGTTTCCCCAAGTCTCCCGATAAAAATGATACCTCACTTGTGTGGGTAGGCCTAGCGCCTGTGACAGGAAACGCCCCAAAACACAACGTGGACACATCACATTTTTTTAAAGAAAACAGAGGTGTTTTTTGCAAAGTGCCTAGCTGTAGATTTTGGGCTCTAGCTAAGCCGGCACCTAGGGAAACCTACCAAACCTGTGCATTTTTTATAACTAGAGATCTAGGGGAATCCAAGATGGGGTGACTTGTGGGACTCTGACCAGGTTCTGTTACCCAGAATCCTTCGCAAACCTTAAAATTTGGCTAAAAAAACAAGTTTTCCTCACATTTCGGTGACAGAAAGTTCTGGAATCTGAGAGGAGCCACAAGTTTCCTTCCACCCAGCGTTTCCCCAAGTCTCCCGATAAAAATGACACCTCACTTGTGTTGGTAGGCCTAGCGCCAGCGACAGGAAATGGCCCAAAACACAAAGTGGACACATCACATTTTTTCATAGAAAACAGTGCCTACCTGTGGATTTTGGCCTCTAGCTAAGCCGGCACCTAGGGAAACCTACCAAACCTGTGCATTTTTTATAACTAGAGACCTAGGGGAATCCAAGATGGGGTGACTTGTGGGACTCTGACCAGGTTCTGTTACCCAGAATCCTTCGCAAACCTTAAAATTTGGCTAAAAAAACAAGTTTTCCTCACATTTCGGTGACAGAAAGTTCTGGAATCTGAGAGGAGCCACAAGTTTCCTTCCACCCAGCGTTTCCCCAAGTCTCCCGATAAAAATAATACCTCACTTGTGTGGGTAGGCCTAGCGCACATGACAGGAAACGCCCCAAAACACAACGTGGACAAATCAAATTTTTTTAAAGAAAACAGAGGTGTTTTTTGCAAAGTGCCTAGCTGTAGATTTTGGGCTCTAGCTATGCCGGCACCTAGGGAAACCTACCAAACCTGTGCATTTTTTATAACTAGAGACCTAGGGGAATCCAAGATGGGGTGACTTGTGGGGCTCTGACCAGGTTCTGTTACCCAGAATCTTTTGCAAACCTCAAAATTTGGCTAAAAAAAACAAGTTTTCCTCACATTTCGATGACAGAAAGTTCTGGAATCTGAGAGGAGCCACAAATGTCCTTCCACCAAGCGTTTCCCCAAGTCTCCCGATAAAAATGACACCTCACTTGTGTTGGTAGGCCTAGCGCCAGCGACAGGAAATGGCCCAAAACACAAAGTGGACACATCACATTTTTTCATAGAAAACAGTGCCTACCTGTGGATTTTGGCCTCTAGCTCAGCCGGCACCTAGGGTAACCTACCAAACCTGTGCATTTTCTAAAAATAGAGACCTAGGGGAATCCAAGATGGGGTGACATGTGGGGCTCTGACCAGGTTCTGTTACCAAGAATCCTTTGCAAACCTCAAAATTTGGCTAAAAAAAACACATTTTCCTCACATTTCGGTGACAGAAAGTTCTGGAATCTGAGAGGAGCCACAAATGTCCTTCCACCAAGCGTTCCCCCAAGTCTCCCGATAAAAATGACACCTCACTTGTGTTGGTAGGCCTAGCGCCAGCGACAGGAAATGGCCCAAAACACAAAGTGGACACATCACATTTTTTCATAGAAAACAGTGCCTACCTGTGGATTTTGGCCTCTAGCTCAGCCGGCACCTAGGGTAACCTACCAAACCTGTGCATTTTCTAAAACTAGAGACCTAGGGGAATCCAAGATGGGGTGACATGTGGGGCTCTGACCAGGTTCTGTTGCCAAGAATCCTTTGCAAACCTCAAAATTTGGCTAAAAAAAACACATTTTCCTCACATTTCGGTGACAGAAAGTTCTGGAATCTGAGAGGAGCCACAAATTTCCTTACACCCAGCGCTCCCCCAAGTCTCCCGATAAAAATGATACCTCACTTGTGTGGGTAGGCCTAGCGCCCGTGACAGGAAATGGCCCAAAACATAACGTGGACACATCACACTTTTTTAAAGAAAACAGAGGTGTTTTTTGCAAAGTGCCTACCTGTAGATTTTGGGCTCTAGCTAAGCCGGCACCTAGGGAAACCTACCAAACCTGTGCATTTTTTTAAACTAGAGACCTAGGGGAATCCAAGATGGGGTGACTTGTGGGGCTCTGACCAGGATCTGTTACCCAGAATCCTTTGCAAACCTCTAAATTTGGCTAAAAAAACACGTTTTCCTCACATTTCGGTGACAGAAAGTTCTGGAATCTGAGAGGAGCCACAAGTTTCCTTCCACCCAGCGTTTCCCCAAGTCTGCCGATACAAATGATACCTCACTTGTGTGGGTAGGCCTAGCGCCCGTGACAGGAAACGCCCCAAAACACAACGTGGACACATCACATTTTTTTTAAAGAAAACAGAGGTGTTTTTTGCAAAGTGCCTACCTGTAGATTTTGGCCTCTAGCTCAGCCGGCACCTAGGGAAACCTACCAAACCTGTGCATTTTTGAAAACTAGAGACCTAGGGGAATCCAAGATGGGGTGACTTGTGGGGCTCTGACCAGGTTCTGTTACCCAGAATCTTTTGCAAACCTCAAAATTTGGCTAAAAAAAACAAGTTTTCCTCACATTTCGATGACAGAAAGTTCTGGAATCTGAGAGGAGCCACAAATGTCCTTCCACCAAGCGTTCCCCCAAGTCTCCCGATAAAAATGACACCTCACTTGTGTTGGTAGGCCTAGCGCCAGCGACAGGAAATGGCCCAAAACACAAAGTGGACACATCACATTTTTTCATAGAAAACAGTGCCTACCTGTGGATTTTGGCCTCTAGCTCAGCCGGCACCTAGGGAAACCTACCAAACCTGTGCATTTTCTAAATCTAGAGACCTAGGGGAATCCAAGATGGGGTGACATGTGGGGCTCTGACCAGGTTCTGTTACCCAGAATCCTTTGCAAACCTCAAAATTTGGCTAAAAAAAACACATTTTCCTCACATTTCGGTGACAGAAAGTTCTGGAATCTGAGAGGAGCCACAAATTTCCTTACACCCAGCGCTCCCCCAAGTCTCCAGATAAAAATGATACCTCACTTGTGTGGGTAGGCCTAGCGCCCGTGACAGGAAATGCCCCAAAACAGAACGTGGACACATCACACTTTTTTAAAGAAAACAGAGGTGTTTTTTGCAAAGTGCCTACCTGTAGATTTTGGGCTCTAGCTAAGCCGGCACCTAGGGAAACCTACCAAACCTGTGCATTTTTTTAAACTAGAGACCTAGGGGAATCCAAGATGGGGTGACTTGTGGGGCTCTGACCAGGATCTGTTACCCAGAATCCTTTGCAAACCTCAAAATTTGGCTAAAAATACACGTTTTCCTCACATTTCGGTGACAGAAAGTTCTGGAATCTGAGAGGAGCCACAAGTTTCCTT
Source organism: Pleurodeles waltl (assembly GCF_031143425.1). Taxonomy (NCBI): domain Eukaryota; kingdom Metazoa; phylum Chordata; class Amphibia; order Caudata; family Salamandridae; genus Pleurodeles; species Pleurodeles waltl. The sequence goes on from NC_090442.1 coordinate 281,703,550, forward strand.
CCACCCACCGTTTCCCCAAGTCTGCCGATACAAATGATACCTCACTTGTGTGGGTAGGCCTAGCGCCTGTGACAGGAAACGCCCCAAAACACAACGTGGACACATCACATTTTTTTAAAGAAAACAGAGGTGTTTTTTGCAAAGTGCCTACCTGTAGATTTTGGCCTCTAGCTCAGCCGGCACCTAGGGAAACCTACCAAACCTGTGCATTTTTGAAAACTAGAGACCTAGGGGAATCCAAGATGGGGTGACTTGTGGGGCTCTGACCAGGTTCTGTTACCCAGAATCTTTTGCAAACCTCAAAATTTGGCTAAAAAAAACAAGTTTTCCTCACATTTCGATGACAGAAAGTTCTGGAATCTGAGAGGAGCCACAAATGTCCTTCCACCAAGCGTTCCCCCAAGTCTCCCGATAAAAATGACACCTCACTTGTGTTGGTAGGCCTAGCGCCAGCGACAGGAAATGGCCCAAAACACAAAGTGGACACATCACATTTTTTCATAGAAAACAGTGCCTACCTGTGGATTTTGGCCTCTAGCTCAGCCGGCACCTAGGGAAACCTACCAAACCTGTGCATTTTTTATAACTAGAGACCTAGGGGAATCCAAGATGGGGTGACTTGTGGGACTCTGACCAGGTTCTGTTACCCAGAATCCTTCGCAAACCTTAAAATTTGGCTAAAAAAACAAGTTTTCCTCACATTTCGGTGACAGAAAGTTCTGGAATCTGAGAGGAGCCACAAGTTTCCTTCCACCCAGCGTTTCCCCAAGTCTCCCGATAAAAATAATACCTCACTTGTGTGGGTAGGCCTAGCGCACGTGACAGGAAACGCTCCCAAAACACAACGTGGACACATCAAATTTTTTTAAAGAAAACAGAGGTGTTTTTTGCAAAGTGCCTAGCTGTAGATTTTGGGCTCTAGCTAAGCCGGCACCTAGGGAAACCTACCAAACCTGTGCATTTTTTATAACTAGAGACCTAGGGGAATCCAAGATGGGGTGACTTGTGGGACTCTGACCAGGTTCTGTTACCCAGAATCCTTCGCAAACCTTAAAATTGCGCTAAAAAAACAAGTTTTCCTCACATTTCGGTGACAAAAAGTTCTGGAATCTGAGAGGAGCCACAAGTTTCCTTCCACCCAGCGTTTCCCCAAGTCTCCCGATAAAAATGATACCTCACTTGTGTGGGTAGGCCTAGCGCCTGTGACAGGAAACGCCCCAAAACACAACGTGGACACATCACATTTTTTTAAAGAAAACAGAGGTGTTTTTTGCAAAGTGCCTACCTGTAGATTTTGGCCTCTAGCTCAGCCGGCACCTAGGGAAACCTACCAAACCTGTGCATTTTTGAAAACTAGAGACCTAGGGGAATCCAAGATGGGGTGACTTGTGGGGCTCTGACCAGGTTCTGTTACCCAGAATCTTTTGCAAACCTCAACATTTGGCTAAAAAAAACAAGTTTTCCTCACATTTCGATGACAGAAAGTTCTGGAATCTGAGAGGAGCCACAAATGTCCTTCCACCAAGCGTTCCCCCAAGTCTCCCGATAAAAATGACACCTCACTTGTGTTGGTAGGCCTAGCGCCAGCGACAGGAAATGGCCCAAAACACAAAGTGGACACATCACATTTTTTCATAGAAAACAGTGCCTACCTGTGGATTTTGGCCTCTAGCTCAGCCGGCACCTAGGGAAACCTACCAAACCTGTGCATTTTTTATAACTAGAGACCTAGGGGAATCCAAGATGGGGTGACTTGTGGGACTCTGACCAGGTTCTGTTACCCAGAATCCTTCGCAAACCTTAAAATTTGGCTAAAAAAACAAGTTTTCCTCACATTTCGGTGACAGAAAGTTCTGGAATCTGAGAGGAGCCACAAGTTTCCTTCCACCCAGCGTTTCCCCAAGTCTCCCGATAAAAATAATACCTCACTTGTGTGGGTAGGCCTAGCGCACGTGACAGGAAACGCCCCAAAACACAACGTGGACACATCAAATTTTTTTAAAGAAAACAGAGGTGTTTTTTGCAAAGTGCCGAGCTGTAGATTTTGGGCTCTAGCTATGCCGGCACCTAGGGAAACCTACCAAACCTGTGCATTTTTTATAACTAGAGACCTAGGGGAATCCAAGATGGGGTGACTTGTGGGACTCTGACCAGGTTCTGTTACCCAGAATCCTTCGCAAACCTTAAAATTTGGCTAAAAAAACAAGTTTTCCTCACATTTCGGTGACAGAAAGTTCTGGAATCTGAGAGGAGCCACAAGTTTCCTTCCACCCAGCGTTTCCCCAAGTCTCCCGATAAAAATAATACCTCACTTGTGTGGGTAGGCCTAGCGCACGTGACAGGAAACGCCCCAAAACACAACGTGGACACATCAAATTTTTTTAAAGAAAACAGAGGTGTTTTTTGCAAAGTGCCTAGCTGTAGATTTTGGGCTCTAGCTAAGCCGGCACCTAGGGAAACCTACCAAACCTGTGCAATTTTTATAACTAGAGACCTAGGGGAATCCAAGATGGGGTGACTTGTGGGACTCTGACCAGGTTCTGTTACCCAGAATCCTTCGCAAACCTTAAAATTGCGCTAAAAAAACAAGTTTTCCTCACATTTCGGTGACAAAAAGTTCTGGAATCTGAGAGGAGCCACAAGTTTCCTTCCACCCAGCGTTTCCCCAAGTCTCCCGATAAAAATGATACCTCACTTGTGTGGGTAGGCCTAGCGCCTGTGACAGGAAACGCCCCAAAACACAACGTGGACACATCACATTTTTTTAAAGAAAACAGAGGTGTTTTTTGCAAAGTGCCTACCTGTAGATTTTGGCCTCTAGCTATGCCGGCACCTAGGGAAACCTACCAAACCTGTGCATTTTTGAAAACTAGAGACCTAGGGGAATCCAAGATGGGGTGACTTGTGGGGCTCTGACCAGGTTCTGTTACCCAGAATCTTTTGCAAACCTCAACATTTGGCTAAAAAAAACAAGTTTTCCTCACATTTCGATGACAGAAAGTTCTGGAATCTGAGAGGAGCCACAAATGTCCTTCCACCAAGCGTTCCCCCAAGTCTCCCGATAAAAATGACACCTCACTTGTGTTGGTAGGCCTAGCGCCAGCGACAGGAAATGGCCCAAAACACAAAGTGGACACATCACATTTTTTCATAGAAAACAGTGCCTACCTGTGGATTTTGGCCTCTAGCTCAGCCGGCACCTAGGGAAACCTACCAAACCTGTGCATTTTTTATAACTAGAGACCTAGGGGAATCCAAGATGGGGTGACTTGTGGGACTCTGACCAGGTTCTGTTACCCAGAATCCTTCGCAAACCTTAAAATTTGGCTAAAAAAACAAGTTTTCCTCACATTTCGGTGACAGAAAGTTCTGGAATCTGAGAGGAGCCACAAGTTTCCTTCCACCCAGCGTTTCCCCAAGTCTCCCGATAAAAATAATACCTCACTTGTGTGGGTAGGCCTAGCGCACGTGACAGGAAACGCCCCAAAACACAACGTGGACACATCAAATTTTTTTTAAGAAAACAGAGGTGTTTTTTGCAAAGTGCCTAGCTGTAGATTTTGGGCTCTAGCTATGCCGGCACCTAGGGAAACCTACCAAACCTGTGCATTTTTTATAACTAGAGACCTAGGGGAATCCAAGATGGGGTGACTTGTGGGACTCTGACCAGGTTCTGTTACCCAGAATCCTTCGCAAACCTTAAAATTTGGCTAAAAAAACAAGTTTTCCTCACATTTCGGTGACAGAAAGTTCTGGAATCTGAGAGGAGCCACAAGTTTCCTTCCACCCAGCGTTTCCCCAAGTCTCCCGATAAAAATGATACCTCACTTGTGTGGGTAGGCCTAGCGCACGTGACAGGAAACGCCCCAAAACACAACGTGGACACATCAAATTTTTTTAAAGAAAACAGAGGTGTTTTTTGCAAAGTGCCTACCTGTAGATTTTGGCCTCTAGCTCAGCCGGCACCTAGGGAAACCTACCAAACCTGTGCATTTTTAAAAACTAGAGACCTAGGGGAATCCAAGATGGGGTGACTTGTGGGGCTCTGACCAGGTTCTGTTACCCAGAATCTTTTGCAAACCTCAAAATTTGGCTAAAAAAAACAAGTTTTCCTCACATTTCGATGACAGAAAGTTCTGGAATCTGAGAGGAGCCACAAATGTCCTTCCACCAAGCGTTCCCCCAAGTCTCCCGATAAAAATGACACCTCACTTGTGTTGGTAGGCCTAGCGCCAGCGACAGGAAATGGCCCAAAACACAAAGTGGACACATCACATTTTTTCATAGAAAACAGTGCCTATCTGTGGATTTTGGCCTCTAGCTCAGCCGGCACCTAGGGAAACCTACCAAACCTGTGCATTTTTCATAACTAGAGACCTAGGGGAATCCAAGATGGGGTGACTTGTGGGACTCTGACCAGGTTCTGTTACCCAGAATCCTTTGCAAACCTTAAAATTTGGCTAAAAAAACAAGTTTTCCTCACATTTCGGTGACAGAAAGTTCTGGAATCTGAGAGGAGCCACAAGTTTCCTTCCACCCAGCGTTTCCCCAAGTCTCCCGATAAAAATAATACCTCACTTGTGTGGGTAGGCCTAGCGCACGTGACAGGAAACGCCCCAAAACACAACGTGGACACATCAAATTTTTTTAAAGAAAACAGAGGTGTTTTTTGCAAAGTGCCTAGCTGTAGATTTTGGGCTCTAGCTATGCCGGCACCTAGGGAAACCTACCAAACCTGTGCATTTTTTATAACTAGAGACCTAGGGGAATCCAAGATGGGGTGACTTGTGGGACTCTGACCAGGTTCTGTTACCCAGAATCCTTCGCAAACCTTAAAATTTGGCTAAAAAAACAAGTTTTCCTCACATTTCGGTGACAGAAAGTTCTGGAATCTGAGAGGAGCCACAAGTTTCCTTCCACCCAGCGTTTCCCCAAGTCTCCCGATAAAAATAATACCTCACTTGTGTGGGTAGGCCTAGCGCACGTGACAGGAAACGCCCCAAAACACAACGTGGACACCTCAAATTTTTTTAAAGAAAGCAGAGGTGTTTTTTGCAAAGTGCCTAGCTGTAGATTTTGGGCTCTAGCTAAGCCGGCACCTAGGGAAACCTACCAAACCTGTGCATTTTTTATAACTAGAGACCTAGGGGAATCCAAGATGGGGTGACTTGTGGGACTCTGACCAGGTTCTGTTACCCAGAATCCTTTGCAAACCTCAAAATTTGGCTAAAAAAAACACATTTTCCTCACATTTCGGTGACAGAAAGTTCTGGAATCTGAGAGGAGCCCCAAATGTCCTTCCACCAAGCGTTCCCCCAAGTCTCCTGATAAAAATGACACCTCACTTGTGTTGGTAGGCCTAGCGCCAGCGACAGGAAATGGCCCAAAACACAAAGTGGACACATCACATTTTTTCATAGAAAACAGTGCCTACCTGTGGATTTTGGCCTCTAGCTCAGCCGGCACCTAGGGTAACCTACCAAACCTGTGCATTTTCTAAAACTAGAGACCTAGGGGAATCCAAGATGGGGTGACATGTGGGGCTCTGACCAGGTTCTGTTACCAAGAATCCTTTGCAAACCTCAAAATTTGGCTAAAAAAAACACATTTTCCTCACATTTCGGAGACAGAAAGTTCTGGAATCTGAGAGGAGCCACAAATTTCCTTACACCCAGCGCTCCCCCAAGTCTCCCGATAAAAATGATACCTCACTTGTGTGGGTAGGCCTAGCGCCCGTGACAGGAAATGCCCCAAAACAGAACGTGGACACATCACACTTTTTTAAAGAAAACAGAGGTGTTTTTTGCAAAGTGCCTACCTGTAGATTTTGGGCTCTAGCTAAGCCGGCACCTAGGGAAACCTACCAAACCTGTGCATTTTTTTAAACTAGAGACCTAGGGGAATCCAAGATGGGGTGACTTGTGGGGCTCTGACCAGGATCTGTTACCCAGAATCCTTTGCAAACCTCAAAATTTGGCTAAAAAAACACGTTTTCCTCACATTTCGGTGACAGAAAGTTCTGGAATCTGAGAGGAGCCACAAGTTTCCTTCCACCCAGCGTTTCCCCAAGTCTGCCGATACAAATGATACCTCACTTGTGTGGGTAGGCCTAGCGCCCGTGACAGGAAACGCCCCAAAACACAACGTGGACACATCACATTTTTTTAAAGAAAACAGAGGTGTTTTTTTGCAAAGTGCCTACCTGTAGATTTTGGCCTCTAGCTCAGCCGGCACCTAGGGAAACCTACCAAACCTGTGCATTTTTGAAAACTAGAGACCTAGGGGAATCCAAGATGGGGTGACTTGTGGGGCTCTGACCAGGTTCTGTTACCCAGAATCTTTTGCAAACCTCAAAATTTGGCTAAAAAAAACAAGTTTTCCTCACATTTCGATGACAGAAAGTTCTGGAATCTGAGAGGAGCCACAAATGTCCTTCCACCAAGCGTTCCCCCAAGTCTCCCGATAAAAATGACACCTCACTTGTGTTGGTAGGCCTAGCGCCAGCGACAGGAAATGGCCCAAAACACAAAGTGGACACATCACATTTTTTCATAGAAAACAGTGCCTACCTGTGGATTTTGGCCTCTAGCTCAGCCGGCACCTAGGGAAACCTACCAAACCTGTGCATTTTTTTAAACTAGAGACCTAGGGGAATCCAAGATGGGGTGACTTGTGGGGCTCTGACCAGGATCTGTTACCCAGAATCCTTTGCAAACCTCAAAATTTGGCTAAAAAAACAAGTTTTCCTCACATTTCGGTGACAGAAAGTTCTGGAATCTGAGAGGAGCCACAAGTTTCCTTCCACCCAGCGTTTCCCAAGTCTCCCGATAAAAATAATACCTCACTTGTGTGGGTAGGCCTAGCGCACGTGACAGGAAACGCCCCAAAACACAACGTGGACACATCAAATTTTTTTTAAGAAAACAGAGGTGTTTTTTGCAAAGTGCCTAGCTGTAGATTTTGGGCTCTAGCTATGCCGGCACCTAGGGAAACCTACCAAACCTGTGCATTTTGTATAACTAGAGACCTAGGGGAATCCAAGATGGGGTGACTTGTGGGACTCTGACCAGGTTCTGTTACCCAGAATCCTTCGCAAACCTTAAAATTTGGCTAAAAAAACAAGTTTTCCTCACATTTCGGTGACAGAAAGTTCTGGAATCTGAGAGGAGCCACAAGTTTCCTTCCACCCAGCGTTTCCCCAAGTCTCCCGATAAAAATGATACCTCACTTGTGTGGGTAGGCCTAGCGCACGTGACAGGAAACGCCCCAAAACACAACGTGGACACATCAAATTTTTTTAAAGAAAACAGAGGTGTTTTTTGCAAAGTGCCTACCTGTAGATTTTGGCCTCTAGCTCAGCCGGCACCTAGGGAAACCTACCAAACCTGTGCATTTTTAAAAACTAGAGACCTAGGGGAATCCAAGATGGGGTGACTTGTGGGGCTCTGACCAGGTTCTGTTACCCAGAATCTTTTGCAAACCTCAAAATTTGGCTAAAAAAAACAAGTTTTCCTCACATTTCGATGACAGAAAGTTCTGGAATCTGAGAGGAGCCACAAATGTCCTTCCACCAAGCGTTCCCCCAAGTCTCCCGATAAAAATGACACCTCACTTGTGTTGGTAGGCCTAGCGCCAGCGACAGGAAATGGCCCAAAACACAAAGTGGACACATCACATTTTTTCATAGAAAACAGTGCCTACCTGTGGATTTTGGCCTCTAGCTCAGCCGGCACCTAGGGAAACCTACCAAACCTGTGCATTTTTTATAACTAGAGACCTAGGGGAATCCAAGATGGGGTGACTTGTGGGACTCTGACTAGGTTCTGTTACCCAGAATCCTTCGCAAACCTTAAAATTTGGCTAAAAAAACAAGTTTTCCTCACATTTCGGTGACAGAAAGTTCTGGAATCTGAGAGGAGCCACAAGTTTCCTTCCACCCAGCGTTTCCCCAAGTCTCCCGATAAAAATGATACCTCACTTGTGTGGGTAGGCCTAGCGCACGTGACAGGAAACGCCCCAAAACACAACGTGGACACATCAAATTTTTTTAAAGAAAACAGAGGTGTTTTTCGCAAAGTGCCTACCTGTAGATTTTGGCCTCTAGCTCAGCCGGCACCTAGGGAAACCTACCAAACCTGTGCATTTTTGAAAACTAGAGACCTAGGGGAATCCAAGATGGGGTGACTTGTGGGGCTCTGACCAGGTTCTGTTACCCAGAATCTTTTGCAAACCTCAAAATTTGGCTAAAAAAAACAAGTTTTCCTCACATTTCGATGACAGAAAGTTCTGGAATCTGAGAGGAGCCACAAATGTCCTTCCACCAAGCGTTTCCCCAAGTCTCCCGATAAAAATGACACCTCACTTGTGTTGGTAGGCCTAGCGCCAGCGACAGGAAATGGCCCAAAACACAAAGTGGACACATCACATTTTTTCATAGAAAACAGTGCCTACCTGTGGATTTTGGCCTCTAGCTCAGCCGGCACCTAGGGTAACCTACCAAACCTGTGCATTTTCTAAAAATAGAGACCTAGGGGAATCCAAGATGGGGTGACATGTGGGGCTCTGACCAGGTTCTGTTACCAAGAATCCTTTGCAAACCTCAAAATTTGGCTAAAAAAAACACATTTTCCTCACATTTCGGTGACAGAAAGTTCTGGAATCTGAGAGGAGCCACAAATGTCCTTCCACCAAGCGTTCCCCCAAGTCTCCCGATAAAAATGACACCTCACTTGTGTTGGTAGGCCTAGCGCCAGCGACAGGAAATGGCCCAAAACACAAAGTGGACACATCACATTTTTTCATAGAAAACAGTGCCTACCTGTGGATTTTGGCCTCTAGCTCAGCCGGCACCTAGGGTAACCTACCAAACCTGTGCATTTTCTAAAACTAGAGACCTAGGGGAATCCAAGATGGGGTGACATGTGGGGCTCTGACCAGGTTCTGTTGCCAAGAATCCTTTGCAAACCTCAAAATTTGGCTAAAAAAAACACATTTTCCTCACATTTCCGTGACAGAAAGTTCTGGAATCTGAGAGGAGCCACAAATTTCCTTACACCCAGCGCTCCCCCAAGTCTCCCGATAAAAATGATACCTCACTTGTGTGGGTAGGCCTAGCGCCCGTGACAGGAAATGCCCCAAAACAGAACGTGGACACATCACACTTTTTTAAAGAAAACAGAGGTGTTTTTTGCAAAGTGCCTACCTGTAGATTTTGGGCTCTAGCTAAGCCGGCACCTAGGGAAACCTACCAAACCTGTGCATTTTTTTAAACTAGAGACCTAGGGGAATCCAAGATGGGGTGACTTGTGGGGCTCTGACCAGGATCTGTTACCCAGAATCCTTTGCAAACCTCAAAATTTGGCTAAAAAAACACGTTTTCCTCACATTTCGGTGACAGAAAGTTCTGGAATCTGAGAGGAGCCACAAGTTTCCTTCCACCCAGCGTTTCCCCAAGTCTACCGATACAAATGATACCTCACTTGTGTGGGTAGGCCTAGCGCCCGTGACAGGAAACGCCCCAAAACACAACGTGGACACATCACATTTTTTTAAAGAAAACAGAGGTGTTTTTTGCAAAGTGCCTACCTGTAGATTTTGGCCTCTAGCTCAGCCGGCACCTAGGGAAACCTACCAAACCTGTGCATTTTTGAAAACTAGAGACCTAGGGGAATCCAAGATGGGGTGACTTGTGGGGCTCTGACCAGGTTCTGTTACCCAGAATCTTTTGCAAACCTCAAAATTTGGCTAAAAAAAACAAGTTTTCCTCACATTTCGATGACAGAAAGTTCTGGAATCTGAGAGGAGCCACAAATGTCCTTCCACCAAGCGTTCCCCCAAGTCTCCCGATAAAAATGACACCTCACTTGTGTTGGTAGGCCTAGCGCCAGCGACAGGAAATGGCCCAAAACACAAAGTGGACACATCACATTTTTTCATAGAAAACAGTGCCTACCTGTGGATTTTGGCCTCTAGCTCAGCCGGCACCTAGGGAAACCTACCAAACCTGTGCATTTTCTAAAACTAGAGACCTAGGGGAATCCAAGATGGGGTGACATGTGGGGCTGTGACCAGGTTCTGTTACCCAGAATCCTTTGCATACCTCAAAAGTTGGCTAAAAAAAACACATTTTCCTCACATTTCGGTGACAGAAAGTTCTGGAATCTGAGAGGAGCCACAAATTTCCTTACACCCAGCGCTCCCCCAAGTCTCCCGATAAAAATGATACCTCACTTGTGTGGGTAGGCCTAGCGCCCGTGACAGGAAATGCCCCAAAACAGAACGTGGACACATCACACTTTTTTAAAGAAAACAGAGGTGTTTTTTGCAAAGTGCCTACCTGTAGATTTTGGGCTCTAGCTAAGCCGGCACCTAGGGAAACCTACCAAACCTGTGCATTTTTTTAAACTAGAGACCTAGGGGAATCCAAGATGGGGTGACTTGTGGGGCTCTGACCAGGATCTGTTACCCAGAATCCTTTGCAAACCTCAAAATTTGGCTAAAAAAACACGTTTTCCTCACATTTCGGTGACAGAAAGTTCTGGAATCTGAGAGGAGCCACAAGTTTCCTTCCACCCAGCGTTTCCCCAAGTCTGCCGATACAAATGATACCTCACTTGTGTGGGTAGGCCTAGCGCCCGTGACAGGAAACGCCCCAAAACACAACGTGGACACATCACATTTTTTTAAAGAAAACAGAGGTGTTTTTTGCAAAGTGCCTACCTGTAGATTTTGGCCTCTAGCTCAGCCGGCACCTAGGGAAACCTACCAAACCTGTGCATTTTTGAAAACTAGAGACCTAGGGGAATCCAAGATGGGGTGACTTGTGGGGCTCTGACCAGGTTCTGTTACCCAGAATCTTTTGCAAACCTCAAAATTTGGCTAAAAAAAACAAGTTTTCCTCACATTTCGATGACAGAAAGTTCTGGAATCTGAGAGGAGCCACAAATGTCCTTCCACCAAGCGTTCCCCCAAGTCTCCCGATAAAAATGACACCTCACTTGTGTTGGTAGGCCTAGCGCCAGCGACAGGAAATGGCCCAAAACACAAAGTGGACACATCACATTTTTTCATAGAAAACAGTGCCTACCTGTGGATTTTGGCCTCTAGCTCAGCCGGCACCTAGGGAAACCTACCAAACCTGTGCATTTTTTATAACTAGAGACTTAGGGGAATCCAAGATGGGGTGACTTGTGGGACTCTGACCAGGTTCTGTTACCCAGAATCCTTCGCAAACCTTAAAATTTGGCTAAAAAAACAAGTTTTCCTCACATTTCGGTGACAGAAAGTTCTGGAATCTGAGAGGAGCCACAAGTTTCCTTCCACCCAGCGTTTCCCCAAGTCTCCCGATAAAAATAATACCTCACTTGTGTGGGTAGGCCTAGCGCACGTGACAGGAAACGCCCCAAAAAACAACGTGGACACATCAAATTTTTTTAAAGAAAACAGAGGTGTTTTTTGCAAAGTGCCTAGCTGTAGATTTTGGGCTCTAGCTAAGCCGGCACCTAGGGAAACCTACCAAACCTGTGCATTTTTTATAACTAGAGACCTAGGGGAATCCAAGATGGGGTGACTTGTGGGACTCTGACCAGGTTCTGTTACCCAGAATCCTTCGCAAACCTTAAAATTGCGCTAAAAAAACAAGTTTTCCTCACATTTCGGTGACAAAAAGTTCTGGAATCTGAGAGGAGCCACAAGTTTCCTTCCACCCAGCGTTTCCCCAAGTCTCCCGATAAAAATGATACCTCACTTGTGTGGGTAGGCCTAGCGCCTGTGACAGGAAACGCCCCAAAACACAACGTGGACACATCACATTTTTTTAAAGAAAACAGAGGTGTTTTTTGCAAAGTGCCTACCTGTAGATTTTGGCCTCTAGCTCAGCCGGCACCTAGGGAAACCTACCAAACCTGTGCATTTTTGAAAACTAGAGACCTAGGGGAATCCAAGATGGGGTGACTTGTGGGGCTCTGACCAGGTTCTGTTACCCAGAATCTTTTGCAAACCTCAACATTTGGCTAAAAAAAACAAGTTTTCCTCACATTTCGATGACAGAAAGTTCTGGAATCTGAGAGGAGCCACAAATGTCCTTCCACCAAGCGTTCCCCCAAGTCTCCCGATAAAAATGACACCTCACTTGTGTTGGTAGGCCTAGCGCCCGTGACAGGAAATGCCCCAAAACAGAACGTGGACACATCACACTTTTTTAAAGAAAACAGAGGTGTTTTTTGCAAAGTGCCTACCTGTAGATTTTGGGCTCTAGCTAAGCCGGCACCTAGGGAAACCTACCAAACCTGTGCATTTTTTTAAACTAGAGACCTAGGGGAATCCAAGATGGGGTGACTTGTGGGGCTCTGACCAGGATCTGTTACCCAGAATCCTTTGCAAACCTCAAAATTTGGCTAAAAAAACACATTTTCCTCACATTTCGGTGACAGAAAGTTCTGGAATCTGAGAGGAGCCACAAGTTTCCTTCCACCCAGCGTTTCCCAAAGTCTGCCGATACAAATGATACCTCACTTGTGTGGGTAGGCCTAGCGCCCGTGACAGGAAACGCCCCAAAACACAACGTGGACACATCACATTTTTTTAAAGAAAACAGAGGTGTTTTTTGCAAAGTGCCTACCTGTAGATTTTGGCCTCTAGCTCAGCCGGCACCTAGGGAAACCTACCAAACCTGTGCATTTTTGAAAACTAGAGACCTAGGGGAATCCAAGATGGGGTGACTTGTGGGGCTCTGACCAGGTTCTGTTACCCAGAATCTTTTGCAAACCTCAAAATTTGGCTAAAAAAAACAAGTTTTCCTCACATTTCGATGACAGAAAGTTCTGGAATCTGAGAGGAGCCACAAATGTCCTTCCACCAAGCGTTCCTCCAAGTCTCCCGATAAAAATGACACCTCACTTGTGTTGGTAGGCCTAGCGCCAGCGACAGGAAATGGCCCAAAACACAAAGTGGACACATCACATTTTTTCATAGAAAACAGTGCCTACCTGTGGATTTTGGCCTCTAGCTCAGCCGGCACCTAGGGAAACCTACCAAACCTGTGCATTTTTTATAACTAGAGACCTAGGGGAATCCAAGATGGGGTGACTTGTGGGACTCTGACCAGGTTCTGTTACCCAGAATCCTTCGCAAACCTTAAAATTTGGCTAAAAAAACAAGTTTTCCTCACATTTCGGTGACAGAAAGTTCTGGAATCTGAGAGGAGCCACAAGTTTCCTTCCACCCAGCGTTTCCCCAAGTCTCCCGATAAAAATAATACCTCACTTGTGTGGGTAGGCCTAGCGCACGTGACAGGAAACGCCCCAAAACACAACGTGGACACATCAAATTTTTTTCAAGAAAACAGAGGTGTTTTTTGCAAAGTGCCTAGCTGTAGATTTTGGGCTCTAGCTAAGCCGGCACCTAGGGAAACCTACCAAACCTGTGCATTTTTTATAACTAGAGACCTAGGGGAATCCAAGATGGGGTGACTTGTGGGACTCTGACCAGGTTCTGTTACCCAGAATCCTTCGCAAACCTTAAAATTGCGCTAAAAAAACAAGTTTTCCTCACATTTCGGTGACAAAAAGTTCTGGAATCTGAGAGGAGCCACAAGTTTCCTTCCACCCAGCGTTTCCCCAAGTCTCCCGATAAAAATGATACCTCACTTGTGTGGGTAGGCCTAGCGCCTGTGACAGGAAACGCCCCAAAACACAACGTGGACACATCACATTTTTTTAAAGAAAACAGAGGTGTTTTTTGCAAAGTGCCTACCTGTAGATTTTGGCCTCTAGCTCAGCCGGCACCTAGGGAAACCTACCAAACCTGTGCATTTTTTAAAACTAGAGACCTAGGGGAATCCAAGATGGGGTGACTTGTGGGGCTCTGACCAGGTTCTGTTACCCAGAATCTTTTGCAAACCTCAACATTTGGCTAAAAAAAACAAGTTTTCCTCACATTTCGATGACAGAAAGTTCTGGAATCTGAGAGGAGCCACAAATGTCCGTCCACCAAGCGTTCCCCCAAGTCTCCCGATAAAAATGACACCTCACTTGTGTTGGTAGGCCTAGCGCCAGCGACAGGAAATGGCCCAAAACACAAAGTGGACACATCACATTTTTTCATAGAAAACAGTGCCTACCTGTGGATTTTGGCCTCTAGCTCAGCCGGCACCTAGGGAAACCTACCAAACCTGTGCATTTTTTATAACTAGAGACCTAGGGGAATCCAAGATGGGGTGACTTGTGGGGCTCTGACCAGGTTCTGTTACCCAGAATCTTTTGCAAACCTCAAAATTTGGCTAAAAAAAACAAGTTTTCCTCACATTTCGATGACAGAAAGTTCTGGAATCTGAGAGGAGCCACAAATGTCCTTCCACCAAGCGTTCCTCCAAGTCTCCCGATAAAAATGACACCTCACTTGTGTTGGTAGGCCTAGCGCCAGCGACAGGAAATGGCCCAAAACACAAAGTGGACACATCACATTTTTTCATAGAAAACAGTGCCTACCTGTGGATTTTGGCCTCTAGCTCAGCCGGCACCTAGGGAAACCTACCAAACCTGTGCATTTTTTATAACTAGAGACCTAGGGGAATCCAAGATGGGGTGACTTGTGGGACTCTGACCAGGTTCTGTTACCCAGAATCCTTCGCAAACCTTAAAATTTGGCTAAAAAAACAAGTTTTCCTCACATTTCGGTGACAGAAAGTTCTGGAATCTGAGAGGAGCCACAAGTTTCCTTCCACCCAGCGTTTCCCCAAGTCTCCCGATAAAAATAATACCTCACTTGTGTGGGTAGGCCTAGCGCACGTGACAGGAAACGCCCCAAAACACAACGTGGACACATCAAATTTTTTTCAAGAAAACAGAGGTGTTTTTTGCAAAGTGCCTAGCTGTAGATTTTGGGCTCTAGCTAAGCCGGCACCTAGGGAAACCTACCAAACCTGTGCATTTTTTATAACTAGAGACCTAGGGGAATCCAAGATGGGGTGACTTGTGGGACTCTGACCAGGTTCTGTTACCCAGAATCCTTCGCAAACCTTAAAATTGCGCTAAAAAAACAAGTTTTCCTCACATTTCGGTGACAAAAAGTTCTGGAATCTGAGAGGAGCCACAAGTTTCCTTCCACCCAGCGTTTCCCCAAGTCTCCCGATAAAAATGATACCTCACTTGTGTGGGTAGGCCTAGCGCCTGTGACAGGAAACGCCCCAAAACACAACGTGGACACATCACATTTTTTTAAAGAAAACAGAGGTGTTTTTTGCAAAGTGCCTACCTGTAGATTTTGGCCTCTAGCTCAGCCGGCACCTAGGGAAACCTACCAAACCTGTGCATTTTTGAAAACTAGAGACCTAGGGGAATCCAAGATGGGGTGACTTGTGGGGCTCTGACCAGGTTCTGTTACCCAGAATCTTTTGCAAACCTCAACATTTGGCTAAAAAAAACAAGTTTTCCTCACATTTCGATGACAGAAAGTTCTGGAATCTGAGAGGAGCCACAAATGTCCGTCCACCAAGCGTTCCCCCAAGTCTCCCGATAAAAATGACACCTCACTTGTGTTGGTAGGCCTAGCGCCAGCGACAGGAAATGGCCCAAAACACAAAGTGGACACATCACATTTTTTCATAGAAAACAGTGCCTACCTGTGGATTTTGGCCTCTAGCTCAGCCGGCACCTAGGGAAACCTACCAAACCTGTGCATTTTTTATAACTAGAGACCTAGGGGAATCCAAGATGGGGTGACTTGTGGGACTCTGACCAGGTTCTGTTACCCAGAATCCTTCGCAAACCTTAAAATTTGGCTAAAAAAACAAGTTTTCCTCACATTTCGGTGACAGAAAGTTCTGGAATCTGAGAGGAGCCACAAGTTTCCTTCCACCCAGCGTTTCCCCAAGTCTCCCGATAAAAATA
This sequence comes from Pleurodeles waltl, assembly GCF_031143425.1. Lineage (NCBI taxonomy): Eukaryota > Metazoa > Chordata > Amphibia > Caudata > Salamandridae > Pleurodeles > Pleurodeles waltl. The sequence goes on from NC_090442.1 coordinate 281,719,437, forward strand.
ATACCTCACTTGTGTGGGTAGGCCTAGCGCACGTGACAGGAAACGCCCCAAAACACAACGTGGACTCATCAAATTTTTTTAAAGAAAACAGAGGTGTTTTTTGCAAAGTGCCTAGCTGTAGATTTTGGGCTCTAGCTATGCCGGCACCTAGGGAAACCTACCAAACCTGTGCATTTTTTATAACTAGAGACCTAGGGGAATCCAAGATGGGGTGACTTGTGGGACTCTGACCAGGTTCTGTTACCCAGAATCCTTCGCAAACCTTAAAATTTGGCTAAAAAAACAAGTTTTCCTCACATTTCGGTGACAGAAAGTTCTGGAATCTGAGAGGAGCCACAAGTTTCCTTCCACCCAGCGTTTCCCCAAGTCTCCCGATAAAAATAATACCTCACTTGTGTGGGTAGGCCTAGCGCACGTGACAGGAAACGCCCCAAAACACAACGTGGACACATCAAATTTTTTTAAAGAAAACAGAGGTGTTTTTTGCAAAGTGCCTAGCTGTAGATTTTGGGCTCTAGCTAAGCCGGCACCTAGGGAAACCTACCAAACCTGTGCATTTTTTATAACTAGAGACCTAGGGGAATCCAAGATGGGGTGACTTGTGGGACTCTGACCAGGTTCTGTTACCCAGAATCCTTCGCAAACCTTAAAATTGCGCTAAAAAAACAAGTTTTCCTCACATTTCGGTGACAAAAAGTTCTGGAATCTGAGAGGAGCCACAAGTTTCCTTCCACCCAGCGTTTCCCCAAGTCTCCCGATAAAAATGATACCTCACTTGTGTGGGTAGGCCTAGCGCCTGTGACAGGAAACGCCCCAAAACACAACGTGGACACATCACATTTTTTTAAAGAAAACAGAGGTGTTTTTTGCAAAGTGCCTACCTGTAGATTTTGGCCTCTAGCTCAGCCGGCACCTAGGGAAACCTACCAAACCTGTGCATTTTTGAAAACTAGAGACCTAGGGGAATCCAAGATGGGGTGACTTGTGGGGCTCTGACCAGGTTCTGTTACCCAGAATCTTTTGCAAACCTCAACATTTGGCTAAAAAAAACAAGTTTTCCTCACATTTCGATGACAGAAAGTTCTGGAATCTGAGAGGAGCCACAAATGTCCTTCCACCAAGCGTTCCCCCAAGTCTCCCGATAAAAATGACACCTCACTTGTGTTGGTAGGCCTAGCGCCAGCGACAGGAAATGGCCCAAAACACAAAGTGGACACATCACATTTTTTCATAGAAAACAGTGCCTACCTGTGGATTTTGGCCTCTAGCTCAGCCGGCACCTAGGGAAACCTACCAAACCTGTGCATTTTTTATAACTAGAGACCTAGGGGAATCCAAGATGGGGTGACTTGTGGGACTCTGACCAGGTTCTGTTACCCAGAATCCTTCGCAAACCTTAAAATTTGGCTAAAAAAACAAGTTTTCCTCACATTTCGGTGACAGAAAGTTCTGGAATCTGAGAGGAGCCACAAGTTTCCTTCCACCCAGCGTTTCCCCAAGTCTCCCGATAAAAATAATACCTCACTTGTGTGGGTAGGCCTAGCGCACGTGACAGGAAACGCCCCAAAACACAACGTGGACACATCAAATTTTTTTTAAGAAAACAGAGGTGTTTTTTGCAAAGTGCCTAGCTGTAGATTTTGGGCTCTAGCTATGCCGGCACCTAGGGAAACCTACCAAACCTGTGCATTTTTTATAACTAGAGACCTAGGGGAATCCAAGATGGGGTGACTTGTGGGACTCTGACCAGGTTCTGTTACCCAGAATCCTTCGCAAACCTTAAAATTTGGCTAAAAAAACAAGTTTTCCTCACATTTCGGTGACAGAAAGTTCTGGAATCTGAGAGGAGCCACAAGTTTCCTTCCACCCAGCGTTTCCCCAAGTCTCCCGATAAAAATGATACCTCACTTGTGTGGGTAGGCCTAGCGCACGTGACAGGAAACGCCCCAAAACACAACGTGGACACATCAAATTTTTTTAAAGAAAACAGAGGTGTTTTTTGCAAAGTGCCTACCTGTAGATTTTGGCCTCTAGCTCAGCCGGCACCTAGGGAAACCTACGAAACCTGTGCATTTTTAAAAACTAGAGACCTAGGGGAATCCAAGATGGGGTGACTTGTGGGGCTCTGACCAGGTTCTGTTACCCAGAATCTTTTGCAAACCTCAAAATTTGGCTAAAAAAAACAAGTTTTCCTCACATTTCGATGACAGAAAGTTCTGGAATCTGAGAGGAGCCACAAATGTCCTACCACCAAGCGTTCCCCCAAGTCTCCCGATAAAAATGACACCTCACTTGTGTTGGTAGGCCTAGCGCCAGCGACAGGAAATGGCCCAAAACACAAAGTGGACACATCACATTTTTTCATAGAAAACAGTGCCTACCTGTGGATTTTGGCCTCTAGCTCAGCCGGCACCAAGGGAAACCTACCAAACCTGTGCATTTTTTATAACTAGAGACCTAGGGGAATCCAAGATGGGGTGACTTGTGGGACTCTGACCAGGTTCTGTTACCCAGAATCCTTCGCAAACCTTAAAATTTGGCTAAAAAAACAAGTTTTCCTCACATTTCGGTGACAGAAAGTTCTGGAATCTGAGAGGAGCCACAAGTTTCCTTCCACCCAGCGTTTCCCCAAGTCTCCCGATAAAAATAATACCTCACTTGTGTGGGTAGGCCTAGCGCACGTGACAGGAAACGCCCCAAAACACAACGTGGACACATCAAATTTTTTTAAAGAAAACAGAGGTGTTTTTTGCAAAGTGCCTAGCTGTAGATTTTGGGCTCTAGCTATGCCGGCACCTAGGGAAACCTACCAAACCTGTGCATTTTTTATAACTAGAGACCTAGGGGAATCCAAGATGGGGTGACTTGTGGGACTCTGACCAGGTTCTGTTACCCAGAATCATTCGCAAACCTTAAAATTTGGCTAAAAAAACAAGTTTTCCTCACATTTCGGTGACAGAAAGTTCTGGAATCTGAGAGGAGCCACAAGTTTCCTTCCACCCAGCGTTTCCCCAAGTCTCCCGATAAAAATAATACCTCACTTGTGTGGGTAGGCCTAGCGCACGTGACAGGAAACGCCCCAAAACACAACGTGGACACATCAAATTTTTTTAAAGAAAGCAGAGGTGTTTTTTGCAAAGTGCCTAGCTGTAGATTTTGGGCTCTAGCTAAGCCGGCACCTAGGGAAACCTACCAAACCTGTGCATTTTTTATAACTAGAGACCTAGGGGAATCCAAGATGGGGTGACTTGTGGGACTCTGACCAGGTTCTGTTACCCAGAATCCTTTGCAAACCTCAAAATTTGGCTAAAAAAAACACATTTTCCTCACATTTCGGTGACAGAAAGTTCTGGAATCTGAGAGGAGCCACAAATGTCCTTCCACCAAGCGTTCCCCCAAGTCTCCCGATAAAAATGACACCTCACTTGTGTTGGTAGGCCTAGCGCCAGCGACAGGAAATGGCCCAAAACACAAAGTGGACACATCACATTTTTTCATAGAAAACAGTGCCTACCTGTGGATTTTGGCCTCTAGCTCAGCCGGCACCTAGGGTAACCTACCAAACCTGTGCATTTTCTAAAACTAGAGACCTAGGGGAATCCAAGATGGGGTGACATGTGGGGCTCTGACCAGGTTCTGTTACCAAGAATCCTTTGCAAACCTCAACATTTGGCTAAAAAAAACACATTTTCCTCACATTTCGGAGACAGAAAGTTCTGGAATCTGAGAGGAGCCACAAATTTCCTTACACCCAGCGCTCCCCCAAGTCTCCCGATAAAAATGATACCTCACTTGTGTGGGTAGGCCTAGCGCCCGTGACAGGAAATGCCCCAAAACAGAACGTGGACACATCACACTTTTTTAAAGAAAACAGAGGTGTTTTTTGCAAAGTGCCTACCTGTAGATTTTGGGCTCTAGCTAAGCCGGCACCTGGGGAAACCTACCAAACCTGTGCATTTTTTTAAACTAGAGACCTAGGGGAATCCAAGATGGGGTGACTTGTGGGGCTCTGACCAGGATCTGTTACCCAGAATCCTTTGCAAACCTCAAAATTTGGCTAAAAAAACACGTTTTCCTCACATTTCGGTGACAGAAAGTTCTGGAATCTGAGAGGAGCCACAAGTTTCCTTCCACCCAGCGTTTCCCCAAGTCTGCCGATACAAATGATACCTCACTTGTGTGGGTAGGCCTAGCGCCCGTGACAGGAAACGCCCCAAAACACAACGTGGACACATCACATTTTTTTAAAGAAAACAGAGGTGTTTTTTTGCAAAGTGCCAACCTGTAGATTTTGGCCTCTAGCTCAGCCGGCACCTAGGGAAACCTACCAAACCTGTGCATTTTTGAAAACTAGAGACCTAGGGGAATCCAAGATGGGGTGACTTGTGGGGCTCTGACCAGGTTCTGTTACCCAGAAACTTTTGCAAACCTCAAAATTTGGCTAAAAAAAACAAGTTTTCCTCACATTTCGATGACAGAAAGTTCTGGAATCTGAGAGGAGCCACAAATGTCCTTCCACCAAGCGTTCCCCCAAGTCTCCCGATAAAAATGACACCTCACTTGTGTTGGTAGGCCTAGCGCCAGCGACAGGAAATGGCCCAAAACACAAAGTGGACACATCACATTTTTTCATAGAAAACAGTGCCTACCTGTGGATTTTGGCCTCTAGCTCAGCCGGCACCTAGGGAAACCTACCAAACCTGTGCATTTTTTATAACTAGAGACCTAGGGGAATCCAAGATGGGGTGACTTGTGGGACTCTGACCAGGTTCTGTTACCCAGAATCCTTCGCAAACCTTAAAATTGCGCTAAAAAAACAAGTTTTCCTCACATTTCGGTGACAAAAAGTTCTGGAATCTGAGAGGAGCCACAAGTTTCCTTCCACCCAGCGTTTCCCCAAGTCTCCCGATAAAAATGATACCTCACTTGTGTGGGTAGGCCTAGCGCCTGTGACAGGAAACGCCCCAAAACACAACGTGGACACATCACATTTTTTTAAAGAAAACAGAGGTGTTTTTTGCAAAGTGCCTAGCTGTAGATTTTGGGCTCTAGCTAAGCCGGCACCTAGGGAAACCTACCAAACCTGTGCATTTTTTATAACTAGAGACCTAGGGGAATCCAAGATGGGGTGACTTGTGGGACTCTGACCAGGTTCTGTTACCCAGAATCCTTCGCAAACCTTAAAATTTGGCTAAAAAAACAAGTTTTCCTCACATTTCGGTGACAGAAAGTTCTGGAATCTGAGAGGAGCCACAAGTTTCCTTCCACCCAGCGTTTCCCCAAGTCTCCCGATAAAAATGACACCTCACTTGTGTTGGTAGGCCTAGCGCCAGCGACAGGAAATGGCCCAAAACACAAAGTGGACACATCACATTTTTTCATAGAAAACAGTGCCTACCTGTGGATTTTGGCCTCTAGCTCAGCCGGCACCTAGGGAAATCTACCAAACCTGTGCATTTTTTATAACTAGAGACCTAGGGGAATCCAAGATGGGGTGACTTGTGGGACTCTGACCAGGTTCTGTTACCCAGAATCCTTCGCAAACCTTAAAATTTGGCTAAAAAAACAAGTTTTCCTCACATTTCGGTGACAGAAAGTTCTGGAATCTGAGAGGAGCCACAAGTTTCCTTCCACCCAGCGTTTCCCCAAGTCTCCCGATAAAAATAATACCTCACTTGTGTGGGTAGGCCTAGCGCACGTGACAGGAAACGCCCCAAAACACAACGTGGACACATCAAATTTTTTTAAAGAAAACAGAGGTGTTTTTTGCAAAGTGCCTAGCTGTAGATTTTGGGCTCTAGCTAAGCCGGCACCTAGGGAAACCTACCAAACCTGTGCATTTTTTATAACTAGAGACCTAGGGGAATCCAAGATGGGGTGACTTGTGGGACTCTGACCAGGTTCTGTTACCCAGAATCCTTCGCAAACCTTAAAATTGCGCTAAAAAAACAAGTTTTCCTCACATTTCGGTGACAAAAAGTTCTGGAATCTGAGAGGAGCCACAAGTTTCCTTCCACCCAGCGTTTCCCCAAGTCTCCCGATAAAAATGATACCTCACTTGTGTGGGTAGGCCTAGCGCCTGTGACAGGAAACGCCCCAAAACACAACGTGGACACATCACATTTTTTTAAAGAAAACAGAGGTGTTTTTTGCAAAGTGCCTAGCTGTAGATTTTGGGCTCTAGCTAAGCCGGCACCTAGGGAAACCTACCAAACCTGTGCATTTTTTATAACTAGAGACCTAGGGGAATCCAAGATGGGGTGACTTGTGGGACTCTGACCAGGTTCTGTTACCCAGAATCCTTCGCAAACCTTAAAATTTGGCTAAAAAAACAAGTTTTCCTCACATTTCGGTGACAGAAAGTTCTGGAATCTGAGAGGAGCCACAAGTTTCCTTCCACCCAGCGTTTCCCCAAGTCTCCCGATAAAAATGATACCTCACTTGTGTGGGTAGGCCTAGCGCACGTGACAGGAAACGCCCCAAAACACAACGTGGACACATCAATTTTTTTTAAAGAAAACAGAGGTGTTTTTTGCAAAGTGCCTACCTGTGGATTTTAGCCTCTAGCTCAGCCGGCACCTAGGGAAACCTACCAAACCTGTGCATTTTTTATAACTAGAGACCTAGGGGAATCCAAGATGGGGTGACTTGTGGGACTCTGACCAGGTTCTGTTACCCAGAATCCTTCGCAAACCTTAAAATTTGGCTAAAAAAAACAAGTTTTCCTCACATTTTGATCACAGAAAGTTCTGGAATCTGAGAGGAGCCACAAGTTTCCTTCCACCCAGCGTTTCCCCAGGTCTCCCGATAAAAATAATACCTCACTTGTGTGGGTAGGCCTAGCGCACGTGACAGGAAACGCCCCAAAACACAACGTGGACACATCAATTTTTTTTAAAGAAAACAGAGGTGTTTTTTGCAAAGTGCCTAGCTGTAGATTTTGGGCTCTAGCTATGCCGGCACCTAGGGAAACCTACCAAACCTGTGCATTTTTTATAACTAGAGACCTAGGGGAATCCAAGATGGGGTGACTTGTGGGACTCTGACCCGGTTCTGTTACCCAGAATCCTTCGCAAACCTTAAAATTTGGCTAAAAAAACAAGTTTTCCTCAAATTTCGGTGACAGAAAGTTCTGGAATCTGAGAGGAGCCACAAGTTTCCTTCCACCCAGCGTTTCCCCAAGTCTCCCGATAAAAATAATACCTCACTTGTGTGGGTAGGCCTAGCGCACGTGACAGGAAACGCCCCAAAACACAACGTGGACACATCAAATTTTTTTAAAGAAAGCAGAGGTGTTTTTTGCAAAGTGCCTAGCTGTAGATTTTGGGCTCTAGCTAAGCCGGCACCTAGGGAAACCTACCAAACCTGTGCATTTTTTTAAACTAGAGACCTAGGGGAATCCAAGATGGGGTGACTTGTGGGGCTCTGACCAGGATCTGTTACCCAGAATCCTTTGCAAACCTCAAAATTTGGCTAAAAAAACACGTTTTCCTCACATTTCGGTGACAGAAAGTTCTGGAATCTGAGAGGAGCCACAAGTTTCCTTCCACCCAGCGTTTCCCCAAGTCTGCCGATACAAATGATACCTCACTTGTGTGGGTAGGCCTAGCGCCTGTGACAGGAAACGCCCCAAAACACAACGTGGACACATCACATTTTTTTAAAGAAAACAGAGGTGTTTTTTGCAAAGTGCCTAGCTGTAGATTTTGGGCTCTAGCTAAGCCGGCACCTAGGGAAACCTACCAAACCTGTGCATTTTTTATAACTAGAGACCTAGGGGAATCCAAGATGGGGTGACTTGTGGGACTCTGACCAGGTTCTGTTACCCAGAATCCTTCGCAAACCTTAAAATTTGGCTAAAAAAACAAGTTTTCCTCACATTTCGGTGACAGAAAGTTCTGGAATCTGAGAGGAGCCACAAGTTTCCTTCCACCCAGCGTTTCCCCAAGTCTCCCGATAAAAATGATACCTCACTTGTGTGGGTAGGCCTAGCGCACGTGACAGGAAACGCCCCAAAACACAACGTGGACACATCAAATTTTTTTAAAGAAAACAGAGGTGTTTTTTGCAAAGTGCCTACCTGTAGATTTTGGCCTCTAGCTCAGCCGGCACCTAGGGAAACCTACCAAACCTGTGCATTTTTGAAAACTAGAGACCTAGGGGAATCCAAGATGGGGTGACTTGTGGGGCTCTGACCAGGTTCTGTTACCCAGAATCTTTTGCAAACCTCAAAATTTGGCTAAAAAAAACAAGTTTTCCTCACATTTCGATCACAGAAAGTTCTGGAATCTGAGAGGAGCCACAAATGTCCTTCCACCAAGCGTTCCCCCAAGTCTCCCGATAAAAATGACACCTCACTTGTGTTGGTAGGCCTAGCGCCAGCGACAGGAAATGGCCCAAAACACAAAGTGGACACATCACATTTTTTCATAGAAAACAGTGCCTACCTGTGGATTTTGGCCTCTAGCTCAGCCGGCACCTAGGGAAACCTACCAAACCTGTGCATTTTTTATAACTAGAGACCTAGGGGAATCCAAGATGGGGTGACTTGTGGGACTCTGACCAGGTTCTGTTACCCAGAATCCTTCGCAAACCTTAAAATTTGGCTAAAAAAACAAGTTTTCCTCACATTTCGGTGACAGAAAGTTCTGGAATCTGAGAGGAGCCACAAGTTTCCTTCCACCCAGCGTTTCCCCAAGTCTCCCGATAAAAATAATACCTCACTTGTGTGGGTAGGCCTAGCGCACGTGACAGGAAACGCCCCAAAACACAACGTGGACACATCAAATTTTTTTAAAGAAAACAGAGGTGTTTTTTGCAAAGTGCCTAGCTGTAGATTTTGGGCTCTAGCTATGCCGGCACCTAGGGAAACCTACCAAACCTGTGCATTTTTTATAACTAGAGACCTAGGGGAATCCAAGATGGGGTGACTTGTGGGACTCTGACCAGGTTCTGTTACCCAGAATCCTTCGCAAACCTTAAAATTTGGCTAAAAAAACAAGTTTTCCTCACATTTCGGTGACAGAAAGTTCTGGAATCTGAGAGGAGCCACAAGTTTCCTTCCACCCAGCGTTTCCCCAAGTCTGCCGATACAAATGATACCTCACTTGTGTGGGTAGGCCTAGCGCCTGTGACAGGAAACGCCCCAAAACACAACGTGGACACATCACATTTTTTTAAAGAAAACAGAGGTGTTTTTTGCAAAGTGCCTAGCTGTAGATTTTGGGCTCTAGCCAAGCCGGCACCTAGGGAAACCTACCAAACCTGTGCATTTTTTATAACTAGAGACCTAGGGGAATCCAAGATGGGGTGACTTGTGGGACTCTGACCAGGTTCTGTTACCCAGAATCCTTCGCAAACCTTAAAATTTGGCTAAAAAAACAAGTTTTCCTCACATTTCGGTGACAGAAAGTTCTGGAATCTGAGAGGAGCCACAAGTTTCCTTCCACCCAGCGTTTCCCCAAGTCTCCCGATAAAAATGATACCTCACTTGTGTGGGTAGGCCTAGCGCAGGTGACAGGAAACGCCCCAAAACACAACGTGGACACATCACATTTTTTTAAAGAAAACAGAGGTGTTTTTTGCAAAGTGCCTACCTGTAGATTTTGGCCTCTAGCTCAGCCGGCACCTAGGGAAACCTACCAAACCTGTGCATTTTTGAAAACTAGAGACCTAGGGGAATCCAAGATGGGGTGACTTGTGGGGCTCTGACCAGGTTCTGTTACCCAGAATCTTTTGCAAACCTCAAAATTTGGCTAAAAAAAACAAGTTTTCCTCACATTTCGATCACAGAAAGTTCTGGAATCTGAGAGGAGCCACAAATGTCCTTCCACCAAGCGTTCCCCCAAGTCTCCCGATAAAAATGACACATCACTTGTGTTGGTAGGCCTAGCGCCAGCGACAGGAAATGGCCCAAAACACAAAGTGGACACATCACATTTTTTCATAGAAAACAGTGCCTACGTGTGGATTTTGGCCTCTAGCTCAGCCGGCACCTAGGGTAACCTACCAAACCTGTGCATTTTCTAAAACTAGAGACCTAGGGGAATCCAAGATGGGGTGACATGTGGGGCTCTGACCAGGTTCTGTTACCAAGAATCCTTTGCAAACCTCAAAATTTGGCTAAAAAAAACACATTTTCCTCACATTTCAGTGACAGAAAGTTCTGGAATCTGAGAGGAGCCACAAATTTCCTTACACCCAGCGCTCCCCCAAGTCTCCCGATAAAAATGATACCTCACTTGTGTGGGTAGGCCTAGCGCCCGTGACAGGAAATGCCCCAAAACAGAACGTGGACACATCACACTTTTTTAAAGAAAACAGAGGTGTTTTTTGCAAAGTGCCTACCTGTAGATTTTGGGCTCTAGCTAAGCCGGCACCTAGGGAAACCTACCAAACCTGTGCATTTTTTTAAACTAGAGACCTAGGGGAATCCAAGATGGGGTGACTTGTGGGGCTCTGACCAGGATCTGTTACCCAGAATCCTTTGCAAACCTCAAAATTTGGCTAAAAAAACACGTTTTCCTCACATTTCGGTGACAGAAAGTTCTGGAATCTGAGAGGAGCCACAAGTTTCCTCCCACCCAGCGTTTCCCCAAGTCTGCCGATAAAAATGATACCTCACTTGTGTGGGTAGGCCTAGCGCCCGTGACAGGAAACGCCCCAAAACACAACGTGGACACATCACATTTTTTTAAAGAAAACAGAGGTGTTTTTTGCAAAGTGCCTACCTGTAGATTTTGGCCTCTAGCTCAGCCGGCACCTAGGGAAACCTACCAAACCTGTGCATTTTTTTAAACTAGAGACCTAGGGGAATCCAAGATGGGGTGACTTGTGGGAGTCTGACCAGGTTCTGTTACCCAGAATCCTTCGCAAACCTTAAAATATGGCTAAAAAAACACATTTTCCTCACATTTCGGTGACAGAAAGTTCTGGAATCTGAGAGGAGCCACAAATTTCCTTCCACCCAGCGTTCCCCCAAGTCTCCCTATAAAAATGATACCTCACTTGTGTGGGTAGGCCTAGCGCCTGTGACAGGAAACGCCCCAAAACACAACGTGGACACATCACATTTTTTTAAAGAAAACAGAGGTGTTTTTTGCAAAGTGCCTAGCTGTAGATTTTGGGCTCTAGCTAAGCCAGCACCTAGGGAAACCTACCAAACCTGTGCATTTTTTATAACTAGAGACCTAGGGGAATCCAAGATGGGGTGACTTGTGGGACTCTGACCAGGTTCTGTTACCCAGAATCCTTCGCAAACCTTAAAATTTGGCTAAAAAAACAAGTTTTCCTCACATTTCGGTGACAGAAAGTTCTGGAATCTGAGAGGAGCCACAAGTTTCCTTCCACCCAGCGTTTCCCCAAGTCTCCCGATAAAAATAATACCTCACTTGTGTGGGTAGGCCTAGCGCACGTGACAGGAAACGCCCCAAAACACAACGTGGACACATCAATTTTTTTTAAAGAAAACAGAGGTGTTTTTTGCAAAGTGCCTAGCTGTAGATTTTGGGCTCTAGCTATGCCGGCACCTAGGGAAACCTACCAAACCTGTGCATTTTTTATAACTAGAGACCTAGGGGAATCCAAGATGGGGTGACTTGTGGGACTCTGACCAGGTTCTGTTACCCAGAATCCTTCGCAAACCTTAAAATTTGGCTAAAAAAACAAGTTTTCCTCACATTTCGGTGACAGAAAGTTCTGGAATCTGAGAGGAGCCACAAGTTTCCTTCCACCCAGCGTTTCCCCAAGTCTCCCGATAAAAATAATACCTCACTTGTGTGGGTAGGCCTAGCGCACGTGACAGGAAACGCCCCAAAACACAACGTGGACACATCAATTTTTTTTAAAGAAAGCAGAGGTGTTTTTTGCAAAGTGCCTAGCTGTAGATTTTGGGCTCTAGCTAAGCCGGCACCTAGGGAAACCTACCAAACCTGTGCATTTTTTTAAACTAGAGACCTAGGGGAATCCAAGATGGGGTGACTTGTGGGGCTCTGAGCAGGATCTGTTACCCAGAATCCTTTGCAAACCTCAAAATTTGGCTAAAAAAACACGTTTTCCTCACATTTCGGTGACAGAAAGTTCTGGAATCTGAGAGGAGCCACAAGTTTCCTTCCACCCAGCGTTTCCCCAAGTCTGCCGATACAAATGATACCTCACTTGTGTGGGTAGGCCTAGCGCCTGTGACAGGAAACGCCCCAAAACACAACGTGGACACATCACATTTTTTTAAAGAAAACAGAGGTGTTTTTTGCAAAGTGCCTAGCTGTAGATTTTGGGCTCTAGCTAAGCCGGCACCTAGGGAAACCTACCAAACCTGTGCATTTTTTATAACTAGAGACCTAGGGGAATCCAAGATGGGGTGACTTGTGGGACTCTGACCAGGTTCTGTTACCCAGAATCCTTCGCAAAACTTAAAATTTGGCTAAAAAAACAAGTTTTCCTCACATTTCGGTGACAGAAAGTTCTGGAATCTGAGAGGAGCCACAAGTTTCCTTCCACCCAGCGTTCCCCCAAGTCTCCCGATAAAAATGATACCTCACTTGTGTGGGTAGGCCTAGCGCACGTGACAGGAAACGCCCCAAAACACAACGTGGACACATCAAATTTTTTTAAAGAAAACAGAGGTGTTTTTTGCAAAGTGCCTACCTGTAGATTTTGGCCTCTAGCTCAGCCGGCACCTAGGGAAACCTACCAAACCTGTGCATTTTTGAAAACTAGAGACCTAGGGGAATCCAAGAAGGGGTGACTTGTGGGGCTCTGACCAGGTTCTGTTACCCAGAATCTTTTGCAAACCTCAAAATTTGGCTAAAAAAAACAAGTTTTCCTCACATTTCGATCACAGAAAGTTCTGGAATCTGAGAGGAGCCACAAATGTCCTTCCACCAAGCGTTCCCCCAAGTCTCCCGATAAAAATGACACCTCACTTGTGTTGGTAGGCCTAGCGCCAGCGACAGGAAATGGCCCAAAACACAAAGTGGACACATCACATTTTTTCATAGAAAACAGTGCCTACCTGTGGATTTTGGCCTCTAGCTCAGCCGGCACCTAGGGAAACCTACCAAACCTGTGCATTTTTTATAACTAGAGACCTAGGGGAATCCAAGATAGGGTGACTTGTGGGACTCTGACCAGGTTCTGTTACCCAGAATCCTTCGCAAACCTTAAAATTTGGCTAAAAAAACAAGTTTTCCTCACATTTCGGTGACAGAAAGTTCTGGAATCTGAGAGGAGCCACAAGTTTCCTTCCACCCAGCGTTTCCCCAAGTCTCCCGATAAAAATAATACCTCACTTGTGTGGGTAGGCCTAGCGCACGTGACAGGAAACGCCCCAAAACACAACGTGGACACATCAAATTTTTTTAAAGAAAACAGAGGTGTTTTTTGCAAAGTGCCTAGCTGTAGATTTTGGGCTCTAGCTATGCCGGCACCTAGGGAAACCTACCAAACCTGTGCATTTTTTATAACTAGAGACCTAGGGGAATCCAAGATGGGGTGACTTGTGGGACTCTGACCAGGTTCTGTTACCCAGAATCCTTCGCAAACCTTAACATTTGGCTAAAAAAACAAGTTTTCCTCACATTTCGGTGACAGAAAGTTCTGGAATCTGAGAGGAGCCACAAGTTTCCTTCCACCCAGCGTTTCCCCAAGTCTGCCGATACAAATGATACCTCACTTGTGTGGGTAGGCCTAGCGCCTGTGACAGGAAACGCCCCAAAACACAACGTGGACACATCACATTTTTTTAAAGAAAACAGAGGTGTTTTTTGCAAAGTGCCTAGCTGTAGATTTTGGGCTCTAGCTAAGCCGGCACCAAGGGAAACCTACCAAACCTGTGCATTTTTTATAACTAGAGACCTAGGGGAATCCAAGATGGGGTGACTTGTGGGACTCTGACCAGGTTCTGTTACCCAGAATCCTTCGCAAACCTTAAAATTTGGCTAAAAAAACAAGTTTTCCTCACATTTCGGTGACAGAAAGTTCTGGAATCTGAGAGGAGCCACAAGTTTCCTTCCACCCAGCGTTTCCCCAAGTCTCCCGATAAAAATGATACCTCACTTGTGTGGGTAGGCCTAGCGCACGTGACAGGAAACGCCCCAAAACACAACGTGGACACATCAAATTTTTTTAAAGAAAACAGAGGTGTTTTTTGCAAAGTGCCTACCTGTAGATTTTGGCCTCTAGCTCAGCCGGCACCTAGGGAAACCTACCAAACCTGTGCATTTTTGAAAACTAGAGACCTAGGGGAATCCAAGATGGGGTGACTTGTGGGGCTCTGACCAGGTTCTGTTACCCAGAATCTTTTGCAAACCTCAAAATTTGGCTAAAAAAAACAAGTTTTCCTCACATTTCGATCACAGAAAGTTCTGGAATCTGAGAGGAGCCACAAATGTCCTTCCACCAAGCGTTCCCCCAAGTCTCCCGATAAAAATGACACCTCACTTGTGTTGGTAGGCCTAGCGCCAGCGACAGGAAATGGCCCAAAACACAAAGTGGACACATCACATTTTTTCATAGAAAACAGTGCCTACCTGTGGATTTTGGCCTCTAGCTCAGCCGGCACCTAGGGTAACCTACCAAACCTGTGCATTTTCTAAAACAAGAGACCTAGGGGAATCCAAGATGGGGTGACATGTGGGGCTCTGACCAGGTTCTGTTACCAAGAATCCTTTGCAAACCTCAAAATTTGGCTAAAAAAAACACATTTTCCTCACATTTCGGTGACAGAAAGTTCTGGAATCTGAGAGGAGCCACAAATTTCCTTACACCCAGCGCTCCCCCAAGTCTCCCGATAAGAATGATACCTCACTTGTGAGGGTAGGCCTAGCGCCCGTGACAGGAAATGCCCCAAAACAGAACGTGGACACATCACACTTTTTTAAAGAAAACAGAGGTGTTTTTTGCAAAGTGCCTACCTGTAGATTTTGGGCTCTAGCTAAGCCGGCACCTAGGGAAACCTACCAAACCTGTGCATTTTTTTAAACTAGAGACCTAGGGGAATCCAAGATGGGGTGACTTGTGGGGCTCTGACCAGGATCTGTTACCCAGAATCCTTTGCAAACCTCAAAATTTGGCTAAAAAAACACGTTTTCCTCACATTTCGGTGACAGAAAGTTCTGGAATCTGAGAGGAGCCACAAGTTTCCTCCCACCCAGCGTTTCCCCAAGTCTGCCGATAAAAATGATACCTCACTTGTGTGGGTAGGCCTAGCGCCCGTGACAGGAAACGCCCCAAAACACAACGTGGACACATCACATTTTTTTAAAGAAAACAGAGGTGTTTTTTGCAAAGTGCCTACCTGTAGATTTTGGCCTCTAGCTCAGCCGGCACCTAGGGAAACCTAACAAACCTGTGCATTTTTTTAAACTAGAGACCTAGGGGAATCCAAGATGGGGTGACTTGTGGGAGTCTGACCAGGTTCTGTTACCCAGAATCCTTCGCAAACCTTAAAATATGGCTAAAAAAACACATTTTCCTCACATTTCGGTGACAGAAAGTTCTGGAATCTGAGAGGAGCCACAAATTTCCTTCCACCCAGCGTTCCCCCAAGTCTCCCTATAAAAATGATACCTCACTTGTGTGGGTAGGCCTAGCGCCTGTGACAGGAAACGCCCCAAAACACAACGTGGACACATCACATTTTTTTAAAGAAAACAGAGGTGTTTTTTGCAAAGTGCCTAGCTGTAGATTTTGGGCTCTAGCTAAGCCAGCACCTAGGGAAACCTACCAAACCTGTGCATTTTTTATAACTAGAGACCTAGGGGAATCCAAGATGGGGTGACTTGTGGGACTCTGACCAGGTTCTGTTACCCAGAATCCTTCGCAAACCTTAAAATTTGGCTAAAAAAACAAGTTTTCCTCACATTTCGGTGACAGAAAGTTCTGGAATCTGAGAGGAGCCACAAGTTTCCTTCCACCCAGCGTTTCCCCAAGTCTCCCGATAAAAATGATACCTCACTTGTGTGGGTAGGCCTAGCGCACGTGACAGGAAACGCCCCAAAACACAACGTGGACACATCAACTTTTTTTAAAGAAAACAGAGGTGTTTTTTGCAAAGTGCCTACCTGTAGATTTTGGCCTCTAGCTCAGCCGGCAACTAGGGAAACCTACCAAACCTGTGCATTTTTGAAAACTAGAGACCTAGGGGAATCCAAGATGGGGTGACTTGTGGGGCTCTGACCAGGTTCTGTTACCCAGAATCTTTTGCAAACCTCAAAATTTGGCTAAAAAAAACAAGTTTTCCTCACATTTCGATGACAGAAAGTTCTGGAATCTGAGAGGAGCCACAAATGTCCTTCCACCAAGCGTTTCCCCAAGTCTCCCGATAAAAATGACACCTCACTTGTGTTGGTAGGCCTAGCGCCAGCGACAGGAAATGGCCCAAAACACAAAGTGGACACATCACATTTTTTCATAGAAAACAGTGCCTACCTGTGGATTTTGGCCTCTAGCTCAGCCGGCACCTAGGGTAACCTACCAAACCTGTGCATTTTCTAAAAATAGAGACCTAGGGGAATCCAAGATGGGGTGACATGTGGGGCTCTGACCAGGTTCTGTTACCAAGAATCCTTTGCAAACCTCAAAATTTGGCTAAAAAAAACACATTTTCCTCACATTTCGGTGACAGAAAGTTCTGGAATCTGAGAGGAGCCACAAATTTCCTTACACCCAGCGCTCCCCAAAGTCTCCCGATAAAAATTATACCTCACTTGTGTGGGTAGGCCTAGCGCCCGTGACAGGAAATGCCCCAAAACAGAACGTGGACACATCACACTTTTTTAAAGAAAACAGAGGTGTTTTTTGCAAAGTGCCTACCTGTAGATTTTGGGCTCTAGCTAAGCCGGCACCTAGGGAAACCTACCAAACCTGTGCATTTTTTTAAACTAGAGACCTAGGGGAATCCAAGATGGGGTGACTTGTGGGGCTCTGACCAGGATCTGTTACCCAGAATCCTTTGCAAACCTCAAAATTTGGCGAAAAAAACACGTTTTCCTCACATTTCGGTGACAGAAAGTTCTGGAATCTGAGAGGAGCCACAAGTTTCCTTCCACCCAGCGTTTCCCCAAGTCTGCCGATACAAATGATACCTCACTTGTGTGGGTAGGCCTAGCGCCCGTGACAGGAAACGCCCCAAAACACAACGTGGACACATCACATTTTTTTAAAGAAAACAGAGGTGTTTTTTGCAAAGTGCCTTCCTGTAGATTTTGGCCTCTAGCTCAGCCGGCACCTAGGGAAACCTACCAAACCTGTGCATTTTTGAAAACTAGAGACCTAGGGGAATCCAAGATGGGGTGACTTGTGGGGCTCTGACCAGGTTCTGTTACCCAGAATCTTTTGCAAACCTCAAAATTTGGCTAAAAAAAACAAGTTTTCCTCACATTTCGATGACAGAAAGTTCTGGAATCTGAGAGGAGCCACAAATTTCCTTACACCCAGCGCTCCCCAAAGTCTCCCGATAAAAATTATACCTCACTTGTGTGGGTAGGCCTAGCGCCCGTGACAGGAAATGCCCCAAAACAGAACGTGGACACATCACACTTTTTTAAAGAAAACAGAGGTGTTTTTTGCAAAGTGCCTACCTGTAGATTTTGGGCTCTAGCTAAGCCGGCACCTAGGGAAAACTACCAAACCTGTGCATTTTTTTAAACTAGAGACCTAGGGGAATCCAAGATGGGGTGACTTGTGGGGCTCTGACCAGGATCTGTTACCCAGAATCCTTTGCAAACCTCAAAATTTGGCGAAAAAAACACGTTTTCCTCACATTTCGGTGACAGAAAGTTCTGGAATCTGAGAGGAGCCACAAGTTTCCTTCCACCCAGCGTTTCCCCAAGTCTGCCGATACAAATGATACCTCACTTGTGTGGGTAGGCCTAGCGCCCGTGACAGGAAACGCCCCAAAACACAACGTGGACACATCACATTTTTTTAAAGAAAACAGAGGTGTTTTTTGCAAAGTGCCTTCCTGTAGATTTTGGCCTCTAGCTCAGCCGGCACCTAGGGAAACCTACCAAACCTGTGCATTTTTGAAAACTAGAGACCTAGGGGAATCCAAGATGGGGTGACTTGTGGGGCTCTGACCAGGTTCTGTTACCCAGAATCTTTTGCAAACCTCAAAATTTGGCTAAAAAAAACAAGTTTTCCTCACATTTCGATGACAGAAAGTTCTGGAATCTGAGAGGAGCCACAAATGTCCTTCCACCAAGCGTTCCCCCAAGTCTCCCGATAAAAATGACACCTCACTTGTGTTGGTAGGCCTAGCGCCAGCGACTGGAAATGGCCCAAAACACAAAGTGGACACATCACATTTTTTCATAGAAAACAGTGCCTACCTGTGGATTTTGGCCTCTAGCTCAGCCGGCACCTAGGGAAACCTACCAAACCTGTGCATTTTTTATAACTAGAGACCTAGGGGAATCCAAGATGGGGTGACTTGTGGGACTCTGACCAGGTTCTGTTACCCAGAATCCTTCGCAAACCTTAAAATGTGGCTAAAAAAACAAGTTTTCCTCACATTTCGGTGACAGAAAGTTCTGGAATCTGAGAGGAGCCACAAGTTTCCTTCCACCCAGCGTTTCCCCAAGTCTCCCGATAAAAATAATACCTCACTTGTGTGGGTAGGCCTAGCGCACGTGACAGGAAACGCCCCAAAACACAACGTGGACACATCAAATTTTTTTAAAGAAAACAGAGGTGTTTTTTGCAAAGTGCCTAGCTGTAGATTTTGGGCTCTAGCTATGCCGGCACCTAGGGAAACCTACCAAACCTGTGCATTTTTTATAACTAGAGACCTAGGGGAATCCAAGATGGGGTGACTTGTGGGACTCTGACCAGGTTCTGTTACCCAGAATCCTTCGCAAACCTTAAAATTGCGCTAAAAAAACAAGTTTTCCTCACATTTCGGTGACAAAAAGTTCTGGAATCTGAGAGGAGCCACAAGTTTCCTTCCACCCAGCGTTTCCCCAAGTCTCCCGATAAAAATGATACCTCACTTGTGTGGGTAGGCCTAGCGCACGTGACAGGAAACGCCCCAAAACACAACGTGGACACATCAAATTTTTTTAAAGAAAACAGAGGTGTTTTTTGCAAAGTGCCTACCTGTAGATTTTGGCCTCTAGCTCAGCCGGCACCTAGGGAAACCTACCAAACCTGTGCATTTTTGAAAACTAGAGACCTAGGGGAATCCAAGATGGGGTGACTTGTGGGGCTCTGACCAGGTTCTGTTACCCAGAATCTTTTGCAAACCTCAAAATTTGGCTAAAAAAAACAAGTTTTCCTCACATTTCGATGACAGAAAGTTCTGGAATCTGAGAGGAGCCACAAATGTCCTTCCACCAAGCGTTCCCCCAAGTCTCCCGATAAAAATGACACCTCACTTGTGTTGGTAGGCCTAGCGCCAGCGACAGGAAATGGCCCAAAACACAAAGTGGACACATCACATTTTTTCATAGAAAACAGTGCCTACCTGTGGATTTTGGCCTCTAGCTCAGCCGGCACCTAGGGAAACCTACCAAACCTGTGCATTTTTTATAACTAGAGACCTAGGGGAATCCAAGATGGGGTGACTTGTGGGACTCTGACCAGGTTCTGTTACCCAGAATCCTTCGCAAACCTTAAAATTTGGCTAAAAAAACAAGTTTTCCTCACATTTCGGTGACAGAAAGTTCTGGAATCTGAGAGGAGCCACAAGTTTCCTTCCACCCAGCGTTTCCCCAAGTCTCCCGATAAAAATGATACCTCACTTGTGTGGGTAGGCCTAGCGCACGTGACAGGAAACGCCCCAAAACACAACGTGGACACATCAATTTGTTTTAAAGAAAACAGAGGTGTTTTTTGCAAAGTGCCTACCTGTAGATTTTGGCCTCTAGCTCAGCCGGCACCTAGGGAAACCTACCAAACCTGTGCATTTTTTAAAACTAGAGACCTAGGGGAATCCAAGATGGGGTGACTTGTGGGGCTCTGACCAGGTTCTGTTACCCAGAATCTTTTGCAAACCTCAAAATGTGGCAAAAAAAACACGTTTTCCTCACATTTCGGTGACAGAAAGTTCTGGAATCTGAGAGGAGCCACAAATGTCCTTCCACCAAGCGTTCCCCCAAGTCTCCCGATACAAATGACACCTCACTTGTGTTGGTAGGCCTAGCGCCCGCGACAGGAAATGGCCCAAAACACAAAGTGGACACATCACATTTTTTCATAGAAAACAGTGCCTACCTGTGGATTTTGGCCTCTAGCTCAGCCGGCACATGGGGAAACCTAGCAAACCAGCGCATTTATGAAAACTAAAAACCCAGGGGAATCCAAGATGGGGTGACTTGTGGGCCTCTGACCAGGTTCTGTTACCCAGAATCCTTTGCAAACCTCAAAATTTGGCTAAACAAAACACGTTTTCCCCACATTTCGGTGACAGAAAGTTCTGGAATCTGAGAGGAGCCACAAGTTTCCTTCCACCCAGCGTTTCCTCAAGTCTCCCGATAAAAATGATACCTCACTTGTGTGGGTAGGCCTAGCGCCTGTGACAGGAAATGCCCCAAAACACAACGTGGACACATCACATTTTTTTAAAGAAAACAGAGGTGTTTTTTGCAAAGTGCCTAGCTGTAGATTTTGGGCTCTAGCTAAGCCGGCACCTAGGGAAACCTACCAAACCTGTGCATTTTTTTAAACTAGAGACCTAGGGGAATCCAAGATGGGGTGACTTGTGGGACTCTGACCAGGTTCTGTTACCCAGAATCCTTCGCAAACCTTAAAATATGGCTAAAAAAACACATTTTCCTCACATTTCGGTGACAGAAAGTTCTGGAATCTGAGAGGAGCCACAAATTTCCTTCCACCCAGCGTTCCCCCAAGTCTCCCGATAAAAATGATACCTCACTTGTGTGGGTAGGCCTAGCGCCCGTGACAGGAAACGCTTCAAAACACAACGTGGACACTTCACACTTTTTTAAAGAAAACAGAGGTGTTTTTTGCAAAGTGCCTAGCTGTAGATTTTGGGCTCTAGCTAAGCCGGCACCTAGGGAAACCTACCAAACCTGTGCATTTTTTAAAACTAGAGACCTAGGGGAATCCAAGATGGGGTGACTTGTGGGGCTCTGACCAGGTTCTGTTACCCAGAATCTTTTGCAAACCTCAAAATTTGGCTAAAAAAAACAAGTTTTCCTCACATTTCGATGACAGAAAGTTCTGGAATCTGAGAGGAGCCACAAATGTCCTTCCACCAAGCGTTCCCCCAAGTCTCCCTATAAAAATGACACCTCACTTGTGTTGGTAGGCCTAGCGCCAGCGACAGGAAATGGCCCAAAACACAAAGTGGACACATCACATTTTTTCATAGAAAACAGTGCCTACCTGTGGATTTTGGCCTCCAGCTCAGCCGGCACATGGGGAAACCTAGCAAACCAGTGCATTTATGAAAACTAAAAACCCAGGGGAATCCAAGATGGGGTGACTTGTGGGCCTCTGACCAGGTTCTGTTACCCAGAATCCTTTGCAAGCCTCAAAATTTGGCTAAACAAAACACGTTTTCCTCACATTTCGGTGACAGAAAGTTCTGGAATCTGAGAGGAGCCACAAGTTTCCTTCCACCCAGCGTTCCCCCAAGTCTCCCGATAAAAATGATACCTCACTTGTGTGGGTAGGCCTAGCGCACGTGACAGGAAACGCCCCAAAACACAACGTGGACACATAAATTTTTTTTAAAGAAAACAGAGGTGTTTTTTGCAAAGTGCCTACCTGTAGATTTTGGCCTCTAGCTCAGCCGGCACCTAGGGAAACCTACCAAACCTGTGCATTTTTGAAAACTAGAGACCTAGGGGAATCCAAGATGGGGTGACTTGTGGGGCTCTGACCAGGTTCTGTTACCCAGAATCTTTTGCAAACCTCAAAATGTGGCAAAAAAAACACGTTTTCCTCACATTTCGGTGACAGAAAGTTCTGGAATCTGAGAGGAGCCACAAATGTCCTTCCACCAAGCGTTCCCCCAAGTCTCCCGATAAAAATGACACCTCACTTGTGTTGGTAGGCCTAGCGCCCGCGACAGGAAATGGCCCAAAACACAAAGTGGACACATCACATTTTTTCATAGAAAACAGTGCCTACCTGTGGATTTTGGCCTCTAGCTCAGCCGGCACATGGGGAAACCTAGCAAACCAGCGCATTTATGAAAACTAAAAACCCAGGGGAATCCAAGATGGGGTGACTTGTGGGACTCTGACCAGGTTCTGTTACCCAGAATCCTTCGCAAACCTTAAAATATGGCTAAAAAAACACATTTTCCTCACATTTCGGTGACAGAAAGTTCTGGAATCTGAGAGGAGCCACAAATTTCCTTCCATCCAGCGTTCCCCCAAGTCTCCCGATAAAAATGATACCTCACTTGTGTGGGTAGGCCTAGCGCCCGTGACAGGAAACGCCCCAAAACACAACGTGGACACATCACACTTTTTTAAAGAAAACAGAGGTGTTTTTTGCAAAGTGCCTAGCTGTAGATTTTGGGCTCTAGCTAAGCCGGCACCTAGGGAAACCTACCAAACCTGTGCATTTTTTAAAACTAGAGACCTAGGGGAATCCAAGATGGGGTGACTTGTGGGGCTCTGACCAGGTTCTGTTACCCAGAATCTTTTGCAAACCTCAAAATTTGGCTAAAAAAAACAAGTTTTCCTCACATTTCGATGACAGAAAGTTCTGGAATCTGAGAGGAGCCACAAATGTCCTTCCACCAAGCGTTCCCCCAAGTCTCCCGATAAAAATGACACCTCACTTGTGTTGGTAGGCCTAGCGCCAGCGACAGGAAATGGCCCAAAACACAAAGTGGACACATCACATTTTTTCATAGAAAACAGTGCCTACCTGTGGATTTTGGCCTCTAGCTCAGCCGGCACATGGGGAAACCTAGCAAACCAGTGCATTTATGAAAACTAAAAACCCAGGGGAATCCAAGATGGGGTGACTTGTGGGCCTCTGACCAGGTTCTGTTACCCAGAATCCTTTGCAAACCTCAAAATTTGGCTAAACAAAACACGTTTTCCTCACATTTCGGTGACAGAAAGTTCTGGAATCTGAGAGGAGCCACAAGTTTCCTTCCACCCAGCGTTCCCCCAAGTCTCCCGATAAAAATGATACCTCACTTGTGTGGGTAGGCCTAGCGCCTGTGACAGGAAACGCCCCAAAACACAACGTGGACACATCACATTTTTTTAAAGAAAATAGAGGTGTTTTTTGCAAAGTGCCTACCTGTAGATTTTGGCCTCTAGCTCAGCCGGCACCTAGGGAAACCTACCAAACCTGTGCATTTTTGAAAACTAGAGACCTAGGGGAATCCAAGATGGGGTGACTTGTGGGGCTCTGACCAGGTTCTGTTACCCAGAATCTTTTGCAAACCTCAAAATGTGGCTAAAAAAACACGTTTTCCTCACATTTCGGTGACAGAAAGTTCTGGAATCTGAGAGGAGCCACAAATGTCCTTCCACCAAGCGTTCCCCCAAGTCTCCCGATAAAAATGACACCTCACTTGTGTTGGTAGGCCTAGCGCCCGCGACAGGAAATGGCCCAAAACACAAAGTGGACACATCACATTTTTTCATAGAAAACAGTGCCTACCTGTGGATTTTGGCCGCTAGCTCAGCCGGCACATGGGGAAACCTAGCAAACCAGCGCATTTATGAAAACTAAAAACCCAGGGGAATCCAAGATGGGGTGACTTGTGGGCCTCTGACCAGGTTCTGTTACCCAGAATCCTTTGCAAACCTCAAAATTTGGCTAAACAAAACACGTTTTCCTCACATTTCGGTGACAGAAAGTTCTGGAATCTGAGAGGAGCCATAAGTTTCCTTCCACCCAGCGTTTCCCCAAGTCTCCCGATAAAAATGATACCTCACTTGTGTGGGTAGGCCTAGCGCCTGTGACAGGAAACGCCCCAAAACACAACGTGGACACATCACATTTTTTTAAAGAAAACAGAGGTGTTTTTTGCAAAGTGCCTAGCTGTAGATTTTGGGCTCTAGCTAAGCCGGCACCTAGGGAAACCTACCAAACCTGTGCATTTTTTTAAACTAGAGACCTAGGGGAATCCAAGATGGGGTGACTTGTGGGACTCTGACCAGGTTCTGTTACCCGGAATCCTTCGCAAACCTTAAATATGGCTAAAAAAACACATTTTCCTCAGATTTCGGTGACAGAAAGTTCTGGAATCTGAGAGGAGCCACAAATTTCCTTCCACCCAGCGTTCCCCCAAGTCTCCCGATAAAAATGATACCTCACTTGTGTGGGTAGGCCTAGCGCCCGTGACAGGAAACACCCCAAAACACAACGTGGACACATCACAATTTTAGAAAGAAAACAGAGGTGTTTTTTGCAAAGTGCCTACCTGTAGATTTTGGCCTCTAGCTCAGCCGGCACCTAGGGAAACCCACCAAATCTGTGCATTTTTTAAAACTATAGACCTAGGGGAATCGAAGATGGGATGACTTGTGGGGCTCTGGCCAGGATCTGTTACCCAGATTCCTTTGCAAACCTCAAAATTTGGCTAAAAAAACACGTTTTCCTCACATTTCGGTGACAGAAAGTTCTGGAATCTGAGAGGAGCCACAAATTTCCTTCCACCCAGCGTTCCCCCAAGTCTCCCGATAAAAAGGATACCTCACTTGTGTGGGTAGGCCTAGCGCCCGTGACAGGAAACGCCCCAAAACACAACGTGGACACATCACATTTTTTTAAAGAAAACAGAGGTGTTTTTTGCAAAGTGCCAACCTGTAGATTTTGGCCTCTAGCTCAGCCGGCACCTAGGGAAACTTACCAAACCTGTGCATTTTTGAAAACTAGAGACCTAGGGGAATCCAAGATGGGGTGACTTGTGGGGCTCTGACCAGGTTCTGTTACCCAGAATCCTTTGCAAACCTCAAAATTTGGCTAAAAAAACACGTTTTCCTCACATTTCGGTGACAGAAAGTTCTGGAATCTGAGAGGAGCCACAAATTTCCTTCCACCCAGCGTTCCCCCAAGTCTCCCGATAAAAAGGATACCTCACTTGTGTGGGTAGGCCTAGCGCCCGTGACAGGAAACCCCCCAAAACACAACGTGGACACATCACATTTTTTGAAAGAAAACAGAGGTGTTTTTTGCGAAGTGCCTACCTGTAGATTTTGGTCTCTAGCTCAGCCGGCACCTAGGGAAACCTACCAAACCTGTGGATTTTTTAAAACTAGAGACCTAGGGGAATCCAAGATGGGGTGACTTGTGGGGCTCTGACCAGGATCTGTTACCCAGAATCCTTTGCAAACCTCAAAATTTGGCTAAAAAAACACGTTTTCCTCACATTTCGGTGACAGAAAGTTCTGGAATCTGAGAGGAGCCACAAGTTTCCTTCCACCCAGCGTTTCCCCAAGTCTGCCGATAAAAATGATACCTCACTTGTGTGGGTAGGCCTAGCGCCCGTGACAGGAAACGCCCCAAAACACAACGTGGACACATCACATTTTTTTAAAGAAAACAGAGGTGTTTTTTGCAAAGTGCCTACCTGTAGATTTTGGCCTCTAGCTCAGCCGGCACCTAGGGAAACCTACCAAACCTGTGCATTTTTGAAAACTAGAGACCTAGGGGAATCCAAGATGGGGTGACTTGTGGGGCTCTGACCAGGTTCTGTTACCCAGAATCTTTTGCAAACCTCAAAATTTGGCTAAAAAAAACAAATTTTCCTCACATTTCGGTGACAGAAAGTTCTGGAATCTGAGAGGAGCCACAAATGTCCTTCCACCAAGCGTTCCCCCAAGTCTCCCGATAAAAATGACACCTCACTTGTGTTGGTAGGCCTAGCGCCAGCGACAGGAAATGGCCCAAAACACAAAGTGGACACATCACATTTTTTCATAGAAAACAGTGCCTACCTGTGGATTTTGGCCTCTAGCTCAGCCGGCACATGGGGAAACCTAGCAAACCAGTGCATTTATGAAAACTAAAAACCCAGGGGAATCCAAGATGGGGTGACTTGTGGGCCTCTGACCAGGTTCTGTTACCCAGAATCCTTTGCAAACCTCAAAATTTGGCTAAACAAAACACGTTTTCCTCACATTTCGGTGACAGAAAGTTCTGGAATCTGAGAGGAGCCACAAGTTTCCTTCCACCCAGCGTTCCCCCAAGTCTCCCGATAAAAATGATACCTCACTTGTGTGGGTAGGCCTAGCGCCTGTGACAGGAAACGCCCCAAAACACAACGTGGACACATCACATTTTTTTTACAGAAAACAGAGGTTTTTTTTGCAAAGTGCCTAGCTGTAGATTTTGGGCTCTAGCTAAGCCGGCACCTAGAGAAACCTACCAAACCTGTGCATTTTTTATAACTAGAGACCTAGGGGAATCCAAGATGGGGTGACTTGTGGGACTCTGACCAGGTTCTGTTACCCAGAATCCTTCGCAAACCTTAAAATTTGGCTAAAAAAACAAGTTTTCCTCACATTTCGGTGACAGAAAGTTCTGGAATCTGAGAGGAGCCACAAGTTTCCTTCCACCCAGCGTTTCCCCAAGTCTCCCGATAAAAATTATACCTCACTTGTGTGGGTAGGCCTAGCGCACGTGACAGGAAACGCCCCAAAACACAACGTGGACACATCAAATTTTTTTAAAGAAAACAGAGGTGTTTTTTGCAAAGTGCCTACCTGTAGATTTTGGCCTCTAGCTCAGCCGGCACCTAGGGAAACCTACCAAACCTGTGCATTTTTAAAAACTAGAGACCTAGGGGAATCCAAGATGGGGTGACTTGTGGGGCTCTGACCAGGTTCTGTTACCCAGAATCTTTTGCAAACCTCAAAATTTGGCTAAAAAAAACAAGTTTTCCTCACATTTCGACGACAGAAAGTTCTGGAATCTGAGAGGAGCCACAAATGTCCTTCCACCAAGCGTTCCCCCAAGTCTCCCGATAAAAATGACACCTCACTTGTGTTGGTAGGCCTAGCGCCAGCGACAGGAAATGGCCCAAAACACAAAGTGGACACATCACATTTTTTCATAGAAAACAGTGCCTACCTGTGGATTTTGGCCTCTAGCTCAGCCGGCACATGGGGAAACCTAGCAAACCAGTGCATTTATGAAAACTAAAAACCCAGGGGAATCCAAGATGGGGTGACTTGTGGGCCTCTGACCAGGTTCTGTTACCCAGAATCCTTTGCAAACCTCAAAATTTGGCTAAACAAAACACGTTTTGCTCACATTTCGGTGACAGAAAGTTCTGGAATCTGAGAGGAGCCACAAGTTTCCTTCCACCCAGCGTTCCTCCAAGTCTCCCGATAAAAATGATACCTCACTTGTGTGGGTAGGCCTAGCGCCTGTGACAGGAAACGCCCCAAAACACAACGTGGACACATCACACTTTTTTAAAGAAAACAGAGGTGTTTTTTGCAAAGTGCCTAGCTGTAGATTTTGGGCTCTAGCTAAGCCGGCACCTAGGGAAACCTACCAAACCTGTGCATTTTTTAAAACTAGAGACCTAGGGGAATCCAAGATGGGGTGACTTGTGGGGCTCTGACCAGGTTCTGTTACCCAGAATCTTTTGCAAACCTCAAAATTTGGCTAAAAAAAACAAGTTTTCCTCACATTTCGATGACAGAAAGTTCTGGAATCTGAGAGGAGCCACAAATGTCCTTCCACCAAGCGTTCCCCCAAGTCTCCCGATAAAAATGACACCTCACTTGTGTTGGTAGGCCTAGCGCCAGCGACAGGAAATGGCCCAAAACACAAAGTGGACACATCACATTTTTTCATAGAAAACAGTGCCTACCTGTGGATTTTGGCCTCTAGCTCAGCCGGCACATGGGGAAACCTAGCAAACCAGTGCATTTATGAAAACTAAAAACCCAGGGGAATCCAAGATGGGGTGACTTGTGGGCCTCTGACCAGGTTCTGTTACCCAGAATCCTTTGCAAACCTCAAAATTTGGCTAAACAAAACACGTTTTCCTCACATTTCGGTGACAGAAAGTTCTGGAATCTGAGAGGAGCCACAAGTTTCCTTCCACCCAGCGTTCCCCCAAGTCTCCCGATAAAAATGATACCTCACTTGTGTGGGTAGGCCTAGCGCCTGTGACAGGAAACGCCCCAAAACACAACGTGGACACATCACATTTTTTTAAAGAAAATAGAGGTGTTTTTTGCAAAGTGCCTACCTGTAGATTTTGGCCTCTAGCTCAGCCGGCACCTAGGGAAACCTACCAAACCTGTGCATTTTTGAAAACTAGAGACCTAGGGGAATCCAAGATGGGGTGACTTGTGGGGCTCTGACCAGGTTCTGTTACCCAGAATCTTTTGCAAACCTCAAAATGTGGCTAAAAAAACACGTTTTCCTCACATTTCGGTGACAGAAAGTTCTGGAATCTGAGAGGAGCCACAAATGTCCTTCCACCAAGCGTTCCCCCAAGTCTCCCGATAAAAATGACACCTCACTTGTGTTGGTAGGCCTAGCGCCCGCGACAGGAAATGGCCCAAAACACAAAGTGGACACATCACATTTTTTCATAGAAAACAGTGCCTACCTGTGGATTTTGGCCTCTAGCTCAGCCGGCACATGGGGAAACCTAGCAAACCAGCGCATTTATGAAAACTAAAAACCCAGGGGAATCCAAGATGGGGTGACTTGTGGGCCTCTGACCAGGTTCTGTTACCCAGAATCCTTTGCAAACCTCAAAATTTGGCTAAACAAAACACGTTTTCCTCACATTTCGGTGACAGAAAGTTCTGGAATCTGAGAGGAGCCATAAGTTTCCTTCCACCCAGCGTTTCCCCAAGTCTCCCGATAAAAATGATACCTCACTTGTGTGGGTAGGCCTAGCGCCTGTGACAGGAAACGCCCCAAAACACAACGTGGACACATCACATTTTTTTAAAGAAAACAGAGGTGTTTTTTGCAAAGTGCCTAGCTGTAGATTTTGGGCTCTAGCTAAGCCGGCACCTAGGGAAACCTACCAAACCTGTGCATTTTTTTAAACTAGAGACCTAGGGGAATCCAAGATGGGGTGACTTGTGGGACTCTGACCAGGTTCTGTTACCCGGAATCCTTCGCAAACCTTAAATATGGCTAAAAAAACACATTTTCCTCAGATTTCGGTGACAGAAAGTTCTGGAATCTGAGAGGAGCCACAAATTTCCTTCCACCCAGCGTTCCCCCAAGTCTCCCGATAAAAATGATACCTCACTTGTGTGGGTAGGCCTAGCGCCCGTGACAGGAAACACCCCAAAACACAACGTGGACACATCACAATTTTAGAAAGAAAACAGAGGTGTTTTTTGCAAAGTGCCTACCTGTAGATTTTGGCCTCTAGCTCAGCCGGCACCTAGGGAAACCCACCAAATCTGTGCATTTTTTAAAACTATAGACCTAGGGGAATCGAAGATGGGATGACTTGTGGGGCTCTGGCCAGGATCTGTTACCCAGATTCCTTTGCAAACCTCAAAATTTGGCTAAAAAAACACGTTTTCCTCACATTTCGGTGACAGAAAGTTCTGGAATCTGAGAGGAGCCACAAATTTCCTTCCACCCAGCGTTCCCCCAAGTCTCCCGATAAAAAGGATACCTCACTTGTGTGGGTAGGCCTAGCGCCCGTGACAGGAAACGCCCCAAAACACAACGTGGACACATCACATTTTTTTAAAGAAAACAGAGGTGTTTTTTGCAAAGTGCCAACCTGTAGATTTTGGCCTCTAGCTCAGCCGGCACCTAGGGAAACTTACCAAACCTGTGCATTTTTGAAAACTAGAGACCTAGGGGAATCCAAGATGGGGTGACTTGTGGGGCTCTGACCAGGTTCTGTTACTCAGAATAGTTTGCAAACCTCAGAATTTGGCTAAAAAAAACACGTTTTCCTCACATTTCGGTGACAGAAAGTTCTGGAATCTGAGAGGAGCCACAAGTTTCCTTCCACCCAGCGTTCCCCCAAGTCTCCCGATAAAAATGATACCTCACTTGTGTGGGTAGGCCTAGCGCCCGTGACAGGAAACGCCCCAAAACACAACGTGGACACATCACATTTTTTTAAAGAAAACAGAGGTGTTTTTTGCAAAGTGCCTACCTGTAGATTTTGGCCTCTAGCTCAGCCGGCACCTAGGGAAACCTACCAAACCTGTGCATTTTTGAAAACTAGAGGCCTAGGGGAATCCAAGATGGGGTGAGTTGTGGGGCTCTGACCGGGATCTGTTACCCAGAATCCTTTGCAAACCTCAAAATTTGGCTAAAAAAACACGTTTTCCTCACATTTCGGTGACAGAAAGTTCTGGAATCTGAGAGGAGCCACAAATTTCCTTCCACCCAGCGTTCCCCCAAGTCTCCCGATAAAAAGGATACCTCACTTGTGTGGGTAGGCCTAGCGCCCGTGACAGGAAACCCCCCAAAACACAACGTGGACACATCACATTTTTTGAAAGAAAACAGAGGTGTTTTTTGCGAAGTGCCTACCTGTAGATTTTGGTCTCTAGCTCAGCCGGCACCTAGGGAAACCTACCAAACCTGTGGATTTTTTAAAACTAGAGACCTAGGGGAATCCAAGATGGGGTGACTTGTGGGGCTCTGACCAGGATCTGTTACCCAGAATCCTTTGCAAACCTCAAAATTTGGCTAAAAAAACACGTTTTCCTCACATTTCGGTGACAGAAAGTTCTGGAATCTGAGAGGAGCCACAAGTTTCCTTCCACCCAGCGTTTCCCCAAGTCTGCCGATAAAAATGATACCTCACTTGTGTGGGTAGGCCTAGCGCCCGTGACAGGAAACGCCCCAAAACACAACGTGGACACATCACATTTTTTTAAAGAAAACAGAGGTGTTTTTTGCAAAGTGCCTACCTGTAGATTTTGGCCTCTAGCTCAGCCGGCACCTAGGGAAACCTACCAAACCTGTGCATTTTTGAAAACTAGAGACCTAGGGGAATCCAAGATGGGGTGACTTGTGGGGCTCTGACCAGGTTCTGTTACCCAGAATCTTTTGCAAACCTCAAAATTTGGCTAAAAAAAACAAGTTTTCCTCACATTTCGGTGACAGAAAGTTCTGGAATCTGAGAGGAGCCACAAATGTCCTTCCACCAAGCGTTCCCCCAAGTCTCCCGATAAAAATGACACCTCACTTGTGTTGGTAGGCCTAGCGCCAGCGACAGGAAATGGCCCAAAACACAAAGTGGACACATCACATTTTTTCATAGAAAACAGTGCCTACCTGTGGATTTTGGCCTCTAGCTCAGCCGGCACATGGGGCAACCTAGCAAACCAGTGCATTTATGAAAACTAAAAACCCAGGGGAATCCAAGATGGGGTGACTTGTGGGCCTCTGACCAGGTTCTGTTACCCAGAATCCTTTGCAAACCTCAAAATTTGGCTAAACAAAACACGTTTTCCTCACATTTCGGTGACAGAAAGTTCTGGAATCTGAGAGGAGCCACAAGTTTCCTTCCACCCAGCGTTCCCCCAAGTCTCCCGATAAAAATGATACCTCACTTGTGTGGGTAGGCCTAGCGCCTGTGACAGGAAACGCCCCAAAACACAACGTGGACACATCACATTTTTTTTACAGAAAACAGAGGTGTTTTTTGCAAAGTGCCTAGCTGTAGATTTTGGGCTCTAGCTAAGCCGGCACCTAGGGAAACCTACCAAACCTGTGCATTTTTTATAACTAGAGACCTAGGGGAATCCAAGATGGGGTGACTTGTGGGACTCTGACCAGGTTCTGTTACCCAGAATCCTTCGCAAACCTTAAAATTTGGCTAAAAAAACAAGTTTTCCTCACATTTCGGTGACAGAAAGTTCTGGAATCTGAGAGGAGCCACAAGTTTCCTTCCACCCAGCGTTTCCCCAAGTCTCCCGATAAAAATTATACCTCACTTGTGTGGGTAGGCCTAGCGCACGTGACAGGAAACGCCCCAAAACACAACGTGGACACATCAAATTTTTTTAAAGAAAACAGAGGTGTTTTTTGCAAAGTGCCTACCTGTAGATTTTGGCCTCTAGCTCAGCCGGCACCTAGGGAAACCTACCAAACCTGTGCATTTTTAAAAACTAGAGACCTAGGGGAATCCAAGATGGGGTGACTTGTGGGGCTCTGACCAGGTTCTGTTACCCAGAATCTTTTGCAAACCTCAAAATTTGGCTAAAAAAAACAAGTTTTCCTCACATTTCGACGACAGAAAGTTCTGGAATCTGAGAGGAGCCACAAATGTCCTTCCACCAAGCGTTCCCCCAAGTCTCCCGATAAAAATGACACCTCACTTGTGTTGGTAGGCCTAGCGCCAGCGACAGGAAATGGCCCAAAACACAAAGTGGACACATCACATTTTTTCATAGAAAACAGTGCCTACCTGTGGATTTTGGCCTCTAGCTCAGCCGGCACATGGGGAAACCTAGCAAACCAGTGCATTTATGAAAACTAAAAACCCAGGGGAATCCAAGATGGGGTGACTTGTGGGCCTCTGACCAGGTTCTGTTACCTAGAATCCTTTGCAAACCTCAAAATTTGGCTAAACAAAACACGTTTTGCTCACATTTCGGTGACAGAAAGTTCTGGAATCTGAGAGGAGCCACAAGTTTCCTTCCACCCAGCGTTCCTCCAAGTCTCCCGATAAAAATGATACCTCACTTGTGTGGGTAGGCCTAGCGCCTGTGACAGGAAACGCCCCAAAACACAACGTGGACACATCACATTTTTTTAAAGAAAACAGAGGTGTTTTTTGCAAAGTGCTTAGCTGTAGATTTTGGGCTCTAGCTAAGCCGGCACCTAGGGAAACCTACCAAACCTGTGCATTTTTGAAAACTAGAGGCCTAGGGGAATCCAAGATGGGGTGACTTGTGGGGCTCTGACCAGGATCTGTTACCCAGAATCCTTTGCAAACCTCAAAATTTGGCTAAAAAAACACGTTTTCCTCACATTTCGGTGACAGAAAGTTCTGGAATCTGAGAGGAGCCACAAATTTCCTTCCACCCAGCGTTCCCCCAAGTCTCCCGATAAAAATGATACCTCACTTGTGTGGGTAGGCCTAGCGCCCGTGACAGGAAACGCCCCAAAACACAACGTGGACACATCACATTTTTTTAAAGAAAACAGAGGTGTTTTTTGCAAAGTGCCTACCTGTAGATTTTGGCCTCTAGCTCAGCCGGCACCTAGGGAAACCTACCAAACCTGTGCATTTTTGAAAACTAGAGACCTAGGGGAATCCAAGATGGGGTGACTTGTGGGGCTCTGACCAGGTTCTGTTACCCAGAATCTTTTGCAAACCTCAAAATTTGGCTAAAAAAAACAAGTTTTCCTCACATTTCGGTGACAGAAAGTTCTGGAATCTGAGAGGAGCCACAAATGTCCTTCCACCAAGCGTTCCCCCAAGTCTCCCGATAAAAATGACACCTCACTTGTGTTGGTAGGCCTAGCGCCAGCGACAGGAAATGGCCCAAAACACAAAGTGGACACATCACATTTTTTCATAGAAAACAGTGCCTACCTGTGGATTTTGGCCTCTAGCTCAGCCGGCACATGGGGAAACCTAGCAAACCAGTGCATTTATGAAAACTAAAAACCCAGGGGAATCCAAGATGGGGTGACTTGTGGGCCTCTGACCAGGTTCTGTTACCCAGAATCCTTTGCAAACCTCAAAATTTGGCTAAACAAAACACGTTTTCCTCACATTTCGGTGACAGAAAGTTCTGGAATCTGAGAGGAGCCACAAGTTTCCTTCCACCCAGCGTTCCCCCAAGTCTCCCGATAAAAATGATACCTCACTTGTGTGGGTAGGCCTAGCGCCTGTGACAGGAAACGCCCCAAAACACAACGTGGACACATCACATTTTTTTTAAAGAAAACAGAGGTGTTTTTTGCAAAGTGCCTAGCTGTAGATTTTGGGCTCTAGCTAAGCCGGCACCTAGGGAAACCTACCAAACCTGTGCATTTTTTATAACTAGAGACCTAGGGGAATCCAAGATGGGGTGACTTGTGGGACTCTGACCAGGTTCTGTTACCCAGAATCCTTCGCAAACTTTAAAATTTCGCTAAAAAAAACAAGTTTTCCTCACATTTCGGTGACAGAAAGTTCTGGAATCTGAGAGGAGCCACAAGTTTCCTTCCACCCAGCGTTTCCCCAAGTCTGCCGATAAAAATGATACCTCACTTGTGTGGGTAGGCCTAGCGCCCGTGACAGGAAACGCCCCAAAACACAACGTGGACACATCACATTTTTTTAAAGAAAACAGAGGTGTTTTTTGCAAAGTGCCTACCTGTAGATTTTGGCCTCTAGCTCAGCCGGCACCTAGGGAAACCTACCAAACCTGTGCATTTTTGAAAACTAGAGACCTAGGGGAATCCAAGATGGGGTGACTTGTGGGGCTCTGACCAGGTTCTGTTACCCAGAATCTTTTGCAAACCTCAAAATTTGGCTAAAAAAAACAAGTTTTCCTCACATTTCGGTGACAGAAAGTTCTGGAATCTGAGAGGAGCCACAAATGTCCTTCCACCAAGCGTTCCCCCAAGTCTCCCGATAAAAATGACACCTCACTTGTGTTGGTAGGCCTAGCGCCAGCGACAGGAAATGGCCCAAAACACAAAGTGGACACATCACATTTTTTCATAGAAAACAGTGCCTACCTGTGGATTTTGGCCTCTAGCTCAGCCGGCACATGGGGCAACCTAGCAAACCAGTGCATTTATGAAAACTAAAAACCCAGGGGAATCCAAGATGGGGTGACTTGTGGGCCTCTGACCAGGTTCTGTTACCCAGAATCCTTTGCAAACCTCAAAATTTGGCTAAACAAAACACGTTTTCCTCACATTTCGGTGACAGAAAGTTCTGGAATCTGAGAGGAGCCACAAGTTTCCTTCCACCCAGCGTTCCCCCAAGTCTCCCGATAAAAATGATACCTCACTTGTGTGGGTAGGCCTAGCGCCTGTGACAGGAAACGCCCCAAAACACAACGTGGACACATCACATTTTTTTTACAGAAAACAGAGGTGTTTTTTGCAAAGTGCCTAGCTGTAGATTTTGGGCTCTAGCTAAGCCGGCACCTAGGGAAACCTACCAAACCTGTGCATTTTTTATAACTAGAGACCTAGGGGAATCCAAGATGGGGTGACTTGTGGGACTCTGACCAGGTTCTGTTACCCAGAATCCTTCGCAAACCTTAAAATTTGGCTAAAAAAACAAGTTTTCCTCACATTTCGGTGACAGAAAGTTCTGGAATCTGAGAGGAGCCACAAGTTTCCTTCCACCCAGCGTTTCCCCAAGTCTCCCGATAAAAATTATACCTCACTTGTGTGGGTAGGCCTAGCGCACGTGACAGGAAACGCCCCAAAACACAACGTGGACACATCAAATTTTTTTAAAGAAAACAGAGGTGTTTTTTGCAAAGTGCCTACCTGTAGATTTTGGCCTCTAGCTCAGCCGGCACCTAGGGAAACCTACCAAACCTGTGCATTTTTAAAAACTAGAGACCTAGGGGAATCCAAGATGGGGTGACTTGTGGGGCTCTGACCAGGTTCTGTTACCCAGAATCTTTTGCAAACCTCAAAATTTGGCTAAAAAAAACAAGTTTTCCTCACATTTCGACGACAGAAAGTTCTGGAATCTGAGAGGAGCCACAAATGTCCTTCCACCAAGCGTTCCCCCAAGTCTCCCGATAAAAATGACACCTCACTTGTGTTGGTAGGCCTAGCGCCAGCGACAGGAAATGGCCCAAAACACAAAGTGGACACATCACATTTTCTCATAGAAAACAGTGCCTACCTGTGGATTTTGGCCTCTAGCTCAGCCGGCACATGGGGAAACCTAGCAAACCAGTGCATTTATGAAAACTAAAAACCCAGGGGAATCCAAGATGGGGTGACTTGTGGGCCTCTGACCAGGTTCTGTTACCCAGAATCCTTTGCAAACCTCAAAATTTGGCTAAACAAAACACGTTTTGCTCACATTTCGGTGACAGAAAGTTCTGGAATCTGAGAGGAGCCACAAGTTTCCTTCCACCCAGCGTTCCTCTAAGTCTCCCGATAAAAATGATACCTCACTTGTGTGGGTAGGCCTAGCGCCTGTGACAGGAAACGCCCCAAAACACAACGTGGACACATCACATTTTTTTAAAGAAAACAGAGGTGTTTTTTGCAAAGTGCTTAGCTGTAGATTTTGGGCTCTAGCTAAGCCGGCACCTAGGGAAACCTACCAAACCTGTGCATTTTTGAAAACTAGAGGCCTAGGGGAATCCAAGATGGGGTGACTTGTGGGGCTCTGACCAGGATCTGTTACCCAGAATCCTTTGCAAACCTCAAAATTTGGCTAAAAAAACACGTTTTCCTCACATTTCGGTGACAGAAAGTTCTGGAATCTGAGAGGAGCCACAAATTTCCTTCCACCCAGCGTTCCCCCAAGTCTCCCGATAAAAATGATACCTCACTTGTGTGGGTAGGCCTAGCGCCCGTGACAGGAAACGCCCCAAAACACAACGTGGACACATCACATTTTTTTAAAGAAAACAGAGGTGTTTTTTGCAAAGTGCCTACCTGTAGATTTTGGCCTCTAGCTCAGCCGGCACCTAGGGAAACCTACCAAACCTGTGCATTTTTGAAAACTAGAGACCTAGGGGAATCCAAGATGGGGTGACTTGTGGGGCTCTGACCAGGTTCTGTTACCCAGAATCTTTTGCAAACCTCAAAATTTGGCTAAAAAAAACAAGTTTTCCTCACATTTCGGTGACAGAAAGTTCTGGAATCTGAGAGGAGCCACAAATGTCCTTCCACCAAGCGTTCCCCCAAGTCTCCCGATAAAAATGACACCTCACTTGTGTTGGTAGGCCTAGCGCCAGCGACAGGAAATGGCCCAAAACACAAAGTGGACACATCACATTTTTTCATAGAAAACAGTGCCTACCTGTGGATTTTGGCCTCTAGCTCAGCCGGCACATGGGGAAACCTAGCAAACCAGTGCATTTATGAAAACTAAAAACCCAGGGGAATCCAAGATGGGGTGACTTGTGGGCCTCTGACCAGGTTCTGTTACCCAGAATCCTTTGCAAACCTCAAAATTTGGCTAAACAAAACACGTTTTCCTCACATTTCGGTGACAGAAAGTTCTGGAATCTGAGAGGAGCCACAAGTTTCCTTCCACCCAGGGTTCCCCCAAGTCTCCCGATAAAAATGATACCTCACTTGTGTGGGTAGGCCTAGCGCCTGTGACAGGAAACGCCCCAAAACACAACGTGGACACATCACATTTTTTTTTAAGAAAACAGAGGTGTTTTTTGCAAAGTGCCTAGCTGTAGATTTTGGGCTCTAGCTAAGCCGGCACCTAGGGAAACCTACCAAACCTGTGCATTTTTTATAACTAGAGACCTAGGGGAATCCAAGATGGGGTGACTTGTGGGACTCTGACCAGGTTCTGTTACCCAGAATCCTTCGCAAACCTTAAAATTTGGCTAAAAAAACAAGTTTTCTTCACATTTCGGTGACAGAAAGTTCTGGAATCTGAGAGGAGCCACAAGTTTCCTTCCACCCAGCGTTTCCCCAAGTCTCCCGATAAAAATGATACCTCACTTGTGTGGGTAGGCCTAGCGCACGTGACAGGAAACGCCCCAAAACACAACGTGGACACATCACATTTTTTTAAAGAAAACAGAGGTGTTTTTTGCAAAGTGCCTACCTGTAGATTTTGGCCTCTAGCTCAGCCGGCACCTAGGGAAACCTACCAAACCTGTGCATTTTTAAAAACTAGAGACCTAGGGGAATCCAAGATGGGGTGACTTGTGGGGCTCTGACCAGGTTCTGTTACCCAGAATCTTTTGCAAACCTCAAAATTTGGCTAAAAAAAACAAGTTTTCCTCACATTTCGACGACAGAAAGTTCTGGAATCTGAGAGGAGCCACAAATGTCCTTCCACCAAGCGTTCCCCCAAGTCTCCCGATAAAAATGACACCTCACTTGTGTTGGTAGGCCTAGCGCCAGCGACAGGAAATGGCCCAAAACACAAAGTGGACACATCACATTTTTTCATAGAAAACAGTGCCTACCTGTGGATTTTGGCCTCTAGCTCAGCCGGCACATGGGGAAACCTAGCAAACCAGTGCATTTATGAAAACTAAAAA
Organism: Pleurodeles waltl; assembly: GCF_031143425.1. NCBI lineage: Eukaryota > Metazoa > Chordata > Amphibia > Caudata > Salamandridae > Pleurodeles > Pleurodeles waltl. The sequence continues at coordinate 281,757,500 of NC_090442.1, forward strand.
CCCAGGGGAATCCAAGATGGGGTGACTTGTGGGCCTCTGACCAGGTTCTGTTACCCAGAATCCTTTGCAAACCTCAAAATTTGGCTAAACAAAACACGTTTTGCTCACATTTCGGTGACAGAAAGTTCTGGAATCTGAGAGGAGCCACAAGTTTCCTTCCACCCAGCGTTTCCCCAAGTCTCCCGATAAAAATGATACCTCACTTGTGTGGGTAGGCCGAGCGCATGTGACAGGAAACGCCCCAAAACACAACGTGGACACATCAATTTTTTTTAAAGAAAACAGAGGTGTTTTTTGCAAAGTGCCTAGCTGTAGATTTTGGGCTCTAGCTAAGCCAGCACCTAGGGAAACCTACCAAACCTGTGCATTTTTTATATCTAGAGACCTAGGGGAATCCAAGATGGGGTGACTTGTGGGACTCTGACCAGGTTCTGTTACCCAGAATCCTTCGCAAACCTTAAAATTGCGCTAAAAAAACAAGTTTTCCTCACATTTCGGTGACAAAAAGTTCTGGAATCTGAGAGGAGCCACAAGTTTCCTTCCACCCAGCGTTTCCCCAAGTCTCCCGATAAAAATGATACCTCACTTGTGTGGGTAGGCCTAGCGCACGTGACAGGAAACGCCCCAAAACACAACGTGGACACATCAATTTTTTTTAAAGAAAACAGAGGTGTTTTTTGCAAAGTGCCTACCTGTAGATTTTGGCCTCTAGCTCAGCCGGCACCTAGGGAAACCTACCAAACCTGTGCATTTTTGAAAACTAGAGACCTAGGGGAATCCAAGATGGGGTGACTTGTGGGGCTCTGACCAGGTTCTGTTACCCAGAATCTTTTGCAAACCTCAAAATTTGGCTAAAAAAAACAAGTTTTCCTCACATTTCGATGACAGAAAGTTCTGGAATCTGAGAGGAGCCACAAATGTCCTTCCACCAAGCGTTCCCCCAAGTCTCCCGATAAAAATGACACCTCACTTGTGTTGGTAGGCCTAGCGCCAGCGACAGGAAATGGCCCAAAACACAAAGTGGACACATCACATTTTTTCATAGAAAACAGTGCCTACCTGTGGATTTTGGCCTCTAGCTCAGCCGGCACATGGGGAAACCTAGCAAACCAGTGCATTTATGAAAACTAAAAACCCAGGGGAATCCAAGATGGGGTGACTTGTGGGCCTCTGACCAGGTTCTGTTACCCAGAATCCTTTGCAAACATCAAAATGTGGCTAAACAAAACACGTTTTGCTCACATTTCGGTGACAGAAAGTTCTGGAATCTGAGAGGAGCCACAAGTTTCCTTCCACCCAGCGTTCCCCCAAGTCTCCCGATAAAAATGATACCTCACTTGTGTGGGTAGGCCTAGCGCCTGTGACAGGAAACGCCCCAAAACACAACGTGGACACATCACATTTTTTTAAAGAAAACAGAGGTGTTTTTTGCAAAGTGCCTAGCTGTAGATTTTGGGCTCTAGCTAAGCCGGCACCTAGGGAAACCTACCAAACCTGTGCATTTTTTATAACTAGAGACCTAGGGGAATCCAAGATGGGGTGACTTGTGGGACTCTGACCAGGTTCTGTTACCCAGAATCCTTCGCAAACCTTAAAATTTGGCTAAAAAAACAAGTTTTCCTCACATTTCGGTGACAGAAAGTTCTGGAATCTGAGAGGAGCCACAAGTTTCCTTCCACCCAGCGTTTCCCCAAGTCTCCCGATAAAAATGATACCTCACTTGTGTGGGTAGGCCTAGCGCACGTGACAGGAAACGCCCCAAAACACAACGTGGACACATCAATTTTTTTTAAAGAAAACAGAGGTGTTTTTTGCAAAGTGCCTACCTGTAGATTTTGGCCTCTAGCTCAGCCGGCACCTAGGGAAACCTACCAAACCTGTGCATTTTTGAAAACTAGAGACCTAGGGGAATCCAAGATGGGGTGACTTGTGGGGCTCTGACCAGGTTCTGTTACCCAGAATCTTTTGCAAACCTCAAAATGTGGCAAAAAAAACACGTTTTCCTCACATTTCGGTGACAGAAAGTTCTGGAATCTGAGAGGAGCCACAAATGTCCTTCCACCAAGCGTTCCCCCAAGTCTCCCGATACAAATGACACCTCACTTGTGTTGGTAGGCCTAGCGCCCGCGACAGGAAATGGCCCAAAACACAAAGTGGACACATCACATTTTTTCATAGAAAACAGTGCCTACCTGTGGATTTTGGCCTCTAGCTCAGCCGGCACATGGGGAAACCTAGCAAACCAGCGCATTTATGAAAACTAAAAACCCAGGGGAATCCAAGATGGGGTGACTTGTGGGCCTCTGACCAGGTTCTGTTACCCAGAATCCTTTGCAAACCTCAAAATTTGGCTAAACAAAACACGTTTTCCCCACATTTCGGTGACAGAAAGTTCTGGAATCTGAGAGGAGCCACAAGTTTCCTTCCACCCAGCGTTTCCTCAAGTCTCCCGATAAAAATGATACCTCACTTGTGTGGGTAGGCCTAGCGCCTGTGACAGGAAACGCCCCAAAACACAACGTGGACACATCACATTTTTTTAAAGAAAACAGAGGTGTTTTTTGCAAAGTGCCTAGCTGTAGATTTTGGGCTCTAGCTAAGCCGGCACCTAGGGAAACCTACCAAACCTGTGCATTTTTTATAACTAGAGACCTAGGGGAATCCAAGATGGGGTGACTTGTGGGACTCTGACCAGGTTCTGTTACCCAGAATCCTTCGCAAACCTTAAAATATGGCTAAAAAAACACATTTTCCTCACATTTCGGTGACAGAAAGTTCTGGAATCTGAGAGGAGCCACAAATTTCCTTCCACCCAGCGTTCCCCCAAGTCTCCCGATAAAAATGATACCTCACTTGTGTGGGTAGGCCTAGCGCCCGTGACAGGAAACGCCCCAAAACACAACGTGGACACATCACACTTTTTTAAAGAAAACAGAGGTGTTTTTTGCAAAGTGCCTAGCTGTAGATTTTGGGCTCTAGCTAAGCCGGCACCTAGGGAAACCTACCAAACCTGTGCATTTTTTAAAACTAGAGACCTAGGGGAATCCAAGATGGGGTGACTTGTGGGGCTCTGACCAGGTTCTGTTACCCAGAATCTTTTGCAAACCTCAAAATTTGGCTAAAAAAAACAAGTTTTCCTCACATTTCGATGACAGAAAGTTCTGGAATCTGAGAGGAGCCACAAATGTCCTTCCACCAAGCGTTCCCCCAAGTCTCCCGATAAAAATGACACCTCACTTGTGTTGGTAGGCCTAGCGCCAGCGACAGGAAATGGCCCAAAACACAAAGTGGACACATCACATTTTTTCATAGAAAACAGTGCCTACCTGTGGATTTTGGCCTCTAGCTCAGCCGGCACATGGGGAAACCTAGCAAACCAGTGCATTTATGAAAACTAAAAACCCAGGGGAATCCAAGATGGGGTGACTTGTGGGCCTCTGACCAGGTTCTGTTACCCAGAATCCTTTGCAAACCTCAAAATTTGGCTAAACAAAACACGTTTTCCTCACATTTCGGTGACAGAAAGTTCTGGAATCTGAGAGGTGCCATAAGTTTCCTTCCACCCAGCGTTTCCCCAAGTCTCCCGATAAAAATGATACCTCACTTGTGTGGGTAGGCCTAGCGCCTGTGACAGGAAACGCCCCAAAACACAACGTGGACACATCACATTTTTTTAAAGAAAACAGAGGTGTTTTTTGCAAAGTGCCTAGCTGTAGATTTTGGGCTCTAGCTAAGCCGGCACCTAGGGAAACCTACCAAACCTGTGCATTTTTTTAAACTAGAGACCTAGGGGAATCCAAGATGGGGTGACTTGTGGGACTCTGACCAGGTTCTGTTACCCAGAATCCTTCGCAAACCTTAAAATATGGCTAAAAAAACACATTTTCCTCACATTTCGGTGACAGAAAGTTCTGGAATCTGAGAGGAGCCACAAATTTCCTTCCACCCAGCGTTCCCCCAAGTCTCCCGATAAAAATGATACCTCACTTGTGTGGGTAGGCCTAGCGCCCGTGACAGGAAACGCCCCAAAACACAACGTGGACACATCACATTTTTTTAAAGAAAACAGAGGTGTTTTTTGCAAAGTGCCTAGCTGTAGATTTTGGGCTCTAGCTAAGCCGGCACCTAGGGAAACCTACCAAACCTGTGCATTTTTTAAAACTAGAGACCTAGGGGAATCCAAGATGGGGTGACTTGTGGGGCTCTGACCAGGTTCTGTTACCCAGAATCTTTTGCAAACCTCAAAATTTGGCTAAAAAAAACAAGTTTTCCTCACATTTCGATGACAGAAAGTTCTGGAATCTGAGAGGAGCCACAAATGTCCTTCCACCAAGCGTTCCCCCAAGTCTCCCGATAAAAATGACACCTCACTTGTGTTGGTAGGCCTAGCGCCAGCGACAGGAAATGGCCCAAAACACAAAGTGGACACATCACATTTTTTCATAGAAAACAGTGCCTACCTGTGGATTTTGGCCTCTAGCTCAGCCGGCACATGGGGAAACCTAGCAAACCAGTGCATTTATGAAAACTAAAAACCCAGGGGAATCCAAGATGGGGTGACTTGTGGGCCTCTGACCAGGTTCTGTCACCCAGAATCCTTTGCAAACCTCAAAATTTGGCTAAACAAAACACGTTTTCCTCACATTTCGGTGACAGAAAGTTCTGGAATCTGAGAGGAGCCACAAGTTTCCTTCCACCCAGCGTTCCCCCAAGTCTCCCGATAAAAATGATACCTCACTTGTGTGGGTAGGCCTAGCGCCTGTGACAGGAAACGCCCCAAAACACAACGTGGACACATCACATTTTTTTAAAGAAAATAGAGGTGTTTTTTGCAAAGTGCCTACCTGTAGATTTTGGCCTCTAGCTCAGCCGGCACCTAGGGAAACCTACCAAACCTGTGCATTTTTGAAAACTAGAGACCTAGGGGAATCCAAGATGGGGTGACTTGTGGGGCTCTGACCAGGTTCTGTTACCCAGAATCTTTTGCAAACCTCAAAATGTGGCTAAAAAAACACGTTTTCCTCACATTTCGGTGACAGAAAGTTCTGGAATCTGAGAGGAGCCACAAATGTCCTTCCACCAAGCGTTCCCCCAAGTCTCCCGATAAAAATGACACCTCACTTGTGTTGGTAGGCCTAGCGCCCGCGACAGGAAATGGCCCAAAACACAAAGTGGACACATCACATTTTTTCATAGAAAACAGTGCCTACCTGTGGATTTTGGCCTCTAGCTCAGCCGGCACATGGGGAAACCTAGCAAACCAGCGCATTTATGAAAACTAAAAACCCAGGGGAATCCAAGATGGGGTGACTTGTGGGCCTCTGACCAGGTTCTGTTACCCAGAATCCTTTGCAAACCTCAAAATTTGGCTAAACAAAACACGTTTTCCTCACATTTCGGTGACAGAAAGTTCTGGAATCTGAGAGGTGCCATAAGTTTCCTTCCACCCAGCGTTTCCCCAAGTCTCCCGATAAAAATGATACCTCACTTGTGTGGGTAGGCCTAGCGCCTGTGACAGGAAACGCCCCAAAACACAACGTGGACACATCACATTTTTTTAAAGAAAACAGAGGTGTTTTTTGCAAAGTGCCTAGCTGTAGATTTTGGGCTCTAGCTAAGCCGGCACCTAGGGAAACCTACCAAACCTGTGCATTTTTTTAAACTAGAGAGCTAGGGGAATCCAAGATGGGGTGACTTGTGGGACTCTGACCAGGTTCTGTTACCCAGAATCCTTCGCAAACCTTAAAATATGGCTAAAAAAACACATTTTCCTCACATTTCGGTGACAGAAAGTTCTGGAATCTGAGAGGAGCCACAAATTTCCTTCCACCCAGCGTTCCCCCAAGTCTCCCGATAAAAATGATACCTCACTTGTGTGGGTAGGCCTAGCGCCCGTGACAGGAAACGCCCCAAAACACAACGTGGACACATCACATTTTTTTAAAGAAAACAGAGGTGTTTTTTGCAAAGTGCCTAGCTGTAGATTTTGGGCTCTAGCTAAGCCGGCACCTAGGGAAACCTACCAAACCTGTGCATTTTTTAAAACTAGAGACCTAGGGGAATCCAAGATGGGGTGACTTGTGGGGCTCTGACCAGGTTCTGTTACCCAGAATCTTTTGCAAACCTCAAAATTTGGCTAAAAAAAAGAAGTTTTCCTCACATTTCGATGACAGAAAGTTCTGGAATCTGAGAGGAGCCACAAATGTCCTTCCACCAAGCGTTCCCCCAAGTCTCCCGATAAAAATGACACCTCACTTGTGTTGGTAGGCCTAGCGCCAGCGACAGGAAATGGCCCAAAACACAAAGTGGACACATCACATTTTTTCATAGAAAACAGTGCCTACCTGTGGATTTTGGCCTCTAGCTCAGCCGGCACATGGGGAAACCTAGCAAACCAGTGCATTTATGAAAACTAAAAACCCAGGGGAATCCAAGATGGGGTGACTTGTGGGCCTCTGACCAGGTTCTGTTACCCAGAATCCTTTGCAAACCTCAAAATTTGGCTAAACAAAACACGTTTTCCTCACATTTCGGTGACAGAAAGTTCTGGAATCTGAGAGGTGCCATAAGTTTCCTTCCACCCAGCGTTTCCCCAAGTCTCCCGATAAAAATGATACCTCACTTGTGTGGGTAGGCCTAGCGCCTGTGACAGGAAACGCCCCAAAACACAACGTGGACACATCACATTTTTTTAAAGAAAACAGAGGTGTTTTTTGCAAAGTGCCTAGCTGTAGATTTTGGGCTCTAGCTAAGCCGGCACCTAGGGAAACCTACCAAACCTGTGCATTTTTTTAAACTAGAGACCTAGGGGAATCCAAGATGGGGTGACTTGTGGGACTCTGACCAGGTTCTGTTACCAGAATCCTTCGCAAACCTTAAAATATGGCTAAAAAAACACATTTTCCTCACATTTCGGTGACAGAAAGTTCTGGAATCTGAGAGGAGCCACAAATTTCCTTCCACCCAGCGTTCCCCCAAGTCTCCCGATAAAAATGATACCTCACTTGTGTGGGTAGGCCTAGCGCCCGTGACAGGAAACGCCCCAAAACACAACGTGGACACATCACATTTTTTTAAAGAAAACAGAGGTGTTTTTTGCAAAGTGCCTAGCTGTAGATTTTGGGCTCTAGCTAAGCCGGCACCTAGGGAAACCTACCAAACCTGTGCATTTTTTAAAACTAGAGACCTAGGGGAATCCAAGATGGGGTGACTTGTGGGGCTCTGACCAGGTTCTGTTACCCAGAATCTTTTGCAAACCTCAAAATTTGGCTAAAAAAAACAAGTTTTCCTCACATTTCGATGACAGAAAGTTCTGGAATCTGAGAGGAGCCACAAATGTCCTTCCACCAAGCGTTCCCCCAAGTCTCCCGATAAAAATGACACCTCACTTGTGTTGGTAGGCCTAGCGCCAGCGACAGGAAATGGCCCAAAACACAAAGTGGACACATCACATTTTTTCATAGAAAACAGTGCCTACCTGTGGATTTTGGCCTCTAGCTCAGCCGGCACATGGGGAAACCTAGCAAACCAGTGCATTTATGAAAACTAAAAACCCAGGGGAATCCAAGATGGGGTGACTTGTGGGCCTCTGACCAGGTTCTGTCACCCAGAATCCTTTGCAAACCTCAAAATTTGGCTAAACAAAACACGTTTTCCTCACATTTCGGTGACAGAAAGTTCTGGAATCTGAGAGGAGCCACAAGTTTCCTTCCACCCAGCGTTCCCCCAAGTCTTCCGATAAAAATGATACCTCACTTGTGTGGGTAGGCCTAGCGCCTGTGACAGGAAACGCCCCAAAACACAACGTGGACACATCACATTTTTTTAAAGAAAATAGAGGTGTTTTTTGCAAAGTGCCTACCTGTAGATTTTGGCCTCTAGCTCAGCCGGCACCTAGGGAAACCTACCAAACCTGTGCATTTTTGAAAACTAGAGACCTAGGGGAATCCAAGATGGGGTGACTTGTGGGGCTCTGACCAGGTTCTGTTACCCAGAATCTTTTGCAAACCTCAAAATGTGGCTAAAAAAACACGTTTTCCTCACATTTCGGTGACAGAAAGTTCTGGAATCTGAGAGGAGCCACAAATGTCCTTCCACCAAGCGTTCCCCCAAGTCTCCCGATAAAAATGACACCTCACTTGTGTTGGTAGGCCTAGCGCCTGCGACAGGAAATGGCCCAAAACACAAAGTGGACACATCACATTTTTTCATAGAAAACAGTGCCTACCTGTGGATTTTGGCCTCTAGCTCAGCCGGCACATGGGGAAACCTAGCAAACCAGCGCATTTATGAAAACTAAAAACCCAGGGGAATCCAAGATGGGGTGACTTGTGGGCCTCTGACCAGGTTCTGTTACCCAGAATCCTTTGCAAACCTCAAAATTTGGCTAAACAAAACACGTTTTCCTCACATTTCGGTGACAGAAAGTTCTGGAATCTGAGAGGAGCCACAAGTTTCCTTCCACCCAGCGTTTCCCCAAGTCTCCCGATAAAAATGATACCTCACTTGTGTGGGTAGGCCTAGCGCCTGTGACAGGAAACGCCCCAAAACACAACGTGGACACATCACATTTTTTTAAAGAAAACAGAGGTGTTTTTTGCAAATTGCCTAGCTGTAGATTTTGGGCTCTAGCTAAGCCGGCACCTAGGGAAACCTACCAAACCTGTGCATTTTTTTAAACTAGAGACCTAGGGGAATCCAAGATGTGGTGACTTGTGGGACTCTGACCAGGTTCTGTTACCCAGAATCCTTCGCAAACCTTAAAATATGGCTAAAAAAACTCATTTTCCTCACATTTCGGTGACAGAAAGTTCTGGAATCTGAGAGGAGCCACAAATTTCCTTCCACCCAGCGTTCCCCCAAGTCTCCCGATAAAAATGATACCTCACTTGTGTGGGTAGGCCTAGCGCCCGTGACAGGAAACGCCCCAAAACACAACGTGGACACATCACATTTTTTTAAAGAAAACAGAGGTGTTTTTTGCAAAGTGCCTAGCTGTAGATTTTGGGCTCTAGCTAAGCCGGCACCTAGGGAAACCTACCAAACCTGTGCATTTTTTTAAACTAGAGACCTAGGGGAATCCAAGATGGGGTGACTTGTGGGACTCTGACCAGGTTCTGTTACCCAGAATCCTTCGCAAACCTTAAAATATGGCTAAAAAAACACATTTTCCTCACATTTCGGTGACAGAAAGTTCTGGAATCTGAGAGGAGCCACAAATTTCCTTCCACCCAGCGTTCCCCCAAGTCTCCCGATAAAAATGATACCTCACTTGTGTGGGTAGGCCTAGCGCCCGTGACAGGAAACGCCCCAAAACACAACGTGGACACATCACATTTTTTTAAAGAAAACAGAGGTGTTTTTTGCAAAGTGCCTAGCTGTAGATTTTGGGCTCTAGCTAAGCCGGCACCTAGGGAAACCTACCAAACCTGTGCATTTTTTAAAACTAGAGACCTAGGGGAATCCAAGATGGGGTGACTTGTGGGGCTCTGACCAGGTTCTGTTACCCAGAATCTTTTGCAAACCTCAAAATGTGGCTAAAAAAACACGTTTTCCTCACATTTCGGTGACAGAAAGTTCTGGAATCTGAGAGGAGCCACAAATGTCCTTCCACCAAGCGTTCCCACAAGTCTCCCGATAAAAATGACACCTCACTTGTGTTGGTAGGCCTAGCGCCCGCGACAGGAAATGGCCCAAAACACAAAGTGGACACATCACATTTTTTCATAGAAAACAGTGCCTACCTGTGGATTTTGGCCTCTAGCTCAGCCGGCACATGGGGAAACCTAGCAAACCAGCGCATTTATGAAAACTAAAAACCCAGGGGAATCCAAGATGGGGTGACTTGTGGGCCTCTGACCAGGTTCTGTTACCCAGAATCCTTTGCAAACCTCAAAATTTGGCTAAACAAAACACGTTTTCCTCACATTTCGGTGACAGAAAGTTCTGGAATCTGAGAGGTGCCATAAGTTTCCTTCCACCCAGCGTTTCCCCAAGTCTCCCGATAAAAATCATACCTCACTTGTGTGGGTAGGCCTAGCGCCTGTGACAGGAAACGCCCCAAAACACAACGTGGACACATCACATTTTTTTAAAGAAAACAGAGGTGTTTTTTGCAAAGTGCCTAGCTGTAGATTTTGGGCTCTAGCTAAGCCGGCACCTAGGGAAACCTACCAAACCTGTGCATTTTTTTAAACTAGAGACCTAGGGGAATCCAAGATGGGGTGACTTGTGGGACTCTGACCAGGTTCTGTTACCCAGAATCCTTCGCAAACCTTAAAATATGGCTAAAAAAACACATTTTCCTCACATTTCGGTGACAGAAAGTTCTGGAATCTGAGAGGAGCCACAAATTTCCTTCCACCCAGCGTTCCCCCAAGTCTCCCGATAAAAATGATACCTCACTTGTGTGGGTAGGCCTAGCGCCCGTGACAGGAAACGCCCCAAAACACAACGTGGACACATCACATTTTTTTAAAGAAAACAGAGGTGTTTTTTGCAAAGTGCCTAGCTGTAGATTTTGGGCTCTAGCTAAGCCGGCACCTAGGGAAACCTACCAAACCTGTGCATTTTTTAAAACTAGAGACCTAGGGGAATCCAAGATGGGGTGACTTGTGGGGCTCTGACCAGGTTCTGTTACCCAGAATCTTTTGCAAACCTCAAAATTTGGCTAAAAAAAACAAGTTTTCCTCACATTTCGATGACAGAAAGTTCTGGAATCTGAGAGGAGCCACAAATGTCCTTCCACCAAGCGTTCCCCCAAGTCTCCCGATAAAAATGACACCTCACTTGTGTTGGTAGGCCTAGCGCCAGCGACAGGAAATGGCCCAAAACAGAAAGTGGACACATCACATTTTTTCATAGAAAACAGTGCCTACCTGTGGATTTTGGCCTCTAGCTCAGCCGGCACATGGGGAAACCTAGCAAACCAGTGCATTTATGAAAACTAAAAACCCAGGGGAATCCAAGATGGGGTGACTTGTGGGCCTCTGACCAGGTTCTGTTACCCAGAATCCTTTGCAAACCTCAAAATTTGGCTAAACAAAACACGTTTTCCTCACATTTCGGTGACAGAAAGTTCTGGAATCTGAGAGGTGCCATAAGTTTCCTTCCACCCAGCGTTTCCCCAAGTCTCCCGATAAAAATCATACCTCACTTGTGTGGGTAGGCCTAGCGCCTGTGACAGGAAACGCCCCAAAACACAACGTGGACACATCACATTTTTTTAAAGAAAACAGAGGTGTTTTTTGCAAAGTGCCTAGCTGTAGATTTTGGGCTCTAGCTAAGCCGGCACCTAGGGAAACCTACCAAACCTGTGCATTTTTTTAAACTAGAGACCTAGGGGAATCCAAGATGGGGTGACTTGTGGGACTCTGACCAGGTTCTGTTACCCAGAATCCTTCGCAAACCTTAAAATATGGCTAAAAAAACACATTTTCCTCACATTTCGGTGACAGAAAGTTCTGGAATCTGAGAGGAGCCACAAATTTCCTTCCACCCAGCGTTCCCCCAAGTCTCCCGATAAAAATGATACCTCACTTGTGTGGGTAGGCCTAGCGCCCGTGACAGAAAACGCCCCAAAACACAACGTGGACACATCACATTTTTTTAAAGAAAACAGAGGTGTTTTTTGCAAAGTGCCTAGCTGTAGATTTTGGGCTCTAGCTAAGCCGGCACCTAGGGAAACCTACCAAACCTGTGCATTTTTTAAAACTAGAGACCTAGGGGAATCCAAGATGGGGTGACTTGTGGGGCTCTGACCAGGTTCTGTTACCCAGAATCTTTTGCAAACCTCAAAATTTGGCTAAAAAAAACAAGTTTTCCTCACATTTCGATGGCAGAAAGTTCTGGAATCTGAGAGGAGCCACAAATGTCCTTCCACCAAGCGTTCCCCCAAGTCTCCCGATAAAAATGACACCTCACTTGTGTTGGTAGGCCTAGCGCCAGCGACAGGAAATGGCCCAAAACACAAAGTGGACACATCACATTTTTTCATAGAAAACAGTGCCTACCTGTGGATTTTGGCCTCTAGCTCAGCCGGCACATGGGGAAACCTAGCAAACCAGTGCATTTATGAAAACTAAAAACCCAGGGGAATCCAAGATGGGGTGACTTGTGGGCCTCTGACCAGGTTCTGTCACCCAGAATCCTTTGCAAACCTCAAAATTTGGCTAAACAAAACACGTTTTCCTCACATTTCGGTGACAGAAAGTTCTGGAATCTGAGAGGAGCCACAAGTTTCCTTCCACCCAGCGTTCCCCCAAGTCTCCCGATAAAAATGATACCTCACTTGTGTGGGTAGGCCTAGCGCCTGTGACAGGAAACGCCCCAAAACACAACGTGGACACATCACATTTTTTTAAAGAAAATAGAGGTGTTTTTTGCAAAGTGCCTACCTGTAGATTTTGGCCTCTAGCTCAGCCGGCACCTAGGGAAACCTACCAAACCTGTGCATTTTTGAAAACTAGAGACCTAGGGGAATCCAAGATGGGGTGACTTGTGGGGCTCTGACCAGGTTCTGTTACCCAGAATCTTTTGCAAACCTCAAAATGTGGCTAAAAAAACACGTTTTCCTCACATTTCGGTGACAGAAAGTTCTGGAATCTGAGAGGAGCCACAAATGTCCTTCCACCAAGCGTTCCCCCAAGTCTCCCGATAAAAATGACACCTCACTTGTGTTGGTAGGCCTAGCGCCCGCGACAGGAAATGGCCCAAAACACAAAGTGGACACATCACATTTTTTCATAGAAAACAGTGCCTACCTGTGGATTTTGGCCTCTAGCTCAGCCGGCACATGGGGAAACCTAGCAAACCAGCGCATTTATGAAAACTAAAAATCCAGGGGAATCCAAGATGGGGTGACTTGTGGGCCTCTGACCAGGTTCTGTTACCCAGAATCCTTTGCAAACCTCAAAATTTGGCTAAACAAAACACGTTTTCCTCACATTTCGGTGACAGAAAGTTCTGGAATCTGAGAGGTGCCATAAGTTTCCTTCCACCCAGCGTTTCCCCAAGTCTCCCGATAAAAATGATACCTCACTTGTGTGGGTAGGCCTAGCGCCTGTGACAGGAAACGCCCCAAAACACAACGTGGACACATCACATTTTTTTAAAGAAAACAGAGGTGTTTTTTGCAAAGTGCCTAGCTGTAGATTTTGGGCTCTAGCTAAGCCGGCACCTAGGGAAACCTACCAAACCTGTGCATTTTTTAAAACTAGAGACCTAGGGGAATCCAAGATGGGGTGACTTGTGGGGCTCTGACCAGGTTCTGTTACCCAGAATCTTTTGCAAACCTCAAAATTTGGCTAAAAAAAACAAGTTTTCCTCACATTTCGATGACAGAAAGTTCTGGAATCTGAGAGGAGCCACAAATGTCCTTCCACCAAGCGTTCCCCCAAGTCTCCCGATAAAAATGACACCTCACTTGTGTTGGTAGGCCTAGCGCCAGCGACAGGAAATGGCCCAAAACACAAAGTGGACACATCACATTTTTTCATAGAAAACAGTGCCTACCTGTGGATTTTGGCCTCTAGCTCAGCCGGCACATGGGGAAACCTAGCAAACCAGTGCATTTATGAAAACTAAAAACCCAGGGGAATCCAAGATGGGGTGACTTGTGGGCCTCTGACCAGGTTCTGTCACCCAGAATCCTTTGCAAACCTCAAAATTTGGCTAAACAAAACACGTTTTCCTCACATTTCGGTGACAGAAAGTTCTGGAATCTGAGAGGAGCCACAAGTTTCCTTCCACCCAGCGTTCCCCCAAGTCTCCCGATAAAAATGATACCTCACTTGTGTGGGTAGGCCTAGCGCCTGTGACAGGAAACGCCCCAAAACACAACGTGGACACATGACATTTTTTTAAAGAAAATAGAGGTGTTTTTTGCAAAGTGCCTACCTGTAGATTTTGGCCTCTAGCTCAGCCGGCACCTAGGGAAACCTACCAAACCTGTGCATTTTTGAAAACTAGAGACCTAGGGGAATCCAAGATGGGGTGACTTGTGGGGCTCTGACCAGGTTCTGTTACCCAGAATCTTTTGCAAACCTCAAAATGTGGCTAAAAAAACACGTTTTCCTCACATTTCGGTGACAGAAAGTTCTGGAATCTGAGAGGAGCCACAAATGTCCTTCCACCAAGCGTTCCCCCAAGTCTCCCGATAAAAATGACACCTCACTTGTGTTGGTAGGCCTAGCGCCCGCGACAGGAAATGGCCCAAAACACAAAGTGGACACATCACATTTTTTCATAGAAAACAGTGCCTACCTGTGGATTTTGGCCTCTAGCTCAGCCGGCACATGGGGAAACCTAGCAAACCAGCGCATTTATGAAAACTAAAAATCCAGGGGAATCCAAGATGGGGTGACTTGTGGGCCTCTGACCAGGTTCTGTTACCCAGAATCCTTTGCAAACCTCAAAATTTGGCTAAACAAAACACGTTTTCCTCACATTTCGGTGACAGAAAGTTCTGGAATCTGAGAGGTGCCATAAGTTTCCTTCCACCCAGCGTTTCCCCAAGTCTCCCGATAAAAATGATACCTCACTTGTGTGGGTAGGCCTAGCGCCTGTGACAGGAAACGCCCCAAAACACAACGTGGACACATCACATTTTTTTAAAGAAAACAGAGGTGTTTTTTGCAAAGTGCCTAGCTGTAGATTTTGGGCTCTAGCTAAGCTGGCACCTAGGGAAACCTACCAAACCTGTGCATTTTTTATAACTAGAGACCTAGGGGAATCCAAGATGGGGTGACTTGTGGGACTCTGACCAGGTTCTGTTACCCAGAATCCTTCGCAAACCTTAAAATTTGGCTAACAAAACAAGTTTTCCTCACATTTCGGTGACAGAAAGTTCTGGAATCTGAGAGGAGCCACAAGTTTCCTTCCACCCAGCGTTTCCCCAAGTCTCCCGATAAAAATGATACCTCACTTGTGTGGGTAGGCCTAGCGCACGTGACAGGAAACGTCCCAAAACACAACGTGGACACATCAAATTTTTTTAAAGAAAACAGAGGTGTTTTTTGCAAAGTGCCTACCTGTAGATTTTGGCATCTAGCTCAGCCGGCACCAAGGGAAACCTACCAAACCTGTGCATTTTTAAAAACTAGAGACCTAGGGGAATCCAAGATGGGGTGACTTGTGGGGCTCTGACCAGGTTCTGTTACCCAGAATCTTTTGCAAACCTCAAAATTTGGCTAAAAAAAACAAGTTTTCCTCACATTTCGATGACAGAAAGTTCTGGAATCTGAGAGGAGCCACAAATGTCCTTCCACCAAGCGTTCCCCCAAGTCTCCCGATAAAAATGACACCTCACTTGTGTTGGTAGGCCTAGCGCCAGCGACAGGAAATGGCCCAAAACACAAAGTGGACACATCACATTTTTTCATAGAAAACAGTGCCTACCTGTGGATTTTGGCCTCTAGCTCAGCCGGCACATGGGGAAACCTAGCAAACCAGTGCATTTATGAAAACTAAAAACCCAGGGGAATCCAAGATGGGGTGACTTGTGGGCCTCTGACCAGGTTCTGTTACCCAGAATCCTTTGCAAACCTCAAAATTTGGCTAAACAAAACACGTTTTGCTCACATTTCGGTGACAGAAAGTTCTGGAATCTGAGAGGAGCCACAAGTTTCCTTCCACCCAGCGTTCCTCCAAGTCTCCCGATAAAAATGATACCTCACTTGTGTAGGTAGGCCTAGCGCCTGTGACAGGAAACGCCCCAAAACACAACGTGGACACATCACATTTTTTTAAAGAAAACAGAGGTGTTTTTTGCAAAGTGCCTAGCTGTAGATTTTGGGCTCTAGCTAAGCCGGCACCTAGGGAAACCTAGCAAACCTGTGCATTTTTTATAACTAGAGACCTAGGGGACTCCAAGATGGGGTGACTTGTGGGACTCTGACCAGGTTCTGTTACCCAGAATCCTTCGCAAACCTTAAAATTTGGCTAAAAAAACAAGTTTTCCTCACATTTCGGTGACAGAAAGTTCTGGAATCTGAGAGGAGCCACAAGTTTCCTTCCACCCAGCGTTTCCCCAAGTCTCCCGATAAAAATGATACCTCACTTGTGTGGGTAGGCCTAGCGCACGTGACAGGAAACGCCCCAAACCACAACGTGGACACATCAAATTTTTTTAAAGAAAACAGAGGTGTTTTTTGCAAAGTGCCTACCTGTAGATTTTGGCCTCTAGCCCAGCCGGCACCTAGGGAAACCTACCAAACCTGTGCATTTTTGAAAACTAGAGACCTAGGGGAATCCAAGATGGGGTGACTTGTGGGGCTCTGACCAGGTTCTGTTACCCAGAATCTTTTGCAAACCTCAAAATGTGGCAAAAAAAACACGTTTTCCTCACATTTCGGTGACAGAAAGTTCTGGAATCTGAGAGGAGCCACAAATGTCCTTCCACCAAGCGTTCCCCCAAGTCTCCCGATAAAAATGACACCTCACTTGTGTTGGTAGGCCTAGCGCCCGCGACAGGAAATGGCCCAAAACACAAAGTGGACACATCACATTTTTTCATAGAAAACAGTGCCTACCTGTGGATTTTGGCCTCTAGCTCAGCCGGCACATGGGGAAACCTAGCAAACCAGCGCATTTATGAAAACTAAAAACCCAGGGGAATCCAAGATGGGGTGACTTGTGGGCCTCTGACCAGGTTCTGTTACCCAGAATCCTTTGCAAACCTCAAAATTTGGCTAAACAAAACACGTTTTCCTCACATTTCGGTGACAGAAAGTTCTGGAATCTGAGAGGAGCCACAAGTTTCCTTCCACCCAGCGTTTCCCCAAGTCTCCCGATAAAAATGATACCTCACTTGTGTGGGTAGGCCTAGCGCCTGTGACAGGAAACGCCCCAAAACACAACGTGGACACATCACATTTTTTTAAAGAAAACAGAGGTGTTTTTTTGCAAATTGCCTAGCTGTAGATTTTGGGCTCTAGCTAAGCCGGCACCTAGGGAAACCTACCAAACCTGTGCATTTTTTTAAACTAGAGACCTAGGGGAATCCAAGATGTGGTGACTTGTGGGACTCTGACCAGGTTCTGTTACCCAGAATCCTTCGCAAACCTTAAAATATGGCTAAAAAAACTAATTTTCCTCACATTTCGGTGACAGAAAGTTCTGGAATCTGAGAGGAGCCACAAATTTCCTTCCACCCAGCGTTCCCCCAAGTCTCCCGATAAAAATGATACCTCACTTGTGTGGGTAGGCCTAGCGCCCGTGACAGGAAACGCCCCAAAACACAACGTGGACACATCACATTTTTTTAAAGAAAACAGAGGTGTTTTTTGCAAAGTGCCTAGCTGTAGATTTTGGGCTCTAGCTAAGCCGGCACCTAGGGAAACCTACCAAACCTGTGCATTTTTTTAAACTAGAGACCTAGGGGAATCCAAGATGGGGTGACTTGTGGGACTCTGACCAGGTTCTGTTACCCAGAATCCTTCGCAAACCTTAAAATATGGCTAAAAAAACACATTTTCCTCACATTTCGGTGACAGAAAGTTCTGGAATCTGAGAGGAGCCACACATTTCCTTCCACCCAGCGTTCCCCCAAGTCTCCCGATAAAAATTATACCTCACTTGTGTGGGTAGGCCTAGCGCCCGTGACAGGAAACGCCCCAAAACACAACGTGGACACATCACATTTTTTTAAAGAAAACAGAGGTGTTTTTTGCAAAGTGCCTAGCTGTAGATTTTGGGCTCTAGCTAAGCCGGCACCTAGGGAAACCTACCAAACCTGTGCATTTTTGAAAACTAGAGACCTAGGGGAATCCAAGATGGGGTGACTTGTGGGGCTCTGACCAGGTTCTGTTACCCAGAATCTTTTGCAAACCTCAAAATTTGGCTAAAAAAAACAAGTTTTCCTCACATTTCGATGACAGAAAGTTCTGGAATCTGAGAGGAGCCACAAATGTCCTTCCACCAAGCGTTCCCCCAAGTCTCCCGATAAAAATGACACCTCACTTGTGTTGGTAGGCCTAGCGCCAGCGACAGGAAATGGCCCAAAACACAAAGTGGACACATCACATTTTTTCATAGAAAACAGTGCCTACCTGTGGATTTTGGCCTCTAGCTCAGCCGGCACATGGGGAAACCTAGCAAACCAGTGCATTTATGAAAACTAAAAACCCAGGGGAATCCAAGATGGGGTGACTTGTGGGCCTCTGACCAGGTTCTGTTACCCAGAATCCTTTGCAAACCTCAAAATTTGGCTAAACAAAACACGTTTTGCTCACATTTCGGTGACAGAAAGTTCTGGAATCTGAGAGGAGCCACAAGTTTCCTTCCACCCAGCGTTCCTCCAAGTCTCCCGATAAAAATGATACCTCACTTGTGTAGGTAGGCCTAGCGCCTGTGACAGGAAACGCCCCAAAACACAACGTGGACACATCACATTTTTTTAAAGAAAACAGAGGTGTTTTTTGCAAAGTGCCTAGCTGTAGATTTTGGGCTCTAGCTAAGCCGGCACCTAGGGAAACCTAGCAAACCTGTGCATTTTTTATAACTAGAGACCTAGGGGACTCCAAGATGGGGTGACTTGTGGGACTCTGACCAGGTTCTGTTACCCAGAATCCTTCGCAAACCTTAAAATTTGGCTAAAAAAACAAGTTTTCCTCACATTTCGGTGACAGAAAGTTCTGGAATCTGAGAGGAGCCACAAGTTTCCTTCCACCCAGCGTTTCCCCAAGTCTCCCGATAAAAATGATACCTCACTTGTGTGGGTAGGCCTAGCGCACGTGACAGGAAACGCCCCAAACCACAACGTGGACACATCAATTTTTTTTAAAGAAAACAGAGGTGTTTTTTGCAAAGTGCCTACCTGTAGATTTTGGCCTCTAGCCCAGCCGGCACCTAGGGAAACCTACCAAACCTGTGCATTTTTGAAAACTAGAGACCTAGGGGAATCCAAGATGGGGTGACTTGTGGGGCTCTGACCAGGTTCTGTTACCCAGAATCTTTTGCAAACCTCAAAATGTGGCAAAAAAAACACGTTTTCCTCACATTTCGGTGACAGAAAGTTCTGGAATCTGAGAGGAGCCACAAATGTCCTTCCACCAAGCGTTCCCCCAAGTCTCCCGATAAAAATGACACCTCACTTGTGTTGGTAGGCCTAGCGCCCGCGACAGGAAATGGCCCAAAACACAAAGTGGACACATCACATTTTTTCATAGAAAACAGTGCCTACCTGTGGATTTTGGCCTCTAGCTCAGCCGGCACATGGGGAAACCTAGCAAACCAGCGCATTTATGAAAACTAAAAACCCAGGGGAATCCAAGATGGGGTGACTTGTGGGCCTCTGACCAGGTTCTGTTACCCAGAATCCTTTGCAAACCTCAAAATTTGGCTAAACAAAACACGTTTTCCTCACATTTCGGTGACAGAAAGTTCTGGAATCTGAGAGGAGCCACAAGTTTCCTTCCACCCAGCGTTTCCCCAAGTCTCCCGATAAAAATGATACCTCACTTGTGTGGGTAGGCCTAGCGCCTGTGACAGGAAACGCCCCAAAACACAACGTGGACACATCACATTTTTTTAAAGAAAACAGAGGTGTTTTTTTGCAAATTGCCTAGCTGTAGATTTTGGGCTCTAGCTAAGCCGGCACCTAGGGAAACCTACCAAACCTGTGCATTTTTTTAAACTAGAGACCTAGGGGAATCCAAGATGTGGTGACTTGTGGGACTCTGACCAGGTTCTGTTACCCAGAATCCTTCGCAAACCTTAAAATATGGCTAAAAAAACTAATTTTCCTCACATTTCGGTGACAGAAAGTTCTGGAATCTGAGAGGAGCCACAAATTTCCTTCCACCCAGCGTTCCCCCAAGTCTCCCGATAAAAATGATACCTCACTTGTGTGGGTAGGCCTAGCGCCCGTGACAGGAAACGCCCCAAAACACAACGTGGACACATCACATTTTTTTAAAGAAAACAGAGGTGTTTTTTGCAAAGTGCCTAGCTGTAGATTTTGGGCTCTAGCTAAGCCGGCACCTAGGGAAACCTACCAAACCTGTGCATTTTTTTAAACTAGAGACCTAGGGGAATCCAAGATGGGGTGACTTGTGGGACTCTGACCAGGTTCTGTTACCCAGAATCCTTCGCAAACCTTAAAATATGGCTAAAAAAACACATTTTCCTCACATTTCGGTGACAGAAAGTTCTGGAATCTGAGAGGAGCCACACATTTCCTTCCACCCAGCGTTCCCCCAAGTCTCCCGATAAAAATTATACCTCACTTGTGTGGGTAGGCCTAGCGCCCGTGACAGGAAACGCCCCAAAACACAACGTGGACACATCACATTTTTTTAAAGAAAACAGAGGTGTTTTTTGCAAAGTGCCTAGCTGTAGATTTTGGGCTCTAGCTAAGCCGGCACCTAGGGAAACCTACCAAACCTGTGCATTTTTGAAAACTAGAGACCTAGGGGAATCCAAGATGGGGTGACTTGTGGGGCTCTGACCAGGTTCTGTTACCCAGAATCTTTTGCAAACCTCAAAATTTGGCTAAAAAAAACAAGTTTTCCTCACATTTCGATGACAGAAAGTTCTGGAATCTGAGAGGAGCCACAAATGTCCTTCCACCAAGCGTTCCCCCAAGTCTCCCGATAAAAATGACACCTCACTTGTGTTGGTAGGCCTAGCGCCAGCGACAGGAAATGGCCCAAAACACAAAGTGGACACATCACATTTTTTCATAGAAAACAGTGCCTACCTGTGGATTTTGGCCTCTAGCTCAGCCGGCACATGGGGAAACCTAGCAAACCAGTGCATTTATGAAAACTAAAAACCCAGGGGAATCCAAGATGGGGTGACTTGTGGGCCTCTGACCAGGTTCTGTTACCCAGAATCCTTTGCAAACCTCAAAATTTGGCTAAACAAAACACGTTTTCCTCACATTTCGGTGACAGAAAGTTCTGGAATCTGAGAGGAGCCACAAGTTTCCTTCCACCCAGCGTTCCCCCAAGTCTCCCGATAAAAATGATACCTCACTTGTGTGGGTAGGCCTAGCGCCTGTGACAGGAAACGCCCCAAAACACAACGTGGACACATCACATTTTTTTAAAGAAAATAGAGGTGTTTTTTGCAAAGTGCCTACCTGTAGATTTTGGCCTCTAGCTCAGCCGGCACCTAGGGAAACCTACCAAACCTGTGCATTTTTTAAAACTAGAGACCTAGGGGAATCCAAGATGGGGTGACTTGTGGGGCTCTGACCAGGTTCTGTTACCCAGAATCTTTTGCAAACCTCAAAATGTGGCTAAAAAAACACGTTTTCCTCACATTTCGGTGACAGAAAGTTCTGGAATCTGAGAGGAGCCACAAATGTCCTTCCACCAAGCGTTCCCCCAAGTCTCCCGATAAAAATGACACCTCACTTGTGTTGGTAGGCCTAGCGCCCGCGACAGGAAATGGCCCAAAACACAAAGTGGACACATCACATTTTTTCATAGAAAACAGTGCCTACCTGTGGATTTTGGCCTCTAGCTCAGCCGGCACATGGGGAAACCTAGCAAACCAGCGCATTTATGAAAACTAAAAACCCAGGGGAATCCAAGATGGGGTGACTTGTGGGCCTCTGACCAGGTTCTGTTACCCAGAATCCTTTGCAAACCTCAAAATTTGGCTAAACAAAACACGTTTTCCTCACATTTCGGTGACAGAAAGTTCTGGAATCTGAGAGGTGCCATAAGTTTCCTTCCACCCAGCGTTTCCCCAAGTCTCCCGATAAAAATGATACCTCACTTGTGTGGGTAGGCCTAGCGCCTGTGACAGGAAACGCCCCAAAACACAACGTGGACACATCACATTTTTTTAAAGAAAACAGAGGTGTTTTTTGCAAAGTGCCTAGCTGTAGATTTTGGGCTCTAGCTAAGCCGGCACCTAGGGAAACCTACCAAACCTGTGCATTTTTTTAAACTAGAGAGCTAGGGGAATCCAAGATGGGGTGACTTGTGGGACTCTGACCAGGTTCTGTTACCCAGAATCCTTCGCAAACCTTAAAATATGGCTAAAAAACCACATTTTCCTCACATTTCGGTGACAGAAAGTTCTGGAATCTGAGAGGAGCCACAAATTTCCTTCCACCCAGCGTTCCCCCAAGTCTCCCGATAAAAATGATACCTCACTTGTGTGGGTAGGCCTAGCGCCCGTGACAGGAAACGCCCCAAAACACAACGTGGACACATCACATTTTTTTAAAGAAAACAGAGGTGTTTTTTGCAAAGTGCCTAGCTGTAGATTTTGGGCTCTAGCTAAGCCGGCACCTAGGGAAACCTACCAAACCTGTGCATTTTTTAAAACTAGAGACCTAGGGGAATCCAAGATGGGGTGACTTGTGGGGCTCTGACCAGGTTCTGTTACCCAGAATCTTTTGCAAACCTCAAAATTTGGCTAAAAAAAACAAGTTTTCCTCACATTTCGATGACAGAAAGTTCTGGAATCTGAGAGGAGCCACAAATGTCCTTCCACCAAGCGTTCCCCCAAGTCTCCCGATAAAAATGACACCTCACTTGTGTTGGTAGGCCTAGCGCCAGCGACAGGAAATGGCCCAAAACACAAAGTGGACACATCACATTTTTTCATAGAAAACAGTGCCTACCTGTGGATTTTGGCCTCTAGCTCAGCCGGCACATGGGGAAACCTAGCAAACCAGTGCATTTATGAAAACTAAAAACCCAGGGGAATCCAAGATGGGGTGACTTGTGGGCCTCTGACCAGGTTCTGTTACCCAGAATCCTTTGCAAACCTCAAAATTTGGCTAAACAAAACACGTTTTCCTCACATTTCGGTGACAGAAAGTTCTGGAATCTGAGAGGTGCCATAAGTTTCCTTCCACCCAGCGTTTCCCCAAGTCTCCCGATAAAAATGATACCTCACTTGTGTGGGTAGGCCTAGCGCCTGTGACAGGAAACGCCCCAAAACACAACGTGGACACATCACATTTTTTTAAAGAAAACAGAGGTGTTTTTTGCAAAGTGCCTAGCTGTAGATTTTGGGCTCTAGCTAAGCCGGCACCTAGGGAAACCTACCAAACCTGTGCATTTTTTTAAACTAGAGACCTAGGGGAATCCAAGATGGGGTGACTTGTGGGACTCTGACCAGGTTCTGTTACCCAGAATCCTTCGCAAACCTTAAAATATGGCTAAAAAAACACATTTTCCTCACATTTCGGTGACAGAAAGTTCTGGAATCTGAGAGGAGCCACAAATTTCCTTCCACCCAGCGTTCCCCCAAGTCTCCCGATAAAAATGATACCTCACTTGTGTGGGTAGGCCTAGCGCCCGTGACAGGAAACGCCCCAAAACACAACGTGGACACATCACATTTTTTTAAAGAAAACAGAGGTGTTTTTTGCAAAGTGCCTAGCTGTAGATTTTGGGCTCTAGCTAAGCCGGCACCTAGGGAAACCTACCAAACCTGTGCATTTTTTAAAACTAGAGACCTAGGGGAATCCAAGATGGGGTGACTTGTGGGGCTCTGACCAGGTTCTGTTACCCAGAATCTTTTGCAAACCTCAAAATTTGGCTAAAAAAAACAAGTTTTCCTCACATTTCGATGACAGAAAGTTCTGGAATCTGAGAGGAGCCACAAATGTCCTTCCACCAAGCGTTCCCCCAAGTCTCCCGATAAAAATGACACCTCACTTGTGTTGGTAGGCCTAGCGCCAGCGACAGGAAATGGCCCAAAACACAAAGTGGACACATCACATTTTTTCATAGAAAACAGTGCCTACCTGTGGATTTTGGCCTCTAGCTCAGCCGGCACATGGGGAAACCTAGCAAACCAGTGCATTTATGAAAACTAAAAACCCAGGGGAATCCAAGATGGGGTGACTTGTGGGCCTCTGACCAGGTTCTGTCACCCAGAATCCTTTGCAAACCTCAAAATTTGGCTAAACAAAACACGTTTTCCTCACATTTTGGTGACAGAAAGTTCTGGAATCTGAGAGGAGCCACAAGTTTCCTTCCACCCAGCGTTCCCCCAAGTCTCCCGATAAAAATGATACCTCACTTGTGTGGGTAGGCCTAGCGCCTGTGACAGGAAACGCCCCAAAACACAACGTGGACACATCACATTTTTTTAAAGAAAATAGAGGTGTTTTTTGCAAAGTGCCTACCTGTAGATTTTGGCCTCTAGCTCAGCCGGCACCTAGGGAAACCTACCAAACCTGTGCATTTTTGAAAACTAGAGACCTAGGGGAATCCAAGATGGGGTGACTTGTGGGGCTCTGACCAGGTTCTGTTACCCAGAATCTTTTGCAAACCTCAAAATGTGGCTAAAAAAACACGTTTTCCTCACATTTCGGTGACAGAAAGTTCTGGAATCTGAGAGGAGCCACAAATGTCCTTCCACCAAGCGTTCCCCCAAGTCTCCCGATAAAAATGACACCTCACTTGTGTTGGTAGGCCTAGCGCCCGCGACAGGAAATGGCCCAAAACACAAAGTGGACACATCACATTTTTTCATAGAAAACAGTGCCTACCTGTGGATTTTGGCCTCTAGCTCAGCCGGCACATGGGGAAACCTAGCAAACCAGCGCATTTATGAAAACTAAAAACCCAGGGGAATCCAAGATGGGGTGACTTGTGGGCCTCTGACCAGGTTCTGTTACCCAGAATCCTTTGCAAACCTCAAAATTTGGCTAAACAAAACACGTTTTCCTCACATTTGGGTGACAGAAAGTTCTGGAATCTGAGAGGTGCCATAAGTTTCCTTCCACCCAGCGTTTCCCCAAATCTCCCGATAAAAATGATACCTCACTTGTGTGGGTAGGCCTAGCGCCTGTGACAGGAAACGCCCCAAAACACAACGTGGACACATCACATTTTTTTAAAGAAAACAGAGGTGTTTTTTGCAAAGTGCCTAGCTGTAGATTTTGGGCTCTAGCTAAGCCGGCACCTAGGGAAACCTACCAAACCTGTGCATTTTTTTAAACTAGAGAGCTAGGGGAATCCAAGATGGGGTGACTTGTGGGACTCTGACCAGGTTCTGTTACCCAGAATCCTTCGCAAACCTTAAAATATGGCTAAAAAAACACATTTTCCTCACATTTCGGTGACAGAAAGTTCTGGAATCTGAGAGGAGCCACAAATTTCCTTCCACCCAGCGTTCCCCCAAGTCTCCCGATAAAAATGATACCTCACTTGTGTGGGTAGGCCTAGCGCCCGTGACAGGAAACGCCCCAAAACACAACGTGGACACATCACATTTTTTTAAAGAAAACAGAGGTGTTTTTTGCAAAGTGCCTAGCTGTAGATTTTGGGCTCTAGCTAAGCCGGCACCTAGGGAAACCTACCAAACCTGTGCATTTTTTAAAACTAGAGACCTAGGGGAATCCAAGATGGGGTGACTTGTGGGGCTC
Source organism: Pleurodeles waltl (assembly GCF_031143425.1). Classification (NCBI taxonomy): domain Eukaryota; kingdom Metazoa; phylum Chordata; class Amphibia; order Caudata; family Salamandridae; genus Pleurodeles; species Pleurodeles waltl. The sequence continues at coordinate 281,782,845 of NC_090442.1, forward strand.
TGACCAGGTTCTGTTACCCAGAATCTTTTGCAAACCTCAAAATTTGGCTAAAAAAAACAAGTTTTCCTCACATTTCGATGACAGAAAGTTCTGGAATCTGAGAGGAGCCACAAATGTCCTTCCACCAAGCGTTCCCCCAAGTCTCCCGATAAAAATGACACCTCACTTGTGTTGGTAGGCCTAGCGCCAGCGACAGGAAATGGCCCAAAACACAAAGTGGACACATCACATTTTTTCATAGAAAACAGTGCCTACCTGTGGATTTTGGCCTCTAGCTCAGCCGGCACATGGGGAAACCTAGCAAACCAGTGCATTTATGAAAACTAAAAACCCAGGGGAATCCAAGATGGGGTGACTTGTGGGCCTCTGACCAGGTTCTGTTACCCAGAATCCTTTGCAAACCTCAAAATTTGGCTAAACAAAACACGTTTTCCTCACATTTCGGTGACAGAAAGTTCTGGAATCTGAGAGGTGCCATAAGTTTCCTTCCACCCAGCGTTTCCCCAAGTCTCCCGATAAAAATGATACCTCACTTGTGTGGGTAGGCCTAGCGCCTGTGACAGGAAACGCCCCAAAACACAACGTGGACACATCACATTTTTTTAAAGAAAATAGAGGTGTTTTTTGCAAAGTGCCTACCTGTAGATTTTGGCCTCTAGCTCAGCCGGCACCTAGGGAAACCTACCAAACCTGTGCATTTTTGAAAACTAGAGACCTAGGGGAATCCAAGATGGGGTGACTTGTGGGGCTCTGACCAGGTTCTGTTACCCAGAATCTTTTGCAAACCTCAAAATGTGGCTAAAAAAACACGTTTTCCTCACATTTCGGTGACAGAAAGTTCTGGAATCTGAGAGGAGCCACAAATGTCCTTCCACCAAGCGTTCCCCCAAGTCTCCCGATAAAAATGACACCTCACTTGTGTTGGTAGGCCTAGCGCCCGCGACAGGAAATGGCCCAAAACACAAAGTGGACACATCACATTTTTTCATAGAAAACAGTGCCTACCTGTGGATTTTGGCCTCTAGCTCAGCCGGCACATGGGGAAACCTAGCAAACCAGCGCATTTATGAAAACTAAAAACCCAGGGGAATCCAAGATGGGGTGACTTGTGGGCCTCTGACCAGGTTCTGTTACCCAGAATCCTTTGCAAACCTCAAAATTTGGCTAAACAAAACACGTTTTCCTCACATTTCGGTGACAGAAAGTTCTGGAATCTGAGAGGTGCCATAAGTTTCCTTCCACCCAGCGTTTCCCCAAGTCTCCCGATAAAAATGATACCTCACTTGTGTGGGTAGGCCTAGCGCCTGTGACAGGAAACGCCCCAAAACACAACGTGGACACATCACATTTTTTTAAAGAAAACAGAGGTGTTTTTTGCAAAGTGCCTAGCTGTAGATTTTGGGCTCTAGCTAAGCCGGCACCTAGGGAAACCTACCAAACCTGTGCATTTTTTTAAACTAGAGAGCTAGGGGAATCCAAGATGGGGTGACTTGTGGGACTCTGACCAGGTTCTGTTACCCAGAATCCTTCGCAAACCTTAAAATATGGCTAAAAAAACACATTTTCCTCACATTTCGGTGACAGAAAGTTCTGGAATCTGAGAGGAGCCACAAATTTCCTTCCACCCAGCGTTCCCCCAAGTCTCCCGATAAAAATGATACCTCACTTGTGTGGGTAGGCCTAGCGCCCGTGACAGGAAACGCCCCAAAACACAACGTGGACACATCACATTTTTTTAAAGAAAACAGAGGTGTTTTTTGCAAAGTGCCTAGCTGTAGATTTTGGGCTCTAGCTAAGCCGGCACCTAGGGAAACCTACCAAACCTGTGCATTTTTTAAAACTAGAGACCTAGGGGAATCCAAGATGGGGTGACTTGTGGGGCTCTGACCAGGTTCTGTTACCCAGAATCTTTTGCAAACCTCAAAATTTGGCTAAAAAAAAGAAGTTTTCCTCACATTTCGATGACAGAAAGTTCTGGAATCTGAGAGGAGCCACAAATGTCCTTCCACCAAGCGTTCCCCCAAGTCTCCCGATAAAAATGACACCTCACTTGTGTTGGTAGGCCTAGCGCCAGCGACAGGAAATGGCCCAAAACACAAAGTGGACACATCACATTTTTTCATAGAAAACAGTGCCTACCTGTGGATTTTGGCCTCTAGCTCAGCCGGCACATGGGGAAACCTAGCAAACCAGTGCATTTATGAAAACTAAAAACCCAGGGGAATCCAAGATGGGGTGACTTGTGGGCCTCTGACCAGGTTCTGTTACCCAGAATCCTTTGCAAACCTCAAAATTTGGCTAAACAAAACACGTTTTCCTCACATTTCGGTGACAGAAAGTTCTGGAATCTGAGAGGTGCCATAAGTTTCCTTCCACCCAGCGTTTCCCCAAGTCTCCCGATAAAAATGATACCTCACTTGTGTGGGTAGGCCTAGCGCCTGTGACAGGAAACGCCCCAAAACACAACGTGGACACATCACATTTTTTTAAAGAAAACAGAGGTGTTTTTTGCAAAGTGCCTAGCTGTAGATTTTGGGCTCTAGCTAAGCCGGCACCTAGGGAAACCTACCAAACCTGTGCATTTTTTTAAACTAGAGACCTAGGGGAATCCAAGATGGGGTGACTTGTGGGACTCTGACCAGGTTCTGTTACCAGAATCCTTCGCAAACCTTAAAATATGGCTAAAAAAACACATTTTCCTCACATTTCGGTGACAGAAAGTTCTGGAATCTGAGAGGAGCCACAAATTTCCTTCCACCCAGCGTTCCCCCAAGTCTCCCGATAAAAATGATACCTCACTTGTGTGGGTAGGCCTAGCGCCCGTGACAGGAAACGCCCCAAAACACAACGTGGACACATCACATTTTTTTAAAGAAAACAGAGGTGTTTTTTGCAAAGTGCCTAGCTGTAGATTTTGGGCTCTAGCTAAGCCGGCACCTAGGGAAACCTACCAAACCTGTGCATTTTTTAAAACTAGAGACCTAGGGGAATCCAAGATGGGGTGACTTGTGGGGCTCTGACCAGGTTCTGTTACCCAGAATCTTTTGCAAACCTCAAAATTTGGCTAAAAAAAACAAGTTTTCCTCACATTTCGATGACAGAAAGTTCTGGAATCTGAGAGGAGCCACAAATGTCCTTCCACCAAGCGTTCCCCCAAGTCTCCCGATAAAAATGACACCTCACTTGTGTTGGTAGGCCTAGCGCCAGCGACAGGAAATGGCCCAAAACACAAAGTGGACACATCACATTTTTTCATAGAAAACAGTGCCTACCTGTGGATTTTGGCCTCTAGCTCAGCCGGCACATGGGGAAACCTAGCAAACCAGTGCATTTATGAAAACTAAAAACCCAGGGGAATCCAAGATGGGGTGACTTGTGGGCCTCTGACCAGGTTCTGTCACCCAGAATCCTTTGCAAACCTCAAAATTTGGCTAAACAAAACACGTTTTCCTCACATTTCGGTGACAGAAAGTTCTGGAATCTGAGAGGAGCCACAAGTTTCCTTCCACCCAGCGTTCCCCCAAGTCTTCCGATAAAAATGATACCTCACTTGTGTGGGTAGGCCTAGCGCCTGTGACAGGAAACGCCCCAAAACACAACGTGGACACATCACATTTTTTTAAAGAAAATAGAGGTGTTTTTTGCAAAGTGCCTACCTGTAGATTTTGGCCTCTAGCTCAGCCGGCACCTAGGGAAACCTACCAAACCTGTGCATTTTTGAAAACTAGAGACCTAGGGGAATCCAAGATGGGGTGACTTGTGGGGCTCTGACCAGGTTCTGTTACCCAGAATCTTTTGCAAACCTCAAAATGTGGCTAAAAAAACACGTTTTCCTCACATTTCGGTGACAGAAAGTTCTGGAATCTGAGAGGAGCCACAAATGTCCTTCCACCAAGCGTTCCCCCAAGTCTCCCGATAAAAATGACACCTCACTTGTGTTGGTAGGCCTAGCGCCTGCGACAGGAAATGGCCCAAAACACAAAGTGGACACATCACATTTTTTCATAGAAAACAGTGCCTACCTGTGGATTTTGGCCTCTAGCTCAGCCGGCACATGGGGAAACCTAGCAAACCAGCGCATTTATGAAAACTAAAAACCCAGGGGAATCCAAGATGGGGTGACTTGTGGGCCTCTGACCAGGTTCTGTTACCCAGAATCCTTTGCAAACCTCAAAATTTGGCTAAACAAAACACGTTTTCCTCACATTTCGGTGACAGAAAGTTCTGGAATCTGAGAGGAGCCACAAGTTTCCTTCCACCCAGCGTTTCCCCAAGTCTCCCGATAAAAATGATACCTCACTTGTGTGGGTAGGCCTAGCGCCTGTGACAGGAAACGCCCCAAAACACAACGTGGACACATCACATTTTTTTAAAGAAAACAGAGGTGTTTTTTGCAAATTGCCTAGCTGTAGATTTTGGGCTCTAGCTAAGCCGGCACCTAGGGAAACCTACCAAACCTGTGCATTTTTTTAAACTAGAGACCTAGGGGAATCCAAGATGTGGTGACTTGTGGGACTCTGACCAGGTTCTGTTACCCAGAATCCTTCGCAAACCTTAAAATATGGCTAAAAAAACTCATTTTCCTCACATTTCGGTGACAGAAAGTTCTGGAATCTGAGAGGAGCCACAAATTTCCTTCCACCCAGCGTTCCCCCAAGTCTCCCGATAAAAATGATACCTCACTTGTGTGGGTAGGCCTAGCGCCCGTGACAGGAAACGCCCCAAAACACAACGTGGACACATCACATTTTTTTAAAGAAAACAGAGGTGTTTTTTGCAAAGTGCCTAGCTGTAGATTTTGGGCTCTAGCTAAGCCGGCACCTAGGGAAACCTACCAAACCTGTGCATTTTTTTAAACTAGAGACCTAGGGGAATCCAAGATGGGGTGACTTGTGGGACTCTGACCAGGTTCTGTTACCCAGAATCCTTCGCAAACCTTAAAATATGGCTAAAAAAACACATTTTCCTCACATTTCGGTGACAGAAAGTTCTGGAATCTGAGAGGAGCCACAAATTTCCTTCCACCCAGCGTTCCCCCAAGTCTCCCGATAAAAATGATACCTCACTTGTGTGGGTAGGCCTAGCGCCCGTGACAGGAAACGCCCCAAAACACAACGTGGACACATCACATTTTTTTAAAGAAAACAGAGGTGTTTTTTGCAAAGTGCCTAGCTGTAGATTTTGGGCTCTAGCTAAGCCGGCACCTAGGGAAACCTACCAAACCTGTGCATTTTTTAAAACTAGAGACCTAGGGGAATCCAAGATGGGGTGACTTGTGGGGCTCTGACCAGGTTCTGTTACCCAGAATCTTTTGCAAACCTCAAAATGTGGCTAAAAAAACACGTTTTCCTCACATTTCGGTGACAGAAAGTTCTGGAATCTGAGAGGAGCCACAAATGTCCTTCCACCAAGCGTTCCCACAAGTCTCCCGATAAAAATGACACCTCACTTGTGTTGGTAGGCCTAGCGCCCGCGACAGGAAATGGCCCAAAACACAAAGTGGACACATCACATTTTTTCATAGAAAACAGTGCCTACCTGTGGATTTTGGCCTCTAGCTCAGCCGGCACATGGGGAAACCTAGCAAACCAGCGCATTTATGAAAACTAAAAACCCAGGGGAATCCAAGATGGGGTGACTTGTGGGCCTCTGACCAGGTTCTGTTACCCAGAATCCTTTGCAAACCTCAAAATTTGGCTAAACAAAACACGTTTTCCTCACATTTCGGTGACAGAAAGTTCTGGAATCTGAGAGGTGCCATAAGTTTCCTTCCACCCAGCGTTTCCCCAAGTCTCCCGATAAAAATGATACCTCACTTGTGTGGGTAGGCCTAGCGCCTGTGACAGGAAACGCCCCAAAACACAACGTGGACACATCACATTTTTTTAAAGAAAACAGAGGTGTTTTTTGCAAAGTGCCTAGCTGTAGATTTTGGGCTCTAGCTAAGCCGGCACCTAGGGAAACCTACCAAACCTGTGCATTTTTTTAAACTAGAGAGCTAGGGGAATCCAAGATGGGGTGACTTGTGGGACTCTGACCAGGTTCTGTTACCCAGAATCCTTCGCAAACCTTAAAATATGGCTAAAAAAACACATTTTCCTCACATTTCGGTGACAGAAAGTTCTGGAATCTGAGAGGAGCCACAAATTTCCTTCCACCCAGCGTTCCCCCAAGTCTCCCGATAAAAATGATACCTCACTTGTGTGGGTAGGCCTAGCGCCCGTGACAGGAAACGCCCCAAAACACAACGTGGACACATCACATTTTTTTAAAGAAAACAGAGGTGTTTTTTGCAAAGTGCCTAGCTGTAGATTTTGGGCTCTAGCTAAGCCGGCACCTAGGGAAACCTACCAAACCTGTGCATTTTTTAAAACTAGAGACCTAGGGGAATCCAAGATGGGGTGACTTGTGGGGCTCTGACCAGGTTCTGTTACCCAGAATCTTTTGCAAACCTCAAAATTTGGCTAAAAAAAACAAGTTTTCCTCACATTTCGATGACAGAAAGTTCTGGAATCTGAGAGGAGCCACAAATGTCCTTCCACCAAGCGTTCCCCCAAGTCTCCCGATAAAAATGACACCTCACTTGTGTTGGTAGGCCTAGCGCCAGCGACAGGAAATGGCCCAAAACAGAAAGTGGACACATCACATTTTTTCATAGAAAACAGTGCCTACCTGTGGATTTTGGCCTCTAGCTCAGCCGGCACATGGGGAAACCTAGCAAACCAGTGCATTTATGAAAACTAAAAACCCAGGGGAATCCAAGATGGGGTGACTTGTGGGCCTCTGACCAGGTTCTGTTACCCAGAATCCTTTGCAAACCTCAAAATTTGGCTAAACAAAACACGTTTTCCTCACATTTCGGTGACAGAAAGTTCTGGAATCTGAGAGGTGCCATAAGTTTCCTTCCACCCAGCGTTTCCCCAAGTCTCCCGATAAAAATCATACCTCACTTGTGTGGGTAGGCCTAGCGCCTGTGACAGGAAACGCCCCAAAACACAACGTGGACACATCACATTTTTTTAAAGAAAACAGAGGTGTTTTTTGCAAAGTGCCTAGCTGTAGATTTTGGGCTCTAGCTAAGCCGGCACCTAGGGAAACCTACCAAACCTGTGCATTTTTTTAAACTAGAGACCTAGGGGAATCCAAGATGGGGTGACTTGTGGGACTCTGACCAGGTTCTGTTACCCAGAATCCTTCGCAAACCTTAAAATATGGCTAAAAAAACACATTTTCCTCACATTTCGGTGACAGAAAGTTCTGGAATCTGAGAGGAGCCACAAATTTCCTTCCACCCAGCGTTCCCCCAAGTCTCCCGATAAAAATGATACCTCACTTGTGTGGGTAGGCCTAGCGCCCGTGACAGAAAACGCCCCAAAACACAACGTGGACACATCACATTTTTTTAAAGAAAACAGAGGTGTTTTTTGCAAAGTGCCTAGCTGTAGATTTTGGGCTCTAGCTAAGCCGGCACCTAGGGAAACCTACCAAACCTGTGCATTTTTTAAAACTAGAGACCTAGGGGAATCCAAGATGGGGTGACTTGTGGGGCTCTGACCAGGTTCTGTTACCCAGAATCTTTTGCAAACCTCAAAATTTGGCTAAAAAAAACAAGTTTTCCTCACATTTCGATGGCAGAAAGTTCTGGAATCTGAGAGGAGCCACAAATGTCCTTCCACCAAGCGTTCCCCCAAGTCTCCCGATAAAAATGACACCTCACTTGTGTTGGTAGGCCTAGCGCCAGCGACAGGAAATGGCCCAAAACACAAAGTGGACACATCACATTTTTTCATAGAAAACAGTGCCTACCTGTGGATTTTGGCCTCTAGCTCAGCCGGCACATGGGGAAACCTAGCAAACCAGTGCATTTATGAAAACTAAAAACCCAGGGGAATCCAAGATGGGGTGACTTGTGGGCCTCTGACCAGGTTCTGTCACCCAGAATCCTTTGCAAACCTCAAAATTTGGCTAAACAAAACACGTTTTCCTCACATTTCGGTGACAGAAAGTTCTGGAATCTGAGAGGAGCCACAAGTTTCCTTCCACCCAGCGTTCCCCCAAGTCTCCCGATAAAAATGATACCTCACTTGTGTGGGTAGGCCTAGCGCCTGTGACAGGAAACGCCCCAAAACACAACGTGGACACATCACATTTTTTTAAAGAAAATAGAGGTGTTTTTTGCAAAGTGCCTACCTGTAGATTTTGGCCTCTAGCTCAGCCGGCACCTAGGGAAACCTACCAAACCTGTGCATTTTTGAAAACTAGAGACCTAGGGGAATCCAAGATGGGGTGACTTGTGGGGCTCTGACCAGGTTCTGTTACCCAGAATCTTTTGCAAACCTCAAAATGTGGCTAAAAAAACACGTTTTCCTCACATTTCGGTGACAGAAAGTTCTGGAATCTGAGAGGAGCCACAAATGTCCTTCCACCAAGCGTTCCCCCAAGTCTCCCGATAAAAATGACACCTCACTTGTGTTGGTAGGCCTAGCGCCCGCGACAGGAAATGGCCCAAAACACAAAGTGGACACATCACATTTTTTCATAGAAAACAGTGCCTACCTGTGGATTTTGGCCTCTAGCTCAGCCGGCACATGGGGAAACCTAGCAAACCAGCGCATTTATGAAAACTAAAAATCCAGGGGAATCCAAGATGGGGTGACTTGTGGGCCTCTGACCAGGTTCTGTTACCCAGAATCCTTTGCAAACCTCAAAATTTGGCTAAACAAAACACGTTTTCCTCACATTTCGGTGACAGAAAGTTCTGGAATCTGAGAGGTGCCATAAGTTTCCTTCCACCCAGCGTTTCCCCAAGTCTCCCGATAAAAATGATACCTCACTTGTGTGGGTAGGCCTAGCGCCTGTGACAGGAAACGCCCCAAAACACAACGTGGACACATCACATTTTTTTAAAGAAAACAGAGGTGTTTTTTGCAAAGTGCCTAGCTGTAGATTTTGGGCTCTAGCTAAGCCGGCACCTAGGGAAACCTACCAAACCTGTGCATTTTTTAAAACTAGAGACCTAGGGGAATCCAAGATGGGGTGACTTGTGGGGCTCTGACCAGGTTCTGTTACCCAGAATCTTTTGCAAACCTCAAAATTTGGCTAAAAAAAACAAGTTTTCCTCACATTTCGATGACAGAAAGTTCTGGAATCTGAGAGGAGCCACAAATGTCCTTCCACCAAGCGTTCCCCCAAGTCTCCCGATAAAAATGACACCTCACTTGTGTTGGTAGGCCTAGCGCCAGCGACAGGAAATGGCCCAAAACACAAAGTGGACACATCACATTTTTTCATAGAAAACAGTGCCTACCTGTGGATTTTGGCCTCTAGCTCAGCCGGCACATGGGGAAACCTAGCAAACCAGTGCATTTATGAAAACTAAAAACCCAGGGGAATCCAAGATGGGGTGACTTGTGGGCCTCTGACCAGGTTCTGTCACCCAGAATCCTTTGCAAACCTCAAAATTTGGCTAAACAAAACACGTTTTCCTCACATTTCGGTGACAGAAAGTTCTGGAATCTGAGAGGAGCCACAAGTTTCCTTCCACCCAGCGTTCCCCCAAGTCTCCCGATAAAAATGATACCTCACTTGTGTGGGTAGGCCTAGCGCCTGTGACAGGAAACGCCCCAAAACACAACGTGGACACATCACATTTTTTTAAAGAAAATAGAGGTGTTTTTTGCAAAGTGCCTACCTGTAGATTTTGGCCTCTAGCTCAGCCGGCACCTAGGGAAACCTACCAAACCTGTGCATTTTTGAAAACTAGAGACCTAGGGGAATCGAAGATGGGGTGACTTGTGGGGCTCTGACCAGGTTCTGTTACCCAGAATCTTTTGCAAACCTCAAAATGTGGCTAAAAAAACACGTTTTCCTCACATTTCGGTGACAGAAAGTTCTGGAATCTGAGAGGAGCCACAAATGTCCTTCCACCAAGCGTTCCCCCAAGTCTCCCGATAAAAATGACACCTCACTTGTGTTGGTAGGCCTAGCGCCCGCGACAGGAAATGGCCCAAAACACAAAGTGGACACATCACATTTTTTCATAGAAAACAGTGCCTACCTGTGGATTTTGGCCTCTAGCTCAGCCGGCACATGGGGAAACCTAGCAAACCAGCGCATTTATGAAAACTAAAAATCCAGGGGAATCCAAGATGGGGTGACTTGTGGGCCTCTGACCAGGTTCTGTTACCCAGAATCCTTTGCAAACCTCAAAATTTGGCTAAACAAAACACGTTTTCCTCACATTTCGGTGACAGAAAGTTCTGGAATCTGAGAGGTGCCATAAGTTTCCTTCCACCCAGCGTTTCCCCAAGTCTCCCGATAAAAATGATACCTCACTTGTGTGGGTAGGCCTAGCGCCTGTGACAGGAAACGCCCCAAAACACAACGTGGACACATCACATTTTTTTAAAGAAAACAGAGGTGTTTTTTGCAAAGTGCCTAGCTGTAGATTTTGGGCTCTAGCTAAGCTGGCACCTAGGGAAACCTACCAAACCTGTGCATTTTTTATAACTAGAGACCTAGGGGAATCCAAGATGGGGTGACTTGTGGGACTCTGACCAGGTTCTGTTACCCAGAATCCTTCGCAAACCTTAAAATTTGGCTAACAAAACAAGTTTTCCTCACATTTCGGTGACAGAAAGTTCTGGAATCTGAGAGGAGCCACAAGTTTCCTTCCACCCAGCGTTTCCCCAAGTCTCCCGATAAAAATGATACCTCACTTGTGTGGGTAGGCCTAGCGCACGTGACAGGAAACGTCCCAAAACACAACGTGGACACATCAAATTTTTTTAAAGAAAACAGAGGTGTTTTTTGCAAAGTGCCTACCTGTAGATTTTGGCATCTAGCTCAGCCGGCACCAAGGGAAACCTACCAAACCTGTGCATTTTTAAAAACTAGAGACCTAGGGGAATCCAAGATGGGGTGACTTGTGGGGCTCTGACCAGGTTCTGTTACCCAGAATCTTTTGCAAACCTCAAAATTTGGCTAAAAAAAACAAGTTTTCCTCACATTTCGATGACAGAAAGTTCTGGAATCTGAGAGGAGCCACAAATGTCCTTCCACCAAGCGTTCCCCCAAGTCTCCCGATAAAAATGACACCTCACTTGTGTTGGTAGGCCTAGCGCCAGCGACAGGAAATGGCCCAAAACACAAAGTGGACACATCACATTTTTTCATAGAAAACAGTGCCTACCTGTGGATTTTGGCCTCTAGCTCAGCCGGCACATGGGGAAACCTAGCAAACCAGTGCATTTATGAAAACTAAAAACCCAGGGGAATCCAAGATGGGGTGACTTGTGGGCCTCTGACCAGGTTCTGTCACCCAGAATCCTTTGCAAACCTCAAAATTTGGCTAAACAAAACACGTTTTCCTCACATTTCGGTGACAGAAAGTTCTGGAATCTGAGAGGAGCCACAAGTTTCCTTCCACCCAGCGTTCCCCCAAGTCTCCCGATAAAAATGATACCTCACTTGTGTGGGTAGGCCTAGCGCCTGTGACAGGAAACGCCCCAAAACACAACGTGGACACATCACATTTTTTTAAAGAAAACAGAGGTGTTTTTTGCAAAGTGCCTAGCTGTAGATTTTGGGCTCTAGCTAAGCCGGCACCTAGGGAAACCTAGCAAACCTGTGCATTTTTTATAACTAGAGACCTAGGGGACTCCAAGATGGGGTGACTTGTGGGACTCTGACCAGGTTCTGTTACCCAGAATCCTTCGCAAACCTTAAAATTTGGCTAAAAAAACAAGTTTTCCTCACATTTCGGTGACAGAAAGTTCTGGAATCTGAGAGGAGCCACAAGTTTCCTTCCACCCAGCGTTTCCCCAAGTCTCCCGATAAAAATGATACCTCACTTGTGTGGGTAGGCCTAGCGCACGTGACAGGAAACGCCCCAAACCACAACGTGGACACATCAAATTTTTTTAAAGAAAACAGAGGTGTTTTTTGCAAAGTGCCTACCTGTAGATTTTGGCCTCTAGCCCAGCCGGCACCTAGGGAAACCTACCAAACCTGTGCATTTTTGAAAACTAGAGACCTAGGGGAATCCAAGATGGGGTGACTTGTGGGGCTCTGACCAGGTTCTGTTACCCAGAATCTTTTGCAAACCTCAAAATGTGGCAAAAAAAACACGTTTTCCTCACATTTCGGTGACAGAAAGTTCTGGAATCTGAGAGGAGCCACAAATGTCCTTCCACCAAGCGTTCCCCCAAGTCTCCCGATAAAAATGACACCTCACTTGTGTTGGTAGGCCTAGCGCCCGCGACAGGAAATGGCCCAAAACACAAAGTGGACACATCACATTTTTTCATAGAAAACAGTGCCTACCTGTGGATTTTGGCCTCTAGCTCAGCCGGCACATGGGGAAACCTAGCAAACCAGCGCATTTATGAAAACTAAAAACCCAGGGGAATCCAAGATGGGGTGACTTGTGGGCCTCTGACCAGGTTCTGTTACCCAGAATCCTTTGCAAACCTCAAAATTTGGCTAAACAAAACACGTTTTCCTCACATTTCGGTGACAGAAAGTTCTGGAATCTGAGAGGAGCCACAAGTTTCCTTCCACCCAGCGTTTCCCCAAGTCTCCCGATAAAAATGATACCTCACTTGTGTGGGTAGGCCTAGCGCCTGTGACAGGAAACGCCCCAAAACACAACGTGGACACATCACATTTTTTTAAAGAAAACAGAGGTGTTTTTTTGCAAATTGCCTAGCTGTAGATTTTGGGCTCTAGCTAAGCCGGCACCTAGGGAAACCTACCAAACCTGTGCATTTTTTTAAACTAGAGACCTAGGGGAATCCAAGATGTGGTGACTTGTGGGACTCTGACCAGGTTCTGTTACCCAGAATCCTTCGCAAACCTTAAAATATGGCTAAAAAAACTAATTTTCCTCACATTTCGGTGACAGAAAGTTCTGGAATCTGAGAGGAGCCACAAATTTCCTTCCACCCAGCGTTCCCCCAAGTCTCCCGATAAAAATGATACCTCACTTGTGTGGGTAGGCCTAGCGCCCGTGACAGGAAACGCCCCAAAACACAACGTGGACACATCACATTTTTTTAAAGAAAACAGAGGTGTTTTTTGCAAAGTGCCTAGCTGTAGATTTTGTGCTCTAGCTAAGCCGGCACCTAGGGAAACCTACCAAACCTGTGCATTTTTTTAAACTAGAGACCTAGGGGAATCCAAGATGGGGTGACTTGTGGGACTCTGACCAGGTTCTGTTACCCAGAATCCTTCGCAAACCTTAAAATATGGCTAAAAAAACACATTTTCCTCACATTTCGGTGACAGAAAGTTCTGGAATCTGAGAGGAGCCACACATTTCCTTCCACCCAGCGTTCCCCCAAGTCTCCCGATAAAAATTATACCTCACTTGTGTGGGTAGGCCTAGCGCCCGTGACAGGAAACGCCCCAAAACACAACGTGGACACATCACATTTTTTTAAAGAAAACAGAGGTGTTTTTTGCAAAGTGCCTAGCTGTAGATTTTGGGCTCTAGCTAAGCCGGCACCTAGGGAAACCTACCAAACCTGTGCATTTTTGAAAACTAGAGACCTAGGGGAATCCAAGATGGGGTGACTTGTGGGGCTCTGACCAGGTTCTGTTACCCAGAATCTTTTGCAAACCTCAAAATTTGGCTAAAAAAAACAAGTTTTCCTCACATTTCGATGACAGAAAGTTCTGGAATCTGAGAGGAGCCACAAATGTCCTTCCACCAAGCGTTCCCCCAAGTCTCCCGATAAAAATGACACCTCACTTGTGTTGGTAGGCCTAGCGCCAGCGACAGGAAATGGCCCAAAACACAAAGTGGACACATCACATTTTTTCATAGAAAACAGTGCCTACCTGTGGATTTTGGCCTCTAGCTCAGCCGGCACATGGGGAAACCTAGCAAACCAGTGCATTTATGAAAACTAAAAACCCAGGGGAATCCAAGATGGGGTGACTTGTGGGCCTCTGACCAGGTTCTGTTACCCAGAATCCTTTGCAAACCTCAAAATTTGGCTAAACAAAACACGTTTTCCTCACATTTCGGTGACAGAAAGTTCTGGAATCTGAGAGGAGCCACAAGTTTCCTTCCACCCAGCGTTCCCCCAAGTCTCCCGATAAAAATGATACCTCACTTGTGTGGGTAGGCCTAGCGCCTGTGACAGGAAACGCCCCAAAACACAACGTGGACACATCACATTTTTTTAAAGAAAATAGAGGTGTTTTTTGCAAAGTGCCTACCTGTAGATTTTGGCCTCTAGCTCAGCCGGCACCTAGGGAAACCTACCAAACCTGTGCATTTTTGAAAACTAGAGACCTAGGGGAATCCAAGATGGGGTGACTTGTGGGGCTCTGACCAGGTTCTGTTACCCAGAATCTTTTGCAAACCTCAAAATGTGGCTAAAAAAACACGTTTTCCTCACATTTCGGTGACAGAAAGTTCTGGAATCTGAGAGGAGCCACAAATGTCCTTCCACCAAGCGTTCCCCCAAGTCTCCCGATAAAAATGACACCTCACTTGTGTTGGTAGGCCTAGCGCCCGCGACAGGAAATGGCCCAAAACACAAAGTGGACACATCACATTTTTTCATAGAAAACAGTGCCTACCTGTGGATTTTGGCCTCTAGCTCAGCCGGCACATGGGGAAACCTAGCAAACCAGCGCATTTATGAAAACTAAAAACCCAGGGGAATCCAAGATGGGGTGACTTGTGGGCCTCTGACCAGGTTCTGTTACCCAGAATCCTTTGCAAACCTCAAAATTTGGCTAAACAAAACACGTTTTCCTCACATTTCGGTGACAGAAAGTTCTGGAATCTGAGAGGTGCCATAAGTTTCCTTCCACCCAGCGTTTCCCCAAGTCTCCCGATAAAAATGATACCTCACTTGTGTGGGTAGGCCTAGCGCCTGTGACAGGAAACGCCCCAAAACACAACGTGGACACATCACATTTTTTTAAAGAAAACAGAGGTGTTTTTTGCAAAGTGCCTAGCTGTAGATTTTGGGCTCTAGCTAAGCCGGCACCTAGGGAAACCTACCAAACCTGTGCATTTTTTTAAACTAGAGAGCTAGGGGAATCCAAGATGGGGTGACTTGTGGGACTCTGACCAGGTTCTGTTACCCAGAATCCTTCGCAAACCTTAAAATATGGCTAAAAAACCACATTTTCCTCACATTTCGGTGACAGAAAGTTCTGGAATCTGAGAGGAGCCACAAATTTCCTTCCACCCAGCGTTCCCCCAAGTCTCCCGATAAAAATGATACCTCACTTGTGTGGGTAGGCCTAGCGCCCGTGACAGGAAACGCCCCAAAACACAACGTGGACACATCACATTTTTTTAAAGAAAACAGAGGTGTTTTTTGCAAAGTGCCTAGCTGTAGATTTTGGGCTCTAGCTAAGCCGGCACCTAGGGAAACCTACCAAACCTGTGCATTTTTTAAAACTAGAGACCTAGGGGAATCCAAGATGGGGTGACTTGTGGGGCTCTGACCAGGTTCTGTTACCCAGAATCTTTTGCAAACCTCAAAATTTGGCTAAAAAAAACAAGTTTTCCTCACATTTCGATGACAGAAAGTTCTGGAATCTGAGAGGAGCCACAAATGTCCTTCCACCAAGCGTTCCCCCAAGTCTCCCGATAAAAATGACACCTCACTTGTGTTGGTAGGCCTAGCGCCAGCGACAGGAAATGGCCCAAAACACAAAGTGGACACATCACATTTTTTCATAGAAAACAGTGCCTACCTGTGGATTTTGGCCTCTAGCTCAGCCGGCACATGGGGAAACCTAGCAAACCAGTGCATTTATGAAAACTAAAAACCCAGGGGAATCCAAGATGGGGTGACTTGTGGGCCTCTGACCAGGTTCTGTTACCCAGAATCCTTTGCAAACCTCAAAATTTGGCTAAACAAAACACGTTTTCCTCACATTTCGGTGACAGAAAGTTCTGGAATCTGAGAGGTGCCATAAGTTTCCTTCCACCCAGCGTTTCCCCAAGTCTCCCGATAAAAATGATACCTCACTTGTGTGGGTAGGCCTAGCGCCTGTGACAGGAAACGCCCCAAAACACAACGTGGACACATCACATTTTTTTAAAGAAAACAGAGGTGTTTTTTGCAAAGTGCCTAGCTGTAGATTTTGGGCTCTAGCTAAGCCGGCACCTAGGGAAACCTACCAAACCTGTGCATTTTTTTAAACTAGAGACCTAGGGGAATCCAAGATGGGGTGACTTGTGGGACTCTGACCAGGTTCTGTTACCCAGAATCCTTCGCAAACCTTAAAATATGGCTAAAAAAACACATTTTCCTCACATTTCGGTGACAGAAAGTTCTGGAATCTGAGAGGAGCCACAAATTTCCTTCCACCCAGCGTTCCCCCAAGTCTCCCGATAAAAATGATACCTCACTTGTGTGGGTAGGCCTAGCGCCCGTGACAGGAAACGCCCCAAAACACAACGTGGACACATCACATTTTTTTAAAGAAAACAGAGGTGTTTTTTGCAAAGTGCCTAGCTGTAGATTTTGGGCTCTAGCTAAGCCGGCACCTAGGGAAACCTACCAAACCTGTGCATTTTTTAAAACTAGAGACCTAGGGGAATCCAAGATGGGGTGACTTGTGGGGCTCTGACCAGGTTCTGTTACCCAGAATCTTTTGCAAACCTCAAAATTTGGCTAAAAAAAACAAGTTTTCCTCACATTTCGATGACAGAAAGTTCTGGAATCTGAGAGGAGCCACAAATGTCCTTCCACCAAGCGTTCCCCCAAGTCTCCCGATAAAAATGACACCTCACTTGTGTTGGTAGGCCTAGCGCCAGCGACAGGAAATGGCCCAAAACACAAAGTGGACACATCACATTTTTTCATAGAAAACAGTGCCTACCTGTGGATTTTGGCCTCTAGCTCAGCCGGCACATGGGGAAACCTAGCAAACCAGTGCATTTATGAAAACTAAAAACCCAGGGGAATCCAAGATGGGGTGACTTGTGGGCCTCTGACCAGGTTCTGTCACCCAGAATCCTTTGCAAACCTCAAAATTTGGCTAAACAAAACACGTTTTCCTCACATTTCGGTGACAGAAAGTTCTGGAATCTGAGAGGAGCCACAAGTTTCCTTCCACCCAGCGTTCCCCCAAGTCTCCCGATAAAAATGATACCTCACTTGTGTGGGTAGGCCTAGCGCCTGTGACAGGAAACGCCCCAAAACACAACGTGGACACATCACATTTTTTTAAAGAAAATAGAGGTGTTTTTTGCAAAGTGCCTACCTGTAGATTTTGGCCTCTAGCTCAGCCGGCACCTAGGGAAACCTACCAAACCTGTGCATTTTTGAAAACTAGAGACCTAGGGGAATCCAAGATGGGGTGACTTGTGGGGCTCTGACCAGGTTCTGTTACCCAGAATCTTTTGCAAACCTCAAAATGTGGCTAAAAAAACACGTTTTCCTCACATTTCGGTGACAGAAAGTTCTGGAATCTGAGAGGAGCCACAAATGTCCTTCCACCAAGCGTTCCCCCAAGTCTCCCGATAAAAATGACACCTCACTTGTGTTGGTAGGCCTAGCGCCCGCGACAGGAAATGGCCCAAAACACAAAGTGGACACATCACATTTTTTCATAGAAAACAGTGCCTACCTGTGGATTTTGGCCTCTAGCTCAGCCGGCACATGGGGAAACCTAGCAAACCAGCGCATTTATGAAAACTAAAAACCCAGGGGAATCCAAGATGGGGTGACTTGTGGGCCTCTGACCAGGTTCTGTTACCCAGAATCCTTTGCAAACCTCAAAATTTGGCTAAACAAAACACGTTTTCCTCACATTTGGGTGACAGAAAGTTCTGGAATCTGAGAGGTGCCATAAGTTTCCTTCCACCCAGCGTTTCCCCAAATCTCCCGATAAAAATGATACCTCACTTGTGTGGGTAGGCCTAGCGCCTGTGACAGGAAACGCCCCAAAACTCAACGTGGACACATCACATTTTTTTAAAGAAAACAGAGGTGTTTTTTGCAAAGTGCCTAGCTGTAGATTTTGGGCTCTAGCTAAGCCGGCACCTAGGGAAACCTACCAAACCTGTGCATTTTTTTAAACTAGAGAGCTAGGGGAATCCAAGATGGGGTGACTTGTGGGACTCTGACCAGGTTCTGTTACCCAGAATCCTTCGCAAACCTTAAAATATGGCTAAAAAAACACATTTTCCTCACATTTCGGTGACAGAAAGTTCTGGAATCTGAGAGGAGCCACAAATTTCCTTCCACCCAGCGTTCCCCCAAGTCTCCCGATAAAAATGATACCTCACTTGTGTGGGTAGGCCTAGCGCCCGTGACAGGAAACGCCCCAAAACACAACGTGGACACATCACATTTTTTTAAAGAAAACAGAGGTGTTTTTTGCAAAGTGCCTAGCTGTAGATTTTGGGCTCTAGCTAAGCCGGCACCTAGGGAAACCTACCAAACCTGTGCATTTTTTAAAACTAGAGACCTAGGGGAATCCAAGATGGGGTGACTTGTGGGGCTCTGACCAGGTTCTGTTACCCAGAATCTTTTGCAAACCTCAAAATTTGGCTAAAAAAAAC
This sequence comes from Pleurodeles waltl, assembly GCF_031143425.1. Taxonomy (NCBI): domain Eukaryota; kingdom Metazoa; phylum Chordata; class Amphibia; order Caudata; family Salamandridae; genus Pleurodeles; species Pleurodeles waltl. The sequence continues at coordinate 281,801,392 of NC_090442.1, forward strand.
AAGTTTTCCTCACATTTCGATGACAGAAAGTTCTGGAATCTGAGAGGAGCCACAAATGTCCTTCCACCAAGCGTTCCCCCAAGTCTCCCGATAAAAATGACACCTCACTTGTGTTGGTAGGCCTAGCGCCAGCGACAGGAAATGGCCCAAAACACAAAGTGGACACATCACATTTTTTCATAGAAAACAGTGCCTACCTGTGGATTTTGGCCTCTAGCTCAGCCGGCACATGGGGAAACCTAGCAAACCAGTGCATTTATGAAAACTAAAAACCCAGGGGAATCCAAGATGGGGTGACTTGTGGGCCTCTGACCAGGTTCTGTTACCCAGAATCCTTTGCAAACCTCAAAATTTGGCTAAACAAAACACGTTTTCCTCACATTTCGGTGACAGAAAGTTCTGGAATCTGAGAGGTGCCATAAGTTTCCTTCCACCCAGCGTTTCCCCAAGTCTCCCGATAAAAATGATACCTCACTTGTGTGGGTAGGCCTAGCGCCTGTGACAGGAAACGCCCCAAAACACAACGTGGACACATCACATTTTTTTAAAGAAAACAGAGGTGTTTTTTGCAAAGTGCCTAGCTGTAGATTTTGGGCTCTAGCTAAGCCGGCACCTAGGGAAACCTACCAAACCTGTGCATTTTTTTAAACTAGAGACCTAGGGGAATCCAAGATGGGGTGACTTGTGGGACTCTGACCAGGTTCTGTTACCAGAATCCTTCGCAAACCTTAAAATATGGCTAAAAAAACACATTTTCCTCACATTTCGGTGACAGAAAGTTCTGGAATCTGAGAGGAGCCACAAATTTCCTTCCACCCAGCGTTCCCCCAAGTCTCCCGATAAAAATGATACCTCACTTGTGTGGGTAGGCCTAGCGCCCGTGACAGGAAACGCCCCAAAACACAACGTGGACACATCACATTTTTTTAAAGAAAACAGAGGTGTTTTTTGCAAAGTGCCTAGCTGTAGATTTTGGGCTCTAGCTAAGCCGGCACCTAGGGAAACCTACCAAACCTGTGCATTTTTTAAAACTAGAGACCTAGGGGAATCCAAGATGGGGTGACTTGTGGGGCTCTGACCAGGTTCTGTTACCCAGAATCTTTTGCAAACCTCAAAATTTGGCTAAAAAAAACAAGTTTTCCTCACATTTCGATGACAGAAAGTTCTGGAATCTGAGAGGAGCCACAAATGTCCTTCCACCAAGCGTTCCCCCAAGTCTCCCGATAAAAATGACACCTCACTTGTGTTGGTAGGCCTAGCGCCAGCGACAGGAAATGGCCCAAAACACAAAGTGGACACATCACATTTTTTCATAGAAAACAGTGCCTACCTGTGGATTTTGGCCTCTAGCTCAGCCGGCACATGGGGAAACCTAGCAAACCAGTGCATTTATGAAAACTAAAAACCCAGGGGAATCCAAGATGGGGTGACTTGTGGGCCTCTGACCAGGTTCTGTCACCCAGAATCCTTTGCAAACCTCAAAATTTGGCTAAACAAAACACGTTTTCCTCACATTTCGGTGACAGAAAGTTCTGGAATCTGAGAGGAGCCACAAGTTTCCTTCCACCCAGCGTTCCCCCAAGTCTCCCGATAAAAATGATACCTCACTTGTGTGGGTAGGCCTAGCGCCTGTGACAGGAAACGCCCCAAAACACAACGTGGACACATCACATTTTTTTTAAGAAAATAGAGGTGTTTTTTGCAAAGTGCCTACCTGTAGATTTTGGCCTCTAGCTCAGCCGGCACCTAGGGAAACCTACCAAACCTGTGCATTTTTGAAAACTAGAGACCTAGGGGAATCCAAGATGGGGTGACTTGTGGGGCTCTGACCAGGTTCTGTTACCCAGAATCTTTTGCAAACCTCAAAATGTGGCTAAAAAAACACGTTTTCCTCACATTTCGGTGACAGAAAGTTCTGGAATCTGAGAGGAGGCACAAATGTCCTTCCACCAAGCGTTCCCCCAAGTCTCCCGATAAAAATGACACCTCACTTGTGTTGGTAGGCCTAGCGCCTGCGACAGGAAATGGCCCAAAACACAAAGTGGACACATCACATTTTTTCATAGAAAACAGTGCCTACCTGTGGATTTTGGCCTCTAGCTCAGCCGGCACATGGGGAAACCTAGCAAACCAGCGCATTTATGAAAACTAAAAACCTAGGGGAATCCAAGATGGGGTGACTTGTGGGCCTCTGACCAGGTTCTGTTACCCAGAATCCTTTGCAAACCTCAAAATTTGGCTAAACAAAACACGTTTTCCTCACATTTCGGTGACAGAAAGTTCTGGAATCTGAGAGGAGCCACAAGTTTCCTTCCACCCAGCGTTTCCCCAAGTCTCCCGATAAAAATGATACCTCACTTGTGTGGGTAGGCCTAGCGCCTGTGACAGGAAACGCCCCAAAACACAACGTGGACACATCACATTTTTTTAAAGAAAACAGAGGTGTTTTTTGCAAATTGCCTAGCTGTAGATTTTGGGCTCTAGCTAAGCCGGCACCTAGGGAAACCTACCAAACCTGTGCATTTTTTTAAACTAGAGACCTAGGGGAATCCAAGATGTGGTGACTTGTGGGACTCTGACCAGGTTCTGTTACCCAGAATCCTTCGCAAACCTTAAAATATGGCTAAAAAAACTCATTTTCCTCACATTTCGGTGACAGAAAGTTCTGGAATCTGAGAGGAGCCACAAATTTCCTTCCACCCAGCGTTCCCCCAAGTCTCCCGATAAAAATGATACCTCACTTGTGTGGGTAGGCCTAGCGCCCGTGACAGGAAACGCCCCAAAACACAACGTGGACACATCACATTTTTTTAAAGAAAACAGAGGTGTTTTTTGCAAAGTGCCTAGCTGTAGATTTTGGGCTCTAGCTAAGCCGGCACCTAGGGAAACCTACCAAACCTGTGCATTTTTTTAAACTAGAGACCTAGGGGAATCCAAGATGGGGTGACTTGTGGGACTCTGACCAGGTTCTGTTACCCAGAATCCTTCGCAAACCTTAAAATATGGCTAAAAAAACACATTTTCCTCACATTTCGGTGACAGAAAGTTCTGGAATCTGAGAGGAGCCACAAATTTCCTTCCACCCAGCGTTCCCCCAAGTCTCCCGATAAAAATGATACCTCACTTGTGTGGGTAGGCCTAGCGCCCGTGACAGGAAACGCCCCAAAACACAACGTGGACACATCACATTTTTTTAAAGAAAACAGAGGTGTTTTTTGCAAAGTGCCTAGCTGTAGATTTTGGGCTCTAGCTAAGCCGGCACCTAGGGAAACCTACCAAACCTGTGCATTTTTTAAAACTAGAGACCTAGGGGAATCCAAGATGGGGTGACTTGTGGGGCTCTGACCAGGTTCTGTTACCCAGAATCTTTTGCAAACCTCAAAATTTGGCTAAAAAAAACAAGTTTTCCTCACATTTCGATGACAGAAAGTTCTGGAATCTGAGAGGAGCCACAAATGTCCTTCCACCAAGCGTTCCCCCAAGTCTCCCGATAAAAATGACACCTCACTTGTGTTGGTAGGCCTAGCGCCAGCGACAGGAAATGGCCCAAAACACAAAGTGGACACATCACATTTTTTCATAGAAAACAGTGCCTACCTGTGGATTTTGGCCTCTAGCTCAGCCGGCACATGGGGAAACCTAGCAAACCAGTGCATTTATGAAAACTAAAAACCCAGGGGAATCCAAGATGGGGTGACTTGTGGGCCTCTGACCAGGTTCTGTTACCCAGAATCCTTTGCAAACCTCAAAATTTGGCTAAACAAAACACGTTTTCCTCACATTTCGGTGACAGAAAGTTCTGGAATCTGAGAGGAGCCACAAGTTTCCTTCCACCCAGCGTTCCCCCAAGTCTCCCGATAAAAATGATACCTCACTTGTGTGGGTAGGCCTAGCGCCTGTGACAGGAAACGCCCCAAAACACAACGTGGACACATCACATTTTTTTAAAGAAAATAGAGGTGTTTTTTGCAAAGTGCCTACCTGTAGATTTTGGCCTCTAGCTCAGCCGGCACCTAGGGAAACCTACCAAACCTGTGCATTTTTGAAAACTAGAGACCTAGGGGAATCCAAGATGGGGTGACTTGTGGGACTCTGACCAGGTTCTGTTACCCAGAATCCTTCGCAAACCTTAAAATATGGCTAAAAAAACTCATTTTCCTCACATTTCGGTGACAGAAAGTTCTGGAATCTGAGAGGAGCCACAAATTTCCTTCCACCCAGCGTTCCCCCAAGTGTCCCGATAAAAATGATACCTCACTTGTGTGGGTAGGCCTAGCGCCCGTGACAGGAAACGCCCCAAAACACAACGTGGACACATCACATTTTTTTAAAGAAAACAGAGGTGTTTTTTGCAAAGTGCCTAGCTGTAGATTTTGGGCTCTAGCTAAGCCGGCACCTAGGGAAACCTACCAAACCTGTGCATTTTTTTAAACTAGAGACCTAGGGGAATCCAAGATGGGGTGACTTGTGGGACTCTGACCAGGTTCTGTTACCCAGAATCCTTCGCAAACCTTAAAATATGGCTAAAAAAACAAATTTTCCTCACATTTCGGTGACAGAAAGTTCTGGAATCTGAGAGGAGCCACAAATTTCCTTCCACCCAGCGTTCCCCCAAGTCTCCCGATAAAAATGATACCTCACTTGTGTGGGTAGGCCTAGCGCCCGTGACAGGAAACGCACCAAAACACAACGTGGACACATCACATTTTTTTAAAGAAAACAGAGGTGTTTTTTGCAAAGTGCCTAGCTGTAGATTTTGGGCTCTAGCTAAGCCGGCACCTAGGGAAACCTACCAAACCTGTGCATTTTTTAAAACTAGAGACCTAGGGGAATCCAAGATGGGGTGACTTGTGGGGCTCTGACCAGGTTCTGTTACCCAGAATCTTTTGCAAACCTCAAAATTTGGCTAAAAAAAACAAGTTTTCCTCACATTTCGATGACAGAAAGTTCTGGAATCTGAGAGGAGCCACAAATGTACTTCCACCAAGCGTTCCCCCAAGTCTCCCAATAAAAATGACACCTCACTTGTGTTGGTAGGCCTAGCGCCAGCGACAGGAAATGGCCCAAAACACAAAGTGGACACATCACATTTTTTCATAGAAAACAGTGCCTACCTGTGGATTTTGGCCTCTAGCTCAGCCGGCACATGGGGAAACCTAGCAAACCAGTGCATTTATGAAAACTAAAAACCCAGGGGAATCCAAGATGGGGTGACTTGTGGGCCTCTGACCAGGTTCTGTTACCCAGAATCCTTTGCAAACCTCAAAATTTGGCTAAACAAAACACGTTTTCCTCACATTTCGGTGACAGAAAGTTCTGGAATCTGAGAGGAGCCACAAGTTTCCTTCCACCCAGCGTTCCCCCAAGTCTCCCGATAAAAATGATACCTCACTTGTGTGGGTAGGCCTAGCGCCTGTGACAGGAAACGCCCCAAAACACAACGTGGACACATCACATTTTTTTAAAGAAAATAGAGGTGTTTTTTGCAAAGTGCCTACCTGTAGATTTTGGCCTCTAGCTCAGCCGGCACCTAGGGAAACCTACCAAACCTGTGCATTTTTGAAAACTAGAGACCTAGGGGAATCCAAGATGGGGTGACTTGTGGGGCTCTGACCAGGTTCTGTTACCCAGAATCTTTTGCAAACCTCAAAATGTGGCTAAAAAAACACGTTTTCCTCACATTTCGGTGACAGAAAGTTCTGGAATCTGAGAGGAGCCACAAATGTCCTTCCACCAAGCGTTCCCACAAGTCTCCCGATAAAAATGACACCTCACTTGTGTTGGTAGGCCTAGCGCCCGCGACAGGAAATGGCCCAAAACACAAAGTGGACACATCACATTTTTTCATAGAAAACAGTGCCTACCTGTGGATTTTGGCCTCTAGCTCAGCCGGCACATGGGGAAACCTAGCAAACCAGCGCATTTATGAAAACTAAAAACCCAGGGGAATCCAAGATGGGGTGACTTGTGGGACTCTGACCAGGTTCTGTTACCCAGAATCCTTCGCAAACCTTAAAATATGGCTAAAAAAACACATTTTCCTCACATTTCGGTGACAGAAAGTTCTGGAATCTGAGAGGAGCCACAAATTTCCTTCCACCCAGCGTTCCCCCAAGTCTCCCGATAAAAATGATACCTCACTTGTGTGGGTAGGCCTAGCGCCCGTGACAGGAAACGCCCCAAAACACAACGTGGACACATCACATTTTTTTAAAGAAAACAGAGGTGTTTTTTGCAAAGTGCCTAGCTGTAGATTTTGGGCTCTAGCTAAGCCGGCACCTAGGGAAACCTACCAAACCTGTGCATTTTTTTAAACTAGAGAGCTAGGGGAATCCAAGATGGGGTGACTTGTGGGACTCTGACCAGGTTCTGTTACCCAGAATCCTTCGCAAACCTTAAAATATGGCTAAAAAAACACATTTTCCTCACATTTCGGTGACAGAAAGTTCTGGAATCTGAGAGGAGCCACAAATTTCCTTCCACCCAGCGTTCCCCCAAGTCTCCCGATAAAAATGATACCTCACTTGTGTGGGTAGGCCTAGCGCCCGTGACAGGAAACGCCCCAAAACACAACGTGGACACATCACATTTTTTTAAAGAAAACAGAGGTGTTTTTTGCAAAGTGCCTAGCTGTAGATTTTGGGCTCTAGCTAAGCCGGCACCTAGGGAAACCTACCAAACCTGTGCATTTTTTAAAACTAGAGACCTAGGGGAATCCAAGATGGGGTGACTTGTGGGGCTCTGACCAGGTTCTGTTACCCAGAATCTTTTGCAAACCTCAAAATTTGGCTAAAAAAAACAAGTTTTCCTCACATTTCGATGACAGAAAGTTCTGGAATCTGAGAGGAGCCACAAATGTCCTTCCACCAAGCGTTCCCCCAAGTCTCCCGATAAAAATGACACCTCACTTGTGTTGGTAGGCCTAGCGCCAGCGACAGGAAATGGCCCAAAACAGAAAGTGGACACATCACATTTTTTCATAGAAAACAGTGCCTACCTGTGGATTTTGGCCTCTAGCTCAGCCGGCACATGGGGAAACCTAGCAAACCAGTGCATTTATGAAAACTAAAAACCCAGGGGAATCCAAGATGGGGTGACTTGTGGGCCTCTGACCAGGTTCTGTTACCCAGAATCCTTTGCAAACCTCAAAATTTGGCTAAACAAAACACGTTTTCCTCACATTTCGGTGACAGAAAGTTCTGGAATCTGAGAGGTGCCATAAGTTTCCTTCCACCCAGCGTTTCCCCAAGTCTCCCGATAAAAATCATACCTCACTTGTGTGGGTAGGCCTAGCGCCTGTGACAGGAAACGCCCCAAAACACAACGTGGACACATCAAATTTTTTTAAAGAAAACAGAGGTGTTTTTTGCAAAGTGCCTAGCTGTAGATTTTGGGCTCTAGCTAAGCCGGCACCTAGGGAAACCTACCAAACCTGTGCATTTTTTTAAACTAGAGACCTAGGGGAATCCAAGATGGGGTGACTTGTGGGACTCTGACCAGGTTCTGTTACCCAGAATCCTTCGCAAACCTTAAAATATGGCTAAAAAAACACATTTTCCTCACATTTCGGTGACAGAAAGTTCTGGAATCTGAGAGGAGCCACAAATTTCCTTCCACCCAGCGTTCCCCCAAGTCTCCCGATAAAAATGATACCTCACTTGTGTGGGTAGGCCTAGCGCCCGTGACAGGAAACGCCCCAAAACACAACGTGGACACATCACATTTTTTTAAAGAAAACAGAGGTGTTTTTTGCAAAGTGCCTAGCTGTAGATTTTGGGCTCTAGCTAAGCCGGCACCTAGGGAAACCTACCAAACCTGTGCATTTTTTAAAACTAGAGACCTAGGGGAATCCAAGATGGGGTGACTTGTGGGGCTCTGACCAGGTTCTGTTACCCAGAATCTTTTGCAAACCTCAAAATTTGGCTAAAAAAAACAAGTTTTCCTCACATTTCGATGACAGAAAGTTCTGGAATCTGAGAGGAGCCACAAATGTCCTTCCACCAAGCGTTCCCCCAAGTCTCCCGATAAAAATGACACCTCACTTGTGTTGGTAGGCCTAGCGCCAGCGACAGGAAATGGCCCAAAACACAAAGTGGACACATCACATTTTTTCATAGAAAACAGTGCCTACCTGTGGATTTTGGCCTCTAGCTCAGCCGGCACATGGGGAAACCTAGCAAACCAGTGCATTTATGAAAACTAAAAACCCAGGGGAATCCAAGATGGGGTGACTTGTGGGCCTCTGACCAGGTTCTGTCACCCAGAATCCTTTGCAAACCTCAAAATTTGGCTAAACAAAACACGTTTTCCTCACATTTCGGTGACAGAAAGTTCTGGAATCTGAGAGGAGCCACAAGTTTCCTTCCACCCAGCGTTCCCCCAAGTCTCCCGATAAAAATGATACCTCACTTGTGTGGGTAGGCCTAGCGCCTGTGACAGGAAACGCCCCAAAACACAACGTGGACACAACACATTTTTTTAAAGAAAATAGAGGTGTTTTTTGCAAAGTGCCTACCTGTAGATTTTGGCCTCTAGCTCAGCCGGCACCTAGGGAAACCTACCAAACCTGTGCATTTTTGAAAACTAGAGACCTAGGGGAATCCAAGATGGGGTGACTTGTGGGGCTCTGACCAGGTTCTGTTACCCAGAATCTTTTGCAAACCTCAAAATGTGGCTAAAAAAACACGTTTTCCTCACATTTCGGTGACAGAAAGTTCTGGAATCTGAGAGGAGCCACAAATGTCCTTCCACCAAGCGTTCCCCCAAGTCTCCCGATAAAAATGACACCTCACTTGTGTTGGTAGGCCTAGCGCCCGCGACAGGAAATGGCCCAAAACACAAAGTGGACACATCACATTTTTTCATAGAAAACAGTGCCTACCTGTGGATTTTGGCCTCTAGCTCAGCCGGCACATGGGGAAACCTAGCAAACCAGCGCATTTATGAAAACTAAAAACCCAGGGGAATCCAAGATGGGGTGACTTGTGGGCCTCTGACCAGGTTCTGTTACCCAGAATCCTTTGCAAACCTCAAAATTTGGCTAAACAAAACACGTTTTCCTCACATTTCGGTGACAGAAAGTTCTGGAATCTGAGAGGTGCCATAAGTTTCCTTCCACCCAGCGTTTCCCCAAGTCTCCCGATAAAAATCATACCTCACTTGTGTGGGTAGGCCTAGCGCCTGTGACAGGAAACGCCCCAAAACACAACGTGGACACATCACATTTTTTTAAAGAAAACAGAGGTGTTTTTTGCAAAGTGCCTAGCTGTAGATTTTGGGCTCTAGCTAAGCCGGCACCTAGGGAAACCTACCAAACCTGTGCATTTTTTTAAACTAGAGACCTAGGGGAATCCAAGATGGGGTGACTTGTGGGACTCTGACCAGGTTCTGTTACCCAGAATCCTTCGCAAACCTTAAAATATGGCTAAAAAAACACATTTTCCTCACATTTCGGTGACAGAAAGTTCTGGAATCTGAGAGGAGCCACAAATTTCCTTCCACCCAGCGTTCCCCCAAGTCTCCCGATAAAAATGATACCTCACTTGTGTGGGTAGGCCTAGCGCCCGTGACAGGAAACGCCCCAAAACACAACGTGGACACATCACATTTTTTTAAAGAAAACAGAGGTGTTTTTTGCAAAGTGCCTAGCTGTAGATTTTGGGCTCTAGCTAAGCCGGCACCTAGGGAAACCTACCAAACCTGTGCATTTTTTAAAACTAGAGACCTAGGGGAATCCAAGATGGGGTGACTTGTGGGGCTCTGACCAGGTTCTGTTACCCAGAATCTTTTGCAAACCTCAAAATTTGGCTAAAAAAAACAAGTTTTCCTCACATTTCGATGACAGAAAGTTCTGGAATCTGAGAGGAGCCACAAATGTCCTTCCACCAAGCGTTCCCCCAAGTCTCCCGATAAAAATGACACCTCACTTGTGTTGGTAGGCCTAGCGCCAGCGACAGGAAATGGCCCAAAACACAAAGTGGACACATCACATTTTTTCATAGAAAACAGTGCCTACCTGTGGATTTTGGCCTCTAGCTCAGCCGGCACATGGGGAAACCTAGCAAACCAGTGCATTTATGAAAACTAAAAACCCAGGGGAATCCAAGATGGGGTGACTTGTGGGCCTCTGACCAGGTTCTGTTACCCAGAATCCTTTGCAAACCTCAAAATTTGGCTAAACAAAACACGTTTTCCTCACATTTCGGTGACAGAAAGTTCTGGAATCTGAGAGGAGCCACAAGTTTCCTTCCACCCAGCGTTCCCCCAAGTCTCCCGATAAAAATGATACCTCACTTGTGTGGGTAGGCCTAGCGCCTGTGACAGGAAACGCCCCAAAACACAACGTGGACACATCACATTTTTTTAAAGAAAATAGAGGTGTTTTTTGCAAAGTGCCTACCTGTAGATTTTGGCCTCTAGCTCAGCCGGCACCTAGGGAAACCTACCAAACCTGTGCATTTTTGAAAACTAGAGACCTAGGGGAATCCAAGATGGGGTGACTTGTGGGACTCTGACCAGGTTCTGTTACCCAGAATCCTTCGCAAACCTTAAAATATGGCTAAAAAAACTCATTTTCCTCACATTTCGGTGACAGAAAGTTCTGGAATCTGAGAGGAGCCACAAATTTCCTTCCACCCAGCGTTCCCCCAAGTGTCCCGATAAAAATGATACCTCACTTGTGTGGGTAGGCCTAGCGCCCGTGACAGGAAACGCCCCAAAACACAACGTGGACACATCACATTTTTTTAAAGAAAACAGAGGTGTTTTTTGCAAAGTGCCTAGCTGTAGATTTTGGGCTCTAGCTAAGCCGGCACCTAGGGAAACCTACCAAACCTGTGCATTTTTTTAAACTAGAGACCTAGGGGAATCCAAGATGGGGTGACTTGTGGGACTCTGACCAGGTTCTGTTACCCAGAATCCTTCGCAAACCTTAAAATATGGCTAAAAAAACAAATTTTCCTCACATTTCGGTGACAGAAAGTTCTGGAATCTGAGAGGAGCCACAAATTTCCTTCCACCCAGCGTTCCCCCAAGTCTCCCGATAAAAATGATACCTCACTTGTGTGGGTAGGCCTAGCGCCCGTGACAGGAAACGCACCAAAACACAACGTGGACACATCACATTTTTTTAAAGAAAACAGAGGTGTTTTTTGCAAAGTGCCTAGCTGTAGATTTTGGGCTCTAGCTAAGCCGGCACCTAGGGAAACCTACCAAACCTGTGCATTTTTTAAAACTAGAGACCTAGGGGAATCCAAGATGGGGTGACTTGTGGGGCTCTGACCAGGTTCTGTTACCCAGAATCTTTTGCAAACCTCAAAATTTGGCTAAAAAAAACAAGTTTTCCTCACATTTCGATGACAGAAAGTTCTGGAATCTGAGAGGAGCCACAAATGTACTTCCACCAAGCGTTCCCCCAAGTCTCCCAATAAAAATGACACCTCACTTGTGTTGGTAGGCCTAGCGCCAGCGACAGGAAATGGCCCAAAACACAAAGTGGACACATCACATTTTTTCATAGAAAACAGTGCCTACCTGTGGATTTTGGCCTCTAGCTCAGCCGGCACATGGGGAAACCTAGCAAACCAGTGCATTTATGAAAACTAAAAACCCAGGGGAATCCAAGATGGGGTGACTTGTGGGCCTCTGACCAGGTTCTGTTACCCAGAATCCTTTGCAAACCTCAAAATTTGGCTAAACAAAACACGTTTTCCTCACATTTCGGTGACAGAAAGTTCTGGAATCTGAGAGGAGCCACAAGTTTCCTTCCACCCAGCGTTTCCCCAAGTCTCCCGATAAAAATGATACCTCACTTGTGTGGGTAGGCCTAGCGCCTGTGACAGGAAACGCCCCAAAACACAACGTGGACACATCACATTTTTTTAAAGAAAATAGAGGTGTTTTTTGCAAAGTGCCTACCTGTAGATTTTGGCCTCTAGCTCAGCCGGCACCTAGGGAAACCTACCAAACCTGTGCATTTTTGAAAACTAGAGACCTAGGGGAATCCAAGATGGGGTGACTTGTGGGGCTCTGACCAGGTTCTGTTACCCAGAATCTTTTGCAAACCTCAAAATGTGGCTAAAAAAACACGTTTTCCTCACATTTCGGTGACAGAAAGTTCTGGAATCTGAGAGGAGCCACAAATGTCCTTCCACCAAGCGTTCCCACAAGTCTCCCGATAAAAATGACACCTCACTTGTGTTGGTAGGCCTAGCGCCCGCGACAGGAAATGGCCCAAAACACAAAGTGGACACATCACATTTTTTCATAGAAAACAGTGCCTACCTGTGGATTTTGGCCTCTAGCTCAGCCGGCACATGGGGAAACCTAGCAAACCAGCGCATTTATGAAAACTAAAAACCCAGGGGAATCCAAGATGGGGTGACTTGTGGGCCTCTGACCAGGTTCTGTTACCCAGAATCCTTTGCAAACCTCAAAATTTGGCTAAACAAAACACGTTTTCCTCACATTTCGGTGACAGAAAGTTCTGGAATCTGAGAGGTGCCATAAGTTTCCTTCCACCCAGCGTTTCCCCAAGTCTCCCGATAAAAATGATACCTCACTTGTGTGGGTAGGCCTAGCGCCTGTGACAGGAAACGCCCCAAAACACAACGTGGACACATCACATTTTTTTAAAGAAAACAGAGGTGTTTTTTGCAAAGTGCCTAGCTGTAGATTTTGGGCTCTAGCTAAGCCGGCACCTAGGGAAACCTACCAAACCTGTGCATTTTTTTAAACTAGAGAGCTAGGGGAATCCAAGATGGGGTGACTTGTGGGACTCTGACCAGGTTCTGTTACCCAGAATCCTTCGCAAACCTTAAAATATGGCTAAAAAAACACATTTTCCTCACATTTCGGTGACAGAAAGTTCTGGAATCTGAGAGGAGCCACAAATTTCCTTCCACCCAGCGTTCCCCCAAGTCTCCCGATAAAAATGATACCTCACTTGTGTGGGTAGGCCTAGCGCCCGTGACAGGAAACGCCCCAAAACACAACGTGGACACATCACATTTTTTTAAAGAAAACAGAGGTGTTTTTTGCAAAGTGCCTAGCTGTAGATTTTGGGCTCTAGCTAAGCCGGCACCTAGGGAAACCTACCAAACCTGTGCATTTTTTAAAACTAGAGACCTAGGGGAATCCAAGATGGGGTGACTTGTGGGGCTCTGACCAGGTTCTGTTACCCAGAATCTTTTGCAAACCTCAAAATTTGGCTAAAAAAAACAAGTTTTCCTCACATTTCGATGACAGAAAGTTCTGGAATCTGAGAGGAGCCACAAATGTCCTTCCACCAAGCGTTCCCCCAAGTCTCCCGATAAAAATGACACCTCACTTGTGTTGGTAGGCCTAGCGCCAGCGACAGGAAATGGCCCAAAACAGAAAGTGGACACATCACATTTTTTCATAGAAAACAGTGCCTACCTGTGGATTTTGGCCTCTAGCTCAGCCGGCACATGGGGAAACCTAGCAAACCAGTGCATTTATGAAAACTAAAAACCCAGGGGAATCCAAGATGGGGTGACTTGTGGGCCTCTGACCAGGTTCTGTTACCCAGAATCCTTTGCAAACCTCAAAATTTGGCTAAACAAAACACGTTTTCCTCACATTTCGGTGACAGAAAGTTCTGGAATCTGAGAGGTGCCATAAGTTTCCTTCCACCCAGCGTTTCCCCAAGTCTCCCGATAAAAATCATACCTCACTTGTGTGGGTAGGCCTAGCGCCTGTGACAGGAAACGCCCCAAAACACAACGTGGACACATCACATTTTTTTAAAGAAAACAGAGGTGTTTTTTGCAAAGTGCCTAGCTGTAGATTTTGGGCTCTAGCTAAGCCGGCACCTAGGGAAACCTACCAAACCTGTGCATTTTTTTAAACTAGAGACCTAGGGGAATCCAAGATGGGGTGACTTGTGGGACTCTGACCAGGTTCTGTTACCCAGAATCCTTCGCAAACCTTAAAATATGGCTAAAAAAACACATTTTCCTCACATTTCGGTGACAGAAAGTTCTGGAATCTGAGAGGAGCCACAAATTTCCTTCCACCCAGCGTTCCCCCAAGTCTCCCGATAAAAATGATACCTCACTTGTGTGGGTAGGCCTAGCGCCCGTGACAGGAAACGCCCCAAAACACAACGTGGACACATCACATTTTTTTAAAGAAAACAGAGGTGTTTTTTGCAAAGTGCCTAGCTGTAGATTTTGGGCTCTAGCTAAGCCGGCACCTAGGGAAACCTACCAAACCTGTGCATTTTTTAAAACTAGAGACCTAGGGGAATCCAAGATGGGGTGACTTGTGGGGCTCTGACCAGGTTCTGTTACCCAGAATCTTTTGCAAACCTCAAAATTTGGCTAAAAAAAACAAGTTTTCCTCACATTTCGATGACAGAAAGTTCTGGAATCTGAGAGGAGCCACAAATGTCCTTCCACCAAGCGTTCCCCCAAGTCTCCCGATAAAAATGACACCTCACTTGTGTTGGTAGGCCTAGCGCCAGCGACAGGAAATGGCCCAAAACACAAAGTGGACACATCACATTTTTTCATAGAAAACAGTGCCTACCTGTGGATTTTGGCCTCTAGCTCAGCCGGCACATGGGGAAACCTAGCAAACCAGTGCATTTATGAAAACTAAAAACCCAGGGGAATCCAAGATGGGGTGACTTGTGGGCCTCTGACCAGGTTCTGTCACCCAGAATCCTTTGCAAACCTCAAAATTTGGCTAAACAAAACACGTTTTCCTCACATTTCGGTGACAGAAAGTTCTGGAATCTGAGAGGAGCCACAAGTTTCCTTCCACCCAGCGTTCCCCCAAGTCTCCCGATAAAAATGATACCTCACTTGTGTGGGTAGGCCTAGCGCCTGTGACAGGAAACGCCCCAAAACACAACGTGGACACAACACATTTTTTTAAAGAAAATAGAGGTGTTTTTTGCAAAGTGCCTACCTGTAGATTTTGGCCTCTAGCTCAGCCGGCACCTAGGGAAACCTACCAAACCTGTGCATTTTTGAAAACTAGAGACCTAGGGGAATCCAAGATGGGGTGACTTGTGGGGCTCTGACCAGGTTCTGTTACCCAGAATCTTTTGCAAACCTCAAAATGTGGCTAAAAAAACACGTTTTCCTCACATTTCGGTGACAGAAAGTTCTGGAATCTGAGAGGAGCCACAAATGTCCTTCCACCAAGCGTTCCCCCAAGTCTCCCGATAAAAATGACACCTCACTTGTGTTGGTAGGCCTAGCGCCCGCGACAGGAAATGGCCCAAAACACAAAGTGGACACATCACATTTTTTCATAGAAAACAGTGCCTACCTGTGGATTTTGGCCTCTAGCTCAGCCGGCACATGGGGAAACCTAGCAAACCAGCGCATTTATGAAAACTAAAAACCCAGGGGAATCCAAGATGGGGTGACTTGTGGGCCTCTGACCAGGTTCTGTTACCCAGAATCCTTTGCAAACCTCAAAATTTGGCTAAACAAAACACGTTTTCCTCACATTTCGGTGACAGAAAGTTCTGGAATCTGAGAGGTGCCATAAGTTTCCTTCCACCCAGCGTTTCCCCAAGTCTCCCGATAAAAATGATACCTCACTTGTGTGGGTAGGCCTAGCGCCTGTGACAGGAAACGCCCCAAAACACAACGTGGACACATCACATTTTTTTAAAGAAAACAGAGGTGTTTTTTGCAAAGTGCCTAGCTGTAGATTTTGGGCTCTAGCTAAGCCGGCACCTAGGGAAACCTACCAAACCTGTGCATTTTTTTAAACTAGAGACCTAGGGGAATCCAAGATGGGGTGACTTGTGGGACTCTGACCAGGTTCTGTTACCCAAAATCCTTCGCAAACCTTAAAATATGGCTGAAAAAACACATTTTCCTCACATTTCGGTGACAGAAAGTTCTGGAATCTGAGAGGAGCCACAAATTTCCTTCCACCCAGCGTTCCCCCAAGTCTCCCGATAAAAATGATACCTCACTTGTGTGGGTAGGCCTAGCGCCCGTGACAGGAAACACCCCAAAACACAACGTGGACACATCACAATTTTAGAAAGAAAACAGAGGTGTTTTTTGCAAAGTGCCTACCTGTAGATTTTGGCCTCTAGCTCAGCCGGCACCTAGGGAAACCCACCAAATCTGTGCATTTTTTAAAACTATAGACCTAGGGGAATCCAAGATGGGATGACTTGTGGGGCTCTGGCCAGGATCTGTTACCCAGATTCCTTTGCAAACCTCAAAATTTGGCTAAAAAAACACGTTTTCCTCACATTTCGGTGACAGAAAGTTCTGGAATCTGAGAGGAGCCACAAATTTCCTTCCACCCAGCGTTCCCCCAAGTCTCCCGATAAAAAGGATTCCTCACTTGTGTGGGTAGGCCTAGCGCCCGTGACAGGAAACGCCCCAAAACACAACGTGGACACATCACATTTTTTTAAAGAAAACAGAGGTGTTTTTTGCAAAGTGCCTACCTGTAGATTTTGGCCTCTAGCTCAGCCGGCACCTAGGGAAACCTACCAAACCTGTGCATTTTTTATAACTAGAGACCTAGGGGAATCCAAGATGGGGTGACTTGTGGGACTCTGACCAGGTTCTGTTACCCAGAATCCTTCGCAAACCTTAAAATATGGCTAAAAAAACACATTTTCCTCACATTTCGGTGACAGAAAGTTCTGGAATCTGAGAGGAGCCACAAATTTCCTTCCACCCAGCGTTCCCCCAAGTCTCCCGATAAAAATGATACCTCACTTGTGTGGGTAGGCCTAGCGCCCGTGACAGGAAACGCCCCAAAACACAACGTGGACACATCACATTTTTTTAAAGAAAACAGAGGTGTTTTTTGCAAAGTGCCTAGCTGTAGATTTTGGGCTCTAGCTAAGCCGGCACCTAGGGAAACCTACCAAACCTGTGCATTTTTTAAAACTAGAGACCTAGGGGAATCCAAGATGGGGTGACTTGTGGGGCTCTGACCAGGTTCTGTTACCCAGAATCTTTTGCAAACCTCAAAATTTGGCTAAAAAAAACAAGTTTTCCTCACATTTCGATGACAGAAAGTTCTGGAATCTGAGAGGAGCCACAAATTTCCTTCCACCCAGCGTTCCCCCAAGTCTCCCGATAAAAATGATACCTCACTTGTGTGGGTAGGCCTAGCGCCCGTGACAGGAAACACCCCAAAACACAACGTGGACACATCACAATTTTAGAAAGAAAACAGAGGTGTTTTTTGCAAAGTGCCTACCTGTAGATTTTGGCCTCTAGCTCAGCCGGCACCTAGGGAAACCCACCAAATCTGTGCATTTTTTAAAACTATAGACCTAGGGGAATCCAAGATGGGATGACTTGTGGGGCTCTGGCCAGGATCTGTTACCCAGATTCCTTTGCAAACCTCAAAATTTGGCTAAAAAAACACGTTTTCCTCACATTTCGGTGACAGAAAGTTCTGGAATCTGAGAGGAGCCACAAATTTCCTTCCACCCAGCGTTCCCCCAAGTCTCCCGATAAAAAGGATTCCTCACTTGTGTGGGTAGGCCTAGCGCCCGTGACAGGAAACGCCCCAAAACACAACGTGGACACATCACATTTTTTTAAAGAAAACAGAGGTGTTTTTTGCAAAGTGCCTACCTGTAGATTTTGGCCTCTAGCTCAGCCGGCACCTAGGGAAACCTACCAAACCTGTGCATTTTTTATAACTAGAGACCTAGGGGAATCCAAGATGGGGTGACTTGTGGGACTCTGACCAGGTTCTGTTACCCAGAATCCTTCGCAAACCTTAAAATATGGCTAAAAAAACACATTTTCCTCACATTTCGGTGACAGAAAGTTCTGGAATCTGAGAGGAGCCACAAATTTCCTTCCACCCAGCGTTCCCCCAAGTCTCCCGATAAAAATGATACCTCACTTGTGTGGGTAGGCCTAGCGCCCGTGACAGGAAACGCCCCAAAACACAACGTGGACACATCACATTTTTTTAAAGAAAACAGAGGTGTTTTTTGCAAAGTGCCTAGCTGTAGATTTTGGGCTCTAGCTAAGCCGGCACCTAGGGAAACCTACCAAACCTGTGCATTTTTTAAAACTAGAGACCTAGGGGAATCCAAGATGGGGTGACTTGTGGGGCTCTGACCAGGTTCTGTTACCCAGAATCTTTTGCAAACCTCAAAATTTGGCTAAAAAAAACAAGTTTTCCTCACATTTCGATGACAGAAAGTTCTGGAATCTGAGAGGAGCCACAAATGTCCTTCCACCAAGCGTTCCCCCAAGTCTCCCGATAAAAATGACACCTCACTTGTGTTGGTAGGCCTAGCGCCAGCGACAGGAAATGGCCCAAAACACAAAGTGGACACATCACATTTTTTCATAGAAAACAGTGCCTACCTGTGGATTTTGGCCTCTAGCTCAGCCGGCACATGGGGAAACCTAGCAAACCAGTGCATTTATGAAAACTAAAAACCCAGGGGAATCCAAGATGGGGTGACTTGTGGGCCTCTGACCAGGTTCTGTCACCCAGAATCCTTTGCAAACCTCAAAATTTGGCTAAGCAAAACACGTTTTCCTCACATTTCGGTGACAGAAAGTTCTGGAATCTGAGAGGAGCCACAAGTTTCCTTCCACCCAGCGTTCCCCCAAGTCTCCCGATAAAAATGATACCTCACTTGTGTGGGTAGGCCTAGCGCCTGTGACAGGAAACGCCCCAAAACACAACGTGGACACAACACATTTTTTTAAAGAAAATAGAGGTGTTTTTTGCAAAGTGCCTACCTGTAGATTTTGGCCTCTAGCTCAGCCGGCACCTAGGGAAACCTACCAAACCTGTGCATTTTTGAAAACTAGAGACCTAGGGGAATCCAAGATGGGGTGACTTGTGGGGCTCTGACCAGGTTCTGTTACCCAGAATCTTTTGCAAACCTCAAAATGTGGCTAAAAAAACACGTTTTCCTCACATTTCGGTGACAGAAAGTTCTGGAATCTGAGAGGAGCCACAAATGTCCTTCCACCAAGCGTTCCCCCAAGTCTCCCGATAAAAATGACACCTCACTTGTGTTGGTAGGCCTAGCGCCCGCGACAGGAAATGGCCCAAAACACAAAGTGGACACATCACATTTTTTCATAGAAAACAGTGCCTACCTGTGGATTTTGGCCTCTAGCTCAGCCGGCACATGGGGAAACCTAGCAAACCAGCGCATTTATGAAAACTAAAAACCCAGGGGAATCCAAGATGGGGTGACTTGTGGGCCTCTGACCAGGTTCTGTTACCCAGAATCCTTTGCAAACCTCAAAATTTGGCTAAACAAAACACGTTTTCCTCACATTTCGGTGACAGAAAGTTCTGGAATCTGAGAGGTGCCATAAGTTTCCTTCCACCCAGCGTTTCCCCAAGTCTCCCGATAAAAATGATACCTCACTTGTGTGGGTAGGCCTAGCGCCTGTGACAGGAAACGCCCCAAAACACAACGTGGACACATCACATTTTTTTAAAGAAAACAGAGGTGTTTTTTGCAAAGTGCCTAGCTGTAGATTTTGGGCTCTAGCTAAGCCGGCACCTAGGGAAACCTACCAAACCTGTGCATTTTTTTAAACTAGAGACCTAGGGGAATCCAAGATGGGGTGACTTGTGGGACTCTGACCAGGTTCTGTTACCCAAAATCCTTCGCAAACCTTAAAATATGGCTGAAAAAACACATTTTCCTCACATTTCGGTGACAGAAAGTTCTGGAATCTGAGAGGAGCCACAAATTTCCTTCCACCCAGCGTTCCCCCAAGTCTCCCGATAAAAATGATACCTCACTTGTGTGGGTAGGCCTAGCGCCCGTGACAGGAAACACCCCAAAACACAACGTGGACACATCACAATTTTAGAAAGAAAACAGAGGTGTTTTTTGCAAAGTGCCTACCTGTAGATTTTGGCCTCTAGCTCAGCCGGCACCTAGGGAAACCCACCAAATCTGTGCATTTTTTAAAACTATAGACCTAGGGGAATCCAAGATGGGATGACTTGTGGGGCTCTGGCCAGGATCTGTTACCCAGATTCCTTTGCAAACCTCAAAATTTGGCTAAAAAAACACGTTTTCCTCACATTTCGGTGACAGAAAGTTCTGGAATCTGAGAGGAGCCACAAATTTCCTTCCACCCAGCGTTCCCCCAAGTCTCCCGATAAAAAGGATTCCTCACTTGTGTGGGTAGGCCTAGCGCCCGTGACAGGAAACGCCCCAAAACACAACGTGGACACATCACATTTTTTTAAAGAAAACAGAGGTGTTTTTTGCAAAGTGCCTACCTGTAGATTTTGGCCTCTAGCTCAGCCGGCACCTAGGGAAACCTACCAAACCTGTGCATTTTTGAAAACTAGAGACCTAGGGGAATCCAAGATGGGGTGACTTGTGGGGCTCTGACCAGGTTCTGTTACTCAGAATAGTTTGCAAACCTCAAAATTTGGCTAAAAAAAACACGTTTTCCTCACATTTCGGTGACAGAAAGTTCTGGAATCTGAGAGGAGCCACAAGTTTCCTTCCACCCAGCGTTCCCCCAAGTCTCCCGATAAAAATGATACCTCACTTGTGTGGGTAGGCCTAGCGCCCGTGACAGGAAACCCCCCAAAACACAACGTGGACACATCACATTTTTTGAAAGAAAACAGAGGTGTTTTTTGCAAAGTGCCTACCTGTAGATTTTGGCCTCTAGCTCAGCCGGCACCTAGGGAAACCTACCAAACCTGTGCATTTTTTAAAACTAGAGACCTAGGGGAATCCAAGATGGGGTGACTTGTGGGGCTCTGACCAGGTTCTGTTACCCAGAATCCTTTGCAAACCTCAAAATTTGGCTAAACAAAACACGTTTTCCTCACATTTCGGTGACAGAAAGTTCTGGAATCTGAGAGGAGCCATAAGTTTCCTTCCACCCAGCGTTTCCCCAAGTCTCCCGATAAAAATGATACCTCACTTGTGTGGGTAGGCCTAGCGCCTGTGACAGGAAACGCCCCAAAACACAACGTGGACACATGAACTTTTTTTTAAAGAAAACAGAGGTGTTTTTTGCAAAGTGCCTAGCTGTAGATTTTGGGCTCTAGCTAAGCCGGCACCTAGGGAAACCTACCAAACCTGTGCATTTTTTTAAACTAGAGACCTAGGGGAATCCAAGATGGGGTGACTTGTGGGACTCTGACCAGGTTCTGTTACCCAGAATCCTTCGCAAACCTTAAAATATGGCTAAAAAAACACATTTTCCTCACATTTCGGTGACAGAAAGTTCTGGAATCTGAGAGGAGCCACAAATTTCCTTCCACCCAGCGTTCCCCCAAGTCTCCCGATAAAAATGATACCTCACTTGTGTGGGTAGGCCTAGCGCCCGTGACAGGAAACACCCCAAAACACAACGTGGACACATCACAATTTTAGAAAGAAAACAGAGGTGTTTTTTGCAAAGTGCCTACCTGTAGATTTTGGCCTCTAGCTCAGCCGGCACCTAGGGAAACCCACCAAATCTGTGCATTTTTTAAAACTATAGACCTAGGGGTATCCAAGATGGGATGACTTGTGGGGCTCTGGCCAGGATCTGTTACCCAGATTCTTTTGCAAACCTCAAAATTTGGCTAAAAAAACACGTTTTCCTCACATTTCGGTGACAGAAAGTTCTGGAATCTGAGAGGAGCCACAAATTTCCTTCCACCCAGCGTTCCCCCAAGTCTCCCGATAAAAAGGATACCTCACTTGTGTGGGTAGGCCTAGCGCCCGTGACAGGAAACGCCCCAAAACACAACGTGGACACATCACATTTTTTTAAAGAAAACAGAGGTGTTTTTTGCAAAGTGCCTACCTGTAGATTTTGGCCTCTAGCTCAGCCGGCACCTAGGGAAACCTACCAAACCTGTGCATTTTTGAAAACTAGAGACCTAGGGGAATCCAAGATGGGGTGACTTGTGGGGCTCTGACCAGGTTCTGTTACCCAGAATCTTTTGCAAACCTCAAAATTTGGCTAAAAAAAACAAGTTTTCCTCACATTTCGATGACAGAAAGTTCTGGAATCTGAGAGGAGCCACAAATGTCCTTCCACCCAGCGTTCCCCCAAGTCTCCCGATAAAAAGGATTCCTCACTTGTGTGGGTAGGCCTAGCGCCCGTGACAGGAAACGCCCCAAAACACAACGTGGACACATCACATTTTTTTAAAGAAAACAGAGGTGTTTTTTGCAAAGTGCCTACCTGTAGATTTTGGCCTCTAGCTCAGCCGGCACCTAGGGAAACCTACCAAACCTGTGCATTTTTTATAACTAGAGACCTAGGGGAATCCAAGATGGGGTGACTTGTGGGACTCTGACCAGGTTCTGTTACCCAGAATCCTTCGCAAACCTTAAAATATGGCTAAAAAAACACATTTTCCTCACATTTCGGTGACAGAAAGTTCTGGAATCTGAGAGGAGCCACAAATTTCCTTCCACCCAGCGTTCCCCCAAGTCTCCCGATAAAAATGATACCTCACTTGTGTGGGTAGGCCTAGCGCCCGTGACAGGAAACGCCCCAAAACACAACGTGGACACATCACATTTTTTTAAAGAAAACAGAGGTGTTTTTTGCAAAGTGCCTAGCTGTAGATTTTGGGCTCTAGCTAAGCCGGCACCTAGGGAAACCTACCAAACCTGTGCATTTTTTTAAACTAGAGACCTAGGGGAATCCAAGATGGGGTGACTTGTGGGACTCTGACCAGGTTCTGTTACCCAGAATCCTTCGCAAACCTTAAAATATGGCTAAAAAAACACATTTTCCTCACATTTCGGTGACAGAAAGTTCTGGAATCTGAGAGGAGCCACAAATTTCCTTCCACCCAGCGTTCCCCCAAGTCTCCCGATAAAAATGATACCTCACTTGTGTGGGTAGGCCTAGCGCCCGTGACAGGAAACGCCCCAAAACACAACGTGGACACATCACATTTTTTTAAAGAAAACAGAGGTGTTTTTTGCAAAGTGCCTAGCTGTAGATTTTGGGCTCTAGCTAAGCCGGCACCTAGGGAAACCTACCAAACCTGTGCATTTTTTAAAACTAGAGACCTAGGGGAATCCAAGATGGGGTGACTTGTGGGGCTCTGACCAGGTTCTGTTACCCAGAATCTTTTGCAAACCTCAAAATTTGGCTAAAAAAAACAAGTTTTCCTCACATTTCGATGACAGAAAGTTCTGGAATCTGAGAGGAGCCACAAATGTCCTTCCACCAAGCGTTCCCCCAAGTCTCCCGATAAAAATGACACCTCACTTGTGTTGGTAGGCCTAGCGCCAGCGACAGGAAATGGCCCAAAACACAAAGTGGACACATCACATTTTTTCATAGAAAACAGTGCCTACCTGTGGATTTTGGCCTCTAGCTCAGCCGGCACATGGGGAAACCTAGCAAACCAGTGCATTTATGAAAACTAAAAACCCAGGGGAATCCAAGATGGGGTGACTTGTGGGCCTCTGACCAGGTTCTGTCACCCAGAATCCTTTGCAAACCTCAAAATTTGGCTAAACAAAACACGTTTTCCTCACATTTCGGTGACAGAAAGTTCTGGAATCTGAGAGGAGCCACAAGTTTCCTTCCACCCAGCGTTCCCCCAAGTCTCCCGATAAAAATGATACCTCACTTGTGTGGGTAGGCCTAGCGCCTGTGACAGGAAACGCCCCAAAACACAACGTGGACACAACACATTTTTTTAAAGAAAATAGAGGTGTTTTTTGCAAAGTGCCTACCTGTAGATTTTGGCCTCTAGCTCAGCCGGCACCTAGGGAAACCTACCAAACCTGTGCATTTTTGAAAACTAGAGACCTAGGGGAATCCAAGATGGGGTGACTTGTGGGGCTCTGACCAGGTTCTGTTACCCAGAATCTTTTGCAAACCTCAAAATGTGGCTAAAAAAACACGTTTTCCTCACATTTCGGTGACAGAAAGTTCTGGAATCTGAGAGGAGCCACAAATGTCCTTCCACCAAGCGTTCCCCCAAGTCTCCCGATAAAAATGACACCTCACTTGTGTTGGTAGGCCTAGCGCCCGCGACAGGAAATGGCCCAAAACACAAAGTGGACACATCACATTTTTTCATAGAAAACAGTGCCTACCTGTGGATTTTGGCCTCTAGCTCAGCCGGCACATGGGGAAACCTAGCAAACCAGCGCATTTATGAAAACTAAAAACCCAGGGGAATCCAAGATGGGGTGACTTGTGGGCCTCTGACCAGGTTCTGTTACCCAGAATCCTTTGCAAACCTCAAAATTTGGCTAAACAAAACACGTTTTCCTCACATTTCGGTGACAGAAAGTTCTGGAATCTGAGAGGTGCCATAAGTTTCCTTCCACCCAGCGTTTCCCCAAGTCTCCCGATAAAAATGATACCTCACTTGTGTGGGTAGGCCTAGCGCCTGTGACAGGAAACGCCCCAAAACACAACGTGGACACATCACATTTTTTTAAAGAAAACAGAGGTGTTTTTTGCAAAGTGCCTAGCTGTAGATTTTGGGCTCTAGCTAAGCCGGCACCTAGGGAAACCTACCAAACCTGTGCATTTTTTTAAACTAGAGACCTAGGGGAATCCAAGATGGGGTGACTTGTGGGACTCTGACCAGGTTCTGTTACCCAAAATCCTTCGCAAACCTTAAAATATGGCTGAAAAAACACATTTTCCTCACATTTCGGTGACAGAAAGTTCTGGAATCTGAGAGGAGCCACAAATTTCCTTCCACCCAGCGTTCCCCCAAGTCTCCCGATAAAAATGATACCTCACTTGTGTGGGTAGGCCTAGCGCCCGTGACAGGAAACACCCCAAAACACAACGTGGACACATCACAATTTTAGAAAGAAAACAGAGGTGTTTTTTGCAAAGTGCCTACCTGTAGATTTTGGCCTCTAGCTCAGCCGGCACCTAGGGAAACCCACCAAATCTGTGCATTTTTTAAAACTATAGACCTAGGGGAATCCAAGATGGGATGACTTGTGGGGCTCTGGCCAGGATCTGTTACCCAGATTCCTTTGCAAACCTCAAAATTTGGCTAAAAAAACACGTTTTCCTCACATTTCGGTGACAGAAAGTTCTGGAATCTGAGAGGAGCCACAAATTTCCTTCCACCCAGCGTTCCCCCAAGTCTCCCGATAAAAAGGATTCCTCACTTGTGTGGGTAGGCCTAGCGCCCGTGACAGGAAACGCCCCAAAACACAACGTGGACACATCACATTTTTTTAAAGAAAACAGAGGTGTTTTTTGCAAAGTGCCTACCTGTAGATTTTGGCCTCTAGCTCAGCCGGCACCTAGGGAAACCTACCAAACCTGTGCATTTTTTATAACTAGAGACCTAGGGGAATCCAAGATGGGGTGACTTGTGGGACTCTGACCAGGTTCTGTTACCCAGAATCCTTCGCAAACCTTAAAATATGGCTAAAAAAACACATTTTCCTCACATTTCGGTGACAGAAAGTTCTGGAATCTGAGAGGAGCCACAAATTTCCTTCCACCCAGCGTTCCCCCAAGTCTCCCGATAAAAATGATACCTCACTTGTGTGGGTAGGCCTAGCGCCCGTGACAGGAAACGCCCCAAAACACAACGTGGACACATCACATTTTTTTAAAGAAAACAGAGGTGTTTTTTGCAAAGTGCCTAGCTGTAGATTTTGGGCTCTAGCTAAGCCGGCACCTAGGGAAACCTACCAAACCTGTGCATTTTTTAAAACTAGAGACCTAGGGGAATCCAAGATGGGGTGACTTGTGGGGCTCTGACCAGGTTCTGTTACCCAGAATCTTTTGCAAACCTCAAAATTTGGCTAAAAAAAACAAGTTTTCCTCACATTTCGATGACAGAAAGTTCTGGAATCTGAGAGGAGCCACAAATTTCCTTCCACCCAGCGTTCCCCCAAGTCTCCCGATAAAAATGATACCTCACTTGTGTGGGTAGGCCTAGCGCCCGTGACAGGAAACACCCCAAAACACAACGTGGACACATCACAATTTTAGAAAGAAAACAGAGGTGTTTTTTGCAAAGTGCCTACCTGTAGATTTTGGCCTCTAGCTCAGCCGGCACCTAGGGAAACCCACCAAATCTGTGCATTTTTTAAAACTATAGACCTAGGGGAATCCAAGATGGGATGACTTGTGGGGCTCTGGCCAGGATCTGTTACCCAGATTCCTTTGCAAACCTCAAAATTTGGCTAAAAAAACACGTTTTCCTCACATTTCGGTGACAGAAAGTTCTGGAATCTGAGAGGAGCCACAAATTTCCTTCCACCCAGCGTTCCCCCAAGTCTCCCGATAAAAAGGATTCCTCACTTGTGTGGGTAGGCCTAGCGCCCGTGACAGGAAACGCCCCAAAACACAACGTGGACACATCACATTTTTTTAAAGAAAACAGAGGTGTTTTTTGCAAAGTGCCTACCTGTAGATTTTGGCCTCTAGCTCAGCCGGCACCTAGGGAAACCTACCAAACCTGTGCATTTTTTATAACTAGAGACCTAGGGGAATCCAAGATGGGGTGACTTGTGGGACTCTGACCAGGTTCTGTTACCCAGAATCCTTCGCAAACCTTAAAATATGGCTAAAAAAACACATTTTCCTCACATTTCGGTGACAGAAAGTTCTGGAATCTGAGAGGAGCCACAAATTTCCTTCCACCCAGCGTTCCCCCAAGTCTCCCGATAAAAATGATACCTCACTTGTGTGGGTAGGCCTAGCGCCCGTGACAGGAAACGCCCCAAAACACAACGTGGACACATCACATTTTTTTAAAGAAAACAGAGGTGTTTTTTGCAAAGTGCCTAGCTGTAGATTTTGGGCTCTAGCTAAGCCGGCACCTAGGGAAACCTACCAAACCTGTGCATTTTTTAAAACTAGAGACCTAGGGGAATCCAAGATGGGGTGACTTGTGGGGCTCTGACCAGGTTCTGTTACCCAGAATCTTTTGCAAACCTCAAAATTTGGCTAAAAAAAACAAGTTTTCCTCACATTTCGATGACAGAAAGTTCTGGAATCTGAGAGGAGCCACAAATGTCCTTCCACCAAGCGTTCCCCCAAGTCTCCCGATAAAAATGACACCTCACTTGTGTTGGTAGGCCTAGCGCCAGCGACAGGAAATGGCCCAAAACACAAAGTGGACACATCACATTTTTTCATAGAAAACAGTGCCTACCTGTGGATTTTGGCCTCTAGCTCAGCCGGCACATGGGGAAACCTAGCAAACCAGTGCATTTATGAAAACTAAAAACCCAGGGGAATCCAAGATGGGGTGACTTGTGGGCCTCTGACCAGGTTCTGTCACCCAGAATCCTTTGCAAACCTCAAAATTTGGCTAAGCAAAACACGTTTTCCTCACATTTCGGTGACAGAAAGTTCTGGAATCTGAGAGGAGCCACAAGTTTCCTTCCACCCAGCGTTCCCCCAAGTCTCCTGATAAAAATGATACCTCACTTGTGTGGGTAGGCCTAGCGCCTGTGACAGGAAACGCCCCAAAACACAACGTGGACACAACACATTTTTTTAAAGAAAATAGAGGTGTTTTTTGCAAAGTGCCTACCTGTAGATTTTGGCCTCTAGCTCAGCCGGCACCTAGGGAAACCTACCAAACCTGTGCATTTTTGAAAACTAGAGACCTAGGGGAATCCAAGATGGGGTGACTTGTGGGGCTCTGACCAGGTTCTGTTACCCAGAATCTTTTGCAAACCTCAAAATGTGGCTAAAAAAACACGTTTTCCTCACATTTCGGTGACAGAAAGTTCTGGAATCTGAGAGGAGCCACAAATGTCCTTCCACCAAGCGTTCCCCCAAGTCTCCCGATAAAAATGACACCTCACTTGTGTTGGTAGGCCTAGCGCCCGCGACAGGAAATGGCCCAAAACACAAAGTGGACACATCACATTTTTTCATAGAAAACAGTGCCTACCTGTGGATTTTGGCCTCTAGCTCAGCCGGCACATGGGGAAACCTAGCAAACCAGCGCATTTATGAAAACTAAAAACCCAGGGGAATCCAAGATGGGGTGACTTGTGGGCCTCTGACCAGGTTCTGTTACCCAGAATCCTTTGCAAACCTCAAAATTTGGCTAAACAAAACACGTTTTCCTCACATTTCGGTGACAGAAAGTTCTGGAATCTGAGAGGTGCCATAAGTTTCCTTCCACCCAGCGTTTCCCCAAGTCTCCCGATAAAAATGATACCTCACTTGTGTGGGTAGGCCTAGCGCCTGTGACAGGAAACGCCCCAAAACACAACGTGGACACATCACATTTTTTTAAAGAAAACAGAGGTGTTTTTTGCAAAGTGCCTAGCTGTAGATTTTGGGCTCTAGCTAAGCCGGCACCTAGGGAAACCTACCAAACCTGTGCATTTTTTTAAACTAGAGACCTAGGGGAATCCAAGATGGGGTGACTTGTGGGACTCTGACCAGGTTCTGTTACCCAAAATCCTTCGCAAACCTTAAAATATGGCTGAAAAAACACATTTTCCTCACATTTCGGTGACAGAAAGTTCTGGAATCTGAGAGGAGCCACAAATTTCCTTCCACCCAGCGTTCCCCCAAGTCTCCCGATAAAAATGATACCTCACTTGTGTGGGTAGGCCTAGCGCCCGTGACAGGAAACACCCCAAAACACAACGTGGACACATCACAATTTTAGAAAGAAAACAGAGGTGTTTTTTGCAAAGTGCCTACCTGTAGATTTTGGCCTCTAGCTCAGCCGGCACCTAGGGAAACCCACCAAATCTGTGCATTTTTTAAAACTATAGACCTAGGGGAATCCAAGATGGGATGACTTGTGGGGCTCTGGCCAGGATCTGTTACCCAGATTCCTTTGCAAACCTCAAAATTTGGCTAAAAAAACACGTTTTCCTCACATTTCGGTGACAGAAAGTTCTGGAATCTGAGAGGAGCCACAAATTTCCTTCCACCCAGCGTTCCCCCAAGTCTCCCGATAAAAAGGATTCCTCACTTGTGTGGGTAGGCCTAGCGCCCGTGACAGGAAACGCCCCAAAACACAACGTGGACACATCACATTTTTTTAAAGAAAACAGAGGTGTTTTTTGCAAAGTGCCTACCTGTAGATTTTGGCCTCTAGCTCAGCCGGCACCTAGGGAAACCTACCAAACCTGTGCATTTTTGAAAACTAGAGACCTAGGGGAATCCAAGATGGGGTGACTTGTGGGGCTCTGACCAGGTTCTGTTACTCAGAATAGTTTGCAAACCTCAAAATTTGGCTAAAAAAAACACGTTTTCCTCACATTTCGGTGACAGAAAGTTCTGGAATCTGAGAGGAGCCACAAGTTTCCTTCCACCCAGCGTTCCCCCAAGTCTCCCGATAAAAATGATACCTCACTTGTGTGGGTAGGCCTAGCGCCCGTGACAGGAAACCCCCCAAAACACAACGTGGACACATCACATTTTTTGAAAGAAAACAGAGGTGTTTTTTGCAAAGTGCCTACCTGTAGATTTTGGCCTCTAGCTCAGCCGGCACCTAGGGAAACCTACCAAACCTGTGCATTTTTTAAAACTAGAGACCTAGGGGAATCCAAGATGGGGTGACTTGTGGGGCTCTGACCAGGTTCTGTTACCCAGAATCCTTTGCAAACCTCAAAATTTGGCTAAACAAAACACGTTTTCCTCACATTTCGGTGACAGAAAGTTCTGGAATCTGAGAGGAGCCATAAGTTTCCTTCCACCCAGCGTTTCCCCAAGTCTCCCGATAAAAATGATACCTCACTTGTGTGGGTAGGCCTAGCGCCTGTGACAGGAAACGCCCCAAAACACAACGTGGACACATGAACTTTTTTTTAAAGAAAACAGAGGTGTTTTTTGCAAAGTGCCTAGCTGTAGATTTTGGGCTCTAGCTAAGCCGGCACCTAGGGAAACCTACCAAACCTGTGCATTTTTTTAAACTAGAGACCTAGGGGAATCCAAGATGGGGTGACTTGTGGGACTCTGACCAGGTTCTGTTACCCAGAATCCTTCGCAAACCTTAAAATATGGCTAAAAAAACACATTTTCCTCACATTTCGGTGACAGAAAGTTCTGGAATCTGAGAGGAGCCACAAATTTCCTTCCACCCAGCGTTCCCCCAAGTCTCCCGATAAAAATGATACCTCACTTGTGTGGGTAGGCCTAGCGCCCGTGACAGGAAACACCCCAAAACACAACGTGGACACATCACAATTTTAGAAAGAAAACAGAGGTGTTTTTTGCAAAGTGCCTACCTGTAGATTTTGGCCTCTAGCTCAGCCGGCACCTAGGGAAACCCACCAAATCTGTGCATTTTTTAAAACTATAGACCTAGGGGTATCCAAGATGGGATGACTTGTGGGGCTCTGGCCAGGATCTGTTACCCAGATTCTTTTGCAAACCTCAAAATTTGGCTAAAAAAACACGTTTTCCTCACATTTCGGTGACAGAAAGTTCTGGAATCTGAGAGGAGCCACAAATTTCCTTCCACCCAGCGTTCCCCCAAGTCTCCCGATAAAAAGGATACCTCACTTGTGTGGGTAGGCCTAGCGCCCGTGACAGGAAACGCCCCAAAACACAACGTGGACACATCACATTTTTTTAAAGAAAACAGAGGTGTTTTTTGCAAAGTGCCTACCTGTAGATTTTGGCCTCTAGCTCAGCCGGCACCTAGGGAAACCTACCAAACCTGTGCATTTTTGAAAACTAGAGACCTAGGGGAATCCAAGATGGGGTGACTTGTGGGGCTCTGACCAGGTTCTGTTACCCAGAATCTTTTGCAAACCTCAAAATTTGGCTAAAAAAAACAAGTTTTCCTCACATTTCGATGACAGAAAGTTCTGGAATCTGAGAGGAGCCACAAATGTCCTTCCACCCAGCGTTCCCCCAAGTCTCCCGATAAAAAGGATTCCTCACTTGTGTGGGTAGGCCTAGCGCCCGTGACAGGAAACGCCCCAAAACACAACGTGGACACATCACATTTTTTTAAAGAAAACAGAGGTGTTTTTTGCAAAGTGCCTACCTGTAGATTTTGGCCTCTAGCTCAGCCGGCACCTAGGGAAACCTACCAAACCTGTGCATTTTTTATAACTAGAGACCTAGGGGAATCCAAGATGGGGTGACTTGTGGGACTCTGACCAGGTTCTGTTACCCAGAATCCTTCGCAAACCTTAAAATATGGCTAAAAAAACACATTTTCCTCACATTTCGGTGACAGAAAGTTCTGGAATCTGAGAGGAGCCACAAATTTCCTTCCACCCAGCGTTCCCCCAAGTCTCCCGATAAAAATGATACCTCACTTGTGTGGGTAGGCCTAGCGCCCGTGACAGGAAACGCCCCAAAACACAACGTGGACACATCACATTTTTTTAAAGAAAACAGAGGTGTTTTTTGCAAAGTGCCTAGCTGTAGATTTTGGGCTCTAGCTAAGCCGGCACCTAGGGAAACCTACCAAACCTGTGCATTTTTTAAAACTAGAGACCTAGGGGAATCCAAGATGGGGTGACTTGTGGGGCTCTGACCAGGTTCTGTTACCCAGAATCTTTTGCAAACCTCAAAATTTGGCTAAAAAAAACAAGTTTTCCTCACATTTCGATGACAGAAAGTTCTGGAATCTGAGAGGAGCCACAAATGTCCTTCCACCAAGCGTTCCCCCAAGTCTCCCGATAAAAATGACACCTCACTTGTGTTGGTAGGCCTAGCGCCAGCGACAGGAAATGGCCCAAAACACAAAGTGGACACATCACATTTTTTCATAGAAAACAGTGCCTACCTGTGGATTTTGGCCTCTAGCTCAGCCGGCACATGGGGAAACCTAGCAAACCAGTGCATTTATGAAAACTAAAAACCCAGGGGAATCCAAGATGGGGTGACTTGTGGGCCTCTGACCAGGTTCTGTCACCCAGAATCCTTTGCAAACCTCAAAATTTGGCTAAACAAAACACGTTTTCCTCACATTTCGGTGACAGAAAGTTCTGGAATCTGAGAGGAGCCACAAGTTTCCTTCCACCCAGCGTTCCCCCAAGTCTCCCGATAAAAATGATACCTCACTTGTGTGGGTAGGCCTAGCGCCTGTGACAGGAAACGCCCCAAAACACAACGTGGACACAACACATTTTTTTAAAGAAAATAGAGGTGTTTTTTGCAAAGTGCCTACCTGTAGATTTTGGCCTCTAGCTCAGCCGGCACCTAGGGAAACCTACCAAACCTGTGCATTTTTGAAAACTAGAGACCTAGGGGAATCCAAGATGGGGTGACTTGTGGGGCTCTGACCAGGTTCTGTTACCCAGAATCTTTTGCAAACCTCAAAATGTGGCTAAAAAAACACGTTTTCCTCACATTTCGGTGACAGAAAGTTCTGGAATCTGAGAGGAGCCACAAATGTCCTTCCACCAAGCGTTCCCCCAAGTCTCCCGATAAAAATGACACCTCACTTGTGTTGGTAGGCCTAGCGCCCGCGACAGGAAATGGCCCAAAACACAAAGTGGACACATCACATTTTTTCATAGAAAACAGTGCCTACCTGTGGATTTTGGCCTCTAGCTCAGCCGGCACATGGGGAAACCTAGCAAACCAGCGCATTTATGAAAACTAAAAACCCAGGGGAATCCAAGATGGGGTGACTTGTGGGCCTCTGACCAGGTTCTGTTACCCAGAATCCTTTGCAAACCTCAAAATTTGGCTAAACAAAACACGTTTTCCTCACATTTCGGTGACAGAAAGTTCTGGAATCTGAGAGGTGCCATAAGTTTCCTTCCACCCAGCGTTTCCCCAAGTCTCCCGATAAAAATGATACCTCACTTGTGTGGGTAGGCCTAGCGCCTGTGACAGGAAACGCCCCAAAACACAACGTGGACACATCACATTTTTTTAAAGAAAACAGAGGTGTTTTTTGCAAAGTGCCTAGCTGTAGATTTTGGGCTCTAGCTAAGCCGGCACCTAGGGAAACCTACCAAACCTGTGCATTTTTTTAAACTAGAGACCTAGGGGAATCCAAGATGGGGTGACTTGTGGGACTCTGACCAGGTTCTGTTACCCAAAATCCTTCGCAAACCTTAAAATATGGCTGAAAAAACACATTTTCCTCACATTTCGGTGACAGAAAGTTCTGGAATCTGAGAGGAGCCACAAATTTCCTTCCACCCAGCGTTCCCCCAAGTCTCCCGATAAAAATGATACCTCACTTGTGTGGGTAGGCCTAGCGCCCGTGACAGGAAACACCCCAAAACACAACGTGGACACATCACAATTTTAGAAAGAAAACAGAGGTGTTTTTTGCAAAGTGCCTACCTGTAGATTTTGGCCTCTAGCTCAGCCGGCACCTAGGGAAACCCACCAAATCTGTGCATTTTTTAAAACTATAGACCTAGGGGAATCCAAGATGGGATGACTTGTGGGGCTCTGGCCAGGATCTGTTACCCAGATTCCTTTGCAAACCTCAAAATTTGGCTAAAAAAACACGTTTTCCTCACATTTCGGTGACAGAAAGTTCTGGAATCTGAGAGGAGCCACAAATTTCCTTCCACCCAGCGTTCCCCCAAGTCTCCCGATAAAAAGGATTCCTCACTTGTGTGGGTAGGCCTAGCGCCCGTGACAGGAAACGCCCCAAAACACAACGTGGACACATCACATTTTTTTAAAGAAAACAGAGGTGTTTTTTGCAAAGTGCCTACCTGTAGATTTTGGCCTCTAGCTCAGCCGGCACCTAGGGAAACCTACCAAACCTGTGCATTTTTGAAAACTAGAGACCTAGGGGAATCCAAGATGGGGTGACTTGTGGGGCTCTGACCAGGTTCTGTTACTCAGAATAGTTTGCAAACCTCAAAATTTGGCTAAAAAAAACACGTTTTCCTCACATTTCGGTGACAGAAAGTTCTGGAATCTGAGAGGAGCCACAAGTTTCCTTCCACCCAGCGTTCCCCCAAGTCTCCCGATAAAAATGATACCTCACTTGTGTGGGTAGGCCTAGCGCCCGTGACAGGAAACCCCCCAAAACACAACGTGGACACATCACATTTTTTGAAAGAAAACAGAGGTGTTTTTTGCAAAGTGCCTACCTGTAGATTTTGGCCTCTAGCTCAGCCGGCACCTAGGGAAACCTACCAAACCTGTGCATTTTTTAAAACTAGAGACCTAGGGGAATCCAAGATGGGGTGACTTGTGGGGCTCTGACCAGGTTCTGTTACCCAGAATCCTTTGCAAACCTCAAAATTTGGCTAAACAAAACACGTTTTCCTCACATTTCGGTGACAGAAAGTTCTGGAATCTGAGAGGAGCCATAAGTTTCCTTCCACCCAGCGTTTCCCCAAGTCTCCCGATAAAAATGATACCTCACTTGTGTGGGTAGGCCTAGCGCCTGTGACAGGAAACGCCCCAAAACACAACGTGGACACATGAACTTTTTTTTAAAGAAAACAGAGGTGTTTTTTGCAAAGTGCCTAGCTGTAGATTTTGGGCTCTAGCTAAGCCGGCACCTAGGGAAACCTACCAAACCTGTGCATTTTTTTAAACTAGAGACCTAGGGGAATCCAAGATGGGGTGACTTGTGGGACTCTGACCAGGTTCTGTTACCCAGAATCCTTCGCAAACCTTAAAATATGGCTAAAAAAACACATTTTCCTCACATTTCGGTGACAGAAAGTTCTGGAATCTGAGAGGAGCCACAAATTTCCTTCCACCCAGCGTTCCCCCAAGTCTCCCGATAAAAATGATACCTCACTTGTGTGGGTAGGCCTAGCGCCCGTGACAGGAAACACCCCAAAACACAACGTGGACACATCACAATTTTAGAAAGAAAACAGAGGTGTTTTTTGCAAAGTGCCTACCTGTAGATTTTGGCCTCTAGCTCAGCCGGCACCTAGGGAAACCCACCAAATCTGTGCATTTTTTAAAACTATAGACCTAGGGGTATCCAAGATGGGATGACTTGTGGGGCTCTGGCCAGGATCT
The DNA here is from genome assembly GCF_031143425.1 of Pleurodeles waltl. Classification (NCBI taxonomy): domain Eukaryota; kingdom Metazoa; phylum Chordata; class Amphibia; order Caudata; family Salamandridae; genus Pleurodeles; species Pleurodeles waltl. Next base: position 281,836,239 of record NC_090442.1, read on the forward strand.
GTTACCCAGATTCTTTTGCAAACCTCAAAATTTGGCTAAAAAAACACGTTTTCCTCACATTTCGGTGACAGAAAGTTCTGGAATCTGAGAGGAGCCACAAATTTCCTTCCACCCAGCGTTCCCCCAAGTCTCCCGATAAAAAGGATACCTCACTTGTGTGGGTAGGCCTAGCGCCCGTGACAGGAAACGCCCCAAAACACAACGTGGACACATCACATTTTTTTAAAGAAAACAGAGGTGTTTTTTGCAAAGTGCCTACCTGTAGATTTTGGCCTCTAGCTCAGCCGGCACCTAGGGAAACCTACCAAACCTGTGCATTTTTGAAAACTAGAGACCTAGGGGAATCCAAGATGGGGTAACTTGTGGGGCTCTGACCAGGTTCTGTTACTCAGAATAGTTTGCAAACCTTAAATTTGGCTAAAAAAAACACGTTTTCCTCACATTTCGGTGACAGAAAGTTCTGGAATCTGAGAGGAGCCGCAAGTTTCCTTCCACCCAGCGTTCCCCCAAGTCTCCCGATAAAAAGGATACCTCACTTGTGTGGGTAGGCCTAGCGCCCGTGACAGGAAACCCCCCAAAACACAACGTGGACACATCACATTTTTTGAAAGAAAACAGAGGTGTTTTTTGCGAAGTGCCTACCTGTAGATTTTGGTCTCTAGCTCAGCCGGCACCTAGGGAAACCTATCAAACCTGTGCATTTTTTAAAACTAGAGACCTAGGGGAATCCAAGATGGGGTGACTTGTGGGGCTCTGACCAGGATCTGTTACCCAGAATCCTTTGCAAACCTCAACATTTGGCTAAAAAAACACGTTTTCCTCACATTTCGGTGACAGAAAGTTCTGGAATCTGAGAGGAGCCACAAGTTTCCTTCCACCCAGCGTTTCCCCAAGTCTGCCGATAAAAATGATATCTCACTTGTGTGGGTAGGCCTAGCGCCCGTGACAGGAAACGCCCCAAAACACAACGTGGACACATCACATTTTTTTAAAGAAAACAGAGGTGTTTTTTGCAAAGTGCCTACCTGTAGATTTTGGCCTCTAGCTCAGCCGGCACCTAGGGAAACCTACCAAACCTGTGCATTTTTGAAAACTAGAGACCTAGGGGAATCCAAGATGGGGTGACTTGTGGGGCTCTGACCAGGTTCTGTTACCCAGAATCTTTTGCAAACCTCAAAATTTGGCTAAAAAAAACAAGTTTTCCTCACATTTCGATGACAGAAAGTTCTGGAATCTGAGAGGAGCCACAAATGTCCTTCCACCAAGCGTTCCCCCAAGTCTCCCGATAAAAATGACACCTCACTTGTGTTGGTAGGCCTAGCGCCAGCGACAGGAAATGGCCCAAAACACAAAGTGGACACATCACATTTTTTTCATAGAAAACAGTGCCTATCTGTGGATTTTGGCCTCTAGCTCAGCCGGCACATGGGGAAACCTAGCAAACCAGTGCATTTATGAAAACTAAAAACCCAGGGGAATCCAAGATGGGGTGACTTGTGGGCCTCTGACCAGGTTCTGTTACCCAGAATCCTTTGCAAACCTCAAAATTTGGCTAAACAAAACACGTTTTCCTCACATTTCGGTGACAGAAAGTTCTGGAATCTGAGAGGAGCCACAAGTTTCCTTCCACCCAGCGTTCCCCCAAGTCTCCCGATAAAAATGATACCTCACTTGTGTGGGTAGGCCTAGCGCCTGTGACAGGAAACGCCCCAAAACACAACGTGGACACATCACATTTTTTTTAAAGAAAACAGAGGTGTTTTTTGCAAAGTGCCTAGCTGTAGATTTTGGGCTCTAGCTAAGCCGGCACCTAGGGAAACCTACCAAACCTGTGCATTTTTTATAACTAGAGACCTAGGGGAATCCAAGATGGGGTGACTTGTGGGACTCTGACCAGGTTCTGTTACCCAGAATCCTTCGCAAACCTTAAAATTTGGCTAAAAAAACAAGTTTTCCTCACATTTCGGTGACAGAAAGTTCTGGAATCTGAGAGGAGCCACAAGTTTCCTTCCACCCAGCGTTTCCCCAAGTCTCCCGATAAAAATGATATCTCACTTGTGTGGGTAGGCCTAGCGCCCGTGACAGGAAACGCCCCAAAACACAACGTGGACACATCACATTTTTTTAAAGAAAACAGAGGTGTTTTTTGCAAAGTGCCTACCTGTAGATTTTGGCCTCTAGCTCAGCCGGCACCTAGGGAAACCTACCAAACCTGTGCATTTTTGAAAACTAGAGACCTAGGGGAATCCAAGATGGGGTGACTTGTGGGGCTCTGACCAGGTTCTGTTACCCAGAATCTTTTGCAAACCTCAAAATTTGGCTAAAAAAAACAAGTTTTCCTCACATTTCGATGACAGAAAGTTCTGGAATCTGAGAGGAGCCACAAATGTCCTTCCACCAAGCGTTCCCCCAAGTCTCCCGATAAAAATGACACCTCACTTGTGTTGGTAGGCCTAGCGCCAGCGACAGGAAATGGCCCAAAACACAAAGTGGACACATCACATTTTTTTCATAGAAAACAGTGCCTATCTGTGGATTTTGGCCTCTAGCTCAGCCGGCACATGGGGAAACCTAGCAAACCAGTGCATTTATGAAAACTAAAAACCCAGGGGAATCCAAGATGGGGTGACTTGTGGGCCTCTGACCAGGTTCTGTTACCCAGAATCCTTTGCAAACCTCAAAATTTGGCTAAACAAAACACGTTTTCCTCACATTTCGGTGACAGAAAGTTCTGGAATCTGAGAGGAGCCACAAGTTTCCTTCCACCCAGCGTTCCCCCAAGTCTCCCGATAAAAATGATACCTCACTTGTGTGGGTAGGCCTAGCGCCTGTGACAGGAAACGCCCCAAAACACAACGTGGACACATCACATTTTTTTTAAAGAAAACAGAGGTGTTTTTTGCAAAGTGCCTAGCTGTAGATTTTGGGCTCTAGCTAAGCCGGCACCTAGGGAAACCTACCAAACCTGTGCATTTTTTATAACTAGAGACCTAGGGGAATCCAAGATGGGGTGACTTGTGGGACTCTGACCAGGTTCTGTTACCCAGAATCCTTCGCAAACCTTAAAATTTGGCTAAAAAAACAAGTTTTCCTCACATTTCGGTGACAGAAAGTTCTGGAATCTGAGAGGAGCCACAAGTTTCCTTCCACCCAGCGTTTCCCCAAGTCTCCCGATAAAAATGATACCTCACTTGTGTGGGTAGGCCTAGCGCACGTGACAGGAAACGCCCCAAAACACAACGTGGACACATCAATTTTTTTTAAAGAAAACAGAGGTGTTTTTTGCAAAGTGCCTACCTGTAGATTTTGGCCTCTAGCTCAGCCGGCACCTAGGGAAACCTACCAAACCTGTGCATTTTTTAAAACTAGAGACCTAGGGGAATCCAAGATGGGGTGACTTGTGGGGCTCTGACCAGGTTCTGTTACCCAGAATCTTTTGCAAACCTCAAAATGTGGCTAAAAAAACACGTTTTCCTCACATTTCGGTGACAGAAAGTTCTGGAATCTGAGAGGAGCCACAAATGTCCTTCCACCAAGCGTTCCCCCAAGTCTCCCGATAAAAATGACACCTCACTTGTGTTGGTAGGCCTAGCGCCCGCAACAGGAAATGGCCCAAAACACAAAGTGGACACATCACATTTTTTCATAGAAAACAGTGCCTACCTGTGGATTTTGGCCTCTAGCTCAGCCGGCACATGGGGAAACCTAGCAAACCAGCGCATTTATGAAAACTACAAAGCCAGGGGAATCCAAGATGGGGTGACTTGTGGGCCTCTGACCAGGTTGTTACCCAGAATCCTTTGCAAACCTCAAAATTTGGCTAAACAAAACACGTTTTCCTCACATTTCGGTGACAGAAAGTTCTGGAATCTGAGAGGAGCCACAAGTTTCCTTCCACCCAGCGTTTCCCCAAGTCTCCCGATAAAAATGATACCTCACTTGTGTGGGTAGGCCTAGCGCCTGTGACAGGAAACGCCCCAAAACACAACGTGGACACATCACATTTTTTTAAAGAAAACAGAGGTGTTTTTTGCAAAGTGCCTAGCTGTAGATTTTGGGCTCTAGCTAAGCCGGCACCTAGGGAAACCTACCAAACCTGTGCATTTTTTTAAACTAGAGACCTAGAGGAATCCAAGATGGGGTGACTTGTGGGACTCTGACCAGGTTCTGTTACCCAGAATCCTTCGCAAACCTTAAAATATGGCAAAAAAAACACATTTTCCTCACATTTCGGTGACAGAAAGTTCTGGAATCTGAGAGGAGCCACAAATTTCCTTCCACCCAGCGTTCCCCCAAGTCTCCCGATAAAAATGATACCTCACTTGTGTGGGTAGGCCTAGCGCCCGTGACAGGAAACACCCCAAAACACAACGTGGACACATCACAATTTTAGAAAGAAAACAGAGGTGTTTTTTGCAAAGTGCCTACCTGTAGATTTTGGCCTCTAGCTCAGCCGGCACCTAGGGAAACCCACCAAATCTGTGCATTTTTTAAAACTATAGACCTAGGGGAATCCAAGATGGGATGACTTGTGGGGCTCTGACCAGGTTCTGTTACCCAGATTCCTTTGCAAACCTCAAAATTTGGCTAAAAAAACACGTTTTCCTCACATTTCGGTGACAGAAAGTTCTGGAATCTGAGAGGAGCCACAAATTTCCTTCCACCCAGCGTTCCCCCAAGTCTCCCGATAAAAAGGATACCTCACTTGTGTGGGTTGGCCTAGCACCCGTGACAGGAAACGCCCCAAAACACAACGTGGACACATCACATTTTTTTAAAGAAAACAGAGGTGTTTTTTGCAAAGTGCCTACCTGTAGATTTTGGCCTCTAGCTCAGCCGGCACCTAGGGAAACCTACCAAACCTGTGCATTTTTGAAAACTAGTGACCTAGGGGAATCCAAGATGGGGTGACTTGTGGGGCTCTGACCAGGTTCTGTTACTCAGAATACTTTGCAAACCTCAAAATTTGGCTAAAAAAACACGTTTTCCTCACATTTCGGTGACAGAAAGTTCTAGAATCTGAAAGGAGCCACAAGTTTCCTTCCACCCAGCGTTCCCCCAAGTCTCCCGATAAAAATGATACCTCACTTGTGTGGGTAGGCCTAGCGCCCGTGACAGGAAACGCCCCAAAACACAACGTGGACACATCACATTTTTTTAAAGAAAACAGAGGTGTTTTTTGCAAAGTGCCTACCTGTAGATTTTGGCCTCTAGCTCAGCCGGCACCTAGGGAAACCTACCAAACCTGTGCATTTTTTAAAACTAGAGGCCTAGGGGAATCCAAGATGGGGTGACTTGTGGGGCTCTGACCAGGTTCTGTTACCCAGAATCTTTTGGAAACCTCAAAATTTGGCTAAAAAAACAAGTTTTGCTCACATTTTTTTCATAGAAAACAGTGCCTACCTGTGGATTTTGGCCTCTATCTCAGCCAGCACCTGGGGAACCCTAGCAAACCAGCGCATTTATGTAAACTAGAAACCCAGGGGAATCCAAGATGGGGCGACTTGTGGGCCTCTGACCAGGTTCTGTTACCCAGAATCCTAGAAAACAGTGCCTACCTGTGGATTTTGGCCTTTAGCTCAGCCGGCCCCAAGGGGGGCAGAAATGACCTAAAATAAATGTGTCCCCCACCCCTACACCCCCCCGGGAGCGACCCTTGCCTACGGGGTCGCTCCCCCTGTGTGACATTGGCGCCCAAAAAAAAAATCCCCACTGCCTAGTGGTTTCTGCCAACTTGGGGGCAGATTGACCTAAAATCGGCCAATCTGCCCCCAAGGGGGGCAGAAATGGTCTAAATACAATTTGCCCCCCAGGGGAGCGAACCTTGCCTAATGGGTCACTCCCCATCTCTAAAAAAACAAACAAACAAAAAAAAATTGCCCTGGCGCCTAGAGGTTTCTGCCGCCCCTGGGGGCAGATCGGCCTAATAACAATAGGCCGATCTGCCCCGGGGGGGGCAGAAATGGCCTAAAATAAATTTGCCCCCCCCAGCCCCCCAACCTCCCACCGGGAGCGACCCTTGCCTACGGGGTCTCTCCCCCTGCGTGACATTGGCGCCAAAAGAAAAATCCCCGGTGCCTAGTGGTTTCTGCCCGCTTGGGGGCAGATTGACCTAAAATCGGCCAATCTGCCGCCAAGGGGGGCAGAAATGGTCTAAATACAATTTGCCCCCCAGGGGAGTGACCCTTGCCTAATGGGTTGCTCCCCATCTCTAAAGAAACAAACAAACAAAAAAGAAAACACAAAAATAAAATTGCCCTGGCGCCTAGAGGTTTGTGCCCCCCCCCGGGGCAGATCGGCCTAATAACAATAGGCCGATCTGCCCCCAGTGGGGCCGAAATGTCCTCAAATAAATTGTCGCCCCACCCCCCCCGGGAGCTACCCTTGCCTACGGGATTGCTCCCCCTGCGTGACATTGGCGCCCCAAAAAAATCCCCGGTGCCTAGAGGTTTCTGCCGCCCCTGGGGGCAGATCGGCCTAATAACAATAGGCCGATCTGCCCCCAGGGGGGGGCAGAAATGGCCTAAAATAAATTTGAGCCCCCACCCCCCCAACCTCCCCCCGGGAGCGACCCTTGCCTACGGGGTCGCTCCCCCTGCGTGACATTGGCGCCAAAAAAAAAAAATCCCCGGTGCCTAGAGGTTTCTGCCCGCTTGGGGGCAGATTGACCTAAAATCGGCCAATCTGCCGCCAAGGGGGGCAGAAATGGTCTAAATACAATTTGCCCCCCAGGGGAGTGACCCTTGCCTAATGGGTTGCTCCCCATCTCTAAAAAAACAAACAAACAAAAAAGAAAACACAAAAAAAAATTTGCCCTGGCACCTAGAGGTTTGTGCCCCAGTGGGGCAGAAATGTCCTAAAATAAATTGTCGCCCCACCCCCCCCGGGAGCTACCCTTGCCTACGGGATCGTAGGGGGCAGAAATGGTCTAAATACAATTTGCCCCCCAGGGGAACGACCCTTGCCTATTGGGTCGCTCCCCATCTCTAAAAAAACACAAAAGAAATTTGCCTTGGCGCCTAGAGGTTTCTGCCCCCCCTGGGGGCAGATCGGCCTAATAACAATAGGCCGATCTGCCCCCAGGGGGGCAGAAATGGCCTAAAATAAATTAGGCCATTGCAAGCAATCCGGCTTTTGAAACGCTGGGAGAGACTTCAAAGGGAAGGAAATACATTTCCTTCCCTTTGAAGCCTCTCCGGGCCTCCCCCATGTGATTGAAAGAGAAATGTTGAGCATTTCTCTTTCGATCGTGCTGGAAGCTGAGCTTCCAGCGCGATGGGGGAAACCCTGTGACAGATCAGCGCGCGCTGACGTCACAGGGGGGGTGGGTCGGGGTGGAAGGGGAAGGGCTTCGCCTTCCATCCCTGACTTGGGGGGGTGGGGGGAACCCCACAGAGGGAGCGCTAGCGCTCCCTCTGGGCTCTGTGACCAGGATGTAATGGTTACGTCCTGGGCACAGCAGCACTGTGCCTCAGGATGTAACCATTACGTCCTGGGCACAGAACCGGTTAAATGGGAGGCATGCAACGTTTAGGTGGAATTGGTAACAAGCAGCTTGGTCAACATTGTCTCTGTGGGATGAACAGGTTAGTGCTTGACACTAAGAGGGATGTCTGCGGAGGGTGTTTGATGTTTGAGCCCTTAATCTGCTGGCAAATGTCACAGCAACGGACATATTTCTTGGTCTGTTTATATAGGCCTGGTCACCAGAAACGTTTCTGTAAAATTGATATCATGGCTTTACCACCATCATGAGCAGATGCAACACTTTGATGAAATCTAATTTCTGATCGTGGTTGGGGATCGCTCGATCTCCAACCCCAGGAATTGTTGCGCTGATGTGGTATATTTTGTAGGGTATGCTTTTGGGAGAGGCTTGCCTTCAGCCGAGGCTTTCACAGCAGCCAACATTTCATTTTCCAATTTTGTCTGGGAACAAGTCACTGCAGCAACAGAAGTCATAGCTACTGCGGATTTGGCTGCTTCATCAGCCAAAATGTTGCCAATAACGCGCACACCTACCCAATGTATGGACCACATGAGCATCAGGTAGTATATCCTTAAGATCAGCCACCCTCCCCCACAGACAGTTCTGTGTTTTATGGTGTTCCCCTTAGAGTCTCTGAACCCTTTCAACCATCAATGGTTAATATAGGTATTGTAGGACTGGGCACAGTAGTACGAATCACACACTATCAATGTAAGGTGTCTTAGATCGGTATGTTTCAGTGCCAGGATGAGGGCTTTGAGTTCAGCCAACTGGGCTGCGCAGTCCCCTATGGTCTGAATGTAGGTATTGTGAGGTTGGAATACACCATTCTTCAATACTCCGCTCACAGCTGCGCAAGCATGTTTGTGCCTACAGCTGGTTGTGCTGACCCATCGGTGTAAAAGACAGTCTATCTGTCAAGTGGCAAGATGTTAAGAGGTGAAGGGTGCTCCTGTTCATATTGGAGACATTCTTGTGTTTGAGGCTTTGGGTCAAAGATGTAATCAACATCAGTGGCAGTCAGGGAGGTTGCCCATTGAATCCAGCGTGGGTGTAATGCTTTAGCGTTGGGAACGCTAGCTTTAATAACAGGCTCTAAGGCTGGCACCGGGGTAACAACAATAATGCGTTTCCCTTGGGCAAGTGGCTTCTCCTTGATGACAGCCATCTGTACAGTAGTTAGAATATTTTCTGTGGGTGCAAAACGGTGTTCCGCATTGGAATATATATGTGATTTATATGCTACGGTCACCGTGCCGTCATCGTTAAAGGTGACATAAATTAACCCAATGGCACCAGCAATTATTCTGAAGACCAAATTTGTTTTGTTGTTACGTGTGTTTCATTCTTTTGCTACTAACATATGCTGTTGCAATCCTCTAAGAGTGCGTGGGTGCTCAACCGTCCAGTGTCTGTTCCAGAAATTTGGGCGTATTAAGTCATAGAGTGGCTTGATGCGTTGTGCATTATCAGGAATGTACATTCTGCCAAAAATGAAGAAACCAGGTAAAGACCGCAGTATCTTGATAGTGTTTGGTGGTTGTAGTTGAGAACATTTTTCTAAAAAGTGTGGGGCCATGCTCTTGCCCTAGTTTGGTAGCTACACTAAAAAAGGCTATTTTAGTTTTCCTAAAATTGAATTTTTAGCTAAGGGCTGCTAATTCTAGAGCGATCCGATTGACCCTGGCAAGATGAATGTTGAGGTCGTCATCTGTGAGATAGATATCATCCACATAGGACAACGCCTTGGGGTCAATATCATGCAATATTGATGTTAAACAGGTTGAGAACAGCCTTGGGGTAAATGACAGAAGCGTTTTTGTGAGCCGAACAAAAATGCACTCAGGTCCCGACTTTCATGTGCTAAGTTCTGGCAGAAAAAAAAGTTGGAAATATCCAAGGTTGTTTTATATTTTTTATGCAATATGTTGTTAATTAGTGTAGTGCTGTGTGAGGTTTGTATTACATATGTGCGTTTGTGACTGTTTAAGTTTCTGTAGTATAAGAATTTTCTATATGAATGGTCTGGTTTTGTAACGCAATAATGAGTTACTCATCGCAGAGACACAGGCCTCTATTACTCCCTGGTAATTGAGCTGAGTGAGGTTCTCCCTCACTGCAGGTTTAGCCTCGTGTTTAACAAGATATTGGGACTGAGGCTGGGGTGTAGACCTAATAGGTATTGAGTATTGATGTTTAGTACCTACGGCTGGTTGTGCTGAACCATGAGTGTAGATGACAATATGGTATCTCTCAAGTGGCAAGATGTCTAGAGGTGCAGAGTACTCCTGTTCGTATTGGAAAAATTCTTGTGTTTGAAGTTTTGGATCAAAGATATAATCAACATCGGTGGCAGTCAGGGAGGTTGCCCACTGAATCCAACGTGGACGTAGTGCTTTCGCATTAGGAATCTTTGCTTTGGTGACAGCCTCTAAGGCAGGCACACATGTAACGACAATAATGCGGTTCCCTTGGGCAAGTGGACTTTCCTTGATTAACAGCCATCTGTACAGCAGTTAGAATTTTTTTCTGTGGCTGCAAAGCGTTGTTTTGCATTTGAATATAAATATGATTTATATGTTTTGGGCACCATGTTGCCTTCGTTAAAGGTGACATAAGTGAACCCAATGTCACCAGCAATTATCATTGTTTCTTTGCCACAGGTGTGTAAGTGTTTTGTTTCTAGCATGTCCTGTTGCATTCCTCTAAGGATGTGTGTGTGTTCTACTGTCCAGTGTTTGCTGGGAAAAATCTGGGTGTATGAAATCATAAAGTGGCTTGATGCGTTGTGCATAATCAGGAATGTATATTCAGCCAAAGTTAAAGAAACCAAGTAAAGACTGTAGTTTCTTGATAGTATTTGGTGGCTGGAGATGAGCAAATTTTTCTAAAAAGTGCGGGTCCAGGCTCTTGCCTTCGTTTGATAGCTCATATCCCAGGAACAATACACTGAGAAAGGCTATTTTGTTTTTTTTTTAATTAAATTTGTAACCAACGGCTGTGTATCCCAGAACGATCCGATCAACCCTTGCAACGCCTCAGGATCAATATCATGCAATATTGATGTTACATGGGCTGAGAACAGCCCTGGGCTGTTCTTGTAGCTCTGGGGCAAATGGCAGAAGCTTTTTTGTGAGCCAAATGAAAATGCACTCAGGTCCCGACTTTCGTGTGCTAAGTTTTGGCAGAAAAAACCTTTGGAGATATCCAAGTTTGTTTTGTATTTTTTACACACTATGTTAATTAGTGGTGTGCTCTGTGAATTTTGTGTTGTGTATGTGACTGTTTAAGTGTCTGTAATCCTCAAACTATTCTATGTGAATGGTCGGGATTTGCAACCGGGAATGATGGATTATTCATCGCAGAGACACAGGGCTCAATTACACTCTGCTACTTGAGCTGAGTGAGGATCTCCCTCATTGGAGCTTTAGCCTTGTGTTTAGGAGATTGGGGCTGAGGCTGGAATGTAGACCTAAGAGGTATTACATGAAAAGGAGAATCCTTATCCCAACCCACATGGTTGCTGTATAGCGCAGGTGCCCACTTGACAACGTAGGTTTGTTTTACCGCCTTTGGAACAAGATCATTGAAACAAGGCAAAATGACATCTTCCCCATGTGGGAGTTTACGGACGTGTTCAGGGGGCCAGTCTCTTTCAGCCAGTAGGATTTCATAACTAAGTTCATCCCAGAATATTACACTAATGGTGCGCTCTATGTCTCCCTCAATTTTAAATCATAAACCCTGTCGGTGGGAGAACTCACCCGTCCGCAGTTTCAACTGCAATAAAGTTGTTAGTTGCTGTCACATCCAGATGATCTTTCGTACTCTGACAACATATCGTGACTTCTGCCGCGCTGTCCAGCAGGGTCACAGCCTTAGTCTTGTTCTTCAGCAGTGTTCACAAGTTTTCTGGCATGTTTAACTGAAATTGCTGCCACCTTTTTAAATTGCAGCTTTTGTTGTGGGAATTTGACTTCTTTCTTGTCTGAAGACCACTGTGAGTCTCTTCTGTTTCATGTAGTCGGGACGTTGCTTTGACCAGCTCACTCTCTCGCTACGTCTATCCGGTGCGTCCTGAATGGAACAAGAGGGACGTGAATCAGTATGTCAATCAGGAGCTTTTATGTTTTCTCTATTTCTGAGATTATATCTCTTTTCTGAGTTCTCCGGGTATGGAGAATCTGCTCTCTGACTTCCCCTGTCTTTATTTTGTTTTTGTTTATCCCAGTGCTTTTTAGAACCCTCCTGAACTTGTTTGGTACCTTCCTTAGGGGTGGGACTCTGAATTTCAGGCTTTTTTGGCTTTGCTCCCAAACTATCCCTTCCTATACTAGTATAGGTATCATAAATAATTTTCAGTGGCGTTTTCTCCTGTTCCAGGTGTGGAATCTCCCAGAGCCACTTGCAGATGGCCAATGCTACTGCTTCCCCTTTAATGATACTGAGTATTATCGAGGAAACTGCGTCGAAGTTACGCATCAGTTTTATCCCCAAGTCTAGGGCTGGTGCAGGCCTGTGCTCGTTTTGAATTTGTTTTAGCACTTCCAGTAAATTGGCCAATGTCGGGGTACCATGTGTGGTAGTATATATTGCAGTGAAGACTGTACCCCATGTGGTAAAGCCGTCCTCTGAAGGAACCATTCCGAATGGCAAGCCCATTGGGAGAATTCTATGTTTCTTCTGTGGTCCCGTATGGAGAAACACAGCTTCCAGCTGGTTGGTTTTCTGGGCTATCCAGAACGAGATTTTCTTTCCCTCCGTTGGCACTTTGCTCATGTTAGAATGTACCGTTTGTGGATTAATCTCAGTAACAACCAATTGGTATCCTGGTGGTGCTGGATACGCTGGTGTTGTGTTCAAAGTTTGCATTATGAACTGAACAAGTCGTCTGTATAATGTTACTAGGTAATTGGAAAGATTGCGCAGATAAGCTAACTGCAAGTTTTGCACACCGGGGTGTGGTGTATATGTGGCAAACATTGGCCACATTGGTCCGTCATTATCTAAGAGACCTAATTTCACAGGTTGTATTACACGTGGTAGGGTGCCATTAAACTAGTTCTGATGTTCTTAGTAAGTAATCACTATTTCAAGATATTGGTATGCTTGGTACCGTTGTGGTACGTTTGCAACTCTGTATGTGTGGAATGTGTATGTTCTAGAGTTTTCCTCAGAAAAGGTGACCCAGCAATAGAATGCTTCTGATTGGTAAGCTTCATGAGCTTCTACAATGAATGTGACATCCCCTCCCTGATCTGTTAAGCCATGCCCTATTAGATGGAACACTAAGTGGGGAAAAGGTCCTTTTAAGAGTTTGAGCTCGAACAACCTACAGCCTAGTTAGGTGTTCCCTGTTCAGCTGAGGAGGAGTATCCCCAATACCACAGACGTCTCCATATAATGGTACTTAAGGTGCCTGTTGTGGTTGAGACAGAGATATTCAGGGCATTCGTAAATTAGTGCCAAAACACCATAGTTTGGCACCATATCGTAGTTGGATTCTTCCTCTAGGCATGACTGCTGGTTTTAGGGATCACAGCACTTTTGTTTGCAGACGACTAGGCCAATCCTACAACAAGTCGCGACTGTCGACCCAACCCTCCCAGCTCACAAGAAGTACCTCACCAAAAACCCAAATATTAAAAGGTGATTTCTGGCAGCTTTTACACTTGGACTCTAGAGTGCGACATCTCAGGGGAGTCCTGGTTAAACAGAGATTACCCTTTTTGTCACATGAGCAACAAGTCTCAGTCACACATGGGCAAAGAAAGTGATACAGTTAAGGTTTCAATAGGTTTATTAACAAGACTGCAATCTACTGTAAAATGCATGAGCTGCAATGATTAAGATAATTAACAATGCAAGAAGCAGAATTGTAAAGATGAGAGTTGCGAATACAAAGACCTTCACCATCTTGCAATAACATGAAATGTAAAAGATCCCTAAAACCGTAGCAATGAGAACCTAATCTCTCATCTAACAAGAGCTAGGAGTGTTAAAACAAATCCGCCAGTACCGTGTCCATGAGAAGCACTCCCCAACCCTTGTTACCTTGGAATGAGGTCTCTAGATCAAACTCTGTGGGGATACAAAGGCTGGGTCTGCATCAAGACGACGTGTAGCATAGATAGCGTTGATGGCATTTGGAAAGAATCCCTCTGACAACCTTGTCTGCGTGAGATGTATTTATACAGATCTTGTAGGACCCCTGACGCAGGCATGCTCCCAAACAATAGTTAAGGAGGCATGCTTGGGGAAGCTATTATATAAACCATTCCCTCCAAAAGTACATTATGTTCCTATCACAAGTAAGTGGGAAAAGGACATGATGTAAATACCTATGTATCTCCCTTAACTTTGACGCTGATAGTGACGCCTTCACTGAGTGGCACTAATGACGTAAAATCGAAATATGTCACTAACCATAAACATAGCAGCCATTTTGAAAGAAATAATTGAATAAATAGGCTAAGACAGAGCAAGCTAAGTAGGTTAAAAGTCACTAGGTGGTGGGGGCACAGACCTGCAAGCCAGAAAGCCAAGCTAAACTCCTGATTCCCATTAGAAGTAAAGAAGATCCACTACAGACCATCAGATGGTTGATCAGCTCTTTGTGGAGAACGCTGGGGGTAAAACAAGGCAGTACAGAAGAGCCCGCTGCATCAAGATCTATTACATGTTGGCTAAGAAGCTGCCCACTGTGGAATTGAGGGCTCTCTCCGCAAGGGCCAAGGCTGCTACTCCATGGAGTGCCTGTCGTAGGCATGTGTCAGACTGCTACAAATGTATCAGTGCACATGTTCAGAGAACACTACTGCCTTGACAACCAGGTCCAATGAGAAGGTAATTTGGCTGGTCAGTCCTGTAGTTCTTTTTGGTTTGAGACATTCTATAGACCTACCTTTGGGAATGTACTTCTCTGGTATCTATTCTATAGGTGAGGAATCTGCTATGAGAAGTAATAATCAGAAGAAAAAGTTACTTACCTTCAGTAACTCACTTTCAGGTGTATATAGATTCCTCACCACCCTCCCACCTCCCCATTCTGTGGAATTGTTTTTTTCCATCTAAAAATGTCCCTATTGAGAGATCTGCACACTTCTAGGAACAATGGTAATTGGGCTCTGTGTGTGAGAGCAAACAAAGAGTCCTGAAAGAAACTGACATACGCTTTTGGGTGACATCTACATGCAGTCCCAGCAGTCAATTCCCGGGCAGAACCACTCAATGCAGTGGTTCACAAACCCACCTACCAGCGTGCAGGGTCTATTGTGAGAAATATTACTGATCCAGTATGGTGCTTTAGGCCATTCTAAATGTGAGGAATCTCTCGTTAGAGTACCCACCAGAAAGTGGGTTACAGAAAGTAAGTAACTTAAACATATGCAATAATAAGCATGGTGAAACACAAGTTGCAGCCACGGTGCATCATTACGGAATATCCAGGTTTTCACGTTGTCTGAACCTTAAATGATCTTTAGTAGCTGTGCACATTAACATCACAAATTTAGGGAGTATGAGCCAACGGAAATAAATGTGTACTCTGTGAAGTGATTTTAAAGGATACTGTATTGATTTGATTGTCTCTTTTATTTCCTAAAATGGTTTTAGTGGTCTTCTATCCGTACTCAGTGCTTTTCTGTTTTTTTTTCCTTTTTGACCACTACATGAGGTCTAGCGAACAGTTAAAGCTGTCTTCAATGTAGCGCTTTCTAAATGTTTGCTTTCATAGAGGCAATACAGTGACAGTTTCAGCTTAAGTGGAATGTTTTGGTAAGATCAGCAGCATCATTGTCTTGAAAAAAAATGTAAAACATTTTCATTCATGCAGTGTATTTTTGCTAAAGTACCATAAGGTATGCGCCTCCTTAAGGTAGACACTCAGAGCTAAGGAAGTGAATTGGGTAGAGAGAGCTTCCTTTCCAAACTATACGACTAGAAGCCGTACAGTCATAAACTTGTTTTAATTCACTCTTACTGCAGATTTTATTTTAATGCCCCCTCCAGTAATGTACTTGTGCTACTCTGCTGCACAACTAACTGCTACCAGTGAAAGGTTTTTATCATGATTGACCTTCAGAACCATATAGTTGTGCGAATGACATTACAATGACATTACAGCTGTATTGAAGGTATCAATTTGGCTATTCCTTTTAATGTTACACGCAATCTCAAAACAAAATGAGTGTTTGTGGACGTTTCAGCAGATTTTAACACTTAATTGAACACACGTATCACCTTTGACCTAGTATCTGGACAGGATTCTGCACACTTTAAGACCTAATAAAGTGTGTGGCTTTGTCTGGTTTCTCAACAAAAGGAGTACAGCTACATTGACCATACAGAGTGCATAGCAGTTTAGTATAGGATTCTGCTATTTTGTGTAATGTAAACTAGCATTTTCATGGAGACATATTATTTTCACCCATGCAGAAATATAAAAGAAATAAGCATTGTTATTTTAAAAAGAACACCACTCTATATTGAATCTTCAAATCAAGTTGTAGTTTAACCCTCCATATTGATATTGAAACAGTCATAGATATTCCCATCAAAAATAGGAAACACCATCAAGCTTATCTTTATGTAATGTGTGTAATATGCTATTTCTTACCATAGTTTAGTGTGTGGAGGGGCCATGACTCGTGAGAGACAAACTGGGCTATTCCCAAAGAGAACTTACACTTGTGAGTAATTTACACATGTAATTTACTCTTATACTTTTGAGTAACTACAACTTTCGGCTATTCACAAAATCTGTGTGTAAAGTTGTACAAAACTGTAGATGTACTAGTTTCCACCTGCCGAAAAGGGGGTGGAGCTAAATTGAAGAGTGTATGTTAATACTGCCAAAAAAGAAAGAGTAGTAAATTCAGCACCACACATGGCCAACCTCTGTTACTTCAATCTCCTATCTAAAATATTGAAGACTCAATACTTTATAGGAAATACAGTTACATTATTTAAAATAGATACAAATATAAATAAATATAATTTAATGTTAAAAATTATAAAACATCATTTAAGTATAAAATATTTTAATAAGCTTTTTGAATTTATAAATTATTGTAACAATATTTTTTTTTAATTTATAATTTAATTTATACTTTAATGCAAAATCAAAACTGTGGTTTTTGTTTTACTTCAGGTGGGCATTTATTTTCAAATTTGAATGGCAAATATTTTTTATTTAATCTAATATATTTATATTAAAGATTTAATTCAAAGGTTATGAGTGCTGTAGCATGTTTTGTTTGTTCTACAGTTAAAATATATAAAATTATTTTACATTTATGTTTGACATTGACACAGCACATGGTTAATGAATTTATAAATTAATGTAACAATATATATATTTTTTTTAAACTTGTAATTTATTCCATATATCACTTTTAATATTAATGCATAATCAAAAATGTAGTTTTCTATTTACTTAGGTGGGAGTTTATTATGAACTGTAAATGGCAAAATATTATTTATTTCATCGAATATTTATATTAATTCAATATTTATTTCAAAGGTTGAATGCTATAGCATGTTTTGTTCTGCAGTTAAAATAAATTATTTTACATTTGTTTATGATTGGCATTGATACAGCCGTGGTTACTGTACAAGGGGTTCCTAATGCTTAATGAACCATCTACACGGATAAAATTGACAATGCAGAATCAGAAGTCATGTCTACAGTTCTTTTCCGCGACATTCGGACTCTGGTGCAGGTGAGGCAGCAGAAAGTTCCAGAATCTGGCTGCCATAAAGTGGATTGGAATGTACTCCCTCTCTGACTCTTCGGATCCTGGGTACAAGGGCAATGTTTAAATTCAAGGACCTCAAATCTCTAAGAGGAATATAGAACTGAATCTGGTGTTTGAGAAAGATGGGACTGGTGTTGGCAAAGGCACGAAAAACGAAGCAGAAAGCCTTCAATTTAATATGCTTTTCAACCAGCAGCCAATGAAGATCGGATAGGTGAGAAGACACAGATTGAAGTTTGGGAATACGCAGGAGCAAACATGCTGCTTATTTTTGTATTGTTTGTTATTGTTATATTTAACACACATTTCTAAACTAAATTATTATAAGTTTCAATAAACTATATTTTTTTTAATTTTCCTTATTCTTTGTCATATGGAGATCTCCACCCCGACTTTAGAATCTCCCAAACTCTCTTAAATGCATTTAATGTATTTAATGTATCATTGTTTCTTATTGGTTTTTAAATCCCTAACAATTATTATTTATGGGAGGGTGGTGCAGTACCAGTGATTGACTGTGTGTGGTGCTGGACTTACACCACGTCTGACCTGGAGAAATTTACTGCTGCGGGTCATTTTGTGACTATAGTAACTTTGGAAGTTACGTTTGTGAATAGCAAATGCATGTCCCTCTTAAGACTCTGAAGGGAAGTGCCCCTTTTTGACATGGGCATCCCCACTTTTTGCCTGATATTTGATGCAGTTTTGACTGAAAGTGCACTGGGTTCTTGCTACCCAGCTCCCCAGTGCCAGATCTATTTCCTTAAATCTGTGCAACTTTTTCCCAATTGGCAAAATCTTTGGCACCTGTGTAAGTCCCTAGTAAGTAGTATCCTTGGTACCTAGGGCATAGGTACCGAAGAGGGTCCCCAAGGGCTGCAGTATGTATTGTCCCACCTTCAGAGACTGCAGCCAGCCCTCCAGTACATGCTGGGTGCATTATATTACATGTGTTGGCATATATGCCCCTGCTATGTCTTAGTCAATTCTCAGGCATAGTGAGTGGACAAGAGAGCCATTCTAAGTACATGTGCTGGACACTGGTCAATACGGATTCCCTAGCTACATGATGGTTTCATTGAAAAAAGGGTGTTTGGTATCAAACATCTCATATTAATAAACCCTCACTGATGTCAGTGTTGGATTTATTAATACATGCACCCAGAGTTCACCTTAGAGGTGCCCCCTGAAAACTTACCATTTATCCGTGTCCTGACTGACTAGTTCTAACCCCCAGGGTTGGGGGTCCTTTGCTCTCTGGCAGACAGGAACAAAAGCCTACTCTGGCAAGGGTGTTAGCACACCCCTCCCAACAGGATGACCTGCAAATCAGCATTCCAAGATAGGGGGCTTCAAAGAAGCCCACCGCCCTTGTTATGCAGGTCTGGCTTCTCTCAATGAAGAGATGCCGACCCCCTGCCAAAGGGCCCGTTTGGCACCTAGGGAGGTGGTACATTTAGTATTCAGAGAGTTGGCCACCCCTCAGGTGAGTCCCACCCCTAAAGAGAGCTGCCTGATGTGGACACAACATTTAGAATTCTGCCATCTTGGTGTTGGCGGAATTATGAACTTTGGGTCAGGGTTATGCCCACTTCCCACAGGAAGTGGTCATATAGGGGATGTAGGGACCCCAGGGGTAAATAGCCATTTAGTTACTACCCTAAACCCCTCTAAAACGCCCCTAAATTCATTATTTAGGGGAAGCCCTGGCACCAGCAAATCAGATCCCTGCGGACCTGAAGGGAGGACACTGCAGAGATGCAAAAGGCAAGAACTGAAGGATAGTGTCTGACTCAGCACCAACCCTCTCAATCTGCCTGCTGACTTCGACAACTGCGAGAAAGACGCCTCATCCTCCAGCTGTTGAAACTTCCACAAGTCCGGGAAGATTGCCAGCTTACACCCCTGCACAAGGAGCTCTAATGGAGCAGCGGAGCTGCTTCCCTGCACCTTTGCAGAAGAAACACTGAAGAGGACTCCGGACTTCCAAAATCCAATGCCGGACAGCACCACTACACTCGTGCCCCCTAGCCCATGTAGAATTGGGCCAACGGTGACAGTGTGGTCCTCAGCCTCACAAGTCTCCCCACTGTGACCTTCACATCGATGCCTGCAGCCTCTTTGTGCAGGCCCCCTCAACTGCAACTGCGTCTGTTGACAGCAACCCGACAGGTCTCTGCACCTGGCTGCCCAGGACTGAGGAGAAGAGAACCACTGGTGTCCCAGCGTCCCCCAGGCCCATGAGACCTGTGGCCACTTGTTGAATCAGCCAGACTGGTACCCCAGTCCACGCCTGAAGCCTGTTTCTGTGGTCCCCCTCCACAACGACCTCCACTGGTGATGGAAACTCGAAGGTCCAGAAACCCGACAGTCCAGGAATCCTCTGCACTCGTCCAACCTGGACCAAGGAGAAGAGGACCACTGGTGTCCCTATGTCCCTGAGCATCACAAGAATCGAGCCAACTTGGCGGCTCACCCTGACTGGACCCCCAGGCCTAACCTGCAGCCTCTTTTCAGCCAGACTGATCCCCCTTGACTAACATTGCTCCTCACATGTACTACACCTACGCACCTGGCTGCCTCAGTGCCACCTGGTGTGACCTGTTGGTGTGACCTTGGATCTTGCCCCAGACCTACCTCAAGTCCAGGAGATTGGTTCTGTAAGTTGCTGTACTATACCTGTATGCAGTATTTGTTCTTCCTCCATAGAATAACATTGCAGCTTCCAAGTATTGCACTGTTGACTTTTCTAAATCGTAAAGCTCTTCTTACAAAACATACTTACTTGATCGTATTGATTCTGGTGCCAAAACCTATATAAAGATACTTGTTATTTTTGTAAATTGGTGTAGATCTCCTTATTGAGTCGTGTGTCTCATTTATTGACTGTGTGTATATTTGCAGATATCTGACACTCCTCTCTGACAAGCCTAAGGCTGCTAGCGTACACTACCACTTAAAAGAGCACTTGGGATTGCTAGGGCAAGCCCCTGTCCACTGGTCCGTGAACCCCTGGACTCTTTGCACGCTATACTCAATTTTGGTATAACATAAAAAGAGCCAGCTTCCTACAGGCCCTCCCTAACCATCTCTAAATCCCTCCTAACCCCTCTCTAAACCTTTCCTTTTTAGTAGCAATTATGCCCCTTGTTCCAGACACTTCATCTGTCCCTCCCACATTTACTGCTAATTAGTAAACTTACTTGTGTAAGTATCTCTCCATAGGAGAGGTAGAGGTTTACTCGTGTGGGTTTGTAAATATCATTTAGTAGTACTATTGCCATACTATTGAAGTACTTCAAAATGCATTTTCAGACTAGGCCCCAAAGTCTTAAGTGGGTCATCATGCCTCTCCCTTCCTGCAACACTTTTAATTAGTATTAAGTATTCTTTATGCCATGGAACTAGGTTGCAAGGGGTTACAATTGTGTAGTGTGTAAATCCACATTAAGAGATTTGTTGACTATTAGAGTAGGTTCCCTTTGTAAAGTTATTGTAACATGCAGTGTGTGAGGAAGTAAGTCATTTGTCTTCTGACAGTTTTAATGTACTGCGGTGATATGTAATTTTAAATTTCCAATATCATAATAAATGTGTGATTATTACACTCAGATTACACTTATTCTCACATATGTTTCTCTAAATACCAAGCGTTATTGGGCCTTGTTTAATTTCATTTGAATGCGTTGTATATTGTTAAACAAAACTCTCAATCCTTCTCTTAGAGTAGGAAATGACTGGGAGAAAAGTGAATGAATAAATGCATTGATATGTCATTGTTCAAAGACCCGACCCGCTAGTTTACCAATTTCTTATTTATACAAAGTCTTTTCTTGATTAGTAAATATTTGTGTAGCACACACACCATTAAGTGCATTCGGTTTCCCCACCAATATATCTTCAAAGTTATCAGCCCACAGTTATGATCTCCATGTGGAATATGCTCACTGTCCTCTTATCATCACATTCTTGCGGTCAGTGGTGGATCTCGGTGTGGAATGTCAACACATGCATATGATTTCTGAAATAAAGTATTGTATATCGGGGAGCATTAATCATTCCTCCCCAACTATGCTCCCTGCCAGCTGCTTACCTTTTTTAAAACAATGCATGTTTGTAGCATTTATGGCTATAGGTCCACATGCTGTGCATATTCCTGCCATCTATTGCTGGGTGTGGACGTTGCAAGTTGTTTTTCTTTTTGGTCAGTCGGTCTCTTTTAGGTGTAGGTGCGCATGGGAACAGACTCCATTGATAGATTCTTTTTCTCCACCACCAGGTTCAGATGTGATCCATTGAGCTCCTGGTCTCAACAAAATTGTCGGTTCCCATTGTGGCCTTAAGGTCGCAAACTTCCACCTCCTCACATGTACAATCTTCAATGAATCACTGTCTACTGGTATGTCAGTTTCAACCATTGATTTTGTTAGACAGAAAACATCCGGGTCTCCAGCTCTCATGGCCTTTAGGGCCATTGTGTGCTCTGGCCCTCCCTTCAGAGGATGATGAGCTCCTTGAGGTGATGGAACAAAGGCCTTTTAGGAGATACCCCCAGTGCCATTTTAAATACTCCTTGACAGTTCCTTACACAGTGTGCAACTTGTGTTTCTCGCTGGACTGTGACAAAGGTTGGTGAAACTGCTGTTCGAAGTAAAAATAATAGTGCCTAGGTCTCATCAGTGGGCTCCACCAGGATGGCACAGTCCACCTTAGAGACACCCACCATCTTTGTGGAAGTCAACCCCCACTAGCTGCTGAAGAAGAAAGTGGAGGAGAACATCAGTAAGTCACCCAAGCTCCCGCCTGACAGCCCAGCCTGGAGTGCATCCACTGTGATGTCTCAGACTCTGATTAGCTCCTCAACAAGGACGAAGATGCCCTTGAGGGTAGCACATCCTCCTCGGTGTGCCCTACATAAAACATCAAAACAGCAGCATGAGCAGTGTCAACGCCACTCCATCGATCACCTCTGATAAGCAGCTGCATGTCAGAGTGAGCATTACAATTTTAAGGGTTGAGCATTGAGCCCACTGCACAAAGCGCCTCTCCCTTCAAGTGCCCCACTGCCCTTCGGCACTGGTTGACACCAAAGTAAGGCCTCTGAGCCGATTACGTATTTTGCCACAGCCCTTGACCCTGAATCAGCTTTTACGCCGAAACAACCTGGTGGTGCCCATTCACAAGCAGTCTTCCTGAAGCTGTAGACTTCTTGATGTCCGCACCACCTCCCGCCCAAATCAGCCATGGCAGCAAATGCACCCTTGGTGCCAAAACTATGGGCAAAGCTATCTTTGGCATTGAACTCTCGTACTCTTGACGTCGAAGAACAGCCCATACCCAAAAGGTTCCAGGATGACCTGGATGTAAAACAAAGCACAATTTCCATTTACCCATGCACAGAAAACATTCTGCCTTTTGAGAAAACTCTACCCTAAAAGCATAAACCACTTTAATAGAACTCTTCACCATAGGATGTTCATGGTACTCTGAAAGGCCCAGAGACAATCCTCCTCCTCCTCCGCCTCCTCCTACTCTCCCTTCTCTTCCCATCACCTCCGCCTCTTTCATCTTCACCTTCACCTCCTACTCCATCTCCCATGCACTCACCACAAAGGTCCTCACAGTCCTGTTCAGACACTCACAGCCCAAACCCTTATTCACCAATGGAAGATTTTGCACCTGTGTAAAAGGGTGTTTCTGTTGACCCTTGGGAGGATTATGCTGTGGACCCTCTCTCAAACCCAGACTTGGAACACATCCCAGTCAGGTCCTCACCACCCGATGACACAATGGCATACCATACTGTCATTCAGCGTGCTGCCACCTACCACAAGGTGGATTTGTACAGTACCCCAGAGGAAGAGAATTTCCTTCCAGAGACCCTCTCTAAGATAGAGCAATCTACCCAGTATCTCCCCATGCTAAAAGGGATGGTTAAGTCAGCTGCCAATACTTTTAAAGTTAAGTAAAGTCTTGCAAGGGCACACCACATACTGGGAATAAATATAAACCCTGTCCCTTAGACTCACTCTACATCAGTGGTCATGTCCCCCCAGATTCTCTTGTAGGTACCGCTGCTTAGAAGCAGGTAGTAGCCCAGGCTACTGGGGACACGTCACCTCTTGATAAGGAGACTAAGCACATAGACAAGTAACGGTAGACACAGCAAAACACTTGTACATGCTAACTCAGTGGGTCTCCTATCTAGGTAAGATAAGGGCCAATGGGAGGAAATGGAGGGGCTCTTGCAGCACCTCCCAGGCCTGTATTAGAAGAAGGTGAAACAGCTGGTTGAGAAACTTAGGCCATATCTAAAATCAGCATTAGATGTGCCTTGGATGCGGCAGACACTGCTGCAAGAGCAGTAAAGTCTTCTATCATCTTGCAGGGAGCATCTATGTGCCGCAGAGGACACAATGCTTGAGAAAATAAATAAAAAAATAAGAAGTCTATCGGCAATGTCCCAGACTGTATCCTTGACTGAAGCACAGAGTGAACAAAAATGTGTTATTGAGAACTCCAGTGCTGAAGTAGGCTAAACAGTGTGATATAAAAAATAAAACAAGACCGTTGAACTGGTTATTTGAAAAATAACAGTACGAAGCCGAATAAAAACATTTAGAGCAAAGGGCACAGAGGCTCTAAGCTGCAAGCAAAGGAATAAAATACATCCAGGGCAAAATGCACAAAGGCCTAAAGTCTGAAGCTAATGCACAAAAGGATATGTAAAACTAACCACACTACACCCTCCCCTTGTCGGTAGCAAGTGGTTCCAATAATATAAAAGTATGCCCCAGATACAAAAATATATCAAAATATATATTTCAACAAGGTCAGAGGACAACAAAGTCATAAATTTGGGAAGCATGTGACGATAAAACCAAATTCAATATGTCAATTTTTGTTCAATCAAAAAAAATCTAATTGTCAGACAGAAGCCATGGAGCAGGTGTGTTCCAAAGCCCCAAAACCATCCAGGGCGGCACCCCGTGCAGGGCCTATGAATGAGACAACACCATCTTCCTCCATGAAGGGAATCTCATAAACTGCCTCACGAAGCAAACGCAACCGTAGTACACAAGTCTGGGAATGAGCCCTAATCGGGAACATCAACAGATCAGTATCGACCACTGAGTGGCGCTCCAGTGAGAGACAGAGAGCCAGTGCATGTTCAAACGAGCACCAAAGGCACCGAAACACGGGTTGCACACAATCCAAAACCGGCCAGAATGACAGAGACCAGTCACACTCCAATTGTCCCAGGAGTGTCGCTCCAAAATGCTGCATCATGCGTTCACGACACAGCTGCGCTGACGGGAGCGCCAATATGGGACCTCGTCGCGGCGGGACAGCCATTGTGGAAGAACAGCAGCAACAGCAAAACCCCAGCCAATAAAGCCAAAGTAATCGGGAATCCCCCCAAAATGCTCCCGAAAATAGAGTGAATAGCCGAAGGTATTAAACCGAATATAGAAGAGAAGGTGCGAGCAAAACCAACACCAACGGCTTTAAAAAAATGTGCAATTACATCCGTGCTGGACGCATTAAATATACTTCCCACGAGTTCACCAAAGTGACTCGGAAAGTTAGTATTCAAAAGGGACTGTATTTCCGCCGATGACCTTGCCACCTGAAGTGCGTAGGTCTCGCTAGCAGATGTAAGGTCCACATGCTTTTGAAACAATAGAGCCTTTAGTCAACTCAACTTGTCGAAATTTACCTTGGAAGTAGCAATATGAGGCCAGATGTCCGCTACCTCCCTAGTTTGAGTGGGGGGAAACAACACATTCCCACAGCACGTAACGGCCTTGGTGACAACGACTACGTAAACTATTCCGGCACGCATGCCACAACAGGGTTCACTGTTAAGAAGGACGTAACTGCCGTTTGAAAGCACCTGGAAAGTGTTTTTAATTACTGGGACTGGAACTCCCTTAAGATAACAAGCTAAGTTAGCAATCGAGGAATTACACGCCCCGTGCAAGGACAGCTGTTTACAAACCATAGAATGTCTCACAGAAGTTTTGCAGTCGCTACCGCTAAGAAAAACCTCCCTCAAACCATTAATACATCTGTATAGAAAGGAAAGCTCCCACACCTTGTGTATGTAACTGTCTCCCAACAGTTCATATCTACCCACCGGAATGTGCTTTAAACAAGAAGTAAATTGCAGAGTGGAGATAGGCAAATTAATAATCCCATGAATCAACCACTCAGCTGACAGAATCTCAGCAACAGTAAAAGGCAATTTCTCCAACTTTTCAATATTTAACATAACATATGTCGCTTCCTTCTTAGCCATCAGCTGTTGTTGACGAGTCAAATTAAAGGAAATAAGTATCTCCCTGGCACGAATGTGCTGCCACGGAACGCAACCTGCCTTCAATGTCTGTAGAGTCCAACCCAGCTGCATGATGGACCGCGTTTGACTCTGCCCATGATATAAAGAAGACATATCCGATTTAATAATGTCTATAGCAGAGGAAACAATGTTGTCTATTGTGTAAACACGGTCTGAAAGGGTATGCATCCCATTATCAGACAAAGCCTGTATCAAATTATCCTGATCAATTTGTCTCAACCGGGCCGCTGCCTCTTGTTGTGAAAGCTTCCAAATCTCATTATATACTTCATATAGAAAACGTTTTTCCGCGGCATTCTTGGTCCTGACAAAAAATCTTGTAAGTCAGTATCATTGGACAGTAACGTGAGATGTGACTTAACTGCATCCAGCGTGGATGACTTCAACCATTGCTGACAAAGCTTCCCCACGCTGTATGTAGTAATGATATCAGCATGTTCTGGTGATATGCAGCGAGGGTCTGCCCTACTAGTCCTGAACTCCCCCGAAGAGGTGACAAAACGCTGATGACACCCATTAGTGTCTATGGGCCATAATAACCACCCGCCCGGATGTATCAATGAAGTGTTAAGCGTACCATTCTGGACCCAGTGTGTAAACTCACCAAACGTAGCATTAACATATTGCTGCCAATTGTTCAATTTGGAAGGTACAGGTATACTAGGCAAATTCAAATTTCCAATCGTTGCTAAGCCCAAACAGCTAGTCTGTTTCACAGTGTCATTGAGGAAAATCATTTGGACAGGAATAATACACACCCTAAATAAAGTGTCCCTGCCTCGCATTTACCAATTTTTCGTTCCCCAGACACTTTTCAAGTCAACAGTTTTGGACCAATATTCATACCCCTCAACCGAAAGTTTAGAGACAAATAAATTTGAATACAGTAATTTAGTATCGGTCAATAACATATGCTTATTAGCATGCGGAGTAACTTTAAAATAGTAAGACTTAGCATTCTGTTGATTATGCCCAGAAAAATATGCAAATTTATCATAATACGTTTTAGAACTCCCCTGTGGAGGAGTCGGGCAATGTTCCCATTGCATATATTCAAATATCGACTTAGGGCTACTAGCTTTATGAATAAAGTGGTGTCCATAATAATTGTAGCAAAACATGTCACCATGATTATCTCTAAACAGGTAAGCATCGTCATAGACAGTATAATATTGTAATTCTGTCAACATAGAATCTACTGTCTTCACATCCCAATCATCAGAAACAATGCCTGGTATAACGATATCATTCATTGATAAATTGAGAACATACGGTATTTGAATCAATTCAGTGGGACCATATATATCAAACATTACTCTATCCCACACAATCCCATCCGGAATTGGCACTGCAGAAATGTTCACAAAGGACAAGTCTCTTCGAACCATATGAGACGAAAAATGTGGTTTCAACACCGTCTCCATGTGCTCAATGTCAGATCGTTCAGCAAGAAAATGACCATGTATTACCAAAAAAAAGGTAACCACAAATCCCAACCACAAGAAAAAAGTAATTACAGTCATAAAAAGCCACAAATAGTTCCAAGGAAAAACAAAATACGTGTTTTGAAGCCAAGACAGCAGCTTACGTGGACCCCGGGCTGAAGATAAAGAGGACGAGGAGTCCGACTCGGCATCGTCAGTTTTGTTGAAGCAGCCAGAGGCAGTTGTTGCAAAAGGTGCAACCGTAAACAAAGAAGCAGATTGTGGATCTCGCCTTGGCACGCTATAAACCACATTTTCAGTAATGTCAGTAGAACGTACAGCAATCTGATCAAAAGACTCTAAGGTATTCGCCGTCTGTGGAACAATCGCAAGATCATCTTCCACCCTCCCCAAGCTCGGAGAAGAAATAGCATCAGTGCAAATCACCTGCAGCGGGACTTCTTGCCCAGTAGTGAGAGGGATTCCGGAACTACTGGGTGTCCCTCTTGGTCTGCTGTGCAGAATCGGCCACATGTTGTAACTTGATATTATCAATGGAAACAAAGCGATTTCCCTTGGCCCCGTGCAGCAGCGGTAAAATTACAGTTCTCGTGCCGCTAATCCCCAACACAGGGACAGGCACCCGGTAAGAAAGACCAAATTCTTTCTTCACGGGGACCTTTTCACGCACTAGATCCCCAATCCTGGGAATCCAACCAGTAGGCGTTACTGGCTCATCCTTAATTCCTGTGGAGGCAGCACTTGCAGAAGAGTTATCTTCACGGAATTGTTGTAAATCCTGCAAATCAGTGACACGATCATTTTTGTCAAAGGGCATATCCGCCGTCTCCACACCAGGACCATCTAGATCAGGAACATACATTCGTGTTCCAAACAGGCACTCATATGAAGTACGACCCCCCAGGGACCTTCTAGGCAAGTTATTAAGTGCTCTCTGTACTCTATACAGGTGGGCTAGCCAACTGTGACCCGTACCTATAACTCTGGCCGTTAAGGATTGCTTTAAATCACGATTTAAACGCTCCACAACAGAATTTCCCTCTGGATGAAATGGAGACGAGAACTGGAGTTGGACCCCCAACGAAGCCATGGTGGCCCTGAATGCCTTTGAGGCAAAAGCAGGGCCCTGGTCCGAATGAAAAGCCGCAACTGCAAATGTATCGACAAAGATGCGCAAATCTTTAATAACAGTCCGAGCGTCAGCCGAGTGCTGTGGCCAGACCCACACAAATCTGGAGCAAGAATCTACAGCAACCAAAATATATTTGAATGCACTATCAGGTGTCAGCGGACCACAATGATCCAAGTACACACACTGTAAAGGTTTATTTGAAATCAGAAGGGGTGTCTGCTGCGGGCGTCTAGCCGTTGAAACTTTAATTTGTTGACAGACGTCACAACAAAGGACATACTGCTTTGTCTCTTTATAGAGACCAGGCCACCAGTAATGAGCCTGTAAGAGCGAAATAGTGGCAGCTACACCAGCATGTGCAGATGCCGCCCCCTCATGTGCTGCAGATATTAATCGAGGTCTCTCAACTTTATTGGGCACCTCACGTACACCAACGGCTGGGATTTTAACCACAGCGTTCAGCATACCGCCCATGCAGTAACTATATTTAGAAGGGAATCCTTTAGGAAATGGCGTGCCATCAGCCGTAGCTTTTATGGCAGCTGAAATCTCTGTGTCTGGTTTGGAACTCGAACGAGTAACTGCGGCCACAGTGGCAACTGCCACTGCCGATTTGCGGCTTCATCAGCCAAAGTATTTCCAGCAACGTGTATTCCAATGCGCTGGTGTCCAAGTGTATGTACAACATGGACTTTAGGAAGCGTTTCCTTCAGATCCGCAACCTTCCCCCACAGTAATTTGTGTTTAATGGTGTTGCCTTTAGAATCTCTGAACCCATTCAACCTCCAGTAGTGTAAATATTAATTGAAAGACTGAACACAGTAGTAGGAGTCACAGACAGGCAAGGTTAGTATCACCGGATCCGCGTGTTCTAAGGCTAACAATAGAGCTTTGAGCTCAGCCAACTGTGCTGTACAATCTCCCAAGGTCTGTGTATACAGTAAGTATGTCGGGGGCAGAACACTTCCCCCTCCATAGGGCCGCTCACCACCGCACATGCAGCAGAATACTGTTGGTTAGTCCCAACTGCTGGTTGCGCAGAGCCATCGGTGTACATGACCACCTGGTACTGGTCAATAGGCAACGTGCCAGCGGGAGCTGGGTACTCCATTTCATATTGAAGAAATTCTTGAGTTTGCAGTTTAGGGTCAAATATGTAATCTACATCAGTGGCTGTTAAAGACGTTGCCCATTGTATCCATTGCGGATGTAAAGCTTTCGAATTAGGAACACTCGCTTTTGTAACAGCCTCTAAGGCTGGAACCGGGGAAACGACAATGATGCGTGGGCCCTGGGCAAGAGGTCTTTCTTTAATTACAGCCATCTGTACAGCAGTGAGTATTTTCTCAGTCTGTGCAAATCGTTGTTCTGCAGCAGAATACAAGTGGGACTTGTATGCTATCGGGACTGTCTCACCCTCATTAAAGGTGACATATGTAAACCCAACAGCCCCAGGTATAACCCTGATGACTAAATGCGTTTTATTGTCCCATGTGTGTAAATGTTTTACTGCTAAGAGATTAGTTTGCAAATCTCGAAGTATATGTGTATGCTCAATCGTCCAAAATCTACTCGAAAAATTAGGGCGAATCAACTTGTATAAGGGTTTTATACGTGTAGCATAATCAGGAATGTAAGTTCTGCCAAAATTCAGAAACCCCAATAATGACTGGAGTTTCCGAACCGTATTAGGAGGCTGCAATTGAGCACATTTCTCCAAAAAATGTGGCGCTAAGCTCTTGCCCTCATTCGACAACTCATATCCCAGGAAAATGACGCTGAGGAAGGCAATCTTCTATTTTTTAAAATTAAACTTGTAGCCAATTTCAGCAAACCCCACAACAATGAGTGTTACACGCCTCAGATGTTGCAGTATTTCATCGTCCGTCAAATATATATCATCAACATATGATAACGCTTCAGGGTCCAACTCGTGCAGAATTTCAGTTACACGAGCCGAAAATAGTCCTGGGCTATTCTTATACCCCTGAGGCAGACGACAAAACTTTTTTTGAGAGCAAAACGCACTAAAAGTGTTATAGTCCCGACTTTCAGGCGCTATATTTTGGCAGAAAAATCCATTCGAGATATCTAACGTTGTTTTGTACTTCTTACGCACAATATTATTCATAAGCGCTGTGCTGTGTGAATTCTGTATTGCATATGTGCGTGTATGTCCATTTAAGTGTCTGTAATCCACCACTATCCTATATGAATGGTCCGGTTTAGCAACTGCAAACAAGGGATTATTCATCGGCGAGACACAGGGTTCAATTACTCCCTGGTACTCCAACTGTGTAAGAATTTTCCTTACCGATGCCCTTGCCTCAAACTTTATAGGATACTGCGGCTGCGGCTGAGGTTCGCCTTTTATCGGAATTTCATGGTAAGGTGATTGTCTATCCCACCCCACATGATTTCTATATAGGGCGGGGGCCTGTGCCAGAGCCCATGATTTACTATAGGGCTCCGCTAGTTCTCCCGGAACAAGTGGTGAGAATGAAGGTGTAATAACCTCCTCCCCAACTGGACAGTCGCAAACAAAGTCAGGCGGCCAATCTTGTTCGGCCAGCAGAACGTCATACAATTTTACCACATGGTCCCAAAAGATGGCGTGTACAATGCGGTCAATGTCCCCTTCTAATTGTAAAGTTACTTTATAAACTCTATCGGGATTAGAGACACGCATATCTGCTATTTCGACTTGTATGAAGTCACCAGTTGCTATCACCTCCAGATGCTCTAGAAGACTCCGGCGAACTATTGTGACCTCTGCCGCGCTGTCTAACAGTGCTAACGCCCATGTCTTGTTCTTCAAGAGAACTCTCTTCTTGAGTGGCATGTCTAACTGAGACTGCTGCCACCTTCTTCTTTTTAAATTGTTGCTTTTGTTGGAGCGGTTTCTCTTCTTGTTTAATAGAAACCTCCGTTGAGCGTTGTGATTCCTGTCTTGGTTTCACGTACTCAGTTCTCCGCTCTGACCGCCCACCTCTCTCACTTCTCTTGTCCGAGGAGTCCTGAAAGGAACGAGATTGGCGTGTATCAGTATATTGATAT
Source organism: Pleurodeles waltl (assembly GCF_031143425.1). Taxonomy (NCBI): domain Eukaryota; kingdom Metazoa; phylum Chordata; class Amphibia; order Caudata; family Salamandridae; genus Pleurodeles; species Pleurodeles waltl. The sequence continues at coordinate 281,867,482 of NC_090442.1, forward strand.
CTATCAGGCGTTTTCAAATTATCCCTATTCCTGAGATTATACCTATTCTACGGGGTCTCCGGTTGCGGAGACTGCCCCTCATCTTTCTTAGGTGTCTGTTGTTTTTTCTCCCAGCGCTTCTTAGTACCCTCAGGCTGCTGTTGTTTAGCATTATCTTTATTATTTTTACACTGTAATTGGAGTTTTTGCGGTCTAGCCCCAAGGCTATCACGACCGATACTTGAATATGTTTCTGCTATTATTTTAGGCAGTTCCCTCTCCTGATTAGGTTGCGGAAGGTCTCGAAGACGCATACGCACGGCCAGCGCCACTGCCTCTCCTTTGAGATTACTCAAAATAATAGACGAAACTGCGGCAAAATTGCCCATGAGCTGCATCCCCAAATCTAAGGCCGGGGCAGCCCCATATTCATCTTGAATTTGTTCAAGCACTTCCGGTAGATTAGCCAATGTCGGAGTACCGTGTGCTGTTGTGTAGAGCGCGGCAGACACTGTACCCCAGATATTACAATGGTCCACAGTGGGAACCATGCCATACGGCAAACACATCGTCAATATTCTATGTTTATCCTGAGGTCCCGTATGGGGAAATACTGCTTCCAGCGTATTATTTTTTTGTGCCAGCCAAAATGGAGTTTCCTCACGTTTAGCCGGTGCCCTACCCATAACTGAGTGTACAGTGGCCGGATTGATACCCGGAACCACTGCCTGTGGGTGCGCCGGAGCAGCACGCGCTGCATTAGTATTTAAAGTCTGCATTGCAAACTGAACCAGTCTTCTGTATGTAGTAGCTAAGTCAATATATAAACGACGAACATCAGCCACTGCCAAATTAGCAACCGCAGGATATGGTGTGTATGTAGCCAATAAAGGCCAGGTCGGACCATCATTACTCAGTGGACCTAACCTAACTTGTGCTACTGTGTGTGGGAGGGCGCCATCAAGCCAATTATGGTGTTCTTGATAAGATAAAGGTATCTCTAAGTATGCATAAGCCCTGTATTGTCCAGGGACATTTGCAACAGTGTAATCGTGAAAAGTATTTGTACCCCCATCAACTGCTGGAAATATGACCCAAGAATAAAAAGGTTCTGTTCTATAGGCTGCATGGGCGTCCACCACAAAAGTGACTGGACCCCCCTGAATCGTCAGACCATGTGCTATCAGATGTCCTGTGAGCGGTTGGCGCATATTAAGCGCTATATTCACTACCTGAGGATTCGCCATTATAAAAATAGCATAGGGCAGAGAAGGCACATCAATAACGGGGTTTTCCTTTCAAAGTTCAAGCTTGAACAACCGACCACTAAGTTATAGGATGCACCTAACCCGTGGCGGCGGAAATCCTCAGCCCCACGGACGTCTCCACTTACGGAACCGAGGAGTCAATATATATATGAGACCGAGAGAGTCAGCTGGACCTAAAAATTAGAGCCAGACCAATCGTTGGCGGTGCCATGTCGCTTGGGCTCTCATTATCCTAAATGAGACTACTAGATTTCTAGGCAGCAGGATCGTTCACGGTGGGGGGGACTGAGTCGGACCCACTTGGAAGGACCTCTGTCACCCTAAACCCGGTTTTGCTCCGACTAAGTAGCAGTGCCTCATTTCTCCAAAAGGGAAGAGATAATTAGGCAGCCGAGCGCATGACATCTTTGGAACTTCTCAGGGAAGTCGTGGTCACTCAGATCCAAACCAACTCTCTCATTTACAATATGATCTCATAAATAAATGACAAAGGCAGTATAAGTTTTATATAATGTTTTAATAAAACGACTGCATTTTAGATATTAAGGCGTGAGCCGCAATAACCAGAACCATACAACACGGTAGAATTGAAATAGTCACGAGGAGAGTGAAACATAAGAACAACGCTATCATGGTGTTTAACAATTTTTACTCTCTCTCAGCTAGTTCTATTTCGAGCACAGCATGTTAAGCTACTAACTTGCCTTTCTGAATCCCTGGGGAGACATCATCCCTCATACCTGAGCAAAGGCCTGTGATCTGGTTCAGCATCTGCAACGAGGCAGTCAGCGTCTAGTTGTGGTTCCCTGGTCGGACTCTTCCTCTTGCATGTATTGGGACAAGGAAGTGTTTATATAACTAACATGTCAGCGTGATCACAAAATGTCCCTACGCAGGAATGCCAAAGACTAAACTCCTACCACGTCTATCGGCAATGTCCCAGACTGTATCCTTGACTGAAGCACAGAGTGAACAAAAATGTGTTATTGAGAACTCCAGTGCTGAAGTAGGCTAAACAGTGTGATATAAAAAATAAAACAAGACCGTAGAACTGGTTATTTGAAAAATAACAGTACGAAGCCGAAAAAAAACATTTAGAGCAAAGGGCACAGAGGCTCTAAGCTGCAAGCAAAGGAATAAAATACATCCAGGGCAAAATGCACAAAGGCCTAAAGCCTGAAGCTAATGCACAAAAGGATACGTAAAACTAACCACACTACATCAGGACATGTAAAACACATCAGTACGTCCCACCTTTTACATACACTGCATCCTGCCTTGCACCTACCCATGGGGTGACTTACATGTAGTAAAAGGGAAAGTTTAGGCCTGGCAAGTGGGTATACTTGCCAGGTTGAATTGGCAGTGCAAGACTGCACACACAGACACTACAGTGGCAGTTATGAGACATGTTTACAGGGCTACTCATGTGGGTGAGACAATCAGTCGTGCAGGCCTACTAGTAGCATTTTATTTACTAGTAAATCAAATATGCCAATCATCGATAACCAATCACCAATACAATTTAGTCAGAGAACACATACACTTTAGCACTGGTTAGTAGGGGTAAAGTGCCCAGAGTATCAAAGCCAGCCAAAACGACTGACAGCAAAGGGTCCAAAAACAGGAGATCAGAAGCAAAAAGTACAGGGAAACCACCCCAAGAGCTGCCAGGTCTACCAATACTCTATCTAACCATAAAATTCTCACCGAACATTCCTTCCTCCCCGTTCTGTGAAATAGGTTTTTTTCCACCCTAAAAAAGATCCCAAGTGTAGACATTTGCACACTGATCAAGACCAAATTGCTAATGGGCTCTGCATCTGGGGGAACGGACAGCCTAAAAAACAACTTGCGTCCGTTTCCGCAAATGCGCCTATATACCATTTCACATATCACTTACAAAGCTGAACAGTGTTGGTGTGAAGCCACACAACACTACCTTCCAGCACACAGGGGTACTACTTTAGAGAAGTTTCTGGATCCAGTCTGACGTCTGGGGAATATCCAAAAGGCGAGGAATCTGTGGCTAAATGGATTATCTACCAGAAAAATAATTAGCAAAAGTAAGTAGCTTGTTCTCCAGTGAAAGTTGGAATGCAAATCACTGAACCAGGTTTGTACTGTATCATGTTTGTTCTTGGCAAATAACCGGAATTCAGTCTTGGTTAGATTGAGTTTTGGGTAGGTGCTGAACATCCATTATGATGAGTAAGCAGTATTTGAGGCGTCCGATGTCTGAAGCAGAGGAGACTTTCAAGTAGAGCTGTGTTACATCTGCATATTTGTGAAGCTTGATGCTATTATCTGTCAGTAGAGCACCAAGCAGCCCCATGTGAATATAGTCCCTTTAAAATCTGTTGCATTTTCTTTTGAGATTTCTTTTCTTCAAGACCCTAGGGTTATTTTTGAAGTGAAACCTTTTTTTTTTCTAAACCATTTTAGAACAAAATTACATTTCATGCACAGACAAGTTAAATCACAATAAAATAAAGGCTAAATTTAACAAGCAGTGGCAAAGTCAATAGGTCTCGCTTTTGTTACGCATGCAGTTGCAAAGTGAGTAGATGTGCATTTTGTTAGCAATCAATCAGAAATTTGTAAAGCGCACTACTCAGGGAGGAAGGAGGAAGGTGCTTCTACTGGTCGAACAGCCAGGTCTTGAGAAGTTTCCAGAAGTTAAGGAGGTCTTTGGTCTGGTCGCAGGTGGGTTCAAAGAGTGTTCCACGTTTTGGTGGCAAGGTGCGAGAATTGTCTACCACCGGTTGTAGTTCTGCAGACGCGTGGGACAGTTGCTTGGGTGAGGTCAGCGGAGCGGAGATGCCGGGTCAGGGTGTAGAAGGAGAGTCGTCTGTTGAGGTATTCTGGTCCAGTGTTGTGCAGTGCTTTGTGAGCGTGGGTGAGAAGTTTGAAGGTGATTCTCAAATTGAGTGGGAGCCAGTACACGGTTTTCAGGTGGTCTGTGATGTGGCAGTGGCGGGGGATGTCTAGGATGAGGCGTGCGGAGGCGTTCTTGAGGCGTTGCAGCCTCTTCTGGAGTTTGACCGTGGTTCCTGCGTAGAGGGCATAGCACAAGTGTTTGGTAATAGATGAGCAACTTTGTGTGTGCCAGCTGTCTAGAAAGAAAGTAACATAATGAGGCAACAGCTTGTGCTTCAACACTTTCAAAGATGAAAACAGGGCTCCTTTGTTGAACAGACTACATTAGCAGAATTAAGCAGTACACTCAAGGAAGTGTTATTAAAATGACTCAGAAGATGAAGACCGTGTTGTAAGTGAGGAACCTAAATGGCATAAATAGCTAAATATTACATTGTAGATACTTATGAAAATGGGCCAGTATTTTTGTGCAGATGTTAGAATGCTTATGTGGGTTCAAGTCGTTTTTACTTTGTGAACAAAAAAACGAATTCAAGAACTTGTTATCAAGACAGAGTAAAACAAATGAACTTGCACAAGTGGTAAATAGCCTTAGCATTACATAAACGTAAACACGCCATGCTTCCTAAACAAAACAAAAAAATGATAAACCAGCAATTAAAATGTGATCATGGCAATACATTAAGGAACACAGACTGACTCTAAATAACAAGCTTCTTGTAATGTTGCTTCTGCAGTCTAACAGAAGGGCTACTTGAGGACCATCTGCAATGGGAACAGAAATGTCATAATGTAACATTAGATGAAATTTGACATTATTGGACAGCCCAACCAAGCAATGGCAGAGCATGAAAACCCCATAAAAGCTATTGGCTGAAGTGAGCTGATCCAAAGCCCTCACCATGAGTACTGCTTCTTAATGTACCTTTTAAGCCCTTTGCTGCTGAGGCATTTCCAGCCCTAGTGCTGAACCCATGTTTTGATGTATGGGGGCTTTGTGCTTAAGCCTTCTAACTTGGTTTCCACAAAAGATAGCCAGGGCAAATTTGTGTCTCTTTTTCCCACTTGGTATTGCTTCTAAAGGTACCCATTGAAGGGAAGTAGGAAAATAGACAAAAATCAGCAAAATTATGTTCTTATTTTTTTTTTAAAGTGGGAAAAAATAAAGCATATTTTTTATAAAAACATGCATCAATAAAATGCATACTGTGCAAAAATAAAAGACATAGGCCCTCATTACAACCCAATCCGCCGCGGTCGCACTGCCGGGACCGGTGGTTTACCGCCACATTGGTCCCAGCGGTTGTAATCCCCCAGGGCAGCGCTGCCCAGGGCATTACGAGTCCCCCTCCCGCCTTCCTTTTCATGGCGAAAAGGCTGGCGGAAGGGGAGTCGTGGGGCCCCTGGGGGCCCCTGCACTGCCCATGCATTTGGCATGGGCAGTGCAGGGGCCCCCTGGCACAGCCCCATGGAGCTTTTCACTGTCTGCATAGCAGACAGTGAAAAGCGCGACGGGTGCAACTGCACCCATCACACCGCCGCAACACTGCCGGCTCCAAATTGTTGCGGCAGACATCCCCGCTGGGCCGGCGGGCGGAAACTCGGTTTCCGCCTGATGGCCCAGCAGGGATGTTGTAATGGCCACCGCGGAAGTGAGGCCGCATTGGCGGCCGCGCCGCGGTTACAACTTGGCGGGCAGCAAAGTTGTAATGAGGGCCATACTGTGCTAAGATCTCCATCTTTCTAGATTGTAAGAAGAAGCTGAGTTGGTAAAAAGAATTAAGACAGTTATTTGCATTTTTCTACATGATGGTCATTTTTTAAAATATGTTCCTGTGGTTTCTACCTACCAACAATATGTGGTGAAAACTGGTTTAAACCCATAGATTAACCCAGAAGGTTATACAGTTCTGAAAAATAGACAAAATTCTGAATTCAGCAAAGAAGTGATGGAAATAAGTAGGAAAATTAACAATTGGTTACAGTTTTCATCTGTATTTTTTTCTACCATGGTGTCTGATTTACAAAAGTAATACATTGTTGCAGGAATATAGAGTGTTTGTTGTTTGTCCCAAAACAGGTGATACTCAGAGTCAATGTACCTGTAGCGTATAATATTTCATTGTGTACCGGGTATGCAGTAATTATATAATACAAGCTAACAAAGGAAAAATGGGTATAAAGGAAACCTAGGTATTTTTAAATTGGGCACTAGATACTCATTAAAAATATTGGTGATTTGTACAACTCTGAGTTTGGGGCTACCCATACTATCATGACTCAGAGGGCATTTTACAAAATGTGTTCTTTCTTGCACACTCAATAACATTTGGAAAACGAAAATGGAGAGAAATTTAACTGATAGTAAATGTGCTATTTTTCTGTTTCCCCACACTTCTGAGTAGCCCATGGTGTTGCTGAGCCTGTTTTCCTTGACTGGGAAGGCCCCGAAACGCAATATGAAGACATCACATTTTTGATGACTGACCCATTTTAGAGATGTGGATATCTGTAGTATTTAGGCCCTGATTTCAACAGGAGGAAACCTGCTATACTGTGACATTTCTGAAAACTAAATACCCAGAAGAATCCATTGTGGTGTGACTTGCCTGGATTACGCTTCTTTTTTTGTATCCAGAATTCCCTTCAAACCTCAAACCGCGGCTTAAATTGTAGATTTTCATCACATTTTTTGAAGGGAGAGTTCAGGAATCTGCAGGGGTCCACAACATTCCTACCACCTACCATTCCCACACTTGTCCTAATAAAAATGGCACCCTACATGTGTGGCTGGGCCTAGTGCCTGCTACAACAACAGATGAAAACTATGACCACATGAAGTGAATATGATCTTCACATGATCCCTGTTTTGGTCTGTTTTTTTCTCAGGTATTAGCCCTAACTTTACCTTATAGAAATGCAAGGAAAATGCACAAATTCAGCCAAACTGTGAGTTTTGCAACTTGGAAGAATTGCAGGGCATTCTGGATAAGAAAACGTAGTGGGCTACACAGAATTCTGATAGATACTCTTAACTGCCAATGCTTCACCTTTAGATATTCCCATGCTCCCAGACGGCATCCATATGTTTTCACAGTAATGTTCCTGCACCTTGCTAGGTGCTGACAGCAATGTTCCCGCACCCTGCTTGGAGTTGTCTTGCGGCTCTGCGTTGATCTCATTCTGCTTTGCAAGTGACACAGCTGAACCTCATATAAGTGCTACTCTGCACACCAACATCAGTTTCTTCCTTACTGCGCCTTGGAACCCAAATCTGGAGCTCAGTTCCTTTTTTGCTGCATGACAAATTTCAACTTTCTTTTTTCAGTATGCGAGGAATAATGCCTCACTGAATGAGATTCAAATTATGCCGTGACTTTTGGAACCAGATGTAGGTGACGTACTCGCACAAGGTGGTGGAACTCTGGTGTTTGTGTTGGAAATGATTCTAAGACTTGATATGTGCTTGTGCACCCAAAGGCTTTCCGTGAAGCAAAGCTGTATGTTACTGAACACCGAAAGAAGTTCAGGACCTCACAAAAAGTTCCACTCCAAGCTGAGTACACATACCCACTAGTGCTCTAAGGCCGTTCCGGCGACAGTCATAAGAAGTCAAAACGGGGCTCAACCCTATCCTTCAATCTCTGTCCAAAGAGAAGTTGGGAGACTGATAAGATGCCAAAAAATCTCGGGACCAATTGAGGAGCGGATTCCACAACTTATTTTTTGGCACTCTTCCAGTTCCTTCTGATGTGCTTTCAGGCCCCAAGGATCTGCAGAGGCTTCCAGTTGGGTGACCCTGGCAGTGCTGCCGATGGCACCGTCTATGCCAGTCAAACCCGCCTCAGGCTCCACGCTGACTTTGGTGCTGGCTTCTACTTTAAGACCTGCACTCTTCGTCCTTTGCCGATGCCAGATCAATATCACCTGTGACAGAGGCCAACCCTCTGCAGACTCCAGTGTCCACCCTTAAACCAAATCTGTCTTGATCCCGACAGAGATTGTGCAATGACTCGGCTGCCTTCTATTGAAATCAGAGCAAATGTCCTTACTGAGGGTTTGCCCCCACCCATCCCAGCCTTCCTCATCTGCACAATTACTGCCATTTAATCAAGCTCTGATTGATACCCTTATAGACAGTTGGGCTGTGCCTTGGTGATGCTCACCAGTGACCAGGCAAGTGGCCAGATGCAACAGACCCCGACATGGCAACCTAGATTTCCTTATGCAGTATCTTACCCCCCAAGAGTTTTGTGGTCCAAGTTTCCACAACCAAAGTCAATCCAAGTTTGTTCCCCATGACTCTTCCAGACAGAGAGTCAGTCAAAAAGGATTGAGGCATTCGAGAAGCGAATGTTCTGTTTGGCCAGCATGACATTGAGATCGGTCAAAGCAGTCTGCCTACTAGGTCATTACATGTAAGTCCTCTGCGACATGGCCGTTAAGATCTAGCCAGAAGTCACTGAGGAGATTTGGGGCTCCCTGGCTCCAACCATTCAGGAGGCCAGAATGCGACTAAGTATGTAATAAGGGTTAGCCTTGATACCACTGATTGCTTAGGATAAGCAAAGGGCCCTCATGCTTGGATGCATTTCACTGGCTTTTCCGGACATTTGTACTCATCTTTTATGGATATGCTTTTTGATGGGTCCCACCTATTAGGTGAGAAAGCTGTCTGCTCTCGAAAACTTTAAGGAAAGCTGAGCCACATCACACTCCTTATATTTTTCCACCCCTGTTGTTAGTTTACCCTTCAGTCTTGCTTCTTCTCAGGTGATGCCAGCAGGCTGGCGTATACACAGCACCAAGCCCTGTCATCCCAGCAACAGCCACCATAGTCCTTTCAGGGACAGGTATAAAGTAGCCATTGTACACTTCACCAGGGACCGTGCTTCACTCAGTCCCCTTCCACAGTGGCATAAGCCCTAAAACTGCTTTAGTTTGCCCTTAGGGGCACTCAACCACCACGTGGGAGGCACAATCAGAAATTTTCTCCCAGGGTGGCAGTCCATCACATCGGACAGATGAGTCCTGCATACTGCCCTGCAGATCTATGCCCCTCTCAGTTTCTCTCAGTCCCACCACACCTTCCTCCCACATTAGAGTTGTTTTCAGAGAACTAGTTCTCCATCTTGCTACAAGGGGTGCAGCCCGAAGTGGGCATGGAGAGGGTGCAGGCCTTGGAATTGAGGATGGTCTATTACGCCAGCTATTTCCTCGTGTCAAAGAAGGACGGAGGTCTTCAGTTTAAATCTTTGCTCTCTGAATGCCTTCCTGAGGAGGACAATTTCAAAATGCTCACACATACTGGATGGATGTCTTGGACCTGCAGGATTCATTACCTGCAGTTCAAGGTAGGCCAGGAGCATTTTCAGTTGCTGTGCTCACCTTCAGCCTACTAAGCACCCCTTGTGTGTACACAAAAGTGATGGCGGTTGTCACCACCCATCTTCGGAAGTTGAGAATGCCAGTTTTCCCTTACTTCAAGGACTGGTTGTTGAAGGCAGGCTCTACACAATAAGTCAAAGATCATCTCCAGACAACGACAAACCTTCTGACATCGTTGGGGATCTCAATAAATGAGCCAAAGTCACACCTACCTCTTTTACAGGGGCTTCCTTTTATAGGCGCTCTTCTTGACACTGGCTTTTCCTCCCACGCAAGGAGTCCAGAGCATAGGGCAATGAGCCCAATGTTTCAGCCTCCATTCTTGCTCACAGTAAGAGCAGCTCAGAGGCTTCTTGACCTGCTGGCCTCTTGTATCCTGTTGGCCCACTGTGCCAGGAGGTATATGAAGATGCTTCGGTGGGATCTGAAGTTTCAGTGGGCCCCACACTAAGGAAAGATGTCAGATATCAACCAGGTTTTGGAGGAGACTGCACAAAATCAGCAGTGGTGGCTTCTGGACCACAATTGAACCGGAAGCATACTTCTCCTCCTCCCCCACCCAGGGCTAATGCAGGTGATGGATGGATCCCTGTCTGACTGGGGAGGTCATATGGGAGAGGTGCAACTCAAAGGACTCTGATCTCCAATGGAAACTCTTAATCTGCTTCATGTAAATCTGTTGGAGCTGCAGACCATCCACTTAGCATTGAAAACCTTCCTGACACCCATCCAAGGAAGGCCGGTTCAGCTTCTCACATACAATATCACCCCCTCCTAGTACTGCAACATGCAGATTGGAGTGGGAGTTCTATGTCGAGAGGCGCTGTTCCTCTGGAGCTAGCTGGAGCTTCAGGGCATCTCCCTGATCAGGAACTTCCAAGTGGAATCTTTAAACACCAGGGTGGATATACTCATTCAGCAATGCCTGTCCAATCACAAATGGTGGTTGCATCACGAGGAGCAGGGCATCATCTGACAATGGGGAGAGCCCTGGATGGATCTTTTCACTGCCACTCAGAATGTCCAGTTTCAAAACATCTGTGCATTGGAGTTCCCAAGTATGCTCACTCTAAGAGACACTCTAGGCTAAAGTGGAGCATGGTACTTCTGTATACCTTTCTTCCACTAGCTCTCCTGCCCTGAATTCTGAAGAAGATGAATAGTGAATGGGCTCAAGTCATCCTGATAACTCCAGAGTGAGCCCGAGAGTGGGGTACTCAGAACTTCTGGGCATGAGCATCTGTCCTTCAATCAACCTACTGCTTCGGGAAGATCTTCTGTCACAGCAGCACAGCAGGGTTCTGCACCTGAATCAGATCAGCACAATCTATACCTCCATATGTGGAGATTGAGTGTCAGCAAGAGCTGAGTTTCATTTACCTTCAGAGTTTGTGGATGTCATCCGCTACATAGTTTATGTACTACTTAGGCAGGGTGCTGGGACAAATTTTTGGCCTGATGTGGATTTTACAACACAGACCTTTTACAAGCCAAACTGTTAGATGATTTGTTGTTTGTTTTATCTTCTGCCCAGCATGAACTTGCAGTAGACACCATTAATGGTTATTTGTCAGCCTTTTTGCATTTGCAGGTCCTTTTTGAAATCGCCTATTGTGATGTCTTTTATTAAAGATTTGGTACACATGTTCCCTTCCGAAGTTCGTGGTGTCATAGTGGGATCTTAATTTTGTCTTGACATTCCTCATTTGAGCCAATGCACAGCTGCTTGTTCTGTCTTCTGACTCTCAAACCCACCTTCCTCATTATGTTCACTTCAGCTTGTCATGAGAGTGAGCTTCCGGATGCTCTAGGTTGCATGACTTTTCTTGACTTCTGCCAGGCTGCAACATGGCATCAGTGGCATGGCATCAGTGCACACTTTCATGAAGCTCTACTGACTTGACAGCCAGGCTCAACGGGAAGGGCATCTCACCTGTTCAGTTGTGCAGGAGACTTTGATCTGACCCCAATCCACAAACCTTCCGTTTTGCATTGGCGTCTATTCTAAAAGTGAGATATCTCCAGTTAGAAGTACCCATCAAAGAACAAGTTAATTGCTTTTTGTAACTCTCTTTCTGGTGGGTATATTAGACCCCAGATTCCTTACTGCCCTTGCTTTTCCCCTTTTTGTGGAGTAGTCTCTTTTTACCACCTAAAATTTAGAGATCTGCACACTGGTACATCCAGTTGTTTTCGCTCTGCATCCAAGGGCTCAAAAAGAGTCAATCAGGAAACTGACATTGGCACGTAGTGGTGGAACCTACATGCAGCTCCACTTCGTCACTTCCCAGATGGAATGAGGTCAAGGTCGAGCTGCAAGACACCATCTAGTGGCACAAACTGCTGTGAAAATGTCCACATACAGTCTTGCACCTGGGGAATATTCTAAAGGTGAGGAATCTTTGGTTAGAGTATCCACCAGAAAGAGCGTCACTGAAGGTAAATAACTTGTTCATCACACCACCCTAGACTCCTCTGGGTGTCTTCAAAAATATCTAAGCTTGGTACATTTGCCTGGGTGGTGGCAGAGTACTCCAGTCACATTGAACATCAAGTTGCCATTAGCTGCATTAGGGAAATGAGGAAAAAAAGAAGGAAGCAATGTTCTCATTCACATAGTTACATATGTGACATACGTGGATTGCTGCAAATCTTCCTTTTGTGGTATTTGGCATTTGTACAAATGTACAAATACTGAAAGCATGCAGAGTATACAGGCCGACCTCTAAGTGTGGTTGGAGAAGTGTGTGTTTGTAATATGACCTTCATCGTCTGTCTTCTACCTACATAAGATTCCTATAAAAACAAAAACAAACAGGTGTAGGCTAAGCTTTGACATTCTCTTCCTGACTCTGGGCCTCATTACGAGTTTGGTGGTCGGACCTCCAGACCGCCATAGTGGCGGCCGCCAAAACAGCTCCATGTTGGCGGTCACACCGACTGCCATTATATGAGTTACACAGCCAGGACCACCAAAAGCCAGCAAAACAAATGACCCCGACAGGACTCTGGAGGGCAGGAAATAGGCAGTCCTGACCACCAGCACCGCCAGCCCATCAAACAACCACCGACCATATTACAAATCAAAGATCACAATGGCAAATCTGCTGTGGGTGGTCTTCCAATGGCGACCCGAACCATTGCAGTTGGCGGAAACCACAGTAATACACTACACTGCATTGGATGCATTTGAAAACAACATAGCTGACACACATCCACACGCCCGACACACCTGCAAACCACACTATAAAACACACCGGTTCACACACCACAATCCTTTGCATTTCCCACTTCAAGACCCAATAAGACAGCACAAAAACAAGATATTCCGAACTATAGATTAGGCACCCGTCCAACTATCACAACCACATATCCCACATCCTAAACACACAGCCATGACTTCCAGTTGCACCTGAAGTACTGGGTTTTTCAGAACCCAGTGGTGCCAGGGAACACACCCTAAGACTTCGAGTCCTTCCTGTTTCAGACTACAGAAACACAGAGTCTTCTTGGTGAAGTCAAAGATCTTGTTTATTGGCTGCAGCCAGTAACAGGTATCCTAGAAGTACAACACGGTGTATATTCTCAGGAGACTGCTCCTCTTGCAAAGCTAACCTTCTCTTTTATACAAAATATTATGCTTTGGGCAAACATTCCTTATTTTAACGTTGACCATTCACATATTTTCACTACAAAGAAATAGCAGGGTTATGATGACAAGCCCATATTTCAGTTTGTCCAGCCCTCAATCAATTACCCGGCAAGGCTCAGTACTTTCATCAGATATCAACGGACCCCCAATATAAACAGGCACCTCCTCCTTGTAAAGCAAGTCATAAAGAAAGAAACAGGGACAGGTGTGTGTAAGATTAGGCATGGTTTGTGTGTGATGAAAGGTTTTATGATGTGTTGTGCCTTGATACTAATCTCATTCGGCCACTGGGAAAGAAACTGGCCGAACAGGTTTGGCTTCAGGCAGTGGAGTCAGCTTGCCCAGGTCACAGAGGAGTCAGCAAAGATGTACGTGTCCTTCAGACTCATTTTCAGCATTAGACATTGGCCTATGTGAGGGCAATCACAAAATGGCTGTCGTTTAAATGGAACATGAGGGTTCAGGACGGAAACTCTGATATTCGGGTGATTTCGTTACCCGACTATGAATACAATGCTTGTGCATACTATTCTAATCATTCTCGGTCTGCTGATACCAAAATCGTTGTGATACGACGATGTTTATAACACGGGTCCAGAATTTTCAGTACCACAGACCCTCCTTTTGCCCTTACATAGGCAATAACCTATACTCACGCTAATCTGAGTCCAGGTCTCTATTCATAAAGTCGTTGAGATGTTGCTGTAGCATCATCCTATTACTTAGCTCGTCTTTTGATACAGGTTTCCTTACACACGATGTAGCACAGAGGCCACATATTGCAGGAGCACACTGTACACACAGACAGGACAGGAAAAGAATGGCTAAGATCATCCCAATGACTACCAGAGTCTTCCATCCCCAGGCGGATATCAGCTCCCAGAAGCACCCCATCAATGACCAATCTCCTTTATCCACGTGAATAGACTCAGAGATCTTATGCAGTTTGGAAATGGCCTGGTAGACTGTCGGAGCATTATCTGGGATGAAAACATAGCAACTTGATTGGATCACTTTACATACCCCACCCCGGTCTGCAAGTATGACGTCTAATGCGACCCTGTTCTGAAGAGTCATAAGGCGATCCGACTGGAGCTCAGCAGTCAAATTACCAAGGGCATCGGCGGTTTCAACTACCGTGGATTCAACCACCTTTGTCAATTGCCTTATGTTCCTGCTGTTAACCATAGGACCCCAAAACGGCAGAAAACCCTTTACGAAATCTCCAAATTCTTGTCCTGTAGTGTCTTCTTTACTTATGACAACTCTAACTATCCTTGTCTTATGGTAATCTGCCGCGGCTGTGTAGGTGGGAGGTAACAGGAACGAAACAAAACATGTGCCTGAGAAGTCAGGGGGCAACCATGTATAGGCTCTATTATGGCAGATGAAATAGGTACCCTTAGCTGCTAAGAACGAAGGAGAAGTCTGAGACGCAAAAACATTTGTTTCAGTGCAGATACTTTTCCCTAACTGAGCTCTGGGATTCTTGCCATTACCTTGCAGACATAGGTGACCCTGATGGGGTACAATCCAAATCGGGGAGGTTCTCTTTGCTCGCTGGTTCCCACTCAGAGTAACTCCATATCCTGTTATGTTCCATCCAATATATGCTAGTGTCTCATCTCTCTGGATAGTCTCATAGGAAATATCTTCCCAAATCATATCTACTATACCCTTAGCTAGAGCACTATTTTTAGGATTATCTTTCACAGAACGTAGGGGGTTGGCTTCATACGCGTATATGAACACCGTTCTATATGCCCACACAGAACCATTATGGCTGAAAGGCAGGACCAGATAAGGGATACCTTTATCAGTAGTATGAGGCATAAGACCACACACCCAAGTTAGTTGTGTTCACTACTAATTGGTGTTGGTGTAGAAGCTGAATGAATGAATTGTTGACAAATTCTAATCTGGCAGACTCGGGTTCAGGCAGGGGGTGAAAAGAATGCGAGGAAACAGTAGAAGGAGGTATGGGCTGTGTAATGGGTGCAAATGTCACTTGAAAAGAGAATAAAACATATCCTATTAAAAACGTCATTACACTAAGCAACATGAAAATACATAATATCAAAAATCGTTTCTTTGTCATTATTATACACATTCTGGCTTTAAAGTCCATTTGTCTGGCAGGTCTCTCATTCTTGAAAAACTCCATCCTCTCTAATTGCTGCTCGTGGTGGTAGGGTGTTCTATGCTAGGGAATGCTTCTGTCAGTCCAGGGCAACTCCCTTAGACCGACCAGAACTGTCGACCTAACGTCTTCAGCTGCACTCCAAAGACTTGGGCAACCACGACCCTACAGCTGAACCCGGATGGCGGTTCGAAAAGAAAAAAACAAAAATAAGAAAGTTTCACAGATGAGAGAGCCGCACTTTCAAAAAAAAAAATAGCAAAGGAACGGGAAAACAATTATTTGTCCTTAGTTCTTGGTCTCAAATTATAACAGCTTTTTCCAGGTACTGTCTGGTTCTGGAACAAGAGTTCAGGCTCTGTAGTGTTCAATCGAATTGACGGTGGCACAGCTTCTTGCAAATTATTGTCACTTTCTCGTTCAGAAATTGTTCCTTTTACACGTGCATCGCTAAATAGCAAAAAACGAGGCACAGTCTCAGAGTCAGCGATCCCCTCCTGGACCCACCGGTCGTACGGTAGAGGAAAAGGGACCCTCTTGCAGTGTATGCTGTGGATCCAGTTCTTTTTCCCTTCCACTCGAACAGCTGATCTTGTTGAGAGAAGGACGAGGTAGGGGCCGGTCCAACGGGGCTGGTCATTCTTTGTCCGCTGGAAGTTCTTGACCAGCACCCATGATCCAGGATCGATAAGATGTCCTGGAGCTTCAGAGAGCTGAGGCAGAGTATCGTGAACCTGTTGGTGTAGAACACGCAATTTAGCCGTCAATTCATACAAATAATCAAGCAGTACAGGGTGTTCGATCTCACTGAATTTTGTTGGTCTTGGCACTCCCCATATGTTGGCCGGGCGGCCGAACACAATTTCATAGGGACTAAGTCCCACTCGTGAATGCACAGTCATTCTTGTTGATAGGAGTGCTAAAGGCAGAGCGTCAGGCCATTTAAGACCAGAGCTCGCTTGTATCTTTGCCAACTTCAGTTTTAGCGTGCCATTATAGCACTCTACTAGTCCAGCTGATTGGGGGTGATTTGCAGCGTGGAATTTTTGCTGGATACCTAGCCCCTCACATACTTTTTTCATCACTCGACCCACAAATTCACTCCCATTATCACTCCAGACCATTCTCGGCATTCCAAACCTAGGGAAGAATTATTTGGCAAGGGCTTTAGCTGTGGATAAGGCAGTGTTGTCTTTTAAGGGATATGCTTCTACCCATCTTGAAAAAGCACAAACAACAACGAGTACGTATTTCAGATTGTTGCACCTTTCCATGTGGATGAAATCTAGCTGCAAAACCTCGAACGGATACGTTGGAGGCGCAAAATGACCAGCTGGAGTTGGGGTTCCCCTACCAGGATTGTATTTCAGACACACCATGCAATTCTTGACCACATTCTCTGCACATTTAGGAATTCCAGCATTTTACCATACTAGAGCCAACAACTTACAAATCCCTTTCACACTGATATGGGCCATTCCATGAGCCATTGTCACCACTGCAAGCACATACGCATCAGGTAACAACCATCCCTGATGTTCTGACAAGTCAACCCAACAACCATTTTCATCCAATTTACCCGTACTTTCTTTCCACACACTCAACTCTTTCTCTGAAGCTTCAGCTTGAAGAGACTTCACACCCTCTATCGTATCTTCACACATTCCAACGTCACCAACCCATCTTGCGGGGCCTGCAACATACATTCGATTCATCACATCTTTTGCTGTTTCTTTTGTGATTTCGTCAGCAAATGCATTGCCACGACCGACATCATCAGTAACCTTCTTGTGTGCACTGCATTTCACAATCGCAACTTGTAATGGCAAGGTCAGTGACTCAAGAAGCTCATTCACCAACTGACCATGCTGAATTTTAGCTCCATGCGAAGTCAGGAACCCACGTTCTTTCCACAATCGTCCAAAACTATGGGCCACACCAAACGCATACTGGCTGTCGGTATATATGGTCACTTTCATTCCTTTCGATAACACACACGCTCTCGTAAGTGCAATCAGCTCTGCTGCTTGAGCTGAATTATGTGGTATACGTGCAGCTTCAACAATCGTATGCAAAGTTGTGACAGCATATGCTGCAGTCGTTTCACCATTCGGAAGCTTGAAGCATGAACCATCCACCCATAAGGTACCATCACACTTTACAAGAGGAGTATCTTTAAGATCTACTCTTCCTTTCGTTTCTTCTTCTGTCCTAAGAAAACAATCATGTTGTTCAACATCATCTGTCTCTACTGAAATCGGCAATAACGTGGCTCGATTCAACGTATTGCACCTCTTTATGTGCACATGACTCGCTAACAGTGTCAACTCGTAACCTGACAATCGAGCACTAGTTAAATGCTGTGTCTTGGTCCTGTTTAACAACGTGTCCACTGCATGTGGAACCATCACAATCAACATATTATTCATCACTAACCCAGCAGACTGTCGAATAGAAACAGCTGTGGCCGCTGTGGCTCTCAAGCAACTCGGCAATGCTTTAGCTACCGGATCCAAAGTCGACAAAAAATATGCGCATGGGCGCTGCTTGTCTCCAAAAGACTGTGTCAGCACTGACAATGCACAACCCTCTTTCTCATGGACATACAGTGTAAAGGGCTTACTGTAGTCGGGGGTACCCAACACAGGAGCCGAACACAATGCATTACGCAATTCGGAAAAACTTTTCTGACAATCTTCAGACCACGGAACGGGGTTCGGTGTATCTTTATAGGTCAATGCTACCAAAGGTTTGGCCAGCAAAGAAAAATTTGGTATCCATTGTCTGCAGTATGATGTAATGCCCAAGAAAGCACGTACTTCTCTCTGTGTCCTTGGCACACTCAATTTTGCAATTGCCTGAATTCTTTCTGAGGTCAGTTTCCTTCCCTCCTTTGATAAGAGATGACCTAAGTAGGTCACTTCTTGTCAACAATATTGCAGTTTTGAAAGGGACACTTTGTGATGTAAATCAGATAAATGACGCAACAACGACAAGGTGGCTTCTTTACAAATCTCTTCAGTATCTGTAGCGACTAGCAAATCATCGACGTACTGAATAAGGGTAGCGCCGTCAGGTAAAACGATTGCATCAAGCTGTGTTTTTAAAGCCTGACTATATATTGATGGACTTTCACAGTAGCCTTGAGGAGCGCGTTTGAAGCGGAAACTTCGGCCTCCTAAACTGAAGCCAAAAATATCCCTGCTCTCCTCTGCAATCGGGATGCTGAAGAAAGCATTCTTTAAGTCAATCACCGAGAACCAGGTGGCGGAAGCTGGAATCATAGTCAATAGGGCAGTGATATTAGGAACAACTGGAAACTGTGGCACAACTATTTTATTTACCTCTCTAAGATCAATCACGAGCCTGTAAACAGGTGGCTTAGAGGGGTCAGTTAGTTTCAAAACAGGCAAAACAGGACTATTACAAACGTTGCCTCTTGTCTCTTCAATTACATCTTTTTCAATGAAATCATAAATGATCGCTAGCAACGCCTTTTCACCTTCACTAGAGATCTTGTATTGTTGAATGCGTGGTAATTTAACATTGGCTTTCAATGTCACAACATAAGGCGGTATTTCCAAAAGACCCACGTCATTAGGACCAGTAGCCCAAATGGTATCAGGAAGAAACGACAATTCGGTCGGAAGTTTATCCTTCGACAAGTACATTGGAGAGACCAATTTCCTACCCAGTGTAAGTTGTACTCCCGAAGGAGAACAATATAATGCCGCATACAATCTTTTCAACAAATCCAATCCTAACAAGTTTTCACCACAACCTGTCGTCAGAATAAGGGGTGCTTCCAATTCACAAGGTCCAACAGAAAGGGACATAGGACTAGAAATCGGGTTCCTAACCTGGGCGCCAGAAAAACCTACTGAAACATTCATCTCGCCAGACAAAGGTGCGCCAGGGAGTTTTGAGTGCATAATAGAACTCTTTGTAGCACCAGTATCCAACAGAAAAGGCTCTGACACACCTGATGTAATCACCTTAACATAAGGTCCATTCTGATCTACTGGAACTAAAAAAACTCCCTATCTTCGTCTATGGCTGTCCTAGCAATTATTACCTTCCAAGTTCTCATCTTCTGCATAGTAGTCGTCAGCATAGTACTGAGCCGTCCTACCAGACGCGTTATGTTGCTGGTCAAAACTATTCATTGAGTTTTGAGACGGAAAGGAACGCGTGTTCTGGGGAAAACTTCCACGTCCTCTAGGAGCTTGTTGAACACCTCGACCTCTTGCGCCAGAAGCACCATTGGTACGCTGTAACAAAATAGGACAACTATACTTGAAATGACCCTCTTCTTTACAATATGAACACTGATTGGGACCTACAGGAACACGTGGTTGAGAAAACTCGAACCTTTGCGAGTTTCTCTGGAACTGTTGAGGTTGCTGATAGTTACTCTGACCACCACGTGGCGGATACGCCTGTTGTAAAAGAACCTTCGTTTTTAATTCTTTAGTTTTCTTGTCTGCTCTATCCTTCTCATCTTTATCCCTATTTTCGTAGTACTGTGCAGTAGCCAATATTTGTGCTGAAGAGGAAACGGCCCAAGAACTCTCTGAATCCTTCAATTTCTTACACAGCTCGGCAAGCAAATTGTGCACAAACTTGTTGACGAACAACCGTTGACCACCTTCTGTACTCATATCTTGACCACTGTGGTCGATAAACGTTTCCTCAAACCTGGTGAAGAAATCAAACACTGTTTCATCTTTCTTCTGCTTACACGCAGACAATTTATCCCAATTCACACGCATCGCAGGCATTAAAGTCTTCATGTAAGTAATGATCCTAGCAGGCAGTTCTGCTACCAAAGGCTCAGGCTTGGCACCACCAACTTGTCTATCATTTGCAGCACTAATATTAGCCCATGAGTCACCTAACTCTTGCGCATGATCTGTATGGCGAATCAATCCCCACAAAGGCTGTGGAACAACATTCCCAAATAACATGCCTATGTCGGATAAATTCATAATGCATGAGTCTGCAGTCTGTGATAATTCCTTATAATACCCTGCAGGGTTTTTACGGGGATCAGGCAAAGTCTGCTTAAGGGCTAAAACTTCAGCTCGCTTCCACGGAACATGTACCCAAACGCGCTGAAAATTAGCTGGGACAGCATCAATTTGATTAGCAACATCAGCCGCAACGGCGTCCTTCCATACCGGAGGGACTTCTCTCATTGGGTACTGTCGCACCTTTTTTTTAACAGAGGAGTCATGTTGGAACAATGACTGAGAAGGATCCTTATTCCTAAAGGACAACAACGTCGCAACTGCTTTCTCAACATCTGGACCCACAATCGTGCCTTTTTCAAACTCAAACCGTACACAACACAAATCAGGCGGATTTGTTTCCAAACCATTATCCTCCAATTCCTCACAAAGGAAAACACACATTTTCTCAAAAACGTATCTTTGTTTCGGTGCTCCCCATTGACGGAAGACATCCATAACAGACTCTACATCGTATCTTAAAGGGTAAACAACCCATTTACGCGCCATACGGTCAAACATTTCTCTCTCTTGAGAATTAGGCAGTTGACTACGCGACTGTTTACGCTCCGTATCTGGGGTCACACCAGACGACCCAAAGAGAGGAAATATAAGGCTGGCAACAGTATCTGTCATTCTCTGTCGGACAGAAGGAGAAGTTGATGAAAGAACAGGAGGAAAAACAGAGGGAGGCAAGGCAGACGCAGAAGCAGACGCAGAGGCAGTATCAGGAAGAACACCAGAAGAGGCAGTCGATGTAGTACATAAAGTCGTAGTAGGTACAGATGGAGCAGGTAGCGAAGTCGGCGGCCCTTGAAGGGGCTGCGCCATAGTAATAGGAGCCACCTGAAGAGGAGCTGGCGGCTGTGGAAGAACCTGAGGCACAATAACCGGAGGTTGCACAACTAAAGGTTGCGGAGGTGCTGTAGCATTCTGCGCATAAGGGGGTGGCGAACTCAACAAGTGTGACATTAAAGGATCTTTCTCAAGTTCTTTTGCTGCATCTTGCTGAAGAAGCGGAAAAACTGGATAACATTTATCGGTCACCATTTTACGTTGCCTGTGCAACTGCTCATTCATCTGTTCTTCTTCATCATCTTTAACCTGTATGGCAGCTTGCATTATCGAGATACCCTCTTCCCTCTTATTTCTCTTTGCTAATTTAATTTCCTTCTGTTTGGCTTCCTTACGCCATAGGCGGAAAGAGTCAAACATCGCCGGCCGGGCTTTCTTCTTGAAAAGTTTAACCTCCAGATTATTCAGAATCTCTGTGTTAAAACTACCATATTGGGGCCATTTTAAAACACCATCTTTCCTGGTGTATCGGATCCATACTTCATTATATGTGAGGGGGCCTATGCCATGTTTCACATATAGTTCATAGGTTGGAGTTCCAATCGGAGGAACCGGACACGAGTCCTCCAATCGGGAATCCCTATTATAACCAAGACAAAACAAATTTCCATGTCTGCTAAGACCAGGCGTCTTCGTCTCTAGTCTAGCTTCAAACTTCAAAGGATTATCGAATACGATAGTCTCGTGAATACACGAATCCCTCGGCTTTGGTACTTGCAAGTTCCAAATCAAAGATCCCAAGGGGATACCAAACTAAGAACCAAACTAAGGACTGGGAGACGCTCCACTTATACTTAACTGAGGTATCAATGACGTCACCAGAAGACTCGTTTATCGTTTCGCTCTACCAAATCATCAAGGGTCCAAAACAGGGCGATAGTCAGGGCAGCAGTCCTTCGTAGCCGTCGGGAAGCGGGGAACCTCGCAGCAAAGACTTTCGGACTACATCGACATACAGGGGTCGATGAAGTGGCGGCCTCCCTCCAGAATTTTCACACGAAGCTCCTCACGAACCTCTGGCTTGGACTGGTACCGCTGAAATCGCCCCACGTTGGGCGCCAACTGAAGTACTGGGTTTTTCAGAACCCAGTGGTGCCAGGGAACACACCCTAAGACTTCGAGTCCTTCCTGTTTCAGACTACAGAAACACAGAGTCTTCTTGGTGAAGTCAAAGATCTTGTTTATTGGCTGCAGCCAGTAACAGGTATCCTAGAAGTACAACACAGTGTATATTCTCAGGAGACTGCTCCTCTTGCAAAGCTAACCTTCTCTTTTATACAAAATATTATGCTTTGGGCAAACATTCCTTATTTTACAGTTGACCATACACATATTTTCACTACAAAGAAATAGCAGGGTTATGATGACAAGCCAATATTTCAGTTTGTGCAGCCCTCAATCTATTACCCGGCAAGGCTCAGTACTTTCATCAGATATCAACGGACCCCCAATATAAACAGGCACCTCCTCCTTGTAAAGCAAGTCATAAAGAAAGAAACAGGGACAGGTGTGTGTAAGATTAGGCATGGTTTGTGTGTGATGAAAGGTTTTATGATGTGTTGTGCCTTGATACTAATCTCATTCGGCCACTGGGAAAGAAACTGGCCGAACAGGTTTGGCTTCAGGCAGTGGAGTCAGCTTGCCCAGGTCACAGAGGAGTCAGCAAAGATGTACGTGTCCTTCAGACTCGTTTTCAGCATTAGACATTGGCCTATGTGAGGGCAATCACAAAATGGCTGTCGTTTAAATGGAACACGGGGGTTCAGGACGGAAACTCTGATATTCGGGTGATTTGGTTACCCGACTATGAATACAATGCTTGTGCATACTATTCTAATCATTCTCGGTCTGCTGATACCAAAATCGTTGTGATACGACGATGTTTATAACATGGGTCCAGAATTTTCAGTACAACACACCTCCCCACTCTAATTACCCCCATCACCTGTTTAGCAGCCAGCATCCACCCGTTTTTTTCTCACTCACCACCATGTCACCCCAGAAAAATCCCCATTTCACAGATGACGAGTTAAGAGTCATGGTGGATGAAATCATTAGAATAGAGCCTCAATTATTTGGAGCTCAAGTCCAGAGAACTACTATCCCTAGGAAAATGTAAATATTGCAAAGGATCGTCGACAGAGTGAATTCTGTAGGCAGCTCTCCACGCACAAGGGACGACACAAGGAAGAGGTGGAATGACCTCAGGGGCAAGGTCCATTCCAGGGCATCCAGGCACCAGTTTGCGGTCATGAAGACTGGCGGTCCTTCACCTCCTCTCTCACAGCTCACATCATGGGAGGAGAAGGTCTTGGCCATTCTGCATCCCGAGGGCTTGAAAGAATACCTGGGGGAGTCAGTTAAGTCACAACAATAAAAATGGCACACAAATGTATTGTCTTGTATGCTCACCATTGCCCACCTTCACTGTCAAACCCACTTACCCGTCCAGTCACCACTATCCAAAGACCACTGCACTACCATTACCAAAACCAGAACAATGTACCACACTCAAAAATACCTTGTCCTGCAATTCCCTCATGAACAGTACTCACCTGAAAAGAGGACAGCTGTACAGTGTATGGGAGTGGGTCCGGCACTGACAGGAATGCAAAGGCCGGGGGCAATACTAGTGCCACCCCCAAAGCCAACACAGTGTACTTTGATACAAAACACCCTTCTTCCTCTACTCATTCATTGAGCTGTACTCACCTGACAGGAGGACAACTCCACAGGTTGTGTGACACAGGGAGAGAAATGGCTAGAACTCATAGGAGAATCACTTATTCTCACTCCAAGCAACAGGCCACTGTACACCTACCAAAATACCTTTTTCTGTGAATACACACATGAGGTGCACACGCCTAGGTGATTCACATTGAACAACTGCATGTAAGGCCAGGAGACTGTCTACCCAATCCAATGAAACAGCCCACTCTGCATATGTTCAAATAACTTGTTGGTATACTTGCCATGGAAGTCTACTCACCTCAGAGGACAGACAATGTGAACTGTGAGCTGTGATGTGACAAACATGACTATAAATCCCAGGAGGGCCAGGCCATGCAACCCCATACACCTGGCCAGTGTCCATATGACATTGTGGCATTGCCCGTGAACCCACTAATTAAGTTGACACAGCTGGGATGGACAAGGGTACAGGTCATGGTACACCCTTTGATGTGGTCACACACCCAGATCCCTCTTGAGATGCTATGCCAAGATTAAGATAGTGTAGACAGGAAGGACAGCTCACAAATGTCTAGAAAGCACATCTAAGACAGATCTAAGGCCCCAATATGGGCCATCTGTATGGCATTGACACTAGTCACATCCACAATGCACTGACCACAGGATGTCAGCTATCACTTTTTATCTGAGGTTCTGTCAATGCCTGCATGACAGAAAACTAGGTTTCAAGATGACTCAAACAACATCCTGCCCAGCCACTATTCTGCCTGCACTGCTGGCAAGATATGAGTCCATTACCATCCCTCCAACAGCTAATAATTCCAGACAGTCTGAGGCTAGGTCACTGAACTGGAATTGGTATGTGACTCCAATGCCAGGTTATTCCAAAAGAGAAGAGGTGTAGCTGTCACATAAGGGAAATCAGCAAATCCAATGTGAACATGGCCCTATCCCAATGTCACTGTCAACTATTGGAGGCAGATGTCACAATACAACCACTAACAGTGTCTCCCTCACGTCAACAGGTCGAGCTGCCACTGCAACTACCAACACCACTGAGGAGACTGCCACTACCCCAATGGATGAAGCCCTCAATGAGGACACCACTTCTGGACTGATGGATGTTGAGGACGGCCCTGGCACATCGGGGTAACCTGGTCAGACAACAATGGTTAGCCTCAGCCTGACCACATCGACTCCTCCCAGCCCCTGGCCTCTACATCGCAGGCAGCCAGTCACCCCCAAACCAGTGTCCCCCGGACAGTCACCAACATCTTGTGCCCCCCTGTACAGGTTCCTGATCAGTCAGCCAACTCCGACAATGAAGGACCTGGAACCAGTGAAAGGGGGCAGGCTGCACCAAGGGCACAGGCACGTTGGGGTACGGTGTGGCACAGCTGCAAGAAGCTGCTGGTAATGCCCCTGACCAGGATACCATCAGCCAGGTCTTGGGAGCCTACCAACCTTCTCAAGGCATGATGGGCCAGGTACTAACCAAACTCAGGGAAATCAAGGAGCTACAGAGGGATTTCCATCAGGAAGTGCATGAACAGTGGGAGATCCACAATACCAACATGGCCTCAACATTATCCTGAGGAGGCATCAACAACATCCCACTCCTTCCTTTGGTGCATCTAGACTAGGCCCTTCATCGGTGCCAGTCAGTATAAGGGAGGCCCTGCCAGGGGAAGAAACTGCCTCAGACACCCCTGCCTCTATAGTTACTGAGCCCCGCTTGCAAGCCGGGACGACCAGCAAAGCATGCAGGATGGCAAGACACCAACCACTGCCAGTAAGTGACCACTCCTTTGTGTGCCACAGATTCACTCTGTTGACTGTTCCTTAAACACTTATCCCTTCACCTTACTTCTTATTTTGTATTCCAGTATCACTATTGATTTCTGTGATAATGTAAATAAAGACACCCATCACTAAAACGCTGCCTACTACCTTTCCTTTTTTACTGTCTGAAATGTTGAATGCTAATCACATGTAAAGAACGTGAGTAAGGCATAAGAAGGTAATGGATGGAGGGGGATGTCTCAGGTAGTGTCATGCTGAGGCTGACTAGTAACACAATGTCACAAGTGTATGGTCACACCAAAAGTTTTATTATGAAGCACTGCACATAGGCTGTTAAACATTTCTGGACAGACATAGCCAAGAACGTCTTAGCCATTATGAGTCAGGCCAGATATCCCAAATGTCCCATCCCCCAGACCACACAAGTCTGGGGGATGGAAAGGGCTTCGTCAGACCTTGTCCCATAAGTGAGGCTAACAGAATGTGGGATTTTGTCACCAGTTTGACCCTTATCACATACCAAAACCAGGTCTGCCAACTTAACATACGCCATGGCACAGACAGAGGGTAATACAACATACCTTGAACCCAGGTACTTCCCATTACAATGGGCAAGCATCTGGTGGAATGTCACAAACCTGTGCCAGTGGTGTGGCACAGACACACTGGCCTGCCTGCAATGAGGAAACATTGTCAGCCACTAACAGATCATACAGGATCACTGTGAAGGTAGAAGGCATGGTTTGCACAGGATGATATGTTACAAGTCCGCATGATCACACACATGAGAACATTGGACCAACACACCACAGCTAACAAGTCTATTGTGTATCTCAGATTCCTGCCCACCCACTGTCCAGGCAGCTTGGGCATAGGGCTCATACACCCAAAATCTGGGACCAACAATACCTGGATCTATCAATGTCCACTTCACATGCCAAACCAGCAACAGCTACCTGCCAATTACGAAACTCTGAAATGCCCACATAAGGATGACATGGCGAAGGCAGCTGGAAGAAAGAATGATATACAAGGAGTTTAGGCAGGTAAAGGCATACATATGGCCCAAACCTCATTTAAAACTTCAGTTGATCTACTGACTGATCCAAACAAAGAAGATAACAAGAGTCACATTTTCAAGTCTGACTTAGCCAGCAAACCTTGGCTGTTTGATGCATAGTATGAGATGCCCTGTCTTTTGAAAACTGAGATACCCTTCTCAACACATCCTGAACCCTACAGTTCCCCATACAGTCACAGTAATCACTTAAAATCACATACTTACACTCAAGTGAAGTGATGATTGATGAGATCTGCTCCCATGTCTCCACCTTCATCCTCATCACTGTCATCCTCACTTGGAATTTCAGGAGGCTCATCTGGTGGCACTGCTAGCTCCCCCTCATCTGGAGTAAATGGGATACTTCTCCTCAGGGCAATGTTGTGGGGCATGCAGCAGGCCACAGTGGTCTTACTAACTTTTCCGGGTGAGTAGAGGAGGGCTCCACCTGTCTTGTCAATGCTACGAAATCTGGCTTTTATAAGTCCAAAAGCCCACTCCACGACACACCGTGTCCTTCCATGAGCCTCATTAAAGGGTACTTCCCCTGGAGCAGTGTCAACAACCATGGAGTGTTTGGGTATGCGGAGTTCCCTGTAAGGGAATGTGACATATGTGCAACCATGAGTACTAAGCGTTGTCTCACTAGCATCAGAAATAGCATACAATCACACATGACATATGTGACTTATCATTCAGCCAGGCCCTCTCTTGGTATAATTGTGTCATCAGCTGTGGAATAGTGCTGTTTCGCATCATGAAGGCATCATGGACTGAACCGGGATTATGGGTACAGACCTGGGAAATGTAGTGGTCCGCCAAACAAACAACTTGGACATTGATGGAATGGAAGTTCTTCCTGTTCGCATAGACTTGTTCATTGCCTTGAGGTAGAACTGAGGCAACATGTGTACCATCAATGGCTCCCACTACATGTGAGATGTGTGCCAAACCATAGAAGTCAGCCTTCACATGTGCCAAATCCTCACGTTGAGGAAACCGGATGGAGCTGTCCAGGTGTTTCAACATTGCTGAGAGTACATCCTTCAAGACCAGACTGAGCATGGGCTGGGCCATCCCACTAGATAGGGGCAGTGTATTTTGGAAGGACCCTGTGGCCAGGAAGTGCAACACTGCCGTGACCTGAGTGATGGGTGGTACGCTATTTAGATGACTGATGGCTGGCATCAGATCTGGCTCCAACTGATGACAAAGATCCACGACTGTCTGCCTATCCAGGCAATAGATCTGGATGATATGTCTGTCCTCTGTGGCCTGAAGATCTGCCAGTGGACAGTACACAGGTGGTTGTCAGATAACTCCACTACCAGGTTAACTCTGTGGGACAAAAGTAGAGTATAGTCGTCATTTAATGTGTCCCTTGCAAGATAAATAATACATGTAATTTAAGAACAGTGAATTGGCATGTGAATAGCAGAGGACATGATACACAGTACACATCACCACTCACAATTACACATAAGTGACACGTTTCCTCATTGCTTTTCCACATATGTGTACACATCTTCTATTTGGACAGGAACACTATGTGCATGTAACTTGCCACTCGGACTGTGATTCAATGCCTCAAATCCTAAATTGCCCGTAGGGGAGTGGGTGGGGACTAGTCCCTTAATTATGTTGTCATGTGTGCTTGACGTTATTCCAATATGATTACAAAATTGAATGACCTGTATGACAGGACGAGGCCAGCACTCATGAATCACCTGAAAAACACATTCGGAATTGTGACACATCAAAAATGGCAACTAATAGCATTGTATGCCTCTAAAATAGCGGGTGCCTGACCTACTCCACTGGAAGTTGTCATGGCGGTAGATGGATGCTACAGCGGAGGACACAGCCATAGGCACATTGCTCCCTGTGGGGGCCTTAGGCCAATGGCTGTGGCCCAATCAATTGGTGAGTCAATGGGTATGTTTCTGTGTCAAGTGACAGGTATTGAGTCCTGAGACAATGTGGTGAGTGTGTTTTGAGTGTTCCCTGACCCAACTTGTGTTGGATGCACATGATTAGGTGAGGGGTCATAACAGTCATCCCCAGACAACTCCTGCCAGAAGATAATATCAATGAGTGGTCACATGTGATTGCATGACAGAAAAAGGGGTGAATGCATGTTGTATGTGTTGGTTGGTTGTAAGTTGAGCTCTGTATATGCTGGCCCAGTAACCTCAGGCCACATCTGGCCTTATTGGACTGTTGTCTGGAAGCCAGGTAATGACTCACTATGCCCCTCAGCTCTGCACATAGACACCACATGGCAATTGGCTGTATGCTACATGATGTACTGCTATGCATGTAAGTGTTGGAATGCTGTTTAATGTACGTCTGCCTGCTCAGCCTGCAGAGACCAGGGCCTGTATATTGTTTCTCACAGTAGCAGTTGAAATCTGGGCTGGTATGGATTCCCTTTTGCTATGCAAGTGTGACACTGTGCCCACACCCAGTATCCCTGCACAGCATTTATGATGCCAAATCATGTCTCAGTGCCAATGTTCAGCTTCTCGAGCCTCTTTCCACTGATTAGAATGGAAATGGTATTAGGAACAGGCTGGTGATCTGGTTGGGATAAGGCTCCTTGGGAGGCCCGTTCCAAGGACTCGGATAAACAAAATGAGATCCTGGTCCGTCATTTAGGACCTACCCTCCGGAACGGCGTCCCGCACATGTGCGACCTGACTTTGACTTAGCCAGTTTACTTTAATGTAAGTGACCGGTATATATTTTTCTACCCTTATATTGAGATTTTTTCTTGATTTGGAGAAGAATTTGATTAATGTCTTTAGTTATTGGTCCTGATGAAGCGTCATTGGATCCGTGAGGACCGCACGACACAAAACATGTCGACCCTGGTTTAGGGGTAGTATTATAATTATAGTCCCCCGTAGTTTGTTGCTCTTTGAGAGTAATTGAGCATCAACACTCAATTTATTACTTTCCTTGTGGTTTTAATCTTGATCTTCATCCTAGTGTATTGATTAAAATTATGAGATATTTTGCGATGAATAACCAATTTTAATATTTTGTCTGTTCTCTCCGTTCGTGTGCTGGTGCCTGAATGTAGGCATATCTGTCTGGATAGTTTGAACCCACCAGTCACTATCAGAACAGTACGGCTGAGTGCCCCCCTCGGGGAGCCCGTCAGGCGTTGCAGCGCCAGCCTGACGAGGAGCATTTCCCGATGATGATGCTAGTCATCCATTGTGATGCTTGAGGGCTCTTGCTCCTGATACCTCAGGTTTCCTAGGCCATTATTGCACATGTGAAACAGTGTACTTTTGTATGTCTTACTACTGTTGGGAGATTGTACACTGGACCATATAACCTCCCGGTCCCTTCCCCCCTTTGGATTTAGACTGTGTAGTGTTTGTCATTGTACTTATTTTTTTGTGTTGTGCCAGGTGGACATGTATGGTATTGGACTTGTCCCCCTGAAATGGCTATTGTATACATATGATGTTTATCATCTTGAGTTTTGTCATTGCAGACATGGAGTGTGTTGGGTTGTTGTAGGCCGCTTTGCATTTGAGTGCGCATGTGTTCATTTAGGGGTGTGTTCCTTGCTGCTGGTTCGTGTAGAGCTTATGTCCCCTGGAGTGGGGGTTGTAGGTGCTTTGTTGACTTGCCCTTCCCCATTGTGTAGCTGGGCATGACAATTGCTTTTGGTATTGCTTGTCCCGGAGATCCATATATAGGCCATTTCCTGTGCGCATGTGGTTTTAGGGCCCTGTTCCTCAAGATATGTGTCCCAGTGCAGCCTCCTTCCATGTATGGTCCTGATGCTCCCATCCCAGCTGTGCATGGTTTGTTGTCGTGGTGCGCTTTGTCTATTTTGTCCATTTGTCTTTCCGTGTATTGTGAATGCAATTGTGCTTTTACTGTGGTGTGATGTGTGTGTCCATTGCAAGGTTGTTTCATCGTGGTGTTGTACGTGTAGACAGTCCCTCGCCATTGTTGGGTATGAGTGTGTGTATGTTATTTGTGTGTGTGTACACGTGTATGTGTGTATGTTATTTGTGTATGTGCAGTAGTTGTATTGTTGTTACTCTATGTAAGAATGCTGTGTGGCCTTCAGTGTCCCTGTGCCTGAGCTGTGTGGCCGTGTGTAATTGTGTAGTGTTCCCGTGCAGTGTGGTTGTGCAGGCCGAAGTGTGCATATTGTGTGTGTGTATGTGTTCGTGGTGATGTAAGTTAGTGAGTGTATGTTGTATGAAACGTGTAGCTGCTGCCCGTGGCGTACCCCCATGATGGTTTTGCTGGCGCAGCATACTGCTTTTAATGCTTATTGTAACAAGTAGGTGTGTGTATTTACGGTTACTGTCGTCCATGGCTGCGTTGATTTCATTGTCTTTCGGCGGCAAGCAGGAGCAGCTGCATGGCATTTTTGTAAGGCTCCATGGCGGCTCCGGACTTGTGTAGTTGTCTGCAGATGAGTGTCTCCCTTTATTGTGTCCGTTCCCACCAGCTTCTCCATGGTGGTTGGACCGCCACGGTCACATTGGCGGCGTGCAAGTTCAGAATGGGGCTGGCGGAAACATGGGTTTCCCTGGCCTGTTGTGCTTCCGGGTGTCCATGACGGTCTGTGCTGCCTGACAGTGGCACTGGACTGCTGGCGGTCCTCTGTTTCTACGACCGCCAAACCCATAATACGGCAGTCCGCTCCACCAGGTAGTTGGCAGTCGGACCATAACCGCCAACATGGCAGTCCTCGGACCACCAAACTCGTAATCAGCCCCTCTGTCTTACTGACTAATATCACGTCAGGTGAACCTTTACTAATGCCTTCCTCTGGCAGCCGGTTTAGGCTGAGAAACACTTGCCTTGTATGTGCCTTTAGTATAATCACTGCGCTAGAGCAAGTACATGGTATTACTTTGGGGGGTGTCTAAGTATATCTTATAGCACATTCCTTGGACTGTGTGAGCATAACTACAATTGGAAACTGGAGTAAAACTCCTGTAGCAGACTCTCCTAAGTTCACTAAAAATTGCTTCCAGAAAGACCAAAGACATTATGGCTTGGCAGACAGGGTACTCTGGCAAAATGCAGCAGATGTCCCACTCGCCATTATGTGAAGTATGCCCTTAAAATATGGCAAATGGAACATCTGCCACATTTTGCTGGAAGATGAAAATGGCAAGCCCATTCGAGTATGACGAATACATACCTTTTTACTGTGGTCAGTAAAGCTACAGTAGCTAAGTTCAACTCAGGAAGAAAAATTGTCTTGGGTTACGGTACTCTGTTTGAGAACTATAAGAGAGAGTTTCAAAATTAGATGGAACAATTTAAAAGGCTGCATAGGTAGCCCAGAGTTGGCCCATGAAAAATATATAATTATGGACAGCGATTTAAAGGTTCATAGAAACTGATCATCTGATCACTGCACTTCAGTTAGTATCCGAGAGCTTCACATTTGTGTACTGACTTGCATGATATGTTTGAAATATCTCGTCATTTTTGTCAGCCCTACATATGCACATATAACTAGGTATACAGTTGGGCATGTTTACTTCTGCTAATTGACTCCAGATTAGGGTGGGAGAAGTGCTCTGAAAGAAACTGGGTTGATGTTTGAGGGAGGTGAGCTCTTCTCAACCAGCAGCCACACTCTTTGTCAGGGTGAACTACATTAAGCCACTAAATTAACCTGTGCTTAACCCTCAAGTAGCTTGCCAAAAAAGACTAGAAGCAATGTTTAAGTATTGTGCAGCACTTCAGCAGCAATTAAGTGAAAATGCAGAACAAGAAAAATCTCACACTAATTTAGGAAAATTTGAATACATTTGAATAAGTTATTTGACTCCAAATCACCAAAAATCGAGTCAGTAGAACTGGAGATATACAAGTTCAAAGGTCTAAGGTAAGTCTTGGACCCAAAAGCACAATGCGCCACTTGCGGTTATCTGGTCATGCAAGACTGGATGAATTTCACAAGTTCAGGTCAACCGTGAAGGAGCACGGGAAGGGTACAGGAACTAGTTTAGTCTTGCTGAAAAAGTTACCTTCTCAAAGTCCAGCACGCAGAGTCCAGTTTGCAGGGATGAAGCTGTGAGGAGCCGGAAAAGTGTTGCAGATGGACTTTGCTGTAACATGAAGAGCAAGCTTGGCATTGCAGACAGTCATTGCTGTAGTGCCGAGATCCTGTCCAGCGTCGCAAACAGTCTCTGCTGGAGCTTTGCATTGGTGGTCACCGCAGGCTGTCAATGCTGTAGTGTGAAGTGCAGATCTCGCACTGGCAGTTTTCTCTGTCGGTCGCTGTCGCATGATGAGTTGGGTTCACCAGAGCTTTGTGTTGGTGGTCGGTACAGACGGCAGGATCTTTGAGCGAACAAGTCCATTCGTTGTCGTGTGGAGCCCAAAACTTCAGGGTTTCTCCTTTTCCTCAAGGAGGCGCTCAACTGATGTCAAACCAAGGGTCCAGGACCTGGGAGGCACCTTTTGGGGATCAGAAACTCACTCAAATTAAGGCGAGCTGGGCTCAGACAGGCTCAGTGCAGCAGGTCAGCTGGGCAGTTTCATGGAGTCCTCTGGAGATCGTTATGTCCATGTAGCTCAGAACAAAAGGCTATTAAACTGGCCTTTGGAGTCACTCGGGTAGCCAGTGATGGAGGGAGCAGGTCAAGTATTCCTTCTTAGACAGCAGGACAGGCCTCATGCAGTAGGGTCCTCCTGTGGCAGCAGGGCAGTCCTTCAGTACTATCCACGTGTCCAGGAGTGTATTGAGGAGTAGGTCTGATAGTCCCAGTTTTATTACCTGGTGCCAGCTTTGAAGTGGAAGAAACTTCAGGAGTTTTCCTCCCACAGAAATGTCTGGAATTTCCTACCTCCCTGCCCTGATCCCAGGATTTCTTGTTGTGCAATAGGCTAGTGTAGAGTGATTTGTGTCTGGCTGAGGCAGTGAATTTGAAGTTTAAGTTTGGCAGGTGACACCTCTGCCACTCCCATCAAGTCAGGATGGTCCTCCCTCCAACAACCAGTACTGTTGCGTGGCTGCAGGCACCAAATGATTTCGAAAAGAAAATGACTCCATTTAAAAAAATGTCATTTCAAGAATTGTGATTACCATTAAAACATGATTTTAAATTGCAATTCCTTAGACACCAAATATGACTTTTCAACCTACTCCCAAACAAGAGATATCACTTCATAAATTTAATGAGGTAACCATATGTTATCCTATTGGAGAGGTAGGCCTCACATTAATGAAAAACGAGTTTGGGAGTATTTCTCTAACAGATCATGTAAAACTCAAAGGTGCATGTCCAGTTTTTTTTAAATACCCAGCAGGTCACCTACATATACTAAAAAGTGAGGTTTGGGCCTGGCAAGGGGTTTATTTTGCCAAGTTGAGGTGGCAATTTAAAACTGCATGCAGGCTGCAATGGCAATCTTGAAACATTTTTTATGGATCTACTTTAGTGGGTTGCACAATGACTGTTGCAGGCCCACTAGTGGCATTTAACTCACCAGCCCTGGGCATACTGTATACTACTTTACCAGGTGTCACAACCCCCTCTTGCGCCCTCTGTACAGTGTCTCTGGCGCACAGGGCTCATGTTGTATTTCCACTGTGGCACTTTATGGCCTCCTTTAATACCTGGATAAACACCCCTTATGCTCTGTGGTCCCACTACACCTAAACCCTTGGCAGCCTCATTCCTAGCGCACACGAACCCATTTAAACATTCTGGTACTATCGTACAATTCGTTTTTCGGTTTGCACACTTGCAAGTATAGACATATGTTTTCTGTTCATTAGTTCCAACAGCCATGACCTATTTACTCCACCTGCTAAGGTTAATTGATTCCACCTGCTTCAGTTTGTTGGTTCCAATTGCCATGACCTATTGACTCCATCTGCTAATGTTGTTTCCACCTATGTGCATTAAAGGTCAAAACCATTAGGCTGACAGTTGTTCTCTCCCAGGGCCTGTTGGAACCATCTGCTGTGTGAGCCACATGCCTTTCTGGAGTCAAACACCCATAGAGTACTTAAACCGCACCCGAAACTCAAGTGAGTGCTTGGCCTTGTTCCTGTCCTGAGCAAGCATCATCCCTGCACTCACCTCCTGAGTCGACCAGATTCTTCCAGCGCTTTAGTCTTCCTCAACCCAAGCCTCTCTCCAACTTCTATGATCCTGACACTGTCTTCTCTTTTGTCATTTTCGCTTCCAGTGTGGTGATTCCTCTTCTGCTCCCTGCACTACTACTAGAAAGACTTCCTCTGGATTCCAGTTTTAAGTAGGAGAGAAAAGGCTAAGTACTTGATCACAGGTTACTGCACACCCATCCTTAGATTATGCCTAAGACTACCAATAAAACTGAATCGAGAAAGCTTGGTTTCTGTAAACACTACCTTTGTTTTAACAACTTTAGCGCTCTGAACTCATTTACAGAGTGGGCGCTCCAGACTTGTATTATATCAGAACTGAAATCTGCCCACCAGTAATTCTTGACAAATTGTTGTAATAAGAATGAGAGAGGGCTTATTAGAGCGCGCTATACATTTATACAACCTTGTACAGAGAACTGAATGTAAAATGATTCTTGGAAGTGCCAGAACCTTTAGCCTTAAATCTTGATTTGTACCTGCTCTCATGAAGTGCTTGTGGTGAAGCCTGTAAATGTGCAATATTGTGAATAGCTAAGTAATCTTTATATGCTGAGAACTGTTGGTAAACTATTTTCTTCTTATTTCAAGTGCACTACATCCGCACCAACAATAAAAGGTCCAGGGAGTGTTGAACCTCTTACTCATTTTCGCAAGGCAGCGGAGCAGGACTTTTCTTATTTTGTCCCAACCCCCATTCCTTCAAGGGCAGTGTATGATTTAAGGGGTTAGGGTTCCTTGATCGTAGGCTGCCCTCTGGGAGGATAAGAGGTCCAGCATTGTGTCCACGGTCCGAACTAGGTAAGTATTTGACACTAGGAACTAAATATGCTAATCTGGTATAATCCAATTTCATCATGTTTTAAGGAGTGAGCACAAGCACCTTAGTACTGGTTAGGAATGGTAAAGTGCACAGAGTCTTAAGGCCAACAAAAATAAATTCAGCAATATAGCAGGGGAGTAGGTAAAACGTTTGGGTACTACCACCCAAGGGTGTCAGGTCTAACATTTGTCCCTCGCCCTGCTGAAAATATGGAGAACTATACACCCTCCTGGAAGTTTTCTTCATAAAAGACAAAGGAACCTGGAAAGACCATCAGCATTGGGGTGGTTTGTCTCAGGGCAGTGCTCCATTATACAGTTCATTCCCTGTAGGGAGATGGACAATCTCAACAGTTTGGGATTCTCACCCCTTATTTGCATGAGCCACCTAGGGGTCTGTGGTCTGTCTGAACCCAGATGTGAGTCCCAAATAAGTATGGTCACAACTTCGATAGTGCCTAGACCACTTCAAAGGTTTCCTTTTTTATGGCCTCCACCTCTTTTTCCTGAGTAGTTCCCCCATTCTGATGAAGACTATAGCTCTGTCTTCCAAACCAGGATGATCTGAATTTTAGGTTGGATGGGCTGCATCTTGAACCTTACCAACTTGGTGACCCAGGTAGACCACAGAACCCTGCCCTACACTGCTGGGCACTTACTGGCCTTGATTTTCAGGCCTGCCTGCTGCAGACCACAAGAAGGCGGGACTGAAGTTCTTCAGCCCAGCCAGGACCCATTTGACCAACCTCTGTAAGGTGACAGGGGTATTGTTTATCCCAAAGGACATCACCCTGAACTGGAAGTGTACCTCTGGAGTGAAAAATGCAGACCTCTCCTTGGTCCCTTCAGTTAAGGCAACCAGCCAGTACCTGATGTAAAATCGAAGGTACTCAGGAAATGGCAGCTCCCAACTGATCAATGAGTTTATCGGCTAGCAGATTAGAATATGCATTAATTTTGATGGCTGAACGGAGCCCTTGATAGTCTACACAGAACTAAAATTCTTGGGTGGTACCCAGTGGGGTGGCCCTGGGTACCAGTACCACTGGGCTGGACCAAGGGCTGTTTGAGTGCCTAATCACCCATATCATCTTGGACACCTTCTTCTTGATGCTGGTCCGCACCTTGTTGGATAGCCTATAGATCCTATTCTTCACAGGCATACTGTCCTCTCTGTCAGTGTTGTGGGTATACCAGCCTAGGGGTAAGTGAGAACAGGGAGGAGAACTGCTCCTATAGATGGCTACAGTTTCTCTCTTGTTAGGAGATAAAGCGCGGGGATCGCACGCCCTCTACTGATCTAGCATGCTCTTTTTAGGAGAGGAGATCTGGGAGAGGTACAGTGTCTTCCTCCTCGCCTCCATCTGTCACCAAGCTCATAGTGACCTCAGACCTCTCAAAGAATGGCTTAAGGCAGTTAACATACAGGACCCTTAAAGAGTTCGTGGGGGTCTGGAGGTTCACCAGTTAGGTGACATCCTCCTTGTGATCTTTTACCTTATATGGGCCAGTCCACCAGTCCTACAAGGCCCAGGACTCCACTGGCTGCATCACCCACACCTTCTGACCAGGCTGAATCTCAACTGGAGTGGCCTTCTGGTCATACCAGTTTCATGACTTGATGGCTAGCAGCTATATTCTTAGTGACAGTCTTTCAGAAATGCTTCATT
Organism: Pleurodeles waltl; assembly: GCF_031143425.1. NCBI lineage: Eukaryota > Metazoa > Chordata > Amphibia > Caudata > Salamandridae > Pleurodeles > Pleurodeles waltl. The sequence goes on from NC_090442.1 coordinate 281,904,833, forward strand.
TGGGACCTTAGGGCCAACATGTAGCTGACTACATCCTGAGGGTTTTTCTGGGAAGCTTGCTCTCACCCTTATTTACAAGGCTGACAGTGTGGCAATACAGAAGCTTGAAGGGCTTGAACCCAAATCCCTTCTGAAGCACATTCCTGTAAGCAAACAACATGCACTGCAAGAGGATGTCCCACTTCCACCTCAGGGACTCTGATAGGCCTAGTCCCATCACTTTTAGGGTCTTGTTGAACCTCTCAACAAGCCTATTGATTTCAGGATCATAGTGCGTGGAAAACTTTTAGGTTAATGCACACTTGTCTCACATTGACCTAATGTACACCGACATGAAGTTGGTGCCTCGTCAGACACCACCTCCATGGGAAAACCCACTTGGGCAAAGATCCCCATCAATGACCTGCTTGCAGGGGGCACAGTCACTGTTCTCAGAGGCATGCCATCTGGGTATCTGGTGGCATGATCAACATCAAAGAGAGGGACAGGGAGAATTAAAGGTCCAGTGCAGTGGCTCCCTGGAGATTCAATAAACAATAAAGAGTGTACTGTTCCTACCAAAAAAGGGGAAACCTATATGTTTAGGAGCAAGAGCCCTCACACATCCATTCGGATGTCATGCTTCATCATCGCGGTGCTCCTCGTCAGACCACCGCTGCAATGTCTGACGGGCTCCCCGTGAGGGGGCTCTTTGCCGGAGATCTTTTATGGTTGCTTATGGTGGAATATGAGAAACTAATACCTACAGTCAGGCAATAGCTCCAGACAGGAGAGGATTAAAACTGGTTCTGTGCCCCGGAAAAATCACTCTTTAATACTCAACAGGGGTTTAAGACCAAGATTAAAAACAACAACACGAAAGTGGTATAATGAGAAGTAATGCTCAAACACTTAAAAAAATAATGGGGGACCGGGAAATTATCATGGAACCCCTAGAAACTGGTCAACATGTTTCGCGTCTAGTGGTCTTCACAGGTCCTATGATGATGCTTCAGGACCATCAAGTACAGAACTTCTCCTGTATCACAAAGGACAAAGTCCCTATTAAGGTCTATCTCAATCTAGTGAGTCAAACAGTTACTACACAGTCACTTACATTGAAGCGTACTGTCCAACCGGTCAACTAAACACACACAGGTCGCCCTGCAAAAGGTAATAAATAAAATTAAGCAACAAGGTATGCAGTTCCAGTGCAAACATGACTTGTGCTAATTTGGTGCGCACACTTGGTGAAAAACCACAATGCAAGGTGTAGAAAAAGGCTAGTGAGCTTACCATCCACAGCTATAGGAAGGGCTCCTTAGAAGGTACAGGCCTGGGACTTTCGCTACTAATTAGAAAGGAAAGAAAAAACAGGAATTCATGAAACTGCAATTAGTCAAACTACAAATCAAAGCCAAATTGTGCGTCCAAAAGTTACCCATAATCAAGGTTGGCTATGTTAATACACAATCTCAATAATGTATAAATCACAGATTTATTGTCAGCAGGTTAGATTAAACACCATTTAAAGCGCGCTCGAAATGTACTAAAAATTTTTAAAGCTGCATTGAAGGACTCGTAGCGCTGAGTGTCAAAATCATGGCTCGTTGAAGTCCCAATTGTTAATGGCACCATCAAGAGTGAAAATATGCAAATTATTCTTATATCAAGCAGTTCGCTAAAAATATGAGGAGATGCCCATTAGGAGACAGACCAAACCAGTCAGGGGCGCGTATCTGATAGCAGGGGTCGAACTACGGCCCGGTTGCCCAGTGCAAACAACATTAAAAACCTCATGAACAAAAAAAAGGAAAAGAGAATTGTCGGTGTACTCACAGCTGACGATGTCGGTCCCTGCTTTTGGCACCTACCCCAGCGTGTCTTCCTGCATGGATAGACGCTGGTGGTAGGCGGTGCCTTTTCAAGCCGGGGGAACACGATAGTGGACGCGTTTCCGTGATGCTCGTACAAATTAACAAAACAAAGAAAGTATTATTCGCCACAATAGTAGACACTGAAAATGGACACTAACTCCAGCCCTATATGGTCGCTATGATGTGGAGGGAGCTGGGCATAATAAAAAAATAGGAAAAAAATGCCCCAATTGGAGTCTGGGATTCAGCAGTACTCATAACAAAAAGTACTCGTAACAAAAAGGAGAAAAGGAAAGAAGGAAGAACATTCACAGCAGAGAATTCTCCTAAACCCTGAGTGAGGGAAAGAGATAGAAATAATTATCCAAAAAATTATCCAAAAAATGAATAATGACAGCTCTGTTGAACAGTGCTGAAAGGAGAGACCAAGAGAAGTTGGAGTCTCTCTATATGGATCACACCAGTCCAGATAGCCTTGTCTTAGCTGGTGGCATGGTCCACCAAGACTAGGATGAACCTGTTTACCAGGGCTGTCTTGGGGTCAAGAGGCCACACAATATCAAATACATTTCAAAGAGTATGCCAACAACAGGAAGGGGTGACACCTTTTGCTTTCCTCCAGTCTTCCCACTGGCTGGACAGGTATGACAGGACCATCAGAACACATCTGAGGCCATTCTCACTCAGGGGCAGTAAAACTGGATGACTGGCCTTTCAAAGGTCTTGGTCTGCCTCAGAACTCCTGTGTGGGGGTACATCATGAGCCAGTCCCAATAGGAAGGCCAAGTAGCACTGGGGGACCACCAGCACATGGGTTGCCCCAGAGGCAGGAACCTAAGTCTTGCAATACAGGAGATCACTCTCCCAGTAGATGAGATGATTGATCACCAGAGGTGTTTCTATTTGCCTAGGCCTCAGCCTGGTGCTGAACGCCTTTGAGATTGCGGCACTCCTGCTGTTGCTAGGATTCTGCCCAGAAGGGGCCTCCCTCAGCTTGCTACCCGGCCAGTTCAGGTAGGTCCCTCAGGGCATCAATGTCTTCCCCTTTAGGTTCTGGAGCATCCCCCTCAGGTTCTGCTTCCTCCATGACTGTGGTAATCTCTGGAGTGAATTTCCAGCACCCCTCTACTTGGCAGGTGCCTGGGCCATTGCTCCAGGACCTTAAGATTTTCCTCTTCAGAGGCACTGGACCATGTGGTCAGGCACACCCACTCTGGCAGACCTAGGTGACCAGAACTCCACCTCCTTCCAGATGGTGTGCTCCAACATCATGACCCAGCAGACAATCCACTGGCATGGCTGGACTTATAGCTGCCTTGTGACGTTAACGCTGGAAGATTAGCAATGGAGCCCGTCCACCTGACAATCGCGAAATGCCACAACAACTCACCTGACACGCTAGAACCTCGTCCTCCTGCCATAAAGACATTTGATCACTAGTAAACCACAGAATTCAAGCTTACACCTGAAAAAGAAGAGACAACAAAAGTGAAAGAGATATCACATGTATGCTTGCATAACACTTAAGCAACAAAGTAAAGACATCTAAAACATCAGTCGGTGTTGGATTACTGTGATGGTCTGTTGAACACTTTGCATTGTGTGCATAATCCTTAATCCAAACACAAAATCAAAGACTAACACTATTTTGTGACTAAAGCAATGAAAAGCAACTAATTATGCTGATGTACTAATGTGCAGTACTGTTTGTTTCAAGAGTAACCAAGAGTAGTAAAGCAACAGCACATCTAGATTTATTGCAAAGTGGATACAAAGCTATGATGTAATTACTGTTATATGTACTCAATCTACGCATAGTGTAAAGTATTGTAAACCCATATGTAAGACCGTGAGAGTAACATACCTTAATTTTCCTTTCTGCAGACATAGTACTAACTGTATAAGTAAACAGAGATCCTAAAACCACAGTGAGAAGTATTACCATTGATTGAGTGTACCCCTGTAGGAGAGCGTCCAGTTGTTTGCAGGTATTTATTCTGCACCTTATTAGACACACAATTGGGCTGGGGTTCAGACAATTGGTAGGAAGATCAGGGTTTCACAAGTCTCTGTTGTGTCTCTGAAAAGGTACGACAACAGCACAACAAAAGGAAATTGTGCCTACAGTATATCTCCACAACAGATTCTTCTTTCTCAGTCCCTTCTGACTTCCTTGCTGTTCTTCTCGTGAGTATCAGGTAGGGCTACGGGTTGCTGCACATCATCAACACGGGGCATGTCAGAAGTACTAAGGTAGGTCCATATCATCTCTACATGGATACCTTGTGGACTTTAAGGTAAATTCATGTCATCTAACACCCCTCCCTCCCCAATATTAACTGGGAGACCCTCCTTCTCATGCACTGCACTAGCCATTTCCAGGTCTGCCCACCAGTGGGGGACAGCTGCCTTTGTGGCAGTTGAGATCTCCCTTTGAGTGCTTGTATCTCTAACACTCAAAGCATCTAGGGGTGAAGTGATCTGAGGGCTTCTTCCCTTTGAACCTTTCCTTCTTCTGGTCAGGATTCAGTTGGGAATCATTCCCTTGGAAACTCTTTTGGGAGTTTTTTGCTAAGTAATTTTGTTTAACTTTTGCCCCCCCCCTTTTTTCTGGTGGGGACCCTGTCCGGCCTTTGGGTGATCCCCCGACACACTGTTGTAGACGCTGATGCTGAGCCAGTGGTCCCTCTCTGTGGCAAGCTTGCTAGGGCTAGTGAGCTTGCTGCCTATCAGGTGTTGGGGTTGCTCTGGAAAACAATGATTTTAGCATGTGCTTTCTGGAAACAAAAATTGTACAGCTTCTCCTACTTCACTATTCATCCAACCATCCAAAGCCTTTCTGAAATACTCTTCACAAGACCCGTGGAGCAGTTTCTGGCTGTCCCTGAACTTCAGCTTATATTTTCAGTGAGTCCATACTTTTGGAAAAGGCCCCCTTTTTTGGGGAGGTATTTCATCCTGTCACCCTTCCCTAGGGCCAGCAAAAATCACTCCCCTCTGTATGTATGTGCCTCTCTTAGGGACCCTTCACATTTCTACGGCTACGTTGTAGGTGTCAAGATGCCAGGCCACGCACCTTAGCAAAGGTGGAGGTCGATAAAGAAATAAATAGGCTACTTGTCCTCATGTAGGTAAAATGGCCACACATGAGTTTTTATGACAGTATGTTGACAATAACCTCCGAGCTAAGTGGGGTTGGGACAAGAGAAAGGGAGAGAGACAAAACCTTTGGTGTCAATTGAGTGGACCACTTTAAAATGTACCTTAACACCTTTCCTGTATTTCTATGGAGCCCCTTAGAACTGCTGCTCAACTGGACAATTCCTTATAGAGGAGTGAATGGAAATTATAAGAGATTCATATAGTACAAATTGTTTCTTACCAACCATGTGTCATTACAGCAGATTGTTACCTTGCTCCTCTGGTCATGAGAAGAACCCTACCTTCCTTTTTCATCTTCACAAGGCTACACCTTTGCAAATATACTTTTCCCCACTGTTAGACTTGACATCCTTGGCGTGGTATCTCCTGACCTTTTGCCTTCTGACCGCCTGTTTTTGTGACTTCATTTTTACTGGCTATCGGACTCTGGGTACTTTACCACTGTTCACCAGTGCTAAAGTGCATGTGCTCTTTCTCTAAAACATGAAAACATTGGTTTACCCACAATTGGCTTATTTAATGTACTTTTAAGTTCTTAGTAAAGTGCACCACCTGAGCCCAGGGCCTACAAATGAAATGATCATAGCGAGCTTGCAGCACTGATTGTGCCACTCACTGCAATAGCTGTTCAAACATGGCTCAGGCCTGTCATTGCAGAACCTGGGTTTGTAATTTTAAACTGCCAAGTTAACCCTCTTGTTATGCCCAAACCTTCCTTTATAATACACATGTCACCCACAAGGTAGGCCAAAGGTTAACATTGGGATTACTGTATTGCATGTTATAAGTGTAATTTCCAATTGGGAAGAGATAGGACCCCAAGTTTGGTGTCTCTGAAATCACAATTTAAAATCACAATTTCTGGTGAAATTGGATTTTAAATTGTAATTTTGAAAGTAGCACTTTTAGAAAGTTGGCATTTTCTTACTTTAAATCATCCAGGGCCTGTTTCTGGATGCACATCTGGGTGGGTGACTGGGCTCTTGTGCATTCCCTTCAGACAGCCACACACAAAGGGAGTATAGGTATGACTGATGGGCCATCAACATCTTGATGGCCCATCCTAGAAGAGGATGGGAGAGAGGAGCTGACACACCTGAATGGGCTGAGTTCTGAGCCCACAAAAACAGCTGAATAACCCCCTGTTGAGTGTCTGGAGTAAGGGAAGGGACTCTACGTCTCACCCACTTCAAAGGCACCACTGGTATAAGAACTGGACTTCTGATCCCACCACTGGATCTGAGGACATTCTGCCAGGAAGAAGAACTGCTGTGCTGCTGAAGGGACTGTCACTTTCCTGGATACTGCTGGACCTCTGATCTGCTGTGCCTGCCCTGCTACCCTCCTTGCCTATGAGTGAGAAGGACTAGACCCTGCATTTCTACATCCCTAGAACCAAAGTGACTCCAAAGGCTTGCCTCCTGTTCTAAAGTCTCAGGGACATCAAAGACATCCCTTCCATCTACTTGCCTGCTGCAAGTCTTCCTCTGCCTAGTGGTGCCAACCTAGTCCAGGGCCATAGGAAGTAAGTATAAAGTGCTGTATCTAACAGAACCTGAGCATTGACATCGTTGTGCCACTGGGAACTGAAGCATCCCCTGCTACGATATTAGGATTGAAGCATCACCGCTGCTGTAGAGACCGGACAGGTGCATTGTACTCAGAACCGCTGCATCGCCTTCATAACAACCGCCTCGGAACAAACACATTGCCACCACTGCGTGGAGAAGAACAATGCACTGTCCCTCCAGCGTGGATTAACCTGACGCATAGTATTCCAAACCTGCACTCTTGGAGATGGCACATCGCACTCAGAACCGATGCATCTTCACAGTTAAGTGGAGAAAACCAGCGCACCACCCCCACTGCATGGGGATCATAAACACATCTTGTGCTGTAACAAGGATTAAGGTACTGTTGCTAAGCGGGCCCTGCATGGGTCCTGTAGCCGGCCTGCACTCCACTGTGGGCGGCCTAGATTCTTGACTTTATCTTGGTCTAGCATGACACAGATATCCCAATAGACACTTATTGCTTCTAAGAGCTACTTGCACATTTTTTCTTTAAAAATTCATATCTCATCATCCTTTTATTGGATTTTTGTCGTTTTGGTCTTGTTTTGTTTATTAAAATAATCTCTATTGTTTAACCTGGTGTAGATTATTTTTGTGTGGTGTTTTCATAGTTTTACTCTTTTAAGTGTTGCACAAATACTTTACGCATTGCCTCTTAGTTTAGGCCTGCCCTTTCTCTCCCAAGCTACTAGAGGGTGAGCACAGGTTAATTTATGATGTGTATCTGACTTACCCTGGCTAGGATTGTGGTTCCTGCTTGAACCGGGTACATACTCTGCCAACCAGAAACTCAATTTCTAAAACACAAGAGTAGCTACCTTAACAAATCAAACTGACATTAGAGACACACTATTTGCCTACAAAATATTGAGAAGAAAATGCACAAGAGATCTCCCTTCAATCCCCCCTCTCTTGGCATGTTGCATGAGTACATTGCTAACATCTAAAAAATATCCAGACTTTCAAGCTTTCACTGTATAATGTTCCTAAAGGAATTTTTCTCTTTGGAACTGTTGACACCTCATTCCTTTCACACTATTCGCAATGATAATCCTCATTAAAACAAACACAGTTTATATACAGTCACAATTTTTTATTGGAACAAATCACAAATGCAATACATAGTACCACTGATGCCAAGACAATGACATTTGTTACAGCTGTTGGAGGAACATCTGCTACATAGTGCATTCATGGTTCTCAGGTGTGCAGAAGAGCACCCAAACCTCTGTGCGTTGCAAAGGCCTACTGCTCCTCCCTGGCGTGGTGACCCGGGGAAGACAGGCAGGCAAGAGGGGAATGAGACAGAAAAGGAGCGATAATACACCACCCATATAAGTCAAAAGAGACCCCATGCTTGGAGGGTGTGCACCCCACCAGCTCAGAACAGTTCCGATGGGATATGGGTCACTAGACATTGAGTCCCAACAGTAAACAAAAAAGACATCAAGACCAAGGTGCCGGGAAATGACTTACGGAGCGGTCGGAGGGGGGAGGATAGTTCATGGTATCGCAGCAGGCACCCCTGGGGGGTAGCTTTGTGATGTCGCCTCTTGAGGGTCTATTGGTGGGCTCGATATCTATAGCACATAATTCATCGAGTTCATGACAGTGTCTTTGCTCTTTGCCAAAAAGCAGTTATTGCAGAGGACATAGGAGGATAGTGTGGGAGGATACAGATAGCTTGAACCTGTTGCTTGGAACACAAAGCTCCGGCTTCATAGACATGTCAAGATTGTGATTGGGGTAAAGAAAAGAAAGAGAGTGCCATGATGACAAAGATGAAGGAAATTAAAAGGGGCTGGAGGCAGGATGAGACAAGGACAGGGATAGTGTTAAAGGGAGGATGGGGGTGCCTAAGGAAGGGAGGGTAGCAGCCTGAGCCACAGGGAGGGGGGTATCGGCAAAGAACTCAGATAGATTGGGTTGGAGCGTGACAAAGGGAGGTGAGGGGTGAAGGAGTGTGGGTGGGACCAAGAGGAGGTAACAAGGTGGGAGGGGTTATATACAGTCATGTTACATGAGTCTTGATGCTCTAAGTCTTGTGCAACTGCGTTTTTCAAATTAGGCAAATCTTTCATCAAATACTTCTTTGATTAGTGCACTAACCTTTGATGGGTTGCGAGTAGACTGTTAGCGTGGATAGAATGCGCTGTAACAGTTCTTACTGAATAAAAGACCTGGCATCGTTGGTGTGGTTCTCCCATAACATTTTTGACTTCAACGCTCCTGTTTTACTGACTTCGTTTTTGTTGACTTTAAGACTCCGCAAATGCAAGTACTTGTGTTTTCATTTCTTTAAACATGGTAGAAGTGGCTCATGTACAATTAGCATATTTAATTTACTGTAAGTCCCTATTAAAGTTGTACCACCTGTACCCAGGGCCTGCAAATTAAATGTTACTAGTGGGCTTACAGCACTGATTATTCCACCCACTTAAGTAGCCATTTTAAACACGTTTCAAGTCTAACATAAACCTTTTGCCAGGTCCAAGACTTCTTTTTAATACATATATATCATCCCTGTTGTAGTCCCATAGCAGCTCAGAGGACAGTGTGCAGTGTATTTAAAAAGTAATAAATGCACTTTTAAGTTTTACATGTCCTGATAGTGAAAAACTCCTACATTCATTTTTCACTGCTGCAAGACCTACCTCTCTTATAGGATAACATTGGAGTTCCTTATTGCATCTAAGCTGTAACTTCCAATTGGGAGCAGGCAGGCAGGTAGGCTGAGTTTGGTGTATAAAGAACTGTACTTAAAAGCCATCTTTAACAGTAAAGCTGGGCTTTTAATCACAATTCTGAAAATGCCACTTTTAGAAAGCTGGCATTTTCTTGTCCCAACCATTTGGTGTCTGCAGCCTGATCCTGGGTCACATGACTAGGTGTAGCTAGCGAGTGGTCTTTGTATATTGCTCCTAGATAGTGAAACAAAGAGAAGATATGTGTTGGTAGGATGGAACACTCTGAGTTAATGAGGGGGAGGAGCTGTCACCTATCACACTTGCACATCACAAAGGCACTGCCTGTGCACTCTCACAAAGGGTTTGTCACTAGTCTATTGTGACCACAGACAAGCTGGGGTCAGGAAAAGGACAAAAGGGATACCTGACACTTTGAAGGGGTGGCAACTCCTAGAAGATTTCTCTACTTCAAAGTCTTCAGATATAAATATTGGACCTCAGACCCCCAACTTTTTAGTTCCTCTACTTCAAAGTAGGAACCAGGTATAAGTGTTGGACTTTGGACCCCAACTCTTCAGACTTCAACTCTTCAGTGGACTCTACAAGAAAGAAGGAAAGCGGTGTCTGCTTAAAGGACTGCCACTCTGCTGGACTGCTGCCCTGAAGGACTGCTGCCCTGGTGTGCTGACCTGCTGCCCTCTTGCCAGCGTGAGAAGGACTGGACCTGCAACTCTGAACCCAGGGCTCCAGAGTGACTACAAGGGCTAGTTGGCTGACCTCCTGATCTGATCAGATGCCTCACGGATGTAACAGGCTTCCTACAAAGATGAACCCAGCACATGGACTCTACCATCTGTGATTCCTCCCTCCCAAGTGGTGCCACCCAGTCCTAGACCCTTGGAAGTGGGTCTGAAGGTGCTCTGCCAGCCACCTGTGGACACAGTAGAACCTATGCATCTCCTCATCGGCGAAGCACATCTCCCTCAGAACCGGTGTATCGCCTCTACTGCTTGATACATCGCCCCCCGAAACCGATGCATTGCCCTGCTGCATGGATCTCCCCGAAGCAAAGACTTTGCATTGCCTGTTCTAGTCCATCAGAGCCGCTACATCCCTGTAGGGACTTCACCTTGCTCAATGCAGCCCATCGGAACTGCCTCTGTGTGACACATATCCAAGCAGGGACATTACTTCATGCTCTGCAGCTCCCCAGAACTGCGGCTGCGCAACACATTACTCCTGGACCTCACATCAACTTTGCTGAGCGACGCATCCTCAACATAGGACTCCGCATCTTTTCGCAACGAGGATTAAGGTACTGTGTTCAGTGGGCCTAAGTGAGTCCCTGTAGCCGGTCCATGCTCCATTGTGGTCAGTCTGAACTTCTGACTTTGTCCCAGTGTGATGCAGTCAGAAAACCACAGATGGCTCTTTGTGCTTTTTGATTCTATTTTCACTTAAACTTTTAAAATTGCATATCTCTGGTTCTGGTTTTTGTCACTTTGGTCTCTATTTATTCAAATGTACTCTATTTTCCTAAACTGGTAAGGGATTTTTCTTGTGTAGAGTTTTAACCTTATTACTGTTTGAAATGCTTCAGAAATACTTTACACATTGCCTCTAAGTTACGCCTGACTGCTCTGTACCAAGTTACCAAATGGTTGAGCACAGATTAATTTAGGGTTTGCTTCTGCCTCACCATAACAAAAATTGTGGTTGCTGCTGGAGAAGAATTTCACCCCCCTCAACTAGTAACCTAATTTCTCACACCGGAGTTCAGGTGCAGTCTTACTGTGCCTGTTCTTTTCCTTTACTATCTCAGGCTCGAACGTTACTGCCCTAGTGAAAGTGCTGTGAAGGATCCCAAGCTAAGAACAAATCCTCGGGTACGGTAATAGGAGCCATCATCTTGGCTGTTGGGTAAGGTAGATATTCTCTCTCTTGGAGTCAGGAAGACAAGCAAGGTGTTGCTACATAGGTTTGGTATTTAAAGAACCACATCCAATATAAGCTGCCGGTTCTGGAAATCTCACAAGATTTCAGAGAGGGAGTGGTCACTGCAAAGTTCTAGGGCCAAGAGGAGGATTTTAGGAAGGGCATAGTAAATGAAAAGGTTCTATGACCACAAAGATGATTTTCAGGAAGGGCATTGTCATGGAAGGTTCTAGGCCCAAGAGGAGGTCTTATTAAAAGCACATGAAGTTGTGACAAGGGACTGGAAGAAACAGGAAGATGCATGGGATCTCAGCCATAGAGCATGAAGTGAGCCCTCCAGAGGGCATAAGGGGAGCATGCCAAATATGCCTTGTGTAGCGTGGCAATAGACCTCAAACCACTCATCTATGTCCTCAATATAAAGCTAGGCAGCAGGTCTCTAGGTATATGGACTGTCCTTTCCTAATGATACACTGTGGTCTCATTGCCACCATTGTTACTTGAGCCTGTGCTTTGTTTGGCCTTTAATTCCTGCTCTTGTTTAATCATTTGGTGAGCCAGCAATTTTTTTCTTTCCTCCAGGGCCAGTTACTATTCTTCTAGGGACCTGTTTGCTTTTGCCTTTTCCCTTGCCAAGGTTCTCTCTGCCTCAGCCTTTTCCTCTAATAAGGCTCATTGTCTGCCTCATCCTTTCTTTCCTCTGCAGCCCTCTGGGCAGCTGTTTCCTCGATCTTCAATTTCACCATCTCCAGCTTGAACTCCCTCTCTGCTTTTCTGTCTGACAGGTCTTATAGGGACAGGCTATAGGCTGAGATGCTTTTGTAAGCCCCGGATCTGGCAATAGCCCCTCTCCTTTGTGCCCGCAAATGAAAGGTTGTCATTCCCTCTACTTCCATCACCTCCTCCAGCTGCTCCTCAAAGTCAACTTCCTTTTCCTTCTCTGTAGCCTGTAACAAGCTGGCCTCCCACCAGACCCCGAGGGCCTCTCTGCTCCTTGGAATTCATTTTTGCTGGAAGTCTCCTCTCCCTGCAGGATCCGTTGACCCACAGTGTAACTCTCCAGGTTGCTAAGCTCAAACGCTATGCATGCAGGTATGGTCACCTGTGCACAAAGTCGGGTAGAATGGGAGTAAATCTGAGAAAAGCAAAAGAGGCCAATCAAGGAGATTTTTAAAAACAGGTTGAATCTTGTATCAAATTATGTATGGGATTTTAGTGTTACAGAAAATCAGTGAATGATACTGCACAAACATAAGTACTGAATCCCACCACTGAGCACCAATTTGAGAACTTGGGGCCAGATATATTATGCATTTTTGCGATCACGAACGGTCCAATGGGCCGTTTGTGATCGCAAAAATGCATTTTGGTATGTATGAATTCCAAATTGCGACCGAATCGCAAATTGGAATTGCGACTACATATCGATTCCATCTTAGGAAGAGGCATGTCAAAGGGTGTCCCCTCCTAATACTGAATTGCAGCGGTATGTAGGAATGTTTTGTGACCCAAATACGGTCGTAAAACAGTCGCATTTTACCACCTACTTCAAGTAGGCGAAAACCCATTTGCAAACGGTAAGGGGTCCCCAAGGGACCCCTTCCTCTTTGAGAATGCATGCGAAAACTTTTTTTAAGAGCAGGCAGTGGTCCCACGGACCACTGGCTACTGTTAAAAAATGAAAAGAAAACTTTTCATTTTTCTTTTTTAAATACATCCCGTTTTCCTTTAAGGAAAACGGACTACATTTAAAAACAAAAAAAAAGATTGCTTTATTTAAAAGCAATCACAGACATGGTGGTCTGCTGAGCCCAGCAGACCACCATCCTTGCGATTATTGCCATTCACAATGTGTCACAAATTGCGACCTACCTTATTAATATTAATGAGGTAGGTCTATTTGTGAGCCATTGGGAATTGCCAAATGAAACTCCTGGAGTTTCGTTCATTCAAATAGCGATTATGTAATTGTGATTCACAGAAAATCGCAAGTAGGTAATCGCTATTTGAAAAAATGATACATCTGGCCCATGGTTTGTTGGGTAATGGGGGTGAGCCCTTTTCAAGCAGCAGACAGAATTCTTGTCAGTGTGAACCACAATAAGTCACTAAGTTTATCTGTGCTTAACCCTCTGGTATCTTGGCACACAATTAGTCATTCTTAACTTAGAGGCAATGTGTAAAGTATTTATGCAGCACACAATCAGTAATAAAGTGAAAACACAACACAAGAAACAACAAAACTACAAAAATCTAATCAGTAGAACCTGAGATGTGAAGTTTCAGAGATGTAAGAGAAGTATAGCGCCTAACAGCACAAAGCGCTACTGGCAGTTATCTGGTCATGTGAGACTGGGTGAAAGTTACACATTCATGCCGACTGTGATGAAGCACGAGCCAGGTAAAGGGACTCAGTTAGTCCCGCTGTAAAAGTTACATTCTCAAACTCAGGCTGGCACATCCTGCCAACATCTAGTCCCCCTATTGTATGGCTGTCTGGGACTAATACACAAGGGCCAACTGCCAATTGCATCTAGTCATGTGACCCACAAAACAGGGTGCAGGCACCAAATTGTAAATGTAATTGCATTTATATAGCAATTACTACCCCTGACGAGGAGTCAAAGCTTTCGGCAGGTAGCGCGCTACTCAGGAACCCAAAAGGATTAGTGGTGGATTACTATAGGGAAATATGACTATAGTTTTATAGGGAAGTATGAGTTAATTTGAGAGGAGGACATGTTAGTTGGATTGAGTAGAATAATGGAGGGATAGAAGAATCCAGAAAGTGTTAATTGGGAGCTCATAGTAGTAAGAGGAGGTTTGAGTTGAGTAAAGGAGAGATGGATGAGGGAAGAGTCTGTAGAACGGGATTAGGGAGATCAAAGTAGTAAAATTAGGTTTGGTATGAGTCAAAGGAGAGATACAAGAGGGAGAATTTAGTAGGGTTGCTTGGGAGATCATAGTAGTAAACTGAAGTTTGAGGTGATTCAGGAGGGGCAGAGGAAGGAAGAGTCTAGGAAGGGTTATTTTGCAGATCATAGTAATAGAATGGGTTTTGCGATGAGTCTGAGAGGTGAGAGAGAGGATAGATTGATAGAGGTATCACAGCCACACAATAGAGGGACTGGGTGTTGGTGGGATGTGCCACCCTGAGTTTGAGAAGGTAACTTTTACAGTGGGTTTTATAGGAGGGTAGGCCGACTGGCCTGGCTATAGGCAGGGCCCTGCAGTCAACCACTGCAGCGCACGGCCAAAGGCTGTTTGCGGCGCTCTTTATATTTATGCCTGCACATGCTTAAAAAAGCATAGAAATTCACTTAAAAAAAACAACAAAGGTTACAGGGACGTTATAGTTTGGCTCTGAATTTCCTCACATAAAACCATAGAAATTCAGCAGTTATAGTTATTGTTAACTCAAGTGACTATAACTCGCACCCTAAGGTAACTATAACTTGCGCCTACGCCATACACAGCTAATTACTCCACATATTACATCATTAATGACGTCTACAGCATCATTGATATTATTACTGCAACATTTGCAATAAAATTATTGATGAGAAAACTCTGCATGACGGTGGCGTGAATATATATATATATATATACACATATACACGTTTAACCATAAGTAATATATACATTTGTTAAGCAGGCCTAATGTATGTATATATTTTAAGATAAAAATAGTTATTCTACATGTTTGTACAAAGAAATACACATATCTAGGTATGTAGAAATAATAAACTTATAAATGTTTACATACACAGGGATATCCAGTACATTGCTGTATGAGTATGGTGGTTATGTAGGGAAGAGTGAACTTTTGAGTAGTCTTCTGAAGATAAGATAGTTATCCGTGGATCTTATATTTGGGGGTAATAGAGAAAGATGTACCACCTACTGTCTTTTTCTTGTATGGGGGTGTTTTGAGGTGAGTTGCCAAGCGGAGGTTCCTTTGTTGAATGTATTTGGTGTTTTTATTCCTGATCAAAAGTGGTCCTGTTTCATATATTGCTTTGTGGGTGATACAAAGCAGCTTAAAGGTGGATCTTCTGGCAACCAGTAACCTATGAAGGGCCCTCAAGGCAGTGGAGATGTGGACTTGTGATTTTACATGTAGGAGTCGTCTGGCAGCAGAGTTCTGAATATGTTGTAGTTTTTTCATAATAGATAGAGATGATCTATGGTAGAAGCCATTGGTGTAATCTAGTTTAGCCACTAAAAGATAGATAGTAGCATGGATCGTGTGTGGAAATCTGAGGTGGGTGGAAGATGCATTGCAGAGTTTTCATAGTGATGAAGCTTGATCTTGCAAATTTTTCCACTTGGGCATTCATTGTTAACTTGGAGTCCATGGTAATTCCAAGGTTTCTAACATCTTTAAATTCTTTAGTAGGTGATCCCAGATCGTCAGGCCAGGCGCAGAGTGTGTCATAATTGTTCCAATTGCCACATGTGAGTATTTCAGTTTTGGAAGCATTCAGTTTGAGATGACTACATGTCATTCACTGATAGATGGTTATGAGGCAACTGTAGATTTATGAGTTTTCAATGTTTTTGGGGCATTCCAGTTTAAGGGGTATATGTGTGATCTACATAGTTGTAACATGTGAGCTGAAATTACGACTTCATGTGAATGTTAAAAAGCAATGGGTGAGAAGATTAAGCCTTGAGAGACCCTTGCTTTTGGGAAGTATGGTTTGGATGAGAAAGGGAGAGTCTGAATGACATTTGTTCTGTTTTGAAGGTTGGATGTGATCCAGTCGAGAGCAGTCCTCTCTATGCTGGATTCCTAGAGTCTTTGCATTAGGGTTTCATGGTCAACTGTGTCAAAGGCAGCTGAGAGGTCCAAGAGAAGTAGTGCAGCAACATCATTGTGGTCTACTGTGTTTTTACGGTCATCCCAGATGGCAATGATGGCAGATTCTGTGCCTCTTCCTGGGCGGAATGCCGTTTGGTAGTCTAAAAGTATGGAGTTATCTTCAATGAATTGTGACATCCGGTTAAGGAAAGAAAATGCTTACTTTCTAATAGTGATATTTTCAGAACTGTGATTTATAATCCAACTTTTAATTCAAATTACAACTCCTTAGTCACTAAACATGAGATTTCTACCTACTCCCAAACAAAAGGTATCACTTATTAAATGTAATAAGGTAACCTAATGTTATTCTAAAGGAGGTAGGCATCACAGTATTTGGGACTTTTTCACTACCAGTGCATGAAAACTTAAAGGTACCTGTCCAAATACAGTACACCCTGCCCATTGGGCTGTTTAGGGCCTACCCTAGGGGTTACATACGTATTAAAAAGGGAATTTTAGGCCTGGCACGGAGTTTATTTTGGCAGTTTAAAACTGCATTCAGGCAGTCCTGAAACATGTTTAAATGGGGCTACTTTAGTTGGTGGCAAAATGAGTCCTGCAGGCCCACTAGTAGCATACAATTTAGAGGCCTTTGCCACATGTAGTCCCACTTTCCAAGAGATTCACAAGTAAATAGGATGTGCTCATCAGGTGAAAGCCAATTTTACCATGTTTTAGAGAGTGGTTTTAGCACCGGTTAGCAATGGTTAAGTACAGAGAGTCCCAAAGCCAACAGAAACTAATTCTGCAAACAGGAGGAATTGTAAGAATGTGGCTGTAGTGTATGATATGGCTTAATAGCCTTATCATACAGTCCACTCTCAAATACCATCTTGGGTCCAGTCAGGTGCATTTACTTAACCTTCAGCTCAACCCTGGGTAGCTGTGAGCAGTAAGGCTTAGCAAAGGAACAATGTGTAAAGCATTTAACAGCACCAAACAGCAAAATAAGAAAGTCACACAACACAAAAGAAACAAGACACCAATTTATAAAAATAGAGCTTATTTTTATGACTTTTTAGAGATCTTAATCAGGAAAAAACACCTGAGGGTTCTGGAAATACAGATTTTAGAAGCAATAAATTACTTTTAAATCAACTACCACCAAGCATTGGCCAGCAAAAAGTTTGGAAACTTTTGAAAAGTTTGAAACAGTTAGTTCAACAACTCCAGCCCAAGTTGGGATAACAGGTATGGCAGGACAGAGGTCTAGGAGTCCACTTTGGTCAGTTACCTGGCCACAGAGTGTTTTCAAAGCAAGACCCAAACTTTACAGGGTGACCAACATAGTCGACAATGGAGTGGTCCTGATGCTTAGGGATGCAGGCTTAGAGATGCTCAAGGATGCTCCTTATACTATGTGGTCCACGGTGTGAAGTCTGGTCGAGTCCTCAGATCTCGGCGTCCCAGGAAGTCCTCTTTGCAGGGTTCCAAGGGCTGACGATCCAGACCTTCTGCTTTTGAAACACAGTTGTCACAATGCAAATCTTTGTTGGAGGCTGATGTCCACCTTGGGTGACAAATCTGGCCAGACCCAACACTCAGGAGTCCAGCAGACATAGGTGCAACTTTTTGCTATCATTGAATTGTCCTTTAGGGTGCCCTACATCCGGTAGCAGCAAAACGTCTGCGGTGGTTACCAGAGATGCAACTTTGGTTCTTCCAGCTTCAATGTCCCCATTGCTGTTCTGGGGAAGCCAGCCAACTGAAACTTGGAGTCTCTGCTTCGGACTGGGAGTCAACTTTTCCCCAAGCAGTCATGCAGAAACGGGTCCAAACTTTGCTAGCCCAAAGTGCAGCAGGTACAGTTACTCTGGCGTCACAGCCTCACTCTGTGCACTTCCAGGTTGTCCTCTCAGCCTCCTTCCAAGTCCAGCAAGAGCTGAGAGTCAGCGTGCCAGGGGTGCCATATTTATGCCAGGAAGGTGCCCCGAGGGGACCACGCAATCACTAGCTAATGGTCTACTGGATCCCCTTCTACCTCGTGATGAAGTTGTTTGATATGTGGCATCTGGCTATCCCAGAATGCCACATTCTTGCCCCTTTCAAGATGGCACGACCCTTCCTCAGCCATGGGGAGCAAGGTAGCCCAACCTAGAGGTGTGGTTACCTGAGGGCAACACAACCACAGTAAAATGGGCTTTAGGGCCAGTTTCCCTTCTTTGGCCTTGTCTCCATGCTGTCTACATGATCAAAAGGCATCCAGCTCAGGGGTGTTGGCCCAGACGGCCCATCAAAGGCAGATTCCCCTTTAAGGCTCGCTCTGGGCTAACCACCTGAGTGACCACCCAGATAGAGGAGGTGACACCTCACTACTGTGGCACTGTTCTTTGTTCTCTAGCATGGCAGTCATTCACATGTTTCCCCAGGTGGTCTGGAACCTGTCTGAGTGTGTTTGCCTTTGTAAGGCTACTGGATAAGCTGGGCGCAGGGGGGCAACTTTGTAAAAGCTGCCCACTGTTAATAGTGAAATTAGTTTTGACCTCTGCATCAGGTTGCATTTAATGCCATGATTCATTTGATACCTCATATGACCCAGTTTGGTAGTTCCAGTCAAGAGTTATTGTGGTGGGGTGCCATGCGGCAACCCTATACTAGCCAATGGGGGTCATCACCAACTTTACCCACAGCAAAACAACACTTTGGAAGTGTTGCTGCTAAGACATATTATAAAACATATATGCTCCCTGCCATAGGATTAGATAGGCCTTCCTTAGGGGAGACTTACATGTAATGTTAAGGGATAGGGTTCCTTCGCTTTAGGTTTAAATAGCAAAGTTGAACTGGAAGTGCAAGCACTGCCCTCACAGTCTGCAGTGGCAGACTGGGAGCCATTTTGCATGTTGTCACACAAACAGGAGCACAACCAGTGTTTTAGCCTTGAGTGGATACTCAGTCTTACATGCCCTGGGTACCATATATTTTGGGCTTGTCTGTACGTCAGGCCTTGCCAATTGGGTGTATCCAATTTGACATGTAATGTGTATGAGATTAAGACACTGGCACTGAGGTCTGGATGGCTGGCCTCAGTACACTCTCTGAGTTGGAAAACCAGCAGCATCAGTCCAAATGTGGGGGTGAACATGCTAAAAAAAGAGATTTCCTTACAGGAGGGAAAGCAAAAACGTCTAGGGGACTACCACCCAAGGATGTCAGATCTAACACGCTCTCATTGTGAATTGTAATGAGCACGTATGTTTGCTGCCTATCTGAGAATTTGAAATCTAGTAGTTTTCTTACAACACAACCCACTGCTCTGGCCTTTTTGGAACTTCCCTCAAACAAGCTCCTGGGGGAATCCTTTGTGTTGACCTTGAATGGTACCATGGTGCCACAAGCTACAATGCCAACATTGTACAGCCATAAAGGTAACAATCTTTAAGAAGTAGTGATTGTGCATGCTCCCATACAATCTTCTTACTAATTCCTAACGTGGAAGGGCATATTGCAGGATTTATGCTGGAGTTCTTCCCAGTCTATTCTCTCAAATAGTATACCTAACTAGTCCAGCTCTAGCACATTCTGTACAGCTTAATGCTTAAATGAGCTCTTTTGCATATTTTTTACTGCTTCAACAGCAACCTCCTTTTGTATACGACCAACAATTTGTCAAATTTTTTAAAAAGGTGCCATGAACTTGATGGTCCATTGAAATGCAGCATATGCCATAGACAGAAAAACAAATCTCTGGTCATGAACGATATGAGTCGATCAGTAAGAGTGAACAGTTGGGTTGTGCACAATTCCACTTGTAATATACCGGTGTAAACATACTCAAGTGGGTCTGCGCTCGTAGGCCACAGAATTCAAGGTATTATCTCACTAATGAGATCTAAATAGGCTGAAACAAGTCTGAGGATCTGGCCTGGCCATCTGGGTTGGAGCGTTCCTAATGGAGCAGGGCTAAGGCTGAATTGCATATGGATGGTACCTGTCTACGATGTCATAGTAGGGGGAAAAAGTGGCCTAAGTGATCATCAGTGACTGAGATGTTTGAAAGTATTTCCATCACCTATGTATCTTTCCCATAGAAACATGCAGTAACTAAGGTGATATCTGTCTGACTTCTAGTTGGTGTTGATGCTGCTTGTTTGGCACATCTGTAACATTAGTTGACTGTGTGTCACAGACGTGACCAGTGGTTACTGTTGCTGAAAAAATATATTTTCTCTCTTTCTCTCGGTTTGTATTTTTTTCCTGTCTTTCAAGCAGAAGTCCTTCCATTCTTCAGTCTTTGAATGAAAAAAGGGTTACCCAGATGCATGACGCTCTGAAGGAGTCACTTGCTATTCATACCAGAATTCTAGAAAAATATTTTTATAACTTTGCTGGGCTTGTAAGGCCCCACTACCTGGTCCCTCCAAAGGTACACACAACCCTCCACCAAAATGTGAAACTGATTTGATAGTGACTTCAATAACCATTTAATTTGTCACAGTTTTCAGATGTACCCTAGATACAACAGTACACTTATCTGCATCTACAGTAAATGTGATGTTCCCTTTCATAATATTTGAGGCCCAGCTTGCAAAATCATTACATTCTGTTATGGAGAGATACAGCTGAAGTAATACCACTGTAAAAACTGTTCCAGAAGAAGCAATGACCATCAAGGGAACTAAAAATAAACCACAGAACTCTATAGTGGAGGCCGGTGGACTGTGCGTTTGAGAGAGAAAGAGAGTGAGAGAGAAAGCGAGATAAGAGACACTGAACGAGTGAGCAAGAAATTCTGAAATGAACCAGGATGTTGCGTGGGGGATCTATGTCTTATTTCATGATTTTCTTTGTTACAAGATCGTTGCAGACAGCTAAGAAAAAGTTCTAGCAAGATTTAATACCGTGCAGATCTTTTCCCCTCAGGGTCTGCCAGAGGCATTAACTGTAATGGATTACTGGTTGAGGGGGGTGAAACCCTTCTCAATCAGGAGCCACAATCCTTTTCAGGGCAAAGTCACAAATAAACCCCAGATTAACCTGTGCTCAATCCTCTAGTAGCTTGGCACAAAGTAGTCAGGCTTAACTTAGAGTCAATGTATACATTATTCATGCAACACTTCAAACATTAAGAAAGTGAAAAGACAACACAAGAAAAAAACAAAATTTAGAAAAATAGAGTATGTTTTAATAAATAAATCAAGGTTTGAAGTACACAATTCCAATCAGTAGAATCAGAGATATGCAATGTTAAAGATTTCAGTGAAAATAGCACAAAGCGCTAATTGTGGTTATCTGGTTATGCCAGACCGGGACAAAGTAACAAGTTCAGGCCGACCACGATGGATTGTGGGCTGGCTACAGGGACCCAGTTAGGCCCTCTGAACAAGAGTACCTTAAATCCTGGTTTGTGAGTCCTGTGTCGAGGATGCATCTCACAGTGGCAATTGCTAGGAGCTTCCATGTGAGGTCCTGCATTGTAGTCAAGAATACCATTGCTGAGGGGCTTGAAATGCAAAATCCTGCATTGAGATGCATCGTGCACCAGCTGCTTTCAATGAAGCTTTGGGGCTAGAGATGCAGAGACCTGGGTCAGTTTCGAAGATGGGGTTGACGGGCTGCTTGTGACGGGAAGGCCTGCGATGAGGATGTGACGCACATCGCTGGTTTCTGGATGGCAGCAGCCAGCAATGTGAAGTCCTTGCACCAGAGGAAATCCATGCACTGGGGGAGATGGATAATTTCTGCTCGGGTTGTGCTGCACAGCAGAGATGATGAGTCCGTTCTGCTGAAATTACAGCTGGGCTGACAGAGCAACTACAGGCCCACTTCCAAGTGTCCAGAACTGGGGTGACACCACTTGGCAGGGTAGGACTCACAAATGGTATAGTCCAGTGCTGGGTTCAAAGTTGTTGAAGCTTCTATCCCTGAGGCTCTAGTCAGGGGCCACCCAACTAGCCCTTGGAGTCACTCTGGGGTTCAGGGTTCAACAGATGCAAGTCCAGACCTTCTCAACCAGGTAAGAGAGCAGCAGTCCTGCAGAGCAGCAGTCCATTCAGGAACATGGCAGTCCTTCTTCCTGGCAGAGCCCACAGGACCAAATGTGTACTGAAGAGCTGGGGTATGAGGTCCAATATTTATACCTGGTGCCCATGTTGAATTGAAGGAAGCTTCTACAGATTTCTATACCCCTGGTGTCAGGAATCCCCAAGGTGCCTCCTGCGTTATCTGTCAGCATCCCCAGGGATTAGGGTTAAATCATATCTCTGTTCTTGGTTAAACCTTCATGTTTCTAAGTAAACATAGTGTGCTGGGTTACACAATTGGTTTTATCAGTGCTTGTTTTACCAATGCTTGTTTGCTAATGTGAGCAGGTGTAGACATGTGCTTCTAATTGGGTGTGGTGTAGACATGTGCTTCTAATTGGGTGCGTTGACTCATCCACATGTGGAAACTCAACTGCTTTCCTGATTGACTATAAATAGCAGAGTGAAGCATGCCTCACTGCTTGACTTTGTTTTGCTTCCTGATCTAAGCATCTGATTTGGCAGTCCAGCCCCTGCTGTCATCCTCGTATTCAGGACTTTTGAGGCAATTATTTTCTTTGTTCCTGTACCAGCTGACACCATGCATTCCTCCAGCACTCCAGAAAAGACTGCAGCTAAGTGACTAGTATTCTCCAGGGAGTTTGTTCTTTGAGCGCCGCACTTTCCTAGAACAGCTGGTGTATTTCAGACCTCGTATTTTGGCAGAGTGCTTATCTTGAAGAGACAAATGCATTTCTGAACATTCTACATTATTATTGTAGTTACTTGCCTAAATGTGCTTCAGGAAATCTGCTTGAGCTCAAGTACTACAAAAAGTGACAGTGCAATTTTAAAAGAGCATTTACATGACTTTTTTTCTCTAATAGCATAACTATTAGATTTAATTTGTGTCATTCATGCCTGTGTTTCAGGTTTGAGGAATTTGCTGTTGAAGGATTTTTCACACGCACAGTGAAACCAAACCAAACTGTGCCACCCTAACTGTTTAAACCCAGAGTGGACATTTGTATTTCTTGGATTGTTTTTGTTCTTTTTAGTTTAACCCTATGCATGCAGGAAAGTTATACATGATATAATTAATGCCCTTGTTTGTCTTCCTTGTGCATGATAAGGGAAAACCACAGTTCTAATTGTAGTGTGCAAAAGTGAATCTCTTTGAAGCCAGCCCTAGTGTTTCAGTACTTATTGTTATGGTATTTCTTAGAAATGAGGTTTTTGGTTGGCAGTCAGGTTGCCCTCTGTCCAAGCAAGAACCCTCACTCTAGTCAGGGTAAGTCACACACAATCCAAAATCAGCCTGTGCTCACCCTCCGGTAGCTTGGCACGAGCAGTCAGGCTTAACTTAGAAGGCAATGTGTAAAGCATTTGTGCAATAAATCATACAACACCATAGCATAACACCACAAAAATACACCACACAGTGTTTAGAAAAATATATAATATTTATCTGGGTATCTTCAGGTCAAAACGATCAAAGTTGCAATATGAATTTGTAAAGATATCACTGAAAAGTGATATAAAGTGTCTTAAGTCTTTAGAAAGTAAACAGAGTCTCTTTCAAACACAAAGTACCTGGTTTCTGGTAGAAAATCTCCTCAGAGGGCCACAAAGGAAGAGATGCATGGAAAAAGGGTGTGTGCGTCGATTTCTCCCCAGCACACACGGACTTGCGTCGTTATTTTCCACGCGGGGAAGTCGAGCGTCGTTTTCCGGCGCGCGGACAGTCTCTTTCTGTGGGTCGCGGGGATTACCAGATGTCCCGGGTCTGTGCGTGGATTTTCCTGCTTGTTTTCCGGCTGCGCGTCGTTCTGCGGGGATGTGCGTCGAAGTTTTGATCTCACGGCAGGCGTCGCGTCGATTTCTCCTGCGGAGTCGGGCGGCGTTGTCCTTGCGAGGCCGTGCGTCAAAGTTTTGATCTCACGGCAGGCGTCGCATCGATTTCTCCCGGGAAGTCGGCCGGCGTTGTCCTTGCGAGGCCGTGCGTCAAAGTTTCGGTCGTCCCGAAGGCGTCGCGTTGATCAGCGTCGGTGTGCAGCGTTTTTCTTGCCGCGGAACAAGCTGTGCGTCGAAAAGTTCGGCGCACGGAGCGTCCAAGAGGAAGAGTGAAGTCTTTTTGGTCCTGAGACTTCAGGGAACAGGAGGCAAGCTCTATCCAAGCCCTTGGAGAGCACTTTTACAGCCAGGCAAGAGTTCAGCAAGGCAGCAGGCCAACAGCAAGGCAGCAGTCCTTTGTAGAAAAGCAGACAGGTGAGTCCTTTGAGCAGCCAGGCAGTTCTTCTTGGCAGGATGTAGTTTCTGGTTCAGGTTTCTTCTCCAGCAAGTGTCTGATGAGGTAGGGCAGAGGCCCTGTTTTATACTAAGTTGTGCCTTTGAAGTGGGGGTGACTTCAAAGAGTCTCTAAGAAATGCACCAAGCCCCCTTTCAGTTCAATCCTGTCTGCCAGAGTCCCAGTAGGGGGTGTGGCAGTCCTTTGTGTGAGGGCAGGCCCTCCACCCTCCCAGCCCAGGAAGACCCATTCAAAATGCAGATGTATGCAAGTGAGGCTGAGTACCCTGTGTTTGGGGTGTGTCTGAGTGAATACACAAGGAGCTGTCAACTAAACCTAGCCAGACGTGGATTGAAGGGCACAACAAGATTTTAGTGCAAAGAAATGCTCACTTTCTAAAAGTGGCATTTCTAGGATAGAAATATTAAATCCGACTTCACCAGTCAGCAGGATTTTGTATTACCATTCTGGCCATTCTAAATATGACCTTCCCGCTCCTTTCAGATCAGCAGCTGCCACTTCAACAGTGTATGAGGGCAGCCCCAATGTTAGCCTATGAAAGGAGCAGGCCTCACAGTAGTGTAAAAACGAATTTAGGAGTTTTACACTACCAGGACATATAACTACACAGGTACATGTCCTGCCTTTTACCTACACAGCACCCTGCTCTATGGGTTACCTAGGGCACACATTAGGGATGACTTATATGTAGTAAAAGGGGAGTTCTAGGCTTGGCAAGTACTTTTAAATGCCAAGTCGAAGTGGCAGTGAAACTGCACACACAGGCCTTGCAATGGCAGGCCTGAGACAGGGTTAAGGGGCTACTGAGGTGGGTGGCACAACCAGTGCTGCAGGCCCACTAGTAGCTTTTAATCTACCTGCCCTAGGCACATGTAGTGCACTCTACCAGGGACTTACAAGTAAATTAAATAGTCAATCATGGATAAACCAATCAGTAGTACAATTTACCCAGAGAGCATATGCACTTTAGCACTGGTTAGCAGTGGTAAAGTGCCCAGAGGTCAAAAGCCAACAACAACAGGTCAGAAAAAATAGGAGGAAGGAGGCAAAAAGTTTGGGGATGTCCCTGTCAAAAAGCCAGGTCCAACATGACCCCCTACCAGCCTAAAGCCAGGGGAGAACAATCACTATCCTGATGTACTTCCCTGTTTGAGGCGACAGAACAAGGACCCAGGCCCACAACAGCAGGGGCATGCTCCAGTTCTTCGCCTTCCTGACTCCAATTGGATCACTCTGTCCATACTCTCAGGGCCCACTAAGCCAACCCATGGGGAACCTTTCTCCTTACCTACGGATCCCCTCTGTGCAGCACCTAACCTTACTTTGCTCACAGATGTATCCCAGAAGCAGGATAGTACCACCATGACCAACACAGTGGTGTTGCCCACTCTACCCCCGGGGTGTGACACTTGTCCCCTCCCCAGGGATAACTCTGTCCACCCGGACAGCAAGCCACAGTGATTACTGACAGCTGCCAGGGATGCGAGCCAGGCCCCAGGCCTATCAAAGCTCTCCAACCACTGTGGCTGTGGAGAGTGGGGGCGGTAGCCCCAGGTGCTGGGCACCCTTTAACCACTCTCCCTTCCACCAGGTCAGGGATGACAGCCTGAACCTGGTCCTCCCCTCTGGGGCTCTGTACCCTCCCTCCTGGAGCGGTACCCCCAGAGTCCAACATGGTCAGGGTGCTTACAGAAGTCGCCCTGTACCATTCCTCCACCAGTGCAGGGCTGTTAACCTGCAACTGGCCCTCCAACCTGGGGCCTGTACCTTCAGGTTGGACTAGGGCCTGGGGTGAGGCTTCCCTCCCCCTGCCCTCCCTTCTGGGGTCCAGCACCCTCCAACTAGGAGTGGCCTCCTCAGAAGACAACATGGTAGGGGCACTGTTATCAGTAGCCCCTCCCTCCAGGTCCGGGGGGACACCCTGAACCTGGTCTTCCAGCCCAGGGTCTGTACCCTTAGACTGGATCACTGCCTGGCAAACCAGGACTTCCTGGGAGGCACACCTACCCCCCACCAGGTCAGAGTTTAACCTCTGCACCTGACCATTCAACTCAGAGTCACCACCCTGAAGTTAAACAATGGCCTGGCACGCCAGGACTTCCTGGAGGGCACACTGACCCTCCACCAGGTCAGAGTTTAACCTCTGAACTTGGCCATTCAACTCAGAGTCACCACCCTGAAGTTGAACAATTGCCTGGCACGCCAGGACTTCCTGGAGGGCACACTGACCCTCCACCAGGTCAGAGTTTAACCTCTGAACTTGGCCATTCAACTCAGAGTCACCACTCTGAAGTTGAACAATTGCCTGGCACGCCAGGACTTCCTGGAGGGCACACCTACCCCCCACCAGGTCAGAGTTTAACCTCTGAACCTGGTCATCCAACCCAGAGTCAACACCCTGAGGTTGGACAATTGCCTGGCACAGCAGGACTTCTTGGGAGGCACACCTACCTCCCACCAGGTCAGAGTTTAACCTCTGAACCTGGGTATCCAACCCAGAGTCACCACCCTGAGGTTGTAACAATTGCCTGGCACGCCAGGACTTTCTGAGGGGCACACCTACCCCCCACCAGGTCAGAGTTTAACCTCTGAACCTGGTCATCCAACCCAGAGTCAACACCCTGAGGTTGGACAATTGCCTGGCACAGCAGGACTTCTTGGGTGGCACATCTACCTCCCACCAGGTCAGAGTTTAACCTCTGAACCTGGGTATCCAACCCAGAGTCACCACCCTGAGGTTGAATCTTTGCCTGGCATGCCAGGACTTCCTGGGGGGCACTCTCACCCCCCACAAGGGACACACCGTCCCCAAGGGCCACACAAGAGTCTGGTTGGCTCAGGTCTCCCGACCTCTGCCCATCCGGCAGAGTCTGGGTTTCCCCCAAACCAGAAACGGTTTCACCTGGGTCATTCCTGGGGGGCTCTGCTCTCAGAGCTGTCCCCTGACTCTCAAGGTCCTCCACTGGGGTCTGCAACCCCCTCTCAACCCTATGTCTAGACTTCTGCACCCCTTCACTAGGAGGGGTACTGCCAGACACCAGAACTGTTGGGATGCTGGCTACAGTCACCCCCCCAAGTTCTTCTGACACTGCGGGGCTTCCCTCAAAAGTTGGCCCTACGGTACAGGCTAGGCTTCCCTCCTGGTGTTCCCTCATGGAACCCTCTAGGACCTGGGACCTACCTGGGACACTACAATCCTTTCCCACCACACTCGGTTGGGAACCACCTAGACCACTCCCTTCAGGAGCACCCCCAAATGCCTCTTCAGACTCTCTGGTACTCACCCAGAAGTCTGCCTCCATTGTAAGTTCCCTGGGGTCAGAGAACTCACACTCCACCTGGTGTTGGCGTAGCTCTGGAAAATAAGGACCAGACATATGCTCTCCAGCAATTACATCACTCTGCCCTTCACATGTATTAACCACAGTACCCTTCACCCAACCACCCAGTAACTCAACCTTGGAAAAGCACTCTACTTCACCCTCCTGAGACTGGTGAGACAGTATCTGTCTGTCCCTGACACTCAACCCATACTCTTCTGGGATGTCTCTACACTCCATATCCAGGACGTCCACCAGGGGGGAACCCTTTTCTCTGTCACTCTCTGCTAGAGTAAGTAAAGTGTCCCTCCCCCCAGTAGGAATATGACTCCCTGTGCCAGTCCCCCAATCCTTCTCAGGGACCCTGTGCATAACGGGAACTACCTCATACCCTTGAACCGCCTGGGGTGTGTCAACTCCCTTCTTCAAGTTGGGCACCACATCTCTGGGCTTGTGCCCTCCTTCAGCAGTACTAGATGCAAGATTTTTGCTGCCACCATCTGAACTGGACTCAGCCCTTCCGGCCTCCAGTTTCAGCTCTTTACAGCTCAGCTCTTGAGCTGCAATCTTTTCTTCTTCCAGGGCTAGGAGTCTTTTTGCCTCAACCTCTGCAAGATACTCCTCTAATTGTTGCTCCTGTCGCCTTTGACCTCGGAGCCATTCATCTATTTCTGGGTCACTGTCCAACTCTGAGTACTCTTCCTCCTCATGTGAGAAGTCTTCCTCCTCCTGTGCGTAGTCCTCCTCCTCATCTGAGGGGTACTTAGTCATTTGGTTTCTTGCTGCCTCTCTCTCTGCCCATCTTTCCTCCCCCCAGACTATGTAGTGATGGAGCATCTCCGCCTTAGTAGATCTCCTTGCTACAGGAAGGCCCCATTTTCTGCAAAGCTCCCTTAGGTCAGCCTTAGTGAGGTGGTCAGTACGAACAAAGAATGAGTAGGTAAGCAATCCCATTCTGATAAGATCTTATCAGCAAAAACCAAAATCCAAAGTCCAAAATATCAATAGTATATCCAGGAGGACATCAGAGAACCAAAAGCCAAAAAAGATGAAAAATCAAGTTGACCTTCAACTGTGGGTAGGTAGTGAAATACTTAGCTACTGTATGTCACTGCACAAACACAAGTCCTATCCTCACCGCTGATCACCAATGTTAGAAATGGGGTTTTTGGTTGGCAGTCAGGTTGCCCTCTGTCCAAGCAAGAACCCTCACTCTAGTCAGGGTAAGTCACACACAATCCAAAATCAGCCTGTGCTCACCCTCCGGTAGCTTGGCACGAGCAGTCAGGCTTAACTTAGAAGGCAATGTGTAAAGCATTTGTGCAATAAATCATACAACACCATAGCATAACACCACAAAAATACACCACACAGTGTTTAGAAAAATATATAATATTTATCTGGGTATCTTCAGGTCAAAACGATCAAAGTTGCAATATGAATTTGTAAAGATATCACTGAAAAGTGATATAAAGTGTCTTAAGTCTTTAGAAAGTAAACAGAGTCTCTTTCAAACACAAAGTACCTGGTTTCTGGTGGAAAATCTCCTCAGAGGGCCACAAAGGAAGAGATGCGTGGAAAAAGGGTGTGTGCGTCGATTTCTCCCCAGCACACACGGACTTGCGTCGTTATTTTCCACACGGGGAAGTCGAGCGTCGTTTTCCGGCACGGACCGTCTCTTTCTGTGGGTCGCGGGGATTACCAGATGTCCCGGGTCTGTGCGTGGATTTTCCTGCTTGTTTTCCGGCTGCGCGTCGTTCTGCGGGGCTGTGCGTCGAAGTTTCGATCTCACGGCAGGCGTCGCGTCGATTTCTCCTGCGGAGTCGGGCGGCGTTGTCCTTGCGAGGCCGTGCGTCAAAGTTTTGATCTCACGGCAGGCGTCGTGTCGATTTCTCCTGCGGAGTCGGGCGGCGTTGTCCTTGTGAGGCCGTGCGTCAAAGTTTTGATCTCACGGCAGGCGTCGCGTCGATTTCCCCCGGAAAGTCGGGCGGCGTTGTCCTTGCGAGGCCGTGCGTCAAAGTTTAGGTCGTCCCGAAGGCGTCGCATTGATCAGCGTCGGTGTGCGGTGTTTTTCTTGCCGCGGAACAAGCTGTGCGCCGAAAAGTTCGGCGCACGGAGCGTCCAAGAGGAAGAGTGAAGTCTTTTTGGTCCTGAGACTTCAGGGAACAGGAGGCAAGCTCTATCCAAGCCCTTGGAGAGCACTTTTACAGCCAGGCAAGAGTTCAGCAAGGCAGCAGGCCAACAGCAAGGCAGCAGTCCTTTGTAGAAAAGCAGACAGGTGAGTCCTTTGAGCAGCCAGGCAGTTCTTCTTGGCAGGATGTAATTTCTGGTTCAGGTTTCTTCTCCAGCAAGTGTCTGATGAGGTAGGGCAGAGGCCCTGTTTTATACTAAGTTGTGCCTTTGAAGTGGGGGTGACTTCAAAGAGTCTCTAAGAAATGCACCAAGCCCCCTTTCAGTTCAATCCTGTCTGCCAGAGTCCCAGTAGGGGGTGTGGCAGTCCTTTGTGTGAGGGCAGGCCCTCCACCCTCCCAGCCCAGGAAGACCCATTCAAAATGCAGATGTATGCAAGTGAGGCTGAGTACCCTGTGTTTGGGGTGTGTCTGAATGAATGCACAAGGAGCTGTCAACTAAACCTAGCCAGACGTGGATTGAAGGGCACAACAAGATTTTAGTGCAAAGAAATGCTCACTTTCTAAAAGTGGCATTTCTAGGATAGTAATATTAAATCCGACTTCACCAGTCAGCAGGATTTTGTATTACCATTCTGGCCATACTAAATATGACCTTCCTGCTCCTTTCAGATCAGCAGCTGCCACTTCAACAGTGTATGAGGGCAGCCCCAATGTTAGCCTATGAAAGGAGCAGGCCTCACAGTAGTGTAAAAACGAATTTAGGAGTTTTACACTACCAGGACATATAACTACACCGTTACATGTCCTGCCTTTTACCTACACAGCACCCTGCTCTATGGGTTACCTAGGGCACACATTAGGGATGACTTATATGTAGTAAAAGGGGAGTTCTAGGCATGGCAAGTACTTTTAAATGCCAAGTCGAAGTGGCAGTGAAACTGCACACACAGGCCTTGCAATGGCAGGCCTGAGACAGGGTTAAGGGGCTACTGAGGTGGGTGGCACAACCAGTGCTGCCGGCCCACTAGTAGCTTTTAATCTACCTGCCCTAGGCACCTGTAGTGCACTCTACCAGGGACTTACAAGTAAATTAAATAGTCAATCATGGATAAACCAATCAGTAGTACAATTTACCCACAGAGCATATGCACTTTAGCACTGGTTAGCAGTGGTAAAGTGCCCAGAGGTCAAAAGCCAACAACAACAGGTCAGAAAAAATAGGAGGAAGGAGGCAAAAAGTTTGGGGATGTCCCTGTCAAAAAGCCAGGTCCAACAGTATTCAGTTTGGGTTTTTGGTAAAATCGTGGGATACATGCCCCCAACGATATGCACTGGTTTGTACTTGATGTTATAAACCCTCAAAAAGACGTGTAAATGTGGACCGCCTGTTGACCATTAAATAAACGAATGGATTTGGCTTGCAGATACAGTGAAGAAGGGTCTGAATCAACAGGTGGGTTGGCATACACTGGCACTGCCATAGATGGACTATCTTGAACGGAACAGTTAATGTGATGTATTCCACATAAGGGGTTATGGATCTTGACCTACTTTCATGGTTCTGTGCCTACAATTGCGGATGCAGGATCGATATCTAGCAGTTCTACTAGATAGGGTATGGTCCCTTTCATGGATACCTATGGTTTCCTTTTGTTTCTTATGGATGGTATGAGAGTTGTGATTCCCTTTATCTCTACTTACATTTCTGACATTAATTTGTAATCGTTGTTGTGGTTGCTGGCTAATATTGCCCTGAGAATGATTGGTTGGGTCAATCCTTTCTTTCTGTTCTGTGTATAAGTTAGGCTCTGGGGATACCTACAGCAGGGTTGTGAATGTGGATTTAGTGTCAGAGAGCATTTAGATGAGCCATCAGTACATTTAAAGATGGCTGCCACAGAGGTCATGTTACTACTTGAATGCTCTGCATCAAGGAGATCAGTAACATGTGCATCTTACTAACATGGTGTGGGCGGATGGCCTAGATGGATATTATATTTATTAAGTTGCTGATGTCCATAACAGTAAACTTACTGTAATTACAACTGTTTATAAACTCTGGGTATTAGTTTGGCATCTTTACCATTTCAAGATGGCCTCCATAGTCACTGGAATGGTCACATGACCTGTGGCTTCCTCATTTAAACATGCTGGAAAGGCCGGCAATGTTTGATTCAGACTTGCATGGGTTGAGCAGATACAGATGGAGAGAGACGCAAATGGTCCCCTATTTAGAAGGTATGAATACGCTACAGTGGAGGCAGCATTTTTCTACAGTTTATGTTGTATAGCGGTTAAGCGATTTTCATATTTTATTATTTTAATATTTGTGGATTTGTTTACTTCGGCTTGTAGGTTGAAGTCCCCTTGCGTGTTGCCATGGAGTCTATTTTTGCAACCTGTTGTAAGTAAGCCAACTAGTTATTTTGCTTGGGAGCCTGACACAGTGTATTATGTGGTGCACAATTTCTATGTTTTTGAGGTACTTTTTGATCCTTCTTTGACATATAGGTAGTGGCCTATACTAGTATCCACACCTGTGTTTGTGGTGTTTTCTTGGGTTCAACAGGCAGTACACATGGTGTGATTTGGCTGATTACATACTGTTTTATAATTCATTTTTCTTATGTGTAGGTATTATTTTACAACACTGAGCCTTGATGATGGTCTGATGAACCTCTGACTGCCATCACAGACTGAAATGTAGACATTACCTTCTCATTTGACAAGCTGAATGGAAAGACCATGACATTGCTTGAACTGGTACTGAAAACCAGGTAATTTTTGTTTAGGACTGTGTCAAGAGGAGGGTTAAAACCCCTTTCTGGATCTTTTGTTGTTATACAATCCTCTGGTCTAAGGGGGGTATATACAGTGTTGTTGTCTATGGGATGGACATTTATTATATTTGTTGTACATTTTTTGAACTTCCCGAATGCTATTGATTAATATATTGGATTTGAACAGTACGAAGTTTTCTTATTCATTAATTGAAGGCTGGATCTTATGTACATAAATTATTTCTGAGCAATTCCTGTAGGAGCATTTTTAAGTGAGATGTCTGTACCCAGTTCCTAGGGGAATACTGGGTTTCCCCTAAGTGCGTTAACTTTCCACTAGAGACATTTTCAGAATTGTCATTAAAATTTGAGTGTACCATTAAAGAGGGCTTTTAATTACACATCTTTAGACACCAAACTCAATTTGACTGCCAGTTTTCAATTGGAAGTTACTGCTTATTAAATGTAGTAAGGTAACCCCAATGTTATCCTAGGAGAGAGGGAGGTCTTGCTGTCCTGAAAAACACCTTTAGCAGTTTTTCACTACCAGAACACATAAACTTAAATGTACGTGTCCTACATTTTAAATACTCTGCACCTTGCCCTCTGGCAGGACCTTCTCTAGGGGTGACTTATATGTATTAATAAAGAAGGTTTAAACATGGCCAGGTCAAAATGGCATTTTAAAAACTGCACATACAGGCTGCAATCGCAGGCCTGAGACATTTCTAGAGGGCTACTTAAGTGGTTGGCACACTCAGTGCTGCAGACCCACTAGTAGCATTCAATTTACACACACTGGGTACATGTAGAACCGCTTTACTAAGTGTTTACGAGTACATTAAATGTGACAATTGGGTGTAGCCATTTCTCCCATCGTTTAAGGAGAGAACACAAGCACTTTAGCACTGGGTAGCAGTGCTAAAGTGTGCATAGTCCTAAAGCCAGCAAAAATAAAGTCAACAAAACAGGAAGGTTTAAAGGCAAAAACGTTAGAGGAGAAGCATGCCAAAGATGCCAGGTCTAGGAGTAACCAACAACAAAATCCTGCTGTACGAAGGTTAACACAATACCTCTCTGTAAGCTTTAGTACAGAGAAATAAGAATCTACCCTTAAACATTTATTGACTTTAACATATGTCAGGCCTAATGCATCATAACTGTTCATAATAAAAAATATGTGACATCGGAAATATATTTTCCTGGTGATCCAATCAGGCCTTTAGCTGCTTTCATTAGCTTGTCACCATAAGCAACTGAGACGTGCTATGTTGGTTATAGTCCTTACCACAAGTCAACCATCAGTTATACTGTAATAAAAATGCAAAAACACACACAATGCAGTTGTGAAAACAATAGACAATCCCTACTAATAAGGAACTATAAGGATTAATGTAGCGTAAATCATCTATGCCCATGGTTTGTTTGGTCACCAGCTTCCACTAAACGCGAGATTCCACGTAACAAAATTCCTGCTTCCAGGCTTTAGCACAGTTTAGTAATAATTCACCCCTCAAAGCCTATCGCCTTCAACTCAGGCTCGTCATAACTAGGTAATTAAAGCCTGCTTGCTTTGTTATTACTTTCCCTTATAAACAGATCACACCTGAGGAATCTGACATAACTTTTCCAGTGAACCGATAAGGCTTCTACGTTTTGCCACTGTCTTGACACTATATTCAACATAGACCTTGTTAAGTGTGCATAAACTGGCAATCATCATGCATACAGTCGTAAAATTACAATTCGGTACAAAATTATGTTGGCAGAACAATACACCCCTTCTGTTTAGGGCCTATCAAGAATCAGCACAGTAAAATTCTGATCCCTGGGTTTGTCCGAGGGGGTGACCAAAACCCTTGCCTACCATGGTAATTTGTGAGAGTAGATGTAACCAAATTCCTTTCTGTGGACTGTAACATAATGTGACAACAATCTACTGGTAGAGGCCTGTTGGATTTACCATATGCTTTTCACAATAAATAAGCCAGGCCTACTGCCTTTTCATAATACACAGGCCAGACCCATGGCACCTCGCGTAACATCTCCCTTCAAACAAATAATGGAAATTCCTGTTATTATTGGCTTGTCACCATAACCAACTCAGGCGTACTGTACTGAGCATAAACCTTCTCATAAGGTTCTCAGCAGGCATACAATCACAAAATTGCAAATGTATACAAAATTACAGTTGACAAACCAAAATACTATCTTTCCTAACAGGGCTAAACAAGGATTCTCACAGTCCATTTTTTCTATACCTATGATGTGTTAGAGGGGGTTACTAACAACAAAACCTTTTTTCTACTAACCTCAACAGTGAGATGCCATGTAACAAAAAACCTGTCTTTAGGCTTTAATTCAGAGTTATAATAATCCACCCCTAAATGCCTATTGACTTTAACATATACCTTTCACATTCAATATGCCAGACCTACTGCCATTATTGTAACGTTTCATTATAAACAATCAGGCCCATAGCCTTCATCACTGACATGTCACCTCGACCAACCCAAGCCTATTGTACTGAGTGTAAACTTTCTACAAGGCAAAAAACATTGGCATACAGTCATAAAAGTACAAATGCATGCAAAACTACAGTTGACAAAGTGAAATACTATGGTCCTCATTATGACATTGGCGGTAAATCCCACTTACCACCAGGCTGACTGCCGCCAACATACCACGGCGGTGGCGGATATCCGTTCACCATATTATGACTCACACACACACTAATCCGTCACTATTCAGCCACATACACAAGCCCGCCACACCAAAGGTCAGTGATAAACTGACGGTATCCAAACCCACACCGTTACGCCAACAGAACAACGCCCATTACATTATGACCCACAAATCACCACGGCGGTCATTCAATGGTGGTAAACCATTGGCGGTACACACCGCCGCGCTCAAAATACACACACACAAACAAAACAGCACCACATTGGACAATTCAAACTACCCACACCTGACACTCATACACACACCACACCCACACACCCACACCACTATAAAACACAACCCACAGTACCCACAACCCTTTACGACTACAAACCATTGCCACAAGACAGACACCACGACCACAGACAAGACCAGAGCCACACACCACTATCACCTAAACACCACCCACGCACCTTACAACACACGCCCCAACACATCACCCTACACACCCTCACCCACACAACACCCAGGGCACCACAAAGACATCCCCGATTCTCAGAGGAGGAGCTAAGGGTCATGGTGGAAGAAATCATCAGGGTAGAGCCTCAGCTATTTGGAGCACAGGTGCAGCAGATATCCATTGCTAGGAAGATGGAGCTATAGCGGAGAATTGTGGACAGGGTCAATGCTGTGGGACAGCACCCCAGACCATGGGATGATATCAGGAAGAGGTGGACTGACCTATGGGGGAAGGTATGTTCTATTGCAGCAAGACACCAACTCACTGTACAGAGGACTGGCAGTGGACCCCCACCTCCTCCCCCACAACTAACAGCATGGGAGGAGCAAGTCTTGGCAATTATGCATCCTGAGGGTCTGGCAGGAGTAGGAGAAGGATTGGACTCTGGTAAGCCAACTGTATACTACTACTACTACCCCCCTACCTGCACACCATCACATACCCCCACCCCACCCTCACTCCCATCACTCCACCACCTCCCACACACCCCACCATCACATATCACCCATCCCGATGCCAAGCCCTGCATGCACCACCAATGCATGGACATCACTCACAGCCCAGCATGGACACCTATCACTAAAGCATGCACATTAGAGAGAATCAGCTAGCCCACCACATACCAACTCACACAAGTTAAAGCTGTGAGGACGAATACAACCATAGAGGGCAACCCACCGATGCACAATATGTCACACACAGAAACAATAACACTGCATTTACATCCCCACAGGTATCCCAGCCAATTTCATTGGAGAAGAGGCACCAGCACTGTCCAATCCCCCCACAGAAGAGGCCTACAGTGATGACAGCGACTCTGGTCGCCTGGATCTGGATGACCAACCTGGCCCATCAGGGACCTCCAGACAGTTGGTTACCCAGGTACAGTCAAACACCACCACAGAGCCTCCCCCCTCAGGAAACACCACCACAACATCCACCCAGCTTATCCATACCTCTGTCTCCAGGACATGTCAATCAGCAGTGTGTCCACCACTACAGGGACCCCAGGACACACCCACTCCCAAGACAATCAGGGACCTGGGGTTAGTGGCAGTGGGCACACGGTTCAGGGGACAGAGGCACAGGACAACAGGGACACTGGGAGGACTGCTGTGCGCCATGGGGATGACAGGCCCATGGAACCAACTCTCCAGGAGGCACTCACTGAGATCCTGGGAGCATGCCAACATTCCCAGGATATGCTGGGCCAGATCCTGGCCAAAGTGCAGGAGAACAGGCGGCTGCAGGAGGGACAGTACCAGGGGATCAGGGAGGACTTGCAGGCCATTAACACCATCCTGGTCTCCATTGCAGGGGTGCTGTCAGACATGGCCAACATTATGAGAGAGGCAGTCTTACAACAGCTTGCCCCTGCCACTAGCCAGACATCTGAACTGCCTTCCACCTCTGCTGCCGCTAGTGGACAGGAGGCCCGCCACAGAAACAACAGGCCACCAGCACCCATCCCCCTGCAGAAGGAGAACCACCCTGCAAACGGTCCCTGCGATCCAGGCAGAAGCCAGGGACTATTGCCAAGACACCCGCCAGGAAATGAGACTCTCCTGATTGTTACCCTTGTGTCCCACTCTGTCACCCTGTCCACATTGAAGTGCCATTGCTCCCCTTCCTATGCCCCCATGGACAATGCATCTATGCCCCAAACAGACTGGCACTCTACTCTGGACTTTCCGCCATCATCACCCCATCCCAAAGCACTTGCCCCACTCCTCCTTATCACTTCAATAATACCCTTTGAACAAATACAAGTATGGAGTATGTCAAATGATTTAAGTATGTATTTGTTTAACCAGGTTCAAAGATTGCAATTCAACTGTACAGTAATGTTCACATAGGATAGACCTGTAGTTGGCTGCAGTGATCACACCAGGAGCGATAGTGGG
Source organism: Pleurodeles waltl (assembly GCF_031143425.1). Classification (NCBI taxonomy): domain Eukaryota; kingdom Metazoa; phylum Chordata; class Amphibia; order Caudata; family Salamandridae; genus Pleurodeles; species Pleurodeles waltl. Next base: position 281,942,505 of record NC_090442.1, read on the forward strand.
GCACCAACATCTGCAAAAAGAGTTGCCGAAGGGTACAGTGAGCGGGCATAGATGTGGGTAATAACAGCCTGCCAGTGACAAAGTTAAACAAACAAATGTCAATGAAATGTGAAGTAACACTATCTTACCTGTGTGTCAATGGAAGTATTGTCGAATCACTGCAGTTCTGCTTTCCTCATCCTCTGCCTCATCATCCTCACTGTCCACAGGGTCCACTGCTGCCACACGGCTATCTCCAGCCTGCTCCTCCTGCAGAAAAGGCACGTGGCATTTCAAGGCAAGGTTGTGCAAAATGCAGCATGCCACGATTATCTGGCAGACCTTCTCAGGTGAGTAGCACAGTGATCCACCTGTTAAATGGAGGAACCGAAACCTGCCCATCAGGAGGCCAAAGGTATGTTCAGTTATCCTTCTTGTTCGCCCATGTGCCTCATTGTAACGTTCCTCTGCCCTTGTCCTGGGATTCCTCACAGGGGTCAGTAGCCATGATAGGTTGGGGTAACCCGAGTCACCTGCAAATATCGAGGGACAACATTTAGCCACACACTGTCCCATATGGCACACACCATACCCATACACCAACATCCACTGGGTGGGAACCAGGGCTCACCTATTAGCCACACCCAGTGCCTCTGTCGTTGGGCCATCACATTTGGGATGCTGCTATTCCTCAGGATAAAGGCATCATGCACCGACCCAGGATACTTAGCATTGACATGGGAGATGTACTGGTCCGCCAGGCACACCATCTAGACATCCATGGAGTGAAAACTCTTTTGATTTCTGAACACCTGTTCATTTTGCTGGCGGGAGGGACAAATGCAATATGTGTTGCATCAATTGCCCCAATTATGTTGGGGATATGTCCCATTGCATAGAAGTCAGCCTTCAATCAATCAATCAATCAAAGAAATTTGTAGAGCGCGCTACTCACCTGTGAGGGTCTCAAGGTGCTGGGGGGGAACTGGGGGAGGTGAGGGGGGGCCAGGGAGGGTCACTGGTCGAACAGCCAAGTCTTGAGGTTCTTTCTGAAGACCAGTAGGTCTTTGGTTTTGCAAAGGTCGGTGGGGAGGGAGTTCCAGGTTTTGGGGGCGAGGTAGGAGAAAGACCTGCCTCCTGTGGTGGTGTGCTGGATGCGGGGGACTGTGGCTAGGGCGAGGTCGGCGGATCGGAGGTTGCGTGGGGGAGTGTGGAAGTTTACTCTTTCATTGAGGTAGGTTGGGCCGGTGTTGTGGAGGGATTTGTGTGCGTGAATGAGGATCTTGAATGTGATTCTCTTGTCTATGGGGAGCCAGTATAGGGATTTGAGGTGTGGTGAGATTTGTTCGTGGCGGGGGAGGCCAAGGACGAGGCGCGCAGCTGTGATCTGGATTCTTTGGAGTTTGAGTTTGAGTGTGGTGCCGGCATAGAGGGCGTTGCCGTAGTCCAGTCTGCTGCTGATGAGTGCGTGTGTGACTGCCTTTCTGGTCTCTGGGGGATCCATTTGAAGGATTTTTTTAGGGTGCAGAGTGTGTGGAAGCAGGAGGAGGTTAGAGCGTTGATTTGCTGTGTCATGGAGAGGGTGGGGTCGAGGATGATGCCGAGGTTGCGTGCGTGGGTTGTGGGGGTGGGTGCGGGGCCTAGGGTGGTGGGCCACCAGGAGGAGTCCCATGTGGTTTTGTTGGGGCCGAAGATGATGACTTCGGTTTTGTTTGAGTTGAGCTTGAGATGGTTAGTGGTCATCCAGTTGGCGGTGTCTAGGAGAGCAGAGTGTAGGTTGGTTTTGGCGGTGGTGGGGTTGCGGGTGAGGGAGATGATGAGTTGGGTGTCATCTCCATATGAGAGGATGGTGATTCTGTGTGCTGGAAGAATGTTGGCTAGGGGGATCATGTAGATGTTGAAGAGTGTGGGGCTGAGAGAGGACCCTTGGGGGACTCCGCAGGTGATCTTAGTAGAGTTGGAGTGAAAGGGCAGGAGGCGGACTCTCTGGGTTCGGTCGGTGAGGACGGAGGAGAGCCAGTCTAAGGCTTTGTGGCGGATTCATATGTTGTGGAGGCGTGTGCGGAGTGTGGGGTGGCAGACGGTGTCAAAAGCTGCGTAGAGGTCTAGGAGGATGAGTGCGACGGTCTCGCCTTTGTCTACTTTGGTCCTGATGTCATCAGTGCATGCGATGAGGGCGGTTTCTGTGCTGTGGTTCTTGCGGAACCCAGATTGTGAGGGGTCAAGGGTGTTGGTTTCTTCGAGTAAGTGGGATAGGCGAGTGTTGACTAATTTCTCTGCAACCTTGGCGGGGAACGGGAGGAGGGAGATGGGGCGGTAGTTGGAGAGGATCTCCGGGTCGGCTTGTTTTTTTTTTTAGGAGAGCGGTAATTTCTGCGTGCTTCCAGGGGTCTGGGTAGGTGGCAGAGTCAAAAGAGGAGTTGATTATGTTGTAGAGTATGGGGGTGATGGTAGGGCTAGCTTTGTTGTAGATTCGGTGTGGACAGGGGTCGGAGGGGGAACCGGAGTGGATGGAGTTCATGGTTTTTTCGGTTTCTTCGTGTGTGGTAGGTGTCCATGTGGATAGTGTGGTGGGGGGATCTTGAGGGGGGGTTGAGTTGGGTGGGAGAGGGGTATGTGTGGTGGGTGTGTGTGTGTGATGTGAAGCTGTTGTGGATGTCCAGGATTTTGTAGAGGAAGTGGTTGGAAAGGGCGTCACATAGGAGCTGTGTGTGTGTGGGGTCTATGTTGCTGGCTTTGGGTTTGGCAAGTTCGTTGATGATGGTGAAGAGTTCTTTGCTGTTTTGGGAGTTGTTGTCAAGGCGTGTCTTGTAGTGAACTCTTTTAGCGGTGCGTATGAGTTGGTGATGGGTGCGAATGTTGTTTTTGAGTGTGGAGAAGTTGGTGGAGGAGGGTTCTAGTCTCCATATTTTCTCAGCTTGGCGGCATTTGTGCTTGGAGTCTTGGAGTTCAGGGGTGAACCATGGGGCGTTCTTGATGTTGCGGGTGGTGATGTGTCTTCTGAGGGGTGCTAGTGTGTCTGCGCAGGTAGCGATCCATTTGGAGAGGTTGTGTGCTCCTGCGTTGGGGTCGTTGGTGTGGGCGGGGTTATGGGACAGTTGGGAGTTTAGCCGTTCTGTGGGGATCTTGTCCCACATGCGGTAGGGTGTGGTGTGTTGATGGTAGTGTGTGGGGGGTTTGGTGAAGGAGAAGTAGGTGCAGCAGTGGTCTGTCCAGAGGAGTTCGGTGGTGTGAGTGTAGGCTATGTGTTGGCTTGTGGTGAAGATTGCGTCCAGGGTGTGTCCTGCTGCGTGGGTGCTGTGACAAGTTGTTTGAGTCCGAGGTTGTTGAGGTTGTCTATGAGGGAGGTAGTGTTGTGGTCTTGTGGGTTTTCTAAGTGAAAGTTGAAATCACTGAAGATGATGTAGTCTGTGGAGATGAGGGCGTACGGGCTGATGCTGTCTGCGATGGTGTCGCAGAAGGCGGAGCGTGGTCCGGGTGGTCTGTAGATTAGTGTACCTCTGAGGGTGGAGTTGTTGTTGATGTGGACGAGGAGGTGCATGTGTTCAGTGTTGCCGATAGTGTCTTGGGAGCTGGTGGTGACTTTGATGGTGTCTCTGTGTAGGATGGCGATGCCTCCGCCTGGCTTGTTTAGGCGGTCTTTGCGTTGGAGTTTGTATCCCTTGGGGGCGGCTATGGCTATGTTGGGTTCTGAGGAGAGGTTGGTCCAGGTTTCCGTGAGGAAGGCGATGTCAGGTGAGTGTGTAGTGATGAGGTCCCAGAGTTCTATGGCATGTTTGTGAAGGGAGCGGATGTTGAGTAGCAGGCAGTTCAGGTGGTTGTGGTGGGTGGCGTTGGTGTGGTGCGTGAGGGTGTTGTTGCGGGGTGTGTTCTGGTTGTGGGCTGGTGTGCTGCGGGGTTGGTTGGTGGGGGCAGGGTTGGTGAGTTTTGTGTTGGGGGTGTTGTGTTTGTTGAGGGTGGGGTCGCTATGGTTGGTGTGTGGTGTGAGGGATGACGAGCAGGAGAAGTGGCAGGTGTAGCAGGTGAAGGGGCCATGAGTGTGTGTGGGCCTAGATGTGGTGCATGTGGGGTGGGGGCCTGAGTTGAGGGAGTGGATGGTGAGGGGGAGTAGGTGTGTCTGGGAGGGCCAGGGGTTCTGGCGCTGGGCGCGGTCTAGGCGCGGACGGGCGCAGACGGGCTTGCCTTTGGCTGCCATAAGAGGAGGGGAGGGTGGGAGTGGCAGCTGGGAGGGCCTGTCCTATGAGAGGGCTGGGGGGTGGGGCCGCAGGGGACGCAGCAGCGGGGATTGGAAGGAAAGGAACAGTGAGAGAAGGAGGGGGAGGCAGGAGGGGACGCAGCGGCGGGGATTGGATGGAGAGGAACGGTGAGAGAAGGAGGGGGGAGGCGGGAGGGGCCGCAGGGGATGCAGCGGCGGGGATTGGAAGGAAAGGAATAGTGAGAGAAGGAGGTGGGAGGCGGGAGGGGCCTCAGGGAACGCAGCGGCGGGGATTGGAAGGAAAGGAACGGTGAGAGAAGGAGGGGGAGGTGGGAGGGGCCGCAGGGGAAGCAGCGGCGGGGATTGGAAGGAAAGGAACGGTGAGAGAAGGAGGGGGAAGGCAGGAGGGGCCGCAGGGGACGCAGCGGCAGGGAATGAGGCAGAGAGAGGACGGGAGAAGAAGCTGGCGCGGAGGGCAAAGCGGGGAGCGACCTACCTGCAAGCAGGGTCAAAGGTTGCTACCACAGTGGCCAAATCCTCCACCTGGGGGGAAACAATGTAGCTGCACATGTGTTTAATCAGGGCAGGCAACACTCTGGTCAGCACTATTGAGAACATTGGCTGTGACATTCCTGCTGACAAGCCCACTGTCACTTGGAATGAACCAGTTGCCAAGAAATGGAGCACAGATAGCACTTGCACAAGAGGGGGAATCCCAGTGGGGTGACGGATAGCAGATATGAGGTCAGGCTCCAACTGGGCACACAGCTCCGTGATTGTGGCCCTGTCAAGTCTACAGGTGAGGATAATGTGCCTGTCCTCCATTGTAGCCAAGTCCACCAGGGTTGTGTACACAGGGGTATGTCTCCATCTCCTATTCATCCGCAGCGGTAGCAATCTATGGAGCAAAAGAGTGAGGAGCTGGTTACAAACTGTACATCATAGCCACAACAGTACAATTCATGATGTACATTTTTTTTGTACATGTGCCATTTGTCCTGTATTTCCAATTGTGTATTGTGACGCAGTTATAATCCAGGGCCTGAACCCCCCCCCCGAAATGACGTCCGTCTGTCCTTTGTGGAGGGACATGTGGAAGTGAGGTAATTCTGCTGATGTTGTCCGCTGTTGCGGGAGGCGGTCAGGAACCACCGTGCAACTCCTCATTGGATAATATTGGCCCCTATGGGGTACAGTGGCTCATGGCGATGTACGCCGGCAGTGATGGTATGCACCGCCGCAGATGTGACCTCCATTTTCTATTTGATCACTCACTTGTTACCTGACCTTCGACCGGAGAGGACCTACACTGCATGTGCTGCTGTGACCCGTGTCTGGAACGTACCATGGCTCGTGTGACTGGTGAAAGGGCCCCTGCCTTCACCTCAGCGGAGTTGGAGCGACTGGTGGATGGGGTCCTACCCCAGTACTGATGGCTCTATGGGCCTCCAGACCAACAGGTGAGTACACTGTGAGCACGATACATGGGGCATGAATGCATGGAGTGGTGTGTGTGAAGACCTCGTGTGGGGGGTTGGTGGATGGCCCCTGGGCGGCAGGCAACTTGTGTGCTGGACCCTGTGTGTGCAAATGGCAATGTGAAAGGGTATGGTGGGCCATGAGTGTAACAGGCACGACGGTCTGACTAATACCTTTCCTTGTGTGTATTTCTATTCAGGTCAGCGCCCATCAAAAAAAGGGTATATGGTGTGCCATCGCCAAGGACGTGTGGACCCTGGGGGTCTACGGCAGGCGGAGCAACCACTGTCGGAAACGGTGCGAGGACCTGAGACGCTGGGGATGGTAGACAGTGGAGGCCAAGCTGGGGGTGGCCTCCCAACGAGGAAGGGGTGCCTGTCGAATCCTGAACCCCCTGATTGCCCGCATACTGGCGGTGGCCTATCTGGAGCTGGATGGGCACTTGAGGGGGTGAGTACAGTGCCCATCATTACAACGTATGCATGGTAGGGGGGTACCCCAGTGGGGGATGTGTGTCAGTAGGTGCCCTTAGGCCAGGCATCACATTGCAGAGTAGGTCCCATGTTAGCCAGGGTTCTGAAGCGATATTCCTGCTACCTAGCTTTTAGGCATCCACTACTGGGCAGGGCTGTGTGGGTCCCAGGTGTGCTGCAGTTGGCGGTATGTGTCCCTGCCCATGCCCTGGTGGCTAGCATTATTACTGGTAGTGCATTGCATAGTGTGTAGGCCTGTACCTTGTGTGTGAGTGTGCTGTGTACGCCAACGGTGGTGTTGGTGCAGCCATTGGCCAAGTGTATCCTTTGTCTCTTCCCACTCGTTTTTGTTTTGTCACCCTGTCCTTATGTGCAATTGCATCATCTGGCGGAGGAGCAGAGGCATCGGCGACGGACGGAGCTGCATCCCACAGGACCCATGAGGTAGAGTCCACCGACAGTGAGGGCACCAGTAGGACGGAGGGCGAGGGGAGCTCCATGGCAGAGACTGGAGGGGACAGTTCAGACACAGATACCTCCTCTGATGGGAGTTCTCTGGTGGTGGCGGACACTTCTGCAACCACCACAGCTACAGGTACAGCCTCCATCCCCCGTACCAGCACTGCCCTGCATCTCCTTCGCCCCAGGCACCTCGAGCCCTGCCCAAGTTAGCCCTGCTGCCCTGAGTGAGGAGGCTATTGACCTCCTGAGATCCATCTCTGTAGGGCAGTCAACCATTGTGAATGCCATCCAGGGGCTGGAAGCCCAAATGCAACAGACAAATGCATTTCTGGAGGGCATTCACACTGGCTTGGCAGCCCAACAGAGATGAATCCAGGCTCTGGCCTCCTCCCTGATGGCAACCATTGTCCCTGTTTCCACCCTCCCCCCTCCAACTTCCTCTTCCCAGTCCCATTCTCCTCAACCCCAACCTATCGCAAGCACACAGGCAGATGTGCATGCACACAGGACAACACACTAGAGTGGCACAGGCAAACACAAGCACCACACATCATCCCACAGGCACTCACACAAACACCATCCAGATGCAGACATACCGACATCCACTTCCTCCACTGTGTCCCTCTCCTCCTCCTTCTCATCCTCCCTCCCAGTTCTGTCTACACTCACACCTGCATGCACTACATGCTCATCCACTACCAGCATCACCACCATACCTAGCAGAACACACACCTCACTGGCAGACACCTCTACAACAGCCATGCACACTTCCCCTGGGTCCTCTCCCACTGTGTCTGTCCCCCCACTCCCAAGCATCAGACACCCAACAGCCATCCACCTCACAACAGCATCCACTCATGCACCGGCACCCAAACACAGCAGACAGACACCACCTACAACCACTCCCTCTTCCTCCACTCCCAAACCTTCTCTCTCTTCCCACTTCAATGTCCCTAAGAAGCTTTTCCTCTCCACCACTGACCTCTTCGCTACCCCTACCCCCACTCTTTCACGTCTGGCCAGGGTGGCATTAACCCAGGAGAGAACCTCAGCCACCTAGGCCACGGGCCCCGTAGTCTCCACACTCAATCGCGGTGGGAAAGGATCCAGGGCACCAGCCAGCCTCACTGAAAGTGAGCCTGCCCCAGCTGCTGCCAGGAAAGGGAAGGAGCCTGCCCCAAGTGCTGCCCGGAAGGGCTAGGAGCCTGCCCAAGTGCTGCCAGGATGGGCAAGGAGCCTGCCCCAAGTGCTGCCAGGAAGGGCAAGGGGCCTGCACCAGCAGGCAGGAAGGACAACGGTCTTGTGCAGGGACTCAGTCGGAGCACCCACCCCCAACCATGGCTGTGAAGGCTGCAGGGGATGGGCTGGAGCCTCCCCCCAACACCAACCAGCAGCATCAGTAGCACCACCACCACCAACAGGGGGCAGCCGTCCGAGGCTGCAGGGAATGGGCTGGAGCCTCCCCACACCACTACCAGCAGCAGCACCACCACCACCAGCAGTGGGCAGCCGCCCGAGGCTGCAGGGGATGGGCTGGAGCCTCCCCCCACCTCCATCAGCAGCAGCACCATCACTCAGCAGCTGTCACCGCTGGCGGACGATCTGTAGTCCTGCCTCCATGGGCTGTTGTGTGGCCTGCCCCCTGCAAATCCTGTGGGAATGACACCCAGCTGAGAGACTGTGACCTTGCACTCCCCAGGATCTGAAGCACATGGCAGAATGCCCTCTCCAGAACCAGTGGGTATGGCACCCTCTCAACCCATCCTCACCAGGAACAAGAGCACAGGGCACAATGCCCCCTCCAGAACCAGTGGGCATGGCACCCACTCACCTCATCCTCACTAGGAACAAGGGGCCATATGTTCGAACACATTTTCCCATAGACAAAGAATGGGCAAAACTGCTTGCTACATCTGGCCAAAGAGCACAGGACACGTTGCTCCCTCCAGAGCCAGTGTGCAAGTCACCCACTTGAAAGTCTGTGGTCTTGCACTCCCCAGGACAGAGCACAGGGAATGTTGCCCCCTCCAGGGTCAGTGGTGTTGTTCCATCTGCTGGCTGAGGTGCCCCCCCTACGTTCCCCGTCCCCCTGAGGTGCTTGCCTATTTTCCAAATGATGCCCCTGCAGTCTTCTCTCCATGTTGCTGCAGGAGACAAGTGGGGCCTTGGACTTTGGCATGTGGCCCTGTGGCCCCTGCGCATTGAGGACTTGGCAGTGTCCCTTTATCTGTACATATGTATATAACATTAGACTGAATTTTTGTATTTCTACTATATTTATATTAGTACACTCAGTTTCATCTATTTCTGTAGTCCTTGCATTATTCCTGAGGGGTACGGGACAAATATGTTTTCTTACTGCATCTGATTGTGTGTATGGTGTTGGGGGTGTTGCATGTTGCGTGTGTGTGTGTCACTCTCTTTTTCCTCCCCCCTCCCCTGTGTGCTAGGCGGCTGTACTCACCGTGGTCGCCTTCGCCCTTGTTGGTGTTCGTGGTGAAGCAGGACATAGAAGATCATTGGAAAAATCTGCAGCTTGGGCTCCATGGCGGCGTGGTTGTTCCCTGTGTCTCCAATGGTGAGTCCTTTCCGTTCTGTGCAATGTTTCCACCAGGCTTTTGATGTCGTTGGTATCGCCCCAGAAAAGGTGGCGGATTGGGTTGTCTTAATACGGTGGGCGGAACATTGGCTTCCGCCTGGCTGTAGGCGGCTACCGCCGTGGTGGCTGTTGTTTCCGCCCTGGCGGTTGGTGTGGTAAAGTGGCTGTCTATCTGAGTGCTCACCACCATGGTCATAATTTGGTGGTAATTACCGCCAGCCTGTTGGCAATATTACCGCCATTTATCACCGACCGACAGGTTTGTAATGAGGGCCTATGTCTCTATGTCTATAAAAGAAGCCTAACTGTCATGCATACAGTTAACAAATTACAAATATGTTGAAAACTACAGCTTGCAAAATGGTATAGGACCTCTCTCAACGGGGCCTAACAAGAATCATCACTTTCAAACCCCCCAGGGTTGGTCAGAGTGGGAGGCCAATATCAAAACCCTTGCCTACTATGGGAATCTGTAAGATTACATGTAACAAAATGCCTGTCTATAGTCTGCACACAATGGTATGACAACCACTTGTTAAAGGCTTACTGGCTTTAACAATTACTTTAATAAATAAATGTATAAGCCAGGTCAACTGCCTTTGCCATAACTGCTCATAATAGGCAGATCAGACCTAGAAAATCAGAGCTAACCTTTCCCAGTGCACCAATCAGGCCTATAGCTTGTCACTATAACCAACTCAGGCCTATGGTTTTGAGTGTTAGCATTTCCACAAGGTGACCATCAGACACATAGCCATAGGATTAGTAACAAATATAAAATTGTGATGGTTAAGCAAAATACTATCTTTCTTTTTAGGGCCTATCAGCGATTCTGACAGGGCAAACCTTCTATATCCATTGTTTGTCACACGTAGTAACTAACACAAGAACCATTGACTACTATGGTATTCTGTGAGATCCCATGTCACAAAATACCTATTGGTAGGCTTTAAAATAGATAAATAACAATCAACTCTTAAATGCCTATTGAATGGATCTTATACTTTTCACAATATTCTGCTCTCTTGCCTTTATCATAGCATATCATAAAAACAGCATGACTATGGCCGTGATCATTGGCTTGCCATCACAAAAAGTTAAATCCTGTATCAATTATAAGCTTTACCACAAGCTAAAACTGCAATAGCAGTCTTTATAGTGAAAACACACGAATTCAACCCAATCAAGTCCTGAACTCAGGGGAGCCAACATGTGGATGGAGCCTAAGCCCCTCTCTCATTTGTACTCCGAAAGTTATTTTTTGTTGATCGCATAAGTTTAGGTGACAGTTGCACTGTCAAACTAGAACAAAAGCTCCATGAAGAGTAGTGTCGCCCTGGGTATCACATACTGCTCTTAAACACAAATTTGCCCTCTAAACTCCAAGTTGGTAATAGAAGGACGATAGGTCCTGGGACTGTAATACATTACTCATGGCTACCCTCCACCCATTTGTGCTGCTGTCAGAGAAAGACAAACATCATAAATTATGTCATTATCTAAAACACTTTTCAAGTACTACAGTGTGATATGTGTGGCCCTGAAAGATCAAGCTCAGGCAGCTGGATAAATACACAAAATGATCACATCTGAGTGGAGGGCAAACACCTTTTTTGCGGGAGCACATTACTTCTGCCCAATCAAAACATGTAGTCCTCGTTCCTATATGTTAGTGGAGCCAAATAATCTCTCTAGTGAGTCAAATAATTGTCTGTCAACAGCTGCGCTGTCAAGCCAAGCCATAAAAATGATTAGGCTGTGCTAATTTCAGATGGATCTTCAAAATTTGATGGTAAACAGTTTACTTAACTTACACCTATGGAAAAGATAGGTTACCTCATATTATATTAAATCTAGGCCCAGATTTATTAATATTTGATGCAGGAGAGCACAGCAACTTGAGTTGCTGTTCTGTCTAGCTTCAAAGGGAGAGGCAAACAATATGCCACATATATAAGATGTGGTGCATTTTTTATCTCCCCCATCACTGGTATGCTTCTGGCTGCCATGTGCCAACGTACACACCCTTCCGCCATAGTGCAAGGATGTGTGTGTTTTCTAAAGCATAGGTTATACCATGGGCAGGGATCCTTCCAGTATAAAAATGATCCTTTAATACTTTCCCCACTTTGTATTTGTGCTGTAAAATGGAGCACACAGGTAAAGTTGGAATAATTGGGAGAAATTAACACATTTCTTATCGCTACACCTGCCTCGAGGAGGAATAAGATATTGGTGCAAATACATGTTGACGAATGTTAGTAAATAAGGATCTGCGTTAAAACCCATGAGCGGCTGCACAGGAACACCCATGTATCATCCTTGGACTGCCAATTAAAAGAAAGTAGAGCAAATTAATGCATAGCACAACCTTGCATTACTTTAGCACACTTTCCAATGGAAATCCTGGGTTGCGTTGGATAGTAAATCCCTCCCCAAAATTCTGCACTGGGTTGGTGTCGCAAAAGTGATGGAACAACAAATAAAAGTGTCCAAGTTGATAAACCACTTAAGACAAAAAAATTGAAGTTAAAATACAAAAGATGTCCATATTAGAAATGCTCCATCTGAAGTGTCGATTAATATGTCAAGTTATATTTAAAGTCTAGCAGTATGTGATCAATGAAGTGCATCATAACATAAAGAAATAGGTTTTCCTTAGCCCCTGAAGAAAATTACAAAGGTCTGATCTATTGTCCCATTGTATTTCAGAAAGGTATCCCTGAGATATAAAAACCTTAACTTCACAACATTCAGACAGCTAAGAAATGTATGCGTATTGATGTATTCTAACTTGTGTTTTCTTAAACGTTGCCTGTATTGCAGTTGCTTTGTATGTCTCAATCAAATTGACTTAACCCAGAACAATGCATGTTCAGAAAAATCCATAGAACATGAGCGATGGAACAATAATTTTAGCTCATCAAATCTATTTCTTATATTATTTACTGAGTATGTTTTTGATTGCTACCTTCATTTATTGTGGACAGTGGTGGAAAAATGGCTGCACAAAGGCTTGGGTGTTTGTTCTCAAAATAAAGGCGATCGCGCTAGGGTTTACATAGTGCGATCGCGCTGCATTTTTTTTCTTTTAATTTGTTTGCAAGAAGCTCTAACTCAAGCAAATGTGAGACCCGTTGAATTGAAAATGCTTGTTTTACATATTAACAGTATTTGACCAAGGGTTCCGCCCCAATGATACCAGTTAAACACCCAAGACAGCAATAAGCAACAGAAAAGCTACATGCCAACCTTTGAGAAGGGCTTTCCACTGCATGGCAACTTATCATGCCATTTTAAAAAACTTTTAATCCTTTTGAGCAAGAAAAATTATTTTGTTAAAATCTTTAAACTATGCAGCTGGTGATGGATTTTGTGGTAAGTGCAGCAATTATGCAGAAACTGCCACAGCCGCAAAATTGCATACTTCAGGGTCCTTTGTTTAAAGTAACCTTTAGTGATTTTCCCTAGGCCTCCAAAGTTTCCCCTATTCAGATCCATCACTTTTGTTTCAGAACTTCACTGATTATCCTATGTGGAAAGTGCTTTCACCTGAGAGGTCGATTGACATTTAAAATGCATATTATGCAAGCTTTTCTCCTTCCTGTTTTTATTCTCGGGATTGTTTGCTCCTTATTAGAAATAAGCCATGCTCTTTCGTTATAGGATCCTGCTGCTGCGACCAAAGGGGAAAATTGAAAGGTTTGCCTACCCATATACTCTTGACAAGTTCAACATCTGCTCATGGAAGCATTTGCCATTATAATGCATGTTAGAAAGTGGGTTTCTAGTTGACAGTGGTAAGCTCTGTGTCCAAGTAGAGACAACAATCCTAGTCGGGGCAAGTAAGATGTACACTAAAAGATTACCTCTGGTAGCTTGGCACAGAGAAGTCAGGCTAAACTAAAAAGGCAATGTGTAAAGTATTTGTGCACACACACAGTATCCCAGTGAAAACTCCACAAAAGGACTCGTTTAGAAAAATAGCCAATATTTATCCGAGTCAAACTGGACCAAAACAACAAAATTCAACATACACAAGTCAAGTTATGAACTTTTAAAGGCTAAATCAAAATTTAGGGCTTAGAAAACAATATCTCCAACCTGAGCTATCTGGTTGCGCCGGACTGGGGCAAATCCAAAAGTGCAGTCCAACTGCGAGGGAGCATGGGCTTGGGTACAGGAGTCATGCAGACCCGCCGACGGGACCTTTGTTGTATCGATGCTCGGTGACGATGCGATGATCCTGAGGAGGGGATGCATCGCGCTGGCAGACGATGCTTCATTTCTTGACTGGGCAATGCCGTTGATGTATCGATGGCCATAAGTAATGATTACTGACTCTGATGCGTCGGTGCTGCATCAGCCAAGCTGGAGCTTTGTTGTAAGTCCAGGTTGTGGCGTCATGCAATCGGCGAGTGGTGTCTGTGGATTCAGTGAGGGCAGCAGCATGCATCAGTTCTCAGTGACGCGCCAATGCCATTGTGTCAGTTCTTCTGTTGCAGGCACCACACTCACCTCCAAGGATCCAGGACTGGATTTGGCACGACTTGGCAGAGCAGGACTCACAGCAGAGGAGCCCAGGTGCTGGTGGCAAAGTGCAGGAGAAGTCTTTGATATCTCTAAGTCTTCAGAAACAGGAGGCAAGCTCAGTCAGGCCCTTGGAGAAACTTAAAATTTCAGGATATAGAGAGTTAGATCCAGTCCTCTCACTCCCAGGCAAGAAGTAGCAGGCAGTAGGCCAACACAGCAGATCAAACAGCAAAGTGGCAGTCCCTCCTTACAGCACAGTGTTTCTTCTTCCTGGTAAAATGCCCTCAGCCAGAAGTGTTCTGATTGTCAAAGGCCCAGTACTTATACCCAAAATGGCCTTTGATGTAGCGGTAGCTTCAAAAGAATTCTCTAAAGTGCACAAGGTTTCATTTCGATGTAGCCCTAGCTCCAGACTACCAGTAGGGGGTAATCAGCCCTTTGTGTGAAGGCAGGACACAGCCTATTCATATGTAAGAGTGAACTGCCTCTCCATGTCCCTGCCCTGGACGACTATCAAAATGCAGATGTTTTTCATGTCACACCCAGTCCTTCCTGCTTGTGGCTGTCTGGAGAAAATGCACCAATGTAGCTGTCACCTAAACCCAGACGTGTATTCAGAGACAGGTTAAGACACAGAATGGTTAAAGTAAGAAATGGCATTTTCAGACCTGCAATTTAAAAACCACCTTCACTAAAAGATCTATTTTTAAATTGCGAGTCCAGAGATACCACATTCTAGATTTCTATCTTTTCCCAAGTGGAAATTACACTTAAAAGATGTTTTAAGGCAACCCCAATGCTAGCCTATTGGAGAGCTAGTCTTTGCAATAGTGAAAAAAGAATGTAAGAGTTTTTCACTACCTGGACATATTAAACTTAAAATTGCACTGCATCCTGCGCTTGGGGCCAAACACAGCCTACCTTAGGAGTGACTTACATGTAATACAAAAGAAGGGTGGGTCTGGCAGGTGGTATACTTGCCGGGTCGAAATGGCAGTTTTTAACTGCTCACACGGGCTCTGCAATGGAAGGCCTGAGACATGTTTGAAAGGCTCCATAGTCGGTGGCTCAACCAGTGCTTCAAGCCCACTAGTAACATTTGATTTACAGTCCCTGGACAGACATAATGTACTTTACTAGGGACTTACTAGTAAGTCAAATATGCCAATCATGGAGAAGCCAATGTGTTAGAAATTGGGTCTCTAGTTGGCAGAAGTATGCACCCTGTCCAACAACCTATCTAGTGCTCACCCTCTGATAGCTTGGCATAGAGCAGGCAGACTTAACTTAGAAGGCAATGTGCAAAATATTTGTGCAATAACTCATGCAGTAACACGGAGAAAACCCCACAAAACGTACTCCACACCAGTTTAGGAAAATAGATGATGTTTATCTCAATAAAATTACACCAAAATGACAAAAATCCAATATGCACAAGTCAAGATACCGCTTTTTAAAGGTTTAAATGAGTCTTAATCCACAATAAAAATCAGTGGTTATACCCTTTTAACACACAGTACCTGGGATAAGTAAAAAAATAATGACACAGAGGGGCTGCAGAGGAGGAGATGCATCAGAAAATACAGTGTTGCATTGGTTTTTGCGACGCAGCAGAGGTGATGCATTGATTATTTCCATGCGACAAGGCGATGCATAGCCTTGATTCCTTACTGCGGGGTGGGGATATTTTGACAACCAAGGACGATGTGTAGAAAATCCAGAATATGCTGGTAGGAAGGAGCAGGCACTGGGTTGATCCAGTAGGCGATACAGTGATTTTTGCAGGCATTTGCGTCGATTTTCTGACACACTGAATTTTCTTCTCTTTCGTCAATCAATCAATCATTCTTTTTTAAAGTGCAACACTATCCCTCTAGGGGTATCTGGGTGCTGAGGTTGTTGCATCTTCATTGAAAAGCCAGGTCTTGAGTTGCTTTCTGAAATCTGCCAGGGAGGGTACTGGTCTGAGGTGGAGTGGGCAGTAATTCCAGGCTTAGGTGCCAATGTAGGAGAAAGGGAGTCATGCGCTGTGGGTGCGATGGATGCAGGGGAGTGAAGTTGTTGACAGCCCTGAGGCTTCATAACAGGAGGCAAGCTCAATCCAAGCCCTTGGAGAGTGCTTGTGGAGGAAGGCAGAGCCCTCCCAGCAGAGTCAGTGGCCAGCAAGCAGCAGGACAGCAAGCAGGCCAGCAGTCCTTTTCAGCAAAGCAGTCCAGATTAGTCCTTTGGCCAGCCAGGCAGTCCCTCCTACAGAGTCCAGTTGTAGGTTCAGAAGTGTCTGATATGGTGGGGTCACAGACCCAGCATGTATACCCAAAAGTGGTGGAAGTGGGGAAAACTCCAAAGAGTGGATTTTAAGTGCACAGGTTTCCTTTTCAACCCAGCCTTGCCTTCCAGGAGCCCTGTGGGAAGTTATTAGTCCTTTGTGTGAGGGCAGGACATTGGCCTTTGAAGTGTAAGTGAGAGCCAGTCCACCCTTCCTACCACGAAGACCCACCAGTATGCAGAAGAATGCAGATGCAGCTTAGTGTCTTGTTTCAGACATGGATTGGAGATAGACTGTAAGGGACAAAGAGCAGTAAGTGCAGAGAAATGCTTACTTTCTAAAACTGGCATTTCTAAAATAGTAATGTAAAATCCTGCTTCACTAGAAAGTAGGATTTCTCACTATCAATCTAACCATACAAAACAAGACAAGTCTATTCCCCTCAGATCAGAAATTACCACTTAAAAGTATGTAAGGGAATTTCTAATGCTGGCGTATGAGAGGAGCAGGCTTCACAATAGTGAAAAACGACTTTGGGGTTTTCTTTCACTACCAGGACATGTAAAAATTATAAGTACATTACTTACATAGCACCCTGCCCTATGGGTTATCTAGGGCCTACCTTAGGGGTGACATATTTGAGAAAAAGGGAATCTAAGGCTGGCAAGCAGTGTTAAATTCCAAGTTGAAGTGGCAGTGAAACTACACAAGCAGGCCTTGAAATGGCAGACCTGAGATATGGTTAAGGGCTACTTATGTGGGTGGCATAATCAGTGCTCCAGGCCCACTAATACAATTTAATTTGCAGGCCCTGGACACATCTAGTGCACTTTACTAGGAACTTATAGACAAGTTAAATATGCCTATTAGGTATGAGCCAATGTTACCCTGTTTAGGGGAGAGAGCACAGGCACTAGAGCACTGGTAAGCTGTGGTAAAGGGTGCAGAGTCCTAAAACCAGCAAAAATGAAATCAGAAAAATAGAGGGAGGCAGGAAAACATTTGGGGCAAGACAACCCTAAGGCTGTCAGGTCTAACAGAATGGTACCATGTTTTAGACAAAGAGCACACGCACCTTAGCACTAGCCAGCAGTGAAAAAGTGCAAAGAGACATAAAGCCAACAAAAACAGGGTCAGAAAAAGAGGAGGAGGAAGGCGAAAAGTCTGTGAACCCTTTCCTTGCCTCTTACCCTGGGACTTGCCTTGGTCTCCCTTGATGGCCCCCTCACTCTGCTGGGGTAGCCTGAACCACCCTTCTTGAAGTCACTCTGAGGCACCTTCTTGTGGACCCTGGTGCTGACCCATCGGTCCGCCTCCTTAGCAAGCTCCCTGGGGGACAGAGAGCTTACCATCAATCAAGTGCTGGCGCAGCTCTGTAAAACAAAGACTAAACATGTGCTTTGTGCAATCAAATTGTACAGCCCCGTCATGTTACTGCCCTTCACCCAACTATCCAGTGCCTTGCAGAAAGAGTCTACACAGTCTTCCCAGGTCTGAGGAAGAAGCTTCACAATCTCCCATATCTTCTGCCTATACATCTCCGGGGTCAACCCATATTTCTGGATACGGGCCTCCTTCATGGATACAATACCTTGTCTTATCACTCACTTGCAGTATGAGTAAGGTGTCCCTCCCCGCAGTTGGAAACTGCTTCCACAAACTGTCCCCCCAATCCTCTTTAGGGATCCTGTGAATTTCTATAGCAATCTTGTAGACCTCAAACCAGCGATCAATGTCCTCCTCCATCTTGTAGTCAGCTATCAGACTCATGGGTATATGTACACTCCTGTCGGAGGATGCTGAACATATGCTGCCACCATCTGAGCCAGACTTAGCCTTCTGGGCTTTCAAGTCCAGATCCTTCATGCTCATCTCATAAGCCAAATTAATGTTCCTTTCCTCGATGGTCAATCTCTTTTCCTCCATAGCTTTCACCTGATCATTCTCCATTTTGAGCTTTGCCAGCTCCAACTTGAGCTTCCTGGCTTCCCGTCAGTCCTCCAGCTCCTCTGGGGACAGACCTCTGGTGGACAGCTGGAGGACACACTTCTGCCTGCTTTAGAGGGGCCCCTCTCTCCACTGAAGCAGGCCCCACAGGCAGTTCTAGGCTGTCCAACAACTCCAGAAGTAGATTCTCCTCCATTCCATTCACAACACTACCCTCCTCCTCTTGTTGAACAGCTGCTTTCCTGGCTGCCAGCCAGGCCCTCAGTGCCTTTTGCAGCTCCTCCCTTTTAGTAAGGCATTTAAAAGAACACTTGAATTACCTGCAGACATCTTTGAGCTGGGATACCATGTAGGTTTCCAATTTCTCCTGCTCAAACTCCACTCCTACAGATGTAGCTGCTAGCTCTCCTGATTGAGACATGGCTGTTGCAAAAACTCAAAAAGTTTCCAAAGACCACCCCACCCTTCCCCCACATGGAAATGTTAATAGGATCAGATTGCACGCCCTTTGTGTCCATCCCCACCTTTGTTGTACCTTGTTTCACCCCCACAAAACTTTAATAAAGAAAAGCAAAACAGAAAAAAGGTTGCCAAAGAGAAAAATAACATATATTGGTATGTATGGAAGTAGCGTACACCAATCACTGTATGCACTGCATAAATACAAGTCCTATCCTCACTGCTGATCACCAATGCTACAAGTTGGGTCTCTAGTTGGCAGTCAGTTGCAGTCTGACTAAGTAGGGACCACAGCCCTAGTCAGGGCAAGTAAGATGCACCCTAAATGTTTAGCTGTGCTCACCCTCTGGTAGCTTGGTGCAGAGCAGCCAGGCTAAACTAAAGGAGCAATATGTAAAGTATTTGTGCATACACTCAGTAACCCAGTGAAACACCACAAAAGGACTCCACACTAGTTATGAAAAATAGCCAATATTTATCTGATTCAAACAAGACAAAACAACAAAAATCCAACATACATAAGTCGTTATGAATTTTTAAAGGGTAAATCTAAATGTACATCAAAATGTAGAAAACAATAGCTCCAACTGGAGCTATTGAGTCACTCTAGACTGGGGAAAATCCAAAAGTGCAGTCCGACCGTGATGGAGCGCAGGCCAGGTACAGGAGTGATGCAGACCCGTTGACACTACCTTTGTTGTGTCACTACTCGGTGACAATGCGTGGACGCAGAGGAGGTGGTGTGGTGCTGGCAGGCGAAGCATCATTTGCTGATCGGACAACATCGTTGATGCGTCGATGCCCAGAAGCAATGAGTACTGGTTCTGGTGTATCGGGGCTGTTTCAGCCAAGCCGTGGCTGCGTTGTAAGTCAGATTGTTGCATCACACAGTCATTGAGCGGTGTCCGCAGCTTCAGTACAGGCAGCAGCAAAGCGGTGTTTCTGCAGCAGGATACGTCAGTTCCAAGCGACGTGCCGATGTTGTTGTGTCAGTTCTTGTGGTGCAGCACCACACTCACCTTCAAGGGCCAAGGACTGGATTTGGCACCAGTTGGTAGAGCAGGACTCAGAGCAGAGGAGCCCAGGTGCTGGTAGCAAGATGCAGGTAAAGTCTTTGATATCCCTGAGGCTTCAGAAACAGGAGGTAAGCTCAGTCAGGCCCTTGGAGAAACTTAGATTGCAGGATGTAGAGAGTTAGATCCAGTCCTCACATTCTCAGGCAAGATGAAGCAAGCAGTAGGGCAACACAGCAGAGCAAACAGCAACATGTCAGTCCCTTCTGACAGCACAGCAGTCCTTCTTCCTGGTAGAATGCTCCAGCCGGGCCTTCTGCTTTACTGAAACCCAATAACAAAAAAACACTAAACAAAAAATATGGTTCCCTCTCTTATGGGACAAGATCATGACTCAAGAGGTGGTCAAAATGAGAAATGCTTTTTGCATTATGTTTTTTGTAGCTCAGATCTGATGAAAAATAGTCTGCCACAATTGCGATACTGGCACTTTTGTTTCCACTGTTGTTTTTCCAAAAAATGCTTCTCTGGGTAACTGTAATTGTTTGATAATTTGCTTCTCTGTGATGTTCAAAGGACAGTCACACATAGGGAATAGTTTAACAAGCGCCTGTGGATGCTCTTTTTAGGGGTCTCCACTGCTGCAGATGCCTCCTATTCGTAGTGCCTCGCTGTAGATTATGAGATGTACACATTTTCGGCATTTACCCTTCTTGACTTTGACCAATAAAAAATGATTTATTTTTGGGAGCACACATTTGGATTGTCATCCTTTCTCTGCTGAAAACATGAATATCTTCAGTTGGTCCTGTACACTCCATTCCAGAACAGTGCAAACCTTACTAACAATCACATGTAAGGATAGTGTTAGGGCGGCACGCGCCACAAGTTTCACAGGTGAGATATCTTCTTAAATACTCACCCTCAGAGATCAACTGAATCTTTGGACTTGATGACAAAGTCAGTAGTTAGGATGAAACAACCCACAAATCAATAACATAAAACCCAGAAATCAATATTAATGAATACTTTAACACTAAAACAAAACTCTGAACTGAATAATGTTTCAAAGGTTTATTACAATCCCAAAATGAATGTCACATAAATTGTGTGCAGAACTAAATTATAACTATTCATGAAGATCATAGGCTGACCAAAGCGTCTGAAAAGATTCAATTTACTAAACATCAATACTGTTAGACACTCCAAAAGAATAATATAGATTAGCAACAACACAATATACACATTATTATCAGATTTCAAAGCAGATGATGATATCAGAAAACATGCAAAATACAGATTTAACAATTAAATTCAGATTTCAGGTTTTAGAGCTGAGTCATTCCTAACACTAACCAGAATTGTGACTTGCTTGTGTGGGAATGGGCTAACACATGCGGGCAAAAGCAAAAATAAAAGAAGGCAAAAATTATTTGGACCTAACTATTGCAACAAACTATAAAAATCTGCTGATGTAAATTACTAACTTAAAGGAGAACAAGATACCACGGTTAGTTATACCTCTCCTCATGGGACAGCAGTAAGCATTGGTTAGTTGGGCGGAGCATTCACCTTCTTCTGAAGAAGGTTGGCAGCAGCATCAGGGTGGTGCAGAACACCAGCTGCACATAGGACAGATCAGAATTTAGTTGGCCTTTTTAGTACTGAAACACATGACAGAGTAGGGCAGTTAAGACTATGATGAGAAAACTCATCAGGAAACTTAGAGTAGAGAATGTGAGAAAACAGACTTAAGTAGACATTAAGGCCCTCATTATGACCCTGGCGGTGAGTGATAAAGTGGTGGTAATACCGCCAACAGGCTGGCAGTAATTACCATCAAATTATGACCATGGCGGAGAAAACTCTCACAGACAGCCAATGTACCACACCAACTGCCAGGACATAAACAACACTGACCACAGCAGTAGCTGTCAACAGCCAGGCAGAAGACAAAGTACCACCCACCATATTTTGACCCTTCAATACACCTCGATTTCCGGGGCGGTACCATCGCCATCAAAAGCCTAGCGGAAACAGAACACAGAAGAGCAAAGACTCACCATCGTAGACACAGGAAAGAACAACGCCGCCATGGAACAGGAACTGCAAGTCTTCCCGATGCTCATCTATGTCAGGCTCCACCTGGAACACCAACGCCGCCGAAGACGATTACGGTGAGTACAGCCCCCTAGCACACAAGGGAGGGAGGGAGGAAAACAAGAGTGACACACACACACACACGACACACACCCTTCACACACACACCATACACACAACCAGCTGCACACAAAAAACAATGGCACATGAAACACGGCGGAATACTGCAAGAACAACAAGAATGCAGTAATGAGAATGTATTGATATAAACAGCTACCAAATAAACCAATTGTACACGAACCAGATATGTACAGATGTACACAAAGGGCCAATGCCCAGTCCAATGTACTAAGGGCCCACATGGCCACAGGGCACAGTCCAAGGCCAAACTCAAATCCTGACTTCATCCGGATAGAACTCTGCAGGGGCATCAGTTTGCAAGTGGGCAGGCATTTCAGGGGGATGAGGGGTGGGGGGCACCTCAGCTGAAGTTGGGAACAAGCCCACTGGTTCTGGAGGGGGCTCCATGCCCATTACTCTGTGCTGGGGAGTGAGGGCTGCATAGTGTCAGCAGGTGAAGGTGCTTCCTGGGCAGCCTCTGCTGGAGGTGAGGGCTGAACTGTGGTGGCAGGTGGAGGTGCCTCCTGGGCAGCCTCTGCTGGTGGTGAGGGCTGAACTGTGGTGGCAGGTGGAGGTGCCTCCTGGGCAGCCTCTGTTGGTGGTGAGGGCTGAACTGTGGTGGTAGGTGGAGGTGCCTCCTGTGCAGCCTCTGCTGGTGGTGAGGGATGCACCTCCTCATCTGGCGTTGGGGGCCCGTGACCACTGGTGGTGGTGGAGGTGTCACCCTGACAACCTCCGCTGGAGTCGAGGGCTTCTTCTCCTTCATGGCAGGAGGTGTGGGATCCTTACCCTTCCTGGCAGAGGTTGAGGGCTTCTTCCCCTTTGTGGCAGGCTGTGCTTGTTCCTTAGCCTTCCAGGCAGGAGTTGAGGGCGTCTTCCCCTTCATGGCAGGAGGTGCAGGCTCCTTCCCCTTCATGGCCGGAGGTGTTGGATCCTTAACCTTCCTGGTTCGTGGAATGGGATCCTTCACTGACTTGCCACAATGACTAGGTGGTGCCACCTCTGTCGGTGTGGACTGTTTGGCTGAGTTGCTGGGCTGGGTCGTTGTGACCCTGCTCTTACGGGTAGGACGGGGGAGGAGGAGGTAAGAGGTCAAGTTGGACAAGGAAAAGCTTCGTAGGGACGGTGGAGCGGGATGAGGGAGGAAGGATGGGAGTGGATGTTGAGTGAGTGGTTGTAGGAGGTGCATGTCTGCTGGATTTGGGTGCAGGTGCATGGGCAGTGTGCTGATGTGAGGTGGAGGACTCTTGGGTGTGTGAGTGCTTGCGTTTGTGTTCTTTAGGAGGGGGGACAGACAGGGTGGGAGAGGACACAGGGGACATGTGCATGGATGTTGTGGAGGTGTCTGCTAGTGAGGTGTGTGTGCTGCTTGGTGTGGTGATGTTGGTGGTGGATGTTGATGCAGTGCATGCAGGTGTGAGTGTGGACGAGACCGTGAGGGAGGTGGAGGAGGAGGGGGGGAGACAGTGGAGGCAGTAGATGTGGTTGTGTCTGCAACTGTCTAGTGTTTGCTTTACTGCTTGTGGGATGAAGTGTAGTGCGTGTATTTTACTGTGCCACTCTTGGGTGTTGTCTTGTGTGCATGCTCATCTGTATGTGTGCATAGGATGCGTTGGGGTTGAGGAGAATGGGACTGGGAAGTGGTAGTTGGAGGGGGGGGGACGGTTGGAACAGGGACAATGGCTGTCATCAGAGAGGAGGCCAGAGCCTGAATCGATCTCTGTTGGGCTGCCATGTCCACCGTGGATGCCCTCCTGTAATGCATTGCATTGCTGCATCTGGTGGTTGACTGCCCTACAAAGATGGATCTCAGGAGGTCAATAGCCTCCTCACTCAGGACAGCAGGGCTCACTGGGGCAAGGCCTAAGTTGCCTGGGGTGAAGGAAATGCCCACCCTCCTGGGTCAGCGGGTACAGGCAACTCGCTGAGGGGCTACTGGGAGGGCGGTGCTGGTAAGGGGGGTGGTGGCTGTACCTGCAGCTGGGGTGGTCACAGAGGAGTGTCCGCCACCACCAGGGAGCTTCCATCGGAGGAGATATCCGAGTCTGTGTTGTCACCTCCTGACTCCGCCGTGGTGCTCCCATCACCCTCCGTCCCACTGGTTCCCTTGGCGTCGGTGGACTCTTCCTCCAGGGTCCTGTGGGATGCAGCTCCCTCTGTCACCAGTACCCCTGCTCCTCCGCCAGATGATGCTAATGCACACATGGACAGGATGACGGAGGAAAATAGGGGGGAGGGGAAAGGAAACACTCGGTCAATTACTGCACCAACACCACAGTTGGCATACACAGCACCGTCACACATGGGGATCAGGCTTGAGCACTATGCATTGCACTGCCACTGATTTGGCTAGATGCCACGGCAAGATCAGGGCCACACACCGCCAACTGCACCCCTCCTGGTACCCGCAAAGCCCTGACTGACATGGAATGCTAACTAGCTAGGTTACCTGCATTTGCCATACACCCATTACCCTTGAGCTGGATCATGCTGCAAAGTCTGCCCTGGCCTTCGGGGCACCCACTAAGTCACACCCACCACCCTGATCCCATGCCACTTGCCAATTATTGTAGTAATGCCCACTGTACTCAACCCCTTGTGGCAGCTGTGATGCCCTCAAGCGCCCATCCAGCTCTGGGTAGTCCACCACCAGTATGCAGGCCATCAGGGGGGTCAGGTTCCGACAGGCACCCCTTCCTCGTTGGGAGGCCATCCCCAGCTGGGCCTCCGTGGTCTTCCGTGCCCAGCGTCTCAGGTCCTCCCACCGTTTCCGACAGTGGGTGCTCCACCTGCCATAGACCCCAGGGTCCGCACGTCCTTGGTGATGGCACGCCATAATCCCTTCTTCTGATTGGTGCTGACCTGCAGAGGTAATACAGACAGGAGGACACCATTAACCATATAATCCCGCCTGTCACACATATGGCCCACCAATCCTGTTTCCGTCACCATTGGCACACACATCAGCCAGCGCACACCATGTACACCACCTCAAGACATTTCCCCCACCCGATGACACAATGCTTGCACACACATCTCCATGCATCCTTCACACATGCATTGTGCACAAGGTGTGCTCACCTGTTGGTCTGGATGCCCATCCAACAATCCGTACTGGGGTAGGACCCCATCCACCAATCGCTCCAACTCCTCAGAAGTGAAGGCAGGAGCCCTTTTCCCGGTCACACGGGCCATGGTAGGTTCCAGACACTGGTCACAGCAGCACACGCAGTGCGGGTGTTCTCCTGTTGAAGGTCAGGAAACAAGTGAGGAATCAGATAGACAATGGCGGTAAAGTCCACTGCGGTGTACACCGTCACCGTCGGCGCAGATCCTCATTAGCCACTGTACTCCATAGAGCCCCATATTACCCAATGAAGAATTGCACAGTGGTGTAAGACCGCCTTCCGCCACAACGCCCAACGTCAGCGGAGTTACCTCACTTCCACCTGTCCCTACACACAGGACAGGCGGTCGCCATTTCATGGTGGCGGACAACGGTCATATCAACCTTAACTGCGTCACAGCCTAGATTAGCACACACCTCGCCATTCCCACTGTTCGATCACATAAATACACTATGTACACTGAGGGTGGGGTTCTATTGTTCAAATTGTGACAGCCTACTCACTCTTGTATACCTTAGATACCTACCGCTGCAGATAAATAGGAGGAGACAGTGTACAGATCCCTTGTGGAATCAGCTACACTGGAGGACAGGCACATTATACTCATCTATAGACTGGACAGGGCCACAATAACTGAGCTGTGTGCCCAATTGGAGCCAGACCTGATCTCAGCTATCTGTCATCCGACTGGGATCCCCCCTCTTGTGCAAGTGCTATCTGTGTTCCATTTCCTGGCAATTGGTTCTTTCCAAGTAACAGTGGGCTTGGCAGCAGGAATGACAGCCAATGTTCTCAATTGTGCTGGCAAGAGTTTTGTCTGCCCTGGTGAAACAAATGTGCAGCTACATAGCTTTCCCCCAGGTGGAGGATTTGGCCACAGTGAAGGCCGGATTCTATGCAATGGGACATATACTCAATATTATTGGGGCGATTGACGATACACATATTGCGTTAGTCCCCCCTGCAAGACTGAACAGGTGTTCAGGAATCGTAAGAGTTTCCACTCACTGAATGTGCAAATGGTGTGCCTGGCAGACCAGTACATCTCCCACGTCAATGCTAAGTATCCTGAGTCGGTGCATGATGCCTTTGTTCTGAGGAATAGCAGCGTCCCAAATGTGATGGCCCAATTACAGAGGCCCAGGGTGTGGCTAATAGGCGAGCCATGGTCCCCACCCACTCTATGTTAGTGTATGCCTTCAGGTGTCATCCCCAAATCATTGTATGAGGCTAAATGTTGTCCCTCAATAGTTCCAGATGACTCTGGCTACCCAGATCTATAGTGGCTGCTGACCACTGTGAGAAATGCCAGGACAAGGGCTGAGGAACCTTATAATGAGGCACATGGGCAAACCAGAATGATCATCAAGAGGACCTTTGGGCTCCTGAAGGCCAGGTTCAGGTGCCTCCATCTGACAGGTGGATCCCTGTGCTACTCACCCGGGGAGGTCTGCCAGATAGTAGTGGCATGCTGCATGTTGCACAACCTGGTCCTCAGACGGCATTTAACCTTTCTGCAGGAGGAGGAGACTGGAGATGCCCCCGTGGCAGCAGTGGACCCTGAGGACAGTGAGATGAGGAGGCTGAAGATGAGGATGAGGACAGCAGAACATCAGTTATCCGTCAATCCTTCCAATGACACACAGGTGAGAGAGTGCAACTGGCCCTTCCTCTGACTATTGAGGTATTCTGTGTGGATGTGGCATGATAGCATTAAGTTCCTTTGCATCTCAACTTACTGTCATCTATTGCTTATCATTTTACAGATGTTGGTGATATAACAACTGTGTCCTGTTGTGATGGCTTCAGGCAGCTAAGGTCCTTATTTCTGTGCTATCACAGTGTTTAGATCATTTGCACTAGATGTGACTGTTTCCATAAATGCACATTTTCAAAACATAAAGTACTAGTAGTCAAGTTGTGTTCAAGGGTGTTTATTGTAGTCCTATGAATTGAGGGAAAAGTGCAATGGAATGGGGTGATGATGGAGGAAAGTCTGGGGTATTATTCCAAGCTCTTTGTAGCACAGGTCCAGTGTCCAGTGGGCCATAGGAAGGGGAGCAAAGACATTTCAAAATGGACAAGATGACTGTGTTGGACACAAGGGTGACAATCAGGGGGGTCTCATTTCCTGGCGGTGGTATTGGCAAGTGTCTCTGGCTTCTGTCTGGCTTGCAGGGAACATTTGCAGGGTGGTTCACCTTCTGCAGTAGGAGGGGTGCTGGTGGCCTGTGGGTCCTGTGGCTGGGCCTCCTGCCCACTAACTGCAGCGGAGGTGGAGGGCTGGTCAACGGACTGGCTAGTGGAAGGGGCGTGCTGCTGTGCTGTTGCTTCCCTTATGATGTTGACCATGTGTGCAAGCATCCCTGCTATGGAGATCAAGGTGGTGTTAATGGCCTGCAAGTCCTCCCTGATCCCATGATACTGTCCCTTCTGCAGCCGCCTGTTCTCCTGCACGTTGTCAAGGATCTTGTCTATCATGTCCTGGGAATGTTGGTAGGCTCCCAGGATCTCTGTGAGTGCCTCCTGGAGAGTCGGTTCCCTGGCGCACAAAGGTCCTCCCAGTGTCCCTGTTGGCCTGTGCCTCTGTCCCCCGAACGGTGTGCCCACTGCCACTGACCTCAGGTCCCTGATTGTCTTGGGTGTGAGGTGTGGACTGGGGTCCCTGTACAGGTGGGCACACTGCTGATTGACGTGTCCTGGGGACAGAGGTGTGGGTACGCTGTGTGGGTGCTGTGGTGTTGGATACTGATGGGGGAGGCTCTGTGCTGGACTGTGAGTGGGCTTGGGTGACTGATTGTCCAGTGGTCCCTGATAGGCCAGATTGTTGGTCCAGATCCTGAAGTCCAGAGTTACTGTCATCACTGGGGGCATCTTCTGTTGGGGGACTGGATAGTCTTGGCCCCTCCTCTCCGCTGACATTGGCTGGGGCACCTGTGGGGATGTAAGTGATGTATCATGCTTCATGTCTGTGACACATTGTACATCCCTGGCTTCCCCTCTATTGTTGCTGTTGCCCTGCCACCTTTGTTTGTGTATGGTGATGTATTGTGGGATTGTTAGTTTCCCTTTGCTGTGCATGCTTCAGTGATGAGTGTGTAAATGCAGGGCTGGGAGGGCTATCCATGCATTGGTATGGCATGCAGGATTTTGCATTGGGGTTAGTCAGATGTGTAGGTGAAGTGAGTGGGATGGAGTGGAGTGATGGAGTGAGGGTGAGGAGGTGCGATGGCATGCAGGAAAGGGGGTGATAAGTGGTAAATGTTGACTTGCCAGTGTCCAGTCCTCCGGCTACTCCAGCGAGCCCCTCATGATGCAGTAGTGCCAAGACTTGCTCCTCCCATGCTGTGAGCTGTGGGGGAGGAGGTGGGGGTCCACCGCTAGTCCTCTGTATGGCAAGCTGGTGCCTTGCTGCCACAGAACATACCTTCCCGGTAGGTCATTCCACCTCTTCCTGATGTAGTCCCTTGTCCTTGGGTGCTGTCCCACGGCATTCACCCTGTCCATGATTCTCTGCCATAGTACCATCTTCCTGGCAATGGCTATCTGCTGTACCTATGCTCCAAACAGCTGTGGCTCTACCCTGACAATTTCCTCCACCATGACCCTTAACTCCTCATCAGTGAAGCAGGGGTGCCTTTGTGGGGACATGGGTGTTGTGTGGTGTGTGTTGATGAGAGTGTGTTGAGTAATGTGGTGGGGTGTGTGATGCGGTGTGCGTGAGGGATGGATGGGTGTATGTAGTGTGTGTGTCTAGTTATCTCTGTGCTGTTTGTGTCTATCTCATGACAGTAATTGTTGTTTGTAAAGGGTTGTGGGTAATGTGGGTGTGTGTTTTATAGTGCCGTGGGTGTGGTGTGCGTATGAGTGTCAAGTGTGTGTTTTTAGTATTGCCAATGTGGTGGTGTTTTGTATGCGGGTGTCCATTGTGAGCACTGCGGTATATACTGCCAATGGTTTACCGCCCTTGAAGGTCCGCCGTGGTGATTTGTGGGTCATAATGTGGTGGGCGTTGTTTTGTTGGCGTAACGGTATCTTTGTTGGTTCCGCCACTTTAGCACTGACCTTTGGTCTGGCGGATTTCTGTATGTGGCAGTATTCTGTTGGGTTGGTGTCTGGGTGTCTGTGTGTCATAATATGGTGAACTGATATTCACCACTGCGGCGGTATGTTGGCAGCCGTCACAATTGTCGGTAAGCGGGATTTACCACCAATGTCAGAATGAGGGCCTATCTGTCTCTAAGAAGGTTTAGAAGGGAAATGGCATCAAGAAAGTTCAGGACAGACTGCTCACAAGAAAGTTCAGAGGGGATCTGACATGAAGTAGGTTCTGAGAATGACTGACTTCAAGAAAGTTCAGAGGGGATCTGAATTCTGTTCCAAAGTTCTTTACTAATTAATATACCCAAAATCTATTCAACTGGTCCGCATGGTGGGCAAACACTGGGTGTTGATTTCAGCATCCAATCATTGTAGATGGCACCACCAAGTTTTGCAACTTTATGAAATTCTCTCAGCAATAGTCCATTGTTTCTACTATGAGTTCATATAATTCCACTAAAATATTACATTTTCTAATAAACTGCTATGTATGGTTCTTTTCACATGTCACACAATAAACTAAGCTAATATTCTTTCACATAAGCTTCATTAAAATTCATGTGCAATCCATCAGTTAGAACAACTATTGTTACATTAGCTAAACTTGAAACATGCTTTTCTCCTGGAATACAATAGAACATTCAAATTATTTCTGCAGCCTAAAGAAAAGAATTCAGGTTGAAGGTCATCGTGGACAGCAAATTTTACCATGACTGCTTGGAAAATAAACTTTAGGCCTAGTTAAGTTAAGAAAGCCTATTGTAAAATAATAAATAAATGCATTAATAAACCCTATTGTGCACCCATAAATTCAAATCAAATATGCAAAGCAAATTATTTTATGAAACATCATTCGAGTTATGTCAAAGCAGTTTTAAGCGTACATTTATTTTCATAACACATAATTCAATATGAAATCAGTGTAAGTGTGTTTAATTAATACTCATAATAGATTTTATTTTCTACAGTTTTCATTCAAAATAATACTTTAAGGTTAATGTTTATTGATAATTCACACAAAAATAAATGTACAATGTTTTCTTGTTAAACGTGGTGTCAGAAATACGACTGGTAGGCACAAATGGCTCACTGAAATTAAAACGTGCACATTTTAGTTTCTACATTATTTTTCTGTTAAGCCTTTTGAATGCAGATTTGTTGGCTGCCATATGCTATGTCTATGCCACTAATTAGTTAATAAAACGAAACCCCTCTCAATAGGGTCACTACATCCCACATTAACTATCAACAGGCCTCTCGGGGACAGACCAAGGTACGGGTGTGGGGTCTGATGGTCCTTATGTTTGCACAGCTTTGGTCAGTACCCCCAGAAAGTACAATATACTCATGATGCGTGTCCCATCAGAGCTTCTTTATTCAGTCATGGAGCTTGCAAGCTGTGAACTTGGTGACTGGCTAAAGTACCCCTGATTGGAAGACCCACCGCGATCACAGGGTGCTTTCTAGTCTACTGTGCAAAAGTTGTGCTATCATATATAAAGATGCATAAAAATGTATTTGTAGCTTCATTTTGTTATTAATACTGCAGTGATTTACAATATTGGTTGCTTATGGTAGACCTACAGTTGCTTATCACGTTTACAGATCAGGCCTATTATCTGTCCTCCTTCACATTCAATGTTTTTCAGTGAATATGAAATCAATTAGTTCTTCTTTTCCATGAATCTGAAAGACTGATTCCAAAAGATCCTCACTGTGTCTCAGCCTACACAATGCTTTTATTGTATCCGAAGCAGGTGGTTTTCTTGGCACAAGTAGCTCGGGTCTTTAAACTTGGCAGATGTCTGAACATTCCGGATGAACTAGAGTTTCTGTATGTCGGGGACCAACATTTGACCACTGGCTTGACCTAACTTGTTTAACAGATAATTTTTCCCAAATTCCAACTTTATTCTCTACTAAATAATAATCAGGGTTGAAAATGTATATTCAGCTAGAATCCAAAAATCCATGCACTTTGCACTACTCATCTCAAAAGCAATGTGGACTTGAAGCTCCTTCTTCTTTTCCATCATTTTTGTAAAACAATTCAGTTCATTTGTCTTTTTTTCAATTTCGGCAGGTTCTGCCTCCAGATCTGTGAAGAGTCTTCTCGGTCTTCTATGTATCTTCTTCTTTTTCTTAAACAAATACTTGTATATTTAGATTTCTTTGGATATGGAACGTAAGAACCACAAATACCAATCACAGAAAGTCACAGCCTCTCACTCGTCGTGGAACATAAACCTAGAGCCTTAATAACACCTATGCAATACGGATAGGATTTCCCACTCAAAAAAAAGTGCACACTACAATGTTGTGGCACTCCCCCTACATAGATTTTCTCAAAGTGATATCTTTATTTCAATAGGGTTCTTTCTGCACTGGGCCTTCACTAGTCTGGGTGTGTAACTGGTGCTGCACCTGCACACACTTTCATGCTAGGCATTAAAACTGTGTACAGTTCTTAAAAGGTATGAATTGATCATTCTGCTCCTTTGGCTCATGTTTTATTTAAAACCTGGGTTTGATCATGTTGAGCTGCAATTTTTTCACCCAAAGTGCTAGTTAATTTGAATATCTCTTTTAGCTCTAAATTTTAAAACGTACTTTTTGTTTGCTACTCCTAAGATTTCTGCTATAAATACACAATGTGTTTTAATAATGCTAGAATGTTGCTCGTGGATACCTTGTTCTGGCAACTGGGTGGTGAGTAACAGGTCCTCGGTTAAATTTTATAAGGGGTTTCTCTTTTGGTTATTTTGAGTTTTATAAAACCCAGTAGTTAATTATTATAACATACTCTATTTTTCCCATATCTTTTCTTTTGAGTCTGTGAAAACCTTATCCTTAAGCTGGATATTCTGCTTACTTAGTTCTTAACTCCTAGGCGAGAAGAGTGTCTGCCTTTACTGCGATTATACTGTAATGGTGTACACCCAGAATTAGTTCCTGCAAGATAATGTCTAAGAAAACACAACAAACTCTGTAGTATATAGGACAAATGGCTATTGCTGGATTGTATTATTTATGCCCTTTGTACGATCAAGTATGGCAGCGCGTTTGCTCAAGTTGGTACTTTCCCCTTCAGAATCAAACATCCCAGAAAAATAAGCAAGATAGTTATGTTTATTCAATTGTGAAGCACCCACTGCAAAACGTAATGACTTCAAGGCACTTTAAGGGATAGAGACAGAGAGGGGATCAACAGGGAGCTGCTTGAAAAGAGCTCGTGGTAGGGCTGAGTTATCAAGTTGGGTGAGAAGTCTGCAGAGCTTGTGGGTACCATCAGGGCAAAGATAGTTATACATAAATGTGTGCCAACTTCCTGCCATCTCTCACAGGTTTTTCCTGAAGTCTCCTTAAATTTTACAGACCCTCTACCTGTCATCTTTCATAATGAATAAACCACGGTGTGTTAGACAACCACTTCGCAGTTTGCCCCACTGCAGCAGACGTCCTGTTCTGGGACACGTTGGAGGAGTATCGTATCTAAACCATTCAGCATTGCAAAGGACATGCAAAAGAAGAGATTGGTTTGTCATAGAGGATTCGCAGGTAGATGCTGGAGGGTAAAGACCCATTGTTATTTATTTGGTGACTTAATGTTGTTGATTATATTGCACTGACAAAACTTGTGAATGGTGGTGGTGATCATGAGCCCTTGTTGAATAAATGTGTTTTGTACCTCCCTTTTAGTAGGCACAGAGGTACCCTCATTTATTTTCACTTTTTATTTATCCTGTCAAGTTACTCCTCTGCTGCGTTTCTAATAAGCAAGCGGGATTGTCAGATTTGAGGTTTCCTTCACAGCTTGCCTCTATTGTGTTAGTCAGTCGCTGGCGGGGCACAAATCTGATAAGACCTCTGCTATCATAGTTTTACGAGGACATTTCTCATGATGTGACTGTTACACTGCAGTGATAGACGGCTTCACCTTAGGGAAAGATTAGACCAGGGCACTTGAGGCTTTCAAATTAAACAAATATAATCGTTTTTTCTAATATTTGTTCTTCCCCATCACAAGCTTATCATTCTAGATGCTGTTTATTGCACTCTATAACTTAAGACGTTCAACTCCAGTAGATTGCAATTGGAATTAGGTTTAACTTTGTCATTATCTCTACATAATCTGTGGTTACTTAATTACCTTTGCAACTGGGCAACAGCTGATCAAGATTAAACTATGTTACTGCTTTGTCAATGAGAAACAGTATTAACTCGCTTATTAACATATATAAATTACTGTTGGACTTGGCCCTTTCTGCAGGGTCATCCCAAACTTTTTGCCTTCACCCTCCTGTTTTTTTTAACCTGTTTTTTGTTTTTTAGGACTCAGTGCACTTTACCACTGCGAACCAGTGCCAAAGGGCTCGTGCTCTCTCCTTTAAACATGGTAAGATTGGCTTACACCCAATTGGCACATTTAATTTACTTGTAAGTCCTTAATAAAAGGGTCCTGCATGTACACAGGGTTTTAGTTAAATGCTACTAGTGGACATGCAGCACTCATTGTCCCACCCACTTGAGTAGCCTTTTGAACATACTCCAGTCCTGCTATTGTAACCTGTGTGAGCAGTTTTCAACTGCCATTTCGACCTGGCAAGATACACCTCTTGCCAGGACCAAACCTACGTTTTTAATACATACCTATGTTAGGTCCTATACAGCCCAGAGGACAGAGTGCAGTGTATTTAAAAAGTTGGACATATACTTTTAGGTTTTACATGTGTTGGTAGTGAAAACCCCTTACATTCATTTTTCGCTAATGTGAGGCCAACTTCTCCCATAGAATAGCATTGGGTGAACTTATTACATTTAATAAGTGATAATTTTCAATTGGGAGCATGTAGAAATGTCGAGTTTGGTGCATATGGAATTGTAATGTAAAGCCCTCTTTAATGGTAAAGTTGGATTCAATTCAGAAAATTCCACTTTTAGAAAGTTGCCATTTGCTTGTTCTATCCACTTGTTGTCTGCAGCCTAGTCCTGGGTAATATGACTAGGTGTAGTTGGCAGTTGGCCTTTGTGTATAGCTGGTGGAGGACCAGGCAAAGTATAAATCCATAAATCCATATGTGTCTCTAAATTTTGGCTGACCCCTGAAAAGTACCGTCAAAGGTTCACGGGCAGCTACAAACTCCCAAAGCGGTTGTGGGTAGATTTCTTGGACTATTCCAAGAAATCTACCCAAAGCGGTTTTGGGTAGATTTCTTGGATTATTCCAAGAAAGCAATGAATGGTTGGGTGAGGGGACAGCAAAGTTAATGACTATGTTGGGCTATAAAATTTGATTGTGAGATAGCACATGCTCAATACTTGTTTTACAGAGCTGCACCAGCACATAGTGGATAGCAAGCTCTTCAGAAGCTTGCTAAGGAGGCAAACCTCTCGTTCAGTACCAGAGTGTCCAAGAACATAGCTCGGAGTGATCCCCAAAAACGGTGGTCCAGCAGAATGAGGGGGAGGTCAAGGAAGACACAGACAAGTCCCAGAGTGAGGTAGGGGGAAAGGGTTACCATGCCCCTTTTTGAAAAAAGGAGGGAGGCTCTAGTGAGTGGTGACCCAGAGCTCCCATTTCCAACCCCACTACTTTGATTGTTGTCATCTAGGACACAAGCAGGAGCCATCCGCTGGTGAGACCTCTATAGGTATGGCCAAATTTCACCTATGGGGTAAGTCGTTCCCAAGGGCAGGAGGTATACAATGCCATGATCTCCCTTAGTTGAGAGGTAGACTCAGAGGGTGAGCTGGTGAACCCTGAGGGTGGTAGTTGTCACTTCCACCAGGTTGAAGTGAATGTGATATCTGTTCCTACTTTGAGAGACACTGGAGCTACGTAGACCACGGTAATGGAAAGGCTGGTTTCTCCTGAGCACCTGCCAGGAATGTAGGATAACTCAGGTACAGAGGCAGGACTTGTTTTTGCCCCATATCACTGGTATCCCAGGAGTCCCCAGATGCCCATAGACTGCATTCATTCAGGAGGAATGAGTTGCCCCCAGTATCAAGAGAGCTGGGAGGGGTGGCCAACCAGGGTGCCCTAACAGTTCAGTTTGCTGAGGATACCACTCCCAAAGGGAGGGTACAGAGCCCCAGATTAAGGGGAAAGAGGTGGAAACAGTCCACAGTGGGAGGACAGAACACCCCAAGACTGACCCTGGTGAGGCCAATTCTGACCCAGAGGTGCTCCTTGCATTGGTACAGAAAAAGAGGGCTGGAGACCTGTGCCAGGCAGACACCTGCATAAGACAGGCAGTGTGTGTCACCCTTGGGGGGAGGTTCCCTCCTGAAGGTCCTGGCTCACCAGCCACCTGTTCAGCCTCAGGATACAGAGTCTGAGCTCATGGCCAGTCTCAGATCCCACCCTTAAACTGGGGGCAAGGAGAGTGGAAAAAGGGTGCCTAAGGCCTGGGGCTGTTGCCCCAAACTCTGATACACCTCAGAGGTCAAAGAACTGTGGATGGCCTAGGGTCTGGCTCTTCACACTGACAGCTGTCAGCGTCCTCTGCTACTTGTGGTCCTTATGGGCAGAGTTTTCCTTTAGGTTGATGGCTGAATTCTTGTCCAAGGGATGGAATGGGCCAGATCACTTTTTTGGCCATGGTTGTACTGTCTGCCTATTGGGATGCATTTGTGAGCAAATTAAGGTTAGGTGCTTCTCAGATGGGATCCACAAATGAGGAGAATGGCTCCCCATGGGTCAGTCCAGTGGCTCAGGAGAGTGTAAACAGAGGGATCCAACTGAATTCGGAGAGGCATAGATGTGACAAGTGCCATTGCATAGATGGGCCTTCCTCCATGGTCTATTGCCTAAGCAGGGAAGCCCATCAAGATATTGATTAGTCTACCATGGCATTTGGCTGGAGAGGCGGCACTCTGACTAAGTGAGGGGCAGAGTTGTCACCTACGACACTTGCACCTCCCAAAGGCCATGCCTGAGCACACTCACAAAGGGCTTTTGTGTCTCTAAATAAGCTGGCGCCAGTGCAGGGAGGAAGGGGATGCATAACACGACAGGAGATGGAAGCCTCTAGAAACTTCTCCTGCTTCAAAGTGGGCACCAGGTATAAATAGTGGACCTCAGACCCAGTAGTTTGAATCCAGTGGCACAGTGAGCACGGGACACACATCTGGGCATACCCTTCCCATGCTAACTGTGCCACTGGATTCAAGCTACCCTGGCTGATTAAAGGCGATACCCTGAAACCGGTCCCATAATGCTTGTTTCCGGTCCAGGGAGGACATGGCCTGGAAGTTCAGGCTGGACTGTTCCCATGGGGAACAGGGTCAAGACTGATTTGCATATGGCTGGGTCCAAACTGGGGTGGCATGGTGAGCAAAAGAATGATGGATTAAACCCAGATCTGTGACTTGGGTTGAGTGTTTGAAAAGTTTTAGCACTGCCTCAGCTCCTGTGAAGTTTTTGGGCTCTTCGCAAAAAGGAATGGGCCTGTTCACACCAAGATCTTGCCACTCACCAACTCAAAGTTCTGGCGAACCCTACTTTTCATGCTACAACAATCACTAGTGACATCTGGCAGCGCAAGATAGGCACTGTTTACAAAATTGACAACTCGTGTGACCGCTAATGCAAAGCTCCAGCAACCACTGCCGCCGACACCCTACAGGATCTTTGTGCTACAACGATGACCATCCATGACACATGGCCTGCTCGTCGCGCTACTTCGATGATCATCCACAAACATCTCCCTGCTTTTCATAGCCCCTTCCACTAAACAGAACTCTTTACACTGGACTGTGAAAGTAACCCTTTCAATGCCGCCCTTGCTCCATTGCGGTCAGCCAGCCTCAACTTGTGACTTTCACACGGTCTTGCACAACCAGATAGCCATGAGTGGTGCTTTGTGCTTTTTGCTGCTATTTTCATTTAAATCTTCAAAATTACATATCTCCAGCTGTACTGAGTGAATATTTGTCATTTTGGTGTTAAATTATGTATCACATTTTACTCTTGTTTAGTAAATTGGTGTGGGATTTTTCTTGTTTTGTGTTTCACTTTATTACTGTGTGAATGGCCGCATAAATGCTTTACACGTTACCTCTATGTTAAGCCTGAATACTCTGTATCTAGGTACCAGAGCGTTGAGCACAGATTAATTTATGGTTTGCTTGTGACTTCATTCTGACAAGGATTGTGGTTGCTGCCTAAGTAGGGTTTCTCCCCCACAACCTGTAACCCCATTTCTTATAATTTCCATCTTTAGAGGTCATTGGTAATCTGTCACCATCTGCATAAAAGTCATTATATTAAAATCCAATAAAACCTAACAGGTGCATGAACAAGATCTAAAAATCTTCTTTAAACTATACATCTTCTCACTATATTCAAGACTCCGATGCAGAAAAGGCAGTTTTATCTTGATTCTAGTCTGTTTTTTGAAGATTAAATATGAATTTTTATGATTGAGTTTTTTTTTACATCTCACTTGATCAGTTTGATGGTTTATGGCAGGAACCGGGGCCAAAATTTAAGTCATGTGGCCTATGTGACTTTTTTACCAATATTTATTGAACATGACTGTAGAACAATATTTGAAGCTATGCCTCTGATTTTTGATACTGAAATAAATAAATGTGTTAGTCGTCTTATGTCTTTCCTTAGATAAATGACTGCTTGATTATCAGAGCTTGATCGATAACTGTCTTAATGTTTGACTCCTATGTGTTGTGTTTTTCTCTTTTAACTTTGATATTGATTGTGTTGCATAATGATGCACTTTATTGCTAATGATTTTCTCCATGCACTGAAGATTAGTTATTGCTACTTTGTGAACGTTTTTAATCTTAAAGCCTGGGTGTCACAGGTTTGGGGATTCCTTCGGTGCCTGCTAGTCCTGTGAGACACAAATCTGCTAAGATCTCTCCTATGATAGTTGTGGGAGGAATTTTTTTATGATGTGGCTGTTACACTGGAGTAAAAAAACGTCTGTGTGTGTCACCTTAGGGAAGGATTAGACCCACTGACTTTACATCAGTTTTGGACCTAGAAAACTTTCCTAAACCCCAAAAGAAGAGAATGTTCAAGTTTGTTCCGAACAGAACCTGATTACCGGTTTTGGGGAACCCAACCCCCAAACTCAACCCATGCTCTAGGGGAGTGCTCTGCCTAACTTTAATGCTTTGCCTGTTTTCAAGCCCAAAGTGCCAAGATCCATGTATGATCTGGTAACTGTGGAGTCCAGGAAGAACAGAGGACCCAGAGACTGGTAGTATCATGTGTCTTTTTTAAGCCCTGTGTACAGTGCTTAATTTGTAAATAAAGAGGTGCCGGTGCTCAAAGCCCTTCTCTTAAACACGAGGCTGCTGTAATGAAATCTGCCAGCACTGTAAACTGAGGTAGCGTAATCCTGAAGCCACCTTGGGCCTCTTCAATCCATTTACGGCCACCCCTGCCCCTTCAGCTCATCCTGCTACTTTCTACTCTCTCCCCTTAAGACGCTTTTTAGTTTTTCATTCTTCCATCTTTCCCATATGTGTCTTTTGCTCGCAGCAAATGCTTGAGGCATAAGAATAAGTTCCGGCCCTCACAAATAAGTGTCGGTGCTCAGCACCGGAAACAACAAGCACAAATTAAGCACTGCCTGTGTATGGCTTTGCACAGGAGCCCCGAGACGCCCCTTTTCTTCAGTAGCCGTGACCTCCACAAATCTGTCATTCATTTATTCTGTATAAAAGAAACCCTTGCAGGAAGAGCCCTGAAACGTTTTCTGTAATCCAAATCTGTAAAACTTAATTCATGAAGTTCCTGAAAATGGTATTCATTAGCCTGATAGATGTACAAGTCTTCGAGGAAACTTAGGAAACCCGCGATGAAGTGCCTTCATCCCTCCAGAGAAGAAGCAACAGCCCCAGCATTTGTAAGCATCTAAACCTCGACGCTGTTCTTCCATCTTTGCTATGCTCTGCCTCACAGGCTCATACATGCTGTATCCGAGGCTCTGGGTATGTCTTTGCCCTCATGCTAACTGTGACTGCTGAGCAGCTACATAAGGGCTATCAACTGGGAACCACCTGGCCCAAGCAGACTAGTACACCTGATAATCCTACATTCAGCATTAGCTGGCGAGCGGTGCCTTTCACTATCTGAACACATTATTTATTTCATAACAGTTGCCCATTTAGCCTGACCTGCCTCAAGGAGCTATCGTTGGATGTAGCCCCAGGACACCGAGATTTGTTAAGCTTCAGTTACTTAAAAACTACTAAGTTCTACTGTAACTTTGTTGACTCTGGAAAACCTCGGAAGAAAAAATAGGAGGGTTGCCCATATAACCCAACATACCCTGGGCTACAACATACAAAAATCAAAAGAGCTGTTTGTAGTGGGGGTCAATTATGTCCAATCGGAGTTATTCGCAGGGAAACTATTGATTATCTTTCCAAACCCGATTTAGTCAAGTATAATGTGCACATTAATTAAGAGTAATGATCACACCAAGCCAATGATAGTTGAAGACCTCTTCAGGCCCCAGCAATAGTGTAGGGCAGAGGTTTTGTAAGGGCCACCTCTGCTGTTCTACATTTGAGGGAAAACCTCCACTACTCCTCCGCATTGTACTGTTTGTTGTGCATTACAGAAGCTGCTTCTGAAATTGGGGTGGATGGGTGTGTTTTCTTTTTTTTTTGTTGGGCACACTTTGGGGGTCATTCTGAGCCGCCCGCCAAAGTCCCGCCGTCAGAATACCGCTGCGCGGTCAGAAGACCGCCGCAGTAATTCTGAGTTTCCCAAGGCCGCCCGCCAGCCCAGCGGGAAACCCCCTTCCATGAGGATGCCGGCTCCAAATGGAGCCGGCGGAGTGGAAGGGGTGCGACGGGTGCAGTTGCACCCGTCGCGATTTTCAGTGTCTGCTTGGCAGACACTGAAAATCTTGGTGGGGCCCTGTTAGGGGGCCCCTGCAGAGCCAGGCTGGCGGTAAGGGGGTCGGAATCCCCATGGCGGCGCTGCCTTCAGCGCCGCCATGGAGGATTCCCCAGGGCAGCGGGAAACCGGCGGGACACCGCCGGTTTTCCGTGTACCGCCGCGGTCAGAATGCCCATGGATGCACCGCCAGCCTGTTGGCGGTGCATCCGCAGTCGTTGGCCTGGCGGTAGTCTACCGCCAGGGTCAGAATGACCCCCTTTATGTTTAATGCTGGAAGGGAGGGGAATCCTCCACTCAGTATCATGTGTGTTCTGCTATGATTGATTTTACCTCCAAATAAACATCCCTCACGTTTTAATGTGCTACCCTGACAGCATTCTTTATTCACAGTTCAACATTTTATTTCAATTGGTTAGTCACTTGTGGATGAAGGGTGGCAGGATTTTTTTTCTACTTTGAGGAGCTATGCCCATCTCTCTTTCACAGAGTGACGCACTGTGTCTGTTCAATATGGTCAGGTCCACAGACATTATTCAATACTGTGGCTGCTGTGTTTTCCACACAAGTATGGGCTTGCCTCACTCATCACATAAGCCACCTCATGTTGCATGATCTGCAGATTTCAACCAAAAAAAGCGTTTCTTGGTTAAATTTGTCAAAATGTACTTAAAAAAGGACCACGTGTTTAGCCGCATAGTGGCAGACCCTTTGCAAAGGTTACCTTGTCACATTTTAGTTGCTGATTGCTGTCTTCATGTGGTAAACGGGTGCTAACCAGATGAAACATTTGTTTAGACACCATTAGAGTAATTTAAAATGGGAAAATAGTGCAATACTACTGCCACAAAATGTCCCCCCTAATTTGGTACATGGCAGTTCAAGCTACCTAACATACGCCACGTATGGTGGCATACAGAATAGTGCCACCACATCTAGGAACATTACCTCACCAAAGCTTATGTTTGCGTGGAAGATACGTGTCCAAAGCAGCCACCTTGAAAGTGACACATTTTGCAAAATAAAGTACACAGACACACGCAAGCTAGTGTTTTGCCGGCATAAACCTTACAATTTATAGCTTATGGTTAAACGAGATGCCAATGGCATCTGCATGCCATGGCGGTTTACCTTTATTTGGTGTGTGGGCATGTTGCCCCAGCATGCACTAGTGCCTGCCTCTTCCTCCAGGGCTGGATAGGTAAAGCGGCAAATCAGCCAATGAGCCTGTGGCAAAGGCCAACTGCTGGACATTTTTTTAATGTCAAAGGCTAGCAGACAGCGCAGCTCTTTGTTTTGCTAACAATGTCTTGGGGACATTTCAAAAGCTTCCCCGGGAATGCGTTCTGCCCATTTTCTTTCCATTGGCTTTATGGTTTGTAACTCACATATGCTTGCTTTCTATTTACTGGCTCTATTTGTTTTAGGCTGTCCAGCTTGAGTTTATCCCGTCAGTTGTTCAAATTCTATTTGCTGTATTCTTCCACCACTATTGGATTTTTGTAAACATGTCTTTAAATCATGTTCCTATCTTGTCAAATTTACTGGGCATTCAAAGACAGAAGCCAAATGGCAGGCGCTCTGTCTTACAGGGAGCTTGGTGTTTATTTTTCTTTCTCTGACTTCAAAGTGAGAGGATGTATGTGACAATCATGTTGGCTTCTGGGGGTATGCTTGAGGAAGGCTGTATGATGGTATTTTTTTTTCTAGCACACAACAAAATGAAATGTCTGTAAACAAATGCTTCAGGTATTTCAGAATATATAAAAATTAGAAAAGCACAAATGAAGCACATTTTTGGATAATTCTGAAGTATGTTAGAAATAAATATTTTAATATAATCCCTAGGTGATGACATTTCCACACATCATCACTTGTGCACTGTATAGTTTTATCAGTGAAAGTGTATGTCTGTACAAAGGTAATGGTCATTTCAATTGAAGATGTCTTGTGTGTAATGGCAGTGCGCTACCACACCATGCATGCTCCACTTTATCCCACTCTACTCTGCACCAGTACATACTACGCCACTCCACTCCAAACCACTCCACAATGCATCGCTGCACTCTACTCTACACCACTCTACTCTATTCTAATGCACTCTACCCCACACTATTCTGCACCACTGCACTCTATACCAATCCACTCTAGACCACTTCAATCTATGGCACTCTACTCTGCAACACTGCACTCTATACAAGTGCACTCTACTCTGTACCACTCCACTCTACACCAGTGCACTCTGTGCCAATCCACTCTACTTCACACCAGTGCACTCTATGCCAATCCACTCTACACCACTTTACTCTACGTCACTTTACTCTGCACCTCCCTACACCACTGCACTCTACAATGCTCTACATTGCAACACTGCACTCTCCGCCACTGAACTCCTTCCCACTGCACTCTACTCTTCATCGCTCTACACTGATGCACTCTACCACACTACACTCTGCAGCACTCTAATCTACAACACTGCACTCTACCCTGTATAACTCCACTGTACTCTGCACCACTCCACTTCACACAAGTGCACTCTACAACATGCTACTCTGTAACACTGCACTCTCCGCCACAGAACTCAATTCCACTTTACTCAACACTGCTCTACACTACACCACTGTATTATATGCCACTGTACTCTACTGTGCACCTCTCTACTCTATACCACTTTACTGAACTCTTATCTAATGCACTGTATGCCGCTACACTGTACACCACTCTACTCTGCTGCACTCTATGCCAATCTGCTCTAAGCGAGTCCAATCTCCTCTGCACCACTGCATACCATGGCACTGCACTCTACAACACTGCATGCTACTCTGAAATAATCTACTCTACACCAGTGCCCTCCCTGCCATTGTATTCCACTGTGCCACTCCACTTTACCCCATACAACTCTACACCACTGCAATCTACCCTGCGCCACTCCACGTCACTGGTGGATGCCGCTGCACTCTATGCCACTGCAGTCATCACTAATAAACTCTCCACCACTTTACTCAAACCCAATACACAGTACTCCAATTTACTCTGCACCACTTCACTGTACACCACTGTGCTCTACTCTGCAACACTACTCTATTCCACTGGACTCTACTCTGCACCACTGCACTCTACAACATTCTACTCTGCAAAACTGCAGTCTCTGACACAGAGCTTGATTCCACTTTCCTCTACAGCACTCTACTCTGCACCACTGTACTCTGTGCCACTGCACTCTACTCCGCACCACTCTATTCTAAGCCACTCTACTGCACTCTACACCAATGCACTCTACACCACTAAATTCTATGCCACTCTAATCTACTGTGCACCACTGCACTTTACAACACTGTACTCTACTCCTCTCTACACTACTCTGCACCACTTTACTCTAAGTCGGCTCACTCTACACCACTCTACTATCGACCACTGCCTCTTTGCCAGTGCACTCTACACCACTCCAGTGTAGGCCACTCTACTTTGCTCCTCTCCACTCTATGCCATTCCACCCTACGCCACTCTACCCTGGAACACTGTCCTCAATACCACTACACTCTATGCCAGTGCATTCTATGCCACTACTCTATGCCACTGCACTGCACCCTGCACCACTCTAATCTAGCCTGCACCACTCCACTCTGAAACAATCTACTCTACACCACTGCACTGTTTGCCACTGCACTCTATATTGTACCACTTTATGCTACTCTACAATACTCTGTGCCACTCTACTCTACTGCCCTCCACACCATTCTACTCTAAGTCACTGCATTTTATGCCACTTCACTTAAAACCAATGCACTCTAAGCAACTTCACTCTGTGAGAACTACTCTGCACCATTGCACTCTACACCACTTTACTCTACTCTGCAACACTACATCACTGCACTCTATGTCACTGCACACTACGCTACTCTATTCTACTCTTCACCACTGTACTCTATGCCACTTTACTCTACGCCACTCTACGCTATGCCACTGCACTCTATGACTCTACTCTGTAGAACTGCACTCTATGCCACTGAACGCAACACCCTACACCACTGCATGCTACAGCAGTTTACACCATTTTGCTCTATCACTGCAATCTACACCACTCTATTCTACTATGCACCACTGTACTCTATGCCACTGCTCTCTGCACCACTGTACGTGTCTGCACTCTATGAATCTCTGCTCTGCAAGAATGCACTCTCTGTCACTTCATTCTACACCACTCTATGTCACTGCACCCTATGATACTCTACTCTACAAGACTGCACTCTCTGCCACTGAACTCAACACCACTACTCTGTAGCACTATACTCTGTGCCACTCTGCTCTGTCCCACTCTACTCTGTGCCACTGTACTCTACAAAACTCTATTCTGCAAGACAGCACTCTCTCCCACTGAACTCAACACCACTCTTCTCTGCACCACTGCACTCTCTGCTACTGCATGCTATGCCACTGCACGCTACACCACTTTACACCATTGTGCTCTATGTCATTGTACTCTACGCCACTCTATTCTTCTCTGCACCATTGTGCTCTACACCACTCCTCTCTGCACACTATAATCTGTGCCACTCTACGCCACTCTACTGTATGGCACTGCACTCTATAACACTACTCTGCACGACTGCACTCTCTGTCACTGAACTCAAAACTAGTCTACTCTGCACCACTGCACTCTACGACACTGCATGTTACACCTCTTTACAGTATTGCACTCTGTCACTGCAATCTATGCACTCTATTCTACTCTGCACCACTGTACTCTTCACGACTCCGCTCTATGCTGCTACTCTAAGACACTCCACTCTACCCTGCACAATTCCAAACTACTCTGCACCACTCCACTCTACTGTACTTCACTCTACTCTGAAACAATCTACACTACACTACTGCATTCTGTGTTACTCTACCACACGCCAATGCACTCTACACCACTCTACTCTAAAGCACTGCACTCTACACCAATGCAGTAAATATCACATTACTCAGACCAATGTACTCTAAGCCACTACACTCTAAGCCAACTATTCTGCACAACTGCACTCTATGCCACCATACTCTACTCTGCAACAATCTACGCCAGTGCATGCTACTCCACCCTATTCTACTTTGCACTACTGTAATCTTTGTTATTCCTGTCTGCAACACTCTACTCTATACCACTCTACTCTGGGTCA
Organism: Pleurodeles waltl; assembly: GCF_031143425.1. Lineage (NCBI taxonomy): Eukaryota > Metazoa > Chordata > Amphibia > Caudata > Salamandridae > Pleurodeles > Pleurodeles waltl. The sequence continues at coordinate 281,987,400 of NC_090442.1, forward strand.
TTCTACTTTAAGCCACTCTACTCTATACCACTGCATTCCAACACATTCAACTCTGCAAGACTGCACTCTCCCACACTGAACTCAACCCCACTCTACTGTGCAACACTGCACTCTATGCCACTCTACACCATTGTACTCTGTTGTGACATTCTATGCTACTCTTTTCTTTGCTATACTGTACTCCATGCCACTGCTCTCTGTGCAGTCTACTGTGCGCCACTGTATGTCACTCTACTCTATGCCACTGCACTTTATGACACTCCACTCTGCAAGACTGCACTCTCCATCACTGAACTCAGTGCCAGCCTACTCAGTACCACTGCACACTGTGCCACTGAACACTACACCACTGCATGCTACACCACTCTACACCGCTGTGCTCTATGTCCATGCACTCTCCATCACTCTATTCTACTCTGAACCACTGTACTCTATGCTACTGCTCTCTGCACCACTCTACTCTACATCACCCTAGTCTATGCCAATACACTCTATGGCACCGCACTCTACCCCAATGCACTGTGCTCTGCGCCACTCAACTTTACACCACTCTACTGCATTCTGTGATAACGTGCTTTATGCCACTGCACTCTGCATCACTCCACACCACTTTAATGCCATGCCACTGCACTCTTCACCACTCTACTCTACACCTCTGCACTCTACCCTGCACCGCTCCACTTGACTCTGAAACAATCCACTCTACCCCATTGCACTCTATGGCACCCCACTCTGCCCCACTGCAATCTACTTTGCACCACTCAAATCTAGGCCACTGCACTCTATGCTACTCTAATATACTGTGCACCAAGCACTCTATACCACTTCCCTGTATGCCTCTCTACTCCACTGTGCACAACTCTATTCTAAGACAGTGCATTCTACCCCACTCTACTGTGCACCACTGCACTCTTCACCACTGTACTCTGCACCACTCCATTCTATTCTACACCGCTCCACTCTGTGCCATTCCACTCTACTCTCCAACACTGTGTTCTATGCCAGTGCACTCTACGCCACTACTCTATGCCATTACAGTTTACTGTACACCTCTCCACTTTACTCTGCACCACTCCATGCCACTTCACTCTACTCTGAAGCAATCTAGTTTACATTAATAAAATCTATGGCCTTCAACACCTTTCTGCTCCATTCCACTCTAAGCCACTGCACTCTAAGCAACGCTACTCTACTGTGCACCACTCTACACAACTGCCCTCTACACCACTATGCTATGCCACTGCACTCTACTCTGTACCACTGCTCTCTACCCTGCACCACTCCACTCTACACCACTTCACTCTACTCTGAAACAATCCACTCTATGCCACTATGTTGTATGCCACTGAACCTCTGCACCACTGCACTCTGTGCTGTGCCACTCTACACCATTCTGCTATGCACTGTTCTATGCCACTGCCTTCTACACCACTCTACTCTAAACCACTGCACTATTCGCTAATGCAATCACCACTTTACTCAAAACAAATGCACTCTATGCCAACTACTCTGTACCACTGCACTCTATGCCACTATACTCTACTCTGTAACATTCTACGTCAGTACACACTATGAGACTCCACACAAGTGCACTCTGTGTCACTTCACTTTATGATACTCTATTCAACTTTTCACCATTGTGTCACTGCTCTCTACGCTACCACACTCTCAACTCTACGCCACTCTATTGCACTCTACTCCAATGCACTCTATGCCACAACACTCTGCATAACTCAATGCCACTCTAATCTATTGTTTACTCCACATCACTACACTCTACACCCCTCTACCCTACGCCACCGATCTATACTCCCCTCTGCTCTACACCTCTGCACAATACCCTGCGCTACTCCACTCTGTGCCACTTCACGCTAGTCTGAAACAACCCACTCTATGCCACTGCACTCTGGACCACTCTACAGCACTGCACTCTACGCCAATGCACTGTACACAACTTTACTCAAACTCAATGCCCTCTATGACACTACAGTCTACAATACTGTACACTGACACTCTACACTATAAAACTCTACTTCACTCCACTTTATGACACTCTACTCCATTCACCTCTATCCCACCCTACTCCATTCCCTCCAGGACACCTTACAGTGCATGCCACTCCTTGCCGCTCTACTTCACTCCACTCTACACCACTCCAAAACACTCCAGTCTACTCCATTTTATGACACTCCACTCTCATTTACCCCCACTAACGTTTAGCCATGCTGAGCAGCAGCCACACTGGTGCACAACATGGCTAAAACACATTGGCAAAGCTGAGAGCACCATGAGCTATTGGCTTTGCCAATGTGTTGTAATCAAAGATGGATGCTCGTAGATTATAAAAGAAGTAGGTTTATTAACTTAGTTGAAGGTTACAGATAAAGCCCCACCAGGAGCAGCATCCTGCAGCTCAGCCCTTCTCACTCCAACTGTCCACTCATCCAAGCACAAACACTGTCAACATTCCAACCATACTATGACCTCACTCACTGGCTGAGTAGCAGGGAACATTAAGGTAGTAGGGAGAATGCATAAGATAGAAAGAGGCCACAACACATCTCCCCCCTTAACAAAACAATGAAATATTCAACAGAACGGAAAACGGCAAAACACCCTTCATCAACCTTCTTCCAAAACTGAGTACCACCCCATCGAAATAAACAGAACAGGTTAACAAACGCTCATTCTGCATAACTTCAATACTCCAATGGGATGTAAGAAGGTAAAAAAACAGTTAATCAATATGTTCCACAAATTTACAATACAAGTCTACAAATAACACAAAACTTCCCTGCTCACCCAACAGAGAACACTAACTACCTGTTCCCCTCCACATCATGCACACTATAACAGGACCAACCTGTTGCCTTCCACAACTCAACCCTCAACAGGACTAGAGTGTATTTCACCTCTACTGCATTGGGGCGTAACCACCTACCCCATCACCATTCACTTAAAGAGAACCAGGGTCTCACCTACCCTCCACTGCGTTGGGGTGTAAACATGTACCCCTATCACGATTCACTTAAACAGAACCAGGGTTTCACCTACCCTCTACTGCACTGGGTGTAATCACATTCTCCCATCACCCTATACTCGAACAGGACCAGGGTTTCACCTACCCTCTACTGCATTGGGATGTAACTATCTACCCCTTAACCCCTTCCCCGCCACGGACGTAATGGTTACGTCCATGGCAGCGCCCGTGTGGCGCCATGGACGTAACCATTACGTCCTGAATGCTTCCCTCGGGAGAAGCGCTAGCGCTCCTCCCGAGGGACGCCCCCCCACCCCCCCAGGTCAGGGCTGACCGGGGAATCCCTTCCCCTTCCACCCCCGACCCCCCCCACCCCCCCCTGTGACGTCAGCGCGCGAGCGCGCGCTGATTTGTCACAGGGGCCTCCCTAGTCGCGCTGGAAGCTCTGCTTCCAGCGCGATTGAAAAAGAAATGCAAAAGCATTTCTTTTTCAATCACTTGGGAGGCCCGGAGGGGCTTCAAAGGGAAGGAAAAGTATTTCCTTCCCTTTGAAGTCCCTCCGAGGGTTTCAAAAGCCGGATTGCTTGCAATCCGGCTTTTGAAACCCCACTAGACACCAGGGATTTTTTTTTTTTTTCATTGAAATTGACCAAAGGGAGCGACCCCTTGGGCAAGGGTCGCTCCCAGGGGGGGCATTTTTTTGAAAAGGCCTTTTCTGCCCCCAGGGGGGGCAGAAACCTCTAGGCACCAGGGACCATTTTTTTTTTTTTTTTTTTTTTTTGTTTCATTTTTTTTTTTTTTGGTGGGGAGCGACCCCTTAGGCAAGGGTCGCTCCCCTTGGGGGAAAATTATATTTTGGCCATTTCTGCCTCCCTTGGGGGCAGATTGGCCTATTTTGATGAGGCCAATCTGCCCCCAAGGGGGGTAGAAACCACTAGACACCAGGGAGTTTTTTCTTTGCGTGAATTTCACGCAAAGGGAGCGACCCCTTAGGCAAGGGTCGCTCCCTGGGGGGGAGGGCAATTTATTTTAGGCCATTTCTGCCCCCCCTGGGGGCAGATCGGCCTATTATTAGGCCGATCTGCCCCCAGGGGGGGAAGAAACCTCTAGGCGCCAGGGCAATTTTTTTTTTTGTGTTTTTTTTTTTTGTTCTTTCTTTTTTTTAGAGATGGGGAGCGACCCATCAGGCAAGGGTCGCTCCCCTGGGGGGCAAATTGTATTTAGACCATTTCTGCCCCCCTGGGGGCAGATTGGCCGATTTTAGGTCAATCTGCCCCCAAGGGGGCAGAAACCACTAGGCACCGGGGATTTGTTTTTTGGCGCCAATGTCACGCAGGGGGAGCGACCCCGTAGGCAAGGGTCGCTCCCGGGGGGCGGGGGGTGGGGGTTGGGGGGGCAAATTTATTTTAGGCCATTTCTGCCCCCCCCGGGGGACAGATCGGCCTATTATTAGGCCGAACTGCCCCCGGGGGGGGGGGCAGAACACTCTAGGCGCCAGGGCAATTTTTTTTTTGTGTGTTTTTTTTTTGTTGTTTCTTTTTTTTAGAGATGGGGAGCGACCCATCAGGCAAGGGTCGCTCCCCTGGGGGGGCAAATTGTATTTAGACCATTTCTGCCCCCCTGGGGGCAGATTGGCCAATTTTAGGTCAATCTGCCCCCAAGGGGGCAGAAACCACTAGGCACCGGGGATTTGTTTTTTGGCGCCAATGTGACGCAGGGGGAGCGACCCCGTAGGCAAGGGTCGCTCCCGGGGGGGGGGTGGGTGTTGGGGGGGCAAATTTATTTTAGGCCATTTCTGCCCCCCCGGGGGGCAGATCGGCCTATTATTAGGCTGATCTGCCCCCGGGGGGGGGGGGGGGGCAGAAACCTCTAGGCGCCAGGGGAATTTTTCTTTTTTTTCTTTGTTTTTTTTTTTTTAGAGATGGGGAGCGACCCATCAGGCAAAAGTCGCTCCCCTGGGGGACAAATTGTATTTAGGCCATTTCTGCCCCCCTTGGGGGCAGATTGGCTGAGTTTAGGTCAACCTGCCCCCAAGGGGGCAGAAACCACTAGGCACCGGGGATTTGTTTTTTGGTGCCAATGTCACGCAGGGGGAGCGACCCCGTAGGCAAGGGTCGCTCCCGGCGGGGGAGGGTGGGGGTTGGGGGGGCAAATTTATTTTAGGCCATTTCTGCCCCCCCCCCTGGGGCCGGCTGAGCTACAGGCCAAACACCACAGGTAGGCACCTTGCAAAAAACACCTCTGTTTTCTGTGAAAAAATATGTTGTGTCCACGTTGTGTTTTAGGCCATTTCCTTTTGTGGGCGCTAGGCCTACCCACAGAAGTGATGTACCATTTTTATCGAGAGACTTAGGGGAACGCTGGGTGGAAGGACATTTGTGGCTCCTCTCAGATTCCAGAACTTTCTGTCACCGAAATGAGAGGAAAAAGTGTTTTTTGGGCCAAATTTTGATGTTTGCAAAGGATTCTGGGTAACATAACCAGGTCTGAGCCCCGCAAGTCACCCCATCTTGGATTCCCCTGGGTTTCTAGTTTTCAAAAATGCACTGGTTTGCTAGGTTTCCTCAGGTGTCGGCTGAGCTACAGGCCAAAATCCACAGGTAGGCACTGCTTTTTATAAAAAAATGTGATGTGTCCACGTTGTGTTTTGGGCCCTTTCCTTTCATGGGCGCTAGTCCTACCCACACAAGTGATGTATAATTTTTATCGGGAGACTTGGGGGAACGCTGGGTAGAAGGAAATTTGTGGCTCCTCTCAGATTCCAGAACTTTCTGCCACAGAAATGTGAGTAACATGTGTATTTTTAGCCAAATTTTGAGGTTTGCAAAGGATTCTGGGTAACAGAACCTGGTCCGAGCCCCGCAAGTCACCCCTCCTTGGATTCCCCTAGGTCTCTAGTTTTCAGAAATGCACAGGTTTGGTAGGTTTCCCTAGGTGCCGGCTGAGCTAGAGGCCAAAATCTACAGGTAGGCACTTCGCAAAAAACACCTCTGTTTTTTTCCAAAATTTAGGATGTGTCCACGTTGCGCTTTGGGGTGTTTCCTGTCGCCGGCGCTAGGCCTACCCACGCAAGTGAGGTATCATTTTTATCGGGAGACTTGGGGGAACGCTGGGTGGAAGGAAATTTGTAGCTCCTCTCAGATTCCAGAACTTTCTGCCACAGAAATGTGAGTAACATGTGTATTTTTAGCCAAATTTTGAGGTTTGCAAAGGATTCTGGGTAACAGAACCTGGTCCGAGCCACACAAGTCACCCCTCCTTGGATTCCACTAGGTCTCTAGTTTTCAGAAATGCATAGGTTTGGTAGGTTTCCCTAGGTGGCGGCTGAGCTAGAGGCCAAAATCTACAGGTAGTCACTTTGCTAAAAACAGCTCTGTTTTCTGTGATATGTCCACGTTGTGTTTTGGGGCATATCCTGTCGCGGGCGCTAGGCCTACCCACACAAGTGAGGTATCATTTTTATCGGGAGACGAGGGGGAACGCTGGGTGGAAGGAAATTTGTGGCTCCTCTCAGATTCCAGAACTTTCTGCCACAGAAATTTGAGGAACATGTGTTTTTTTAGCCACATTTTGAGGTTTGCAAAGGATTCTGGGTAACAGAACCTGGTCCGAGCCCCGCAAGTTACCCCTCCTTGGATTCCACTAGGTCTCTAGTTTTCAGAAATGCATAGGTTTGGTAGGTTTCCCTAGGTGGCGGCTGAGCTAGAGGCCAAAATCTACAGGTAGTCACTTTGCTAAAAACAGCTCTGTTTTCTGTGATATGTCCACGTTGTGTTTTGGGGCATATCCTGTCGCGGGCGCTAGGCCTACCCACACAAGTGAGGTATCATTTTTATCGGGAGACGTTGGGGAACGCTGGGTGGAAGGAAATTTGTGGCTCCTCTCAGATTCCAGAACTTTCTGCCACAGAAATTTGAGGAACATGTGTTTTTTTAGCCAAATTTTGAGGTTTGCAAAGGATTCTGGGTAACAGAACCTGGTCCGAGCCCCGCAAGTCACCCCTCCTTGGATCCCCCTAGGTCTCTAGTTTTCAGAAATGCATAGGTTTGGTAGGTTTCCCTAGGTGGCGGCTGAGCTAGAGGCCAAAATCTACAGGTAGTCACTTTGCTAAAAACAGCTCTGTTTTCTGTGATATGTCCACGTTGTGTTTTGGGGCATATCCTGTCGCGGGCGCTAGGCCTACCCACACAAGTGAGGTATCATTTTTATCGGGAGACGTGGGGGAACGCTAGGTGGAAGGAAATTTGTGGCTCCTCTCAGATTCCAGAACTTTCTGCCACAGAAATGTGAGTAACATGTGTATTTTTAGCCAAATTTTGAGGTTTGCAAAGGATTCTGGGTAACAGAACCTGGTCCGAGCCCCGCAAGTCACCCCTCCTTGGATTCCCCTAGGTCTCTAGTTTTCAGAAATGCACAGGTTTGGTAGCTTTCCCTAGGTGCCGGCTGAGCTAGAGGCCAAAATCTACAGGTAGGCACTTCGCAAAAAACACCTCTGTTTTTTTCCAAAATTTAGGATGTGTCCACGTTGCGCTTTGGGGTGTTTCCTGTCGCCGGCGCTAGGCCTACCCACGCAAGTGAGGTATCATTTTTATCGGGAGACTTGGGGGAACGCTGGGTGGAAGGAAATTTGTAGCTTCTCTCAGATTCCAGAACTTTCTGCCACAGAAATGTGAGGAACATGTGTTTTTTTAGCCACATTTTGAGGTTTGCAAAGGATTCTGGGTAACAGAACCTGGTCCGAGCCCCGCAAGTCACACCTCCTTGGATTCCCCTAGGTCTCTAGTTTTCAGAAATGCACAGGTTTGGTAGGTTTCCCTAGGTGCCGGCTGAGCTAGAGGCCAAAATCTACAGGTAGGCACTTCGCAAAAAACACCTCTGTTTTTTTCCAAAATTTAGGATGTGTCCACGTTGCGCTTTGGGGTGTTTCCTGTCGCCGGCGCTAGGCCTACCCACGCAAGTGAGGTATCATTTTTATCGGGAGACTTGGGGGAACGCTGGGTGGAAGGAAATTTGTAGCTCCTCTCAGATTCCAGAACTTTCTGCCACAGAAATGTGAGGGACATGTGTTTTTTTAGCCAAATTTTGAGGTTTGCAAAGGATTCTGGGTAACAGAACCTGGTCCGAGCCCCGCAAGTCACCCCATCTTGGATTCCCCTAGGTCTCTAGTTTTCAGAAATGCACAGGTTTGGTAGGTTTCCCTAGGTGGTGGCTGAGCTAGAGGCCAAAATCTACAGGTAGTCACTTTGCTAAAAACAGCTCTGTTTTCTGTGATATGTCCACGTTGTGTTTTGGGGCATATCCTGTCGCGGGCGCTAGGCCTACCCACACAAGTGAGGTATCATTTTTATCGGGAGACGTGGGGGAACGCTGGGTGGAAGGAAATTTGTGGCTCCTCTCAGATTCCAGAACTTTCTGCCAGAGAAATTTGAGGAACATGTGTTTTTTTAGCCAAATTTTGAGGTTTGCAAAGGATTCTGGGTAACAGAACCTGGTCCGAGCCCCGCAAGTCACCCCTCCTTGGATCCCCCTAGGTCTCTAGTTTTCAGAAATGCACAGGTTTGGTAGGTTTCCCTAGGTGGCGGCTGAGCTAGAGGCCAAAATCTACAGGTAGTCACTTTGCTAAAAACAGCTCTGTTTTCTGTGATATGTCCACGTTGTGTTTTGGGGCATATCCTGTCGCGGGCGCTAGGCCTACCCACACAAGTGAGGTATCATTTTTATCGGGAGACGTGGGGGAACGCTAGGTGGAAGGAAATTTGTGGCTCCTCTCAGATTCCAGAACTTTCTGCCACAGAAATGTGAGGAACATGTGTTTTTTTAGCCAAATTTTGAGGTTTGCAAAGGATTCTGGGTAACCGAACCTGGTCCGAGCCACACAAGTCACCCCTCCTTGGATTCCCCTAGGTCTCTAGTTTTCAGAAATGCACAGGTTTGGTAGGTTTCCCTAGGTGGCGGCTGAGCTAGAGGCCAAAATCTACAGGTAGTCACTTTGCTAAAAACAGCTCTGTTTTCTGTGATGTGTCCAGGTTGTGTTTTGGGGCATATCCTGTCGCGGGCGCTAGGCCTACCCACACAAGTGAGGTATCATTTTTATCGGGAGACGTGGGGGAATGCTGGGTGGAAGGAAATTTGTTGCTCCTCTCAGATTCCAGAACTTTCTGCCACAGAAATGTGAGGAACATGTGTTTTTTTAGCCAAATTTTGAGGTTTACAAAGGATTCTGGGTAACAGAACCTGGTCCGAGCCACACAAGTCACCCCTCCTTGGATTCCCCTAGGTCTCTAGTTTTCAGAAATGCACAGGTTTGGTAGGTTTCCCTAGGTGGCGGCTGAGCTAGAGGCCAAAATCTACAGGTAGTCACTTTGCTAAAAACAGCTCTGTTTTCTGTGATGTGTCCACGTTGTGTTTTGGGGCATATCCTGTCGCGGGCGCTAGGCCTACCCAAACAAGGGAGGTATCATTTTTATCGGGAGACTTGGGGGAACATAGAATGGCAAAACAAGTGTTATTGCCCCTTGTCTTTCTCTACATTTATTCCTTCCAAATATAGGGGTGTGTGTAAAAAAGACATCTATTTGAGAAATTCCATGTAATTCACGTGCTACTATGGTCACCCCGGAATTCAGAGATGTGCAAATAACCACTGCTCCTCAACACCTTATCTTGTGCCCTTTTTGGAAATGCAAAGGTTTTCTTGATAGCTATTTTTTACTCCTTATATTTCAGCAAATGAATTACTGTATACCCGGTATAGAATGAAAACGCACTGCAGGGTGCAGCTCATTTATTGGCTCTGGGTTCCTCGGGTTCTTGATGAACCTACAAACCCTATATATCCCCGCAACCAGAGGAGTCCAGCAGACGTAACGGTATATTGCTTTCGATAATCTGACATTGCAGGGAAAAGTTACAGAGTAAAAAGTAGAGAAAAATTGATGTTTTTTTCACCTCAATTTCAATATTTTTCTTTTTCAGCTGTTATTTTCTGTAGGAAACCCTTGTAGGATCTACACAAATGACCCCTTGCTGAATTCAGAATTTTGTCTACTTTTCAGAAATGTTTAGGTTTCTGGGATCCAGCATTGGTTTCATGACCATTCCTGTCACTGACTGGAAGGAGGCTGAAAGCACAAAAAATTGCACAAATGGGGTATGCCCCAGTAAAATGCCAAAATTGTGTTGAAAAATTGGGTTTTCGGATTCAAGTCTGCCTGTTCCTGAAAGCTGGGAAGCTGCTGAGTTTAGCACCGCAAACCCTTTGTTGATGCCATTTTTAGGGGAAAAACCACAAGCCTTCTTCTGCAGCCACTTTTTCCAATTTTTTTGAAAAAAACAAAATTTTCCCTGTATTTTGGCCAATTTCTTGGCCTCTTTCAGGGGAACCCACAAAGTCTGGGTACCTCCAGAATCCCTAGGATGTTGGAAAAAAAGGACGCAAATTTGGCTTGGTTAGCTTATGTGGACAAAAAGTTATGCGGGCCTAAGCGCGAACTGCCCCAAATAGGCAAAAAAAGGCCTGGCACAGGAGGGGGAAAAGGCCTGGCAGCGAAGTGGTTAACATTGGGCCTAAAACACTGCCCCACATCCTTAACCCCATAGGAAGGATTGACAAATATCAATGGGGTGTACCGCCCCTTGACATTGGGCTTAACACACTGCCCGCACATCCTTAATCCTATAGGAAGGATTGACAAATATCACTGGGGTGTACCCCCCCTTGACATTGGGCTTAACACACTGCCCCCACATCCTTAACCCCATAGGAAGGATTGACACATATCACTGGGGTGTATCCCCCTTAACATTGGGCTTAACACACTGCCCCCATATCCTTAACCCCTTAGGAAGGATGGTCAAAAACACAATCCCAAATATGGATCAAAATACTAATATCACAACATAAGAATGTCACTCTGCACGTGACTCTAGCATCCAACCTCAAATTATACATCTCTAAAATCAAGCATGGCTTTAAAACTTCAGGCCAATATGCACACGTAAAATATGGTAAGCAAAATTTCATGCTAAAATAGCATTAGGGTGCACCTCCCATGCGTAACATACATGCCACGACTCAGCATCTTTAAAACATGTCAGTAACAGCATAACATTTCTCAATTCAATACAGCAATAAAAATTAATTTCAGCAGCAGCAAACAACGTCAGCATAAACATAACATTACTCAATTCAACCCAATGCATCTTTAAAATAGAGGGTAGCAGTATTGAAAAATACACTCAAGCAATGTATGGTATTGAGTAAAATGCACATGACAGTAAAGTTAAGTTATTCCAGGAAAATATTCAAATACTCCACGCCGGTGAGCGACTTCTCACCCGAATACATTGCCACTGTACAGTTTATCCCATTTAAATGAACGCACAGTTCTTTATCCTCATATGAAAAATTGGCACACATGTTCTTCAATGCACATGAGCTGTTCCCACGTGCCAGGTCGGCGCTGTTGTCTTCCTCTCAGAAAGCTTCCTGGAAACAGATCAGGTACCCAATGATCTCTCTTGTAGAATAGGAGATGGGGAAACTCAGCAACCCAGTGAACTGGTAGACTGTAAATGTTACTCACAATGTGTGCCCTAAGGACGGTGCTTCAAGCGGCTGCTGCGCAGGTTCACTGATCACTCTTCAGATAGTGTTTAAAAGCGGACACCAGTTGTTCCTCCATCTGACTTTCTACTAGATTGCCAAATGTTTAGTGCCATACATTTTTAATTCTGTACACAGGCAGTTCAACAGACCATTTCCTCAATATGCCCAGTCCAGACAACAGGTCTGGCTCCATGCACAGCTGAGCAGCCCACCTTCTCAATCTTCAGGCCACTGCACTCCCTGCTTGCTGCATACCTAGTAGACTAAACAGCTTGCCTTGAAGTTAAACAGGTCACTCGCCCTCTAACTTCTGTTGAGTACAGGCTGTCTGGTAGAAAAGACACTGGTGGGGCTTCCAGGGCATTCTTCTTCACTTCAGTCTCTTTTGTTTTCCATTTTTCTCTTAGGTTTTCAATCTCTCTTCTCTTGGTTTTTCCTCTGTAATCTGGCTCCTCCTTAGATTTTCTGTAGGTTCAGTTTCTTTCTTTTTTTCACGCGTTGGTTCCTCCTTAAATCGTCGCCAGTGTTGTAATCAAAGATGGATGCTCGTAGATTATAAAAGAAGTAGGTTTATTAACTTAGTTGAAGGTTACAGATAAAGCCCCACCAGGAGCAGCATCCTGCAGCTCAGCCCTTCTCACTCCAACTGTCCACTCATCCAAGCACAAACACTGTCAACATTCCAACCATACTATGACCTCACTCACTGGCTGAGTAGCAGGGAACATTAAGGTAGTAGGGAGAATGCATAAGATAGAAAGAGGCCACAACACAATGCTTGTTTTGTTTGTGGACTAAATGGTCTGTCCTGCCTGAGCCATCTACCCCAGGCGCCCAAACTCAAAGGCTGTTGCAGCCGGAGCTACCTATGGTGAGTCTGAGAGTTAGCCTACAGTCATTAGCTGAGCCACCACAGGAGGTCCCCACCCACCTGCCACCACGGGAGGTCCCCACCCACCAGCCACCACAGGAGGTCCCCACCCACCCGCCACCACAGGAGGTCCCCACCCACCCGCCACCACAGGTGGTCCCCACGCACCAGCCACCACAGGAGGTCCCCACCCACCAGCCACCACGGGAGGTCCACACCCACCCGCCACCACAGGTGGTGCGCCGTCCCCGCCTCCAGCCAGGTGTGACAGGCCCCAGCGGTTGCTTGAAGCAGAAGCACTGGCTTTATCAAGCGGGGGAGGGGGCTGGAGATTAAGTAAAACGTCTCTGGTTTTAACATATTGTCTCTTTTTCTAAGATACATTTTATCACAGCTATTTTCTTATATAAGACCATTATCCTTGAGAGGTTGATGACCCCCGGAGCTGGTTTAACTTCGCCCATAGAACTCTAGTTGTCCCGGCCGGAAATTAATATGAAGTCTGACTTTCTCTTTTTTTATAACTAGATCTTCACCGCTATGGTGTCTTTTTATAATTATAGCACTTTCGAGTTATTTTGCCGGAAACATGTATGTGAGCTTCAGTGGAATAAGTGCTTCCAGTTAAAATCAGTTACTGACCTGCAAGCTTTACAGCGCTTCATTTACCACATGTTTCCAACATTGATTCTAACCATGCAGTATTTTACGGAAGGTTGTGACCTGCAAATGTAGCACAGATTTTTCGGATGCCCTATTGATGGTGCCAGCCCGACTCTGCTAGTCTCCCCGGGTATACGCAGCAGTCCTCGTGGTCTGCACAAGGGAGGAGCACGGAAACAGATGTCGCTTCAGCGGTTAATTTTTCAATTTCCTGTTTGCTTCTGGACAGTAAACCCGGCCTGGAAAGAGCCCTGCTAACAAAGCCACATCGAGCGCCTCCTGGCAGCGCGGAGCCATGATTAGAGGTGGGCGCCTGATCACCTGTGCGCCCTGGTGCTGGGAGGACGGATGAATGATTTAAGTGCCACGTCAACCCACATCCCTCGTCTGCAGTGTTCACAGGTAGAAGCTGGGGGATTTAATTGCTTTTAGATGTTTGAAAAGCGCCCACTGGTCGCTCTAACGCTACTTCGTAGCGCCTAAAAGTAATTGAGAATCACTGGGAGAAGTCAAACAATGTGTTGTTTTAATTGTGCCTCGTTGTTTAATATCCACCGACACTTTTCTCAACTTCTGTCGTGGCCCCCTACCCCACAACAATGACCCACACAAATAATTGTACTCTTGCACGCACAGAGACCCTGCGTTGTGGTGTCAGTGTGCCCTGAAGCTCGGCAGGCTGGCCCAAGCGCTAGCCTTCTCTGACAGGGTGCAGTGCAATGTTCCTATCTCTTGTTGTTGATTTTCCTTTAAGGCTTCACTGGGATTAAATCAGCAAAAGTCACGAAGGAAATCTGCTAGGGAGTTAATCCCAGGGCAGGCTGTATTACACGGGAGCCGTGAGCTGGGGAGGGCGTCTTGGCTCCCCGCATCCTGTCTATGCAGGTCAGAGGGGCTAACATGCCGCCGATAGTGCCCCCCCACACCCACCCGCCACATCATGCATACTTCTGCAGAAAGGCGAGAAGCGCTATGTACCAAAGACTTGCAAAGAATAGGGGAATACTTTTAGGGGGAGTGGTACCATTTTGCAATTTTGACAGGGAGGAGGGCCTCTCGTTCTCCGTGTGGTCGTCTGGCGCGTCTGCAGCGAGCACGGAGAGCAGCCGAGCCTGAGCCCCCCAGTCTGCTGCTTGTCTCTCTAAGGAGCTTACTCGCTGCGGGCAGATGTTGATGCCAGGCTCTGCGCCAGCTCTCCTCACTGGTGGGGAGGAGGCGGGGACCCCTCCCGTTGCAGTTAGCCAGGGTGCTGATTGGGGAGGGCTGGTGTGCTGAGCTGCTGGGTGTGATGCTGCTATAAAAGTGAGGCGATGTCTGCTTCCCGGTCGCAGTGCTGGACCTGTTCAGAACTTAGTTCCCGGCGCTCCCGCGGGGAACGCTGCGGGGTGTGATCTTGGGCGGGAGTATGGCCAGGCTCAGGGTGGCCTACGAGTACTCGGAGGCGGAGGACAAGAGCATCCGCCTGGGACTGTTCCTCATCCTCAGCGGGGTGGTGTCGCTCTTCATCCTCAGCTTCTGCTGGCTGAGCCCGGCGCTGCAGGACCTGCGGGGCACGGTGGCCAACTGCACGGTGCTGTCGGTGGAGGAGCTGGGGGAGGCCTTCGAGTGCACCTTCACGTGCGGGACGGGCTGTCGGGGCACCGCCCTGTACCCCTGCCTGCAGATCTACGTCAACAACTCTGCGTCCCGCTCCCGGGCTCTGCTGCACCAGGACGAGCATCAGCTGCTCACCAACCCCAAGGTAAGGGGGCGGGGGTTTTTGTGGGATACACTGAACAGCACCCAACCTCCGTGCCATACGCCGACAGAAGGGGTGAGTGCAACTTCCATTTCCACCAGCTCTGTGATCTTCCACAACGACACTGTGTAGGGAATGAAGCACCTGCTGCGCCCTCCATGTGCCACAGGCTTTGTCGGATCTGCTGCCCCTGTGCCACAAGGCTGTGTGCTTCCGTGGCACCGCCTCCCCACAACGCCAAAAAGAAAGTCGTGAGATCATTTGCCACCCCTTTCCTAAATTCTCCTCCCGTGTGCCAAATTCGTGCAGTCTGCGACTCCTAGGCGGCATCCAACACTGTGCCACAGGGCACCCCAGACTGCAAGCTGGCTGTGTGTGATCTTCAGCACCAGAGCCATAAACACTTGTGCTCTTCAAGCCCTCAGCATCTACTCCCACGAGAGTACGTGGCCATGCACTCCATCAGCTCTGTTCCACGAATCCGTAGAGGGCGCACCCACTGCCCTTGTACCCTTGTGCTCTGGTTCTGCAACCGCTCAACATACAAGGGCACCCACCCAGCCCACGTGTCACTGTGCCCCCTCAGCCCCTTGTGACACAAGTGTGGGTCTGCCACACCGTCAAACACGCCTCCCCATTCCACACACACACCATATTCCAAGAGTGAGGGCCTGCACTCCCCACCCCCTCCCGGATTATGTGCAGTACGGTCAGTCGCACTGACTCCAGCGAACTCAGCGACCCTTCAGACTCTAATTTACGCCCCTTAAAGCATTGAGCACACTGTACCGCTGTAGCACGGTTATTCACGACCGCCTGGGCCACCTGCGCTGCCGAAAACTCAGTTTGCACAATTATGAATGTATATATGCTATTCTCAGTGCCCATGCCTGCTACCGCTGTGCGCACGGATGGTGTTATCTGCGGCAGCCCGGCTTCTATAGTCTGCCCGCCCCATCCTTTGGAGACACACACACACACACAAAAAGTAGGCGCTGTCCGTGGCTAGAGTGCTGAAACCCGCGCCGAGCAGCGCCCTGTAGCCGAGCAGCGCCCCGATTCCGCACCAGACGCCTCTCTCGCTTTCTGTTGTTGGGGTGCAGCGCACCCCCGCTGACCCCAGTGCAGGGCTCCAAAGCCTCTCGCCCGGTGCAGGACAAGCCTGATTTTACTCCAACAATCACTCTTCAGGGTCAGTCAGGGGACTGAAGTGTAACTGATGCCTGAGATGGAGCGGCGCTGCAGCGCGCTGCTTCTCCCGCTGCTCTGACGTGAAAATATTAGTTCTACTTTGTATTTTAGCGCCTAGAGCTCCGCTTCTCTGTAAGCGTTCCTAGTTTTTTTTTTGGGGGGGGGGGGGGGGTAGTGAACCACGAGAAAAAGCAACGATTCGCTTCAGGTCCTCGACTTTAATAGAGGAGAGAAGGGGTGTTGAGGGAGTGTGGGTTGTTTGGAGAAGATGGGGTGGGGCCGGGAAGGGAGGTACACTGTAAACTACACTGCACCCTCCACTTAGCACAGAACTGTACATTGCTGCCACCGTCCCGGCAGCGCCCCAATGTTTGTAGCGTAGGTTTCACTGACACCCCCACCCCCGCGCTCCCCGGACTGCTGGGTAGATTTAGACCTCGGAGGGCGAAGTTTGCGAGTCCGGGGAAGTAATCCAGAAAGTGTGCGTAATATCGGGCGGCCGCAGGCCTCAGGGAAGAGACTGACACCTATGTCTGTAGAAGGTGTAGAGGCAGAGATGGGGCCCGCACCTCATCACCCGTCTCTCTTGAACCGACTTCCACAAACGGGGGCTGGCTGGTCCGGAAGATCGTGTCACAGCCAGGACGACAGGGAGAGTTAATGAGACACACACGCACAACCGGGCGCGCGCACAGACGCGCACAGGGCATATGTATTACCAGAAACCTCCCTTCCGGTAACACAGGACATTACAGAAAGACATGACATAACACAAGGAAGGACATCCGCTACAAGAAACACATCAACTGAAACAAATCACACGGAAACTCGAACAACGAAGTTAAGACATGATAAACTAGAATAAAACACACACACACACAGAATAATAAACAAAAGCTCAGGTTAAACTGCCCCGCAGCAGCCACAGGCTCAGAGGTCCTCTCATCCCTTTTTTAAATGAACCGCACACTAAGAGTCAAAAGAACGCAACTTCTTCCTCAGCCTCAAAAAAAGTGATAGCATCAGTCAACACTTCGAGGCCACATCTAAAGAGGGAGACCTCCGAATGACATTTGCAATGACTATAGTGCAAAGCCCAGATGAAAACCCCACCATGCACAGGCCATACTAAAGACTTACACTTCAGTATATATATATCCGTGTACACACACGGTTTCCCTTAAAAGATTCAAAGATGAACACTGCAAGCAATCTGAAACTAAATGTAGGAATTTAAAATACATGGGCTTTCGGCTTGATTTCTAGCATAACGTGAAAATTCACGTGAACTAGCCGAGCACATATGTGCCGAGGTGAACAGTCTTGCGAGAGAAGTCGAGGCCCGATAACTACCGCTTTTGTGGGCGCCCAGTGATGGCCGTAGTTCCCTATATATAGCCGCACCCAAGCAGGTAATTGGATGACGCTAAAGATTCCAGGGTCACGTGACCAGACTGGCTTCCCATATAACATGGAGTTGAATGACTCCATAACATCAGAAGCTCCCTTGGGTGCCCGCTGCTGCTAGAGTAAGCCTCAGTGTTTGCTCTGTGGTGTTTACCTTTATCCTCCAGAACGGCACAGCCCACTGGATGTACTGGTTCACTTGGCACGCCACCTGTTAGGCACAAAATGTGCCTACTCAAGGCCTTAGAAGCAGTGGTCGGCCTTCCCTGGTGCCAAACATATTTAAACTTGGGGTGGGAGGTCAGAGCAATGAAACGAAGTGAGTTCAAACTTAAGTAAAGATGTAAAATACCGCTTTCAGAACATTTAGGGCCCGGTTTAAAGTTTGGTGTGTGGGATTCTCCATCACAACCATGAAGAAAATCCCACCTGTCCTATTACAAGTACCACAGGATATGTTGCACTTGTAATATGGTGCACTTGTAGGGAGTGTCCTGTTCGAACTTTAAACCAGGCCCTTAGATTGGAATCCTGACATTTTTTATGAGCTGTCAGCAATGTACCAAACTGTACTGGACTGCACTCATGTTCTGCCAAACACCTTCCCCCCTTGGGCTTCTTTAGTTATTACCGGCATTAAAAAAAAAAAAAAAAAACCTTATGCCTGTATGTCTTAACAGAGACTGCTCCAGAGCGTTGTAAAATTAGAGATCACAATTAAGAAAACCATTTCTGAGATAATATACTTGTAAAGTATGTAGGCAACAATGTATACGAATACTACTATAGCATATGTATAACATATGTAACATAAACATATAAACTTTTTTTTTTAAACGTTCAGACTGAATGAATTCCAGGTACCATCAAGGCCAAAGAGCCATTTTGTGAGGTGCTTGACAGTCCAGTGGTTCCCAACCTATGGTCTGGGGACCCCTGGGGGTCCGCAACTGCTTGGAAAATTAAGTAATATGAGCAGGTTAATAAAGGGTATACATATTATAAATGTAAATATTAACATTTTAAAATGCTCTACAAATGTGTGTAGGAATTTAAATTTGGAGGCTAGAAACTAAGTTGGTGTTCTAGCTTTAAAGTTGCAAACAGTATTTGCGGTTAAATCAGAGGGGGTAGGAGATTTCTGTGCGCACCAGAGCTACCAGTGTATGTCTAGCTCTTTAATATTCGTTTCAAACTAAAGTTAACATTTTGGAGCAGACCTTGAGCACATGATAGTCCGGATGTCCAGGCCAAAGGGATATTGTTTTTCCCCAAGCTGTCTGGATAGGTAATGTGTACTTCCAATGTATAACAACAGACGTGTTACTTACCCTAGGAGACGCCATGATGGAAGCGGTCTCAATAGACAGGTGCCCGTTATTACTATATATGTGCCTGGAGTGGGCCGAAGGGCAAAGCACTTATGTGTAGTGCTGGATTTCTTTTTTTTAACCTGGGTTGAGTGAAAAAAGATACAAAGGATAGTTTGTGTTGTGAACCTGGCAGAATGCAAACATGTTTTCTTCTGAAAAGTGTTGAATTGTGGTAAGAATGTATCAGCACCATCAATGAGAGACACGTAGGGCAGATTGTTGCAAACTTTTGGGCTTATTAAAATTCTTATGTTCTAGTTGCTCAATGTGCCACAGTGCCACAGTGCCACAGTGGCCCAGTAGCACAGTTGCTCACTGTGCCACTGGATTCAAGCTAGCCTGGCTGATGAATGGTGATACCCTGAAACCGGTCCCAGGATGCTTGTTTCCGGTCCAGGGAGGACCCGGCTTGGCAGTTCGGGCTGGACTGTTCCCATGAGAAACAGGGTCAAGACTGATTTGCATTTGGCTGGGCCCAAACTGGGGTGGCATGGTGAGCAAAAGAACGATGGATTAAACCCAGATCTGCGACTGCGGGTGAGTGTTTGCATTGTTCAGCACTCCGTCCATCATCCTTTTGTGTTGCTAAAGTTGCACTAAGTGGGAAGGGTATGCCCAGACTTGGGTCCTTTGCTCACTGTGCCACTGGATTCAAGCTAGCCTGGCTGATGAATGGTGATACCCTGAAACTGGTACCAGGATGCTTGTTTCTGGTCCAGGGAGGACCTGGCCTGGCAGTTCGGGCTGTATTGTTTCCATGAGAAACAGGGTCAAGACTGATTTGCATATGGCTGTCCAAACTGGGGTGGCATGGTGAGGTAAAGAATGATGGATTAAACCCAGGTCTGTGACTGGGGGTGAGTGTTTGCATTGTTCAGCACTCCATCCATCATCCTTTTGTTTTGCATCAGTAACTCAGACATGTGATGTGCAAGACACTTAGGCCCGTATTTATACTTTTTTAGCGTCTCATTTGCGCCGCTTTTTGATGAAAAAGCGGCGCAAACGTACAAAATACAATTGTATTTTGTAAGTTTGCGCCGCTTTTACATAAAAAAATGACGCAAATGCGGCACAAAAAAAGTATAAATATGGGTCTTAGCCCACTGACCACTGACTGTGCTTTTAACAAGGGCCTGCTGATTACACAGTTCTTATTAACATGTCTTGAACTCAGCTATTACCTGTTTATCATGGGTTGTCACTTCTTCAGTGTCAGAGCAATGTGCATGTCTGATCTGAGCTGCATATGTGAATTCTAGTGCGCAAGGGTTTGTGTCACAAAGGTGATGCAAAGGGAGCGCAAAGTGTAATTTACTTTCTGAAGGTAATTTTGATTTACATTTGAAAGTAGTTCTGTGCTAATTTGTGGGAAGGAGGTGTTCCATTGCTGGTACCGAGACATTCAAATGAAACTACCATGGGCGTTGATGCACATCCCTAACTACTAACATTAGTAGGGGATTTGCACCAAAAATGTACATTTTTTGAGGCAAATGGAAAGTTTGAGAAGAGATTCTATTTTTTTCAACTTTACATGTGTGCTGCAGTGAACAGCACAGCTACAAAGTGGAAACGTGTTAAACTGTCGAACTATAGTATTTTGCACTGAAAAGATACCATTCCTGCACAAAACGTATGCTTGACATCACACACAATCACTTGCAAAATCATGCCAGGATGTGTGCGCTGGCAAAAAGCAGCCAAAAGTGCAACAGGGCGGAGAGAGAGATAAATAGGGAAATATCTTAGTAGAGATGGAGCTACCCTGCTGTCTTTTCACGTGATGCAGTACAGCAACTTCAACGTGTTGCATGTAAACTTAGAAAAACTGTTTCTAGATGTCTCAAAAGTGGGATAGCAGAACATTTCTGTTCAGAAATGAAGCACACTATGAAAACTGTAGGAGTGTGCCGTTAAAGAAAGTCCAATGTAACACAATGGTGCAAAGCAAATCTTTGCAATTGACTTACGTTGTGTTGGACCTGGCCCTTTTTGCTGGGTCATCCCCAAAGCTTTTGCCTCCTTCCTCCTATTTGTTCTGACCTGTTTGTGTTGTCTTTAAGTCTCTGGGCACTTTACCACTGCTAACCAGTGCTAAAGTGCATATGCTCTCTGTCTAAATTGAATTGGTGATCTCTTAAGAGCAGTTTCCCATTGGGAGCAGATAGAGAGTCGGAGATTGGGGTCTCTGAACTCACAATTTAAAACTAAATCTTTTGGTAAAGTTGTTTTTAGATTGTAAGTTTGAAAATGCCACTTTTAGAAAGTGTGCACTTTCTTGCTTATCGATTCTCTGCCTGGCTGCTGAATACACATCTGGGTCAGAATGACATATGGCCTGCTGGTGAATTCACTCTAGAAGCTGAGAATTCACTCTTGGAGCTGAGATGTGTCCTGCATATCCTGATGGGTCTTCCTGGGCTAGAGTGAATGGATGAGCTAGCACTTGAACCGGAATAGGACTGTACCTGTCTTTACACAAAGCAGACTCTGACCCCCTGGAGTGTGTCTGGGGCAAGGACAGGGAGAGGCAGTATTTTGTGCACTACAAAGACCTTTCTTTGAAGTTTGCCTACTTCAAAGGCAGAAGTAAGTATAAGTATTAGGCTGCCGACCCCACAACTCAAGAACACTTCTGGACTGAGGACATTCTGCCAGGGAGAAGAGCTAAATGCTTGAGGAGGACCTGCCACTCTGCCTGTTGCTTTGCTGTGCTGGTCTGCTGCTGCGACGTCTGCCTTGGGAGCGAAAGGACAGGACTTTGCTTTCTACATCCTGCTTTCCAAGGTTCTATAAGGGCTTGAACTGAGCTTGCCTCCTGTTGTGAAATCTCACAGACATCAAAGACCTCACCTGCCAGTGCCTGGGCTCTTCTGCTGAGCGTTCTGACTTGCCAAGTGGTGCCAAATTCAGTCCCTGGGCCCTTGGAAGTGGAAGCTGGTGACCTAAAGAAAAATCCATGCACTGCGGGCGTTACAGCAGAAAAATAGATGCAGAGTCTGCACCGTGGCTGAAAAATCAATGCAGTGCTGGCGAAGTCAATGCATCGCCTGCTTCAGCATGAATCCATCGTTGCTGTGCATCTGGATTTTCCATGCATAGTCCCTGGGAGTCTAATCATCAACATCAGTGCAAGGAACAAAACCTCCGTGCCCAGAAATTGACGCATCGTTATCCTGCAGTCAAAGAATTAACGCACCACCTACCTGGCAGGAAAATAATGAATGCACGGCCTCACTTGTGAGTAAAGAATAGATGCATTGCTTGCTTTTCTGGTGCACCACCTCTCCTGCGGCTTTAATTTTGATGCTTACCAGGTACTTTGTGCCTGAAACAACGCATCCATTGATTCCTATGGATATAGACTCTTAACATAAAACACTGATATCTTCTCTTGTGTATGTTTTTTTTAAATTTGGTCTTGTTTTACTCAGATAAATGTTGGTTATTTTGCTAAACTGGTGTGGAGTACCTTTGTGGTGTTTTCATTGTAATACTGTGTGTGTGTGTGTGCGCGTGTGTGTATACAAATACTTTACATATTACCTCTGACATAAGCCTGACTGCTAGTGCAAAGCTACCAAGCGAGTGAGCAGTGGTTTTCTTAGGTATGCGGCTCCCTTACCCTGACTAGAGTGAAGATTCCTACTTGGACAGGGTGTAAACTGACTGCAAACTAGACTAGACCCCATTTCTAACACACTGCAATATCATAAATGTTTGTATAATGAGTCTGTGGGCCTGATATTTTTGAAGAATTGTATGAACAGCCCGAAATAGTGCATTGCCATGTCTCCTATGTGTTGTTCATGTAAAAAATGCTGTGGTAGCACATCACTAAGCATATTTTCGATGTACAGTCCGGCACAGAGATGAGCAAGCTGTGTCTTGTGTGAATTTAGTACTTGAGGAACAAACTTAAGTTCAAATTTCTATATGTAGACATGTGGCCTACTGTCAATGGCAAAACGTGTAATTTTTCATAACTTACATGTGTAACATGTTGTAAAATTACATGTGGTAAAATTCTCTTAGCCCACTGTCTGTACTTAAGTCGTGCGACATTAGTTGATCAGGCAGGGTAATGAATCCAGGAGGTGGCTGTACTGTTCCCGCCCCCTGCACCCACTTGAATGTGATTGGGCTCTATTTGATGCAGAGCCTTTCGGTGCTGCACTTTTCCAACCAAACGTTGATCAACAGTGTTATGTGTACTACTTTGTATTGCACTGTGCCACTTACCATTGCACAAATGCTTAGTAAATCTCTGCATTTAGATATTGCAATGGTGAACTCTACCACCCCAAATCCACTTTGTTAGAAATTGGGATTTTGGTTGGCAGTCAGGTTACCCTCTGTCCAAGCAAGAACCCTCACTCTAGTCAGGGTAAGTCACACACAATCCAAATTATCCTGTGCCCACCCTCTGGTAGCTTGACACGAGCAGTCAGGCTTAACTTAGAAGGCAATGTGTAAAGTATTTGTGCAATAAATCGTACAATAACACCATATAGCACCACAAAAATACACCACACAGTGTTTAGAAAAATATAGAATATTTATCTGGATATTTGTAGATCAACACAATAAAAGATGCAATAAGAATTTGTAGAAGTATCACTGAAAAGTGATATAAAGTGTCTTAAGTCTTTAAAAAGCCAACAAAGTCTCTTTCAAGCACAAAGTACCTGGTTTGGAGTGGAAAATCTCCGCAGAGGGCAGCAGAGGAGGAGGTGCGTGGAAAAATGATGTGTGCGTCGGTTTCGTCCCTTCACACACGGACTTGCGGCGTTATTTTTCACTCGGGGAAGACGTGCGTTGTTTTCCGGCACGCGGGCCGACTCCGCTATGGTTCGTGGGATTACCAGATGTCCCAGGGTCTGTGCGTGGATTCCTCGGCTTGTTATCCGGCTGCGCGTTGTTCCGGGAGGCTGTGCGTGGAATTTTCTTTCTCACGGCAGGCGTCGCGTCGATTTCCTCTCTGGAAGTCGGGCGGTGTTGTCCATGTGAGGCCGTGCGAAGTTCCGGTCGCACCGTAGGTGTCGCGTCAGGCAGCTTCGGCGTGTGGCGATTTTCTCACCGCAGAGCAAGCTGTGCGTCGAAATTTTCAGCGCACGAGGAGTCCAAATGAAAAAGAGAAGTCTTTTTGGTCCTGAGACTTCAGGGAACAGGAGACAAGCTCTATCCAAGCCCTTGGGGAGCACTTTTGCCTCCAGACAAGAGTTCAGCAAGGCAGCAGGCCAACAGCAAAGCAGCAGTCCTTTGTAGAAAGCAGACAGGTGAGTCCTTTGAGCAGCCAGGCAGTTCTTCTTGGCAGGATGCAGGTTCTGGTTCAGGTTTCTGCTCCAGCAAGTGTCTGATGAGGTAGGGCAGAGGCCCTGTTTTATACTAAATTGTGCCTTTGAAGTGGGGGTGATTTCAAAGAGTGGCTAAGAAATGCACCAGGTCCCCTTTCAGTTCAATCCTGTCTGCCAGGGTCCCAGTAGGGGGTGTGGCAGTCCTTTGTGTGAGAGCAGGCCCTCCACCCTCCCAGCCCAGGAAGACCCATTCAAAATGCAGATGTATGCAAGTGAGGCTGAGTACCTTGTGTTTTAGGGTGTGTCTGAGTGAATGCACAAGGAGCTATCAACAAAACCTAGCCAGATGTGGATTGTAAGGCCCAGAAAGGTTTAAGTGCAAAGAAATGCTCACTTTCTAAAAGTGGCATTTCTAGAATAGTAATATTAAATCCGACTGCACCAGTCAGCAGGATTTTGTATTACCATTCTGGCCATACTAAATATGACCTTCCTGCTCCTTCCAGATCAGCAGCTGCCACTTCACCAATGTATGAGGGGAGCCCCAATGTTAGCCTATGAAGGGAGCAGGCTTCACAGTAGTGTAAAAACGAATTTAGGAGTTTTACACTACCAGGACATATAAACTACACAGGTACATGTCCTGCCTTTTACCCACACAGCACCCTGCTCTAGAGGTTACCTAGGGCACACATTAGGGGTGATTTATATGTAGAAAAAGGGGAGTTCTAGGCTTGGCAAGTACTTTTAAATGACAAGTCGAAGTGGCAGTGAAACTGCACACACAGGCCTTGCAATGGCAGGCCTGAGACAGGGTTAAGCGGCTACTGAAGTGGGTGGCACAACCAGTGCTGCAGGCCCACTAGTAGCATTTAATCTACAGGCCCTAGGCACATATAGTGCACTCTACTAGGGACTTACAAGTGAATTAAATAGCCAATCATGGATAAACCAATCAACAGTACAATTTACACAGAGCGCATATGCACTTTAGCACTGGTTAGCAGTGGTAAAGTGTGCAGAGTTCAAAAGCCAACAACCATAGGTCAGAAAAAATAGGAGGAAGGAGGCAAAAAGTTTGGGGATGACCCTGTCAAAAAGCCAGGTCCAACTCACTTCATTACAAATACTACATTGATATTACCACTTTGGAGAATTCTACTGCTCTGAATGCCACTATCTTAAAGAAGGTACATCCAACATTCAATTTGAGGATGGATTTGTATTAGTGTTAGGTTAGTTTATTTATTTTGTTTAGTGTGTTTAATTTAATATAAGTTAATTTAATTTATTTTAGCGTTCTTAGGATTAGGTATGAAATATATGGTGTTAGGTTTAGTTTAAGATAACTTATTCAATTTTATTTGATTTAGTTTTAATTAGATTCAAGCTTAAGGGTAAAGTTTAATACACTTTGTTTAATACATTTTAATCAAATTAGAAATACTTATTTTTATTTAGGGCTTGGTTACGGTTTGCTGTGAGGTTAGGTAATTCTCACCCAAAAAGTTAATTTGGTATATTTATTTTAATCTAATTTAACTGCATTGAATCTGTTGTTATACGGCTTAGCATTAGAGTTAGGTTAAGAAGGCATAGTTAATTTAATTACATTTATTTTAAATTGAATAGTACTTAATTTAAAATAAGTTAATTTCTATTAACCAGATGTTGCTTTATTTAAGGTTAAGGTTAGCATTGGGATTTATTTTGCATTCATTATTGTATTAGATTGGACTGCATGTACTTTTATGCTGTAGCATTGGGATTCATGCAAATATCAAGCTGTCATATTAGGGCTGAAGTAGTAGTACATCATATTACATATTTATAATGTTGAAGCAGTAGGAGTCTTTATGGTGAATCCAATGTAGTAATAGGTTGTAGTAGTAGACTCTGAGGTAATAACATCCAATCATTGCAACGTTTTAAGTTCCCATATTCTTCAGTATTTAAATACACTATACAAATAAATCTTGTAGTGCCTATCACACGGTATAAGGCAATTTAATATTATACAAACTAACTGAGACCTTACTTAAGTTATGTAGCTGCTGATGGTTCTCTAAAGTATTGGTATCTAGAATGCCGTTTACTTTTCAGCAAACCATCCTCACATACACCTCTTTCTCCTCCAACCTTCTCCCCACCGCAAACTCACTTGTAACAGCACTCTTTTTATTGGAAGGGCAGACCGGGCATGTGTGTTTTTGTTTGGGTGATGGCTAATGGCTGTGTAGAAGAACGCAAGTAGATTACTAATTTTGCCATTTAATAAAAAAAAAAATACCTTCAAGAGAATAAAGATATAGGGTCTGATTTAGATCTTGGTGGAGGGGAGTACTCCGTCACAAACGTGACAGATATCTTGTCCAACGTATTATGATCCCATTACATCCTATGGAGATTGCAAAATGGCGGAAGGGATATACATCATGTTTATGATGGAGTATTCCATCTGCTGAAGTCCAAATCAAGCGCATAGAATATAAAAGGTCAGACCACAGCAACTGTAAATATATCTCTAATCTGAGTATGTGTCCTTGGTTGGTGTTGAGCTCTTCTGTGTGTTGAAAGTCTGGGTTTGCTTTTGGTGGTGTTTGAGATGTTTGTTGATTCCCAGGTGATGGTGAGAGGACATAGGATGATGTCAGTATCCGCTGCTGAGGCAGATGAGGAAGACTGCTGAATACTTTAATACAGAAACTTTTAATGGGCCCTTATGGTAGTTTTTGGTGGCTTGGAGGCTCTTTACTGAGGTGGAAGGAGTTTATGACATCTTCAGTTAAAATTAATGGAATTTTGGTCAACCCAATCTAGGCGATAGAGTTCTGCCCACATGAGTGTGGAGAAAATTACGCTAGCCAGTGCCTTTCCTTTGAATTGGGAGATTGATGTTACGTAAGAAGTAAAGTTGTGGTCAGTGCAGAGTGTGGACGGTAATTCACTGATATTCAGTGGTAGTGGAAGTGAGATCATGTGCCGCTTGACCACTGAATACATCAGTGAACTGTTCCCTTGTTCCACCCTAAGCTCTTCATTAGCGTATTTGCTGCTAAGGGTCTAGAGGGAGGACAAGAACTACAGCAGAGCCATGTTTACTTCCATGTCCCCCAATTCCACTTATATTAAATACAGAATTAGAGCTGCTATAGGACAAGTGCTGGGTGGCAGCTGCAAACTTGGCTATCCATTTGATGTCTATACCGATGAGCTCTATGACTGCTTCTTTCATAGGTTGCCATCAGTGTATTTGTAAACACACTTCTCTATTACTGAATAGTATTCCTCACAAGTTGTTTCTTTTTAAGGAACTCAACTCAGAGAAACTAGAAGAAACCGTTGCTTTTGACCACCCTTCAAGATCAGCTGATGATTGTTGACCAACTGAAATAATGAAATTACCCACCCCCCACTATGTTGCCATTTATGTTACCACTTCTTTAACTGCTCTTCTAAACAATGACTCCTAGACACTAAGCGGTATATTTATCATTGAGCTGTGCCACCCTTGTGCCACATAAGGGGGAGGTGCAAGGGCGATACAACTACTAAGTCAGATTTATCAAGCCATGCAAGGCAACCTTGTGTGGCCCTGCATGGTTTGATAAATTTAGAGTAATACAATACAGGGCAAATCGCTGCGTTGCGTTACTCTTCCCCAGGGAGGTGTTCCATGGGTGGAGTGTGGATGTTCCCATGCGACTATCCATGGATTTTGGCACATTTCCAGATTTACCAATACTGGTAAACCTGGAAATGTGTGAAAATGCTACTCCTTCCTAGGTGAGGCATAACATGGAGAAATATCTTTATTTCTCTTTGTTTTTTTTTTCTTCTTTTTATATGTGCTGCATTCTGCAGCACACATAGGAAGAGGAAAATGCCTCTCAGGATTGTTTTCATGCAGGAAGGTATCCTGCCAGCAACGCGGGCACCCTTGCACCCTGGCGCAATGGTGCCTGCGTTGGTGCTAGTTAGCCAAAATGGTGCCAGTGCATGAAAAGGACAGGAATCTGCTGTGTAATGTATACTCTGGCACATTCTGCACTTTCTCTTTCACGCAGCGCAACACATAAAGGTGGCTTGCTGCGCTGCACAAAACTTTGTTAAATCTGCCCCTAGATCTTCCCCTTCGCATATCCTGATCCGCAACCCTCCCTCCATGCATGCCCTGCGAACGAGATAAGACAAGCCTGATACAACCCTTGTTCAGTCTTATTAAAAAGTATCAACTAAAGGCTGAAAGTAATTGGATGCTTAAATGATACAGGAAAGCGCACAGCAGTGAATGAATGTACTTTTATGCACTAGACCAATCTCATCCTGTGTAAAGAAAGACTGGACAGGAGCTGCGCTGAACCTGTTAGCTATTTTGTGAGTATTCCATATGCCACAGCATACATGCACACAGTCTTTAATGTCTGTATTAAATTCGGAAAACCAATAAAAGGCTTTTGACAAAAGATATGTCAGTTCATAATGGTCCGATGTTGTTGTATGTGGAGGATAATTATTGTCTAATAAACCATATGTGCTGGTTTTCATACAGCACACATGCTTGAATGAACTTCTTCAAGTTGGTCTCAGTTTTGACACTCAGTTGAAATGAGGCAAACGAGGTTAGTGGTTTGCATAGTATTAAACAGTTTGGTAAAGCAGGGAAGCTGGGGCTCGAATCCAAATTTCCTGACTACCTATTGTGCTATTGAGCCAGTGGATGAATATCTATGTCTCTGTCCCTTTCCAACCAAAGCTCAATGCTATGTGCACCTATGACGCATCATAAAGTGTTCATTCGCAGCGGGCACAAAATGACCTGCCTATTGATATTAGTCAGGTCGCAATTTGCGACACCCTGTGATTGGCTGGGAATGCAGAGATGAAGGCCTGCAGTAGACACCATATGCTTATGCTTCCCCAAATAGAAAAACATTTTTTAAGAGCAGCCTACGCCCGTTAAAAAGAGAGGTGCTCCTTTTAAAAACGATGTTTTGCATTTTGGTGGAAACAGCCTTTACCACGCAGTCGGAACCACACAGCGCCTTCCCAATGCGGGCAAAGCAACAAAAGCATCGTTACCATGTGTTCCTTTACCACGCAAGTCATTACAACGACTTGCTTTAGGAACACGTTATTGGACTGGATTTTAAGTCCAACACACTCCCTGCTGTTGCGCAGACTGGAGTCCAGTGCTTCCCTAAGGCAAGCCGTTGTAACCAAATGCGTGGTGATTGAACGAGTGGTAACGTTCGTTGTATTGCCCACGTTGGAAAGGCACGCCTTCTAAACGCATGCGTGGCTCCATCATACCACCAGAGCAAAAAGTATTCTGTGACTCAGAAAAAGGTTTTGTAAATTGTAAACATGTCTTGCGGGTTTAAACTCGTCAGCTTTTGTAAATCGCAAGGTTTACAACCACAGAGGGGCTCCGTACATTTGACAAGTTTCACATGTTAATTCATTCTGACTTGATATACAAATCAAATGCCAAAAAGTCTTTCTAATTCAATGTTAAGCATAAGGGAAGGCGGGATACTTGTTTTGTGTTAAAATCTCTGCCTTCCCATGACTTCTCAAGAGAGATGGGCGTGCTGGCATTTCAATGACGGCAGTGGCAACGATTAGCAAAATAATGTGGGCCTCTGATTTCCTGCAGGTCTTCTGTGAGACAGATGCGAATTACAGCTCAGCTGCGGACATACACAGGAGAAAACACCCTTTTAGATTTCATGGTCTCAGCTGTCCTACGTCTAGTAGTTGTTGCCTTTTAAAGTCCCTTGAGGGGGCCTCCTCCCCACTAGACCCAGTGGGGGCTGCGGCATTGGCCTGGGATGCTCGGTTGGCTCAGCTTTATTATTTGATCGTCAGAACCCATGGGTAAGGGCCGGGTCGGAGCCAGTCATTCGGACCGCGCCATGCTTCTGACTTGTTTGGCTTGCCCACTTTTGGAAGCAGTCACACTGGGGGCATGCAATTAGGCTGTGCCCTGGAAGCTCAAGCACACACAAAGGCAGGGGTAGTGGGCCCAGGCACACAGTGAGAGTGTAGCAGTGAGCTCTCTCTCTATTTGATGTCCAAGATGTGTCACGTGCGCACTCTAGAATTGTGCGCAGGAGCCCCATTACTTGCAGCAAATTGTGTAACTGCACACTCAGGAAATGGGCGCCAGTCACTGGGGCATTTCCCCCGGCCTGAGCACCTTAGCAGGTCACATAATATGGCCTCATGAGAGAATAAAGTTTAAAACGGGCCAATTAAAGTGCACTGCACATTTTCAAAACTGTTTGGTGCTAACATAGTGAAAGTGAAAATAAGGCATAAGCAGCAGAGATGGTATGAAATACATTTTTGTAATCTGTACCACGGCAGAAAGTGTATGTAACATGGTGTTGTGATAAAACTTGTTATGCATTAAGGAAAGAGGATTTGTTCTTTGCCTTTCTCCTACAATCCTGTATGTAATAGGTTGGACACCACCATCTATGGTTTATCTCTGCTGCAATAATGAGCCCCAGTGAAGCGAAGTAATAACAAGCCAGGCTTCCTCATCTCTGGGGCTAGCTCACCGGAAGCCGTTTGACAGACCGCGTTAAAAAGCCTGGATCTAATTGACGTCAGCTTTGTTTTCATTAGGCGGAGTCATCTTTCTCGCTTAGGTTTCATTGGTCCTTACTCCTTCTGACCAGCGCCGTGAACGTTCTGTCTGCTGCTGCCTGTGGCCTGCACGTGCACACGCGGGTTTATGAGGAATTAATACAGTTTACAAGAGAAGGCAAAACACTGCATGCAGCAGATGTTTGATGACGTTAGTAAACTCTCTAATGCCCGGCTATTTATTTAAATCAAGGTTTTACAGGAAGCATGCTCTCAGGGTCTCATCTATCTTCCTAAATACATCGACTCAAACGTTTCCAGTAACTTCCCTTAGCCATATTACTTCTATTCATTTTCAATTTATTTGCACTGCATAAGCCTCCCCATTTACAAGGCATCTGTAAAAACATGTTGAATTGTGGTGCAAACCGATTAATTTTATGAGTCAGTTTGGAATAAAATAATTCCATTAATACATTTTAATTCAAAGGAAACAATCTGCCCAGTTCTCAATGTGTTGACCTGTGTCATGTGGCGAGAAGGCAGCAAGGGATAGTAAGAGGGGAAAAGATTGAATGACGTGGGTGGTGCCTGTCCTGGGAGGAGTTACTAATTGTTGTCGGTTCCCTCTGCTAACCTCCCTCATATCCCTAGCCTCTAGCCACTTCTTAAAAACACCCAAATACAAGCACTAGCAATGCCAAAAGGCCTGACCTATGAATGAAAGTGCCTTTTGTGTCATTGATGGGTTAAGGACTCCATGAGTCATCATACATGCCTTCATTATTATTCTTTGCACTCAAGCATTCATTCATCCATGCACTAACTCATTCTTGCATTCACCCTCTGACACAATCACAATAAATCACATACAAACTCAACAACATATACAAGAGACATTAAAAGAACACAAATTGAAAAAAGAAAACACGCTGCTGTCTAAATGCTTGCAATAAAAAAACTGAACTTAGCAGCGGGGGTCCGTCTTGCAAAGGATTTGTTAATAGTCTACGGAAGTTCAAACGTGTTACGGGGTGAACGAAAATGCTCTTGAGACTCAAAAATGACCATGCAGAATCTTATTGGCGATCCAAAGGCACTATTTACTAACTATCGCGACAGGGAGAAAAACACTGCGGCCTGCACCTCAGCCCTGCATGAGCTGCCCCTACAGTTTTTCTCAAATGCCTGTTCACAGACAGGCCTCTTTTTTACACATCAGTACAATACTTAATTACAAATGATCAATAATATGTAACTTGCAAGTTTACAGATTAAAATGGAAAAACACTTGAAAACATGTGACCCCCATAACACCAAATTACTAGGCTAAGTCATTACTCACTCTTTATTATATGTTTGACAAAGGTTTATGAACAAGCGTTCTTTGACCTATGAATGCCTATGTGCTCTTATGTAAATGTAATTTATTTGAAGTGTGTGCTGACAGCAGTGTGTCTCCCGGACTTCTGAGTGTTCGGAATTTGGTTTCTTCCCTGCACCCATTGTAAGTTATGCACCTGTGTGCTTTGGGCTGATTCAATTATGTACCCATTGTCTAGTCAGTCTGCAATCTGTTTGTAGGCTCGGAGAGTGTGCCAGGGACACGTGTGCTGATGTTGTAAATATTTGCAGGTTGGTTAGACATGAGTTGGCCCTTAACATACGACCCTTTCATGTTCTTTATTCCACTACATCCTTGAATGAACCTCTCATCTTGCTCGTGTCAGTGCGGGGGTTAGGCCTAAACTGTTTTTTTATTGCGAACAGGGGTGTAGTTTCTATTTGTGCTTGATGTTGCGTGATGTTTTCACATTTCATATTTATGGTAGTGTGCTTATTGTTTTACATTTCTTCCAACATATGGCAGCTACACTTAGAACCAACTTGTTGGCCATGTTGGATTGATAAAACGATGATACACTAAGGGCAACACCATTGCATAGAGGACTCTTGGTTTTAATAAATAGCCTAATGGGATGTAGCAAACTGCAGATGAAATGAGCAGCAAGCAAGCAACCCATTAACAAGGTCTGAAGAGCTGAAGCATTCTTCTAAGAAAGGTAATATAAAAGACGAGAAGTAAAGAAATTCAAAACTAAATCAGTGGCCAACAAGCTCTCACCCTGACGTGCACTTATTTTCAGAAGGCAACCGTCAGGTATACAGTAATCAAATTGCAAATATGTACAAAATACAGTTGTCTCAACAATATAAAATGCCTACTCATAGATACTAAAAAGGATTAAAATAGGTCAAATCGTCGTTTGTTCAGGAAGGTCATCAACACCAAAACCCTTGCCTACTACAGTAACCTGTGAGATTTCATTTAACAAAACACCTGCCTGCAGTGTAATGATAATTTATCCATAAAAGCCTGTTTACTTTAACAAATGCTTTTCTTTGCATAACTTTCCATTATACACAGACCACTCCTACAGAATCTGACATAACTTTTCTGAATGAGCAGGTAAAGCCTCTAGCTTTTACCAGTGGCTTGATCCTATATGGAACCCACGCCTATTGAAGTGCACATAAGCTGGCACCTATCAGGCATACTTTATATAATTACAATAATGTTCAAAGTTACAGTTGACAAAACAATACACTATCAATAGGGCTTGACAAGAATCACCACAGTGAAACTCTACTCCCAGGGCTTGTCAGAGTAGGTCATTTACATAAACTCCTTTGACTACAATTTTAATTTGTGAGATTACAAGTAACCAAATACCTTTGATGCATACTTTTCACAATAAGTAGGTCAGGCCTACTATTTTTCTCATACATTTTCACAATAAATCAAATTTATTAAATCTGGCATAACCTTTCCCAATGAACCAATCAATCCTTTATCATTTATTTGTTAATTTTACATGTTACCCAACCCCAGCCTATTCAAGTGCACATAAACTGGCAATGATCATGCATACATTTATACAATTACAAATATGTAGAAAACACAGCTTGAAAAAGAATATTCAACCCCTCTCAACAGGGCCTAACACAAATTATCACAGTGAGAACACCCAGGGTTTCTCAGAGTGAGTGGCCAGCCCCAAACTCTTGCCTTTTACAAAAATATGTGTGATTCCATGTAACAAAATACCTTTCTAGGGCTGGTAACACAATGTGATAACAATAAACCGGTAAAGGGTTTACGGCTTTGACACACGCTTTTCACAATAAATAAACTAGACCAATGGTTCCCAACATTTTGACTTCTGTGGGCCCCCACTTTATCAGTACTGGAACCCCTAATGAATCATTACTGGAATCCAGGGACCCCCCCCACTGGGTCATTACGTAAAGCTGGGGACCTAATCTGTTAAGATTATTTAATCTTCTAAGCAGTCGTAGACCCCGTGATGAGGCTTTAGAGACCCCCAGGTGTCCCCTGACCGCAGGTTGGGAACCACTGAGCTAGACCAAATGCCTTTGTCATAATATTTCATATATAAGCACATAAAAACTATTGCTGTTAATCTGTGAGATTCCATGTAACAAAATACCTTTCTGTAGGCTTGAAAGTGGAGTGATAAAAGTCCACACTTAAATGCCCATCTTCTTTAACATATGCCCTTCACAATATGTATGTCAGGCCTAGTGTATGTTCATAATATTTTATAGTGAACAAGTCAGCTCCATAGCAATGATCATTGACTTGTCACCATTGCCAACTTGGTCCTGTTGTATTTAGTATAAACTTTGCCACAAGCCAAAAAGTGCAATATGAGCTGTCTTTTTAGTGGAAGTACACAACTTCAGGCAAATTAAATCCTGTACTGAGGGGCAACAACATTTGGGTGGAGCCTAAGCCCCTCTCTCAGAAGGGCCCTGAAAACACTTTTTGTGTTAATCGCATAAGATTAGGCAACAGTTACGCTGTCAGGACAGGCCTAAAAATCCATGTAGATTAGTTTAGCCCTGGGCTCTCAAACACAAAACTTCACACAACTTCAGCCCACATTTTGGGTGCCAGGAGTACATGTTTTGATTGACCATAATTTGTATGCTTCCACATCAAAGTGCTTGCACCCGACACAACTGTGCTCATTTTATTTATCCATCTGTATGAGCTTCATGTTTCAGGGGCACACATATGACATTGGCATGCTATTCAAGTGTCTTAGATAACTAACTTATTTTTAACTCTGGCAGCAGCACAGATTGGAGTAGGGCGATCATTAACCCACATGGATTTTTAGGTCTGGCTTTACAGTTTAACTGTCACCTGACTTTTTAACCTGCACAATATTGTTCTACAGTTCTTTGCTTTCACACAAATGCATATTCATTCCCATGCTATTTACAAGACTGCGGATAACAACATTTCTTTAAAGCCAGTCCTGTTGGCTTTACCAGTGCTTGTTTATGCTTGACTGCATCAGGAGAGGAATGGCAAATCATGGAGAGGGGTTGTTTTTGAGTGCATATAAAATGAACTATGGATAACTAAAATTCACTGTATTGAATAATTTGGAAGCGTCCACAGTTTTCAGACTTGGGGACGTATAAAAATTACAGTCACACTTGTGTCACTTGGCTAGAGATTGGGATTTTATTTAAGTCCTGAAAATTGCTGCTGACCCTGTAAAGGAAAGAAAGGCAAGAAACATGTAGACCAACTCACGGACTCTCAGAACACTTTAGCCTTAGGGGTCTTTTTCTGTTGAACTCTCACCATCTTACCACGGATAATGCTCATTATTTAAAATATTGGTTTTGGTTTTCCATGAGGAGTTTTATCTTCACTTCAAGACAACCCCTCTCCCTGATTCACTGACACCCCCCTCCCGGTTCTGTGGAACCATGGAATAGTTCAATCATTCATATTGGATTGTTTGTAGCACATAATATACTGAAAGTCACAACTTTTGGATTCACGTATTGATAGGGATGATATGTGAAAGACCGACTAATTCGTTTCGGTCCACGATAAACTGTGTGTACAGACAATGTACACCAGTTGGGCAATTAAGGACACGCCCTCTGGATCTTGACCCACAATAGGCAAATTGGTTGTGCAATGCTTATTTATTTTTTACAATATTTTTTTACATTGTTCCATGCCTGGATAGTATTTTTGTTGATTAATATACTATTCCGATGTAAGATGGCTGCCCCGGCTTCTGCCAGCTGCTAAACTACTAGCTTCAGTTCTTTCACGTTTGTTTAAAATGGAGACCTATATGGTACAATTTGAGTCACAAATACAATATCTTCTGACTAAACAGTGGGAACATCATTGTGGACATGTCTTTTTGTGATATTTACTTGGTTACCCTTATTTAACTCTTAAAGGTCCTGAGACTTCTCAATTGCTATGGTTTTGTATGAGTAAATTCAGAACCTAACTATAACATCCCTGTAACCTCTGTTTTTTAAGTGAATTTCTATGGTTTTTAAAAAATATATATATTTCCTAATGTCTATTATTTAACCTTTGGTTTACTATACATAAATCCAACCACCAAAGTGCAAGGCCTTTGGCCGTGCCCAGCAGGGGTTTTACCGCTATAAGCACTCTATAACCACCCAACCCTGCGCTGTGCACGGCCTTTGGCTGTGTGCAGCAGGGTTTGGCTGCAGGGCCTTGCCTGCAGCTAGCCCCCTATAACCACCAAACCCCGCTCAACGCAAGACCTTCAGCCGTGCACAGCAGGGGTTGGCCGCACAGCCCCAATAACCACCCAACCATGAACCACACACAATAGAAGGGTCTGGCTCTCTGGGTGTGAGAATAGGTGTGAGAGGGTGTCTCTGGGTGTGAGAGTGGGTGCGTGAGGGTCTGTGTGGGTCCGTAAGTGGATGTGTGACATCTGAGTGGGTCTCTGATTGGGTGCGTCATTGTCTGAGTGAGTCTGTGAGTGGGTGCATCCGTGTTTGAGTAGGTCTGTGACTGGGTGCGTCAGAGTCTAATGTTTGAGTGGGTCTGTGAGTGGGTGCATAAGGGGCTGAGTGGGTGTATGAGTGTCCGTTTGGGTCTGTCAGTAGCTGCATGAGAGTCTGAGTGCTACTATTAGTGAATGAATTAGTGGATGAATAAGTCTGTGAATTTTTTAAAAACATTTTCCACCAACATTCGCAAATTTGTTATGACGTTATATGGGAATATTGCATGTTGTGAAAAAAAATTACTTTAAGGTCATAATTGCTCCTCAAATACCCCTATATCACACCCCTGAGATCAGGGTACCTCCATCCTGGTCCCTTATGCTACTTTTTATTTTATTTTTCAGCGCCAGGGACTGTGTCCTGTAACCTAAAATGGTGGCTGTAACTTTCTGGTCAGCTTGCGGCCAGCCAATCACAGCATTCCTGTTGTTGCACACATTTGCGAATTTGCCGCATTCGCAGCAAACGCATCACGACAGATCCGCTGCCCTAGATATCAAATGTATTTTCCCTTTAATGTCTCTAAAACTATTGGATGGATTTACACCAATTAACAAAAAGCAGAATCTGCAGAACAAAATCTAGCTTTCTGACAAATTTGGTGTAATTCTGTACAGTGATTTGGGCTGCAGTGATGTTCAAAACTCCTATGGGAATTAACATGGGAAGCATGTTTATTGACCCCCATTTTCTTGGCCCCTGCTTGACAGATCACCCCAAAACTTTCCATGCGCAACAAGAATCATGGCACACTTTTTTTTTTATCTTTCTAGCTATAACTCTACCTACTGGCAACTACCAGTAGGTAACAAATATATATATATATATATATATATATATATATCATCTGAGAATGACAGATCTTCTCAAACGAAGACAAATCCACATCAAGGGTCTTTAATATTGACAATCACAGAGATCTTTTTAATCTTGGTCAGTAAAAGTGTACAAAACAGCCACATGTGTTTCACGACAAAGTGCTTCCTTTGGGCTGATGGATCAAAATATATAAATATTAGTATATCCCAGAAACTACTTAGAAAAGAAGGCAATAGCAGACACATTTGCGAGCAATTCTTACATTCATCATTTTACAGTGAACATTTGCTGAATTACACCAGAAACAATGTCGTGTTATGAATACACTTGTAAAATAAGTTAGTTCAATATTTGAAGTTTAAAAATTAAATCGATCCAGAGAAAAAGGGAAAAAATAAGAAAAAAACGAAAAAAAAACCACAAGGTATAATCCTACTAGTAAATAGAGATTCTATTACAATTAGAATCGATATCACAGTACAATTTCAAGACTCGGCTCAGACTCATTACGAATAAAAAGTCCAGAAATGGAATTATAATTTGTAATCCCATGTTAAATGCCACTGACATTTCTACTTACAAGGTGGCTCGTGCACTAACTAAGCATGGAGGTAGACTCAGTCACTAGCATCAACACGGAGTTTTCTAATTCGGAAGATTCAACCTCTCTTGAACAATGACAATAGTCTGTTACTAAGGCCTAAACCCCTCACTGAACATAAAGAAAACATGTATAAGTCATTTGGATAAAGGGCACATTCCCAACGGAAGTTCATGACGTATGTACTACCTGGACCATGAACTGAACTGGATAATGTCAAATTAATTAAGATTAGTTTTCATCTCCAAGGAAGAGAACAACGCTATTCAAAAACAGCCATAGCAACCAATGTATCCACGCCTGCGCATTAATGCATCATCGCCTGCGCATTAATGCATCATCTCCTGCGCACAACTGCCTTTTGTATTACTCCGATAGCGTAGTCCACCCCACAGACGTTTCTAGAAAACCAAGACCTCCTGTCAATATAACGGTTTCATTGAATGAATATAATTACACATATCCGAAAAAAAAAAAAAATCACTATCCCATAATTCTGATACACCAAACATATTTCATAATCCATTCAAAAACTTCTCTGTGTCATGTCCATATAACGATATTCCAACCGCATATTTGCCGAGAAAAGAAGAAATCTGAAACCAAGAACAGGACTCACATTGAGATCCTTGATCTTCGAAATTGGATTCAAGCCTTGTAAACAATACATACCTCCCAAATACACGCATAGAATTCTGTCTCCAAATTCAGACCGATCTCAGCCCGTCAATAACGCAACCCCGCGATAGGGGAAGCTACAAACAAACACCAATTACGTAACGAAACTTGATCCACCCTCCACCCCCTGCAAAGTACATGGAGAGGCCCCCCCTCCGGACACACTCGGGAGGTCTCCGGCGAGGGTACTGTGCTGAGGGGACCTCTGGAGCTCGGGCCGAACCCCCCGCACCGCGGGGCTGCCGGGGCCTTCGTCACGCCACTGAGAAATACATGACACAGACAAGAAGCTACAAAAAGTACAACATAACTCCTAAACTCACAAACCATCCACGTGGCCTAATACAGATTGTCTGACATCATCGCACTCAAGCACAGAACCAATGCTACAACGTTGTAAAGAGAAGAAACCACCTTCTAAAACGCCACGAAATCTAATCAGCCTACAAAACATTTTACATGAAAAAATTACCAAGCAGGAAAAGCGATCAATTTCTCTCACCACCAGGTCATCAAACAAAACATTAAGCGAACTAACAATGTTCTAACACAGCTCTACTCTCTGTGCGATACAATGACACCCGTTAACATCCACACTGCCTCCGCTCATCCACGACCCAGACCGCACCACTGTTTCCCTGCCTCTGTAGGCGGAGCTAAGAACATCGAATGTAAATTAGCTCACATTCTGCAAGTCCTTAATGACACACAAAAAGCGCTATCTACTTCTCTCTCGACTGGCCACACGTACCAATGGTTGCACCCATAATGTGACACTCAAGACCCGCCAACCGTGCCAGAAGCTTTACAAACGAACAAGTCTTACAATTTTTCCTCCCCTTATCAGATACAATAAGTCATCCATTTCCTCCCTTAACTCTTAGCATTGCCTCTACCTCCGCACCACGGCTTCCTGTTCAATGAGCCCCGCCCACACGCATCTGTCAGTAGCATATAACCCATCCGAGGAAACTCACCAATTCTTGTAAAGCTGTAACTCACAGAACAAAGGAACTCCACCCTTTTATACGTCACAGGCCGCCAAAAATATACTATATTCTATGGGATGATCTAAATATATAATTTTGATCTACGGCCCCGAATAAGCTTTTTTTCAGGTGGGGATGAATTTGATACGAAATACACAACACATCTTCAAAGGCTCGAGTATCAGAAATTCTGGACATTGTGCCTCTCCTACTATTTTTCAGTGCATTTTTTGATTGTGGACAAGGGACTCGTGGAGGTGGGCAATATGTACAAGATAAGAGGGATACTATTTTGAATAATGCGGTAAAAAAGGTCATGATCGTCCAATTTTGCTTGATACAAGTGCCTCCCTGGGTTTAGCCAACGCTATATATAACCACATAAAAATAAATAAATAAATAACCAAACAAACAAATAAATACATTAATAATCTGCTACACTGCAAAGCGAGAGGTCTCTGTTTTCCCTATCAAGGGCTCTGTTAATTTTTGGCCAAATAAAGGTGCCTAGGGATTTCAAAGAGAATTACAACGAAATGCCATTGCCAATAGATAGGTGGAGACAAATCCACATTTGAACCGAAGAAAACATAAAGGTCTTCTGCAGGCAGTGTTGAAGGTAGTTCCTTGCCTTTGTGCGTAGGTCATCTTTCCTACAGACACGAATTTGCAAGAAAAAGTTGGATAAGTGCAACAAGTGCATTACTCAGTTGAGCAGAGCTGTTCCATGCATATGTAGGCCTTGAGTTTAAGATGATATTGAGTTCAGGATAGGTAGGATCATACAAGTGGTGGGTTTCTTATGAGTGACAGGAGCTGTTGTCTTTCTGAATCGCTGCCTATGCCTGTACCACATGTAT
The DNA here is from genome assembly GCF_031143425.1 of Pleurodeles waltl. Taxonomy (NCBI): domain Eukaryota; kingdom Metazoa; phylum Chordata; class Amphibia; order Caudata; family Salamandridae; genus Pleurodeles; species Pleurodeles waltl. The sequence goes on from NC_090442.1 coordinate 282,027,973, forward strand.
GTATAGGTGGAGCCTTCTGGTAATGTGTGGATGTGTGAGCTGGTCTTATAAGAGAGGCGTGCTGCCTGTGGCACAGCCCTGAGTACCACTGCCTAAGACAAAAAAGTGTGTAGCAGGGAATAAACACCATCCACAACTGGATAAACCTAGTTAGTCCATGGTCACCACTTGAAAGGAAGGGCTAAAACCAAGGGGACCCACAGCTGGATGGTCCGATATAAAGCCTTTTCAATGCGCCAACTGGCAAATTCCTTGATGCTCTTTGTGCCATTGAGCCCAAGTGGGTGAAGTGGTGCGTTGTGCTGCAGGGAACGGAAAGAGATTGCTGGACTCACATCCACCACTCCTTTAGCAATCTCAAAGTGAGGGATGCACAACGAGCCCCCACCAAGAGCTGCCTTTCCCATGGGTGAGTTGTGGGGCACTCCATTGGGAACTTAGGGCTACATTTATCATGGTTTTGCTTCACTCTTGCATCATGCAAGGAGGTACAAGGGCCTAGAATGCATTTACCAAGCCAAACAAGGTCACCTCGTGTCAGCTTGTGTGGCCTAGTAAATGAGGAGTAATGCAAAGCAGCGAAAGTCATTCCCTTGCGGTACTCATCATTAGTGGTAGACACTCTACTCCACACATATACAGAGGAAAAAGCCTAATACGATTGTTTTTGCGCAGGAGGGTGTCCCTTCCTGCACAAAATCAATCCTGTCTACAAAGCAGGCATCCTTGCACCTTGGTGAAGGATGTCTGAATTGGTGCTAGACAGCAGTTTGGGGGCCCATGCAGGCAGAGAGCAGGAATGTGCTGTGCAATGTGAAACATTTGATAAATATGCCCCTTAGTTTTCTCTAATGGGAAATGAAGCACTTTTCTCCTAAGTCACTGGTTCCCAACTTGTGGACCTCTGGGGGTCTGTGAAGCCTCCTCAGGGGGTCCCGACTGCTTAGAAAATTAAATAATATTAACAGATTAATAAAGTGTATGGCTAAATGTACAATTGAAATTGTAAAACATTGTAAATTTCAAGGAATTTGAAATTAGAGGCTACAAATTAAATTAGTATCCTCAGATTTATTTATGGGAGCAGTGTAGGTGCATCAAACAGAATATAGTATGGATGATGTGTGTCTTCAATTGAATTTAGACAAGCTTCAATCTTCCTATTAAAATTACATGTTTTGTTTATTTATATTTGTTTGCCAATGAAATCAAATGTATCATTTGTGTATGTGTTTGATGAATGTGTGTTTTGCATTTCAATTCGCTGACAATGTTTAGACCAGGGTCCCTGGCTTCCCGTAATGACTCAGTGGGCGGTCCCCGCATTTCTGTAATGATTCATTGGGGGTCTCTGGGTTCCAGTAATGATAAAGTGGGGGTCTACAGAAGTCAAAAAGTTGGGAACCACTGTCCGAGCAAAGGCACACAACCGTTGATGTCTGCAATGCAATTTACAGATGGATTCAGTCCTTCCATTCCAGATCCAGCCATTTAGGAGAAATTGAGAAGAGCATAGCTGGAATTAACCTCTGACTTATACGCATGATGTAATTGACAAATCATCATTTCATTGATCTAGAAAAGTTTAGCCTTGGGATATGATGAAGCACTAAGTCAGGCATTGGAGTGAGGCGTGCCTTGATTTAGGATAACAAAATAGCTAGGCTTGGAGTTTAGAATGGACAAGGCTATGAATATCATGCTTGGTAATTCGGTCAAGAGAGACAAAAGCAAGTGGTTACTCAAGAGAAGGATGGGAGGATGCTGAGAGAAGATCATTCTTGTATACAATACCAGGGAGAAAGGACACTCCCTGCTCTTGGTAGAGGAGCGAGGAATTGTAACCGCACCAGCATGAGTGTAAGCCACTGGTGCCAGAGCGTGAGAGCAGTGCAAGTGTTAATTTGTACTCTCCATGACTGTGGCTGCTCCTGAAGTTCGTGGTTTGTGAGGCCTAAACTGTCCTGTGATTATTTGTGGAAGACATACAGATTTCCTGTACCAGCAGCCAGGATGGAGGCACAATGATCCTGTTTCCTAGTGAAAGCACACAACACCCACAGGTTTGGATGTATGTCCTCTTCTGTAAAGGTAATCAGGCCCACATGCTAGGGTTGGCATCTAAGGGTTTGTATTGGGCATTTGTGGGGGGAAAACAGAGGAATACACAGCACGCATGAAACATCCCGGATATATTTAATGGAGTAAAAAGGCAAGATGCCACTACCTTAGCTTTTTGAAGCTATTGCTTTTGCTATAGCCTTCAGTCGAGGGCTTGCTGAGGGACTCAGGCCAGGTGAAGGAAGGTATTCTGTGACAGTAAGATTTAGGACACGGGTTCTGTTTTACTGCTGCCAAGCAAAGCCAATTGTCTTGCACCAACGCTCGCCCCAGACAAAGGCTTTCTCTGATGCACAAGCTGCTGCAGAAGTCCTTATGGCTATTTAACAGTACATGTGTGTCATGAATATTATTTGGCACTGGAGGTTTGCATGACCTCAATCCTGTCTGCTGGGGAAAACATGGCAGTGGATCTTGACCTTTCATAGTTCCATTTGTCAGATAGGAAGGGCTTCATCCAACTGGCACGTTCCGGATTAGTCACATGATATAGAGTGCGCAACGCACAATACCTGGAAAAATCTCCATTCCTCAAAAGTAAGGCATCTCATTTGGCTAATCAACATGATTCCAGCACACAGGTCACTGATATGTAACCCCAGAGACCCCAACACAAAAAAACGATAGTGTTTTTCTTTATCTGAACCATGTATTCATGAAATAGTATTCAATGATTCACAGGCCCCCCTCATTTTGAAAAGTATTTAAAGCTGATTCAGTTGATATTTCTTACATTTTTGAAAAAAAATCTTTTTTTCCTTTCTATTGTTTTGCACTGGTCTCGGTATTTGTCCTTACTGAAAAATGAAGATGTTCCTTGTTCAGAAGAACTCATTGATATTGTTAAAAATAATGAGGCAAGCACAATACGCACATCCCTTACTATTGTGACTTGCAGTAGCAATGAAGAAAAAGAGGATTATTGTCACCCCACTCTATCGAGGTACATAGGACATTCCCAGGCAAGGCCTGTAATCGATACTGAAATGGTAACTAGTAACAACAAACCAGCATCTATTGCAGCATGGATACTGAAGGACCAGCAAAATCGTCTGGTTGTACCCAGAAAAAATGACAATCTCACTGTTGACCCATGCTGAAAATGACAACTAAGGGTCTGCTGTCTGGTAGGCCATTGAAATCAAAGGGGGTGCACATGGCACCAGTGAAGTACGGAAATTAATTTTCTCTGAGGACCACAAGAGTTGGCAAAATAGGGTTGGAATCTTGTCAAGGAAGTCTACTATGGTCTTGTTGAAGGTGGGGGTGTGGCTTTAAATGTAATCAGTTGTAATGTGTACTGAGGAATAAGCTTCAGGTTTTCATTTAAATGGAATGTTTTAAAAGGAAGATCAATCACAGATTACTAGATCAGAGCCTGATGAGATTATGAAGTGAGAGTGAGACTCCACTTCCAGTTATTCTAAGAAGGTTCTTATTGAAGATTTTGTGCTTGGTAGGTAGCAGTTCATTGAAAATTCCAAAGCTACTACGAGGACGTGGGCAATGGTCAGCACTTCACCCACAACCTCACCAGTGAGCTCATTGTGGAAGCTGGGGACCTCATCAAAGGTTATCCCGTGTGGCCCACGCCCCAAAGCATGCAGCACTCGTGGAGGGTTCTGGTTTGTCACAGGAGTGCCCTGTTGCTTGAGCCATGACTCACAGTCACCCAGGAACTATGAGGTGTGTCTTGCACGGGTGTCGCGTCACTCCACGACTACCTGAGCTGCAGCCGATGATCTCCCATGCCCATAACCAGTGAGCCCATTGAGGAAGCTGGAGTTCACATCAGACTTCATCCTTGTGTGACCTGTACTCCTGAGCCTGTGGGAAGGTTATTGGGGTGAGGGATGACTAGCACGAGCCTGGCCGCTTTTCTCCTCACTGGGGCATGGACAATAATAAGTGGAACCATTCCTAAAGTCCCTCTTTGCCCTGCAGGGTATGCTGTGCACCATCCTCAGCCCTGCAGAATGTGGCACTGGAATTAACTTGGGGCATGCCACAGAGTGAATTATTTTTTTCTTTGCAGGGGGAGGGAGGCTTCTTTGTTGGAGCCACTGTCACTGAAGGGGCTTCACCCTATGCCCCTCCGCGCACTGAATGCCCCTGTTTGCTGTGCCTGCCTGATTTAGGGCCTCTATGCCTGCCCCCTGCAGATTAAGGAGTTGGGCACTATTAACAGTTTTGAGCCCTGGACCCTTGGCCTACACATTATTCATTATTTTGAGACTTCATTAGGGACCTAAGCACCATAATGTTAATGCTAGTATGTTAATATTAATATGTTTGTAGAGTGCACTAATACCAAAAAAGGTGTCTTGACACGGTGTCTGAAACAGTACCCGAAGGACAGTAGAAAAAAAGAAAATTGAGCCTACTTGATGACCAGGCAGAACGGCCAAGTCTTTAACTGTTTTCTGAAATTGAGCAAATTGATCTGCACTCTAAGGTGATCAGGCAGTGCATTCTCCATTTACAGGTAGTGTGGGAGACACTTCTTCCTCCTCACTGGGCCTTCTTGATCCTAAGGATCACTACCTTGTTGGCATTGGAAAATCGAAGAATACGGATGGGTGTAAACCACTTGAAAGTCTTTTGGGGGGAGAGAGGGTCAACCTTGTGAAGGGCCTTGAATTTAATCCACTCCCTAATGGGCAGCCAGTGCAATTCGAGGATGCTTTGTGAAATGGAACAGAATTTGGGGAGATTCAGCAGCACTCGGGCTGCAGCATTTTGAAGCATTTGCAACTTACTGAGTATGCGCTGACGAGATCCCAAATACAAAGCGTTACAACAACCAAGACTCGAAATTACCGGAGCCTAAATTACAGTTTTCTTTAGCTCTAGGTGAAGAAAGGGAAAGAGTTTCTTTAAAACCTTCAGGGTAAAGAAACAGGCAGAGGTTATCTGATTTACAAGGTCAGCAAACACTAGCTTGATATTGAGGATGACCCCTAAATTTATATTTTTTTAGACTGGCAATGGAAGAGAGCCTAAGTTAGATGGCTACCATGCTTTACTCCAAAAGAAGGTATTATTACTGAAAAGCATTACCTTTGTTTTCGCCAAGTTAATTTTCATGCAATTGTTCTGCATCCATTCAACAATGTTTCTCATGAAGATATTAAACAGCTTGACAATTGTTTCAGGGCTTGAGGAGACCAGCACCACTATCTGAGTGCCGCCTGCGTATGAGAGATAAATGACCACTGCTCAGCCAGAACCAGTGTACTATCTCCTACAAGTGGTATCATTCCTTTGTGTTAAATCAAGGTTATTGTCCCTCCCCATGGAGTCCTGCTTGCCCACTGTGTACCTCCTGAATGACAAGAACCCATGTCTCGGGTGTGTGCGAGCTGCATGTGCTGCGGCAGTGCTCCACCAGGAATCGTACCAACGTCTTGGAATTACTATACCTCTACAAGTGGGCCCACATGTAATACTGCCTGATCACAACCCTGCTGATTCCACTCGTGCAAGCTGCACCTTCCCTTCACATCCGCATAGGATGTCAGCATGCTCTCATACACTCCATCCCCCCAAAGACCTAATCCACTCTCCCTTTTCTAGTCTGACTGGGGACTATATTGTTGTGAGGAAATGGGGTTTATTATATGTTGTGTTCCTGATGCAAGGGAGGCAGGATGTTGAAGATGCTAAAGATGCTGGTTCGGTAGACAGGGGTCTTCCTGGGGCCACCAAAAAGCCCATGAATATGGTAGGGCAACTTTGACCATTGAGGTCCATGTCGCTCAAAATCCAGGTAAAGTTCAACCAAAAAAACAGTTGCCACTTGCCTATTGATCTCTTGTCACAGATAAAACAGCAGTTTCATTTAACTGTGGATAATGTCTGTCTTGGGCATCCAAACTGGGCTTTGATAGCTTTCCTGGGTAAAGCAGACTCAGGTGCAACTTATGAGTGTTAGGGTTTGGCCTCCTGGGCTGCGCCTCCTCAGTTAGCTGTGAACAACCAGTTGTGGCTACCAACTTTGCCAAGACATGTACTTCAACTTTTTCGACCCTGGAACTCTACATGAAGTCAACCAACTGAATCTTGGAGTTCACCTCTTCTGTCTGGGGCTTGGGGACAACTTTTCCTCGAGAAGGGCACCAGAGGCACAATCCTCTCTTTGCTAGTTCAGGAGCAGCAGGTGCAGTCCAGTCTTTGGTGCAGCCTCTCTTTGCAGATCCAGCAACCTGCAGGGCAGTCCTTCTTCAGTCATCTATCCAGTGCAGAAGTGATATGAGGCCTAGGTGATTTGGGTGCCACGTTTCTACCCACCAATTACCCTTGAGGATGCGGTGGCTACTAGCTAATGGACTACCAGCTCCTCTCTTGCCTAATGACGACTTCCTGCAATCTGTCTTCTAGCTATTCCACACTGTAATAATCTGCTCACTCTCAAGATGGCAGAACCCTTCTGTTAGTGTGTGCAGCTTGAAAGCCCAACTTTGAGGGTGAAAACTGGTTTGGCATCTGTTTCCCCCTCTCTGTCCCTGATGTTAGCCTATTTACAAGAACAAAAGAGCAGTTCCTCCCGAGTGTGGCCACCATTTGCCCTCCAAAAGTGGCTTCCCCTTTGAAGCTTGCCTTTTGGGATCACTTCCAGTGTAGCTTCCTGCCTGGGAGAGAAAACTCCTCATCTTTTACTAGGATCCGTTCACACTTCTTCCCAGGAGGTCCGAAGGTTGTTTTATGTCCAGCATCTGCAAATGCCACTGGAAAACTTGAGCAACATAATGGCAACATTCTAAAGTTGCCTTTTACTCAAACTTTACATTAATTTCAACTTGGGCATCAAGTCGGGTTTAATGCAAACTGGAGGTCCCAAACCTTATTGTCTTATTAGCACAGCTGAGCTTTCAGAATGTAATCTTGCACTCATCAATCAGACTACTAGCCTTTCCATACTGAAAATGACATCCTGAGAGTTTTACTGTAAGGACTTTTCAAAATACATGTCCCACCTTTTAATATACAGCATCCTCCTATAGGGCTTAACAGGCCTACCTTCAGGGGTGACTTATATATATTAAAAAAGTAAGGTCTGGACTTTGGGGGTCATTCTGTCCGCCGCCCGCCAAAGTAACCCCGTCGGAAGACCGCTCCGCGGTCAAAAGACCGCGGGGGTCATTATGACTTTCCCGCTGGGCCGGCGGGCGACCGCCAAAAGGGCGCCCGCCGGCCCAGCGGGAAAGACCCTGCAACAAGGAAGCCGGCTCTGAATGGAGCCGGCGGAGTTGCAGGGGTGCGACGGGTGCAGTTGCACCCGTCGCGATTTTCACTGTCTGCAAAGCAGACAGTGAAAATCTTTATGGGGCCCTGTTAGGGGGCCCCTGCACTGCCCATGCCAATGGCATGGGCAGTGCAGGGGCCCCCAGTGGCCCCATGACACCCGTTCCCGCCATCCTGTTTCTGGCGGTGTAAACCGCCAGAAACAGGATGGCGGGAAGGGGGTCGGAATCCCCATGGCGGCGCTGCAAGCAGCGCCGCCTTGGAGGATTCCCTGGGCCAGGGGAAAACCGGCAGGAAACCGCCGGATCTTCTTTTCTGACCGCGGCTTTACCGCCGCGGTCAGATTGGCCCTGGAAGCACCGCCAGCCTGTTGGCGGTGCTTCCGTGTCCCTCCACCCTGGCGGTCCATGACCGCCAGGGTTGGAATGAGGGCCTTTGTCATTAGTTTAAATGGTAAAGTCGAGGTAGAAGTTTAAACCCACTCTACCAGTCCTCATGCTCAGGCTGGGAGACATGTTTTACTTTGTCACACTTGTGGTGGCACAATAGGAGCAGCAGTCCACGAGGGACACTTCAGCCTAAAGGTCCTGAATACACCTTGTAACATATACTATAGACTTATAAGTAACTTAACGTATGCCAATTGGGTAAAGGCCAATTAAACTTACACTTTGGAGGGTGAGAGCACTGGCAATGAGGTCTGTTAATCAGGCCTAAGTGCACGCTCAGAGTTGTAAAATCTGCAGCATCAGTCCAAAACTTTGGAGGTTATCAATCAAAACGAGTCATTTTTTACAACAATCTATACCTGATGCACCAGACAAGCTGGACTCAATACTAAATGTAGTTGAGGTGAGTCTCCTCTGCAACAACCACAGAAAACTCTCTGAAGTTGTCACCATAACGAAACTATAGCTTCAGGAACTCCAAACACAAGCAAAAGATGCACAGATCCAGTTACTCACCCTCTTGGGCCAGGAGTGTTACTTAGAGGGGAGGGCAAAAGACGCTGAGCGACGCTCCTGCAGGAGTAACCTCTGGGTGCTGTGCCTTCTGGATGGCTGCGACCCAGGGACATATCCAGAAGCATGGATCACAGACTGTATGCCTCCACAGAAGCTTACTCCTTCTTCTCCATAGAAAGGGCTCACTGGATCCTAGGATGTCAGCCTCCACCTGGATCTGCTCCACGGCTACTGTTGCTAAAACTGCTCCACTACAAAGACTATCATGCTGAATCAACTTCTTCACAACTATCCATCCTTGAACTAAAAGATTGCCCTGCTGTGACCCTTTAGACTGCAGATGAGCTGTTGTAGTGCACAGCTTCGATTCATGATATTTTCATTTGGCACTACTGTATGTATCACTCTCTGTTCACATGAGGCCTCTTTGTGCTCCCACTCAGTCCCTCACTGCAGTGCACCCATTCCCCAGTAGCCCCCACCATTCACCAATGGCAGTTGCACACCATGCCTAAGAATGACCTGGCAGGTCCCTTCATTTTCAAGAGCACTAGCCCCACCTTATTCAAAGACTTCTATGTGAGCCTGTAGACCTACTAGCACTGCACACCTCTCTTATGTGGCTAAAAGTGCTATCTGCCCACTGCAAATGTTGCCTCTACTCCACTACCAACAAAGAGATTTCCATTGACCTTGCTATGTTGTTATGTTTGGATGTGGAGCCACTTGCTCCCTGCCCCTCGAGTTCTTAGTTGCACTATTCCAAGGGTGGAATCAGACATTACTCCTCTATGTCCTCACCGACCTGCTGGCGCTCATGCGGAGATGACATCCCTGTAGTGCTCCCAAGACCTGTAAGAGAATGCATGTCACAGCATATTGCATGCCAACTGTACCTTGAGTATGTGTACATCAGCAGATTACAATAAAATCATTAGGGGCATGAGCACAGTGTGGAAGCAATGCACCATTTACTGGTATCTGAAGCGCAATGAACCCATATCACTCTTCTGCACGAAACATGCTTTACTGATCTGGAGGCCACGTGGCTACAGCGACGTTGGTGTAGCCAAGTGTTTCCGACCAGATACCCTACATGTGTGCACAAGGTGTGCTTCTCTGGATTAAAGCCGGAGTGACCTACCAGCTCACTTCAGCTATGCTAGGAAAGTAGGGCACATATGTTTTCTTACATGGAAATCTAAATGATCTCCCATTGATAATGAGTTGTATCTACACTCCCAAGCCAGACCAGCCCTCCTTTTTGGCTAAATTAACCATGCACTTGGCACAATGGACACATCTTCCCTGGTTTTGTGAGTGGACTTTAATTGCTCACTAGACTAGAGGAGTGGTATTTCCCTCCTCTCTAACATCACATAATAACAACTATCTAGGGCACTGGTCAGTTCACTGGAATTTCATTGATATTTGGTGTAATCGTATGCCACACAAGGGTTTACTCATTTTACTCTCCACCGCGTGCCCTTTATGTCTGAATGGACAGAATTTTATGTTCCTCATCTCTATGCACCCAATTTACAAAAGCAGACTACTTGGGATGCACTGTATCAGACTACACTGGGAACGGGGACGTCCTCCCATCCCTGGCTGGCATATGCAACTATCAATCCTAGAGGACATTGACTTCCTGTCCTCATTGGGAGATAACATATTTCAGTATTTTGATCTGAACCATGACTCACTGACCTCTGTCTTGATTGAATGGGAGGCATTCAAATTATCAATTAGAGGGCACTGCATTGGCACTCTGGTGGTTGCTTGCTGCTCCGTCGAGACACAGTCGAAAGTGATTGAAGACTCGTTGCTCACTTTAGAGACTGAGTTGACCATGCAGGCTCAAAAACGCTGAGCTCCTTGAAAGACTGCACTGCATTAACTACAAAGCTTACACCACTTGGACTCAGGCACAGAAGAATAAACCTGGTGCCTTATTAGCATTATTCACCAGACAAGAGACTGTCTAATGAACCTATTACATCAATTAGGCTTGCCCCTGGCACCAAGCTCGTGACTCAACACAAAATACACATGGCCTTCCCCAAATACTTTCATACCCTCTACTTCTTCACAGACTGCTGCACTGGTATGATCTCTACTTATCTGAGCGACAACCAATTTTGGAGGATCTCTCAGAAACAAAGAGAGAACCTTGAGATCCCTGTTACTACTGTTGAGTTAAGGGAGGTGATAGGCTCCCTGGCCATGGGAAAACCGCTGGCTCAGATGGGATGCCTCAGAGTGTTTTTCTCCAATCTCTAATCTGTGTCCTTGCTCTCCTAGGACACAGATTAGAAAAGTTATGTGACACTGGGGCTGCTGAATGCCTCCTTCTCTCTATGAAGCAAAAGGCCCCATTCTTTTCTACACAGTTAGCAGGCCAGAACCCTCCAGAGATGGGGTTTTATCTTACCACAGATCATAGGATATTGAGCAGGATCTTAGCAGATAGGCTGCTCTCCCTGCTCCCTTGGCTTTGTGTTGGGGAGGAGCACCTCCTTGAACATATGATGACTATATTGCATCATGGACTTTGTGCCCACAGCATTCCCAAGGCTGGCATTTCTAGTACTTGACCTAGAAAAAGCCTTTGACACCCTTAGCTTGAACTACTCATCTAAAGTACTGCAACGAGTGGGTAGAAGCAACCTCAAGCTGACCTAACTGCTCTACACATAGCCATCCGCATGGATTAGAGTAGGGCATTATATATTGGACCCTATAGCTGTTTCCAGATGCACCTTAGAAGGCTGTCCCCTTTCCCTGCTATACTTGCCCCTGCAACGGAGCCATTAGCTATTCATCTGCATGTCAATAGAGAAATGTTGGATGTTGTCATGGGGCACAGGACACAGTCATTTCCCCTAGTTGCAGATAACATCTTGCTGTGCATAAAGGAAGTAAGCAAATAACACTTTTGTGTGGTGTTTCGCATGGTGTCTGGCTTAAGGGTCAACTGGGCAAAATCCTGCCTCTTTACACTCTCTTTGGTCTCTGGGCAAAATCCTGCCCCTTTACACTCTATTCGGTCTAGCAGACAGCCCTGGACATGGGCAGTAGTGTACTGCACTGACAGCACCATACCTTTCATTACTAGAGCATCCACATTCATCACATTGATTAAGATCTGCTAGACAGCAATCTAATGAGAGCTGTTTCATCCTTTAGAAGACAGGCCACCTTTTGGAGGACATTGTCACTCTCAGTAATGGGCAGTATATCCCTTGAAAGATGGTTATGAGCCGCAATTGCTTTATTTCATTGCCAACCTACCTCTATATTTGGCCATCAAATTTTCCAAATTCCTAGATGCCCTCTTTGTATACCTTGTCTGGCACAGTGGCCCACAGATGGTGTCACAGGCTAAACATCGCCAATCCACAGCGGCGGGCAAGTTGCCTCCCAGCTTCAGTGGCTGGCTCTCAATTCCCTATCTGGAAGATCCTGCCGCAGACCAGCCACCATGGCCTCAATCTAATGTGCTCCAAAACATCTCCCCAGTGGGTCACTCCCTAATCCACCTCCATGGCTATTACGGACTTTCCACAAATGTCATCGCCGTGCACTGTGGGTCACAGGACGAATGCTTCTGTACACATGGGTGATCCCTCCTTTAGGAATGCATTGCTTTGGGGGACGGGCAGATCCCTGGGCAATCTTGCCCTTTGGTGTACACTCAGCATGGAAACATTGGGGGACCTCTTTTGGGAACATCATTTACGAGCCTTTGATGAACTCACTGACCATTATGAGATACCTCAGGGCCAGCTTTTGACCTATAACACATTGATTCACACCCTGCTCCACACATAGCATATCGTGGCCAACAGACCTTCTTCACTCAAGGTCTTATAATTGATAGCCCCTTTCATGCTAGAGACCCTCCATGACGAATGGGAAACAGAATTTGGCAAGTAACTCAAAGATGGTGAATGGGATCACTTTTTAGCTCTCCACACCACTGTATTCAGAAATGCGAAGTTACACTCTGTACCGAGCTTACTTAACCCCATTTAAGGATCAATGAGTACTTCCTAGAGACGGATGCCTCTTGCCAGAGTTGCAGATGTGACACCTAAGATTTGCACCACATGCTTTTGGAATGCACAGCACTGACTCACTTCTGGATAACCACAATGATGCAACTGATCCAACTGTCAGTTCTTCCCAACTTAACCCTGCTGCTAATCATACATTACCAGTCCCTTCAGAGCCAGCACTTCCCTTTGCAATGGCTGAAGGGTATCACTTGGTTGTCTCATGAACAAGAAGACATCTTACTTTCATTGGATGCACTCACCTGTACCCTGACTCCAGCCCCGTTCCTCCTATCTCCTGTGGCAAGATTCTTCAGTAACCTATTGCCCGTCTACTAATGCAGGCCCATATCTCAGCCACCCCTTGCATATAGTCAATTGCAGTGCTGCTGCGTCACAGATATACATTACTGCAGTACACCCATATCAACCCTAATGCTCATCAGATCTCGTTAACACCTCTGTGCTTTTCTCGTGCCTTCACTGTATCTGCCATCACTTTCCGTTTTCCACCACATTGTTTGCACTGTTTCTAGTTGTATTTAGTTTTTTCTTTCATTGTAGAGCTAAACTTTGCCACATAACTAAACACTGTTGCAATGTGTTTCATGCCTCAGGGAGCATTTATATGCTGTAATTCAAGGTTGATGAACCTTGGGATCTGCCATAGGACACACCAAGGGAATTAGGGTGAAATCAGTTAACATTAGTTAAATATTGCAACCAATTTGGCCCACACTGAAAACCCAACTCGGAAACAAAGTTAAAGGGTTTTATCACAAGTTAATACTCAGGTTAATGTAAACAAATATCAAAAACATACTGTAAAGATACAAAACAGCAATTGGGTATTCAAGTAGTGAAAATAATGTAACCAAATTAGCATAAGGCCAACAAGATACTCACCGCAATGCAAAGCATTAAGAAAATAATTTGATCCTACGTGAATAAGGGCTAGTCAAATCTTTTACACATTAGTGCAAATTAAAGACATCTAACTAAATTACCTATGAGCAAAAAGGAAATCTCCTAAACAGTCTAACAAATGAATATGTGTCAGGCTAAAGGACATAAGGGCAAAGGGTAAAAAGCAAATATAGGGCAAAAAGAATTTGGAAAAATGTAATCTGGAGCAACAGAACGCTAACCAATAAAGATAAAAAGCAGGTAAAAGGGGAAGAGGTCAGCATTTCAGGAGCTTGGTCAAGACTCTTCTTTGAGAATCAAGAGTAAGCCAAAGCCACACAAAGCAAATCATGGGGAATCAGAGGTCAAGTCAGTGATCTGTACTTTTCAAAATCCAAGAGGAGCTGCTCTGCAATCACTTAGTGAAAGTCTTAGTTAATGTCACAGAAACAGTTAGGAAACACCTCTTTGGATTGCACTACTTCAGGTTTCATCTTCTCCCCTCTCACAGTGGAACTTACAAGAATACCTTGCGCTCCCAAGACAGTCCTGGGAAAGTTGCTCTCCTTGATCTGTACAGTGATTGTGTTGACGCAGGTATGCTAATTAATGAATGTTTATGTGTTATGATTAACTAAATGTTTGCAGAGAAATTAATCGTAGACAAAATAATGTACACATTTGAAAATGTGCCCACGGAGAATGGCAGCCACTTATATGGAAGTTGTACTAAAAGAACTAAAAATGTGTGACATAGTGAAAATATATAAGAATAATGTAGTAATATGTCATATTGAGATGTATAACCTATGTTTTGCATTAATTTGTAGAATTAATTTAGCTGAAGCTGTGGCCTAGTCTTTCCAGGCCTCATACAGAAGCAGAATTAATAACCGTGCACTGTAGAAGTTGCTGATGCCTATAACCTGACCGTGAACTGTGTGCTTAGCTAGAATTTTCTGCAATGTACCGACAGACAGGAGATGATGAAGCCAATTGGATACAATTATGTGTAGAGTAGGCTAAATGTACTTTCCCAGGACTTGAACAATGAGAGCACTGACTGAAGAACAACATGCAACATTTTCGATACCTGAAAAGCCGGATGATGAAGACATCGTACAGTGGACCAATCCGTGAACTGAGAAGGAAGAAATATTAGAACTCATAGATTTGAAAAATTTATATTATAGGTTAGGGTCATAGCTCCTGATTGACTGATCAATTAGGAATTAGGGGGATGGACTGAAAAACTCTAATAAAAGGTCATGACAAGGGCCTAAAACCTCAGATGAGATGCAAGGGCAGATGCGAGGGGAGAATTGATGACGTCACCAGACGCGGTTCGAGATTCTGTCATTGGGCTCATACTTTTAAGAGTCTGATGCGTTGCTGATCCTTTGATGACCTGAGGACAAAGACTGACTTTGTTGCTGATCCATTACGTGGATAGGTAGCTATGACAATGTGACTGATTAACTTTTATGCCTTTCTTTCTAGGTACCAACTGCGCTGTTTTGTAGTTTTTCCCTTAGCTGGATGTTTTCCAAATTCACGTTTTCTAAATTGTTTTTGCATGAAGTCACACATGCTAAATGCTAATCTGGGTTAGGTAAGGGTCCTTTGGGTGACGTTGACAGTGACAAATGATTGACGGACTGATTGCTGAACTCTGCTATTAATGTTGTTATATTCATCTTTGCTAGTTTATGCTGAAGCATTAGAGCATAGGTTTTTCTCAAGATCCGATTAGATTATGTATTGGTGGTCACTGACGAATTCATTCTGAGGTGATTGAATGAAGTTTGATCTAACCTGATGACTTAGTATTGTAACTAATAGGGAAATAAAATTGATAAAATGTATAATTGAGTTGTGGTTATTCATGAAATGTTGATATATTGTCTCATGCTTAATGATTCTCTTAGTGGTTGTTGATTAATTACACTGATAACTGATGTTCATCGATTACTACATAGCTAGGATACTCCATGCGATTCAAAAGGTTCATCGGCCTATACACGTCCCCTTGTATTTTTACTTACTAAGGACCAGGCGCGCTAGCAATTGCAACATGGATGAATAGGGTCAGTCACTTCTCCTCTTGATCTCTACATGTACCTTTTCCAAGGTTGCGTCCTCAGACTCTATGAATTAAACAAGGACAAATTGTAAAGATGAATCTCTCAATTAGTTTCATTTCACTTCTTTATTTCATAAGTAATATACAGCATCTCCAGCACAGCTCCTTCCGTCTCCTTTTTCCTTCCCTTCTCCTCCCCCTCACACATTCCATTTCAGAACCCATCTCCCTCATCACACCTCATCACATTCCAGTACAGGCTCTCCTACAGTACATAAAGTACCAAGCCATCTTCACACTTCTCCCCCTTATATATTATATAACAAAATAACAAAACAAAGAACAAGAGTAGGTACGATAAAACATGAAAGATCAGACAAAACTATTAGTCCTAGATCACATACGAGTTCAACAAATTAATTCATAAATTCAATATTTTAACGCTGAATTTTGCACACACTTCCCATACTCCAGGATGAACCATCCTCTAAAATTATTACATTTCTTTTGACTTCCCTCACCAATTGAGGAGCAGAGTACTTGCTGTCTCCCTTCACAATTGTTCCACCTCTCCTTCTCACTACCCAATCCCCTTTATTTATGTGAAAATACTTCACACCCATTCTTTTGTTGTACTGTTGGGTATTTTTCCTCTGCATCTCCTCTACTCTTTCTTTCATTGCCTCCCTGTCTACTCTTACATTCCTTTCAGTCTTTAACCACACTGGGCATTCTTTCACTCCAGGCATTCTCCCCTTAAGAGCTACAAATGGTGCCACCCCAGTAACTGAATGTGGAGTTGTGCGATACGTCCACATCATCTTACATAATTCTTTTCTCCAAGAGAGATGATTGGCTAAAGACAACTGAATATTGTCCATTATCACGCGATTCACCCTCTCAACCAAGCCGTTGGCCTGTGGTCGAAAGAGGGCAACTCTTTCATGATTTATACTCATCTTCTTCAAATATTCCACCATTTCATGTGACACCAATTGTACACCATTGTCAGATACAATAGTTTTTGGTATCCCTTCCTCTAAGAAAACTTCTTCAAAGAATTCTATGACCCTAGCAGTATTCACTTGGTCAACAATTTTGACCACAAACCATTTTGAGTGGTAGTCTACTAGCACAATAATGAACCTGTTCCTAGTACCCAACCTGGATACAGGACCAATGAAATCCACAGCTAGCTTTTCCCAAGGTCTTTCTGGAAATCTTACAGGGGCTAAAGGAGTTTGCCTTAGGACTTTTGTCTTATCACTATTCCCACAAGGCACACAATTCTTCACTGTCTCTTCCACCTGTTTATCTACTCCAGGCCACCAGAACAATTGTCTTATTTTCCTTTTCATTACACCTCGTCCTAAATGGCCCTGGTGAGTTATATCAATAATGTGCTTCCTTACACCCTCAGGGGGAACAATTTGATTTTTCCTATACAACCTTCCCTCCAGTACACTCAGTTGATCCTTAATCCTAAAGTAACATGACACATCGCTACCACGTTCGTCCTCATGCGCCCATCCATTAATTATTTTACTTTCCACCTTACACATGACAGAATCGTTCACTTTAGCCTCATCCCACTCGCTCTCGCTTAAGGCCAGTTCACCTAAAATAGTTCCCACAAAATTCTCAATTCCTTCTCCTACAATTTCATCCAGAATCACAGGCATTCTTGACAAATAATCTGCCACCACATTCCTATCACCTCTTACAAACTCCACCTCAAAATTATACTCCATCACAGATAATAGCCACCTCGAAATTCGAGGTGTTACATTCCCTTCCAAACCACGCCCGCCCTTGAAAATATAGATCAAAGGCTTATGGTCAGTTTTTAGTTTAAAAGGCACTCCCCATAAGTAAAACCTAAAATGATTAATTGCCCAGCAACAAGCTAAGGCCTCTCTTTCAATTACTGAATATGATAATTCCGCACCCTGCAATCGTCTTGAAGCAAAACCTACAACGTACTCATTACCATCCTTTACTTGAGTTAAAACTGCTCCCACTCCCACATTGCTCGCATCCGAAGTTACATACGTTTTTGCTGTTATATCAAAAACACCTAAAGTGGGAGCACTCAATATACTCCTCTTCACATATTCAAAGGCACATTTGCAATCCTCATTCCACTCATATGTTACTCCCTTTTTCATCAATCCCCTTAAAGGTTCCACAATCTCTGTAAAATTTCTTATGAACTTGGCGCAGTATTCCGCAAGACCCAAGAAAGATCTTAATTCATCTTTGTTAGTTGGCTCAGGCGCTTTCTCGATTGCAGTCACTATGCTCTTCTTAGGCCTAATACCATTCCTATCAACAGTATGTCCCAAATAAGTCACTTCAGATTTTCCAATCTGACATTTTTCCTCTTTAATGGTCAGACCTCTCTTCTCCAGTCTGGACATTACTTCTTCAAATAAGAGGTTATGCTCTCTTTCATTATCACCTACAATTAAAATGTCATCTTGAAAGCATAACACTTTGTTCATGTCTCCAAAAATCACTTCCATTAGCCTCTGAAAAACAGCTGAGGCAGAAGCTAATCCAAAAGGCATCCTCTTGTAGCGAAATGCCCCCAAAGGCGTCACAAAGGACGTCAAATGCCTAGACTCTTCATGTAGATTAATCTGATGATATGCTGAGGACATATCCAACACACTAAAAATACACCCTTTGCCTTTTATGGATAACATCTGTGAAATATTTGGCAAAGGTTGCCTATCCACCCAGATACTCTTATTTAAATCTCTAAGATCGATGCATAGACGAATCCTCCCTCCCTCCTTGGGCGCTACAACGATCGGAGCCAGCCATTCTGAAGACTCTATTGGCTCAATGATACCGTCTTGCAACAACCTATCCAACTCATTTCTCAAAGGTTCCTTCATCAAATTAGGTATCCCTCGAACCTTGTGGACTACAGGTTTAGCATCTCTTTTTAGCACAATCTTGTGAGAAAAGTCTTTCAAGATACCTAATCTTGGAGAAAAGACCTGTGGATGCTTTTGGATCAAGGGATGAGGAGAGTCTTTTACTTCACCAATTCTTTCTTTTTCCAAAATCATTACAGGTTCTTTAGCATTAGGGTTCAGAATTATTCCCAAATCTTTCTGATGACGCCAGCCCAATAAATTAGTTCCAAAGTCCGTAATATATATCCTTCCTTTAACTGCTCTCCCTTTGAAAACAATTGTCATCCAAATCATGCCTATCATTTCTATTCTCTTCCCTGCATATCCCACAGCCTTTATATCCGGTTCCAACAAATTCTCATTTCCAGTGTTAACACACAATTTCTCATAAGTGTTTTTTGAAACAAGGGTAAATAGACTCCCAGAATCTACCAACAGATTAACTGGCAGGTTGTTCAATAACACCTGAGCATGAGGTTTCTTCAAGACACTTGTACTTTCAAGATTAATCCTGAGTGTTGAATCTTCTACTCCCATGGTTTCCTCATTAGAAGCTAGATCAAGGGGGTTTCCTTCCACAGTTAGAATTATTTCTTCCAAGTTTCCACACACATCCTGAACATCTTGAATCGTGTGACCACTACCTTCATTGTTTTTGAATTTACAGACTTTGGCAAAATGCCCTCTTTTCCCGCAATTGCGACATATTGCATTTCTTGCAGCACACATTTTGCTCGATGCAATGTGTCCGGGCGCTCCGCACCGATAGCATTTTACTTCCCTTGAATCAAACTTTCCCCGACTTGGGTCTTCCCAATTCCTTGTTGATTTTTTCTTCTCTTCACTAATTGTGAATTTGCTCCTATTCTTTATCTCACTGATAACATTTTGTTTTCCTTCCTTATTTGAATCATCCATTTCCAGTAGCCATACAGCTGTGTGCTCCATTCTTTTAGCAACTTGAATCGCTTCCTCCAGATTCGGATCTTTCATTAATAACTTCTCCCTTATTTTTTTATTATAAGCACACCTTACTATCTGATCTCTTATTAGGGAATCCGATAACTGTTCGAAACGGCAAGATAGGGCAAGTCCACGTAAGGTTGCTACATACGATGCTATATCTTCATCAGCATTCTGTATCCTCGAGAAAAATTTATGACGCTCTAGAACCAAATTAGTCTTAGGTGTAAATTGTAAATCTAGCATTTGCAAAGACATCTCAAATAGATTGGAGGGTTGTCCATCCCCCATACCTAATGAAACCTCAGGTAGGTCCTCATATATTCTTCTTCCTTCTATACCCAAATGACGAAGAAGAATTGCCTGTCTTCTGATAGGACTGTAGCGATCTCCTCCAATTGCCAGTAAATAGGTAGAGAACATCTTTTTCCACTGTTTCCACGGAATGGGTGGTTCCCCAGGAGTTGCTAAAAAGGGTGGTGGCGAGGACATACTTTGATCACCCATAGCTTAATTTTTTTTTTTTTTTTTTTTTTAGCTGTGTCCTTCTCCTCAATTTTCCACTTTAAAATGTGTTATATAGTATGTATTTTAATACTTGTACTTCTTCACTCTTTTTCCATTCACATTGCTTTTTCCTGCTCCTTTTTAAAGTCTTTCTTTCCTTTCACTACTTAACCTTTACCCAGTCCTTCTTCGCTTTTGCTGGACAGGAGCAGAGTACGTCGTGAATTGCCAATGCAGGTTCTTATTTTCCTTTTATTATTATTATTTATATTTTAGATGCCGCGTTAATTCCCAGCTAACGGCAGTAAGCTGGTTTATGTTCCCCCCACGGCATGATCTGCCGTAATGCAGTGTTTATAAATAGATTCTGCTCGCGCATACACCTCGCGCGTTCAGCTCGCAGCAGCATCTGTTCAAAGAACTAAGTGAATCACGCGCATACACCTCGCGCGTTCTGCTCGAGGCAGAGTCTCTTCCAAGGGCAGAGTATAACGCGCATACACCTCGCGCGTCTACTCGTTTTCTTTTAAAATTAAACACAGTTCGTTACTACAGGCAGTCTGTTTTGCGCCAAGATAAACTAAAGATTATTGTTGTTTTCTTGAGGAATGTTAACACGCGATAGAGCTTGGACAATAATTATAATTGTGCTCACCAAAAGAACTTTGTAGGTTTTTCTTTTCTCTTTTTGTATCTTTTCCTCTCTGTCGAATATATGATTTTTCGAGCTGTAGTTGCTTCCAAGAGTGGAGATGTTCAATTCAATCCGTCTCCTGCACGGCTCCTCGTCGCCAATGTAAAGATGAATCTCTCAATTAGTTTCATTTCACTTCTTTATTTCATAAGTAATATACAGCATCTCCAGCACAGCTCCTTCCGTCTCCTTTTTCCTTCCCTTCTCCTCCCCCTCACACATTCCATTTCAGAACCCATCTCCCTCATCACACCTCATCACATTCCAGTACAGGCTCTCCTACAGTACATAAAGTACCAAGCCATCTTCACACAAATGTATTCACAAACTAACATTTTTTGTGAAGAACACCTGCAATGAAAGGACAAGTAAGCAGAAAATGGAAAACAGTTTTTCGCATTAAGGAAAATTCAGGCCTAGTCAAACGAACCAAGGAAATACTTCAATGGCACATTTAATTCAGGTACTACAGTACTGCACTTTGCACATTTAATTCTGGAAATGTCAGATACTCTGATTCAGTTAGATTCATGTTAATTTTAATGTAAAACAAAATAAATTGTTAGCATATGTTACTGAGTGCAATGGGCACTGCATTTCTCAATTATAATCAACAACATTGAAGCACATGTCCTGAAAAGTGTTATTGTATTCTCTAATAACGTGAGGATGGTTATACACTTATAATAATTGATTATATTTCAATTAATAAAGTTATACTACACAGTATATTTCTCCTATCACTATAGTGAATGCACTCCATTATTGGATTTTAATGTACCACTTTACATTAGTGTACTATTGGTTCACACATTTAATTCGAAAATATAGTCACATATAGATCCTAATTGTGACTTCGGAGGTGATAGCAAATCTCTGTTGTTCCATGCCTAACTATTAGCCTAATCATTCTCACTGTATATGTCACATTGCCTATATGATTCTGTGTAATTGTAAACGCAAATATACACAAAAACGAATAAAACGATTCTAAAATATATATATATATATATATATATATATATATATATATATTCCAAAGCTGTCTATGGAAATGCAGGTTTCCATCTGAACTACTGCAATGGCATCTACAGAGTATTCTATAAGACATCTACATAAACTAAAAATAGTTCAGAATCATGTGACTTCACTGCTATTTGGCCTGACATGACAAGGCCACATCATGTGGCACTAAAGTCACTCGACTGGCTACCAATAAAATTAAGATCCCGCTTCAAAACACTCTCTTTTGCCCATAAAGGTTTACATGGCCAATGCCAATGCCTCATTAAGCTTTTTCGTCTATATCAACCAGCGAGAAACCTAAGCCCAGTCTACCTCACTATCCAGTAAATAAGATACAAGAAATTAGGTAGATCTTCATCTTCAAAGTTCTTCCTTGTGTGAATGCTCTTCAATTACACCTGAAACTCGAAGATATTGTTCTGAAATTCAAGAAATCCTCGAAAACTCACATTTTCATACATGCCTTTGGCTAACTCTCCTGTATGAAACCTGGAGGTTAAGTAGAGACTTAACTATTCTTGTCATTATCCTTGACACTCTACTCTTGATATCAGCCGATCAGACAACTAAGATTGGTTCTATGCTCCATCTAGGAATAAATGTATGACCCTGTGTTATGCATGTTTAAGTCTTTCAACTCATTTATTCACCTACAAAGGAGAAGAGCTCTTTTCGCCTACTTCATTCTACCCATTCACTCGTATTCAATTGGAGTTCAGTCTTTTTTTCTGTGTCTCCCGCCCACTTCAAGTGCTCTGAGGCTACCATAGGTGGTACACAGTTTTCTGATATCATAAAGTCTGAGATGAGGGAGTCTTTATTGAGAATAGATCTAGGGGCTGGGCAAGTTTATTGTGGACAAGTTTTCCCAGTTTTTAAAAAAGAGCTTTAATAAGGAGCTTCGAGAGAGGGACTTAGAATCCACCAGCATGTAGATGTTTTTGCCACAGCTTTTGATTGGAAATGTAGTGTGTGCATACACAGAAGAACGTGCTTGTATTGCTTGTGTAGGGGAAACCTGTGCTCAATTAACTGTACCTGAATTTGTTATGATGACAAACCTACAATTAAGATTATAGGCCTGATTGTTTCATCTGTAAATGTAATGTCAGATGTCATAGATCTGATCTGTTCAAGGCGGACAGTTATGACAAAGGCAACAAGTCTGAATTTTCTGAAAAGCATGTTTAAAACAATTGGCTTTTAAGGCTGGATTGTTTGTACACTACGTTAAAACCTTTAGACAGGCATGTTGTTACATGGAATCTTACAGATTACCATAGTAGGGAAGGGGTTCGGTGTTGGTTTCCCTCTCTGACAAACCCTGTGGTTAATTTGCAAATCTTCCTAGATCCTCCTAGGAGTGGTTGTATTTTGCTTTGCTAACTGAAATGTTGCACCAATGTACAATTTTATGACTATATGCTTGACTATTGTCTTGTGGAAAAGCATATACATAATATAGAAGGCCTGAGCTGTTTACTGTGAGAAGCCAGTAATAAACAGAATAGGCCGGATGGGTTCATTGAGAAAAGGTGTACCGGATGTCATAGGTCTGATCTGTTTATTACAAAGATATGTGACAAACCCAGTAAGCCTGACTTGTTTACTGTGAAAAGCAGATGTTAACTCAAAAAGCCTCGAAGAGTAGATTGGTATTATACTGTCTTGAAGCTTTTAGACAGCTTATTTGTTACACACAGACTCTAACAAGTTACCATAGTATGTAAGGGTTTTGGTCTTGGACACTTCCTCTGACCAACCTTTTGCCTAGAAGATTGGCACTGTCATAATCGCTAAACCCTCAAGAGTGAATAATATTGTTTTGGCACCGTAATTTTTTATATATTCATTATCATATATGTATTATTCAGCCTTGTGAGTATGTAAGAACTTTTAGGTCTTGTCTGACAGCTTTGGATGTTGCCCTGGCTTGTAAGCAAATAAATTCATATAACATGCTACAGCTTCTAAACCAGGAGTCTATCTCAGAATGATATTGTCCATAGAATATAATTTGTTGACTATTCAAAGAAGACCACTAAGTCTAGAAGGAGCATACCGACCATCTTGGATTACTATAACAATGATAAACTACACACAATTCCAGCCTAAGATGCTCCCCCCAGTGCAATTCGCTAGCAGGCCGAAGTAGAATGGCATTGTGCATAATGTATCTTTGGAGTCATTGAGGTTCTGGGGCCAGTCTGTGGATTTTCCATCCCTGTCATATTTGCAGTTTTACTTGTCGGCAGGGAAAGTTCACCTAAAGTGCCCCCGTCAACATAGCAGGAGAACCGTCAGCAAAAATGCTTGCCGACCATGCTGCCATTTATGGCATACTGGTTGGCATGCTTTTTTGTTTTTCAGTAAACAAATCCTCAAAGCAGGGGCTATTTATTGAAAGAAAAAGTGTCCCTAACGTGATGGGACTTTTGTATGTTTGTGTCTCCTGGAAGGTCTGGGTGGATAGGATCAGGATAGCAGATTCCTCTTTGCATATATTTGCAGGTATGTTTCCTAATATGCAGTGAAACTAACAGAATTCACAGAGATTTATGGAGCACACACTGAGCTTCCATTGTGTTTTTTTGGGGGGCTTCTTGTTTTTCCATACATTGGTTGAGGATGGACTTTAATTCGTGCATCTTCATGGTGAACATAACATTTATTTCAGTACATAATGGGAGAGCTGACCAGCACGAACAGTTCAATTTCAATAACAATCAGATGATGAATGGTAAGGCTGGACCTGTGTGATCTTGCACTAACTTTCACTGTGCAGGAAATACACCAGTTATGTTAATATTGATATTTTCTATTTGTGCAATTTGCCTTTGTATGCAACATGTGATTGTCCATGACTGCTAATCCTTTGTAAGCACGGGTGGGCATTCATATGTATATCAAGCGTGTGACAATCCTTATTAGTGCTTTTTGTCTGAGCATACAAAGATGTGATTGGCAGTACCCAGAATCAGTGGCATAGCTAGTGTGTCATATACCTTAGTGTAGGGATGGAAATGCCCCTTCTGGCCCCTGTTTGAACCAACAAATACAGCAATGATCAGGGTTGGTGGGGCCCTCACCTGATGCACCAATAGAAGTTACGCCCCTGCCTGCAATGAGTATGAGGAATCTCCAGTTTTCAAGTTGTCTTTCTTCATGCTACCTTTTATTTCAGCTTCTAACGCCAGCTTTCACTGTTTTCCTTACTCGTTTTGTTGAGAATAGCTGTTGCTTTCCAGGAGACAAATCGACATAATGTCTTTGTTCTCCATCTAGATACTGATTAATTGGCTATGCTCAGCAAGCTAATTTTTGCTGCGTTGTCCTCATTGATTTCTAGTTTAGCTTTTGTATTCCTCTCTGTGTCAGTGCAGTAGTGCCTGACGCAGTTTGGCGTCAACATTGAAAGATTTTGCCTTGAGTCATATTTGTGGTTTATCCGTTTCTAAAATAATCTTACATGGGCACCTGCTGCAAGGTCTCCAAGTAAAATTACCTTCGCGTGGAGGAGCAGCTTTTCCCCTTACACTGAAAGTCGGTCACTCCGGAAAGCTCACTTCAGGAGTAAACATTACAGCCCTGGTTATGAGTGGGTCTGTGTTTTCTGACCTCTGCGTAAACCCCTGTTTGCTCAGGTTTTGGAATTGCAAGTTGGTTGGTTTTTCCCACATCCAGTAAGCACCCAGGGGCAGATTTACACGTCCCCCGACCACCGCAGAACGACCCCATAGTTGTGCCGTATTTATAATACGGTGCACCTTGGCGGTCATTAGCACAATAGTGTAAAAATAGTTTACGTTATTGTGGCACTTTGCTGCAGTACTGTTAAACATTCTGACGCTAGAGCAGCAAAGCACAGGGAGGCCCATAGGTTACCATGGGTGTGCCATTTTAACTCCTTGTCTGAGCAGCCGTTAAAAATGATGGAAAAAATGATGCAGTGAAATGCTGTAAATTTCACTGCGCCACTTTTTTGGGCCTCCCTGCATCCAGATGCTGCCCCTTGCATACACTATGCCTGGCACAGGCATAAAGTGGCACTACGGGTTGCATAGTGGTGCAATGCATGCATTGCGCCACTTTGTAAATATGGCACAGGGGAATGGCTTACATAGCGCCACCCTAGTATAAACAGAAGACGCCAAGGCGACGCTAAGAGGCGCTTGCAAATCTGTCCCCCAGGGCATTAAATATACAACCCATAGGCCAAACCTGCTTGAATTTAATAATGGAAAAGTGTACAGTATTTACAGTACTATGGAGATTTTGCTGCTGAGCACACTAAAATCTGCATGTTATTCCCTAGAAACCCGTAATAGGTGCTTTGTATCGCACTCACTAATGTACCCAGGGTATCATATAGGTGCTTTGTATCGCACTCACTAATGTACCCAGGGTCTCATTATTTATCTGGTTTCATCTAAAGCACCTGGATTCCCATGTGAAGTCTGATGCTCTGCTCACTTGATGCACTTCGATGCGCTTTGTTTGCTCCTCCTCTTCACACATTTATTAGGCACAGGTTACAATACACAGCAGAGCTGCAGTGGCACTAGAAGTAGGGGGTCGGCAGGTGCAGCAGGTATTTCAGAAGCAAAATAAACAACAATGCAGTGCTTAAGCTGTTATCTTTTGCATCCTTTGGTGCATGTTCAAGGGCATCAAAGGGTAGCTGCTGTTTAATCTTCGAGCCTCTTAGTGCACTTCTTAAATTTATAACATCATAATGACACTTTCATTCAGGTGTAGAAAACACCAAAATATTTCAAGGAGATATGGTTGTAGAGATCGCCATGTGAAGAGAAAACAATTGAGGTGCCATAAATCTAAAAAATTGACTTCAACCCGCACAATCATAGAGTTAAGGGCAATTAAAGTTACCAAAATGGTAACTGTAACTGGAGTAACTTTAAGGCCTTTGTGCATCAGGTTTGTGCTTTTGGGTAAGTCATAGCTGAAACCTTCTCATGCTGAAATCTGTGGTTTCTCTGAAGTCCAATTACCCATTGATTCACTCTTTCATTCTCAGGGACCTACCTTTCGCAGGGTGCAGTTGGAGGAACATTTCTTGCTTAGGAGATTTTACTCTGAGGACTCAGACTGGCAGCAATTTTGTCACCATTTAAGAGTGTTATGTTCTATGCAATCAGGCAGACAATTACGCTCACTTGGCACTCTGCCGCCCGTATTTATACTTTTTTAGTGCCGGATTTGCGCTGCCTTTTGACGCAAAAGCGGCGCAAACTTACAAAATACAATTGGATTTTGTAAGTTTGCGCCGCTTTTGCGTCAAAAAGCGGCGCAAATGCGGCACTAAAAAAAGTATAAATACGGGGCTGCATCTTTCTATCAAGAGGGCAACACAGGACATAGCCTGAAACCCTGGTGTTAATGACTTTGTGTATTATCAAGACAAAATGTCTGAGTGACTCTTATTATCTAAAGACCATCCCTGTGGACCTATAAATATTACTAATGCTAAGGTTTGGGGAGAGTCTTTGTTATTGAAAGGGGACCTTTGAATGACTCTGGGTGTAAACAAGAGCCGAGCTATGTGTGAGACTGTTAAATAGAAAAACCTCACTTTGGCTGTGTGATCTGTATCAAGCTTTGGTTGACATAACTCTTAGTAATATCAACAACAAGCTCTCAATTGTTTTGGGGTATTGGCACCACCAATTCTTTGTGTGCTTCTAGGTACCAGCAGAGCAGTGCTTTATAGAAATCAGATTATTTTAAAGAACAAACGTCTGAATGAATAATCCTGGTCAGTATCATGTGCTGAGCTATCTAAGCTCCATTTATGGTAAATCTCAGGGGCGGCTCTTCCGTTAGGGCGGAGGAGCGTCGCCTCCAGCCAGCAGCAGAAGCTGCAAAACTTGGGAAAGGGGTGGGGCATCTGGGATGACGAGCAGTGAGGGGGAGTGCACAGCAATCCCCCTCAGAGTGTATGTGTGTTTGGCCAGCCATCTCAGGCCAGCCAAACACACATGCGCGGTAGGCTCTCTCCAGCCCAGCAACACAGTTACCAGGCTGGAGAGAGCCTGCACAGGCTTTCAGTCTGCCTGGGAGAGCCCTGGCTGGGTGCTCCCAGCCAATCCTGATGCTGCTCTGAGCAGTGTCAGGATTGGCTGCAGGGCAGGCTGGGAGCATGTGCATGCTTGCAGCCAGCAGAGGAGAGGTACGGGCGCGGCGGTGAGAAGGTAAGTGTTCATTTAAAATAATTATTATTTTATTAAATTTTAGACCCCCTTGCGCGCCCTAACTGCCCTGCTCCTTTTGAACAAAGCGAGCCGCAACTGGGTAATCTGTGTCTCACCTGGAATTACTGATATCATGGTGTTAGACTTTTTCATCCTTGGCGTGGTCTCCCTTAACTTTTTGCCTCTGTTCCCCTGGTTGTTGATGTGTGCTGGACTCTGATTTTACTGTTTTGTTACTCTGGGCACTTTACCACTGCTAACCAGTGCTAAAGTGCAAGTGCTCCTGTTTAAAATGTGTACGTAATTGGTTCTCCATGATTGGCATATTTGTTTTACTGTTAAGTCCCTAGTAAAGTGCACTAGAGGTGCCCAGGGCCTGTAAATCAAATGTTACTAGTGGGCCTGCAGCACTGATTGTGCCACCCACACAAGTAACCCTGTAATCATGTCTCAGACCTGCCACTGCAGTGTCTGTGTGTGTATTTTTACACTGTAAATTCGACTTGGCAAGTGTACCCACTTGCCAGGCCTAAACCTTCCCTTTTCTTACATGTAAGGCACCCCTAAGGTAGGCCCTAGGTAGCCCCAAGGGCAGGGTGCAGTGTATGATAAGGTAGGACATATAGTAATGTGGTTTATATGTCCTGACAGCGAAATACTGCCAACTTCGTTTTTCACTGTTGCAAGACCTGTCTCTCTCATAGGATAATATGGGGGCTACCTTTAAATATGATTAAAGTGTAGATTCCCCTAGAGAGTAGATGGACATGTGGAGTTTGGGGTCCCTGAACTCACAATTTAAAAATACATCTTTTAGTAAAGTTGATTTTAAGATTGTGCGTTTGAAAATGCCACTTTTAGAAAGTGAGCATTTTCTTGCTTAAACCATTCTGTGACTCTGCCTTGTTTGTGGATTCCCTGTCTGGGTCAGTTTGACAGTTGGGTTGTTTTTCACCTCACACTAGACAGTGACACAAAGGGAGCTGGGGTGTAACCTGCATTTCCTGATTAGCCATCTCTGCTAGGAGGGAGGGGTGGAGTGCTCACTCTCATCTGAAAGGACTGTGCCTGCCTCTGACAATGCAGACTCCAACCCCCTGGTGTGTGTCTGAGGCCTTGCCTGGGCAAGGCAGGATTTCACAAGTAGGTGTGAGTCCCCTTTGAAGAAAGGTGACTTCAAAGACTAAAATGAGTATAAGAAGGGCACCCAAATCTACAGACTTTAGAAACACTTCTGGAACCAAGAGGAACCTCTGCCTGGAGAAGAGCTGATAGCTGAGGAAGAAGTGCTGCCCTGCCTGTGACTGTGCTTTGTGGAGCTTTCCTGCAGTGCTGCTTCTGCCAGAGTAAGATGGCAAAGACTGGACTTTGTGTGCCTTCCATCTTGTGAAGAAATTTCCAAGGGCTTGAGTTAGAGCTTGCCTCCTGTTGTTTGAAGTCTCAGGGACAGCAAAGACTTCTCTCTGCCAGCACCTGGAGTCTCTGGAGAGACTCCTGCTCTGACAAGTGGTGCCCTACCCAGTCCCTGGGCCCTTGAAAGGAAAGCTGGTGGAAATCGACTTCGGACGACTCCGGACTGACGCCGCTGCTGAATCCGGTGATGCCGCCTGCACCCGACGCCGTAACCTTCGCTGGAACGCGACGCTCTTCGCAGGCCCGACGCCGCTGCAGCCCCGCTGAAGTCCGCGACTCCGTGGAAGTCGCCGTACCACGTCATGACCGACGCCGCTCGAAGTGCGTGGATTCAACGTTTCGCACAGACGCTGCGATCCCCGACTTCGCGCATCGGCTTGTTTTCACTCTTCACCAAAGGTACTGTACTTGGGGGTCTACACGACTCCGTGTCCGGCGCCGCTGGTGTCGGCTTGTTGGAAACGACTCCGTCACGACGCCGTGTTAATATCTCATCGAAGCATTTTTGTTTCTAAGCGCTATTTTATAGTGTTTTCATTGAGTTACTGTGTGTGTTGGTACAAATACTTTACACCTAGCACTCTGAGGTTAAGCCTACTGCTCTGCCAAGCTACCAAGGGGGTAAGCAGGGGTTAGCTGAGGGTGATTCTCTTTTACCCGGACTAGAGTGAGGGTCCTTGCTTGAACAGGGGGTAACCTGTCAACCAAAGACCCCATTTCTAACACATGGGTATTGATAATTCTTGAATGCAAAATTACTATGGGATTGAGCATAATAGCAAATAGAGCCACTATGGAATAGACTATTTCTGCACAGATTTCCACGTCTTTACCAAATTTTAGGCCATTTTCTAAGAGCTAATTCAACCCATGAAAAATATGCTGTAACTTCACATGTAGTACAACATGTGCAAAATTACTGCATTATTTGTAATACTGATTTACGTGGAACTCCTGTTCCTGTCCAAATCATTATTAACTTGTCACTCAGAATGAAGATGTGACAGTTTTATAATTGTAAGTGAAGTCTGAGTGAGACTGGGTTTTTGGAAGAACTCCCACTAAGTTTCAGTATTAGAAAGAGCAGAGCCCTGAGTGACCTAGACATTATTGCTAAGAGAGTTCATAAAGACGTGGTATAATCTGCAGCATGACTCCGAAGGACTCAGGTTTTTAGAGTGAGGATTGGTAGTATCAATATGAAGCTACTTGTGACTGTCAGTATTACCAAGACTATGTACCTGTTGTACAAAGCAAGATTGCTGTTGCAAAGCCTGAGATCCTCAAAATTACAGGGTTTGTCAGTGCAAAAGGGTACTGGGTATGTTTTAAACCCATTTTGCAATTCAATAACAGGTTACCAAATCACAAAATGGGTTTAGCAACCTGTAACGAGGTATCAGAAGTGACTCAACCACAGGATGAGATTTCTGAAGTATTTACGTGTGTTATTAGGTCATAAGGTTCCAAATGAACATCACAAATTTTGGGCCAGGGGTTTGTGGGTCTTCGTTTGAGCCTCTCTTAGCCTCCTCTTCTACTTCATTACCGCAAACATACCCTCGGGTAAACAAAAAAGGAGACCTTAGTTACCTGGTCCTTGAATCAGAGCATACTTCCCTTCACCTTCACCATAAAGTGAAACAAGCAGTCTGGTCCTTGTTGTTACCAGTGAAATCAATAATCTACCATCCGAACCCCTGTGTCATGTGTGACACCAGTGACATAGAAACACGTTGAGTGTAATGAGAGGTGTTATCAGGCAGGGGAAATGTCCTCAAGTGCTCCCCTTTTACGACTTAGAGGCCCACCAGATATCCCCGCGCACCGGCACACCAAACCACTGCTTGTGTGCCCCACTCAATGACTTGCCTGAAGCCACGACTTGAGAACAGAGCCGCGGGGGACTCAACCTTCTTGCCTTTCCCCGAGGTACAGGATGAGTCCGCTTCCTCATCTATCCCAGATTTACACTCCTCCTGGGCTATGCTGGGTGGCCATAATTCGCTCCTTCCTTCCGGTCGCCAGTCCTCCGCTCGCCAAGTCCCGCCGGCGTCCTCCCTGATTCCTGCTTTTACCCTGCTCGAATTCCAACATCAATTCCCGGTGTTGGTTCCTCCTCCTTCCCCTTGTTGCGCACACCATAGGCTATCCCGTCGCCTTTTCATTCTGATAGGCTGCAGGTGAGGCGGGGTCGCGGCCAACGACTAGTCATTCGTGTCTTGATGCCCCCGCGGTTCACGTCTGAGTTGTTGTTCCCTGTATCCTCACTCCTCCAGTCACAAAACCCATAGCAAATTGCTATTAGGAAGGAGTGTGTTTAGGGCATTCCTTCCAAATAGCGATTTATTATGGAATGTATGAATGCTTTTTAACCAATTTCCAGGCACAATATTTTGAAAACATTTCTAGCTTCCGAGTTGGAGTGGTAACAAAATCAGTAAAAATGTGTCCCCCAGGAACCTCTTCCTTTTGTAAAAAAAAGTCTGTTGCTGAGTAGTTAGTGGCCAATGGGACCACTTTAAAAAAGAATAAACTTTTATTTTTAATGCAGTCAAAAGGAGGGGTGGAGAAGGTCCCAGGGGTTGCTATCCTTGGTATTTGGTATAATCTGAGTGTTCAGCAGTCCCGAAATGGGAAAGCCCTAGCCCATTGAAACAAAGTCCATGAACAGATAGGGGACACAGCTGATTAGTCGGGTAGGTGTCTCTCTCTTTCCCCTTTCTCTCCCTTTTTCTTTTTCTCTTTTTCCAGTTTTTTTTTCTCCTTCTTTCCTATGTGCTTTATTTGGCCTGGGCACTGTAATGACTACTGCGATGCCCATACAGCATTCTCACCTATCTTTGGATGATGTACATACCTTGTTGCAATTTACTTAGAATTACATTTGTTGATAATATGTGAACATTGGGTGCTCTCACACATATGATGCATAACACTATGGCTAAATAATTTCTTCCGATGCATGACCGTATGGCGGTTTCATGTTTATATATTATGTTAATTTATTCTATACATATGATACTCTTGCTGCTTTTGGACGTTTGATATGACACCTTAGTGCAAATAATGTGATTTGTTTTTGCGACTTTAATTCTGTCTACATTTTTGGTGTGTTTTCAACTTGATTTGCTCTTAATTTTGTTTTGCTTTTGTGTTGTATTTAGATGAACTCTATGTTCCTTGACTTTCATGTCATTTTGGGATCGGGATCACTTTGAACTGTTTGTTCTATGTCTACGTTTGCCTTGTGGGTGGTATTTTATGGTGTTTGGTTTGCCTTGAAAAAGCCCAAGGCCTGCACGCTGCACAAGGGGCTAAACACATTTTGGCTGCTCAATTGTTTTCTTTTTTCCATAATCACACTTTGGGAAGACTAAATATAAACTTATACCACAACGTTGTCTTTCAATTGGAATTTAATGAGAACCTGTACCTGACTAGTCAGCTTTGTCCCCTATCTCTTTATGGACTTTATTTTTAAATGTACTCCGTTTCTTTTGAGGGCTGCATTAAAAAAAGTTTACTTTATTTAAATACAAACACAGACATGGTGGTCTACTGACTCCAGCAGGTCTCCATGCCTTTTGTGGCATCCAGGTGTAGTGAGTCCCAATGTAAGATATAGATAAGGTAGGCCAGATTGCGACACAGTAAGATTTGAGATTTCTTCAACCAACCTAATAGTGCATAGGATGGTTTACAAAAATCCTTTCCAATCTCTAAATGCCAGTGCGCAGTGTAAGGCCACTTTTAGCTAATGGAAATATTGTGCGTCAGGGCCTAATTTAGATGTCAGCGGCAGGGAATACCCCGTCACAAACATGATGGATATCCTCACCGCCATGTTACAATCGCCATAGGATATAAATGGACCTTAATACGGTGGACGGGATTTCCCTCCGCCAACATCTAGATCAGGCCCTAAGTCTGTTAACAAATGAGAAAGATAATGTCCTGTGCTTCCTATGTAGAAGTTATCCATTTTCCTGTGCATAAACAGATGAAACGAGCAAGCAAAATAAAAAGAACAATTTCGAAACATCTTTTATGTATATGGTAGTATTTCCTATCACTCTAAATGTTTTTCGATTTAAAGGATTATTTCATGTGGTGCATTCAGTGTTCTAACTGGGCACATTATGTATGTGATTGCATAAACTACTTCTCTTTATCTGAAGAGGTCTACCATATTTGAACACTATTGAAAATTGAAACATAATATATAAATTCATGTTTTCCTACTCAGAATATGGTCACAGTTAAGCAAGACTTTAAAGTGAGTCCTCAGTGGTTGTTTCTTCTGACTTATTAGCAACCAAATTACATTTATATATAGGATTTGGCCATCATAAGTCACCAGACACAGTTATACCACTTTTATTAATATATGTACGAATGGGTTGGCCAAACTGCACCAACAGAGCCTGTTTTAACAAGAATGTCTTTGGAAGACCCCCTCACGATTCAGCTGCTAGGGTTTCGCTTATTGGCTACTCTTCATTTTTGATCAACACAGAGGTTTTTTTTTCAGAACACCTCAGTTTTAATGAGTTGAAGGCAATTGTTCCAGCACCACTGCGGTGCTATTTGTTGGTTCTACCTGCACGCAGCCACCAATATTACCTGTGAATAGCAAAAGTCCCGGTCAAAAGAGGCAGTCAAAAACCTATACATTTTCATATTAATACAGAAACTGAAATAGTTTCAAAGCACAATTTATTTAACAAAAACAGCACAAGTTTTCTGTGATGCAGTGCTGTCCTCAAAACAGGGACACGATCACAGTTCTGCTACTTCTCAGATTGTCTGGTCTTATTTATACTAAATTGTGGTAAACGTGTTGCATGCACCGTTTCACTAAATGGCCGGAAAGCGTATAGGTGTAACAAAGAAAATGTTATTAGCTATAGCAGCCTTAGAACTGACAAATAACACATTGATTTAGAGACAAGCACGCAGAATGTGCCTAGGATTTTGAGAATGACATAAAGGGGGTCATTATGAGTTTGGCGGATGGAAAATGCCTTTCGCCAAATTCCTGCGGTCAGGTTACCGTCAGTGCGGTACCCTTCCTGCGGGCCCCATTAGGAGTTTCCCGCTAGGTCAGCGGGCAGAAACAGAGTTTCTGCCCGCTGGCCCAGCAGGAAACTGCCCACAACATTGATGCCAGCTCATAATTGAGCCGGTGGCATTGCTGTAGCGCGTAGGGTGCATCAGCACATGTTGCGATTTTCATTGTCTGCTTTGCAGACAGTGAAAATCACAACGGGGCTGGCAAGAAGGGCCCCTGCGCCCATCTCTGCCAGCCTTTACATGGTGGGGCTACCGCCATGTAATCGCTGGTGGACAAGGGACTCGTAATCCCCAAGGCAGTGCTCCCTGATGGATTAGGACTGCTAGCACTTCAGGACTGATGAAAGTCATGATCTGGCAGTGCTGACAGTCAAACCGTGGTGCAACTGCCACGGTCGTAATGTGGCTGCCGGACAGCCACATTGGCGGTGGGGTCATAATGATACCCAAACTCAGCATTATTAGTGCAGGAAGATGGCACCACACAAAGGATGTGCAAACAACCCCTTCACAATGCAAATGTTGCACATATGATAGTTATAATGTTATTAGTAGGTGGCAGAGAAGAGGACCTGGTATCAAAATTACATGAAGAAAACTGAAATGAGCGACAAACAGGTACCCACCATCTGCCATTTTGTTTCTTCTTCTGTAGAGCATGCACTCAGTGACATTAGTAGTCTGCCATGCCTTTGGCCCTTCCATGGCAACATTACTGAAAACTGCTTAATCCATTATATTTTTTTGTTCTCCTCTAGCTATTTCTAGAATGCATTCTCCATGGCCAATGACATCTTACAGCCTGCCTTCCCACTGCTACTCAAAGAAATGCCAGTGGCAATTCATGGATCTATAATATATCTAAGGCAAGACCAACAATAAGGGATTGAAGATCCTACTAGGTTTCATGATGATCTATTCTTCACCTGGCACGGACCCAACCATTAACTGGAAACTATTTTTCCAAAGTTGAACACAATACATGAGAGATTAAAATAAAAATATATGAAACATAAGAAAACTATAAAAAAAATTACGTAAAATAACAAGAACCAAACACAAATGTATCACAACACATTTTTACAATAGCAGCATATGGGAACCATCTCAAAGTTGCTATCCAAATCCCTATTAACAACTGCTGTGTGTAAAGAGGATTGTCTCTGATCCAAATGGATATGTAATTCAAGAAGAGAAGAGAAATGGACACAAAAGTTCAATAAGTCATTCAGGAAGAGAAAAAAAAGACACAACAGTTTATACTACAAAATTATATTAGTAATCACATAGCATAGAAGATAACCTCACCTTACATATTTGCATTGGTAATCACCCACCCTGTTAATACTAAGCTGAGGGTGTGTCAAAGGACTATGGTTCAGATGTACAAAGCATTTTTCCAGTCACAAACGGCCTGATTCACAGAATCGGGCCGTTTGCAACCGTAAAAATGCTTTTGCTAATATACAAAAGGCATTGTGCTATTTGGTAGCTTGTTACCAAATCTCATTTTTCATTTTTGATTCAGTATTTGGAAGAGGAGTATTTAGGGGTCTCTTCCAAATACTGAATTGGTATGATATTCATTAATGTTTTGCGACCGAATTCCGGTTGCAAAATACAAATACTTTACCACTGGTTTAAATCTTATGTCACACACAAAACTCTTACACATACATTTTTAACTGGCAGCAAGCAAATAATTCATAATATTATTCATTGTGGCTCGTTCCCGCAAAGCTCTGGAGCTGTTTTCTACATGCAAGATAGATTCTGACCACAACTTAACATATGTAGATTTGCAGAACAATTTTACTGATGAGTGTTAGTGTGCCTTGAGGGTCTAACCGTTCACAAGTAAGGATACTAATTGACTTGCTTTTCATGATAACATACATTGATTTGCAAAGCAATTGCCTAACTAGTTATGAGCCATACCATCATCCTGATGATGAATTACTTCAAGATTCTTATCAAGCATTGAATGGTTTTAAAAAGCACCTACTTTGTTGAGTAAGATCAGATGTACACGGACTCCGATTTGGACACATTCATAATAATGGAATTAACCTTTTCAGCACAGAAGGCGTTCCAGCTTGATTGAATTTCATGCCATCCTTGAAACAAACAAGATAGTATTCTTTAAAGTGATTTACCTTCTTTCTTAATGTAACTGTGTCTGATGGGAGGGAGTGTGCAGTAGAATCAGAGCAATTTGCATGACTGGTCTACAGGATTAACCCTAGGTGCTGTGTGCCTGAGCCCCGTCCTGAAGCACCAATATAAACACCAATTATACTGGTGAGGAGGAATTCAAGTTATATTGAACTAAACATTAAATCATCCAACAAGGGCATGTGGAAGTTCAATACTTCTTTAACAGCGTGAAACCGCGACCATGCCTGCAGTCACTCCTTATATCCGTGTACCAGTAAGAAACTCCTAGATCTCAGTCTACTCTTCATCATCCTCCATTAACCCCTTTCCTTCTGACCACTCCTCATCACTATCTCTCTTCCTGCCCCAGAATTACTCATCCCACCTTCACTGCCTAATGCAGATATCGCTCTGGCTCCAACCTTCAACACTATGTGCAGTGACAGAAGTACTCACAGCCTTCCCAACCTTCTCTGACTCACACACCACTGTTTGCCTCCTTCACTGACGTCCTTGGTTCTACCACTAACCATTACTCTCAAACCATGGTCACCTCAAAACCTAAAGGCAATGCGATGTCCATAAGTGGAGAAAGCTAAAATCTACTCATGTGTTTTCTGTATGCAAATTCAGTCTTCACACTTTCACCATGATCCTTTACTAAGGGCCTGATTTAGATCTCGGCGGAGGGGTTACTCCATCGCAACGGTGACAGATACTCCACCCGGCCAAATCTAAATACCATTATTTTCTATGGTATTTAGATTTTGAAGGACGGGATATCTGTCACTGTTGCGACGGAGTAACCCCTCCGCCGAGATCTAAATCAGGCCCTAAGTCGAGTCCAGATGTTGACAGACACTAACTTCCTCCATCCCCACTCTGTACCATGAGCCAAGACACTACACTCCCAGACAATCACACTACCCCCAGTCTTAGCCAATGACTTTCTCACCAACTTCTACACACAAACCCAGCACAAATCTTTGCTCCCAACCTTATCTCAAACAATTTTCAGTCGTATTGCTCTCAACCTCCCCTCCCTGCTTATTCTTGCCCTCACTGTTCAAGTGCACATCACCCAGTCTTCCACCCTCCCAGCCCCCGTGCACTTAGATTAGATAAGATAGATAACATTTCTATTACGAAGCTGGGTCATCGAATTCTATCCGCAAATACAGATAATTCAGCCTAAATCATGCACTTTTTGATATTTGCCCTGATTATAATTGTTGACTGTATTCAAGTCTACAAGCTGAGAGATGATTTTTCAATTAGTGTCATTCTTAAAAGAAAGTTTTTCAGGTTAAGTGCAACAAAGGCTTGTGAGGTGATTCTATTTGCACCTTTGAGTAGATCAATTGTTGCATAAAGCATTTTAACAGCTTATTGAAATAATTGCTCATTTAAGTGTTAAAGAAATGTTACTTGCTACAATTGTGTCTTTAAAAATCAATACAGAAACATTCCTCTTCAAAAGTATCAAATAAGCAGCTATGAAGTTTCTTAGTAAATCATCCCACAAGATGGAAAACTTCGAGGCATCCTACAGAACTTGTTTAGTATTTGAGAACGTTATGAAGTAGTATCCATAAACATTTTGATTTTTCATTTTCTAAGACCTTGGTGTTTAAAATTGTTATTTGACATGTACTACTTCATTTATTTGAATATCTGTGAACTAAAGGTCCATGCCCTGCCCTGTCACAGGATTAGGTTTCGCACAGTCACAGAAATCGTGTCATCTAAAGGAAAAGGTTTCTCTTACTGTAGTATTTACGGGTCCCAACAGTTTTTATACATTTTACCCTTAAACAGAGCCAAGAACAATCTGGTTCTTGCCTGCATTTATTTTTCACTTTTATAAAATAGTAAAATGTAAAAATTAGATCATTTTGAATGTCTCCGTGTTTTTATTTTTGACCCTTAGTGTTTTATGTGTGTTTATTGTTTCAGTGTGTAAGGCTACGGAGCACATTGAAACTCGACAGACTTTACTGTATGAGGGTACATTTATCAGTTAAATAAATGAGGACATTTACTGGTTCTTGCTTCCATTTTTCTCTAATCAAAGAATAACTATGAATAAAAACAAATATATATATGGATCAAAACTGACAGAAATATACAACATAAATGCCATAAATCAAGGAGCCTTAATGTCAATGTATTTAAACCCAGAACCTAGTTGGAGCCTTCAGATTGTGCACTTTTTACTAGTGATTGCCGTGAACGTTGTTCTCCTTTACAGATGAATACTTCTTCAGACCAGTGCTGCTCAAAAGTTTGATTCACAATATTGCTGTTCTGCCTATAGTCCTGGTCCCTTGATATACCTCCGTAAAAAAATTGTTGTCCAGAGATTTTCATTTTCTGATTTGTGTTTTTGTATCATTAGAGAAGTAATTTAGTTTGGGCAGACATTGGTAATCCAGGCCGACTTTTTCTGTACGACATTTTTAAAAATGCCAGATGTGTTGCAGTGATTATGTAATATTTTGGGAACCACGAGACCTATATACTTAATTTTGGTGTCAAAACATAGGTTTTGGGGTCAAGTAGTGTTACAGACACAGAAAATAACTCCTCAGAGCTTCCCTTCCACCATTTTCCAAAATGGCACTCTGTAGGGATCTGTTTTAGCCATCATATTGGTAATGTATTTTAATATTGTTTTTGTTTCAGGTTTTCCATTGATTCAAATTCGTAAACATGAGCAAAGCAGGTGGTTGAAGAGTATGTTTACCTCTTGACAGAGTATTGCTAACAACAAAATCTGAGGACTCCTTCAACAAAGAGAAATGTGTCATATGGTAAACTAATCTAAAAGAACAGAGCTAGCATCAACTGCAGCTGGACAGAAGAGAGTTTAAGTTGCTGCAGAAATATGGCACAACAAAGTTTACAAAAGATTGAAACTTATGGGTGAAGAGGATCAAACATTTATCATTGTAACACCAAGTACTACAAGCCACATACAATGGCAAAAGCCTGGACAAATCATCAAAAAATAGCAGAAACCAGTGAATCACAACAAGAATCTGAGTCTTCTGGGAAAGAGATCACCTCCAACAACTCCAAAGCAGAGGATCTTCAATGTGTTATCTGATGTTTAGCCAGGAGAAGGGCCAAAGGGATTGATGAAAGAACAAACTACAAAGTATGTGAGTCTCAAAGGGCAAACATGTTTTTACCTGCAGCTAGTTTCTTCCAAGATGGACTTTTCAGCTGAGTAGCTGATCTAAATGGTGAGGTTAATCTATTTGCAGCAGATTTGTATACCTGCCCGAACTGCATGCATACATTTGAAAATATGAATGTACAATGAGCTCCCAGCAGCAACGTAACTGCCAGCCTTCAGTTAAGTTTGCACTCTTTGAAGAAGCAAATGAAAGCCACTCTTGAGTGCTGGCTACGGGTTCACACTCAGTGAGATCAGAGAAATAATGGTCAACAGTGATGAAACTGTATTGATCCATATTATAGAAATTAAGATTTTTCTGGTGAGAATGTACGACATCATTTGTTTTTGTCAGTCTAGCAAAAAGAATGAGGCACTTATGGTGTTTTTAGCTGATTTGAGTCCTGAAGTTCTTGCTGCCAAAATAAGATCACAGGATGCAATAAAATCAATAGGAACCATTTTAAGAAATGTCCTAAAAGATTTAGATTTTGGACAAATTTTGTGATACCCCAGAGCTCCGCAAATCATGGGAGTCAACAAGAATGCATGATGTTGTTTTAACATTTTTACATGATTGTTTAATATCAGCAAATTAAAACTGTTACAAACTAAAGTTCTTGAGTTCGGAACAGAAGCTGACAACATTGATGATGGTTTTGAAGATATGAGCGAAGAAGTGGAAGACAATCCCATGAACCCACAGTCATGTGCTGTGCAAATGTACTGTCTTTTCCAAATCACGTTTTATGAATTACGTCACAACAAAAAGAAAACTCCACTACACATGATGACTGCCACGCAGTCTTTGACAAGTGCAAAAGTAGAGAGCTAATCACTTCAATAAATAGAATAGGTATATCGACAAGTTATAATGACATAGTACAGAGCAGGAACTTTTTAGCAACTCATGCTGTAAACTTTTGTGAATCTGACAGCACACCACTTACAAGTCACTTTACCGGGAAATGATTTACAATTGCTGCTCTTGATAATTTTGTTTTTGAAGACAGCTCTTTTTTGTCTGGAACATCCATCACACATGATACTGCCATGATGCTTTTTCAAGACTGTAACAATGAAGCAGCTGCTGGAAAACAAATTAAACAGAAAGTTATCTCAGTGGATGTGGGATAGACGATGCACTTTTTGAGGCTGAAATCTTTGGAAGCAAAACTGTCCAGTCAGTATTGAGTGGAAGTCATTATGTTCATTCATTACAAGGTATGCTCACCATATCTAAGGCTATAGAAACATTGCATTGGAATGCTTTCTAGAACAAGCATGACAAATTAGGTTTTGCATATCTTATCTCAGAATTGACAAAGGACAGGGTGCACTTTATTCAAAAGACATAATGCAAAGCCAGGCAATGTTCAATACACTCAGTTCAAAATCAGAAAACCTGAAAATCAAGTTTGTACAGTTTGTCAAAGAATGTGAAGAAAAATTGGAACTTTGCAAGTACTGGGGAACTATTTTACACATGATAGGTCTAGTGAAAAACCTGGTTCATGCTGATCGGGAAGGTTATTGTAAGCTGCACTTGAAGACTGTGGAGTCATTGATTACTGTGTTTTGAAAATTCGATTGCATAAACTACCTGAGATATGTGTCCTGGTATTTGGAAAGAGTGAAGAGCTAGAGGTGGAAAAACCATACCTCTACAGAAAATTCATCCAAGATATTTTATGGTGAATGCCAGAGAGGGAAGGTTCAATGCTGCTGCTCCAGATATGAAACTGGAAGAGATGATACAGAGATCACAGAAAAGCTCCAAGAGAATTGTTGGTCAGACACATGAAAACTGAATGTGTTGCTCAATGACAGCTAGTTTATCATATAGTCCTTTCTATTTGCAATGCTTTCAGAGAGATGACAAATTCAAAATGAATGGACCATTGTGAAACTGTTCCTCGCCACAAACGTGTGTGAAAGAGTGGGGAACATTTTATTAAACATGTTGACAGACTTCTTCATTTCATGAGAGAGCAAGTAAGCCTCTTTGAAATGACTGAGCCTGTGCGACTACATAACTTCTTGAGCAAACAATATGTGGATAACGATATAAAGACAAGTCTAATAGATGTCCTGGAACATGGATGAAACCTTTACATAGAAGTGAACTAGGAGAGATTTGTATTGAAAGAAAAAAAGCTGTTTGACATAATCACTAAAGCTAAACTTCCACACTTTAATTGCCATAGTAAGAGTTTTGTCCAACCAGCCACTTCAAAACAGGTTACAAAAAACAACTGAGCTGGATGTAGCAAAAGAAAGGGGTGAATTTATCAAGAACATTCTGTACTGCATGATCTTCTTCCAAGAGCGCATTATTTGGAGGAGATGCAGCAACCAAACCAGTGAAGCACAAACTCATACAAGAGCTCGAAAGAAAACTTTTACCTGAAGATTTTCAATTAGAAAAGATGTCCTCATTGAAAACTGCTATTGTTGTGGGTTATATGTCACAGTTGTGAATGGTCAAGATTTCATTCATGCAAAACTTCTAAGAGGTCGTTCAGACTGTTCTATAGATATCAATGTCAGTGTACACCTTGCAGGAACTGCACATTGTCTTTAACATTTATTATGAACTATCTGGCAAAGAATGTGAAAGAATCAGACAAATGTCTACAAGTGGAACAATTGACCTTGCTTGCATCAAAAATTTGACATCTATGCCTGTTTAACTTGATAAATTATGGTCATCAGCATCAAACAAGATGAACTTGGAGATGTTATCCTGCCAAAACTTTGCTGATGCTTCAGTGAACACTGAATTTCCAATTATTGCAAGTGGAATGATTGTCAATGAGGAGTTGGTGCCTGCAGAGATATATTCAAAAGATACTGGCCATATTGTTCAAGAACTTAACAGCAAATTGGAGGATGCTGACCTTCATGTTGTGCCACGTTTTGAGTGGGCTGTTTGAAATAGTTCCAATTGAGTCATTCTACTGTATATAGTATTATTGTGCTACTTCGATTCGTTGCAATCTTATTGAACAGGCGACAAAAGACACTTAGGGCCAGATGTAGGTAAGTAAAATT
The DNA here is from genome assembly GCF_031143425.1 of Pleurodeles waltl. Classification (NCBI taxonomy): domain Eukaryota; kingdom Metazoa; phylum Chordata; class Amphibia; order Caudata; family Salamandridae; genus Pleurodeles; species Pleurodeles waltl. The sequence continues at coordinate 282,070,560 of NC_090442.1, forward strand.
TTGCGACTTGCAAATTGCGAGTCTGACCGACTCGCAATTTGCAACTCGCAAAACCATATGCAGAAATGTGTCTCAGACACCTTCTGCGACTCGCTATGGGGTCGCAAAGACCCACCTCATTAATATTAATGAGGTGGGTCGCAGTTTGCGACCCCATAGCGAGTCCATGCACTCACAGGGATGGTGGCCTGCTGGAGACAGCAGACCTCCATGTCTGTAACTGCTTTTTTAATAAAGCAGTTTTTTTTTCTTTTTGCAGCCCGTTTTCCTTAAAGGAAAACGAGTTGCAAAAAGAAAAACTTCCGAAACCATTTGGTTTCGTTTTTTTCAGAGTAGGCAGTGGTCCATAGGACCACTGCCTTCTCTGGAAAAAAAGTTTTTTCGGCATTCACAAAGGGGAAGGGGTCCCATGGGGACCCGTTCCCTTTTGCGAATGAGTTACCACCCACTTCAAGTGGGTGGTAACTGCGAGTTGGTTTGCGACCGCATTCGCGGTCACAAAGCAACTCAGCATGGCGATGCGGTCGCAAATAGGAAGGGAACACCCCTTCCTATTTGCGAGTCGCATCGTCAAATTGCGAGTCGGTACCGACTCGCAATTTGAGGTTGTGCATCGCGTTCGGCCTTTTGCATGCTGCAAACTGCGTTTTTTGCAGTTTGCGACATGCAAAAGGCTTCCTACATCTGGCCCTTAATCCTGCTTCATATGCTGTACAAGAAAAGTGACCCAGAGATGCCCATTGTTCTTACAGGTGATGACGCTATGAGCAAAATTGGAACAAAGCTTAGAGCTTTAACTCTTTAACTGCTGAACCTGTGAAGTTTCTAAAAGGATTTGCTGAGACAGAAGAAGAATGTGACTTTAAAGACGTAGTAAAATACCTTGTGCGTGTGTGGAAAATGAGTTCTGCCTGGCACATTTGACGATCTTCGATACAGTGAGTTCAAAAGATCAGCCCTGCTAAGTGACCTTTCACCGATGTCATATTCTTTGTGTGGACACATTAAGAGAGCGTTCTACTTAATCAGAAGATGTGAACATGTTTTGAATCATGCATAAGTAGAGAAAGATCCATGTGAATTTGGTTGCAAAGATATTGATGGGGTGCTTAAGCCTATGAAATTTCTAAAGCTTCTACCCACAGAATGTACATGTACATATACTTGCAAAACCTGTGCTACAAGAAGATGTCCGCCGATATGCTCTTCTCAAATGTTCAACATTCTGCAAATGTACCACAAGTGATTGCTGAAACAAATAAATAAAGTGAACTATGAAAATGTGTCTGAAACAGGAGTAATAAACATAATTGTTTTCACATTCAGATCATAAACACTGTTTGGAGGCGACATAAAAGGATTAAAAAACAATATTATTTGTTTCATTTCTATATATGGCTCTTCTTCCTCTATTATATCCGCCATTTTGTAAAAATTGGAAAGGTTGCTCTGAGGTGTTATTTTCTGTCTCTATAAGACTACTTGACTTTCCAAAACCTATGTTTTGACACCAAAATGAAGTATATAGATCTCATGGTCCTGAAATATTACGTCATCACTGCAGCACATCTGTCATTGTTAAAAATGTTGTCCAGAAAAATTCCCCCCAGTATCAGCAATGTCTACCCAAGCTAAATTACTTCTCGAATGGTCCAATCACACAAACCAAATGAAAATCTCTGGACAATTTTTTTTATGGAGGTACATTAGGGGGCCGGGATTGCTATTCCCGTCTTGTGCAGTGATATTTGTTGCGAAAAAAGTGTTGTAAACTCTGTACTGAAATTTCTCTGCACTTGTTTTAGCTCATAACGAGCAATCATTATGTTTATTTTGCAAAGCAGATCTTGTATGCAACAGGTCTTTGTATCCGTGTTTATCACAGAACACATAATTTAGGATTGTGTACACTGTACCTATATTTTCTTCATGTTTTTATTACAAAGTTGTACAATTCATGCATACAAGTATGGGTACCTTGAGGGTTGTGAAGTGACACCCAGGGAAACAGGGAAACAAGACAACATTTTATTTGACTGTTTTTTTGTTCATGGTTAAGTGTAAAAATACATTTGAGAATGTATGAGCTTAAGGGACACCATTCTGCCCCCTGATTAAAGGTGCAACACAACTGAATTTTGAAGAGAGACACAGGCAAGACTAATAGCTTGACTATTAATTGCACATTAGATGTCTTGAAATGTTTTACATCTTTGAATGTGTTTGTGTAGAATTATTCTGATAGTTCCTATCCAAATAGCACAGAAAGCAAACTGAAATGTGTGTGGCATTTATTAATAGGATCTAATTTCTACTCAATCTTAGTGGAAAGGGAGAAAATTACATTAGAAATATGATGCTTGAGTATGGGTTTCTACTTGAAAAAACACAGAATTCCTCATTTTCTATGTGACTTATGCTCAGAAATTGTGCAACAGAGAGAACACCACAAATATCTGCTCGTGCAAAGATGGTGCAGAGTAAAAGACTGTGGAACAATAAAAACAAACAAATACACTTTCTATAATGATATGTATGTAGGGATAGTGAGTGTTAGACATGGCAGCTTTTTGGCATGTCTCCCCTGTCTTTTTGCCTTTTGACCTCCTGTTTTTATGGTATACTGGACTCTGTTTTTGCTGGTTTATTGTCTCTGCGCACTTAACCACTGCTGATCAGTGCTGAAGTGCAAGTGCTCCCTATGTAAATTGTATTGGTGATTGGCTTATCAATGATTGGCATATTTGATTTACTGGTAAGTCCCTAGTAAAGTGCACTGGAGGTTCCTATGGCTTGTAAATTAAATACTACTAATGGGCCTGCACCACTGATTGTGCCATCGACACTAGTAGTCCTGTAAACATGGCTCAGACTTGCCACTGCAGTGTCTGTGTGTTTTAAACTGCAAATTCGACCTGGCAAGTGCACCCACTTTCCAGGCCCAAACTTTCCCTTTTTATACATGTAAGGCACCCCTAAGGTAGGGTGCAGTGTATTTAAAAGGTAGGGCATGTACTGGTGAGCTTTACATGTCCTAACAGTAAAATACTGCCAATTTTGATTTTCACTGTTGCAAGGCCTATCTCTCTCATAGGGTAACATGGGGGCTGCCTTTAAATAACTGTAAAGTGCAGATACCCTTTGAGGGCTGATAGAAATATGGAGTTTGGGGTCTCCGAACTCACAATTTAAAAAATACATCTTTAAGTGAAGTTGTTTTTTAGATTGTTAATTGGCAATACCACTTTAAGAAAGTAGGCATTTTCTTGCTTAAACCATTTTGTGACTGCTTGTTTGTGAATTCCCTGTCTGGGTCAGTTTGACAGTTGGGCTGTTTACACCTGTCCTCTAGACAGTGAGAAAAAGGGAGCTGGGGTGTAGCCTGCATATCCTGATGAGGCATCTGAGCTAGAGTGGAGGGAGGAGTGGTCACTCACACCTGAAAGGACTGTACCTGTCCTCACACAATGCAGTCTCCAACCAGGTGTGTGGCCTGGCCTGGACAAGGAAGGATCTAACAAACACTTGAGACTTTGCTTTGAAGTTTGCCAACTTCAAAGGCAGAAAGGCATATAAGTATTGGACCTAAACCCCCAGACTTTTAGAATCTTTTGGGAACCAAGAGGAACCTCTGCCAAGGAGAAGAGCTGAAGAGCTAGAGGAGGAGTACTGCCTCTTTGCAATGTTGCTTCACTGGGTTTGCCTGCAGTTGCAGTTTCTGCCTTAAAAGAGAGCAAAGGGCAAACTTTGCTTTGTATCCTGCTTGAGAAAGTTCTTCAAGGGCTTGGAGTAGAGCTTGCCTCTTGTTGGAAGTCTCAGGGATATCAAAGACTTCAGTTTCATCTGCCTACAGCACTGGGTATTTTGTACTGTTCAAGAAGAAAAACCACTACGAACCCGTCAATGACACAGCTGGCCTGCACCTTGACCTGCCGACACCAATGACGCAGCTGGCCTGCACGGTGACCTGCTGACACCACACGGAGTTGCACTGCCTCGCTTCACACTGCAACCCTGGTCTCACAGATGCTGCCATCTGATGCCACCACCAAGCCGCTGCTTGCACCGGGACCTGTGGGCCCTGCACTCTGGCATCGCCTTGCTCACACCGCAGCCTGGGCATCCCCACGCCGCTGCTCCTGCTGACACCAGCGCTGCTGCCTGCACCGTGGCCTGTGGACACCGCTTGTGGGGAACAAGAAGCACTGTCCCGTACCGCACCGCAGGCCTGGTCCACCGATGCCAGCTCCATCGACTCCAGTGTCGTCAACAGACGTCCCTGTCTGCACCGTGACCGCCAACATGGGCCTACTAACAACATCACCTCAGCAACGACGCCGCCGCTGCCTACACCATGACCTGGTGGCACCAAACGTCACAGCGCCCCGCTTCACACCGCAGCCCTGGTCTCACCAATGCCGTCACCGAGCCGCTGCCTGCACCGTGACCTATGGGCACCGCATGTGGCATCGTCCCGCTTTGCACCGCAGTCCTGACGCCATCCACGCCAGCGCTCCTGACTTCATCAGCCCGAAGTTCGATCCGCAATGCGTGTGACTTCAAGGGCCCGATGACCACTGCACGACTCCGAAACCGGCACCGTGATGCCAGCGACGCCACTCTCCGGATCTCTTTGCGAGGATCACGACACCCTGCAATTCCAAAGGTACTGTTTGTGGGTCTTCCCAACACCGTAGCTGGCTCAGGCACCGTGGCCTGCCTGAACTGTTGGTTTTGTTGATCACCACGCCGTGATAGCCCCAGGTTAAGCTATTGACTTCAAGGAACTGTATTTTTGATTAAAGTTTGCAGAATTCATATTTTTATTACTGTACGTTGGATTTTTATCGAATTTGATCTTGTTTTATATAGATAAATATTGCCTATTTTTTTCTAAAACTGGTGTGATGTCCTTTTGTAGTGTTTTCACTGTGTTACTGTGTGTTATGTGCAAATGCTTTACACATTGCTCCTGAGATAAGCCGTGCCAAGCTACCAAGGGGGTGAACAGGGGCTATCTGAGCGGGTACCTCCCTTATCCTGACTAGAGTGAGGGTCCCTACTTGGACAGGATGCAACCCGACTGCCAACGAGAGACTCCATTTCTAACAGTGAGACCCTCTGATTGCATCAAAACTCTAGTTCAGTTAATCAAATCAATGAAGCATCACAGTTTTTTTTCTTGTTTGGCTCTTTGTATTGTGCTCATTGCAACCTTTGTTTACATGTTCTTTGTTATTTGCAAGAGATTAGTGGATAAAGTATGCAATACTGTCACGTGAATGAATTTCGTTTCAGGAAATTTTGGCACAGTGCATGTTAAACTAATGTGATTTGATAGGCTAGCAGTTTTTAAATTTGTTTTATTTGGGGTGTTTGTTCTTATTGTACAGGTAAGAATAAATAAAACACATTAAAAGGACGACACGCACTGGCAAAGCCAAAAGATCTTGCTCTACTAAGCAACATATGACAAAAACATTTGTACATGCCTGTGTTTCCATGTATTAGCACTTAAAACATTCAGATTTCTGATTTTTAATTTCATTCAGTCACTTTGCTTAAGAGTGTAAGAAAATTAAAAATATATACAATACAAACATATTTTGAAACATTTGTATTGTGATAATGAATGTAAATGTAATGAGAAGAGAAAATAAAGAGATATGCATGTGTATACATTATCTCACACACACACACACACACACACATATTATGCAGTGGCGGTCACCACTGTATAGTTAGGTGAGAGGAAAAGCACTTTCTGTTTTGGTATGGCGCCTTTTGATGAATCTTCACGAAACGTTCCCAAAAAAGGGTCAGCCACCCCAGTTCCTTTATATTATTGCCAGGCCTAATTATAACGTCACTTTAACCTTTGTTTTTTTCAGTGATCATATATATAAAAGGGCATACCCTTGGCCACAGGAAGAATGAGGTATGCCCAGACGTGGCTCCTTGCTCAATGTGCCTCTAGAGCCAAGCTACACCTGATTGAAGAGGCTCAATCAGGCTGCTTGTGTTCCGGACCTGGCTAGACAGTTCACAATGGTCTGTTGCTATTGGAGCAGGACCAACACTGATTTGCATATGGTCTACTTTGAGGTGGATCAGTGGTCAAAAGAACGATTGATTGGAAGATGTATTGCATGTGAAAAAAACAGATGGGCAAGTGCCAGTTCTACATAAAAAGCATTAGTATACATGCAAAACTTTAAAGGCTACGTAAGAGAAAGTGATATTCACGTTACGGACAAAAGCCTCATTCTGATCTGGCCACAAAGTGTTGACAGTTGGATTCCTTCATCATTCAAAGTGAAAAAACTGAGAACTCACCAGCATAGCACATCATTAAAAAACACTACAAGCATCATATAGCAGAGTGGGTTAAAAGTACCAAATGTGTCAACAGTACCTCAGTGTTCAGAAAAAAAAGATTTTCTAAATTCACACTGTCTGTCTGTTTGGCAAATAAAGGGACATTGGCATGGACATTTAAAATGGGCTAAAGGTTTTTAGCAGTTCTAAATGTTGGTTGTACCCTGTGCATTTTTGTGGAAACTAGGGGCCATATGTAGGAACACATTTTCCCATAGACACAGAATGGGTATAACCCTTTGATACATCTGGCCCTATGTCTTTTTTATTTTGAAGTTTACACTTTTCAGCGATAGGGTACTTGCTGAAGCTGAACACGGATAACATGCCTTTAATGATCAGAACTATTACACTGGCCATTTTAAATTTACTGAATGCCTTCTCAGTGAATGGGAAGGTATGCAGGATCATTACGTCATATGCGATGTGCAGATGTCCTGGTGGGCTATTTTGAGTTCAGTGTTGTTTTTATAAGCATTTACACTGTTGCCGTTTTCTTTCTACAATGTGTGTTATTTGGCTTCAACAAAAACTTGAGTGACATTTCATCATCATGATTACAGCATCTAGCAAAGAAAAACATCTGTGTAGCTCCCAGTGGGAGGAGCAGTTGAGGTATTACAATAAACCCAACATAAACACAAAAAAGAAAATACAAATACTTGATTTTAAGAATCATTAAAAGTATTAAACTCTAAGGGGCTGTTTTAGGTGCCCCTAGCACCTCCTTGCGCCACATTAGTGTCATTTTGTTTAATTCTAATGTGGCCGAAATAGGCCAAAATCGCTGTGCCAAATTTACAAAGGGGAACAATGCTTGCATTGCGCAACTTTGTAACCCTTTTCGTTATATTATGCCTGCCCCAGACACAAGGTATGCAAAGGGGGCGTTCCCTCTTTAGGGCGGACCAAAAAAATGGCGCCAAGAAATCTAAAAGATTTCTATGTGTCATTTATTTTGGCACTTTTAACGCCTGCTCAGAGCAGGCATTAAAAGGAGGCATGCCATTGTTTTCAATGGGCCTCAATGCACTTTGCAGGATTAGCGTCAAAATATTTGGTGCTAATCCTACAAAGCTCTGAACTAGCATCAAACATTTTGACGCTAGTTCCCTTAACTACCGCCATAGTGCACTGTATCTTAGGGGGGTGCTAAAGGACGCAAGAAAAGTGAAGATGCACTGGGAGCAGCACCACTTTTCTTCAATCAAGGCGGGTATTATTTTTTTAATTCAATAATTTGTCTTGTTCATTCAGCATTCTTTTGCACACAATTTTTAATAGGTGAGATACCTCCATAAAGTAGCAACATACTATATCAGATATTGCAAAACTACAGTATGCAAAAATTGAAGCTGAAGGATGAGCGTGGCTCTGTTCCTGTCCACTGAAAGGAGCATAGAGCTGTATACGTAGTCCTGTTTCATGGCACAAAGGTTTTGGTGACATGCATCTCTGGAGTAATCCAGACACTGCAATGTCCCGTTGGAGTGCTTAACAGTGTTACTTGGGGTGAGTGTGCATTGTCGGATGACTCAGCAAGGACAATGAAACATGTCCAAACTCCAGCAAGATTCTAAATATTATTTGGAAGTCATATAGACCCTGAGTCTGGTATGAGGGAGAGTCTGATGTCATGGTTACGCAATAAAGAGCATAGCAAATACACAGGGCCGTCAACTAGTAACTTAAACAAACGCTAGTAACTAAAAGACTGTTTAATGATACGTTGCCCTATTGTGAAGTGAGCAATACACTCTGGACCATTCTTATTACTTTAAAGTGGATAGTGGTTGGGTTATTTTTGTGTTGTATGTTTATGTTATATGCTTTTGTTCTAGATTCATTCTCTCATGAGGCTCAGATATGTTGGTATCTTGTCACCAGAATGCTTGGAGTTGAGCTTTACCATGCAGCTCAACTGGCATCGTTGATTTCTCACTACTGATTACCCTTTTATGATGCAATTGTTTACCTAATATGTATATCTCTGGATTACCCATAGTGGTTGTTAGTCTGATTATCTTCATGTCTAAACATACGTTGTAATGAAAAATAAGCAATATATGATGCTGCACTGGCGATCATCAAATGTTGTCTGTTATGTCATGTCAGAGGTGGGTCTGACTCCTTAAATCTCTCAGGCCGTTTTAATTTTGGGTCATCTGGCTTTTGGATCTCTGCCAGAATGAGTCTCACTCATAGTTAACAGCTGGTAATATCATATGGAGTGATGATCGTTAGTGCCCATTTTTTCTAGTCTTTTCGCTGCAGGGTTTTCCTCCCCTCCCAGTGCTGAGCCCTATTTTGGATATTTGAGGAGGCTCATACTTAGGCCCCCATAATATTTTGTCCACATAAAGTATCCATGCTAAATGTGCGTCCTTTTTTTCCAACATCCTGGGGATTCTAAAGGTACCCAGGGTTTGTGAATTCCCTTGGAGGAGACCGAGAAATTAGTCAACATACGGGTAAATGTTGGTTTCTTGGAGAAAAAAGGGAAAAAAATGCTGTAGAAGAAAGTGTCTGTTTTTCCCCCCGCAAATAGCATTAACAAAGGGTTTGCAGGGCAAAAGTCACCATCATCTCAGATTTTAGGAACAGACAGACTTGAAACCGAAAACCAAATTTTTCAACACAGTTTTGGCATTTTATTGGGAAAATGTTCCTATTTATTGTGCTTTCAGCCTCCTTCCAGTTAGTGGTAGAAATGGGTATTAACCCAAAGGTGGATCCCGGAAAGCTATACACTTCTGAAAGGTATATCAAATTCTGAGTTTAGCAAGGGGTCACTTGTGCAGATCATTCATGGTTTTTCTATAGAAAGGAGCAGTTGAAATAAAAAAATATTGAAAATGAATTGAAAAAAACAGAGATTTTTCACCTACGTTTTCATTTGTACCTTCTAACTATGGCAGATTTTCAAAATCAATATACTGTTATGTCTTCTGGACCCTTCTGGTTGCAAGTATATATAGCGCTTGCAGATTCACCTAGAACACCAGGTACCAAGAGCCAATAACTGAGCTGGCCCTTGCAGTGGTTATTCATTGTGTCCGGGTATACGGTAATTAATTTGGTAAACAATAAGCAGTGAAAAATAGGTATCAAAGAAACCTTTGTATTTCCAAAATGGACATAAGATATGGAGTTTAGAAGCAGTGGTTATTTGCACATCTCTGAATTTGTGGATACCCATAATATAATAGCTTATGAATTAGAGGGCATTTCTCAAAATTACTTCTTTCTTACACAAATGCGAAGAAAGACAATTGTTAATAACACCTGTTCTACTATTCTGTGTTCCCCTAAGTTACCGGATAAAAATGGTACCTCACTTGTGTGGGTAGGCCTAGTGCCCACGACAGGAAACAGCTCACAATGCAACGTGGACAAAGCATATTTTTCCACTAAAAACCAACTCTTTTTTTGCGCTGTTCCTAGCGATGGATTTTGAGCTATAGCTTAGCCAGCTCCTAGGGAAAACTAGCAAACCTGTACATTTTTTACAACTAGGTAGCTAGGGAAATTCAGTATGGGGTGACTTGTGTGACTGTCACCAGGTTCTGTTACCCAGAATGCCTTGCAAACCTCACAATCTATCTAAAAAACACATTTTCCTCAAATTTCTGTGATGGAAAGTTCTGAAAACTGTTGGGATCCACAAACTTCCTTCCACCTGGCATTTCCCCAAGTCTTCTGATAAAAAATGGTACCTCACTTGTGTGGGTAGACCTAGTGCCCGTGACAGGAAACATCCAAAATACAACTTATATGCACTGCATTTTTCCTCCGAAAACTGACCCTCTTTTTCAGATGCGGGTAGCTCTAGATTTTGGACCCCTGCTCAGCCGGCATCTAGGAAAACCTAGCCAACCTGTACATTTTTTTAAACTAGACATGAAGGGGTATCTAGAGTGGGCTGACTTGCATGTCTCGCCCCATGTTTTGTTTTACCCAGAATCCCTTGCAAACCTCAAACTGTGAGAAATCCTCACATTTCTGTGATGGAAAGTTCTGGAAACTGTGGGGAGTCACAAACTTCGGTTTACCCTAAATTCCCCAAAGTCTCCCAATAAAAATAGTATCTCACTTGTGTTGGTATACCTAATACCCGTGACAGGAAACAGCCCAGCACACAACATGTATGTAGCACATTTTCCCACCACAAACTGACCCTCTTTTTTAGATGTGCACAGGGGAACTTCCTCTTATGGAGTGTAGGAGTGTCGCCCCCCTCTTAATGTGAGCAGCCACAAGCTTTGTTATTAATTTTTTTTAAATCTATTTTATTTATCTATTGTAATTTCCTAAGTCACAACGTCTTCATGTATTGACAGGATGGTGCCTATTCTTTTGATTGGCAGACTGCAGGCAAAGGCTAACGTCAAGTGCGCATGACGGGTTGGACAGATCTCTTACTCCGACCAGCCCGTCCTGCGCAATTCAGGCCTGTTGAACCCATGCTTTTTTAAGGAGCCAGGGGAAAACAGCAGATCCCCTTGTCTTCTTTTGAGCACTGGGTTCACCTGCTCCAATCAATCTTTGCATGGGTCTTATGCTGTTTACTACAATTAACAGCATGGTAGGAACGCAAGGATGGGTTCTGATTGCGAAGCTCCGGACCTATGCCCAAAGATAGTGCAGAGGAGGGAGTATGACAGAACATGGCCAATCACTGTGAACCTTTATTTTGAAGCCAATGCAGTGATTGGTCATATTTCTGTTCTTTATCAGTGATGAAATGCTCTTTCCCTCCTATGCAACACACATATTGATAGTGAGCAGTAAACTCCTATTCTGAAGCACTGTGTCTCCTCCCGAGGATGTGCCTTGGGGCTTCAGAATATGAACCACTGTAAAGTCAAGTGGCAACAGACATTCGTGTGAGATTGGAGGGCACGCAAAGACAAGATTGTATTCCCTCAAATTCAGTGAATGAGTTCTTTGACGAAGTTATATATAGTGGCATCTTTCATGTGCTTATGTTATTTTAAAGGTTTTTAAGGCTTAAACTCTTCTCAAGAATGAAGCAGAGGTGATTGACGGTGGTGGACTGATGTCTTTCACAGGAACGCTCTCCCAGCATTACACTAATTATATTGTTGCATTGGGCAATTTCGATGCAGTGGTACCAACGTGGCTTCGCTGTGGCCCTAGCCCTTTCGCTTGCCCTCCCACATTTCAATATTATTTTCCTATTATGGCTATGCAATAGCAAGACCCCTTTAGCATCCCCTAATGTTTGGGGTGTCTTTTTCATTCTTTGTCCATCGGTTCCTCTAGTACTTCCTCGTTACATGCTTTTCCAGGTACAGTTTCTGCACTGTCCCCTTAGTCCCTTCCTCTTTTTATTTTTCAATTGTTACACATGCAAATCTAACAACTGCTGCTTAGCCACCATTGGTCATTTATGCTCATTGTATTGTCCCTTTTTTGCATTTAGTTGGCCGAGATACCTAATTTCTGTTCTATCAACCATGACTCATCCTTTTAAGTATTTTAGGGAATGATTTCCATCTTACACCTGAGAAGTAGGGGCGGAAATCAAGAATCAAAGGAGATCACCTCCACCTACACCACTACAAACCACACCTCAGTCCTCTAGGAACCACCTGGTTGTGCTTAAGTTAAGTAATGAGGCTGACTCTCACCCCTAATGTCTGCCTCAGGGTCCCAAAATGCTGCTATTGTGGTAAATCTGGTGCCAGAGAAACTATAGATCATCACATCATGTGGTAAGCTCTTGGGACATGAATTACTGCTGAAGAATGTATAATACTGGGGGCCATCCCTCAAGGAGATACTGGAGAAATCACCAGCCAATGCATCAATTGGCCTGCTCTACAAAAGAGCTTGCTTTGCTTACTGCATGAAAAACTTTTTGCTTACACAGTTTAGAAGTTGCACTCGCAGATCCAATTTACTGTGTATGCTGTGTAAGCCCTCATGATATTCCAGGCTTCATTTTGAAAGAGAAGTGGAAATTTTGCTTCTGACTACTGCGATCGAAAATGTGCTCTTTGGTAATGGATTAATGGCTCATTTTATTTTTTTGCGTACATGGTTGCCGTATGTGGCAATTATCTGAAAACTTGAACTAAATACATACATTTTGTTTGAATGTTTAGCTAAAATTCCATAAATCTATAATAATGGGCGACACTCGGCCTTGACCTTCTGGGCTCTGCCATCATATAATTTTAGATAATTTGATAAATTGAAGGTAGTGAGGGGACAGGCATATGGATGAGGTGATATATTTGTTTATGTGAGAACATTAAAGGCTGGAGTTCAATAATAGCTCTTTTTAAACAAAAAAAGAGTACGGGAAGGAGAATGTACTAAGTACAAGTGATATTGGAAACATACAAGTTAGCTGCAAGGATCATTTTGGGATGGAAGTTGATTGCCAGCAGGGCTTACATTGTTAATAAAAACATAAGAGCTTCAGTTCAGGGTTTAATGAAGAGTGCCTGCAGTGCAGCATTCAGTTCTCTGGTTAAACTGAATAGGCAGCTACCCACGTCATTATCAGATGAAATATATTTATTGATGTCATAACTACAATTTCACAGTTGCATTATTAACCTTGCTTTCTCAAATTTGCTTAAAAAAACACAATTTGCCAACTTTTTTTCCAAACTTTTGCTGGAGGTAGAACGCCCCCAAACCATTTTTATAACAGTCCGGTTTGCTCACTACACTCGCTCGCCACAGGGCACTCCTCTCAAACTATTACGCTCCACCACTTTCAAATGTCGCCAGCCGCCACTGGATGTGGGTAGCACTAGCTTTTGGACCCTAGCACAGCCAGCACATAGCCAACCTATACATTTTTTTAAACTGCACAGCTAGGGTTATCTGGGGTGGGCTGACTTGTGTGGCTCTCTCCACGTTTTTGTTCCTCAATATCTCTTGCAAACCTAAGACTGTGAGAAAAAAAAACACATTTTCCTCACATTTCTGTGATGGAAGTTTAGGAAACTGTGTGGAGCCACAAACTTCCTTTTACCTAGCATTCCCCCAAGTCTCCCAATGAAATGGTACCTCACTTGTGTGGGTAGATCCAGTGCCTGCTACAGGAAACGGTTTAATACACACCGTATATGAAGTACATTTTTCACCAAAAACTGACCTTTTTCAGCTGTGGGTAGCTCTAGATTTTGGACCGGAGTTCTGCCAGCACCTAGGGAAACCTAGCCAACCTGTACATTTGTGAAACCTAGAAACCTAGGGGAACACAGGATGGTGTAACTTGCATGGATCCCATTAGCTTGTCTTACCAACAATGCCCTGAAAACCTCATACCTTTCCTGAAATCACCCATTTTCTTTACATATTTGAGATGGAAACTTCCGGAATCTGCAGAAATCCATAACATTCTTACCACCCAGCATTACCCCACCTGTGCCAATAAAAACACTGCCCTGCCAGTGTATAAAGAACAATGGGAGTGCTTGTGTGGAGATTCCTATTGACCTCAGTTGGATCTGTTCCTGAGGCTGGCACTAGGCCCAGCCACACAAGTGGGGCAGAGTTTTTTTCTGCACAGTTGGGGCAATCCTGGGCGGTAGAAATATTGTGGCTTCCTGCAGATTTCTGAAGATTCCATCATTGAAATGTAAGGAAAATGTGTGACGTTAGGAAAACTTGGAGTTTTGCAGGGCCTTGTGGGTATGAAAATGGTGTGGCGTGCATTTGAAACACACCACCCTGGACTTCCCCAGATGTTTACTTTTCAGAAGTGACTGGGTCTGATAGGTGTTTCCAGGTAACAGCCTACCCAAGACATGGCAATAATCCCTGGTGCCTAGTAGGCTTTCTGCCCTCCTGAGGGGCATATGAGGGGATATTGGCCATAACAGCTCTCCCAAAGGGGGGTCAGAAAGACTGCGCCCATTTTTTTGAGGTGGGGGCATTGACAGAGCCATCATGGCCCACACCAACACTAATTAAAATAAAAAACTCCCTGGTGTTCTAGTGGGCTTTCTGCTGCCCAGGGTGGGCAGAAAAACAATGCCCATTTTTTCTTGGGGTGGGGGCATTGATAGGGCCATCATGGCCTTTTTTCTTGGGATGGGGCATTGATAGGGCCATCCTGGCCCTTTCCAATCATACCTCTCCCGTCTGGATTGGAGCTCGGGGCTGAGATAGCCCCACAAACTCCAGTGTAGAGAAAGTGAAATGAGCGGATTGACTCATTTCACTTTTGTTTTCAGGGAAATCACATCAGCGCTCTGCACATGCTGATGTAATTTCGCAGAAAAATAGAAACAGCATCGGGAGGTGGGGAAGCTTTCCCCCAGCTGCAGAGGCTGTTTCTTTGCTAAAGAAATCCACTCTGGTGCCCGCACCAGAGGGTTTCCAGTGCCATGTACGGCGGCGTCCGTCAGATGGACACAAGCAATGATGTGCCGGATGGCTCCCAGCCTTCCGACGCATTGAAGGGGTTAAATAATGGCTACTGCTGAATAGCTAGGGTAAGAGGCTCTACATTGGATACACATTAACCCATGTGTGGGCAGAATGAGGAAGACTACTGTCTAACTCAGACTGTTGCCTACATACAGGTAGCCTGTCCTAGATGGGACCTTGAATGAAATGGTTATTTGTTGTGCTGGAATCCAAAAAAATAAATATCCCATATCTTCTTTTATTAGTATGTGAGTTGGGAGTAATTTGCTATGTCTGTAGTGCTGAACTGTATTTACACTCAAGGTGAGTACTATGCCAATATATTTGTTTTGGACTGTTTCATCATAGAAGATTGAAGACACGTTCTTCATACTCAAAAAGTGTCATTACGATATTAATCGGACACTTTTGCCTTCCCATACGTTGGGTTTTGCAACAAGTTCTAGAGACAGCCCTTTGAGCTGTGTTGTTGAGGCAAGATAGTTTCAATGAGCATCAACCCTTTTGGGTGGCATTAGTCCTCTTGTAACAGAGGAAGAGAGTGGGGAAGACATCTGCAAAGGCTGATTAATTTGACACCGCGCTGAGAAGGTTGAGCATGCCCTTCCCACAGAAACAAACAAAGCAGATTGACCTTTAATACCATCACACAAAGGATTCCCTTTCAAGTCATGGAAAGAAAGACCCAGCTACCCAATTAGGGTTGAGTCATACAAAACTTGATTTTGCCACCTTTAAAATTTCAGGATACTTACAGGGGGTGGGCCAGTCACTGCATTGTTCCCACTCAGTTTCCACTTTAGACTTTGTGTTCTGGGACCCTGCCAGTCCCCAGGGCATGTGTAATTGACACATTTACCTTACCTATGAATCCCTAGTATATGGTACAAAGTGCACCCAGAGTCTGTAAGTTAACGTCACCAGTAGATTGCATCACATTTTGCTCCACAGCTAAAGCTACAATGCAAAACTATTCCAGGCCTATTCCAGTAACCTTTCTGTGCATATTTAAAGAGGCCTAAATCTTCCTTTGCAAAAATTAATATAATGTCACCCCTAAGTAAGCCTTAATGCCTAATAAGGCAAGGTTCATAGTTTACTGTAAACATGTCAGTGTGCCAAAGCCACAAAAGCTATTTTTACTATAGCAGGGTGAGTTGTTCTATTGAAAACCATTGGGATATAAGATTAACATTGATTAATGTATGTACACTTAGGAACCAGCCTAAAAGTTCTTTCTTACATTTTTTAAATAATTATCTAAAGTCCAATTACTTGGTAAAGTATTTGTAATACATATTTTACAAAAGTCACTTTTAAAAAGTCACATTTGACCTGCCTAAACCCTTTAGAAGCCCAATTAATGAAAGCCCAACAGTCACCCAGGAGCTCAATAGCTCCTTAAGGTGTGAACTTGCTTCAAGAGCTGAGACAGAGGCCTTGACTGTGGAGACGTGTTTTGTTCTAAAGACAGGATGACCATCTAGGCAATGCCCAGTAATTTATGGAAGTTTAAACAACCCTATCCTGTCACAGGTAGATGTAGATAACACCTTGGCCTGTTTCATTCCTTTGTGCCCCTAGCCTGTCAGGCAGAGGAGGGTGGACCATTTCCCTGTTCACACCTGGGTGGGCATTGGAGCGCTTCTCAGGGGAAGAAAGGTTCTGCCATCTTGGTTTTAGGTACTTAGGGGCACTGTGGGGTTGTTTGCTGTAGGTCACACAGGAACTGCTGCAAGGGGGAGTTAGATTACCTGTGAAAACTTTATTCCTATTGGTTAGGGAGGGATCATGAGTCACCTCCACCCACAGACTAGTGCCAGGAATAAACATGACACCCCCGGGAACCCTCTTCAAAGTACTACTGGACCTGTGGTTGACAAAAGAAGGACTGCACCTGCTGTTAAGACCTGTGAGGAGAATCCTTAGGGCTGGGCCTGCTCACAATTGCACTCAAGAGTAAGAAGTGGATTCTAAGGGCCAGTTGGCTTACCTCCTATTAAGCTACAGCTACATAAGCAACAGCTACAAAAAAGCTGCAAGAAGGCTACTTTTCCTAAGAACCCAGCTGATCAGTTCTAACTGGACCTGCCCTTAACCCTGCTGGTGGCTTTTGCTAGAACAAGTCCTGACACCCAAGTGGTATTCCTGAGGTCCTGGAATCCTTGGCTGGTGTCAGAGTGTATTCCTCCTGCCTAAACTTAGAAGCCTGGGATTTAGCAACTTTTTGCTAACTTTTTGCTTGGAGAACCATTGATGGACTGTTACCAACCTGACAGCCGATCTGCAGAGAGTGAATTGCTGATGGGTCTGACTTGGCCATAGGTCTCACTACATTCTTCTCAGCAGCAGATCTGTTTCTGTGGGTCAAAGGCCGACCGGCATCCCACAACATCGAACCCTCCTTGGCTATAGGTCCTCACCTTGCTCTGCTGAGGGAATCTGACTTCAGAAAAGAGTCTAAGTCCAAAGGTAGATAGCTTCACCTGGCCGGACAGCAAGGCACATCCAATCGATGTTGATGGCTTCATTGGCGCAAACTCCAGCCTTTTTCTGCTGAGAGCTTTTCCCACCTTTGTTGCCGGGTCCACCAAGACCTCATCCTTCTTTGACCCATTGTCGACTAGCCTGTGTTTAGATAAAGCCTGCTGCTTTATCCCTCTGAATACTCTATCTTCTTGAAAAGTGTGAAGGTAACGTTTTGACGAGGACACTCTGACCTTTGTATTTGTTGCTATTGGCATTAAACCTTCCCCTTGTCCAGTTCTAGTTTGGCCAGCTGCCCATGGTTGCCACTTTGTGCCACTACTTTTATGTAAACTTTTACACGTTTATATCTCCTGTTTATTGGACTTGTAGTTTTGGTTTCATTTTGTTCATTAAACTATGGTGTGTTTTTATAAATTGGAGTGGAATTTTTATTGTGTTGTGTTAAGCCTGTCTGCTGTGAGCCCTAACTGCTAGGGGTTGAGCTTAGGTTTAAATTGCTGAAATATTTACTGGATCTAACAAGAATAGTGCCATTATTATTGGTGACCAATAATCCAATTTATCACAGCTACAGACGAATAAGGATGTACCACTGACATTGAGTTTTTTTTGGGACCCTGCGCAAGATATATTTTGGGGGCCCATCTTTGGAGCTGCTTTGGATTTATTACTAGGGCTGTGCCAGAATAATCAAAATAATTTCGGATTACTCTTGTGACATGAAATTAACAAAAACTATGCGATTATGCCAGCTTGTGTAATTTAACCCCTTAGCTGCTGGGCCTTACCCACACCCCCAGAGTGCTGAGCCCTTTGTTTGGCTATTTGGGGATAGTTTGCGCTTAGACCTTCATAACATTTTGTACACATAAGCTATACATGCCAAATTTGTGTCCTTTTTTCCAACATCCTAGGGATTCTAACGATGCCCAGAATTTGTGGGTTCCTCTGGAGAAGATCAAGAAATTAGCCAAAATACAGCTAAAATTTTGTTTTTTTCAGAAAACTGGGAAAAAAGTGCTGCAGAAGAAATCATGTGTTTTTGTCCCTGAAAATTGTATCAACAAAGGGTTTGTGGTGCTAAAATCATCATCTTCCTATCTTCCAGGAACAGGTACACTTGAATCAGAAAATCACATTTTCAACACAATTTTGGCATTTTACTGGGACATACCTCATTTTTACTATTTTTGTGCTTTCAGCTTCCTTCCAGTTTGTGACAGAACTGGGTGTGAAACCAATGCTGGATCCCGGACAGCTAAACATTTCTGCAAAGTAGACAAAATTCTAAATTCAGAAAAGGGTCTTTTGTGTAGATACTTCAAGGTTTTCCTACAGAAAATAACAGCTAAAATAAGAAAATATTGAAATTGAGGTGAAAAAAAGCCATTTCTGTCCACGTTTTCTTCTATAACTTTTTCCATCTATGGCAGATTTTTTAAAGCAGTATATTTATATTGTTACATCTGCTGAACTCCTCTGGTTGCAGAGATATACAGGGCTTGTAGCTTCATCAAAAACCCTAGGGACCCAGAGCCAATAAATTAGCTGCACCTTGCAATGGGATTTTTTTGCATACCGGGTATACAACAATTCATTTGGTGAAATATAAAGAGCCAAAAATAGGTATCAAGGAAACCTTTATATTTCCAAAATGGGTACAAGATAAGGTGTTGAGAAGCAGTGATTATTTGCACAGCTCTGAATTCCGGGGTCCCCATACTAGCATGTGAATTACAGGGCATTTCTCAAATAGACTTCTTTTTTTACACACTGTCTTATATTTGGAAGGTAAAAATGTAGAGAAAGACAAGGGGCAATAACACTTGTTCTGCTATTCTGTGTTTCACCAAGTCTCCTAATAAAAATGGTACCTCATGTGTGAGTAGGCATACTGCCCGCAACAGGAAACGCAACATAGACACATCACATTTTTACATTGAAATGTGACATGTTTTTTTAAAAGTGCCCAGCTGTGGATTTTGGCCTCTAGCTAAGCCGGCACCTAGGGAAACCTACCAAACCTGTGCATTTTTTTAAAAAACTAGACACCTAGTGGAATCCAGGATGGAGCGACTTGTGGGGCTCTCACCAGGTTCTGTTACCCAGAATCCTTTGCATACCTCATAATTTGGCAAAAAACACTTTTCCCTCAGACTTCGGTGCTACAAAGTTCTGGAATCTGAGAGGAGCCACAAACTTCCTTCCACCCAGAATTTCACCAAGTCTCCCTATAAAAATGGTACCTCACTAGTGTGGACAGACCTAGTGCCCGCGACAGGAAATGCCCCAAAACACAACGTGGACTCATCACATTTTCCCAAAGAAAACTGATGTGTTTTTTGCAAATTGCCTAGCTGTGGTCTTTCGCCTCTAGCTCAGCCGGCACCTAGGGAAACCTCACATACCTATACATTTTCTTTAAATTAGACATCTAGGGGAATTCTGAATAGGGTGACTTGTGGGGCTCCCATCAGGTTCTGTTATCCAGAATACTTTGCAAACCTCAAAATTTGGCAAAAAAACACTTTTTCCTCACATTTCCGTGATGGATAGTTCTGGAATCTGAGAGAAGCTACAAATTTCCTTCCACCCAGCATTCCCCCAAGTCTCCTGATAAAAATGGTACCTCACTTGTGTTGGTAGGTCTAGTGACCGTGACAGAAAATGCCCTGAAACGCAACATGATACATCAAATTTTTGCATTGAAAACTGGTGTTTTTTAGAAGGTGCCTAGCTGTGGATTTTGGTCTCTAGCTCAGCCGGTACCTAGGAAAACCTAACAAACCTGTGCATTTTTGAAAACTAGACACCCAGGGGAACCCATGATGGGGTAACTTGTGGCGCTCTCACCAGGTTCTGTTACCCAGAATGCTTTGCAAACCTCAAAATTTGGCAAAAAAACACTCTTTCCTCACATTTTGGTGAGAGAAAGTTCTTGAATCTGAGAGGAGACACAAATTTCCTTCCACCTAGCATTCCCCCAAGTCTCCTGATAAAAATGGTGTAGTGGCCATGTCAGGAATGGATCACACAACCGTCAATGTTAGTCCTTACAGGAGGGCAACTGTTGACCCTGGCGTGATCCATTCCTGACGCAGGCACTAGGTACAGGCACTCAGGTGGGGTGGCGTTTGAGGTGGGGGAAACACTGGGTGGTAGGAATTTTGTGGATTTCAGCATATTCCTGTAGTTTGTGTGACAGAAATGCAAGAAGAAAATTGAGTTTTTATTCAACATTTCACCTTTGCACGGTATTCTGGGTAAGAAAACTTTGGGGAATAGACACAAGTCGCACCTCAGTGGACTCCCCCGGGTGTCTATTTTCCAGAAATATGTGGGTTTGGTAGGTTTCCCTATATGGCCGCCAAGCCCGGGACCAAAAATGCAGGCGCCTGCCTCCTTACAAGGTTGTTTTGTGATAGAAAATGTTGTTTCTCCACAATGCGATTTGGGTGGTGGAATTTGGGGCTGAACTAAATTGGGGACCTCCCAAAAGAGAACTCTCTCTGTGCTTGCCGCCACATGCACCTGCTCTCTGGGTTGGGCTAACCCGCTGTCATCCCGCTGCACAGAATTTGCTTGCGAAGGGACAGCAGGATTGTCTTCATCACCTCCCTCAGAATCATAGAAGAGGAGTTGTCTGAAAAATCACTCCCAGAGTCTGTGCCATTGTCCTATCCTTCAGATGCTGTCTCAGTATCTGCTGTTTCAGTTTCTGATCGTACGTCAGAGCTGACCTTTATAACCCGAGTAAGGGCTTGAGCAGCAGTCATCCAACGAAACACCATCTCTGCTATTGGCTAAACTCTCGCTCTAAAACACTAGCCTACGTAGACAGTCACAAAATTGCTGGTGGGTGTGTGTGTGATGCATGCAACAGTAAAGGTCAGTCACCTTACCTTCGCTTCTTCCCTTAATCAGCACGTTCTCTCAAGGCACAAAAAGAAACAAAAAAGACACACTATTACTTCACCTTGCCACATACCAATCGTCACAGTCTTTGCAGCCTCTGGCGCCCAGTCCAACAATCATTATTAGTGCTCCCACTCCCATGACCTCCTCCTCGGATTCCCTCACTACTACCCCCAAAAGTGCCCTTTATCTCTACATAGCCCCCCTCGCACATACATTTTATTTGAATGATAGCACAGGTAATGGCTGGCTTCACTAATCCACTGAGCTATTTACATAAAATACAGATTTCATCTTTGCAGTAGGCATATAAACCTTCTGAGCAGATAGTGATGCAGGGCTCTACAGCACAGCTAGCCACTGAAAGTTCCAAGCAGGCTCCAAGCCGCAAAGCAGTCCTTCCAGGTACAACAGCAGTCTGGCAGAGTGCACAGCAGGTCACAGCAGCAGGTAGTCCTCTGAGAATCCTTCCACTGGTCCAGTAATAAACTGAGGAGTGGGTCTGAGAGCCCTATTTTATACCCTTGTGTCAGAAAGGTTCTCTGAAGTTCCAGTAATTTTCTGCAAATCCCACAACTGTGTGACTGTCTGGAGTGAATTAACAAAGTCTCAACTGTCAGTTACACCATGTCATATGACCTAAGGCAGGCAACAGACATAGAGGGCTGAGGGCTGAAAATGCCAACTTTCTAAAAGTGGCATTTTCAAATTTGTAATGATAAATCAAACATGACATACCACCTCTGGATTAAGAATTACAATTTATTCATTTTAATAAGGTATCCCCGGGGATACCTGCTGGGAGGGGTAGTCTTTACAGTAGTGAAAAACACAATTTTTGAGGGGGGGGGGGGATTCTCACTATCAGGACATGTAAAACCAAAATGTATATGTTCTACCATTTAACTACATGGAACCCTGCCATAAGGGGTACCTAGGGCCTACCTTGGTGTGACATATGTAATGAAAGGGGAGTTTAAGGCTTGACAAGGGGTTTTAAATGCCAAGACGACATGGCAGTGGGACAGTGCCTTCAGGTGTAATGGCAGGTCTGGGACATGTTTCAAGGTGCTACTTAAGTGGGGGGCACAATATCTGATGCAGGCCCACTGTAGCATATAATTTAGCGGCCCTGGACATTGGGTATACCACTCTGCAAGGGACTTACATGTAAATTAATCACACCAATCAGCCATATGCCAATCAAACCATGTTTTAGGGAGAGAGCACAAGCTCTTTAGCACTGTTTAGCAGTGGTACAGTGCACAGAGTCTTGAGGTCAACAAGCAAAAATCCAGAAAAAAGTGGGAGGGAGAGGGCAAACAGTTTGTGGTGATCCTCTAGGGAGGGCCATTTGCAATAATTTCCATTTAAATTCAGGATGTACCCTGCTGACAATACTAATCACTACATTCTGCAACTTCAGAATCCCAGTCAGTCAGACTGTGCAAGTATTTTTCCTTTGGGAAATTTCAGCAGGTTTGATATGTCGAAATTTTCCTGGGGAAAACTGTGAAGGTACGGTGTTAATCACAAAACACATAATTATTTTAATATTATGCAAAGAAGTTACTGTACGTACTGGAATTTAACGGGGTAATCATAATGCGGGCCCTCATAGTTGATTGTGTCTTTCCATGTGACCACCAGTTCTAGGAAATAAACCCTGCCTAAGCGCTGGGTAGGAAAAAATCACCTCTGTGGCAGGCAAATTGCCCTTATCCTAACTTCCTCAGCCAAACATAAAACTTTCCATTCCTACATACGGTCGTCCAAACTGGTAGTTTATGTTTCATGAAGGAAAATATGTGCAAGGGATGCTAAAATACATTTTCGTTAGACCTTATTTTTCTCTTCTACAGCTTTGAAGAACTAACTTATTGCACAGGGGACAGAATACAACATTCAGTTATGGATTGCCTAATTTCCTGCACAAATCTTTTGTTCATATAAGAATAACCAACACTTCAATCGATTAAACTACTCAAAGATGCAAACTGGGCATCTGATCAGATACCCGATTTCATATGGAAAGGGCTAATTTGGGACCATATGACATATGTTGTGTGTGCTATTTTGCTCCATTTGTTTTTGTAGGGGTTAATGCGCTTTTCCTGCAGCAAGAATCTATGTTCGGATTTTGTCCCCCATCTTTATTTTTAAATTAGATTTTCATTTACTATCAACAGCAGTCAGGTCTGCCACATCTGTATACTGCAGACATCTGCAAGCAGGCAGGTGTGAAAGATAAAAACCTACAGGAAGAGAGAAACAAATTAACACTGCATTATGTATTAGATGACATTTAGGGAACTCGAGTAAACAAACACCGGTGAAGCGTTACTTACTGTGCCTTGACTGAATCATTTCGTAAATTAGACTCGGTGCTTTTTCTTTAAAGGACAACTTGAAACTTGAAAGCACCTTGGAAGTGTTTAATAATTTGCGTTGCAGAGGCAATCTTGAGGGGTTGAGAAAATTATTCAGCATCCCCTCCACCACTCCAGTTTCAGTTCCTATAAAAGCACTACAAAAAACATCAGCAGACAGCCCCTCTGAATTAATTTGCACGGATGAATAAACAAGCCCATTTCTTTTTTTTTAGGAAAAAAGTATTAAACTTTGTGTAGAAATTAGGCCTCTTCAACTGTAAACTTAATGCAAAATATATATTTGTGTATTGTTGTCCACAGTGGGTGCTTTTAACCCTGGACATCCTAATGTCCTCATTATGAGTAGTGTAGCGGTATCCGTAGATGGGCGACCACTCTGGGCCTTAGGAGTAGCCCTGTATTTATAGGATCACCAGATCTGCAAATACCGTGGAGCATATAATTCAGGGCCCGGAAACACCAAACGTGGACATGGGCGCGGACCTGCTGGGGCACCTCCTTAGCCTGACCTCCATCTACCATCTCTGTACTATGAAAGGAACTGCACATCCTGCCAAACACTTGGCAGCCTCCCTAGGCCTTGGATAAAGCCCTACCCTACTTCGCGCGCACTCTCTCCACTGCGGTTTAGCATGCGCTCCAAGCAGGCAGCACATACTCAAAATGAGCTTCCTGGTAAAGAATGGTGAAGACATAGGGCCTGATTCTAACTTTGGAGGACGGTGTTAAACCGTCCCAAAAGTGGCGGATATACCACCTACCGTATTACGAGTTCCATAGGATATAATGGACTCGTAATACGGTAGGTGGTATATCCGCCACTTTTGGGACGGTTTAACACCGTCCTCCAAAGTTAGAATCAGGCCCATAGGCCCTCATTACAACCTTGGTAGTCAAAGACCGCCAGGGCTGTTCTGGAGTTTGTACTTGCTATTAGGCCACATATATTTTCACTGGCACAGCAAAAGGCATTATAATTTAAGATGTCATGAGTGATTTCATCAGTGATTTCATTTTACATCTCATGATTGATGTAATATGTGTGGTAATAAGCAGTGTATGGCAGGGGCGCAAGTTATAATTTACTCATTAAACTATAACATGAATTTGCAGAGGGTTTTGTTTTTTAAACATTAGTTTTTACCTTATTACCTATTTTAACATCACTTTAACCTTAGTATATTTATATATACACACACACAAACACACACACACAAACATATATTTCAAACAGCGGCGGTCATCACTGTGTAGTTATATTTATGTTATGTTTCAAAGGAAGAGCATTTTTGTGTTGCTTACCACCGTTTAAAGAATCTTCACAAAAGTTTCCAAAAAACATAATTTGGGGAATGATCCATCAAGCGGGAGCGGAGAAAAAAAGAAGGCCCCAAATTTCTTTTTTCCATATTTTTCCATAGGATTAGCCAGGCCATAGGTCAAACCTTCCATTTACTAAATTCTGGATGTGCTTGCCAATGGGCAGCCAGGGTTGGCACAGGGCCTGGCCTACATTTAGACCCTACTCTCAACCTCCTGCATTGGTATAATCCCCAGTCGCGCATGGCCTTGAGCCATGTGCAACATAGGTTATTTACACGACCTAGCCTTTGGCCAAGCCCTCTGCCCTAACTCTTATGTGTCCACAGTCCCTGTGAATGGCCTGCACCCGTGCACAGCGGGGGTTGGCTGCAGGCTGGACACGTGCGTGCATTCTGCTATTCCTAGGCGGCACAGGGGGCAAACACCGTGTCAGCCATGTGGCACTAAAGCTTTAGAGATGTTGAAATGTTTCAAGAGTCAGATCTGGGATATGTCATAACCACTAAGGGCACAGCATGCTTTGTTTCGTACTGAAAACTCCATTTTCTGCTCCTTTTCACAGTGCTCGTACATTCCGCCCTGCGAGAGAGAAAACCAGAAAAACTCCAAAAACGTCAAGATCTGGCAGGAATACTGGAACGTGGAAATTGGCCTCCGACCTTTCACCTGCTACTTGAACCAGCTGCGGAGGTACATTCCTGGGTGGAAGTCAACACTTGCGTGTGTTCAGCAGCGTTTTCTAAGCTGTGGCTGCAGAGAGAGTATGGCCAATAAATGCCCTCACAAACCTCTGCTCAAACAGTATTGCTCCGAACCCCTGCTAATCTCTGCTGTGTTACTGGTTCCAAAGCTGTCTCGAAAATGTTTTAACTTTTTAGGGGAGATAGAGGGCACATTAGGACAGGCGCAGCGTGCTGCAGCCGGAAACTGCCCCCGGTCCTCTGCTGGAGCGAGTTAAAACGATATCAGAAAATCATGAAATGTGTCCTTTGAGTATTTTCCAGCCCACTTACTTGCACACTCTTGCTTCATTATCACATCTTTTATATGGGTCATTTTTGATTCAAAATGGCAGCTAACCACAGTTTGGGGCACCGTGAGAGAAATATTTCCTGTCAGACTCACAGTGGGTTTAGTAAAGCGCCTCTTTGTGTGAGCAGTCCCGATTGTACTGTAGCTGGGAGTTCCCATGCAACCCCCCTTGGGTTTTGATGCAAGCCCCTGTCATTGGTAGACGGGAATTTGCTTAGAAACCTGCACCTCCCCAAGGCAGGCGTAACTGTGGACAAGGTTTTAAAACTCTCCACATTTTCCCAACTTTCCATGTGTGCTGCACTGTACAGCAGACATACAAAATAAAAAAAGTATTAAAGCATAGCTTTTTTGTAGTGGAAGATCCCCTTCCAGTACTAAACCCATGCTTGCAGGAACCATAGCTACCAGGTTTCCCAGGATCATGCATGATGTACTGTTCCAATCCAGGTTTTTCCTTTGAATTCTGGGACTTGTAGTCTTCTTTTATAATGGAATGAATGAGACTACTAGCCCTAGAACTCAAAGAAAACGGCTTGACTGGAGCAGCACATCACACATGCACCTGGGAAACTTGACTGAGCTGTAGAACACATACCCTGTCACTATGGTGCAAGGGTGTGCGCATTGGCGTATGGCATTCTAAGACGCGCCAGCACACGAGCAGAGATAAACAGCAACACATCTTCGTAAATATGGTTCTGTTCTGCTCTCTCCCTTTGAACCAGTGCGACAACTTCGGCGAAAAGTTAATACATCTAACCCAATGTTTTTGCAGATAATGCCAAATGACTACTATGGTCATCTGTTGATAGGCTCTGTGTTTTCCTGTATTTGGAAATGCACTAGGTTATATGCTCCAAACACTAATTCAATCTATAACAACAGCAAAACACACTTGAAGTAATTATTCCTATTACTCCTTCCGCTAAGACTGAAATGATAAATTATATTTAAACCTCAAGATTCTCATCAAACCAGGAATTGCCTGAAATCCTGATCTCTAATTTGAAGAAGAATGCCCATGCCTGGATTCTTACTTTAATACCACCTTATACTTTTGGTTTTGCATAGGCACGAGCTGAATTCCTACAGAAGACACATGGTGGAAATGTTTCAGTGCATCAAGTGCCCACTTTTTGTGACTTCAAGTCACCCAATGTATCTTTTTTTCGTTATATTTGATCATTCTAAAGGGCAACCACTTCTTCCACAAATATAATCTGGTTGGGAGCGGATACAGATGCGTAGAGTATCCGATTACTTTATTTGTTAACATGACCTATTACACCATTAACCCTTCACCCGTTTAGTAACTTCTCCACAAGGCAGGCTCTGTAAATCAGTCTACTCTACTCTTCTATCACTGGATTTACCCTTGAGGCAGCACTCTCATTCTCTTTTCTTCCAATCCTGGTGTAAAGGGGAGAGTTTGCATCTTGGTATAACTTTTAGATTTTTGGATTTGTTTCATGTTAATGGGCAGACTTGTCCACTAGCAGTGGTTTCCGGCCAGATGGTCTGGTCCTTACAGATCCTTTTCTCCTCAATCTTCAAACGTATACTTCCTTTCTCCCTCGGCACTTCCCTAGTAACATTCCTTAATTTTGTGTTGTCAGAAGCAGGCTACATAAAAAAGCCTTCAAGAATGTTAACACCACCTCCAGACTCACCCTGTGCTAGGCTACTATGTCAGCATGCACTTAGGGTCTGGTATATGCATTTCCTGTACCTTCTGTCAGTGTGCCCCAGTGAAGCTATATTGATATTTACGAGGCACACTTTTTGTGACTTAATGCCATCTTGTGAGTATGGGCCCCCAAATGCAGTTTTCTGCAGCAGAGGGGCTTGCAATGGGTGTTGCTGTGGGTGTTCCAATGCAACACCCACTACATTTTGACTCTGCTCCAGATTTACAAGGATTCGTAAACCTGAGGCAGCGCCAAAAACTAACACCACCCCAGGGGTGGAGTTACCATGGTGCATCAAGGAGAAATACTTATTTCTCCCCTTTTTTGCTTTTTCTGTGTGAAAAAGAATGCGCCATGAATGATTGTTTATGTGTAGGAAGATGTCCTTTTCTGCACATAAACAATCAATAAATAATGAGGATTTGCTACTTGTATGTGTGCTGCATTCTGTAGCACACAAAGAAGTAAGAAATTGCCATTATTTATTGTTTGTGTGCAGGAAGGGGCCCCCTTCTGCACATAAACAATCATTCCCTGCAACACAGGCAGCCTCGCATTATGGTACAAGGGTGCCTGCATTGGCACTGGGCAGCTAATTGTAGCATCAGCGGTAGGGGAAACACAAGGGTGCGCTGTATGTTTGTAAATATAGTGCATTCCTGCATTTGTGAAGTGATGAAGCGTGACACTGCCAATTGTGGTGCAGCACCATGCCACTTTCATGGAAAGGAGGTCCTTTATTCACGTAGCATTCAGATTCCATGTGGATGATAGAGGCCTCACCCTCTGTCACAACTCATGGTGCACCTCGAATGCATCTCACCCTTCTATTGACTACCAGGCTGGTGCAGGCGGGTGTCTTGTACTCTCCCTGGATGCTTTCAGATGGTTGTATGTCACTACCACATGTGCCAGAACCACGCATGCCTTAACAACGTGGTCGGAACCACGACCGCATCTTTACCACGCATGTCTTTGGCAGTTATGCTTTTACAATGGATTTTGTTGTAAAAGCATGCTTAGTAAAGGAATATGCGGTAATGTCATGTGTGGTTGTGATATACAACCCCCTTCTTAACAAAAAAATAACAACCCGACCCCCCCACCTACCCTGAGGACTAAAACTACCCCAACCCTTAAAAAAGTCCTCCCCAAAACCTGACCCCAGCCCCTCCCTGCCATAAGCCCTAAAATCCTTCCCCTGTAAAAAAATGACCCTAACACCCACCCAAAACCCTGGCCCCTGTTATTAAAAAAAACCTTCCCCACCCCTAAAAGCTAAGTTACCCCGACTACCTCCACCCGCCCTTAGCCCTAAAGCCTTACCCCGCTCTAAACCCCCACTTCTGAAACCTGGTCACAGACCCTCGCAGCCCTTAGCCCTAAAACCAGGTCCCCTGTACAAAAAAACTGCCCCAACACTCCCTAACACCCTGGCCCCAGTTATAAAAAAAAACTACCCGACCCCATTACCTGCCCTGAGCCCTAAAACCTTCCCTCTCACCCAAAAAACTAAATTACCACAACACCTTTACCGGCCCTAAGCCCTAAAACCTTCCCCCACCTTTAAATACCCCCAAAACCTGGCCCCAGACGCTCTCCGCCCTGAGCCCTAAAGCCCTGCCACTGTAAAAAAAAACTACCCCGACCCCCCACCCACCCTAAGCCCTAAATACACCCCACCCCAAAAAACTTACCCCAAAACCCTGCCCCAGCCCCACTTACCTCACCACGTCCTTCCTGCTCCGCCCATCCGTACCACTAGACTGCTCTCTGCCTAACCACGCATATGCGTGGTTGAGGCAGACATGCAGCCAGTCGTGGTTAAGGCATGCATTGTTCCACCTGCATGATAAACGTACGTGTGGCTTAGCCCGCGTTGTTTAGGCTGTTCCCCCTCTCAGACAATAGTGACTCATCTACAGTCATCAATCTGTAGCAGGGAGCCCCATCATGCCAGTGGCACCTATTTGGACCATGTGAGTCAAACCTGATGGCTAACCTCTGGGTCTCACTCTCACTATTCGTGGTTCACTACTCTCACAGAGTGGCATATCTGGGTCTGGCATGACTTTAGGAGCCTGGCACCCCTCCCAGACTGTACCAGAGAGGAGCGTTATAACAATAAAAAACTACTATCAACTCAGGTCACCTCAGCCCCAATGTGGAACTCTTTATATGTTAGATTGCCTTGTGATCCTTCCAGTTCTCCCCACATCTCTGGCATACTGAAAGAGAATAACATCAAACCACCTGGCACATTCTCTTCATGATGTCAAAGGAGGCTAGGTCACATGATCCAATTCACCATGTAAGCAGCACCACAGGTCCTGTCTTGTTCAGTTTGCATGAATTTCATCAAAGCAGTCCAGTGCCTCATAACCGGAAGGCTTCACTTCCCTTCAATTTGGATATTTTCCATTACTGTGATGTTGTGTGGGAGATAAATGTGCCCTAATAGCATGGCTTGGGGGCCTCCTGTGTTTGGTGTAATGGTTTCTCATTCTGCATTGTTGACTGCTACTTTGGATGCTCTTGCGTGAGGTCACCTACTGTAGTGTTTACTCCTGTCAGAAGATCTGCTGTCACTGCCGTCCAGAAAGGGTTAATAGGCTCATTTTGTCAAGATGCTTCCCATTATTTACATGTTTTGTTGAAAGGAGTTACTGCTGGCTCTGGTGCCCATGCCAACTTTGTTTTTCTTATGGGATGCTTAGCAGTTGCTAATTGTGTTTGGGACGCCTTTATATAGGTGGAATACTTCCAGGCTTTTCACTCTAGTTGGCCATGTTTATGTGCAGGAAAAGCATCAGTCCCCATGAGAGCATCATGGAAATACATGATTATGCACAATTATGTACACTTGTGCTACCAGTCACTGGCGGCATACTATCATCACATCAGCACCCTCGTCTTCTGGGTATGGATAATGATGATTTGTGTTTTTTAGCTTCACAGTCTAGCTACATGTATTGATTGCCATGAACTTAGCAAATTTGTTCCTTCCTGCTCCTCAATGGGGGATTACAACTGAGATAGTACCAGTTCCACGCAGAGGGCTCATGTCTCCGATACAGTGTCTAATAGAAATTTAAGCACTCCTCCATACATTCTTTACATCACAATGCAGAACTCTGAGCTGTTGGTTCTTCGTGTCATGATAAGAGTACATGCCCTGACAATCTCTATCCCATTACTATTTTGCTGTGTATCGTAGAGTCTCCCAATGTGTCAGCAGGGTTTGACTGACTTGTTGCCCTTGCACCTGTCCCATTTCCTTTGGAAGTACCCTCCTGGGCATCTCTGTATTTACTTCTTTTCTGATCAACTCATCCGTCATCACTTACCAGTGCAGTTTTCACTGTGAGAGCATGGGTTGAGCAGTGACATAATGTGTGAAAGAACAGTGGTTCAGTAGCCTATAATAAGGAATTACTGTAGAGTGCTAGAGACAGGTCATCGCCTTCTTGTGATAGGCCGAACTCCTGCAAGGACCTACCAATTTAATTCACAAAGGCAAGCTGGCTTCTTTGATGAATGGTAGCTTGGATCATGCATCAAGTCCTATCACAGAGACGAAAAACATTATAAAATATTACATGTGCTTAACAACTTTCCAAACAGCAACTCATTTAAGAAATAAAAACCTAAAATGTTTACACAAACTAAGCTGACAAGACCACAAATTGATAAGAGCTACATCCCAAAAATGTAGAGGATTGGATGTAGCATTGAAGATTGTAAGAAAAATAAAGGTTGCAATGTGGAGAAAGCATTAGAAATAAAGCTTTCGATGTTATGGCACCTTCAAGAAATGTTCTCAAGTTTTCAGGACTGGCTCCTGAGATTCCAAGCTACTTCTTCCAGATATATGGTTGTTCCCACCAATCCACCCTTCCTCTAGACCCACAATCCACCCTGGCTCTCCTTTTATCCTGCATCTCCAAAAGGAGATTGGTGCCACTAGTTCTAAAGCAAAATGCTGGGAGCAAATATTCAGGGAAAGTCAATTATCAGGAGTAGGCAGGAAGCGATCGTTCAGTGCAGCAGGTAAGACATCTTGATTCTCTTAATGTCCAAGGATATTCTCCTAGAGTGGGGGAAGAAAGGACATTGCAAATGTGAAAGCACATCAAATGGGAGAGGTGGAAGAGGTATGAAATTAGAAGGATTCTGAGTTGCTCCACGTATACTGAATTTTATCGCAAAAACAGCCTTTCTGTCACTTGGATCTTGAATTCTTTGTTCACGGTTCAAACCGTATTCTTACTTTTCCTTTCAATACCTTTATCACACTAGGGGGGTTATTCTAACTTTGGAGGAGTGTTAATCCGTCCCAAAAGTGACGGTAAAGTGACGGATATACCACCAGCCGTATTACGAGTTCCATAGGATATAATGGACTCGTAATACGGCTGGTGGTAAATCCGTCACTTTTCCGTCACTTTTGGGACGGATTAACACCTCCTCCAAAGTTAGAATAACCCCCTAGGTGTCAAGCCTCATAATTAGACTTCTCTTTACCAGGGATGAGATGGGCCTATCCTTAAAACCCTAATATTAATAGTGGTTCTGTTACACGGTTCCTAGGAGAACAGAACTTCAGGACAAGGGGACTGAGTCTATCTACACCATCATGACCCAATTCCTAGCTAGCTCACAGTGCCACACCTGAACCCTAACCTTCCCAGGGTAACAGTGATTACAGTAACCTCAAACATAACACTTTCACTCCAAAGAAAGTCTCAGAAACAAATTTTACCCTTTTAATGTTTACTTATGCATACCCAGGGTAATCACAAGAAAGATAAATAAATGATTTTTTCGAACATTTATTGAAACAATTGTAGTCTTGCATAGAGAGAATGAACTGTGATTATTAGGCAGATGAAACAAATTATTGTAACCAGTGTTACTAACATGGTAAAAAAAATAACAGTCCTATCATGGTAGTCTTAGATCTATAGCTTCCTACCTAGCACTATCTACAATTTGAGAGCATAGCGGGTGTACCCTTTGCATGTGCCCTATCTAGGAGGATAGCCTAAGACCCCCATACCTAAAGAGCTGAGCCAGGGTGCCGGTCTAGAGTGAAGTTGGTAATCCTTCTTTGCAACATGGAAGATCAGCATCAGCAGAACTGCATGTTGGACACAGGATTTGTACCGGGGCAGTAGTGGCCGGAGTGCTCCTCTGAACCCCCCCGGTGCAGTGCACTGTTCATATAATCAAAGCCACACTATGTTCAATGCACAGCTCTGATGCGATGATATGTCTAGTTGTTAGAAGCTGTCTCTGAATGAGCAACACAAGCACTAGAATATCTTGTTCTATGTTCCTAGCCTTGAACATAGTGTACAGATAACATGTTGAGAAAGGCTACCTAAAAACTAGCAGTATGTGCAATGTATTTTTGGAATAATATTGTGCAAGCATTAAATGTGAGAAATTGCATTGCTAAACGTGATGTCAGCCTAAAACATGCAAAATGTAAATTATACAACTAAGCTAAGTTGGAGAACCAGAATGGGCCATGGAAGCCCTCACAACAGTTCTGTCCTTTTTTTTACATCTATTTTTTTGGGCCAAACTGTTAACATTGTATGTGGTAAGTACCATGATTTTATTACAGTCTCCACCCACAAAAGATTACAATTTATTATAGATATGTTTAATTATTATCCTCAATGTTAGAAATGGGGTCTTTGGTTGACAGTCAGGTTACCCCAAGCAAGGACCATCACTCTAGTCAGGGTAAAAGAGAATCACTCTCAGCTAACCCCTGCTTACCCCCTTGGTAACTTGGAAGAGCAGTAGGCCTAACTTCAGAGTGCTAGATGTAAAGTATTTTTACCCACACGCACAGTAACTTAATGAAAACACTACAAAATAACACAACACATGTTTAGAAAAATAGAAAATATTTATCTAAACAAAACAAGACTAACATGACAAAAATCCACAATACACAAGTCAAGTTATCAATTAAAAAGCAAAAAGAGTCTTTATGTAGTTTAAAACACACACTAACATTGTTAGCATGAAAATGTACCTTGGGTGCGTCAAAAATAACAGAGCACGGGCGAGTGTGCATCAAAAAGGGCTTGTGATGCGCTGATTTCACTCACTCACGAGACCGTGCGTCGTTTCTCCTTTTTTTGGTTCGGGCGCATCGTTTCTTCTCTACGCAGGAGAGCGATGCGTCGATACTGTTAGCACTCTCGGGTCTCAAGGCCTTGCATTGTTTTTACACACCCAGCGGTGTTTGCGTCGGAAATCCAGCTGCACGATGATCCGAAAACCATGCAGCGCGGGTTGCGATCTCACCAGCCTCTGTCAGCGATGCTGCACTTCATTTCTCCAGCTCCGTGCGTTGATTCTTCGGTCACATTGCAGGCGAGCATCGATTTTCAGCCGTGAAGCCAGCGGCGTGACGATTTTCCAGCCGCAGATCGGAGTCGCGTTGATCTTTTCCCCGCACAACGTTCTGTGCGTGGATTTCTTCCTCTTAGGCTGCAAGCTTCTCCTTTCAGGGTCCCAGGAACTGGATGGGCACCACAGGGCAGAGTAGGAGTCTCTCCAGAGACTCCAGGTGCTGGCAGAGAGAAGTCTTTGCTGTCCCAGAGACTTTAAACAACAGGAGGCAAGCTGTAAATCAAGCCCTTGGAGATTTCTTCTCAAGATGGAAGGCATACAAAGTCCAGTCTTTGCCCTCTTACTCTGGCAGAAGCAGCAACTTCAGGATAGCTACACAAAGCACAGACACAGGGAGGGCAGCTCTTATTCCTCAGCTCTTCAGCTCTTCTCCAGGCAGAGGTTCCTCTTGGTTTCTGGAAGTGATCTAAAATCTGTGGTTTTGGGTGCCCTTCTTATACCCAGTTGCCCCTTTGAAGTAGGCCTACTTCAAAATAAAGTCTCTCTTGAATGTGAAATCCTGCCTTGCCCAGGACAGGCCCAGGACACTCACCAGTGGGTTGGAGACTGCATTGTGTGAGGACAGGCACATCCATTTCAGGTGTACGTGACCACTCCTCCCCCCCCTCCTAGCACAGATGGCTCATCAGGAAATGCAGACTACACCCCAGCTCCCTTTGTGTCACTGTGTAGTGTGAGGTGCAACCAGCCCAACTGTCAAACTGATCCAGACAGGGAATCCACAAACAGGCAGAGTCACAGAAATGGTATAAACAAGAAAATGCTCTCTTTCTAAAAGTGGCATTTTCAAACACACAATCTCAAAATCAACTTTACTAAAAGATGTATTTTTAAATTGTGAGCTCAGAGACCCCAAACTCCACATGCCCATCCGCTCCCAAAGGGAATCTACACTTTAATCAGATTTAAAGGTAGCCCCCATGTTAACCTATGAGAGGGACAGGCCTTGCAACAGTGAAAAACGAATTTAGCAATATTTCACTGTCAGGACATATAAAACACATTACTATATGTCCAACCTTAACCATACACTGCACCCAGTCCTTTGGGCTACCTAGGGCCTACCTTAGGGGTGTCTGACATGTAAGAAAAGGGAAGGTTTAGGCCTGGCAAGTGGGTATACTTGCCAAGTCGAATTTACAGTTAAAACTGCACACACAGACACTGCAGTGGCAGGTTTGAGACATGGTTACAGAGCTACTTATGTGGGTGGCACAACCAGTGCTGCAGGCCCACTAGTAGCATTTGATTTACAGGCCCTGGGCACCTCTAGTGCACTGTACTAGGGGCTTACGAATAAATCAAATATGCAATCCATGGATAAGACAATTGTATACATTTTTTGTAAAGGAACTCTTGCACTTTAACACTGGTTAGCAGTGGTAAAGTGCCCAGAGTAACACAAACTGCAAAATCAGAGTCCAGCACACATCAACAACCTGGGAAACAGAAGCAAAAAGTTAAGGGAGACCACACCAAGGATGAAAAGTCAAACACTCAATGTATTTCATTGCTGTGATATCATGTTTCTGCTTATGTCATTGCCTCTTAGGTCAAAAGCATTCTTCAGGACAAAAAGGGACCTATATTATGATTCCTTTCCAACTACTTCTATTAGTGCTGTGTGTAATAAAGGAAAAATGATCCTAGTGCTCGCAACTTTAACATAAAGACATATAACTTCAATGCTAGCGTTTGAAGTGCACAATTAGAAGTAGATTAAAAGATACATGTTCATCTAAGCTTGCACATTAATATGTTATTTTTTAGTGTGATGTGTGTTGCTAATGCTGTAGTGGATGTTGTAATGTACTGTCTGTTCTGCTGAATAGATTTCTTTTCGAAATAGAAAGGCTCTCCAAAGCACCGCACGATTTATTTTTTCACATTAATCAATACCTACTCAAATAATTAAACTGGTGCATGGTCAGCGCTGTATGTGTGCACACTTTTGAATCACATATTTTGATGCACTTAAACGATAGATGGCTAGTGACCTTGAGGGCACAAGTAGATCACACTCAATGTAGTGTGTGCACTGGATCAGACAGGAGAAGGTTAATTAATTAACAAAGAGACTGGAGGGCTGCTTTGTGGATGGTACAATAGCAACAGGAACAAGCATCCATCTTGTGTGTGTAGGTCTGGTGCCCTCCAGCACTTGAACTTTAAAAGCTGTCAAGTTCCGCCTGCCGCATCAGTGCTGAAGATGATAACCTTTTTATTTATACATAGATCCATTGTGCTGTTTTTGAACCATAGGTACAATAAGTAGAAAGCCAGTATATTGCTATGAATTATAGAACAGAAATAGATCATGATTGAAACAGCACCTTTAACAATCCAAGTGTGCCTTCTGTTTATGATTCTACAGAGCTCGGGTTGAGGATTCTTGTTTATGTGCTAAGCAAATAAATACGGGATTGCAGTATATAATATGGTGGGGCAATGAAAGACTAAATAAAAAATATTAATATATGTAACAGTGAAATTCAAGATATCCGCTTTAGGCCAGCATGTGTAATTTTAATTTTGGTCATACTCACTTATTCATATGAGTGTACACACACACTCTCTTGTTGGTTTACTGCCTTCACATACCCCCTCTTATCCTAGCTAATCAGACCAGACATTGAAATATTGTAGGAGGCTGGCCTGGTTTGTAGTGGGTACCCAGGTACTTACACCCTATACCAGGTCCAGTTATCCCTTATTAGTGAAATGTAGCCGGTGTTCTTGCAGCTTAGGCTGTCTAGAGGTAGCTGTAGCTTAGCAGCCTAGGCTGAACTAGGAGACATGCAAAGCTCCTGCAATACCACTATAGTTACACAGTACTTATACACAATAAAAGACAATACTCAGTGTTACCAAAAACAAAGGTAATTTATTTTAGTGACACAAGGCCAAAAATATCTTAGAGGCAATACTCCTTGTGGAGGTAAGTATTATACACAATAAATACACTAGAAACCAACATCAGGTAAGAAAATAGACATAAAATAGTGCAAACAGTAGAAAATACAATAGAATGCAATAGGCCTAGAGGCAACGCAAACCATATACTAAGAAAGTGGAATGCGAATCACGGATTCCCTCCTAGGCAAGTGTAGTGTGTAAAGGGGTGCTGGGAGTGTAAGAAAACACCAAAGGTAAGTAAAATATCCCACCCCAGAGCCCAGGAAAGTAGGAGTAAAATACTGCAAGTTTCCTCGGACACACTACAAGTCACAGAAATGGTATAAGCAAGAAAATGCTCACTTTCTAAAAGTGGCATTTTCAAACACACAATCTCAAAATCAACTTTACTAAAAGATGTATTTTTAAATTGTGAGCTCAGAGAACCCAAACTCCACATATCCATCCGCTCCCAAAGGGAATCTACATTTTAATCAGATTTAAAGGTAGCCCCCATGTTAACCCATGAGAGGGACAGGCCTTGCAACAGTGAAAAACGAATTTAGCAATATTTCACTGTCAGGACATATAAAACACATTACTATATGTCCTACTTTAACCATACACTGCACCCAGCCCTTGGGGCTACCTAGGGCCTACCTTAGGGGTGCCTTACATGTAAGAAAAGGGAAGGTTTAGGCCTGGCAAGTGGGTACACTTGCCAAGTCGAATTCACAGTTAAAACTGCACACACAGGCACTGCAATGGCAGGCTGACATGATTACAGAGCTACTTATGTGGGTGGCACAACCAGTGTTGCAGGCCCACTATTAGCATTTGATTTACAGGCCCTGGCACCTCTAGTGTACTTTACTAGGGACTTACTAGTAAATCAAATATGCCAATCATGGATAAGCCAATTACATACACATTTTGTAAAGGAGCACTTGCACTTTAGCACTGGTTAGCAGTGGTAACGTGCCCAGAGTAACAAAAACAGCAAAATCAGAGTCCAGCACACATCAACAACCTGGGGAACAGAGGCAAAAAGTTAAGGGAGACCACACACAGGATGAAAAGTCTAACAACAACACAACACAGGACACCGCAATAAGGCACTGACACAAAATAACACAGCAGCAAAAAAATGCAAGTGTGTTGTGTTACATTTTTTTGTGTTTTTGTGATCTGATGTTGAATTGTGGTAATGCTTCCCATGCTGTTATACCTATTGAGATTAAGAAAATCACAATTTTGGCCCACAGAAAGCTAAATAGAGCAATCTGGTATGTGCAACGACTTTTTGAAAGAGGAGGCTGAGCTCTACTGAATTTTCAACTTTACTGCTGGGCCACCTTTTGCAGAAGGTTTACGAAATTAATTAACAAATTAAAGAACACCTTGATATTTATCGTGACAATATTGGACCACCCTCCTTGTTTGCATCTTGTGTCTAGTTGATCGTAAGCACCACCCAAAACATACCCGGTATAGATGTCTTAGAGAGTTAAGATCTGTTTGTCTAGAGATTGCTACTTTCTGAAAATACCCACGCTGCATGGATACATCTTACTTACACGACTTCTAGGTGGCTAAATACACCTACAGATAAACACTGCCTAGAACAACGTTTTATTTATAGACCAATTATTCGACAAGGACTTTCTTGAATCTTTTCAAAACTTAAAAGAAGAATTAAAATTGAATACAAAATAATTTTCCTTTATCTCCTGATTGGAGCATTTGTATTGGAAAAACACCAGCCCAAGCAGGTAGACTGCCCTCCCAAACTTTATACCACGCTCCTGGAGCGAGCGCCTTTAACGATAGCAAGACATTATGAAATACTAATGGATTCCACTACAGTGGTGTAATGAAAATTGAGTCAACTGCAAATAACATGGAGGGGGGGTCCCACTGGACTCACTCAGGCCAGGTACTGTGGTGAGGGAGTCCTCTGGCGCTCTGGAGTGCTGAACAATGCAAACACTCACCCCCAGTCACAGATCTGGGTTTAATCCATGACTGGGGGTGAGTGGTTGAAAAGTTTCAGCACTCTGTCCATCACCCTTTTGTGTTGCTAAAGTTGCCCTAAGTGGGAAGGGTATGCCCAGACGTGGGTCCTGTGCTCATTGTGCCTCTGGATTCAAGCTAGCCTGGCTGATGAAGAGTGATACCCTAAAACCAGTCCCAGGATGCTTGTTTCCGGTCCAGGGAGGGCCTGGCTTGGCAGTTCAGGCTGGACTGTTCATATGAGAAACAGGGTCAAGCCTGATTTGCATATAGTTAGATCCAAACTTGGGTGGCATGGTGAGCAAAAGAACAATAGATTAAACCCAGATCTATGACTGGGGGTGAGTGGTTGAAAAGCTTCAGCACTCCGTCCATCATCCTTTTGTGTTGCTAAAGTTGCCCTAAGTGGGAAGGGTATGCCCAGATGTGGGTCCCTTGCTCACTGTGACAATGGATTCAAGCTAGCCTGGCTGATGAAGGGTGATACCCTGAAACCGGTCCCAGGATGCTTGTTTTTGGTCCAGGGAAGACTTGGCCTGGCAGGTTTGGGCTGGACTTTACACATGGGGAACAGGGTCAAGACTGATTTGCATATGGCTGGATCCAAACTGGGGTGGCATGGTGAGCAAAAGAATGATGGATTAAACCCAGATCTGTGACTGGGGGTGAGTGGTTGAAATGTTTCAGCACTCCGTCCATCATCGTTTTGCATTATTAACTTTGACAGGGCCTTTACTAAGATGGGATTGAACAGCAAGGTTTTCAATCCTTTTGTTTTTCTTGCCAGTTTGGTGGGCAGGCTGCAATTAGCTTGATTATGGACAAGCCGAACAGTACCAGATTATGCTATGCCTCTTGGTTCCTAGAAGTCCTAAAGTAAATCATTTTGAAAAACCCAGTAACATGGCTATACCTTTGCTGAGATTTAAGAATGTAAGGGGTTATGTACAGATGGGGAGCGTAGTTGGCTTCTCCCTTTAATTATTTCTTCTGCAAGTACACTTTGCATGTCACAAAGATTTGCAAGTCAAGGGCAAACAACAGTCACTCCTGTGTTTTTTTCATGGTAATGATTATAATGAACTATCTTTTTTGATGCAGAGCTGGCTAAAATTTAGACAAATTTATGACGTGGGGTCATCGATTTATATGCTGATTTCTAGTCTATATGTGTATGTAGTTTTTGCTGGATGCCTCTGCCAGAGGGAGAAAAAAATCATGTGTGGTGCCTTTTAATCCACATTGCTTCAGTGGCCTTTTGGGTACTCGTGGCTGTGAGGTCTCCGTGGTTTGATGGAGGAGAAGATGAAAATCATTTGTCTTAGACCGACCTCCAGCAACTTGAACCTTGCTGATGTGCCTGTCCATGAAAGGAAACATAACTTAACATGATGATGCGTGAGATTTCTTCCTGTGACTGCACGGCCAAACCTTTTTGTGTGATGCCAAACCTCTTAGCATGCTGTAATCATGTTTAGAGAATCACTAAAATTCTTAGTGTATGAGATGACACTGTATTTGATTTCTGCTAAATAAAGTTGACATATGTGGCTCTCCCCCAGGAAAGTGACAGTAGTATTTGTTAATGTGCCCTTCGCTTCGACGTGGAACCACCATGAAAACCCATTGGTCCGCATAACTCTATCTTCTGGGCATGCTACGAACTGTTAATTATGAGCGCGACTCTTCTAGGTGGAGAGCTGCAAAAATGTACTGATTAGACACTAAGGCCCATACTTATACTCTTTTAGCGCCGCATTTGTGCCCTTTTTTGACGCAAAAGCGGCGCAAACGTGCAAAATTGGGGGCCTGATTTACACTTTTTTAGTGCCGCATTTGCGTCATTTATTGACCCAAAAGCGGCGCAAACTGACAAAATATAATTGAATTTTGTAGGTTTGTGCCGCTTTAGCGCCCAAAAATTATGCAAATGCAGCACAAAAAAAGTATAAATCAGGCCCCTTATTGTATTTTGTAAGTTTGCGACACTTTTGCGTCAAAAAATGACATAAATGCAGCGCTATATAAATAGTATGAATATGGGCCTAATTAATCTTTTTTATTGTATATCGCTCTCTCCAGTGGGAGAGCTGCTAAATATTTCTTATTTCTTGATCTTGATTTTGCTGTTAAAATGTTGCAAAAAGTTGTTTGTGTGAATTAATTAAATGCCCTGTGGCAGACGCAAGGGAAGTTGTTAGTAAGTTCCTGTGAGCTGTTCATCACGTACGGTTGAATGACATATTGGGTACTTGGAATTTCAGCTTCAGACACATCATGAAGATTGTTTATTACCCCACCACCAACAATATCATTTGTGCTCCACTACCAGATCGATTATTAAAAACATCATCGCCCAACATAGGTTCTCAGCTGCAATGTGTAACCTGCCTTCCACTAGAAAGCAGATTATTCTTTGATTCAGACTTATGTAAACTAGGCATCCTCTTGGAATATTTGTGCAAACATATCGGCCCTGCAATTCCCTCCAGAGATAAGGTGATTCAAATGTAGTATGTGAGCTACAGCTAGGCTTCTCCTTGTGTCAGGACCAAATAGCACAAGCAGAACTAAAATGGAAAATAATTTGAAATTGGCACAGGGATGGCCAATGATTCTGACCGTAACACAGGCAAGTAATGTTCACTACTGTTGGAAATAACCCTTTATGCAGGGTTATCCACAAACGTTTTGCCTCTGATCTACTGTTTTTGACTATGTGCTGCATTTATTTTTTGCTGGCTTTAGGACTGCTGACCAGTGCTGAAGTGCAAGTGCTCTCTGTCTAAATTCTATTGGTGGTTGGTTTATCCATGAATGACATATTTGATTTACTAGTAAATTCCTAGTATTGTCCAGCATGTGTGCCCAGGGCCTGTAAATCAAATGGTACTAGTGGGCCTGCAGCACTGATTGTGCCACCTACTCAGTAGACCTGTAAACATGACTCATACTTGCCACTGCAGTGTCTATGTTTGCTGTTTTAAACTGCCAATTCGACTTGGCAAGTGCACCCACTTGCAGGCCCAAAACGTCCCTTTTACTACGTGTACGTCTCCTCTAAGGTTGGCCCAAAGCAGCCCCCTGGGCAGGGAGCTGTGTATTTAAAAGGTAGGGCATGCACTGGTGTGTTTTATATGTCCTGATAGTGAAATACTGTTAAATTCGGTTTTCACAGCCTATTTCTCCCATAGGGTAACATGGGAATTGCCTTGTAATTTCCTATTGGGAGCAGATAGAGATATGAAGCTTGGGGTCCCTGAACTCACAATTTGAAAATACATCTTTTGGTGAATTTGGCTTTCAAATTGTAAGTTTTAAAATGCTACTTTTAGAAAGTGGGAATGTTCTGGCTCAACCAGTCTGTACCTCTGCCTGTCTGTGGAATACATGTATGAGTCAGGATGACAGTTGGGCTGTTTGTGTATACACTCTATACAGTCACATAAAGGGAGCCTAGTTGTGCCCTGCATATACTGATGGGTCTTCCTGGGCTAGAGTGGAGGGAGGAGCTGATACTTGCACATGAATAGGACTGTGCCTGTCCTTACACAAAGCAGTCTCCAACCCCCTGGAGTGTGTCTTGGGCCAGGGCCAGAAAGGCAGGGTCTGGTGCACTACAAAGACTTTACTTTGAAGTTTGAAGACAGAAATGGCTATCAGTAGAAGACCTCAGACCCCACAAAGTTAGATCCTTCTAGAATGAGGATATTC
Organism: Pleurodeles waltl; assembly: GCF_031143425.1. NCBI lineage: Eukaryota > Metazoa > Chordata > Amphibia > Caudata > Salamandridae > Pleurodeles > Pleurodeles waltl. Next base: position 282,113,257 of record NC_090442.1, read on the forward strand.
TGGCAGGAAGAAGAGCTGAATGCTGTAGGAGGGACCGCCACTCTGCCTGTTGCGTTGCTGTGCTGGCCTGCTACTTGCTGCTTCTGTCCTAGGAGTGAAAGGACTGGTTTTTGTTTTCAACATCCTTCTTCCAAAGGTCCTCCAAGGGCTTGAACTGAGCTTGCCTCCTGTTAAGAAGTCTTAGGGACATCACATACTTCATCTGCCAGCACCTGGGCTCTCTTGCTGAGAGTCCTGCCCTGCCAAGTGGTGCCAAATCCAGTTCCTTGGCCCTTGGGAGTGAGTTCTGGTGGAACTAAGAAGAAACCAAGTACATTGATTCCAGAGCAACTTTGGAACAACACTGCTGTCTGATTCCGTGCTGCTGCCTGCACCAAAACCATGGTCCCCGCCGAGTGCTGTGACTGACAGCAAAGGCTCAGTGCCTCCACAGCGCCTCTGAATTCCTGCCACAGTGTGAGTCCCAAGTGCCATGTCACCAATGCCTGTGACACCTGACTCCACTGCAGCACCTGTGGCCCCTCGGTGTGATCGCGACACCGCAAAGTCGACGCCTCGCATCTTGACCTGCTGGATTCATTGACCCCATGGGTCAGAAGATACTGACGCCTCACCACTGACGCTGTAGCACCACCCCTGCAACCATGAGGAACAGACACCTCACCTCCCCTGTCTAGCAGTAAGGAACCGAACCGAATACCGGAAGCAGTAAGGAACCAACGCCACACCAGCTCCAGAGACGCTTCACCTCTCAGACTCTGTGTAATGTCTTTGTTTCCTCATTTTACAAGGTACTATACCTGGTGTATGTGTGATTCCATGTCCCGCCTGCACTCCCTCGCAAGTGGCGTCAGACCGCTGTGAATGACTCCGTCAAGATGTCATGATAGCCCCAGTTGGAGCTATTGTGCTTTTTAAGCATTTTACTAAGATTCAATCTTTGAAAAATGTTATCTTTACTTGTGTATGTAGGATTTATGTTCTTTTGGTTTTATTATACTCAGATAAATATTGGCTGTTTTGCTAAGCTGTGGGGAGTCCTTTTGTAGTGTTTTCACTGTGTTTCTATGTTTGTACAAATACTTTACACATTGCCTCTGAGATAAGCCTGACTGCTTGTGCCAAGGGGATGAGCAGGGGTGATCATAGCTGTGTGGCTCCCTTACACTGACTAGAGTGTGGGGCCCTACTTGGACAGGGTGCAAAACACTGCCAACTAGAGACCCCATCTCTACCAACTACAGAGCAGCATCATGTGATCCCCTTTGGCATATGCCTTGAAAATATACACATACTCTGTCTGCAGTGTACTGAGTCCCAAAGGGATGTTTGTGTTACAGTTCCATGTGCTACAGGGTTTCCAGTTGTTTGTGTCACGAAGAGGAAAGGATTAGTGTTGGACCTGGCCCTTTTTGTGGGTTCATCCCCAGACTTTTTGCCTCCTTCCTCCTATTTTTCTGATCTCTTTCTGTTGGCTCTAGGACTCTGAGCACTTTATCACTGCTGATCAGTGCAAAGGTTCAGGTGCTCTCCCTTCTAAAGTTGGTATGATTGGCTTACACCTAATTGGCATACTTAATTTACCTGTAAGACCCTTGAGCAGTGGTATCTCTATACCCAGGACCTGTAAATTAAATGCTACTATTGGGCCTGCAGCGCTGTGCGCGCCACCCACAGAAGTAGCCTTTCAAACCTGTCTCAGGCCTGCTTGCGCAGAGCCTGTGTGCGCAGTTTTCTGCCACAGGGCCCTAGCAATCAAATTTACTTGCCAGGCCCAGAACTCCCCTTTTACTACATGTAAATCACCCCTAAGGTAGGCCCTAGTTAGCCTTATGGGCAGGGTGCTATGTATGTAGAAAGCAGAATATGTGCCTGGTTCCGTGGCCTGTCCTGGTAGTGACAAACAGCATATTTGGTTTCTCACTGCTGTGAGTGCTGCCTTATCATAGGATTGCATTGGAAGTGCCCTGCTTTATGTCTAGGGGGTATTGTCTGATTCATGAGGGGTAGCGTAGGGATGTTTGGAGTGTTAGTGATTTTGGTGAGAAATGCTGCTTACTGGTGTAGGTGGATCTTTTATTATTACAGAAATGCCACTTCTAGAAAGTGAGCATTTCTATGTGCTTATGACTCTAGGCCCATATTTATACTTTTTTAGCGCTGCATTTGCGCCGCTTTTTGATGCAAAAACGGCGCAAACTTACAAAATACAATGGTATTTTGCAAGTTTGCGATGTTTTTGCGTTAAAAAATGACGCAAACGCGGCGCTGAAAAAGTATAAATATCGTCCCTAGTGTTTTGCAGCTTTGCTCCAATCCACGTCTGGATAGAGTGACAGTTGGGCTTTGTGCATACTTTTCAGACAGCCTGTACACAGGGAAGGTGGCGGTGTCACAGAGGTGCATCTACCTATTGAATGGTCTTTCTGGACTGAGAGAAGGGGAGGCGGGGCACACATGCATTTGTAAAGGCTGTGCCCTGGCCTCACACAAAGGGCTCGTTTTCCTCAGCTGATGTCTGAAGCCTGAGCTAGAGGAGAGTGGAGCCAGTTGTAACTGGATGGAACCCCCTCTCCCCATCTTTGTTAACCTTGTGCAAAACTCAGTATAAGTACAAGTGGTTTTCCCCATGAAAATGAGACACTGAAGAGACACTGAAACACTTGAAACGTACTTGGAACTGGACACAGCATGCTGCTGGAGAGACTCACCAGGAACCGCCTTGGACTGCTGCTGCTGTGCTGACCTGTGACCTGCTGGGTCATTTGGCGGAACTGACACTATCTGCATCCCCTTTGTGCTGGCCTGTTGCTGGCCCCTAACACCCTGTGCTCCATCCCTGAGTCCAGGGGCTGGGTGCCGTAGCCCCTGACCCCTGCAGTTGCCTGTTTGAAGCGCATGAGGAGAGCTTCATTTTTATTACCTAGTGCCTTGAGAGTGTCTTTTTGCTATCTGCTGAAGCACCTGGAAAGTGCTTTCCTTTTGGGAACTCTAGCACCTTGAGAGCGCCTGCTGTTTGTCCTTTAAGCACTTTGAATGCGCTTCCTCTTCTGCCTTGCCATTGGGAAATCATCGCCACAACCCAGGCGTTTAAAAACCCAAGCGTGTCAAAAGTGCGCCGTGTCCTGTGCCCCCATAGCACTGCAAAGTGAAGATTGGAGCGAGCGTGCTCCTATCGGTGCCCCCGGGGCAAAGCGCACTGCAAGGTGCACCCCCAGGGCACCAGTGGACCCTTCCTTTGGTCCCAGAGTGTCCACAGGGCAGCAGGAAGGCTCGCGTACGAGATCGGTGCGGGCGAGCCAGCCAGTGCAGGACGGACAGGGAGGTGGCCTCATCAGAGGCCCCCTGCTCCACCGAGGACCCAGTGACTGTTGGCAGGACGAGCGGGGAGGAGGCCTCATTAGAATCTCTCTGCCCCACCAGGCCCCCATCTTTGTACAGAGGTCGCGGGTAGGGAGAAAGCCTCTTTGGACGCCCCCTGCACTGCTGGGCCCCTTTCTATCGTTGTTCTGCTCCCCCTGGGAGGGACAGCCGTGGTCCCGGGAAGGCCGCAGGGACTGTGGTCACCCCAGTTTGGGAACAGGCCCCTGTACAAGAACAGACGGGGTGCGTGCCACCCCCCAATCATAAATGCTGCCTTCGTTTTAGCGCTGAGGAGCACTTGGGGCCACCTTTCCTTTGTGGCACTTCGAGGTGCCGTCATCAGAAAGACATTTATGTGGCAACATGTTTGTTGTGGGCATTTAGGCTGATATGTTTCTGTGCATGACTTGCCATATATTTTTCTGATATTCTTTTCTGGGCATTTTTATGGCTTGCCATGTGTTCTCCAATGTTCTAATGTTCCTGGTATGGGCATTTGTGAGGATCTGGTGACATGTGCAATATTGTAGTAATGTTTTTCCTGACTACTGCTTATGTTGCAGAATAATCAGTAATGTGTGTTATATGTGACTACTGCTGGTCTCTGCAGAGTAACAGTACCGTGTAATGTTATGACAACTGCTTGGGTAGCAGGGTATTACTGACATGTTGTGTTTGGTCTAATGATGTTGTGTACAATACAGTTTATTTTGATCTAACTTGATGTTGTGTTTCCTTTGTGGTGGGGATAGTGTGTCACATGTGTTGTGTGTGTTGTGCAAACGCTTTACACATTGCCTCTGGGATAGGCCTGACTGCTCGTGCCAGGCTACCAAGGGAGTGAGCAGGGGTTATCTTGGGTGTGTAACTCCCTTGCCCTGACTAGAGTGAGTGAGTTTTGCCTGGCTTAGGTGCATACCCTAGCCAACCAGAAAGCCCACTTTTAACAATTAGATATGGGATATCTTTAATTTGGTGATGAGCATGTCCAGATGCTATCTACCGTTCGTGTCAGTGCTACTCTTGCAAGCCCCTCTCCAGTACATTGTTCAGTTTCATAGATATGTTTTTATGTTCTCCGTACATTCAACAACAGTCGTAACTGTTGCTGGTTTGGTTTCACAAATTATCATTGTCAAGGAAAATGTCATTATACACTGTGGGCCATATTCACAGAAGTAAATTTGTACATGTACATCTACCCCACACCTAGTTATAGGGCTACAGTTTTTTGCTATTCGCCATGTCTGTGTAGATTTACACCTATGTGTAGACCTACATCTCTCCACTTCCTCTCCTTACTTCGGGGGGTGGAGACGTAAGACTGGATTTTCAAGTGGAAAGTTACTAATAGTAACTGTTTACAATAAGGAAGAGATCTCCACCACTGGGGCTTAATAAAACCTTGATCATGAATGTGTTAGTAAGTGTAGTAACCTTGATGCGTTTGCTATTTAGCAAGGTGAACATGATTAAAAACACATCATTGCTTGAGTGGTGCCCTAAATGGGAAGGAACAGAAGACTATGTAGACAGCAGCGTGGCCCTACAGTGTAGAGGAGATAAATGTGTATACATCTTTGAGCTACGAATCAGGGATAGCTAAAATATGTGGTTGCATCTAGATGGTTTAAATGTGTTAACATTGTGAAGGCTTCTGATGTGGCATTGTGAGCTGGTCTTTCTCAAAATGCTTTTCTATGAACTAACGTCCCACTGATGGTTCACTTGTATCTTCTTTTGCAGACCGGACGATGTTTTGCTAAGGAGAACCCATGATGAAAATGTCCTCATGCACTGTTTCCTCTGGCCCTTTGTCACCTTTCTGGTAGGAGTCCTCATCGTGGCCCTGACCATCTGTGCAAAGAGCTTGGCTGTGAAAGCTGAAGCCATCCAGAAGAGGAAGTTTTCCTAAGAGACAACAGAGCTGAAGACTGAAGAGAGAGAAAAATGACCACTCCTAAAGAAAACGCCCTGAGGCTGGTCACTGGATAATTATTACCACTTCCTATAATCCTCACCATCAATCTGAGCTGGCTGCCTCTGTCCAGGGCTTTTTGCAGAGGACATTTTCAACAACTGGACTTGATTGTTGCTGTTTCCCAAAGGTACATAATTGATTTTCCACAAAATGACAAAATCTGCACCAAAAAATACCAAGAGCTTGCGACGTTTCAAGAAAAAGACTGAAAAAATACAACTACAGAACTCCAGTATTAATGAATAAAGTATTTCCTTTTTAGCTTGTAATTTAGAAGATTAAGTAAGAGGCTGCGGTGCGTTTCTCATTAAAGAGTGATTTTTTTCACTTATTCCCATGGGTGTTATTTGATTTGCTCAATGATCCTGTTCTTGGCACACTTAGCCACAATAATTGTAAGCATGACCTACAGAGGTGCTTGCATGCCTAAATACCAAGGTCAATGATATCAACCTACTTATCTATTGACTCCATGACCTCAAGTACAAACATATAGTGAAGGTAAACAACATGAACGAATGTAGATTTAGGGGCTACTTTAGAGTTTGATGGATGGGTTAGTCTGTCACAAACTTGACAAAAATTATTCAGTCTTATTCCAAGTGCATTATATCCAATTACACTTGTAATCCGGTGGAAAGGATATTCTTTACATTTGTGAGGGAGAAACCTGTTCGCTGAACTCTAAATCTGGCGCTTAATATGGTAACGCCACATTAACTTAATTTTACAATGTATCAGTAGCCGATATTGTAGTGGTGAAATATATTCAGGTCACTATTAAAACGTTGATGTTACGGTGGAACATTACAGGGGTTGGAGGCGTGTAATCACCTGTATGGTAAATCATGGTGTGCATGATCAGATTTTTATTTTAAAAAACTGCTTTGATCTCTATCAGCGTATCAATGAGATGTGAGCACTCAGAGAAGAAGGTGCTTTTCCTTACAAACACTTTCATCTGATTGACTAATGAAAAATGCTTAGACTGCGGGGTAGAATTATTCTTTGAAATTATATTAGTTTTAGTGTTTCTTTTTTAATGTGCTACAATCTCTGAATCTCGAGGGCGACAATGAAATATGGAGTTGCAACTGGCTCAGTAGCATGTAGCAGTAGTGTCCATGTTGTAATATTTGTGGGTCTACCACTGGGTGATGGTGTTATAATTTTGGAATGGCCCCGGTAAGCGCCAAGTATGGTAGATGATCTAGGTCTTGGTCAGGGCTAATATTTCCCTGGATGAGGTCCAGGCACATTTTCCCATAAAATCAATTGGCAAAAGCTATCAATGTGATAACGTCCTGTAAAGCATAAGGGTAGCATGTTGTAAAGCATAAGGGCAGCATGTTGAAGCATGACCAAATTACCGACCAATCTTAGGCGTCTGAATGGAATTATGGTCATGCTACTTTATGGTAAGTATTGGTATGTTGCAGGAAGTTTAGAACACTGAGATGGCATCAATTCCATTTTTATTTTGAATCTTTAGCATAATGTGATTCTCCTTCTGAAGACATTGGGGGTGATTCTGATCGCCCGCCTCGCGGGAACCGCCATATGGCCGCTCCGCGGTCGAAAGACCGTGGAGGCCATTCAGGCTTTCCCACTGGGCTGGCGGGCGACCGCTAGGAGGCCGCCCGCCAGCCCAGCTGGAAACCCCAACCCACGAGGAAGCCGGCTCCGAATGGAGCCGGCGGAGTGGGTATGTGCAACGGGTGCAGTTTGCACCCGTCGCGTATTTCAGTGTCTGCATTGCAGACACTGAAATACACCGTGGGGCCCTCTTACGGGGGCCCCTGCAGTGCCCATGCCATTGGCATGGGCACTGCAGGGGCCCCCAGGGGCCCCGCGGCACCCCCTACCGCCATCCTGTTCCTGGCGGGAGACCCGCCAGGAACAGGATGGCGGTAGGGGGTGTCAGAATCCCCATGTCGGCGGAGCGCGCTCCGCCGCCATGGAGGATTCCCCCGAGCAGCGGAAAGTCGGCGGGAGACCGACGACTTTCCGCTTCTGACCGCGGCTGAACCGCCGCAGTCAGAATACTCGTGGGAGCACCGCCAGCCTGTTGGCGGTGCTCCCGTGGTCGGTGGCCCTGGCGGCCACCGGCCGCCAGGGTCAGAATGACCCCCATTGTCTTCAGCGTTTGCATTGGTTTGTTTCCAGGTTACTGTAAAACGTTTTATGGACAGCCCTGGAGAAAGTCTACAAACAGCCAGAATGATTACATTTCTTCAGTTAACTGAGCATGGAGGCATGACGTATACATATTTGCATCAGTGTGAGAAGTGGGGCAGTATTCATTTGCATCTTTCCAAAGCAGCTTTGAATCTTGGAGACGTGGGGGGCATTCAAGGAATACTTTGTGGTCTGGAGTTCCAACCTAGAGGCGTTTGGAGGTAGAAAGTGTGTCACTGGGTGTAACCAGAAGATTATGTTTAGTTGATCCTAGATTATATGTGTGTGTGTAATGTGATAGGATGTCATGGAGGCAGTTAGTGGCAATGTAATTTAGCACCTTGAAGACAAGTGTCAGCAACTTGTAGAGTGTCTTCTTTTTAACAAACATCCAACCAGCTTGATGGTGGTCAGAAGAGTTGGTAGTGTGTCTAGCAGACTGCACAGAGATCTGACGGCAAGGTTTTTGACACTGTTGAGTCAGGAAACGCAATATTGTGGTAAATCCACTAGTAGATACTACAAATGCACTTACAAATTAAAATAATATTGTAATTCTGCTCATTGTTTGAAGCTCAATGTTTGAAGCAGATAAGAGCTAATCTAAACACTGCTTACTTTTCATTTCTTTTGTGCCACGAGGTTAAGATGTGGCACTTGACATTTCTCTTTTAGCTTAGCAAACTTCAGGTATAGGTCGTTCTTCTATGCCGAAATCTATTTTCTGAAACCATCTAAAAGTGAAAGAAGGGCTTAAAAAATGTTCTACAACTACTGAAATGTTCTGACGCACACGTTTCTGTTTTAATGAAATTGTAGAATGTGGGATGCTCTGAGACTCACGCCATCTTCAGTCTGGGACCTGATTCAGACGTTTCTACTCAGAATTTCGATTGGGAGATATCTGGCACACCTGAGATTTGCACCCCTGTCAAAAGTAATTTGCACCAGAGAAAACGCGGACCTCCCCAGACCATGTTTGAGATTTTTCTATGCAAATATGTCACATACATACACACCCACGTGTGTCATGATAATTCTGCAGGCTGTTCCTGGTATGTTACAGTGTAAATCTTTTTGAACATGGTGAAAGGCATGGCGTGGGCATTATCTAATTTGTTCCAGGTTAAGGGCCTGATTATGACCTTGGCGGATGGGATACTTCATTGCAAATGTGACAGCTATCCCGCCTGCCCTTTTACAAGAGCCACAGAATATAATGGAACTTGTAATATGGCGGGCGGGATATCCATTACGTTTGTGACGAAGTATAGCATCTGCCAAGGTCGTAATTAGACCTTAAATCTTTGTGGAATGGACTGCTTTTCTTTCAATTTCAGTTTTCCATGCACATCCATCACTCAAACGGCATCCTCTTTATTTCCAGAAAGAAATGTTCTCATACTAATAATGATGTCATAAACATGTCTACATATTATGTTGATTTGTGCTACCAGTGGAAAATTTCAACAAGATAAGGTAAGATTGCAAGGCTACTTCACTTTCACTTTGAGGTTCTGAGTACAATTCATTATACTTCTTTTCAATAGATAGTGCAATTATTTCTTTCAACTATTGATCCAACATTTACAGTTTATGCATCTGATGGGGTTTACGCTTTGCCCTGGCCATTGAGCTAAAGACGAACACTAACTTGGTTATACAGAGATACTGTAAGAATGTGTAAGCAAAAGGCTAAAGTTTCAGACTATTTTATGTTACACATTTATAAATAGTGTTTAAGTTTGCCAATTAATTCCGCTTTTGGCGAGTTAGTTTAAGGCATGCCCATGGGGATGTTCAAGAAGGGTCTAGGGTTTAGGAGTGAAGTGGAGTTAATTATGATAAATCTATGGGTACGTATAAGTGCTGAACTGTCACTATTTTTGACCATGATAGTTTGTCAACGATATTGTGCAAAATCAGGGGTCTTCAAGAGAGATACTTCTGATCAGTGAAAATCATAGTGAGCTACAAATGGCCAAGCAAGTCACACATTGTTCCTAGAGACCTACCCCCAGCCCCCATGCAGCTTCACTGACTTAAAGCTCAATTTCTGCAGAACCAATACTGTGATTTGAACAAAATACAAAGAGTGCCCTAGAAACACTGATATTAATGAGTTAGGATTTGCGCTGTCACCATACCTTAAAGTATGGAGAGAGAGGAGTGATTTTACAATAAAAGTAGTGCTAAATTGAACTCAATGGAAGCTGATGAGCTGGAAATGTTTTTATGTATTGAAATGCCCACGTTAAACTCAATTCTTTTCTGCTGTTCATGTTTAAGAGTGAACTCTTCGTTAAACCTCAGGGCTTGTTTCTTATTGTTATATCCAATACAGTTGCATCAGCATTGCCTTGAACGGTCTGAGTTTTCTTTTTTGATTCAGCTTATACTTCCAGCGTGGAAAAGACATCCCTTTCAAGGCAACGTCGAGACAACTGTGAATTGTGTAGTAATAAATACACTCTGAGGTTGAACAGGGATTTCAGTCTTAAACATGCACAGAGGAGAAAAACAAAGGGGCATATTTATAATGTCTTGGCGCCACTGGAGCGTCACTTTACGTGATGCTCCAGTGGCGCTAACCACAGCTCCATATTTACAAAGAGGTATAACGCCACTTTTTGTGGCATTACGCCTCCTTGTAAATATGGCCCACTCCGATGCAGTATTCTGCGTCAGAGGGGCGTGCAATGGGTGTTGCTGTGGGCATACAACAGGACACCCATTGCATTTTGATGCTGCCTCAGATTTACGAGATTTCATAAACCTGAGGCAGCACCAAAATCTAACGTCACCCCCAGGGGTGGTGGTAGCAAGGCACAACAAGGAGGAATACTTTTATTCCTCCTCGTTTTTTTTGTGCTTTTTCTATGCATGCTGCATTCTGCAGCACACAGAGAAACAGCAAAACGCCAGAAGTGATTGTTTATGTGCTGGAAGGTGTCCCTTCCTGCACATGAACAATCATTTGGAAATGCCGCTTTGGCACTTCCGTGTGTGCTGCATTCTGCATTCTGTAACACACACAGAAGTGCCAAAGAGTCATTAGGGATTGTTTATGTGCAGGAAGAGACACCTTCTTGCACATAAACAATCCCACCCCTCAACGCAGACATCCTTGCATGATTGTGCAAGGATGCCTGCGTTGGCACTGGCAGCTAACTTTAGCACCAGCGCAGGGGGCAACACAGTGGTGTGCCATATTCACTTAAGTATGGTGCATCCCTGCATTGTAAAAATGACAGAGTGCAACGCTGGCAATTTGGGCGCAGTGTCGTGCTCCGTCATTTTCACATAAATATGGGCCAAAGTTCCATGTGAGCATTTAAAAAAATAAAAATGTTTTAATCTCTTCAGCTTCCAATGAATTACAAACAGCAATACATTTATTGCAAACTCACTCCTCTCGTTTATAGGGCAAGAATTAAACATTCCAGAAATAAGCAAATATCAATTTACACTTCCAGCATAGGGGGGAAAAACCTAAATCAAGACAGAGTAGTCACCCTGTTCAATACAACCTAATTGTTCTTTTCAACTGGGTCTGATAACGATTAAATGAATTCACAGTTTCACATTTAAAAAAAACTGAAGTACCTTTTATTTTTCTGACAGCGTTCCTCTCAAGTTGAACACTATGGCGGCCCCCCCTTTCACTGAATGTGCTCTTGAGCTGTGTGCTGCATCACCTGCAGAGTATGTAAGCCAGAAAAGCAGGCTGTATAATAAGGCTTCTGTGTCATGGCTGCTGCTTCGGCCCACTGGCCACACGGGTTGTGCAGGATGATATTGTGGTGCTCGGCTGCAGAAGGCAGGCAAGGCGATTCCCGTTGTATAGAATAATACCCACACCGGAGTCAGACTTTCCGCAAAGATGTCACCTGCTTCTATCAGCCCCACCCCAGCTAAGGTCAAATAGGCCAATCAGAGCAACTGGTATGTTTGGTGATGGGCAAAAGTTACAAAGCGGCCTGAAATTTAAGTCACTTAAGCAATGATGGACCTACATGGCCAACATTGGCTACATATGCACCACATCCTAATGTACAATCTCTGCAAGTAGCTGAAGTGCATCCTTCATATAACAATTTAGTTGATATATGTAGGTGCCTAATGCAATTCGTACTGCAGACACTAAACAACGCCCCAGCGAGGGCTGCTCCAGCTTTAAATCAATTGGCCGTCACAGGAATAACTTCACAAACTTCACAAACTGTCCATTGAATAATGGGAAAAGCACCCACCAAGTGGGAGAAGATGCTGTTTTGTGTTGCACAAAAAAACAAACCAGGTGGAAGCACTGTCTCCCCATACAGAACCCCAAGATAAACATAGAATTCTCACCATGTGGTTGTCTTTTGTAATGGTTCCCTCCATAAAGGATTGTGCCACTTGGGGCACAGTCTTTGCTGCAGTATATACCACCACGCATGGTACACCGGTGCTCATAAATCTTCCGGGAGTGTTAAAACAAATTCAAAATTAACACGGGGCAGCCCCTGCCCTGGACTTGGAGATGAAACTGATGCACAAGCCTCCTCAATTATTTTAGGCAACATTAAAGGAGAAGCAGCAGCTTTGGCAATATGCCAGCAGCTCGGGATGTTTCTCAAGGGGATCTGGAACGTGAGCTGCCAAAGATTATTTTTGAAACTTATACTAGTATAGTTCGGGATAGTCTGGGGGCCAGACCAGCTAAACCACTATTACAGAGTACTTCTGGTAAGGAAGGTACTAAGCAGGCACAAGAGAGCTCTAAAAACGCTGGGATAAATAAAAACCTAATAAAGATACTGGAAGTCAAAGAGGAGAATCTCCACTTCTGGAGACCTCAGAAAAAAAGATAAAACTTTAGCAATAGGGAAACTTTAAAAACTCCTGACAGGTATCAAAATACTGACAGTCGGCCATCTTGTTCCTTCCAGGACTCACCAGATAAACGGAGTGAGAGAGGAGGGTGGTTTGAACACCCAAATGAGTATGTGAAGCCGGGAAAGGAGTCACAACACTCATCAGAGGCTTCAGTCAAGAAGGAAGAGAAACAAAAACCCCAATTCAAAATGAAAAAGTTGTGTCTTCTTCAGCTAAACACGCCAAACATATTGAGAACCTTACTGAAGAACAGGGCATGGACAGTGACTCTGCTAGACAGCGTAGCAAAAGTCACAATATGTCATCCGAGTCTTATAGAACTTTTAGATCTGACACCAAATAACGATTTCTTTGAAATTGAAACAGCGGATAGGTGCGTCTCTTCACTAGACAGAGGCCCTTATTACAAGTTTGGCAGTCTTTTGGCAAGACCGCCATGCTGGTGACCGCTGTAGGAAAGTGCCACCATTGGCATGGTTGCCCCTCCACGTTTTGCCTGAAATTGATGCCAACTTTGATTGAAAATTAGCCTGGATCCTGCTAGTCAGGCCCCTGCACCAATGTTCTTTTCCAAAATCTGTACCTTTGTTTCTACAATTGGCACACCCATGGCACACAGTTAAGTCCCTTATAAAAGGTACCCCGGTACCAACAGCCCTTTGGCCAAGGAAGGTCCCAAAGGGCTGTAGCATGTATTATGCTACCCGGGGGGACCCGTCACCAAGCATATGCACGCTGCCTTAGCAGCTTGTATGCTTGTGGGGAGAAAAAGACAAAGTCGACATGGCACCCCTCTCAGGGTGCCATGCCCACAAACCACTGCCTATACACTATACCACAGGTGAGGGCATAGTTGTATGAGCAAAATGTCCCTACAGTGTCTAAGTCCATTCTTAGCTCTTGTAAGTGCAGCACAGCTATATTAGGGCCCATATTTATACTTTTTGATGCAAAACTGCGATAACGCAGTTTTGCGTCAAAACAATTTGCGCCGTCTAACGGCATTTTGAAGCGCCATGCGGGCGTCAAATTTATACTTTGACGTACGGCGGCGCAACCAACAGGTGGGAGTCATTATTTCGTGACGCACACAGCGTCCGTCTGTCGTAAAGGAAACCAACGTAAATGCGACGCACATCACTGTGGGTCGATTTACGACAGCGCAATTGTGAAAACGCTGGTTTTTTTCACGCTATTGCGTTACATTTTTGTGCGAAAACTGCCCTTTCAGCAGAGGAGAGCCAAAATGGATCCCAGATGCCCCAACAGACCCCAGGAGGATGAGAGCAGACCAGGAACCAGCCAGGAGGATCCATACAGGAACCAGGACATTTAAAAAAAAAAAAGAAAGTGTCGCTTCAGTGAAGAGGAGCAGGAAATCCTGGTGAAAGAGGTGACGGAACACCAGCACCAACTTTTCATCTCCTCAAAATTGCCACTCAGTAGGAGAGAGGCCATCTGGAAACAAATAGTGGACAAGATTAACAGTGTGGCTGAAGAACGCTGCACAGTCACTGAGTGTAAGAAACGCTGGCATGACTGCAAACGTAGGACAAAAGAGAAAATGGCCAGGAACAGGAAGGCAGCAATGCAGACTGGAGGGGGGAGTCCAGCACAACAGGAGGCCCTGGACCACATGGAGGAGATTGTCGCAGCCGTCATCCCGGAGGAGATCGTCACAGGGATTCAAGGACTGGACAGCGCAGACTACCACGACACAACGCACATGCAGGGTAAGTCGCATGGGGAATTCAAATGCAATAATGGGGACTGTAAGCGGGGGGGGGATACCTACTACACAATGCATGTAACTTAGCACATATATGAAGTGGCATGGGTAAAGGGGCACGGCAGGGGGGCATGCCTAGTACTGTCCGAAGCTGGGGCACGACAAAATACACCAACAACAACAGTCCCATGGGGACATCCTGTAATTACAACAAGAGAGCCAAGGGAAAGCAGTGACAGGTGGGAAGGCCACTACCTCAAATCCACATCCAGGCACTTGTAGTGCAAAATCTAATCTACATCAACTAGGTCCCTATCTGTAGTGCAGTAGCAAAAACAACAACTGCAATGTAACTGCCACAACAGTTGACAATAACACCTCTCATCTCTGTGCAGCTATAGTACCAAATGGCAGGAACCCCCCCCTGGAACATACATACCTAAATTAGGGGGGGAGGATGACATCCGCAACTACTCCTAGAAATAAGACAAAGGTACCAGTACACTCAAATGCCGAATGTCCATACCTGACACATACATAAGCCTAAGTAACCAGCAATAGGAGCCACACAGCACCAACGACACACACATGCTGCATACGTCAGGGTCCCTCACGTGCCTGGCTAACATGGCTACATCACTAATGTCATACTGCTCAGACAACAACATTGAGGAGGGGACACAGGCAACTGGTCACTGAAACACACCTGCACAGTCTGACAAACAAATAGGACATTCATACGATAAACAGGCAAATCCAGTAAGACACACATGACCCAACATCATCTTCAAACATCAGCAATGTTTACATCCATACCACATCCTAACATTGACATGCATAGGTAATGCCACGTAACATGTACAGTTCATGCAATGTGAATAAAAAGTGTATGGGGCAGGGCCTGAGAGGCAAGTGTGCTGGCAGGGCAGTCACAACACCCACAGTCAGTCAAAGTGAATTGTGGCAAGTGAAACGTATACATTGCGCCTTAGCTTCAGGCTTTAGGCCTTTGTGCATCTTACCCTGAATGTACTTATACTCATTTGCTCACATCTAAGAGCCTCAGAGCACTTTGCACTAAATGATTCTCATTGCCCTTCCTATCAGTTAACGTAGCAAATAGCCAGTCTTAAGGTGTGGTCAATAAGTCAAATCACACTGTTTTGCCTACTTCTGCACTGGAGTTTGCCAGAACATATTCACTCTGTGCCCCAGTCAAGGATACAGTCTGGTATGTTGCTGATAGATGTGGTAGGGGTTAAGGTTTGGCATTCCTGCGTAGGGAAACTTTGTCATCACCATGACATATGACTTTTAAAATCACTTCCTTGTTCCAAGACACGCAAGAGGGAGTTTCCAAACAGAAAATCACAACTAGATGCTGGCTGCCTTGCTGCTGATGCACAACCAGATCACAGCCCATTCATCTGATATGAGGGATGATGTCTCCCCTGTGATTCAGACAGGCAAGCTCCAAACTTAACATGCTGTGCTATACATAGAACAAGCAGAGGGAGAGTAGAAACTGTTAGGCACCATGATAGCTGTGTACTAATGTATTACTCTCCTGCGGACTATTTCAATTCTAACAGTGTGTATTGTTTGGGTTATTGGGGCTCACACCTAAATTTCTACAAGTCAGTTGTACAATGAAACTTCATATTAAACAAATACTGTCTTTGTCCTTTGTGTATGGGAACATACCGGAAAAGACATAATTGTGTAGGATCTGAGTGACCACGACTTCACTGAGAAGTTCCAAAGATGTCATGCGCTCGGATGTCTAAACATTCCTTTGATGTGGGAGACCAGAGGCACTGCTAGTTAGTCTTAGCAAAATGAAATATCTGGGTGACAGTTATTTACAAGTGGGTCAGACTTACTCCCCCACACCATTAGCAATCCTGCTGCTTAGAAAGCCAAGAATCACATGTAGGATAATGAGAGCACACCCAACAAAATGTCCCTCCATAACAATAGTTCAACACCGAGGGAGGAGTAGGACAAAAAAAAGCCTATTCCTAAATTATTACAAAGCAACACCTAGAGGCGACCTGGCAGACATGTCTGATAGCTCCATATCATACATGTGACACACAGGTGGGCCATAGGCCTACAACAATGCCCTATGACGGACAGCAGATACCAAGACAAACACAGAGTACAAAGTTAAGGCATCCAAAGGCTTGTATCTTAGTGCAAAATTGTCACAACACAGACACACTAATTGTACCCTGTTTCATTGCAGAGGAACACGGATCTCCTGCCGATCTGCCTGTCCATGAGTTCCCTGATGACATGGATGACGAGACCATCAACCTCCCACCAGAGACCATTCAAATGGTCCTTGAAAGCCTCCAAACCCCACCTTCAGTCACAAGGAGGAGCACAGAAGAAGCAGCCACCACAGGAGAACCACCCGCCACCCCAATTGTAAGACCTGCCAGCTCCAACACAGCTGAGGACTCTGACGACACTGGCACCAGCTTTGAAAGAACAGTCGTTGGGGTCCAGCGGGAGCTGGCCAAGGAGGTGCGGGTGGGGATGCAAACTATGGCAGCCAGCCTTGAGGGGGTGTGTTCGTGCATGTTGTCAACTGCAGATCAGGCAGCTGCAATGCAAGCACGAACATCGCTCTTGGAGGAACTTTTAAAAACACAGAAGGAAATCTGCACAGCTGTCATCCAGTTGACACAACAACTCCAACTGCAATCCAGTCAACGTGTGCACGAATGCAACTTAGAACCCCTCAGGGCCGACCTGGCTGCCTACCATCGTGATGTGGCTGCCATTCTGAAAAACCAGCAGGCCCTCCTTGCTGCAGTACTGCGCTTCATTACTCGACAGGGAGCAGCCCCCGGGATGTCTGCCTCCATGTCTTCTAACACTGAGGTGTATGTTGCCCCTTCACAACCAACAACCACAAGGACACACCAGGCAACACACACATCAGAAGAAGAAGACATGGAACAGATTACATTCACACGCAAGAGTACCCGGAAGCCCTAGTCCCTGCACCATGGCCTACTCTGACCAAGGTCCTACGTTTTGACACATGCCAGTCTCACTACAACTACACTCAATGACTGTTCGGCAATCCACTGTATGACTTGTCCCAATTGCCAGTGAATGTCTCTCTCCTACTATTTGGCAATTCCTGTTCCTCTGCACTGTCTGTGACATCACCCCAGCATGTCAGGAGCATCATCCACACCCCGTCTGTAGGATCACCATGTAAGAATGCACCAGAGCGGACTCAGCTAACATTGTGAATGGACATTTTGCACTACACCACCTATAAATAAATATCACTTGCACACCTATTGTGTCTCTGTGTTATTTCACACTTCAAATATGCAGTACATAACTCCAAAGTGGCTGTGTGGCAACCATGTAGATTCTCTATACTACTGTCCTGATTTCATGTATACTGAAACATCTGTGCATCGTCCAGGATTGCATCATAGCCTTACTATACTGAGGAAAATAACTGATGAAGGGACTAAGCACACACAATCATGCTGTGTTGGACAGAATGATGCACCATCTATAGCTATTCTAGACAAATAATGGTGGCTGAGAAATGTAGGCACCATGCAATACTAAAATTAGAATTAATGCTGTAAAATGTAAGGAATCATAAACAAATTACACTGCATCAATCACCCTTACGGCGTATACTTCCATGAAGGAAATTCATGCTGAATCAGTACACACATGATGTAGGTCAGCAATGACAGCAACAAGACAAGAGTGTGAACAAATCCTCATCTACAAAGATCTCCCTGAACTTCACACTGCTGTCCGACCTATCTAGTTACCTACAATAACAAGTCTGGAAGCACTCTTTGTGAAGTAGGATACATGCCAACCCAAAACCTTGATGATCAATGCACACTACCAATGGTGGGTCTCCCACATGGTGGATACTTACCAAGTTAGCACACGGGTAGCTGGCATGTTAAACCTCAATAGCCTGGGGATAGCGAGCATAGGACACAAATGTCATACTAAAACATTCTGCTACACTGATGTCAAGGCCAGGATAATGTAGCACCTAACACATCAAGTAAAGGGTTAACTAAATTTTTATTTCTAAGAAGTAATAAAAGAGGCAACTAAGGGAAAGGTAAACCTACACTAATCTAACCTGACTACTACGAACCCACAACTGTCCCTAACTAATCTAAGCTAAACTTACTCTGCACATGTAACGAAACGATCTAAACATCAACCCCCCACCCACCATTATGAGACAAGACACATGCAGGACAACACTTACTAACCTACACACATACTATACTATCCTATACAAACATATATTTTTGGGGGATTTTTTAATGTATTTTTTGTTATTTTTTGGTTTTTTTAATTTTTTTTATTTAAACAGGAATCCCAACATTGCCCCCCACCCACCCACCCACACAAAAATAGAAGATAGAAAGAATAAGGACCCCCCACCCTCTTACCTAACACTAACTAAGCTAATTACCTACACTTATCCTATAACTAACCCCCCAAACCCAACTAACAGTATAAAATAGGAAAGAGGTGAGAGGGGAGGGGTAAAAGTTCAGGAGGGCAAACGTACTACAGCTTTGCCCTCTGTAGTGTGCGCCTGATGGAGCGCACCTTCTTTTTGACCTCATTCATGTCCTCCGTCAGGTTGTCCACCTTTCTAATCAACTTGTCCAATTTCCGGGACAATGCCTGGAAGGCCGCTGGGTCGATAGGAGGGTCAGTGCTGGTTTGCGTGCCTGTGGAGGTGGATGTTGTGGCAGGAGTTGTGTGGCCACGGGACAGTCCTGCTCCCACCACACGGCTGGGTCCAGGTCTGGAGGAAGATGCTTGGTCCGTTGCTGGGTCCACTTGGGCAGACCTGGTGGATGTGGTGTTGGTGGTTGTTGGTGGCACCGTTGGGGGAGCCTGTGGTGTGGCCCACCACGCCCCGGAGGCCCGATCTGAATGGTACTTGCGGGCCATCCTCCGATACCCACACTGCACCTGCAGGATGTGCCTGTATCTCATCGCACGGCGCTCAAAATGGTTGCGATCAGCGGCACTCAGGTTTGCAGCAGTGAAGAGAAAAGGCAAATATTTAGCTTTGGATTTCCAATGGGTGGAATACCACAATGGGTCATTTGTCCATTACTAGAAATGTATTGGTTGCAGCAATTGTTACAACATAGTTCACGGAAAGGCTCAGAGGAAGTACATGTGAAGCATGCATACATAAGGGCATATCACACCTAGCATATCCATGTCCCTTAATGATGTATGACATCACCCTAAACTACTCATCCAAATCATACCTAAGGCATTTGACATTATGGCACCACCTCTTCCGCATACTGACTTCACTACATATGTCATTCTATGTGATAACAATCACACTCCTCACTCAATGGCATTTGGAATTAGTTGTGTGCTAAGATTGAACCCCTGGCCCAGAATCATATGTCCACACTAGGGGCCAGATGTAGGAATTAGGAAAATGCAACTAGCAATTTGCAATGCAGAACGGTGTCTCTGACACCGTCTGCGAGTCGCTATGGGGTCCCTAAGACCCACCTCATGAACATCAATGATGTGCGTTCCAAGTTGCGCCACCTTAGCGACTATGGGCACTCTCGGGGATGGAGGCCTGCTGGGAACAGCAGACCTCCATGGACGTGACTGCTTTTAAATAAAGCAGGTTATTTTTCCCCAAGTGTAGGCCGTTTACCTGAAAGGAAAATGAGCTGCAATTAGTTAAAAATCACAACAAATTCAATCTTGGATCATTTCACGGTAATTAGTGGTCCCTTAGACCACTGGCTGTTTTGTGCAGGATTATTTTGGTCCACTCACAAAGGTGAAGGGTTACAATGGGGACCCCTTCCAGTTAGCAAGTGGGTTACCATCCACTTCAAGTGGATGATAACAGCGACTCACTTTGCAACCACGTACTCGCTTGCAAATGGGATTGCCTACCACTGTGAGTTGCAAGTAGGTCTGGTAAACCCCTTAATATTTAGCAATTTGAGAAGCATTTTGCTAATATGTTCATGACCACCAATAACAATTTGGAATCGGAAACAGACGTTTGCAACTCACAAACAGAAATTTATGCCATTTGCAACGTGTAGACATTTTGCTACATGTGGCCCTAGGTACTCACTCAAGTCACAAAAGGTGTCAAGTACGTGTAACATACTGGTTGCTACAGTCCTAGGTACCCTGTTTCACAGTAACATCCCAGTCTTTGTGGGTGGTGTGGGAAGAACAACCAACAATCCCATGTTCAATGCACACCCAGGAGTGTTTTGAAAGTTCCCCAAGTATGTGCCTTCACACACAACACCTATGAAGGGCTAGCAACACGTTGTAGTCAGCCAAACATTGTCACATCCCAGGTCCACACATGTCAAAATGATATGACTTAGGCCAACATGACATACTATCAGTGAGGCATTTTTTACAACACACACAGAGGAGGTAGAACACCCATTCTGATGATTCCACAGAACACCTAGGCCATTGCACTCAAGTCACACACACTTCTAGTTCACCTTGTGGTAGTACATGCCCCCGGAAGATCCGACCTACAGTGTACACAGTCCATCCTCAACTAGGAAGAAGCACTTGTCATCAAAGCCATGTGCCTAAGCTATCTGGGAGACTGTCAGTCTGATATGCAGACTCAGTTCATGGCAAGTCCCTGACCAAGTCTAACATTGACCAGTGTATTCCAAATGAGTCATACCATTCCCCATTGCCGCACAACTGGAATGACCTACAGCCCATCAAACTGAGAGATGGCTAGGTATTGCTTTACAGAAACAGAAGTCCTATTTGATATCACACTACAACAACAATGCCAATGCACAGCGAGCGCATCAAATCATGAATTCTCTTGAACACACAGTAATCCATCATGCTTCTTTACCAAACAATGAAAATGGCACTCAGGCGACACTCACTGTAGGTATCGGGTTCGTCAAAATGTGCCACCTCTCCCACGGTGTACGGGGCTGGTCCACCTGTAAAGCATGAAAGGAAGAATATACTCAGACTGGGTGAACTGACAATTAATTTAAATTACAATGACACTGTGTGAATATGACATGGTAATGATAGACTTTCAGACATGCTCATACTGCATGGATGACTTTGTATTCAACATTATCATTGGATGAGTCTCCTGCTACAGTGACACACCCTACTACACACATGCAGTGGCCAGGACAGTCATGTGTTGGCCAAGTTAATCCTCCATTAGTATGCCCCACCAATAATGTTATCCATACATCTCAGCATGTGCATCCCAGAGAGACATTCCAAAACTGGTTCCATGAGGACTGCATGACCCCTCACAATCAAACAGGCTAGGTGGACATGTTCAACACACAGCAACCACACACACATGTGACATATGTGTGGACAACATAACTAACTTCATGTGACGTGAAGCCAACACACATGTATAGCATCATCATGGGTAGCTAATTTTCTGTCTAGCTATGGCGTCTACATATGTAGGTATGTTTTTTAAACATGACTTACTCACTGGCCATTATGACCAGTAGAGTACAAATAGAGCCGTTCACGTGTTGCTTTTCTGACACAAATGCAACACTACATTACATACAGCTACAGGCATCTGGTATGTGTTGCAAAAATGAGCCATCGGACTGGTAGCATTGGTCTTCATACACATTCTGCAACAAATACACATTAGGGCACATATGTATACCTTTGTAGCGCATCATTTGCATCATTTAGTTACGCAGAGAGGGGGCTACTTAGCAAAATACAGTTAGAAGTTGCAATTTTCTGCTGTTCTTGCGTGAAAATGTTTTTAAAAAATGGGGATATATGTGTATAACCATGGGCCTAGGTTTACCTAGCATTACACACAGTCTGCTACTTATTTAGCAGATTGGGTAACAATCATCACATGTTCCCACACAGATTTCTAATTTTCCCATGTAATTGATTAGTACTCACCAACATGGCCACCAATCCGGAGTCCCAGGTGGTCCAGCAGGTCCTGTTCCCTGGTGATCAGATCTGCCCAGCGGTGCTTGAGTTGATGGACATTTCGCATGCTCCCGTAGACCCGGACCAGGTGATGGCGCACCTTCTCCCACCGGATTTTCCTAGCCTCCGTGTGATACCCCTGTATCACACGGCCCCCAGCCTCCAGCATCAGTGGGAGGAAATGGCTAACTAGCCATATGAATCCCCCCAATTCATCTTCACCCATCCTGGACAGGCGAGGTCTACCTGACATATTTAGAGCTCGAAAAATGGACAAATGAAATATGAAAGTAAAAGTGGGAAATGGGGAAAGGTAGAGGTGTGAAAGAAAAAGAGAAAGTAGAAAAATAGCCCAACTAACCCCCCAAACTATGCTACCCACAACAGACTCCCACAGACAATACAAACTATCACAGGAATAGACAAAACAAGACTAAACAGACAGAGACAATGTTATACAACAAGAATAGATAGACAAAAAGACAAAATACAAGGGACACAGGACACAAAAGCAGAAAAACACAGGACAACACCTTTCACACAACCACACAGTCTAGATAAATCTGAGACTGCAAAGTGAAAGTGAAAGTTAACTCCCAGTACAGATTTGGTAAACAGGATATCCTATTACATCACTTCCTGCATAAAATGGCCGCCGTTTTTATTTTCCCGTTATGCGTCATATTTTCACGCATACACAATTGTGCGTCATTTTTTTGGGACGCATCATATTGCACATGATGCAAAGTCAAAAAATATGATATGATTATGAATATTTTTTATTGTACATGAGATGACCAACATATTGTCCAAGTAGCGTCAATTTTACCACGCATACATCATGGGCGTCATTTCTTTTTCCACGTACAGTAGTGCACATGATGCGGAGTCAAAAAATATGATATGAATATGATTATTTTTTAATGTACATGAGATGACCAACATATTGTCCATGTAGCGTCAATTTTACCACGCATACATCATGGGCGTCATATTTTTTCCACGTACAGTAGTGCACATGATGCGGAGTAAAAAAATATGATATGAATATGAATATTCTTTAATGTACATGAGATGACCAACATATTGTCCATGTAGCGTCAATTTTACCACGCATACATCATGGGCGTCATTTTTTTTCCACGTACAGTAGTGCACATGATGCGGAGTCAAAAAATATGATATGAATATTAATATTCTTTAATGTACATGAGATGACCAACATATTGTCCATGTAGCGTCAATTTTACCACGCATACATCATGGGCGTAAATTTTTTTCCACGTACAGTAGTGCACATGATGCAGAGTCCAAAAAATTTATGATGTAAATTATACTTTGAAGGCGAAATATTAAGACACTTTTGGATACATTCGTATTTGACTCTGCATTGTGTGCACTCATGTACGTTAACAAATTATGACGCCCATGCTGTATGCGTAGAATATGGAGCAACTTTTTCCTTATGTCTTCATGTTTTTACCTTTGGAAAGGTGATTTGTCATGGTCAAACGGTGCGATGTGATACACATTTGTGTTTGGATATGACACATGTCCGTTGTTTTATGTATAGAAGGCATTCACACTGTAATGGTTTGGAGACGTTAACTAATATATTGACCATATTTGTCAACATATTTGGGTTAATTGCTGATGGCTATTTTGAAATGATGGATGGGATACCATGATGTATTCCTTCTCCAAAATGTGTCCACAATTAGGATGGTGATGCTTTTATCTGTAGTCCTAACAGGGAGTGGAAGAGTCACTTACAGTTTTTATGGGGCTAACCATGTCCCATTATGATTTTGTGTTTCAGATTTGTGTTGGACTTATGACATGTAGGCCACACATGTGCCTTATGCATGTGTTTAGTTCACAAGTACATGATTCTTGTATGTTTTGGGAGCGGTAGAGGTGGACTTAGGCCCCCAGCACCCTAGGATTTGACCATCCAGAATAGCTACTGTATCCAAGGAGTATATTTATTATATCGTGGCAAACCTGCAGCAGC
Organism: Pleurodeles waltl; assembly: GCF_031143425.1. NCBI lineage: Eukaryota > Metazoa > Chordata > Amphibia > Caudata > Salamandridae > Pleurodeles > Pleurodeles waltl. The sequence continues at coordinate 282,137,425 of NC_090442.1, forward strand.
AGGCTAATGTAAGGCCATATGGTATGAATGACTGTTGACCATTCATTCATCTCATTAGCCCATTTGACGTTTGCAGTAATGATGAATTGGAGCAAACTTGCATACCATTTTCAAATGACTATGTTTGCAAGACTCTCAGCGTTCCAGATGTGATAATGAGAATAATTTTGTTGTTGTCTGTGTCCCTTTCTACATAAACTGGTTTAGTGGCATGTTACAATCTTCCTGCTAGGTTCAAACTGGGACACAACTGTGATGGTCTACTTTCAATTATTAGGTTGATTGTATGACATATGTGTACATGTGTGTGGGAATGTGGATCCACTATCACCTGTCTGGGTGTATGTTGTCACTGTGACTTCAAGGTCTCCTCCTGAGTTAGTGGCAGCTGATGTTGTACCAATTGGGTATTGCTCATATCACACACTTGAGAGAAGCCATTGATGACATGGTCACGTACACATGGATGGTCCCACCCTGTCTCTGAACACGTGTGATGTGACTTTCAAATGATCTCCAATTTTGGGCTGGATGAGAGACTGTTTCAGTTGTTTGGATCCGGCATGTGTAATTGCCACATTTGTACTCCTGTTGTGCTCTGTGTATGGTAATGTATCATGTCACATCCTACCCTCTGCATACATTTGTGATGTTTTTTTTTGGTGTGATGAATGTTATAGCATTCTTGCTCAATGAGACGACATTCATCTTCAGCAATTTCAAAATAAAGGTGGTCAGAAATGAATAGGCCAAAGCATGATGTGGTGTCTCTTATCTGTGTTTATTTACAAGTGTGGGATACAAGTGATTATAATACATTATGAAAAAAATTTATTGACAATCTGTTGGCGCCTACGCACTCCTGCTGCCGTGTTAGGTTGTTCCCCCTCCTGTTGCAGGCCAGCATCCTCCTCTTCGTCATGCTCAGGCATGTCTGGGTCCGGTTCAAGGAGGGGAATGTTCCTTTTTACACAAATATTGTGTAATATGGCACAAGTGAGTATGATCTTACAGACCATCTCTGGGGAATAGAGTAGAGCACCGCCAGTGATGTCAAGGCAGCGGAACCTTGACTTTAGGATCCCAAAGGTCCGCTCCACAATGCTGCGTGTCCTCTTGTGGGCGTCATTGTATGCCCGCTCAGCAGCAGTATTTGGGTTCCCATATGGTGTCATTATCCAAGGCTGGATGCCATACCCCTGATCAGCTGAAAGAGAAACACAGAATGGTATCAATTAGATGTAGGAGGCACTGTTGTACGTATCTTTGATGGCAGTAGTTGTGTTGTGTTGTCTGTGACTATTTTGTGTACTAATGTGACAACCTATGGTTGTTGGTGAAAACTTTGGCATTGTTTTTTTCCCTTGGCTGAGCAAGTGTTTGTTGGCTAACTGTTTGTCAGCAGGATGTATTGGTTTCTCCAGTACAGTGTGCCCTCCCTTGCATTGTGACTTGTGATACAGGTGTCCGTGTGTCCTCACTGGGGGTGTGATGATAGTGCCATGCAGAGTTGAAACATGAAAGTGTATTAGAAACGTTCATATGAACATACCCAGGCCATCCCATCCCTTTAAACTTATGCATTGTATTAGTGTACAGGTTATTGTGAGCCTTCAAATTTGCAAGGTGACATTTAGGCAACCACAGTCATTAATGTCTTCACACTAAGCTGTAGAGTAAATTCCAATGTGTGAGAGGTTCAATGGTGACTTGTGAAACATGGCTAGTGATGTGAGTACCTCAGTGTGTTCCTGTCTAGGTGTTGCTATTGTGGTGTATGTGTTGTTTATCCTAGAGGGTTTCTGGGCAGTGTGTATATGAGTTTGATTTTTGTCCTTACCAACAAGTAGTCCATTGCCATACCGTCCATCCTGGAAGTGTTGGTTGATGGTGGAGTGACGGAAGATGAATGCGTCATGTACACTCCCAGGATATTTAGCCACAATGTTGGTGATCAGTCCTTGGTGATCGACTATGGCCTGCACGTTGATTGAATGTGTGTGCTTCCTGTTGCGGTAGAGGTGTTCACTCGCAGCAGGTGACACAAGGCGTACGTGTGTGCAGTCGATTGCACCAAGGACGTGCGGAAAGCCACTGATGGCGTAGAACCCCTGTTTAGTTTCCTGCTGCTTCTGCACTGTGTTAGGGAAGCAGATGTGGCGGGGTGTCAGGCGAATGATGACATCCAGTACTTTGGGTAAAAAGGCGGAGAATGAGGGTTGTGATATTCCACCAACCAGGGCACCAGTTGTCTGAAAGGAGCCACTTGCCAGCAGGTGAAGTACGGCAAGCAGCTTTGTTTCGGTTGGGATAGTGCATGGAGTCACTAAAGTGGGGGCCAATTGCTGTTCAATAGTTGTCAGCAGCTGCTGAATGGCCTGCCAGTTCAACCGGTACCTCCGGATGATGTCCCGTTCCCTGAGGCCATGCAGGGTTGTTCTTGGGCGGAATATCCTCTCCTGCCTTCTGCGCTGTCTTTGGGGTCCCTGCTGTTGTTGTTGTAGCTGCTGTTGTTGCTGCAGGGCTCTGCGTCTACGTGCACGCTGAAGAAAAAGCACCTCCATGTCTCCCTGTTGCTGCTCTGCTGCTCTGTTGTTTGTTCTGTGTGTTCTGATTAAGTACAGGTGTGTTTGCCCCATTTTAACGCCTGCCCTGACCCAGGCGTTAAAATTTCACGATATTCGTGCTTTGCGCCATTTTTTTGCGCCGCCTGCCGCGCGGGAGTGATTTTTGCCCTGAAGCATAAATACGATGCAACGCTGTGTGCGTCTGTTTTTGGACGGGAACGCCTACCCTGCATGTCATTAACGCAGGGCGGGGTGCCGCTTCCAAAAACTGGCGCACATAGCACCAGTTTCCTTGTGCGCCGGATCGGGCGTCAGGGTTTAAATATGGGGCAACGTTTGCGCTCAAAGTGCATCAAAATGTTTGGCGCACATTCGGCGCAAACGGAGTATAAATATGCCCCTAGGTATATTGTCTGGGAGTTTGTCATTAAGAACACCACAGCTCCATAGTGGCTTCACTGAATACTGCGAAGTTGGTATCAAACTTCTCAGTATAATAAACCCACACTGATGCCAGTGTGAGATTTATTGAGAAATGCACCCATGGGGCATCTTAAGGATAACCCCTGTATGTTAGCCAAATTGCTAGTGCACAACTGACTGGTCTGTGCCAGCCTTCCACTTTCAGAAAAGCTTCTCATGCATTGGGTGAGAGCCTTTGTGCTCTCTGTGGCCAGAAACAAAGCCTGTCCTGTGTGGAGGTGCTTCACTTCTCCCCCCTGCAGGAACTGTAACACCTGGAGGTGAGCCTCAAAGGCACAAGCCTCGGGTTACAGTGCCCTGGGCACTCCAGCTAGTGGAGTTGCCCACCCCCCGGAAAAAGCCCCAATTTTGGTAGAAAATTAGGGAAAACAGAGAGGAGTGTCCACCCCATCTAGGACCACCCCTAAGGTGTCCAGAGCTGAGGTGGCCCTTTCCCTGCAGAATCTTCCATCTTGGTTTGGAGGACAGGGACCAACAGGGTTAGGTTTGTGTCCCCCTTCCCAAAAGGAGTGGACACAAGAAGGGTGTAGCCACGCTCGGGGACAGTAGCCATTGGCTACTGCCCTCTGACCCCTGAAACGCCCCTAATGCAGGATTTAAAGGCCTCCCTGAACCCAGCTCACCAGATTTCTGGTGGCCTGACAAGAAAGAAGAAGGACTGCTAAGCTGAACCCCCAGCAGAGAAGAAGGAAGACACAAACTGACTTGGCCCCAGCCCTACCGGCCTGTGTCCTGCTTCAGAGAACCTTAAACAGCAAGAAGACGCATCCAGCTGGACCAGCTACCTCTGCCTAGCTCCAGAGAACTGCTCTGTACCCCAAAGGACCAAGCAAGAACTCATGAGGACAGCAGCCCAGTGTAGGAGGCTGGCCTGGCTTATAGTGGGTACCTTGTGGTACTTACACCTTGTGCCAGGTCTAGCGATCCCATTTGAGTAGAATAGAGGTGTTTCTAGCAGCTTAGGCTGTTAGAGGTAGCTATGGCAAAGCAGATTAGGCTGAACTAGGAGACATGCAAAGCTCCTACTATACCACTTTTATCATATAGCACAATATCATAAGAAAACACAATACTCAGAGTTACTAAGAATAAAGGTACTTTATTTTAGTGACAATATGCCAAAAGTATCTCAGAGGATACCCTCACTTAGGAGTTAGGTAATATACACAAATTATATGTACACAAACCCAAAACAGGTAAGTAACAATAAGAAAAGTAGTGCAAACAATGTAGAATCACAATAGGATGCAATAGGTAGACATAGGCCTAGGGGCAACACAAACCATATACTTCAAAAGTGGAATGCGAATCACGAATGGACCAAAGGCCTATGGGAGGTTGTAGAGGGTCACTGGGACTGTGAGAAAACAGTAAGGGTGTCCAAAATACCCCACCCCAAGACCCTGAAAAGTAGGAGTAAAGTTACCCTACTACCCCAGAAAGGCAGTATAGTCAAGATAGGGGATTCTGCAAGAACCAGAACTGCTACCAAAGCACTGAAGATGGATTCCTGGACCTGAGGACCTGTAAAGGAAGGGGACCAAGTCCAAGAGTCACTCAAGTGTCCAGGGGGGGCAGGAGCCCACTAAATCTCGGATGAAGGTGCAAAAGGGCTGCATCCGAGTGGAAGAAGCCAAAGATTCTGCAACAACTGAAGGTGCCAGGAACTTCTCCTTTGGTCAGAGGATGTCCCACGGCATGCTGGAGGATGCAAAAGTATTTCCACGCGGAAATACCACAAACAAGCCTTACTAGCTGCAAGAGTCACAGTTGAGGATTTTGGGTGCTGCTGGGGACCAGGAAGGACAAGGATGTCGCCCTTTAGAGGAAGAGACAGAGGGGGCTCTCAGCAACTCAGAGAGCCCCCACTGAAACAGGCAGCACCCACAGAAGTACCGGAACAGGCACTTAGAAGACCTGAGGACAGCAGTCGACTCAGAGTCACAAAGGAGGGTCCCACGACATCAGAGTCCAACTCAGCGAGTTGGGCAATGCAGGACGGAGTGCTGGGGACCCAGGCTAGGCTATGCACAAAGGAAGTCCTGGAAAAGTGCACAGAAGCCGGAGCAGCTGCAAATCATGCAGCAAACAGGTTTGCTGTCTGGCGTGGGGAGGCAAGGACTTACCTCCACCAAATTTGGACAGAAGGGCCACTGGACTGTGGGATACCCTTGGACCCCGCTCCTGTGTTCCAGGGACCACGCTCGTCAGGATGAGAGGGGACCCAGAGGACCGGTGATGCAGAAGTTTGGTGCCTGCGTTGGCAGGGGAAGATTCTGTCGACCCACAGGAGATTTCTTCTTGGCTTCCAGTGCAGGGTGAAGGCAGACAGCCCTCAGAGCATGCACCGCCAGGAAACAGTCGAGAAAGTCGGCAGGATGAGGAGCTACAATGTTGCTGGTAGTCGTCTTGCTACTTTGTTGCAGTTTTGCAGGCGTCCTGGAGCAGTCAGCAGTCGATCCTTGGCAGAAGTCGAAGAGGAAAGTGCAGAGGAACTCTGGTGAGCTCTTGCATTCGTTATCTGAGGAATAGCCCAGAGGAGAGACCCTAAACAGCCCAAAAAGGAGGTTTGGCTACTGAGAAAGGAGGCTTGGCTACTAAGAGAGGTAAGCACCTATCAGGAGGGGTCTCTGATGTCACCTGCTGGCACTGGCCACTCAGAGCTGTCCATTGTGCCCCAACACCTCTGAATCCAAGATGGCAGAGGTCTGGGACACACTGGAGGAGCTCTGGGCACCTCCTCTGGGAGGTGCTGGTCAGGGGAGTGGTCACTCCCCTTTCCTTTGTCCAGTTTCGCGCCAGAGCAGGGCTGGGGGATCCCGGAACTGGTGTAGACTGGCTTATGCAGAGATGGGCACCATCTGTGCCCATCAAAGCATTTCCAGAGGCTGGGGGAGGCTACTCCTCCCCAGCTTTTCACACCTATTTCCAAAGGGAGAGGGTGTAACACCCTCTCTCAGAGGAAATCCTTTGTTCTGCCTTCCTGGGACCAGGCTGCCCAGGCCCCAGGGGTCAGAAACCTGTCTGAGGGGTTGGCAGCAGCAGCAGCTGCAGTGGAGACCCCGGAAAGGCAGTTTGGCAGTACCCGGGTTCTGTGCTAGAGACCCGGGGATGCATGGAATTGTCCCCCCAATACCATGGTATTGGGGGGACAATTCCATGATCCTAGACATGTTACATGGCCATGTTCGGAGTTACCATGGTGACGCTACATATAAGTATTGACCTACATGTAGTGCACGCGTGTAATGGTGTCCCCGCACTCACAAAGTCTGTGGAATTTGCCCTGAACAATGTGGGGGCACCTTGGCTAGTGCCAGGGTGCCCACACACTAAGTAACTTGGCACCCAACCTTCACCAAGTGAGGGTTAGACATATAGGTGACTTATAAGTTACTTATGTGCAGTGAAAAATGGCTGTGAAATAATGTGGACGTTATTTCACTCAGGCTGCAGTTGCAGTCCTGTGTAAGAATTGTCTGAGCACCCTATGGGTGGCAAAAGAAATGCTGCAGCCCATACGGATCTCCTGGAACCCCAATACCCTGGGTATCTAGGTAGCATATACAAGGGAATTATAGGGGTGTTCCAGGGTGCCAATGAGAATTGGTAAAATTAGTCACTAGCCTGCAGTGACAATTTTAAAAGCAGTGAGAGCATAAACACTGAGGTTCTGGTTAGCAGAGTCTCAGTGATACAGTTAGGCACCACACAGGGAACACATACAGGCCACAAACTTATGAGCACTGGGGTCTTGGCTAGCAGGATCCCAGTGACACATATCAAACATACTGACAACATAGGGTTTTCACTATGAGCACTGGGCCCTGGCTAACAGGATCCCAGTGAGACAGTAAAAACACCCTGACATATACTCACAAACAGGCCAAAAGTGTGGGTAACAAGGCTAGAAAGAGGCTACCTTCCTACACCCAGTCCACAAAGAAACTGCACCAAGCGACCCCAGAGTCTCCCTGGATCAGTGAGTCCTGAGCACCCTTCACCCGACGCCTGTGGCTGGTGGCCAGGTGGCCTAACCTGCTAGAGAGAGCCCCCAGGCGAGTGTGAGCAAGTACCCACCCTGGGTTGACCTCTCCACCCCTCCATGAAGCCGCCTGCAGAGGGAATCCTGAGGACCCTCCTGACCACAAAAGCTCAGGAAGAAGGTACCTAAGGTACGCCTAAAAGACCACTGCACCCAAAGCCCCCAGGTCTTGGAAAACCCGACCTCCTGTGCAGATACTTTCAGCAGACGGCCCTCCTCCCTGTTCAGCCTGTGGTTTGTTCAAGTCAACCTCCTGGACCTCGTCTGCAGCATCTGAGTGACCCCCGGGGCCCCTCATAGAAAGGCATTGGAAACCCAACTCCTTGTTTGTACTCTGCACCCAGCCGCCCCAGTCCAGCTGAGGGTGTATGTTTGGGGCCTACGTGTAGCCCCCCCAGTGCTCCTCTAAACCCCCCAGGTCTGCCCCCGAAGTCGCCGGTACTTACCTGCAGGCAGGCCTGATTATGAGTGACCCCAATCTCCATAGGAGCCCATGTTAAATTTGCCTCATTTTGACCTCTGCACCCAGCTGGCCCTGTGTTGCTGGTGATGGGTGTTTGGTGATAACTTGAACCCCAACCTGTGGACTTTCTAACCCCCTGTAAATTGTACTAACCTTTCTTCCCCCCAGGAACTGTTTCAGAAAATTGCACTGTCAACTTTTAAAACAGATAATGGCCAATACTTAAAAAACTGTATAGCTTATCGATTTCAAAGTGCTATTGATATATGTGTGAAATATGAATCTATTGAAGTACTTACCTGCAACTTGAATCTTGTGGTTCTTGAAATAAATTAAAAATATATATTTTTGCTACATAAAAAATATTGGGCTGGAGATAATTCATTGAGTGCGTGCTATTCTATTGCTTGTGTGTGTACAATAAATGCTTTGCCCTACCCTCTGATAAGCCTAATTGCTCGACCACACTATCACAAAAGAGTGCATTAGTATTATCTACTTTAGCCTCTGTTAAGCCTCTGGGGAACCGCTGGACTCTGTGCACACTACATCTTATTTTGATACCGTATATACAGAGCCAGCTTCCTGTGGCCGCCAAAAGACCCCCAGTGATGGTGGTACAGTGACCGCCATATTATGGGTCACAAAACAAAGACCGCCCAAATACAGCCACAAATCCTAAACCGCCAGGCCGACCGAGGGTGGGAGAAAGATGGTCCTACCACCAGCACTGCCACGCCGACAACATCCTTCCCTCCATATTATGATCCACAAATCAGCACTGCTGTCATTGCACAGCAGAAAACAATTGGTGGTGCGAATCGCCGTGGTGAAAAAATCACCTTCACCAGAACCCGACACCACATTGGACAGTCTGTATACCCCACACCTGACACACATACACACACTACACACACCTTCTCACTGCACTATGTAACACCCACAATACTTTGCAACCACAACTACTAACAGAGACATCGAGGAGCACACCAATGGAGGACACTGCACGTCGATACCATGGGCACCAACACACTTCACACGCATCACACACCACAGAACTGCAACAGCAACACAACACACATCACCACTGCACACAAACACCAAATACCACCTACACACACAACCAAACACCCCCACCGCACCAAGCACCCTACACACACAACACCCCCCACCCACAACACAGCCGCCATGTCCAGTCAGAAGTACCCACGTTTCGCAGATGATGAGTTGAGGGTCATGGTAGATGAAATCATCAGGGTAGAGCCACAACTGCTTGGACCTCAGGTCCAGCAGTCCTTGATAGCCAGGAAAATTGAGTTTTGGCAGAAGATTGTTGACAGGGTCAACTCAGTGGGCACCCATCCACGTACAAGGGAGGACATCAGGAAGAGATAGAATGACCTATGGGGGAAGGTGCATTCCATGGCATCACGTCACCAGATTGCCATCAACAAGACTGGCGGTGGGCCCTCACCTCCTCCCCCTGAGATCACATCATGGGAGGAGAAGGTCTTGGACATCATGCATCCTGAGGGCCTGACTGGAATCATTGGAGGATTCAGCTCTGGTGAGTTAACAACACTCCCCAGGCACCAACCACTCCTATTCAGAATGCGTCCCCACCACCCATCACTGCCTAATCCACCCCATCTCACACTTCTGCACCCCCCAATCAGCCCACGCCCCTCCCCTGCATGCCACCCTACCCCACTGCCACTATCCCCACACAGTCCCTCCCTAATGCATGGACACCAATCACAATGACAAGCACCATAACTCCCACAATGCACCACTCCCTACACATCAAAAGATCACAGTCCCACTCTCAGTGGAACACATGCATAGAAAACCATAACACATACCACATCAACTGGAAGCTTCAACTGCGTTCCAACACATGACAGGGACAGCAATGTTATCCACTATCCTCAACCCTCAATTTAAAGTGGAAACAATGGCAAAATCTATCACTCGCAAGCAATGTCTGCAGTGCTGCATCTGTCATTGCCATCATTGGGAAGCAAGTCAAGCTACTCCACGAATCAGACGATGATACGAACAAGTACTTCTCCACAATGTAACTCACTCCTTTTCTATCCACAGGTCCTGCTGCCAGTGCCACCAGGCAGCGGATGCCAGACAGACAGCCCTCCCCAGGATGAAGGCCCCAGTGGATGTCTGCATAGTGACTACTTGCCTGGCCCATCTGGGACAACTGGTCAGTCCACCACCACCAGCCCCACCTGGGACACATCCGTGTCCCCCACCCATGTGGCTAATATAGCGCAGCCAACCCTTCATCCCCAAACTGGTCTCCCAAGGACAGGTCAATCAGTAGTGTGTTCCACAGAACATGGTCCAGAGTCAAGGCCACACACCCAAGATGATGAAGGTCCTGGTGCAACTAGGAGTGGCCACACTGTGCTGAGGGCACAGGCACAGGGGTCATGGGCAGTGGGAGGGCACCTGTGGGCCAAACAACTGGCCAGGAGGCCATCTCCTAAGTCCTAGGAGCATACCACATTCCCAGGACACTATGGGCCAGATCCTCGCAACCGTTCAGGAGAACCGGAGGCAGCAGAGGGAATAGCAACAGGAGACCATGCAGCAGTGGCGGACCCTCAGTGCCACCATGGCCTCCATTGCAGGGGTGCTGAAGGAACTTACCACCATCCTGCATGCGTCTTCCACCCACCAGCAGACCCCTTCCACTAGCCACATTCCAACAAAGCCCTCCACTTCTGCTGCACCTAGTAGAATTGAGTCCCTGCCAGAGGACCCACAGACCACCAGCACCCCTCCCCCTGTAGCTGAGGAACACCCATGCAAGCGAGGAAGTCCATCCAGACATCCTGCAAGACCTGATACCAAGACCAAGACCACTGCCAGGAACAGTCCTTCTTCTGACCATTCTCCCTTGTGTGCCACTGACACACCCTGTTGATTGTCCACTGTCATTTCTCCACTTTCCCATGGCCCCTTGGATACTGGACCTGGACTGCCTACAGCTGGGCCAACTACTCTGATGATTTCATCCACCATGACCCCACTCATCATCCATTATACCTGTGAATCACATTAAAAACCTTTGAGCGCAGCTACTGCCTACGTGTCTTTATTGTAAAAGTAAGATTTTCTGTTGTATAACATGTCATTACAGTCAACCTATTGTCCAGCAAAAGTCTGTGAAATAGACAGAAGGGGGAGCAATATGCAGCAAGGATGATGTAGAGCAGACATGTTCAGGATACATTTGTCAAGGGAGCCAACAGACACGGCAGGAACCAGAGTTCACCACACGAATGCCCTGCAAAAAGACCAAGACAGGGACAACTATCACAATAGGAGTCAATGTTGGCCACTCAACATACCCATGCAGTACAATGTTGATATCCCTGGTGTGATTGGCAGGTGGAATCCCTAACCATATGCAAATGTCAGATTCACATATCATAGGCATCCATACCCAATGGTCCTTCCCTCACAGCTGACAAACCTTGACTAAAGTCATATTCAACTGTCAGTAACAGTTAGGTTACACAATCTTCCACTGTGGACTGTGAGGATAAGTAGCAATACTGATGACACCACTATGTTTGGCACTACAATTGCAGATGACATAGCAGTACAGGGAACATCGAACATGGACAATAAATTGCATAAGTGATGCAACACAACAGCAGAGGGAAAACAGCACTGACATTTGAACAGTAACACCTCCTCTGATGGGCAACATCTACCCCCCAGACCAACCCAGCTGGGGAGCTGCACTCAACACCTCCACTGATGACAGACACCAGGAAGAGCAATGTCACAAGGCAGTCAGGAGCAAAAGTCACATGCAAAATCAGTTGACACATACCTGTTACTCATGGGAAGTATTGTTGAATCAACTCTGCTCTAGGGTCAGGTACATCCTCATCATCTTCCTCCTCATCACCCACTATGTACCCTTCATCAGCCACTGGTCCAGCTGCCACCTCCTCTACATCCAGCAATGGGATGTGACATCTCAGGGCCAGATTGTGTAGCATGCAGCAGGCAACAACGATCTGGCAGACTGTAAGAGGTTTGAAGAGTAGGGCACCTCCGGAGACATGTAGACACTGGAATCTGGCCTTCCGTAACTCAAAGGTCCTCTCGATGACACGCCTCACACTACCATGGGCCTCATTGAAATGGTTTTCAACATCTGTAGTAGGATATCTCATAGGTATCAGCAGCCAGAGAAGGTTAGGGTAGCCAGAGTCACCTGTGTGCACAAAGGTTGGACCCATCTCAATACCGGGCAGATTGTGAAGAGAGGTGAGAATACAGGGGCACACATACTATTAGATACATACCAATGAGCCGAGCCCGGTCCCTCTGTAGTTGTGCTATCATATGTGGGACGTTGCTGTTCCGCAAAATGAATGAGTCATGCACAGAACCAGGGAACTTGGCCGTAACCTGGGAGAAATATTGATCAGCGGAACAGACCACCTGGACACTAATGGAATAAAAGTTTTTCCGGTTCCCGTACACTTGTTCATTTATCCTGGGTGGAACCAAGGCAATGTGGGTGCCATCTATGGCCCCTATCACATGAGGAACATGTGCCAAATTGAAGAAGGCAGCTTTAACAAAGGCCAAATCCGTACATTGGGGGAACCTGATGTAGCAGTAGGCAGATGTTTGAGCAAAGCACACAGTACATCCTTCAACACATTACTGAACATCGGCTGTGACATCCCTGCTGCCAAGACCACTGTAATCTGAAACGAACCTGAGGCAAGGAAGTGGAGAACTGACAACACCTGTACTGTTGGAGGGATGGCATAGGGATGACATATGGCAGGCAACAAATCCAGCTCTAACTGTGTACACCGCTACATGATGGTCTGATGGTTCTGTGTGACGGGTCTCTCTTCCAAGGTAGCAAGGTCAACTAGGGGCCGGTACACAGGGGCATGTCTCATTCTCAACATTGCATGGTATCTGGGAATAGGGAAGAGGAGAAGTAAAAAGTAGATGTATTCAATGTGTGGAGATAGTCAATCTATGCAGTAGTCACTATATTTCATCCACGACGCATCTAAAATTCAACTACTAATCACAAATTACATGGAAAATGGCAGCCGCCTGTCCTGCATGCACAGGACAGATGGAAGTGACCTCATTCTACCGGTGTTATTTGTCATGGTGGTAGGCGGTCTCAACCGCTGTGCAACTCCTCATTGGATAACATTGTTGCCTATGGGAGACTGGGGCCAATGGTGATCGCCACCGGTGGTCACGGTCATGTACGCAGCAGGCGTGACCGTCCTTTACTGTGGCATAGCTCAATTGACTCTTGACACTCATGCAAACAAGACCTCCATTGTGTGTGCTGCTGTATTCTGACTCTGGAAGCCAATATGCCACATCCTGCAGGAGATAGGGCCCCACCTGTCATCCAGCATGAGCTGGAGAAGCTTGTGGACAAGGTCATACCCCTGTATGGACAGTTGTATGGGGCACCAGAGCAGCAGGTGAGTCTTATGTCACAGTCCCGTCTGACAGTGATGTGTGTGATGATAAAAGGCGTAGGGACGAGGCAGATGGAGTAGATGGATAGAGATGGGTGAGGAGACAGAGCGTTAGTGGCGTTATGACATGTGATTGTGGTCATGAGTTGTGTCTGATGTGTGGTGTCCACTGATGTCCCTGTGATGCCACTCTTCATGACTTTGTCCTTCTGTCTGTGTCACCCATGCAGGTCAGCGCCCATCAGAAGAAGGGGATTTGGCATGCCATAGCAAGTGCAGACCCTGGGGGTCCATATCCGGCAGATCACCCACTGTGGAAAGCGGTGGGAGGACCTGAGACACTGGGCACGTAAAACCGCAGAGGCCCAGCGGGGGATGTGCTCCCAACGAGGAAGTGGTGCCTGTCAGACTCTAACAACCCCAAATGGCCTACATTTTGGTGGGGGCCTACCCTGAGGTGGATGGGTGCTTGAGCGCAGCACAGCAGCCACAAGGGGGTACGTACACACTCACACCTAGATAATGTAGTGTTTTTATGGGTTTGGGTTGACTGCAGTTTGGAAGATGTAGCATAGGTCATTGGTAGATGCACGTCGACTATGGGTATCAGTCACCCTGGCAGGGTTGGTATCAAAGATGTGTGCCCATACCATGCAGACAATGACTTATGAGGGCATTTACTTCCAGTTTGGGATTTGTGTGGTCACTCTCAACAAAGTTTAAGAGCCCAGCTCCTACCATCAGCATCCGTACACCTGAGGTGTCAGGGCATTGTCATCGGTATCAGCCTACCACTGTGACAGAGGTAATTAGTGAATCCTCAATCAGCTGCCATGTACTGTATGTGTAGATAGGCACAGTGGACCCAGATGTCACTGTGCTATTTGTCAATGGATTAGTGGGCATGCTACCTACCCATGCAGGATTCTGTTGAGTAAGGAGTACAGGATATGTCTCCATACATGACCATCTGAATGTGCCAAGCACTGGGCAAGTGTGACTAGTATGACCCTAATCAAGTACATGAGTGCTATTGTTCCACCATCAGCCGTTTACATCAGCATTGCTGTAGTTTCCCCCGTGGTGTCCTACTGTTGTAGCATGTATAGGTGACGGTATGGCCTGCCATGGCATAGCAGCAGATAATGATGTTATTACCATGTCTGAATGTTCAGTTAGTATTGACCCATTGTACCCTGTCTTTCTCTGCCACCCTCCCTCCCTCTCCTCCTCTGTCTTTGTGTGCATCAGCATCATCAGACGAAGGGGCACCGGCCAGTGGGAAAGCTGCAGCCCACAGGAACCAGGAGGCTGATACCAGAGGAGCTGAGGGAGACAGGGTCGACAACAACATCTTTGGATTCCTCCTCTGATGGATGCTCCCTGCCGGTGTCGGACGCACCCGGGACAATCCCAGCACCATCCTTGTTCACCACCCCCCTTACCAGCACCACCCTCCCTGTATCTTCCCACCCAGTTGCCCGTGCCTGCTCACCCAGGAGGGTGGGCATCTCCTCACCACAGGCACCTCTGCCCCTGCCCCAGTCAGCCCTGCTCAATGAGGAGGCTATTGACCTCTTGAGGTCCATCTCTGTGGGGCAGTCAACCATTGTGAATGCTATCCAGGGACTGGCATCACAGATGCAGCAGTCCAATGCCCACCTGGATGGCATTCATGGTGCCCTGGCTGCCCTGCAGAGATCCTTTAAGGCTCTGGCCTCCTCATTGATGGCAGCCAGTGTCCCTTCTTCTTCCGTCCCTCCTCCAACTACCTGTTCCCAATCCCACAGTCCTCTCCGCTCACCCATCCAAGGTACACTTTCATACCAACATGCATCCACGTCAACAGACACAGTAAACAAGGACAGACACAAGCACCACAGAAGCCACCACCATCATGCACACACACAACAGACACATGCAGTCACAACAACATCCCACTCCCAACACGGACTCCCCCACCACCTCCCATCTCAGAGACACTACACCACTCAAACCTGCAGTCACCACATCATCACTCCCAGATCCTGCCACAAGTGCTCTCATTCCCACTGTCACCACATTAGCAGACCCCAATACAGGCACTCCATACACCACATGTGCACTCAGCAGAACTGTCAACACCCCCACATGCAGCACATCCACCCTACCTGCAGACACCACCACAACATACATTCACACATCTACCCTGCCATCTCCCTGCATCTCCTTCCCCACTCCTCCCACACTCACACTCACACACCCAACAGTCACACAGCACACACATAGCATCCACGCTCGCACCTGCACACAAGGCACCTCACCATGTACACCTCCCAATAACTACCTCTCCTCCATACCCAAATGTTTATCCCATGACCAACCTTGTGCCCATAAGAAATGCTTTCTGCAGGAATTTTGCCTGTTCCCTCCAACTGTCCCAGTCCCTGTTCCCCCCAAGCAGCCTGTTACCCTCCCCAAACCCCTGCCTTCCACCTCTCAGTCCTCCCATGGACCCCCTAGTACATTTTCGTGGTGGGGCAACCACGGCAGAAATCATGGCGATGTGCAACCTCATAATATGGTCAGTGGAAACATGCTCTCCGACGGCCTAGAGATGCCTAGTGGCCAGTACGCACTGGTGGGACAGGCGATGACTTGGCTTTCTTCTGGTTGGAATGCCGCCATGCTCATAATATGGCAGTCTACTCTGCTGGGGCGGTGGTCCTCGGACCGTTAAACTCATAACTAGGGCCAGAGTCTTTCAATCACACATTCAAATTGAGGGAGAAATAGGGCATAGTATTAAAGTAGTCTTCTGGAGAAGATTAACACTAAAATATGATATATTATTGCCAGAAAACATTTGGTCACCTGAATTTATCTGTGTACTCCCAGAAGGGGATAATGTCATTTTGCCTTCTTTCTCAGTCCTAGTTAAAGACACAGTAAAAGAAGCTTCTGCCGCAGATTGGGCATTGGCGTAAGCACCAGTATTGTGCCGCAGCCATGTGGGGTGGGATAAAAATTTTCCCTACCCAGTTTTTCCAATAAGATCCACACCACAGATCCAACGTCAGGAACCTATTAAACATGAATCAGGGGTATTCGAATATGCCTACGCGCAGACCCTAGGGGACTGCACAGCACAACTTGCAGAGCTTAAGGCTCTAATATTGGCACCAGAATGCACGAATCCTGAACTTTCAACTTTCATTGTGTATGATTCGTACTACTGTGTCCAGTCCTTCAATGAATCCTTACATTACTGGAGCCTTAATGAATTCAGAGATTCCAAGGGTGACACCATTAATTTAAAATTCTTGTTGGGGAAAGTAGCTAATCTAAAAGAGAAGCTGCCAGAGGCCCATGTTGACCATACATTGGGTCACCTATGTCTCGTAATACACATTGTGGGAAACTCTTTGACTGCCAAATCTGGAGTAGCAACAGTAGCTATGGCTTCTGTTGCTGCAATTACTCATTCTCAGACAAGAATGGATAATGAAACATTGGCTGCTTGAAATCTTCGGCTGATGGCAAGCCCTTACCAAAAGCATTTCCAGGAAAATATTAAGACCATTTTAAGCGCCCAAAACATTGCATTCGCAACAATTCCAGGCTTGGGTGATTGTGTGATCCCCAACCAAGACCAGAGATTAGATGTCATCAAAGCAGCACATGAGGGTGTTGCTTCTGCCCATACTGGTGTGGCAGCTACCATCTCCCTATTGCAAAAATACTACTGGTGGCCAGGTCTATACAAAAAGACCAAGTGGAATGTCCTTAGTTGTGACATCTACCAGCAAATAAAAGGGTCCACCATCAAATGCCCACTGCAAACACCCCTCTTAATTTATAACAAACTACTACAGTGTGTGAACATGGACCATTTTGGTTCCTTACAACCAGATGGTGCATACAAATCTATTCTAATCATTGTTGATTCATGCTCCAGATTTCTGTGGGTATGGCCTCAATGATCTGCTGACGCTCATGCTGTTATTAAAGATTTGAAAGTCTTCATCTGTGCATATGCACTCGGACCACTCAGACCAGGGCCCTGCTTTTGCATCTAGGGCATTCAGGGACACCATGGCAATGACAGGTGATGGGGTGTATTATTTCTCACCTTACCATCCATAGGGAAATTTAGTTGTGGAGTGGAAGAGCCTAGACTTAAAGCAATCCTAAACAGCTAGGTTGTGGTCAAAGTTGGCTTCATCACCTATATGGGGTCCAGAGAGTAGTAAACAATCTGCTCAGAAGGACGTGGGAGGGCATACCCCTTATGAGTTCTTGTTTGGGATACCTATGTATGTCCAAGATCTTGATGGCCCTGGTATGGTGGCAGTAGAAACACATTTTGACATAAATGAACATGTCACTGTTTTACAAGAAACACAACAGTTCCATGATGAAAATTGACCCGCACATGTCACCAACTTGGGAATAAGGGATGTGCCACCATCCACAAGCTGGATTCCTAAACTAGGTGATCTGGTTCAAGAAAAGATACATTTGGCCCATCATACTGAGTACTAGTTCCAGTTTTGGGAATACACAGTGCCAGAACAGTTATTCTGCCACCGCTGCCTGGTTCTAAAGAAAACTGCTTTGTTTCAATTGACAATGTCAAACTGCACCAGGTGACTGATCCTGCACAGTAGACCAAGAGGATTCCCGGGTAGTTCTCATATCTCTCTCACTACCCCATGGGATATACCTCTTGAAGCACTCAACAATACTACAATGCTCAACAATGCTACAGTTGTCTCTCCAAGCTTGGGGAGTACACAGAATGAACCTTTGGTGATTCCTGTCACCACTTCACCGACAAGAAATTTCCAGATGAGGATCTCCACTATTCCAATGCAACACAAACGGCTAAAATTGTTTATTATGAGCCACTTTTAGGTATATCTACCAGTTCTGCACCAGCTCCTGTTTGTGCACATACTGCTTCTGGTTACTTTGCCAATATTGATGACTTTTCTTTAAACTCTTCAGCATAAGCAACTTCACCTGACTCAAGAGCACGTACGCTTTTCAACTGGCTTAAAAATAATTACTTGGTTCGTCCATGGTACTATCTGTGGATACTATTGACACTGCTTGCCTTTCTTCTTTGGATTGGTTTTGTCATTGTTTTCTTTCTGCTGATACATGGTCATTATCTGCCTGAATGCTCTGCTGTTCAACTAGTGGATTAGGTTTTAACACCTTACCCATCATCACATAAGTTCTGAAGAGACTTGTCCCTTGTGAACATTTCAGCTCTTCCAGGTCCTGATGGGATTGTTTGGGATAAAGTACTGTATGATATCATTGGCCCTACAGAACTAATTTAAATTCCATATGTTTTCAAAGTATCTATCAATTATATTATTACACTGGGGGTTGTTTCTGATGACTGGAATGTACAACAGTGGTTTCTATGCTTTCTGAGCTTGGGCATTACACCATATTTGAAAATGAAGATGATTATATGACAACTGCAAATTATGGGGAATTGTTTGTTATCACCATCACAGACATCATTTTCCACACCAAGCTGGTACCCCAAGATTAGTTTGTAATTACACAATGGAAAAATTGTCCAACTCCATCAGCGGTAAGTTCACAAATGCACATAGACAAGTTTGCATATTTTACTGAGCATGATGCTAGGAATGCAGAATCATAATATTTCAAACTACCTCCCTCTAAAGCAAGAAACATATTGCTAACTGACTCAAAATTGATTTATTAAGATTCCTTTGTTTCCCAGTTGGTCATTGGGGGCTATGAGTTTTGGAAAAAATCAATTGATTTCAAAAGTGTGGGAACACACGATTGCCAAATACAGGGTAGGGAAGCTTTACATGTCTTCTGTAGGAGGCTGGTTCCCTATATAGTGTACAAAAACCATGTGCACTGTGCAGAGAGACTGAGCAACCCCACATTGGTCCATAACTAGACCACCTATTGCTCTACTTTTTTGTGGTAGCTTGGTCAAGCAGTTAGGCCAATATTGGAGAAGTGCTGAGCATTTGTTATACTCACAGTATCAATAAATGTGGGCACACATTCAAAAGAATACCTCAAGACCAATTTACACAAATAATTCAGCTTTTCATACATTTTTTAAGACCAAGATCATCAAAATTGGGTGAGTACTTTTTAAGTTATGATTTTTCAAAGTTTAGCAAAAATAGGCTTTTTGTGCAAAATTATGCACCATAAGAATGAATGGGAGAAACTTAAAAAATGCATTTAAAATCAAGCAATGCTTTCACAAATGTCTCCTTCTGTTTTTTGGTTAAGGCCATTGAAATGTCTTGTGGGCTAGCCAGGAAGGTTCGGGCAGTTCCTGGTTTGAGCGGGAGCAGTGGCTTTAATTCTTGGAGCTGGTGCAGGGCAGGCAAGGGGGACCACTTGGAAATGCACTGCACAGGTGGACTTAAAGGTGAGTCCGGTGGGTCCCCTTGGAGTGTAGAGGTTGCCGGGGGTTAGGGACCCCTAGATTACAGCTGTTTTTCCAATGCAAGGATGAGGGAGGCCGGGTGCAGAGCAGATATGTCAGCCAAGGACCTGTGCGCAAAGGAACTTTTGGAACCAGGGGTCTGGTTACTTGGAGGAGTGAGCTGAGCCACCCTGGGGGATGGTTCTTGGGTGTCATGAAGTCCCTTGACTGGTGATTGCATCTGATCCTTGGAGATTCTGGAGTGGACTGTTCTTCTGGGTGTCCGATGTTGGGGGTCCAGTACCCCTGGCTATTGCACAGTGCAGCCACTGGAGGTTGCTGTACCACCAAATTTAACACACTTATAGGGGCTGTTCTATGGGTCTGTCAAGAGAAATTTGGTCCAGCTGCTGTTTCTGGTACTTGGTCAGCGGCCGGTCAGTGAACTGGACTTCACTGGATCTGGCTTGCTGGTTGCAGGGAGTGACACCTTTACTCTGGAGGGAGGTTCTTGGCAATTTTTAGAAGGTTGTAGGTCCTCTGGGGTTTCTCAGAGTCCATCCAATGTCCAGTCGACCCCTCAGCAGCGATTATCGAGTCCTGGGTGCACCAGGGAGGGTTTGGAGTTTTTTTCTTCTTGCAGCAGGGCTTCTGTTCGCGAGCCTTGAGTCTTCTTTGTCACTGGCCTTCTTGTGTCCATCGAATCTGATCTACAGGTCTAGGGATGCCCACTAAATACTGCATTCAAGGGGCGTTTAGGGGAGTACCTGGTAGTGGCCAATGGGTTATCTACCTTAGGGTGGCCACTCCCACTATGTGACCACTTCTTGAGGGGAGAGGTCACATCATTAACCCTGATTGGCTATTTTACTACCATGCAAGATGGAGGAAATTTAAATGGAGAGGTCACATCGCCTGCTACACCTGAGGGGTGATACAGGAAGAGGGTGGCCACTCCTCCTAGTCTTTGTGCATTTTCCAGCCGTTGCCCCCACCTAAAGTGGGGGTTTGCAACGGAGGCAGCCATCTGCTGCTAGAAGCAGGACTGGGGCCTGAGTTTCAAGGGCGGCAAGCTCTTTGAAGCTCACAGACAGGGCAGTGCACATTCTTGGGGTAGGAGGTGTAACACATCTGCCCAGGAAGGACTTTGTTTTCTGGTCCCAGAGAGCAAAGGCCCCCACTCCAAGGATCCAGAATCATGTCTGGTGGTGATAGGTTGGTTCGGACCGGCCAGCAACCATGCCAGGGCTAGTCGCTTTGTAGGGGTCACCTCTAAGGTGGCCCTTAGGTACATTTTGCAATAAATCCAATACTGGTACCAGTTTGGATTTGTTGTTCTGAGTTGTTTGATACCAAACAACCCAGGGTTCAGAGTGACCTTCATGTGGCTCTGAAACTCGTACTGACCAGTGTCCAGCACATGCATTTAAAATGGCTGTTTTGCACACTTACTATGTCCCAGGTTTGGCAAGGATACAGTCAAGGGATATTGCTCATGCACCTATGCCCACACATGCATTAAGTGCACCCCGCCTTAGACTGTAAGGCCTGCCAGAGGGGTGGCTTACCTATATTGCATGCAGTGTGTAGTGGACAGGTCACACAGGCTGTGTGTCATTTCAATTTTGCATTTTAGGATTGTACCGGGACACTCAGCCTGCAATGGCAAGGCTGAGTGCACTTGGATGCAGGGTCCCTAAGGGTGGCACAATCTGTGCTGCTACCCTTAGTGGCCTACCCTTAGTACCCCATGCCCTAGGTACCTAAGTACCATTTATTAGGGACTTGTAGTGGCCACTAAATGTGTTGCCAATTGTGCCATTGCATTACAACAGTTTTGGGAAAGAGATCTGGCCCTGGGGACCTGTCTAACAGTGACCCAGGGCACCTATAACTTTGAAACCACATCATAAACCAGGCAAAAAGTGGGGGGCTTACCATGTCAAAAGAGGCACTTTCTCACACCTTTTTCCTTTACAAAATATATTTTTAAATGACACCGTTCAGCAGACAAATTGCCTTGTGTTAGCAAAAATGAAAGAAGTAAACATGCCCAGTATTGCAAAATTTGACAATTGGGAAAAGATTTTAAATGTAGCCGAAGAACAGCTCAATAGCTGGGTTCAAATTGGTACCTTCAATTCATCACTTTCACATCCCGACTGGTGGTTATTATGGCCAGTGGACACAAATTGTTGTCATGCATATTTTGTAAACTCCACACGAGGTTTTAAAGTGAGCCGACTGAACCCTTCTTAGGTCACCACACAATACTCAGGTCACAACATACAGTGTGGGCAAACTGTGCCAACAGTGGTTACACTCTTCGACATTAACAGCTGTGAAAGAACAATTTAGCTTCCTTTCAGAAGATGTAGACTTACAAGATTTCTTGTTAGGTCCTATAAAGCCACGTTCAAAATGTTTCTTTTCTGCAATTTATAAAGGAATATGGAAGCTTTTGCAAATGTTAGTGCAGCCTGCTTAAGGCAGATTGATGAGGGAAACATGGAGAAGGCTCTAACTGTTGTCGATAATGGAGTGAACACATTGTCCAACCGCATTTACGCATGAAATAACATTGTGTCATCGGCAATTTACATCATTCAAAATCACATGTCACTTTTACACCATGAACAAAGTCAACTTAGGTCCATTATGCAGTAGAGTTGAATGTTACAAGTTCTTAAAAGTGGCCGCGTACCTTGCCAGCATGTTACTCTAAAGAGTCATTTGTCACATTTAATTTAACATAACAGCAACAGAGAATGGCTAAGAAAGAAGTTAGTTACATCATGCTTAGCATTGAAAAGTTAGAAAGGTTGCCTTTTAATGTGGCGGAAATTCTACTGTCAGTATGGTTAATACATGGAGTGATTAATATGCCTATTTCAACAGTCCAATTCACTTTGTGTTTAGAACACTTTCCTGTAGGCAGATTTGAGTGGCTAGGAGACAGTTACATTCATGTGGTGTGGAAGATATTTTTTGATTACAGATGTCTGAGAGGCGAGGCAGAAATCTTTCTTAGCAGAAGCGATTGAGAGACTTCTGTAATATATTCTATGATTTGTAAACAGCCGTAGTAAACTTGGCTTGTTAGCTGAAGGGTATTCCTGTTTCTTTGATTCACAGTGTTTCAAATACTTTTGAATGGAAGTTATTTAATGTTGAGTGATAAAGGCTGCTGTGGTATAAACCCTGGTCTTGCCTATCTGATTTTGGTTTCTCAAATTGTAACTTGCTACGGCAATGTGTTTTCCCCCCCAGGCATGAGATAAAAGTAGCGGGCAGAATTGTGGCCCCACATTGTTACTTCAAATGCAAATTGTGACAAGCTGAGCAGACTGAAGGCTCTTTTGCTTCAAAAACATGTGGCTGTTACATCAGCCTGAGAGACCTCTGACCTCCAAGTAGCAAGGTCATATGCAGAGATACAGTCCTTATTAAATGCCAACTTCCCCAAACATTTTGGAGAATAGGTAAGCAGGATTTTTAATGCATCTAATCACGCTGGGATTATACATTTTTTTAAGGCTGTTGGATCAGGGTTCATTAGCACTTACCAGATTGTGTTTGGAGTTGTACTTTCAGCCATTTACTTACTTTTTTTGAATGTCTTTGTTGGATTCCCAATAACTTTGGAATTAATTGGTGGTATTCTGAAGTTGCTATTTGTGATACGAAATGGCTGTTCCATCTCAACAAGAGTGATGGGGCTCCCTCCAGCCCCACTGTGTCTTGAACGCATGATCTAGTATTTTGGAGCATCACTGCTGGAGGACCTAGAATTGATTGGTCACTTTCATTGTGACCGGTTTGCACTTGTGTGCAGCCAGTTTTCAGTTACTTGTGGTGCTTCTTAGAATGTGCACCAAATTGTGTCTTGCTTTGCAGCTCGTACCTTCTTTGGACATGGATCTGTTAATGTTCTCGATAAGAGTTCATTCATGGACATGCCCATTGAGACTGCTGTTGTTACTTAAGGCCCTTGCAGATGTCATGGCTCCTTGTGCTTCTACATCTGGCACTGCACAGAACGCTGCCTCCTCGGCCAGACCTATGGCTGAGGCAACTGCACATGTGTAATCCATGGATCTTACATCTAATGAGCTGGTCAACTTATTATTTGCCGAAGTGGGGTCCTTCCTGACTTCAATCTCCATTGAGGACATCAGAGATTTCCTGCAGGATCAAGACTATTGCTGAATTCGACCTTTTGGCATTTTGATTCAAATTCTAAATTGTCCTTTTAATTTGGCCCACCTATTGGACTGATTGGCTTGTCAACTTCAACTTTTTTATCTCTTTTATGTACACTTTAGTGAGCTTTTAGTAACATAGTTTTAAGGTATAGTTATTTTAGGTCTTGGGCCCTGCACTCTTGGCCCGACAAAAGGGAGGGTGCTGCGGATTCATGTAAGAACCTTGCTTAGGCACACTTATTTTAATTAGGTCTGTGTTCTGTGCCCCCTTACCTAGTTACATGTTTCATTTAATTTATTCATTATAATTTATTTCAATATGGCTTGCTTTTAGCGGGGATATTATATTTTTTTGATCATTTTTCTGATCAGCTGCTATTCTGCAAAAGTGTTGGTATTAGTTCCTGTACACAGCATCTCAAGCTGTGCCTCTGCTCAAGGCTGTACCTGATAGTTTATCCAGTATTCTCACACAAGCAGGAGAGCCAGTCTTTTAGACACATTACCATGTAAGGCCTGTTCTCAGAACTCAACATGTTTTGTTATAAAAACATCACAAAGGCGAAAGAAGGTTAAAGAAGTTATTCTAGCAAAAGGAGCCATCCTATGCCGTGTGCCACTTAATTGCCACTTTGCTGACCTCAGCCCTGTCTCTACAGCCAATCAAGGAGACGTGGGGCAGACCCCTGTCTTCAGGTATGAGTCTGGAGTTCCTTCCATAGACTAGTACGAACAGAAAGGCTATCACTGCTATGCTCCCAGGTAGATCCTAGAAGTGTAGGTAGGAATCCTTAGACACATGTTTATTGCATTATGGTGGGACTGATTATCTGTTTCTTACTCATGGTAACAATCTCTACTGTGCTATGTTTCATCCTCCTCTTTTATCATAGAATACAGTACTTTCAGTAAATGCATTGGAAACTGTCCTGCATCTTTCTGCCTGCCTTTGCGTGTGGGTGAGGCTTGGGCAAATGAGATTAAATGGCAGGATCTGCCAAATGTGACTTACCTGAAGGGCCAGTGTCATGTTTTCCAGGCTGCCACAAATCACCTTTACTTCCTACGTTTGGGTGAGGTGATGCTAGCTAGCCGAAATGGTTGGGCCAACAGTCTCCAACCTGTGGGGGAATGACTTAGTCACCCACACATGGTGGTGCTGCCACCCGAAAACCAGCAGTCTTACCCCCATGGCAAGAGTCCTATGACAAAGGGTGGGTGTGAGGGTCCTATTTTTATACCTGGTGCCTTCTTTGAAGTAGAAGAATTTACTAGAGAATTTCCAGTGAAGCGCTAGAAGTTTCTAGCTTCCCCAAGGCCCGGCTTCAATCTGGCTGCATGAACGATGGAGTGGTGACAAGTCCTTTGTGTGAAGGTGGGACACAGTCTATTCAGTTGCAAATGGGACTGTGCCCATCACCACCCCCATCCTGCCAATGAGGGCCCATCCAGGCACTCCTAATCTCTCTGTTGTGTTGTGATCTTGAAGGAATACACAAAGTCCAATTGCCAACTACACCCAGTCATGTGATCCAGGAACAGGCAGCAGCACCAAATAGTAGGGGCAGGAAAATGGCAACTTTCTAAAAGTGGCATTTTCAAAGTTGTAACTTAAACTCTGACTTTACCATAAAAGAGGGTTTGAAATAAAAATTTCTCAGACATCAAACATGAAATGTTCACCTGATCCCAATCAAATGTAATAAGGCAATCCAATGTTATCCTATATAAGAGGTAGGCCTCACAGCAGTAAATAACAAATTTAGGGGTTTTTAATTACCAGGACGTGTAAAACTTAGAAGTACACACCCAACCTTTTAATTGCAATGCACTCTGCCCTATGGGCTACCTAGGGCCTACCTTAAGGGTGACGTATGTGCAATGAAAGGGGAGTTTTGGAGTTTAGGTCTTGATAAGGGGGTTATATTGCCAAGCAGAATTGGCAGTTTAAAACTGCATTAAGTCTGCAGCGACAGACATGGGATATGTTTAAGGGGCTAGTTATGTAGGTAGAACAAAAAAAGCTGTAGGACCACTAGTAGCATTTAATTTACAGACCCAGAGTATATAGTATCCAACTTTACTGTGGACTTATTAAAGTAAATTAAGTATGGCAATCAGGTGTAAGCTGATTTTACCATGCTTTAGGGAGTGAGCACAAGCACTTCAGAACTGGTTAGCCGAAGTAAAGTGCACAGAGTCTTAAGCTCAACAAAACTGAATTCAGCAAAATAGGAGGGTGAAGGAAAAAGGTTTGGGGGAATGCTATCCTAAGGCTGATTGGTCTAACACCGTTCATTTATATTGAAAACATTTTCTCAATTTGTTAAATGGCTCTGTACATTTTTTAATGTTTTGCCTAATCAGAGGGTTTGTGAATGCTAAAAAACCATTAGTACGTGAGGCCCAAAAATCTAAAAAAATATATTAATATTAGGTCCCTGCTGGATTTGAACCTAAGATCATTCAAGAATGGTTTTAGAACTTTACCTGCTGGACTTGGGAAATCAAGGCATGAGCTTAAGGAATATATGCTTCTGTTCAAGTACTGCCTGGCAACAAACAGTAGAATGTAATAACAGTTTCCTATAATACTTAAGGGTAAGTTAACTGGCTCTGCTGTTCTTGTATGGTTAATGGGCACATTTAAAATTGTAAAAGTTTAGTTACATATTTTTTGCATGTGCTGTTTTTATTAAATTGAGGAAAAGGCGTGACGTGAGTTGTATGTGAAGAAAAGTAGTGTTTACTCTTGTGCATGTGTGGTGAAAGTGAGCACTTCTGTGCACAGGCAATAGAAAAGGACACATCTGCACATGGTTGCACTTTTATCTTCCACCGACCGTATTTAGGAAAGCAATAGATTTCAGTTTTATTTAGGGCTTGCTGAGAACAGCTAAGGTTTTTTGTAATGTTTTGGACATGAACTACTCCATTTTCTTTTAATGTTGGATATTGTGTGCCCTTACAGCAGCTGGAGACCAGTTGGGGAAAGACTTGGACTCCCCTCGCCACCATATACCCTGTAAGATGGGCCATTCCACTGCCACAGTTAAAAAACAAAGAGTGGCAACTCACTCATGAAGTATTCATTTGTTTGGGCCGAGTAGCCTCCTATAATGCCCAGTGAGGGACTCATGTGCATATTTTCTGGATTTTTGGGTGCTCCAACGATGGACAGCACCACCACCAATGCTTCTGCAGCAGATTGTGGAGGCTTCAGGAGGTGAGGCAGCCCCCTAACCCAGATCAATTTACTAAATTAATCCTACATCTGACAGGTCATAGAATGCATGACATACGGAGATTTTTGCTACATTTTTAAAGTACTACCTGGGCTGGAGCTTTTGCTCTAAAGCTCAAGAGTTCAGTGATCCATAATGGTGAGTCTTATAGACACATTTTATTGGTCTGAGTGAGCAAAGGAAAAACTCAGATACATGTTATATTGATTTTCAATGCTTTATTCAAAGTATATTGCTGACAATTATTTTATTATCAGTAACAATTGAATTTAAACATGGAGTGACCCCTCGACACAGCCAGTAGGTTTCCCTTACATTTTAATGTGGTGACCCCTTTACAAAGCCAATAGCCTGTTTTTTTAAACTAACAAACCATCACAGTGCAATATTCCAGATGGTAGAGGTGTGTGGGGGGGTGTACTATGATTTGGGGGATCATGACCCACAAGGGGTCAAATGTTATTTCAGAATGTCACCAAAGGTATTCCCATTGGCTGATGTATATATTTGTGTGAGTAATAAATGTACTTTTCAAACAAAAAGCACTGACTGGGCAACCATGTATTGAGTGTTATTGTGCATGCCAGTGGATGGAGATTACTAGCCCACACTACCTCCCGTGAGTAGGCCACGGACTGCTCTACTTTGCTAATCTGGGGAAGTCAAGTGCTACAATGGGGTACATAGTCCCCAGCAAGGAGACAATTTTGACCTATTAATTGTGCAGGACTCACATCCTACACAACTATTAAACAGGTTTCTTACAGGGGTCTTTTCAAAAATATTGCGCAAGGACATTTTTATCCCCATTACAATGTCAGGTGTCTTCTTTTTTGGACTTTTTGTGTGATGGCGTCCTTAAAGGGTTGGCCATACCAAAACTGAGAGCCCAGTGGTCAGCAGTAAAAACTGAGGCATGCATGGGAGAACTTAAAAGATTGGTTGGAAATGATAAATAGGTTGTTAAAAAAGTGTTTGTGTTGTCACAACCTATTGCTTATGAATTGGCTCCTGCATGGGACTTAATACAGGTTCTAGAGACTTTACAACTACATCCTTTTGAGCCATTGGACTTGTTTGATATAACACGTTTGACAATTTTTCTTTACCTTTTTGATTGCAATCATGTCAGGCAGAAGGATTAGAGACCCAGGGCATTAATGTCTATACCACCTTTCATATCCCTAGTGAAGGATGGCATTGTGCTATGAACTGATCATTCATTTATCCCAAAGGTGCTTTCTGTCAATAAAGCAAGACAGGAGATTTTCCTACCTGTTTTGTTCTGCAGCCGTCAATAAGGGAAGAAGAAATGTGGCATTTGTTAGATGTCAACAGAGCTAACTTGATCATCAGGAAAGAACTAAGGCCCAGATTTAAGAGGGCCAAGCGCCACATTAGTGTCACTTTTTTATGCTGATGTGGCTCAACAAGGCCAAAATCGCCACACCATATTTACAAAGTGGCGCAATGCATGAATTGTGCCACTTTGTAACCTCTTGCACCACATTATGCCTGTTCCAGGCATAATGTATGCAGGAGGGAGCGTTCCCCCATCTATGAGATTCCAAATGTGCGAACACGGAATACTGAGGCAGCGTAATCCTGAAGCCATCTCGGGCCTCTTCAATCCATTTACAGCCACTCCCTGCCCCTTCAGCTCACTCTTGCAGCTTTCTGCTTGCTCCCATTGTGACGCTTTTTTGTTTTTCTCTTCCTCAGTCTTTCCCAAACTTGTCTTTTGCTCGCAGTAAATGCTTGAGGCAGAAGACTAAGTGCCGGCCCTCAAAAATAAGTGCTGATGCTCAGCACCGGAAACAACAAGCACAAATTAAGCACTGGATGCAGCTGTGGAGGTAAGAGGGGCCTGGATTTTGCAAGGCTGTATACACTTGGATGAGGGGCTTGAAAGGTGCTTGTTTGTGGACAGGAAGCCAGTGGAGCTCTATGAGGTGTGAGGTGATGTGGGATCAGGGTTGGAGCTTGTGTGTGCGTCTAGCCACTGTGTTTGGTATGACCTGCAGTCTTCAGGTCTTATTCCTTATGTAACATCTTTACCACTGTAAGCTAAGCATAGTAGAGATGTAATTAACAAGCATTTGCAATACAATGGGCCTCGCCTTTGCTCGAGCTAGAGCTATTAGCGTTGTAAATTCCTAACTGGACTTTTCTTGCCACATAACTTGAAAATGAAAGAAAAACAGTTGACATAAGCAGCCAATTCAAAGCGCTAAGGCTGCCAAGAGCGCAAAGGAGAGACACAAAAGGAAAAATAAGTTCGCTCACAGTCAAACGTATTGGCAAACGTGTTAGAGGGTTTAACGATGCAAGCATGAAAAAAATCTAAAGTTATGGCGCCCAGATTCACAACTACATATTGTAATAAGTGTCATAAAATTAGAAAGATCCCCAAGAAGTGTTAGTTCAATGAATGAATGAATGAGCGAATAGCACGAAAACACATGATGATTGCATACCCAGAACAAACAACAAACCCAATCTCAATCTTAACTTGGAGGCATTGAAACTAGTTGAACACTTGTGAAGGGAAAACAACGTTATATTCACCATGTCCCTGGCACCAGCGATTGACATGCGCCAGTGGTTGCTGGTGGGGCCCACCACCATGCAATTTTAAGGACCGGTACTTATTTTTCCTCAGCAGTTTGATCCAGAGCAAGGGAGAGAAAAAACACAAAAGGGGGAAAGAAACACAGTAAAACAGTGGCATTGGGAGACAGTAGGGATGAAAAAGAGCTGGTAAGGGTGAGATAAGGAGTTAGGAAGTATCTGGAGATAGATTAAAGAGGCATGAGTTGATGAAGGCTGCTTTGCTTTGGTAATCGGCACTGTGACCTTTGGCAGGACCGGCTGTGTGCTTCTGAGCAAAACGTTGGGACCCAAAACTGATTCTTTACAAATTAACCACTGCCTGGTACTGGACTCTCAAAGTAAGCACTGCCTGATACTGGACTCAATCAGTGGCGAGGTTGGGCTCCTTCTGTGGCAGGCAGGACAAACGCTCGATCAGTCTATACGCCCCTGAACCCAGGACAAAACACTGCACTTGAGTCTTGAAGTGGGTCAACTCCAGAGACAGGAAAGTGTGGGATTCACCGAGTTTGAAGAGGAAGCCACAGGACTATAGTAGTTGGCAAATCGCTTTCTCATCATTTATGGTAGTCAGTTATACGGACACATGGAGATGATTCCCTGCCCTGGAAAGTCCTGAGCGTGCACTGTGGCTTTACGTAAGCTTCTTGGCAACAAGTCACCACTCTAGCGCCATTAAATGTCAATTGCATCAGTAGCAGTAGGAGCGACGGTGAAGCAGAATTCCTGTCGGGCACGGGGTAAAACACCTCACAGTTGTGCAAGACTGACACCAGGCCGGTGGCTCTTTTTCTATTCGTTTTTAAAATTATTATTAATTATTAAAAAGATATCTAAATGTAGAGATGAAAAAAAATATATAAGAATGAACTCTTGGAAAGTTACCTCCTGGCCTTCTCTCTTCCAACCGTTTTTGTTACGGTGCCATTTTACCCTCTGTGTTAGACTCTGTGATTAAATGCCAGTTCCCACCCCGATCCGCTGATCAAAACACGGTGAGACACATTTTTGCCTCAGTTGTGTCGAATGAATGTAATGGTGATACTGAAACTTTCCTTTTCTGAATTTCTCTTCACAGCTGCGCCATTGGTGCACCCTAAAGCAAATATGGGAGCGTCACAACAGCAAACGATTTTGAAGTACACCGTTTGACAGCATCATAACAAATTTTGCCTGTCCTTCAGAGATTGCTGCAAATACGAGAAACATGCTTCCTATTTCAAATTTATTCTCCACAATATCTGAATAGCTTCACCCTGAGTTGAACCGTCTCTTTCCAGATTAAAAGTATGCTCATTTTGGCCTACGTTTTTTTGAGGGAGATAAGGAGGCCTATTATGTTGGTAGAAAAATAAATAAAGCTACTAAGTGTGAAAATTAGATCTCTCGTGGAGGAACATTAGCTAAATGTTTTACAGTATGGAATTCGAGGTTTAACTTTTTCGTTTTAGTCAAGGGATTTCAAATATGAGCATTGATTTAGAAAATGATTCTAAAATGTAATTTGTTTTTCCATCAGACATCGAATCGGCTACATTGCATTTTAAAATTGATTTAGAGCTTCCATTCTGTCGTGTGGTTTCTGGTTTGTTTTGACAGCAACGGGTCTTTAAAATAGGTTTGTCCCTGATTATTCCAAAAGCTTTGTCCACATAGAATTGCTGGTCTTGTGGGATTCTGGCATTCGTATGCATATGTGTTAAACTGTGCAGTTATTATGAATCGCGTGACCCGAGTACAAACGTGATGAACGCACCACGAAATCGCAAGACTATTGCATGGCGATAAAAAACAACAAACCCGCCTCATTCTTAGGCTGGAAGCATAGAAACTGGTTGAATACTAGTGAAAGGAACACAAGCCTTCCTGCTCACCAGGTCCCTGGCTCCAATACCTAACCAGAGCCAGTGGGTTCAGGTGGGGCCCACTGTCACTCATTTTTTAGGACAGACACTTAGGCCCATATTTATACTTTTTTAGCGTTTTTTTTGCGCAAAATCGGCGTAAATTTACAAAACACAATTGTATTTTGTAAGTTTGCACTGTTTTGCGTCAAAAAATGACTCAAATGAGGCGCTAAAAAGTATAAATATGGGCCTTACTTTCCCACAGCAGACTTAGGGCCATATTTTTACTTTTTGACGCAAAGCTGCGCCGGCGCAGTTTTGAGTAAAAAAAAATAACGCCGGCTAACGCCATTTCGATGCGCCGCGCGGGCGTCAAATTTATACTTTGACGCAAGGCGGCGCAACCAACAGGTGGGAGTCATTATTTTTTGACGCACACAGCGGCGTCAAGTCGTAAAGGAAAACAACGTTAACGCGACGCAACTGACTGTGGGTCGATTTACGACAGCGCAACCCGGAAAGCGCCGTTTTTTTTGACGCAATAGTGTCAAATTTACCCACGAACACTGCCCTTTCAGCAGAGGAGAGCCAAAATGGATCCCAGATGCCACTACAGACCCCAGGAAGATGACAGCAGACCAGGAACCAGCCAGGATGATCCATACAGGAACCAAGACATATATAGAAAAAAAAGAAAGTGTCGCTCAGTGCAGAGGAGCAGGAAATCCTGGTTAAAGAGGTGACGGAACACCAGCACCAACTGTTCATCACCTCTAAGTTGCCAATCAGCAGGAGAGAGGCCATATGGCAACAAATTGTTGACAAGATCAACAGTGTGGCTGAAGTACGTAGGACAGTCACCGAGTGTAAGAAACGCTGGCATGACTGCAAACGTAGGACAAAGGAAAAAATGGCCAGGAACAGGAAGGCAGCACTGCAGACTGGAGGTGGGAGTCCAGCACACCAGGAGGCCCTGGACCACATGGAGGAGATGGTCGCAGCCGTCATCCCTGAGGAGATCGTCACAGGGATTCAAGGACAGGACAGCGCAGACTACCACGACACAACGCACATGCAGGGTAAGTTGCATGGGGAATTATAATGCAATAATGATAACTGCAACCGGGGTGGGGAATACCTACTACACAATGCATGTAAGTCAGCATATATATGAAGTGGCATGGGTAAAGGGGCAAGGCAGGGGGGCATGCCCAGCACAGACAGAAGCTGGGGCACGACAAAGCACAGCACCAACAACAGTCCCATGGGGGCATCCTGTCATGACAACAATGGAGCTAAGGGAAAGCGGCAACAGGTGGGAAGGCCACTACGTCAAACTTACATCCAGGCACTCGTCAGTCAAAATGTATCCTACATCAACTAGGTCCCTATCAGTAATGCAGTAGCCAAAACAACAACTGCAATGTAACTGCGACAACAGTTGACACTAACACCTCTGATCTCTGTGCAGCTATAGTAGCCAATGGCAGTAACCTCCCCATGGAACATACATACCTAAATTAGGGGGTGAGGATGACATCTGCAACTATTTCCAGAAATAAGACAAAGGCACCAGTACACTCAAATGTCAATGCCCATAGTTGACACATACATCAGCCAAAGTAAACAGCAATAGGAGCCACACAGCACTAAGGACACACACATGCTGCATACGTCAGGGTCCCTCACGTGCCTGGCTAACAAGGCAACATCACTAATGTCATACTGCTCAGACAACAACATTGAGGAGGGGACACATGCAACTGGTCACTGAAACACACCTGCACAGCCTGAGAACCAAATAGGACATTGATAGGATAAACAGGGCAACCCAATTGAACACACATTACCCAACATCAGCTGGAAACATCAACAATGTCTACATCCATATCACATCGTAACATTGCCATGCATAGGATATGCCACATAACAATTACAATTAGGTCAATGTGAATAAAAAGATTTTGGGGCAGGTCCTGAGAGCCAAGTGTGCTGCCAGGGCAATCACAACACCCACAGCCAGTGAAAGGTCTCACCATAAGAATAGATATACACGGAGGGACGAGTAGGACAAAAAGATGGCTAGTCCCTATTTGGTACAAAGCAACACCTAGAGGCGATTAGGCAGACAAGTCTGATAACTCTATATCATACATGTGACACACAGGTGGGCCATAGGCCTATAACAATGCTCATATGAAGGACAGCAGATACCAATACCAAACCAGAGCACAAAGTAAAGTCATCAAAAGGCTTGCATGTTACGGCAAAATTGTCACAACACAGACACACTAATTGTACCCTGTTTCATTGCAGAGGAAGATGGATCTCCTGCCGATATGCCTGTCCCTGATTTCCCTGATGACATGGATGACGAGCCCATAAACATTTCCCAGGAGACCATACAAAAGGTCCTTGAAACCCTCCAGACCCCACCTTCAGTCACAAGGAGGAGCACAGAACAAGCAGAAATCACAGAAGTCCCACCCACCACCCCAATTGTAAGACCTGCCATCTCAAATACAGCTGAGGACTCTGACGACACTGGCACCAGCTTTGAAAGAACTGTAGTTGGTGTACAGCGGGAGCTGGCCAAGGAGGTGCGGGTGGGGATGCAAAATATGGCAGCCAGCCTTGAGGGGGTGCGTTCGTGCATGACGTCCTTTGCAGATCAGGCAGCTGCTATGCAAGCCCTAACATCTATCTTGCAGGAACTGCAGAAAACACAGAAGGAAATCAGCACAGCTGTAATACAGTTGACCCAACACCTACAACTGCAATCCAGTCAACGCGTGCACAAATGCAACATTGAACCCCTCAGGGCCGACCTGGCTGCCTACCATTGTGATGTGGCTGCTATTCTCAAAAACCAGCAGGCCCTCCTTGCAGCAGTACTGCCCTTAAGAACTTCACAGGGAGCAGCCCCCGGGATGTCTGACTCCACGTCTTCTAACACTGAGGTGTGTGTTGCCCCTTCACAACCAACAACAACAAGGACAAACCAGGCAACACACACATCAGAAGAAGAAGATATGGAACAGATCACATTCTCACGGAAGAGTACCCGGAAGCACTAGTCCCTGCACCATCGCCTACTTTGACCAAGGTCCTACGTTTTGTCAAATGCCAGTCTCACTACAACTACACTCAATGACTGTTCTGCTAACCACTGTATGACTTGTCACCATTGCCAGGGAATGTCTCTCTCCTACTATTCGGCAAATCCGGTCCCTCTGCACTGTCTGCGACATCACCCCAGCATGTCAGGAGCATCATCCACACCCCTTCTGTAGGATCACCATGTAAGAATGCACCAGAACGGACTCAGCAAACATGGACAATGGACATTTTGCACTACAGCACCTATCAATAAATAGCTCTTGCACACCTAATATGTCTCTGTGTTATTTGACACATCAACTGTGCAGTAGATAACTCTAAAGTGCCTGTGTGACAACCATGTAGCTTGTCAATACAACTGTCCTGACATCATGTAGTCTGATACATCTGTGTAGTGGCCAGGATTGCATCATAGCCTTACGATCCTGAGGAGAATAACTGATGAAGGGACAAACCACACACAATCATGCTGTGTTGGACAGAATAATGCTCCATCTATAGCAATTCAAGTCAACTAATGGTGGCTGATAAATGTAGGCACCATGCAATACTAAAACATGAAATTATGCAGCATAATCTGAGCAAACACAACTAAACACTGCATCAATCACCCTTTCTGAGTATACTTCCATGAAGGGAAGTCATGCTGAATTTTTACACACATGATCTATGTCAGCAATGAAGGCAACAAGACAAGAGTGTTAACAACACCTCATCTACAAAGATCTCCCTGAACATCACACTGCAGTCCGACCTAATAAATTACCCACAATACCAAGTCTGGAAGCACACTTTGTGATGTAGAATACCTACTCATCAACACAAATCCTTGGTGATCGATGTAAACTACCAATGGTGGGTCTCCCAAATGGTGGATACTTACCAAGTTAGCACAGGGGTAGCTGCCATGTTAAACCTCCATTTCTGTGGTGTGTAGCATAGGACACAAATGTCATAGAAAAACATTCACCTACACTGATGTCAAGGCCATGATCAAGTAGCAGTTAACGCATAATGCAAAGGGTTAACTATATGTTTATTCCTATGTATTCACACCAGAGGCAACTAAGGGAAAAGTCATACCTACACTAATCTAACCTGACTACTCCTAACCCACAACTGTCCCTAACTAACCTAAGCTAAACTTACTCAACACATATAACGAATCGATCTAAACATCAACCCCCCCACCCACCATTATGAGACAGGACACATGCAGGACAACACATACTAACCTACACATATACTATACTATCCTAAACAATCATATATTTTTTTGTTATAATGTTTTTTTTAATTTTTTTTAAATAACAAACAGGAATCCCAACATTGACCCCCACCCACCCACACAAAAATGAAAAATAGAAAGAATAAGGACCCCCCACCCTCCTCCCTAACACTAACTAAGCTAACAACCTACACTAACCTAACACTAATCCCCAAAACCCAACTATCAGTACAAAAAAGGAAAGAGGAGAGAGGGGAGGGGTAAATGTAAAACATGCAATGAAGTCCTAGAGGTTGGCCCTCCGTGGGGTCCTCCTGATGGACCGAACCCTTTTCTTAATATATGCCTGGCTTAGCTTGTCCACCTTTGAAATAAATTGGTCCATTTTACAGTTTAATGCTAGGAATGCCGCTGGATCAATAGGAGGGGCTGCTGCAGTCTGTGTGCTGGCCGAGGTGGACGGTGTGGCAGTAGTTGTTTGCCCACTGGACTGTCCTGCGTGTTGGAAATTGCTGGGTCCAGGTCGTGCTGACGAGGCAGGGTCAACTGTCCCCGCCGTTGCTGGGGCCACTTGGGGAGACCTGGTGGATGTGGTGGTGGTGGCTGTTGTGGGCAATGTAGGGCCACCCTGTGGTGAGGCCCACCATGCCCCGGAGGCCCGATCGGCTTGGTATTTTCGGGCAATCCTCCTGAACCCCGACTGCACCTGCAGGATGTGCCGGTATCTCATTGCACGCCGTTCAAACTGATGTCTCTCTGCGGCACTCATGTTTGCAGCTGTGAAGAGATATGGCAACTATTTACCATAGGAAATGCATTGGGTGGAATTGCACAATGGGTCAGTTGCACATTACTTGTACTGTATTTGTTACAGCGATTGTCACAACATAGTTCATTGAAAGTCTCAGAGGAAGTACATGTGAAGCCTGCATACAAAAGGGCATCTCACACCTAGCATATCCATGCGTCAACATGATGGGTGACATCAGCCTAAACTTCTCATCCAAATAATGGGTAATGAAGCTGACATTATGGCTGAACCTCTTCCGCATACTGACTTCACTACATATGTCACTCTATGTGATAACTATCACAACCCTCACTCAATGCCATTTGTAAATGTTTTTTGCAAATATTGAACTCATGTGCCATAACCGAATGTGTACACTAGGTTCTAAACAAAGTTGCAAAAGGTCACAAGTATGTGTAACATACTGGTTGCTACAGTCCTAGGTACCCTATTCCCAATCACATGGCAGTCTTTGAGGGTGGGGTGGGAAGAACAACCAACAATCCCAGATTCAAAGCACACCCAGGAGTGTATAGAAAGGTCAACAAGTATTTGCCTCCACACACAACACCAATGAAGGGCTAGCAACAAATTGGACTCAGCCAAACCTTGTCCTATCCAAGGTCCACACATGTCAAAATGCACTGACTTAGGCCAACATCACATACTACCAGTGAGGCATATTTTAACACACACACAGAGGAGCAAGAACACCCATGATCATGAGTAGAATGAACACCTAGGCCATTGCACTCTAGTCCCACACACTTCTAGTTCAACTTGTGGAAGTACATGCCCCCGGAAGATCCAACCTACAGTGTACTCTGTCCATCCTCAACTAGGGAAGCTGCATATTCAAGACAAGCCTTTTGCAGAAGCTATCTGGGAGAATGTCAGTCTGAAATGCAGACTCAGTCCAAGCCAAGTCCCAGAGCAACTCTTACATTAACCAGTGTATTCCACATGACTCATCCCACTCCCCATAGCGGGGCCGACTGGAATGACCTACAGCCCCTAAATCTGAGAGATGGATAAGCATTGGTCTACTGAAACTGAAGTGATATTTGAAATCCCACTAATGCAACAATACCAATGAATGGGCAGCACATCAAACCTTGAATTCTGTTGTACACACAGTAGTCCATCATGCATCACTAGCAAACAATAAAAATAGCACTCATGCCACACTCACTGTAGGTGTCGGGGTCCTCAAAATGAGCCACCTCTCCCACGGTGTACGGTGCAGGTCCACCTGTAAAGCATGGAAGGAAGAATATACTCAGACTCTGTGCACTGACAAACAATTGCAGTTACAATGACAATGTGAGAATATGACATGCGTAATGAAACACTTTCACACATGCTCATACTGCATGGAAGAATTCTTCACCAACATTTACATTGGATGAGTCTCCTGCTACAGTTACACACCCTACTACACACATGCAGTGGCCAGGACAGTCATGTGGTGTAAAAGTTACACCTCCATTAGTATGCCCCAACAATATCGGGGTGCATTCATCTCATCATGTGCATCCCAGAGAGACATCCAAAAGCTGGTTACTTGAGGACTGCATGACCCCTCAAACTCAAACAGGCTATGTGGTCATTTTCAACACACACCAACCAGACACACATGTGACATATGTGTGGACAACATAGCTAACTTCAATTGACTTGAAGGCACCACTCATTTATAGCATCATATTGGGTTTACAAATTTCTGTCTAGCTATGGCGTCTACATATGTAGGTATGATGTTTCAACATCCATTTTTCACTGGCTATTATGACCTGTAGAGTTCAAATAGAGGCATTAACGTGTCGCTTGTCTGACACAAAGGCAACACTACATTACACACAGCTACAGGCATCCAGTATGTGTAGAAAACATGAGCTATCTGACTGCTAGCATTTGTCTTCCTACACATTGTGGAACAATCACCCAGTAGGTTTCCCTAGCATTACACACAGTCAGCTACTTATCTAGCAGATTGGGTAACAATCATCACATGTCCCCACACAGCTTTCAATTATTCACATGTAATTGATTTGTACTCACCAACATGGCCACCAATCCTGATTCCCAGGTGGTCCAGCAGATCGTGCTCCCTGGATATCAGATCAGCCCAGCGGTGCTTGAGTTGATGGTCATTCCTCAGGCTACCGTAGACCCGGACCAAGTGATGGCGCACCTTCCCCCACCGGACTTTACGTGCCTCCGTGTGATACCCCTGTATCACATGGCCCCCAGCCTCCAGCATGAGTGGGAGGAAATGGCAAACAAGCCATATAAAACCCCCCAATTCCTCCTCACCCATCCTGGCAAGCCGTGGCCTACCTGACATCTCTGCACTTATAAAGGTGAAAAAGTTGGGGAAAAAAGGAAAAGGGGGAAATGGGGAAAGGTAGAGTAGTGAAAAAAAAAGAAAACTTAAGAATAAGATCCCAACTAACCCCAAATTTAAACTACCCAGAACAGACTCCCACAGACAATAAAAGAAACACTGGACTTGACAAAAGTATACAAAACAGACTCACACAAGATTCAACAACAACACAATGATCACAAAAGCACAATAGAGACAGTACACTGGACACAAAAGCACTAAAACACAGGACAACACTTTCCACACAGCCACACAGTCTAGAATAATCTGAGACTGCAAAGTGAAAGTGAAAGTACACCCACAGTACAGAATCTGTAAACAGGATATCCTATTACATCACATCCTGCATAAAATGGCCGCCGTTTTTATTTTTCCGTTATGCGTCATATTTTCACGCATACAGATTGTGCGTCATATTTCTTGACGCATAACAGTGCACATAATGCAGAGTCAAATATTTTTTCAACATTGTTCCCTTATATTTGTGTGAGGCTTATTTTACAGTTCTAGAGTTGAAATTTATGCCGCTGGCAAATATGATGACCAGATATGAAATTTATTTTTGACTCTGCATTATATGCACTCCTGTACGTCAAAATATTATGACGCCCAAGCTGTATGCGTGGAAATATGACGCATCATAGAAAATATGGTGTCCATGTAATTCTGATTATTAATATATTAATTTCTAAATTATATTTTTTGACTCTGCATTATGTGCACTCCTGTACGTCAAAAAATTATGACGCCCAAGCTGTATGCGTGGCAATATGACGCATCATAGAAAATATGGTGGCCATGTAATTCTGATTATTAATATATTAATTTCTAAATGATATTTTTTGACTCTGCATTATGTGCACTCCTGTACGTCAAACAATTATGACGCCCAAGCTGTATGCGTGGAAATATGACGCATCATAGAAAATATGGTGGCCATGTAATTCTGATTATTAATATATTAATTTCTAAATTATATTTTTTGACTCTGCATTATGTGCTCTACTGTACGTAAAAAAATTATGACGCCCAAGCTGTATGCGTGGAAATAGGACACATCGTCGAAAATATGGTGGCCATGTAATTCTGGTTATTAATATATTAATTTCTAAATGATATTTTTTGACTCTGCATTATGTGCACTCCTGTACGTCAAGAAATTATGACACCCAAGCTGTATGCGTGGAAATATGACGCATCATAGAAAATATGGTGGCCATGTAATTCTGGTTATTAATATATTAATTTCTAAATGATATTTTTTGACTCTCCATTATGTGCACTCCTGTACGTCAAAAAATTATGACGCCCAAGCTGTATGCGTGGAAATTTGACGCATCATAGAAAATATGGTGGCCATGTAATTCTGGTTATTAATATATTAGTTTCTAAATGATATTTTTTGACTCTGCATTATGTGCATTCCTGTGCGTCAAAAATTTATGACGCCCCAGCTGTATGCGTGGAAATATGACGCATTTTGAGAAATATGTCTTAAATTTGTCAGATTGTGAAAGGAATTTTGTCATGACCAAACGGTGCTAAGTGATACACATTTGGGGTTAGCTATGACACATGTCCCTTATAGGATGTATAGAAGGCATTCACAGTGTAATAGTAATGATTGCTCAAAATGGTTATTACCCATAATTGTACACATATTTTGGGTAATTGCTGATGGCTAATTTCAAATGATGAATGGGATACCAGGATGTATTCCTTAGCAACAATGTGTCCACATTTCTCACGGTAATCCAATTATCTATAGTCCAAACAGGTTGTGCAATTGTCACTTACACTTTTTATGGGGGTAACCATGTCCTTATTTTGAATTTGTGTATCTTATATGAGTTTTACTTTTGACATGTATGCCACACATGCGCCTTATGCATGTGTGTACTTCACATGTGCATATTTCATGTATATTTGAGGGGCGGTATAGGTGGACTTAGGCCCCCAGCACCCTAGGGTTTGCCCTTCCAGATTTGCTATTTTATCCAAGGGTTTCATTAATTCAGTAATGCTAAACCTGCAGCAGCAGACTCATGGAAGGCCATAGGGTATTATTCACTGTTTGGCATTCAGTAATCCCATTTGCACATTTGACGTTTGCCCTATTGATTATTTGGAGCAATCTGACATACCATTTTGCATTGAAATGTTTTTCTAAATCTCGGGGTTCCTCATGTGCTGATGACAAATAGGTTGTTGATGTATGTGGCCCTTTATGCATTACCTGGTTTAGTGGCATGTTTCATTCTTCCTGCTAGGTTCCAACTGGGACACTACTGTGATCGGCTGCTTGCAAATATTTGGTTGATTGGATGGTACATGTTTATATGTGTGGTCCAATGTAGATCCACTATCAACTGTCTGGGTGTATGTTGTCCAGGTCTCCTCATGAGTTAGTGGCAGCTAATCTTGTTCCAATTGGGCATTGTTTGTAGCAAAAATGGAGAGAAGCCATTGAGGACATGGTCACCTACACATGGATGGTCCCACCCTGTCACTGAACACGTGTAATGAGACTTTCAAATGAGCTACATTTTTGTGCTGAGTGAGAGAATGTCTCAGGTGTCTGGATCAGGCATGTGTCATTGCCACATTTGTACTCCTGTTGGCCTTTGTGGATGGTAATGTATCATGTAACATCATAGCCTCTGTGCAGACATTTGTGGTGTATATTTTTTGTGTGATGAGTGTTATGTCATTATTGCTCAATGAGACGACA
The DNA here is from genome assembly GCF_031143425.1 of Pleurodeles waltl. NCBI lineage: Eukaryota > Metazoa > Chordata > Amphibia > Caudata > Salamandridae > Pleurodeles > Pleurodeles waltl. The sequence goes on from NC_090442.1 coordinate 282,179,082, forward strand.
TTCTTCTTCAGCAATTTCAAACTAAAGGTGGGCAGAAATGAATAGGCCAAACCATGATGTGGTGTTTGTTATCTGTGTTTATTTACAATTGTGCATTAAGTGGTGATATAAGAAATTATGAAAATAAATTATTTACAATCTGTTGGCGCCTACGCACTCCAGCAGCCGTGTTTGGTTGTTCCCCCTCCTGTTGCAGGCCAGCATCCTCCTCTTCGTCGTCTTCAGGCATGTCTGGGTCTGGTTCGAGGAGGGGAACGTTCCTTTTTACACAAATGTTGTGCAATATGGCACAAGTGAGTATGATCCTACAGACCATCTCTGGGGAATATAGTAGGCTACCGCCAGATGTCAAGGCAGCGGAACCTTGACTTTAGAATCCCAAAGGTCCGCTCAACAATGCTGCATGTCCTCTTATGGGCGTCATTGTATGCCCGCTCTGCAGCAGTAGTCGGGTTCCCAAATGGTGTCATTAGCCAAGGCTGGATGCCATACCCCTGATCAGCTGAAAGAAGCACACAGATTGGGATCATGTAGATGTAGGAGGCACTCTTGTAAAGACCTTTAATGGCAGTAGTTGTCTTGTGTTGTCTGTGACTCTTTTGTGTACTAATGTGACAACCTATACTTGTAGGCTAATACTTTTGCATTGTGTTTTTTCCTTGGCTGAGCAAGTGTTTGTTAGCTAACCGTTTGTCAGCAGTATGTTTTGGGAATTGCAATAGAGTGTGTCCTCCCTAGCATTGTGACTTGTGATACAGGTGTCCGTGTGTCTTCACTGGGGGTGACATGATAGTTCCATGCAGAGTTAAAATTGAAAGTGTTGTTAACACATTCATATGAAAGTACCCTGGACATCCCATACCTTTAGACTTATGCAATGTATTAATGTACAGGTTATTGTGACACTTACAATTTGCAAGGTGACATTTAGGCAACAACACTCATTAATGTCTTCACATTAAGCTGTACAGTAAATTCCAATGTGTGACAGGTTCAATGGTGACTTAAGAAACATGGCTAGTGATGTGAGGACCTCAGTGTGTTCCTGTCGACATGTTGCTGTTGTGGTGTATGTGTTGTGTGTCCTAGAGGGTTGCTGTGCAGTGTGTGTATAAGTAGATTTCTGTACTTACCAACAAGTATTCCATTGCCATACCGTCCATCCTGGAAGTGTTGGTTGATGGTGCTGTGACGGAAGATGAAGGAGTCATGTACACTCCCAGGATATTTAGCCACGATGTTGCTGATCAATCCTTGGTGATCGACTATGGCCTGCACGTTGATGGAATGTGTGTGCTTCCTGTTGCGGTAGAGGTGTTCTGTTGCAGCAGGTGGCACAAGGCGTACGTGTGTGCAGTCGATTGCACCAAGGACGTGTGGGAAGCCACTGATGGCGTAGAACCCCTGTTTTGTTTCCTGCTGCTTCTGCAGTGTGTTAGGGAAGCAGATGTGGAGGGGTGTCAGGCGAATGATGGCATCCAGTACTTTTGGCAGAAATGCGGAGAATGATGGTTGTGATATTCCGCCAACCAGGGCACCAGTTGTCTGAAACTAGCCACTTGCCAGCAGGTGAAGTACGGCAAGCAGCTTTGTTTCTGTTGGGATGGTGTGGGGTGTCACTAAAGTGGGGGCCAACTGCTGTTCAATATTTCTCAGCAGCTGCTGAATGGCCTGCCAGTTCAACCGGTACCTCTGTATGATGTCGTGTTCCCTGAGGCCATGCAGGGTTGTTCTTGGGCGGAATATCCTCTCCTGCCTTCTGCGCTGCCTTTGGGGTCCCTGCTGTTGTTGTTGTAGCTGCTGTTGTTGCTGCAGGGCTCTGCGTCTACGTGCACGCTGGATAAAAATCACCTCCATGTCTCCCTGTTGCTGCTCTGCTGCTCTGCTGCTCTGTTGTTTGTTCTGTGTGTTCTGATTAAATACAGGTGTGTTTGCCCCATTTTAACGCCTGCCCTGACCCAGGCGTTAAATTTTGACGCACATCGGGCTTTGCGTCATTTTTTTGCTCCGCCTCCCGGCCGAGAGTCATTTTTGCCCGGAAGCATAAATACGACGCACGGCCGTGTGCGTCGTTTTTTGGATGGGAACGCCTACCCTGCATATCATTAACGCAGGGCGGGTTGCCGCATCCAGAAAATGACGCACATTGCGGATTTTTATCGTCTGCGGGCTCGGGCGTCAGGGTTTAAATATGGGGCAACGTTTGCGCTGATTGTGCGTCAAAAATTTTGACGCACATTCGGCGCAAACGGAGTATAAATATGCCCCTTAGATTCAGAGCAAGATAGAGAAAAATATAAGGAATATAAGGAAAAGAGAGATAGTAAAATAGTGGCGTAAGGAGAAAGCAGGGATGAAAACGAGCAGATAAGACTGAGATAAAGAGATTGGAAGTTTCAGGAGGCGGATTAAAGAGGTATGAGGTGATAAAGGCTACTTAGCCTTGGTATTCGACACTTGGACCTTTGATAACAGCAGCCGTGCGCTTCTGAGCAAAACTTTGGGACTTTTACAAATGTAAGACTGCCCAACGCCTGGACTCAATCCCTGGCCAGGTTGTGCTCCTTCTGTGGCAGGCAGGAAAGGTGCTCCGTCAGTCTACGACCTTGGACCCAGGAGCAAAAACTGCACCTGAATCTTGAACTGGGTCAACTCAGAGACAGGAAAGTGTAGGAGGGAGACACAGGACTATGGTACTTGGCAAGTCACCTTCTTGTCATTTTTGATGGTCAGTCATCCAGACACCTAGAGAGAATTCCCTGCCATGAAAAGCCCAGAGCATGCTTTGTGGTCTTACATAAGCTTCTTGGTGACAAGTAACAACTTTAGTGCCATTAAATGTCATTTGCATCAGGAGCAGTTCCTCCAGGGCGACATCAAAGGAGAATTCCCGTCGGGCATGGGTTAAAACACCTCAGATGCGGGGCAGACTTTGACACAAGGCCGATGGCTATTTTTCCATTTGTTTAAAATTATTAATAATTTTTAAAAATATCTAAAAGTAGAGATTTAAAAACATGAAGAATAAATGCTTGGAAAGTTTCAGCCTGGCCTTCTCTGTGACATTCACATTCACATTTGTATAGCCCCAACCCCCATTGTTATGGCACCATTTTACCTTTTGTGTTGGACTCTGTGATTATATGCCCATTCCCACCCCTCATCCACTGGCCAAAACCCAGTGTCACACATTTGTCCTTAGTTGCAAGGTCGTCGAATGAATGTAACGGTGACACTGGAACTTTAATTTGTTCATAATTTATTTTCATAGCTGCACCATCGTGCGTCCTAATGGTGGAGCGGGGACCATGGAGAACTCGGTGCATTAAATGATTGATGTATGCGAAAACATGAAGTTCCCGCACTCCACTGGGCCCAAGCGGTGGGACCTTTGAGGAGAGAAAATGAGTAAGAGTTGCAATTCACTCAACAGGTTATCAGTACTTTTAATTGTCATTCAGTTTGATAGGCGTCAATGATGAAATTAATGATATAGTTTAATTATTTTATTTTTAGTAGTAATAGTTTCATTCTTTGTTAATAGTTCATAATATTTCTAAGGCAAATTCAGACAAAGCATAAAGAGCGTTCCACAAAGTTTCCCTAGTGTAAGCAAAATAAAGTTAAATAGAATGTCAGCAGAATCGATAAAGAGTCCGACATTCGAGAGGTGAAAACATAAGCTTTCATAGAACTTTCCGTAAAGAGAAATTCAAGCAACTCAGTATAGTAAACGCATACATTTAATGTATAAATCTAAGTGTTCCCAGAATGAATCTGAGAAATATCAGCAAAGAGTTTTAGTCAGAATGTCTCTGAGCCAAAGTTCTCTCAGGAAGTCTGCGAGCGTTCTAGGAAAGGCTCTCTAAGGAGAAGAGTCTGGTCTGGCCTGGTGTGGGCTCTCTCCCTAGTCTGGGAACACACATTTATACATCAATTCAAATCAACAAAAATGCAATTTTTAGTTTTTAGTAACCCTTCATGATGATAACTTCTGGTTCCAACCAATGAGAAGATGATTTCTTCATGGGAACAGGACAGCCTCTGTCGATTTAGAAAGTTTAACAGAGAACCTTCTGAAAACAAGATACATTTAACTAGTGTCTGCAACAGTATTGATATTTCACTCTTTTCTCTAAGTATTATACTTTATGAGACAAAAACTAGTCAAGGTAGGTAAGGTACATTCCACAATGAGATCGCTCCTTTTCTCATACGCCTTAACTGACAAAACCTATTAATAAAGAAACAACCAGAAGATTTTTTTAAATCTTTATTTGAATTTTTATGAAACAGTACAAGAAAAGAAAGAAACATCAGCAAGTAGTGATGCATGGGATAGAATATGGAGCACACATACTTAATAAATAACCTTGCGTTATACAGTTCCCCACAACAAACAACCACCTTCATATTGCAGGAATGTTTCATACTTCCTAACAGGTTCAATTGAGACGGGGGCCCCTGTCAGCAGGTCCCCCCCAATCACGTTGCTGTCAGTGCTTTTGCTATCCATTGAATCTATACTCGATCCCGGATTTAGGAGCATATCACACAAATCCCTCTTGTCTGACAGATCTTCGGCCACCTGTTGAGTTTCATATGGGATTCCTCTGCCAGAGACCACTGTAAAATATCTTTGTGCCAGTGCACTATTTCCAGTGCCTAATGTCCCCTCCAGGTGATGGCAACCCTACGTTTGAACAATATCAATCATTTTACCACCTTTAGGTCAGTTAATGTTACCTAAAAGGCACCACTGAGAGGTGAGGGCTATATTCAAGCCCATGGTTCTTGTTATGTCTGCGAACACCTGTTTCCAGAAGTCGGGGACTGGGCTACATTGCCATCCTAAGTACAGAAAGTCAGCACCACTTACTCAACAGCGTGGACAGTCATCATTGCGGGATGGGGCCATGTGTTGCATGCTCTTAGGGGTAAGGTAAGTCCTATGGAAAAAGTTGTAGTGGACAAGCTTAAAGCGGGCGTTGCATGAAATAGAATGAGCTAGCTCACTGACCCATGTCCAGTCCCCTTCATCCGGGGGGTGTCTAGGTCTAAGTCCTATGTTATGCAAGCTCAAGGGGGTGACCCAGCTGCGTCTGCACACATGGCCCCATAAAGTAGCGTCATTAGGTGTGACTGGAGCCGGGAGTCAATAAAATCCCACATGTCTGTAAGGGGGTGGGAATTGCTGGGTAAGTGGGCTAGGTGGCCCTGGCTATTTCAGCCAGGCTGGCATGTTGCAAAATACGACCAGGACTGAGTGTAAATTCTTGATGAGCCTCCTTAAATGAGATGAACATCTCAGCAGTGTACATGTTTCCAGTTTGTAAACACCCACCCTCCAGCCACGCCTGAAAGGACATGTTGTCCATCAATGGTCTGATTGGTTTTAGTATCCATACCCCAAGCTCCCTGTGAAATGAAGCCTATTTTAATACAGACTGTACAAATCACTGCCAGACTTGAGTAGTGTGCTGGACTATGTACGGAAGTTCCTTGGAAATACCTGCGCCTTTCATCAATAACTCTACTAAGTGTGCTGGTGCACCTCTACCCATCAGTAGCCTTTTCTCCCAGGTCTCACTCATGACTAGCCATCTGGCAGCATGATGAAAGCGTGCAGCATAATAATACAGGTTGAGACGTGGGACAACTCCCCATCCTGAAATCATTTTGTCAGTGTCGTCAGGGCCACTCTACTGTGTCAGCCCACCCATAGGAGTGAGACAAGGATGAAATCAAGCTGCTTAAAGATCTTGGGTGGGAGAGGATAAAGCAAGCTCTGCAACACCTACAAACATCTCGGGAGAAGCACCATTTTGGGTATGGCCATCCTACCCATTAAAGAGAGCAGCAATGTGTTCCAGAAGGCCACGGATGACCACAAGACCTCTAGGACTCTGCTCACGTTAAGGCATTGTTGTAGTGCTCTGGTGTGGGCCTCTTGAATCCCTAAATATCTCAATTGTTCGAGTTTCTAGTGCAGGTCTGAGGTTGGCAGTTAGGCCACTGGTGTATCCACTAGTGAGGGGAGAGGGGACAACAAGGACTTATTACGGTTTAGGTGAAGACCAGACATGTTGCAAAAGTCATTGAGCAGCTGTAACAGCCTCTGTAATGCAGCCCTGAGTGAGGAGAGGTAGAACAGGGCATCATCGGCATATAGGGAGATGACTTGTTGTGCCTCACCAATTTGTATACCCCAGTTCTGCAGCTCTCCATGTGTGCATATGGCCAACAGCTCAACTGTCACCGCAAACAAGAGCGGAGACAACAGTCATCCTTGCGTTGTGCCCTGAGCCAATGTCCACATCTGTGAACAGTAACGCCCTACCTGCACTCTTGCGCTTGGTTCCATGTATAGGAGCCGGACCCATCCGCAGAACCAAGGACCAAATCCCATGGCCTGCAGCACCTGGAGCAAGTAACTCCAATCTACAGTGTCAAACGTCATTTCCAGGTCCATTGACACAAGCACAAGTTCCTCATTTTAGTGTTCGGCCCCATGTAGGACATGCATCAAACGTCTAATATTTATTCCAGTGCTTCTTCCCGGTATGAAGCCTAATTGGTCCTCATGTACCAGTTGTGGCATGTGGGGCAACAATCAGTTGAACAGAGACTTACTGAGCACCTTTAAGTCAGAATTTATCATTGTAAGAAATCTACAAGCTGCTGGTTTGTCCGCTTTACCCCCTGGTTTAACGGACTTGCATATACAGCTCCCGCATATTTGGGGGTAGTACTCCTGTCTCTGACACCCCTAAGAAGACTTCCAGGAGTCTTTACATTAATGTAGCCAAGAATGCTTGATAAAATTCAGATGGAAAACCATCACTACCAGGTGTTTTTGATTGCAGGAGCATAACTAGCGCGCTCTAAGTTCCTCTTATCCTAACTGTTCATCTAAAGCCTCTGACGCCACTGCTTCAAGCGTGGGAATGTCTAGTCCTTCAAGAAAAGGGGAGTAAATGGGAATGTTAATGTTTGGGTCTGCTGTATATACCCACTGTAAGTGTTTGCGGAATATTTCTACAATGCCTGCTCTGGAGGTGTCTCTAGTGCTGTCCGGGGCAATAAGTGATGTTGTGACAGGAGGGGCCTGCTCCATATGCAAAATCCAGACTAGAAGGCACCCAGACTTGTTGCCCTCACAACAAACTTAGGGCCAGATGTATCAAAGGGTTTTCCCCATTCTGTGTCAATGGGAAAATGTGTTCGTACATATTGCCCTTAAAGAATAATTTAGAATTACAGTAATTTTTCCATGGGTGAAATTGGTAGGAAAGCTAAAACCGAACAATCCCCCTATTCATGTTACTGCTGCAGGAATGCATGTACGTCATGAAAAGACATACACTTCTGACCATGACATGGTTCAGAGTAAAACAAGGAAGACTGAAATAAATAAATGAAGAGAATGCACCAGTCAGTGTTCTCAAACTAAATACACCTCTTCATGCATGCTCTGTGCACAAAGTTACGTTCCTAAACAGCATTATATTGAGGTTTGCATGACATCTCATACAGAAAATTATGCCAGTGTCAATTTAGTGAAAAATGCTTTCACGATCTCTCCTGTCTGATTGTTTGTAACCATCATAAATTCTTATTCACAGATAAATTCGGAGTTCACTCTCATCTTCAGTTGAATCTTTTCTCATTCTTTTCAAGTTGTCACTTTCTTTTAGTCTACTATGTTCTTTAATTATATGATCATGTAATTCAAAATCTTTATTCTTTCTTTTATTCATTTCTCAGTTTTTCTTTTTCAGCAATACCTTTTTAGCTTTATAGACTGCTAGTGTAGATATGAAACAAACTACTACTATTAATACAGGTACTAATTTGGCTTTAAGAGTTCCTCCTCTGGCTGTCTTAATCTAGTTGCCCATTGCAGAAACTCCTTTAGTGAAGCTTTGAACCTAACTAGTGGCTTGTGAAGGTACCAAGTCAAGTTTTAGATCAGAAACATTTTTAGCATGCTCTTAAATGTTCTTACTCCCACCAGGGATGTTAGTAGGACAGTTCTCTGTTTTCAGTATCTTGAAGACTCTGACCTTTTCTCTGAGTAAAATGTCTTCAGCATGTCTGTTTTGCAGGACCATTGATCTATTCATGGCTACCCCTGTGTTTTCTACTGGAAAAGCTCCAGATGTATCAGTTGCCAGCTTGCCCACTACTGATGAAAGCTTTCTAATCTTTTCATCACTTAATATAACTCCTACTGCTGGTATGATAGCACCAAATATGTATCCCACTAGTTGTGTTTCCTCATTTACACTGCGTGTTTATCTGTGTGGAGGTATTCATTTCAGTGCTTCTAAGCTTTGATTATGGTACATTTTTGTCAAAAGCAAGCATAAATAGCAAATTCCTTCCCAATCATCTGGTAATCTAAAATAAGCATTCCCTCCACAAATAAAGTAAACTCCAGGCATAGTAGGATCACATCCTTATAAAATTTGCCACATCCCCCTGATAATTCAAAAACATGCTCACAACTGCTATTCCCTACAGATCCTTTTTCTGGCTTGAGTTAATCTTTTAAACACACTTTTTCATTGTGTCTCTTTTCTAATTTTAAACTTGGAGCAGACATTTTCTTTCTATATTAATCTTCTTCTTTTCTCCATACATTCTTTAAAACATCTTCATTTCTGTTATCAGTGCATGCAAATTGTGTTTTTCGCTTCTCTACCATCATAATAAATGTTTTCCCACATTGATTCATTTAACAAGTCATGTTATTTTCATAAGCTTTAACAGTGTCTATAGGAAGGAAAGGTCTAAAATAATGCCTTCTGTTTCCATTTCTTTTGCCTGTGGGTGTAAATTCATGATTTTCATTAATGGTAGCTTAGAACCATGTTAAAGTTAGATTACTAATATTGTAGGGTAAGCAAAATACTGCATGAGGTAGCATAAGAGAGACAAATATGATGGTATGCCACTTTCTCATCAGGCAAAGAAGGTAAGTGCACACGCACATAGCAGTCTTTCACATCAGTAGCCTGTGTATATTCTTGAACTGATCTAAAATAAACGCTAGTTGAATAATCTTCTTTCATATGATCTACAAATGAGGCTTTTAACTCATCCTCATGTATCTCAGGTTTTGATGTTGTGTTAGTGAAAGTAGATGTATATATTTCTCTGTTGCTGGTGTAAAGTGCATCAGTAATAATATTGGTATGGTTAATAAAACTGTAAGTGGAAATGTAACACCTAAAATAATTTTGCATCTATTTCTAGCTAGGATATACATGTTTATCTAGAGACAGATTTTTCAAAGTGATGAATGCAGCAGCATCTTTGATTCTAATATGCAATATTCTTTATTATCTTCGTTTTACTTCTTGCAACTTGTGTTAGTTTCTTCTGGCTGTATATACAGCAATCTCCGTATAGTTTTCCTTAAGCCTACTCCATGGTCTTCTAAAATGTTATACCTACTCTTCTTTTCTGTTTTGGGCCTCTGAACTTTTCTTATCTTATTAGCAACTTCTTCAATATTTTATACCACATTTCATTTAATGATTTTGCCACAACATTTGAACATTTCAAGAAGGTTCAGGCAATTCTTTATTCCAGTCGAGCAGATCTGGTATTGGGATGTTTAGCACTTGACCCACATACTAAGCCCAATCAGATGCTGAACATCTTTGACAAGGTACTCTTGCTCTGTTGGATATTCTTCCTGTTGATCTCCTTCTGTATCGCTGATCGGTGATACCGCTTGATTTTGTCTCCTCTGCAAATGTTGGTGGCATTGAATCATCTGACACACTTATTTCAACTGTATGCTTTTGGCCATTTAGCATTGTGGCATTTCTTTTTGATCTTGTTTCAGTGCTTGTTCCTTCTCTTGTGTCTTCTTGTTGCTCTGAATATGTCTCAACTGTCACTACAACTTGGGTTGTTGCTTCTCCATTTGCTATGCCAAGAGCTCCAATGCTACTCTGTGAGATATCTGACAATTGGATTTCTTCACCTGTCTGCAGATCTTCACCCCTTTTTTTCTCGCTGTTGTGAATCATGAACTTGTGTAACTGGTACAATTTGTGGTGGTACACTCATCAGTGTTCTTGGTGCTGGTTCATTGAACACTATTTCTTCATAAGGATCTCTGGTTCTCTGGGTATGCAAAGCATGCACCCAGTGTGGTACTCCAGCACATTTAACAGCAGTGTTTGGGATCAAAATCACCTGGTAGGGGCCTTTTCACCGTGGCTTCAGACAGGACAGTCTCACATGTTTTTTTACCAGCACCCAATCATCGAGACTGAGGTTGTGGCACTGCTCTTGGTGCGGATTTGCAGTGACAGCCTCAACCTGTCGAGAGACAGAGCACACCATATCAACCAATCTTTGGCAATAATTGAGTACTATGTCATTTGTTATGTTCAAAAGTGCATTTGTCTCATGAAGGCAGTCTCATGGGTCTACCCATAAGAATCTCATGTTGGGATAACCCAGTCTTTCTATCAGGTGTTCTTAGAATACTAATCAACACCAAGGGCAAAGCATCAGGCCATTTCAGTGATGTGGATGCACAGACTTTTGCAAATTGGGACTTCATTGTTCTATTGATCTGCTCTACATTGCCAGAAGCTTCATGTCTATAACCGCAGTGGAGGTTCAGCTCCACTTGCAATGCTGCATACAACATCTTGATGTCCTCACTGTTAAAGTGAGTTCCTCGATCTGATTCCAGAGAAACCTGGATACCATACCTGGGAGCTAGTTCCATCCACAGCAGTTTAGCTAAGTCAGACTGTCATTTCTCCTTGTTGGATAAGCTGCCACCCATTGGGAGAAAATGCGCTCTATAACCAGGACTTATCTTAGTCTGTTACAGACAGGCATCTTGGTCAATCCATCTACATTCTGTTAAAGGGACCACCTGATATCCCTACGTGGACGTGGCTTTGTGTAACTAGTGTTCGTTTCCCTACGTTCATCTGTTGACATGTCACACAACAATGACATAATGCTCCCACAGCACAGACCACCACGGTCATGATGTTCAACAAATAGGCCGGCAGAGACAGTGTTTCCGCCAGACTAATTAAGAGGTTGCACACCGCCAATGTGACTGTGGTGGGCCAATCACCACATCTCAGAAGGCAGAAACCGACAGTATAAAGGGAGTCCCCCTTCTCAGGCAGCCTCACTCATCTGATGCTGCCATTGAGCCCATCGCACATGTCCTGCTGCTTCCAATGATCCTTGAAGGTGCACAAAACCAACACTGGTGTGGAGACCACTGACTGTAAGAACACACACCTACCTGTATCAGAATGCGTAATAACAGATTGTAGCACCATAGTCCACATCATGGGAGGAGCACACCTCGGCAATCAAGTACACATCACATTCCGTAAACAGTCTGAAACATACATCAAGACGAACACATTCACAGTCACAATATGCCCCTTTTGGGCAGCAAACTCACACTGTACCATGACACTACACAAAAACACACTGCCTCACATCTCTGCCAAAGGGACAATGAAGGGTACACAACATTCACCCACACAACACCAAAAACACACAAACATCATGTGTACAAAAATAATTCACACACTCACATTCCACACAGGCCAGGCACTGTCGTCACATACAACAAACACATGTATTAATGTGTCATAGAATACAAACAACACCACCATTAAACAGCCATGGAAAGTACACACACATCACAACACTATGGAAGACAATGGCATGCACAATAAACAGAGAGACAAATAGACAAACAGTACTATACACACAACACTTGCACAATTGGGATGGGGCACCAGGAACACTTGGGGCAGGAGGCTGCATGGGGCACATATCACCTTGCAACTGCACATAAAACAACATTTGCACAGGCCCTATATGTGTCTTAAGAACAAACAGTATTAGACACAAATCTCATGCCCATCTGCACAATGTGGAAGTGCAACTCAGCAAACACATGCAACTTCAACTGCATGGGACATACCTCCCCACCAGCCTCAGGACCACCCAGGACCACTCCGCTTTCCGGAGACTCCTAAAGACTTGGCTGTTCGAGCAGCGATAACCCCCCCTTTCCCCCCTAGCGCCTTGAGACCCGCACGGGTGAGTAGCGCGCTTTATAAATGTTAATGATTTGATTTGATTTGATTTGATTCTACAGGAACTAGATGCAAGGGACACACACCTGAATGGACACATGCACAATCAAATGCAAAGAAAGCTGGCACAACTGACACACTCCATGCCTGCACTAACAAAATTCAAGCTGAGAACTATCAGATTGTTACATACGCCATATCAGGGGACAAGTCTAACACCATACGTGCTCACATTGGACAACACAAGATGAAATACTCACCAAGATGAAATACTCACCAACACCACACAATGCCATGACACCACTGTTAGAAATGAGGTCACTAGTTGGCAGAGGTATTCACCTTTGTCCAAATAGGGACCACAATCCCAGTCAGGGTAAGTCACACACAATCCAAATTATCCTGTGCCCACCCTCTGGTAGCTTGGCACTGAGCAGTCAGGCTTAACTTATAAGGCAATGTGTAAAGTATTTGTGCAATAAATCATACAGTAACACAGTGAAAACACCACAGAAATACACCCCACAGGTTTAGAAAAATATAAGAAATTTATCTGGTTAAATTAAAGTCAAAACGATCAAGATTCAATAAGCATAAGTTGAGACACCACTTTTGCAAGATTAAAAAGAGTCTTAAATCTTAGAAATCAACAGTTGTCTCTTGTTTGCACAAAGTACCTGGTTTGTGTAAAAAATAACACGCATGCAGACTGCAGAGGAGGATGTGTGTGGAAAAATAGGGTGTGTGTCGGAATTTCCAGCGAGTAACAGACATGCGTTGTTTCTTTCCACGCTGCAAGAGGCTTTATGTTGATTTCCGGCACTCAGTCTTGGTTCCACACTGCCATGCGGGGATCTTTTTGACGCCCAGGAAAGATGCGTGGAAATCCTGGGCGTGTGGGATGAAGTCACAAGTGTTGCATCGATCTGGTAGGCGATGCATCAAATTTTCTGTCGCACAGCAGGCACGGCGTCACTTCTTCACTCTGGAAGTCGCACTGCATTGTTCTGGTTTGGCTGTGTGTCAATCCGGTAGGGCTGTGCGTTGAACTTCCTGCCGCAAGGCAGGTGCTGCGTCAATTCTTCACTGGGGATGTCGGGCTGCGTCATTCCGGTTCAGCTGTGCGGAGATTTCTCAGTCGCAGTGCATCATTTCCATCATGCTGTGCAGCGATTTTCACCACACAAGGAGTTCCTTGAAGAGATGAAGGGGGTCATTCCGACTCCCGCCGGCGGCGGTAACCGCACGCCTGGCGGGAGCCGCCGAATGACTGCACCGCGGTCAAATGACCGCGGCGGTCATTCTGAGTTTCCCGCTGGGCTGGCGGGTGACCGCCAGAAGGCCGCCCGCCAGCCCAGCGGGAAACCCCCTTCCACGAGGATGCCGGCTCCGAATGGAGCCGGCGGAGTGGAAGGGGTGCGACGGGTGCAGTTGCACCCGTCGCGATTTTCAGTGTCTGCCACGCAGACACTGAAAATCTATGTGGGACCCTGTTAGGGGGCCCCTGCAGTGCCCATGCCAAAGGCATGGGCACTGCAGGTGCCCCCAGGGGCCCCACAACACCCGTTCCCGCCAGCCAGGTTCTGGCGGTGGAAACCGCCAGAACCAGGCTGGCGGGAAGGGGGTCGGAATCCCCATGGCGGCGCTGCTTGCAGCGCCGCCGTGGAGGATTCCCTGGGGCAGCGGGAAACCGGCGGGACACCGACGGTTTCCCGTTTCTGACCGCGGCTGTACCGCCGCGGTCAGAATGCCCATGGAAGCACTGCCAGCCTGTTGGCGGTGCTTCCGCGGTCGTTGGCCCTGGCGGTCCATGACCGCCAGGGTCAGAATGACCCCCAAAATCTTTTTAGCCCTGAGACTTCAGAAAACAGGAGGCAAGCTCAAACCAAGCCCTTGGAGAGCACTTCTCAGCAAAGTCAGAGGGCAGCAGGGCAACATCAGGGCAGCTTTCCTTCTCAGCAAAGCAGTCCATATGAGTCCTTTGGGCAGCCAGGCAGTTCCTCTTGACAGGTTGCAGGTTCAGGTCCAGAAGTGTCTGATCTGGTGGGGTCAGGGACCCAAAAATGCCTTTGAAGTGGGGGAGACTTCAAAGAGTGATTTTGAAGTGCACAAGGTCCCTTTTCAGTACAGGTCTGACTGCCGGGGTCCCAGTAGGGGGTTTGACACTCCATTGTGTGATGGCAGGCCACTAGCCTTTGAATGTAAGTGTCAGGCCCTCCATCCCTCCAGTCCAGGAAGACTCATTCAGTATGAGGATGAGTTCAGGTGTTACTGAGTATCCTGTGTTTTTGGTTGTCTGGGTGAAATGCACAAGGGAGCTGTCAACCAGCCAAGCCCAGACGGGGATAGGGGACAGACTGCAAGGCACAGATGGATTTTAAGTGCAGAGAAATGCTCACTCTCTAAAAGTGGCATTTCTAAGATAGTAATATAAAATCCAACCTCACCAACGAGCTGGATTTTGTATCACTATTCTGGCCTCACTAAATATGACCCGGTTACCCCTTTCTGATCAGAACCTTCCACTCAAACAGTATATGAGGGTAGCCCTAATATTATCCTATGAAAGGAGCAGGCCTCACAGCAGTGGAAACCCAATTTAGGAGTGTTCCACTACCAGGACATATAAACCACACATGTACATGTCCTGCATTTTAACTACATGGCACCCTGCCCTGTGGGTTGCCCAGGGCCTACCTTAGGGGTGACATATGTAGAAAAATTGGAGTTTACGGCTTGGCAAGTACTTTTAAATGCCAAGTCAAAGTGACAGTGAAACTGCACACACAGGCCTTGCAATGGCAGGCCTGAGACATGGTTAGGGGGCTAGTTATGTGGGAGGCACAACCAGTGCTGCAGGCCCACTTGCAGCATTCAATTTACAGGCCCTGGGCACATGTAGTGCACTTTACTAGGGACTTGCAAGTAAATCAAATGTGCCAATGCGGTATGAACCAATGTTGCCATGTTTGTAGGGAGAAAGCATATGAACTTTAGCACTCGTTAGCAGTGGTAAAGTGTGCAGAGTCCTAAAACCAGCAAAAACAGTGTCAGAAAAGTGGAGGGAGGCAGGCAAAAAGTTAAGGGATGACCACCCTAAGGCTATCAGGTGTAACAACCACCATTGCATTTACACACTTATACATTTACTCAACATATACCCTCGTCCTGGGGTAACACCAGCACTGCCCACAAAGCCACACATTGCAAACAGCAACAAATAGAGCTGCAAGCAGGCACAAGCACACACAACTGTAGGCACAAAACACAAGTTAGTAAGAAACAACAGTAAGGTAGAAAGGGAATTGCAGGACAAATGTATACCCAAGGAAACAAACATGTTGGGTTTATTCAACAGGAAATATCAAAGTCAAAAGGCTATTGCCCCAATTTAGCACAGTGTTCTGCCAAACATGACTCCCACCTGCCGTTGAACCTCCACAAGAAGGACATCAAAGGGGCAGGTAGGCACCTCACAAATTAATTGATGGGGGGCAGATTTGGGAGGGGTGGTTTGGGCTTGAGATGGGTGGTCTTCTTCTTGGAGGGGAGGGGTTTGGGTGCTTGCAGGAGGGCAGGATAGGCCTTGGAGGTGGAAGTGCAAGCCTGTGAGGTGGGTGGGGGCCTTTTAGGTCTGGTGTGGGGGGTGGACGGAACAGGACAAAGGTCAAGGTCTAAAAAAAAAGTTTTTGCAGAGACATGGGGACGGTCATCAGAAGGGGGTCCAGATTTGGAGGTTGAGGGAGTGGTTGTATGCTGTGTAGGTATGCATGTTGTTGGTGCATGCTTATGGGAGGTCTGCTTGTGTTTGGTGGATGTCTGTCGTGTGGGTGAGTGTGGGCATTTGTGTGTCTTGTGGAGCTGGGAGGCAGAGGGGCTAGGGATGCAGTGGTGGGTGGGTGTGTGGTTGTTGGGGTGGTGACTGCAGGTACGGTGGATATGGTGGATGTCTGTGTGTCTGTAGTTGTGGTGTCTGTGGGTGTGGTGCTTGTGGTGGATGTCTGCGGGTCTGCTAGGGTGGTGTCTGTGGGTTTGATGGGTGAGGTGGGTGTGTCACTGACTGTTGGTGTGGTGCCTGTGGGTATGCTGGATGTGGTGTGTGTGATGCTGGGGAGGGTGGGGGTTCAACGGAAGTTGTGACTGTTGCTGTGTATGTGGGCGGATGTTGTTTGTGTGTGTGCCGGTATGTTTTTGTGCTGCTTGTGTTTGTGTGTGCTCCTCTTGACTGTTCAGGTAGATGTCTGCAGATTGGTCTGTGTGCTTTGGTTAGATAGGGGAATTGGGGATTTGGAGTGGGAAGAGGAAGAGGAGGGGGTGACTGGCTGACATCAGTGAGGAGGTCTGAGCCTGAAAAGATCTCTATAGGCCAGACATTGCACCATGGATGCCTTCCAGGAATGCGTTGGTTTGCTGGAGTTTTGTCGCCAATTTCTGGATAGCATTCACAATGGCAGTCTGACCCACAGAGATACTTCTTAGGAGGTCAATAGCCTCCTCACTCAGGGCAGCAGGGTTAACAGGGGATGGGGTGGAGGTGCTTGCGGCAAAAGAGTTGCCCACCATCTTGGGTGAGCGGGCAGAGCCAACTAGGTGGGGAGCAACAGGGAGGGCATTGATAGAACTGGGGGTGGCGGACAAGGATGGTACTGGAGGATTCCCTGATGAGTCTGTCACCAATAAGGAGTGGCCACTGGAGGAGGAGTCAGATGATGAGGATGTTCTGGTCTCCCCTGTGACACTCCCCTCACCCTCTGGGCCACTGGCTTCCTCTGTGTCAGTTGTGTCTTGACCTGAGGTCCCGTGGCCAGATGCTTCCCTATTTGACTATGCCCCATCTCCTTCACTTGCCTGTGCTGATGCTGCAAAGACAAGGATGAATAGGCTCATCACATGTCCATGAACACGCTTGAACAACAGCTCGGATTAGCACACTTGATCATGACGTCATGTAGGCCCCAGCAACAAACGCCATCTAAGTGGCCCATACATAGGCCATACCATATACATGTATGCCATCTGAACAGTCTACAGTTGCCCACTGGAAAATCAGGATCTCACAATACTACAATTGCATGGCTGAAGTTGTGCAATCACAATTACCAGTCAACCATTTGGAGACACCATCACCCACAAAGCATTGCCCCATGGAGCAGACCTCAGCTACCTGATGGCAAACAAATATAGGCCAATGCAAAGTCCATTTCCACAGACCCCACACATGGCCATGCACAGATCCATTTGTCACATACATCATGACCCTACAATAAAAAATTATGCTCTAAAATTCAGCCATGTTGATGGCAAAAGTACAATAGCCTGGAGAAGGTGACATGGAAATACCCTTGTCACTCTGGAAAAATATCAGCAATTTACACTTCACCAAGTGGTTTTTGTCCCAATAGAGCAAAGGAGGTAGTATCAATGCCATGCAGATAGGCCACACATGTGGCATGGAAATGAACACCGTAGACATCATGTCCAATATGTGAGGGAGAGATGACCCTCTAAAACACAACACAATGAATCAGCAATCCCCAGGCTAATCACCACTAAGGTCTGTCACTCCTTAGAATGACATACTCTCAGTGCATCAGTAGATATCGTCAGTCCTTTCAATGTTGGAGAGACTCAGAAGTACTAGGACTTGTAGGAGGACCAGAACATGTTGCCCAATGTTACATCACAATCCCTATCATGGCCATGCAAACCTAGTTGTCTGTCTGTGGGTGCATGCCTGTACCCAAACACATGTGTCTAAAACAAAACTGCAAGTCACTCCATGATGCATGTCAACAGTGCATTTTTCCACATGATGCCACATCAAGCTCAAATATATTCCCAACTCTAAGCCTATCTGTCATGTCCCTCATTGCTAACGCAGTAGTACATTCCAAATAACATGCTATGACGCATGAGGGAATATGTCAGTCAATAAACAATGGTGACACACTCCTGTTTGTGGCACAATATGAAATGTACCCCCATTGTAAATGTAACATTCCACAAACAGTTTGCCATGCACAGGTACGTGAGGGAATACAGACATCATCCCATCAACATAGGTAGAGCATGCATGAAACTGCATTTTACAAATGTTTCCTGATGAGAAAGGAACACATACTGACATGTAGGCACAAGGAATGCTGGCAACACTGATGGCACATAATCCATGTCAATTGACATTCCCCACTTACCAAGGAAAAATTGTTATCTAGAGCATCACACAAAGAATAATGTAAGCCCAGTCACATGTATGTTGGACACCTTCACATTACAGACAGCAGTGAGGCACCAGCAACCATCATACACTGAGAAAACAAGCTTCTGGGTGGCAGATGCCAAGACAGACATTTACACAGACACATAGCTGAAGGCAGTGATTCATCACTTACTTGCCTGTGGCCTGGAACACTGAGGAGTGGTGGTCTGCTGCACCGAAATTGCACACACTACAATGACAAGCAGTATATGATAACTGTACCCAGCCATATGTGGTATTTCAGAGCAAGTGGTGTGAGGATTCCATCCATTTTTTCCTAGGTCCCTAGGTTCCTGGTCCAATAGGCAAGGCACATTAGTACAAAACACATGACATGTCAACACAAACAATATCTCCTCCACTGTGTGGCTCATCTCTAATAGTGAGGGGTAGCAGTCAGACACCACTCAATCTCTTGTCAATGAGACAGGCAGGAATATACCCTGCACTCACCCCCCTTGTGGCTGCTGTGCTGACCTCGAAAGGCCATCAAGCTCCAGATAGGACAATGCTAGAATGCGGGCCACTGTGGGGGGGGGGGGTGTCATGGTTGGATTGGCACTTCGCCCACGTTGGGAGGGCAGCCCCAGCTGGGCCTCTGCAATTTTCCAGGCCCAGCGTCTCAGGTCCTCCCACCTCTTTCTGCAGTAAGCGCTCTGCCGGCTGTGGATGCCCAGGGTCCACACCTTCTTGGCGATGGCTCTCCATATCCTTTTGTTTTGATGGCCATTGACCTGCATGGATGCAAAAGATAAATTAAGAGATCATGCTCACAAATATCATCACAAATGGTTCAGCCACATACATGTCAGTTACATCAAGCTATAACTTTCTCATATTGTCAATACTCCCCAGTTGTGACACATACAAACCAATAAGTACAGAGACATGACTTAAGAAATACATTTCCCAATCTGCAGACCAACCCACCACCCTGCTCAGACCCTACAATGACTAGGCAGCCTTACTGACATCTTGTGGGATGTGCCTTTGCAACCTGACTGAGATGTGAGCCACTACGAGACACATCACACCTCTGTGGCTTCTGCAAGGTAGACTCCTTAGGCATGAATGGATCAACACATTCACACTCTGTGATGATGACTCTCTGCATACCATCCCTACAGACTACTGCCAAAGGCAAACTCCAAATCAAAATTTGGTAGCAATGAAAGGACTGGCATGGTTGGCACAGAAAATGTCCACTCTCTCCATGTGTGGACATTTGCAATAACCAATGCAGACTCATACAACTTCAGGGGGTGGGGTTCTGTGGTATCTCAATCAAAAAAGGTTACACATGGTTCCATATTGTACTGTGGGTTTCAATCAAGTGACGAGCTCGGTCCCCAGGTAGCAACCGAAGCTTCTCGAAGCAAGAGCCCTCACTCACCATCCGGTGACATGCTTCATCATAGGGCCCGCTCCTCGTCAGGCCGGCACTGCAATGCCTGACGGGCCCCGCGAGGGGGCTCTTTGCCGGAGTTCTTTTGAGAATCAAAAATAGCCGGTCAAGAATAATGAAGTGAAGGATTGGTATATGAAAAAACGGTTAAAAATGCCTAGAGGTAACAACTAATAATATTTAATGCTCGTATCCATACCTCTGACAAGATTAAAAACCAAGAAAACGGGGAGTCAGTGGAATGATGACCACAAACCCCATTGAAATATAGGTAGGTATAATGATGTCTCTTAAAGAGAATTATAACATCTAAGAGACAGAGCACACAGGATCCCCTGTGTCACTCTACACAATTGGTCAACATAATTCTCGCTTGTAACAGAAGAATTACCTTATGCGATTCATCAGGACCTAGTAACAAACCTAATCCTTTAAATCGTGGAAACTTCCACAAATATATAAATCATAGACCTATTGGAATATGAAAACAGAAAGAAAACCACAGTTAACATCATATAATTCATATCAAAAAACCAAATTCACAGTGATTTACATGGTGACGCCCCAAATTGAAGTGCAGATTCACACAAGTGCCATGTGGTCTAGGGACGTGTCTTGTGCAGGGAGGAATATAAAGCCAAATAGGTAGACAAACATCTCTATTGCTTACCCTCTAAAAATAGGGGTAGGGCCGCATCGGGGGTCCAGACCAAAAAGTCAACTCTGATCTATACATATATGTACATACAAAAGAGGGAACATAAGAACAGCTGTCACTATAAAGACAGGAGTATCACTTCCCTGGTTCTGTAGCATATTGTCTAAACAGATATTAAAATTCATAAGGAAGATATTTATGGTAATATTGCCGAAGTAGCGCTAAATCAGCTGTATGGAGTACAAGTAATACATCACAAAAGTGCCCCATAACAAAGAGAAAATTCGAGTCTATCAACCCGTGCCACTTGCTGATTCGCGCCTCATTACAGAAAGAATGTGATACATAAAGTATAAATTATGTCATCACAGAAGGGCGATCCATTAATGCCCATGTAAAAGTCTAGCTTGGCCGAGGTGGATGGGCCGCAAGGCAGTGAATACATAAACGGAGATATGAAATAATAGGAGAGTATAGCGAGACCCGCGTTATTAGCTCTGATGTGCGCGAGTGAGCGCAGGAGCAAGCGTGTCTATACGGAGCGCCATTATCGTTGCGCTCGGTGAATGTTAAGGGGAGGAAAAGAAATTATGTAATTACGGCTATCTAAATGGAGGGCAGGACGCCGCCGAGCGTCCAAAAAGATTACATTAAGGACGGCGTCAAAAGCGGGTGTGAGGAAGTCATTGTGCCTAACAGCGGGTAGCACTTACTTCGGTAGTTGACGGTCACTGCCAGTCAACCTATGCTGGAACGAGTACCCCGGAATCCCTGGAGATACTGGTGCCGAGGGGTTTAAAAAGGGAAAAAAAAATTATTAACAACAAAGGAAGGACTATTCACAAACCATGCCAACCCTATTGAGTGTTATGCACACAAATGGGCAGCAAAAGTGTCGCCCATATTGGAGTGTTAACAAAGGAATCAAAAGCAAGTACTGGCATGCCAGTTTCATTAGGAAAAAAACAAAAAATGTCACTGCCAAATGATGGTAAATGCTTCCGAGAAGTGTTACAACCTATATAAATAGAGGTCTTGTATGAGGGCATGTATATAGCAAGATATGTAATTAACCATTGGCAACAGAGCAAAAAGGAATTATTCTTAAAATCAATGCATAAAATGGGTCCATTGAATATCATCATTTAAACCAACTATATGGGTCTGAAGTCTAAAGACCCACCTTTGTTCTTTTTCAAAAAGCTTTTTTGCACTGTCAATGTTGTCACTAATGGTCTCTAGGACAAGCCATTTGATATCATTAGGTGTGTGCTGTTTCTCAATAAAGTGATTGGTCAATTGGGTAGAGGATCTTTTACACCTAATGGTGCTTCGATGTTCGTTGATACGAACTTTCACCATCCTGGTTGTCATACCAATGTATTTCAGATTGCACGGACAAATAATCATGTAGATACAGTTTTTAGTCCTACAGTTGGTATGGGATCTTAATTGCCAGGTCTTGTGTTCGCCTATATCCACTTCTCGGGTCATATCAGTCAGCGGGCAGACATTGCAAGAGCCACATGGGTAGTGTCCCTTCACTTTAAGCCATTGCCCAGTGCCTAGATTATCCGGGGTCCGTTTCGCCACAGGTCTAGTATGTACCACCAAATCTTTAATATTGGGAGTTCTTTTGAAAGCAAACAGGGGACGCTCTAGTGTGGCACCTGCACTGTTAAGAATGGGCCAAAACCTGCGGATAATACCTTTTACACGGTTACTCAGGGGAGTAAATGTGGTTACGCAGCTGATTTAGCGCTACTTCGGCAATATTACCATAAATATCTTCCTTATGAATTTTAATATCTGTTTAGACAATATGCTACAGAACCAGGGAAGTGATACTCCTGTCTTTATAGTGACAGCTGTTCTTATGTTCCCTCTTTTGTATGTACATATATGTATAGATCAGAGTTGACTTTTTGGTCTGGACCCCCCGATGCGGCCCTACCCCTATTTTTAGAGGGTAAGCAATAGAGATGTTTGCCTACCTATTTGGCTTTATATTCCTCCCTGCACAAGACACGTCCCTAGACCACATGGCACTTGTGTGAATCTGCACTTCAATTTGGGGCGTCACCATGTAAATCACTGTGAATTTGGTTTTTTGATATGAATTATATGATGTTAACTGTGGTTTTCTTTCTGTTTTCATATTCCAATAGGTCTATGATTTATATATTTGTGGAAGTTTCCACGATTTAAAGGATTAGGTTTGTTACTATGTCCTGATGAATCGCATAAGGTAATTCTTCTGTTACAAGCGAGAAACATGTTGACCAATTGTGTAGAGTGACACAGGGGATCCTGTGTGCTCTGTCTCTTAGATGTTATAATTCTCTTTAAGAGACATCATTATACCTACCTATATTTCAATGGGGTTTGTGGTCATCATTCCACTGACTCCCCGTTTTCTTGGTTTTTAATCTTGTCAGAGGTATGGATACGAGCATTAAATATTATTAGTTGTTACCTCTAGGCATTTTTAACCGTTTTTTCATATACCAATCCTTCACTTCATTATTCTTGACCGGCTATTTTTGATTCTCAAAAGAACTCCGGCAAAGAAGCCCCTCGCGGGGCCCGTCAGGCATTGCAGTGCCGGCCTGACGAGGAGCGGGCCCTATGATGAAGCATGTCACCGGATGGTGAGTGAGGGCTCTTGCTTCGAGAAGCTTCGGTTCCTACCTGGGGACCGAGCTCTTCACTTGATTGAAACCCACAGTACAATATGGAACCATGTGTAACCTTTTTTGATTGACTGTCTATTGGGATACTTACACACGGGACCAGGAGTTTTCACTCCGAATATCCCACTTTTCTGCCCCTCTTTTTGTTTTTTCGAGTATTAAGTGTAGCCGCTGGCTACGGGGCTTTGTTTGTTTGTTTGTTTTTTCTTGTTCCTTTTCATACCCCGATAGACTATATCTGGTGGTGTAATATGTCGGACCTCCAGAGTCTCAGCTTTGACGATAGCATGGTGCAAGCTATCCTACAAACTCCCTCTATTCTAGGGGACAATGACAGCAGTCCCTCGAGCGGCACAAAGGAGGACTGGACAAAATTATCAACTCTTAAGAAAGAACTCATCAAGACCGTTTTACACGGTACCATTATGACTGAATATCTCAGGGCCAATATATCTCCTAATGGTCTTATCGTCACTAATGTACCTAGGATCTTTCTCCAAGATCTACAGTTTCGCCTTGATTGGTCACAGATTTCGTGGAAATGCACTCGTGACTGGCTGATCCTCATCATCAACACCTCGAAGCGTTTAGCTGACTCTATTACCATCCAGATTTCCATCACGGAAGCAGCAATGAAAACTACAGTTCTACTTGCCCAATTCAAATCACGCTTGGCTGAGATCAATATAGAACTTAATGAAACAAAAGAGTATCTAACACGCCAGAAAATTGGCAAACTACAGAAAGATATTAAACGCTTCAGCAGAGAGAAAGTATATCCCTATACTAAAGATGACTTTCAATGTGAGGGCTCTTCCGAGACTTCAGACGATTCTGACACTTCTCAACGGAGACCCCGCCCTTCACAGTATAGCTCCAGCTCTGATGAATGGAGCGGAGATGAGGGACAGAGAGTGAATCGGAATCGCTACACTCCATCCACCCATTTTAACCCTCCGTTTCCTTATCAGCCGATACCACAGTGGCAACCTATGCCTCTGCCTTATTTCCAACCACAGCCCCAATACAACTTTAACCCTTTTTTAGGAAGAGGCCGGGGCAGAGGCAGAGGAAGAAACAGAAGGAGAGGAAGAAATGTGCATTGGGCACAGGAAGAACCCCAGATGATCACCAGAAGCTGCAGTGCGAACAACCAAAAGAGACCCTAGTGGTCAATCTTTCAGGTTCCACTCTGACCCCACCAGAACTATCTGTCCTAGAGAAAGGTCTAGGTTTTGTTCCCACTCCAAGGAATGACCAATTTAGATTACACTGTGAAATGGCAGCCTTGTTTCGTAAAGTTAGGCTGCATTTTTTCTTTAAAGACAGACCTAGCACTGAGGAGAGAGGTGATACTAATCTTAGGAATCCCTCCACTTTCATGCCTCCCACCACCTCAGTTCCCCTTGAAGTACTTACCTTCGAGAAGGCGGTCCGACATGAAATTCAGCAGCTAAATTCTCCTGCAGTGTTCCAAAACATCTCTAAATTAGAACGGATGGCTGTGAACTCCTTGTCTTCCAATCCTGATATCACATTAAAACCAGCAGATAAAGGTGGTGCCATCGTGGTTATGGACACCACCTACTACCAACAGGAGTGTAGGAGACTACTTAGTGATGCGTCTTATTACCGCCCCATCTCTACTGACCCGACCCCACGTTTACAACGCAAGATTTGCAGTATGATTTTGGAAGCAGAGACAGCTGGTTGGATTACCTGGCAAGAAGCAGAATTCCTTGACACAAAAAATCCCAGAATTCCGTACTTTTACTGTCTCCCTAAAATTCACAAAGGGCTCCCACCTCCAGGTCGCCCCATAGTATCTGGCATAGGCTCTTTATTAGAACCACTATCTAAATTTTGCGATTTCTTCTTGCAACCAATAGTTCAAAGTACGTCCACCTTTCTGAAGGATACAAAAGATACTTTGGTTCTATTAAATGATATAAATGAATCTGGTACTACTGACATACTGATTTGTCTAGATGTAGAGGCACTCTATACTAATATTCCACAAGAGGCCACGCTCACCGCTGTAGAGGAGATTCTTCTATCTAATACATGGACTTACAATACCCCAGTGAGCTTCATTATGCAATGTGCCTGTTTGGCTCTCCAAGAGAATTTTTTCCAATTTGAGAAAAGCCTTTTTCATCAGATACAAGGTACATCGATGGGGAGTACTTTTGCGCCAAGTCTGGCCTGCCTCTACATGTTTACCTTTGAACAACGTCACATCTTGACCCCTGAACAACCATTCTTCTCCAATATCATACTGTGGAGGCGATATATAGATGATATCTTGGTTGTTTGGAGGGGAGAGATGGACCGTGCAATAGAATTTACGCAATGGGTTAATACTTTAGATACCCATCTCCGTTTCAGTTCCACCATCTCCGATAAGGAAGTCTCCTTCTTGGATTTACGGATCACACTTAAGGATGGCCTCCTTAACTCATCTGTATATCACAAACCCACGGATCGCAACAGTCTTCTACTTTACAACAGTTACCATCCTAAATCTCTACGAGACAATCTACCCTTCGGGCAATTCCTGAGGATACGACGCAACTGCTCAGATAAAAATGACTTCCACACACAAGCCAACACTCTATGTCACAAACTTCATGAGCGTAATTACCCACTGGCTAATATCCGGCAGGCTAAAAAGAGGGCTGGCAATATCCCTAGAGATATTCTATTGATCAATAATACCCGTCCTCCGCAGACGAGATTAACCTGCGTAACCACATTTACTCCCCTGAGTAACCGTGTAAAAGGTATTATCCGCAGGTTTTGGCCCATTCTTAACAGTGCAGGTGCCACACTAGAGCGTCCCCTGTTTGCTTTCAAAAGAACTCCCAATATTAAAGATTTGGTGGTTCATACTAGACCTGTGGCGAAACGGACCCCGGATAATCTAGGCACTGGGCAATGGCTTAAAGTGAAGGGACACTACCCATGTGGCTCTTGCAATGTCTGCCCGCTGACTGATATGACCCGAGAAGTGGATATAGGCGAACACAAGACCTGGCAATTAAGATCCCATACCAACTGTAGGACTAAAAACTGTATCTACATGATTATTTGTCCGTGCAATCTGAAATACATTGGTATGACAACCAGGATGGTGAAAGTTCGTATCAACGAACATCGAAGCACCATTAGGTGTAAAAGATCCTCTACCCAATTGACCAATCACTTTATTGAGAAACAGCACACACCTAATGATATCAAATGGCTTGTCCTAGAGACCATTAGTGACAACATTGAGAGTGCAAAAAAGCTTTTTGAAAAAGAACAAAGGTGGGTCTTTAGACTTCAGACCCATATAGTTGGTTTAAATGATGATATTCAATGGACCCATTTTATGCATTGATTTTAAGAATAATTCCTTTTTGCTCTGTTGCCAATGGTTAATTACATATCTTGCTATATACATGCCCTCATACAAGACCTTTATTTATATAGGTTGTAACACTTCTCGGAAGCATTTACCATCATTTGGCAGTGACATTTTTTGTTTTTTTCCTAATGAAACTGGCATGCCAGTACTTGCTTTTGATTCCTTTGTTAACACTCCAATATGGCCGACACTTTTGCTGCCCATTTGTGTGCATAACACTCAATAGGGTTGGCATGGTTTGTGAATAGTCCTTCCTCTGTTGTTAATACATTTTTTTCCCTTTTTAAACCCCTCGGCACCAGTATCTCCAGGGATTCCGGGGTACTCGTTCCAGCATAGGTTGACTGGCAGTGACCGTCAACTACCGAAGTAAGTGCTACCCGCTGTTAGGCACAATGACTTCCTCACACCCGCTTTTGACGCCGTCCTTAATGTAATCTTTTTGGACGCTCGGCGGCGTCCTGCCCTCCATTTAGATAGCCGTAATTACATAATTTCTTTTCCTCCCCTTAACATTCACCGAGCGCAACGATAATGGCGCTCCGTATAGACACGCTTGCTCCTGCGCTCACTCGCGCACATCAGAGCTAATAACGCAGGTCTCGCTATACTCTCCTATTATTTCATATCTCCGTTTATGTATTCACTGCCTTGCGGCCATCCACCTCGGCCAAGCTAGACTTTTACATGGGCATTAATGGATCGCCCTTCTGTGATGACATAATTTATACTTTATGTATCACATTCTTTCTGTAATGAGGCGCGAATCAGCAAGTGGCACGGGTTGATAGACTCGAATTTTCTCTTTGTTATGGGGCACTTTTGTGATGTATTACTTGTACTCCATACAGCTGATTTAGCGCTACTTCGGCAATATTACCATAAATATCTTCCTTATGAATTTTAATATCTGTTTAGACAATATGCTACAGAACCAGGGAAGTGATACTCCTGTCTTTATAGTGACAGCTGTTCTTATGTTCCCTCTTTTGTATGTACATATATGTATAGATCAGAGTTGACTTTTTGGTCTGGACCCCCCGATGCGGCCCTACCCCTATTTTTAGAGGGTAAGCAATAGAGATGTTTGTCTACCTATTTGGCTTTATATTCCTCCCTGCACAAGACACGTCCCTAGACCACATGGCACTTGTGTGAATCTGCACTTCAATTTGGGGCGTCACCATGTAAATCACTGTGAATTTGGTTTTTTGATATGAATTATATGATGTTAACTGTGGTTTTCTTTCTGTTTTCATATTCCAATAGGTCTATGATTTATATATTTGTGGAAGTTTCCACGATTTAAAGGATTAGGTTTGTTACTAGGTCCTGATGAATCGCATAAGGTAATTCTTCTGTTACAAGCGAGAAACATGTTGACCAATTGTGTAGAGTGACACAGGGGATCCTGTGTGCTCTGTCTCTTAGATGTTATAATTCTCTTTAAGAGACATCATTATACCTACCTATATTTCAATGGGGTTTGTGGTCATCATTCCACTGACTCCCCGTTTTCTTGGTTTTTAATCTTGTCAGAGGTATGGATACGAGCATTAAATATTATTAGTTGTTACCTCTAGGCATTTTTAACCGTTTTTTCATATACCAATCCTTCACTTCATTATTCTTGACCGGCTATTTTTGATTCTCAAAAGAACTCCGGCAAAGAGCCCCCTCGCGGGGCCCGTCAGGCATTGCAGTGCCGGCCTGACGAGGAGCGGGCCCTATGATGAAGCATGTCACCGGATGGTGAGTGAGGGCTCTTGCTTTGAGAAGCTTCGGTTCCTACCTGGGGACCGAGCTCTTCACTTGATTGAAACCCACAGTACAATATGGAACCATGTGTAACCTTTTTTGATTGACTGTCTATTGGGATACTTACACACGGGACCAGGAGTTTTCACTCCGAATATCCCACTTTTCTGCCCCTCTTTTTGTTTTTTCGTTCTGTGGTATCTACCTGTAACACGGAGCATGCTTTTGGACATTTGTGTCCATCCTACAGAGATGGTATCCAAAAAACGAAGGCATGCATTGACCAGTTTCTGCTACGTGATCAAGCTACTGAGTCACATATCATGGTCTTCCGGGAATCAACACACTGTCTGCACTGTGGGACTGACATTTATGCAAAAAGCATGCACAGGACAAATATGACCTGTATGAAGGTGACAACAGGGCTGTGGGAGTAAAGGACCTGTCAGATGTCAGAGACACACATTGACAATGATGCTAAGTGCATATCTGTCACGGATCAGTAACCCACCCCTGGACTCATTCCCAATCTGATCAAAGAAGAGGCATTCTGGGCAGCATTTTTACAACAGAGCCTTATATTTGTCACATTACAGGATCTGCTGGTGTACAGGGAGTGGGCACAGTGCCACAGTTGCATAGCCACAGAGACTCCACCCCAGCCTAGACTATTGCCCATTCTGGGAGATACATGCCCTGGTCTCTGCAGGATTGACCATTCAGAACCTACATGACACCCCATTCCCATCACCTCCATGCATAACAGTACAACATGTAGTCACCAGCAAATTGGCATGTGGTTTGTGTGGCAACCTGGAGGGCAGAGAGAGAGATGTCTTGCCTTACAAAGAACAGTCTAGCAAGGGCAGATGTGCAAATAAATCTCTGTGGCAACATACAAATAGCTCATATTACTCACAACTGACACACACAAGATGCATACTCAGCTCATGCTGTCATGCACATACATATATTCTCACATATGCAACATTCATGAGGAAAGAGATGTCAGTGGATGACTGTAATGTCACCTCACCTAGTTATGTGCATCAAACACAAGGTGGACCAGGGAACACAATGAACACACATACCACAATGTGAATGAACTCAACATGTGGCACTGGCCACCAATACATGCACATTGACTCTCTCATTGATGCCACACAGATCGCACCTACAGTTACATGAGTATTCGATCTGCTACACATAGGCACATTCTAGCCTGTGAGGAGGAAAAGGATGATGACGGACAGTAAAAATTGTGCACATGAAATACTTACCTGCTCCTCTTGGTGCACCATAGAGCTGTGCGTGCAGGGGTAGGACCTCAGTCACCAGCCCCTCCAACTCCTCTGGTGAGAAGGCAGGGGCCCTATCACCTGCTGGGCATGGCATGATTGCTCCCAGAGGAGGGGGAGGTTTTGCTGGCAGTAGTGTCAGGAGTCAAGTGAGGGATTTTGCAGAACATGAGGTTCACATCCACCATGGATACAGTTGTCACTGCCAGCGGAGACAGCCATTGTCCCGCGACTGCCACTCGCAACAACGTTAGCCTATGGCTGTGGCTGCCATGGTTGCAAGTGCCCATCACCACGATGACTTCCGCCGGTGGTCAAGGGCAGTTACGAATGTCCAGTGGAGTAGGTCAGGCATGAGCCATTTCAATGGCATGAAATGCAGGACTGGATTATAACACTGCGTCACACCTCAGAAAATGTTGCTTTTTGCACAAAGACCTGCTCATCTTGTCATGTAGGTCCTACTAGCCAAACACCATTGTTGTATGTCGCAGGGCACAGATGTCAGTTCACAGTGGGGCACAGTCTACCCCCGGTAAAGGGCGTTTTTGTGCTCAGGACATCCAGTCACATTCCAAGGGACATTTGTGAATTTGTGATGCACATTTAGGATTTAGGTGCAGATACATGTTGTGCACACATGTGTGGCAAGCCGAGGGGGTAGCATGTGAACCTTGTGTCATTAACAGCTGTGATGTGTACTGTTTGCCATGTCCATCCCTTGTAAATTGTCTTGTCACATGTTAACATTGACTTGCATTGTGTATGTTGCTGTGGACACAATGACTAATGTCAGAACTCATTTCATGTCATATAGAGGTGCCTAGGGAGAAGGAGGATGCGACAACCGCTGGTCTACCTTCCACTGCCAGCCCTTCAGTCCATGGAAGAAAGACATATTATACTCCTGTATCATCTGAATCTGCAAAAAATAGTGGATCTGTGTCATCAGTTGGAGCCAGATATGATGCCAGCTATTAATCATCCAAACAGCATACCACCCATTGTACAAGTCATGCCAGTGTTGCACTTCCTAGCCACACGGTCCTTCCAACATATGGTTGCCCAAACTGATGCTATGACCCAACCTATGTTCAGTCTGGTGTTGAAAGATGTCCTCTCAGCAATGTTGAAACACCTGGACAACTACATCCAGTTTCCCGAACATGGGGATTTAGCCCATGTCAAGGCTGACTTTTGTGATTTAGCAGGCATCCCACATGTGGTGGGGGCTATGGATGGCACGCATGTTGGCTTGGTTGCGCTGCATGCCAATGAAAAAGGTATACTGCAAACAAAAGAATGTCCATTCCATCAACATCCAAGTTGTATGTTTGGTGGACCTCTACATCTGTGCCCATTTCCAGGGTTCAGTCCATGATGCCTTTATTACGCGGAACAGCACAATCCATTAGTTGATGTCACAACTGTACCCAGAGAGGGCCTGGCTGGTTGGTAAGTCAGATCTGTCCTGTTTGAGTGTGTGCAATGTCTGGTGAGGATTTACTGATAAGAAGGAGTCATTGTTGCACATTTGTCCCATTCCTTATCAGGAGACTCAGCATATCCTGGGTTGTTGACCCTGCTGAGGAATCCAACTACGAAATGGGAAGTCTGCTTCAATGAGGCCCATGTAAGAACAAGGTGGTTAGTGGAGCAGGCTTTTGGGCTCCTGAAGGCCAGATTTACGTGTCTGGACTGGACTGGTGGAACCTTCCTCTACTCACCAGGGAAAATGTGTCAGATCATTGTGGCCTGCTGCATGCTCCACAACATTTCCTTGAGGAGGAACATCCCATACATCCCAGAGGAGGGACAGCCTGCAGTGTCACTAAGTGAGCCTCCTGAAATGCCACGTGAGGATGACAGTGGTGAAGAGGAAGGAGCTGACTTGTGGGATGATCTCATCAATAACTACTTTTCTTGAACGTAAGAATGTCATATGATGTAATGACTGTGACTGTACAATGAACAGTAAGTGTGAGAATGTGTGGAGCTGAGTGTTTTAGCAACAACCAGGGAGCTGGTACTCTGCAATATTCAGCCAAAGGTTGCTTGATGAGCTAGCATTTGACATATCCCCGCCTTTATGATATTGCTTTGTTTGTGTCAGTTTCCTTGCAATGTAACTTCATTCCCAAATGATTATGTGATTTGTGTAATAGGTATGTTTTCAAATCTATGCTCCTTGTTTTGTCTATTTCCAGGTACCTTAACCCTGACATCCTCATGTGGGCATTTCAGAGTTGTGACACTGGCAGGTATCTGATGCTGTCCTGACCTAGGAAGTAGGCATGGATTGTTACAGGTAATGTAGGTCACACATTTGGGGTGTACCAGACCTGTGCCTAGCCAGCTAGGACAGTGTGTGGGTGGAAGGACTGTGGTACACATTGTACTTGTCTAGTGTGCTCAGGTGGGCCCATTGCTTCATGTGTGTGATCATATGGCCATGAAATATGTTGTCAGCAAGTGCAAACCAGGCATTCACCCTTCACATAGGTTAAACACTCTTCTTGTATGACTTGTATGTAGCTGTAGGTATGTTTCATCATTGCAGGCCACAGTGCCTGTGCCACAACACTGACATATGTTTATATCATACCCCCAGATACATGGTCATTGGATTATGATGGCCCTGTGCTCAGAGACTGTTGTACTACCCTCTGTCTATATCTTGGATTATGTTATGTTAGATTACTTGGGTTTGGTATGAGAGAAGGCTCATGCTGGTGACACCATTCACTTCTCTGTTTGCCTATTCTCAGGACAATGTCTGACAAGGCCCTTCCTGTCTGTCTTCTTGGAGACTGTACCTCCGTATCTCTACCCTGACTCAATATGAATCAGCCATTCATGGCTCTGACAGTCCAGACATATGGACAGCCTATCTGGAGTATAGTGTAATAAAATGTTTGGTGTGACCAGACACTTTTAGAAATGTGTTTGTGTGTGTTGATTCTAATCCTTAGCAGGACACTGTACTTGTAACACATCCCTCCTTGCACTACTATCTTGTGTCTTCATCATTTGCTTCACATGGTCTTACATCTCTACATAGCAAAAATTGAAACTGAAGCAAACAGACACAAACCTTGTGATAGGTGGATTTATTGAACCTTTATGCATAAACTGATATTGGGGCATGATGGAAAAGGAAAGTGAAAAGTTCAGTCATGGTGGAATGAAACAATGGAGTAGATGCCACAGCATTGTAATTCCAAAGTCCAGTGTACTCCTCCTATAGGAAATGGAAGGTGGTTGAACAACAGTCAACAGAGTGTATATGTGGCACACAAAGGAGTTCCTTCAGGAAGAGGTCACTTGCTGTTGGTGTCGGTGTCTGGCCATCTGCACCTCCTGAATTCTTTGCTGGACATCCCCGCTTCAGTGGAGGGGTGGGGGAGCAGCAGCTACAGAGGCAAGGGTGTCTAGGACAGGTTCTTCCCCTGCCAGGGCCTCCCTTCCAGTGACTGGCACCGATGGTGACAGGCCTAGTGTTGCTGCGCCAAAGGAACGGGAAGAGTGTTGCTGACGATTCCTGGGTACTGCTAATGTCCCTCAACACCCCTGTTATGGAGGCCAGGTTGGTATTTGTGGCCTCCCACTGCTCACGCATATCCCCATGGATCCCATCCCATGGATGTCCCTCCACAGCTACTTGATCTTCCAGAGTTCGGTAAGTACACCCTGGAACTCTTGATAGACCCCCAATACTTGACTGACCTCCTGGCCAGGGGTGCCCCCAGTAGCCTCACCCCGGTTGCCCACAAAATCCCTCCCATGCACCCTACCCCCCAGACCTGTGCCCTTGCCACAGAGTGCCCCCTCCCACTGGTTTCAGGACCATTGTTGTCCGAGGTGTTGTGCTGCAACTCAGGATCCTAGGCTGGGGGAACAAGATGGTAGACACTGCCCCATGGACACAGGTTGTGGGAGAACGGCTGCCTGTGATGTCAAGGCAACTGGGCTGGGAAGTCTTGATGTGGGCACAGTAAGACCCACTGTGAGGGTCTGTTCAGGTTGCAAAGATGGGCCAGAACCGTCCTCCATGTCCAGACATTCAGGAGTGTTGTGATCACTGAGGGCTTCATCCAGGGGGATAGTGGCAATCTCATCTGTGGCACCTGTGTGCCCAGCGGCAGCTCGACCTGTTGATGTGAAAGATACAATGTTACTGGTGGTATTGTGGCATCTACCTCTAAAAGGTAATAGTGACATTTTGCACAGCCAGTGTACATAGTTGATTTGCAGGTGATCCTATTGTGATAAGTACCCACTAACAGATGCACTGGGGCAAGTGTATACTGGGCTGGTGATTGGAGTTAGAAAATCAAGGTCCATTGTGCTTTAGATCCAGGTCCCTCCAACTAGTTTTCAACACTAGAGAAATGTGATACTCCCGAACAGAGGTATTTGCGCAGGTGTACACTGGGCTTGTATTTTGAGTTGGAGAGACAGAGCCTCCTGGCCTTAGAAGTCCTGTCAGTCCCTGAACTTCACATACTGTAAAAATTGTATCATCCAAGGTGAGTACCCTTCAATTGGGAGTTGACAAACAGGGGTCTTTGTTGCGAAGGACACTTGGCTGGCTGAGAGGTGAGTACACTTCCATTGGGAGCTGACAAACAGGAGTCTTTTTTGCAGAGGACACTGTGCTGGCTGAGTGGAGTAACAGTGACAGAGCCTCCTGGCCTTAGCAGTCATGTAAGTTCCTGTACTACACACACTGTACAAATAATATCCTCCCAGGCGAGTATACTTCATATGGGAGTTGACAAACAGGGTTCTTTGTTGCAGAGGATACTGGGCTGGCTGAGTGGAGTAACAGTGAAAGAGCCTCCTGGTCTTAGCAGTCCCGTCAGTCCCTGTACCACACACACTGTACACATGTTATTCTCCCAGGTGGGTAAACTTCAATTGGGAGTTGAGTAATAGGGGTCTTTGTTGCAGAGGACACTAGGCTGGCTGAGTTGAGTACCATTAAAAGAGCCTCCTGGTCTTCGCAGTCTTGTAGGCCCCTGTACTACACACAGAAAGAAATGTTATCCTCCCAGGTGAGTACACTTCATTTGGGAGTAAACTGACAAGGGTCTTTATTGCAGAGGACACTGGGATGGTGATTGGAGTGACAGCGAAGGTGGCACAAGGTGGGCAATGAGCATGCATGAAATAACATTTTGGTGACATTTTTCAAGTTGTGACTTATCAGACTCTACTCCCCCAAGTATTCCTGTCAAGCCCTCAGGATGCAGGATAGCCAAGACCTTCTCCTCCCAGGGAAAGAGTTGTATTGGGGCACTGCAAGGACTACCGTCAGTCTTATTGGCCTGCAGATGGTGCCGGGAGACCAGGGAATGGACCTTGCCTGTGAGGTCATTCCACCTCTTCCTAATGTTGTCCTTTGTGTGCAGGGTGGTTCTAACAGCATTCAATCTGTTGACGATCCTCTCCCACATTTCCATTTTCCTTCTGAGAGGAGTGTGCTGGACTTGTGCGCCGAACAATTGTAGCTCTACTCTTATGATTTCATCCACCATGACTGTTAGCTCTTTATCAGTAAAACAGGGATTTTTAATACATGCCAAGGTGGAATAAAAAAATATATTAGAGGTGACAGTGACTTACTAAAGAGGGGTAGCTCAAAAGGGTGTGAATGTCCATAAGTGTGAGCAGGGTGTTGTATGGGATGGTGAAAAAACATGGTGCCTAGCATCTGTCCTGTGTAGTAAATATATTGCTCCGGTTTGTGTGTTTTGTGTTATAAATGCAAAGTATTGTGGTATGTGGAGGGGTGTGTTTTCTAATGTGATTTGCAGGTGTGTTGAGTATGGCAATGTGTGTCAGCTGTGTTGTTTTTAAATCCATCCAATGTGCTGTTGTGTATTACTTTGGTGATCGCAGGCCGCTGTGGTTTGGACTACCATCGACTGAGTGCCATGGGTGCCCACCACTGAGGCTTTAGACTTGTAATACGGTTGGTTGCGGGGCTGTCGGTGCTGGAGTTTGGACGCCTATTTCCAGGTCTCCGCATCACTGCTAGTCTGCCTTTTTAGGGTCGAGCCTGTGTTGCATGCGCTCGTGCACGCTTATCGCAGTGAGACGCTTTAGTGTTTAGAAAAGGGCTTGGAGCCCTGTCGACGTCACATCAGTGTTTTTGATTGGTTTGTGGGCTTGCCTAATAAAATCTGCTTGCTTTCATTAGTCGAAGGCATGCAAACGTCATGCCTTTTCCGGTGGGTAGCTCTCCTCCAGCGCATCGACCAAGTACAGAAAACATGCAAGGCTTGCTGTTTTCTGTCCGGCTCGTGGACTACTTTTTCTCTAATTTACTAGCGTGATTTCGCTTGGCAGAAGTCGAGCGCTTTACATAGTTAATTGCACTTTTTTGGGTTACGTACATAAATGCACTTTTGCCGATAGGTGAAAAGTCGGGTTAGGAGTTTACAACGCTATCAGCTCTAACATGAGCAAACGCGAGACCCGTTGCATTGCAAATGCTTGTTTGATTGGCAGTCGTCGATCCTGCTTGTATAACTTATACTATGGCGGTCTGGGAACCCTCAGACATGAATGTGTTTTCGGGACCACCAACATGGCGGTCTGGCAGTCAGAACAACAAACTCGTTATGAGGCCCTATGCCTTCCTTAGATTCACCTGTGAATCTTCCATTAAATTTACAAGCCACAATTGCACAATAGCGTGCCACCTCATCAGCATATCTGTTGCCAACTGTGACATAACTACTGTCGCTCCCATGTGCTGCACATTTTATAACAGCAATTTCAATTAGGAGTTGCAAGGCTTTTGAGAGTTTTCATACATGTTCACCATTACGTTTGGATGAACAAGAAGATCTCATGATACCTCTTTGCGACCCTATCTAACCGAAGTCATAGACTACACCCAAGCCATATTTACTATTGGTAAAGACAGTTACTCACATTTGAGCTGTCAAGCTCTAAGCTCTAGAAAGTGCAATTAATTCTGCAACTTGGGCTGAGAAAACTCCTTGAAGCCATGACACTTCTATAAACTCTTGCGTTGTGCAGACAGCATATGCTGCAGTCAGGGAACTATTATTTTTGTCTCAAACATGAGTCATGAGCTAATCAATGGCTCATCCTTCATATCAGTTCTTGGCAAATAATTCTGTGACATCAAAGAAATCATTTCGAAATGTGCCTGATGTTCCATTTTCAGGTAGTGGTAATAGAGTGCTTGGATTCAAAACCTTACATTGCCTGAACATCACATTGTCTGATGCCAAAATCTGTTTTTCATATTTTGTGAACCTTGAATAGGTCATATATTGGGTTTTGGTTCTGGTAAGAAGAACCTCCACTGAGTGAGGGAGCACAACAGTTATGGTTTGTCTCATCACAATATTTTCACACCTTTCTAGGCTGGTACTGAGCTGCTACAGATTTTAGACAACCAGGCAATCCTGTGATGACAGGGTCGAAAGTGATTGAAAAATATGCTACAGGTCTTCTTGCATCACCATGCATCTGTGTAAGCACTTAGGGGTAGATTTATGGAAAGTGGGGCTGCACCGAGTGCAGCACCAGTTTCCCTGCGCCCCTTAGCACCCCCCTACCGCCACCCTGTGTACTATTTAAAATAAGGCGCACCATGGCACTATTGATGTACTCTGCAGGAGTAGCGCCAAAATATTGGTGCTACTCCTGCAGAGTACTTAGGGCCCCATTCTAAAGAATGGAACACCCCTCTTAATGCCTGCTCTTGAGCGGGAATTAAAAGTGGCATAAAAAATGGCACACAGAAATCTCATAGATTTCCTTACCCCATTTTTCCGGCTCCCCTAACGGGGGACGCCCCCTTTGCATACATTATGCCTCGCGCAGGCATAATGTAGTGCATGCATGCATTGCGCCACCCTGTGAATAAGGCGCGGGGATTTCGGCCTCGTTGGGCCACATTAACTTAAAAAATTATTACTTTAATGTGGTGCAAAGTGGCTCTAGGGCATTGTAAATATGCCCCAAAGAGAGCACAGCCCTTCCTCTTGCTGCAAAATAGGGTGAAACGTTTTGAATAATCAGGCATTCCCAGTGTCAGGGCATGACAGGGACTTTCTCTCAGCTTTAGGAGAGCTTTCATGCATTTGTTGTCCCATAGAATTGCGTCAGGCTCATCTCTATCTGTCAGCCTTAGTAAAAGCTTTACCAACAAGGAAAAGTCAGGTAGCTACTCTCTAAAGTAGCCAACCATTCCCAAAAACATTCTGACTTCTCTTCGTGTTTTTGTACGACCCATTCGCAGTATGGCCTCCTTTACTCTTTCTCATGACACGTTTCT
The DNA here is from genome assembly GCF_031143425.1 of Pleurodeles waltl. NCBI lineage: Eukaryota > Metazoa > Chordata > Amphibia > Caudata > Salamandridae > Pleurodeles > Pleurodeles waltl. Next base: position 282,216,995 of record NC_090442.1, read on the forward strand.
TGTTCCCTTTTCATTGATATGTCCCAAATATTGGACTTCTTTCTACAGTATTGAAAATTGCTTAGGGACACTTTGGGGCCATTCTGACCCCGGCGGGTGACGATAATGTGGCGGTAGTACCGCCAACCCCCCCAATGTACCGCTCCAACCGCCATGGCAGTAGCAGCCGCCTGCGATAGCCGAGATAACCATCTCCAGCCCGACGGCTGCCTTTGTGCCGCCAGCAGGATGATGACCCCGCCTACTGTCATGGTTTTTGTAGCGTTTGTAATGCTACGAAAACCATGGTGGTAGGCCCTATCAGTGACAGGGAATTCTTTCCCTGTCACTGATAGGGGTCCCCCACCCCACCCCATTCCTCGCCAAACCCCCCCATCCCACCCCTTACCTCTCCAAACAGATCCCCACCCCACCCCCTACATCCACAACCCCTTCACACACACACACATGCATACACACACTCATTCACACACACATACACACATGCATACATCCAATAACAGACATCTGCACACACTTCCAAACATATACGCAGACATGTATTACGATTTCAAACATACATGCACTCACACTTCCATACATGCACACACGCAATCAACACTCAACACAGACCCCCATTCACGAACACACATACATGCACACACACCCACACACACACAACACCCCCCACCCCTCTCCCCTGTCGGGGACCCGACTTACCTGGATCCAGGGGGTCTTTCAGCAAAAGAAGGGACGGGGCGCTGCTACCACCAGAAGCGCCCGACAGCAGAACACAGCCAGGCCATATTATTTCTCATAATATGGCTGGCGGCGGTCTACTGGTGTTGTGCTGCTGGTGGTAGCAGCGCCACCTTACCACCATCCTCCAGGATGGCCACAGCCGGATGTCCACCCTTCTTGTGGTGGAAATCCGGCTGTGGTCATACTATGGTGGACGGCTTGTAGCCGTGGCGATGGTCTTTTGGCGGCCGTCGCCACGGCGGTAGGCGGTTTTTACCACCGATCTTATAATGATGGCCTTTATGTCCATTCTCAGCCAGGTGATTAAAAAAAACTATTGTGTCTTGTTTACAAGAGTCACCTGTCTCTGATGCCACAAGCAGGTTATCAATATACTGCACAAGGACTGAATTGCAAGGCATGATCAATTTCGCCAAGTTTTTCTTTAGAATTTGGTTAAAGATTGAAGGATTCCCAGTATACCCTTGTGGGACTTGACACAATGCTAATACTTTATCGCAAAATACAAGCAAGTAGAGGAATTGGCTATCCTCATGTTATAGAATTGAAAAGAAAGCTTCACAAAAATCCACCACAGTGAACCACTTTGCTGTGCACAGAATTTGATAAAGAATGGTGGTTGGATTCTTTACACAGGACAACATGGGATTACGATAGCATAAATTTTTCTCAAATCCTGCACTATCCTAATTTTGGCACTGGGCTTCTGTAATCCCATTATCGGTGAGTTGCAATGACTCCCGATTATTTATTTTAATATCCAATTTTCTAACATGTCCTCAATTACTGGTGTTATTCCTTTTATTATTTCTGGAGTTATGTGATAAGGAGGTGTTACTGGAAAGATGGAATTAGGCTTACGTGTGATTTTAACTTGTTAAACACCTTTCATTAGTCTGATGTCTTTTCCTGTGACATCCCATAATTCTGGGCTCACAGTCTCTTTTAAATCTGGAGGTAATTATTTTATAGTTATTGTTGGGTAAAGCCCTACTTCTTCTTATTGAGCCAATTTGAACTCACCATTCTCATCATGGGTCTGAAATTCGACTCCATTGGGAGTTAACGTGCACAACAAATCATGTCCCAGAAGGTTTACAGGACTTGAATCACAAAGAATAAACTGGTGATTTTCTTCAAAAGAACATATTTTACTAGGTTCTTCACTTGAAACTGGATTGGTAATCTGTTTATTTTTAATACCTACAACTTGGATCTTTTTTATTGAGAGGGATGGGTCTGCGACTTCCGCTGTTCTAACAGTGGAATGGGTAGCACCAATGTCAATGGGCAATGACACTTGGTGTCCATTTACCTCGCCTTCTACAAATGGTTCACTCTGACTTTCCTTTAAGACTTTGGCATATATGCAATCTGCCTCCCTTCTCAGGCACCATCATTGTGACAGGTCTGAGTCAAAGCTCTCATTATTAAACGTAGGAAATCATTGGATCGCATTCTGATTTTGAACCTGCATATTGTTTTGTGCACTTGGGGCATCTGATTCTGATTTAGTATTAAATTACCCATGTTTTGCTGTACCATAGGGTCTTAAGGGACTGGCTTCATTTGAACTTGATTTTGCATGCACCCTTGCATTTGCCCAGATTTGCGCACTTTGTAATATTTCTTTTAAATGCGCTTTCATTCCGGCAGACCTCATGTGCTCGAAGTCTTTTGAATCAAAGTCTAATCTGTAACTTCTTTTCAAATGTTTAGTATTCTCAATGTCGATATTGTATTTGTCTGCCAGGTTCGCTAATTTCTGATGTACCTTGCCTACTTCCTTAGTGATCTTAGGGCACAGATATCTTAATTCTGCTTCGGTGTATGACTCTAATCTGTTTACCCCCATTGTTCCATCCACTAATTCAGCAGCTTCCGCACCCAATCTCACAAAGTTCAAGTAATCATCTTTCTCTGACCTATCTGGTTCCAATGCAGTTACTATAGTCTTTTGCATAGTAAAGGTCTTCTCTAACCACTCATTCAACTGTTGTACCGTAAAACCTTGCAATGAAATGTTCCCTGCATGCATCATTGGCGACTGTGAAGCATTCATACTTATTGTTTGTGGGGTTAACACTCCTAACCCTGCCTGTCTCATTGCTTCCAATGGTGCTTCAACTGGGCTAAGGTCTATCAAAGACCTTGGTTTTTCAACCGCTTGCTCTCCTGGGGCCATTAACTGAGGGGTTCCTACGGACCCTCCTCTTATTACATCTTGGGTCATTACTCCCTGATCACATACACCAGGCTTACCTTGAGCATACAATGGCACCGGTGGACCAACAGTAATTGGCAATGATATTGCAGCTGGTGTCTGACCTGGTGCCAAACCTCGTGGAGCAGCAACTCCAAAGGTCTGATTTTCTGAAGCCGGGGCAGGTATTAATGGAGGACCTCCTGCTGGATTATACCCCGGTATCAGTTGTGGCTGCGGCTGCGGCAGCAATTGCGGAGTTGACTCAATCTGCATTAACCTTGATTTTGTATATATCGGGTCTGGCGGCACTATCAGGTTTGTAGTAGTCTCTAGTACCGGGACATCTGGGTAGATTCTCTGGCCCATATTTATACTTTTTGACGCAAAACTGCGCTAACGCAGTTTTGCGTAAAAAAAATTAGGGCCGGCTAACGCCATTCTGAAGCGCCATGCGGGCGCCGTATTTATTGAATGACGTTAGCCGGCGTTAGCCGCCGGCGCCGTCTGGTGTGCGTTAAAAAAAACGACGTACACCAGACAGCGCCGGCGTAGGGGGATATGGGGCTTGGGCGTCAAGAAATGGGGCAAGTCAGGTTGAGGCAATTTTTTCGCCTCAACCCGATTTGCGCCATTTTGTTTCACTCCCAACCCCCATAGAAATGACTCCTGTCTTAGCAAAGACAGGAGTCATGCCCCCTTGCCCAATGGCCATGCCCAGGGGACTTCTGTCCCCTGGGCATGGTCATTGGGCATAGTGGCATGTAGGGGGGCACAAATCAGGCCCCCCTATGCCACAAAAAAAAAAAAAAAAAACACTTACCTGAACTTACCTTAATGTCCCTGGGATGGGTCCCTCCAGCCTTGGGTGTCCTCCTGGGGTGGGCAAGGGTGACAGGGGGTGTCCCTGGGGGCATGGGAGGGCACCTCTGGGCTCCTTCAGAGCCCACAGGTCCCTTAACGCCTGCCTTTTGCAGGCGCTAAAAAACAGCGCAAAAGCGGGCGTACGTCATTTTTTTTGACCCGCCCACTCCCGGGCGTGAATTTTGCCCGGGAGTATAAATCCGACGCACATGCCTCGGAGTCGATTTTTTAGACGGGAACGCCTACCTTGCATATAATTAACGCAAAGTAGGTGTCCACGCTAAAAAATGACGCTAACTCCATGGACTTTGGCACTAGACGCGTCTAACGCCAAAGTATAAATATGGAGTTAGTTTTGCATCGGAATTGCGTCAAAAAAAACGACGCAATTCTGGCGCAAACGGAGTATAAATATGCCCCTCTGTATCTGCGGTGGAGGTTGCAACTGTATCTGCATGTCTGGCGCAGTGGGTACACTGACACCATTCTGTATATAACTCGTATCACTAGTCTGTACTGTATCAGTAACTCCCTTCTCCTGCGTCTGGTTCCCAAGACCCTCGCTAGTGCTCGGGACATTTTAGCTCACCGCATAAGTTGGCGGGCGATCATGTAATATCCGATCCATAAATTCGGCATCGTCTGAATCATCTTCTTCTTCCCAAGATCTCTTAGTTTCTTTAGGCTTACTAGAGTCTTTGTCTGTTTTACATGTGGCTTTCTTTCCCTGCGTCTCATCTCCCTGTGTTATTGCTGGGAACAATTTTAATCCATCAACTATTCCCCGTCTCCACATTTTGCTCTCATTATCCCACCTAGCTTCCGCATATGTCTTTTCTGCCCTTTTTATTCTTCTTTGGAATTTTTCTTGTCTCTGTTTAAGAGCCAATAAATCCCAAATGGCTAAAGCCTCATACTGAGCTGGCCTCGGAGGTGGTTTCTGTACACTTAACATCCACCTTAAATTTGTCTAGAACTCTCGTATTGAATGTCCCGTGTTCTGGGAACGGCAAACATCCCTCTTTTTCTGTCAGTTTGCGCCACTGTTTCATCCATAAGCAAGGTGCCACACCTTTTTCCTCCATAACTATGTAAGCTGGAGTTCCCTCAGGCGGTGTAGGCTCCCCTTCACTCGCCATAATGTATGCATCTCCTTTCAGAGCACTCTTAAAAGCTTTAACAAAATTAATCTTTGCGTCTTTTCCTTTTGTTGTATTTAATCAAAAAGTGACTTTAATTCCCAGGACACTCTTCGCCCACCTTTTTCAACCTATTGTCTCTCACGGACGGCAGCCAGTCCATGCGTGACCCCTCTCGACAACTGACCTATCTCAGCGCGGCACCACTGACGTCTCACTCACACACTGCAGCTGACAAAGTCTTGCGGCTCGTCCGCACCTCACTGGATTCACACCAAACTAATGCAAAATTACTGCGAGCATCCTTAACAACAACACAAATTTGCCGGTTTACTACAGGAAGGGTAACACATGCGCTTCAGAACTTTACAGAGATTTCACTTGAAGCCTCGGCCACTACTTTCTCCTTCTCAGTTCCCGCACCCGCAAGCAGAATTCGACCCGCAAATTCTACTCTCGACTTGTCAATGGTTCATCATAGTGCACTTTAGAACTTGCGAAATCTCCATTGAAGGTTTCATACATACAATTTGTCTCAAACTCAACTTGTCAACCACGCCCGATTGACCTAATTAAACCGCACAAATTACAACATAAACCCAAGTGCCCCCTACACTTGTCAACATACTCCGGAGTCTTAGACCACGATGGGTCCGTACATGAACAACCAACCACATGGATAATTTTGAGCACAAAGCGCCACACTCATATGAAGTACGCCGACTTCCCTACTCTCATACTGCGGAGTACACCCACTCCTACTAAAACAACATTTACTTGGCCTAAATACACACAAACTTCACAAATCACCTGCAAAAATGCATAAGTTGAGCAAGCGCAAACCCTATACCACATATATTATGACGCCGAAAACATTCCCAACTCACTTAGGCAGGCTCCGAGATCCCGGGAAAGTCATGGTGAATTTAGAAACACATCATACCTCCAATTTGCATTATCTCAGAAAAACAATTTAAACAATGATTCCCCGTCCTAGGGCCCTAAAGGGCCAAACCGTTGCTCTGCTACCAGAACTGTTAACGCGTCCCTTTATGATAATTTATTACACATCAGGACTCGTTTTAGGCCAATGAATCTTTTGACCCAGTTGAGAGACACCTTAGGACGAGATAGCTGATCAATATGTCAATCAATACATCAATAATATCATCAATATTTATCACGACAATGCATTTCACCTTAGTCAAAGTCATTAATCAATTCAAGGACACTGCCATGACCTTTCAGCCATGAATAACCACACCTTGTTTTAGTAGAATTTTTGTGAGTTTTATTCCCTATTGTTTACAATTCTAATATCAGATATGTCAATCTCAAAGCCAAGAAACATAATAGCATAGTCACGATATGGCAACTTTGGTAAGATTTCATTAAAGCGAGAATCACAAACATCAGAACATAACACAGCGTGAACATAGATCAGGATTAGCAGAGTGTCAATAACGCGTCAGTTCAACAAAGCATAATCTCGGTCGTTTGTCTATTTGCGTCAGTTTAGTGAGCACCTGTCCTAACCACTGATTAGCATTAGCATGTTGGGCTTCATGCAAAACAATTTAGAACACCAATTTGGAAAACATCTAACTATGGTCTCTGTCAAAAGTAAGCAGTTGGTACCTAAAAAGGAAAAGCAAACAGACAAATCACAATCGCATTGTCATAATTACCCTCCAAGGTTTAGGTCAGCGCACAGGTTCAGTCTTCGTCTTCAGGACATCAGTCAAATCGCCATCAGTCAAAATTCAGCTCCGGGGTAAAAAGGGCACTTTCCTCATAAGGAGGTAAAGTGTAACATGGACAAATCTAAGGGCGAAGATGGTTTTAAGTAAACCACCAAGTCACCAAACAGAGTGACAAAGTTTCTGGATAAAATCAATAGCATTCCCTACCTAATCCCCTGACTTCCTGTGACATGGGTTTTTACCCCTTTTCCGTTATACATTCCCCAAAAATTCTATTGGACATTTGCTATACCCCACTAATTTTAACCTATCAGAAAACACATTAGGTAACCCAACTCTTCACCCCATATTGTTTTACAAGTCTTTGATTGGTCTTCGTAATTGACGTCTTCAGAGGTGGCACGTCCGGTATGATTTCATCTTTCTGTAATTCTTTGCACATCTTTTGGTCAGCAGTTCCATTGTCTTCACCGGTTTGAATGACCTTGTACATAACATAAATCTACACTGTTTCAATTTACTTTTAACATTTATTCTGCAAAGGCTGTGTGAACGGATCTAACATGGTTACATTCGTCTTCTAATTTTAAGAAAAAGAACACGCAGGGTCATGTCCCTTTGTGAGTCAGCATACTGAAAAATAGAAAAATGCATTTAATATGAGAGCCAAGGGAGCTAAGCTTTGGCTCATGCTAACTTAAGGCCTATGAGGATTTCAGTACAGATTCAATAACGCAATCATTAGTATAAACTTATTTAAACATAATATAAACATTTTGGTCATTATTATTAGTCTATGTATACATTGGTGGCCACTCCCCGTGGTCACAATTCAAGTGGACTCTAAGCAAAATTACAATCATTATAGTTTCTATGCAGCATTATCACACATTGATTCATAAACATTTCATGTTAATATGGATTATAAAGCTACGCTCTCTCAATATAATTGAAATTGTCATTCAGTTTGATAGGAGTCAATAATTAGATTGTTTATATAGTTTAAATTATTTTATTCCAATTTGTTTAATAGTAATATTCTTTATTAATATTTCCAAATCAAATTACAGAACAAAGAATAAAGCACATTCCATAAAGTTTCCCTATTCCAAACTAAATAAAACTAAATTGAATATCAGCAGAACCCATAAAGAGTTTGCAGTTCAAGAGGTGAAAGCGTAAGCTTTCATAGAACTTCCAATTAAGAGAAATTCAAGAAACTCAGTAGAGTAACAATATAGGTTTAAGGTATACATCAAAATCTTCCAAGGATCAATCTGAGAAATATCAGCAAAAAGTTTTAGTCAGAATGTATCTGAGTGGAAGTGCTCTCAGGAAAGTCTGCAAGTGGTCTAGGAAAAGCCCTCTAAGGAGAAGAGTCTGGTCTTGGCTCTCTCTCTCCCTAATCTAGGAACACATATTAATACATCAGCTTATAAACACAACTTTTAGTAATGCTTTATGATGAGAATTTCTGGTTCCAACCAATGAAAAGAAGATGTCATCAAGGTAACAGAACAGCTTCTGTCAATTTACCAGTTTAACAAAGAATATTCTAAACACAAGATATATTTAACTATTGTTAGAAATGGGGTTCTGGCTGACTAGGGAATGCATCTAAGCCAGGCAGAAGACACCCACTCTAGTCAGGGCAAGGGAGCTACTGGTCCAAGATAATCCCTGCTTACCCCCACCCCTGTAGCTTTGCACGAGCAGTCAGGCCTAACCCGAGGCAATGTGTAAAGCTTTTGCACAACACACTCAACACACGTGATGCAATAAATACACCACAAAGGAAACACAACACCAAGATATATAAAAATAATCTGTATTGTACACAAAATCATTAGACCAAACATAACATGTCAGTAATAACCTGCTACTGAAGCAGTTGTCAGAATATAATACTGTTACTCTGCAGAGATCAGCAGTATGCAGTAGTCAGGAGATCATTACTATAAAAATGCACTTGTCATGAAAGTATCATAAATGCCCATAGCAGGAACATTAGAAAACATATGGCAAGTCACTAGAAATATGTTAGCATAAAATATCCATAAAAAGGAGTATTAGTAAATATAGGGCATGTCATAAAGAACCAGGTTAGCATACAAAGGAACATCCGAAAAGAATATGGTGGTCATTACAACCCTGGCGGTTGGTGTTAAAGTGGCGGTAAAACCGCCAACAGCCCAGCAGTAAAAAAAATGGAATCACGACCGTGGTGGAAACCGCCAACATAGACAGCCACTTTAACACTCCGACCGCCACGGCGGTACAAACAAACACCGCGGGCAGACAGGCAGAGGACAATGTACCGCCCACAGTATTACAACAGGCCAATCCGCCACCTTTTCCGGGGCTGATTCACCGTGAATAAAAACACGGCGGAAACAGGACTTGGAAGGGAAAACACTCACCTCTGCACACCCCACGAGGAACCAGGGCACCATGGAACCGGAACTCCAGATTCTCCCTGCCTTTGTCTTCCTGCTCCTCTACCAGGAGCATGAATGCCGGCGGCGACGACCACGGTGAGTACTGCACCTACGACACAGGGGAGGGGGGAGGTAAAAGAGAGTGACACACACATTCAACACCCCCAGCCACACTCCCACCCACACCCACTACAACACACACACTAATACATATTGATACATTACATTTACACCCCCCAACCCCGCGGAAGAATGCAAAGACAAAAGGAAATGATTTGAACATTTGTAATCTATTAAAATCCAGTACTCAAAAATATATATACACTACAAACAAATATATACACCAAGAATACAAGTCAAGGTATTGCACCATTAAAGTCCGTGCACCACTGGGCCCAAAATGCATAGGCGAGGCCCACACAAGATACCCGATCAAAACGGAGAGAACACTGCAGGGGCATCAGATAGAAATAGAACAAGCACCTCAGGGGGAAAGGAAGGGAGGGCACCTCAGCCGGATGAGTGCACGATGCCAGATCCACAAGGGGGCTCCATGCCCACTGCTGTATCCTGGGGAGTGCAAAGCCACAGTCTCACAAGTCTTTTCAGTGGGTGGGTTGCCCACTGCTTTATCCTGGGGAGTGCAAAGCCACAGTCTCTCCAGTGGGTGGGTTGCCCACTGCTTTATCCTGGTGAGTGCACAGCCACAGTCTCACAAGTCTTTACAGTGGGTGGTTTGCCCACTGTTTTATCCTGGGAAGTGCAAAGCCACAGTCTCACAAGTCTTTACAGTTGGGCAAACCCACAGTCTCACAAGTCTTTTCAATGGGTGGTTTGCCCACTGCTTTATCCTGGGGAGTGCAAAGCCACAGCCTCACAAGTCTTTACAGTGGGTGGTTTGCCCACTGCTTTATCCTGGGGAGTGCAAAGCCACAGTCTCACAAGTCTTGTCAGTGGGTGGGTTGCCCACTGCTTTATCCTGGGGAGTGCAAAGCAACAGTCTCTCAAGTGGATAACAGTCTCCACTGGTTCTGGAGGGGGCTTTGTGCCCAGAGTGCTTCTTCCTGCCAAGGACAGAGGTAGTGGATGTCTTTCTCCACTGTTTCTGGAGGGGGCTTTGTGCCCAGAGTGCTTCATATTGCCAAGGACTCAGGTAGTGGATGTCTTTCTCCACTGGTTCTGGAGGGGGCTTTGTGCCCAGAGTGCTACAAGCTGCCAAGGACAGAGGTAATGGATGTCTTTCTCCACTGGTTCTGGAGGGGGCTGTGTGCCCAGAGTGCTTCATCCTGCCAAGGACTCAGGTAGTTGATGTTTTTCTCCACTGGTTCTGGAGGGGGCTTTGTGCCCAGAGTGCTACAACCTGCTTTTGGCGGACTCAGTAGCGTGGGAGCTTTCTGCGCTCATTGGCCTGTGGTGCTGGTGGCGGCGGTGTCCTGTGAAGCAGTGCTGGTGGCAGCGGTGTCCTTGGCAGCGGTGCTGGTGGCGGCGGTGTCTTTGGCAGCAGTGCTGGTGGCGGTCTTGTCCGCTGTGCAGGTTTGCGGCGACTTGCCTTTCTTTCTGTGCCCCTTCCCCTCCTTGGATGGTGGCGCAGCTGTCTTCCCACTCTCAACTGCACTCCTGGGAGAGCCTTTGGTGCCAGATGTGTTGCCTTTCTCCCACCGGGCAGTGGCCAACTTTTTATGCTTCTGAGGTGGGGGACTGTCCGTGGTCTGGCTCCTTGGCACACTGGCTGCCCTCCTGCTTGGTGGACTCCAGATGCCGGTTCCTGCTGGCACCACTGTTCCCGGTGATGTGGTGGCTGAGGTGCTGGGTTGGGACCTGGAAAGGCGGTCCCTAGGGGACTGAAAGGTTGGGGAGGTGAGGGGAAGAGGTCAAGGTTGGACAGGAAACATTTTTTGGACACACTGGGATGGGTAGATGGAGGGGGTTTGGGAGTGGAGGAAGAGGTAGTGGTTGTAGGAGATGCACATTTGCTGACTTTGGGCGAAGGTGCATGGGCTGGAGGCTGTCGTGAGGTGGATGGCTGTTGGGTGGGCGTGTACCTGCGTTTGTGTACCTTGGGAGGTGGGCTCACAGACACACTGGGAGAGGACACAGGGGTTGTGTGAATGGTAGTGGGGTTGGTGAGTGCACGTGAGCGGGGTGTGGTGATGGGTGTGCTGGTGACGGACGTAGTGTCTGAAGATGTAGTGCATGCAGGTGTGAGTGGAGACGAGACAGGGAGGGAGGAGGGAGACGAGGAGGAGGGGGACACAGTGGAGGCAGTGGTTGTTGGTATGTGTGCATGGGTATGATGCTTGTGTGAGTGCCTGTGGGATGTGTGGTGCTTATGTTTGCCAGAGCTTCCCTTGTGTGTTGATGTGTGTGCATGCTGGTCTGATGGTGTGCTTGGGATAGGCTGAGGTACAGGGGATTGGGGCTGGGTGGAGGAAGTTGGAGGTGGGAGGCTGGACACAGGGACAATGGCTGCCATCAGTGCTGAGGCCAGAGTCTGAAAAGCTGACCAGAATGAATGCCCTCCAGGTATGCATTGGTCTGTTGCAACTGCCTCTCTACACCCTGGATGGCATTCAAAATGGTAGACTGCCCAACAGTGAGGGATCTGAGGAGGTCAATGGCCTCCTCAATGAGGGCAGCAGGGCTGACAGGGGCAGGGGTTGAGGTGCCTGGGGCGAAGGAGATGCCCACCCTCCTGGGAGAGCGGCCACTGGGCACACGTTGAGAGGCTGCTGGGATGGCGGTGCTGGTAGGGGGAGTGGCGGCTGTACCTGTAGATGCCGGGGGCACAGAGGGGCCCGCCACTGCAAGGGAGCTCCCATCAGAGGTGGAGTCCGTGTCGCTGGTCTCAGCTCCCGCCCGGCCGTGGAGCTCCCCTCGCCCTCCTTCCCACTGCTGGCTTCAGACTCCGCTGTGTCGCCCTCCAAGGCCATGTGGGATGCAGCTCCCTCCTGCTCCGGTGGCACAGCTCCTCCGCCTGATGATGCTAATGCACACAAGAGACCACAAAAAGGGGGGGGGGAGACAGAAGAAAGACATGTTCAGTGCATGCAATTGCGCTACCGTCGGTGGACACTACAGACACAGAAGCCCCCTGCACTACGCCGTGCACTTTGAGTACCCTAATTAATCACAGGGACATGGGTTACAAGGCCTATGCCCGATTGCTGCACACATGGAAGTCACAGGAGCCTAACTAGGTGTAGTTGCCTCTGAACACAGGTGGGGAGGGTGCCACATGGTCTGCCTTACGAAGGGACCCTGCCTACTAAACACGCCCTGGCCTAGTGGAACCCACAGCCCACCTCCCCACCTAGACACCTCCAATGCGCGCTGAATCAGCTGAATGAGAGTGTACTCACCCCCTTGTGGCTGCTGTGATGCCCTCATGCGCCCATCCAACTCCGGATATGCCACCGCCAGGATCCGGAACATCAGGGGGGTCATGGTGTGACGGGCACCCCTCCCACGTTGGGAGGCCATCCCCAGCTGGGCCTCCGCCGTCTTCTTGCTCCAGCGGCAAATGTCCTCCCATCTTTTATGGCAGTGGGTGCTCCGTCTGTGGTGGACCCCCAGGGTCCGGACTTCCTTGGCGATGCCACGCCAAATATCCTTCTTATGGTGGGCGCTGACCTACAGGAATAGTACAGGGGAAAAGGAGAAGACATAACCGTCCGCATCGTCACAGTCATTGGCCCGCATCCCTACCCTTGCCATGACGCACATCCACTCACCGTTGTTTCATGCACGCCTCATTCTCCCCCCCACTATCTTCCCTCCACACCACTCCACACAGGCATTGCCCGTCCCGCATGCTCACAGTGTACTTACCTGTTTGTCTGGAGGACCGTAGAGTAGCGTGTACTGGGGTAGGACCCCATCCACTAGTTTCTCCAACTCCTCCGTGCTGAAGGCAGGGGCCCTTTCCCCAGACACATGAGCCATTGTCTCTTCCAGACTGAGGTCACAGCAGCACTTGCAGTGTAGGTCCTCTCCTGTCAAAGATCAGGTATCAAGTGAGTGAACAGAGAGAAAATGGCGGTCACGACTGAGGCGGTGCGTACCGTCACCGCCGGCATACATCGTCATTGGCTCCTGGGACCCATAGAGTCCAATGTTAACCAATGCAGGATTGCGCCGCGGTCTTCGACCGCCTACCGCGACGGTGTACAATGCCAGCGCAGTTACCTCATATCCCCTTGTCCCACATTACTGGTCAGGCAGCCGCCATTTCAGGGAGCCACATGGCATTAATTTTAAATGCGTCACACATATGTAGGCCTTGCATACACACTAAGACAGGCACATAGCGGATTTAAAAGTTTGTGGAATAAAGCTGTGTTTTCGTACCTCAGTGTTGGCTGACTCTCTGCTCGCTGTTCTCCTCCATAGAGCACGTCCGCTGGGGCAGGTGAGGAGATGGCGACATCCCACAGGAATTCCCCCCTCTAGTGCAGGTCCTGTCAGTACTCCATATCCTGGCAAGTGGGTCTTTTCAGACGACATTGGCCATAGCATCAGGGATGTCCCAGCCTATGTTCTCCAACGTGTTGTCCAGAGTGTTGTCTGCCCTGCTGAAACACATGCGCAGCTACATCGTTTTCCCTCAGGTGGAGGATTTGCCTACACTGAGAGGTGACTTCTATGCCCTGGGACATATCCCCAACATCATTGGTGCCATTGATGGGACACATGTGGCTTTGGTCCCCCCCCCACAGGAGTGAACAGGTGTACAGAAACCAGAAGAGTTACCATTTGATGAATGTGCAGATGGTGTGTTTGGCTGACCAGTACATCTCCCATGTGAATGCCAAGTTTCCTGGCTCAGTGCATGACGCTTACATTTTGAGGAATAGCAGCATCCCTTATGTTATGGGGCAACTCCAGAGGCACTGTGTGTGGCTATTAGGTGAGGACATGGACCCAATACAGTGTGACTAGGTGTCTGGGGATATCCCTTAGAGCTAGTGTGTGTCTAACAGATTTCCCTCGACATTTGCAGGTGACTCTGGTTACCGCAAACTGTCATGGGTACTGCCCCCAGTGAGGAATCCCAGGACAAGGGCAGAGGAACGCTACAATGAGGCCCATGGGCGTACTAGGAGGGTTATAGAGAGGACCTTCAGCATTCTGAAGGCCAGGTTCAGGTGCCTCCATCTGACAGGTGGTTCCCTATTCTACTCACCAAAGAAGGTATGCCAGATCATCGTGGCCTGCTGTATGCTTCACAGCTTGGCTTTGCGACAACAGGTGCCTTTTCTGCAGGAGGATGGTCCAGGTGGAGGTCTTTTGGCAGCTGTGGAGCCTGTGGACAGTGAAGACGAGGAATTAGAAGAAGAGGATATCAACAACAGAAACACGGTGATTCATCAATCATTCCAGTGAGACACAGGTAAGAAGACATCACTGCCTGCTACATCTGATACACTTGTTCTACATCTCATCTGTCTGTCACTTTCACCCAGTGTATGGACCCTGAGTTGTCACTTTCCCTTTCGATTTCACAGATGTGGGTCCCACTGTGTGACATCTGCTTTGTTTCCTCATGGACTAGAGCTGTGTGACATAGGTATGTTGACAATACAATGGATATAGCAGTTTTCCACAGTTATTGCAAATACACATTTTCGAAAGCACAGACTGACTCCAGATAGTTTTGTGATTTAAGGGTGTTTATTTAAGTGCTAAATAGTGGCAGGGGTTGTAAAATGGTCAGGGGTGATGGTGGAGGAATGTCCATGGCAGAGTCCAGTCTATTAGTCTCACAGGTGCATTATCCAAAGGGGCATAGGAAGTGGAGCTGGGGCAGTTTGAGGATGGACTGGGTGACAAAGTGGGACAGAAGGATGACAATCAGGGTGGTCTAATTTTTTGGCGGGGGTCTTGGCATTGTTCTCTGTCTTTGTCCTGGATCTCAGGGACCGCTTGCGGGGTGGTTCTCCATCTGCAGGGGGTGGGGTGCTGGTGTCGTGGTCCTGTGGCGGTGCCTCCTGTCCACTAGCGCGTACGGAGGTGGTGGACAGTTCATCGTCCAGGCTAGTGTCAGGGGCCCCTTGTTGTGCCACTGTGTCCCTCCTGGTGTTGACGAGATCCTTCAGCACCCCTACATTGGTGCCCAGGGTGGTATTGATGGATTTGAGTTCCTCCCTGAACCCCGATTACTGTTCCTCCTGCAGCCGCTGGGTCTCCTGAAACTTGGCCAGTACTGTTGCCATCGTCTCCTGGGAATGATGGTAGGCTCCCATGATGTTGGAGAGGGCCTCCTGGAGAGTGGGTTCCCTGGGCCTGTCCTCCCCCTGTCGCACAGCATCCCTCCCAGTTCCTCTGTGCTCCTGTGCCTCTGTCCCCTGAACCATGTGCCCACTGCCACTGCCCCCAGGTCCCTGGTGTTGTTGGGGTGGTGGGTTTGCCTGGGATCCCTGTAGTGGTGGACACACTGCTGCTTGATGTGTCCTGGGGACAGAGGTATGGGCCCGCTGGGTGGGTGCTGTGCTGGTGTTTCCAGAGCGGGGAGGCTCTGTTGTGGCTTGTGCCAGTGTGAGGGGAACCGACTGTCCCGAGGTCCCAGATAGGCCGGGCTGGTCATCTAGATCCAGTTGGACAAAGCGGCTGTCATCACTGTGGGCCTCTTCTGTGGGTGGAGTGGACATGTCTGGAACCTCCTGTCTGGTGACGTTGGGTAGGGGTCCTGCAGGGGTGAAAAGGCATGTTTATTGCATCTGTGTGTGCCATTGATGTGCAATGGGTGGGTGACCCTGTACCCCAGTGCTTGCATTCTTTTGTAGGACCTTGTGTGCTAAATGTTTAGGGGTGTGTGTGGGTATGTGCAGTGGCCATGCATTGGTGGTGGGTGTCCATGCTTTGTTGTTGCATGCACGGTTTGGTGTTGAGATGTGTGGTTTGTGATAGTGGGACATGTGTGAGGTGTTGGAGTGATGGGGGTGAGGGCGAGGGTGAGGGTATGTGATAGCATGCAGGTAGGGTGGGGGATGAAGTATTTAAAGATTTGCCTTACCAGAGTCCATTCCTCCAGCTACTCCTGCGAGGCCCTCAGGATGCAGTATAGCCAAGACCTGCTCCTCCCATGTTGTTAGTTCTGGGGGAGGAGGTGGGGGTCCGCCGCCAATCCTCTGAACTGCAATCTGGTGTCTTGAGACCACGGAACGTACCTTCCCCCGTAGGTCGTTCCACCACTTCCTGATTTCATTCCTAGTTCTTGGGTGCTGTCCCACTGCGTTGACCCTGTCCACGATTCTGCGCCATAGCTCCATCTTCCTAGCTATGGTGGTGTGCTGCACCTGTGATCCGAATAGCTGTGGCTTTACCCGGATGATTTCCTCCACCATGACCCTGAGCTCCTCCTCAGAAAACCTGGGGTGTCTTTGTGGTGCCATGGGGTGGTGTGGGTGATGTGTGAGGTGGTGTGTGTTGTGATGTGTGGGGTGATGTTTAGGGGTGTGTGGTGTTTTGTGCGTGGATGTTGTGTGAGTGATGGTGTTGAGTGCCTGTGGATGCTAGTTTGTAGATGGTGGTGTCTCTCTCTGGCCTTCAGTCGCAATTGTGGTTGTGAGGGTTTGTGGGTGATGTGGGTGTGTGTTTTATATTGTATTGATGTGTGGGAGTGGTGTGTGTATGTGTATCAGGTGTGTGTATTTCAAATTGTCCAATGTGGTTGTGTTTTGTAAGTGTGTGTGTATTTTGAGCCCGGCGGTGTGTACTGCCAATGGAATACCGCGGTTGAAAGTGGATTTGTGGGTCGTGATAGTGTGAGTGTATTCCTGTTGCCGTGATTGTGTCGGTTTTGTTTTCACCAGTTTATCACTGACCTTTGGTGTGGCGGACATGTGTGGGTGTCTGGATTTTGGCGGATTCTGGGCTGTGGGTCGTAATAGCTGTGGCGGAATTCCGTGGCGGTGTGTTGGCGGTCTTCTGCACGGCGGTAAGCGGCATTTACCACCAATGTTGTAATGACCCCCTATGTCCCTAAAAGTACCTGTTTCTACTGATGAGGGCACTTCCAGTGCAAAGAGGTAAATGTAGGGGGCTCCCAGCGCTCCTCTGCACAAAACGGGGGCTGTGTGGTGATTTGGGAGTAGGGGGCGGCACGCACCCCCTCCGGTTTTTATATCAGGGCCCCGCGCTCAAAAACAGGCTTCTATAACGATTGTAAGCTCCCCTGGGCCACGACCGGCCCTCCAAAAGGGTGGAGGGGCAGAGCCAAGAACAGTACTGGAGGCCAAGTGATGCAGGGGGCCTCTGATGTGGCTTCCTCCCTGCCCACGACCTCTTAGGACAAATGGGCGCTGCGATGGAGCAGGGAGGCCTCCCATGAGGCCTCCACCCCGCCCGTCCAGTCCTGGACTCGCCCGCATCCGACCTGGTGCGTCAGTCAAGCAGCTTGGCTGCAGCGGTGAACAGGCACCAAAGTGGATGCTTGCCTGTGCCCCGAGGGCGCTCCACAAAGTGTACTTCGCTCCGGGGGAACGCTGGAAGCGCGCTCGCTCCTGACTTCACTTCTGTGGTGCACCAGGGTACCGGGGGCCACGTGTTTCTGACGCGATTGAAATCGAAAGCACCTGGGTTGCGGCGGTGGAATCAGCACAGCAACAAAGCGCTTTCAAGTGCAAAACAAATACGCCACAAGCGCTTGCAAGGCGCTTTTAGATAAGTAAACAGTGCGCTCTCCAGGCGTTATGTAATCAAGGTGAAGCACTCCTCCTGCACTTTAGCAGATGATGGCAGGGGCCACAACACCCAGCTCTTGGGGGACACAACAAGATGGAGCACAGGGCGGCAGGGCCCAGCTGCATGCCAGCACACGATGGATGCAGGCAGTTGGCAGTTCCTCCTACTGACCCAGCAGGTCACAGATCAGCATAGCAGGAGCTGTCCAAGGCGGTTCCTGGTGAGTCCCTCCAGCATTCCTTGTCCAGTTACAAGTATGTTTCAGTTCCAAAGGGTTCCCAATTGTGGGGATAATTTCCCCTGTACTTGTACTCAGTTTTGCAGTGGGTTTAAGAAAGAGGGGAAGAGGAAGTTCCAACCAGTTACAACTTGTTCTGGGAGTGCCCCCTCTCTCCTCCAGCACAGGGTCCAAATATCAGTTGGGTGTAAACGAGGCCTTTGTGTGAGGCCAGGGCACAGCCTTTACAGATTCGTGTCTCCCCCTTCTCTCAGTCCAGGAAGACCATTCAAAATGCAGATGCACCTCTGTGACACCTCCACCTTCCTTGTGTACAGAATATCTGAAAAGTATGCACAAAGCCCAACTGTCACTCTGCCCAGACGTGGGTTGGAGTCAAGCTGCAAAACACCAGAGTCATAAACACAGAGAAATGCACACTTTCTAGAAGTGCCATTTCTGTAATGATAATAAGAAATCCACCTACACCAGTCCGCAGCATTTCTCACTACCATTGAATCCATACCACACATTCCTACCTGACCCATCATAAATCAGACAATACCCCCTAGACATAAGACAGGGCATTTCCAATGAAATCCTATGAGAAAGCAGCACTCACAGCAGTGAGAAACCAAATGGGCTGTTTGTCACTACCAAGACAGGCCAAGCAACCAGGCACATGTGCTGCCTTCTCCATACATAGCACCCTGCCCATAGGGCTAGCTAGGGTCTACCTTAGGGGTGATGTACATGTAGTAAAAGGGGAGCTCTGGGCCTGGCAAGTAAATTTAGATGCCAGGTCCCTGTGGCAGTAAACTGCACACTCAGGTCCTGCGCTAGCCAGCTTGAGAGAGGATTGAAGGGCTACTTTAGTGGGTGGCGCAAGCAGTGCTGCAGGCCTACTAGTAGAATTTTATTTACAGGCCTTGGGTATAGGGAATCCTTCTCTTTCGCTCCCCCGGCCTGTGTGGAGTCTTTTTAGAAGTTATCCCGGAGGCAGTGGCCAGTTCTATTGGGAAGGCCTCTAACTTAACCGTCCACAGCGATTTTAATATCCACCTAGACAATCCTAACTGTCCATCGGCTAAATCATTATTAGCCTCTTTTACCTCGATGGGTATGGACCAGCATGTTACTGGTCCAACTCACACGAAAGGCCATACTTTAGACTTTTTTTTTGTAATATCCCTAATCTTACCTTCTCCTCCTCTCTACCTCTACCCTGGACCGATCACTATTTAGTGTCACTTACGTTTCCCTATGATGCTCCTAGAGAGACACAGCCCAGGTGCACCACAATGGGTCGTGCTTGGTCGAAGTTGGTACCTAGCACTTGGCATATGGCACTCTGTGCTTCTCCCTTAGCCAGTGACCATGCCTCCATTAATACGGTGGACCTGTTTAACAAATGGATTTCTACCTCTTTAAACTCAGTTTTGCCTTGCAAACTGAGGGTGAAAAAACCTGCTCATAAGTCTAGTCCCTGGTTTTCGTCTTCTCTACTGGACCTTAGAAAGAACTGTAAAAAATTGGAGAGAATTTGGAGAAAAGATTATAATCCTTCTGCTAAAGAAGCCTATAGATCAGCTATTAGATCTTACCATCATAATATTAAGACAACACAAGCTCTATATTACAGCAGTAGAATAGAGAACTCGTCCACTTCTCAGAAATAAATCTTTCAGATCTTTAAGGAGCTCACTATACCCCCTATGCTGCCCTCCCCGGTGGAAGCTTCTATTATGCATAGTAATGTATTAGCGGCTCACTTTCAAGACAAGATTAATAGGATATACTCCGGTTTTCCTCCATCTCCCTCTCAGAATAATCTCATGGGGCAGGAGATGAATTCTCCTACGGGTATGACCCAGTTAACCAATTTTTCCCCCCTCACAGGTACTCTGATTGGGAATTTTCTTGCCAATATCAAATCGGGTTCTCCCTTGGACCCGGCACCTCCTTCTATTCTTTTGAAGGCAGCAGATATTGTTGTTGGTCCTTTGACAGAAATACTTAATAATTCCTTGTCCGCTGGTATTCTTCCCAGTTCCCTCAAACATGCAATCATAAAGCCTCTCTTAAAAAAACCTTAGCTGGATCCCTCTGTCTTGGATAATTATCGACCCATTGCCCTTCTTCCTATATTGGCAAAAATTCTGGAGAAGCACGTGAACCTGCAATTGACCAGGCATCTTGAGAGCCACGATCATTTACATCCTTCTCAAATGGGTTTCAGAACCCATCACAGTACAGAATCGGAACTCCTTACTGTAACTGAATCTGCTCGGCAACTTCTAGATCAAGGTGGTCATGCTGCTATTATCCTCCTTGATCTTAGTGCAGCATTTGACACTGTCGATCATACTCTTCTCCTTGATAGACTTTTCAAGATAGGGTTAGGAGGTCCAGCCCTTGCCTGGCTCTCCTCCTTCCTCACGGGAAGATCCTTTCAAGTTTTGGATCGCTCTTTTTTGTCTGACGTCAGGTCTCTATCTTGTGGAGTCCTGCAGGGTTCATCTTTAAGCCCCACCTTGTTTAACATCTATCTGTCATCCTTGGCCACAGTAGTCGCTCCTTAAAACCTCTCTATTGTCACTTATGCTGATGGCACGCAATTGGTGGTTTCCCTCTCTAGTAGTAGGGACTCCCCCTCTGCCAACCTGGCCGACTGCATGAAAGATATTGGGGACTGGATGACCCTGTCGAAACTGAAATTTAATGAAAGCAAATCAGAGGTAATGATTATAGGTAATGGCGCCCCTACCGCCCCTCTGGCTATGTACTCTGAGGCTTTTAACAGCCTGCCTCCTCCAATAACACAAGTAAAAAGCCTCGGCTTTCTGCTTGACCCACGCTTAACTATGAAGCCACATGCTAAAAGAATCTCCTCGATCTGCTTCGGCTTAATTAGAAGTGTCAGGAAGATTCTTGGACTTCTGCCATTCGCTGCCAGAAGAATTCTTGTACAAGCCCTAGTTCTCTCCCGCCTGGACTACGGGAACTCTCTATATCTTAGTTCTCCAGATTATGTAATAAAGAGGCTGCAGGTTACGCAGAACGCGGCAGCTAGACTTCTCATGAATACCCCAAGGCATCTTTCCCCTAAACCAGCACTTTCAGCTCTTCATTGGCTCCCGATTAAGCAGCGCATTCAGTTTAAAGCTCTGTGTCTTGTTCACAGAGCCTTACACAATAAGGGTCCCCTTTCCCTTAGAAAACGGATCTTTCTTTACTCGCCCCTTAGACCTCTTAGATCTCGTTCTTCTCAACAGGTTTACATCCCTTCGGTCAAGAGATCATGGGGAGGTAATTCGTTCTCCATCAGGGCTTCTCGGCTCTGGAATGCCCTGCCCTTTGAATGCCGTCAGGAATCCTCTGAACTTCTCTTTAGGAGGAAGTTGAAAACCATTCTCTTTCCCAGTTAATCTGCTTCCCCTGGCTCTTCCGACATTCATGGTGTACTTTAGCACTGGGATGCCCCCGGGTAGCCATGCGCTCTACAAATCTATAAACTAAACTAAACTAAACTACAAGGGACTTACAGGTAAATTAAATGTGCCAATCAGGTATAAGCCAATCATTCCAAGTTTACAAGGGAGAGCACATGCACGTTAGCACTGATTAGCAGTGATAAAGTGACCAGAGCCATAACATCAGCCAAAAAGGGTCAGAAAAATTAGGAGGAGAGGCAAAATGTTTGGGGAATGACCCTGTAGAAAGGGCCAGGTCCAACAACTATTCTCTGCAACATTATCGATAGTTCACTCTTTTCTCTCGGTATTATACTCCATAAGACAATAACAAGTCAAGATAAGTAAAATACATTCCACAATGAGATCAGTCCTGTTCTCATATGCCTTCAGTGACAAAGCCTCTTCATAAAGAAACAACTTTGAGATTAATTTAACATTGCAACAATGTTATCATGGGTCAAATGGATAAGAAAGCTAAGACCTAACACTCTCACCATTCATATTATTGTTTCTGGAATACATTTGCGTTATGAAGAGCTATACACTTATGACCATGACATGGGTCAGAGTAAAACAAAGAAGACAGGAAAGAAAGAGAAAAGCACCAATCAATGTTCTCAAACTAAATACACATGTTCATGCAAGCTCTGTGCACAATGCCACCTTCTTGAAACAGCATTATATTGAGGTTTGCATGACATCTGTACAGATTATTTATGTCAGTATTTAATTAGGAAGAGATGCTTTCACACTAATGTATACAAATATAGGAGGGTCACACAGAGAAACAATTTTGAAGTACACTGTTTGACAACAAAAATGTATTAAACTGTGCATAACTTCCTATGTTTAAGAGATTGCTACAAATACGAAAAATATGCTTCACATTTCAAATTTATTCTTCACAATTTCAGAATAGCTTCAACCTGAATGCATCTTTAAACCACCTCTTTCCAGATGAACAGTGGAGTGCCACCTGGCCTCTACAATACCTTGGGCCAGATTTACCAGTTTGTCATGCACCGCAGTGCAGCAGCCGCAAATGCTCCTCTGTGCTGTGTGAGAAGGAGAGAGCAAGAGAGCGCCATATTTGCAGAAATATGGCACTGTCTTCACCTCTCCCTAATGCCAGCGCAGAAATGTGCAGACGTGAGCCACAGGCACACCTTTGCACCATAGTGCAAGGGTGTCGCCATACAAAATACTGGTAGCCTTCCAGTACAAAATGCAATGCTTAGACTAACTTTAAACATTTTCCCACTTTAGAAAGTTGAAAAATAAAGGAGAAAAAAAGCATTTCTACTTCATAGCGCCGATCTGAAATGGGCGCTATGTTCTGATGATAAACCTTGTCTGCTTTTTTAAGTAAGTAGGGCTTAGTGTCAGAAAACATGGGTGGCTGCATTGGAACCCCCATGCACCACCCATGATATGCCTCTTGGGGCTAAGTAACGCAAAGCAGTACTATGCACTGCTTTGCACAACATTTGAGTACATTTCCTGCACTAAACAAGTTTAGCAATGGAAAGTAGATTGGTGAAAAAGATTTAGGGGCATATTTATACTCTGTTTGCGCCAAATGTGCGTCAAAAATGTTGACGCACATTCAGCGCAAACCTTGCCCCATATTTAAACTATGACGCCCGACCCCGCTGACGTCAAAAAACCTCCGTGTGCTTCATTTTTTGGATGCGGGAAACCGCCTTGCGCTGACATGCAAGGTAGGCGTTCCCGTCCAAAAAATGACTTTAAGGCCTGTGCGTCTTACTTATACTCCCATGTCATTTTGACGCACAGGAGGGGGCGGGCCTTAAAAAACGGCACCCAGCCTGATGTGTGCTGTTTTTTAACGCTTGGGTGAGGGCAGGCATTAAGGGTCCTGTTGGCTCACTTCCATGGTCTCTGACCATGGAAGCAGTCCACAGGTGCCCTCCCCTGCCCCCAGGGACACCCCCTGACACCCTCGCCCACCCCTGGAGGACACCCATGGATGGGGGGACCCATCCCAGGTAGGTACAGGTAAGTTGGGGTAAGTACAATTTTTTTATTTTTTTAAAGTGGCATGGGGGGGCCTAACTTGGGACCCCCTACATGCCACTGTGCCCAATGGCCATGCCCAGGGGACAGATGTCCCCTGGGCATGGCCATTGGGCAAGGGGGCACGACTCCTGTCTTTTCTAAGATAGGAGTCATTTCAATAAGGGTTGTGCGTCAAAAAATGGCGCAAGTCTGGTGTGAGCCATGATTTTTGACTCAAACCTGACTTGCGCCATTTTGTGATGCAAAACCCCCATTTTCCCTTATGCCAGCGCTGCCTGGTTAGAGTCATTTTTTTTACTCTGACCAGCCCGCAGTGCCGGCTAATGTCAATCCTTAAATAAGGTGCCCGCATGGTGCGTAGGAATGGCGTTAGCCGGCGGTAAATTTTTTGACGCAAACCAGCGCTGGTTTGCGTCAAAAAGTATCAATATGGCCACAAACATCGTTTTGCATCACTTTTGTGAAGCAAGCACGGCGCTAAAACTTAGTTAATAAACCCCTTTGTTTTTTTAGCAGAACTGGATGGCCGGGTGAGGACGAAGGTATAAATAAATGCTGAGTGAGCGCTTGTTGCTCTGTGACCCCAGTAATAATTGCTCCTGTCTCTCCCTGCTTTGCGCGCTACCTGCGTCCTCTACATTGCTGCCTGAACCCCACAAATTAGTATATTCATTTTGGCCTACGTTGTTTAAGGGGGAGAAGAAAAAGGCTTATAATGTAGGTAGAAAATAATAAATTAAGCTACTAAGGGCCAGATGTAGCAAAGGGTTTTTCCCATTCTGTGTCAATGGGAAAATGTGTTCGTACATATGGCCCTAAGGCCCATATTTATACTTTTTTTGCGCCGCATTTGCAAAAAAATAGGATAAATATGGGCCCAAGTATGAAAAATAGATCTGTCACATAAGAACATTTAATGTATGGAATTAGATTTATCACATAGGAACTTTAAATGTATGGAATTCGATTTGTCACATAGGAACATTAAATGTGTGGAATTCGAGGCTTAACCTTTTGGTTTCAGTCGAAGACTTTCAAATATGAGGATTGGTTTAAAAAATTATTCTAAAATATACTTTGTTTTTCCATCAGACATTGAATAGTGCACATTGTGTCTTTAAAATTGATTTAGAGCTCCCATTCTGTCGTGTGGTTTCTGTTTTGTTTTGACAGCAATGAATCATTAAAATAGATTTGTCCCAGATGATGCTGAAACCTTGGCCCACATAGAATTGCTCGGCCTTGTGGTATTTTGATATTTATTTGCAACTGTTTTATATTGCGCTGCTATTATAGTGGCTGGAGTGCTGAAATGGATGGTCTGGTATGCATGGAAATTTCATTGTTTGTAGACCTACTGATTGTGCAAAATCCAAGGCTCTGGATCGGCAGGCAAAACAGAAGCTAAAAATTGGATCACTTGGACTTAATACAGTAGTGTTACGCTTGTTTCTGTATTTCCTGCAGACTACAAAGCCGGTTGCCCATACTAACACCTGTGGTGACTGCGGCCAATCAAAAGTGGTGGGTCGGGGGAAAGAAAGAGTGGAGTATGAAATAAAAAAATTAAAACTTACCTGCCGCTCCCAGTCCCGCTACCGACCGCCATGGTGCTCCTCTCCTCCTGGCAGTTACTGCGGCACAAAAGCACAGGCTCTTAATCCAGACACTGCTTTCATGTTATACCAAGCATGAGAGCAGCGCCTGGATTGGGCTGAGCAGGCTGGTTTTACGCTCGCCCAGGCACAGGGAGCCTCTGTCATTTCTCCACCCGGCTGTGCAATACAGTTGGGTTGGAGAAAGGTTAGTGCGCTTGTCGGTTTGGCCGTCCTAAGAAGGCCGGCCAAACCAACATGTGCAGTTTACAGCTCCGACCAGTCCTCCTCCGTGCCATGGCCCGGCTCCACCCTAGATTCCATGGCTGGCAGAGACAATAATAAATGAAGTGCTAAGAAAATTATTTTGCTATCATTTTGCTTTTCACTGTCTGACTCTGAGCAGGGGGGTGACGCTCCTCCGCTATTACGGAGGAGCTGCCCCTGACTAACACTTTGTTTTGCCTCATGGCTGTTGTGGGCAAAGTGCAGCTGAAGTTTCATTGAATACTGCTAAGGGAACTGTGCTGGGAGATATATATATATATATATATATATATACACACACACACACGTACACACATATATATATATATATATATATATACACACACACACACACATATATATATATACATAAATACATACACACACACACATATGTATATGCACAGTCACCTTCATTTTTATGCTTGTGGTCATGAAGTGGTTTATCCAGAATCACAGGATTTCGAGGCAACACTGAGGCCCTCATTGACTGCCAAAGCCGAACCCACCATTCGACTGTCAGCGCTGGCGGCCAGCAGACAGCCATATTACCAGTGGTGGCTGCTCACCACCATTTTTGAGGCAGAGAGCAGCCATCATTCGTTCTGGCAGTCGGTGGTGCAGAGGCTTTTCCCTTGCTGGCACCGCCACGCCAGCATGACACCGCCCTCCGTATTACAGGCCGTAATACGGCTCGGCAGTGTTCTGCTGGCGTGGTGGTGGAGGAGAGGGAAGGCTGCCAGGAACCATCCCCTCCCGGACATCCTCATCGATGGAAGAGGTAAGTGGGCGTTCGAAAGGGGAGAGGGGGTCTGTGGTGTGTTTGGGTGTGTTTGTGGAGGGGGTGCTGAATGCATGCGTGTCTACCAGTGTATGTGTATGTGTGTGTGCGTATATGGGGTCTCTGTATGGATAAATGCGAGTGAGTGGGTGTGTCTGAGTGCATGTATGGGTATGCTGAATGGGTGTATATGTGAATGCATGCGTGTGTGAAGGGGTAGGAGTGCTTGTGAGTGTATGGATGGGTGGGGGGATGTGTGCATGTGTGGGGACATGTGTGTGTGTGCCCTCGACAGGAATGAAGATTCCTGTCACCGGGTGCGTGATCACCAGGCTTTTTGTGGTGGGGTGACCACCACGGAAAGCCTGGCAGTGTGCAATCTTGTAATCTGAGCGGCGGCCTGAGGTCTGCCACCGGTTTGGAGGAGGTCAACGCAGGCCACGGCTGTGCATCCGCACCAGCAGGCCAGGCGGAGTTGTGGAGGTTTGGCTTTAGCCAAATCCCACAACTCGTAATATGGCGATCTTCACCGTCAGCTCCGCTGTGGTGAGACCGCCATGGGGAGTCTGGCGGTCTTGAGACCGCCAGACTCGTAATGAGGGCCTGAGGCTCGAACCTCAGTTCTGTCGCAGAGCTAGCAAACAGGAGAAATACCAGCTGCAAGGCCAGGTACCAAATGCAGCCCTCGTCCTTTGTCACTATCTCACTATCATACTATAGAGCTCCAATTTTAGTGATACCCCAAGGTGGATGGTGATGAAATAGGAGGCCGCCTGACCAGCAAATGTCCTTTTACAGTTGTGCGGGCATGGTCCATTTGTCACCAAGTCAGCAATTATGGTAAGCAAGCAATCCATCTTAATCCATTCAATCGAGTTGCAGCGTCTAAACGAAGCACCCACCCTCATAATTATTTCTAAATACTCTGATGGGGGTATTTTGAAAGCACATTTGGTCAAGAAAAATGTTAAAGCAAAACAGTATTTATATCCATTTTTACAAATTGCAAACTACGATCCCTGTCTAAGCCTTTGCTCCTTTCCACCATGGCAAACCGTGCCCATCTGAGCTGTGTGACTTTAGGTGCTAGGGTGACAGACTAGACGGCTAGACGACAGGCAAGTTTCAGAGGAGATTTAGCACAAGGAATTCTCAGGATATACCTACAATTAGTAAGACGTCAATCCCACAGGGCTGCACACACATTAGACCTAGTCATCACCCCAGTGCTGTAGATTTGGGACTTTCAGGGACATATTTGCAAGGTAAATTTTGTCATAAACATGTTTATGACAAAATGTACCTACCTTACACCTGCCAGGAATCTACAAAAACTGATTCTGGGCAAGCATCAGCTTGATTATTTGCAGCGATCTCTGTCATGGTGTGGAGTTCCCCACATCCTTAAATCCCACTCAAGTGGCAGAAAGTGAGCATTTCAAGGTGCAGTGAGTCTTGAAAGTCTGAGAAAGCCCACAAACTCAGCTGTTAACTGGCATTTACAAAACCATCTCCATCCCATTTCCACCCTGAAAAGAGTTGAATATGTACTACACTAAGGAATGCCATAACTCCCTTTTCAGTGTAGGAAAGAGGACAAATCACCCCCAAATTTGCAGGAGCTGTAGGGAAAGGGACTTGTCGAACCTGACATCCTTGGCATGGTTTTCCCCAACTTTATGCCTTCTGTTTTTTTCTGCCTTAGGGACTGATTTAGAGTTTGACGGATGGGGTTCCTCTGTCACAAATGTGACGAATATCCTGACCACCGTATTACTATTCCATGATATCCCATGGAAATCGTAATACTGTGGACAGGATATCCGTCAGGTTTGTGACAGATTAATCCATCCACCAAACTCTAAATCAGGCTTTAGTACTCTGAGCACTTTACCACTGCTAACCTTGTGTTCTCTCCTTTAAACATGGTGACAGTGGGTTAGCCACAGTATTGATATTTAATTTCCTTTGAAGTCCCTAGTAAAGTGGTACTACATGTACACAAGGCCTATACAATAAATGCTACTAGTGGGACTGCAGCACTTATTGTACTTACCACTTAAGTCACCTTTTACACATGTAGAGCTTTAAATTGCTATTTCAACCTGGCAAAATAAACCATTTGCCAGGTCTAAACCTCCCTTTTTAATACATATAAGTCACTCCTAAAGTAGGCCCTAAAGAGCCCAGAGAGCAGGGTGCAATGTATTTGAAAAGTTGAATATGTACTTTTAAGTTTTACATGTCCTGGTAGTTAAAAACATGTAAATTAGTTTTTCACTACTGCAAGGGTTGCCTCTCCTATAGGATAAAATGTGGTTAACTTATTACATTTAATAAGTGATAACTTTCACTTGGCTGCAGGTAGGAATTTTGAGTTTGGTATCTAAAGGATTGTAATTTCACACCCTCTTTAATGGCAAAGTTTGATTTTAAGGCACGATTCTGGAAATGCCACTTTTAGAAAGTTGATCTTTTCTTATCCTATTTGGTGGCTGCAGCCTGTTTCCTGGGTCACATGGAAGTTGGTATTTGTATATTGCTACCATATAATGAGCAAAGGAACATAGGTGTTTGCAGGATGGGCCATCTCTGACTTAAGGAGGGGGAGGAGCTGTCACTTGCACATCACAAAGGATCTGCCTGAGCACACTCACAAAGGGTTTGACACTAGTCTATTGTGACCCCAGACAATCTGGGGCCAGGCCAGGGAGGCAGGGAATTCTAAACACCTTTCAGCGTGGAAACCTCCAGAACCTTCTCTTAACTCAAAGAGGACACCAGGTATAAACATTGGACCTTCAAACCCAAATCTTCAGCATACCTTTTGACCTATGTTGAAGCATATTCCTTCACAAGACTATGACTTAAATTTAGTAAATTAATCTTTTGGCCCAGCATTAGGGTGTGGAGAAAACTGCATCAAACTACACAACCAATCAGTTCAAGACAGTATGACAAATGTAGCCACACAAGGAAAATTCCATTCTGAAATAAAGTTAAGGGGTTTTATTACAAGCTCAGACTCAAAGTCATGTTGACAATTCTCAAGATAAAATTATAAAGATAGATAATCAATAAGGGTTGTCCAAGGCGACGAAAACATTTCCAATGAACGAACATTAATAAAACTATACATTTGACCCAAAACAATACAACACATCAGAGGAATCACCTGATGCACAGAAAACAAGCACTGTTAAGTTCTTATAAGCATTAAGGAAATTTAAAGTCATCTAAGTTAAGATAGCTAGGGCAAGGAAAAACCCTACAGATTAGCCAATCAAGGGAGAATATGTGCTGGGCTAAACACATGTGGGGCAAAAGGCATGAGGGGCAAAAAGAATTTGGAAAAGGACATCTGGAGTAACAAATTACTCACTAAAGTGGGCAAAAAGTGAGTGAAAAGGGAAGGCATCAACATTTCAGAAGCTCGATCAAGAGTATTCGTCTTTGGTTATGGGAAAAAAATCTCTAAATTTCAGCAAGCTATCTCACAAGGAATAGGGTAGAGAGGGCTATACCTCTCAGAGTCCAAAGGGTTCAGTAAGAAGGATAGAATGGAGCAGAGAGATACAATGGGGTCTGGAGAGGGAACTGATGCTACTCCAAGTGTGAAATGCTATATCAAAGTCCACAGGGTGCAATGATTCGTCCATCCATCACTCCACATTTAGCAGAAGATGAAAATGTCCAATGGCAAGTAGTCATATGACATAGAATGCAACATGAGTGAAAGCTCCCTGGTTCTTCATGTGAAACAGCTTCCATCTTAGCTCATCCATGCGAGTTGAAATTTAAACAAATCTATACTAAGTTTATTCCACAGTTCCTGAATGTACTGTGCTCAAGGCCAGGTATCCAAGCTCTCTAAGCGTAAAACAATAGAATACCTATTGCCAAGCTAGCTTTCTCATGAGAATTATGTCTGAAAGGAAAGTTCAAGCTAGCAGAAATGACAAAAAAAATTCTGCACAGTCAGGAAACAGGGCTGCACGTTCATTTATGCAATTAATTCACATTTAAAATTCAAAATTATGAATTCACAATAATAAACTATGTCAGTGCTCATGTTACAGCAGAGTTAAAATTATATAACTCTGTTAATACATTTCCATGAATATATTGCAGAACTACAAACTTCGACTTTTACATCACCATAAATAATAACATAGTGATGAAATAATTGATTATATATCAAATTTGAAGGCTATTCCACATGCCTTTCAACTACTAACCTACAGTGAATGCACATTAACATAGCTTTCAATGCACCAATTTACATCAAAACTATTAGTGCTTTGGCAACAAAATGCATAAACTGTCATGTATAAATAATAACTCTGACATGAGGAACAGTACTAAAGTTTCTGCTACATCACCTGTGGAAGACTCAGTAGGACTTCTGTGCTGCTCTGCAAGAATAATAACTACTATGTTGCCCTTCTGCCCTGCTGCCTGAAGGGATTGGACCTACATCTTGAACCCAGGACCACCAGATTGACTCCAAGGTCTAGTTGGCTGGCCTCCTGATCAGCACAGGCACAAAAAAGACTCCAACCACCTTGAACCCAGAACTGGGACTCTGCCTGCTGTGAGTCTTACCCCCCAGTGGTGCCAACCCAGTCCTGGACTCTTGGAAGTGGGCCTGAAGGTGCTTTACCAGTTCAACTGTGGTCCTGTGAACAGAACCGACAGTGTGAGGTAGCCCGCAGTCGCCTTGCAATCGCCGCTGCGCAATACATCCCAGATGCAGACCTTCACATTGCAACCCCTTTGTTGATGACAACCTTGACAATGATGCAGGACTTCACATTGAACCTTGTAGCTGCTTAGAACTGCAGCTGTGCGACGCAACCTTAACACGGGATCTTACAACACTCCACAAACTAGGATTTAGTGTATTTTTTTCAGTAGGTCTATCTGGGTCCTTGTATCCGGCTCCCACTCTACTGCAGTTGACCTGAACTTGTAACTTTGTCCTGGTCTGCTGCGACCAGATATCCACGTTGGCACTTTGTGCTTCTAGGCACTTAGTTTACTTAAAAACTTGAAGTTGCATATTTACAGTTCTACTGATTGGATTTTTGTCATTTTGGTCTATGATAATTTATTCGTTCTTGTTCTATTTTTGTTAAGTGGTTTGGGATTTTTCTCGAATTGTGTTTTCACTTTGTTACAGTTTGAACTGATGCATAAATGCTTTATATATTGCCTCTGACTTTTGTACCCACCTACAAGAGGGTTAAGCACAGGTTCATTCTGGATTTGCCTGTGTTTTACCCTAACAGAGATTGTGGTTCCCACTTGAGTACAGTTTCAGCCCCTCAATCTGTAACTTAATTTCCAACAGGACACCTTTATGAGAAAAACTATTTTCACTGTGGAGAGAAAAAATAAACAAATGCATGCTTGCAAAGGGAATCTTATTCCCCTGTGAAAAATCCCACCTAAGGAGAACTCAACATAGCAATAGTAGGATCCCTCAGTCACATGATCTTCCCAGGAATATGCACAAACCTGTGCTGTGTGTAGTTATCCATGGGTATTTCTGGCAATGTTTGTGAATTGCAGAAAATTATAAATCTGCAATCCAACATTGGTGTAAATCTGCAAGTGCAGATTTACTAAATGTTTTATTAAATGGATGCTTAATCTTCACCCCGCTTATGGTTATTTCCTCCTTAAATAATTAACAATTAACTAGCAACAAATAATTGAGATAGCCATTAATCAATTAAATTAATTATAATTTGAATACACACACCAAATTCAAATGTAATTCTGACTTAAAAAGAATAATGTACACATTAAAAAACTTCCCACCATAGTTTCCTACAAACCACTACTAAATTAACAACTTCTAATTAAACTAAAAAAACAGTTCATATAAAAACTAACAAAATACACTAAAACAAATTAAAACAAATATTTAACAATACTAATGACTTCTAATACTAAAATGACCAAAATGTATCCAAAAGAAATATATATACACACATTTATTTTTAAAAAAAAACATAAAACACAATATTGTTATATTGTATATTCTTTCCCATAAGATACTTTACATCACACTATTTTTGACAATAGATTTGCATTTCACAATATTTTTTACAAAATAGTTTGTCAGAATACTTGCCTGTCTCACTAGTATGGATTACTTTCCAACTCCTCAACTCCACCTTGCATCCCCCAATCAGATCAATGAACTACAAAGATATTTCTTCCCCAGCAGCCAACACTTGGTCCATGTCTCCTGCACAGTCTGGCTTGACAAAGGGTGGTAGAAACATATTTGTAAATTGAGAGTTTTTAGCAGGAGTCTATTCAAGCTCATAAATACCTCTTAGCTGTGGTCTGGGGTGATCAACTGGCAGGCAAAGGCCATCTAGGGTCTGAATGAGGTGTAGTCAAGAAAAATGTAATGGGCATCCAGGCTTTTTTCTGTGGAGAAGCACAGATATTTTGCCACTATGTAGTTATAGGAAAGTCAGAGTTTTCATAGGAAGAGTGTTTTTTGTTTTACTAATTACTTTGGATCTGTTTGATGAATCTTCACAATATTTTCCAAGAAACGTTCATCCTCCTCAGCACCTTATTGGAAAGTTTTGGGTTCATTTGTCTAACAGGGGATGAGAAAAAACGTGGGGGCTTCCTAAACATATTTTTCCCCATAGAAAAAATTAGAAAACAATACAGAAAAAAGAGCTGAACAAAATTACACCAATTTTGAAAGAAACCTAGATATTTATCCCTAAAGCATGTTGTTTGTGATTTTGTGTAAATCTGTTCAGACATTTCAAAGAAATTAAGCTTCAAAATGTATAGATATCAATTGCTGCAGAAAAGAAGTCAAAACGGATGCTGTGATTGGTCGGCTGAACCTAGCGATGTGATTGGTGTCTGCAAATGAAGAAAAATGTTGCCCTCACTATTACAGGACTTAGAAACTCAGTCTCAGAGTCCTGAAATAAAAAGTGAAAAAGAAATATAAGGGGGGAGGATAGGGATACTCGGATCATCTAGTCTCTGTGAAGGTGGGGGTCCCGGGGTGCACTCCCTGAGCACTAAATGAAAAAACAATTGGCAGCTTGTCATGGTCCCACGTGACTCAC
The DNA here is from genome assembly GCF_031143425.1 of Pleurodeles waltl. Lineage (NCBI taxonomy): Eukaryota > Metazoa > Chordata > Amphibia > Caudata > Salamandridae > Pleurodeles > Pleurodeles waltl. The sequence goes on from NC_090442.1 coordinate 282,250,259, forward strand.
GCTGGAGCCAGCGCAACCCAAGGAGCTGGCTGTCCATAAGGGATTGGGCAAAGTGTCTGTGGCCAAAACACCTACCGCACACATTGAGAGGTTGGCCGACCGCGCGGTGCTGGTCCCAGACGTATGATAATAAGACATTACCGTATATTAAAAATAAAAGAAATTCAATGATATATGTAATTAATCATTTTAAAAACATAAAACCAATGAAAATCACCAGTTATAAGTAAGTAGTTTATGTATAACTTGTACTGCTAGGATGGACTTCCTATGACCTCACTTATTACATCACTGATGATGTCTGAAATATATGGCGGTGCAAGTTACATAAAGCAGACATATTTCAGTGTTTTTTTGGTTTTAAAATAGTAGTGTTTTTTCTTAGTACCTTACATATGTAAAGTAAAATAATATAATAAAAATATATCATAACATAGCATAACAATATAATATAATATATATTATAATATAATATAATATAATATAATATAATATAATATAATATAATATAATATAATATAATATAATATAAGTGTGTGCACCTATGTATAGATGTGTGTATCTTATATGTAGATGTGTGCCATATTAGGCTCCGGGGACCCCTTCCCCTGGGGCCCAAAGTATTTTTTAAAGGGAGAGCCTCCCTTACTGAGCCTTTAAAAGGCCCTGGGGACCCCTTCCTGCAGGGTTGTGTCTTTGGAAAAAAGAGAGGGGGCCACGCGACCCCCCTACCTGATCTTTTAACGGGCTAGGGGACACCATCATATACATTGTCCTGGGGAGCCCAGCCCAGGACAAAGAAGTTTCCGTGCCCTCACTTGCACAGGCAGCAAAACTTGTGTTTACTCCTGCCTGGTGGGAGAATTTTTAAATCTCCCGCCAAATAGGAGCAAACACTACGGGCCTCATTTACTAGGCCCGTGGCTCAGGGTGACACAGCAAGTGCCTTGCAGAGCTGCCCTGCACCACCGGGAAAGAGCAGAAATTTGCAGAATCTGGAAGATATAGTGCATTTCTGTCCTCTCCACCTGTGCTGGCGCACAAACTTCTGTCTAGCACCAACACAGTCACCCTTGCACAAAAGTGCAAGGGTGCCTGCATGTGAGGATGATTATTTGTGTGCAGAAAGGGACATCTCCCTGCACACAAACAATCACAAAAGGAGTTGTCCTCTTTCTATGTGTGCTGCAGAATGCAGCATACATAGAAAGAGGAAATAAGCGCAGAAAAATAAAGATATTCCTCCCTGTTGTGTCACTCTTATGCTACCCCTGAGGTGGCATAGAGATCTGGGGCCAGATGTAGCAAAATTTTGCGATTCGCAAATGGCCCGATTCGCAATTTGCGACACCGCAAAATCGGAAATGGGATGCAAAGATCCCATTTCCGAAGTGCAAATTGCGATGCAAGCCATTACCGACTCGCAAAAATTGCGACCCCATTTAGCGACCCGCAAATAGGAAGTCGCAATTTGCGAGTCGCAAATCATATAAAAAAAAAACAGTTGCAAATTGCGACTAGTCGCAAAAAGCCCATTTTCCACACCCAAATTACCACTAAGTCAGAGCAAGTGGTAACCAGAACCAAAGTATAAAAGGAGACCCAGAAGGCATCTGGGTTACTCAAAATGGCTCAAATATATGTGATAGTAAGGAGGAGGAGAGTCCACGCCACCCAGCAGAGGAGGAGGAGGAGCCAGAGACAGGAGAGGATATACAGAACCAGGCAGACACTTTTCCAACAAACTGAGGAGGAGATTTATGACAAATACAGACTCAGCAGTGCAGCAATATTAGAATTAATTGAACTACTCAATCCGCAGCTTCAACGACACACTATGCGCGGCAGCACCATCCCCACACATGTGCAAGTGCTATGCTCACTGCACCTCTTGGCCTCGGGTAGCTATCAGGGGGTGATTGCTGTGGTAGGTGGGGTATCCCAAAGTGCACTCTCACGATTCCTCAAATGTTTCCTAGATGCCATACTCACACACATGTCCAGATACATATACCTACCCAGGAATGAGGCAGAAATTAACAGCACCAAGTTGGACTTCTACAGAATTGCCAACTTCCCCCATGTTATAGGGTGTGTGGACGGGACACATATACAAATTTGCCCTCCTGCAAATCTGGAATATCTGTTCCGCAATAGGAAATGTACCCACTCACTGAACATCCAGGTGGTATGTGACGCCCATAATGTCATCACTGACATTGTAGCCAAATTTCCAGGGAGTACACATGACTCATACTTATTCAGGCACAGTGGGATACACCAACGCCTGGAACGTGGGGAGTTTGGAGACAGATATCTATTAGGTATTGCTGACTACACCCTGAAGCCATACACACAGGTCACTGTAGAAACCATCCATGCCCTGCTAACATTGCTTATTTTTGCCTAACAGGTGACAGTGCATATGCACTAAGACCATGGATACTTACCCCGTACCTAACACCTGGCAATGAGAATGAGAGGCGATATAACAGTGCACATCGGCGGACCAGAAATGTAATTGAGAGGACCTTTGGACTGTTAAAGGCTAGATTCAGATGCCTCCACAGAAGTGGAGGTGCGCTCCAGTACACCCCAATAACAGCATTCAAGATAGTTGCCGCATGTGCAATACTACACAACATTGCCACCAGACGTGGGCTACATCTCACCCCTGAAGACCCAGATTCGGAGGATGAGGAGCAAGAGCTACCACATCGCCAACCTGGAGATAGAAGCATTGCAAATCAAGGCAGGAAGAGACGGGACCACATTGCAACCCAATACTTTGGAAGGTACGTTGGAACTGTCACCACATTCACTAATGTCACACAAACAGAGCCCAGTTGTGTAGTGGAACAAACAAAACTTTTTAATTTGTGAACCAAATGTCGAAAGAACATAACTGTCCGTAAGGGGCTGCACATGTCCACCCTTGATGAGGACACATTAACTGCATGTGCCTCATGAGTCCTGCTGTTTTGCCCTACACCCTCCTCCTGGTTCGCCCAGCATGGCTCATACCAGGTGGGTCTGCTGACCCCTGCCGTGCACTTCCACTTCTTAGTACACGTGAGTCAGTGGCTGACACACTGCTAATAGGGGACCCCTCTTCACTGTCCTGAGGGGTCTCAGCTGTGCCCCTTGCCACCTGCCTGGCCTCCAACATGTCCACTGCGTGGCTAATGCGGCCCAGTCCCCGTGCCACATCCCCTGCAAAGTGGCCAAGTTCGACCTGAAGACTCACGGTCTGTCTTGACAGGCCTGTTGTGTTTGTGGCAAGACAGCCAATGGACGCTGCCATGCAGTCTCATCTTTGAACTAGGTGGCGCTCCCGGCGCCTTGCGCTGTGTCGATCAGCCACCAGTTCCGTCACTAGTTGGCGGATTGACTGTGTAAGTTCCCTTACATTGTCATTTACTCTTGTGAACTGTGAGGTCACATCAGCCAGGCCATGTGTCATATTATTTTCCAGTCTGTGCAATCACCTGAAGTAATCCATAATTGCCTTGTTTGCAGGCGCTGACCTTTAAGGAGGGATGCCTCGACTGCAGACATTGCTGCCTCCCCTATCTCCTCCTGGGGCACAGCCTGGACTTGGCATCTGCGCCTGCCACAAGGTGGTGCTGCTGGCTCTGGATGTCTCACTGTGTGGCTGGGGCCAGGGGTTGTGTTTTCTTCATCCATGTCCTGTACTTCTTCTGGAGAGGACTGTGGTGGTGTCGTGCTGGGCCCTGGAATAGCTGCTGCAGCCTCCTGCACTGCCTGTGGCCTGCTGTCTTCTCCGTGGATGGTGTGGCTGGTGGGGGTGTCATGTGGGAGACCTGTGGGACATAGGGAACACACTGTCAGTCTCTAACATCTTTTGAATGCCTCATAATAAACATTTGCCTATATGCTGACTACTGTACTACATTGCCCATAATGCACCATTCTGGTGGTTGCTAGTCTGGCATGGAGCTAGTCTGGTTGTGCCTGCTGCTGTGTACTGGGAGGGAGTGGATACTGCAGTTGTAGGTGTACATGCATATTTCATGGTACTCACTTTTGGATGTCCCTTACGCAGAAGTGACCAATGCTCCCATTCCTGACACAGCCTCAGGCTCCAGTGTCTGCTCCACCAATTCCTCCATGGCTGTGGGTGGTGGGATGGTGGATGGGCCTCCTCCTGTGCCCCTCATTTCCCTGAGGCGCTCTGCCACCCTATCCTTTGTTCTGGAGCGCAGGTCGTACCACCTTTTTTTAATTTCATCCAGGGTGCTGTGGCTCACCCCAATTGCATTGATCCTCTCCTGGATTTGCAGCCAGATCTTCCTCTTCTCAGTGTCTGGGACACTCTGGGCTGCTTTGCCAAAAAGTTGGTCATGGTGCTGGCAGCATTCTTCTGTCAGCACCTCAAGTTCTTTTTCAGAAAACTTGAGTTTCCTTTTCCTTCCTCCACTTCCTGTGTCTTCCATGGTAGCAGCAGCTCCTCTCTACTGTTTGTTGCACAGCAGTTTGAAAAGGGTGTGGTCCTCCCTCCTCCCAGGTGTATTTGATGACTTCCTGGTTCGGATGTCATCAGCAAGGGCCAGGAAGTGTTTTTCCAACTGTTCTGCTGCACCTGCATGCTATTTGCGGGCCAGTCGCTAATTGCGATACCCAACTTGCAAATTGCGAGTTCACTTTTAGCGAGGTCGCAAAAAGCGACATCGCTAAAAGCGGACTCGCAAACTGCGGTGCGACATCATTTGCGAGTCGCAATTTGTTGTCGCTTTTTTTTCTTGGATCCCATTTTGCGAGTCGGAAATTGCGAGTCGCATTGACTCGCAATTTCCGACTCACAAAATTTTTCCTACCTACATCTGGCCCCTGATGCCTTCCAAGACTTGTAAATATGGGAATGTGGCAGATTCCTTTGGGTTCCATTGGTGTTGCATGGGAACACCCCAAATAACACCCATGGAATTCCCCTTTCACGCAATGTAATGCGAGAAAGGGTTCCATATTTACAAGGCCATAAAAAACCATGCGAGGCCTTGTAAATATGGGCTGGCACACTGCGCCACTGGAGCATCCAAAGAATTATTCTGTGGTGGTGCAGTGTGCCACTAGGGCTTCATAAATAAGGTCCTAAGTCTGCTCCCAGAAGGTGGAAGCTTTAAAAATGCTTCTGTTGGCTGGGAGCAGGCATGAGATTTGTTTCTCTTCCCGCATTCATGCTAGTAGGAAAACAGATCAATTGATTGCTTTTGTGCTGAGAGAGCAGCATAAATAGCTGCTCCCTTTGGGTGGAACCAATGCTGGCTCCCGTAGCATGCGGGAAGCTGGCTGGGGTTGCAGGGACCTTGGGGCTCCCCCCGCAGCCTGTATCCACCTCTGATTGGGGGGTACCCAGGGTGGGCACAATGGCACTCACTTTTAATTGATGTGGGCCCTTGGGGATGTAGTCCCCGGAGCCGAATATGGCTTGCTGAGGGAGGCTGCATCACCCTCTCTTCCTTGAAGTAATTTACAGCCTCAGGAAATCGTCTTCAAAATAAGAATGGCCCTGGGAATGGGGTCCCTCAGGGCCTAAAGAGATTTGGGGAGGTGGGCATGCAGTCACCCTCCCCTTTAAAATGAATACAGCTCTGGGGGATGGTGTTCCAAGGGCCTAAAGAGGCTCAGGGAGGGGGCTGGAAGGTTCTCTCCCCTTTTTTATTATATTTAGACCCCAGGGATTAGATCCCCAGGACCTAATAAGGATCAGAGAATGGTGGCATGTGGCTCTCCTCTCCTTTGAAATAAGGGACTGCCCCAGGGGATGGGGCCCCCAGGGTCCATTAAGTAGGACCGGGCATAGGACTCTACTCTACGCGGAGTAGCGCTGAGTTCCGAATTCTGCAATCCGACCCGAAACTGAGTTTGTTGACACTCATGAGGTTTGGTTTTGGCACTCTCTCGTGAGCACCACAATACTCCCAGGCCACTAGTGAGATTGTGCGATAATTTGCATTCGCTAGCACTGTTTCCGGCCGCATGCGTGAGACTTCGCGTTTACTCACGCTACTTTCGGCCGCGACGGCAGCTAAAACAGTCCCACTCACAAGAGCTAATGCACATGGATTTGATTTTCTACTCACAATACATCTAATTCTAGTCAAAAGGTGTTTTTTAAGTGGATTTTCTTCTCCAATGGAGCCTTCAAGTTGTTTTTATAGATAGAGAAGCCTTTTTTTACAAACAGGAAGGAAGTGCTTCAGATACTCCAACTTCCTGTTCCGGTCCAGCAGGCTCCTCACAGTGCTTTGTCCATCTCCTGGTCACTTTTCACTTGGATTTCGAGGTGGAAGGATCACTCTCTGTCTCCTAGATATACCTTTGGATTTAAGGACTTTTTTGTGTGAAATCACACAAGTAAATTTCTAAATTATTGAAGAAGTGTTTTGTTTGTTTGTTTGGGCATGCACCAATATTTCTTTGTACTTTAATTTGATTTTAACCGCTTCTGTGCCGCGGACATAATGGTTACGTCCTGCGGCACAGTGCTCCTGTGCCGAGGACGTAACCATTATGTCCTCGGCCTGGAGCCTGGAGGGAGCACTAGCACTCCCTCTGTGGGATTCCCTCCCACCCCCCCAAGGCAGGGATGGAAGGGGAATCCCTTCCTCTTCCACCCCCGACCCCCTCCTGACCCCCTCACCCCTGTGACGTCAGCGCGCGATCGCGCTGACCTCACAGAGGCCGCCTCCCATTGTGCTGGAAGCTCAGCTTCCAGCACGGTCGGAAGAGAAATGCAAAAGCATTTCTCTTCCGATCATGTGATGGGGGCCTGAGAGGCTTCAAAGGGAAAGAAAGGAATTTCCTTCCCTTTGAAGTCTCTCAGAGCATTTTATCAGCCGGATTGTGAAGTCCTTTTTTTCAAGGACTTTTCTGCCCCCCTCTAGGCACCAGGGATCTTTTTTTTTCTTCTTCTTTTTAGAGGTGGGGAGCGACCCCTTAGGCAAGGGTCTTCCCCCTGGGGGGCAAATTAATTTTAGGCCATTACTGCCCCCCTTGGGGGTAGATCGGCCTATTTCTATGAGGCCGATCTGCCCCCAGGGGGTGGGGGGCAGAAACCACTAGGCACCAGGGATTTTTTTTTGTGCCAATTTCACCCTCGGGGAGCGACCCATTAGGCAAGGGTCACTCCCCTGGGGGGGCAAATTTATTTTAGGCCATTTCACCTCCCCTTGGGGGCAGATCGGCCTATTTCTATGAGGCCGATCTGCCCCCAGGGGGTGGGGGGCAGAAACCACTTAGGCACCAGGGATTGGTGTGTGTGTATGTTTGTGTTTTGTTTGGGGAGGCAGCCCCTTGGGTAAAGGTCGCTCCCTATGGGGGCACATTACTGTTGGCCATATCTGCCCCCCTTGGTGGCAGATTGGCTTATTTTTGGAAGGCCCATCTGCCCCGAAGGGGGGCAGAAAGCCCACCAGAGACCAGGGAAGATTTTTTTTTCAAAATAAGAGGGTGGGGGTATGGTCATACCCCCACCCCAAATAAATGGGGACAAAGTTGTTCTGCCCACCAGTGGACCGATGGGGCAATTACTGCCGATTCACACCCTGGGGGACAGAAAGTCTACTAGATGCCAGGGATTAAAAAAAAAAAAATAGTGGGGTGGTGGCTACAAACCAGCATGGGCCTGGTTATGCCCCCACCCCAACTGAAGGGGGTAACAGTCTTTCAGCTCTCCCCCGCACACTAAAACATCTTATCCCATAGCAAGCAAGAGGACATTTGATGATTTGGGGTTTTTGTTTTACATTTGGGCCATGAGAGCTTGGCTAACTCTCAAAATCATCCCACTTGGAATGTTGAGGGCTGAACTTCATGGACTTTGGGACGCTGCCATGTAGAAAATTCCAGAAGACCTAGACACATCTGAAAACTAAGGCCCATATTTATACTTTTTGACGCTAAACTGCGCTAACGCAGTTTAGCGTCAAAAAATTTAGCGCCGTCTAACGCCATTCTGAATCGCCATGCGGGCGCCGTATTTATGGAATGGCGTTAGCCGGCGCTAGCAGACCGGCGCTGCCTGGTGTGCGTGGAAAAAAACCACGTAGACCAGGCAGCGCCGGCGTAGGGGGAAAATGGCGTTAGGGCGTCTTAAAATGGGGCAAGTCAGGTTGAGGCAAAAAAATCGCCTCAACCCGATTTGCGCCATTATTTTCGACGCCCAGACGCCATTTAAATGACTCCTGTCTTAGTAAAGACAGGAGTCATGCCCCCTTGCCCAATGGCCATGCCCAGGGGACTTATGTCCCCTGGGCATGGTCATTGGGCATAGTGGCATGTAGGGGGGCACAAATAAGGCCCCCCTATGCCACCCAAAAAAAAAAAAAAAAATGTAAAAAATTATACTTACCTGAACTTACCTGAATGTCCCTGGGGTGGGTCCCTCCATCCTTGGGTGTCCTCCTGGGGTGGGCAGGGGTGGCAGGGGGGGTCCCTGGGGGCAGGGGAGGGCACCTGTGGGCTCATTTTGAGCCCACAGGCCCCTTAACGCCTACCCTGACCCAGGCGTTAAATAGTGGCGCAAATGCGGGGTTTTTTGACCCGCCACCTCCCGGGCGTGATTTTTGCCCGTGAGTATAAATACGACGCATTTGCGTCGCCGTCATTTTTTTAGACGGGAACGCCTTCCTTGCATCTCATTAACGCAAGGAAGGCGTTCACGCAAAAAAATGACGCTCTTTACTCATACTTTGGCGCTAGACGCGTCTAACGCCAAAGTATAAATATGGCGTTAGTTTTGCGCCGAATTTGCGTCGAAAAAAACGACGCTAATTCGGCGCAAACGGAGTATAAATACGGGCCTAAACATCTAGGTGATTCCAGGGTGGTGTGCTTCACAGGCACCCGCACTATTTTCTTACCCACAATGCCCTGCAAACCTCCAACTTTACTGGAAATCACACATTTTTCTCACATTTTTGTGATGGAACGTTCCGGAATCTGCAGGAATCCACAAAATTCCTACCACCCAGCCTTGTCTCATCTATACTGATAAAAATTCTGCTGCACTTGTCAGCCCAAAAATGTTTTTTTTTCAAACTGCCCTTTTGGACTCGCTTTGGTTTCCCCTCAATTTCAACATGTTTTTGGTTCTTCCCTGTCAGAAGCACTTGGCCCACCTACACAAGTGAGGTACCATTTTTATCGGGTGTTTTGGGGGAACGCTGAGTAGAAGGAAATTTGTGGCTCCTCTCAGATTCCAGAACTTTCTGTCACCGAAATGTGAGGAAAAAGTGCTTTTTTGGCCATATTTTGAGGTTTGCAAAGGATTCTGGTTAACAGAAGCTGGTGAGAGCCCCACAAGTCACTCCATCTATCTTGGATTCCCCTAGGTGTCCAGTTTTAAAAAATGTGCAGGTTTGGTAGGTTTCCCTAGGTGCCGGCTGAGCTAGAGGCCAAAATCCACAGCTAGGCACTTTGCAAAAAACAGGTATGTTTTCTTTGGGAAAATGTGATGTGTCCACGTTGTGTTTTGGGGCATATCCTGTCGCGGGCGCTAGGCCTACCCACACAAGTGAGGTACCATTTTTATCGGGAGACTTGGGGGAATGCTGGGTGGAACGAAATTTGTGGCTCCTCCTAGATTCCAGAACTTTCTGTCACCAAAATGTGAGGAAAAGGTGTTTTTTTGGCCAAATTTTGAGGTTTGCTAAGGATTCTGGGTAACAGAACCTGGTGAGAGCCCCACAAGTCACCCCATCTTGTATTCCCCTAGGTGTCTAGTTTTCAAAAATGCGCAGGTTTGGTAGGTTTCTCTAGGTGCCAACTGAGCTAGAGGCCAAAATCCACAGCTAGGCACTTTGCAAAAAACAGGTCTTTTTTTTTCTTTGGGAAAATGTGATGTGTCTACGTTGTGGTTTGGGGCATATCCTGTCGCGAGCGCTAGGCCTACCCACACAAGTGAGGTACCATTTTTATCGGGAGACTTGGGGGAATGCTGAGTGGAAGTACATTTGTGGCTCCTCTCAGATTCCAGAACTTTCTGGCACTAAAATGTGAGGAAAAAGTGTTTATTTGGCCACATTTTGAGGTTTGCTAAGGATTCTGGGTAACAGAACCTGGTGAGAGCCCCACAAGTCACCCCATCTTGGATTCCTCTAGGTGTCTAGTTTTAAAAAATGTGCAGGTTTGGTAGCTTTCCTTAGGTGCCGGCTGAGCTAGAGGCCAAAATCCACAGCTAGGCACTTTGCAAAAAACAGGTCTGTTTTCGTTGGGAAAATGTGATGTGTCCACGTTGTGTTTTGGGGCATATCCTGTCGCGGGCACTAGGCCTACCCACACAAGTGAGGTACCATTTCTATCGGGAGACTTGGGGGAACGCTGGGTGGAAGGAAATTTGTGGCTCCTCTCAGATTCCAGAACTTTCTGCCACCGAAATGTGAGGAAAATGTGTTTTTTTGGCAAAATTTTGAGGTTTGCAAAGGATTCTGGGTAACAGAACCTTGTGAAAGCCCCACAAGTCACCCCATCTTGTATTCCCCTAGGTGTCTAGTTTTCAAAAATGCGCAGGTTTGGTAGGTCACCCTAGGTGCTGGCTGAGCTAGAGGCCAAAATCTACAGCTAGGCACTTTGCAAAAAACAGGTATGTTTTCTTTGGGAAAATGTGATGTGTCCACGTTGTGTTTTGGTTGAATATCCTGTCGTGGACGCTAGGCCTACCCACACAAGTGAGGTGCCATTTTTATCAGGAGACTTGGGGGAACGCTGGGTGGAAGGAAATTTGTGGCTCCTCTCAGATTCTAGAACTTTCTGTCACCGAAATGTGAGGAAAAAGTGTTTTTTTAACCAAATTTTGAGGTTTGGAAAGGATTCTGGGTAACAGAACCTGGTGAGAGCCCCACAAGTCACCCCATCTTGGATTCCCCTACGTGTCTAGTTTTAAAAAATGCACAGGTTTGGTAGGTTTCCCTAGGTGCCGACTGAGCTAGAGGCAAAAAATCTACAGCTAGGCACTTTGCAAGAAACACATCAGATTTCAATGTAAAAATGTGATGTGCCATGTTGCATTTCCTGTCGCGAGCATTAGGCCTACCAACGAAAATGAGGTACCATTGCATCGGAAACTTGGGGGAACACAGAATAGCAAAACAAGTGTTATTGCCCCTTGTCTTTCTCTACATGTTTTCCTTCTAAATGTAAGACAGTGTGTAAAAAAGACATCTATTTGAGAAATGCCCAGTAATTCACATGCTAGTATGGGGACCCTGGAATTCAGAGATGTGCAAATAACCATTGCTTCTCAACACCTTATCTTGTGCCCATTTTGGAAATACAAAGGTTTTCTTGATAACTATTTCTCACCTTTTATATTTCACCAAATTAATTGCTGTGTGCCTGGTATACAATGAAAACCTGTTGCAAGGTGCAGCTCCTGTATTGGCTCTGGGTACCTAGAGTTCTTGATGAACCTACAAGTCTTATATATCCCCACAACCAGAAGAGTCCAGCAGACGTAACAGTACATTGCTTTTGAAAATATGGCATTGCAGGAAAAAGTTACAGAGTAAAACGTGGAGAAAAATGGCTGTTTCTTTCACCTCAATTTCAATATTTGTTTATTTCAGCTGTTATTTTCTGTAGGAAACTCTTGTAGTATTTACACAAATGACCCCTTGCTGAATTCAGAATTTTGTCTACTTTTCAGAACTGTTTACCTTTCTGGCATCCAGCATTGGTTTCACACCCATTTCTGCCACTAACTGGAAGGAGGCTGAAGGCACAACAAATAGTAAAAATGGGGTATGTCCCAGTAAAATGACAAAACTGTGTTGAAAAATGGGGTTTGCTATTCAAGTCTGCCTGTTGCTGAAAGCTGGGAAGATGATGATTTTAGCACCGCAAACCCTCTGTTAATGCCATTCTCAGGGAAAAAAACAAAGCCTTCTTCTGCACCCCCAAAAAAAACTAAGGGGCATATTTATACTCTGTCTGCGCCAATTGTGCGTCAAACATTTTGACGCACATTCAGTGCAAACCTTGCCCCATATTTTAACTTTGACGCCTGAGCCAGCGGACGTCAAAATCCCACCATGTGCGTCATTTTTTGGATGCGGCAACCCGCCTCGCGTTAATCATATGCAAGGTAGGCGTTCCCATCCAAAAAATGACTTAAACGCCAATGCGTCGTATTTATGCTTTTGGGCAAAAATGCTGCACGGCCGGGAGGCACAGCCCGATTTGCATCAAAAATTAACGCCTGGGTCAGGGCAGGTGTTAAAATGGGGCAAACACACCTGTATTTAATCAGAACACACAGAAGCAACAGCAGAGCAGCAAAAGGGAGACATGGAGGTGCTTCTCATCCAGCGTGCATGCAGACTCAGGGCCCAGCAACAACAACAGCAGCTACCACAACACCAGCAGGGACCCCAAAGGCAGCTCAGAAGGCAGGAGAGGATATTCCGCACTAGAACAACCCTTCATGGCCTCAGGGAACATGACATCATCCAGAGGTACAGGTTGAACTGGCAGGCCATTCAGCAGCTGCTGCGAAACATTGAGCCACAGTTGGCACCCACCTTGCTGACACCCCGCACCATCCCAACAGAAACCAAGCTGCTAGCTGTACTTCACATGCTGGCAAGTGGCTCTTTTCAAACAACTGGTGCCCTGGTTACCAGAATATCACAGCCATCATTTTCTGCCTTTTTGCCCAAAGTACTGGATGCCATCATTGGACTCACACCCCGCCACATCCGCTTCCCTAACACACTGCAGAAGCAGCAGGAAACAAAACAGGGGTTTTACCTCATTAGTGGCTTCCCACACGTCCTTGGTGCAATCGACTGCACACATGTACGCCTTGTGCCACCTGCTGCAACTGAACACCTCTACAGCAACAGGAAGCACACACATTCCATCAATGTGCAGGCCATTGTCGATCACCAAGGATTGATCACCAACATCATGGCAAAATATCCTGGGAGTGTCCATGACTCATTCATTTTCCGTCACTGCATCATGAATCAACACTTCCCGGATGGATGGTATGGCAATGGACTACTTGTTGGTAAGTACAGAAACCTACTTCTATACACACTGCACAGCAACCCTCTAGGACACACAACAAATATACCACAACAGCAACATGTCGACAGGAACACACTGAGGTCGTGACATCGCTAGCCATGTTTCATAGGTCAGCATTGAACCTGTCACATATCTGAAATTAGTGTACAGTCTTAAGTTAAGACGTCAATGATCCCAACGTTTGTAGTGGTTTGCCTAATTGTCACCTTGCAAAATGTAAGCGTCTCAATTATGTTTAAATTAATCCATTGCATAAGTCTAAAGGTATGGGATGTCCAGGGTACATAGATGTGAATGTGTTAACAACACTGTCAAAATGAATATGTGTATGGAAATATCATCTCACTCCCAGTGAAGACACAGAGACATCTGTATCACAAGTCACAACGCTAGGGAGTGCACACTGTACTGTAAATCCCAAAACATACTGCTGACAACCTGTCAGCAGCCAAACACTCGTTCAGCCAAGGAAACAACACAATGCAGATGGTACATCCTAGAAGCCTAGGAATCAACACAATAACACAAAAGAGTCATAGACAACACAAGACAACGACTGCCATGCAAGGTGATATTAATGGGGCAAGCTACATCAACATGATCCTAATCATTTTCTCTTGCAGCTGATCAGGGGTATGGGATCCAGCCATGGAAAATCACCATTTGGCAACCCAAGCACTGCAGCAGAGTGTGCCTACAATGACGCACATAGGAGGACACGCAGCATAGTCGAGAGGACCTTCGGCATCCTCAAGTCGAGATTCAGGTGCCTCAACATCACTGGTGGTAGCCTCCTATATTCCCCTGAAATGGTCTGTAAGATCATTCTAACATGTGCCATCCTGCACAAAATTTGCATAAGAATGAAACATTCCCCTCTTGGAACCAGGGCCACACATGCCTGAAGAGGAGGAAGAGGAGGATGGTGGCCTGCAACATGAGGGGGAACAACAAAACACGGCTGCTGGAGTACGTAGGCACCAACATATTATGAACAATTTCTTTAAAAAATAATCACCATCACCACTGTATTAACTAATGTAAATAAACACCAATAATAATCACCATATCATGGCCTGGCTAATCATTTTTGCTCACCTTTATCTCTAATTATCAGAATAAGAGTGTAGCCTCATGGAGCATAGCTGATATACTGATCATGACACAGAAAATCCCAGAGCAATTGTGATGCGTATCATACAACAGTCACATACACAAACACTGTAAATGACATATATCCTGTACATTTCACCTTTGAAGGGCAATAGCAGAGGACCACACCTATTTCACACATACATGTTGGAAACATGGTTCATCGCAGCATATGGCACATGACTAAGACATCATCACTCAATAAGGGGAAAACAAGCCTCATACATGAGGCAGTTGATGTGCTATTGCATTGGTAACAGGAATGTATGACCAGACCCTTGACAGCAGTAAGTCCAACTGCATCCAATCTTTGCAAGGACTATTTGTGACTAGAGTTCCATATAAGCAGAACATAGACAGCACAAGTGCCACACATATGACAAGCATTGCGCACATGACATTCCATGTACATGTCAGCCCATTTCCTAACTCCTGACACACCCATGCTCCTGGTCACAACCCACCTGTCTGAGGAGGTCCCTGGAATAGTAATATGTGTACCCCGATATTCCCTCCTCTACACACACAGGCAAACAATAGTAATCCTGTGTGCTACACCCTTTCCTATGTTAAGCCATTGTCATAGTACATCTGACTACATGGACGTCAGGTCAATGAATACACTGGCTTGTAGTTTCTAAGCTCTGTTATCACCTGTAGATTGCTTCCCATGTGAAAGGTACTGTTGGCCATTTGAATTCAATACTCACATACAGGACTTGTGAGAAACAGATGCAGCACACACCTGTGGTCACCTCCAAGCACGCCAACCATTTGAACATGCCCTGCCCCTGCTGATGCCTGGAACAGCATAGAAGTTGCCATTTTGTCAAATACACCGTTATGCATTGCTAGTAACTAAGCTGTGTAAAACAGCCCTTGGGTTCATGTGTCACCTTCAAAAACACAGGACATACACAGTTTTCCATGTCAACTGTCTTGTTCTTCCTCCGACCAGTCTTAGTCAGACCACTGATTATGTAATTTGTGAAATTGCTGGATCCAGATATACCCTGCATCCTGTCAGCCTGACTGGCACCTGCCTGTGCGTTACCCTAAAGATTCCTTGTGGCTACATGTGTACCACACTTGCTTTACCAAACCTCACATTCCTCAGAGTGTATTTTGTCATGTGCTTCATCAATGCATACCCAAATACATTGTATAGCATCATCTGCCTTTTAATTGTACCATATTTGTTAAATTGTCTTTGAATACCAAAATCATGGCCCATCCCTTGTCTGGGTCTCATGTATCCATGAACGACAAAGTGTGACAGTGTACCAGGGCCGTATGCAGGGATTGGGTACATTGCCTCCAGCAGAACGAGCTACTTCTGATAATGTGCATGAAAAGTCCACACATGTTAGGACCCTAACAGTTCACACACTGAATCACATTGCTCACAACATATTGATGGGCCATGTGTGGTGAATAGCTGCGAGAATAATCAGCACAGAGGCTATGATGTTCCCAGATGCTGTGGGAACTTTACAGGCCAACCTGTGTACAAAAGTTGTAATGACACCTGCTGGAACATGACACCTGAGACATTATCCCACTCAGCACACCAAGGTTGCCCTGTTGACAGTCTCATAACACGTCTTCAGTGACAGGGTGGGACCATCCCCATGTAGGTTCTCATGTCCTCATCGACTTTACCCACATTGCTCTTTGAAGGATACTCAGTAGATACAGGAATAGCTGCCACTGACTCATGATGAGACCTGGACGTATCTGTGACAACATACACCCCTAAAAATATACAGGATCAACATTGGAGCACACACATGAACAAGACACCTCTGTGCAATTGATCACTGTGAAAATGTGGACACGTGCTGCCTCGTCTGCTGGTCCACCACTGCCACTGGAGAGTTGTGGCTCCGTCATATGACCACAACTGTGGCGTCATATTACATTTGTGGTTCACCTTTGGCTGTCTGGGCCAATGACATGGTACCCACTTCGTCTATGCATGTGCCTGACTCACTGTGGGTTCATCAACAAGTGCCTAGGAAGCAGTTACCAAAAATCTAGGACATGGGATAGGCAACTTGTGGACCATTGACATGAACAAGCGTCTGCCATCTATCTGGTGCATGCTTTGTCATTTGTGGTGTCTACGTTACCCAAAATCTTGGAAGTGCACACAACAGATGTTGCTACATATATAATTAGCACATGTCCTCTCTCATTTCCACAATGACTTGCATCTAAGGTTTGGACACATTGACTTCACATTCATACAAGCATATTTGCTATAATATATCTTGTGATGCACACACACTGGGTCGACTAATACATTAGTAGCCACTGCAGACACATTGAGCCATAGGCATTGAGGTATTGTACTCATGTGTGTCACCTTGCTATCCTCTCCTAATGCCAAACATTCCCAAATTGTGCAATACATATATGTAGGCCACACATATGGCCATCTAGTGCGTCAGCCAAGCGTCAAAATCCTGTTAAGGAAGTAGTGGGTCACAGTCCACTGCAGTATGGTGTCTCACATGTGAACATACACCATCAACACCAAAGTGGGTGCAATCAGCCTATCTCAGTTGTGTCCCAAATGTAACATTACATTACAATGGAAAAAATACCCAAAACCAGTTCAGGCCCTGAAATTTTGACATTTTTATCGTTATGCGTCATAATTTTTCACGCAGACAGTATGTACGTCATATTTTTCGACACTTAGGAGTGAAAATTAGGCCGCATCCAAATAATTGTTAAGACTATTTACATTTATTTAAATGCGGCCTAATTTTCACTCATGTGCGTCGAAAAATATGACGCACAATCTGTATGCGTGAAAAAATATGACGCATAACGATAAAAACGGCGGCCATTTTATGCAGGAAGTGATGTAATAGGATATCCTGTTTACAGAATATGTACAGTGGGTGTACTTCCACTTTCACTTTGCAGTCTGTGATTCTTCTAGACTGTGTGGCTGTGTTCAGAGTGTTGTCCAGTGATTTTGTGCTTTTGTGTCCTGTGTGCTACATTACTTGTTACTTTGTGAAATAAATATTGTTGTTGTATACTGTCTGAGTGTGTTTTGTTTACAATTGTCCGGTATTGTATTGTATTTGTTGTTTATGGGAGTCTGTTGTGGGTAGTGCTAGTTTGGGGATAGTTGGGCTCTTTTAGTTGTTTAGTTTACTTATTTTTTGTACTTCTACTTTCCTCCTTTTCTCCTTTCTTCTTCTTTATCCTCTATTCCTCTTTTCAGTGCTGAGATGTTGGGTAGGCCATGTCTTGGCAGGATGGGTGAGGAGGAGCTTGGGCGGTTTATATGGCTGGTGTGCCAATTCCTCCCACTGATGATCGAGGCAGGGGGCAGGGTGATACAGGGGTATCACACTGAGGCGCGACGAATCCGGTGGGGAAAGGTGCTGCATCACTTGCAGCGCATGTATGGGAGCCAGAGGAATGACCACCAGCTGAAGCACCGCTGGGCGGACCTCATCACCAGGGAGCAAGATCTGCTGGACCACCTGGGAATAGTGATTGGTGGCCCTGTTGGTGAGTACAAATCATGTAAATCTGCACAATTAAAAGCTCTGTAGTGACATCAGATGATTTATACATTATCTGCCGGCTAAGTTGCTGACTGTGTGGAATGCTGCAGAAACATACAGGGTCATTGATGGACTATGTGAAGGACCACAATTGCTAGCTATCAGGACGCATGTGCTCTGCAAACTTACAGAATACCTTTGCTTAATTTACTTTGGTGCCGCCTTTGTGTCAGACAGCAACAAAACATAGGAGCCAATCATGTCTATATAGGTCACATTTACCAGTGAAGTATAGATTTACTAAAATATTAGCAACCTTTGTTGACGCGATAGCTATACTGACTTTAGAAACACTACATGATGCCGAAAATGAGTGCTGGCTTCACGTCAATTGATGATAGCAATGTGGGCCAGACGTATGTCTCATGTGTGTCTGGTGCGTATGTAAGGAAAGCGTTTTTGGAAATTCTATGAATGTTAGGGATTATTGTGGTCCTTCATCATTTTGGATACATGTCAGATCTGGATTTGAAAACATTGGGAAAAGGTGTAAGGTGCCCTCAGCTAACATCTTACACTGGTATTTGGAGTTTGTAGTGCCACATTCCAATTAGGGATGGCAGTCCAAAGGTATGCACATGGGTTCATATCTTTATGTTTGGTGCAAATCACCATAGCTGGGCCACATCAAATGAAGAAACTGTAACAACATGAGGGCTTACAAAAGTCCCTGGCCCTCTTTACATTGTACCTATGTGTCATAAATGTGTCATGGCCACATAGGCTGTTTGGTTGGTAATGCAGTCCTCAAGTAACCAGGCTTTGGATGTCTCTCTTGGATGCACATGATGAGACGATTACACTCCATTATAATTTCTGCTCACTAATGAAGGAACATGTTTGCCACCACATGATAGTTAGGGCCACTGCATGTGTACAGATATGTGTGTAATTGTCACAGGAGACCCATGCTATGTACATGTTAGCCGTGCTATATCGGATGCAGTATCATCATGTCTGAATGGCTTTAATTACTTATGTCATCTTACACATAGTTTTTGTCTTTGGAATTGTTGGTCAGTGCACAGATTTTGAGCACATTTCTTCTTTACATGCCTTACAGGTGGACCGGCACCCTACACTGTGGGAGAGGTGGCTTCATTTGAGGACCCGACAACTCCAGTAAGTGTTGATATGTCTGTTATGTGTTGTGTTTGCTGGTGATGTGTGATGGACTCCTGTGTGTTGAACACGTAGCAAGGTATGAAGCGCTGGTCCATCATTTGTCTTGTTCAATGAGTGGGATTTCATTTTCTCACCATTTTTGAGTTGGCCAATGCTTATCCTATTGTATTTTCTAGGGATTGTGGGTCATTCCTGTAGGCCCCGCAATGAGAACTGGGGTGAGTCATGTGGATAACTCTTGTATCAACAAGAGTCGCACTGGAACTCATCTCAGATGTAGTCTGCCTGTCAGACCCACATTCTCCCAGATTGGGACTGCAAAATGCTTACCCACAGACTTCTGCTTCCCTATTCACCAAAGTCCTTATTAAACTGTAGGTTGAACTTCCTAGCAGCATGTAGCTCCACATGTAGTGCTACAAGTATGTGGCACTTGAGTGCAATGGCCTAGGTGTGCATGCAAATCAGGATCATGGGTGTTCTTGCAACTCTGTGTCTGTTGTAAGTCATGCCTTACTGGAAGTATATGATGTGGACAAAGGTCTGCATTTCCTGACATGTGTGGCTCTACGATTGGTCAAGAGTTTGCTGTCTCCTATTTGTTGATAGACCTTACCTGTGGTGTGTGTGTAGAGCCAAACACATGTCCAGCTTTCTATAGATTCCTGGGTGTCCATGTTGTTTGGAATTGTTAGTTGTTTCTCCACCACCCCATCCTCAAACACAGGCATGGGTTTGTGAATAGTGTGCCTAGGACTGATGCTACCAGTATGTTACACAGACATGTAAATCAGTAAATGTTTGGTCGGAACCTAGTGTATACTCTCAGGTATAGCACATGAGTACTATACTAGCAAGTCCATTTACAACTTGCAGATCTTGTGGCTTTAGATTTCCATCCCGTACACTGACGTTTGTAGTCCTGGCATTGGCGGAGGATGTGCAGCATGATTGTTAGCTGGCAACTGGCAGAACTCTGATGCCAAACTAATGCCAGTTGTTACCCATCTTGTAGGGTTTGGATGTGCTATGCGTGATATGACCATTGTAGACTGCCCTGCCATGTACTCCCTCAGGGACATTCAATGATCTGTATGATGATATGAGCTGTTACAAGTACAGTAGATGTACTGTGTGATTTACTTCTTGTGCCATTTCACACAATGCAGTTCCTATTGTAAATTGTTTGCCTTTGTCTTCACAGCTGCGAACATGACACCCATCCAGGTCCGTGAGTTCCAGAGGTGGGCTATGAGGTACCAGCATATCCTGCTGGTAGAGTCGGGGTTGGCCCGAAGATACCGGAACGAATGGGCCTCCGGACCATGGAGGGCTTTCCCACAGGGTGGCCCTACTTTGCCCACCACAGCCACCACTTCCACCCAGGTGGCACCACCCACAGCTGGGACTGTTGTCCCAACGTCTGCAGTTGCTCCAGGCCCTAGCAGTGGAACACCTTCAGGGCAGCCCACAGGCATAGACTCTACACGCCCACACACATCCTCAGCTGGTACCCAGACTGCCTCAGCTACTACAGTTGACCCTGCAGCTTTTCAGGCAATGGAAAGAAAAATGGACCGTGTCCTACGGAAAATCAGTCACCTGCAGCGGGATGTTCGCCATATGAACAGGCGTGTGCGGTCCATAAAGCGGACCCTCTGGAGGGCCAACCTCTAGACTTTTAAAATGGACATGATTCCCTCCCCTCCCTCCTCTTTCCTTGTTCTTATACTTAGTGGGCTTAGGGGGCTTAGTATTAGGGTAGTATAGGCTGTAAGTTTAGTTAGTGTTAGTGGGTGGGGGTCCTGATTATTTCTATTTTTTCTTTCTGAGTTGGTGGGTGGGTGGGGGGCTATGTTGGGGTTCTTGTGTGTTTACAAAAAAAAATAATTAAAAAATACAAAAATATATATATTTGTTTAGTATAGGATAGTATGTGTTTAGGTTAGTATCTGTTGTCCTCCATGCGTCCCGTCTCATGGGGGGGTGGGGGTTTGATGTTTAGAACGTTTTGTTACATGTGATAAGTAAGTTTAGCTTAGGTTAGTTAGGGACAGTTGTGGGTAATGAGTAGTTTGGGTAGAGTAGGGTAGGTAAGACTTTTTTCCGAGTTTCCTCTTCGGTTATTACCGTTTAATAAATATATAGTGAACCCTTTACAGTATGTGTTAAATGCTTGTTGATCAGGGCCTTGGCATAAGTGTACATTAATTTTGTTCTATTACATTTGTGTCCTATGCTACAAACAAATCCCAACTGAGCTGTAAGATTGTGCCTTGCAAAGATTCCACCATTCATTGCAACCACCAATCACACTTAATATGGATCCCAATGTGTTTTTGTCAATAAGTATGTTTTCAAAGTCACAAACAGTGCTTCCAGATTTGGTATTGGGGGAACTGTTTTAGGTCTGACTGCAGTGTGATGTTCAAGGACACCCTTATAAGGTGAGTGGTCGTAAGCACTCTTGTAGTATCGTCTTCATGACTCACAGACATCATTTGTGAAACTGTTCAGCATGAGTGGAGTGTTTGCTTAGATTTGTGGGCACTGTTATAGGTGTTAGTATTGCATGGTGACAACATTTAGCTGCCACTATTTGATGACTTAGATATTCCTTGAGGAAGCATTATTCTGTCCAACACAGCATAATGGTGTATGTTTTCTCTCTTCATCAGATATTACCCTCAGGAAGGGCAGAGTATGATGCAATCCTGGCCACTGTGCAAAGTTATCTGCCTACATAGTTTCAGGACAGTTGTATTGACAAGCTTCGTAATTTGACAGGAGTCACATTTCAGTTATCTACTGCACATTTGATGTGTCACATTACACAGAGACACATTTGTTGTGTAAGTGCTATTTATTGAAAAGTGCTGTAGTGCGATATGTACATTGTCCATGATTGTGAGTCCATTATAGTGACATCTTCCATGGTGATCCTACACAAGTGGTAAAGGAAAATGCTTTTGACATGCTGGGGTGATGTGTCAGACAGTGCAGAGGGACAGGATTTGCCAATGAGTAAGTGAGAGACAATCACTGGGCAGGATGACAAGATTAACAGTGGTTTGCAGAACAGTCATTGAGTAAAGTTGTTGTAAGAATAATATGCACTGGCACACATTTAAAATCAAGATATAGCAATTACATGTAATCAATCAAAATAACATGTGGTGAATCAAAATTACGTCCAAAAAGTTGTTGTAAGACTGGCATGTTACAAAGCGCTGGACCTTGGTAATAGTTGGCCATGTGGCAGGGACTAGTGCTTCCCGGTACTTTTCCATGTGAAGGTGATCTGTTACACTTCTTCTTCTTCTGATGTGTGTGTTGCCTCCTCTGTTCTTGGTGGTGGTGGTTGTGAAGGGGCAACACACACCTCAGTGTTAGAAGACGTGGAGTCAGACATCCCGGTCGCTGCTACCTGTGAAGGTCTTAAGGGCAGTACTGCTGCAAGGAGGATCTGCTGATTCTTAAGAATAGCAGCCACATCACGATGGTAGGCAGCCAGGTCAGCCCTGAGAGGGGTTAATGTTGCATTTGTGCACGCGTTGACAGGATTGCTGTTGTAGGTGTTGAGCCAACTGTATTACAGCTGTGCTGATTTCCTTCAGCCTTTTTTCTACTTCCTGCAAGATATTTGTTCGCCCTTGCATTGCTGCTGCCTGTTCTTCAGTTGAAATTGTGCACGAACGCACCCCCTCTAGGCTGGCTGCCATAGTTTGCATCCCCACCGCAGCTCATTGGCCAGCTCCCGCTGTACTCCGACTACAGTTCTCTCAAAGCTGGTGCCTGTGTCGTCAGAGTCCTCAGCTGTGTGGGAGCTGGCAGGTCTTACAATTGGGGTGGTGGGTGGATCCTCTGCGATGGCTGCTTGTTCTGTGCTCCTCCTTGTGACTGAAGGTGGGGTCTGGAGGGTTCCCAGGACATCTTGGATGGTCTGCTGGGGGATGTTTGTCAGCTTGTCATCCAGGTCATCAGGGTATTCCTGGACAGGCATATCCGCAGGAGATCCATCGTCCTCTGCAATGAAATAGGGTACTATTAGTGTGTCTGTGTTGTGGCATTTGTGATGTGACATGCCTGCCTTCTGGTGATTTCACATTGTGATCTTGTTTCCTGTTCATTGCTCCAGTCTTTCAGATGGGCATTCTCCCAGGCCTATGGCCCACCTGCATGTCACATGTATTGTATTAAGTTATTAGACTTGTCAGCATCATCTCCTCTAGTGTTGTTTTAGGCCAAATAATGAATTGCCACCTTCTTGTCCTACTCAAGCCTCCGTCTACATCCATTCTCATGTTGAGACCTTTCACTGGCTGTGGGTGTTCTGTTGACACTAGCAGCACACTTAACAATCTGGACTTGCCCTAGTTTCTGATCTTTCACATCCACTTATATGAGGTTGAAATGTAGCGTATGCTATGCATAGCATTGTTATGGCACGATATGGATGTCAGTATTAGTAATGTGTACAGCTGATGTAGCAGGAATGTGTGGTACATTGGATTGCCCGGATAGTCGTAGCAGTGTCCTATTTCCTCCTTTGACTGTGCAGGTGTATTACAGTGACAATTGCATGTGTCCTCCCCCTCAATGCTGTTGTCTGAGCAGTATGACATTTGGGATGTTGCATTGTGACCCAGGCACAGGATGGACCCTGACATATGCAGCATGGGTGTGTCCTTAGTGCTGTGTAGCTCCTAATGTTGATGACATTGGCTGATGTTAGCGGCAACTATGGGCATTCACAATTAACAGGACTGGAACATTTGTCTTGTTTCAGGGGATTGTTGAAGTTGTCATCCTCAAGCCTCTAATTTAGGTGTGTATGATCCATGGGGATGTTACTGTCATTGGCTACTTGAGCTGCACACAGAGCGGAGGTGGTAGTGGCAACTGTTGTCACTGTTACATTCCAGTTGTCGGTATGACTAGAGGTTGTTAATTGGGCCCTAGTTATTGTAGGGGGTATAGTGGCTGACGTGTGTTGGGATGTCAGTTTGACGTTGTGCCCTTCCCTCCTGGCGTGGCTTTACCTTTGCTCCATCGTTGGCATGGCAGCATGCCCCATGGGACTGTTGTTGGTGTTGTGTAATGGTGTGCCCCAGCTTCTCTCTGTGCAGGCCATGCCCCCATGCCATACCCCTTTACCCATGCCACTCCATGTATATGATGACTTCCATGCATTTTGTGGTCCGTATCCCCCTCCTGCTTACAGTTAACATTTGTGTATTTTAATTTCCCATTCGACTTACCCTGCATGTGCATTGTCTCCTGGTAGTCTGTGCTGTCCTGTCCTTGAATCCCTGTGACGATCTCCTCAGGGATGACGGCTGCGACCATCTGGACTCCCACCTCCAGTCTGCAGTGCTGCCTTCCTGTTCCTGGCCATCTTTTCCTTGGTCCTGCGCTTGCAGTCATGCCAGCATTTCTTGCACTCGATGACTGTTCTGCGTACTTCTGCCACACTGTTAATCTTGTCAACAATTTGTTGCCATATTGCCTCTGTCCTACTGATTGGCAACTTTGAGGTGACAAACAGTTGGTGCTGGTGTTCGTCACCTCTTTAACCAGAATTTCCTGTTCCTCTGCACTGAAGCAACACTTTCTTTTCTTCTTCAAACTGTCCTGGTTCTTGTGTGGGTTCTCCTGACTGGTTCCTGGTCTGTTGTCATCTTCCTGGGGTCTGTACAGGCACCTGGGATCCATTTTGGCTCTCCTCTGCTGAATGGCTGTGTTCGCGGGGAATTTTGACGCTATTGCGTCAAAAAACGCCGCATATCCGGTGTGCGGTGTCGTAAATCAACCCACAGTCATTTCTGCCACGTTAACGTTGTTTTGCTTTACGACTTGACGCTGCAGTGTGTGTAAAAAGTTTTGCGTCAAAAAGTATAAATATGGGCCGAAGTTTTCGCTGTATTTTGGCTAATTTCTTGGTCTCCTTCAGGGGAACCCAAAAAGTCTGGTTACCTCTAGAATCCCTAGGATGTTGGAAAAAAGGGACGCAAATTTGGCATGGGTAGCTTATGTGGAGAAAAAGTTATGAGGGCCTAAGCGCGAACTGCCCCAAATTGCCCAAAAAAGGCTCGGCACAGGAGGGGAAAAGGCCTGGCAGCGAAGGGGTTAAAAATATATAGTGGTGGGTGGCCTGAAGTTTAAGTATAGGCCTTGTTGTTTATTTTGAATTTTAATTGATTTTTCATCTTTTGCAAAGGAAATTGTTGCACAACCCAGTTCCTGTCCTTGTCTACATGTTTGTAACATTGACAACATTATTTTACTGTGTGGCCTGAATTTCCAAAGGGACATATAGCCGGTAGAAATAGTACTAGTAGACATCAGTGCATGAAATAAATATTTCAGTGTTATATGTCTTTAAAACTTCATTTAGGGCAGAGGTGGCATTGAATTAATTTTAAAATGTTGGCTTTTGTTTGCATTTCATCTTTTTTGCAAAAAGTGTTTATGTTGTGAGATAATATTTGATGCAATAGGAGGGTGTGTACTGTTGTTATGAAATTTTTCAAGCTCAGTTAATTTTCATGTTTTGCTGAATTAATGTTAGTGTTTTCTTCAGTATTACCACCACGCCTCCTTATGGCCAGTAGGTGTGTGTGTATCATCGTCCGCAATGTGTCTTTGTTCTCCATACTGTGTGGCTAGGAACCATTTTGTGTAGTCTATGGCCATAGGTTTGCATATGTTCTTTGTTCTCCATGCCTCCTTGTTCACAGTTGTTGTTTGACTATGTTGCTGGGGGCCATTTGCTTCATCCAATAAGTGTGTCTTTGTTATAGGCTTGAATGTGTTCTTTGTTCTGTTTGCTGCTTGTTGTTGTTTATGAACATATGGCTGGCAGCCATTTTGTGCATACAGCCAGTGTTCCTTTGCCATTTCCATAGACTTGCACGTGTTCTTTCTTTGTTCCACATGCCTCCTTGCTCCTTGTTGTTGTTGTTTGACCATGTTGCTAGTGCCAATTTTGTCCACCCAGCCAGTGTCCATTTGCCATAGGCTTGCATGTGTTCTTTGTTCCTCATGCCACCGTGCTCCTTGTTGTTGTTGTTTGACCATGTGACTGGTGGCCATTTTGTCCATCCCACCAGTATCCCTTTGCCATAGGCTTGCATGTGTTCTTTGCTTGTCACACCTCCTTGCTGTTGTTTTATCATGTGACTGGTAGCCATTTGTTGCATCCAGCCAGTGTGTCTTTTGCATAGCCTTGCACATGATCTTCTTTGTTCCCCATGCCTCCTTGTTGTTGTTATTTGACCATGTGGCTGGTGACCATTTTCTGCATCCAGCCAGTGTCCCTTTGCATAGGCTTGCATGTGTTCTTTGTTTGCCATTCCTCCTTGCTCCTTGTTGTTGTTTGACCATGTGGCTGGCAGCCATTTTGTGATGCAGTCAGTGTGCCTTTGCATACAAACATAAGCAATTATTGATCATTTGTTTATTTAAGTTTATATTTAAACATTTTATTTTTATTTTCTATTTTTATTTTTTATTTTAGTTTTGTATTGTACTATTTTTTATCTTTTATTTTTTTATACTTTTTAAAAATTTTATCTTAATTTTTTACTTTATTTTTTTTTATTTCTTGTTTTTTATTTTACTTTTTAATTTAGTTTTCAATTTCTATTAGATTTTTTCAAATCTTTTATTTCTACCAAAAGTGCACAACCAAACAACAGCAGTCTATTTCGTTAGGTGTATAATCATTCCAGTTCCTCCTGGACACCCTGGCTGTGATGCACTGCAGACAAATCAGCAGCATAATTCATTTTTCTAATGATCATTCCATTTCCCCTGTACCACCTCGCAGCCATAGGTTTTTGAAAGTATTATTCCATTTACCCATGCACCTCTCTCTGACTACACCGGTGTCTCCTTTAAAACAGATGGAGATAAAGCAAAGAGCTATATCTACTTGTTGCAGTGCCTGATTTGAAATGAAATGTTATGGTGTGGTTTGACTTTACATTGTTTGATTAAATTGGTATTTATTGCCATAAGTGACCAACCGCGCTAAGATTGAATTTATATGTACTATTTCAACCCGCAACAATGCCAGTTTTCACTAGCCACATGTTTTTCTTGCTTTGTTGCTTGTAGATGCACAAGATAATAGACGTCACATCGCCCTCAGCACTGCCAAAGAGAAGGCCTGTACAGTTAAGTCCTCATTTCTCTTCCGCTTGTGCAGCTTAGTGCCACTGCCAACTGGGAGCTTTAAGATGCGCCAAAGAAAGTTTCTTCCAAGAAAGTGGTCAGTGAGAAGAGGCAGCTTTCCACCAGTGGTGTTCTGACAGCAACATTTTTGGGGAGATGTGCCTGCCACGCCAGCCTCTGGGGAGTACCCTGGGAGTAGCATTACGCATCTGCAGCACCACCCCAACCTAAGCCCAAGACCATGTCTGTCAGTGAGATAGCCACTGCCATCATGGCAACGCCGACAAGCAGTGACGTTGAACTGGATTTGTCCCTTTTGCAAAGTAATAACCAAGGGCCATATTTATACTTTTTGACGCACAACTGCGCCAACGCAGTTGTGCGTCAAGAGTTTTAACGCCGGATAACGCCATTCCAAAGCGCCATGCAGGCGCCTTATTTATGGAATGACGTTTGCCGGCGCAGCTGACTGGTGTGCGTCAAAAAAAATGACCCACACCAGGCAGCGCCGGCGTAGGGGAAAATGGAGCTTGGGCGTCAAAATGGGGCAAGTCAGGTCTGAGGCAAAATATTGGCCTCAACCTGATTTGCGCCATTTTTTTTTACTCCCAACCCCCATTGAAATGACTCCTGTCTTAGCACAGACAGGAGTCATGCACCCTTGCCCAATGGCCATGCCCAGGGGACTTATGTTCCCTGGGCATGGTCATTGGGCATAGTGGCATGTAGGGGGCACAAATCAGGCCCCCCTATGACACAAAAAAAATACTTACCTGAACTTACCTTAAGTTCCCTGGGATGGGTCCCTCCATCCTTGGGCGTCCTCCTGGGGTGGGCAAGGGTGGCAGGGGGTGTCCCTGGGGGCATGGGAGGGCACCTCTGGGCTCCTTCCGAGCCCACAGGTCCCTTAACGCCTGCCCTGACCAGGTGTTAAAAAATGACGCAAAAGCGGCTGGACGTCATTTTTTTGGACCCGCCCACTCCCGTAATTTTTGCACGGGAGTTTAAATAAGGCGCACATGCCTTGGAATCATTTTTTAGATGGGAACGCCTACCTTGCATATCATTAACGCAAGGTAGGTGTCCAAGCTAAAAAATGACGCAAACTCCAAGATCTTTGGCGCTAGACGGGTCTAACGGCAAAGTATAAATATGGAGTTAGCTTTGCATCGGATTTGCGTAAAAAAAAACGACGCAATTCCGGCGCAAACAGAGTATAAATATGCCCCCAAGTGTTTCAGGAAACAGAGCAAAGTGGACAGCAGCCACAGCCAGCAATAGTAGATCTTCCCGAAACTGGAGCAGAACAGTAGGTCGAGCTTCCTGCCGAGCAAGAACCTCCTCTGTTAGAATCAATGGTGTAGGAAGCTGGCTCTGTATATACTATACCAAAATGTGGTATAGTGTGCACAGAGTACAGGGGTTCCCAGAGGCTTAACAGAGGCTAACGTTGATGGTATTAATGCTCTCTTTTGTGGTAGTGTGGTTGAGCAGTTAGGCTTATCAGAGGGTAGTGTAAAGCATTTGTTGTACACACACAGTCAAGAAATGAGGCACATAGTCAATGACTAACTCCAGGCCAATTGTTTTATATAGCAAAAATATGTTTTGTTACTTTATTACTAGCACCAGAAGAACTTTGTTGCAGGTAAGTACAGTTGTCAATAGGTATCAAGCATATGTATCAAATGTACTTTGTTTGTTTATTTCAGGCAAGGCAGTTTACAAGTAACACTTTTCTATTTCAAAAGTTGACACAGTGCAATTTTTCATAGGAGTCAATAGAGCCCTGGGGGAGGAAGTGTTAGCACAGATAACAGGTAAGTACACAACTTACAACTCCAGTCTTCGGAAGTTAGGATGTCCACAGGCTGAAGTTTAGGCTAACCCCAAAAGTGCACCACCAGCAACACGGGGCTGGCTGGGTGCAGAGGTCAAAGTTGGCATCAAGTTTATAATGGAATCCTATGAGGACTGGGGTGCTCGGTAGAAAGCAGATTGCAGGTAAGTACCTGCGGTTCCAGGGAGGCCACAGGATCATACCAAACACACAACCTCAGCGGCACAGGGGCAGCCAGGTAAAAGGTGCAAACACAGAGCTGGGTACCCAATGCTTTTCAAGGCGGGAGCCCCGGGGTCAAAGAAGATGCTGTAGCCTGGGTCCAGGGGGTCAGTTCCGAGAAACCAAAGGCTGGACAGGCAGGAGAGGTACCAGCTGGATATTGCTGGACCATCGGTCGGAGTCCCCAAGGCTAGGGGGATGCAGGTGCAGGGTCAGGGGTCTTCTCGGGTGTCATGAATCTTCGTCACATCCGGTTGAAGTCAGTGGGTCCTCCAGATTCAGGCTGCAGGCATCATTGTGCTGGCCAGGAGGGTTCGACCCAGGTTGGACTCGAGGTCGAAATTGCCTGGGATCCTTCTTTGGACCGGTGGGTCATCTGGACTTGGGCCATGATCGGCAGGTGCAGAGTGGATCTGGTGCAGTTCAGGAGTCCATTTGGATATTTCTTCTGGACAGGGCAGCTGTCCTCAGGAATTCTTGGTCCTTTTCTGGGCAGGCAGTCCTCTGTGAGTTTGTAGAGGTGACTGGTCCTGCAGGATGCATCACCTTTTTGGAGCAGGAGTCTTTGAAGCTGCAGACAGACCTGTAGGGCTGGGGCCAAGTCAATTTTCATCTGGAGTCTTCTCTGCTGGAGTGGGCTTAGCAGTCCTTCTCCTTTCTTCTTTCTTCTTCTTCTTGAGGTTGCCAGGAATCTGGTGAGTAAGGTTCAGAAGAGCTCCTAAATAATAGATTTAGAGGTGTTACAGTGGTCAGAGGGCAGTGGCTGATGGCTACTGTCCCTGAGGGTGGCTACATCCTTCCTGTGCCCAATCCCTTTGGGAGGAGAGCACATTCCTAACCCTATTCGTCCCTGACCTCCAAAACAAGCTGGATGACACTGCAAGGAGGGGGTCACTTCAGCTCTGGTCACCTTAGGGGTTCAGTGCAGCTGGTGCAGTTACAACAGTGAGAAGGACTACTGTCTCACCTCAAAACATTAAGAGATTAGACGTAACCAAAATGTACCAGTACTTTATACCACCTGATTACACTGTTCCCAAAACAACAAAGGAAGTGGATCTAGAAAGAATCTAGTGTGCCTGCTTACCAACTTCTGGGTGAACCACCTGAGTTTGGGGACAAACTCTACTTCCAAGACAACATATGCCAGTACTACCATAGAACATTTTAATTATTTCTCATTGAACTTCTTTATTTCTTTGCAAAACAAATTGCTAGTTGAACATTATGTTTGTGTCAGATTTATGGTGCCCCACAATTTTTTAGTCACATATATGGCTGGATTGGAGTTGGACTCATGTGCAGTGAAAAAGTCCCACACTTGCCTTCGGGAGATTGGAGATGACGCTTACCTCCCTCACATGCCATTGCCTATCCTTTTCTTTACACCACCAAGCAGGGCTGCCACAGAAAATCATTGATTAAAAGACTGTCAGTGACAATGCCAAATTCCAATGTATTGTAACTTGCTACCAAGGGAAAAGATGATATTTTGTTAAACCACTGTGCTTGGATTGGAAGAGGTAACTACTAACTATTGCACCAATGAGTGGTGATGTACTGAATGATTGTGAGTGATGATTGATGTATATGGCATGTGACAACGGGGGAGTTCAACAAATGTATAAACTTGTTCCCAGTGATTTGCAATGTTTGGGGGCTGATGGGTGATCATGCTTTCCTGGAAGTGATTGGCCTTTCAAATTTAGTGGAATTTCCCTGAGGGTCCACTCCTTTTTTCTGGTTCCTCAGACCAGAATCAGTCACTTTAGTTACCAAACACAAAGTACACAAAATACTCCAGTTCTGTTTCTCTATTTGTTCTTCTATAGCAGTGCATTACACAGGCGTGGCTTGGGACTGGGACTGAGTTACTTAAAATCAGGAGGAGGAGAATGGAAGGACTCAGGGAGGGGCTACCTCAACAGCCAGAAGGAGAAAGTTATCAACTTCATAGAGAAACATTATGATGGCGTAGGCTCTGAGACCTAGTATTTACTCAGCTCTGCGGACTGAAGAGAGGAACATTGATTTGGGAAATGCTGCTGAGTATGTGTTTGCTGCATTGCTCGTTCAAATGTAAACTCCTCTTAGGTTCTTGCCCTGCCTCTGAGTCTTCTTAGTACACTCTGACTCCTCATGAATCTTACCTTGCTTCCTTTACTCTATAATACAATTACTGTTTTGTCAATACCCAGGCCTTCTCCTAGTCCTTTCCTGCATGAACAGACCTTGGTGAAAGCTCAACACTCCAGCTTACCTACTAGACAGGTTCAGCCAGGCACCCAAGAGGGATAATTTAAGAAGAATGGAGATGCATCGCCCAATTGGCAATAGAGTATCATTTTCCTTTTAACAATTATAATGTTTGGAACTTGGTGAGTTAATTTCAATCCTCCATAATTTGTATTTTTCAAACCTAGAAGACATAACATTTAGAGATATACTATCTTGGGTTTCTCTAGGGCTGAAGAACAGTTTTCAATGCATTTAACTGAACTGTGTCATACTTATCCCTTCATCATTTCCTTACAGAATGGATTGATGATGGTGTGTTGCTCAGCGCCCGATGAATATTGCTGTGGTTTCTTTTGTGTAGTGTTTGTCTTTGTCACACCTGTCCCCAGATCCCCTTTCCAATCCATTCACGAGCCCCTAGCCCTCTTTCCCCGAGCTGTGTAATTTATTGAGATATGCCTTCATTTTACACCATAAATGGATCACACACTTGCTGGGGCAGATGTGGTGAAAGTGACACAAACTCACTGCATGATCTTCTATGACCATAGCAATATTCCACACCGGCCCCATCAACATCATCAATAAGGCCTTTTGTTGTGTGTTACGCAAATGCTTAATCTTGTCCACCACTCCTGACTCTTTGCCCACGTATCCTTACTCCATGATTTCATTTCCTAAGTTTCATTGTTAAATACTAGCTCTCTATCATTTCTCAGAAGACGTTGATTTTGCTAGTTTTTATTATCATATCAGGTGTTCTTTGTTGTGTGTTAAATATTGTCATTGTGGTAGTCCGGTCTCTGTCTTCCTAAAGTTATGATAAAATATGACCCACTAACTCTGTTTTCTCTCAATCTAGTTGACAGTGATTGGTAACCCTTTCATTAATTCTCCAGTTGGAGCTCGCATAGGAGGGAGAGGCACCTTCTGTCTTCCCCGCTGACGCACTAGCCTGCTGCTTCTACTACCACCCCCTTAAGATGCCACATTGGGAAAAAAAACTGCAGTAAGAAGGCTCCCTTGCTTCATCTATTCAGGTAAGAGAAGAACTATGGATTGACGTGAACTTGTTTAGTTAGTAATTAACTTGTACCGAAGAAGATGTTGTTTGTGTATATCTTGGTTTTTGTAGGCAAAGTTGGCAATGGCAATCATCCCCTAGTGGTCAATAGAGTTGCAGAGGACAGTAGAGTAAAGTATATGTCATACACCTTTTTAGCAGATTTAAAAAACAGGCTACACTAAAATACAGCATTGCAAACTAAAACACCAAAATAAACATTTGATGCATAAATCAAGTAAAATAAATTATTCCCTTTCATTTTTAACAAATAGAAAATCCACCTTTTCTTCCCACAACAGGCCCACCCATCTCCCCAAACAAATAACCCTGTTCCCAAAAAGTCCAATGAAAGTACAAAGTCAAACCCAGTTCCATCTTCCTCGACACCCACAACAAGTCCCTCCCACCAAAACAATTTTTTTAAAAAGGGCTCAGAAGAGGGCACTGGCTATTTGGGTCTAGAGCTGGTCCGTGCTCTGCTCAATACTGCTGAGCCAGCTTTCCATACCGTTCATCCGCCGCAGGATACAGTGGAGCGATGCTCTGTGAGAGTGGGAGGGGGTGGCAGCAGGTATAGTCAGGGACCCTGACAGCTGGCAACAGCACCAGCTAGTAGTAGCCGGGAGGCTGGAGGCAGGGGCTGGTGTGTTGATGAACTGGGTCCTGGGTCAGAGGCAGTTGTTTCCCCCTCCTTCCTAATTGCAATGGCCCTGCACTTCTCCAAATGCCTTTCAGTTAGTTTCTACCCTGACTCCAAAGAGGCAGATGAATAATAAATAAGATACGCCACACATGTCACATATCAAATGCAGATATATTATCCTGTCTGCTGTAAGTAGACGGTGGAGAAAATTATGCATTGTCCTACAAGGAAAGGAGAAGGCGATATAGATTGTATTTGGCATGTTTGTCACAGAGTATCCCTTCTGCCAAACTTGAAATCAAATTGGGCACTTAGTGGTCCCACTTTACTCACTGACCTCCCACACCACCATAAATTTTTCCAAGAAATTAATTTACTGGCCAACAAGGAAAGGAAGCTTGACTTACTCTACTGCAGGGTAAGGCACAGGGATTAGGCAGGTAGGTAGAGCTTTTGCTATAGAATAGAGGGGCGTCACTGATCATCGATTCATCATGTGCCTAAGATTTGGCTTATTCAGTCACTGTATAGACAAAAGTCTAAATGGAAAAATCTGAATAGGTGTAAAATAAATCTGTTCTGGGAAACCATGAAATATATTTTGGAACCACTTTACATGGCCATAGAAATGTGGCACATGCCAAGAATGTATTTTTCAATTTGTTTGGTAGGCTGGGACGGAAGCACTTAGGAAAGAATAAAGGAGTGAAGTACTAAGAGATGATTGAGTGGACGAAGGGAAATACACCTTGTGTGTTCGGTTTGCAATGCAGTGAAAACTTTTTAAATGCTGCATTAACTGAAGCAAACACACATTGCATAGCCAACACTGCAGTCACAAATTGAACTATACTGCACTTCTTCGGTCATGGATGAAGAAATGCAATGGGAGGGAGGAGGTTGATGAATGATGATGGATGGGATACATATCTGCCTCTCTTAACAAATACAGTGAGTCGAGGGATTAGAACGCAAATTAAAATACCCCCACTTTGGACCATAGCTTTGATAACTATAAAACAAAATAAGCCAAGTAGATGGGCAGCATGCCCCTCTCCACAAAAGCTCCTGTTTTTTTTCCATCCAAGCAATTATTCAATCATCCTTTCATTCTTCCTACTATATTCACCCATCGCCACCATGATAATTTCTCTCATCCTGTCTTTCACCAAAATTCGCAATCCATTATCCATCCGCTCAGTATCCATTATCCACACTTTCTTTCAATCATCCTTTCACCCATCCATCCAATTACCCAATACTCACCCACACATCCTTTCACCCACACACTCATCCTTTCCTTTCAATCACTTCACCCATCCTTTTAACCTTCCGTTCTTTCTTGTTTCCATTAAGCCATCATTTTTAACATACATTATGGGGCTCATCACAACTTTGGTGGGTGGGGGAGGCCCCCGCCAAAGTACCGCGTCGGGATGACCGCCTATTCAGCTGTCCCTCCGCGTGCCCTATTACGAAATTCCCGCTGGGTGGGTTGCAGGCCCAGCGGGAAACTCACCACAACATTGACGCCGGCTTGTAATCGAGCCGGCGGCAATGTTGCAGTGCGTTGGGTGTGACAGCACCCGTCAAGCTTTTTACTGCCCGTCATTCGGGCAGTGAAAAGCACGACGGGGCTGTCCATGGGGGCTCCTGCATTGCCATGCCAAGTGCATGGGCAGCTCAGGGGCCCCCATGGGGCTTCCAATACCCCCTTTCTACCAGCCTTTGCATGGCGGTCTGACTGCCATGAAAAGGCTGGAGGAAAGGGGACTCGTAATCCGGAGCCTGGCAGATTACAACTGATGAGACCACCAGGCTTGCAACTGGCAGCAACCTGGCGGTTCCGTAGGTCGGACCGTGGCGACTCCGCTAGAGTTGTAATGTGTGCTTTTGCTGAGTTGCAGATAGAAGAGGCCATAACTCAACCACCGCTGTAGCTAGTTACGCGGGGGTTCACGATCATGACGACGCCCTTGTAGCTAGTGAGCGTAGTAGTAATTGTCAATAAGCAAGCAATGTGACTTACGACCGCCCTTCCCTGCCACCACTTTTCCCCCTGCTCCATCTCCTCCTGCAGCGACACTTGAGCCGGCGGCACTGGTGGTTGGTGTGGCTAGAAAAAAACATTATAAAGTTTTAGATGCCAGGAACACCTCCACTTAATCTTTTTAATAAAAAAAAATGCAACCGCAATACACCGCTACAGTTCGGTTAGCACTGCAGTATCTTCTATCAAAAATATCACTCTGGGCATTTTGTTGGTTCATAATCTTAGAAAAGCCGGGTAGTCAAGCCAACCAAAACCTTTTCGTAATAGAGGGGCAGAGCTATAGCGTATGATGAGGATGACTCTGAATCATTGAAGCACAATGAAGGGTTAGAAAAAAATAGTCAATGGAAGACAGAAAAAAAGATAATGCAGGGATAACAGAAATAAAAAAAAAATCAGATAGGGGAGTTGAAAAAAGGGAACAGTATAAAAAAATACACAGGGCAAAATACAAAGTAGTATAATAGTGGGTAGAGGTAAAAGTTAGAGAAATAATAATAATAATAATAATAATAAACAATAGGACTCACTGGGATGAGCAGAGCCCTCAGCATTGGAGCTGCTGGTCGATGTTTTACCCCCAGCTTTTGCTGATGTAAGAAATAAATAAGATTAAGAACATAGATTTGTGGTACAGCTAATCACCACAAAATTATTATAAGAGGCAATCGCAGTAGCATTATACTTACCTAAATTAGATCGCCTATGGTACTTGTATGATCGACTGTCGTTGAGTTGGCTATACTCCTAAAATCCCTATTCCAAATTTCCTTACCGAAAATTACATTTGGAACTAATGTATTATAAGGAATGATCTTTGATTCTATTCTCATGGTCTCTACAGTATATCTCATGGTCCTCTTGATGGACCAACTCATTCTCCCTTTTTTGCAATGCATAGATGCATACTAGTAGTTCTACACATCACTGTGAAATTGCTTTGGACTGTACGAGCTACATAGATAAATGTCACAGAAAATACTAAGTCACTGATCTCACTAATTCACTATGGTGACAGGAGGACAGAGGAGTCTGCATTGCATAGCTTCTTAACTAATCAGCCAAAGCGAGCGCCAACAAGTACGATGAGGTAGCACTGAGCACCTGCCTAGCTGTAACTGGATCACATAATAATATTCTAAATGTAAACTAAATGTAACTTACTTCTAAGTGTGATCAGCATGCTATTCAGAAAAGAAAAATTAGCATTGTAAAACACAAACACAATAATATAGTCAATACTCACTGAGCCCCAGAATCTCTATGCCTAGCAAGTCGAGCAGGTCCTGCTTGCGGTCGATGGTATCTGCCCAGAAGTGCGTCAGCTGCTGGCTGGTGCACTGTATCTGGCTGGGGTATCACATCCTCCCCCAACCTAGCTAATGCTCCTGCAGGGGGTACCCACTACCAGGCCTGCCACCTGTTGCCAGCATGGAGGGAAGGTGGTGCGGCACATAAAGAATTAGTACTGCCACCTCTACCTCGCAAAAGATGGGCTGGGGCTGCATCCCTTGGCCCACAAGGTAAGCAGCTGCAGCCGCTGGCTGCTTGGGAGGGCCTGGCGCTGCCGCTCTCCTGCTTGTGGCCCTGCTTTGCCATGGTGCTGGCCTGGGTGGGGTAAAGAAAACAAAAAGAAACAGGGGAAGGGAGGAAGGAAAGGAGGGAGGAAGGAAGGAAGGAAGAAAATGAAATAAGGAAGTAAAGGGAAAAATAATAAAAAAATACAAAAAGTCACAAAAACACTTTTTTTTTTTAATTTGTAAAATACACAGACACAAAAACACACACTAATAAAATAAATAAAAATGAGGTGTAGATTAATTAAGGAGATAAAGGATTGAAAAGATAATAGAAGGATTCAAACTAGGCCCAGCACCTGGAACAGAGAAAGAAAAACAAGATGGGCATGTCCATGCGAACCGCCTGGTGCCGTTTGCATGAAATTTTTAACGTGAGAATGTAGTTTGAGTTGTGTTTGATGTCAAATGCAACACCAATGGGAGCGACAGGGAACTCTGCCCGCCTGTGGAATTCCACATAGCACTGCAGAGTTTTTGGCCCCCTTCGTGGAGTTCCGCATAGCGTGACTCCACACACTCTGCCGAAGCCTACTATTACGGCTCAGGGATGGTGGCCACATGGCCTTCTCTCCTTTTATTTACAGTTTGGCCACGGGTGATTAGGCTCAGGGAGGAGGACTTGTGCCTCCTTCCCTTTAATAATTACTTGACACCTGGGAACGGGTTCCTCAGGGCCTAATAAGACTCAGGGAGGGGGGGCTGCATGCTTCCCAGCCCTTTAAAAAAAAAAAGTGGCCCCATGCAATATGGCGTCAGTGCGGTGGAGTAACACAAAATGGTGGGATGATGGGGCCTCCCTTGCAGAATCTGAAGAAGGGCCCCTAGGTCTTCCATATCTCACAGAAAATCATTAATCTTGGGCTAAATTAGGGCCCCTCTAAAGTGTTGAGGGGCCCCTGAAGGACTTAGGACCCCCTGAACTGCAGGGGCCTGTGTCATGCCCTTATCTCCGTGGCACAAAAAGGCTTGCGGAGCAGGAGGCCACACACCTCTTTCTCTTTAGAATTTGGTCCTGAGATTGGAGTCCCCTGGGCCCAGGAAGTCTTTAGCTGCACCCCATTTAATTGCATTTGGGTCTGAGGGATGGGGTCACTGTGCCTTTTTATGCTCAGGGTGGGGGGGGACTATGTGGCCCCCTCCTCTTTTCATTATGATTTGGCCAGTGGAGAAGGGGTTCCTGGGGAAGCTAATTAAGACTTAAGGAGGGGGGCTGAAAATCCCTTCTCGTTAATACAAATGTTTTGACTCCTGGGAAAGGGTCCACGAGGCCCGAAGGCCAACCCTGCACCGTGCACACCAACGGCTGTGCATGACATAGGGTTGGCAGCGTGCTGGCGGGTTGGCTACAGGGCCTGGCCGCAGGCCAAGCCCTGCAGACAGCCCCCCGCTGCACACAGGACAAGGCCGTTCTCCATCGATGGAAATAGAATATTTCTTCACTGAAAAAACACAGGGTAAAGTAGCATTATAGCTAGGTAAAATGTTCACGAACAACGTAGTATTTTAAACTAAAAAAATCCACAAAATTCATAAGCTATAGTTCTCTCAAGTAACAGTAAACCATGCCCTACAGTAACTATAACTCGCACCCTCTTCATGCACTGCTAGGTACCCAACATATTACATCAGTTATGACATCTTCTATAACATCATTAACAATACACACACACAAGATGCTAGGGTATTTCATACCTAAATGGCTGGATTATTTCCCTCAATGTTAAAGTCCTCCTTACCTATAGGCTCAATAATAGATATTTAAGGGGCTGCCTTCACGGGTAGTCTAGTTGACATTAACGATCAACCACAGATTGATGGGAAACCCTGATTGCACAAAGTATTCAATATGTATACAACTGTTTAGAGAAAGCCAAGTCACTCAAGATACTAAACGTCTGTTCCAAAATTAATACCCTACTATGGACAGCTTTTATCTGTATCAAACCCCTCACAGTCACCCAACCTACATTGAGAAATGATGTCGAGATTAGTAAAAAAGTGGGTATTGTAAACCATGTTTACTCTATGGAGGGTGTTCACCCTGTAACACACTGTTTGCATACAGTAAAACTCTCATGAGAAATACACCACAGAGTATTAAAAAGTATCTACTAAGAACAGTGTACACTCGAAAAAGACATTATTTGCTTAAAATAACCAAGATGTGAAGGTGTACCTGCAGACTTCATACTGTGGTGCGAACTTTACAGTTAGCCCACCTTCTGAAACAGAGACTCACATATACATAGGTTAGTACCTTGTACCCACAGTCTATTATGTTATGTAGAAATTGTCATGCTGTGACGATTCTGTCTAATAACTCAAGGCTGTTTACAACACTTAGTAGATAGTATGTAAACTTGTGTGGAACATGCTGAACACGTCATCAACTGTCACCATTGTACAGAGTTACTCTTCAATGCAAAGATTTATAAACATTTATAACATGTTTCAGTACCTCTAAACACCTATGATGCATTATGAGCATCTGAGTTTTGTAAACACTTATAACCACTAGCTGGACACAGGCTGTAAAAAATTAGATAGAAAAGTAATATAGTAGCTACCCACCACTATGTAAACTTTAAAACAATCTAACACACTCATTGGATGATGTTATCAGTAATGTAATCAGTGATGTCATCAAGCATGTTATTTGAGATGGCACAACTGATCTCTGTTGGTATTCTAATGGCATCAAATCATGTAGTTGTAGTTCTTATGTGACTCTTGGGTCACTACAAAGTAATTACCAAATGTTAGTATTCTGTGATTCTTATCCTATCGACTCATGCAACATTACTAAAACTCTATTACCTAATGTGTGGACATACATATGCATAGCCTGAGTAACCTAGTCCAGACTTAAGAATCCTTTGGGTCTTTCATAGATCCCCTGAAGTGAAATGCAATGGTTTTACAGCCTATTAAAGTCCAGATTAAGGCCCTCATTCCAACCCTGGCGGTCTCTGACCGCCAGGGCGGAGGGCAGCGGAAGCACCGTCAACAGGCTGGCGGTGCTTCCTGGGCTATTCTGACGCCGCGGTCAGAAAAGGGGAACCAGCAGTTTCCCGCAGGTTTTCCCCTGGCCCAGGGAATCCTCCATGGCGGCGCTGCTTGCAATGCCGCCATGGGGATTCCGACCCCCTTCCCGCCAGCCTGTTTCTGGCGGTTTTCACCGCCAGAACCAGGCTGGCAGGAATGGGTGTCGTGGGGCCCCTGGGGGCCCCTGCACTGCCCATGCCACTGGCATGGGCAGTGCAGGGGCCCCCTAACAGGGCCCCACAAAGATTTTCACTGTCTGCTTAGCAGACAGTGAAAATCGCGACGGGTGCCACTGCACCCGTCGCACCCCTGCAACTCCGCCGGCTCGATTCGGAGCCGGCTTCATTGTTGCAGGGGCTTTCCCGCTGGGCCGGCGGGCGCTCTTTTGGAGGGCGCCCGCCGGCCCAGCGGGAAAGTTGGAATGGCCTCCGCGGTCTTTTGACCGCGGGGCGGTCATTCGGCAGTGACCGCATGGCGGGAGCGACCGCCGCCCGCCGCGGTCAGAATGACCGCCTAAATGTTCAAAGTTTAAATCCTTACTAAACTTTCAGAAATACATCTCTGTATTCCCAATGCTCTCCAAATAATAACAAAGCAAGCAACTGTTCTTTTGAAAAGGACAATCTTAGATCCACATAGCAAGGTCCTGGCTGCAGCGAAATAGTGTCAGAACTGCCTAGCAAATACTCCATGGGCTAGGATAGCCAGATATTGAAGATGGCCGCCAAAGGTTCATGGCCGCTGGGAAATGTCACTAGGGCATTGTCGCAAGACACACTCTTCATGCACATGAAGCCTTGCTTCAGAAAG
Source organism: Pleurodeles waltl (assembly GCF_031143425.1). Lineage (NCBI taxonomy): Eukaryota > Metazoa > Chordata > Amphibia > Caudata > Salamandridae > Pleurodeles > Pleurodeles waltl. The sequence continues at coordinate 282,290,857 of NC_090442.1, forward strand.
GGCCAACAGGTTTTCCTTCTCTGAAATGGATTGTGTGAGCAGGTTTTGAGGATTGCTTCCTGACATTTGCTGAGACCCAAGGTACCGCCGTGAAATGACCGCACTGCGGTCAAAAGACCGCGGCGGCCATTTAAACATTTCCGCTGGGCCGGCGGGCGCCCTCCGAAAGAGCGCCCGCCGGCCCAGCAGAAATGCCCCTGCAACGAGGACGCCGGCTCAGAATTGAGCCGGCGTAGTTGCAGGGGTGCGACGGGTGCAGTTGCACCCGTCGCGTATTTCAGTGTCTGCAAAGCAGACACTGAAATACTTTGCGGGGCCCTCTTACGGGGTCCCTGCAGTGCCCATGCCATTGGCATGGGCACTGCAGGGGCCCCCAGGGGCCCCGCGGCACCCCCTACCGCCATCCTGTTCATGGCGGGTTTCCCGCCATGAACAGGATGGCGGTAGGGGGTGTCAGAATCCCCATGGCGGCGGAGCGCGCTCCGCCGCCATGGAGGATTCCCCCGAGCAGCGGAAAGTCGGCGGGAGACCGCCGACTTTCCGCTTCTGACCGCGGCTGAACCGCCGCGGTCAGAATGCTCATGGGAGCACCGCCAGCCTGTTGGCGGTGCTCCCGTGGTCGGTGGCCCTAGCGGCCACCGCCCGCCAGGGTCAGAATGACCCCCATAGTCCGTTAGCATTACTTCCAGTCCTGATACCTGACAGTGTATATGTGTTATCTGTATAACACAATGTAACCGAAAGGCAGAGGAGTACTGTACAGGGTTAAAGGAAGATATTTAATGAGAGGTAACCTAGGTGGGGAAGTGGAGCTCTGGGAGCACTTTTTAAAGTGTTAGGCTGTGAAGCAGCATAGAGGTGCTCTAGATTGATATTGTTAGACCTGACATCCTTAGGAAGGTCTTCCTCCAATGTTTTGCCTGCCTCCCTCTATTTTTCTGACTTCGTCTTAGCTGGTTTTAGCACTCTGTCCACTTTACCACTGCTGTCCAGGGCTAAAGTGCTTGTGCTCTCTCCCCTAAACATGGTAACCTTGGCTTAACCTCAATTGGCATATTTAATTTACTCATAAATCCCCAGTAAATAGCAGTAAAAGTGCCCAGAGCATGTAAATTAAATGCCACTAGAGGGCCTATAGCACTCATTGTGCCACCCACTTAAGTAGACCTCTAACCATGACTCAGGCCTGCCATTGCAGAGCCTGTGCGTGCAGTTTACCTTGCCACCTCAACCTGGCAGGATAAACTTCTTGCCAGGCCTATAAGTCACCCCTACAGTAGACCCTCAACAAACCAGAGGGCAGAGTGCAATGTATTTAAAAGTTAGGATGAATAATTTTAGGTTTAACATGTCCTGGTAGTGAAAAACTGACAAAGTCATTTTTCACTACTGCAAGGCCTATCTCTCCCATAAGCTATCACATCTTGTAAATTTAAATCACAATCTGGAAGAGATAGGTTTGCCAAGTTTGGTTTCACTGGACTCACAATTTAAAATCACAATTTATGACGAAGTTGGATTTTAAATAACAATTTAGCAAGTGCCACTTTTAGAAAGTTGACATTTACTCGCTATAGGCATCTTGTGCCTTCTGCCTGTCTCTGTCAGTCTGGAATAGGTGACAGCTGTGCTATGTGTATTCCCTCTATACAGCCACATACAGAGGCAACCAAGGTGTGACATCATGCATCTCTTGCGAGGATGGGAGGGAAGGCCCAGCCTCACACTTACACCTGAATAGGCAGTGCCTGCACACACACAAAGGGCCAATTACCCCCTACAGCGAGTTTGGATAGCCAGTTCAGCAGGGGTGGACCTCTATGCACTTCAAAGCTTTCTTTAAGGTCTTCCCACTTCAAAAAGCATAACTAGGCATAAGTACTGAACCCAAGACATCAGAACTCCAGTATATTTCTGGACCTGTGAAGACTCTGCAAGAAAAACTTGTTGCGCCAATCAGAACGACGCATCGCCTTCACCATGGCGTTGCTGTGATGATCTAGGATACCCCATTGCCTTCAAAGACAGCGAGCCTCTACTGCGAGAATCAGAACACCACATTGCGACTGTGCAAATCATTGTGTCCTATGCCTGGCCCCGAATCAATGCGTTACCTTCATCCTCTGTATCAACACATCGCTGCACTGCTTTAATCAGTGTGCACCAAGCGTGGACTCATTGACATGGTTGCGCCAATCGGAACTGACGAATTTCAAGGACCAAGGTACTTTTCCTCAGTGGGCCCTGCGTGGGTTTTGTAGCCAGCTTGCGCTCCATCGCGGTTGGCCTGAACTTTTGACTTTGGCTCGGTGTCAAGCGACCAGATAGCCCCGGTTGGCTGTTTCTGCTTCTTACCACTATGGTTTCATTTATTCTTTAAAAATTCATATCTCGACTTCTACTTATTGGGTTTTTGCTGTTTTGGTCTTGTTTTGTTCATTAATCTTTTTAACTTAGTGTGGAGTGTTTTGTGGTGTCTTCACTGTGTTACTGCTTGCATGTTGGACAAATACTTTACACATTGCCTCTAAAGTTATGGCTGACTGCTCTGTGCCAAGCAACCAGAGGATGAGCACAGGATCATTTAGGGTGTGTTGTAACTTACCCTGACTATGATTGTCGTTCCTACTTGAACATAGTGCACACCTCTGCCGACTAGAGACAAACTTTCTAACAGCTCTGGAGATGTTTCAGATCGTGAATGTCTACATTAGAAAGGCCTGTTGCCTTGTGTCTTTTTAGGTCTTGCCTTTAAGGCAGCACAAGTTGTCTCTTTAAAAAACAAACTATTGTTAACTTAAAGTGGGTTTAGAACCCACCTATCTTTTGCTATTAGTTAGCTTTATTGTCACTGTCATTTGGTTGCTTCTTATTCATTAGATAGTGTGACCCTTCCTTCCTATTCTCTGTTTGTCCCTCCTCTGGACGATAGACTCGTTACATGTGCCCTTCCTCTGCTTACTTTTCAGACCACTGTTTATTTATTTTTTGGTTAAGCATTCCATGAGAGTGCCTGTCTTTTCCAGCTATCTCCCTCATGTACTACTCTTACCCCGTCACACTCTGTGTTGCTCTCTTGCCCATTTGCGTTTCACTACCCTCTCCATGTTGTGTTCACCCTCATGTGCCTTTCTTCCCCTTCTGTTGATTTCTCGCCCACGTGCTTCTCTCTTCCCACTTCATGTTGCTCCCTCTTACCCATGTGCTTATCTGATCTACCATGTGCTCCATTATCCTCTCTCCAGCCCGCTATGCTGCTTCAGCCATCTGCACTCTATGTTGTTTCTGCACACCGCACACCTCTTTGTTGCTTTGGACCATGTTGCTTCTCAACACCCACACTCTACATGCTGCTTAGGCCCACCAGCGCCCTCCATGTAGCTTACGCTCGCTTTAAAATACCAAAAAAACGCTTTTACACTACTTTTTTTTATACACCGGTCCAACTCTCATTGGTAAAAAACTTGAAAAAAGGGCACGGGCATCATTTTATAGGCATGCATGCCTGTGAAATAATGCAGTTTGCTGCATTATAGGCCTTTTTTTTACTACTTTTGACCCATGCTTCACAGCATTGGGATGAGGTAACATCACTAAAAACCATTGGCAAAACCAGTAGCTGTCAAAGCTGAGACCCATTGGCTTTACCAATGCTTGTGCTTTCTTGCGCTTCTCCATCCCCAGTCTGACAGCTGTGAGTGTGCCAAGAGGCACTGAATGGTGAGTTTATCAATCAGGCCAGAGGAGTTGCCAGTCGGATTGGCTTTATAGATGATGCAGCTGGCCTTGAAGCTAGTGCGAGCAGGCAAGGTTATCTGGAGGTAATCCATCCGGCAGGAGTGATGTAGTGAAATTTATTCAGGCCCTTGTTAGTGTGTGCTGCCGTGTATAGGATGTCCTTAAGGATGGGGATTGGTGTATTTTGCGTAATTCATATGAAATTACCTAACAATTCAGTAAGATTATGCTGGCATTACACGAGAAGAGTAATTCTGTATTTAGTGCCATTTCCTAGGGAAAAATGCCACCTGTATCGAATATGGATGCAGGGATGAATTTTGTGCTAAATGCAACAGAACACAAATGAAGAACACGAGTGGCCACTCTCCCTTGCTAAATGTGCTCTTGGGGTAGGATTTTTTGCCCCAATTTAACACTTTTAGCGCAAAATGCACCGTTGTGTACATAATGGAGCGAAGGATGCATTTTCCACTAAGAAACACTGCTTAGTGCAGCAGAACACAAGTAGCAAGCTCTAGCAGCTGCTCACATTCGTTGAATGTGCTCTTGTGCTATGATTTTTCACACCCCAAATTACTCTTAGTTACAACAGGAGGAGTAATCCTGTAATTGTTGGTAATTCCCGATCAAATAGTAATGTGGAATTTCTGAAATTACTCCAATCACTTGGGTAGTATTTGAATTTCGACCGGGCCTACTTAATGGGGGGGTTAGGATGAAGTCTGTGAGGCTACCACACCCCTGATGAAGGATTTTTTAGGGCTTGAGTGTCAGTTCTGAAATTATTCACTGGGAAGAACGGTTTCATTTTCTTTATTAGAGAGAGGTTGTTCTAAGCTACTATGTTTTTCTTGGTGATTAGGTCATCTTAACAGTGAATATGAGTGATTGAGCAACATTTGAAAGCTAGTCTTTAAATGCGTCAGGTTTTGACCAGTTGTTGCTTGGTGTTGTTGGTATATAGAGGACATTTGGTGTGGTTCACTGTTAGGTGGGTGCTAGATAGCCAGGTCTGAATGAGTTGTAGGCAGTGCTTGAGATGCTGAATGCCTAGATCACAAAAGCCTTCACATAGAGTTGTGTGTTGTCGGCACATTGATATATTTTGATGCTTTTGTTGGTGAGTAGAATTCCTGACAGTTCCATGTAGAGCTTGAGGCTATCAGTGAAAAAATATATATTCTTGGCTGGTGGTAATGTGGAGCTTCTGGGCTTTTGAGGAGCCTGTGTGAACAAGGTCACGTTAAATAAAGAGGTACACGACAAACCAGTTGAGGCCATCACTAGTGAATCTCATTGGAGACTTCAGCATGTGTATGAGCATGGAGTGACTGTTGAAAGGGAATGATAGCAGAATCAGGAAATGGAAATCATCTTTATCTGCAGTCAAAAAGGAATCATCCACAATTTGTAAGATGGTTGTTTCTATGCTGCAGCCTGATCTGAAACTCGATTGGTAGTCATGCAAGACATGGTTGGCACTGATGTAATCTTGGTATTAAAAGATGGCTTACTTGATGAACTTGCTTATGAAGATTAGGTAAGTAGTGGGGCGAAATTGGCAAGATCATCAGGGCACTGATGGGCTCACAGTTAGCAAGGTGATCAGAGTCTACTATGGATTTCTTCATGAGATGGAGGCTCTGGGATATCTCAAGAACATTTAGAAAAACGCTCTCAAAGAGGAAGGTATTGGTGATGTTGAGTAGGGATGCGAGGGTAGTGATGAAGGGTGTAGGCAAAATAACGCCTTCATACAAGGCAACTTTGAGGGAGCTGATGTTACTGCTCTATGTTTTGTGAGCATCCTGTGATGCATCGCGGGTGTTGTGTTGAGAAGATTGAACCATCACCTCCACTGCCAAACACAATGCATCGCTGCACCTGCGGCTGCAACACATTTTTCCTCAACATCAATGCAAGCTGGATCGAGGTAATTTTGTTCAGTGAGCTAAACCTGGTCCCTGTATCTGTCCAGTGCTGCATTGCAGTCAGCCTGAACTTTTGATGTTGTCCCGGTCTAGTGTGACTGTTAGACTTTTCATCCTTGGCATGGTCTCCTTTAACTTTTTGCCTCTGTTTCCCAGGTTGTTGTTGTATGCTGGACTCTGATTTTGCGGTTTTTGTTACTCTGGGCACTTTACCACTGCTAACCAGTGCTAAAGTGCAAGTGCTCCTTTACAAAATGTGTATTTAATTGGCTTATCCATGATTGGCATATTTGATTTATTAGTAAGTCCATAGTACAGTGCACTAGAGGTGCCCAGGGCCTGTAAATCAAATGCTACTAGTGGGCCTGCAGCACTGCTTGTGCCACCCACGTATGTAGCTCTGTAATCATGTCTCAGGCCTGCCACTGAGGTGTCTGTGTGTACAGTTTTTAACTATAAATTTGACTTGGCAAGTGTACCCACTTGCCAGGCCCAAACCTTCCCTTTTCTTACATGTATGACACCCCACCCCTACGGTAGGCCCTAGGAAGCCCCAAGGGCAGGGTGCAGTGTATGGTTAAGGTAGGGCACATAGTAATGGTTTTTATATATCCTGACAGTGAAATATTGCTAAAATCGTTTTTCACTGTTGCAAGGCCTGCCCCTCTCATAGGTTAACATGGGGCTACCTTTAAATCTGATTAAAGTGTAGGTTTCCCTTTGGGAGCGGATGGGCATGTGGAATTTGAGGTCTCTGAGCTCACAATTTGAAAATACATCTTTTAGTAAAGTTGATTTTAAGACTGTGTGTTTGAAAATGCCACTTTTAGACAGTGAGCATTTTCTTGCTTATACCATTTTTGTGACTCTGCCAGTTTGTGGATTCCCCGTCTGGGTCAGTTTGACAGTTTGGCTGGTTGAGACAGTGACACAAAGGGAGCTGGGGTGTAGTCTGCATTTCCTGATGAGCCATCTGTGCTGGGAGGGAGGGGAGGAGTGGTCACTCACACTTAAAAGGGCTGTGCCTGCCCTCACACAATGCAGTCTCTTACCCCCTGGTGAGTGTCTGGGGCCTGGCCAGGGCAAGGCAGGATTTCACATTCAAGAGAGACTTTGCTTTGAAGTAGGCCTACTTCAAATGAGAAATTGGGTATAATAAGGGCACCCAAAACCACAGACTTCAGAACACTTCTGGAAACAAACAGGTACCTCTGCCTGGAGAAGAGCTGAAGAACTGAGGAAGAAGAGCTGCCTGTGACTGTGCTTTGTGGAGGTATCCTGCAGTTGCTGCTTCTGCCGGCTCTAAGAGGACAAAGACTGGACTTCGTGTTACCTTCCTTCTTGTGAAGATCTCCAAGGGCTTGATTTAGAGCTTGCTTCCTGTTGTTTGAAGTCTCAGGGACAGCAAAGACTTCTCTCTGCCAGCACCTGGAGTCTCTAGAGAGACTCCTACTCTGAAAGTGGTGCCCATCCAGTTCCTGGGGCCCTGGAAGGAAAATCTGGCAGCCTAAGAGGAAGAAATCCACGCACAGAACGCCGTGCGGGGAAAAGATCGACTCAACTCCGATCAGTGGCTGAAAAATCAACGCACCGTCGGCTTCACGGCTGAAAATCAACGCTCGCCTGCAATGCAACCTGTAGATCGACACCTGGGGCTGGGGAAATTACGCACAGCATCGCTGACGTAGGCTGGTGAGATTGCAACCCAAGGTGGTGGTTTTCGGATAATATTGCGGCTGGATTTGTGAAGCAAGTACCGCTGGGTGTGTAAAAACTATGCAAGGCCTGCCCGGACCCGAGAGTGCTGACCGGATCGACGCATCACTCTCCTGCGGAGAGAAGAAATGATGCGCTGTGACCCGACGAAAAGAGAAACTACGCAAGGTCTCGCTAGTGAGTGAAATCAACGCATCGCAAGCCCTTTTTGACGCATACTCGCCCGTTCAGGGTTATTTTTGATGCACCCAAGGTACATTTTCACGCTAACAGTGTTAGTGTGGGTTTAAAACCACATGAAGACTCTTTTTGCTCTTTAATTGATAACTTGACTTGTGTATTGTGGATTTTTTGTCGTTTTGGTCTTGTTTTATTAGATAAATATTCTCCATTTTTCTAAACCTGTGTTGTGTCATTTTGTAGTGTTTTTCATTAAGTTACAGTATGTGTTGGTACAGACACTTTACACCTAGCACTCTAAAGTTAAGCCAACTGCTCATGCCAAGCTACCAAGGGGGTAAGCAGGGGTTAGCTGAGGGTGATTCTCTTTTACCCTGACTAGAGTGAGGGTCCTTGCTTGAATAGGGGCTAACCTGACTGTCAACTAAATACTACATTTTTAACAGTGACCATATCTCATTGCTTCTAAGCACTATTTTACAGTTTATTCTTTAACAATTCATATCTCAAGTTGTACTGATTGGATTTTTGTTGTTTTGGTTTTATTAATTAAATTAAGTTCTATGTTTCTAAGCAGGTGTGGTATCTTTTTGTATAGTTTTTTCATTGTTTTTCTGTTTGAAGTGTTGCACAAATACATAACACTTTGCCTCCTAAATTAAGCCTGACTGCTCTGTGCCACACTAACAAAGGGTGAGCACAAGTTAACCTAGGGTGTGTTTGTGACTTACCTTGAAGAGAATTGTAGTTTCTGCTTTGAGAGGGTACATACCGCTGCCAACCAGAGGCCCAGTTTCTAACAATTAGATAATGTAGAAGTTACTTGTGCCCTTTTGATCGTGGCCACCTGATTCATTACTCCCCTTTCATTTGGAGATGCTCCCATTGCAACTGTGATGTATGCTGCATGATCTGGCTGAGCTTATGCTGGTGTATACCCCTGTATGTTGGAGATATCACTCTGTCTTTCTGGGCAAAGAAGTCATTCTACCAGAAAGCTGCCCTTTCCCAAGTTAAACCTCGATGAATGCATAACTTAACTAACCCTTTGACAACAAACAGACTTACTTATAAATATTAAACAAGGCATGCCCTAGACCTTTTGGTGTAGGCTTCCCTTGTCTCCAGCTGGCTGGTTAGCTGTTTCCAAAATCGTAGTACTGATTTTCCTGATATTCCTGTGGTGCTCAATACACCCCTCTTTGGAGAGCTGCATGCCATGCTTTCAGGCCTCCTTTGAGCTGGAGGCAGAAAAACAGTAACACTTCATAAGAACCAACTCCTGCTGTCAGAGGGAAGCCTGAGTGCCCTGAACTATGAATGTTATTATACTGTGGTACACCTTCAGTGGCCAACGAGATGTATAGGGGACACCAAGGGCCCAAAAACTCTGGTGAGAGCTTTGAGACATGATAGAATACTTGAGTGGCTGCTCTGAATTAAGCCACAAACTACATTACAGATTGCACAGTGTGGCTAAGATCTGTTGGGACACATTCATGCACCCGGAGGGCTGACTGCATCCACATGCTAAGTAATTGCTGCTCTGCGTGATACCAGAGTTAAGAGCAGTATAACTGACATTCGATATCCATCCGTGGATAGAGGCAGGCGTTCTGCATGCTAGGGATGTTTACAAACTAGAAAATATGACCATGTTTTCTGATATGGCCAAGACTTTTGGTCTCCAGCCTGGACAAGTCATGGCACTCAATGCCTTGGCAGCTAGACTGAGCCTGCCACTGATGTCACACTACAGTCCCTAGTGACACATGGCACTAGGCGAAAGGTTGTCATGTCCCTCTACTCCTGTGGAATGACACTAACGTCAAATGGGTGCAGGTCTGAATATAGTGATTTCAGACAATCAATTCATGGCGGTCAAAGCATATATGAAATTGGTATCCTGAAACTCAAGGTTTAAATTTACTCAATTCAACTATTTGCACCAAATGTACCTCTGAAGTGCATTGGGCAGATGCTTTTGAACGCATGCTCCCATTGTCCTAGATGCAATGCGCCTGATGTACACTTTTACCGTATGGTGTGGAAGTGCCCAGTTATGGTGTAGCTTGGACTAGGGTGATATTGAGTTCATCTGACTTGCTGGGCAGGGAATTACACCCAGACCATGGCCTATGCCTCCTTGGATAAATGTTCAGAAGCAAAAAAAAATAAACCTAAAGGTAGGTTTATTGACTTGGCTCTACTGCTCAACAAATGCAGGATCATGATGGCCTGGCTGAATCCGACCCTCATGATCAAAACCTTATGGGTGGATGCATGCGAACACCCATGCTTCACCCATAGAACCCCTTCCTGGCACAAAGCCACACAAATCTGATTTGTGCAACTTTGTAAATCACAAATAAATTTTTGTGTTGCGGCTGCATCACAAACGTGGTACATCCATGATGCAAAATGTTAGTGAATCTAGGCCTTTGACTTTGACTGCCTAAAGGTCCAGTTGGCTACTTAGCATTACTTTGTCATCAGCTGACCCCCTTCTGGTTCTTTTCCTTTGATGAGGTGTGAAAACTCCTCCCAAAGCAGAAACAATGGCTTAGGTCTTTTGACAGGAAGACTGGGGTGTGAGGTAGGTGACTCTGAGGGGGGATTGGCGAGGGTTCCAGAACTTCAATAACTTGAAAGTGACCAGGGTGAGACCTGCCCATTCATAGTTGAGTGTAAAGGAAGACCTGGGGTGTAGGAGGCTGGCCTGGTTTGTAGTGTGTACCTAAGGTACTTACACATTATACCAGGTCCAGTTATCTCTTATTAGTGAAATGTAGACAGTGTCTAGAAGCCAGGCTCTCTAGGGGTAGTGTGGATGAGCAGCCAAGGCCTAACTAGGAGACATACAAAGTTTATGCAATAGCACTGAAGTCACACAGTACTCACACACATGAAAAAAAATACTCAGTGTTACAAAAATAAATATACTTTATTTTGGTGACACAAATGCCAAAAATACCATAGAGACTATGCTCCCTTAGGAGGTAAGCAATACACAATTATATACACTAGTATGTAGAAATAGCTGTAAAAACAGTTCGACAACAGTGCAAATAGTGAAAATCACAATAGTTAGAAATAGTCCTGGGGAAACACAAAACAATATACTAAGAAAGTGGAATGTGAAAGTCAGTTTCCCACCTAGGCTAGTGTAGTGTGTAGAGGGGCTCTGGGAGTATTAGAAAACACCAAAGGTAAGTAATAGAACCCACCCCAGAGCCCAGGAAAGCAGGAGTAAATCACAGTAACTTTCTGTCAACATCAGGGCAGTGCGTGCTCTACGAGCAACTAGAATGCAAAAACTCAGCACTCTCAAGATAACGTAATTCATGCATTGTGCTGATATGCTGTTGTTTAACCTTTTGTATTGCAGAGTTTAATCCTGAAGACTTATGTTCAAGGTGCATATAAATACTGTTCATTTCCAATGTACTGCTGCAGGCTTTCAGAGTGTGTCAGGGTGTGGTCCCTTTCCAGGGCCTTCTAGAAGCTTTCCCTGCAGCATGCCTGGGTGTGGTTTGTGGGCTGTGTCAAGACTCTATATAAGGGAGCCAGCCCAGCTCCACGTGCTCACTATTCAGAGGTCCCGGTGCAGAGCAGCAGCAACTTCCTGAGCTCCTGTTCCAGAGGCCTACTTTGATCTTCCAGGACTCGCCCTTTCACTTTGCTCAGTGATTCTTGATCAGGGCGGTAAGACGGAGGTCGGGCTGGGCCCCCGATTCCATTCTCGAAGGATTTCGAGTTCTTGGGCATAATTAGCATGATAAAACTATTTTGCTCTCGTGCGTGTGAATGTCCGCTTGATGTTTAATGGTATTTTACATGCTGGCATTCGAATCGGCAAGACGCGCGATTCTTTCCTCAAGTACAAATCTTGATATTCATTGTGCGCTAACATTTTATGGCATTTACAAGGTAGCATTCGAATCGGCAAGACGTGTGATTCATTTCTTGTGCTTAATTCATGATATTCAGTGTATGCTACCATTTCTTGGCATTCACATGGTGGCCTTTGAATCGGAAAGACGCGCAATTCATTTCTTGTGCTTAGTTCGTGATATTCAGTGTGCACTACCATGTCTTGGCATTCACATGGTGGCCTTCGAATCGTCAAGACGCACAATTAATTTCTTGTGCTTAGTTCATGATATTCAGTGAGCTCTACCATTTCTTGGCATTCACATGGTGGCCTGCGAATTGGCAAGACGCACGATTAATTTCTTGTGCTTAGTTCATGATATTCGGTGAGCTCTACCATTTCTTGGCATTCACATGATGGCCTACGAATCGGCAAGACCCGCGATTCATTTCTTGTACAAAATTCATGATATTCAGTGTATGCTACCATTTCTTGGCATTCACATGGTGGCCTTTGAATCGGAAAGACGCGCAATTCATTTCTTGTGCTTAGTTCGTGATATTCAGTGTGCACTACCATGTCTTGGCATTCACATGGTGGCCTTCGAATCGTCAAGACGCACAATTAATTTCTTGTGCTTAGTTCATGATATTCAGTGAGCTCTACCATTTCTTGGCATTCACATGGTGGCATGCGAATTGGCAAGACGCACGATTAATTTCTTGTGCTTAGTTCATGATATTCAGTGAGCTCTACCATTTCTTGGCATTCACATGGTGGCCTGCGAATTGGCAAGACGCACGATTAATTTCTTGTGCTTAGTTCATGATATTCGGTGAGCTCTACCATTTCTTGGCATTCACATGATGGCCTTCGAATCGGCAAGACCCGCGATTCATTTCTTGTACAAAATTCATGATATTCAGTGTATGCTACCATTTCTTGGCATTCACATGGTGGCCTTTGAATCGGAAAGACGCGCAATTCATTTCTTGTGCTTAGTTCGTGATATTCAGTGTGCACTACCATGTCTTGGCATTCACATGGTGGCCTTCGAATCGTCAAGACGCACAATTAATTTCTTGTGCTTAGTTCATGATATTCAGTGAGCTCTACCATTTCTTGGCATTCACATGGTGGCATGCGAATTGGCAAGACGCACGATTAATTTCTTGTGCTTAGTTCATGATATTCGGTGTACGCTACCATTTCTTGGCATTCACATGGTGGCCTTCGAATCGGCAAGACATGCGAACCATTTCTTGTGCTTAATTCATGATATTCATTGTGTGTTATCATTTCATGGCATTTCCGTGGTGACATTCGAATCAGCAGAACGCATGATTAATTTCTTGTGTTAAAATCACGAAGTTCATTGTGCGCTACCACTTCATGGCATTTACTTGGTGGTCTTTGAATCGGCAAGATGCGCAATTCATTTCCCGTGTCTAATTCATGTTACTCCTTGTGCACAATCATTTCATGACAGCTGCAAACTTTTGTGGAAATCTGTAATGTGCGCAATTCATGTTCCTGCATTTCAAGAAAACAAAAGTGTTTCAAAATTCTAGATGTTATATTGTATGTGCATAACAAGTCTCTCAAGTGTTATTCATATGGTGTTATAAGAAATCATTCAGATTATTTCCTTGTCCTCATGCCAAAGTCTATGCTTGAATTTGAAAGCGTAATTCTAGAAAAGGCTGATGTTTCTAATTCATGTGGAATATTTCATTGAGTGGTTCAGTAGAATGTTGTATTAATCTTTCTTGATTCCCTCACAGGTATTCAAAACATTTTGAGGCCTTGTTTTTTAAGTCCATGCTTAGGTTATTCATATTTCCAGTATGACAATGCTTAGAGTCATAGCCTAGTACCCATTAGTATGATATAATCTTGATATTGTGTGTTCTAACCTTTTTGCTTCCTACAGGTCTCCTTCCCAGTTGTTCCCTACCTAATCCCCTTTTCCCCACTTGGACTCTCTTAGACTCTGTGACATTCTAATCAGAGTATTGGAGCTGTCTTGTGGTGGACGTGTTGGGAACGTGCACGGACCCCGAGGATCTGGTGACTCTGACACTTTCCTAAAACACACAAGAATACGAAAAAGAAGATATTGCAGGAACCAGAAGAGACTGCAAGACACCAACGATGAATTCTTTGACCTGACGACCTGTGGAAGAAGGGGATCAAGTCCAAGAAGCACTGAAGAGTCCAGGGAAAACAGGAGCCCCTGCCAACCTGGATGAAGGCGCAAAAAAAGAAACACCAGTGAAGAACAACAGTCAGTACTGTACCCAGAAGACAGATGCGGGTTCCTGGTTGGTGCTGAGATGTCCCACGCCGGCTGGATGATTGCAGTCTGGTTTGCGTCACTGCATTCCACCAACAAGCCTTGGCACATGCAAAGCTCGCGGTTCGCAGAAAATGGCATTGCCCGGGACCAGGAGGGACCTGGTGAACTCTACCCAGTAGGGGGGAGCCAGAAGGGGGTTTCATCAACTCAGAGGGCCCTCAGAAGACCAAGCAGCATGCACGGGAGTCCCACAGCATAGGGACAAAGAAGGTGCAAAAGGAGGCCCATGCAGCACTACAACAAAGGGTCCCACGCTACCGGAGATCCACGCAGAAAGCTGTGCGTAACAGGAAGGAGTGCTGGGGGCCAGAGCTGCATGATGCACAAATAACTTTGTGGAAGGATGCCAACAAGCCTTGGCAACTGCAAAACACGAGGTTCATGGGGAGCTAGCTCTTACCTCCACCAAAGTTGGACAGTACGATGTCAGGATCGTCAGGACCACTTCAGTCCACCACCTGTGATGTAAGAGCAGTAGAACTGACATTCGATATCCATCCGTGGATAGAGGCAGGGGTTCTGCATGCTAGGGATGTTTACAAACTAGATAAAATGACCATGTTTTCTGATATGGCCAAGACTTTTGGTCTCCAACCTGGACAAGTCATGGCACTAAATGCCTTGGCAGCTAGACTGAGCCTGCCACTGATGTCACACTACAGTCCCTAGTGACACATGGCACTAGGCGAAAGGTTGTCATGTCCCTCTACTCCTGTGGAATGACACTAACGTCAAATGGGTGCAAGGTCTGAATATAGTGATTTCAGACAATCAATTCATGGCGGCCAAAGCATATATGAAATTGGTATCCTGAAACTCAAGGTTTAAATTTACTCAATTCAACTATTTGCACCAAATGTACCTCTGAAATGCATTGGGCAGATGCTTTTGAACGAATGCTCCCATTGTCCTAGATGCAATGCGCCTGATGTACACTTTTACCGTATGGTGTGGAAGTGCCCAGTTATGGTGCAACTTGGACTAGGGTGATATTGAGTTCATCTGACTTGCTGGGCAGGGAATTTCACCCAGAATATGGCCTATGCCTCCTTGGATAAATGTTCAGAAGCAAAAAAAAATAAACCTAAAGGTAGGTTTATTGACTTGGCTCTACTGCTCAACAAATGCAGGATCATGATGGCCTGGCTGAATCCGACCCTCATGATCAAAACCTTATGGGTGGATGCATGCGAACACCCATGCTTCACCCATAGAACCCCTTCCTGGCACAAAGCCACACAAATCTGATTTGTGCAACTTTGTAAATCACAATTAAAATTTTGTGTTGCGGCTGCATCAAAAACGTGGTACATCCATGATGCAAAATGTTAGTGAATCTAGGCCTTTGACTTTGACTGCCTAAAGGTCCAGTTGGCTACTTAGCATTACTTTGTCATCAGCTGACCCCTTCTGGTTCTTTTCCTTTGATGAGGTGTGAAAACTCCTCCCAAAGCAGAAACAATGGCTTAGGTCTTTTGACAGGAAGGCTGGGGTGTGAGGTAGGTGACTCTGAGGGGGAATTGGGGAGGGTTCCAGAACTTCAATAACTTGAAAGTGACCAGGGTGAGATCTGCCCATTCATAGTTGAGTGTAAAGGAAGACCGGGGGTGTAGGAGGCTGGCCTGGTTTGTAGTGTGTACCTAAGGTACTTACACCTTATACCAGGTCCAGTTATCTCTTATTAGTGAAATGTAGACAGTGTCTAGAAGCCAGGCTCTCTAGGGGTAGTGTGGATGAGCAGCCAAGGCCTAACTAGGAGACATACAAAGTTTATGCAATAGCACTGAAGTCACACAGTACTCACACACATGAAAAAAAATACTCAGTGTTACAAAAATAAATATACTTTATTTTGGTGACACAAATGCCAAAAATACCATAGAGACTATGCTCCCTTAGGAGGTAAACAATACACAATTATATACACTAGTATGAAGAAATAGCTGTAAAAACAGTTCGACAACAGTGCAAATAGTGAAAATCACAATAGTTAGAAATAGTCCCGGGGAAACACAAACCATATACTAAGAAAGTGGAATGCGAAAGTCAGTTTCCCACCTAGGCTAGTGTAGTGTATAGAGGGGCTCTGGGAGTATTGGAAAACACCAACGGTAAGTAATAGAACCCACCCGGAGCCCAGGAAAGCTGGAGTAAATCACAGTAACTTTCTGTCAACATCAGGGCAGTGCGCACTCTACGGGCGACTAGAATGCAAAAACTCAGCACTCTCAAGATAACGTAATTCATGCATTGTGTGATATGCTGTTGTTTAACCTTTTGCATTGCAGAGTTTAATCCTGAAGACTTATGTTCAAGGTGCATATAAATACTGTTCATTTGCAATGTACTGCTGCAGGCTTTCAGAGTGTGTCAGGGTGTCGTCCCTTTCCAGGGCCTTCTAGAAGCTTTCCCTGCAGCATATCTGGGTGTGGTTTGTGGGCTGGGCCAAGACTCTATATAAGGGAGCCAGCCCAGCTCCACGTGCTCACTATTGAGAGGTCCCGGTGCAGACCAGCAGCAACTTCCTGAGCTCCTGTTCCGGAGGCCTACTCTGATCTTCCAGGCCTCGCCCTTTCACTTTGCTCAGTGATTCTTGATCAGGGCGGTAAGATGGAGGTTGGGCTGGGCCCCCAATTCCGTTCTCGAAGGATTTCGAGTTCTTGGGCCTAATTAGCATGATAAAACTATTTTGCTCTTGTGCGTGTGAATGTGCGCTTGATGTTTAATGGTATTTTACATGCTGGCATTCGAATCGGCAAGACGCGCGATTCTTTTCTCGAGTACAAATCTTGATAGTCATTGTGCGCTACCATTTTCTGGCATTTACAAGGTAGCATTTGAATCGGCAAGACGCGCGATTCATTTCTTGTGCTTAATTCATGTTATTCATTGTACGCTACCATTTCTTGGCATTCATATGGTGTTGTTCGAATCGGCAAGACGCGCAATGTATTTCTTGTGCTTAATTCATGATATTCAGTGTATGCTACCATTTCTTGGCATTCACATGGTGGCCTTTGAATCGGCAAGACGCGCAATTCATTTCTTGTGCTTAGTTCATGATATTCGGTGTGCGCTACCATTTCTTGGCATTCACATGGTGGCCTTCAAATTGTCAAGACGCGCGATTCATTTCTTGTGCTTAGTTCATGATATTCGGTGTGCGCTACCATTTCTTGGCATTCACATGGTGGCCTTCGAATCGGCAAGACGCGCAATTCATTTCTTGTGCTTAGTTCATGATATTCGGTGTGCGCTACCATTTCTTGGCATTCACATGGTGGCCTTCAAATTGTCAAGACGCGCGATTCATTTCTTGTGCTTAGTTCATGATATTCGGTGTGCGCTACCATTTCTTGGCATTCACATGGTGGCCTTCGAATCGGCGAGACACGCAATTCATTTCTTGCGCTTAATTCATGATATTCATTGTGTGTTATCATTTCATGGCATTTCCGTGGTGACATTCGAATCAGCAGAACGCATGATTAATTTCTTGTGTTAAAATCACGAAGTTCATTGTGCGCTACCACTTCATGGCATTTACTCGGTGGTCTTTGAATCGGCAAGATGCGCAATTCATTTCCCGTGTCTAATTCATGTTACTCCTTGTGCACAATCATTTCATAACAGCTACAAACTTTTGTAGAAATCTGTAATGTGCGCAATTCATGTTCCTGCATTTCAAGAAAACAAAAGTGTTTCAAAATTCTAGATGTTATATTGTATGTGCATAACAAGTCTCTCAAGTGTTATTCATATGGTGTTATAAGAAATCATTTCGATTATTTCCTTGTCCTCATGCCAAAGTCTATGCTTGAATTTGAAAGCGTAATTCTAGAAAAGGCTGATGTTTCTAATTTATGTGGAATATTTCATTGAGTGGTTCAGTAGAATGTTGTATTCATCTTTCTTGATTCCCTCACAGGTATTCAAAACATTTTGAGTCCTTGTTTTTTAAGTCCATGCTTAAGTTATTCATGTTTCCAGTATGACAATGCTTAGAGTCATAGCCTAGTACCGATTAGTATGATATAATCTTGATATTGTGTGTTCTAACCTTTTTGCTTCCCACAGGTCTCCTTCGCAGCTGTTCCCTACCTAAACCCCTTTTCCCCACTTGGACTCTCTTAGACTCTGTGACATTCTAATCAGAGTATTGGAGCTGTCTTGTGGTGGAAGTGTTGGGAATGTGCACGGACCCCAAGGATCTGGTGACTCTGACACTTTCCTAAAACACACAAGAATACGAAAAAGAAGATATTGCAGGAACCAGAAGAGACTGCAAGACAGCAATGATGAATTCTTTGACCTGAAGACCTGTGGAAGAAGGGGATCAATTCCAAGAAGCACTGAAGAGTCCAGGGAAAACAGGAGCCCCTGCCAACCCGGATGAAGGCGCAAAAAAAGAAACACCAGTGAAGAACAACAGTCAGTACTGTACCCAGAAGACAGATGCGGGTTCCTGGTTGGTGCCGAGATGTCCCACGCCGGCTGGATGATTGCAGTCTGGTTTGCGTCACTGCATTCCACCAACAAGCCTTGGCACATGCAAAGCTCGCGGTTCGCAGAAAATGGCATTGCCCGGGACCAGGAGGGACCTGGTGAACTCTACCCAGTAGGGGGGAGCCAGAAGGGGGTTTCATCAACTCAGAGGGCCCTCAGAAGACCAGGCAGCATGCACGGGAGTCCCACAGCATGGGGACAAAGAAGGTGCAAAAGGAGGCCCATGCAGCACTACAACAAAGGGTCCCACGCTACCGGAGATCCACGCAGGAAGCTGTGCATAAGAGGAAGGAGTGCTGGGGGCCAGAGCTGCATGATGCACAAATAACTTTGTGGAAGGATGCCAACAAGCCTTGGCAACTGCAAAACACGAGGTTCATGGGGGCAAGCTCTTACCTCCACCAAAGTTGGACAGTACGATGTCAGGACCGTCAGGGCCACTTCAGTCCACCACCTGCAATGCTGGATCCATGCACTTCATCAGGAGAGGGGACCAACACCACTGGTCGTCGCTGCAGAGGGGTGCTTGCTGAAGCAGGGAGGTGACTCCTTCACTCCAAGAGAGATTCCTTCGTTCTTCTGGAGCAGGCTAAAGACAGGCTGTCCTCAGAGAATGCAAGACCTGGAAACATTTGTAGCTGCTCGCAGGAGCTGAAAATACAATGTTACAGAAGTCATCTTTGCTTCTATGTTGCAGTTTGTAGAGGTCCTGGAGGGTCCAGATGCAGTTTCTTCGGTAAGAAGGTGAAGTAAAGGATGCAGAGGATTCCAGCTGGAGTTTTTCAATCCAAATCTGAAGAACCACCCAAGTGAGAGACCCTAAATAGCTCTGGAAGGGGGATTGGCCAGCTAAACAGGTGAGCTCCTTTCGGGGGAAGGCTCTGACATCATCTGCTGGCACTGGCCACTCAGATGCTCCCAGAGTGCCCTGGCAACTTGGAATCCAAGATGGCAAAACCCAGGGACCCTCTGGAGGAGCTCTGAGCACCACTCCTGGGGTGGTGATGAACAGGGAAGTGGTCACTCCCTTTCCTTTGTCGTGCCAGAGCAGGGACTGGGGGTCCCTGAACTGGTGTAGACTGGATTATGCAAGAAGGGTGCCATCTTTGCCCTTCAAAGCATTTCCAGAGGCTTGGGGAGGCTACCACTCTCAAGCCAGTAACACCTATTTCCAAAGGGAGAGGGTGGAACACCCCTCTCCCAAAGGAAATCCTTTGTTCTGCCTTTCTGGGCTTGAGCTGCTCAAGCATCAGGAGGACAGAAACCTGTCTGAAAGGTGCCAGCAGCTTTGGCTGCCTGGAAGACCTCAGAAGGCTGCAAAGGCAATACTGGGGGTCCTCTAATGAGCCCACAGAATGCATGGAATGCAAAAGCATTGGGGTATGATTCCAACATGTTTGATACCAAACATGCCTATGTCCAGAGTTACTATTATGTAGCTGGGCAATGGGTAGTGACCTATGTCCAGTACACAAGTAAAATGGTGTCCATGCACTCACGAAGCCTGGGAAAATGGTCCTGTAGGTTGTGGGGGTACCTCTGCTAGTGCAGGGGTGCCCTCACACACAGGTATTCTGCACCCTGCCCTCAGGGCTGAAGGACCTGCTATAGGGGTGACTTATAAGTGACCTGGTGCAGTGTAAATGGAAATGAAAGGATACATGCAGATTTTCACGCAGGCTGCAATGGCAGTCCTGCAGAAGCCTTTGCATGGTCTCCCTATGGGTGGCAAAATAAATGCTGCAACCCAAAGGGATCCCCTGGAACCCCAGTGCCCTGGGCACCTAGGTACCATATACTAGGGACTCATAAGGGGACACCAGTATGCCAATTGTGGGTGAAATACTGGGTTATCAGTATGCAGTGGCACAATTTAGAGGAGAGAGGGCATAATCACTGGGGTCCTGGTTAGCAGGATCCCAGTGAACACAATCAAACACACTTACATCAGGCAGAAAATGGGGGTAACCATGGTAAATAGAGGGTGCTTTCCTACATGGAGATGAGAAGCTCTTTGTTCTCAGGGTAAACTGAGGCCGTTTTGGGACTCAGTTTGGGACCACCTTAGTTGGAAGTGGAGTTTGTTTCAGCAGGTGTGGCTGATAAGGAGGGGACTGCTGATTTACTTAGTTATAATCCATGTTGGGATACAAGCCACCTTGCAGAGCAGAAGGATTCAGTTATGTTGGTTGGTTGGAAATGTGAACAGTTCACTCTGAGATATTTTGCAGTACCTTTGAGAACTTTTTTCTCATTGGTTAGGGGGTGTCCAGGAGTGACCCCTGCCCACTGGCTAGTCAATCCTACAAATGTAGCACCTCACCCCAGCTATCAGAACACTTTTCAGACCTTAGACAAAACGGAAGAGGAAGCAAGACTTGGCTTTGGTACCTCCTGCCCCTCCAGTAGTTTGGAACTTATTCTTTCAATGTATGGGCAAACCTAAATATGTTGTCGGATCATACGTGAAAATTGAAGTTAATGCTGACTTCAAGGAGAAACCCGTCTCATCCAACCACCAATATTTTCCTTGTTTTGGACACATATAGATGATCTGGAATTTATATGTAGGATCCACTTCCAAATAGTTTGAGATTTGTTTATAGAACGGTTTCTTCTAAATTGCATATATATGAGACAGCCTTTCTTGCTAGTCGGCTAACTCCTGATATTTCAACTGGCACTGTTCTTTCCACTTGGTACATTTGAAATAGCCCTCCACTTTGAAATGAGCTTATCTTCTTCCCCCTACTTCGATTTTTCTCATCTAGGTATTCTCTCGGCTACCTTTTTTTGATGCAGATACAACATATTCAACCACTACGTGCAAATGGACAGGCTGTTCGAATGGTAGAAAACTAAAGTGGCTGAATAAGCGATTTTGTGATTATTATTCTGTTTCCAGGGGTAAGTGCCACCTTCGCTACTTGCACAATTTCTCAGCTCCTACAACTCCATACATACAATATGTTTTGTTGGGTGGAACTGGGAATCCTATATTCATGTTAAATAGGAGTAAATATGCATCTAGATTGTTCAAAGCAAAACAAAAGGGCCATTGCATATATTCTGACATGATAATCAAAAATAACATTTTTGGACCAAAATATGAAAAAATTTCGGATTAAAAGGGAGCCAAATCTAGCTGATGTCTAGAGTTTTTGCCTTTTGTCTTCCTTTAGATACTTATCAGTGAACGCGGGTTGCAGGTTACATGTATTAACATCCATAGTCACAATGCTGCAGCAGCTGGAGAAAGAGCTTGTCCAGGCGTGCTGAGTTAACTAGTTGGGCTCGATCTTGCACTGCCAGCTCACTTCATGAATATTAATTAGGAGGGCATGTGCAATACATCATGCCCGCTGCACCTCTGTTCCTGGGGTGCAACAATCCGCAAAATTGACAATTTGTCTTTGTACTAGTCATGGCTGAGGGAACAGTTGACAAGGCAGGTTCCCCTAAATAATCAAATAAGACCTTTTATTTCCACATCCTTTGCAAGGCTCGGACCAGGGCTATGCAGCCAGCAGAGCTAGAACCACACACACTATGGCCTGTATTTATACTTTTTTTGCGCCGTATTTGCGCTGCTTTTTGACGCAAAAGTGGCTCAAACTTACAAAATACAATTGTATTTTGTAAGTTTGCGCTGCTTTTGCATCAAAAAATTACGCAAATGCAGCGCTAAAGAAGTATAAATATGGGCCTATATGGGCTGCTCCGTGAAGAGAGCACCTTCAGATGTGCCTTAGTGCCCCGTGCTATGCACAACCATGCAAGCTGTCATCACAAGAGCGTGATTCCTTTCCATTCTGAAATAGTCATGTGTTTATAAGTATCTATAACGAGGTCAACAATTTCCACAACAATTTCCACCTACAGAGAATGATCTACACTACATCTCCTACCACTGTCAAGGTAAGTACATTTTCACCATCCTTAACTTCACATCTTACCTTACAGTGGTAGTGAGTGATGGATGCAAGATGTTGTTATACGATATATTACATCTCCCCACCTCACGCACTACAAACTTGATTCCCCTTGTGAGGGTGCACTATGGGCCTCATTTGCGTCACTGGAGCGTCATTTATTTTGATGCTCCGGTGGCGCACTGTGCTAGCCCATATTTACAAGGCCATGCAAAGCCACCTTGCATGGCTTTTCATAGCCTTGTAAATATGGACCCCTTTCACACATAACACTCTGTCAAAGAGGTGTTCCATGGGTGTTGCTCCCTTGGAACCCAAAGGAATCTGACGCATTCCCAGATTTACAAATCTGGGAATGCGTCAGATTCCTATGCCACCTCAGGGATGGTGTAAGAGTGATGCAATGGGGAGAACTAACTTTATTTCTCCTAGTTTTATTCTCTTTCTATGTGTGCTGCATTTTCCAGCACATATAGAAAGAGGAAACACCTCTTGTGATTGTTTTTGTGCAGGAAGGTGTCCCCCAAATTTACAAAATACAACTGTGGGGCATATTTATACTCTGTTTGCGCCGAGTTTGCGTCAAACTTTTTGACGCAAATTCGGTGCAAACCTAACACCATATTTATACTTCGATGCTGGAGCCCGTGAACGTCAAAATTCAGCAGATGCGGGAAACCGCCTTGCGTAAATGACATGTGAGGTAGGCGTTCCCGTCCAAAAAATGACATAGACACCTGTGTGCCTTATTTATACTCCTGTGTCATTTTGACGCACAGGAGGGGACAGGCCTTAAAAAATGGCGCACAGCCTGATGTGCGCCATTTTTTAACGCCTGGGTCAGGGCAGGCGTTAAGGGACCTGTGGGCTCATTTCCATGGCCTCTGACTGTGGAAGCAGTCCACAGCTGCCCTTCCCTGCCCCCAGGGACACCCCCTGCCCCCCCCACCCACCCCTGGAGGACACCCATGGATGGGGAAACCCATCCCAGGTATGTATAGGTAAGTTGAGGTAAGTTTTTTTAAGTGGCGTGGGGGGCCTATCTTGGGCCCCCCTACATGCCACTGTGACCAACATAAGTCCCCTGGGCATGGCCATTAGGCAGGGGAGCTTGAGTCCTGTCTTTGCTAAGACAGGAGTCATTTCAATGGGGGTTGTGCATCAAAAAATGGCGCAAGTCCGGTTAGAGCCATGATTTTTTACTCTAACCTGACTTGCACCATTTTTTGACGCACAACCGCCAATCTTTCCTACGCCTGCGCTGCCCAGTTAGAGTAATTTTTTTTTTACTCTAACGAGCCTGCAGCGCCGGCTACCTTCAATCCATAAATAAGGCGTACGCCTGGCGCGTTGGAATGGTGTTAGCTGGCGTTAACTTTTTTAACGCACACCAGCGCTGGCGCTGGTTTGTCTCAAAAAGTATAAATATGGGCCTGTATTTTTTAAGTTTGCGCAGCTTTTGTGTCAAAACTTAATGCTAATACGGCGCAAAAAAAGTATCAATCAGGGCCACAGTCTCTCATTTGGCATCATGAAAGATATTAAATTACATTTACAATATTTTGAAGCAAAATGGAGATTATACAAAACAAATGTTAAAATTAAAAAAGTCAACACGTGAAAGTGTGATTTTTGAGTTTGCGTCCTGTGTAAGTTTAGATATCTTATTTCTGTTAAGTTGTTGAAAAAAACTTGCTTTATAGCATAATATCCAGGTTTTGCCGACGACTTTTTACTATCATTTCCCTAACAGTTTTGTTTCATTTGAGACCTTCTGGCAGAAACATCCCAGAATGCCTCAAATGGCAAAACAAATTAAATATGAAGTGCCAATCACCACGTGTGATCAAATATCGCACATCCAAGTTTCTTTCATCATACCAATGGTTTCTTGTCTAACGTTGTCTTTTTGCTGCATAATACCTGCCACCATTTTAATGAAAATTCTGAGAAATAACACCTCCAACCAATAAAATGCAACTGTACCATTCCAACTTGATTATTCCTAGCTGTCCCAACAAGTTGTTCTTTATAATCAAAATATTGCAACATATTTACCCATCGTAGATTATATCAGCTGATCAATAACATTTATAATCTACATGTCAGACATTGTCTGAGTACTGGAAATATTAACAATTGATAAAAGAAGATCAGCTTCAGCATAGCCACAGCTATAGTGCATGTCCGACTTGTTCTTCGGTGCAGAGTGGACCGTGGGTCAAAGTAGGGCATTTGTTATTGGACCAAATCCCCACCTTCCAAACTCCTTCTTACTGTCATCACTTACATGAGCTTGAATCCCAGTTTACCTTCTGAAACCACACACTCTCCTGGCATCTGCTTCATATAGAAGGCCGAAGCCACCAGTAAGTACAGGAAGTGATGCCAGATAAAAATAAACTTTCTTTAAACACTGCAGGGAAGCATAGAAGGCTGGCACTCATAGGTCACCCACATCACCCATTTCAATGCACAGATCACCTCTGGCTAACTTTCAGTATAAGGAGTCCTACACTTAGTAGCCAGAGTTCTTCCTTTCAAAGAGTTAGTCCATTTTTATTTTGGTGGTATCAGGTGGTATCCGTATTCTTTGCTGCAGAAACTGGTTGCAAATAGTGAATGATAAACCACATAACAACTCTCTCAGGGGGTCCTCTTGTCAGTCGCGCCTCATTACAGTAGTCATTGTCAATGGCTTGTACAGTATGATGAATAACTGGCACAGCATTACATTTAACACTTAACATAAACATTGGTTACTTCGTAAACAGATTTTGCACGGTGTCTCTGATTTACCTGATCTTTCTCGCCATTATATATGGTCCAGCAGGTACTGCACTATGACAGAGGCCCCTCAGAGTCTCAACCCCCCCCCCCCCTCATGTGCCTAGATCGCCCAAAATATCAGTGTGTGGAAGGTATCTTCGACTGCCATGCAGGAGAATGTCCCCCACCAGTGTGTGGTCTCCACCCATGTCTCAATTCTACATCCTCTTCTCCGCATCTAGGACACCTGACCTCTGCGAGACCAAAGTGCCTCTTAATTCTTCCTGGGGTCAGGTATGCTCTATGTAGCACGTACATATTGATGAGCTTAAATCGGGCATTCCTAGAGACTCGTGGGGTTTGAGCCAATATCCCTTCCCATTTATCATCTGCAATAGGGACCCCCAATTCTGCCTCCCATTTTTGTTTAAGGATTGTTAGTAGCTTACAGAACGCAGATCTGATCTTCCTATATAAGCATGTCACCGCCTTGTGTGTACCCGTGGTGTTTACCAGGTATTGGGTCACTTCTGATAATGGCGGCTCCATTCTCCCCACCTGCCATTGTCGAACAATTGTTTCAATAACTGCTCTATAAAGCAAATAGTGCCCCGCTGGAATCTGGTATCGGGTGTGGAATTCCTAAAAGGGCAAGAGCGAATCTGCCTCATATAGAGCCCCCAAAGTGGTTGCCCCCGCCGCCTTCCATTGCACGAGTCACCTCCAGTCCCCTCTATTTGGCAGTGCAAGCAAGCATTACAGTTGTATGTCAGGTGCGTAGGGCGTGGCACATTGTAATCTGCGAAGTTGCCGTATCCAGCATTTATTCATCTCCCTCAGCTCCTGGGAGCCAGTAATAGGCAGGGGGCCCAGACATAGGGTGACCCTAGTCAGGGAGTGAAGGCCCGGGGAGAAAGAGGGAGTCTTGCTGTCGGGCATTGTCCTGCTAGCTAGCCATCTAGTCAGCCACTGCAGCAGATCCGCTAAATAGTATGCTTCGAAGTCAGGGACAGCCATCCCTCCTTCTTCAAGTGGGCTTTGCATAATTGTGAGCACCAAATGTCATCTGCCTGTTCCCCATAAGAAGCCCACAATCATGGAGTTTAATTTTTTGAAGAAGACTCTTGGAATCCATAGCGGGAGAGTGGTGAAAAAGTACAATAACTGGGGTAATGCTCTCATTTTTAAGAGTGCCACTCGTCCCGCTACAGATATTGGCAGTGAGGCCAAGAAAGTCATATTCCCCTGAAGTACTCTCAGAGTCCCTTCTTGATTTCCCTCCAGCATATCTAGGTTATTATGGTATACCTGCACTCCCAAATATGGTAAGCATTGTAGTTCCCACTGTAGGTTCCCAAGATCCAAGGGGGCAGTCCTGCCCTCGAGGACAAGAAATAAGATAGATTTTTGCCAATTTCCTCTGAGGCCAGATATAGCCCAAATCGCTCTAACAGACTGCGGGCCCCATACATGGCGTCTCCCTCTTCCTGCAGGAAGAGCAGCAGATCATCTGCATACAGGGCCATGTGGTGTGTTTGTTCCGCCACCGTTATGCCCGCATAAGCTCCTCCTGCCCGGGTGACACAAGCCAGTGGTTCGATAGCTAAAGCAAAAAGCAATGGAGAGAGTGGGCAACCCTGTCTAGTCCCCCTCTCCACCCGATAGCTCTCTGATATTGTAGTGCCAGTGTGGACTCTAGCCGTCGGATTAGTATAGAGCAGCTTCGCCCAAGCGATGAACTGGTCTCCCAGGCCAAATCTATGAAGCACATATAAATATTGCCACTCGAGACTATTGAAGGCCTTTTCGAAATCGATTGCCATTATCACTGCCTTTTGTTTATCATAAGGTTCGTTATGAAGTAGAGAGAAGAGGCGCCCTATATTCAGCGCTGTTTGACGCCCTGGAATGAACCCAGCATGGTCCATGTGGACCAGGCGGGGATATGCCGCAAAAGCCATGTAGCCAGAATTTTGCTCAGTATCTTATAATCCACAGGCATCATCAACAGGGGCCAATATGAGGCTATGTCTATGGGCGGTTTCCTCGGTTTCAACAGAGGAATGATCAAGGCCTCCCGGGTTTGACGCCGGGAGAGTATGCTGCTCCCTAGCTTCTTTACATACCTCAACTAGTCTCGGGCCCAATTTATCCATAAATGTTGAGTAAAATTCGACCGGGAGTCCATCTGGCCCCAGAGTTTCGTTTTTCGGCATGCTACTAATGGCCGCCTTCACTTCAGCCAGGGCGGTCGCTGCCCCCAGCTCTGTGGCCTCGAGTTCAGAGACTGTTGGGACCAATATATGTGATAAGAAACTGTGTATCTCTGCTGCCGTTGGTCGGACTTTGTTCTTATAGAGGTCGGCATAGTAGTTATAAAACTCATCAATAATCTCGGTCTGGGCGTATATGGTAGGCCCCCTGGGGTTGGTTAATTCGACTATAGCTGTGGTCCTATGTGCAGGATTTGCTAACAATGCTAGTAGTGAACTGTCACGATCTCCATCTGAATTGGCGCGCGCTATATACGCTTTGTAGTCATAACAGCGCAATCGTTCGATCATTGCTGCTGTCTTCTCATGCTGTGAGGAGCATTGTTTGTAATTCTGGGGCACCAGGGCGGTGCTGTTCAAGTGTGCACTGTGCTTGCTCTGCTTTCTCTATGTCATGTAGCAGCGTCAGACATGCACCAGCCGCTGCCAAAATGCAGTTCCCTCTAGTGACCACCTTGAATGCGTACCATTTGGTCAATTTGGAGCGTGTTGAGCCTCTGTTAACTTCAAAGTAAGCAGCTATAATTACGCTGATGGTATGTGTAAAAGCTTGACTTCCAACAAGGACGGCTGAAGCCGCCGGGGGGGATCGGCCCGCAATGCTGCAACCACCCCAGCTTAATTAACAGTGGGTTATGATCTGATACTGTCTGGGTTAGATACTAGGGCAGGTGCGTTTGTGTGTGTAAATCTGGAAAACATAGGAATGTATCTAGCCGTACGTGTAGATCATACATTGGTGAGTAGAAGGAGAAGTCCCTGCAATCTGGATGTTGGATGCGCCATGAGTCAACCAGGCCTCGATCCCTCTGCCAACTTTGGTAACCCTGAGCTGTTCTATTAACCGTTGAAGAGGGTAGGGGGGGATGCGATCTATCCAGCATCGTCTCTGCTATGCAACTAAAATCTCCCCCTAGCAGTACTGATCCCGTTAAGTGCATTGCTAGTTGTTCAGAGAGGGAGGCGAGGAATCCCACCTGGTCTGTATTGGGACCATAAATGCTGCCTAGCAGTATTGCCCTCCCATCCAATTTTCCAGTAATTATAGTGTAGCATCCCAACGGATCTATAACAGTCGCCGTGTGTTGGAATGGTACCCCATGTTTGACCCATATTAAAGTCCCTCTGGCGTAAGCCGAATATGTGGTGCAATAGACCTGACCTCTCCATCTTTTCTGGAGGGCACGGCTCTCTACCGCATCTAGATGCGTTTCCTGAAGCTTCCCAATTTGGATACCCCTTCTATTGAGATATAAAAATACATTGTGTCTTTTAGCTCCGGTGTTGCCTGGATGTGTCACATATGCATATTGATGTGGAGGGGGCTCCTCTAGGGTGGGCTTGGGCTCCCAAAACGTGTCAACGGGTTCTTTGCTATATAGCTCATGGAGGCCACACTGAGTTTTAAGTTCCTCAAGTGGAATGTTACTGGTAATCATTTTTATAGCACTAAATTCACATTTGGAGGACTGGGGATGGAAATGGGGAAGCCCCCAAATATTATACAGCAATTTGAAGGCATATGTTGCATTTTGATTTAGAAACGAAGGCTGAAGCCTGACACTATGTAAAGGAACCTTCATAATGGGTCGGGAGTTCCCCCTTCAAGGAAGTGTGAGTGCAAAACGTGACAAATGGAACATTCCAAAACATTTTGGTGTACTAACATAAAAAATCAACCACATCCCATAATGCACTATTGTAGCCATGGTAATAGCTCGGATTTGTATAACATCTGCCTGGATAGATCCAAAACCACCTGCTGCTTGTGAATGGAAGCATATCTTGCTATCATTTCAAAAAAATCTCTTTATCAATGTAAGGGTAGATCAGGTCGGATGGGTGGGGGGGAGGATTGGGTACCATTAAATGATTAGGATCAACAAATTGAAACTTCATAGCATAAGGAAAATCTGTGAATATAGTGCTACTAGTAAAAACATAGCATGATTCTTTGCTCTATGGCCTTTATTAATAAGTGTAAAATATGTTAATCAGTGTATAATTAACTGTTTGTTATTATCTTTTTTAGAGCAATGGGCTTGATATTGACATTAATATTTCTTTTGGGAGATCACTTCAGAACTTTTGCTAACTCCCCCCCAACACATTACATTTCAAAGAAGCCCAACACTCTGTGCCCTTGAACTATGAGAGTCAACTTTTTATAGGATTGTTGATCCAGCAGTGTTACAAAATATTTTACAAATGGCACCAGAACACCACTTGAACAAAACCTGAAATAACAAGGTTTGGGCCCTGTAGCCCATGTCTGCTTTGTGACCTCTAAATTAAGGTACGGCAACTAGCATCACATGACACACTTTGCATTCCTATGATTGAGTTATATCTTCTATTCTAGATAAATGATTTGACAAATATTTAATTAGTGGTATTTGTACTGTATCACTAATCAGTTTGAGACAATAATGCGTTCTAAGCAAAAGCTCAGATATGAAGAAATTATGAATATTGTATTGTTATTGATCGATTATTTGGTATTCTCTCACATACCAACTAACTTCTCAGTAATTTCTGTTGCTGAGCAACTTAATTTGAACACCAAACTCAAAATAGAATTTAAAATACTAATGTTAAAAATGTATAATGTGGCCACCAAAATCTAAATGCTTACAAAGCCTTTTTACAATATTCTACTTTGACATTTAGGCCCAATATTGATACTTTTTGATGCAAAACTGCATTCGTGCAGTTTTGCGCCAAAAAGTATAGCACCGGCTTGCATAATTCCAGAGCGCCAGCCAGGCACCAAATTTAAGAAATGGCGCAATCCGATGCAAAGGGTGGGCAAAGGTCTTGGAAAATTACATTAGCCGGGTGGGGGGTGGCGGTATGGAGGAAGGGTGTTTTGCACCGAAAAATGATGTTTGGCTGGTTAGGGGCAAAAAACGCTTCTAACCAGCCTAGCGTCATTTCGTGATGCAAAACCATTCATACCACTATAATGCGTGTCTTATAAAAGACAGGAGTCATGCCCACCACACCAATGGCCAGCACAGGGGACAAGGGTCCCCTGAGCATGGCCATTGCACCCTGTGCCATGTAGGGGGCCCATTTCAAGGCCCCCAATGGCACTTTAAAAAAATGTAGAAAAATACTTACCTCTACTTACCCGACTTACCTGGGATGGGGTCCCCCATCCTCCGGTGTCCCTCTGGTGTGGGTGTTCCTGGGTCTTGAGGATGGTACCTGTGGACCCATTCCATGGTGTCTGATCAAGGAAATGGCTCCAAAGGTCCCCTAATGCCTGCCCTGACCCAGGCCTTAAATAATGGTGCTAAGCAGGCTTAGCGCCATTATTTAGGACCGCATCCCACCGTGCACCATTTTTGCACAGGAGGATAAATAAGGCCCTAGGGCCTTAGAGTAATTTTTTGGATGGGAACGCCTACCTTGCATCTCCTTGACGCAAAACAGGTTCACACATCCCAAAAAATACTTTAACTCTAGTATTTTGGCGCTAGACGTGTCTAGCATCAAAATATAAATATGGAGTTAAGTTTGCGTGGAATTAGCATTAAAAAAAATGACGTTATTTCAGCGCAAGCTGAGTATAAATATGGCCCTTACTTTTCTAACAAATGCACACCCATCCTCTACTTCTTTTATCATCCACCCCTGCAAATGAAACATTGTTTTGTGATATTAATCATTCCTGGTCCCGCAGAGCTCTTTTAATGTTAGACAAATGTGTGTTTAAGTAGCTCTGAAAACTTGCACAAATCTTTCAAACATTATTGCAAGTGCATTTCTTTGTCTTGTAAGAATAAAAGGCAACAGATTTCTTTATATTATCTTGACACCTCATGGGTTCTGCACGTACTGGCATGATGAGAGATGTGTGTGCGAAACTGTAAAAAATAAGGCTACAAACATTATAACGCATATAACAACACCCACAAATCATATAATTCTATGTGAAAAGAAAATTAATACAACTAAAAATATATAGCATGTCCAAAGAATATATTTTTTTGAAAGTGAAAATTTATAGATTACTATTGACATTAAAATTAGTAAATCAGAATAATTTACATTGATTCAACTTAAATATTTATGATACACTGGAACACTGGATATGCTTAATGATGATGCCACTAGATCATTGTCAGTCAGGCTTGATAGATACTAGTGACCTCAGACGGTGGCCTAAGAATGCACATAATCTATGACCAGGCTTCAGATTTAAGGCAACAGAGAGGAGCCATATCAACTCAACCATCACTACCACGACCAACAATATCTACTCTGCTACAACCCAGACAAATGCAACAGTTCATTCATGTTGAAAGAGAGATCCACAAAATGTTGTCAGTAGAAGAAGAAACGTATATCTCACAAGAATGAAAAATATTCAGAAACTTGTTCGCGATATGCTCATTAATTTAAAAACAGTGCATGAGACTCTTTTACTTATATCGCAAAGACTATAAGAGTGTATTCATAGTTATTATACTTTATATTTGTTTAGCATTTGATTTGAAAAATTGTAAAACTACATGCGGAGTCCAAAAACACATACTTTTATTTTTGCAAATTAGTATACATTACATTTAATACATTTTTTACATATTTTTACATTTATACTTTATGACAAGTTTACAATTTGATTATATAACCAATTTTTGTAGGTAAAAACACATGAACAATTTCTACTTTTCTCCCTTAGGCCTCCTGTGTGCCAGAATCCAAAGGCCATGGTATTTAAGAAGAATCATCTTCAATGTGGTTTTCTGTATCTTCCTTAAGAGATAATGATCCTCTTGTGGCAATAGTGTGTATAATTTGCCAGACAATTATCATCTTACAAACTAATGTTTGACAGTCCAGTCCCCGTCCAACAAAGAGATCCAAGCAACAAAAGCAAGATTTCAGTATACCAAATGTTTTTTCATTGACAGATCTAGTTGTCTGATGTGCTTCTTTGTAGAGACCTCTGCTGCAGTTTTACAATTACCAAATTATGTCGTAAGTCGAAGTTAAAGGATATAGACCTGGTCAACTTTGATGAAAGTGAAATTGCAATTTAAAAAATGTAATGTAACAACATAAATATTTATCTTTATAAAAAATAATGCATTTAGTGTATTACAATGTACCTTCAGTATTTCACATATGTAACATCCATTTAATTTAAAATGTATAAGTAACTGAAGCTGACATACATTCAAATATGAATAGTAAAATGACAAAATATGCATATTTACCTACTTCATGATGTTAGTATACAGTTAAAAAATAAGTATACTCATGTTTAACTATACATGTTATTGTTACCTTATTACCCTAAATATTCAAGTAATTTGATTTTTTTTTTTTTACAAAGTAGAGAAAATTCAGTACTATTCACACATGAACATAGATTAGGTTTGTCCAATTTTAAGATTACAGAAGCCATATAATTTATAACGTTTTATGTAGTTGAGGTGCTTTATTTCATATTTGTTATAAACAGAATACTTCTGATCTGAGAAATAAGGCATCTCAGCTTAACGATATGTACATGTCTCTTATGTTGGATAATATATATATATATATATATATCACCACACGATTTTGACACAAGGTCAATGACGCGGCACTCACAAGATTCTTGTTTTACTTCCTTCAATGTGCACGGTGATTAAGTGATCCACTCTTAACTATATATACTCTTGATCCCTGCGTGCCCTTATGTGGCATTATGGGATGTGTAGTTCCCACCAATTTAAACTCATGATTTAAAGCAAAAACTTTTGCAGTTGATTCAATAAAACCTATTGAACTAGTCTTGCTTCTGTTTTGCCTTTGTACATCTGAGACATATGTGACTGAGAGAAAGGGGTAAGATCTGTTCCACAACAATTTCCCTGAGAAATCCATACGACATGCTAAGGACTGCCACAAATCACCTTCTACTCTTGGGTATTGGTGAGGTGCTGATAGCTGGCTGACAGTTGTCACATGACGCAGTATCAGACTCAGTCCCCAGCACCAAGTAATGCTGACGCCCAAATCCAACAGTCTCATTACTGTGATGAGAATCTTTACGACAGTTGCGCACTAAGCGCAATTGTAGTAATGAGGATGCTGAGAGAGTCAGGATACGTTGGGGCACCCTCTACAACGAAGTTATAGTGCAGACGTTTTGAGGAAGACACAGAAGAAGATTAAGCATAAGAACAGGGAGTATCCTATTCGCGAGGGGAAAAAAAGACAACAAAACAAATTTCAAATCAGATTGATTACGACATATAGTGCACAGGATAATGCCCTACAAACCCTGGTGCGAAGGAACTGGAATATCATAAAATCGAATCCAGTGATAGGCACATTGGTACCAAAGTCTCCACAAATAGTACACCGGAAGGCCTATGCTATGAGGGATGCCTTGGTCAGGAATAGTCCAGAGGTGGTCCCATTGAAAAGCTGGTAAAGCCCAGCGGGGGATTTCACAAATGTATGAAATGCAAGGCATGTACAATTGGGTTGAATTGCAAGGAATACCGAACGCCCTTTCAAGACAAACCAGATAGTATTAAGGACAATTTCAACTGCAAAATGAAGTATGTAGTGTATGTCCTGATATGTGAATGCAATTTGATGTACGTGGGAAGCACAGTTTTACAGGTGCACAAACCTATACTTGTGATTTATACGGGCCATAGTTAATAAGGACACCATGTACCCGTGGCAAAGCATTGCTTGCAGTATCATAAGAGTAAGGCAACAAGCGTGCAATACTTTGTAATAGATGAAGTGCCTAGGAATAGGCTTGGGGGCATAGGGAGGCCAAGCTAAGAAAATTGGAGACCAAGTATATACTCACATTGGAATCCAGGACACTGAATGGACTTAATACCAATGAGGAACACTATAAGTGTCTTTTATAAAAATGGTTCGGCAACCAATATGGTTGATCTTAATCTTATTATTTTATTTTCTCTGGTATTGGGTACCTAATGGTGCTTTTAAAAACAATATCACATAACTCCTCATTTAGATAGGCAATGTATCATAATAGTGTCATTTTATCAGGGTGGATGCTGAAGCTGCTTTGAAAAACTATGGGGGTCATTCCAACCTCGGCGGTAAAAGGTGCTTACCGCCGTTCAGAAGACCGCCATAACACCGCCGCGGCCGCGGTAAACCGCCACGGTCATTCTGACCCACAACAGGCAAACCGCCAAAATACAGACATCCACAAAAGTCCGCCACACCAAAGGGCAGCGAGAAACTGCCGATGACCAAACCTCCACCGTCACGCCAACAGAAATACGCCCACACTATCACGACACACGAATCCACGCGGCGGTCTTTCAACCGCGGTATTCCATTGGCGGTACACACCGCCGCGCTCAAAATACACACACTATTACAAAATACAACCACATTGGACAATTCAAAATACACACACCTGAGACACATACACACACCACTCCCACTCACCCAATTAAATATAAAACGCACACCCACATCACCCACAAACCTCCACTCCTAGAGATTCGTGAACACGCACCGAGAAAAGACATCCAAGCACCCAGACGCCCAATTCACTGTCACCCAGCAATATTTGCACGCACTTCACACAACACAACAATACACATCACCACACTTAGCACCACACAATCCACCCTACACATCACCCACACCACCCCATGGCACCGCAAAGACACCCCAGGTTCTCTGATGATGAACTCAGGGTCATGGTGGAGGAAATTGTACGAGTAGAGCCACAGCTGTTCGGGGCACAGGTGCAGCACACCACCATTGCCAGGAAGATGGAGCTATGGAGCAGAATAGTCGACAGGGTCAACGCTGTGGGACAGCACCCATGAAATCGGGACGACATCAGGAAGAGGTGGAACGACCTACGGGGGAAGGTGCGTTCCATGGTATCCAGGCACAACAACGTGGTGCAGAAGACTGGCGGTGGACCCCCACCTCCTCCCCCAGAATTTACAACATGGGAGGAGCAAGTCTTGAACATCCTGCATCCTGAGGGCCTCGCAGGAGTAGGTGGAGGAATGGACTCTGGTAAGGCAAATCTTAACTATTTCTCCCCCCCACCCCACCTGCATGCCAACTCATACCCCCACCCTCACCCTCACCCCCATCACATCCTACTCCTTGCAACTGTCTCACCATCACAACCCACCCATCCCAACACCTAGCCCTGCATGCGTCCACAAAGCATGGACACCCATCACCTAAGCATGCCCACTGCACATACACATACAAACCCCCCCCTCCAACCACGGTCACAACAGCCCCCACAAAGGAATGCCAGCACTGGGGTACACGGGCACCCACCCATTGCACGCTATGACACACACAGAAGCAATAACCATGCTTTTATACCCCTGCAGGACCCGAACGCCACGTCACCGCACAGGAGGGTCCACAAATGTCCCCTCCACCCCCAGAAGAGGCCCACAGTGAGGACAGCAGCTCTGTCTCCCTGGATCTAGATGACCAGCCCGGTCCATCGGGGACCTCGGGACAGTCGGTTCCCCTCACACAGCCACAGGCCACAGTAGACCTTTCCCCCTCTGGGGACACCAGCACAGCACCCACCCAGCGGGCCCATACCTCTGTCCCCAGGACACGTCAATCAGCTGTGTGTCCACCACTACAGGGAACCCAGGCTAACCCGCCACCCCAACAACAACAGGGACCTGGGGCAGTGGTAGTGGGCACACGGTCCAGGGGACAGAGGCCCAGGGAAACAGGGGAACTGGGAAGGCTGCTGTGCGACGGGGGGGGACAGGCCCAGGGAACCCACTCTCCACGAGGCCCTCTCCTCCATCATGGGAGCATACCACCGCTCCCAGGAGATGATGGCGACGGTCCTGGCCAGGTTTCAGGAGATCCAGCTTCTGCAGGAGCAACAGTATATGGGGTTCAGGGAGGAACTAAGAAACATCAGTTCCGCCATGGGTACCATCGTAGTGGCCCTGAATGAGGTAGTCACGACATTGCGGGACACTGTGGCACCTCAAAGGGCCCCTGACACTAGCATGCACCAAGAACTACCTACCACCTCCGCCGGCGCTAGTGGACAGGAGGCCCCGACACAAGACCAACAGGCCACCAGAACCCCACCCCCTGCAGAAGGAGAACCACCCCGCAAGCGGGCCCTGAGATCCAGGAAGAAGACAGAGTAAGATGTCAAGAACCCCGCCAGCAAAGGATACCGCCCTGATTGTCAACCCACTGTCCCACATTGTCACCCTATCCAACCTTAAACTGCCCCTGCTCCACTTCCCACAGGCATTTGGACAATGCACCTGTGAAACTGATAGTCTGGACTCTGCCATGGACAATCCTCCACCATCACCCCTCACTGATTTGCAACCACCCATCCAATTTAGAGCACTTGAATAAAAACACTTATTGCACAAAACAATCTGGAGTCTGGCTGTGATTTTGAACAAATGTATTAGACATGACCGTGCCAAAATGTTCATTCACATTGTGATGCTAACAAACCGCTGTCACACAGCTGTAGTCCATGGGGAAACAAAGCAGATGTCACGCAGTGGGGCCCACAGCTCTGAAAACGGAAGGGAAAGTCACAACACAGTTAGCATACACTGGGGGAAAAAGTCAGACAGTAGAGAGGTAGGAGTCTTTAAGTAAATGTAATATGCCGGTGTCTACTCTTACCTGTGTGTCACTGAAAATACTGCTGTATTACTGTGTTCCTGTTCTCTATGTCGTCCTCTTCGGCTTCCTCCTCTTCACTCTCCACAGGCTCCACAGCTCCTACAACACCACCATCTGGACCATCCTCCTGCAGAAAAGGCACCTGGCGGCGCAAAGCCAGGTTGTGAAGCATACAGCAGGCCACGATGATCTGGCACACCTTCTTTGGTGAGTACATTAGGGATCCACCTGTCATATGGAGGCACCTGAACCTGGCCTTCAGGAGGCCAAAGGTTCGCTCGATCACCCTCCTAGTCCGTCCATGGGCCTCATTGTACCGTTCCTCTGCCCTTGTCCTGGGATTCCTCACTGGGGTCAGTAGCCAGGACAGGTTGGGGTAACCAGAGTCCCCTAATAGCCACACCCGGTGCCTCTGGAGTTGACCCATCACATACGGGATGCTGCTATTCCGCAGGATGTAGGCGTCATGCACTGACCCAGGGAACTTGGCATTAACATGGGAGATGTACTGGTCAGCCAAACACACCATCTGTACATTCATCGAATGATAACTCTCCCGGTTCCTGTACACCTGTTCACTCCTGCTGGGGGGGACCAAAGCAAATTGTGTCCCATCATGGCACCTATGATGTTGGGGATATGTCCAAGGGCATAGAAATCACCCTTCACTGTAGGCAAATCCCCCACCTCAGGGAAAACTATGTAGCTCCGCATGTGTTTCAGCAGGGCAGACAACACTCTGGACAACACCTTGGAAAACATAGGCTGGGACATCCCTGATGATATGGCCAATGTTGTTTGAAATGACCCACTTGCTAAGAAATGGAGTACTGACAGCACCTGCTCTAGAGGGGGGATCCCTGTGGGTTGGCGGATGGGTGACATCAGGTCTGGCTCCAGCTGGGCACACAGTTCCTGTATAGTGGCTCGGTCAAGACTGTATGTCAGTATGACATGTCGTTCCTCCATTGTCGACAGGTCCACCAGCGGTCTGTACACGGGAAGATTCCTCCATCTCCTCGCATGTCCCAGCGGACGGTGCCTATGAAGGACAACAGCGAGCACAGAGTCAAGCAACCCACAGGTACGTAACCACAGCTTGCACATAGCACGATTCCCAATGCATTGAATGGCTTGTATGAGTGTTGGTGCATGGCCTAGGTATGTGTGACGCAGTTGGTAACTAGGCCATGTGGGCCCTTGAAATGGTGGCTGCCTGACCTGTGAAGTGCGACAGTGGGATGTGAGGTCAAGGCGCTGGCGTGGCACACCGCGGCGGTAGGCGGTCGAAGACCGCGGCCCTAAGTCGCATTGGTTAACATAGAACCCTATGGGTTTCAGGAGCCAATGACGATGTGCGCCGGCGGTCGCGGTACGCACCGCCGCGGTACGCACCGCCGCGGGCGTGACCACCATTTTCTATCTGCTTAATCACTCGATACCTGATCTTCGACAGGAGAGGACCTACACTGCAAGTGCTGCTGTGACCTCGATCTGGAAGAGACAATGGCTCATGCGACTGGGGAAAGGGCCCCTGCATTCACTGCAGAGAAGTTGGAGAAACTTGTGGATGGGGTCCTCCCCCAGTATGCGCTACTCTACGGTCCTCCAGACCAACAGGTAAGTACACTGGGACCATGCTTAGTGGGCAATGCCTGGGTTGAGTCGGGTGGATGAAAGATGGTGGGGAGGGGAGCGATTGAGGCATGCATCAAACGACAGATGAGAGCATGTGCCACATGGCAAGGGTGGGGATGGGGGGGCACTCACATCGAGCATGAAGAAGGTGATGACAATTTTTCTCTCCCTGTACATGTCACATAGGTCAGCGCCCACCAGAAAGTCGCGATTTGGCCTGCCATCGCCAAGGACGTCCGGACCCTGGGGGTCCACAACAGACGGGGCACCCACTGCCTGAAGAGGTGGGAGGACATCCGATGAGGGAGCAGGAAGATGGCGGAGGCTCTGCTGGGGATGGCCTCCCAACGTAGGAGGGGTGCCAGTCGTCAATTGACCCCCCTGATGTCCCGGATCCTGGCGGTGGCCTATCCCCATTTGGATGGGCGCGTGAGGGCATCACAGCAGACACAAGGGGGTGAGTACAAATACATTCTGCTGAATTTGCGCGCAGTGGAGGTGTCTGGGTGGGGGAGGAGGGCTGTGGGTATCCCTAGGCCAGGGCGATTTCTGTAGGCTAGGCCCCTCCGTAAGGCATGGCCCTGTGCCCCCGCCCCCCACCTCTGTAGGGTGCCAAGTACAGGTATCCATGGCCCTGTGTCATCTATGTGTGCAGTTGTCATCCATAGGCTTGTAGGCCATGTCTCACGGATTGCGTAGTGGACCCCAAGTGCGCGGCGTAGTGCAGGGGGCTTCTGTGTCTGTCTTGTCCGCCAACGGTAGCGATAATCCATGCACTCAACATGTCTTTATTTCTCCCCCCCCCCTTTTTTGTGGTCTTCCTGTTCATGTGTGCATTAGCATCATCAGGCGGAGGAGAAGTGGCATCGGAGCACGAGGGAGCTGCATCTCACATGGCCATGGCGGGCCATGCAACTGACTCGGATTTCACCAGTGAGACGGAGGGTGAGGGGAGCTCCACAGCGGGACTCGTGCTGATGTCAGTGACAGCGACTCGTCCTCTGAAGGGAGCTCCCTTGTGGTGGCGGCAACATCCGTGCCCCCGCAACAACAGGTACAGCCGCCACCCAGCGCACCAGCACCGCCCTCCCAGCAGCCCCTCAGCGTTTGCCCCGTGCCCGCTCACCCAGGAATGTGGGTATCTCCTTCGCCCCAGGCACCTCAGGCCCTGCCCCTGTCACCCCTGCTGCCCTCAGTGAGGAGGTCATTGACCTCCTAAGGACCATCATTGTTGGGCAGTCTACCCTTTTGAATGCCATCCAGGGTGTACAAAGAGAGGTGCACCAGAGTAATGCATACCTGGAGGGCATTCATTCGGGTCAGGCTGCCCATCAGCGATCGTTCAACGCTCTGGCCTCAGCACTGACGGCAGCAATTGTCCCTGTCTCTAGCCTCCCCCCTCCAACTTCCTCCACCCAGACCCAATCCCCTGTACCTCTGCCTATCCCAGACACACCTACAGACCAGCCTGCACACACCTCAACACCCAAGGGAAGCTCATCCAGACATAAGCACCACACATCACACAAGCATTCACACAAGCAACATCCACATGCAGACATACCAACAGCCACTGCCTCCACTGTGTCCCCCTCCTCCTCGTCTCCCTCCTCCCTCCCTGTGGCGTCTCCACTCACACTTGCATGCACAACATCTTCAGCCACTACGTCCATCACCAGCACACCCACCAGAACACTCCGCACACGTGCAGTCACCACCCCCACTACCATTTACACGTCCCCTGTGTCCTCTCCAAGTGTGTCTGTCACCCCCTCCTCCAACCTACACAAACGCAGGCAGCCACCCACCCAACAGCCATCCACCTCACGACAGCCTCCAGCCCAAGCATCTGCACCCAAAGACACCAGACTTCACACTCCTACAACCACATCCTCTTCCTCCACTCCCATACCCACTACACCTACCCGTCCCTCTCTTTCCAAATTGCTTTTCCTTGCCAACCTTAACCTCTTTCCAACAACTCCCCCACCCCCTCCATGTCATAAGACTCCAATCAGCACCTCAGCCACAACAAAACCGGGACCTGTGAAGACTGTTGTCCATGGACTGTGGAGTCCCCCACCCTCAAGGGCATCCAGTTCAGCTAGGAGCCAAGGCACGGTCAGCCCACCACCGGAAAAGCATCCTAAGATTGCCAGTGCCCGGCGCGAGTGACCAAAGACCCCAGGGACCAAAATCCCTACATTGGCTCCGTCAGGAAGTGGGGTGCCACCTGGCACACCGCCAAAGGTGGGAAAGGGCCACAAGCGTGCAGGGAAGGGTGGGAAGGGCAGCACGCCCGACAAGTCCGGCAGCAGGCCAGCTGGCCAGGAGGGTCCCACCAGCCCCATCCCAGGTGTGCAGGAGGACACACACAGGCCCAGTACTGCAGCCCAGGAGGGCCCCGCAAGCCACGTCCCAGGTGGGCAGGAGGACACCCACAGGCTGAGAACTGCAGCCCAGGAGGGCCCCGCAAGCCACCAGACAGATGGGCAGGAAGGCCCCGCCAGCCACAGGTCAGGTGGCGAGTGACATCCATGCCTGGGCCGGATCCGCTGACCAGGACACTCATCTCAAGCACCGCTCCGCTGGGCACCGCCGTCTCAAGCACCGCTGAACTGGGCCCTTCATCTCAAGCACCGCTCCGCTGGGCACCGCCGTCTCAAGCACTGCTGAACTGGGCCCTTCATCTCAAGCACCGCTCCGCTGGGCACCGCCGTCTCAAGAACCGCTGAACTGGGCCCTTCATCTCAAGCACCGTTCCGCTGGGCACCGCAGTCTCAAGAACCGCTGAACTGGGCCCTTCATCTCAAGCACCGCTCCGCTGGGCACCGCCGTCTCAAGGACCGCTGAACTGGGCCCTTCATCTCAAGCACCGCTGAACTGGGCCCTTCATCTCAAGCACCGCTCCGCTGGGCACCGCCGTCTCAAGAACCGCTGAACTGGGCCCTTCATCTCAAGCACCGCTCCGCTGGGCACCGCCGTCTCAAGCACCGCTGAACTGGGCCCTTCATCTCAAGCACCGCTCCGCTGGGCACCGCCGTCTCAAGAACCGCTGAACTGGGCCCTTCATCTCAAGCACCGCGCCGCTGGGCACCGCTGTCTCAAGCACTGCTGAACTGGGCCCTTCATCTCAAGCACCGCTCCGCTGGGCACCGCTGGGCACGGCTGGGCACCGCCGTCTCAAGCACCGCTGAACTGGGCCCTTCATCTCAAGCACCGCTCCGCTGAGCACCGCCGTCTCAAGCACCGCTGAACTGGGCCCTTCATCTCAAGCACCGCTGAACTGGGCCCTTCATCGCAAGCACCGCTCCTTGGCACCGCCGTCTCAAGAACCGCTGAACTGGGCCCTTCATCTCAAGCACCGCTCCGCTGGGCACCGCCGTCTCAAGCACCGCTGAACTGGGCCCTTCATCTCAAGCACCGCTGAACTGGGCCCTTCATCTCAAGCACCGCTGGCCCATTGGCGGAAGGGGCAGGCCCGCATCTGTGTTGGGCAGGCCTGCACAAAGCACTCTGGCCACTAGTCCCCCTCCAGTACCAGTGGAGACTGTTATCCACTTGAGAGACTGTGGCTTTGCACTCCCCAGGATTGAACAGTGGGCAAACCACCCACTGTAGAGACTTGAGAGACTGTGGCTTTGCACTCCCCAGGATGGCACAGTGGGCAACCCACCCACTGTAGAGACTTGAGAGACTGTGGCTTTGCACTCCCCAGGATGGCACAGTGGGCAACCCACCCACTGTAGAGACTTGAGAGACTGTGGCTTTGCACTCCCCAGGATATGGCAGTGGGCAAGCCACCCACTGTAGAGACTTGAGAGACTGTGGCTTTGCACTCCCCAGGATGGCACAGTGGGCAACCCACCCACTGTAGAGACTTGTGAGACTGTGGCTTTGCACTCCCCAGGATGGCACAGTGGCCATGGAGGCCCCTCGTGGATCTGGCGTCGTGGACTCATCTGGCTGAGGTGCCCCCCCTTCTCTTCCCCCTGAGGTGCCTGTAGTTTTCCTATCTGATGCCCCTGCATTGTTCTCTCCGTTGGAGGCAGGTATCCTGTGTGGGCTTTGCCCATGTGTTTTGGCCCAGTGGCCCACGAACAATGGCTGATAGACATATCAGACTAGACAATTTATGTATATAAAGTTATAGATGTGTGATATATTTTATACTCAGTCTTACAATATAATTCTATATTTATAATCATTTCCTTTTGCCTTTGCCTTCTTCCGGGAGGTTTGGGGGTGTAACTGTGATGTGTTGCTATGCATTGATGTGTGTGTTGGAGTGGTTGAGGGTGAGGGTGGGTTTGTCGCATATGTGTGTCCCTGTAATTTTTTGCCTCCCCCTCCCCTGTGTCGTAGGTGCAGTACTCACTGTTGTCTTCTGCGCCGGCGTTCGTGCTCCTGGTAGAGGAGCAGGAAGACAATGGCTGGTAGGATGTGGAGTTCGGGTTCCATGCTGTCCAGATTCCTCGTGGGGTGTATGGAGGTGAGCGTTTTCCGTTTGAAATGTCTGTTTCCGCCGTGTTTTTATCGGCGGGGCTACCGCCCCGGAAAAGGTGGCGGATTGGTGGGTTGTGATAGGGTGGGCGGTACATTGTCTCCTGCCTGTCTGTTGGCGGTGACCGCCACGCTGTTTGTTTGTCCCGCCGTGACGGGCGGTGTGTTAAAGTGGAGGGGTCTGTTGCCGGTTTCCACCAGGGTCGGAATTGCATTTTTTTTACCGCCAGCCTGTTGGCGGGTTGGTCGCCGCTTTAACACCGACCGCCAGGGTTGGTATGACCCCCCATATCACATAAACCCCCACTTGGATAGGCAATGTGTCATCATAGTGTGATTTTATTGGGGTGGATGCTCCACGACAAGGAACACTTCAGAAGAGGAACTGTGCCTATTGTGGTAAATGGGAAAGTAGCATCTTAACTGTGCCCATTTGGACACAATTGTGAGTGCAAATGAAAAGTTGGCAACAATAGTGGTACAAAATATTTGAGAGCACAACAATATTAACATGGATCAACAGGTGATGTGGTGGAATTTATGAAAAAAAATGCACCTTTCTTGACCACAGCAGGGCAAAAGAAAAGAGGTTTTGTCCAGTCCTGGTTATGTAAGAAAATACATATAATTTGGGTGAAGTGCCGATAAAACTAAATGAAATATATTGTACATTGGGCTTCAATAGTGTAGGAGTTTGGGGTGAACTCCAGCTCCACCTGCCCAGGCCCCTGCCACTTGTGTGTAGGTCTTAGACTCTACTCCTGCGCTTTGCATCTGATTTTCTCTCCTGTTGCCTTTATCTCTCTTGTTGCCTTTTTCTCTCCTGTTGCCTTTATCTCTCTTGTTGCCTTTTTCTCTCCTGTTGCCTTTTTTCTCTTGTTGCCTTTTTCTCTCCTGTTGCCTTTTTCTCTCCTGTTGCCTTTATCTCTCTTGTTGCCTTTTTCTCTCCTGTTGCCTTTATCTCTCTTGTTGCCTTTTTCTCTCCTGTTGCCTTTATCTCTCTTGTTGCCTTTTTCTCTCCTGTTGCCTTTATCTCTCTTGTTGCCTTTTTCTCTCCTGTTGCCTTTATCTCTCTTGTTGCCTTTTCTCTCCTGTTGCCTTTATCTCTCTTGTTGCCTCTATCTCTCTTGTTGCCTTTTTCTCTCCTGTCACCTTCCTCTCTCCTGTTGCGCTCTCCTGCCTCCGCTTTCCCGCTCTCCTGCCTCCCGCTTTCCCGCTCTCCTGCCTCCCGCTTTCCGGCCGCTGCCCCGTGCGGCCCCGCCCCCCCCTGCTCCCATTCGTTGTCCTCCCTCCCGCCTCCCGCCTCCCAGCTGACCCCTCCTCCCCCCCTTCCCTCTTATGGTGGCCACTGCGCGGCAGAGACAGCGACCCTTGACCCTCGGGTAGGTCGCTTCCCCGCCGCTGCAGCTCCACCTGCCCAGGCCCCTGACACTTGTGTGTAGGTCTTAGACTCTACTCCTGCGCTTTGCATATGATTTTCTCTCCTGTTGCCTTTATCTCTCTTGTTGCCTTTATCTCTCTTGTTGCCTTTTTCTCTCCTGTTGCCTTTTTCTCTCCTGTTGCCTTTATCTCTCTTGTTGCCTTTATCTCTCTTGTTGCCTTTTTCTCTCCTGTTGCCTTTTTCTCTCCTGTTGCCTTTATCTCTCTTGTTGCCTTTTTCTCTCCTGTTGCCTTTATCTCTCTTGTTGCCTTTTTCTCTCCTGTTG
Source organism: Pleurodeles waltl (assembly GCF_031143425.1). Classification (NCBI taxonomy): domain Eukaryota; kingdom Metazoa; phylum Chordata; class Amphibia; order Caudata; family Salamandridae; genus Pleurodeles; species Pleurodeles waltl. The sequence goes on from NC_090442.1 coordinate 282,335,654, forward strand.
CCTTTTTCTCTCTTGTTGCCTTTATCTCTCTTGTTGCCTTTTTCTCTCCTGTTGCCTTTATCTCTCTTGTTGCCTTTTTTCTCTCCTGTTGCCTTTATCTCTCTTGTTGCCTTTATCTCTCTTGTTGCCTTTTTCTCTCCTGACGCCTTCCTCTCTCCTGTTGCGCTCTCCCGCCTCCCGCTCTCCCGCCTTCCGCTTTCCTGCTCTCCCGCCTCCGGCTTTCCCGCCGCTGCCCCCGTGCGGCCTCGCCCCCCTGCTCCCATTCGTTGTCCTCCCTCCCGCCTCCCGCCTCCCACCTCCCAACTGACCCCTCCTCCCCCCCTTCCCTCTTATGGCGGCAGCTGCGCGGCCGCGCCGCTGGCGCGCCAAAGGCAAGCCCGTCTGCCCCCATCCGCGCCTGGACCGCGCCCAGCGCCAGAACCCCTGGCCCCCAACGCACTCAAAACACCCATCTAAGATACGACGCCGCCTCCCTCAACGCCCTCAACCCCGGACGTACAGTCACCTGCCACCAAGCCAGCCCTCAACGCACTCACGGACCCTTCACCTGTCAAGCCTGCAAGTACACATTCCACCGAGCCTGCAGACCTCCTACCGGCACTCGCACCAACAACCACCTCAAGTGCATCCTTCTCAACACACGCTCCGTCCACAAGCATGCCATTGAACTATGGGACCTCCTGGACACAACAGCACCAGACGTCGCCTTCATCACAGAAACCTGGATGAACGCCTCTTCGGCTCCCAACATCGCCTTAGCCATCCCCGACGGCTACAAGATCGCCCGGAAGGACAGCGCCAACCAAATCGGGGGAGGAATCGCCATCATCTACAAAAACTCCATCAACATCACGACCACTACCGAAGACACCCCCCTCGCCGCCGAACACATACACTTCCAGATCCACACCGACCCCAGAACCACCCTCAGAGGAACTCGAGTTTACAGGCCCCTGGGCCCACACGCCCTATTCAGCGAATCCATCACTGACTTCATCAGCCCGCACGCCCTAGCCTCACCAGACTACATCCTCCTCGGGGACCTGAACTTCCACCTGGAGAAAAACAACGACAACAACACCGCCACCCTGCTCGACAACCTCGCCAACCTCAGACTCAAGCAACTGGTAAACACCCCCACCCACAACGCAGGCCACACGCTCGACCCCATCTTTTCCGCCAGCAACCACATATCCTTCAGGCACTCCTCTGAACTACACTGGACCGACCACAGATGTGTCCACTTCACCTTCAAACGGGAGACCCACCACCATCCCACACAACAAATCCCCCGCAGACCCTCGAGCAAAATCTCCACAGGGCAGCTCCTCTCAACTCTGAACCAAAACCAAACAGCCATCACCACCGACACCAACAATGCAGCCCTCAGCCTCACACAATGGATCACCAACTGTGCCGACAACCTCGCCCCACTTAGAAGCCACCCAAGAGAGACCAACATCAGGAAACCCCTGTGGTTCACGGATGCCCTCAAAGCATCCAAGAAATCCTGCCGTACCCTCGAAAAAACCTGGCGCAGAGAACACACCGCAGAAAACATGTCAGCCCTCAAGATCGCCACCCGTGAAAACCACCAGCTGATCCGCTCCACCAAAAGGGCATCTTTCAAAGAGAGACTTGACAACAACACCCACAACAGCAAAGAACTCTTCAACATCGTCAAAGAGCTCTCCAACCCCAGCGCCAGCTCCAACACCATCACACCCTCACAAGAACTCTGCAACTCCCTCTCTACTTTCTTCCATCGAAAGATCGCCGACCTACACAACAGCTTCGGACACCAGACCTCGCCGTCCACCACTGAACCAACAGCCCCAGCCACTACCCTCAACGCCTGGGCCCCCATCAGCTCCGAAGAGACCAGAATCACCATGAACACCATACACTCCGGCTCCCCCTCGGACCCGTGCCCCCATCACATCTTCAACAAAGCCGACTCCATCATCGCCCCCTATCTCCAGAGCATCATCAACAGCTCGTTCGCATCTGCCACCTTCCCTGAGAGCTGGAAACACGCGGAAGTCAACGCTCTCCTGAAAAAACCCACAGCTGACCCCAACGACCTGAAAAACTTCCGCCCCATCTCTCTTCTCCCCTTCCCGGCCAAGGTCATCGAGAAGTCCGTCAACAAGCAACTGACCAACTTTCTTGAAGCTAACAACCTGCTCGACCCTTCCCAATCAGGTATTTGTGCCAACCACAACACGGAAACCGCCCTCATCGCAGTCACCGACGACATCAGAACCCTGATGGACAACGGAGAAACAACCGCCCTCATCCTCCTGGACCTCTCGGCTGCCTTCGGCACCGTATGCCATCGCACCCTAATAACCCCGTGCCACCGGAATCCTAGGACAGGCCCTGGACTGGATCATCTCGTTCCTCTCGCACCGAACCCAAAGAGTCTACCTCCCGCCCTTCCGCTTAGAACCCACCGAGATCATCTGCGGCATACCACGAGGCTCTTCGCTCAGTCCTACCCTCTTCAATATCTACATGAGCCCCCTCGCCAACATCGCTCGCAAACACAATATCAACATCACCTCCTACGCCGACGACACCCAGCTGATACTCTCCCTCACCAAAGACCCAACCACCGCCAAAACTAACCTACAGGAAGGAATGAAAGACGTCGCAGAATGGATGAGGCTCAGCTGCCTGAAGCTGAACTCAGACAAGACGGAGGTCCTCATCCTCGGACATTCCCCGTCCGCCTGGGACGACTCCTGGTGGCCCACGGCTCTGGGCACCGCACCAACCCCAACAGACCACGCACGCAACCTCGGATTCATCCTGGACCCCCTCCTCATGATGACCAAGCAAGTCAACGCCGTCTCGTCTTCTTGCTTCCAGACCCTTCGCATGCCCTGAAAAATCTTTTGATGGATCCCCGCCGAAACTAGAAAAACAGTTACCCACGCCCTCGTCACAAGCCGCCTGGACTACAGAAACACCCTATACTCAGGAACCAACGCAAAGCTACAGAAACGTCTTCAACGCATACAGAACGCCTCCGCACGCCTCATCCTCGACATACCACGCCACAGCCACATATCCACCCACCTGAAACACCTGCACTGGCTCCCCATCAACAAAAGGATCACCTTCAGGCTCCTCACCCACGCACAAAAGCCCTCCACAACATGGGCCCCGAATACCTCAATGGATGCCTCTCATTCTACACGCCCACCCGTCAGCTTCGCTCAGCCAGCCTTGCCCTCGCCACCGTCCCACGTATCCGCAGAACCACCGCTGGAGGTAAATCCTTCTCCTACCTGGCAGCCAAAACATGGAACTCCCTCCCCGTCGACCTAAGAACTATCCAGGACCACCTCGCCTTCGGGAAGCGCCTCAAGACATGGCTTTTTGAGCAGCAGTAACCCTCCCCCCCTCCCTAGCACCTTGAGACCCTTACGGGTGAGTAGCGCGCTCTATAAATGCCTTGATTGATTGATTGATTGATTGAACTGCACTATGAAAATAAGGAAATTTATGGGGCAAATGTATTAACCAGGAATTTGATTTGTTTAGCTATGAATTGTTTAAGGTGCACAGCACAGGCAATGGGTGATTGAACTATTTTTTCATTGTTTATGTTGACACTGAATACAAAGGGGAAAAGAGGTGACGTCCAGTCATCATGTGATCGAGGCCGGGTGTAGTGGCCAAAACGCGTTATAGCGGAATTCCAAATGGCACAATAAACTACGTATGGGCAATATTCGTCTCTGCATCAATCCTGCACTGAAGGTAGTGTGTGTGGATTGTATTTATATATATCTATATATCTATATATATATATATGGATATATATATATATAAAGCAATCATGATGGTCTGACACTAAAGCTGAGTATAACTATTAAGGTAAACTCCAATGCAATTGATGAAGATTCTGATGGGAGGCTGTTAGTTGCCAGCAATAGGCACTGGGTTAAGTGGGTAGGGTGCAATTCACGCAGAGGTCCATTAGTTGGATTTATAACTTGGTTGCTGACTAGTTGGAGAGGCTGTCAACATTGGATCTGTCAGGGGGTGTCAGGGAGGCCATAGACGCAGTAGCAGCAGCAAACTGACAGTTATTTATAAACCTATGGGTCAGTTATTTCTACAAAGAGGTCAGGTGAGCCAGCATACAGAGGTGCCTACGCTTATGGTGCAATACCACGTGTAGGTACGCCAGATCAAAACTTGTTAAGTTAGTGAAGGAGCAAGACAGACCCTCAGTCCTGGCTGCTAGATGTTGCAGCAAAAAAGCAGATTCCAAAAAAGAAGGGGAGAGGGAAAATAGGAAGAACTTCTATAGACTGCAAGATCCAAAGACCACTGTTTATTCTGGAATCTGGTGGCAACCGAAAGTTGGGATGGGACATGTCCTATAGAAGGTAACATTTCAGCCAGAGACTGGACCAAGCATTTCTCTAGCCTTCATTCACAAAGTAGGAATCGGATGGGCCCCTCAACCGATATGGCAAATCTCCAGGCCATTAGAAAGTCTTGTAGCGTCAATAGGAAAAAAGATACAAGCTCTGCAGCTGGTCTTCTAATGATTGCTGAACAAACACAAGACATTGATCCACTTAGCTCAGGAATTGCTAAAAGGTATCGGAGGGATTGTCCCAAACAAAGCTCCTGGCCTAGATAAAGTCCCTTATGACCTGTTCTTACAGGAACCAGGTGTCTAGAGTGTCAGCATTAGACCAGGTGTTTCGTTTTTAAATGCTGTACTGGAAAGTCATTACTTTGGGCAGAGGCCATTTATAGGTAGTTTTTGCCGGCCTCCGCTCAGCCTTCGATCTAGTCCCTAGAGAGACCTTCTGGAAGGTCCTTGCTGAGATGGGGTCCCGGCCTACTTATTCTATATCCTAGTGAGTTTACATACTGACAATTACGTGTAAGTGAGATGCGGCAGCGCAGGGGATTTGACTGAACCCTTTCCTGTGAATAGAGGGGTCAGGCAGAGATGTGTCCTTTATCCAACGCTATTCTCATTGTACATCAATGACCTTGTTGATTATCTAGAATTGTGTGATAATGATGCACCCAGGCTGGAAAATCAGAGGGTTCCGCACTCATGTTCGCAGATGACATGTTACTCCTCTCCAAATCCCTAATAGGATTACAGAAACTGCTGATTCATTTTGAAAGTTTCTGTAAAGAGAAGGGTTTAGAGAGTAATGTGAGTAAGACCAAGTACATGATTTTGACTCCAGGACGCAACTAGGATAAACCCTAGGTTAGCAGGTATTCCCCTTGAGTGAGTTTGCACTTTTTATTATTTGGGCATTTCACTAACTGAGCATTTGGGATGGCACGCACATATCATGCAGCGTAGGCTTGAGTTGGAACAAGTGGTGGGAGGAATCATTAAGATGCTACTTAGATCTCAGTTCCACCCAATCCAGCCAGTTCTACAAATCTATATCTCTCAAGCTCTGGGGAGAGCATGTTATAGAGCAGAACTGTGGGGCCATCTTAGCGTGAAAACTTTTACAGCGGTGGCAAACCGCTGTATGCAACAGTTGACGGGCTCCCTGTTAGAAATGGGGTCTTTGGTTGACAGTCAGGTTACCCCTCTGTTCAAGCAAGGACCCTCACTCTAGTCAGAGTAAAATAGAATCACCCTCAGCTAACCCCTGCTTACCCCCTTGGTAGCTTGGCAGAGCAGTAGGCCTAACTTCAGAGTGCTAGGTGTAAAGTATTTTTACCAACAGACACAGTAACTTAAGGAAAACACTACAAAATGACACAACACCAGTTTAGAAAAATAGGAAATATTTATCTAAACAAAACAAGACCAAAACGACAAAAATCCACAATACACAAGTCAAGTTATCAATAAAAATGCAAAAAGAGTGTTTAAATAGTTTTAAACACACCTGCGCTGCTAGCGTGAAAATGTACCTGGTGTGCGTCAAAAATAACCCAGCACGGGCAGGTGTGCGTCAAAAATAACTCTGCACGGCGGTACGTGAGTCAGAAATCCAGCCGCACGATGATCCGAAAACCCTGCAGCGCAGGTTGTGATCTCCCAGCCTCCGTCAGCGAAGCTGCGCGTCGTTTCTCCTGCTCCGTGCGTCGATTCTTCGGTTGCTTTTCCTGCGAGCGTCGTTATCTCAACTACGGAGCCGGAGGCGTGTTGTTTTTTCAGCCGCAGAGCGGAGTCGCGTCAATCTTTTCCCCGCACGGCGCTCTGTGCGTGGATTTTCTTGTCTTAAGGCTGCCAGCTTCTCCTTTCAGGGTCCCAGGAACTGGATGGGCACCACAGGGCAGAGTAGGAGTCTCTCCAGAGACTCCAGGTGCTGGCAGAGAGAAGTCTTTGCTGTCCCAGAGACTTCAAACAACAGGAGGCAAGCTCTAGATGATGCCCTTGGAGGTTTATTCTCAAGATGGAAGGCACACAAAGTCCAGGCTTTGCCCTCTTACTCTGGCAGAAGCAGCAACTGCAGGATAACTCCACAAAGCACAGTCACAGGCAGGGCAGCTATTCTTCCTCAGCTATTCAGCTCTTCTTCAGGCAGAGCTTCCTCTTGGTTCCAGAAGTGTTTCTAAAGTCTGTGGTTTTGGGTGCCCTTCTTATACCCAATTTCTCTCTTGAAGTAGGCCTACTTCAAAGTAAAGTCTCTTTTGAATGTGAAATCCTGCCTTGCCCAGGCCAAGCCCCAGACACTCACCAGGGGGTTGGAGACTGCATTGTGTGAGGTCAGGCACAGCCCTTTCAGGTGTAAGTGACCACTCCTCCCCTCCCTCCTAGAACAGATGGCTCATCAGGAAATGCAGACCGCACCCCAGCTCCTTTTGTGTCACTGTCTAGTGTAAGGTGCAACCAGCCCAACTGTCAAACTGACCCAGACAGGGAATCCACAAACAGGCAGAGTCACAGAAATGGTGTAAGCAAGAAAATGCTCACTTTCTAAAAGTGGCATTTTCAAACACACTATCTTAAAATCAACTTTACTAAAAGATGTATTTTTAAATTGTGAGCTCAGAGACCCCAAAGTCCACATGTACATCTGCTCCCAAAGGGAATCTACACTTTAATCTGATTTAAAGGTAGCCCCCATGTTAACCTACGAGAGGGACAGGCCTTGCAACAGTGAAAAAAAATAATTTAACAATATTTCACTGCCAGGACATATAAACCACATTGCTATATGTCCTACCTTAACCATACACTGCACCTTGCCCTTGGGGCTACCTAGGGCCTACCTTAGGGGTGCCTTACATGTAAGAAAAGGGAAGGTTTAGGCCTGGCAAGTGGGTACCCTTGCCAAGTCGAATTTACAGTTAAAACTGGACACACAGACACTGCAGTGGCAGGTCTGAGACATGATTAAAGAGCTACCCATGTGGGTGGCACAACCAGTGCTGCAGGCCCACTAGTAGCATTTGATTTACAGGCCCTGGCACCTCTAGTGCACCTTACTAGGGACTTACTAATAAATCAAATATGCCAATCATGAATAAACCAATCAACATTACAATTTACACAGAGAGCATATGCACTTTAGCACTGGTTAGCAGTGGTAAAGTGCTCAGAGTTCAAAAGCCAACAGCAACAGGTCAGAAAAAATAGGAGGCAGGAGGCAAAAAGATTGGGGATGACCCTGCATAAGCAAAAAAGTCCAACTAAACCCTCTACCAGCCTAAAGCCAGGGGAGAACAATCAATACCTTGATGTACTTCCCTGATTGGGACGATAGAACAAGGACCCAGGCCCACAACAGCAGGGGCATGTTCCAGTTCTACGCCTTCCTGACTCCAGTTGAATCCCTCTGTCCATAGTCTCAGGGCCCACTAAGCTAACCCTTGGGGAACCCTTCTCCACATCTGCAGATACCATCTGTGCAGCACCTAACTTTACTTTGCTCACAGATGTATCCCAATGGGCAGATAGTACCATCAGGGCCAACACAGTGGTGTTGCCTACTCCACCCCCGGGGTGTGACTCTCGTCCCCCTCCCAGGGGCAACTCTGTCCACCAGGACAGCAAGCCACAGTGGCCCCTGACAACTGTCAGGGATGAGAGCCGGACCTCTGGCCTCTGACAACCACTGTGACTGCGGAGAGTGGGGGGGCGGTATCCCCAGGTGCCTGGCACCATTTCACCACTCTCTCTCCCACCAGGTCAGGGATGACAACCTGACCCTGGTCCTCCCCTCTGGGGCTCGGTACCCTCCCTGCAGGAGCGGCACCCCCACAGTCCAAAATTGTCAGGGTGCTTGTAGAAGCAGTCCTGCACAATTCTCCCACCAGTGCAGGGATGTTAACCTGCAACTGGTCCTCCAACCTGGGGTCTGTACCTTCAGGTTGGATTAGGGCCAGGGGTGAGGCTTCCCTTCCCCTGCCCTCCCTTCTGGGATCCTGCACCACCCCAACAAGGACTGCCCACCCCCCAGAAGGCAACATGGTAAGGGCACTGTTAGCTGTAGCCCCTTCCTACAGGTCAGGGGGGACACCCGGAACCTGGCCTTCCAATCCAGGGTCTGTACCTTTAGATTGCACTGGGGCCAGGGGTGAGGCTCTCTCTCCTCTGCCCCTACTCTCAGGGTTCTGCACACCCCTCAGGGAGAGTACACCTTGAAATCACACCAGGGGGGGTGATCGGGCAAACCGCCCACCCCTTCAGGTCAGGGTTTACCCCCTGCACCTGATCCTCCAGTCCAGGGTCTGTACCCACAGACTGGACCACTGTCTGGCAACCCAGGACTTCCTGGGGGGAACACCTACCCCCCACCAGGTAAGAGTTTACCCTCTGAACCTGGTCATCCACCCCAGAGTCACCACCCTGTGGTTGAACCACTGCCTGGCTCACCAGGACTTCCTTGGGAGCACACCTACCCCCCCATCAGGTCAGAGTTTACCCCCTGAACCTGACCATTCAACCCAGAGTCACCACCCTGCGGTTGAACGATTGCCTGGCGCACCAGGACTTCCAGGGGGGCACACTTACCCCCCTCAAGGGATACACTGTCCCCAAGGGCCACGCAAGAGTCTGTCTAGCGCAGGTCTCCTGACCTCTGCCCATCTGACAGAGCCTGGATTCCTCCCAACCCAGAAATGGTCGTACCAAGGTCATTCCTGGGGGGGCTCTACTCTCAGAGCTGACTCCTGACCCTCCAGGTTCTCCACTGGGGCCCGCAACCCCCTCTCAACCCTTTGTCTGGACTTCTGCACCCCCTCACTAGGAGTGGTACTGCCAGACACCAGAACTGGTGGGACGCTGGCTAGAGCCACCCTGCCCCCCCCAAGTTCTCCTGACACTGTGCAATATCCCTCAACAGATGGCCCTATGGTACAGGCTAGGCTTCCCTCCTGGTGTTACCTCATGGAACCCTCCAGGACCTGGGACCGGATCTGGGGCACCATCCCCATTCCCTCTCCTCTGAGACTGGACATGGGGTCCATCACCCATCCCACTACACTGGGGCCTACCTGGGACACTACAATCCTTCCCTATCTCACCTGGTTGGGAAATACCTAGACCACTTCTCTCAGGAGCCCCCCAAATGCCTCTTCAGACTCTCTGGTACTCACCCAGAGGTCTGCCTCCATTGTAAGCTCCCTGGGGTCAGAAAACTCACACTCCACCTGGTGTTGACGTAGCTCTGGAAAATAAGGACTAGACATATGCTCTCCAGCAATTACATCACTCAGCACCTTACATGAATTAACCAAAGTACCCTTCACCCAACCATCCAGTGACTCTGCTTGGAAAAAGCACCCCACATCATTCTTCTGAGACTGGTAAGACAGTACCTTACTGTCCCTGACACTCAACCCACACTCTTCTGGGATGTCTTCACACTCCATAACCAGGACTTCTACCTGGCGGGGAACCCCTCTCCCTGTCACTCTCACCTAGAGTCAGTAGAGTGTCCCTCCCACCAGTAGGAATATGACTCACCATGCCAGTTCCCCAATCCACCTCAGGGACCCTGTGCATCACTGGAGCTAACTCATACCCCTGAACCTCCTGGAGTGTGTTAACTCCCTCTTCAAGTAGGGCACCACATCTCTGGGCATGTGCACTTCTTCAGCAACACTGGATATAAAATTGTTGCTGCTACCATTCCAGCTGGACTCAGCCCTCATGACTTCCAGCTCTTTCAATTTAAGCTCATAAGCCCAAATCCTTTTTTTGATCTCTAAGTCCCTCCTCCTTTCTTCCAACTCCTTCTCCCTTTGCATCCTCAACTCCTTGAACTTCAACCGGCGAGCCCTCGCTGCCTGTCTGTCCTGTAACTCTTCAGGAGTCAGACCCTTGGGTGACACCCTGCTGCCCCTGCTGGGGACCCTCCCCCCCAGGCGTAACAGGTACCTCCACTACACCACTGTGTATCCTCTGCACTTCCCCACCCACATTCTCCTCCTCTGTGTGCCCTCCAGCCTTCTTGACTGTCACCCAGGCCCTCTGTGCCTTTTGCAGCTCCCCCTCCCTGGTGGAGCTCTCAGTGGGACAGTCAAGATCTTTAAGGAACTGTTTCAATTGAGCAACTGAGTACTCCTTCAGTTTCTCTATTTCAAACACAGCTCCAGCTCTTGCATCTCCAGATTGAGACATGATGGCCACAAGTGCAAAGTTCTAAAGGCAGAAAATAAGTTCCCAATGAAGTAAAAAGAATCAGTCAAGGGATCAGCAAAATCATGGAAGTAGAACAAAAAGTAGTCCTTAAGAGAAAAAGCAAAAGATCACCAAATAAGTAGTATGTGGTCACGTAGTGGTCTGAACTCAAACAGTAATGTGCACTTAATCGCTGTATGTCAAGTACAAACACAAGTCCAAATCCCAACCGCTTATCACCAATGTTAGAAATGGGGTGTTTGGTTGACAGTCAGGTTACCCCCCCTGTTCAAGCAAGGACCCTCACTCTAGTCAGGGTAAAAGAGAATCACCCTCAGCTAACCCCTGCTTACCCCCTGGGTAGCTTGGCAGAGCAGTAGGCTTAACTTCAGAGTGCTAGGTGTAAAGTATTTGTACCAACACACACAGTAACTTAATAAAAACACTACAAAATGACATAACACCAGTTTAGAAAAATAGGAAATATTTATCTAAACAAAACAAGACCAAAACGACAAAAATCCACAATACACAAGTCAAGTTATCAATAAAAATGCAAAAAGAGTCTTTAAGTAGTTTTAAACACACCTGCGCTGCTAGCGTGAAAATGTACCTGGTGTGCGTCAAAAATAACCCAGCACGGGCGGGTGTGCGTCAAAAATAACTCCGCACGGCGGTACGAGAGTCAGAAATCCAGCCGCACGATGATCCGAAATCCCCGCAGTGCAGGTTGTGATCTCCCAGCCTCCGTCAGCGAAGCTATGCGTCATTTCTCCTGCTCCGTGCGTTGATTCTTCGGTCGCGTTTCCTGCGAGTGTCGTTTTCTCAGCTGCGGGCCGGCGGCCTGGCGTTTTTTCAGCCGCAGATCGGAGTTGTGTCAATCTTTTCCCCGCACGGCGCTCTGTGCGTGGATTTTCTTGTCTTAAGGCTGCCAGCTTCTCCTTTCAGGGTCCCAGGACCTTGATGGGCACCACAGGGCAGAGTAGGAGTCTCTCCAGAGACTCCAGGTGGTGGCAGGGAGAAGTCTTTGCTGTCCCTGAGACTTCCAACAACAGGAGGCAAGCTCTAGATCACGCCCTCGGAGATTTCTTCTCAAGATGGAAGGCACACAAAGTCCAGTCTTTGCCCTCTTACTCTGGCAGAAGCAGCAACTGCAGGATAGCTCCACAAAGCACAGTCACAGGCAGGGCAGCTATTCTTCCTCAGCTATTCAGCTCTTCTCCGGGCAGAGGCTTCTCTTGGTTCCAGAAGTGTTTTTAAAGTCTGTGGTTTTGGGAGCCCTTATACCCAATTTCTCTCTTGAAGTAGGCCTACTTCAAAGTAAAGTCTCTTTTGAATGTGAAATCCTGCCTTGCCCAGGCCAGGCCCCAGACACTCACCAGGGGGTCGTAGACTGCATTGAGTGAGGGCAGGCACAGCCCTTTCAGGTGTAAGTGACCACTCCTCCCCTCCCTCCCAGCGCAGATGTCTCATCAGGAAATGCAGACTACACCCCAGCTCCTTCTGTTGCACTGTCTAGTGTGAGGTGCAACCAGCCCAACTGTCAAACTGACTCAGACAGGGAATCCAGAAACAGGCAGAGTCACAGAAATGGTATAAGCAAGAAAATGCTCACTTTCTAAAAGTGGCATTTTCAAACACACAATCTCAAAATCAACTTTACTAAAAGATGTATTTTTAAATTGTGAGCTCAGAGACCCCAAATTCCACATGTCCATCCGCTCCCAAAGGGAATCTACACTTTAATCAGATTTAAAGGTAGCCCCATGTTAACCTATGAGAGGGACAGGCCTTGCAACAGTGAAAAACGAATTTAACAATATTTCACTGTCAGGACATATAAACCACATTGCTATATGTCCTACCTTAACCATACACTGCACCCTGCCCTTGGGTCTACCTGGGGCCTACCTTAGGGGTGCCTTACATGTAAGAAAAGGGAAGGTTTAGGCCTGGCAAGTGGGTACACTTGCCAAGTCGAATTTACAGTTAAAACTGCACACACAACACTGCAAGGGCAGGTCTGAGACATGATTACAGGGCTACTCATGTGGGTGGCACAGCCAGTGCTGCAGGCCCACTAGTAGCATTTGATTTACAGGCCCTGGCACCTCTAGTGCACTTTACTAGGGACTTACTAATAAATTGTATATGCCAATCATGAATAAACCAATCAACATTACAATTTAAACAGAGAGCATATGCACTTTAGCACTGGTTAGCAGTGGTAAAGTGCTCAAAGTTGAAAAGCCAACGGCAACAGGTCAGAAAAAATAGGAGGAAGGAGGCAAAAAGATTGGGGATGGCCCTGCATAAGCAAAAAAGTCCAACACTCCCCCATAAGCACTCCTCTGCTTCCATTCAGGCTGGACCTTGGGCTAAGATCACTGTCTGATAAAGTTGGGCTGCACCCTCTACTTTAATGGAGGAGAATCTGGCTCACCCCAGAGCGCTCCTCCTATTGTAAGGGTCTTCGAGGAAATTATATCCATAGTTGGTTCAATCGATATCCCATGGATAAGGTATATCAAGGTTACTTTGCTGGAACTAGGGCTTGAGAGTCTGTTAAGCTACTGTGGGGCAGCATGGTCAATATTCAGGTCACTGCTTTAATCCGTGTTTTGTCAATTCAAAGATTTGGCCTTATTTACACAGCCAAGCTGCGGTCCACTGACAGAAGCCTTTCTGTCTGTCAAAGATACATACAGGAACCAGGAATTCCTGGATGGGACTGAACCGCCCTAGGTAGGCGGCTCTATCTGCAGTTTTGGCTTGGCACCTTGCACGTGGCTCACACGTTGCAAAATGGGCCCATACTAAGAAAGTGACTGAAGCACAGTGCTTTATGTGTGGCGACCCTAATGAAACTGTTCAACACATTTCCTTTTTTACTCACCGTACATCAGTTGTAGGAGCAGAAAGCTTATCCCGCTGTGCTGGCGTTTGGAGGTCAGAGAGTACAAAGAGGCTGCTAGGATGTTGAGATATGACACCAGCTGCATAATTGACGAATCCGTAATCAGATTTCTGCTGGGAATGTGGAGATTAAGGCAATCAGCGCGGGCGGGATCAGCCTCTAGGATTGCACTAGCTATTACACAAAGCCCATGTTCTCACATCCCACTGAATGGTGAGAGTGCCGTATGATTCCTACTGAGCTTTGCCTGCCCCCCAGTTACACTGTGGAAAGCTTACCTATATATATATATTCACTTAAAAACTAAAGGTTACAGAGACGTTATAGTTAGGGACACATTTTAAACGTAGAAAACCATAGAAATTCACCTTTAATAGTTAGGGTTATTTCAAGTAACTATAACTTGTGCCCTAAAGTAACTATAACGTGCACCTCCGCCATGCACATTTCTTTTATGAATATTTTTACAGCAAATGTTACAGTGATATTATTAATGATGTTATAAAAGATGCAATGAGTGCTGTAATATCTGCTGCAATTAACAGTGCATGGTGCGGGCATGAGTTATAGTTACCTTAGGGCACGAGTTATCTCATCAATAATTTTACTGCAAATGTTACAGTAATATTATGAATGATGACTGAATAATTAACTCCATTTGAAAGCAATTGTTAAAAGAAGAAGGCCCAGATTTAAGAAGGCCTAGCACCTCATTGCGCCACATTAGCGTAATTTTGTTTACGCTAATGTGACCCAAAGAGGCCAAAATCGTTGTGCCAGATTTACAAAGTGCATGCATTGTGCCACTTTGTAACCCCTTTCGCCACATTATGCCTGCACCAGGCATAATGTATGCAAGGGGGGTGTTCCCCCATTAGGGGGTCCAAAAAAAGGGCACAAAGAAAACATAAAAGATTTCTTTGTGCCATTTCTTTTCTGCATGTTTAACACCTGCTCAGAGCAGGCTTTAAAAGGGGGCACCCCATGGTTACAATGGGCCCCTATGTCCTGTTCAGGGTTAGCCACCAAATGATGGAGCTAACCCTGAACAGTACATCAATAGCGTAAAAAATGTTTTTGCTATTGACCCCTACTCTTCTCCATGGTGTGCTGTATTTTAAATTCGGCACACACATAGTGGCTGTAGGAGGGCGCTAAGGGGCTCAAGAAAAGTGGCGCTGCACTGGGTGTAGCGCCACTTTTCTTAAATCCGCCCCAAAATGTTTTAATTTCTCCTTTCTTTTCCGACTTTGAATGTGTGCTGTACTGTAGGGTACACATACAAAGTAGGAAAAGTTTTCAAATGTGTCTAGGCATAGTATTGTGTACTGGAAGGGAACCCTTCCAGTACAAAGCCTATGCTAGAATCATGCACACACCCTTTCACTATGGTGCAAAGGTGTGTGTGTGGCGCACAGCAGCAAAATTCTGCACAGGCACTAGGGAGAGGGGAGAAGAGTGTCATATCTTTATAGATATGCCACTCTCCTGCACCCTGCCTGTCATGCAACCAGCGCAGCATTTTTGACTGCTGTGCTGCATTCCGTGATATGTTGGTAAATCTGGCCTTTAGTCTCCTAAACTGAAGTTTAAATCCTCCAGCGAAGCCAGGTTGCAGGCTGTATCCAGTAAAGTCCTCTCAGAACCATATAGCTGTTGGATGAGATCCTGCTGAAGCTCTTTGTGAGTGTCTGACACAACCCAAATAATATCCTCCGAACTAACCATAGACGTATGGATGATACCGAGACTTTTGACTTATATTTTAAGTTCTACAGCCAACAAATGCACATTTTCCAAGACTGGTCACATTTTCAGAGGTTTAGAATTGTTCTTACCACTATATTCTTCGCAGGCTACAAGGCTGGCTTCCGGTATTTAGATAAGTAGATGTGCCAAGGTCAGAGTATTACATTGGCGTAGTTTGGACAGGACGCACACCGTAACTACAGCTACTTGCTTGTCGTCTAGGAAAATTAAAAGGATTTTTCTTAGCACATGTTGTATACGGAACCAAGAGCCAACCACCGCTTTGTTGTATGTCTTCACTGACGCCTCATGGACAAGAAGGACACTCTAGGATTTGACTTTCAGAGCAGGTGTTGGGGGCACTTCCATACAGGGATGCCACAGGGCTTGTCTCAAGTACTGAGCAATGTTACCCATGACAAACGGCTCAGTTTCACCCAGCATTTAACTTAAAGATGGTATGGTTCAACCACTGGCTGCCTGGCACTTCCACAGTTTTAACGCTAACATGAGAGACAGTCTGAGCAGCCTATCATCAGAGTAGGACAGGAACCTGCATATAAAAAAATTGAGATATTCAGAGGTCCACACCGAAAGTGAATTTATTTGATCCAAATGGAGACAGTGATAGAGCATGAAAGAACCCTGACATAAATTATTCAAAATACTTCAGCATCATGCCCCTGGTCTCACTCTCCTTGAGATACTGAAGCAGTACCCTGTGGTTCTCTGTGGCAAATGTGGCTGAGAACTCTGGCAGGAATACCCCTGGTGAATCTTCAGAATCAGCTATCACCTTGACTTCACCCAGGGTATGGGTCAGTGCTGACTCGGTGGTAATCCGTCATTTTGATGAATTCCTCTAATGATAAAAACAGGCTGATGAAACTTCATTTTAGGAAAAAGCGAGGAGAGTTAAGTGGTTTATTAATAAAAGGGTGCAAAGAGAGAGGTAAGGGCTTTTTAAAAGGGAGTAAAGCTGGAGGGGTCATACGGGGTTTGTAAGGTTAGAAAAAGTGAGCAAAGTGTGAGGGGAATAAAAGGTTTGAAATACCAATGGGAAAAAAACTGCGAAAGGGAGTAAAGCGGGCCGACAGTAAGAGGTTTGAAAAATAATTGGAGTAAAACAAATAAATACAGTAAAGCAGAAGTGGGAGAAATCAGTTTGCAAAAAAACTAAAGTTAAGACAGGATTCACCGTGGTTACCTCCTATTTATTTCATACATTTCCTTTATTTTCTGTAGTATTCCATACAAGCAAACCAACTTCTATTTTGCTTTGCTTTAATAAGGAACACATGGTCAAATTCGCAGAAAGTGTAAGAATTGTAGCTATACATGATGAAGGTGGTCTGAAATGCAAGGCAAGAGGTGGGACTAAGAGTTTATGCTGTGGTACCTTAAACTGGAACTATTCTCTAAAATACTCCATTTGGGGTCCATGCTGTTGATGTTTGACTCATCTTTGTTATCTGGTTTGCAAGTGATGTGTATCAAATGCCTTAGTAGTTTATCTGCCATTATGCAGGAAGGTCATTCTTCACTAATTTTAGGCGTCTATATGTAAGCCAAAGAAAGATGTGGGTGAATGTTAGCTTTACCAGATAAGCACTGTGTTGCTTTGTATACATCAATATTTCCTAAGCACTCATTATCTTAGGTTCCAGCTCTTAAGTATCCACACCAGATTCCTTTTATTGATCAGAGGAAGGATGATGCAAATTCTTGAAATCATCACAAATGACCTGTTGGATATTCCCAGCATATTACACTGGAAGGGGCTTCAGCCAGTAGCTATGTCTCTTGGTACCTTTTTTATTTATCCGTTGCTTTAAAATTCTACGTTTTCTAAAATATTTGTGAGGTCCAATGTACTGCAGCATCATAATTGGCATCCAAGCATTTCTGCGTGGCTGTTGTACACAGCCATTTTCTCCATCAACATTTTTGCGCACTTGTTGTAGGACGTTTTCAGTTTGACGCACCACATCACTTGACTGCAAGATGACAAACTAATCTTGTTGCAAGACTTTTATTTAAGAGTCTCGTACGGTGCGCCTGCACCAAAGTGGTTAATATGATGCTTCAGAGATAACGCAAGGTAGGCAATTACAATGAAATGGCAGAATAACGATACAGCCAGAGGGAAAAAGTGAATTGTCTGAGAGTGTTGAAATTGCATTGGAGGAAAGCCATCACAAAACAAAATAGATTTATAAGCCGTCCAAAAGTTATTCTTTGGAGAGAAACCATTAGTGTTGGAAGAGATGGAAGTGATACATTTTCAGTTGCTTCTGGCATGGGGCAGAGATGGTTCAGATCAACAGAATTAGCAACACAAATTCAAATGAAATAGTCTTACAAATAAATTATGTGATGTTAACCTGGGATTTCTGTATTTTTTTAGCATCAACATTACCATAATCATATTTATTTTGTAGACAACCTCAATTAAACTTTAGAAGAGCCCTACTCTACCGTAATAGATTAAGGGGCATATTTACAAGCTCCTAGCATCACCTTGCACGACCCTAGTGTCATTTTTCTTATGCTAAGGCGGCGCCGTATTTAGAAAGTGGTACAATGCTTGCATTGCGCCACTTTGTAAACCCTTGCGCCACATTATGCCTGCACCAGGCACAGTGCTTAATTTGTGCTTGTTGTTTCCGGTGCTGAGCACCGGCACTTATTTGTAAGGGCCGGGGCTTATTCTTTTGCCTCAAGCATTTGCTGAGAGCAAAAGACACATATGTGAAAGACGGAAGAAGGAAAAACTAAAAAGCGTCATAAAGGGAGAAAGTAGAAAGTTGCAGGATAAGCTGAAGGGGCAGGGGTGGCCGTAAATGGATTGAAGAGGCCCGCGATGGCTTCAGGATTACGCTGCCTAAGTATTCAGTGCTGGCAGATTTAATTACAGCAGCCTCGTGTTTAAGAGAAGGGCTTTGAGCACCGGCATCTCTTAATTTACAAATTAATCATTGACCAGGCATAAAGTATGCAAAGGGGGCACTTTGACACAGGAAGGTCTTTTCCCTCTCATGTGCCAAGCCTTTTTTTGGCTATTTGGGGTAATTCACGCTTAGGCCCTCATACCTTTTTGTCCACATAAGCTATCCGCACCAAATTTATGTCCTTTTTCCAACATCCTAGAGATTCTAAAGGTACCCAGAGTTTGTGGGCTCCCTTGGGGAACACCAAGAAATTAGCCTAAATACAGCTAAGATTTGGGTTTTTGGGGAAAAATGGGGAAAAAGTGCTGAAGAAGAAAGTACATGTTTTGTTCTCTGCAAATGGCAACAACAAAGGGTTTGTGGTGCTAAAATCACTATCTTCCCAGCCTTCAAGAATAGGCAGAATTGAATCAGAAAACCAACATTTTCAACACAGTTTTGGCATTTTACTGGAGCATGCCCCATTTTTACTATGTTTTGTGCTTTTAGCCAGTTAGTGAAAGAAATGGGTGTGAAACCAATGGTGGATCCTGGCAGCTAAACATTTCTGAAAAGTAGATAAAATTCTAAATTTAGCAAGGGGTCATTTGTGTAGATCCTTCAAGGTTTTCTTACAAAAAGTGACAGTTGAAATAAAAATAATATTGGAATTGAGTTGAAAAACCCCCAGCTATTTCTGTCTACCTTTTCTTCTGTAACTTTTTTCAGCTATGGTAGATTTTTTAAAGCTGTATACCATTATGTCTGCTGGACCCTTCTAGTTGTGGGGATATAAAGGGCTTGTAGGTTCATCAAGAACCCAAGGTACCCAGAGCCAATAAATGATCTGCACCTTGCAATGGGTTTTCCTTCTATTCCGGGTATACAGCAATTCATTTGATAAAATATAAAGTGAAAAATAGGTATCAAGGAAACCTATGTATTTCCGTAATGGGCACAAGATAAGGAGTTTAGAAGCAGTGGTTATTTGCACATCTCTAAATTCGGGGGTCCCCATACTACCATGTGAATTACGGGGCATTTCTCAAAATTACTTCTTTCTTACACGCTGTCTTACATTTGGAAGGCAAACATGTAGAGAAAGATAATTGGCAATAACACGTATTCTTCTGTTCTATGTTCCCCCAAGTCTTCCAATAAAAATGGTACCTCACTTGTGTGGGTAAGCCTAGTTCCCACAACAGGAAAGGTCCTAAAATGCAACATGGACACATCACATTTTTACATTGAAAACTGAAGTGTTTTTTGGAAAGTGCCTGGCTGTGGATTTTGGGCTGTAGCTCAGCCGGCAGTAAGGTAAATCTACCAAACCTGTAAATTATTTAAAACAAGACACCTAGGGAAATCCAGGGTGGGGTAATTTGTGGGGTTCTCCCTATGTTCTGTTACCCAGAATCCTCTCCAAACCTCAAAATTTGGCAAGAAACCCCACTTTTTTTCTCACATTTCGGTGATGGAAAGTTCTGGAATCTGAGGGCAGCCACAAACTTCCTTCCACCCAGTATTTTCCCAAGGCTCTTGTTCAAAATGGTACCTCACTTGTGTGGGTAGGCCTAGTGCACATAACAGGAAACACCCCAGAACTCAATGTGGACACATCAAAATTATCTATTACAAAGCTACCTGTTTTTGCAAGGGGGGGGGGCACCTGCGTTTTTGGTCCCGGGCGCAGCAGTCATGTAGAGAAACCTACCAAACCCAGACATTTTTGAAAACTAGACACCTGGTGAAGACAGGAGGAATCTCCACGTGCTGTCTACCATCCATGATGAGCATACTTGCCCTGTGACTGTTTGGGGTCAGGTTGCTGAAGTGTGCAATCCTCAATTTTAGACTACAATAAGCACATGGGTTGTGTAGATAGAGTAGATTTGAGGTTGGAATCTTACAGTGTTGTTAGTAAGCCTTAAGTTTGGTATAAAAAGTTGGCTATACATCTCTTCCATTTAGCAACTTCTAATGCTTTTACTTTGTTTAAGGATTGTTCCCCTGAGCAAAAGATGACATTTGTTAAGTTTCAGGAGCCCGTGATATAGAGGCTTGTTGTAGTGGAACAGGCAAGAGTTCCTAGAGAAGACGTGGTGGAGGATATGGCTAGATGGAAAGATCACCTCTTTCCTGATCACATTCCTTCCACGCCCAAAAAAGACTTTCCTTCTAAGAAATGTAGTCTGTGCCTGAAGAGGTTTCCTGAGAGAGGCTTGCATATACTACCCCGATTGTCCTTCTAAGCCTGGGCTGTTTCAGAAGTTACCACACCCAAAAGAATTATTGGGCCCTACTGTGAGCATAAAAGTAAACTTGCTTGCTCTGTATTGTTTCATATTTTTTGATCAGTTTCATGGTTGGCATTTCTGTCATGTATTTTGTTAGAGCTTTTGTGTTTGTACTTACTTATAATTAGTTAGTGTTTTCTTTTTCTGTTAAAAACAAATGTGCTAGCGGTGTGTGTGGAGTGGTGTTTGGTTGGCGGTGTGCTTGGAGTGGGCCTTGGTTGGCAGTGTGCGTGGAGTGGCGCTTTGCTGGGGATGTGCGTGGAGTGGTGCTTGACTAGGGGTGTGTGTGGAGTGCTGCTTGGTTGGTGGTGTACGTGGAGTGGTGCTTGGCTGGCAGTGTGTATGGAGTGCCGCTTGGCTAGTGGTGTGTATGGAGTGGCGCTTGGCTGGCGGTGTGTGTGGAGGGGCACTTGGCTGGCGATGTTGGTCACTACTACACACTGCTAGCCAAACACCAGTCAACAGACTCAGCTGGTGTGATTGCTGTGTCAGGCATGTGGGTGTATGAAAGTGATGGGTCCTTGAATGGCGCTGTCTGTTGGTGTGAGTGTTGTAATGTGCTTGGCCCGCGGCTGGTGGCATGAATGGTCTTGTGCATGTCATGTATGAAAGGAGCTCATCTTTACGCAAGCCACTGCACTGTCTCCTCTCAAGTTTTTTACATACAAGCTCCCTTGGGTAGCCTTTACGGTTAGAGCAGATAGTGCCACAAGCAACAGTGTCTACTTTAAACAATTCATTGAACAATTCCACTCCAGTGTAGAAGTTATTTAGGTACCAATGGTGACCTTTGTTAAACAGTCGTCTGCCATATTCCCACACAATTTTCTCACTAACTTCAAAAGAGGACGGACAACCAGGGAGGTCAATACTGGAATCCCTACCACTGCAGACCTGGAAATTACAACAAATCCTGTACTACTCTCAGACAGCATATACACCTTAATTTCATAACGTGCCCTCTTGCTAGAGATGTACTGCCTAAAAACCAAATGGCCCTTGAACAGGATCAAAGACTCATCCACAGCTATTTCTTTCCCTAGAACATAGATCTCTGAAACACGATCTACAAAGTGATCGAGGACAGGCCGAATCTTACAAAGACGGTCAGAATCAGGGTGATCTTGTGGCAATGCTAAAGCAATTATCAACAAAATGCAGCATCCGAAAAAAAAGCAAATACTGATTACGACTCATGGTTGCAGGAAATCTAGCCACTGCCTTAAAGGGACTATTAGACCAATAGGAAGACAGTGATGGCTTCCTTATCAGCCCCATCCAAAAAGTTAAACCCAAGAACTTCTTCAACTCTTCCAGATTTGTGGGTATCCACTGGGTAGCTCTGGAGTGTGGCCTAAGTCTGGCACTGTCATCACTCAAATATTATTCAGCATACAAATTAGACTGCTCAACAATCTCTTCCAAAAATACATCATCCATAAAAGACTGAAAGAAATTGATAGACAAAAATGTTTCCGTATTCAATCTACACCCTGGGAGACCATTAAAGGCAGGCAATCAGGCGAACGTCGGCTGCTCCATGTTTGGGGCAACCCAGAGTTCAGGCCTTCCAATGAGAAGCCTTTTAGCCCCAGGCTGCTGCAATATTGGCACATCATGCAGAGTCAGCCTCATAATCATGGTAAGAAGACGACTCAAAAAGCCAACCAACAACCTGCGAGCAGTCATCCTGCGGCTAGCCATGATCCTTTCTAATAAAAGTAACTTGACAAATGCACCAACAACAACCAGCACTGTGTAAAATAAGTAATAAACAAAGTGTGGCTTCATCACAAAGACCTACGTACTCAAAAACAATACCACTCATTTGCCTGAAAAAGCTAGACTCACCAGCAACTACTCTGCACAGACACAGCAAGCACCAATGATATCCCACTAAAAAGGAAAAAGAAAAGAAAATTACACATAAGACAACGCAAATATCATTGTGCAAAAATCGAAGGACAATTTCACACGCAATCCTGCATTTAGTACACCATTTACAAAAAGGTAATTCATGCATGGCAATGATACTCATTTGGCGTAAGTAGTTTTTCTTACCCAACACATGCAACTACGCAAACTGCAGGTCAACCACTGCCAAAACTGCAAGGAGTCACAACAAAGGAATCAAAAGCTTTGAACTAGAACAAAAAGGAGAAATAAAACATTATAATCACAAATACTTTGCCAGTTGACAAACACCCCTCTACCAAACATTAGGATGCCTACTGGTTTCTGCCCCCAAGGGGGGCAGATGGGCCTATCATGAAGAGGCCTATGGGGAGCGATCCTTGCCCAAGGGACCGCCCCTCGAACAAAAAAAACACATACAATACATAATCCCTGCCCCCTTTGGGGGCAGATGAGCCTACAAAATAGGCTGATTTGCCACCCCTATCAACCTATTTTTTTAGGGGCAGAAATGGCCAACAGTTGTGTGCTCTCTTTGAGGAGCGACCATTGCCCAAGGGCCCCCCCACAAACAAACAAAAAAAATTCCGGTGTCTAAGTGGCTTCTGCCCCTCTTGGGGGTAGATGGACCTAAAAGCCATCAATGGGGGCAGAAATGGCCATTGATATTATACCCCCCTTTGGGGAGCATCCCTTGGCCAAAAGGCCGCTCCCCTACTCTGTAGTTGACTAAAAAAGAAATCCCTGGTGTCTAGTGGGCATTCCTGCTGCCCAACTGAGGTGTGACTGGGCAGCAGGAATGCTGAAAAGAGACATCAAGGGAAAGGAAAAGCCTTTCCTTTCCCAGATGCCTCTTTTGGACGATACTCCAACACAGCCTCAGGAGAAACTGGAAGCTAATGACGTCATTAGATGCCTGGGGAGAGGGTCGGTGTGACAGCGGAAGTGCTTCCGTTGCCATCCCTGCCCTGGGGGGGAACCTGGGCCTGGACAGAACGGTTAAATCTGAGGCACAGAGGCGTTAAAAGGAGGCACACCATTGATTACAATGGGCCTCAAGGAGTTTAGCAGGATTAGCGTCAACATTTTTCATGCTAATCCTGCAAAGCTCAGGACTAGCATCAAAAAATCTGACGCTAGTCCCGTAACTACCGCCATGGTGAGCAGTACAACAAACACAAATAATGGACAGAATGCAGAACCAATCAAACATTCACCCACAGTCATAGATCTGGGTTTAATCCATCAATTATTTTGCTCACCATTCCACCCTAGTTTGGACCCAGCCATATGGTACCAGTCTTGACCCTGTTCTCCATGGGAACAGTCCAGGACGAACTGCAAGGCTAAGTTCTCCCTGGACTAGAAACTAGCATCCTGGGACCGGTTTCAGGGTATCATCCTTAATCAGCCAGGCTAGCCTGAATCCAGTGGTATAGTGAGTTCGGGACCTATGTCTGGGCATACCCTGTGCATTTAGGGCGACAAAAGCAAAGAAACTGAAATGATGGACGATTACATAACCAGTCAAACATTCACATGTTTTAAATATGGTGCACATATGGTGGTGTTAGGGGGCCACTAAAGGGTGCAAGAAAAGTGGCGCCGCACTGTGTGCCACTTTTCTTAACTATGCCCCTATAACATTAAAAAATTGCGCTGTTTCAAAATTAGGCGAATGATGGAGCTCCACTGAAGTTTTCCACCTTCCCACTATCTCTTTGAAGGTATACAGAGTTGGAATGCCTTACAAGAGAATTCAAGGAAAATGAGGAAAATGAAGAGAAAATATTGGCAAGCTTGCTAATCTGCTGTGTTGTTGGGAATACCTGTCCTGGGCAGGTATGTGGTAGTGGTCTTGCATACCTCTGTGACCTCTGGTGGTAGAGGGAGGGAGTTCTGAAGAGATGCTAGAGTTATGATTTTATTCTGAATGTTTTCACAAAGGACAGCTACAGCCCTTCACAGTGAACCTAGGTTAAGGGTGCTAGTCGCACTACATACATGCCATCATTAAATTCTTGCAAGTACCACTATTAAATAATAGGCACCCACCCTAAATAGATACAAAGCCTACTTAGGAATGACTTATTTTGTATATAAACATAGGGTTCTTTCCTGACAAAAAGGGATATTTTGAAAAGTTAGCCTGTTGGTTTAATATCACCTTTATTTATAGTCACTGAAAAAACAAAGATTAAACTAACATAGTTAGGTGAATATATCAGTGACAACATTAACGTTTTGGACTAAAAAAATAAACACAGAAATTCACCAATTAAATTTAGCAAAGCTAACTATAACTTGTGTATCTACCATGCACTGCGTATGACTTCACCTATAACATCACGCATGACATGTTCTGTGACATCATAGATGACATCACTGATGACATCTCAAATGACATCATTGATTTTTTTAGTGAATTTCTAAAATGTTTTTAAAACAAAAGCAGGAATGTTTATCACACCTAACTAATGTTATTTTAACCTTTATTTTTGTCAGTGAAATTCTACGGTTGTTTTGTAACATAAAGTAATATTTTATTACCATTTGTAAAGCCAACCACCTGCCTGCGGCCAGGCCCTGTGGCAACGGCCCCCGCAGGCAGCCAGCACCATGCTGAGCATGGCCTTCAGTCATGCACAGCAGGGTGTTGGTTAAAGGGCGTGGCTGCAGGCCAGGTCCGGTGGCCAACCTACCGGAAGGCAGACGAACTACCTGGAAGGCCACCAACCCCACTCAGTACAGAGCCTTTCATCTCATGTGGCATGGGGTTGGCTGCAGGGCCTGGCTTGCAGCCAGCCCCTCCCTCCAACTCCTCACAGGTAGCGAGCCATAGGCAGCCAACCCCATGAGGCACATGGGCTTTGGTAGTGCATGGCATGATGTTAGCCGCAGGGCCTGTCCTGCCTCCCACTCCTCCAAGGCAGCCAATCCCACACTCTGCATGGTCTTTGGCCGTGCAGCGGGTTATTGGACATGACTTGGCCTGCCGCCAGGCCCTGTGGCTAAACACCCGCAGGCTGCCGACCTCACACTGCACACAGTTTTTGCCATGTGCACCATAGGGTTTGCCTCTGGCCCCAGTGGACCCCATCCCCTTTGCCAAAACATATATATTAAGGGAAGGGGGCCTGCAGCCCCCCTCCTCGACACTTAATTGGCCTCAGGGGCCCACCCACCAGGGCCAGTCCCACTAAAAAGAGGAGGGGGCCATGTGGCTCCCCTCCCTAAGAATTCTTAGGCCCTGAGGACAACATCCTCCGGGGCAAAAATCTAAGGAGAGTAGCGTGCAGGCCTTCTCAGGCCCCAGGGACCCCTTCCCCCTGGGCCAAACCCAAAAAAAGGGGACGGGCACATGTCAGCTTTTACAATAGTGTACAAACCATCCAATCTGGCAGGAACTCAGCTTGGCTGTACAAGATCAATGCAACAGAATAATAGTTGAATGCAATATGTGCTTAAAAATACAGAACTAGCCAAGGCAACCTCTTCCATATCCCAAGAAATACCTAAGGCAGCCATCATTGGTAGAACTTACACTTTCCTTTATAGCATGAAGCTGCGTTTGAGGTAGAAAAATGCCTTAAAAGAAAACAATGTATTGTTGGGGGACTTTAAGAGGCATTATCAGTTATGCTGAATGTTTCTTTAAGAGTGACAAATGACTGGAGGCTTTTGAAAGTGCACACATGCTCAGCAATAAACGTTGCAGCACTATAATTATTAAATCAACATTTGTCAAAGTGCAACCTTCATAAATGATACATTGTGAACAGAAGAGTGAAAGAATTGTATAATTGTATGCTATGTGCGTTAGTGATGAGAGGTTAGCTGTGTGTGCATTCAGCAGTACTGATATCAGACGACACCAGGGTACTTAACTAGTTCATGCCTGTCAAGTAGGCTGATATGTTCTGCTAAGACTGCCATCGCAAAGCCTGGAAGAAGTGTGCTCATCCCAGAAGCCCAAATCCATCTGACCAGAACAAAGCTGTAACCTCGTACCTTTTGCAATGTTGGAAGCTCGTTGCAGTTCCTCACTACTTTTTTCCAACCGATCCGACACATGGGCTTCAGAAGTGTCTGACGGGAAACAATACAAGCATTGCAATGCAATAGGTCTTGCATTTTCGTGAGTGAGAGCTATTGTCATTGTAAATTCATAACTGGACTTTTCTTGCCACATAAATTTGTCAACCATGCCTCAAAATTTTGTCATTTCCTGCCATATAATTCCAGTGGCCCAGCATTTAAGTAAAACACTTCCATTTACCTTCTCCCGCTATCTTAAACCCTATACAATTATCATATAAAACTTTATCAGAAATAAACTTTTGGCGTTAGAGTGTAATGCTTAAAACACCATAACAAAAATATTATTTGGGAGGGATTGGAGAGTGAAAGGAAAGAGGGAGTCTAGAGTAAAGATGGAGAGGGCAAGTGGGGTAGTAACGGTGTCATGGGCTCTGGAGTAAGAAGGGAAAATAGTTGACTGCAATTTAGGTAGGAAAATACAGCAGTAATTAGAGTTGAGTGAGGTCAATAGGTCTCTGGGCCCTGGTGCCACTGCACCTGATGCTCCAGGTAACCAGACCTCAGTAGAGAAAGCAGATGGGGCAGAAAAAAAGAAGCAAATGAAATACAACGGACGAAAGAAAGAGAAGGAGTCGCAGAGAAATAAAAGAAAGAGGGGAAAGAAAGAATGAGAAAATGAAACACAACTAAGAGAAGAAATAGAGCAAACGTGTGAAACAAAAGAAACTAGAGAGTGAAGAGTTGGCACTAGCAAGCCTGCATATTTTATTTATTTAATTAATTATTTTTTTACAAATGTCTAATAGCCATTAAACGGCTACTTGTGGGTACTGGAGATTCACCCTCACGAGAAGGGGTAGGCTGTCTTTAAATCCCTAATAAACTGGAAGTTTTAAATACACTATGAAGTAATGTGTTTACGTTTATGGCATTGTTTGAAGGATCCAACTCCAACATACCGGGTGGTAGATCACCACTTTGTACTTGTTCCAAGGATGTTACATCCCATTGGATTAGTTTTGCCTTTTAAATATTTGTCAAGCAGTTGCCAGAAAACACTTACCCCTCTCAACCAAGCAACTAGCTCTGCAAGCTACATTACAACTAACCACCGCAATACATGAAAACCTGTTCGACAACATGCATGAGTGAGGATGAAGCAAATTCCATTGGCATCACATGTTAATATTGCTGCGGCAGAAGACTGTTGTCATCCGTTATCCGGTGAATAGAAAAGATATTGCAAAATCCCGGTCATGCATATTTCACCGCTTCATTTACCCAATCAAGACACCATTCTACTGTAACACAATGATTACCATAGTTTACTGCCGCTTGTCAGCATTGCCACATGGTAATTGTTAAATGCCTTAAAGTGATGCATAATAATGACGTATTCCAATAAAAATGAATATTGTGTAAAGAGTGCTGTGCGGATTCTCTGTAGAAATCTGTAGCACCGTTGACATAATGGTGAGGCTGCTTAACACATTAACTTATTTATAATTTTGGATGGTTAAAGATTTGGCGGCGCATTTTATCCACTGAAGATTTACAATCGATGTGTGTGCCACCCAGAGGAGTTTTAAGCGCTAGAATGGTGAATGCTGTTCCTGACAGTATCAGTGGTGTAATCTGCCTCATCTATTTGCTTGCTGTGAGACTCCGCCTTCTTGTGAATGATCCCCCTGAGGCCCGTTATCATGATCAAAATGAGCGAAGGAGCTTCTTACATCACAAATCAGTGCTTAATTTGTGCTTGTTACTGGTGCGGAGCGCCAGCACTTATTTTTGAGGGCCAGGGCTTATTCTTTTGCCTCAAGCATTTGCTGCGAACAAATGACACATATGGGAAGGACGGAGGAAGAGAAAAATGAAAAAGGGTCACAAAGGGAGAAAGTAGAAAGCTGCAGGAGTGAGCTGAAGGCGCAGGGAGTGGCTTTATGTGGATTGAAGAGGCCAGAGATGGCTTCAGGATTGCGCTGCCTCAGTATTCCGAGTTCCGAAATTTAATTCTAGCAGCCGCATGTGAGAGAAGGGTTTTGGGCACCGGCAACTTTTTATTTACAAGTTAAGCACTGTCACAAATATTTTTAAAATAAAACTCTATGCTTAGAAGAAAGTTGGAACTCAGAAACATTTTTGAAAGCTCACTACAGATGCACAATTTTCAGACAGAAAACAACTTTGTCCAAAAAGCGCACACACGACGTGAGCTTTCAAAAATGTTTAAATTGTGAGTTAACGGAGGCCTCGCAAAAAGGAAATATTTTGTAAGCTTATTGTGGAGAAGGAGTCACTCCAACTTAGTGAAGAAATGATCCTGGAAACTTCAAGTGGTTTTCTCAAAAGAAGAAAGTTTAATCCATATACTAGGGACCCACGATAGCGAAGGCACAACCATCCGAGTCGAGAGCCAGTCACCAACTGACGGCTGACTCCAACACTCGAACACAGAGTGTTTAGCTATGCTGCGTGAGTTCGAGAACACAATATTAAAAGACAACAAGACACACGACAGTACAGCATAAAATGTGAACAACAAAAATAACAAATTATATAATAAATATCAAGCATGTCACACTTATGCCCGGAGAAAAGAAAACAGAGGCGGAAACAAAAGGGAACCCACTTGAGGTGAAGGAACCATTGAAGGGGGCGAGAGGGTGAAGGAGGAGGAGAACATGAGAAGGAAGGAGAACAAATGAGCAAGAAAACAGAGAGCAAAATGGAAAGAGTTGGAGCGGGAGAGAAAAAAAGCAGAGCCGAGAAGCGCTATGTACCAAAGCATCCCCGTGGTACCCAGATAGATGATGGGGGGAAATGAGAAGGGAGAGGAATAAGAGAAAGTGAGGAAGAGAAGGCGGGAAGAGAGAGATTAAGAAAAGTGGGAGAGAAGGGGAAAAGAAAAACAGCACACAAAAAAAAAGTGTGAAAGAGAAAGGAGTGTAAGAGGCCACGGAAAGAGGGATAGAAAATGGTAAGAGGACAAAACAAGAGAGATAAGGACGAGGCGGCAAGAAGGATAAGTAAGGAGAGGAAAGAAGGGCATTATTAAAAACTAGGAGGCAGAGAATTGGGGAAAGCACAGAGTGGAAACTAGCGGCAGGAATGGGAAAGAAAAGCAAGAGGGTGTCTTGGTAAAGTGGCTTGGAAGAGTAAGGCGGGACCAAGAAAAGCAAGAGTGAGAAAAGCGAGCGAGGAGGCGAAATGAGAGCAGAGAGCAGGAAGATGGTGAGAGAAACGTGAGCCCGACTGAGATGTGAGCGGAGGATAAAAAGGACATTATGAAAGAGAAGATGCAGGGAGTTGAGAGACAATACGAGAACAGACAAGGAGAAAAGAAAACGAGATGAGAGAAGGAAGCTGTAGCACGGTGAGAAAAGGGGGATGAAAGCAGAAAAGTGAGCTACAAAACAGGAAGGGAGTAACTTAACAAGAGCGATGATAGCGGGAAAATAATTCACATTTAGAATAACTCTATTTAAATATGTATACACCCCATGTTGCTACCGTGAAATAATTGCATACACTCTATATTCGTGGACAACTTTAAGCATTCGTGCTTCTTCTTGCCAACCGTAAAAAAATGGGCGTAAAACAGTGGATCCAAGCTGCAGCACTGTATCAAAATTGTTTTATGAGACCATGCACCATGCCATACACTCTGACATGAAGTGACTCCATGTTAAATACAACACTATCATAATACTCAAGCATTCATACAGCAATTGAAACCACATTTTGTAGTTGAGTAGTGTGTACAGTTAGTGTCATAATCCAATGAAAAAAAACATAAGAAGGGTGAAAGTCTGTAGTGTAGCCATTTTTAATATAGCCTTTGCGCGTTTGCTTAAAACATTGGGCCTCTGTGCACTTTGTCCTAGATGCATTTTATTCAGCCTTGCACTGTTATTTTTCAATAACCAGTTTCACAGTCTTGTCTTATTTTCTTCTATCACACTGTTTAGCCTACTTCAGCACCGGAGTTCTCAAATAATACATTCTTGCTTACTCTGTGCTTCAGTCAAGGATACAGTCTGGTACATTGCCGATAGACGTGGTAGGAGTTTAGTCTTTTGGCGTAGACAATACACATTCTTACGTAGGGACGTTTTCTTAGCACAGCGACATGTTAGTTATAAAAACACTTTCTAGTCCTAATACACGTAAGAGGGAGATTCCGACCAGGGAACCACAACTAGACACTGACTGCCCTGTTGCAGATGCTGATCCAGATCACATGCCTTTGCTCAGGTATGAGGGTTGATGTCCTCCCGGGGAATCTGAAAGGCAAGCTTAGAGCTTAACATGCTGTGCTCAAAATAGAACTTAGTAGAGAGAACGTAATTTGATGACACTATGATAGCGTTATTTCTATGTTTCACTCTCCTCGTTACTATTTCAATCCTACTGTGTTGTATGGTTGTGGTTATTGCGGCTCACACCTTATTATCTAAAATGCAGTTGTTTTATTAAATCAATCTGTAAAACTTAAATTGCCTTTGTCATTTGTATATGAGACCACACTTGGTATGAGAGAGCTGGTTTAGATCTGAGTGACCACGACTTCCCTGAGAAGCTCTAAGATGTCATGCGCTCGGCTGCCCAATCATCCCTTCCCTTTGGGAGAGATGAGGTACTGCTAGTTAGCCGGAGCAAAACTGGATCGAGGGTGACAGTGATCCTTCTCCGTTCTACTTAGTCCTCCACACTGAGAACGACCCTGATACCCAAACATCCAGTAGTCTCATTTAGGATAATGAGAGCCAACGCGACATGGCGCCGCCAACGATTGGTCTGGCTCTAATTTTCGGGTCCACCTGTTTCTCTCAGTCTCATATATTACAATGATTCCTCGGTTCCTTTAACGGAGACGTCCGTGGCACTGAGACTTCCACCACCGCGATACACGTAAATCCTAGTTATAGCGGATGGTTGTTCAAGCTTGAACTCTAAAAGGAAAAGACCCCGTTTTTGGTGTTCCCTCTCTGAACAGACGCTGTTTTTACAATGGTGAATCCCCAGGTAATACAAATAGCTCTTAATATGAGGCAACCGTTCCCAGCGCATTTGCTTGCACATGGTCTTACGAACCAGGGAGGTCCAGTCACATTTGTGGTGGGCGCCCATGCAGCATATAGATCAGAACTTTTTTACTCTTGGGTCACATTTCCAGCAGCTGATGGGAATTCAAATACATTTCACACCTATACGATCGCGAACGCGCCTGGCCAATACAGGGCGTACGCATATTTAGAGATACCTCTCTCTTATCAAGAGCATAATAATTGGCTTGATGGCGCCCTACCCCATACCATATTACCAGTTAGGTAGGTTCACTAAGTAATGATGGTCCGACCTGGCCTTTATTGGCCACTTATACACCACATCCAGCGGTTGCAAACATGGCGGTGGCTGAAGTTCGTTGTTTATATACAGACTTAACGGCTACATATAGACGCTTAGTACAATTTGTGATGCAGACACTGAACACAAACCCAGCACGTGCTGCTCCAGCTCAACAACATGCAGTCGTACCGGGTATAAATCCGGCGACTGTACACTCTATCATGGGTAAGGCTCCAGCCAAACGAGAGAAGACTCCATTTTGGCTGGCGCAAAAAATTAATACACTGGATGCGGTATTTCCCCATACGGGACCTCAGGATAAGCATAGGATATTAACAATGTGTTTACCGTTTGGAATGGTTCCCACAGTGGAACATTGTAATACATGGGGCACGGTGTTTGCCGCGCTCTACACAACAGCACACGGTACACCAACATTGGCTAACTTACCAGAAGTGCTTAAACAAATTCAGGATGAATATGGGGCTGCCCCAGCCTTAGATTTGGGAATGCAACTGATGGGCAATTTTGCCACGGTTTCCTCAATAATATTAAGTAATCTAAAAGGGGAGGCAGTGGCACTAGCGGTGTGTATGCGTCTTCGTGACGCCCCGCAACTGGATCAGGAGCGGGAACTGCCTAAAATAATAGTGGAAACATATTCCAGTATCGGTCGAGATAGCCTAGGGGCTAGACCACAGAAACCACAGTTTCAGGGAAAAATTAGTAAAGACAATACTAAACAGCAACCTGAGGGTAATAAAAAGCGCTGGGAGAAAAAACAACAGACACCTAAAAAAGAAAGGGGAGAATCTCCGCGACCGGAGACCCCGCAAACTAGGTATAATCTCAGAAATAGGGATAATTTGAAAACGCCTGATAGATATCAATACACTTATACACGCCAATCTCGTTCCTTTCAGGACTCATCGGAAAAGAGAAATGAGAGAGGTGGGCGGTCAGAGCGGAGAACAGAGTACGTGAAACCAAGACAGGAATCACAACGCTCTTCAGAGGTTTCTGTCAAGAAGGAAGAGAAACCGATACAACAAAAACAACAGTTTAAAAAGAAAAAAGTGGCGGCAGTCTCCGTTAGACATGCCACTCAGGAAGAGAGTTCTCTTGAAGAACAAGACATGGGCACTGGCACTGTTAGACAGCGCGGCAGAGGTCGCAATAGTTAGCCGGAATCTTCTAGAGCATCTGGAGGTGAAAGCAACTGATGACTTCATATAAGTCGAAACAGCAGATATGCGTGTCTCTGATCCTGATAGGGTATATACAGTGACTTTACAATTGGAAGGAGACATTGAACGCACTATAAACGCAATCTTTTGGGATCGTGTAGTCAAGATATATGACATTTTGTTGGCTGAACAAGATTGGCCGTCTGACTTTGTTCGCACCTGCCCAGTTGGGGAGGAGGTTATTAAACCTTCATTCTCACCACTTGTTCCAGGGGAACTCGCAGAGTCCTATAGCATCAAATGGGCTCTAGCACAAGCACCTGCCTTATATAGAAATCACGTGGGGTGGGATAGGGATTCTCCATATCATGTAATTCCGATTAAAGGCGAACCTCAGCCACAACCGCAATATCCCATAAAACATGAAGCAAGGGCACCGGTGAGGGAAATACTTACACAGTTGGAGTTCCAGGGAGTGATTGAACCCTGTGTCTCACCAATGAATAATCCCTTATTTCCTGTAGCTAAACCGGACCATTCATATCGAATAGTGTTGGACTACAGACATTTGAACAGACATACCCGTACATATGCTATACAAAA
This sequence comes from Pleurodeles waltl, assembly GCF_031143425.1. NCBI lineage: Eukaryota > Metazoa > Chordata > Amphibia > Caudata > Salamandridae > Pleurodeles > Pleurodeles waltl. The sequence continues at coordinate 282,369,229 of NC_090442.1, forward strand.
TTCACATAGCACAGCGCTAATGAACAACATTGTGCGGAAAAAATACAAAACAACTTTGGATATCTCAAATGGTTTCTTCTGCCAGAATATAGCACCCGAAAGTAGGGATCTTACAAGCTTTAGTGCGTTAGGCTCTCAGAAAAAATTCTGTTGTTTGCCTCAGGGGTATAAGAATAGCCCAGGACTGTTTTCGGCTCGTGTGACAGAAATATTGCACGAGTTGGACCCTGAAGCATTGTCATATGTAGATGATATATATCTCACAGATGACGAGTTGCTACAACATTTAAGACGGGTAGCCCGCATTGTTGTAGGGTTTGCCAAAATTGGCTACAAATTTAACTTCAAAAAGTCAAAAATTGCCTTCCTCAGTGTCATATTCCTGGGATATGATCTGTCAAACGAAGGTAAGAGCCTAGCGCCACAATTTTTAGAGAAATGTGCACAATTGCAACCTCCTAATACGATTAAGAAACTCCAATCATTGTTGGGATTTCTAAATTTTGGCAGAACTTACATTCCTGAGTATGCTACACGCATAAAACCGTTATATGAGTTAATACGTCCAGATTTTTCAAGCAGATTTTGGACGATTGAGCATACACATACTCTTCGAGAATTGCAAACAGATCTTCTCGCTGCAAAGCATTTACATACGCAGGACAATAAGACACATTTGGTCATCAGGGTAATAGCTGGGGCCATTGGTTTTACGTATGTCACCTTTAATGAAGGTGAGACAGTCCTGATAGGATACAAGTCTCACTTGTATTCGACTGCTGAACAACGATTCGCACCGACTGAGAAAATTCTCACTGCTGTACAGATGGCTGTTATTAAAGAACGACCTCTTGCCCAGGGTAAATGCATTATAGTCGTTTCCCCCATTCCGGCCCTGGAGGCTGTTACGAAAGCGAGTGCTTCTAACACAAAAGCATTACACCCGCTACAGCCACTGATGTAGATTACATTTTTGACCCTAAGCTACAGACACAAGAATTTCTGCAATATGAAATTGAATACCCAGTTTCCGCTGACACGTTGCCTTTTGATCACTATCAAGTTGTCATGTACACTGATGGCTCTGCGCAACCGGCGGTGGGGACTAAACACCAATATTCTGCTGCATGTGCAGTAGTGAGCGGCCATATGGAGGGGGAGAAGTTCTGCCCCCAACATACTTATACACGAACATTGGGGGACTGTACGGTGCAGTTGGCTGAGCTGAAGGCTCTATTGCTGGCCTTGGAACATACGGATCCGGCGCAGTTAACGCTGATTGTTTGTGATTCATATTACTGTGTCCAGTCTTTTAATGAATATCTACATTACTGGCGATTGAATGGGTTCAGAGATTCAAAGGGCAACACCATAAAACACAGACTACTGTGGGGGAAGGTAGAAGACCTGAAGGAGACGCTACCTAAAGTCCATGTTGTACATACTCTTGGACACCAGCGCGTTGGAATACACGTTGCTGGGAATACTTTGGCTGATGAAGCTGCGAAATCAGCAGTGGCAGTAGCCACTGTGGCCGCAGTGACTCGTTCGACTTCCAAACCAGACACAGAGATTCTGGCTGCCATAAAAGCTACGGTTGATGGCCCGCCTTATCCTAAGGGATTTCCAAATAAATATCAATACATAATGGGAAGTATGCTGAATGCTGAGGTTAAATACCAGGCGTAGGCGTACGCGAGATCCCTAATAAAATTGTACGACCTCAATTGATTAATGCAGCGCATGAGGGGGCAGCATCTGCACATGCTGGTGCGGCCGCCACGATTTCTCTATTACAGGCCCGTTACTGGTGGCCTGGTCTCTATAAGGAGACGAAGCAGTATGTCCTTTGTTGTGACATCTGTCAACAAATTAAAGTTTCAACGGCTAAGCGCCCGCCGCAGACACCCCTCTTAATATCAAATAGACCATTACAATGTGTGTACTTGGACCATTGTGGTCCACTGACACCAGACAGTGCATACAAATATATCTTGGTGGCTGTAGATTCTTGCTCCAGATTTGTGTGGGTATGGCCACAGCGCTCGGCTGACGCTCGAACTGTTATTAAAGATTTGCGTATTTTTGTCGGTACATATGCAGTTGCGGCATTCCATTCGGACCAGGGCCCTGCTTTTGCCTCAAGGGCATTCAGGGACACCATGGCTTCGTTGGGGGTTCAGCTCCAGTTCTCGTCTCCATTTCATCCCGAGGGAAATTCTGTCATGGAGCGTTTAAATCGCGATTTAAAGCAATCCTTAATGGCTAGAGTATTAGGTACGGGTCGTAGTTGGCTAACCCATCTGTATGGAGTACAGAGAGCACTAAATAACTTGCCTAGAAGGTCCCTGGGGGTTCGTACTTCATATGAGTGCCTGTTCGGAACACAAATGTTTGTTCCGGATCTAGATGGTCCTGGTGTGGAGGAGGCGGAAACGCCTTTTGACAAAAATGATCGTGTCACTGTTTTGCAGGAATTACAACAGTTCCGTGAAGATAACTCTTCTACAAGTGCTGCCTCCACAGGAATTAAGGATGTGCCAGTAACGCCTTCTGGTTGGATTCCCAGAGTTGGGGATCTTGTGCGTGAAAAGGTCGCAGTAAAAAAATAATTTGGCCCTTCTTATCGAGCACCAGTCCCTGTGCTGGGTATACACAGAACAAGAACTGTTATTTTACCACCGTTGCCAGGTGCCAAAGAAAATCGCTTTGTTTCTATTGACAATGTCAAGTTACAACATGTGGCCGATTCTGCACAGCAGACCAAGAGGAACACCCAGTAGTTCCCGAATCCCTCTCACTACTGGGGAAGATGTTCCGCTCCAAGTGATTTACACCAACGCCGTTGCCTCTCCGAGCTTTGGGAGGGTGGAAGATGATCTTGCGATTGTTCCACTGACGACGGATAATTTGGAGACATTTGATCGAGTTACTGTGACTGCTGAAGTTGCAGGTGGTATTATCTACAGTGTCCCGCCGCGAGAGACACCTACTACTCTGTTGTATACGGCGGCACCTTTTGTAAGAACTGCCTCCGGATGCTTTGCCAACAACGACGATGGTCTATCGGACTCTTTGTCCTCTTCAACACCTGACCCAGGTCCACGTAAGCTGATTTATTGGCTTAAAGATACTTATTTTGTTTTTCCTTGGAACTATCTGTGGCTTTTCATGACTATGATGGCTTTTTTTCTGTGGATAGGGTTTGTTGTTACCTTTTTTCTGTTAATAAATGGTCATTTTCTTCCTGAGAGATCGACGGTTGAACAGGTGGAGGAGGTGTTGAAGCCACATTTTTCATCACATAAGGTTCGAAGAGACTTGTCCTTTGTGAAAATTTCTGCAGTGCCAATTCCGGATGGGATTGTGTGGGATAAAGTAATGTTTGATATATATGGTCCCACTGAGATAATTCAAATACTGTATGTTTTAAAGTTATCAATGAATGATATTGTAATACCAGGCATTGTATCTGATGATTGGGACGTGAAGACAGTTGATTCCATGATGACCGAGTTGCAATATTATACTGTCTATGAGAATGAAGATGTTTACCAGTTTAAAGATAATTATAGTGACGTGTTTTGTTACAATTATTATGGGCACCACTTTATTCATAAAGCCAGTAGTCCAAAGACAATATTTGACTACACGCAATGGGAGCATTGCCCGACTCCCCCGCAAGGGAGTTCTAAAACATATTCTGATAAATTTGTGTATTTTTCTGGGCATCATCAAATGAGTGCTAAGTCATATTTTTTTTATTTAACGCTGTATACAGATAAGCAAATATTGTTGACTAATACGAAATTCCAATACTCAAATTCTTTTGTTTTCCGACTGTCGATTGAGGGCAAAAATGTTGATTTGAAAAGTGTTTGGGGGACAAAACATTGGCAGACCCAGGGTAGAGAAACATTGTTTAGGGCATGTCTCATTCCTGTCCAAATGATTTTTTTAAATGACACTGTGCAACAGACTAGCTGTTTGGGCTTAGCAATGATTAGAGAATTGAAAATGCCTAGCATACCTGTCCCTACCAAACTGAAGGATTGGCAGAAATATATCAATGACACTTTTAGTGAGCTTACAGAGTGGGTCCAAAACTGTACTTTTAACACTTCATTGTCACGTCCGGGCGGGTGGTTACTGTGGCCTATCGACACCAACGGGTGTCATCAACGTTTTGTCACCTCCTCGGGGGGTTTCAGGACAAGTAGGGCAGACCCTCGCTACATATCACCTGAACATGCTGAAATTATTACTACGTATAGCGTGGGAAAATTATGTTAACAATGGTTAAAATCATCCACGCTAGATGCAGTTAAAACAAATCTCACGCTCCTGTCTAATCACACTGACTTGCAAGATTTTTTGTCAGGCCCGAAGACACCCCATAGGAAACGTTTTTTATACGAAGTATATAATGAAATATGGAAACTTTCCCAAAAGGAGGCTGCGGCCCGGTTAAGGCAGATAGATCAGGACAATTTGAAACAGGCATTGGCTGTTGTAGAGAATGGAATTCACACCCTGTCCGACCGTATATATACCATTGACAACATTGTTTCTTCTGCTATAGACATTATCCGATCTGACATGTCTTCATTATATCATGGACAAAGTCAAACGAGGTCCATTATGCAGGTGGGTTGGACACTTCAGACACTGAAGGCGGGTCGCGTTCCGTGGCAGCACATCAGAGCCAGGGAGATATTTTTTTCCTTCAATTTGACACTTCAACAACAACTGATGGCAAAAAAGGAGGCGACTTATGTTATGTTAAACATAGAAAAATTGGAAAGATTGCCTTTTACCGTGGCAGAGATTCCTTCAGCTGAATGGTTAATACACGGGGTTATTAATCTGCCTATTTCTACACTACAATTCACTTCTTGTTTAAAACATGTTCCAGTAGGCAGATATGAAAAGTTGGGAGACAGTTATATACATGAGGTGTGGGAAATTCCCTTCTTGTACAGATGTCTTGATGGCATGAGAGAGGTTTTTCTTAGCGGTAGTGAATGCAAGACTTCTGTCAGCCATTGGATGGTTTGTAAGCAGCTGTCCTTGCATGGGGCATGTAATGCCTCGGTTGCAAATTTGGCTTGCTATCTGAAGGGAGTTCCGGTCCCCTTGATTAAACACACATTCCAGGTGCTTTCAAATGGCTACTACGTCCTCCTCAATAGTGAAGACTGTTGTGGCATGCGGGCCGCAATAGTTTACGTTGTTTCGGTCACCAAGGTCGTTACTTGCTGTGGGAATGTGTTATTTCCCCCCACTAAATTAAGGGAGGTGGCAGATATCTGGCCTCACATTGCTACTTCCAAGGTGAATTTCGACAAGTTGAGTCGACTAAAGGCTCTATTGTTTCAAAAGCATGTGGCCCTTACATCTGCACGCAAGACCTACGCACTTCAGGTGGCAAGGTCGTCAGCAGAAATACAGTCCCTGTTAAATACCAACTTTCCGAGCCACTTTGGTGAACTCGTGGGACGTATATTTAATGCGTCCAGCACAGCTGGACTAGCACATTTTTCAAAGCCGTAGGTGTTGGTTTTGCTCACACCTTCTTTTCCATATTCGGTTTGATACCTTCGGCTATTCATTCTATTTTCGGAAGCATTTTTGGAGGATTTCCGATAACTTTGGCTTTATTGGCTGGCGTTCTGCTGTTGCTGTTGTTTTTCCGCAATGGCTGTCCCGCCGCAACAAGAGCGAATGTGGGCGCTCCCATCAGCGCAGCTGCGTCGTGAACGCATGATGCAGCACTTCGGAGCAACACTCCTGGAACATTTGGAGTCTGACTGGTCTCTGTCATTCAGACCAGTTTTGGATTGTGTGCAGCCCGTGTTTCGGTGCCATTGGTGCTCATTTGAGCATGCCCTAGACATTTGTCTCTCACAGCTGCGCCCCCCAGTGGTTGATGCTGGTCTGTTTATGTTCCCGGTGAGGGCTCATTCCCAGACATGCGCACTGCGGCTGCGTTTGCTTCGTGAGGCTGATTACGAGATACCCTTCCTGGAGGAAGTTGATATCAACTCGTTCACGGGCCCTGCACGGGACGCCGCCTTGGTTGATTCTGAGGCTTTGGAACACACCTGCTCCTGGATAATGTTTGGCGTGGAATTTCCGGTCTTGTCATCTGCCGAAGTGGAGAATACCCTGCTTTCCGTGACCACCGTTTGAATTGGATTTGTTCTAAATTGACTGTGTTATATGAATTTGGCTCTTAAGTCACATGCTTATTTTTAAATTTAGGTTTCTTGTGCTTTGGTGTCCTCCTGACTTGTCGAGATGAACGTTTTTGTAGATTTTGTGTAGGGCATTTTTAAAGATTCGATTAGAACCACTTTCTACCGACAAGGGGAGGGGGTAGTGTAGCCATTTTTAATATAGCTTTTGCGCGTTTGCTTAAAACATTGGGCCTCTGTGCACTTTGTCCTAGATGCATTTTATTCAGCCTCGCACTGTTATTTTTCAATAACCAGTTTCACGGTCTTGTCTTATTTTCTTCTATCACACTGTTTAGCCTACTTCAGCACTGGAGTTCTCAAATAATACATTCTTGCTTACTCTGTGCTTCAGTCAAGGATACAGTCTGGTACATTGCCGATAGACGTGGTAGGAGTTTAGTCTTTTGGCGTAGACAATACACATTCTTACGTAGGGACGTTTTCTTAGCACATCGACATGTTAGTTATAAAAACACTTCCTAGTCCTAATACACGTAAGAGGGAGATTCCGACCAGGGAACCACAACTAGACGCTGACTGCCCTGTTGCAGATGCTGATCCAGATCACAGGCCTTTGCTCAGGTATGAGGGTTGATGTCCTCCGGGGGAATCTGAAAGGCAAGCTTAGAGCTTAACATGCTGTGCTCAAAATAGAACTTAGAAGAGAGAACGTAATTTGATGACACTATGATAGCATTATTTCTATGTTTCACTCTCCTCGTTACTATTTCAATCCTACTGTGTTGTATGGTTGTGGTTATTGCGGCTCACGCCTTATTATCTAAAATGCAGTCGTTTTATTAAATCAATCTGTAAAACTTAAACTGCCTTTGTCATTTGTATATGAGACCACACTTGGTATGAGAGAGCTGGTTTAGATCTGAGTGACCACGACTTCCCTGAGAAGCTCTAAGATGTCATGCGTTTGGCTGCCCAATCATCCCTTCCCTTTGGGAGAGATGAGGCACTGCTAGTTAGCCGGAGCAAAACCGGATCGAGGGTGACAGGGATCCTTCTCCGTGGGTTCGACTTAGTCCCCCACACTGAGAACGACCCTGATACCCAAACATCCAGTAGTCTCATTTAGGATAATGAGAGCCAACGCGACAAGTCGAGTCAGCTCTGCTGGATTGGAACAGCGCATGACCTTCAAGATGCATACACCACCAAGGAAAGAGTTTCTCCCTCTATTATCTATCAGACAACTATTGAACAACTGTAATGTCCAGGAAGACCACGTCTGACCTCACTAAACTTAGGCCCGTATTTATACTTTTTTAGCACGGCATTTGCGTCATTTTTTAACGCTAAAGTGGCACAAACTTACAAAATACAATTGTATTTTGTAAGTTTGCGCCGCTTTTGCGTTAAAAAGAGGCGCAAATGCGGCACTAAAAAAGTATAAATATGGGCCTTAATCACATTACTAGGCGTTTTGGAAGCTAACGACACAATCTCCATCATTACCTTTGGTCTACAACAGTATTGTCTCTGAGAAAAGTGTGTCTAAATGAAAAGAGCGCAGATGAAGCCACGCTAAAGGTCATACAGTCAGATGACCAAGTGGTAGATAATATAACGTTTAATAATAGCATATCAAAAACACCTAATAATAATTTGTCGGCCACTTATGACACAGTTTAGCGACGCTATAAGAAAAGCTAAGTGAACATGTAAAGACTTCTCAGAAATGTGCTAGCTATAAACACGGCCACTATGCAAAGGTACTAGAGCATTCTACAACATGGCATTCTACAACATGGCATTCAAAATGAGCAACAGACGTGTGCACGTAGGCTCGTGGGCAAGACGCATTACATACGGAGTCCTTGCAGTGTCGATGACCGCCTAGGGTACCGTAAATGCGCACAATGGTGAAACATGAAAGCGTGCGCCATGGAAATAATAGAAATACATAAGATTTACAGGCCTGAGCCCTGTTTTCAGTCACACTGGAATTTGAAAGAAAGGGGGAGCAGCTGTGCAAAGGAGAGCATTCCCGTGCTGCCCAGACACAATGAAAGTAGAGCGGTTTACAACATGATGTACAAAATAAACAAGAGGCTCTTGCACGTAGGCTCCCGGGCCAGAGGCTTTACATACAGAGTCCTTGCAGTGTCGATGACCGTAGGGCGCCGTAAATGCACACGATGGTGAAACATGAAAGCGTGCTCCATGGGAATAAAAGAAAGGCACAAGATTTCAGGGTTGAACCCTGCTTTCAATCACAATGGAATTCGAAAGGCAGGGAGGGGGAGCAGCTGAGCAATGGAGAGCCTTCCCATTCTGCCCAGGAACAAAAGAAACAATCAGGAAACAAATTAAACAAGCATTTAGAATGCAATGGTCTCCTGTTTGCTCGAGTTCGAGATTTTAGGGGTTGTAAATTACTGACTGGACTTTTCTTGCCACACAGACTGAAAATAAGAGAAAGAGAGCGAGGGCGAGCTGGCCCAGGAAAAACCCGCCTCTGCTGCTGGTTTATGTTTACAGAGGGAGTTGGTGGGAAGGAGGGAATGAACACACACCCACAGTGTAAGACTAACAGCAAATACTAAGAAAAAAAGTCCCTTACAGAAGAGATAAACAGGACGTAGCATAGTTAAACAGTACTTTGTGCTGCTCCCAAAGAGAAAAAGGCAAGACAAAGAGGCAGAACTGACCACTAGCAAGCAAGGATTTTTGAATGACAGTGGAACCAACAAATGATATCACTGGAACTCACAGTATAAGTATACAACACGTCAAACGCTACGCTCGACCTAAAAAGGACTTACAGAAGAACCATGTTTTAACAAAAAGGATGCTTGGCCTTCTTGTAATGAAGGCCAACTCATCCCGGGAAACTGGTGGGACTGTGTATGAACAGTGAAGGATTTTAACACCGGCACTATAGGGTAACTGTAAAAAAGACAATTTAGGTAAAAAAAAGCACACTACAACAAAAGAATGTGAAAAACATGGTAAAGGGCTAAAATGTGTTTTTTTTAAAGCACATTTCCACATAAGCAACGTGACACAATTAGGGGCAACACTGTATAGCGAGCTGTGCAGGGGCCACGGAATTTATTATTTGAAGATGGTAGGTGGGACAGAAGCAGAAAAACAGGTGCTCGGTGATAACAGAGGTGGGCTTGAAGGAGCGCTACCACTAAATGCAGGAAAGGCATACCAGGGCGGCACACAGTCCTGACGTCAACAGCTGGTTGAAGCAGAGCTGAAATGTACTACTTGATAGGTGTATGTGCATGTTGTGCAAGGGCAGAATGGAGTCACTCACAGTGAAGTAAGCCAGTGCATAAAGTAGCTTGGCCCTTAGCCCAATGCTATATGCTGTATCGGCAGAAGCAAAATGTGAATGACACAGTAGTAGATAAATGAAGATGATGATGAAGGATGAAGAGAACTGGCTGAAAGCCCCTCTAAGTAAGTATATTAGATGCATAATTGTAGTAAAATTAAAAGGTCTTCACTAATGCCAGATATAAAAATGGGGTAACCATGAAAAAAAGAGTGACTTTCTCACATTGAGCAAGCAGGTTGAGCAAGATCCTTGTAACAACAAGTTCACTGCTGTAAGGCTACGTCACAACTTAGCATGCTCTGACAGTTGGACAACACCCGAAGATGCTATCACCAGCAGATTAAGAACACCAAGCTCACAGCTCTTACAGATCACATCGACGTCAGCATCAACTGCAGCAACAACATTTTTGCCATCATCGAAGTTTTCACCGGGCTTCCTACTGCCTCCAGCACCATTGCAAGTCAACTGCCCATCACAGCCGAACAACAAACCCTAGCCCTGTTGCCTGCTATCACTAGTGTTGAAATTGCTGCTACCATGAAGACCATCCATTCACGGGACCCATCTGCTCACACCGCGCCTTCACCAAAGGACTCCCACCGATCTGTGAAGCACAAACATCCATCCTCAATGCCTCCATTAACTCAGCCACATTGTCTGACACCTGGCAATACGCCACCATCATGCCCCTGCTCAAGAAACAATCCCCTGGCTCACCCACCTTTCAAACTAAAGACCCATCTCTTTCCTATCATACTCCCCAAAGCTCTTAGAGAAATTAATCAACCAACGCCTCACTGACTACTCAGCAAACACCAGCTCTTCAATGACATGCTATCTGGATTCAGGCACACCCACAATACAGAAGCCACACTCGTAGCTGCCACGGATGACATTTGCATGATCCTTGACAGAGGAGAAATGGCAGCCCACGTTCTCCTGGACCTTTCTGCAGTATTTGACACAGTCTTACACCCTATCCTCATCAGACATCTTCATGAGATTGCATCCAAGGACCCACTCTCTGCTGGATCTGTTCCTTGTTAAAGGATAGAGTCCGAGCTGTTAGCCTGTCACCTTATTCCTTGGAAACCCGTAAACCTGCAGAGTGCCTCAAGTTTCATCTCTCAGCCCCAGTCTCTTAAGCGCTTACATGATCCCTCTGGCCAATGTCATCCGTGCACCCAACATCAACATCCTCTCCTATTCTGATGACACGCAACTCACACTCTCCCGCTCAGATAAGATCCCCAACACAAGAAACAAGTTTGCCAACTGCATGACTAAAATCACTAATTGGATGAAAGCCAACTATCTCAAGCTCAACACTGACAAGACAGAATTTGTGATCTTCGTCACGAACACCTCACCAGAGGACTTTGTGTGTGGATGAGCTCCTTGTGAAAGCGCGGCATACTATAACTCATAGTGGTCAGCTAGTAGCTGAAATGTGCTGGCCCATAAGCCCATGATGCATGCTGGAGTAGGTGGAACTAAAATGTGTTTAACTGAATAACAGACTACTACATGAAATATGGCTATAAAACCCTACAAGTAACTGTTATACACATACTTTTAGTATGAGCATGCCATATAGGAGGATAGTTATAACTGCACTTCATTGCGTATATATCCTAAAAACAGGAGACCTAGTTGAAGAACAGTTTCAAATGGACACAATCTAGTATACTGTGAAACAGCAGCTGTCAGATAAAGAAAGCCCACTACAAACGGAATTTACAACTGCACCAGCAGGAAACAAAAACTAATAAAGCTGGAATGTGCCCTGTGCTCACATCAAAAACAACTTGGAGAGCTGATCGAAAGTATCCTACTGTCACATCATTCGCTAAGCACAAAGACACATGAAAGCAACAATAAAGCAAAAACAATAAAAAATAGCACTGAAGGGATCTCCCTTTTGTGTTGATGTGGTCTCTGTGAAAGAGCAAAAAGCAGTTACTCAAAGTGAATTGCTGGAGCGGTCGCGGAAGTCTTCTTCCCACCTTTGGTTCACAAACCGCAAGTGCTCGGGTGAGACACCATCCCAATTTCTCACCCTTAGAGGTTGACTGAATCTTTGAACTTGATGACGAAGTCAGTAGTTAGGATCAAACAATCCACGAATCAGTAAACATAAAACCCAATAAACAATATTAAACACCATGAATAATTGAACACTGAATCAAACTCCAAATCAATTGAAGTTTCAAAGCTTTACTTCAGTCCCAAAATCAATGTCACATAAATGGTGTGCAAAACTAAGTTATAAACATACATGAAGATCATAGGCTGACCAAAACATCTGAAAAGATTCACCTACATCAATACTATTTGACACTCCAAACAAATAACATAGATTAGCAACAAAACAACAGGCACATTATAACTTTAAAGCGGATGATAGTGGCATTAATACAATATCAAAATACAGTTTGCCAATTCAATTTCATATTTCAGGTTTCAGAGCTGGGCTTTCCTAACACTAACCAGAATTGTGACATACATGTGTGGGACACATGTAGGCAAAAGCAAAAATAAAAGAAGGCAAAAATAATTTGGAAATACATCTAGCTAAGGATAACTAACTATAAATATATGATGGTGTGAGTTACTAACTGGAAAAGGGAAAATAAGAAACCACGGTTAGTTATACCTCTCCTTATGGGACAGCAGTAGGAGTTGATTCATCAAGCATAGTACTTACCTTCTTCTGACATCGGTTGGCAGCAGCATCAGGACAGTGCAGAACACGTGTTGCACGTAGGTCAGATCAGCAGCTCAGAATTAGTTGGCCTTATTTGTACTAAACCACATAACAGAATAGGGCAGTTAAGTCTATGATGAGAAAACTCATCAGGAAACTCAGAACAGAGAATGTGAGAGAGCAAACTTAAGCAGACTTTAACTGTTTCTAAGACTGTTCATAAAGGGACTGACATCAAGCAGGTTCCTGAAGAGGACTGACTTCTGTTCCAAAGTTCTTCACTAATTAAAATAGTCAAAATCCATTTGATTGGTTTATATTGTTGGCACACACTGGGCGTTGATTTCAGCATCCAATCATAGATGGCATGACCAATTTCTGGTACTTTATGAAAAGTTCACAGTAAATATGCATTGTCATTCTCCTCCGGTCACAGGATTCTGCCAAAATATTACATTTTCTAATAAATTGCAACATACATTTCCCTTCCCATGGCACACAATAAACTAAGCTAATATTCTTTCACATAAGCTTTATGAATCTTCTTGTGCAATTCAGCAGCTTGAACAAATATTGTTATATTCACTAAACTTGAAACATGCTCTGCTCCTGGAATACAATAGAACATTCACATTATTTTTTTAATTAATTAAAGAAAATAATTCAGGTCAAAATGGACAGTGTGACAAGTAAAATTTTCCATGACTGCTTGAAAAACGAACTTAAGGCTTAGTCACATTAAAAAACCTAATGCACATTTAATACAGTTAATACATTAACAAAACCACAGGGCACCTTTCAAATCAAATATGCAAAGCAAATTGTTTTATTAAACATTATGCATGTTTATGTCCAAGCATTTTAAATGTACATTTATTTTTTTAACACATTATGAAAGCTATTTAATTCAATATAAGTGTGTTTAATTAATACTCATAATACTTTTTTATTTTTCAGTTTTCACTTTGAAATAATATTTTCAGGTTAATATTTGTTAATAATTCACTCATTTAGGAAGGGAAAATTATTTTCATGTTAAATGTGGTATCAGAAATACGACTGGTAGGCACAAATGGCACACTGAAATTCAAACGTACAAGTTTTTGTTTCTACACTAATTTTCTGTTGAGCCATTTAAAATGTATGTTTATTAGCTGCTGTATTCTACTTCTATGCCACTAGTTAGTAATAACACGTGATCTCTTTCAGGATTTAGCCAGTGGCTAAAATAGACTGACTGATTGCCCCTTTTTGTTTGCTGTAATAGGTGGAAGCAAAATGTAAATGACACAAAAACAGACCAATGGATAGAGAGAGCTGGTCCCTTAAAGTCCCTTAAAGTCCCTTTACAAAAGTGTATTATACATATAATTTTAATAAATTGAAGTTATATGGCACAACACCAGAGCTAAGAATCAGTTTGGGGGACACAGCAATGGTAGGTGGGATTTCTTACAGCATTGATTGCATGACCCTTCTTTGGCAACATTGATTTTTACACTATATATGGGGACAATTTTGTCAGTATAAAGGTGCGGACATTGATTTAACAGTATTTCTTAATGCTTTAGTAAGAGATAGAGGCTGTTTTTATTAAAGTTACATTTCACGTGTGATTTATCTATTCATGTCTACTATGTTACTTCCTGTTTTGTCATTGGGATGAAAATGGTAGGCGATTCGGTTACCAAATCGCAAGATAGAATTGGTACATCCCAAAATGCTTTTTTCTGTTTGTGAACAGAAAAAAGCTTCAGACATCTGGCCCCTGGATCCTTGGTACTGATTTTTGGTCAATGGAAATGTTGGACTTTGTCACCCCCAAACATTTTGCCTTCACGCTCTGTTTTTGCTTAATTCCTTTTTTTTGGCCCTAGAACTCTGTGCAATTTACCACTGTTACCCAGTGCTAAAGTACTTGTGCTCTCTCCTTTAAGCATGTTAAAATTGGCTTATACCTTGCTGGCATATTTAATTACCTTTTATGTCCCAGGTAAAGTGACACTTCCTGTGCCCAGGACCTGTGAATTAAATGTTACCAATGGGCTTGCAGCACATATTGTGCCACCAACTTAAGTGAAGCTCTAGAACATGTCTCGGGCCTGCCATTGCAGCCTTGATGCAGTTTCAAACTGCCAATATGACTAGGCAAAATAACCCCCTTGCCAAATTTAAAACTCTATTTTTATTATATACAAGCCATACCTAATATAGGCCCCAGACAGCATAGAGGACAGGGTGCATTATAATTAAAATGTGGGACATGTACTTTTAAGTGTTACATGTTCAGGTAGTGAAAAACTCCCAAATTTGTTTTTCACTACTGTGAGCCCTACCTATGATAATATTGGTTTACCTTTTTACATTTGATATTGCTAATTTTGATTGGGAGCAGGTAGGAAAAGCATGTGTGGTGTCTGAGGAATTGCAATTCAAAATTCTCTTTGACTGTACTTGGGATTTAAGTCACAATTTTGAAAATGCAACTTTTAGAAAGTTAGCATTTTCTTGTCCTATAGGTGCCTGCAGTGTGTGCCTGGGTCACATGCCTAGGAATGAGTGGCAGTTGGCCTTTGTATATTCTTCCCAGACAGCCACACAATAGAGGGATTAGATGTGCCTGAATGGGCCATCTCAGGCAAGATGGGAGGGCCACAACATTCACAGACCTAATTACATATGTATGGGCTTAGTCCTGCTCTCATAGAAAGAAGTTCACATTAGTCATTTTTACCTGTAGCCAGGGCAAAGTGGCAGGAATTTCCAGACATGCCTGTGAGGGGAAGCCTCTAGAAGCTTCTCCTACTTCAAGGGAGGCATTAGGTATAAAAATAGGACCATCTGACCCACTTTTTAGTTCACTCCTGGACCTGTGGAAGACTACTAGAGGACTGCCTCATTTGTATTTCAGAAGGGCAGCCTGCTACACCAGGAATGATTGCTTTGCTTCCTTAAGCCTGCTCTTAACCTCATGGATCTTCCTCAGCTCTTCTCCTTGAACCCACGACTTTCAGAACTGACTCCAAGGCTTAGTTGACTGGCCTCATAATCTGAGCCTCATGGAAAGAAAAGGCCCTAACCATCTTGACCCTGCTCTGGACCCTGCCTGGATGAGCTCTGGACCTTCAAGTGGTGCCTCTCCGGTCCTAGATTCTTGGAAGAGGTGTTAAAGGTCCCCAGAGAGCTCAAATCCAAAACTAGGGAAATTTTAGACCAAAAAGGGCTATGAGAACCAAGAAGAGACTTACTTGCTGATCTGCCCAAGGTGCATGGCTGGTCAACTTGACTTTGTGGCAGTTCCCGCTAATTTCTTCTTTGCAGCAGCAAATCCTGTTCAGAAGCTCCTTGCAGAAGGGGTATCCAGTCTCGTGGAGCCCTCATTGGCTACAGCTTGCAGCTTTGCCCCACTGGAGATCTTAGACTTCCAAACAAAAACTATGTCTGAACAAAGGATTCTTCACAACAATTTTCTGTAGTGGCTTCCCGGCAATGACACCTCCTCTTCAGGCACCACCAGCTTCCTTGTCCTGCTGATCTTACCTTCTCAGACATTTTTCTACAACATTTCTTCTAAGTCTGAAGGTAAGTGGAGAGAAGTCCCAATCTACTTCTAGTATCTGACCCATGCTCCTCTGTGCTCAGCCATAACTTTCGTCTTTGTCCTGGTCTCGCACAACTAGATGTCCGCAGTTAGTGCTTTGATCTTTTAGACACTATATTTCACTTTAAACTTTATAAATTCATAACTCTGGTTTTACTAATTAGATTTTTGTCATTTTGATGCCAAATCATTTATTAGATTTTACTCAATTTGTTTGAATTAGCCTGTGATTTATCTGACGTTGTGTTTTCACTTTATTACTGTTTATGTTCTGCATAAATACTTTACACATTGCCTCTAAGATAAACCTGACTGATTTTGTACCAAGCAACCAGGGGGTTAAGCGTAAGTTAATTCATTGACTGTAGTGGCTCCCCCTGACAGGGGTTGTGTCTGTTGCATTGGGAAGGGCTCACACTCTCCTCTACCAACAACACAGGAGAACATGGATCATGTGTGTGCACCATGACCTAGGCCTGTCTCACGGATTGTGGTCTTGTTAGACTGGGAGAGGTACAAAACACGCTAGCCTCACAGTATTGAAGGACTATCCTTACCAAGACTGTAGTAAAAGAAGTGTGGTGGTGACAGTATACTGTGTTCTTATAATAATGATCAGTAGATAGAACAGAAACTTTTACCTGTGTCACTGGAGTGGGGTCTACCATCCAACTCATATAAAGTTCTGCTGCTGTTTGTTAAACTCGTCCTTGGCCTACATCATTTTAATATTCATCACTGTGCAGTGCGTGTGTTTCTGCATGTGCATACTGTGATGTATGTGTGCCTTGCTGTGGTACAGTACATAGAGGTCTGTGAGTTCCATATTGGAAACCCAGGGCCTTGGAAAAGCATGTGGAGGTGAAGGACCCACCCCAGACAGATTTCTGGATTGCACAATTTCTGAGAGCTGGGTAGGACACTCAATAGAGGAAGGGAGAGACAAGATTTCCTATGCACTTCAAAATGGCTCTTTGATTCTGAAAATGTCACTGGTCAGTGATGCCTAGACACATCTTCAGGAAGAAAATGGGTCTGGTGAAAGAAACACTGCAGAGACAGGGAATCATAAAGAGCAGAGCTGGGACCTTTGTAACATTTTGTTAGGTATACATAAATGAGACTAACATTCAGGTGTAAGCCCCGTGTCACTTCCAAAGTCTGTGCTGCAAAGCTGTCAAAGTTGCAGTCACTTCTGCTGTGACTGGGCACTTTAAAGGAGGCAACACCCCCTACCCGAACTTCAAAGGTTGACACTAAATCATATCTGTGTCTGAAAACGGATTATAAAAAGGGGAGCTTGAATCTCGTAAATTCTGAAATGTCAGACAGTCACCTGTGACTGTATATCCACGTCAAAAAGTTCTACACAACTTCCGTCTATTGTGGCAAGGACTGGGGCCAATGGTCTGCCAGTCTCCCTGCTTGGTGAGGGGACATCACCCAGGAGAATCAAGACTACTTGTCATGGAGCATCAGCATCTGCCTGCCGTGGACTAGAGGACTCTGTTAGGAGGAGAGTGCTTGGAGGGAGCAAGCTCCAGTGTGGGAACCTGTTGAGTGTATCCTTGAAGAGAAGTGTGAGATTCCGGTCCTGTTGTCACTGTTTTGACCAAAGGAGGTTGTCACCCTGTGCAATGCAGTGACCCAGAGGGGCCGTGACCCTCTGTACCTTTTTTCGTGACCCCCATTTGCCTGGTTGGGCCCATGGTAAATATTAAGGGCCATTTCCCGATGCATCACTCTGATCGAAGAATTATGTTGCCCTGTCCAGTCTGTGACCTAGGTGGCAGTCATCCTATGTGTCACTGTTTGCACCCTCTGTATGCCAGGTGGCTGCCACAGTGAAGATTAAGGACTGGCACCTTGATACAGTGCTGTGACCAAAGAGGACTGTTGGCCTGTGCAGTGCTGTGACCCAGAGGGGCCATTGTCCTGTGTACCACTGTTCACGACTCCCGTTTCCTGAGTGGGGACAACACTAAAGATTAAGGTTTGTAATCCTAGTGTAGTGATGTGATGGAAGAGGACCATCACCCTTGTAGGACCATAACCTGGAGGAGCCATTGCCCTGTATACCATTATTCTCAACCACTTTTTGCCAGTTGGAGGTCACAGTGAAGATTAAGGACCATTGCCCTGTGTTGGAAAGTGGATTATTGGTAAGGGCAGGTAAGTACCTACACTTAGCAATAGGCCACTAACTCCCCCAGAATCAGTTAAGTCTCAATAAATTAACCCCAGCTCAACCCTTGGTAGCTTGACAACGAGTGACAAGGTTTTACTTAGGAGACAAAGTGTAAAGCATTCAAGTATCACAAAACAGTAATTAAATAAAACACAGAAAACAGTTTAAAAATCCAAAAACAGTTTATAAAAATCTAAAGTATTTTTTGGTTTAAAATGACACCAAAACGAATGAAATCGGATAGGGGGAACCGGAGATATGAATTTTTAAATAATTTGTGTTTTTTAGCATATAGAAACGACAGTGCCAATCTGGTCATCTGGTCACACCTCAGCCGGTGCAAAATCAAAGTTTAAGGCCGACCGTAATGGAGCCCTGCTACAGCAAGCGAGAGACCTCGGTCAAAAGTTTATCTTCGGACTTAGTCGTTTTCTTGAAGATTTTCTTCAGCTGGATGAAGTTGCCAGTCCAATCTGACCTCCCTAGAGCCCTTCCTCGGATACGCGTCGCTGGAGTCCTTGGTGAAGATTTCTACGTTCGGACTTATACGATTTTTCGAGATGAAAATCCTTCGACTGGGCCGAACCTGAATGGTCCCGGTCAACTTTCTACGTTCGGACTTAGTCACTTTTTCTGAGATTTTATTCAGCAGGACGAACCTGCAAGTCAGGCCGTGTCGTGGTTGAGGCAAGCCGGCTAGAGTTGCCGCGGCAGGTCGGTCACTCTATGGAGCTTTTCCCAAAAAGTTCTACAATCTTCTACAAACTTCTGGATCTTCTTCCAAAAGGTTTTGTAAGGTCTTTTAGGAGTCTATAGCTCACCCCAAGGTTCCAGAAGCTCTGAGTTGCTCCTTGAGGATGCAGACTACAACTCCCAGAATGCACCTGGCTCATACTCAAATTTGGCCACTGGACAGTGGTCAGCTGGTCAGTTTCTTCAGGATCTGAGACAAGGGACTCTGGTTAGCAATTTTTCACCTGTGCAAACAGGGAGTCCCTCCTTGAACCAGTTGAAGCCAGGCAAAGCCCTTCTTGTGGTGAAGCCCAGCTGTGCAGCTGGTGCAGTCCTTCAGAGTGCAGTGTCCAGGTGCAGGTCAGGGGTCCAGCAGGACAGTCCTTCTTCTCCTGATGTTCTTCCTTGTAGGGATCCGAGGTGTGGGTGCAGTTCTGCCATATTTATCCTTTCCCCTTGGGGAAAAACTGGGGGGTCTTGGTTCTCCAATCAGAGGTAGGGTCCTTCCCCCTGTGATGACCACTTCCTAAGAAGTGTGGCAAAAATCAATCCCAGGGAGCAACATTCTTTAAAAAGTCATCATGGCAGAAAATAATTTTGGGAAGTTAGATCTGGCTGAGCCCACCCATTGCTGTGGCTAAAACTCCTAAACACAGCCCTCTCCTACCCTCTCCTATTCTAATCAAGAGGGCACCTAATTGTCTGGGGTTGCAGGATGCGAGTGACGGAGGTGCTGGATTGCTCCAAATGTCCTTCCCTGCCTTTGAAAACCAGTTTGGCAGCCCTCCCCCCTTGCTGCTTCCCCATCTGCTGAGGCAGTTCTCCTCCCCCAGGCACATCCTTTGTGTTCAGCCCAGGCCACTTCACACCTCATTAAGGCAGCCTGGCCAGTCTGCCAGAGGCTGGCCAATCAGAGAAGGGCACTACAGGGCTGAAGTTGGCAACTTTTCAGGTAGAGATTAAAACTCTTTACCTGAACTAATTATATTAAGTCCAACAATTGTAAGTTGTGAGATTTATTATAATAATTAATTTGATACAAAACTCGAAATATCTTACACTTAAAGGGACTTTGTTAAATACAATGAATTCTCCCCATTTTAGCCTATGGGGGCCATTCACTACAGTGAGGGAAAAACAAATGTGGCTATTTTACCTCACCAGGGCTTGTAGAACAATTTTATAAGGTCCCTGCTTATAGTTACATGGCACCCAACCTTAGGGGCATGTAGGGCATACCTTAGGGGTGACTTATATGTAAACGTAAGGTATTTTTAAAATGTTGGAAGTACTTTTAATTCCAAAGTCGAATTTGTATGTAACTTTAGTTTAAAAGCAGCCAGCAAGGCTCCTCTCTCCTCTCCCACTTCAGCGCCTTGAGACCCTCACGGGTAAATAGTGCGCTTTACAAATTCCTTGATTGATTAAGTTAAAATGACAATGGGCACCTCAGCAGTGCACCTATGGGTGCACTACCCATGCTGGGGTCCCTAAACCTACATACCCTACCATATACTAGGGACTTATAGGTAGGTTGATACTGCCAATTTTAATTAGACTAATTTGCATATCCACTTTACACAGAGCACTGGCCCTGGGACAGGCAAGCAGTACCCAGGGCACAGCCAAGAGTCAGTAACCACCAATATCTGTCCAAAACGTTTGGGGGTGACCAGCGCAAAAGGAGGACTTTCCTATACCCTGGTTCTCTGTTGTGACCAAAGAGGGCCATCATCCTATGCAGGGAGAAGTTGTACTGTGTGCTGCTATATGCGAGCCCAGTATGCTAGGTGGGGACTGCCGTAAAGAGAGTAGGTCATCACCCTTCAGCAGCATGCGAAAGTGAAGTGCCATGGGTTGCAACCCGTGCAAGCAGAGCAAGGACCTATGCACTAGAACGAAGAAGACACCAGAGCCCTGCAGCCAGAATCAAGAGGAATTATCAAATGACTAGAAGGGTGCTGAGGATGTCAGCCGCCCTCCCAGCAACTTCCAGATTGTTGTTCATTGCCGAGCTGTGGACAAATGCCTGGGATTTCCATATAGCTACATCAGCATGGCAGATAAGAGTCACTGGGTCACAGAGTCTCCTGGTTGCTTGCTCTGATTGTGGCGCAGGATCATCGAGAGTATCCACAGGTCCAGAAGTGTACTAAAGCAGTGGTGTCTGAGGTCTAGCAGTTATATACCGTTATGCATTTCAAGTGGGGGATACTTCAAAGATATGCCTTTGAAGTGCAATTAGTCCCTGTCCTTCCTCCTCTGGCTCCAGACTGACTACAGAGGGTTTTGAAGCCCATTGTGTGGACAAGACAGCCTGTGTAAGTGAGACTGTGCTCAGCCCCTCCCTCCTATTCTCCCAGGGTGGCCTTTCATGTCACACCTAAGCTTCCATTGTGTGTGGCTGTCTGGGGGAATAAACAAAGTCCAGCGGTTACCCGCCCCAGACAAGTAATCAGAGACAGGCAAGCAGGCAACAAATTGCTCAAGTAAAAAAATACCAACTTTCTAAAAGTAAAAAGAACAGATGATGGATGGAATGCTAAACAAATCACACACTCACATCCAGTCACAGTTCATGGTTTAATCCATTGTTTTTTTGTTCACCATGCCACCCCAGTTTGGTCCCAGCTATATACAAATCAGCCTTGCCCATGCTCTCCATCAGAACAGACCAGCTCAAACTGCCAGGTCAAGTCCTCCCTGCCAGGCCTGGTCCTCCTTGGACCAAAAACAAGGATCCTAGGCCCGGTTTCGGGGGTTACCCCCATCGGCCAGGTTATCTTGAATCCAGTGGCACAGTGAGCAAGGGGCCAACATCTGGGCATTACCATTCCCACTTAGGGTGACAAAAGCAAAAAACACAGATGATGGAGGAATGATGAACAAATCATACATTCATCCCCAGTCACAGATCTGGGTTTAATCCATTGTTTTTTTGTTCACAATGTCACCTGAGTTTGGACCCAACCATATGCAAATCAGTCTTGACCCTGCTCCTCATGGGAACAGTCCATCCTGAACTGCGAGACGAGGTAATCACTGGACTAGAAACAAGCATCCTTGGACCCATTTTGGGGTACCAGCCAGGCTAGTTTGAACTAGCTTGAATCCAGTGGCACAGTGAGCACGGGACCCACATCTGGGCATGCCCTTCCCACTTGGGGCAACAAAAGCAAAAAGAACAGATGATGGACAGAATGTTTAAGAAATCATCTATTCACCTCCAGTCACAGATCTGGGTTTATTCCATCATTGTTTTGCTCACCATGCCACCCCAGCTTGGATCCAGCCATATGCAATTAAGTCTTGACCCTGCTCCCCATGGGAATGGTCCAGCCTGCAGTGCCAGGCTGGGTCCTCCTTGAACCAGAAACAAGCATCCTGGGACAGGTTTCGGGGTATCACTTCTCATCATCCAGGCAAGCTTGAATCCAGTGGCACAGTGAGCAAGGGACCCACGTATGGGCACACCTTTCCCACTTAAGGAGACAAAAGAAAAAGAACAGGTGATGGACGAAATACTTAGCTCATCACTCATTCACTCCAGTTACAAATCTGTGTTTAATCCATCCCAGTTTGGACCCAGGTGTATGCAAAATGCTGGAGCATATGCTGGTGCCCGTTTAGCCAAGCGGAATTGGTGGCAGATTAAGTTTCGGGCTAATGCAACTTGCAGTGGTTGGGACATTGGAGGTGATGACTTGGGAAGCAAGAGACCCTGGATTGTGGACAAAGGAAGGATTCCCATGTCACCACTAGTCTCGCCTATAAATCGTTTGGCCATCCACTGGGAAAGCCATTATAAATGTGCTCATAAATAGTAAGCTTCGAACGAAGGTGCGCCTAACCCTCCCTGGTCCATCGATAATTCCAGCTTCCAAAGGGCAACTGGTGCCTTGAAGAGCCCAAAATTAAATTACCTAACAGGGTATTCAATTCCTGAAAGAAGGTGCGAAGTGGGAGAACTGGAAGATTGGCAATGTAGTAGAGGAGTCAGGGCACCAAAACCATTTTTGGTAGAGCTGTTCGCCCAATGGGGGCCATTGGGAGCGACAGCCAGAACTGGATTTGTGCTCCAATACCCAGTAATGTCGCGTGATCATCTTCATACGGATCAGCCAGTGTGATAGAGCCATATCCC
Organism: Pleurodeles waltl; assembly: GCF_031143425.1. Lineage (NCBI taxonomy): Eukaryota > Metazoa > Chordata > Amphibia > Caudata > Salamandridae > Pleurodeles > Pleurodeles waltl. The sequence goes on from NC_090442.1 coordinate 282,392,147, forward strand.
TAGATAACAAACCGACACTCCTTCCCAGAGTAGGGGGTGTCTCACAAATAGACTGGTTGTATCTGTTGGGATGAATTAAGGGGATAGACTGCTGACTTACCAGTTCACGCCCAGCCCAGTGGCTGCTGAAAATGCAAACAGGGTGTCTCATATTGAGGTCTCGTCTTGCATGATGTCTCAGAGGTAGATCAACAGATCGCCCGCTTAGAGAGACACCAAGTGGGTCTTATCTTCTATCAGTATGCCTCAGTTGCGACCCTCTGCCTTGGGACGTATTGCCAGGGGTTCCATTGCAAGGGCAAAGAACAGGGAAGACAGAGAGCACCCCTGTCTAGTTCCCTGGTGGACCGGGAAGGAGGCCGAGACAGAGCATCCCAGTCATACACTGGTTCGTTTGTTGTAAAACAATTTGGTGTAGGCCTGCAATTTCAGGCTCACTTCCAGGCAAGCAAGCACCTAAAAGAGGTAAGGCCACATTAGGGTACCTAATGCCTTTTCCAGGTCTAAAATTAGGCATGCTGCTTGTGGAAACCACCTTTTGAGGCAGTCTTGCACATGGAAGAGATGGCAGATATTTTGAGAAGTGCTTCATCCTGGGATGAAGCCATTCTGGGCCATATGTATAAGGGCAAGGGTTTTCCCCCCAGTCTCTTGTAGTCCGTGCCAAAGATTGCTATCGGACGATATGATAGGAGATGTCTGAGGTCCCAGCCCGGTTTGCAGAAAGACTAAAATGGATTCCCACATTGAAGGGGGGAGTTACCCAGCAATTAGAGCTGCCTTATACAGCGCATGAAAAGGGGGTGCTAGGAGCTCTGAAAAGATGCTGTAGCACTCCATGGGGAGGCCATCTAGTCCCGGTGTCTTGTTGTGGGCCAGGTATTGGATGGCCTGGAGCAAATCCACTGTGGTTGTGTTTCCATCCAGGGCATGGCTAGTGTCAGAGGAGATATGGGGAAACTTAATCCTATGAAAGGAGCGGGTAGAATGTTCCTCTTGGGAGTCAGACAGGGCACTGTATACTGCAGCATAATACTCTAAAAAGAACTGGAGGATTTCCTCCTGTGTGGAGAGCATGTGGCATGAGGGTGTGACTGTCTCGGAAATTGTTGTGATTGTGTGGTCTTGCCGAATCAGCCAGGCTGAGAGACGGCTGGATTTATCACCTTCTCTGTGGTGTTTAGCTCTATGGGCTGTAAAGTTAAAGTGGCAAAAGCGTTCCAAAAGCACTGCATATGTTGTTTTTGCTGTAGCTAGCTGTGTGGTGAGCATGGAATCACAATCAGCTGCCTTCCCCAGCTCCGCAAGCTGTAGTTCCTTGACCGTGATCTCACGCTCTAATGTTCTCCAGACTCCCACTATCTGTTAGATGCAGTCGACACAGATCACTACTTTGAAAGCATCCCATGCAAGCATTCCTAGTAGCTGCTGTGTTATAGTTTTTGTCAAAATATTGTCAAATGTGGTTGCTCTGCTCATCACGGAAGATGGGGACTTCCAGAGTGTCACACAGGAGGCACCAGGAATGTGTCTGCATGGGGGTTGCCAATCTGAGATCAATGTAGGGTGCGCCGTGATCGGACACTACTCAGCCTAAATATTGAATGTGTGGTATCAGGGGGATTAGGGAGATTGAATTTAGAAAGCGGTCTAAGAGTATGTAGAGTTTTTGTGGCACTGAGTAAAAAGAATACAGTTTGGTAGCGGGGTTATGCGCCTGGCAGGCGTCTAGTATGGACTAGTGATTCAACCAGGTGCAGAATCGTGTTGCTTGTGCGTGTGGAGGGGAATGGCGTATGGGAGGTATGAGCTATCAAGGGAGAGATCTTGTATGCAATTATAATCTCCTCCCAGGATCCAGGGGAGTGCTGTTTTGGGGGCTAGGACTTTGGAGAGGATATCCCAGAATTTCCCTTGCTTGGAGTTCAGAGCATATATGTTCCCAAGTAGAAGGGGCCGGCCATTCAGGTGGCGCTTTAGAAACACATAATGGCCTACCTTGTCTATAGTTGTCTCTGAGACCTGAAAAGGGACAAAGGTCTGAATCCAAGTCATAACGCCTTGTGCATATGCGGAGTAAGTAATTGCATGTATAGTGCCCCTCCATCAGTTACGGAGCTGTGTAAGTTCATCGGGGGTCGTGTGTGTCTCTTGTAAGAGTGCAAACACCCATGGGTTTTTTACCAAAAGCTGAATCCACTCATTTAGAGTGACCTCAATTTGCATAACATAGGTATCAGTAAGTGCTTTCAAACAATGGATCCAGGAAAAGCAAACACCAACATAAATGATTATAAGCAATTCGTATTCGATCCAAAACAGATAAGGTAGTAGACTGATCATTCACCATAATCAGAAGAAGTTGGTCCAAGTAACGGGCCAGTGCAAGTGGAGTGCAGTGAGTCATACAGCAAGACAAACATGAACTAGGTACTTACAGTATGTACATTGGGGCTCCCTCCCCATAGTACGCATGAATACTTCAATAACAAACTCAATGAGATGGGCATTCTGGTTTGAGGATCCAACAATGAAAGTTATGGGTGGACCCACAGAAAGTCGATGTTTCAACACCCTCAAGATGAATCAAATGGTGTCTTCATTAGGACAATGGACTGGTAGCGACTTAGCCAGACCAGTTTGGTTCCTACCGGCACACTAAATGTTGGTAACTGTTGGATTTTGCCCTTTTGCAGGGTCATCCCCAATCTTTTTGCCTCCTGCCTCCTATTGTTTTCTCACCTTTTTCTGTTGGCTTTTGAACTCTGAGCACTTTACCACTGCTAACCAGTGCTAAAGTGCATATGCTCTCTGTAGAGGTGCCAGGGCCTGTAAATCAAATGCTACTAGTGGACCTGCAGCAATAGTTGTGCCACCCACATTAGTAGCCCTGTAATCATGTCTCAGACCTGCCACTGCAGTGTCTGTGTGTGCAGTTGTAACTGTAAATTCGACTTGGCAAGCACACCCACTTGCCAGGCCTAAACCTTCCCTTTTCTTACATATAAGACACACCTAACGCAGGCCCTAGGTAGCCCCAAGGGCAGGGTGCAGTGTATGGTTAAGGTAGGACATATAGTAATGTGGTTTATATGTCCTGTCAGTGAAATATTGCTTAATTCGTTTTTCACTGTTGCAAGGCCTGTCCCTCTCGTAGGTTAACATGGGGACTACCTTTAAATCTGATTAAAGGGTAGATTCCCTTTGGGAGTGGATGGACATGTGGAGTTTGGGGTCTCTGAGCTCACAATTTAAACATACATTTTTTAGTAAAGTCGATTTTAAGATTGTGTGCCTGAAAATGCCACTTTTAGAAAGTGAGCATTTTCTTGCTTATACCATTTCTGTGACTCTGCCTGTTTGTGGATTCCCTGTCTGGGTCAGTTTGACAGTTGGGCTAGTTGCACCTCACACTAGACAGTGACACAAAGGTAGCTGGGGTGTAGCCTGCATATCCTGATGAGCCATCTATGTTAGGAGGGAGGGGAGGAGTGGTCACTCACACCTGAAAGGGATGTGCCTGCCCTCACACAATGGAGTCTCCAACCCCCTGGTGAGTGTCTGGGGCCTGGCCTGGGCAAGGCAGGATTTCACATTCAAGAGAGACTTTGCTTTGAAGTAGGCCTACTTCAAGGGAGAAATTGGGTATAAGAAGGGCACCCAAAACCACAGACTTTATTACACTTCTGGAAACCAAGAGGAACCTCTGCATGGAGAAGAGCTGAAGAGCAGAGGAAGAAGAGCTGCCCTACCTGTGACTGTGCTTTGGGAAGCTATCCTGCAGTTGCTGCTTCTGCCAGAGTAAGAGGGCAAAGACTGGACTTTGTGTGCCTTCCATCTATTGAAGATCTCCAAGGGCTTGATTTTGAGCTTGCCTCCTGTTGTTTGAAGTCTCAGGGACAACAAAGACTTCTTTCTGCCAACACCTGGAGTCTCTGGAAAGACTACTACTCTGCCAAGTGGTGCCCATCCAGTTCCTGGGACCCTGAAAGGAGAAGCTGACAGCCTAAGAGGAAGAAATCCACGTACAGAATGCTGTGCGGGGAAAAGATCAACGCAACTCCGATCTGCGGCTGAAAAATCAATGTGCTGTGGGCTTTGCAGCTGAAAATCGACACTTGCCTGCAACGCGACCGATGAATCGACGCACGGAGCTGGAGAATTGAAGCACAGCATCGCTGACGGAGGCTAGGAGATCGCAACCAGCTCTGCTTGGTTTTTGGATCATAGTGTGGCTGGATTTCCGATGCAAGTACCGCTGGGCGTGTAAAAACAATGCAAGGCCTGCCCGGACCCGAGAGTGCTGACCAGATTGACGAATAGCTCTTCTGCAGAGAGAAGAAACGAAGCGCCCCGATGCAATGAAAGGAGAAATGACGCAAGGTCTCACTCATGAATGAAATCGATGCATCGCAAGCCCTTTTTGACGCACACTCGCCCATGCGGGGTTATTTTTGAAGCACCCAAGGTGCACTTTCATGCTAACAGTGTTAGTGTGTGTTTAAAACTACATGAAGACTCTTTTTGCTTTTTAACTGATAACTTGACTTGTATATTGTGGATTTTTGTTGCTTTGGTCTTGTTTTGTTTAGATAAATATTTTCTATTTTTCTAAACCTGTGTTGTGTTATTTTATAGTTTTTTCATTAAGTTACTGTTTGTGTTGGTACAAATACTTTACACCTAGCACTCTGAAGTTAAGCCTACTGCTCGTGCCAAGCTACCAAGGGGGTAAGCAGAGGTTAGCTGAGGGTGATTCTCTTTCACCCTGACTAGAGTGAGGATCCTTGCTTGGTGAGGGGGTAACCTGCCTGCCAACCAAAGACCCCATTTCTAACAGTAACTATACCCGACTCTGCATGGGAAACAGATTTGCATAACATCATAGCACAAAATAAACCTGCCACAAGGAAAGACCAGTCAGAAAATTGTGTAATATTTATATGCTTAATATATGTAATTTATATGAAAATACATATTTTATGTGCCCTACCCTTGGGCAGTTGTTCTGTCACTAAAGTTTGTCCTACAGTTTGTACCTCGGTTATAACTCTCACGCAATACAATACTGTGTCATCTTTTTTTCCCCCGTTGAGCAATAAGTAGCATCCCTCAAAAAGGATTTATTTGCAAGAGCCCAGCCAATGACATCATCACAACATGACTCTTTACAAATATCATGCTGCATACTTTTTTTATTTACACAGCAGAATTTCAGCAATTACGTAGCTCCTTGAATGCTAGATTGTCTGGGCCTCATATTGTCTCTTTTGGCACAACACCATTGGTTAGGGAAGAGGCGGGGACTGGCCCAATATTTTACATACCTTTACAGTAAGGAGGAGCATTAGTTCAAAAGAGGGGTTGCGCAGGATAAACCGGAGAGTGGCAGTGCAAGGCGTTGAGTGCTAAGGGTCCTGGTCACTATAAAAAGAAGGGACAGATGCAGGAAATCCAACTTTTACAGCAAAATAGTGTGGTTGCTTAAGTCATGTAACAAGATGTTATAATAAATATATTATTATCCAACTTTAGCAGAGTGAATATGTGGAATTTTGAGAAATTGTTGTACAAGGGGATCAGTCGGAGTGCCAGGGGATCAGTCAGAGCGCATAGAGCCACGCTGCTGCCTGAACAGAAGAAACTCTGATGTTTTTAGAGATAGGACTTGAAGAAAAGCTACTGTCAGGATCAGTTCAGTGTAACTGGATCAGTCCCATTGATCCTTGCCACTGAGGAGATGCACCTGGATGGATTTCAAAGGTTAAAATCACCTTGGGGTCTCCTTTCTGCAACTCAGAAACTTACATACACAGAGCCTGAGACACGAGTATGTGATGTGAATTACATGGCAAGAGGCAGCATTTAAGAAATAGAACAAATCCACCTCTTCCTCAACAACTTTCTCCAGCTCCTCACCATTGCACCAGAGCAGACAAGATAAATTCAACATTGTCTGCTATTGATCTCTCTGGTTGAGTATTAACCAACTAAAGTGAATGACTGATCAATTCCTCTTGGTGGTATAGAACCATGAGAGCTAATGAGGAGGTTTGGTTGGTGGTCCACAGAGCAGAAATCTCATGTTGCCCCATTCATTTATATCGGGAATTGCAATTTTCAGGCTTGCACCATCACACATACACACACAAACACATATACACATGCACACAAACACCCACACACTCTCTGTCACTTCCCCTGCCCCCTTTTGTGTTCACTCCATCTTATGACTCAAGGACATAACATGCACCTTCAGACTCAAATTCAGACGAGAAGCCCTATCATTTTGTGCTTCATCAATATGAAGGTTATTACCTACTATGAGTGTGGCATGGCTTTAACCTTATGTAGCTAGCCTCTTCCCTATCTTCCCACATGCATACTCGCAGGTCTCCTCCAGGAAGACATGTTGGCCCACATTTACCAAATAATCATGCAGCGTAGTGCAGCATCGAAAAATGCTGCACTGAGCTGCGTGACAGGGAGGGAGCAGGAGAGCGCTATATCTACAGACATATGGCTCTCTCCACCCCTCTCCCTAGCGCCGGCGCTAATTATAGCTGCTGTGCACCATGCACATCCCTTTGCGCCATAGAGCAAGGGTGTGTGCCCGAGTCTAGCATAGGTTTTGTACTGGTAGGGAAGCCTTCCAGTACAAAATACTATGCTTAATCACACTTTAAAAGTTTTCCCACATTGTATATGTGTAATGCACAGTGCAGCACACAAGCAAAGTCGGAAAAGAAAGGAGAAATGAAAAAGCCTGCTTTTAAAAGGCGTTAACTTTTGGCGCAAAACCCTGTCTACTAATTTTTGTAAATAGGGTTTTGCATCAAAAGGCAGGGGTGGTTGCATAGGAATGCCCATGTACCACCCATGTAACTCCCCCTTGGTGCTAAGTAACGGAAAGCAGTATTTAGCTCTGCTTTTCGTTACTCTTAGGGTACTTTCCAGCGCAAAAAGAGTTTTGCACTGGAAAGTAAATTAGTTTAAAAAAACATTTTGTGTTGGTTAGTGTCATATTTGTGATGCTAACTCAGCACAAAATGTTTGTTAATCTCCTCTCGATCACTATTCACAGCACTGCTGTATATTATCCACATGTAACCCAAGGTCTCTTCTATGGCTTTTCATGAATTTCAGTAGTCCGTTCAAACATATCTTAAATATGACTTACTGTTGCGAGGCTCTCTCAAGTAACACACACAGCATGCACTCTTGAGAAGATTTGGAAAGGATCTTTGCCATACTAAAGACTGCTCCTAAGTAGCTGGTACAAGACATTGCCTCTACTCCATTCTCTTTCAGAATAGTGTCATGAAAGAACTACCTATAAGACAGTCTGTCTATATGCTTGGCACCGGCAAAATGTAAACAATCAAGCTTTTCATCACAATTATATTGACACAAAACTTTGTAGTGCACTGTGTCTAAATGTTTGGTTGCAATTTACCAGAGTACTGTAGACCTGGGAGTAGCTGTCACCTCTTTCTCTTCATTTTTCACAATGCTTTTTTTTTTTTTATCATGAGCTACTGCCATGTGTGGTGACTTAGTGAACTAACACACCTTCTATATGTGTCTCACAGTTTTGCAACCTCATTGATCTAACTTATTGTTCATCCTACCTTGCTGTTCATCCTGTGTCCTCAATGATCTACCTTGCTGTTCATACCTTTGAGTAGGGGTGGGTGGTGAACTCTGCTCCGCTCGCGGAGCTTGCAGAGTTTTTGCCACTCCGCGCTCCACTTAGAGTGCAGAGTTCAAAAAAACTCTGTGTAGCGGAGCAGAATTATTTCCTCACTCGCCAACAGGGCGAGCACGAGTGAGGAAAATCTTCCTCTAGGCCACCTACCGGCGAGATTTCTCAACCTGAGCGGTCACAGATGGTCGCTACAGCTCACACTGAGAAACCTGTTTGCATTGAGGAAGCTGCTGCTCAAGTAGATTTTCTACTTGAGCGGCAGAAAAGAAGCAGCACCCTCTTGCGCTGCATGTGGTGCCGTTCGTGCTGTTTTAACAGGATGGGACAAACATCCGGTGCTAAAAATCAACGTGAACAGCATGACCTAACACACTCTGCTAGCTTGTGGAACTCGGCATAGCACGGTGGAGTTTTTTGGTCACTTTGCAGAGTTATGAGTAGCATAACTCCGCAAACTCCACCCAGGCCTACTTTTCAGGCCAATAAAATGAGTATCATTGAGTTGGGGAACAAACAAATCTCATTTAAGTGCTGAGATGCGTCACTGGATGAATATGCACAGTACAAAGGCCCATGCACTGTTATATTACTGCCACCTAAACCAACATGCATTTGTTCTCGTTTGGGATGAGCACGGACACAAAGTACTGAAGATTCTTGTTTGCACTGTTTTATTTATTTGTTTTTATTTATGTAGGTGCTTAATGTAGCACCAACAGGCCACCTTTCAGCTACTTCAGGGTGCTCTGAGGCAATGTGAGCATACAAAAATACAAAAACAAAGCAGAGTTACAGGAAGAAGAGACAGTCACAGCATTGGCCCTCGTGCTCCGAGGTTAAACAGGGCGGTAAGTAAAGGATTTAGTGAGCGTCACGGAAGATGCTACAGAAAAAGGCTGTGAGGTTCATTTACTTTGCTGATTTACACCCGTTTCATCAGCTAGCAAGCTCATTTCATCTACAGCTGTACCCTCTTTCTCCTAACTCTTCCTTCTTCGTGCAAATAGCTGTTTTTTTTTTTTATCAAACTCTTATTTTTGCTGTATGTCACTTTGAAATGTAGTGCATTTTCACATTAAAAACTTGGATTTTGCCTACTGACCATTTCTAATCAGACACTGACAGTAATTGGAGCTCGTACAAATCTGCCATTCGTCTCAATATATAATTTGAACACTTTTTTTGTGAACTCCCAGTGCTTGGCAATAGGTGGTCAATGTATGTCATGACATTTCTGTTTAAATTGTATACCGTGATGAATAAGCAACTTTTTATTTTAACTTAACTCCATATTTGCTGTACTGTGCACTGAGGCTAAAGATGTACTCTTTGATTTGTGCACATTTGCTTCTTCATGAGGCATTATTGACTGACAGGCCCATGTACCCAATCAGCATCTAGCAAAAACATGAAGATTGTGACGTGTGCCCAAGACTCTCTATGTGGATGACACCCCTAAAGGCAAACTTGAAGCACGTGCCCCAGGATATCTATGTGGGCGTGACGCCCCAGAGACTCCCTTGAGATGCTGGCCCCGGATTGAGTAGGAGGTCTGCACTCCTGGAGGCTTTCTTTACATTTTCTGCTCCAGGGTTTGTTTGTATGGCCATAACTCTCCAATTTCTGCAGGCCAAATAAATAAGACTACACTATTTATCCGACGATTGAATTGCTGATTGTCTAGCGGAACTGTCAAATTACAGTCTATGTTGTCACAAGAGCCGTTTGGAAACGAGAAATCGACGATCCGACATTCACTGGGATGTTAAAATGGCTTCCCAGCTTTTAACTTTACACATGAAAAAATGCCCCTTCACAGCAGGTGACATTGACGCAAGCACAAACTTCCTGAGCGCATTCAACAGCGTGGCTGCAGCACGGTTCTCTTTTAGCAAGACAATCCCCAAGGGGTGATTCACCTGTTTTTCAAGTAAGCAACTGACAGAAACACTTTGCTCTAAACATGTCTTAATTACTGTGGTTATAATAGCTTATGTATAAAATGTTCTAAAAAAATCTTTAGTGTGTAAAAATAAGTATATCTTAAGCTTCATTTTAAACATTATGAAAAAATACATATTTACATAGTGGTAACAGCCAATACAGTTATATACAATAATATCAAATATATTTAAATTATACATAGTCCTTCAAAGTGGCATGTCAAATAAATTATACACAGCATACAACAGAAATGTAAGGCACCGTTGGAGTGCCTCAGGTACAAAAGCATCCATGTGGTTCACATGTTTCATCCCATTAGAAACTCCATAACTGCTACATGTTCTAATGCCTCGCATACACAGCATCTGAAACGGAAATGGATGCGCGAAGGTTAAAGGTTGAACGATAATGGCTGCGGCCACAGTGACAGGAAATGGAGGCAGCGTTAAGAGCGTTGTCGCTTACCGCGGTGGTACTCTGGATTCACATTTTCATAGATGGGGAATAAGGGGTTTTCCTGCTCGGTCCTTAGCTGCCTGGCTCTCAGCACGTCGCGCACACACTGATGGAGGTAGACGTATTGGCACTGCGCGACAGGTAGAGTATCAGAGAAGGAGTTAGAAAACACAAGGCGTGTGAGTGTTCAAGAACACAGGACTACTTCATTTATTTATGGAACGGGCATAAACAAAGTTATAGCTGCACAGAATTAAGCAACACGGAACATAGCAAAGGTGTGTTTTTATTTAGCTCCATAGCATTGTGGTACATAACGTCCTTCTATTTTTCATTTCATTGTCCTTGTATTTTTGTAATTTCATTGCTCAGTCTTCGTTTCCACTTAAATGACCTCATGACAACACATTGCTTTCATTAAAGCTCCTCACGAGTGCTTAACCTTTTTTAGGGGGTGATCACTTTGAATGCTGCGGAACTACTTATGAATAAAATACTGTATTGCCGGTTAGAGTAAGGTTATAGTTTATAATTAGGGGTGGGAGGGACTTGCGGAGTTTCACTCTGTGGAATTCCGCGGAGTTCCGCGAGTGGACGGAATTCGAGCACGTTGCACTGCTCGCGCTGATTTTTAGCACCAGGAGCTTCATCCGCTCTGTAAAACCAGCATGAACACCACCCGTGGTGCACCAGAGGAAGCTGCTTCTTTCTGCAGCTTGCGTACATTTTCTACTCGAGATGCAGCTTTCTCAACGCGAACGGTTACGGGCTGCCACGACTGCCTGCATTCTAGCGCCTGAAAATTGCACTATGGGATGCACATTCTCACTTGCGCTCGCCAAGTTAATGTTGGCTAGCCGCACATGAGAAAAAACTCTGCCATAAGGTGGTTAGTGGCGTTTTGACTGAACTTTGTGCTCCACAGCACTAGGGTTTCAACAAATCATAAATATATAGGAAAAGACACACTTTTAAGACATGACGTCAAATAATGTAACCACCACTGGTGATGGGTCATACCTTACATTATTAACCTGCAGTACGTGACACATCCCCGTCATAAGATGCATGAAAAGTATAAATCAATCACTAGAGCCGATCCCAGCTACTAGCAAGGCTCAGTGACGATGAACAGCAATCAAAGAGGGTAGGCATTAAAAACAACCTCCTCATCAAGGCCAGATTATCACACCAGCGGAGTTGCCACAGGTAATCAGACAATTCAAAATACATCAATCAGAGAAAGCTGAAGAGAGGGCTTGCCTCGCGTCTAAATCATACTCTATTTGCCTAAACTATTTCTCCATCGCTCGCAAATACCTCAGATCTGCCTCCCCAACTAAAAACAAGTGGTGTCCAGCACCCAGCTGGGAGAAATATATTTCGGGATAAAATTCCAATTTCATTTGTAATCCTCTTATTTGTTTATGCATAAATATGTGCCACAATGAAAAAACCTTAAGAGTGTCCAATAACCTGGATTTAGCTGTAATGGGACGTCTCAGCGCTATGAACCGCAATTTAAAAAAATATCTATCAAAGGTGGTGGCGTAGCATTTTTATGAGCTCTGTGCAGATAATTCCGAATAGCCCATGCTGAACCACAAGAAAGGCTTAGTCCAGTACGCTAGATAAAACGAGACGCAATTAAAACAGAGTATAAATATTGTGTAAACTGCCTATGAGGCACTTTGATGATATATGAGCACAGAAAGCTTGTGATCCTTTTAGCAACTACTGACACAATTCCTTCGACATTGGCTTGTGGCGGCTGAGCGGCTACAGTGACATTGACTTGGACAAGTTTTCTCCCTCGAGCAAGAATCGTCTCATTCATCCTGTGCTGAGTTTCAGAGGTGTTAGCAGTGACAACCACGCATTGACTATGACAACACCGAAAAGTAGATACAGTTTAGAGTTATCAAAGGACCGATCAATCAGCAGAGTGCGCGCGCCAGTCATGCTTCCATGTGTCAATATCGATTGCAATCACACTAATGGCACCACACAACAATGTTTATACATCGAGCTAAAAAAAATATGTTTTTTCGGTGGGGGAGGGAGCGGGGTGCATTGCTTTCATCTACCGACCCTGTTAAATTATGGGGGCGGGCTTTAGGGAACCCACAGCCCCACCCTCTTTCCATTTTCTCCATCTCATATTTTTTGTGTTAATGTTACTTTGACATTTCTCAACTGTGCCTGCTGTTGTAATTATTTTGTTTTCTGGTGATATTCCTCACCCTGTTCTATTCTGCTATAGTTCGGCACTACACACACTCTTTGACAATTTTGAAGCCGAACTACTCTAGTTTTTGCAAAACGAGAGAAAGTTGATATTTCTGTTTACACTGTTTTAGTACGCTGTTGTTTTACATATGGGACGACCACATATTCCAGTCCGAAGGGGATCCATCACATTAAACAGAATTTCTTCTTAGATTTAGGGTGTGACCAGAGGATAACGACACTAAATAATCAGTATCTCTAGTGTTCAAAAATGTACTTTTTAGGGTCCAGCGCGCAAGCTCTCTGTCCTGTTGTAATCTCTCTGTGGGCTTTTAACCACGCCCACTCTTGCTATTGGTTGTGTGTTGTGCTCATTTTAAATGCTTCATTTTTATTGGTGCATTTTGTGAAATGTTCCTCCTTTGTGTGCTGAGTTCCCTCACACAGGTGATTTCACTAAGTGAAATTTTTTGTTGTCCATCACACTACGTCACGCTCCTCCTGTTACAGCGTGTGGTACCCCCCTCCGGTTTGCCTTTCATCCCAGCCGCAATCCTTTCTAGACAGTCACGCAGGGAGCCAGTAACTCTCGCCTCACTCTCACGGTGGCAGTGCCGCTTTGAATCAGCTTGGTTCTGTCAACAGTTTTACTTTTCACTTTATGCGGCAAAAAAAGTCCAGTTGGGAATTAACAACTCTAATGGCTCTAATTCAAGAGAACACGAGACCCACTGCATTGCAAATACTTGTTATTTAGTGTTTTAGAAGTGCTGCAAGCCACCGAGGTTGCCTCAGAGCGCTACTGGTTCAGGTGCAGGTGACGGTAATCTTAAACCATGATCTCGTAACAACAGTAAGTGCAAGAAGGGGAAGGGCCACATTAGTAGTTGACCAAGTAATGTGGGGTGACGGGTTTTAGACGATTAATCAGTCTGAGTCCGGTAACAGACTTGTTCCAGTGTCAGTTTTATTACAAGTTGCCAGTTTTGGAGGTCTGACTTGTAATAGTACTATTAATAGTGGGTTTTGCCACTGTGCTTTTTACCAAAGTTCTGCCATTTCTAAGCAGTGTAAATGATTTCTCAGTTACCTAATTGAACATTGCTCAGTTTACTGACATTGAAAAGTCAGAAACTGCCTTGCCGACAGTCTAACTTAAGATTGCCACATGGCTGCAGGTGTCAGCAGTGAAAGCATCATCAAAACTGGAAACATCGTAATGCAATGAATGCCACAAGATCTACAATTTTAGTGACTTCAATAGGTATCACAGGTAGTAATGAGATGAGAGCCGCGGGGAAATATTTACTATTATTTCAAGCAACACAGCACAGCAGGAGAACCTTCTGTGCTTTACTGCACGAAAGGGAGAGAGCGAACAATGCCCCATGTTTACAAAGATAGGGAACATTTCTACTCTCACCTTGAGCTGGTGCACTGTGTGCTGCCTATGGCCAAGGGTGCCTACGTTACAGGCAGGATTGTTGCAGCAAGGGATATATTCCTGCACAAAAACAATCCTTAGAGGCAATTTCCTCTTCACACGTTTGCTGCAAATTGCAGCACATATGCATAGAGGAAATAGTGAGAAGGAATAAAGATATTTCTCCCAGTTACACCCCTCTGTGGTAGGCACACTATTTTGGTACAATCCAATGTTAATAGGTGTTTGTAAATGTAGGACTGCATGGGCGAAGGCACAGGAACGCCTCTGCTCCCCACATGGAAAGTTTACCACAAGAAAATGTAATGCAAAGTGGTACAAGATGCTGCTCTGCTTTACAGTTCTTTACAAAGTCAGACAAGCCAGCACAAATCACTCCTTGGCTGCCTTTCTAAATCCCAGATAAGGACTTGAAATGATTTGCATCACGCAAGTACAAGGCCAGTCCTCAGTAAATCTGGGTCCCAGTGTCTTGTATACTTCTCCCCGAGTGTCAAGTGTGCTCTACTTGTGCATACTTGATTTGTCGAGATATGTGGCTTTGACTTGTACATTCCAATGGAGGATTATAAACCCAAACAGAGAGTGTGGGTGAACAAATAACACTTGACTTTGTCTGCAAAGTGCACCATTTTCATAGTCTGTGCACGTCAGCCAGCTTTCCCTGCAGCCAATTTCCCTGCACAAAAGTATATGTGCAAGGGTTTCAGTGCTAAAACATTTTGTGGGACCATTTCACCAAAAAAACTACATGCCCAGCTTTAGTCGCCTTCTTTTTCTAAAATCTTTCAAACCTTTTGCAGTTCACTAAGTTTGCAAAGTTGTAAAAAAACTTCATGAAGGGAAGCAGTCAAAATGTAATGAAAAACTTAATTCACCCCAAAAAGTTAAGGCGTAGACTTTACATTTGCTCACTTATTTTGGACCACCAGTGAACAAAGGCCAATCTATTTGTTTGGCAGCGTTATAGATCTAGAAGTTGGTGGGATGGCATTTTTCTGCTTTTTGAATTAATTAACTCCTACAGCATGTTCTTTGACATAACGTGTCAGGCTCTGCCGGGGACACTGCTAATTCTGTGAGCCTGTTCCCCCCACCCCCACACACACTCTCGTACGTTTTAACATATTTTTATTGTAGCAATAAAATTCTCAAATGAGTCAAAGCGCGATTTATAAAACATACCACTATTTACAGAGACTGAGCAATAAATGGTGCAGCAGGTGCAGTGGCACTGGGAACCAGGAGCTTGAGGGGCTCAATATGCCCCAATTATGGTTTATTTTTTGCTACTCAACCATGGTATTGGGGCGTGACTTTCATTGCAATATTTCTCATTGCAACCTCTCTACGTCACTGCCAATTTCATTTAATCAACCTTAAATGTATAAAAGGGGCAGTCATTTTCTGCCATCATATGAATATGTGACTTAAATATTGCAACTACTGTAGCTATCTATGCAGGCAATTGATTCATTATGTGATTTTTTTAGCACTGAATTTTATTTAAACCTTTATAAAACAATAGTAGCTATTTTGGGGCTTGGGGCGAGTGTATTTCATCTTTTTTATTTAAAATGGTAATTTATTTTGATCCAATCAAATCACGTTTGAGCAGCTGTGACCATATAAATAATTTCTAAACTGGGGTACCCATTGGGAGAAAGGACATCATTTGTTGTGGCCCCTCACATTCTCCTGTCTGGCTTGCTGACTTTAGGACTCAGTATGCTAAAAAGTGACACAGGCATGTGCCAACCCCCTAACGTGTGTACTGTATATTGGTTTTGCCTAAACAATTGCACTTAACTTTCCTTTAAGACCATGGTAGATGATGAAGAACTGCACCAGTGGCATAGAAGTTAAATGTCATATTCAGGCTACAAACTATATAACACCACCTACATATTGAACAAAAATAGTTGGCTTCAGGGAGCCCTGTTGCACTCCAACTGAGCTGCAGTTTAAAAGCATGGAAAAGTGTCTGTGGCAATACATAAAAAGTGTAATACATAAAACTGTCCCATGTGACACTTTAGGATAGTATGCTTTCATGGTGAACCATTAGTCAAAAGCTGCTTTCAAAGTCTGCGTGAAGCTGCATTCCCCACATACATTGCTAGCTATGAGGACAATTCTTATTTAATATCTTTGCCTGGGAAAATACTAGGGCTTTGATTACAAGTTATTTTTCACATAGTTTCAAAAATCAAATTCAATGATGACAGTAAATCTTTGATTAGTAGACAAGTAAATAAAGCGTACTTTGTGCTACCTGAGAGAAAACTAGCTTAAAACTGATTTGCCTTTCAGTCCTACCCCAGAACCACAATACACAACCTTAAATGCCTGCAAATGACTGTGCTTCAGCAATAAAAGACAATGGCTTGTCATCTGGGCTCTGGAAAGCATGGATATTGGCAGCTAGTGGTCACCTAGCAGGAATTAGCCACCTTGGAGTGGGACAGTAACAGTGGACAGAACAATGGGCATCTTACACAGTTTTTCCTTTGACTTGGAGATGCCAAGTGACACCACCGCTCCTCTATGTGGTGGGTGGGGGTAGGTATTCTATTTTAGAGCTGTTGGAAATGTTAGCAGTTAACCAAGAGTGGAAGTGCTAAACAAAGAGATGGATAAATAACCCTCTTTCTGAGATCCATTGCTTTGACATACTATGTACCTAACCCACACAAATCATAGCTATACATCTGAAACTTGATACGTGTGGTTTATACATTTCAGACTTTCATGGGATTCATGAAGAATGTGAAAAGTACTCCTGGGAAGCTCTGACTGTCACAGATTACAATGGGTACTCTTAGGTGTAAAGGTGTTTTGTTTTTTTGTTCCTTCATGGGAAAAATGTTTTCCATGCAGAAACTCCTTTCCCCGCACACCAACAAACTGTAGAAGTTTTTGCTGCCTCTACTGGATCTGGATACAGATGTATTCCTGTCCTTGACAGGAGTCAATCTCCTGTTATTCCCAAGGTTGGAACATGCCTATCGAAAGCTTGTAAATACTAAAGGCCTGATTCATGCACAGCCATAAATCGCTGGATTTACACCTGCCAGTAAGCTACCAATGGATACGCAGCAGGTGTGTATGCACGTGTGCCTGCAATAATGTACACCACGACTGCATGCAATTATACAGGCATAAACCCCATACAAGGGGTGGGAAGTTGTCAGAAGCAGGCATGATTTAGCTTGACTCATAATTGTGTTGGCATTCACAAACTGCTCACTAGTCTTTTAAAACCCTGGAAATGACTGGAGATTGGATACTGCAAATGAGTAAAGTAAATCCACTTCCATAGTAAAAAGGAGAGCAGAATACCCCTAAACTTTGCGGAGGAGTAGAAGGGGCTTCCTCAAAAGGAAAATGTTTCCTCTGTTGTTTGAAAAAAGATATGAAAAAGAAAAATGTGTAACTGCACAGGCTTTCCCAACACAGAATTGCCTGCAGTGATGAAATACTTAAACATGTCGCTACCAAGCATAACTCTACTGCCTGGCACCTCCTACCCTCCCTGTTAGCCACCAGGACGCTGGCACTACAGCCAGTTTGCCTGGCTGTGAGGAGCAGGCATACTTTCCTGGAGTTCAGCAAAACTCACAGTTGCTTGTGGACATAGAAAAGGGGCTGCCAATTCACTGAATGATGAAGGGTCGATGAACTGGATGCCCTTCTTTTATTTCCATGGCCCGTTCTGAAAACAGAAGAAACTATATACTGTTTCCTGCTGCTCTGTTCATTAAAGCAGATGCAGGCCAGGAGTGGGACAGTGCATGCGGTGGCAAAGTGTCACAATCCCCTGAAATTAGAGTCAGTAGTGCGCACTGACAACTACCTGCACAAATTGAGCATGGTCCCAGCTATAATTTGTTTCTCAGATTGAATTGCAAAGGTGTCTCTGTGCATGTGAGAACCGGTGGGCTGGAGGCAGGTTCAAGAGATTGTCCATCCCCTCATTTCATTGGGTCTTGTTCCCAAACTCCACTCCTTTCCCTCAGTACTATACCACCGACATCTACTACTGATGGCAGGAGGCGCCGGGCCTGACGTGCAGAATGCAGCTGGTTCCTTATGCAAAATTGTCTCTGGCTGGTAAACCATTTCTTAAGGCTCGGACAAAAGACCATGATAATCTTTCTACCGCGTTCAGAATGATTGTCTGAGATACTCTGTTGGCGCCCAGGCATTTTGTTTTCAATAAAGGTACACATAATTATCCATGTTCGAAATACTCCCATAAGCACAGCAAGCAAGAGAAGCTCAGAAGCCATGCAGCCTGTTTGCTTGAGTTTGTCTTAAAATAACGCGAAATAGATTTAATGCACCCTTCTGTGCTCAGGCTTTGTATTCTTCACGGCTATAGCTGTGCGGTGTGATTGGCTGCCAGTTCTGATGCGTGCTTCGAAACTGGCTCTGCTGTATGGTTGGCAGATTGGTGGATTGAGATTGAATAACTGACTGTTTTGGGAGATTGGCAGCTGACTGCGCTGTGATTGGCTGCTGGCTGCCCTGTGTGATTGCCTGCTGGTTCTGCTGTGTGACTGGCAGCTGGCTAGGCTGTAGGCTTGGCAGCCCGCTCTGCTGTGTGATTGACAGCTGGATGTGCTGTGAGATTGGCAGCCAGGCTCTGCTGTGTGATTGACAGCTGGCTGTGTTGTGTGATTGACAGCTGGCTTTGTTGTGAGATTGATAGCTGGCTGTGCTGTGAGATTGATAGCTGGCTGTGCTGGGTGATTGGCAGCTGGCTGGACTGTGATTGGCTGCTGGCTGCCTTGTATGCTTGGCAGCTACTCTGCTGTGGCTTGCCACCTGGTTTTGCTGTGCCCTGGCAGCTGTCTGGGCTATGAGACTGGCAGCTGGCTCGGCTGTATACTTGGAAGCCGGCTCTGCTGTGTGAGTGGCAGTTGGCTGTGCTGTGTGATTGACAGCTGGCTGTGCTGTGTGATTGACAGCTGGCTGTGCTGTGTGAGTGGCAGCTGGCTGTGCTGTGTGAGTGGCAGATGGCTGTGCTGAGTGATTGACAGCTGGCTTTGCTGTGAAATTGATAGCTGGCTGTGCTGGGAGATTGGCAGCTGGCTGGACTGTGATTGGCTGCCTTGTATGCTTGGCAGCTGGCTCTGCTGTGGCTTGTCACCTGGTTTTGCTGTGTGCCTGGCAGCTGTCTGGGCTATGAGATTGGCAGCTGGCTCGGCTGTATGCTTGGAAGCCGCCTCTGCTGTGTTAGTGGCAGCTGGATGTGTTGTGAGATTGGCAGCCGGCTGAGCTGTGCGATTGGCAGCCAGGCCCTTTTGTGTGCTTGGCAGCGGGCTCTGCTGTGCGATTGGCTGATGGTGCCACAGAATGTCCTCACCTCAGTTTGAACCATGTGAACTCGATGGAGCCGCAGATCGTATATCGCGCCGTAGATATCCACCGTGTCCTTGGAGTCCAGTTGCTGAAGGAGTCGGTCGAGTGCGATGAAGGTGCCCGTCCTTCCAACACCGGCGCTGAAACCCAATGGAGAGACACGCTGATTTATCTCCAACCTTAAAGGCAACATTTCCCTTAAAACTTTACTTTTCATTTTATGTTGTTGGTTCATAGCAATTTAAATATTAAACCCAGCTTTCAAGGGAGTGCATCCCAAACGTCAACTCCGCAGGAAACGTAGCTTTCAAGGGAATCTGAAAACCAAACGGTGATCTGTATTACATTACAATGGCATACCTTTAACAGGCAAAGCATTACATTAACTGCAACATACCCAATACTCCCAGGTCCCTTGCAGGTCGGTTTAATAGCACCTGATTCTGAAGGTCTGTTGTCCTTACACACGGTACCACAGGAGGACAGGATGAGGGTACATGGCCTTTCTGTATCTTTATTTTCCTTTGGGGACCCTTTCAAGCCATTCAAAAGTCTAGGACGCACTTATCCTTGCGCCACTAATAAGCCACCCTAAGCAGATGTCACCAGATGCCGCCTAGCACAGCACCTAGGACATTTACTTCTCCACCCTTTTTTTAACTTTCCACAGTTGTGCTTCGTTCTCAGATGTAAATGCAAAAAACATTGCGTTTGCATCAACAATGCGTTTCCCTGCATCTCCTCGCCGGCTGTTATCCATGGTTTAATAGCCTACATATGGCACGAACTAATGCCAGGTAGTATTGTCACATATGTACACGCACCTGCGAGGCCTTTTCTCAGCGATCAAGGGAAGTCAGCGGTAGCTGGAGTGGTGTCTACAGTGGGTACTGTCACTTAACCACTACTTTCCTGGGCCAAAGCTACTGAGGACTGCTCTGGGATAATTAATGTACATGAGCATTTATGGCCCATGTTATCCAATAGGACAACTTTGTGATTTAACAGCTATGGTGATGTAACTAAGTCAGAAGAAAGAATGCTGATAGTCTGTCAACTATATCATAAAGCCCAAAACCTTACCACTTAAAAGTAAGAATGGATTCCCACTGACAGAAATATTGTGGTTTTAGTATGCTGAAGAACCGAGTCTCAGAGTCAAAGCTGGCACACCCATCGTTGGTGAGAGGGAAACGTGACACAGTTCAGGGGAGACCACTTACAGAACTACCGTAAATACTGATTGTCAATCGACATCCCTTCATGGTGTTGAAGAGGGGTTCGACCCTAAGTCTGATGAATACAAAGAACCGGTCTTGAAGGGCTAGCTCTTATCTAGTCAAGGAAAACATTTCCAGAATTTTCCAGGGGCAGTCAAAAGGTGAAGGTGTCTCTATTACTCCGCCATGGCACATCTTTCAGGGTTTTCTTGACATGGCAAGGAGGATGGGAGCTGACACAAAGGCCCTCATTACGAGTCTGGCGGTCTACTGACTGCCAGACTTGCGGTGGCGGTCCAACCGCCATACTACGACCGTGGCGGAGCCGCCATGGTTGTACCCCTTACATCACCAGGCTGCCGCCAGCCAGCAGCCTTGCGGTCCCAGCGGTTGTAATTCGCCAGGGCAGCGCTGCTCTGGGGATTACGAGTCCCCATACCGCTTGCCTTTCCATGGCGGTTACACTGCAATAGAAAGGCTGGCGGAATGGGGGCATCAGGGGGTGCCCTGGGGGCCCCTGCTCTGCCCCATGCACAGCCCCGTCGCACATTCCACTGCCCGAATTATGGGCAGTGTGATGTGCAAAGGGTGCTGCTGCACCCGCCGCACAGCCCCATTGCCGCAGGCTCGATTACGAGACGGCTGCAATGTGAAGGCCCTGTTCACTGCAGGGTGGTCAACTTGTAATAGGGCCGGTGGTGTTCTGCCCGCACTGGTGGGCAGGTGGAGGGATGAGTTTGGTGGGCGGCAGATGCAGCCCACCAAACTTATAATGAGGGACAAAGTGTTCATAGGAATGCATGTATTTATATGAAGCTTCTATAGTGCAAACCTAGCCAAAAGACAGCAGAGCACTGCACATGGTCTATGATATGCTTACAGTCAAGGAGGAGAGGAAGCTGGCCTGTGGATGTTTTATGCATTGTGATGTTGTGCTCATTAAAAAGGTGAGTCCTCAACTCTTTCCTAAATTGGAGCAGCATTAGGTTGGTCCTGATGGAAATTAGGATGTTGTTCCAGACCATGAATGCACAGATGGAAAAGGCATGCTCTTTTGTTGTTATTTCGTTTTTTATCTTTCTTGGTCTGCAGTCTGATGGTGTCCTGGCTGCGAGTGTGCTGGGATGCACCAGGGATAATAAGCCTGTCTGGCGGGTGCTGGTCGCAATAGCTTCAAGAATGAAGCAGCTGGTTTTGAAGATGATGCAGGTCAGCAACAAGAGCCAATGGAGTTCCACCAGGATGGGGTGGTTGTGATCATTTTTCTTTCTACCTTGGATGAGACTGCTGCTGTGTGGAAGATGCTCCTAAGGGGTGTGATTGTGGAGTCTGCAAGATCACGGCGTGGGGCATTACCACCATCCAGATGCTGGAGTATGAGTGCTTGAACAACAGTTCTGAAGATGCTTTCTTGAAGACTAGGTTTTGACTTCCTTTGAAAGAGAAAGGTGGTACCAGGGCAAGTGGCTGGTCCTTTGGTGAAAGTTGGGGTTTAAAGCCTTCAAGGTTCATGACATTGAGTCCCATTTGTACTGTATCTTCTTTGTTGTTCTCAGCAAATAACAGGAATTGTGTATTGGTTGGGTTGAGCTTCCGGTAGGCACTGGACATCCAGGTCTAGATGATGTGCAAACAGTGTTTGAAGTGTTGGTTGTCTGAAGCAAAGCATACTTTGAAGTACAGTTGTGTATCATCAGCACGTTGGTGTATCTAAATGTTATCTGTAAGTAGAGCACAAAGCGGCTCTATGTAAAGGTTGAAGATAACAGGAGGCAGTATGTAGCCCTAGGAGGCTTCAGTTGGAAGGGCTCTTTTGCGACCTGCAGGTGACCATGAAATCAAATTGGTGTTGGTTGGAAAAGTAGGCGGAAAATCAGTGAAGAACATTATTAGTGAATCCAATTTGAGACTTTAGGGTGCAAATGTGGGTGGGATAGTCAAATGTGTTGAAGGCAACTGAGATGTCCCACAAAATGTATAGCCAGGGGGCATCTTCATCTGTGCTCAACATGACATCGGCAATGACAAGGTTTTCCAATGAGTAGCTCATGAGCTACTGGTAGCTCTCCAGCTGCCTCTGAGAAGCTCGCCTGTGTGCAGCCCAGTCTTCTAAACTAGAGTGTTTTGTTTGAAGGAATTAATATATCTATACGAAAATAAAAATGTGTATTTGACACAAAAGTGTGTGTATTTTAAGAACTCATAAGATGTTCTCTGAAGAAAAGTAGTTGAATTTCCAAAATAATTTAAAGCTGACGTTTGAGTGATAAATCATGTGGCATTGTGGAAACCTATTTCTAATATTACATGCCATAAGCACTGCAGCTACGGCTGTTAAGTATTATCACGGAAAGGCATTCTAAATTAACAGTGCCTTTTTTACATAAAGCTGGTAACCCTGCCTGATGCACTGATGGGATCACTGCTTTTAATCTTGCATAGGGAGGCCACTAATATAAACTTGTTTGATATTGTCAGTATGACAACACTACTATTATCAGTAGCTCAAGATAATTTTCATTGAAAATAAAAAGCCCTTGTTACAAAAAACATTGAAGACCCCTGCCTATGATGTGTAAGGGTGTGTTCTTTGTACTGCAGTGTGATCTGAAGCGCAAGTGGTAGACGTTCAGGAGATAATGGCGGCAATGTGATCTTGCCAATGAATGATACCTGAATGGCAAGCCAGTAGTTGGTGAGGTCATCATGGTGTAGTGTACCTTTCTTTAGGAGTGGGTGGATCTGGCCTGTCTTGAAAGCATTTGGAAAGATGACTTGAGTGAGGGAGGCATTGACAATGGTAAGTAAGGGCATGTAAGCATCCCCAGGTAGAGTTTCAATGGGGGACATTTGTAAGACATCATAATAAGAAGTGGCTTTAAGAGAGCTGAATGTGTCAGTGAGATCTGGCAGAGATAGGGCTTTGAAGGCTGAGCACTGCACATTCTAAGGGAAAGGGTATGTATGTTTCAAATTGGGGGAAAGTAGATTTGCTTCATTTGGACTCTGATTTTCAGACAGCTTGCCAATGCAGGACATGAGGAGGGCATCAATTGCCGAAGAATGTGATTTAAGGTGTGACAGAGAGTGCTTCCCAAACGTTTTAGAACCGCGACGAAATTTTTAGAACTACAAACGTTTGTTTGACTCTATTTTTCTAAATTGGTGTGGTTTTTTTTCTTGTGTTGTGTTTTCAGTATTTTACACGAGTTAAGCCTGACTGCTTCATGCCAAGTTACTAGAGGGTAAGCACAGGCTAGTTTGGGCTTTGTTTGTGTTTCACCATGACAGAGACTTTTGTTGCTGCTTGAGCGGGGTTACACTCTCTGAACCAGTACAGGAACACTGACAATGTTTCTAATTTTATTCTACCATGACATACATTACGTTTAATACGAGGCCTTTGTACAATCTACTGAACTCATTCTGCAATATGAAACATACTTCAATTGAACTACAAAGAGCAACTAAGTTTAGGATGGACGTCAAATCGTAGACTTCTATCGCCTATTCTTAGATCTGAGACCACCAGTTAGGTTGCTAGACCCTCACCTTTTTCACTGGCCCATCTTCTAGTGTTTATAAGAAACTGAAATTGGACTCGTTAGAACTTTCCCACATAATCGAATATGACAACTGAACAACATCTCACGCTTTCATTCCTTTGTGTGCCTGATATTTTTATACAAGTGGCTTCTTGTCAAGCGATATGAAACACTTGAAGCAGGTGCTGATGTAGGGCAAGTAGAGCATGAAAATGAAAAGGTCAGGCTATCATGGTTGAGTTGTCAAAGCTGTGTACAGCAAACAGGCAGTGCACCAATGGGAACGCTGCCCACTGCACTAATTTAGCACTCTTCCACCCCTCCCACACAGGAAGCAACAACATGGCGGCATTATTGAGACTCTTCTATTTAAATGTCCATCTTCTTTTCTTCTGTACTCATGAGTTGTGGGACTAGCTGGAAGTCTAGTGGGCCCATAGACCGAAAAGCCCACTTACACAGCACCAGAGAAGAACACCCAAATGTTAACACTGGGATTTCCACAATACTATGCAAAAGCAAGCAATGCACTCATTGGAAGGCAAACTAACAGTCTCTTACAAACGTCAATTGGAAAACCCATTATGGGGAACACAGGGTTCACAGCACAAGGGCAAGCAGTGATCATATGCAAGAAAACATATGGAAGCATAGTCACTGATACACTGGGAATTCCATTCAGGGCTTCACTGGCTCTCTCATTCTTAGACACAATAATACGAAGACTATTAGTCTAAATAGTGGAACTGAGTCCCACAGTGTGCAAAGTTCAACGTTTTTTATTGCAATATTTGCAAAGTTTTATGGAAATCAATACAAGTATGGGAAGGTAATAAAGGTTTGCTTTTTTCCATTTGTGCACAAGAAAATTCGGCAAACGGTAAACTTGCAGATATAAATAATAAAAGCGTTGCCAGTTCGGCATGTGTAATTGGGTTCGATTACAGTGAGAATTGAGTTATCTTCTGAAAAAACCTAGAACAAATGTAAAGACAAACAAGCTAGCGCTGGTGAAAGAAAGAAAAAGAAGAAGCTTTGCACACGCCCGAGTCAAAAGTTCGAAACCTGATAAGGTTGATTGGGCCTTCAGTCCTTCTGAGATTAGTATATTTACCGCTAAATTGAATAATCTTAACATATGTGCTTTCCAGGGATTTACAGCTTTACACCTTTAAAGCTGTACTGGATGGCAGAAGTACAGGACAAAGCATTATATGCAAATAAGATATTATAAAGACAGGTTTCCTAGAAACACATGTTGTGGCAATTGGGTTTATTCGTCACTGCATGACAACACAATCTGCAAAATTCTATGTAAAAATAAATGCTATTCACGTTTCGTTTCATAATATATAGACAAAGGAATGATTTATGAGGCATATTTGTTGGTATTATTCCCTATTATGGGCTACAAAGATCCCAATTTGTTAGAGAGTTAAGCACTTGATTTTGGCAACACAGATGCATAAAGCACATACCCCAGGGATAATCCCCAACAGTTGTATTTTATTTGACAACTCCTGTCTGGCTAAATGAGTTGCTCTCAGTTCAATATAACTGTAATGGCATTGCTTGCACTAGATAATTTATAAAATAAAATGAAACGAAACTGGATTCTCCTGCCTTGGCTTGTAACTGCAGATTTGTGTCTTGTATGTGGCTTGTTTATGGCCAGAGCCTCGGAGAGAGGGAGAAAGAAAGAGTGTAGGGGGAGAAAGGCATCAAGAGGGAAGGAGAAAGAGAGAAACCCGGGTTTGGGTGGGAGAGAGCGAGAGAGAGAGAGAAAGAGGGAGAGTAAAAAAAAAACAAAAAAAAACCCTCAGCTTACGTACTGAGCCTGGGGGACTTTGGAAACTGGAACGCACGGTCCTACAAGAGTTGTTCTTGAGCTAAACTTTGTGGGGAAATATTCATGTATGCTAAATCAGAAAAATCAAGGATAGGCATGGACGTCAATTCACCAAAATGCCAGGTGTAGCGGAAGTGACATCACGCGCCTTTTCATATTTACTTTAACTCACACACACACACACATGCTTTCACATACACACACATTCACTCATACACACACTGTTTTACATAAGCACAGTCTTACCTGCAAGCACATGACATACATTTAAATGTTTTTTACTTCCCTCGGCTACCAAGGAAGGCCTTTTCCAGCTAACTGCACTCCATTGTTATTACACTAACAGTAAATAATGCATTATTCACTATTAGTGTAATTAAAAAAATGATTGAAAACAAGGAAGTGGCGCCCCAAGCAACGTCCAGAAGGATGAGCTGCCCCTGTGTTCCTGGCACTGATTTTGCCACCTCTGAGGCCAGGGGTCACAAATACAGTGCCAGGGGTCGCAAGGGGCAAGCTGGGGTTGAAGCTGCGACCCCTGGCAACCCCTAAGTGACGTCCATGAGGAGAGGTTAATTTAGGCGTTTTATCTGAACAAATTAATATATGTGCTTCTTCTTTTTGATGCTCTTTTGTGAGCATGTTCTGAAGACCTTTGAATTACTTCCCTCTTTGCAAGAGGACATCGTTTCTTGACTTCCTGTTCCCTGCTGAACTGCAGGTTTCTTCCAGGACTGGCCTTCAGGCTCCTAAGAAGCCCGCAGAATAGTGGGGTGTTGGGACCTGGGCTGCCTTTATGCAAGAATAGATGCTTTAAACCTTGAAAGGAAAAGAGAATTCTAGCTGTAGTGACGCTCTCTTATACTGAAGGGTATTGAGGAATCTGTCCAGTTGCAGTTCTTAAACATGTCTGAGACCTCAAAATGTGCTTGGAAACCTGTCAGTGGTGCTACCACATGAATACGTATCATGGGGAGAAAGTATACAAGCCCAGGACTCTTTCCCCATTACTAGTGGAGACAGAAGCCTTGCCGGCCCTGAAAAGGAGATGCATTGCAACAGATCTTGCAAAAGACCCAGCAGTCCTGCAGCCAAGAAGAGGTACTGCAAGACCTGCCGACGTTCTGCCTTATGCTCTACTGCGAAGCCTCCCGGCATATCTTCTGCCCTGAGCGCTACTGCCCTGCGCTGGGGAAAGAACCACAAGCCAGAATATAAATCTGCATTTATCACTACTTGTCATCTATGGGTGGGCAAAATTTTAATTTTTCGTAAAGCATAATTTTTGTACAAATTTGCCCATTATGGTAATCTGAATGAAAATTGTACAGCATTTGTGTATAAAAGTCATGTGATATACTTTCTAAGGTCGGCAGTTAACAATGTTAGTATTGCACTTCTAGGCAGACCGCAAATTCAGTTTACAGGTGACACAAGATATTTTGCACGCAAAGTGGTATTCCACCGGTGAAAATTCTGTGAAAAAGCATAAGCACAACGAAAACAAAAATGACACACAAAAAACTGTGAACTCGAGGATCAGGAGTTGTGCACAAACATGCAGTTTTACTGATACGACTATACAGCAAACAAATGATAATATGAGGAAAGTGGATTTCAGCGAATATTTATCATTTGTCCATCACCACGCAGAGTGTCTTGATTTGTTTTGATCCTATTAGAATCTTTGTTTTCTTCACACTTCGAAATTACAAACAAAAATGTGTTTCATTTACACTTTCCTAGCTGCTGAATGTGTACAGTTAATTTACAGGTATTAACATTTGTAGTGTGTTACAAAATCATTACATCCTACCACTTTTTCTTTCACACTCCTTATGTCCCCGCAAGATTCAAATATTTCACTTTACTTTTCTTTCTCTGACTGCAAAGTGAGCAGAGATTGTAACACCAATCTCCAACTTCACTACCCACCGACCCACCAAAAACCAGCTCTTAGGTCACGACCTACACCCTGAGAAACATTGCTTTGACCTACACTCTGAGAAACATTGCTCTAAGCTGATAGCACTATAACTGTTGATTCCAACCTCCTCCACCACACTAGCAGTTGTCTTGAGCTCAGCCTGCACTACCTAATGGTGAGCCAATGACAGCTCGAAGGGCTTTTTACATGCCCTTGTCTGCAAGTAGTTTTATTTGAATATTCAAAAGGAGTCAGGCGGTGCCACCCAAAACTCTTTGGTGTTCAGGGCTTGGCACTCTCCAGCTCCTCTCCACCTTCTAGCCTGTCACTTACTGTCTCACAAGAGCGGAAACCTATATCTACACACTTCTTAAATAATCCTCTGTATTCCTCTCTCTTATGAGTGATGTTTTAAAAGCCTTCTTTCTCCCTGTAGCTTTCTGGGGAGTTTATTTTGTGTATATGTCATGTGGCTGCTGGAAGCACCACTTTACAACATTCTGTCAAGAAAGGCCAAACACTTTGAGGCCTATTCATTTTAGGTTAGAAAGACACTAATGCTGGGGCTCCTGATTAGCAAACCATGAGATGATTTCGGGTCGAAGACATTATCACCTGAGGAGAATCCACAATCAATATTCTTTTACTTCAGGCCTGGACTAGAGCTTCAGGGAGGGGGTGGGGGGGATCTATGAAGACGTGAGACCTGGACCAGTGCAGATTTCACATAAGGGCCCCCAACTCTCTGGGCCAATGCAAGTCTGTCAGAGGTAGGAGACTCAGGGGTGCCTCATCCCATTCTGCGGGGGTGGGTGGGGGTGGATCCCTTTGCGTTACACCACTGTACCAGTGCTGCTCTCTCACCAGCAATCCCGCCCCCAGCAGCCTCCGGTGATGGCAGAATCCCATCACTCACTCAAAGGGGGATCCACCCCCCCCCCCCTTATTTGTTGTTCTGCTTTTCAACGCTCTTCATCTGTTGAGCTTTCAACATTATTTTTTGCTCTGTTTTTCCCAGGTGCAGTGACGTGTGTTTGTTGGCACGAATCAATATACTGTTATAAAAACCGAAGCCCTTCTTTTCTCTCTACTTTGAAAATGCCTGTTTGGTTTCCATTCATATTGCGTTTTGTCTGGTCCTTTATTGCGTTGTAGTTGCGTAGAGGTATTACATATGTACACGCTAACACTGAGTGTTATGAGCCAAACTGTTCACGCGTGTGTGTCAGTGCAGTCAGCACAAACTTTCCCTTTAACGAGGCCGCAAACTGACAGTAAATAAGATGTATGTTTCTAAAATCTATTCATATTGATGAAAGAATTACATGGGCCTGCTCGTATTTCCAGATTTCTTTTTCCCACTAAGACACACGCGCCTTCAGTGTTATCAGCGATGCATCTTTCTGTCACCTGCATGTGACATTTAAGGAGCCAGCGGGGTGGCTTCCCATGGCGCCCCGGAGCGCCTGACATTTCCTCGGAGTCCTTACCTGCAGTGCACCACAGCCGGCCCAGCGCCTGGAGTCCTGTTGATATAATCCCTGACAGTTCGTACAAACTGGATGAGGGACTGGGTTGTTTCTGGCACTCCGTGGTCCGGCCACACAGTGTAGTGAAAATGGCGGACTAGCCTGCTGGAGTCGAGCTGATCTTCCTGCCAAAAGAGAGGTTTCACTAGTTAGGAATCTGAACAATTGTATCGAAAAGGCATGTGAAAAACGAAACGCTTTATTACATGCATAAAACGTGACCAAAAAGAAAAATAATCACAAGGATATCCTCTGTATACTTCAGTCCAATACAAACATTTGGGAAAGAAGGCACTACCACCACACCTTTTGTGTGTGTAAAAGTCCGCTTTATTGGAGACCGGTGCACTCACAAAGTAAAAACCCTTGGCCCTTGGCCTCACAAAACTAGTAACCTCACTATACATTGATTTTTAACCTGTCAAAAATCCTCCCTCCTCCCCTACCCACCCCCATCCCTTTTTCCTTAACCTTGTAATCTCTTAATATACTGTTCCTTTTGGTAATGATTTCTTAACTGAATCCGTTTTTCACCTTAATAATCTCCTGCTGCCCCATACCCCCCAAGAATATTTGAGTCTGAGTTGTCCTGCTGCTGTCCACCCCCTTCGACTGTGAAGGTGTCTTGTCAGATCTGCCTTCCTTCCCTGTTATACTTGTCATGTGAAACTATCTCAGTCTCTGCCTGCACCTGCTCCCAGGGACAACGTACAAAACATACCCTTTTGTGCACCTATTTCCAACGAAGCTCCCTCAGCTCCTACTTGCCTCCCCCCAACCAAAAAAAACCCTTAGAGTCATCACCATTGTGGTGGGAGGCTAGGGGAAAACTTCCAACTACCAAACGGCCACTGTGTCGCTATTTCAAAATGGGGGCCAGACCATAAAATGGCACCCAATTATACCACCCTTGAATAGCTCAAAAAAACGCCCAAACAGCACCCGCGGACTGTGCCATTTCCCAAACCTCCTGGGGGCGAGACCTCTTGTTCCCCAGGTAATCCTTCCCAGGACCCCCATCTTACAGAAATACAACTCACATCCATAGCACTCGTGAATCTATCTCTATCATGCATTTACATCTGCATGAACCATTGATGCGCAGAGTGTAATATGTTATTTATTACTATTGATGAGGGAGTTGAGGGGTGTTATGATACACTTGAGTGTTATGGTCTCCACACTCAAATTACACTGCGGACACACATCTATCTATCTATCTATCTATCTATCTATCTATCTATCTATCTATCTATCTATCTATCTATCTATCTATCTATCTTACCTACTAGTGATCACAGTAGGTAGTTATAGTTAGGACCTGGTTTCCGTAGGAAACATGGTTTTTGTTTTGCTAATAACTTTGGCGCTGTTTGATGAATTTTCACTAAATTTTCAAAACCAGTGTGCCAGTCTCTTCAGCTGGTGTCTGGAAAGTATTGAGGTGATTCGTCAAGCGGGGACAGAGAAAAAAGGGGGATCCCAAAACACATTTTCCCCGTGCAATTTCCCATAGTGATTTTAGACATGATTACAGTCCGAACCGCTGAACAGAATTGCACCAAATCTGACAGAAAGCTAGATTTGTGTCCAGGAAGATCTTTTTTTGTAATTTGGTGTAAATATGTTCAGAAGTTTTAGAGTTGTTAAAGAAAAAAAGAGTTATGTATATATAGAGACATGGATTAACCATGGCGGATCTGCAGATCCATGCGCCAACAGCAATAACCTTAGAGGAAAGTTGCAGCTGTCATTTTGTCTGTTGACTCGGGTCCCGGGAAACAAAAATAAAGCTTCTAACTGACAGAAGGGGTCAGGGTAGACCCTAGGGGACTGATGGAGGGGTCTTTGAGGGACCTCTCATGGCCAAGCAATTGACCAAACGTATTTTTGGGGGTGCGCAAGGATCTGTTCATCCACAACGGCACTCAGCCTGCCATTGTGTGAATCCACGATGGATCTGCAGATCCAGACCCCAATTAAAAAACACATATACCCACTCACAGACCAACACAGCCATTAACATACCCATTAACACACTTACACACCCACTCACAGGTCCACAAAACCACTACCATATCCACTCACAGACTCATACAGCCACTGCCACACCCACTCACACACCCAAATAACCACACACACACACCCATACAGCCACTGCCACACCCCTCACACACCCACATAACCACACACACACACCCATACAGTCACTGACACACCTACTCACAAACTCACAAAAGCACTCACACACCCACTCACAGACCCACACAGCCACTCATACACACATTCAAACACTCACACACCCATCCACAGACCCACAAAATCATACCACATCCAGTCACAGACAAAAACAGCCACTCCCACTCCCACACGCAGCCCCACACCCACTCACACACCCAGAGAGCCACTCACCCATCCACTCATAGACCCACAAAACCACTACCACACCCAGTCACAGACCAAACCAGCCACTGACACACTCACTTTCACAACCACTTGCAGACCCACAAAACCACTATCACACCCAGTCACAGACCCACACAGACATTCACACCCACTCATACACCCACTCACAGACCTACACAACTACT
Organism: Pleurodeles waltl; assembly: GCF_031143425.1. NCBI lineage: Eukaryota > Metazoa > Chordata > Amphibia > Caudata > Salamandridae > Pleurodeles > Pleurodeles waltl. Next base: position 282,423,956 of record NC_090442.1, read on the forward strand.
CACACACCCATAAAGCCACTGACACACCCACTCAGTCCCACAAAACCACTTGCACACCCACAACCACTTATACAACCACTCACACTTCCACTCATAGACTCACAAAACCACTACCACACCCAGTCACAGACCCACACAACCACTCCCACACCAACTCACACACCCACACAAATCTCATTCTGACTCACAGAGCCACATAGAGACTCACCCCTCACCCACCCACTCACACACCAACCTATACACCCACATAACCACTCATACACTGACTCAAAGACCCACACAGGCACTCAAACACCCACTCAAACAGCCACATACACACCCATACAGCCACTCACATACCCATACAGCTACTTACACACCCACTCACACACCTATACAGCAAAACCACTGACACATCCACCCACACAACTACTGACACACCACTCAGAGACCCAGACAGCCACTTACACACACACACACACACACGCAGATAACCACTTGCACACCCAATTACAGACCTAGAGAACATATCACACACCAATTCACACAAACACTAACACACCCACTCAAACATTCATCACACACTCACACACTCAGGTACACACCCACACAACCACTCAAACACCCACTCACATTCCTATGCAGCCACTTATACACCCACTTACAGAAGCACACAGCCAGTGACACATGCACTCATACACCCACTCACAGGCTCAAGGAACCACTTTTACATCCACACAACCACTCACACATGTATTCACACACCTATGCAGCCACTTACACACCCACTCATAGATGCAAAAAAATACTTGCACACCCATACAGGCATGAGAGAGCTTCTCACACAACTGCTCAGTCACTTACACTGCTACCTACCCACCCACCCACAGACATTGATACAGTTATATAAATTGCACTAGGATATGTTTTATTAAGGGTGTTGCTGCCTTGTATTGAATGTGTGCTTTTGGTTGGGAACAGCTCTACGAATCTAACGTGGATCCACCTGTAACATAGCTGGCAGACCCCTTATTTGACCAAGGATCTGAGGTGGATCCGAGTTGGAAATGTTTTGATATGAAAACCGAAAGAACCAGTGTTTAGGAAGAGAGTTAGCTCTGAAAAGATCCTTTGTGTTCATGGTGTGTAGAATATATTTAGACATAGAACAGGATGAGGTCTTTTAAGTTGTTGAGGAACACCCTGTTGCCTCCGTCTGTGAAATGGACTCCGCCCATATCGAAGGGTAAGTTGTTATGGTACATAGAGCCCCAGTTGTGGTCTTGGAGAAATTCTGAAACAGCTTTATTGATATATTTTCTGAATATCACTATCTGTGGACAAAATATGGTTGACCACTGCCACTTCTGTCTTTGGCAAGTGTTGGAGAACACCAAGGTAGTATGAGGGAAAGTGACATTATTTACCAAAGGTATGCATGATTTGCACTAACCTTTCAATGGGAGGACATAGCAGCTAATAATTCTTTTTTGCACTGCCATCGGCATTTCAACCATTATTCATGTTTGGGACAGTTAGAGCTGCCAATTTGGTAAGTGTGAGCTCTAGCTTCGTGGGGGCCATTTGCTTTTAAAGCAGGTTGTGGCATGGATGCGACTGCACTAAGGTGGGGGCACTGAGGGTTTTAACTATTGATTCCTGATTTTAGTGTTGTTTCAAACTGATCAAGTTTTAATGATTTTGGGCTTAATATATGCGTGATTTGCACAAACTTTTGAACTGGAGGTGGGAGCAGCTCATAATTCTTTTTTGTACTGCCATTGGCATTTCGGCTTTTTTTCTTGTCTGGGACAGCTAGAGCCACCATTTTGTAAGTGCGCACTCTAGCATCCTGGGGGCCATATACTTTTAAAGCAGGTTGCGCCGCGGATGCACAGTGGGCGCACTGCCGGCGCAACAAAGGCAAGCCCGTCTGCATCCCAGAAGCAGCCAGCACCAGGCACTATGCTCATTTTGCCCGAGAAGGTAAATCTCGGTTTACTTATAGCCCTGAACAACTGTTTAATTTATCCCCCACAAAGAATTGTTTGTCCATGGCCCTATAACCCCCATCTCAACTGATGATGTCTGTGCACAGTGTGGCTATCATGTTCATTTCTCACGTCAATGCAAAAATGACATTCCGTTGCCTAGGTCGAAGAGTAGTATGACTCTGGATTTTTCAGCAGCCTTGATCACTGCCTAAATATGCATAGAACAGGATGCAGTCTTTTGAGTCTCTTAAGTGAGGAGAATCCTGAGGTACTATGTTTAACTGAAACCTGGTTAATTGAATCCTGTGGCCCTGCAATCTTCACTGCAAGTTCTAAGGCTTATAAAATATGCAAAGAGGATTACTTGAGTGGTAGTGGAGGAGGAGTTGCTATGATACTCATGGACAACATTTACTGCACATTCCTATAGTGCATCTGGAAGGAGCGGGGGCACTCGTTTTTTTCTCCACCCTACCACCTAATCAATCCCTGGTTGAAGTACTAGTTTATTGACCCCCGGGGTCCGCAGGTCCTTCCTCAATTTCTTGTGTAGTGCCTTGACACATGTGGCCTTGAGATACACTCACTTTATTCTTTAATTTCCAAATGGATATCACTGGGGAGAAGAAGGATGTCTCCCTTTAAGGGAGCATTTCTTCCTTTGCATTGTCCCTATTTATTTTTGAGCCTATGCATCAAGCTGGTCATGTTCTAGATCAGATATTCTCTAATGTAACATTGGAAGTGGATACTCCCACTTTGTTAGTCTGGGCTGACCACTATTTGATTAAATTTAGGTGGCCTTGTGTAAGGGAGGACTCAACCACAAGGTGGGTTAGTGTCTCTGGTGTGGAGAGCTTTTCACAAGATTCAGGCACAGGCTTTTTGAAGGGCATTGGGGGAGAGAAGGACTGTTCTCTTCGCTATTTCCAGAACAAGATTGTAAATATTCAAGTCAGTCTCCTCCCTCCTATGCAGGTATAGGAGATTATGGGGACAATCAGCAGCCTAGCCTCATATATGAGACAACCCCTTAGCTTGATAGGTTTCTCTGATCTCTTTGGAAGGATCCCTATTAGCAATCTGTAGTCTTAAATCAGGTTCTCCTTCTGATCCATGCCCCCCAGGCATTTTGGCCTTAGGGGTAGATATTATTAATCCACTAGCCAATAATCTCTTGAATGTCTCTCTGTCATCAGCTATAGCAGCCAGCGCCTGGAAGCAGGTTTAAATGTTACCTCTGCTGAAGAAACCCTAGGCTGACCCTGGTGATCCATCCAGTTACAGACTTATCTCTTTGCTTCTGGCCCTCTCAAAAGTACTGGAGAAGCAAGTCAACCATCAGCTGTCCCACTACTTCGAAAAGAAATAATTTATTGCATCCATGTCAATCTGGTTTTTGCTCCAATTGTAGAAAGGAGACAGTGTTAGTGGAGGTGGTAGATTACGTCAGGGGTACCTTAGATGCAGAGGGCAGTGCTGTGCTGATTATGCTTGATCTGTCAGCAGTCTTTGACATGGTACTCCACTCCACACTCCTGGCCCTCTCCAAAGCCTTGTAAGTAGGGGGTTTGCATGGGAATGGCTGGCTTCGTTCCTGGAGGCAAGAGGCCAAGAGGTCTGGTGCCTACCCGTTTCATCTGGGTCCTGTGATCTCCAGAGTTTGGCTTTGAGCCCTACTTTATTCAATATATATCTTACTCCTCTTGCATTCTTGGCAGAGGCACTGGAAGCAAAAATAATCTCCCATGCTGATGAGACCCAGTTACTTTTGTCTTGGGGTAGGGATGAAATGTTTCTAGGTGAAAAAATCCGATCTTGTTATATAGCATTTTTTCAATGGCTGACTCACAATCAGCTCTAATATTAAATATTTGAAATATCAATACAGTTTCCTAACAAAAACAGATTTCACAAAACATTGATAGATACATCTGCAGTCTCAGGCAAACAGCAAATATTAAATGAATGCTGTTCAAAAGCTCAAAATCTTTCTAAATAGTACTAAAATTAATTAATAAATGGTCTAATATAAAACAAAATAATACATAACATGAGTAATATGTTCCTATAATGCCGTTGCCAGGTTCAGATGAGGCTTCAGCCTCACAGTCTATAAATGTCACCATTGTATGGGTTACTAGGATTATACCGCATAGAGGTTACAATTATGTGGCCGGGTATTTCAATTGTACAATAAAAAGTAAAATTATGCTGCATATTCTCTGGCAGTATTTCTTTCAGCCCTTTGAGCTAGATACATTCTTTTCTGAAATCTTCAAATTAAGTGGCAAAAGCTGAATCCTTTATTAGGTGGTAAACGCTGCAGCCAAAGAATCACATACATCCATTACCCCTTACGACTGTCCATTGTTTCAGCAACAATTTATTCATGAAAGGTAAAGAAAACCTACACATTCTAATTAATGTCAGTTCTTGTTGTTAGCTGAACCTTGAAGTAAACAGATTTTTGAAGCTAACTATCCCAAATAAGCACATAACATACAAGATACATAACAGGTAACATGTGTAACAAGGTCCAAGAATGTAACTGAGGGGTTTTGGTGACATTTACAAACAAACCATTTGGTCTTTGGCCTTATGGTTTATAATGTCATCAGGATCTCTCAATAACAATACTGGACCATATTATACAGTTATCCATCACGTAACTGCTATGAATATCCATAACAAGTTACTTTAAGGGACAATAATAGAAAAACAAAACATGCAGTCTGTACAATCCGTCTAAGGCTGGGCACATATAACACAATGCCTTTGTATCATGACTATCTGTTGGGACAGCTACAAAGCTGTAGACAAACCACTGCATCAGCTCTGCACCTCTGACACAGTGTGATACAAACAGTGCTTTCATTATATAAACTGCCTCTCTGCTACATTCAGCAGAGGAGCACTTCTTCTGAGATCATCCTGGAATGAGGTGCACTATGACAGAGTTGCATCCTTAGTGACACTGACCTCCATCCTGCAAAGGATGATACGCCGCACTACATCAGACCAGCTTCCTGGCGTACACACCAGGAATGGGGGAACTAGGCTATCCCAGTAGATCTGGCAGAGGGTACACCCACTATGCTCTCAATAGTATAGGTAGTTCTAGGTAGGAGTGTAACAACAGTGTAACTCTACAATGATCGAATTGCTTATCTTTTTTTACTATTCTTACAATGCTGGTTACCAAGCTATGTTTCATCTGCCTAATAACCACAGCCCATGCTTTCTATGCAAGAATACAATGTTTTTAATAAATATTTGAAAAGTTATTTTTATATTTTTCTTGTGTCCACCTTGGACTTGAGAGTGACAACAAAAAGGTAGATCTGTTTCCACAACTTCCTTAAGAATCAGAGTAGTCATGCTCAAGGTTGCTGATACCACCTGGTAACCTGGTAAAGATAGGGGTTCAGGTGAGGCCAGCTAGGAATTTTGTCAGCAGGTAGTGTTGGTATACCTGGACTGAGTCTCTATAATCTGAAGTCTGTGCTGCCCAAATGTGCAGTCCTAATTGATTCATAGGAACCATATACCTGTTCCCTTTTTTGAAAATGTATTTTTTGTAATGGAAGAAAAACTCTCTCCTGAACTGCAACTTGTACTGGTTGCGGCATAAAAACAGCTTCAGCTGTTTGTTTAAGGAAAATAAGGAGGTAAGAGTGGCGTACCAAACCAGCCTGCAGAGAGTCCAAATAAGCAAGAAAAGTGTTACAGGCTTGTTAAAGATATTTGGGCTGATTGAATGCGGGATGGAGATTTCTCCAAGATGTTCAAACTGGAACTCAAATTGTTAGAAGCTGGCCCATGGAAAAGACCAAAGGGTTGAAATCTCTAGATTAGGCACAAAAGCATTTTCACACAAGGAGTCTCTTCCATTTTCCACTAGGCAACAACCTGCGCCAGTGTCACAGGCGCAAGAAGCAATACATTAACCTGGTACAATGAGAAAGAGACAAACATGAGATGAATAAAAACAGCATGATGGGATGAAAACAAAAATTACAACATTCTTCTTATGGTGCTACAATTTTTATTGCTGATGCAATTCTCCATGAGTAAACAAAAAAGGGTCATGATGTAAACTCTACTTTTCAAAAAGGAAGATCATAACTTCAGTATATTGTTTGTCTATGCCGGAATAGATGGAGTATCATTATTGTTGTTGCTGTAGCTGAGCATGTTTTTCATTCCGCCCTGTCTCTAGACCTCTTCCTCTATATCTATCACTTGGTTTGCCTTTCCATCCCCCATGTTCTCTTGCCTTGTCTCTCTACTATCCCTTTGTACTCTTCATGTGTCTACTTATTCTTTCCCCTTGTCTCTCACTTTTAGCCTCTTATTGTTGTCCTCTATCTTTATCCACCCTCTTTTTCTGAATTCATATTTCTCTGACCATTCTCTTCACGTGTTTACTTTTACAAATTGCTGCTCTTTACCTCTTTTTTGTTTCCTTTGCTGTCTTTCTGTGCCTGTCTGAGACTTTCTGCTTCATTTATACCCTTCCCCACCTGTCCCCTTCTTGCACTCTTTATAATTTATATAATTTTTATAGTGCTTTTACCCAAAGCGCTTTCTGAAATGACCATGCAGTATAATAAAGACATAAGAGTAGAAGCAAATGTTTCTTTATCAGCTTCTTGGAACTGGTCAGAGAAAGAGCTCATGGTATAAAGCAGGGAACTTCTTTTCAGAGTTTGGGAGATAACAGTGAAAAAGAATGAAAAGAAGACAAAGCACAGGGACCACAGGGCATGCGAGGAGACATTGTGAGGCATACGCAAGGAGCAAGTGTATGGAGGGATAAGGGGTCAGAGGTAGGAAGAAGCTAGGGAGTGAAGGCACTTACTGACCATACACAAATAGCATAATAAACATTGTGAATCAACAGATAACCATCTAAGACAAGTATAATAAGGAGACAGTAGAGCATCAGTTGAATACTTGGGAAGGCCCACATACAGTGATCAACAGTAATTGAGGTGTCACAAAACCAAGGTTTGTAAGAGTTTTTTAAGAGTGGGGATAGCAAGCAATGCTTTCATTTTCCAAAGATCGTAATGATGGAAACAGCATCGCTAAGTAATTGAAGGAACGTGAGGAGTAAAGTAAAGGGTGGAAACCTAAGATTCCAGGCAGACAGAAATGAGTCTGTGAGTGGGGAAAAACAAAGATAAAGGATCAAGAGTAGCTGAATCAGTGCAGAAGAAAAGAATTTCAATAGTTTAGTATTAAGCTTAAGAAAATGTAACACCAACTAATATTCAAACACAGACATAAAGGCAGAAACATGATGGAGAGAACATTAAAAACAAAAGACGGAGATTTCTGTATAATCAACGTAAAAGTGAGATTCCAAATAAAAGTTGAATGACCGAGAATGGGTGGATTGTGTATGATGGAAAAAATAGGTGACCCAACCCCAAATTTTGGGGCACCGCATACTGAATGGGAACAGAAGCACAGAGAGCCTTTCTATGAGACTGAGAAATTAAGTGTGATAAGAAGAAAACTAATTGAAACATAGTCCTTAATAACCAGAAAAGCAAAAGAAGATAGGAACTGAGGTTGGTCCATTGTCAAAAGCCACAGGTAGCTAAATTAATATCAAAACACAAGATCTTTTACTGTGACTAAAGTGAAGAAGACAGTTAGAAACATACAGACGTTTAATGAGACTAAAATGAAGAACATTAGAAACATTCAGAAGAGCTATTTCAGTTGAATAAAAGAGCAGAAGGCAGAATTTGTAGCAGGGAACATATTACTTGAGTGGAGAAAATACAATGTGCTGGTTTGGAGTGATAATGGAGTAAACAGTAAGAAAGAAATCAGAGAGTTCAAAATCGTGTAATCAGTAGGGGAATTAGCAGGAGGAGGGAAAGTTACAAAGGGCAGTTAAAGAAAATCTGTGAAGTAAGAAAATAAGGGAAAAACTGGTTTCACAAATGCTGAAGGAAGTCAGTCAGGTAGTGAAGCAGTAGTCTTGGGATTGATAGTATGGCCAAGACTTCAGACTCTGATATTGGCTCATAGGATGAGGGTACTGAAGAGAGGAGGAGGAAGTCAAGATACTGGAACAGAATATAAAACAAGAAGGAGAGGTTAAACATAGACAAGGAGATGACAAGGTAGAGAAAGACAGAAAAAATAGAGGTTTTCGAAGTGAAGTAAAGAACAAGGTCTTCCACAGGACAAAAAAATATTGGGAGGGTTCACGGGAAGATTGTGCAAGTAGATGGATAAAAGTGAGAAACTGTGAGAATGATAAATCTAGTCCATAATTAGAAGATGATAGAAAGCCTCTTTGACATGTTTATGCTTAGAAGCTTATCTGAGAGAGTTTGCCTAAACAGCCTACAGGGGAGGGTGCAATGTATTTAAACAGTAGGACATATACTTTTAAGTTTTACATGTGCTAGTAGTGAAAAACTCCTAAAATGTTTTTTTCACTATTGTAAGGCATACCTCTCCTATATGATTGCATTGGGTTTACCTTATTACATGATAACTTCCAAATGGGAGCAGGTTAGCACTTAATGTTTGGTGTCTTCGGAATTGTAATAAAAAATCCTCTTTAATTGTAAAATCAGATTTTAAATTGCCATTTTGAAAATGCCATTTTTAGAACTTTGGCATTTTCCTGCTTTAGCCATTCAGTGCCTGCAGCCTGTCTTTGGGTCACATGACTCGGTGCAGTTGGCAGCAGGCCTTTCTGTATTCTTCTCTGACAGCCACACACAATAAAAAGCTTAGGTGTGCCTTTTTAGGTCATCAATGACAGAATGGGAGGTTGGAGCTGGGCACAGCCACACTTGCATCTGAATAGGCTTTGTCCTGTCTTCACACAAAGGGCTGCATGCCCCATGTAGTTAATCTGGAGCCAAAGCATGGGAGGCAGGAAACTTGTGTACTTCAAAGAGAATCCTCTAGAAACTTCTCCCACTTCAAAGAAGGCACTAAGTATAAACATCGGACTTCAGGCACCAACTCTTCAGTACACTCCTGAACCTGTGAACTCTGACAGGGAGAAGGACTTATATGTTGCTTAAAAGGACTTCTGGACTGCTACCTTGCTGTGTTGATCTGCTGCTCTGTTGCCCTCTTGCCTGGGTAAAAAGAACTGAACCTGCCTCTATAAATCCAGGACCCCACAGTGACTGTAATGGCTTGTTGGCTGCTCTCCAGATCAGACAGACAGTACAGACTTCCAACAACCTTGAACCCAGCACCTGGACTCTGCCCATTATGAGTACTACCTCCCAAGAGGTGCCACCCCAATCCTTGACCCTTGGAAGAGGGTCTGAAGCTGCCCTGCCAGCGCATCTGTGGATTCAGCAGAACCAATGCATCTCCTCTAAGGTGCAGATCGCCTCCTGCAGATCCGATGACCCGCATCTGCTGCTTGATGAATCACCCTCTGAACTGGTGCATCACCTCTGCTGTGCGGACTTCTCGATGCAAGGCCCTTCGTGGTCCACCCTAGCCCGTCTGAAACACCACTGTGCAACGCAGCTCCACACAAGGATGTTACATCGCACTTCACAGGTCCCTGGACCACACAAAACCACCGCACTTAGCAGTTCCATAGAACCACCACTGTTCAACGCATCTCCTCACCCGGACCTCGTATTTCCTCAGCTGCCTCAGCTGCATGACACATCCTCAATGCAAGACTCTGCATCTCTTCACAACCAGGATTAAGGTTCTGTGTTCAGCAGACCTAAGTGGGTCCCTGTAGCGGGCCTGTGCTCCATCTCAGTTGGCCTGAACTTGTGACCTTCAGAGTCTGGGGAGACCAGATAGTCATAATTGTAACTTTGTTTTCATGTTATTACTGTTTGAAGTGGTGCACATATATTTCACAAATTGCCTCCAAGTTAAGCCTCACTGGTCTGGGCCAAGCTACCAGAGAGTTGAGAGCAGGTTAGTTAATTTGGGGTTTGCTTGACTTCACCCTGACAAGGATTGTGGTTGCTGCAGGAATAGGGTTTCACCCCCTCAGCCAGTAACCCACTACCCATATTCTTCTTTCACAATTTATATTTTTGTCTTTTGACTCTCTGTCCCTCTCCTGTTAATCTCGAGCTCAAGGATCCCTTTCTACTCTCTTTTGATCAACCCACTATAGCTCTCACTCATTCTTACTTCACTATTTCCTTCCCCTTATTTCTCTATTTTTTTTCTTTTCTCTCTCCGCCTTCATCTAGGATTTTTGTGATTCCTCTTCTAAGCCACATTGTACCTTTTGCTCTTGGTGGCTCGCCCTGTGAGTTGTTGCTGTTACGCAGAATTATGTTATTCAAAAGTTATGGAATGGTTAATTAAGTTAAAAAACTGGTGTAGTGCAAAATGAGAGCTACGGGATAGGTGATTTTCTATATTTTGTTGATCCAGCGTAACAGTATTTGATAGCAGGTGACGAGCACTGGCTATCGCTCTTTCAGAGCCAGAGGAAGAGTGGAGCTTAGCAGGACAATCAATAGGTGATGAATGGAAGCATTCTAACAGATTTATTCTTGGCGAACAATGCAAATGACTAAATACAAAACAAAAAAGGAGCTTACGCTGCAGATTTTGAACTCTCTTATGGTCCACTCCGGGAGCACAGACTCAGACAGCATTTGAACAATGAGGTCTCCGTAGTAGAGCGAATCCTGGTCGAAGGGCCAGTAATGGTCACATTTCACCTGGAGGGGAGGGACAAAAGCACTGCATTAATGTTTTTACGTTGCAACAGAGAATGTCCATAAGATAAACTGCATGCAAAACAAATGCAGGTTTAGTTCTTTATTGTCACGAAATTGTACAGTGTGTTCGCCCTTATTCCCTCCTCACCTGGCTGCAGGAAACTATAAGACCCTGACCACAACAGTTTTGCAAGTACAGTTTTGTGCAGAAACAGGAATTTGAACCAAAAAACGGCATTAAAAGTTGGGCACAAATTACTCAACGTGGTAACACTTTCTGCAAATCTTGGGTGCAAATTACACACAATTACAGTTTGCGCCTCAGGACCCTCTATAATGTAAAATAAATAAATACTATGCAGGTTCAAATTGGAATTGGGGAACAACAGGAAGCTGGGATGCAATTTTCTTCCATGTTTTGCATAGAACAAACCCTTGTCTACTAAGGTTATCTATGAGGGTTCTTGCAACACCTGCCTATGGGCATTAGCACAGAATAACAACAATGCACCCTTTCAAGCCCGTCACTAACAATACATGCTTTCCACGGTACATCAAGACTACTGGCTTTGTCATAACTTTTCAAAATAAATAGATCAAACCTATTAAAGGTGACATAATGTTTCCCAGTTAGCCAATAAGATCTACAGCATTTACCACTGGCTTGACACTGGTAACCATCAAGCATAGAGCTCTAACATAACAAATATGTACTAAATAACTATTGGCAAATGATAAACAACTTCTCCCAAAAGTGCCTAACAAGGACCCTCAGTGAAAATCTTCTACCTCAAGAGTTTGTTAGAGAGTTACAAACATCAAAAGCCTTGTCTTCTATGGTTATCTTTGGGATCTCATGTAACAAAATTCTTGTCATTAGCCTGTAATAAAGCGTGATATCAAACCACTTTGAAAGGATATTGGCTTTAACAAATCATTTTCAGAATAAATAAGCCAGACCTTCTAACTTTGTTGCAGCTGCTCATGATAAACAGATCAGACCTACAGTACTAGACAGAACCAGTCAGGTGTACAGCCATTACCATTGGTTTGTGACCAGAACTAACTCAAGCCTGCTGCATTGAACATAAGCCTTCCCCACAAGGCAATCCCCAGGCAAACATTCACAAAATTTAAATATATACAAAATTGCAGCTACCTCCAACAATAATTAGTGACATTGCATGTAACAAAATACCTCTCTGCAGGATTTTTTAATACAATTTATTAATATGATAATATAATGAATACGTATACGATTAATACCAAACAGCCCTTAAATGCATTTGACTTTAACACTTTTCGCAATAAATATGTCAGGCCTAATGCCTTTATCATGGCCTTTCGGAATAAAAAGATTAGGCCTACATTCTTAATCACTGGCTTGCCACTATAGCCAAAGTGAAATTGCAGCACTGTATTTCAGAGGAGGCACACAAGCTCTGCTAAATACTGTACTGAAGGAAACCAACATATAGGTGCTGATTTGAGGGGGTCCCTGGCACAAGGCGCAGAGGAGCCGACATGGCCGGTTAGAAAGGCATCAGGGTGCGTGGTGGTTCTGAAAGAACTTTTTCTTTGAATCACATAATGTCATTAGGAGCTGTGATGTCAAGCCAGGCCTAGACAGTCAATAGTGCATGAATAGGAATTGTCATCATGGGGTTTACCTGCCTTGACCTGAATGGTGCACACCACTATCACCCAAACCATGACTGGCAGCGACCAACATGGAAGAGAACAGAGCACAGTTGGCCTTAGAAGCCATTAAAGATTTTTTGGTTAAACTGCAGTCCTGTTTTATCCTGAAGATTTCCTTTCAGAAATTACTATTATATTCTTTGAAAATTGGATATTCTGAGCAGCAAGAAAGGGAATTTGCTACAATAATATGCACTACTGTGACATGCAACCATGTACTGCACATAGCATCCACAGACAATTATTGTACGAAGTAGAAGGTTCTGGCTTCTGTCGTCAACTGCTGCAAAGTCACAGCAGCGAACAGCCAAGTGGGTGGTATCCTTAGCGTGAAGTAAAATTGCATCCAAAGAGAGCCGGCAGGTGAGGGGAAGAGGTATTGTGGCAGGAGGTGAATATGTTTTTTAAAGTTATATCCAGAGAGGGATTCTGAGAGTAGGAGGGTAGAGTGGCAGGAGGCCTGTCATTGACACTTAGGGCCTAGTTTAGAGTTTGGCAGATGGGTTACTCTGTCACAAATGATATGCATATCCTGTCCTCCATATTACGATGTCCATAGGATATAATGGAATTGAAATATGATGGACAGGATGTCCGTCACATTTGTGACGGAGTAACCCCATGCGCCAAACCCTAAATCAAGCCCTTAGTGCTTTCAATGGACAGGTGTTGTTAGGTTCTAAGTCCTGTGTTTCTTAGCCAGAAAAGGAGAGTACCAGCACTTCTCAGCACTGCTGCAATGCTTTTAATGAGAGCAGACTGACACTTCTCAGTGGAAAATATGTACCCCAGCATGGTGTACTCCTATATTTCCATTTTAACTACTGCACTTACCCACATACAGATCTATGCAACCCATGTACCCCAACCCAATGTACCCCAGCATGGTGCACTTCTGTATTTCCATTTTAACTACTGCACTTACCCATGCAACTCTCTCTGAATTCTATGAAAATTTAGTGTGGTACCTCTTCACCAGCACTTTGCAATGAAGCAAAGTGCTGTATTTAGCCAGTGCAAAATTACTGCCTCATTTCAAATTTCAGACCTTGGAATGGAGAAATGCTATATAATCACTATCACTCATTCATGGGCTTGCCTTTCAAAAATCCTTTGTTATTGGTAAATGCTTTACAATTGTCCCTCCTTGGGGCGGTTTTGTTACCGCCTTGGCCATCGACCCTATTGCATGGATAATTGCACTTTTGCAGATAACTTTGACTGCGAGCGAACTTCTTTTTCCTTTTGTGTCTCTCCTTCGCGCTCACGCTCGTGGTGGCAGTGGCGCTTTGAATCGGCTTGCTTATGTCAACCATTTTACTTTTTATTTTCAGTTTGTGTTAAACGAAAAGTCCAGTTAGGAAATTGCAACACTAATAGCTCTAATTCAAGCAAACGGTGAGACACATTGCATTGTAAATGCTTGTTTACTGTGGTGTACTCATTTGCAAGGAAACTCAGACACCCTCTCCCTTTTTGCGGCTGCGCTGATAGATAAGCACTAATGACCTTACTCACAACATTTTGCTTCTTTTAAATCACTGGCAGCCTTTCAATTGGGGTTTTAAACTGGAGAAGCTGAATTAAAGTCTCCACTGTATTTTCAAACCATCCTGGAAGGTCCAGTGCTTGCCTCACCCAGAAGCAATGCATTTTGTCCTGAAAACATCTTTCTAGAAGTAGCTTTGGCTAGTCCCTTCCCTTGCGTCTGTTTAATTGGTTTTGTATTTATGGTGTTAATATGTGCTTGCTGTGTGCAGGACACACGGAGAGATGAGAGGCTCCCTAGGGTAAGCAAAGCCATAAGGTACGTTTGAAGTCCTTGTATGTGATGAGTGGCATTAAATACTGTGGTTCAGTCCCAATTTTATCATGAAAAACCGCAGAGCAATCAAATCTGCTGCACTATGTTGTGCAAGGGACAAAACATAGTGCCGAGTGCCTGACGCTGCTGGCATCCCCTGCACTGGTGCTCTAATGCACCGCCTCGCACTGTGGTGCAAGAGAGTCCACGCTGTCACAGATAGGATTTGCACTGGAACTCTATCCCTCCTAGACAAATGCAGGAGGACCCCATCCATTTGATTTGTGCTTTGCACTGCAGCACACATGCTGTGCATCACTTGGCTTGAACCACTGACACCTTGTCCCTTGCTTCAAGTAGGCCTTAGTTTTTGATCCAAACCACGAGCTGTCTATTTTAGTAGATTGAATTTACATAAAAACATTTGGGTTTGCACAGATTTGCCTCAGTAATGCTCTCTTGATGCTAAGCAACACAAAGCAGCATGGGGCATTTTTTGCACTGAAAATGGCTGCTTTCCTGCACAAAACGCCTTTTCTACAAATACCCTACAGCGCTTTGTGTCACGTCACATTTCTTTGCTCAAAGCCCCAATACTTCTTGGCCTTTATATTTTACACAAATACAGGCACGCGAGGTGGAACTGTATGTGGGACATAATCAATTGCCCGTGCTGTGGTGCTCGCCTAATGTTATGCTACCTTTTAAGAGTTGGTAATGTTCCTCTTAACACCAGGAGGCGGACATAGAGCGTGTGATGAAAGACACTAAACGAAACTGACAGTCAGACTCAGCCAATCAGCAAATCAATTGACTTTCTTTAACATCTGCCAAGATTAGTGAGGATGGATCCTCCACCCTCTCCACCTGTGCCACCCGTGCCTGCTTCCTACCTCACCACCTCTTTTTCTGGCAGTTTGCATCTGAGAAGTCGTAAAATGGCTTCCTTTTTGTTTTTCACGGCATTGCTAGTCTGCCTCAACGGGCCAAGAAATTATCACCTTCTTCTGGGAATGTGGCAGACTCGAAAAACGCAAATTTAAAGGTTCTGAGCGCACATCCAAACACTTGCTAATTTTTTTCTCCAAAATCAGTGTTTTTGGCTTTCATAAAATAGCAAACTGCAGAAGCAGATGGGTGCTACAAAAATACAGTGGTGTAAAGTAAAACAAAATGGAATTAAATTAGGGTTTGTCAAAAAAGAGGGTAATTTGTACTTATTGTCACCAAACCAGTGCTTTAAATGGAAAAATAGAAGTGCAGGTACTGTGTAATAGAGTACCTGCTAGTTTCTGAGAAGTGCCGGTGCTCTCCAATTAAAAGTATTACGTTTTTCTTGAGATATGCCGGTACTCTCTCTCTCAAAATAAAAAAGTGCCGGTACTCAGTATCGGAGAGTACCGGCCCATTTAAAGCACTGCACCAGACAGCTCGACGTTACCAGACACCACGCACTCACTCCTGGTTATCTTTTCAATCGCTTTTATTCGGAGCGTTAGCTAAACTGGTTCAACTGAAGCAATCAAGAACATCATGTCCGGGAATTCGCTCATGTGGCTAATGAAAGGCCAGGGCAAGCAAAATGACGTTCGTGTTCCCTAAATGAAGTGGTCTGGCAAGTGGCAAACGTATTTGCGCTTTGCATCGATTGCCCTTCATTAGGAGCTGGTAAATGGATGTCAGTTGTAGCCCAGGGTTAACAGAGTTCAGAGTTCCCGAACTGAATGGGGCGGCACAGTCACTGTAAATGCCGACGATACCGGGTTGCTGGGTCCCTCGCAGGTCGCCATGTTTGTAGTCTTGGCTGGTGTGTTAGTCCAGGGAGGTGCGGACCAAGACTGCAACTCCTTGAAGCATTGATTAGTTACATCAGAACTTGCTCTGCTACCAAAGTTCTGACACCGATAGCCCTGTAAATAGTAGGATCACTACTAACCAGTCTGGTAGCCTTCGATTTACTGACCTCTGAGGAACACACAGCCGAGGCAGCCATTCCAGGATTCACTGACCGAGCAGATGATGAAAGACAAATTGAGGCAAGAAAAGCTGTGTCTTCTCACTAACTTCTGTGCCAGTGACCTGGAAAAGGACTCACGATTTCGACTAATTTTGGAACTTCTTTCTAATAGGGGTCTAGCTTATGGTAGTAGCACCCCCCCCCAAGTCAGTAGCATTGTAATGATATTAACCACTTATATAGCGTACAACATTAAGCAAATTGTCTCTTAACAATTAAGTAATAGTTCTAATTATTAAGCAATGCAAAGACACCCATTGTTTTTATACAGAAGAAAAAAGACTTTGGAAGCCTTCTGGGAAACCAGTCCTGTGACCAGTTGGTTGAGGAGAAATCTGTGCAGCATGTGCTCCACCCACATCGTTGCAGTCCAGACATATGTCTGGCTGGATGCAGTCCAGCTATGTAAACAAGGAATATCATCAGGTCTCTGGAAGAGGGTTGACACCCTCAATCCTCAACCAATACACTTTGACAGAGGAAATATTGCTTGTTAATCTTTCCCTGTTTCAAGCATTGTGTAGGCTACTACAGAGAAGAGTTCTCAACTCATCAATGGCGTAGGTCCTTCAGCAGCCAATGGCCCGCCTTCGATGTGTGACAGTCTATGACACATGAGGAGGATTTAGTGCCACCCTTGGACACAATGCCCAGAAGGAAGACATTTTCCTTTTCATCAAGTATTTTTCCCACAGCAGTAGTGGTGTGGGAGCCGTTTATCACAGGCTCATTACAGGTCCATATTTCATGTATGACACCTATAAAACCTTGCTTCAGTAGAGTCAGGAAAGTGCTGCCTAGCTGACTTTCGTGGCGGCGAATGATAGGGAGAGACTGCAAGCTTGCTGATGCAGAGATGATTAAGGATACGGAAAGCTAAAATGAAACGGGAGAACATGTACATGTGTGATTGAGGAACGAAGGCCCCTGTAGACTGCCCACAGACCGTAGAGACCATTGAGTCTCAAGTTATTTAACCAGTACTTAATTAAAAAAGAATGAGTTCTGAGACTCCAAGTTTTTCTCAAAAACCCACCAGTCATGCAGCCTGCAGCAGCCCGTCCGTACGGGCTGAGGGTCACACCCATCTATCTTTTTACTGACGTGAAGAGTATCTGTCAGGCCAAACAAAAGTCAGCCTGACAGATACTCTTCTGGTTCAGGTCAGGCAGCCAGAAGTGGGACATGCCCTAAATATGCAGACTCCTGGCTGTTTGAGCTGAACTTTTCTGGACTGAAGTAGTCAGAGCCATGTGGGTGTGACCTCTTCAGCATAGCATAGGTGCCTCAAGGCCCTCGCCCTCATGACAAGGGGGAATGTGACCGACTGCCTCAGATCTAGGTGCTTCAGTTTTAAGTCCTAAAGCTCCCAGGGCGGAGTGTCAATCAATGACACATCGTCACAGAGTGGGTCAGGGTCATCAGTCTCACTGACCCCATCCCATCCCACTCTGTGACACGTTGGGACTGCTGCCTTCCCTCATTGGCTGACCTTAGTCCAGCCAATGAGAGAAAGCAGCAGTCCCAACCCTCCTGGGAGCTGCTGAGGTATTTTTTTAATTTTTTTAAATGTGTGGTGCATGTGTGCGTGTATGAACGTATGTGTATTTGTTAGTGAATGTTGTGAATGGGTGTCAGTCTGTGTGAAACAAAATAGGTGTGAGTGAGGTGTATGTGTGCATGTGTATCATACCCTCTCCTCTGCCCCCCTCCCTCTTAAAATTACCGGCCACCACTGTGTGCAGAGAATGTTAGGGCTGGTGAATATGTAGACTATCGGTCTTGATTCCACTTACTCCATCTTTCATCATCCACCTTCATGATCTTCCTGCCCCTTTATATCAATGTTTCTGAGTTCCTATTCATCCCTGTTGACTCCCTGTGTCAATGTTTTTTTGCCGTTCTTTTCTTACCTTTACCCCCTTTGCTGCCTGACTCTATCATTCTGGGTCAACGTATGATGATTATTAACAAGTCCTAGTCCACACAAATGAGTACTGGTAGGCCCCAAGTCCAACTACCAGCTCAAATTAAGCACTATATTTAACCCCTTCGGTGCAGTGGAACTAATGGTTACCTCCTGCACCTGGCCCACGGGGGGAGCGCTACCCGTGGGCCTCCCACCCACTCCCCTTCTGCAGGGATGCCAGCGGAATAGGGAAAAAGTTGTTCTGCCCACTGGTGGGCAGATGGTAATTACCCCCAATCCACTCCCCGGGAGCGGGCAGAAAGCCTACTAGATGCCAGGGAATTAAAAAAACACAAAAAATAGAGGGGTGGGGACTGCCAACCAGTATGGGCATGGTTATGCCGCCACCCTAACTGGAGGGAGTAACAGTCTTTCAGTCCCCCCTTTAGTTTGCAGAGGGGGAAGTATCCCAATGGCAAGCAAAAGGACATTTGATTATTTTGGGTATTTATTTTGCATTTGGGCCAGGAGGGCTTGGCTAACTCCCAATATCGTCTCACTTGGAATGGTGAGTGGCTGCACTTTTTGGACTTTGGGATGCTGCCACCTGAAAAAATTTACCAGACCTAGACACATCTGAAAACTAAACATCTGGGTGAATCCAGGGTGGTGTGCTTCACATGCACCCCACACCATTTTCCTACCCACAATGCCCTGCAAACATCCAACTTTGCTTGAAATCACGCATTTAACCTACATTTTTGGGATGAAACCTTCCGGAATCTGCAGGAATCCACAGAATTCCTAGCTCCCAGCACTGTTTCATCTATACCGATAAAAATTCTGCCCCGCTCATCAGTCTAAAAAGGATTTTTTTCAAACTGCCTTTTGGACCCGCTTTCGTTCTCTCTCAATTTCGACATGTTTTTGGCCCTTCCCTGTCACAGGCACTTGGCCAACCTACACTAGTGAGGTATCATTTTTATCAGGAGACTGAGTGGAATGTTGGGTGGTAAAAAATTTGTGCCAGTGCGGTGATCTCACACAGAAATGTGAGGAAAATTTTATTTTTTAGCTAAATTTGAGGTTTGCAGAGGATTCTAGGTAAGAAAACACTGGGCAATCCACGCAAGTCACACCTCACTTGAGTCCCTCGGTGACTAGTTTTCAGAAATGTCTGTTTGATAGGTTTCCCTAGATGACTGCTGAGCCCAGGACCAGAAATACAGGTGCCTCCTTGCAAAAACAGGTAGTTTTGTAATAGATAATTTTGATACGTCCATGTTGTGTTTTGGACCCTTCCCTGTCGCAGGCATTAGGCCTACTCACACAAGTGAGGTACCATTTTTATTGGAAGATGTGAGGGAATGCTGGGTGGAAGGAAGTTTGTGGCTCCCCTCAGATTCCAGAACTTTGCAGCACCGAAATATAAGGAAAATGTGTTTGTTTAGCCACATTTGAGGTTTGCAAAGGATTCTAGGTAACATAACCCAGTCAGAGCACCACAAGTCACCCCATCCTGGGTTCCCCTAGGTGTCTAGTTTTCAAAAATGTATAGGTTTTCTAGGTTTCCCTAGGTGCCGGATGAGCTAGAGGCCAAAGTCCAAAGGTAGGCACTTTGCAAAAAGGTCAGTTTTCATTAGAAAAATGTGATGTGTCCCCGTTGTGTGTTGGGGCATTTCCTGTTGCGGGCACTAGGCCTACCCACACAAGTGAGATACCCTTTTTTTCGGGAGACTTGGGTAAATGCTGGGTGAAAGGAAGTTTGTGGCTTCCCTCAGTTTTCAGAACTTTCCATCACTGAAATGAGAGGGAAAAGTGTTTTTTGCCACATTTTGAGGTTTGCAAAGTATTTTGGGTAACAGAATCTGGTGAGAGCCCCTCAAGTCACCCCATCCTGGATTCCCCAAGTTGTCTAGTTTTTAAAAATGCACGGGTTTGCTAGGTTTCAGTAGGTGTCGTCTGAGTTAGAGGCCCAAATCCACAGCTAGGAATTTTCTAAAAAACACGTCAGATTTCAATGTAAAAATGTGATGTGTCCATGTTGCTTTTTGGGGCGTTGCCTGTCGCGGGCACTAGGCCTGCCCACACAAGTGAGGTACTGTTTTTATTGGGAGACTTGAGAAAACACAGAATGGAAGAACAAGTGTTGTTGCCGAATATCTTTTTTGACATTTTTTCCTTTCAAATGTAAGAAAGTGTGTAAGAAAGAAGTCTATTTGAGAAATGCCCTGTTATTCACATGCTAGTATAGGGACCCCAGAATTCATAGATGTTCAAGTAACCACTGCTTCTCAACACCTTATCTTGTGCTCATTTTGTAATTACAAAAGTTTCCTTGATACCTATTTTTTACTCTTTATATTTTACCAAATTAATTGCTGTACACCCAGTATACAATGAAAACCCATTGCAAGGTGCAGTTCATTTATTGACTCTGAGTACGTAGGGTTCTTGATAAACCTACAATCTCTATATATCCCCGCAACCACAAGAGTCCAGCAGACGTAATGGTATATTGCTTTCAAAATATATCCCAAAGCTGGAAAAGTCACAGAAGAAAACGTGGACAGAAATACCTATTTTTTCAACTCAATTTCAATATTGTTTTATTTCACTTTTTACTTTCTGTAGGAAAATCTTGAAGGATCTACACAAATGGCCCCTTGCTGAATTCAGAATTGTGTCTACTTTTCAGAAATGTTTAGCTGTCCAGGATCTACTATTACTTTCACACCCATTTCTGTTACTAACTGGAAAGATTCTGACAGCACAAAAATTGTAAAAATGGGGTATGTCCCAGTAAATTGCCAAAATTGTGTTAAAAAATGTTGTTTGCTGATTTAAGTCTGTCTGTTCCCGAAAGCTGGGAAGATGGTGATTTTATCACTGCAAACCCTTTGTTGATGCCATTTGCAGGGAAAAAACCCATGCTTTCTTCTGCATCACCCTTTTCCCATTTTTCCCCCAAAAACAAATTTTAGCTGTATTTTGGTTCATTTCTTGGTCTCCTCCACGGGAACCCACAAACTCTGGGTACTTTTGGAATCCCTAGGATGTCGGAAAAAATGTCACAACATTGGCATGGATAGCTTATGTGGACAAAAAGTTATGAGGGCCTAAGCTCAAACTACCACAAATAGCCAAAAAAAGGCTTGGCACAGGAGGGGGAAATGGCCTGTCAGTGAAGGGGTTAATACTTTTGCAAATGATTTCGAGGTGAACATGAGCAACACTGCTTTCATATTTACTGTGAACACAAATCGTAGAGCAGAGGAGAACACTTGAATTTTACAGATTGGCAGACTAGTGCTAGGGGTGGTTTAATATTTGCATAAACTCAAGTGAATAGATTTCAAATGTTACATTGATGCACAGATCAAGCCTAATTTTTCATTGAGAGTTTCGATAGGTGGTGTTTACTGCACAGGTCCTTCCTCAGAGCATCCAAGGAATTGGATAGCAAGACACGTGAGCATGTAAGCCAATGAAGATGTGCTGTAGGTAATCAATTAAAATAGTTCTTGCAACTCAATGTGTTTCTCATTTAAGAACCTTAGTCAGGGGGATTCTAATTTATAATGGTAGGTTACTGTTAGAAATGGGGTCTCTAGTTGGCAGTCAGTTTGCAACCTGTCCAAGTAGGGACCCTCACTCTACTCAGGGTAAGGGAGTCACACTCCTAAGACAACCCCTGCTCACCCCCTTGGTAGCTTGGCACGTGCAGTCAGGCATATCCCAGAGTCAATGTGTTAATTAGTTGTGCCCACACACAGTAACACAGTGAAAACACTACAAATGGACACCACACCAGTTTAGAAAATTAGCCAATATTTATCTAAGTACAACAAGACCAAGACAACAAAAATCCAACACACACAAGCAAATATATGAATTTTTAAAGATTAAATCCCAATAAAGTGCTTGGAAACACAATAGCTCCAACTGGTGCTATCATGGCGCCATGACAGAGTTGTTTCCAACAGTCCGATGCCACTCGCAAGGAAGTGTGTCACCGGTTATGGAGTCGCTCGGACCCCAGGTACAGTACTGTAGAAATGAGGCAGGGTCAAAGACATGGCATGGAGACGAGGAGGTGAGGCGGCGCTGGAGCCGGCGTGGTGTTGGTTCTGTACTGCTACCAGGAAGGTGATCCGTCGGTTCCTTATGGAGACAGTGGAGGTGAGGCGACATCAGCGGTGAGGTGTCGGTTCCTTACGATCCGGCAGGGTCGATGAGTCCAGCGGGTAAAGACGCAATGAGGCGACTTCGCAGTATTGCAGTCACACCCCAGGGCCAATCGGGCTACGCCAAAGTCGAGTGCCACGGAGGTCGGTGACACAGCACTTGAGACTCATGATGTTGTGGGACTTCAGAGGTGCTGTGGTGGCATTCGACCTGCGGTGTCGGTCATCGCACTTCAGCGGGGACCACGGCTTTGGGTGCAGGCAGCAGAGTGGAGTCGGGCAGCTGTATTGGTCCTGGAGTCATCCTGGATCAGTGTGCCTGGTTCTTCTTGTTTTTCTGCCAGACTTCACTCCCTAGGGCCCAAGAACTGGAGTAGGCACCTCTTGGCAAGTCAGGGTCCTCAGCAAGAGAACCCATGGGCTTGCAGGTGAAGTCTTTGATGTCCCTGAGACTCCTTAACAGGAAGCAAGCTCAGTCTAAACCCTTGAAGACACTTCACAAGCAGGATACACAGCAAAGTCCAGTCTTAGTCCTCCCCAAAGCATAAGCAGCAACTGCAGGCTAACCAAGCAAGACACACACAACAAAGGGGCAGTACTCCTCCTCACAGATCTTCTCCTTGGCAGTCTCCTCTTGATCCAGAAATGTTTTTAAAGTCTGGGGTTCTGGGTCCAATACTTATACTCATTTCTGTCTTTGAAGTAGACAAACTTCAAAGGAAAGTCTTTGTATCTTTGTAGTGCCCAAGACCCTGTCTTTTCTGCCCTGGGCCCAGACACACTCTAAGGGGTTGGAGACTGCTTTGTGTAAGGACAGACACAACCCTATTGAGGTGCAAGTGACAGCTTCTCCCATCACTATAGCCCAGGAAGACTCATCAGAATATGCAGGGCACACCTCATCTCCCTTTGTGTGACTGTCTAGAGTGAATTCACAATCAACTGTCATCCTGACCCAGACATGCATTCCGCAGCCAGGCAGAGGCACAGAATGGTTAAGCAAGAAACTGCCCACTTTCTAAAAGTGGCATTTTCAAACATATAACTTAAAAGCCTCCTTCACTGAAGATGTATTTTTAAATTGTGAGTTCAGAGACCCCAAACTCTCTTCTCTATCTGCACCCAATGGGAAATTACACTTAAAAGATATTTCAAGGCAATCCCTGTGTTAACTTATTGGAGAGTTAGGTCTTGTAATAGTGAAAAATGAATTTGGCAGTATTTCACTATCAGGACATGTAAAACACACTAGTACGTGTCCTACCTTTTAAATACACTGCATCATGCCCGTGGGGCTACCTTGGGCCTGCCTTAGGGGTGCCTTACATGTACTAAAAAGGAAGATTTGGGCATGGTAGTGGGTGCATTTGCCAGGGCGACATGGCAGTTTAAAACTGCACATACAGACATTGTAGTGGCAGGTCAGAGCCATATTGTGCTACTCATGTGGGTGGCACAATCAGTGCTGCAGGACCACTAGTAGCATTTGATTTACAGGCCCTGGGCACACATGGTGCACTAAACTAGGGGCTTACTAGTAAATCAAATACGCCAATCATGGATAACCTATTATAATTACAATAGACACTGGGAGCACTTGCACTTTAGCACTGATCAGAAGTGGTGAAGTGCTGAGAATACCAAAACCAGCAAAAACAAAATACAGCACACAGTCAAAAATACAGGTGGCAGAAGCAGAAAGACTGGGGAAACCACACTAAGGATGCCAGGTCTAACAGTTACATAAAAAGCCTTAAAAGATCCCTGTTGGAAATACATCGATTATCCATTTTAATGATAAACAATATGAAACAAAGATCGGAAAGGGAGGGAGAAGACTTGATGTCTACATGGAAGACAGAGCATATAAGCCAAGATCGAATCTGGAAGTGCTTGTAAGTAGCACACTGAGTGTGTGTGCACAAGGTGATGGTGCAGGCTTTTAAAATGAAGAATGATCAGTCCCGCGTTAAACACTTATGAAAGGTCGCCACCACTTCCAGGTACATTTATCTCCAATAAATAGATTTTCACAAAAAGTTAGTAGGTGTATGGAAAAGCCTTGCAGAATGTTTTTTAGTGGCGGGATTCGAGAAGGTATGGCAGATACAATGGTGATACAATGGTGATCCTAAAGGAAAGGAAACAACAAGAGTGGACTTACTTCGAGCCTAACAATTCTCCAGCAAACTCTCCTGCAGTGAATGCGAGTGTATCTATGTATAGCATCCTGGGTTAGAACCGGTGTGCTGTCTTTAATTAAAATCCTGAAACTAGATGCATTAATTTAATGAACCTGCTTAGCTTCAATCGCCATGTCAGGGTTGCGACGTGATTGACAGCCTCGAGACGCTCAGCTGGTGCACTGCACGCTCGACTGACTGAAGACGATGGATTTCACTCCTACTGCTTTCTGGCTTTTAGCCCTGCTTGCATGGACAGCCAGAGCTCTTGCAGGGGTGACTGACAAGCTGCAGCTGATTTCATACGTGGATAACCTTAGAACACATCGTTTACTGTTGGAATATTCTGAAATATTCTATGGCCGCCCCTGTCACAAAACAGGAATACGGACGACACACTCATTTTCAGACCTTCTTCCTTGAAATTTGCTGCCACATGGCCGTGGCCCTGGTTCAAGGACTGCGCATTGCGGATATTAATCATTAGATTAGAAAACATCTGTTGTTGAGCGGACAATGCAGATGTGTACTGTACTTTGGGGAGTTAAATACACATAATATACACCCCCTTACTTCCATCCTCAGCAGAATAGTTTTACTATTGTTACTTCTACCTATGTAATATATATATATAAAATAAATATAAATATAATAATAAATATATATATATAAAATACTTAAATTCCCAATATTTCAGTAGGCATTATTCTGGCATTCACCTTCTGTTTTCTCCCAGGACAACATATCGAATGGGACAATGCTTCAGCCCTCTTCAGCCAATGGCTCTAATTGGCTGGGAGAGGCGCTGGTTTTCCTGCTCACATGTGCCCATCCACCCGAAACTGAGTGTGCTCCAGTGCCCTTGCTTGTGCACCAGTCCTACAGTTTTCCATTTTTTTATAGGTCACCTTTGGTTGACTTTCCTTCTGTTTCTGGGGAGCGTTGAAAAACTCCCCAGACAGTGCAACCAGGTCACTATTTTGCCGCTCACTTCATCTGCAGTGCTCCAGACCACTATTTATAACCAGGGCAGCGAGCGAAAAATGTTATTGTGAAAGGTGTATAGTTCTTTTACCAGTTCACGATAGTTCTACATATTTAGAAACAGCAAGCCATTCATCTTTGATCAGTACACCAGCGATACACTATGCACCTTGCTTACTTTCGTTAAAGCACATGCCCATCACGTTTATGAAGCAGGATTTTTTCTTTTTTTCTTTTATCTTACATATTCGTGTTCTCTGTGTCTGTGTTTTATTGCAAATGAGTGAGTGATTTAATGCACTAATGAACCAATGGGTTGACGAAGGGCTGCCTGAGTTAAGGATGACTGCATGTCTGAGTAGGTACTGAGTGCCTATGCTCACCAGTGACTGAAAATTCACTTCTTGTTATAAACCTGAGCCATTTGTATTGCTAATGCTTCCTGACTGTTTTGCAAAGTTTTATTTCCCCAGTTGAGGAGGATTGTTGGAGGATTGTCCACTCACCCCATCCATCGTGTATATTTTCAGATTTAACAGTCTAAAGGTCTAGATGTGGAGAGGCACTTTTTAGAATAAAAAAATGCTAAATTTTTCACCTCCACTCGTATAATACTCTTATTATGTTTTCACAAGCATCCTAGTGTGTCTTTTTTTCACATTCAGGCATTGCAAAACCTTCATATTATGAGTATTGACCACTTCTTACGAAATTCTATTATATATTTCTTTATTCATCCACTTACGAAGGAGCAAAAGTTAGCAAAAGATGTATATTAGATACATTCGGTGTGAAGGGAAGGGCAAACAAGAAGGTGAGAGAGAGTCAGAGTGTGTGTGTGTGTTTGCGTCTGAGTGCAACAGCAGAAATTTATTTACTTGCAATGATCTCCAGCGGCTGCTTAAACACTGATAGTAAAGCCTGCTAAGCCTGTGGTTGTACTTAGTTCTCGTGTTCACAGGGACTGAGATATGGCAAATACTAGTTGTGAATGAGAAATAGAGAGCGTTCCCAAACTTACTGTATTTTTTAGATCGAGCACGCAAGCCCTTTTCGACCTGTTGTAAGTATTCTGTGGGCTTTTAATCATGCCTATCTCATGCCCATCACTTTCAGTTATTCGTGGGCTTGCCTTTCAAAAATCCCTTGATGTCATTGGTAAATGCTTTATGTTTGTCCCACCTTAGGGTGGTTTTGTAACCGTCTTGCAGACCCTGCTGCACGGATTATTGCACGATTGCTGATATACTTTAGCATGGGTGAGCTATTTTTTTTCTTTTGTCTCTCCCCTTCCTGCTCCATGGTGGCCATGGTGCTCACAGGGAACAGTTCACACTGTTACCTAATCAGAGTAATTTCTTTTGGCTCTCCCTTTCACGCTTCATAGCTTTCACAAAAACACTTGTAATTGATAAATGCTTTACGTAAAAAACAGAGAAATCCTCAAATCGGCTCTCCTGACACAGCGGGAGAGCCGATACTAAAATATTCACTGCACTAGGGAAACTCGCTCCATAATGCGTTGCAGGCCATTACTTTCAGAAAACATTTTTACTCAAACCTTAGCCTGTGGTGGTCCTAGCACAATGGAACCACCATCAAAACTTTCACGGCAACATGCTCTTTCTGTTTACATCATTTCCTTGTCCCCACAGTAGGTTAGTGGGGATGCCAAAATAATAACCTCTTCCACCATACCGTGTCTTTTTAAGTGCTCTCATGGTTGTAACTATTGTTTTACAGCTGGGAGTAGTTTGCGTTTTAAAGGCCTTGTTTGTAATTTCAGTGTAGTAGGGCCTGCTAGCCTCAAAAATGTGTAATGTGCTATTACCTCTTGGGGTTAAATATATGGTTACAGTGCATTTACTCTGACATTTTCCTTTCATGTGGTTATGGCCTCTAGGGGCTAGCTATATGTTTACATTACCATGTTTCTTACAAATGCTGTTTTAATTGTGATGTCCTCTAGTGGCTGTTCTGAGCATTACAGTCTAATGCCAAAAGTTTATTTCTGATAAAGGATATTGGGTTTACATGATAATTGTAAATGTTTTATTACTCTCTCATTATTGGAATTATGACCATGATTCAGGAAAAACTAAACATCCATATTACACTATAACTATTTGAACACTCTTGATATGTTTGGGTGACCCTTCTAGTTTATTTCTCTCATTACTCCTCCGTGGCTGTCTTGCAACTTTTTTTGTGAATTGAGTTAGCCAGCCAGCAACTGACGTTGGGTTGACGAAAGTGGCATTCTATTGGAATTAGCATGGCAGATTTAAATTAGGATGCTAAATGACAACATTTTAATTTTTGGCTGCAGATAGAGGAAGATGGTAAATGGAAGCGCTTTAGTTATATGCAGGGCCACTGGAATTATGTGGCAAGAAAAGACCAAATTATGAGGGAGGGTTGACCAATTTATGTGGCAAGAAAAGTCCAGTTATGAAATTACAACACCAATAGCTCTAACTCAAGCAAATGCAAGACCTATTGCATTGCAAATGCTTGTCTTTACAT
Source organism: Pleurodeles waltl (assembly GCF_031143425.1). Classification (NCBI taxonomy): domain Eukaryota; kingdom Metazoa; phylum Chordata; class Amphibia; order Caudata; family Salamandridae; genus Pleurodeles; species Pleurodeles waltl. Next base: position 282,451,945 of record NC_090442.1, read on the forward strand.
ATTATAATTCACCCAAGATATTTTAAGCTGGGAACTGCAAACCATGTCGGGTTTTGCCACTAGCTGTGTTTTATAAGACATCTTGACTGTTGTCATTGTGACATATTCAATAGTCGCAATCTTTGGACTGATTTACTTTTCTCATATCCGCTACATCCACTTGCATCACTCAGACACACACACACACAAACACACGTGTGCACTTAAACTCAGCTGAAATGTCAAAGAGATAAGTGGTAACAATTATGTTGCCTACTCTTTCTATAAATCTTTTAGCCACGGAAGGTAGTTGCATTATTTAACAGGCCTACAATTTCTAATTTAAAGGGCAAGTATCACCTTGCGGTCACGGTCTCTTGTGCACCTCTAATTTGTGGTATATAGGGCTCATTGTTCAACTGTTTTACAGTACCAGAGTAAAAAAAAACTATTCATTTCCAGGAATAAAGGCTTTTCCCAGTTGGTCAGTATTAGCTGTTAAATATTTCCTACAGTTGCAATTTTTTAAAATACACTTTTTGCAATGCATTGTTTTGACACTTTTTAATGCCGATGGTCAGTTCCTGGTGACTCAGTGGCTTAGTCACAAGTCTTGCTTTTTTTCTTTTTTTCTGATATAGTAGGTGTCAGCAACACTGGGAATCCTAGCTATCGACATATTGACATACAAAGCATTATATGTGTATTATAAATCAGAAATACTCTATCTTCTATTCCCAACTTTAGAGAGACTGTTATAAATATTTATTTTCAGTGTGTATTAGCTGACATTCCTTCTTATTGATAACTATGGGTTATGAACTACAGTTGTTGCTGCAAACTATCATCAACATATGCCATGAAGAAAATATGCTGTGAATGCTGCCTGCTCCAAGCTCATTCTCATCTTATTAACAACATGTTTACCATCACAATACATACAAAAAACACCTCAATCAACGATTCTAAGATACATTTTAAAATAAAGAGAGCAGTTTGTACCACTCACTAGTGATCCACAGTCTCTTTAAGCTGAGGTGTCAGACTACATAAAAAGTAGCATGCACTAAGTGCAGTAACAACTAATTCTGGTTCTTTTAGTGTGGGTTTAATGAATGCTCCAACTGTGTGTTCTTACAAATCACCTTAAATATATCAAGAAAACAAAGGGTCAAAACAAAGCTGGCTTTCTAAGAATTGGAGCAGGGAGTTTCATTTATAATGGTGGGCTGCATCTCCTCTCCATTTGTCATATAGTTCCTGCTCATTTAGGTCAACGTTCTTCTCCCTGCTTCTTCTTCCTCTGCATGCTTCATTAGATATTCAAATGGCTACCTAAAAACTCAAGATGTGCCATCATCAAGGCCCTCATCTCCAGCCGACTGGAAAATGGCAACGCTCTCTATACAGGGATCACAGCTCATCTCCTCCTCCGATTACAGACCATATAGAACACTGCAGCCAGACTCATCCTGGATCTCCCTAGATGAAACCACATCAACCCCTATCTCAGGGAACACTATTGGCTCCTTGTAAAGAAAAGATGCCGATTCAAGCTCCTGACTCATGTGTAGAAGGCCCTACACAACTGCGGACCTGCATACTTGAACCACAGTCTGAACTTTCATCAGCCCACCAGACACATCTCCGGACCTCCGCATTTCTTCCAGAGTTCCGTAACTCCCGGAAGACCTGGCTATTCAGCTAATCAACTGGACCCTGTCAGCGCCTGGTTACCCTCGCGGGTGACATGAAGCGATCTTCAAATCCACTGATTGATTGATTTAATGAAGGCAATAAAAGTCAGTGATGATGAGTGGGAAATTATGGCTTTTAACTCGTTTGCATAATCAAAGAAGTTCATTGCAATTTAGACACAACTGCTTTAATGCAATAAATCTGTTAATATGCACTCGCCAATAAGAAAAATCCAACGTTTTGTGTTCTACCACATCTCTAGTATAAGAGCTGGGATGACTATTTCTGTCTAAACTGAGGTTCTGCAATATTGTCACTTATTTGTCTGAACAGCAGTTGGAAAATAATCTTGCTAAGCATTGGCTGCTGAAGGTTCTTCAATCGGGGATTGGAGCACAAATGCTCACGGCATAATGGTGTCAATACTCAATTCTTGTGAGAAGGAGGAGAAGGGGGAATGCAGAGGAGGGGGTACAGAGGGTAGACTAGGAGCAGAGGAGAAGGGATGAATGAGGAGTAGAAGGGAAAGAAAAAGAAGAACAATGTGTTATTACATAGAGTCTTTATAGAACACACAATTAACAAATTATATATACATGAAAACACATCTATATGGCATAGGACGTACTCACCCGCCCCTTTTCAACACACTGGGTCACCATCACAATGTTGTGCACATTTTGCTCCCAGACCATTTTCCAGAAATCATCTTTGGTGCCCGGCAAAGGTCCCTGAGTGGCAATGTATTCCCTTCTGAAGTTATTGCCCTATAAAAAAAGAGGCCATGATGAATTATTTTAGCAAAGTCAAAAAGGAAGATATCACACATTTTGTTGTTCACAGTAGCTCATGAGTATTTTTAGAGTCCAGGCCTAGCCTTAAATGCTGCAGTCAAAGAGACATTTAGAGGAGGTACGTTGGCAGACTCAAGGGAGAAAATATCAGGATTCCATGCTGGCAAAAAAAAGCGTGAAAAGAAATTTCATGCAAACCAAGGAGGTTGTTACCACCAAATTCAGTCACCACGGATCAACTGCCTTAAAACAATAGCTGTAACACAACATGTGCTACGTTAAATGCAAATCAACTGGCAGCAGACTGGGTGAAATAGAAAACAGAAACAGTGTTTTAAATTCGCACTGTGGTCCTGCATTGAACTTGTTGGTGGTCACTGAGTTTGGCAACGACTACTCCAATAAGCCGCTTGAGCTGAACTACTGACTTGCCCTTTATGTGCACTGGTCAACAATATCTCAAACTTTCCAGCAGCTGATGTGTTATGGTCTAGGTCCTATCACAGAGCTGGGTTTCCTCAAAGAGTGCGTTGGAATTTGTCCAGTTCTGTACACTAGGCCAGATGTGTCAACTGGGCACAGATCAAAGAGGCTGATTTGAAGGGGTTGTAGGAATTCTGCCACATCAATATTTATGAGGCTGGGATCCTTCAGTTCATCCTTGCAACTAGCTGTTGGTGCATAGGTGAAGGCTTGTTAGGGACAGCTTTATAATTCCAATATGCTGGCATTGCAATGGCCGGCTTGGGGTTGGGCCACCAAAAATGCTTTACCTTGGCAAAGGAGCATCATTTGTTATACATGCAGTAAGACACATATGGAGGGAAAGTGTGCAGAGGTTAAACAAGGGAACTCATGGGACTCGTGCAAAGGTGCTTGGGAGTGATGCCAACAGCTTAGAAGTCCCTCATTGAAAGCTTTCACTGTGCAAATGACTACTGATTGGCAAGGGTAGACATTAACCTTTTATTGATGCCCGGCTGCCAGAGTGGCTACAAAGAAATGATATATTCCCAGTGAATTGCGCGGAGGAGGGGCAGCTTCTCTTTGTGATTCCATTTAACATGCAATTTTCAGGAATCTCAAAGATGAAATAGTGAGCCACATATTTTTTGCTGATTAGCTGTCTTCAAGCTCTGGTCTATGGCTAGAATGGACATTATCACCCACAACATGCTCTATAAGTGATGCAGTATTTGTATATTATACTTTCAGTAGCACAGCAATGCTACGGGCTACCGGGGAACATGCGTCCACTTACGGGGGTGTAGCTGGCATTGACGTAGTCGGAGCAGGGGTCGTCGTCCACATTTGCAAGCTTCACTCTTGTTGAGTCGTCTGGGAACAGAGGATTTCCGAAAAAGGTCAGAAACATAAAGTAACTTGCAGAGACGTTTTAAAGCTGGGCAAAATGGGCTCTGACCCAGGGCCCCAGCCTTTCAGGGGGTCCCTCTGACAGAGACAGCTCTGTTCTGCATAGTCTTGCCCTGAGAACCTTGAATGATTCTTAAAAATAGGTTGTTTTAAATACCACTTTCCTTTAATTTATATTTATTTTTCAGAGGAATGCTTGTTTTTAACACCATGCAACATCCATAAAAAATTCCTTACAGATCAACACAGAACCTCACATATTAGAAATGGCAGTCTGTCATAGAGATTATTTGCAACAATACTAGTGAGCTACAGCAGTATTCCAGTAATTAAAACGCACATCACTATATTGAAAATGATATGGAAACACATTTAGAATTTGGACCAGTGTGTCTGTGCAGTGCCGCTGACTCCGCCAAAGAGGGCATGAAAAAGCTGAAAGTGGATCATAAATTTAAAGGTGTTCCGAACAGGGGCCCCCAAAATACGTTTGGCCCAGGGCCCCCAGAATCCTTAAGATGTCCCTGATTATACTACAATCGTAAAGTCTCCATTTAAAGCATATTATGCAGGGTGTTTCGCACATTTTAGTGCAATTCACCAGCAGTGACCCACAGTAGTAAATGTGTTGGGTCTTATTACTAGAGAATGTTTCATCCCAGGTTTGCTGGTGGAAACGTCATTAAAGAGCATTTTGGTAACAACTCTTCTACTGTATGTCACGGAGTAGGAAAAAAACAACCACAAATCTGCAGAGTACTTCTGCGATTTCCAAGAAATGGGCAAAGGATCACTAAATGAGGGACCTAGCCTTATTGACAGCGGCCATTAAGAGCTAGACGGGATCTTGTCGCTGGTGTGCTTCAGAAACATGAGGGTCCCCATCGAGCTGCAGAGCCTACTGGGAGCCATGCACCCTCAGCACCGTGAGCCCAGGTCTGGAGTAGGCAACACCATCCCACATTATTCTGCACAGAAGAGGGACTGGCGCATCGTAAGCCTGAGCTGCTCCCTTTCAGAAGAAGTGACAAATAACAGCATTACAAATCCCCACATAAAACTTACAGGGTAATATATTGTTGTATCGATTCTTGCCTCTGTTCTCCGGCAGAAGTGCTGTGTCAAAGGATTGGTTTCGACCCACGTCCTTCAGGTCCTGAAATGACAGGAATACAATGGTGTGTATGGGACAGATACAGGGAAGACGCTGCGTAGAGGAGCTTGTGCTGTGCGTCACAACCAGGAAGTCAACAATTAGCTACACAGCCCTGAGTAACACTACTGCTCCTCCAAGCAGCCCAGAGGACAGCCAGGCAAATATCAACGATGAGTGACATAATAAAGAATCGAGTGTTTCCTATCACATAGATGGCGCGTACATGAGCAAGTATTCAACTCTGTTTATTTTTGATTGACAGCAGTAATTGTGTGACGTGCGGTGAGTACAATAGGGCCCCTGTGGCACTTCTGTAGGAAGAGTGTTAAGGCATCAGGACCTGCAATAGAGCCCTGGAGGTGGAGGCACCCCATTGCACGATCTTCAGCGGGCGTGGAGTTAAGCCCGCATAAAGGGTTAGGGCGGGGTGTAATGGACTTACATGCATCACGGTAGGTGACAAAGACTGACATGGAGTGATGTAGAATGAGACTTGCGAGAGCAATGCTGCCTGATTTGGGACTTGGGTTGGCATACAATGGGCTGTGGGTTACGGCATTAGAGAGGGCCAGATTACATTTTTGTATGTGAGGAGGGAAAACTGGAAGAGCGATGTGGAGGAGGACAGTGTTGGGCAGGAAGATGGATCCTGAGGGTTCCCAGCGACTCTCTTTTCAGACACCATCAAAGAGCTGAACATTTATTGTGGCAGCTACATGGGATCCTGTATAATAACAGCCGAATCAGTGCATTAAAATGACCCAGATCTTTCTGACAAATATTCCCTTCACAGTCGACAAAATATGTTTGTGCAAGTACTTTAGACTTTTCTTCCACTTAAACAATTTGGTTTACTTAGAAGCCCACACTGAATTGTCCATTGTGTTATGTTAAGCTGCCATTTCCATGCAGATGTATAAATACAAAATCTTCTCTGCTTCAGAGCGCAGGTTATTTCCTACACATACATGAAGAGAACATGTACTACTGACCAAAAGCCTTCTTGCTAGCAAGGTTATGACTAAACATCATAGAAGCCACTGAGAAGGGACGTCAGCTTGATAGGTCGTGTGATAGCGAGAGCTTGGGTAAACACCTGAAGGGCGATTAGAAACATGCTGTAATAACACCCACTCGTCTAAAATCCCAACAATACCGTACTTCGTATAAGGTCTATTTAGCTCCAGCAATCATAGTAATATGGTGTGGGTCAATGCAAGCAAATTGGCCTATAAGGTCTGCCCCTGGTATTGTTATTTATCAGGTGCGCTAAATAACACCTAAACTTGTAATCAGGCCCTTACTCAGAGAAATACCAGGAGACATGAATTCACTTTATGCACTGAAGACACATGCTACAGGCGCTCAGTTCTGCACCAGCAAAGCCCATCATGGTACGGCTCCTTATTGTGTGTGAAACTGTGACTCAATAATGATTATATTTTTATTATGAAGATGAATTGTGGATAAAATGTTATTTTATTAAAAACCTATATTTAGGTGAGATACAAATAAAGAACAGTGAAAATCAACTGTATCGAAAATGTTAATGGTCAGCACATTTTAAGAGACTGAACCACTTCAATCCACCTCTCCAATGATTCCAAGACCTTCTTCGTGGATGAAAGCAAAACCTTACGTCCCCAGTATTCCAGACTCTCTCCCCCTTCACAACAGTGGTATTTAAAATAAACAAAGAGAATGTAATAATTCGACGAGTGCCCTCAGTAAAAAGGGCAGAAGTCCTGGATTTAATATGGCTGACAGTAGACTGTCCATCAGTGGATCTATTTCACCACTCTTCCTTCCATCAGAAGTCTTTCACAAGGTATGGTTGAGACAGAAGTAGTTCATTTTATCTAAAGAAATGTGAATAGTGTTGGTGTTCCTCTTCCATGTCAATCCTCCTTCTGGCTTTTCTGCCCTGCAGGCGTGTTCTCCTCCTACTGCAGGGGTTGTTATTCTGATTATATTTATCCCGCTTTACTCTTCTCCTCACTTGCTCTTCTCTTGCATGTGCATCTTCCTCACCGTCCCCTCTTCCCTGTACCTCTATCCATAAACGTGGGCTTTAGTGGGGCTCAGGATTTCCCTTTCTCCATAATCTCCTGCTGCTAGGCTGTCAGCCGACTCCTTCTCTACAAACTCTTTCTTATAGTTTCTAATCCTCTTCGGGCAACTCAGAGTACCCTTATGGATCCCTAAGTGTGCGTGTTGCTCTTTAAATTTCCTAGCATATGTCCTGAACCCACTGAGGCACCAAAGTCCACAGTGTTGGTTACCTTGCTCTTTCATCCCGCATTGATGGACTTGCCTTCTTTAATCTTCAGTGTGCAAGTCAACCAAACATTATGCATTCCTTCTATGTCTCTATTCCTGTTGTGCTGCCGCTGTCAGTTCCTTTGAAGGTCCACATCCTCCAGATGCCTCCCACTAACATGCATCCCATAATCAAGACATATAGAATGGAGTTGTCAAGCCAGTCTGCATACTTCTACTCAAGGCAAAACCAGGCACCTAACAAATACAGTTATCTTACCTAAGGGTTAAAGATAGTATATTGCTTTCATGTCAACACCTTGGATTCCAAATTACTTCAGATACCAATAATTATAGTTCACCCTACCTCGTACTCCTCCGACAGCAGGTAGTTCGAGTCTGCTTGAAGTTTAGTGAAGTGAGCATCAAACTGACTTGTTTTAATTGGGCTGTATTAGGAAGAAGACAAAGGAAGATTTAGACCATAAAAGTATGTTTTGCTTATGTAATTACAATCTGCAGCCTGTTTATGCACTCACCTGGAAGTTCTTCTGTTGCTGCGAATCATAAAGACATACTACAAGTTAGCATATATTGTAATCGTATGCAAGCGATATAATAGCATTGTAAGGAAAAATTAAACTGTCTTCTTACCCTTTATGACCCAAATGTAAATGTACAGATGATGTCCTCTCACGTCGAGTACTCAGCCTTGCCGTAGGCCCATCGGAACTGTTACTATAATAATAAAAATTAAAGAGACTTTCTTCATAATCCCCACAACAGCTGCATAGTATGGAATATACGTGTTAAAAGTGAGGTATAAGAGTCAGATGTATTTAATACAGTGTAACATATTCCAACTTGCACTAGAAAAGGGGTCTTGAAATGATACTCGCCTGACGAGGTAAATGTCTAAAACAGAGAAAATCTACACAATGAACTTGGAAGGTGCGTGTTTTTGTTTTTAATCCAGTATGTATTGCAGGAGCCAAATTACCATCAAATTTCAAGAAAGCGTGGAACAGACAAGTCTGTCATGATAGTGTGAAAGACAACACTTACCCCTGGGTATAGCCTTTAGTGTTATAGTAAGTGTGGACATGGGTAGCCTATACGCACCTAATAGCGCAAACCAAGTGCACTTCAAACTATATTCTGTTGCAACCCAAAGTGACATTTAGCTCCATAACAAACTAGGGAGCTAAGCACACATCACTGAATGTCTAGACCACACTTGCCACTGGCTCTTCCCTATGTATGAATAGAGCAAAAACCGAAATCCTGTTTCTGACCACCAACATGCTTCTTTTGACTAGGTAACAAGTCTAGCAAACAAGTGTGGAGTTAACACCCTGAACTGACACAATACTCACTGGCATCTATATACATCTGCCCAACCTCAGGAACATCCTTGCTGTCCTTCAAGTTAGACACTAAGTGGATCTGGAAGGATTTCTATGACATCACTCCTAATTTACATAAACATTGTCCGCAGAGCTCCAAATAACATCACTGACTTATTGCAAAGGCTACAGAATCCGGCAAGCAGTATGTTCCTCAATCTACAGAAAAGTGTCAGAAACTAGCTCATAACATGCTCTACTGACCTCAGATAGAATTAGGGAGCAAATAAAAAATTATTTGAACCATGCATAAGGTTCTACATTCTCATAAGGGCCTGGCTACTTGCTAACATGGTCACCCCACTACAAGAATATAATATTCACAGATATGAAGGGCTTGTACAGGAATAGAATGAATCACATGCATGAATGGCACACAGAAGAACAAACATTTAAATAAGAGAGTGACTCACCTTTGTCAAGGGCCCAGAGACATGCATGCTGAGAAAATATGATAGCAAAGCCTTTAAGGTGAATAATAAAGAGGAAGGTGAAAACTGCCTGGAAAACATATTGAGGTTTAAGAGTGGATTAAATGAAACAGATCTTCAAAGATCCTGAAATGGGGCATCTTTTGTGGCAAGGCAACCAATATTTGAAGATTATGCACAGCAGTGAAGGTCACTCATTGATGACCACTATTATTGGGTAAAAATAATTTTAGAAGAGAGAGCAGAGTGAAGCTTTTGGGAAAACAAATTAGGTGACACAAGGATATATTATGTTATGCTATGCTATACTATGTTATGCTATGTTATGTAATGTCATGTTAATAAGAGATTGATGATTCCATTCATGCTCATTAGAGAAGGGATCGTGTAGCAATTGGCATTTCACTAAAACGAAGTTTAATGCTTCAATAAGAACGACCCTGCCTTAGGGCACCACAGAAACATCACTGCTGATCAAAATGTTTTAGGCACCGACATCTGAAAGCTTCTGTCAACTTCTCAAAGGTAGACTGTCTTAATAAATGCAGACAAGGTTCCTAGTTTCCTGAAGATAATTATTTTTATAGCACTTGTTTGCTGCAAATGGAGTTTCTAGCTGCTACCTAAAAGTCTAAGGCCCAGTTACATAAAGCGACTGTCTCTGTACAAATGTTTACAGCAGGGATGTCCAACATATGCCCAAGAGGGCCAGACCTATGCTAGGTTTTCAGGACATCAGAAAAAAAACATTTACAACTGAAACTGATTTACATATTATGTGACTATCCTCAAATGATGGCACTTATCTAAGGTTTCTAGGCGCCTTTGGAAGTCCGTCATGTAGAGAACCTGATTGTTAGGGAATAAACACAATGCTGGCTTGAACCATGGCACCTCCGTGTGACCTGGAGATGACTAACAGACAAGCACCAGGGTTATCGTCTTATTTCAAAGCAGTGTAAAGATACCAAACACATGGGAACACATTATTGTGTGCATGTAATACGTGTCTAAGCACTGCACATGAGTCATAGGAACCATTCTGGTGTCGGTACAAACAGTGCGTTCCATGTTGCAGAGGCCTGGGGGGATGGAGGGGGGGGCGGGGGGGGGGGGGGTCTCTATGCGTCTGTGGTCCAGCTGTCCTTTCTCGTGGCTTGCCAGCCATTCTACGCTTCTTTGCGCTGCGTGATTACAGTAACTTGTCGCTGTGACTTCAAAGCATTCGGATGTTTCCAATAAAAATCGTCTAGTGATGTTAGGCAGTAACCGTCAAAAGCAATGGTGCTAAAACACAGGGGATGCTTACCCGCGCCGCACTTTTTTCCTGTAGACCAAGAAGGCAGCGATTGCAACTAGCATCAGGATGAGGAAGAGACCAGCGCTGATACCTTCAATCACCCCGAGCAACGGCTCTGCACAGAGACAGAAACAAAGTCTTGGCTTTTCACAAAACATATAAATAATCATGGACACAGTCTGTGATAGCAAGAGACAGCAATCACTGATGTCTGAAAAATCAGGGCTCTGTAACGCAAAAGGAGGAACTTTGTCCTTTATATGTCTATAAAGAAACCAGAAGCACAACTCCATTCATCTCACAGTACCCTTTAATGAGGCTTATTACAGAAGGACCCAGTAGTCTAACTCGACATTATATTCAGCCACGCATGGACAACTCGGTGCACCAAAGGACCAGCTTTTAATAGTGGTTACACACAGAAATAAAACTGGCAAGAAACAAATTAAGTTTATTAGTGCATTTGATACTGAAAACAGTGGCTCAAAATTACCCAGCAGTGTTTTCTTCTGAAAAATAATAAACAGCAACATTTTACCAGCGCATTGCGTTTGGCACCATAGGATGGCACATTATTTACAAGCGTGGAGATCTGGTTTAGTTCTGATCTGTCCCATCCCATTCCAAAGGTAATGTTAACAAAAGAGAATCTTGGCATCTGACATTGAGGCTATCAGGATACGCCCCCATTGAACTGGCAGCAGGAAGAGGCGGGGTCTTGTCTGCATTTGAAGTGGCCAATGACAACACACGGACAACTAATTAAGTGGCACTTTCACTAAACCAACCACTCTCCTGGCTAGACAGTACAAGACAAAGCTACTCTTAGAAACTGCTAAAAACCACACACACATAAAGAATAGACAAATAGATACATTGGGAGACACAAGGTTATGAATTATACATGGCCTTTCGGCAACACGAAGGCCTTATTTTGTTTACTTTCATTGGTTGCTATGACACTGAATTGAGAACTTTAGTTGGAGCCAACGCCGTGACTTTTATCACTCACCATCCTGTGTGCTGTACACGTGTCTGCATGTGATGTACATGAGTCTGCATGTGCTGTACATGTGTCTGCATGTGATGTACATGTGATGCACAGTTAGGTTAGTTGTCTTGACCAAGTCAAACAAAGCAGCTCATTGACTGCTGGTAGCCAAGTGGCATCAAGGAGGGATCAAGTAATAACACACACGTGAAATAATGGCTTCTTTTAGCTGCCTATAACAAATATGTTGCAGACAAAAGATGTGGTTGTGTGAATTGTGTGGGTTGAAAAGTCAATCTTAAAAAAAAAAAGAGTTGCAAACCTGCACTTACCCGACTCTGTTGTGATGGGCAGAGAGAAAAAAGTGTCTGAGAAAAGAGGTCTGGAGAAATCCTTCAGATCTTCACCGAAGAGCTGTGTGAAAGCTCGAATGCTGATCCTGAAAACACAGGAAAAGAGGAATCAACTACAGTAGCCGGTGTGAGAATCAGCCGAAGAAGGTCTCAGTGCTCTCTGAAGCCAGAGTCTTCCGCGTAGGGCAAGGAGGTCTGAATCCAGGCCAGATCATCAGACTATGCAAAATGATCTGAATTTAGATTATTTGAATGCAAAATTATCTATGTTAATTGCCTGAAAAACTGGCATGCATTTGGCTCATCGCAATCTATAGGAGATACCCCTGCTCTAAAACATCGAACTGAAATGTGGGAAAGACAAATAAAGGCCTGAAGTAATAACCCTGTCTCTGATTTCTTACAATAAGAGACGTGTGGCACATCCAGTCACCTATGATAAAGAAATTACGTTCAGAACTGAAATCTAATGCCTCATTATCAGTTCTGTTCTGTCATGCCAGTGGCCAAGGGGAAAGGCAGATAATGTCACAGAGCATAGTTAAGGATGATGTTTAAGGAACAAAATAAATTGTGGCTTTTCTTTCTCCTGCTCAGTTTTTCTAGCTGTATTGTGACAAGCAGAAAGGAGATATTTATGGGAAATATTAATTTTTGCACTACTCAGGTAATTATAAAAAAAAGTTAAAATCTTTCTGCATGTTTATACACATTTCATTCAACTGTGCCTTAAAAAAAAGAAAACATAGATTATATTTAACTGACGCTAATATCTTTTCACAACTAATATCTAACAGCTTGTTTAATGTGTTTAATTTTGCACTAGAGATTCTTTGTTTATTCTTTGTGTTTGTAAACATGCACTCTCCTTCATATGAAAGGGCTAATCACCAAGGATTTGAGTGAGTTGTGGGAAGGGTGATAGTGTGACCCTGTAATGCAAGGTATAAAGTACCCTCTGGCATACATTATAAGGATATTGCAAGTCACCTCAGATTTCCATAACCACATAAAGAAACTTGGCCTTCAGTCTTTTTCCTCTATATGGTCATGCAACTCCTCAGTGACTTGCAATAACCTTGTCATGTACGGCAAGGGATATTTATCATAGGCATCTACTAATGAAAAAACAGTTCCTCGTGATCTCCACTTCACTGTTGAACAAAAGTTCGGGAATTAACCTTTGCCTCTACTGACATTTTGCTATGTTTTCTAATGATAAATTGTAAGTCTTGTAACAAAGGACATTGCTGATCTTCTACCATGGTGCCGACTTCAAGCTGGGTTGCAGTTTGTGATGTTGAATAGGAGTGTCAGGATAGAGAAGTGCCTACTGGACAGGGAATGATGCATTTGGCCATCATCAAACTGTAAACAAGAGATAAATGAATCAAGATGCCTCAGAGATTGATAGGAAGGCTTGCACAGACCCAAACGTGCTGTACTATTGGTAGATTGTGCAATGGGGTGACGGCAGAGGGTTGATTCCAGTTACGGGGTCACCTTACAAGGCTGAGCTATATATCACCTGCTTCACCTGCAAATTCATCCTAATACATGTAACCTCATTCATATTGTGTAAAACTGAGGTGTACATTGGGAGAACCTGAACGAAGTGAGGGCATGATTCACATCTATTCCCCATATTCTAACCATGACCTCTTTGGCAGGGAAATGGCAGTGTGTGTGATCTGTGAAAATATGACGTATCAGTACACCACAGTTTGTCCCTTTCGACCAAGTTATGGGCACATTAATGTCTTCCACAGAGCAGAGGGACTGAGTTATGGACCAGTAGCTCCCGGGTAGTTTTCTATTTGAAAAGTGCACAGTGGAAACGGCCAGGTATTGAAAGTGGCTTTGCACCACAGAAAAAAAGAGTATCTACCTTATTAATAAGGTGGTAAAATAAAATAAAAAGTGGTAGGCTTTTATGTGTGACACTTTGGTTTAGTGCATGAAAACAGTAGCCCATGTAGCAAGATGAATGAGTTAGATTCCCAGCAGAGACATATAAAAAAAAACAAAAAATGCAACACAAGAAGCAAGGCTCTCTTTCTAGCAAAAGAAATTGCAGCACAGCACATCTTTTCGTTAAAGAAAGATGCAATTTTTAAATCGTAACGACCTCTTGAGCGAATAACGTGTGTACACCTTGCAGTGTAAAGGAGCTAGTGTAAATGAGGGCCCTAGAGCTGAGCATCCCAGCTCCCCACAGCCGCTCCAATTTATGTCCAGATTAAAGGTGTTGCATATTCTGGATATTTCTTAAGTCAGTTACAAGAGGTGGTGGGAGTGCAGTGTCAAAAGAGAGAAGACATTTAGCTCTAGGAGGTGGAGATGTTCTGTTACTTGTTATTCATAATTCTTTGAGCACCAGGCTCATTTCATATGGTCAGTTATTTTAGTTTAGGATATCTGCTAACTTTGCAGTCAAATCAATCTTGCCTGTGCTCCTATTATTGCTTTTCTGAAGGTCTGTCACCAACCTAATATCCTGGTGCCTCACCTGCAAGCTCTCGGTCCACCACTGAATTAGATCATCTGTCACCAATGCCACTGGCCAGCAACTACACCTGTGTCCTTGCCCAAACCAAGACGGAAATCAAACTCATGCATATCAAGTGACTAGTGCATGCTGATACTTCAAAGAGTAGTGGCATACCCTTGGCACCGCCTCGAAGACAGGGAAAGAGCTGCACACGGATGTCTAAGTACATGGGTTCAAACACTGTCAAAACCAGCACAGTAAATCGAACCTGTAGGGCGTGCGGGGCTTGAGAGGCCCATCACAGAACTGGTGCTGGTTGGGATCACACTTCCCTCCGAGGCTTTCCATCTCCGTTCCGAGCTTAATCTGAACACTTTGATAGTTGTAGTCTGGGTTTTCTGCACATTTGCTTGCAAAATAGTTGGTTTGGTAGACCTTGATTGAGCTGTTGTGCTTGTACTCATGATATGTAGGCAGAGGGTGCTGCTGTCCTGGTTTGATATCACTGTTGTCTGGAAAAACATGAAGGAAAAAGAGACACCACTCCATAAGTTCTTTACATAACACATTTATCTGAACAATCCTTGATAAATATTGTGCTGTACTGTATTCTCTTTGGTATTTATAGAGCACGAAGCAGCAAAGTACTGTGGGAAGGGGTGGAGTGGGTTCATGGAAGGGATAAGGTGAGCATACAGGGATAGCTCAGATGATTTCTTAGGGCAAATGAAGGGGTGCTACCAGAAGGAATGTGGCCACTCTATAACTGAAGTAATAACAATAGTCTTTTTAAAGAGAGTTTCATTAAAGGGAATGATTAAGTCAAATACTCTTACAAGGTATCTCAGACACCTGCTGCTGTAAAAATATGATAGTGTACCTCTAGAAATTATCTCTAGAACTGATCTTAATCTGAGCCCTTTTTGTTTTTCAGCTCTTGTGGTAGAATTAGATGCCAGTGCAACGTCTTGTGATGGTCAAACACTGTAAACCGATGCTCAGATGCTCGAGGGTTATCATTGGGAAAGGCCTTTGTTGACATGCTAAATTATCGAGCACTGTAAATGCGCCCACCTGTAACATGTGTTTGTTTTCATTGTGGGCTTATGTGTCTTTATTAATTTTCTGTCTTCTGGGGCCTGCATTCACCTTTGTAATATGTAACAAAATCATACAAAAGGAATTAATATCAGTGGTGCAAGTGAATGTCAATATCCTTATGGGTCATAACGAGCCAACATGGAATTATAATTGATTCAGATGAAGTAATCATGGGCATGTTGTCTTTTGAGCACTCGTTTGAGTTCTTGTATACATATCTTCTATATGACACTGGTCTTAAGAACAGCTTTTCCCATACTGGCACTTAGCAGCAGCAACACAATGGCAAATTTCCATTGCTCTCTGTATACCTACAGATGAGAGGGAGATGGATCTATCAATTTCAGTAAGTCTGATCTTATCCCTCTCCCCCTCCAGCTATCAACTCAGTTTGTTAATGCCTGTGTTTCTACCTATGCCTACATGTATGTAAATATCTCTAATAACATATGATGAAATACAGTGAGAACAGAATAGTGGCTTGCTGCACCACCATATAGGCATCTCTGACTTACGCCTCCATTTCAATCCAGAAGGGATCTGTGTAGCGTGAACCTCCAAAGTTCTCATGCCCATGATCCTTGAGATTCATATTAGACGTGTGTGACATATTACCTTAAATCTGGCAGCTACAAAAGGCCACCACTACATTGTGGCCTGGTGCTCTTCAAGTGGAAGGGAAGCCCATGTGCACTAATGTACACTGCCAAAAAGGAAAGGATTGTGGATACCTTGGTGGGTGCATAAGGGGGACATCCCCCGAATTAGAGCGATCCATTCTCGTTCACTAATGTACACCTCGACACTTGTAAAGCATAAATCTACTCCTTGGCCTCTGGCACAGGTTAATAGTGGCTGGTATTTTTTTGTTAGTGTGCAGAGGTGAATTCCATTATGAGTGCTCTGTTTTCTGGGATGGAGCAGGGAGGGAGCTTCCATCTACAATACACAAAAAATGAAGAGAGCACCCAGCAGCAGTCTGTTCGGGCTGCAGGCAGCCAATCAGAATCTGTGGGGGTAGCTTGTGCTTCCATGGACTGCGCTTTGCTATCCCAGTAGGTAGGGATAACCTGAACACAGGCCGATTTTTACATCCAGACAAAACATCCACCTGTTTCTTTGGTGGGTTAGTGGAAAAGGGTTTGTTTTTGATGAACAGAATGTCACTCCACAGGTGTCAAAAAAAGGCTTAATTTCACATCAAGCATAAGGATGAGATTTCTCTTAGTGCCTCCATCAGCAGTGCTGGTAAGCAGTTACACAGGGGCGACCCCTCCACGAGGAGTGTCGCCCGCTAAAAAATGCGCCAGAACTAAAAAATAAAATGGTAATAAAGTTTATTTATTACTATTTTACTTTTCAGCACCACCCCGTCCTGAACCGAGTGTCAGGACGGGGCGGGACAATTGCTGCCTAGTGGCAGCAGGGAGCTCTGCACTTTAGTTTAAAGTGTGCATGTCCCTTTGGCCGGCATCTTGCGACGGCCAGCCTGACATGCACACTTTAAACTTCTCTAACCCACTTGCCTTAAGACAGCTGGGTAAGAGAAAGCCTAGGCCTTCAGTGCTCCTAGGAGCGCTGAAAGAGGCTGTTCTCTCCCATCCTGATGCGTCTCTCATGCTGTTTTACAGCATGAGAGGTGAGTCAGGGTTGGTTAATGCAGTTTCCCGGGTCCCACTTTGGGACATCCAGAAGAGATGACGAGAGGAGAGGAAGACGCTGTGAGGTAAGTGCCATTTTAAATAAAGTATTATTATTGTACCCCGCCCCCCCACCCCTTTACTTTAAATAGAAGTCAGTCACTACTGCAGTTACACTCAGTGCCATTATGCAGAAACCTAGCTGCCAAGAACCACTAGCCACCGGTGGTCAGTCAACCATGCTTTTCTGCATGGCCCACTTTCTGCTGTGCCATGCAGACAAGGACACCATGTCACTTATCCCCGTGATGGGCTGCTTACACATGTCCTAGACATGTGTTGAACTGGTTCGTTAGGGTATGCTGCAGTAATGAATACCTGCATAGGAGCAACTTTGTTCACCTGTTGCGGTATATTGCTGCACTGAACCTACACCTCTATTACACACCGTTTTGACAATTCAAGGCCATTCCTCTGTGCAAGAGGCCTCACACACCCATAGGGTGTCATGCTTCATCATAGGCACTGCTCCTCGTCAGACCGGCGCTGCAATGTCTGACGGGCACCACCCCGTGAGGGGGGGCTCTTTGCCGGAGATCTTTTTATGTGGTGGTGCCGTGACCCCAAAGGTAATTGAAGTGTCAACGGAGATCAAAAAAAGAATGTGATTTAAAATTGACTACCAAAACCGCCACTGAGACAATGGATTTTATTAGACCAGATGGACGGTCAGGGCCAAGGTTAAAAATATATAGTCAGAAGAGTGAATAGAGAAATTAAGATCAATCACTCTTATAGTGAAAAAATGTATCAAAAGGAGGGGTCTGGGAATTTTCCAAAATCTACCCTCTCATGGGTCAACATGTTTCGCATCCTGGTGGTCCAAACGGATCCAGTGATGCTTCATCAGGACCTTATATGACTATGTGTATCTCCTAAGTACTAAGGGCCACATATATTTCCGAACAAGGTATACAAGTTACTATACCTTGACCTTGACCCCTCCTTTTGATACATTTTTTCACTATAAGAGTGATTGATCTTAATTTCTCTATTCACTCTTCTGACTATATATTTTTAACCTTGGCCCTGACCGTCCATCTGGTCTAATAAAATCCATTGTCTCAGTGGCGGTTTTGGTAGTCAATTTTAAATCACATTCTTTTTTTGATCTCCGTTGACACTTCAATTACCTTTGGGGTCACGGCACCACCACATAAAAAGATCTCCGGCAAAGAGCCCCCCCTCACGGGGTGGTGCCCGTCAGACATTGCAGCGCCGGTCTGACGAGGAGCAGTGCCTATGATGAAGCATGACACCCTATGGGTGTGTGAGGCCTCTTGCTCCTAGAATTTAGGACCCCGGTCACTACTTTCTGTTTTACATGGTTGGAACAGTGTATTACTTATTTCTGATGTTTCCATTTGGAGGATATACACTGGACCATAACTCCTCCTGATCCCTCCCGTATTTTGAACATTCCTCTGTGCACCTGGCGACTCTCCACTGCTGTAACCTTGTCCCTTTGACTTACACACACGGCAATCAATTACACAGCAATGTACAGGGAGTTCTGATTCATGCAATATATGCAGTGCTGACTGACTTCCGTATTAATTGACAACACAACTTTCTGTGATGCTTCTAGCATGTGCAGCCCAGGTTGAATGGTTACTTGGGAACACAACTGGATTGTTTTCAGGATATATTTACAAGTACTGTTGCATATAGATACAAGGATACTGGAGACAACCAGGTCGGTGAAAACCTTGCCACGTGGGTACAGTGCAGATACACCCCCTTGTAGGGACAACAGCAGATAAAGCAGACTGAATCAGGAGATTGGCACAGTGCAAATCATTTAATTCAGCAATGCTTACTTACTCTCAACATTCATTCATGACACTGCTGGCCAGGATGATAATATAATTTTACAGTCATGAACAATGCTAAGGGGCTATGCAGGAAAAGGCTATGCCCTCAATTTGGAACCATAATTGAGTGACTGACAATTAACTAGAAATAATAGTATGCTCTGCACACCTGCTCATACAGATCGTACTCCATCACATCTAATTAATGTATCTAATCTTGCAGTGGCTCAGCAACTAACAACAACTGGCAGCAATGAGAAATGGTGAAGAAAACATAGACAGAAAAAGAGTAACAGACAAAGAGGCATCGACAGTCAAGTGAACACATCTTTCCTTTTTATGGGCGAGCGCAAAGCGCTCCGTTCCATTCTGTAATCTCTCTTTGGGCTTCTAACCACGCCCATGTCGTGTCAGTCACTTTCATTGGTTCGTGGGCTTGCGTTTTAAAATCCGCTTGCTTACATTTGTGAAAGGCATGCATACGTCATGCTTTTTCCGGTGTTTAGCCCACCTACACAGCACCGGTAAACTACTAAAAATATACGAGGTTCGATGTTCTCAGCATGGTGTTGGGAATACTTTATCTGTTTATTTTCCACACTGCGTGATCGCGCTGCATTTTACATAGCGTGATAGCGCTGAATTTTTCTTTCCTTACAACGCCATTAACTCTAACTCGAGCTAATGCGAGACCCGTTGCATTGAAAATGCTTGTTAGATCTGACTGCCATCACAGCTCTTTCCGTTACCAACAGTTGCCAATACATTAAAATATACAGAGTGGACTTTGCCTTCACTCAGAGAAGTATGCCTCATGCTATTGGCTGTTTGCTGTGTCATTCCACCTCCTCGGTAGTGCCTGTTTTGAAATTCACGTGGGACTGCTTCAGATCTCAAAAGTACACCGAATCATCACACGATGAACTCTTTGTTTCATGAATGCATTTTATACAGAAAATAAAGTGTTTTTTCAATGCAGCAGGCTGTTCAAATGCGTTAGTCAGACAGTAAATCTGACCAAATGGCTTTTCTAACGTTTGTTCCATATCAAAGGGGATGTGCTCTTTATAAGCTCAGAGTCTGAGGCCAAGACGAGGCTGAGGTCCCCCCAGAGCACTCCCTTGCTTGCAGCACATTAAATAGACATTCAGCAAATTAAAATCCTGCGTTTGTCCAACTCGTGGCAAGAAACGGTCGTGCATCAATTCCTCATCTACGCAGACTTGTACATGAAAAGGCAGAGAGTAAATTGGAAACTGAGGCATAACTTTGAGTGAATATTGGGGTGACCAGAGGTCAAAATGTGATTATGAATAGAGGCCGCAGCCTGAGCCACTCGTGCAGATAATGATGGATATTTCTAGAACCACGCGCGCGGGTGACACCATAACGAGCACAGGTCACCGAGCTGTGGTGTTCCTGATAGACTTAAAGTGAACCGATGCTATTTTATTGCAGCACGGCCTAGAAAAGCTCGACTTCCTGCGCGTTGTTAACACAGTATAATGTTTTACTCTAGGTATAGGAACTGAGAAGGTAGGCTGCTGGTGATTGGGCCAGCAGACAAACAGCATGGTTCAATGGTATGATTTATCTACATGTCCTTCAATGGCACTTGGGCCCAGGTCTAACCAGAAGTCACTGACCTTGAACCACCAAGGTCCAAATTTAAAGCCGATCTTGGCGGGTGCCACTATGAGAATAATGTCCTTATTTCCTCCAGAGGCTCACAAAGTGATCAGCCCTTGCTCAATATGCTCAGCATAAATGCTTGAGGACTCAGCTCTAAACCCACATTTCTCTTCTTCGCTGAGCAATTTGAAAAAAGATTCAGCTGGAGGGGTGGACTCACCCCTGGGATGGTATTGCTTAAAGGGAACCTGCCAGGATTTGCACCCGGAGAAGTCTGTGGTAACTGGCACATACTTCTACTGAATGCCCCCATTAGAGAAATGTCAGCTGTATGTATGTATGTATGTCATATTTCTATAGCACAAACCTAGCCAAAAAGAAGCAGAGGGTTATACAAAGTCATGGACAAGCACAAAGGCAATAAATGCTAGGAGAACTAGCTGGTTTGTGGACTGCTGATGTATTGCGATTTTGTCTTCTTTATAGAGATGCTTCTTCAACTCTTGCCTAAATTGTAGCAGCATTGGGGATTTGCTGATGGATACAGAAATATTGCTCCGGATCCTTGGTACATGGAAGGAAATGGACTGCTGCCTTATTTTTCATTTTTTTACATTACTTGCTCTGCAGTCTGAGGGTGTCCTGGCAGTGGATGTGCTGAGAACCACCAGAGATTGTGAGCCTGTCTGCAAGATATGTGGGGGGTGCTGGTCATGATGGCTTTGTAAATGATGCACCTGGTTTTGAAGATGATGCGGGCTAATAAGCGGAGCCAATTGAGTTTCATCAGGATGGGGGTAATGTGATCATGTTTCTGCAGAACCTGATAAGACATGCTGTGAAGTGTAGGATGCCCTTCAGGGGTGCTAGTGTTGAGTCTGGAATGGCATAGAGCAGCGTGGTCCCACCATTCAGATATGAGAGTATGAGGGCTTGAACAGATTTGAAGTTACTTTCCGAAAGAAACCTTTTCTCTTTCTTTAGACAAGAGAGCAGGTACCAGACCGCATCTGTTTTTTGGCAATTTCTTCTTCGAGTGTGACTTTGGTGTCTAGGGAAATGGAAGTGACTTGGAAGTGGAAGAAAGTTGGGATTCAAAGTAGCAAGGTCCATGTCATTAAGCCAGGTTTATATTTTTATATTGTTTCTTGTTTGTGATTCTTGCTCTGAAAGATGTGAAGACAATGTATGAGGTGTTGAATATCTTAAGGAAAGGAGCCTTTCAAGTACAGTCTGGTATTATTGGCATATTGTCAAATCTTATAGCTGTTATGTGCAAGACAGATTCTTCAGTGTTTGCCATTTGACGTTGATACTGCACGGTCTTTTAAAAAGCACTCTGCTGACACGGAATCCTAGCTGTGTCCAGTCTTCAGTGATTTATGTGCAGCAACCAGCTGTCCCAACCATACAAGTAATGATGAGTTTGCAGGCCCTGACTTTGTTATGTCCTGAGGAAGCCTTTATACATAGGCCGAAATGCATACCTTTTGTATGGGAGCACATCAACAGACTCAGAAGGATATAAATGATACCAACCCTGGAGGATACTGTGTTGCAACAATTAGGGATTTATACACCTTAAGGATTGGTTGCTTTGCTACCTATAGGTCAGACCACATGCATGAACTGAATAATTGACGCCTTTGCCAATGAAACTACTGAGTGACAAGGATAAAGTGCACCTATACTGATTTCTTGGAACTTTGATTAATACACGTATTAGAAAGCAGTGTCTGGAACATGGCCATGCCTAGGCAAACACTCTGATGTATGGGTGAGTGAGTATGTGTGCAACACAGTCTAAAATAACCACTTTTGTTGAGTAATATGGACGATCCAATAAGGTGGTAATGCTGTTGACTAAGAAATATATGTATCTATTCCCATGGAGAGTCCTCTTTGCAGTAGTGTCTGTTGCACAAGCCCTACGTTACCTGTGAGTACAGCACCAAGCTGCCCATGTAGACACCAAAGATGAGAGTGGACAGAATGGAACACTGAGGGACTATGAAGGTGATAGGGATCATTTGTGACCTGGAGGTCAAATCTGAACACCTCAGTGATGGTCTAAAAGGTAAGAGGGGAACCAGCGAATTCATTGACAATGAATCCCATTCAAGACTCTATGGTACATATGAGGGTGGGGTAGTTGACTGTGTTGAAGGCAGCTGAGAGAAGCAATATTAGAAGGCACAGGGTAATCTCCATCTTTTGTCAGGAGGGCACTGTCTATAATGGCTAAGGTAGTGGTCTTCATGCTGCAGTGTGATCCAAAGTCTGACTGGTAGTCGAGCAGGAGACAGTTATCATTAATGTGATCTTGAAGTCAAACATAAACTGTTTCTTCAACGATCCTGCAGATGAATGGTATGTGAGTGATGGGCAGGGAGCTGGTGAGGTCATCAGGGTTTAGTGCATGTTCCTTTGCGAGTGGGAGGATCTAGCCTGTCTTCAGAGCTTCTGGTGAGATGCCTTGAGTGAGCATGGGTGAGCTCTTGTCAACTGAGTCTTGGGGTTCAATTCCACTCTCCTTTAGTTTATGCAAGGGATCAGCACTCCTTCATACAATAGTGGTTTCACTGGAAAAATTTCATGAGCCCCTAAACTTTGCAAAGGTGTGTGAGAGCTTCATTCTGGGTGGGTGTAGTACCTGACTGCATCTGTTTACCTCGGGGATCATAGGCTAGGCTGGTGGACAGCACTCCAAGTGCACACACTGCAGGTTGCTGCCTGAATCTGACCCCGCTAGTAGCAGCAATATAAAAGTAAACTCCATTGATCTGATGCAAAAGAATCCACTCAAATAAGAAGGTAGACCTGTCTGAAGGCACAAGGCTAACAGAAACTTCATAAAGGGGACCACTGGGACACAATATGTTTCTCAGCAAAAACAGGATGACAGAGAAAGCAGAACTTGGTTCTACACTTTCCTCTTACACAGAACGTCTTCTTCAACCAGTGATGGACTGACTACCTCATTTATCATATTAGACCGGGATTGGTCATTAGGGATCTGTGATTAGTGATTTCTCCTACACCTGCAATATCTAGTTGAACTCAATCCACAATAGGCCAATTCCTCCTTCGATTTTACAAAAAACAAATTAACTCTACCTAATGACTAATTTGACACTAAATCCCAAACAACTATCTATTGCATGCCTTTGATGTGCATACAAGCACGTTTGCATAGTGACATCTTTTGGCTGAGGGCTTTCTTTTTAAAGGTCATTAATTAGGGCTTTGGTGAAGTATCAATGTGTGATGAGAAGTAGGCCCATATGAAATGTCTGTTATGCTAGCAAAATCTCACGTGAATTTCAGGAATTTCATATTATGCTTGTTAAGTTAAATTCCTAAAATGATGCTATTATGCAGCATCCCTTAATTACACTCTGTTCATGGCAACATTTTACTACTTTGGTACTAGGAAATTGCTGTTTTTACTGTGCAAAATGCATCCTCACATTAAAAAAAGACGTGAGGATATACTTCACACTAAACTAAAGTGTTAAATGCTAGATTTCCATTTTGAGTAATTATATGTAATTTTTGCACAATTTCACCAAACTATTATAAAGACAATCAGGCAAATTTCAATACACCATAGACTATTTTCTCAAATATTACACTAATCTGCAAAATGTTCAGAAATCTGATGCCAGAAAATTTGTCCAAGCAAACAGGCAGATCCACAGTAAGAGATTCACCGCCATTTAAAAACAATTAGCCATGCGCCCCATTAAACAATATGTGCCAAAGAATCTTTAAAAAGTACCACTTTGACATCAAACAATTGTCCCCTCTGGGTTCACGGCATGAAGAGAACAGCTACCAATAGAAAGAGATTTGCCTTCCATATCTACTAAAGGGAGCATTCCCGATCTCTGTCTTACAAGAAAACAAGCACTGACAAAGCCAATTATCTTGCTTTAATTTTAAGTCCTGACTAACATAGTATGGAAAAGCGCGTTTCAGCGAAAAAGAAAAACAGAAAAACAATTTATTTCTGCACACAATGCATTTATGAGATAACACATTTAATGGGTGGTGATTCGGTGTACTTATGAGACATAAAACAGTCCATCATGTACTGAGGTACAAGCAGTCCACATTAGGTGAAATAATGCAATAAATAGCCAATGCCTTAGGGGGAAAAATAAATACTTATTTTGGTGGAGCGAAAGACCACTCTGTTATTTTAAAGAATTAGTAACAATAAGTCTTGAAGACAGCTGAGCTGTCAAACTAGATCTAAAAAGATTAAACAGTTTCACAAATACTAAAGACAAACTCCTTCAATATACTTGAATATGAATCTATACACTGGAACATCCCATTGATTCATCAATCTCTGGTATTCTCCTAGCAGAAGGATATTGATGGCAAGGAGAGGCTGGTTTGAGAGCTTCTAAAAGATTGGGTCTCACCCTAAGTAAACACGTAAACAACACTAAACACTAATCAATCCAGCAAAATGCTGTGGCTAACCAAAAAGGAAGAAACCAGCTATTCACAAGAGCAAGGATACATGCCGCCCTATTACCATGGCACCCTTTTCCACGTGTCCAGGATCAAAGCAAGATTTGAAAGGGCTGAGAACGTGGTTAGTTCCTATATAGTAATTCAATATCTCAGAGCTGGGGGTGATAGCTGTCCCAAACAGATATGCCAGATTAGATTTTTCAACAAAGGTTGGGGGCTGTTTTCTTGAAAGTAGCCTGAAAACCATATATTCTATTTTAGAGAAGGCATTAAGCAGGGCTTTAAGTGGGATGAAACAACTAGGGGGTCTCTTAAAGGGGCGTGGCCTTCATAATTAAGGGCATTATTTGAAAACATGTATACTAATAATCTGTGCTTAGCATAGTGTGCTGCCCAAATGGTATTATGCTGCTTCTTTCTGTGCTTGCATCCAGATATATATTACAAGAGACATTACAGCTAACACAAGCCAGGACTATTGGCTTTGTCAATGGTTGTTAGTTGCATAAGATAACCAAGTACAACAATGGCTTTGTTGTACATAATATTAAAGATGCTTCAGTTCTGAAATGATGAGACTGAAGTAACTATCACGAGTCTCTTTGAGGTTCCATCAAAGGCAGTTCCATCAAAAGTACTCCTGAAGAGTTAAGATTTTTTTTTCATCTTGAGGGTGAGAGCCGAAATGGAGAGCCCAGTAGGGACCCGTCTCAGCACCTGCTTTTTAGAACTGCTGGTGCTGAGCACCGACAGGACCCGGCCCACTTAAAGCCCTGGCATTGAGCATTTAGATGTTCACTCATTTCCTAATGTCAGCACTAGCTTTAGAATATTTTCTTTATCTCATAATAGGCTTCTATTGCAGGTATTGCCGAACAAAGTTATAGCTCTGTCAAAATCCGGTAGATTGACCACCCTCCATGGGGGCTGCGCGATATGGAACTAATAGTATCTTTTATGCTTCAACAATGAAGTAAATGCAAGTAAATGCCAGTAACATACTTTAGTATTTCTGACCACAGAGGTCTTCTAATCAGATATATGTAGATGAATAACAACTAATTGATTATGGTTGACATGACAAGTGCTGGCAATACGTTTATTTAGGGTACTTTTTAATACTATTCACGCTTTTATATTACGTGTTTTACATGTCAATGCTTTTAATACTCAATTTCCCATTCAATAACTATGCGCGTGGCCTAACCAGGCAGGATTGCTTGGAAGTATCAGCCTATTTACCATGAAATGTGATGCCGTACATGAAGCTGGGCTAATACACTGCTGAGCTTCTGATATACCGACAAAACAAAGGCATCTACGACAGATCTTCCTGCCTTGCCATGTAACAACCAATCACTGAACTTTTGCCAACTGGAATAACATTTAAACACAAGTCTTTCCTTCTCACCTCATATCTATGCATCATCTATAAACCTGACGGTAAAACTGGAAATTCCTCGCAAAAGCAGAAACAAGATTAGCAAAGTCAGCATCAGCTTACCGTCCGCCTCTTGCACGATAACCGTGAAGTACTTCACTGCCCCATTGGCGTCACTGAACCAGCTACAGTTGAAACTGAAGTCAATGGAAGATTTGCTAATTACTGTGTCTTTCTTATTGACTCGGTAATATGGCGCTGGAGGAGGAGGACCTGTAAAAAAGAAACAATTCTAGCATCTTAAACCAGGTCGAGCGTCATCAAAACATAGATTTGAACGGATGTAAAATGTCTATCGCAAGACAATACACACCTGCCTGGCAATGTGTGCCTGAAAATTATCACTAACAGAAGTGTATATTTAACACAACTTGGGAAGTATTATGAAAGGCTACATACCTGCTGGTATGTAGAAAATCAAATGCTTTTGTTTGGTGTAGTTATTGATTCTGATATATAAGGATTTGGGGCCGGATGTACGACTACTAGTTTTGCGAGTCGCAATTTGCGACTCATTTGTGAGTAGCAAATTGCGAGTCGCAAAACCAAATGCACAACAGTGTAACTCACGCTGGTTGCCATTCCCAATGGGGTTGCAAATAACCTACCTCATTAATATTCATGAGGTAGGTTGCAATTTGTGACCCCCATTGGGAATGGCTGCACTCACAGGGATGGTGGCCTGATGGGGACAGCAGATCACCATGTCGTGATTGCTTTTTAAATAAAGCAGTTTTTTAAAAAATGCAGTCCGTTTTCCTTAAAAGAAAATGGGATGCATTTGAAACAAAAAAAAGAAACATTTTCTTTCATTTTTTCAAAGTAGGCAGTGGTCTGTGGCCACTGCCTGCTCTGAATAAATATTTTTGCATCCATTCACAAAGGGGAAGGTGTCCGATGGGGACCCCTTTCCGTTTGCGAATAGGTTGCCACCAATTTGAAATTGGTAGCAACTGTGATTGTTTTGCGACCGCAATTGTGGTCATAAAACAATCATACATCCCCCTGCGACTCGCTTTTAGGGAGGAACACTCTTGGCACGCCCCATCCTAATTGCGAGATGCAATCCCTATTTTGTGAGTCAGTATTTGCATGCCAGCTTGTAAAACAGGGATTGTACAATCAGAAAGGTCAATATGCAGTCACAAAAGGAGAAATTTGCCTTTCGCAACTGCATAATCGCAACATACATCGGGCCCTTAGCACCTACTTATAGGTAAATGTCTAAAAGAAACACTTACTGTTAGGAAATTGTCTCAAGTGGTCATTAAACTGCTCCGTCTTCTGCCACCATCTCTATAATATTATTTGATGTTTGAGTAAAGGGGCCTAGATAAACAAGTAGAGCTTGAGATCTCTTTCAATGTAAAAATCCTCTCACATTGGCAAAGAAATCCTGCTTGCTTAAGAATTTTCTCTCTCACCTTCACAGTCACACACCCTATATTGTTACATTGCACCATGGAACTACTGGCTCTTGTCTTCTTAATTATATTATTTCCTACTCCTCCTTTCTCCACTCAAGCCCTCTGCTTCAAACTTCTGTGCATCTGTGTTCCCATATTTTTTCACCCTCATTTTCCCTTGGACCATCCCCCATCCCGTAATCCCTACCTCGCAGCCTTCACTTGATTTCACTACTCACGGTCTATCATGGTGATTGTGCTGTCTTCGACCACACCACTGGTCATGTCAGCAGAGTGCACTTTGATGGACACCAAGTATCGCTTGTGTGGCACTAGCATCACAATGGTGATCAACGACTTCTCCTTCTCGATCCTTTTCGAAAATTCCACCACTTCATTATCCATCTTCTTGCATTCAATGCTATAACCATCAAAATCTGAGTCTGGGGGCGTCCAGGAGCATGAAATGGCCGTCGAGTTCTGTGGCCGACAGTGAAGATGCTGGATCGCGTCTGGCTCTAGAGAGGAAGAAAGACAAGGTACCTTAGAAAAGTTTCCATGTTTTATGCTAGGAGCTTCCTTTGTCAAACGTGTCTAGGATGATTATTCATTAAGTGCTACACTGTGATAGTACTTCACTAACCACAAAAAGACGTGTATGGTGGTCACCAAGGAAGCGCATGCAGCAGGTGGTCAACGTAGTACATGTGGGCCATGTACATTAACTAGTAAGAAGCAATGGGCAGGAATTAAACACTGTGTACAAGAAATTATCCCTTATTTTTTCCTTCATGACATTTTTAATGTGTATTTCCAGTTGTGCCTGGCACTGGGTGAGCTGCAATGTTGAAGATACAGAACACGGTCTTCTTGGAAACTGAAGCCAGTTTGTAAGAAACTTATCCTGCCCGAAACATACATTCTCGATATTGCACTAGCCCGTGTCTTTCCTGGGTCTACCCTGCTTGCCAAGAGGCATACATTATGGGGGTCATTCCAACTTTGGCAGGCGGCGGAGGCCGCCTGCCAAAGTTCCCCCGTCGAAAGACCGCTCCGCGGTCAAAAGACCGCGGGGGTCATTTCGACTTTCCCGCTGGGCCGGCGGGCGACCTCCAAAAGGGCGCCCGCCGGCCCAGCGGGAAAGGCCCTGCAACAATGAAGCCGGCTCCGAATGGAGCCAGCGGAGTTGCAGGGGAGCGACGGGTGCAGTAGCACCCGTCGCGATTTTCACTGTCTGCAAAGCAGACAGTGAAAATCCTAATGGGGCCCTGTTAGGGGGCCCCTGCACTGCCCATGCCAGTGGCATGGGCAGTGCAGGGGCCCCCAGGGGCCCCACGACACCCGTTCCCGCCATCCTGGTTCTGGCGGTGTAAACCACCAGAAACAGGCTGGCGGGAAGGGGGTCGGAATCCCCATGGCGGCGCTGCAAGCAGCGCCGCCATGGAGGATTCTCTGGGCCAGGGGTAATCCGGCGGGAAACCGCCGGATCCCCTTTTCTGATCGCGGCTTTACCGCCGCGGTCAGAATAGCCCTGGAAGCACCGCCAGCCTGTTGGCGGTGCTTCCGTTGCCCTCCGCCCTGGCGGTCATAGACCGCCAGGGTTGGAATGAGGGCCTATGTGTCTAATTAAAGGGTATTTTTCATAGCAAATATGAATATGTTAGTCAGTGCTCCTTTTTTACACTGCATCTTTGCACCTCTGTTGAATATAATGAGGTGCCTCTGGTACAATGTGACTTATTAATAAGTTATTATAGTATAATACTGAAAACCAGTCACGTGGGAAGCAGGGCAATTAGGAAGATCAACAACCTGCTAGCGGAAAGGCAACTAGAAAGTGCACTGTGCATAATCTCAGGTGTGGGAAGTAAAATCTATATTAATGGTGTGCAGTGCAGATTAAATAGGGTTCCACTAAGTCACCAGTCGAGATCGGTAGATATCGAAGGACCAAATCCATAGCTCATGATATAGCCATTCTAGCTTCCATTAGGTACTTGTAAAATGTTAGTATCAATACTGGGGGGGTGAATTAAAGTAATCAGGCCTACAGATGCTTTGAAAAGGCCTGCTTAACGTAAGTGAGCTAAGGAATTAAGGCCATGTTATTGAGCCTCATACAGTCCTCCAGGCCCAGACATGAGCAACCGATCTCAGCACAGGACCATAATTTAATCCACAGGAGCATGGGGGCGATTTTCACAAAGTTCTCCAAGTAGAGGATTCCCAGTTCTGTCTGTACGATGTAGCTTGTGGTGGTTTTGGGAACAGCTAAAAGCCTACACAGAAATGAGCCTTTCACTCATTTCCTGGTCCACACTGTGGAGAATACACACAGGATGGTTAAGAGAAAAAGAGCAGCCCCTAGGAATGTATGTGAATTATATACAACTATGTACAGAACGTTTATAAATCATAATGCGTGTTTTGCGAATTAGTCAATCTGTTGTAAATCTCCAGCTTGTATGTGTACGCCATGCACCAAGTCGCCTTTATCAGAGCAAACATCCCTATCTCAAATTTAGGAAAATATTAAATGACTGTCTGTTTACTTAGCCTACTGACTAGTGCTCTTAATTTCACCTCCTTGTATGTGTACGCCATGCACCAAGATATTTATGGCTTTCCCTGTGAGTGAGGCCCATTACGTACATACTGCCCTGTGTACTCTGATCAATGAAAAAAGGCAACCAATCCCAAAAACGCTGTATGTTAAGAAGTGATTCAAAAGCACATGTGATGTTGGCTGCTTATCTGCATTCTCAAGTAGAACAAATATACTGAAGGAAAGTGAGCAGAAATTTGTACTTGATGAAACATGTCAACATTTTACTTTTTACCTGGTCAATCCAAGGACCACAGATTGAAACAGTGACAAAATAAACTAGCATAATGAGCCAAAACTTACAAGTTCCAGCAGGTCAGTAACATTAAATGGAGCATTTCGTATAAGGTTTCAAGCATGTGCATTGTATGTAGCTCATCACTCTTTGACAAGGGTCAGACACACAGCTTACTTGTTCGCACAGTCCCATACAGAGGCTGGCTGTAGGTTTTGCCAGTAGGGCCGCTCACGGTTCGGACACTGAAGGAGTAGAGTCTTCCTGGGCGGAGGCCGTTTATGATACGCCCCTTTGACTTTCTACTGCTGTATGGATTTAAAACTGTGAGGGCATCCCGTGGCATCCATTGAAGCTCAAAATCATCATAATCCGTCCAATCAGGAGGACCCAGCCATGTGATTGACAGCGAAGTGTTTTTTACATCAACAAAGGATATAGAAATAGGGGGGTTGGGTGCTGGGTAAGAGAGGAGAAAATAAGACAATGTTAGGGAACTACTGAATCAAAAGGACTTCTTTTACTTCAGGAACAGTTCTGCAAATCTGCACCAGCATGTTCTTTTCACTCTACAGATGCGCCAGTCTTACAGGTACTCTCCGCAGAGGGACAGCCGGTGGACTTGCAATTTCGTCCGTACAAAATCAGTCTCCTTTATCAGAGCAAATATGCCTATCTCAAATTTAGGAAAATATTATATGAATGTCTGTTTACTTGGCCTACTGACTAGTGCCCTTAATTTAATCTCCTGGCTCCAAGTATTAGTTGAACTAACCCGTTTGTTCTCCCAGTAACTTACCTTCTATTAGTTCTGGGATCCTCTTTGGGTTCAACAAGCGCTCTAGTCCTCTTTAAATAAATGACTAGATAGATAAGTAAGTCTACCAAAATGGTACAATTTAACACTGACCAGCTGGTAAAACATGGTGGGTCATGGGATCTGTGTCTGGATTGACCCTGCACATTGTGGCCCTTACTGGCCAATGGCTATTTGCATTAGACTTTGGCTTTTATTACTGAGCCTAGTGCTAGAGCTAGACTTCTTGACATATACAAAAGTATAATTCAGTGGGGCTTTTTAGAATGACCAAGAAACAAACAAATAATCCCCAATAAAATTCACCAGATGTAATGTTTTCTCATATATATGTATTATGGCTATATTAAAAACATGGCTGGATTTAACTCTTTGGTCAGTCGAAAATAAGTGAGGTTTGCTTTTATAGAGCATGTTGGTTATAATGTAATTGTGAATATAACATGTCAGGAAGAAAAAAACATTTTTGAAGTGATAGTACAACAGAAAAGTTAGTAATGCATCCCAACCAATACATTATGAGATTCAATGTGCATCTAATGCGGGGTTAGAGCTAGATTCACATTTATGAAACCAAAGTCCTCAATGCACCTTTGTCCACTGCCAGGTTGCATACCCTCAAAAGGATGCAGTCTCTGAGAACAAAGGATTGCAGCAACTGCCCCTCTGCATGTCAATAAAGGATTAGACTAAGGCCACAATCTCCAAGCTTTAAAAACATCGTAGCCAATATGAATTTAGCATTTAAGATTCTAAAGATGGAGGTGTACGTGGTCAGAGTGACTGACACACTGTCATCAGAGCTACGGAGTTCTCCAATGACTGGGGCCTCCTGATCAGGCATAAAGAAAGTATTTCAAGCAGGTCATGCATGTGGGCATGCTTTAGCACCTCCGTGGCTTGTACTAATGGCTCTTACACTGCATTCTGCGGAGGTTGTCATACATTCCTGTTTGACCTTAGGCACAAAGTCATTACATGAGACGCCTCTTGGGAATACACATTTAGGCTAAGCTCAAAGATAAAATCAAGGTTTCCTGTCCTATACACTTCCGAGCACAAGTTACACTTGACACAGGGTCCATCAAATGACAAGATAGTTGTCAAAACGAAACAGATTTATGAACCATATATTGATGTTGTCCACATATCAGTTTGTAAACCGTAGAATCTACTCACATGTTCTTCCATCAGCCGTGGCTCTGTTGGTGAGGTCTCCGCTGTGAGTCACTATTTCCAGTGAGTACTTTCTGCCTGGGATCAAGCTCTGAAAGAGGGCATCCCTCAGGTCCTTGCCCTCTCTTTTCTCCTTTTCTGTTCCATTTGGATTATAAAGAATCAGTTCATACAGATCTTGATCGCCCCCTGCTGGGTTCCAGGTGAACCACAGGCTGTCTGTGAGGTTTCGGTTGGAGGACTGTAGAGCAGTCACTGGTGCAGGAACTTGGGAGAGAAAACATGATCTTCAAATCTCTGTATTGCACTACAAATGTGCAATGTCAGTAGAAATTCAAAAATGTAGAATTGGGCTACACCTCAATCAGAGTGAGGTTTGCAGCAAGATTTACAAGCAGTTTACAAATAATGAGTCGAAAGCAGTTATGTGTGCGTCTTAGGTGAGTGAATTGCAAAACACAAATGGTAACCTGCATACTACTGGCATGGTTATCCAAACTGAAACATTTAGCTCAGAGTGAACAAGTAGGGACCGATTTCAAGTTGTACAGTAGAGAAGTTTAAAATTACTAGTGCACAAATCACCAATTCGGGCCAGTTATTACACCCCTGCACCACAGTCTTGAGTTTTAGACCCCGGAATGTAGAGTACTCATGCGGACCTAGGGTTATCAGGTCTTTTTCCTCCATTATAGGATATTTTTTGTGCGAATATAAGCATGATCAGCTGATATAAGCATGTGGTAAGTGGGAGTGGGGGACCAATTCAGATGGTGGGGTAAATGTTAGGTGGTCTGGAAGATGCGAGTAGGCAGTTTAGTGTCTTCTGCGGCTAGGGTGATGTCCCTTCTCCACCTGCGGTGCAGGGCTGCATCTGGCGGAGCTGGGTTGCACATGTACCCACTGCCCCTTCCTGAAGTCTAAGGTGTTTGGGTACTTAATATTGTGAACATAAGCACACAGAATCAGTAAGAGGAGCATCCTCTGTTAATACTGCTCTGGACTATCTGTAATCATCTCCAGAGGATGAACACTTTATAGTGCAGTCGAACAGCACCAAACCAGTTAACTACTGAAGTCAAATATGATATCTACTGCAGCCTGACTATTTATTACTGCCTTTTACAAATAAACGCTAATTCATATTTAAACACATAGCTTGATATTTTGCAAATACCAAGTTGTTACACAATTAACCCAAACGTATTGTGCAACGGGAATTAAATTGCCTGGGCCCTAATTTATAAATAATGAGGCCTAACGTGTGTCGCTCACATCAGAGTTGGCTACTTGAGTTGTCCAGGCTTTACCCATGTGACATATATGATTGCACATGAATGAGCGGGCTACAGTATTTTATGACCATAGGCGTCTGCGGTCACAGCTGATATCCAATGGGAAGGATTTCATTAAAAAACATGTATTCATGTATGGGGACAGTTAGAACGATGAAATGTGGAATGCAAAATATTTTATACAATTGATCACCTTGCTTGAACATTGCTTTAGGTACCATTTGGCCTATGATTAAGATTCTTACCTGTTCTTCCAAGGGTGGACGTCTCATTGGTAAGAGTGCCGCTGCGGGTAACAATCACCATTTTGTAGAGTCTGCCCGAGAGCAAACTTTCGAAGGTGCACTGCTGGAGGGAAGGAGTCCCTGATTTCCGATCATGGAGGGTTTTGTCAGGATTGTAGAGCAGTATCTCGTAGGACTCCATTTCTCCCTCCGACACCACCCAGGTGAAGGACAGGCTTTGCATGCTGTGTTGTGTTATCTTCAGACCAGTGACGGCTGCCGGGACTGCCAAAACAGAGCGGTGAGGTACATTGGCAAGGTTTTTGTGAAACAAGGATAGGAGGTTAGTGAAAGTGAGAAGGAACCATGGTGAGAAAAAGAGTGAAGGACCGAATGGGTTGTGAGAACAGAAAGAAAAGAATGAGAGAAGGAGGAGTGAAGAAAAAGATGTGTGAGAGACAAACACAGGGAGCTGTATCCGACAGAATCAAACATTTTTACACATTTTACATTGCAATATCATTAGGTGTGAACATTTCATTATCATTTCAAACAGACGTGGGTACTGTCATATACTATGACTAATAGGGTTCAAATTGCAAGGTCCTGCTAGGTATAAGACCCCCATTTGGATGCAGCTATAACTTAAACTTAAATCACCTTTTTTTGCTGAAAACCAGGAAAAGTGCCACAAAAAGAGCCGCAAATTAGAAATATTGGACTGTCTGACTTTAAGGAACCCATACTCAGAACATTTAGCACATCTAAGATATTCTTGTATAAGCAAAAATAAATTACATCTGTGACTACAAATAAGAGGGGGGATATATTCAACTGGAAAGTGGTCCATGATGACAGATTTACCACAGGTGTAAGTTCAGGAAAGGGATGGGAAAGTGGGAATTTATAGGGAGAGCTTGAGGGGTGACCCTTAGGAATCTTGGGACACCCACAAAGTATTTTACAAATGTTTCCAATGGCCAGTCTCACCTTGCGTATTGCCTCTCCGCAAGGATTGCATCAGAGAAGGGAAAGTAAATATAACAAAGGGAACGAGGGAAGAAATCGGTGACCCCACACAATAACATTTGAAGGATCATTTGATAGTATCCTACGACCAAGCGGTGCTCACACGCTGGGGGCATGATTAGCTATATTTAAGATAGGAGCATTCATGTGCATTGCATGAATATTTTATATACTCAGTCTATGACTAGGTCCCACTTTGGTGCTGATGAAATGGCTAAGTCTCAGTCACTGCATCCTTTTAAACTGCACACATCTTTTGCACTGAAGCCACGTCATGAACTAAGAACTGGAGAGGAAATTGGGCACATAAAAAACAAACAACACCAGGGATAACACATTGTCATTGTCACCCAGACCTTTGAACTTCGGTTGGTTTTAATTTTCATAGAGCTTACATTTAACCTGTGCAGACACTTTTTAGGATCCATGACCAGCAGATGCAACTTCATATCATGGTCTGAGGACACTTCAATGGAATTTTAGTATACAGTAACTCTGATTCATGCCCATAGCCGTACAGCTGAAGGCGATGGTCAATGCTTTAGAGAGACCACAGCGGAGCCGAGGGCGCTACAAACACACACAGACTGAACGCGCCAAGTGTTTCCGAAACTGGTGGTGGGGAACGCTGTAGAGTACTAAACACCTCTAATGGTTCCTTGATTAATTCACAGGGTAAACGCACTACGGTCAGTGCCGCAGCCAATAACGCACCTCAGCCTAGCAATGGACCTCAGGTAAGTTCGTGGGGCGAGTAGTTAACTTTTCATATGCATTTAATGGATCTCACATGTGCACAGATTGTGGTTGGTGACTTCATATAGACTTTACGGAGCCTATGAACTACTTTCCCACAAGGTACCACAGAAGTCACTTGATGTCAATAGCCTTGCGGGAGTGCTCCCAGGGCCATATCTGAATTTGAACCAGCGCATTCCAGTAAAGATTTCTTTAGCAATGAGTTGAGTCAATGCTAGGCCACCATGAGCATGTAACTTCAGAGTTCTCAGTACCTGTTTGTCCTTCGGTTTCTTTGGCCGCGCTGAAGAGCCCTCCGCTCACTGTCATTACTCGGACTTTGTACCTCTTGCCTGGTGTCAGTTCTTCAAATTTGTGTTGTTTGACTGTAGCCATCTCAGATCGGTTACTCAACAAGACTCCTTGCTCGGTCAGCAGCAAAATGTCATACCGCTCTGCCACGCCAACCGCAGCGCGCCAGCTGACTACCAAGGAGTGGCTGCTGTACAGATTATCCACCACTAGCCCTTGGACAGAGGCAGGAACTAGAGAAGGAGAAATCAGTTGAATTAAAGTTAAACTGTTTCATATTGTTGATAATTCTAAATTGTAGATGTAACCATGAACACATAGCTGCAAACTATTAGGCAAAACATGCATTCTAACATTCATCCATGCTTCTATCAAAAACATGTTCATGCCTCACTAAAGAATTTACCTCAAATATATAAACCGTCAGCTCCGCCTCCATTTCGTTCCTCGCCTTTTGGAGCTTTCTCAGGCATTATTAAAAATGTAGACATTAATTGTTAAACGTATGTTTCTGCGTCCCCTTGTGGTAGTTTTTAATTTACAGATTATAATAAAACCGATATAATACCCAAACCATAAATCTACGTTTAATGCTGTATAACAATGACGTTCATATTTGCCTTCTGTGTAACCAAATGTTGACTCTATCATGGTTTGCGCTGGACCCAGAGAGAGAAGGCACATTTTTATTAGAATGAAACAGGTTTTCACATAAATGCAGACAATGCAGCATTGTCTGTTTCATGAGCACGAAAACATTAGCATGAACTTTTGTATTTAAATGGACATATTTGGTTAATTACAGCAACCTTTGAACTCTGCTAGTGGAATGAATCACGGGGAGCGAAGAAGGGACAGCTCTCGCGATGACAAGGCCGTGGAAGTCAATTCACCGAAATGCCAGGGGTAGCGGAAGTGACATCACACGCGCTCTGACCTCCACTCACACACCCATACTTACACACACACACACACACAAATTCACACTTACCAGCACCCACTCTCACATAACCACACTCTCACCTGCAAGCACGCACATAGCATACATTTAAAAACATTTTTTACTTACCTCAGCTTCCATGGAAGGGCATAATCCAGCTAGTTATACTCCATTTTTATTACACTAATAGTTAATAATATATAATTGTTCACTGTTCGTTGTAATAAAAAATTGACAGAAAACAAAGAGTTGAGCTCCATCTGATGTCCATAAGGACGAGCTGCCACTGTGTTCCTGGCACTGGATTTGCCTCCTCTGGGGTCAGGCCAGGTCGCAAAGGCAGTGCCAGGGGTAGCAAAGGGCAAGCCAGGGGTCGCAGCTGCGATCCCTGGCGACCCCTAAAGGGCGTCCATGGACAGGGTTCAAGTCTAGCCATAGAAATATTGCAACGTACCAGCCACCAGACATCAGATGTCAGAAATAAAAAATTAAGCGTACTTTTCAGGATGGTTCATTTTAACTTATATGTAAATTTATAAGCATCACTGCTTACCAGGGCTTCCCGTCAGAAAAAAAAAAAACATCATAAATAAGAGGTACTGAATTTATACATTAGAATTCAGTTGGATTGCCTATAGAAAACAGAGCGCGTCAAACTGCCCGCGGCACCTTCCAGCAGCAATTCCAACTTAATGAACATTATGATTCTGACGTCAATGTGTCTTTTCATAGCTTGATTTATTTCCCAAGATAATTTTGTGGAGGACTGCTGGCGTCTTCCAGAGTCAAGGTAAAAACAACACACGGCTCTGGATCACGAACAAGTAACCAGAAATGTCCCTTAGTGCTCTCAGGTATGGGCCACGTGAAATATCGGGGTACCCTGAGGACTATGGTCAAGGTAAAACAAACTGCTCAAAATCTGTGTCCTACCCTAAATGTTACATTATATACATGGAAATGAATCTGCTACTTTGTTGGGAGCAGGTGGATGGCACAAATGACCATTGTGATTGGTTCTAGTGGTGGCACGACAGTCACATTTTAAATTAAATCAAACACCTGTAATATGCGTCCTCACAAAGCCCATACAGTGGAATGTCCAAATTATTGAACACAATCATATTTACCAGGGCCAAAGGCTGTTATGTCATTCAGAGCGTACACCTAAAAGAAGGTACCTGAAGCAAAAACTTTGGCCAACCTCAACCTTGGACTCTTTGATGAAACACGGCAAACCCCTTTAATTCGATGAAGAAACTGCAATGTTTAGAAACCACTGCTCCGAATGGTTGAAAATGTGTTGCCCCACTCAAAGTTGTTGAAGGTCACGGGTGCTAAACTCCCTTGGTTAAACATTTCAAAACCCAGAGGCGTAACAAACTTGATGGTGCCCCCCTGCAAAGTACATGGAGAGGGGACTCCTCCCCGGCTCACCACCTACCACTTTTGCGGAAGGGCCCCCTGGCACTGATAGTGCCTACCACCATGGATTTCGTGGCAGTAGAAACCCCCACGAAATCCATGGCGGTATGCGGGGTCCTGATACCGCCGGCAGTCTAGTGACGGCTACCGGGCTGGAGACCACCCTGGGGGTCGATGTGTAAAAGTGGCGGTTTTCCATGGTAGTGACCGCCATGGTCGGAATTCAATTTCTTTATCCGCTGGCCTGCTGGCGGTAGTACCGCCGCTTTTACACCGACTGCCAGGGTTGTTATGAGGGCCAATGTTTGCCAAGTTTGAATGCACAGTTATACCTAATTAAAATATTAAATATTTTCATCCAGTAGTTTACATGAAAAAGGTAATTTTTAGAGTGTACAGAAGTCCAAGCATTCCCACCTGTTCGTCCGTAGCCACTCAGACTGTTGTACAAGGAGCGGCTGATAGACTTTACCACAATCTGGTACAGCTCCCCTGCTTCCAGCTGGTAGAAGGTGTGCTCGTAGACATGCTTGGACACAGCATGTGCATCAACCTGCTGGCTGTTCCGAAAGATTGTCACTGAATAGGAATCCACATCTCCAGCCCCTGGCGTCCAATTCACTCTCAGGCTATTTGTCATCCCATTGGGCGAGATGTGGATATTCTTCACAGTGCTGGGAACTGAAGAAACAACAATGAGTTACCGGGGAATTTATGATAAAGAGTTATATACTTGCTGCAATGGCTTCCAAAGCATTTTTTTTGGCTTCACTCACGAATATAGGATGTATAATATGGTTAGCAGTCCCTATTTAATGGTTTCTTAAAGGAGACATGCAGACTACACAGAAATATGCATTAGAATAATTTATGAGGACCTGTTCAGCAATGTTCTACTTGATTCTCAGCTTTATCTGAAGTAAGTCTTCTGCTCTGTTATACATCTTCCTATCTCTGAAATAAGCCGTCTGCTACAACTGTACAGGGAGATGGCAGCAGTGTGCACATCTGATGTAATTGTCACATCAGGCACATAAAATGGCAGACTTAGATAAATACTACAAATATACAACATTACAATGATCGAATTTGAAGAAAACTTCGCAAGATAGGACACCAGAGTATACTACATGATATTATCATTTTTGCCCAGACCTGTGCTCACTTTACCACTGTAACCAAGCAGCACTAGACCGAAGAGGCCCAACTAGGCCAAATCCAGCCTTGGGTTCTTTGTGTTTTGTTTCAGAGATGTCTTGGCTTGGCAATGTGGGCTATACTGCTCCTATTGGAGCAGGAACAAGGCTGTGTTGGGTCTAATGTGAGATGGCATGGTGGGCAAAATAATGATGGGCTGGAATGCTACCCAAGTGATTGTAATTGCCAGTAGACTATTTGCAGCCTGCCCCTTGTGGTCGGAGGCAAATTATCAATATCCTACCAGTAGCTACGAAGTTTCACCACAAGTGTCGCCATTCTTTTCACTAAGGAGACAAGAAATGTCCATGGTTTTTGCTCACTTAAAAACTTGCGTATCATTTATGTGAAAAGTGAAGCACAGATGTCCTTTTGTAAACTGAAATAAAGACCTGTTTGTGAACCTCCTTTAACAAACATTTGTTGTTTTGGGCTCTTTTATTTTCTTTGATGTTATTTACCTGTTAATCCTTCTACAAATTTGGAGCACTGTTCATCTCCACTGAAGGTGAGAACTACAATTTTGTAGAGCCTTCCGGGCGTGAGAGAGGTGAACTGGTACTGCTCTGCAGTGTTACTGAGGGTAATGGGTGGGAAGACCTTCATGTCATTGAAAAGCAATTGGATCTGATAGTGATCCACATCTCCCTTGGCCTTTGTCCACGTCACCTGCAGGTCTTCCGTGCTCCTGCTGGCGACAGTCAATTCCTTCACTGACTCCGGAACTGGTGGAAGAAATCAAGAGGAAAGGGTTAATAAGTTCATGAAAATATGTGACTTATCATTAATTATTTACTATTTGCTACAAATATATCCCAGGCACATTTTAAAGAAATTAAAATTAGGCTTGATGAAAAGCACTTATGATGTTTATCATGATGTACAAGAAATCTGAAATGTTCTATTCCTCTTGAAAGTGACAAACTTAGATAACCCTGAGGTTGGGGTACACCTAATTTTTTCCTGAATATAGGAAAACAATAGCATTGATTCAGAAGTCTGCACACATCAACACTATCCAATAGTCTAAGGTGAGCTCCTTTAGTATGCACAGGTTTGCGAACTTTATAGTAACCTGAATATCTGCACCAATCCAATTACATATCAGTACACATTTCAGCTGTTGATGTTCTGAGAACTTAACAAAAGTTTGAACTTCCAACTACCCCAGAATATTCTATTTATTTGCAATGATAAATCTGAAGCATGTCCTGAAAAATGGACGTTCTGACACTGCAGACTAGAGAAACTTGGTTATGGTAATGCGGCTATGCGTCTCTAGAGATTTTGTTTTCACCAGCAGGTTTGCTTTAGTTACCTCTAAGGACACGTTTTAAAACACGCGCCAGCCATTTAACAACTTACAGTAGATATCTGCTGGTGCAAATATGCTAATTAGAAAATTATTAATGAGTGTTTATGTGTTTAATTAATGAAAAGCTCATAGAGAAATTAATCGTAGAGAAAATAATGCACATGTTTGAAAATGTGCCCACGGGGCATGTCAGCCACTTATACAAAATTGTACTAAATATAACTGAAATTGTGTGAACTAATGAAAATGTATAAGGATAATGTAGTATTATGTCATATCGAAATGTATAACCTATGTTTTGTATTAATTTGTAGAGTTAACTTAGCCAAGGATAAGGGCTAGTTTTTTTCCAGGCCTCACAAGAAGGGCTGAAATACTAACGTGCTGTAGAGAAGCAAATGCATGGTCTGACCCTGAACCACCCGATGTTAAAGTTGCTTAGCTAGAATTTTCTGCACTGTACCGGCAGACAGGAGATGATGAAGACAATTTGGTACTATTATGTGTAGTTAAGGCTAAATGTACTTTCCCAGGACTTGGACAATGGAAGCACTGACTGAAGAGGAACATGCAACAGTTTTGATACCTGAAGAGTTGGATGATGAGGACATCGTATAGTGGACCAAAATTTATAGATTTGGTAAATTAATGTTATAGGTGAAAGTCATAGCTGCTGACTGACTCACCAATTGGGAATTAGGGGGGTGAACTGGGAGACCCTAACAAAAAGTCATGACAAGGGGCTAAAACTTCAGATGCGAGAGGAGAATTGATGACATTGGGAGACACTGGTCGAGATTCCGTCATAGGGCTTATACTCTTGAGAGCCTGATGTGTTGCTGATCTATTGACGACCTGAAGACGAAGACTGACTTTGTTGCTGATCCATTCTCCGGATAGGTAGCTATGACAATGTGACTGACTAATTTGTGCCTTTTCTTCTAGGTACCAACTGCGCTGTTGATAGTTTTCCTTGTAGAAATATGTTTTCTAAATTCATGTTTTTCTAAATTGTTTTGCATGAAGCCCCACATGCTAATGCTGATCCTGGTTAGGCAGGCTTTCTAGGGGTGACGTTGACAGTGACAAATGACTGACGATCTATTTGCTGAACTCCGCTATTGATGCTGTGTATTCATATTATTGGCTTATGTTGGAGCATTCGAGAATTTGTTTCCTCAAATTCTGATTAGATTAGGTTATTGGTGTTCATTAATGAACTAATTCTGAGTTGATTGAATAATGTTTGATCTAATTTGATGACTTAGGGGGTGATTATGACCTTGGCGGACGGCGGAGGCCGTCCGCCAAGGTACCGCCGCCAAATGACCGCACCGCGGTCAAAAGACCGCGGCGGCCATTCAGACATTTCCTCTGGGCCGGCGGGCGCTCTCCAAAAGAGCGCCCGCCGGCCCAGAGGAAATGCCCCTGCAACGAGGACGCCGGCTCAGAATTGAGCCGGCGTAGTTGCAGGGGTGCGACGGGTGCAGTTTGCACCCGTCGCGTATTTCAGTGTCTGCATTGCAGACACTGAAATACACAGTGGGGCCCTCTTACGGGGGCCCCTGCAGTGCCCATGCCATTGGCATGGGCACTGCAGGGGCCCCCAGGGGCCCCGCGGCACCCCCTACCGCCATCCTGTTCCTGGCGGGAGACCCGCCAGGAACAGGATGGCGGTAGGGGGTGTCAGAATCCCCATGGCGGCGGAGCGTGCTCCGCCGCCATGGAGGATTCCCCCGAGCAGCGGGAAGTCGGCGGGAGACCGCCGACTTTCCGCTTCTGACCGCGGCTGAACCGCCGCGGTCAGAATGCTCGTGGGAGCACCGCCAGCCTGTTGGCGGTGCTCCCGTGGTCGGTGGCCCTGGCGGCCACCGGCCGCCAGGGTCAGAATGACCCCCTTAGTATTGTAACTAATAGGGAAATAAAATTGTTAAATGCTTCACTGAGTTGTGGTTATTCATGAATAGATGGTTTTAGTTGTTCTCATTTGAATGTTTTTGGTTGGTTATGCTGATTATTGATGCCTTTGATCACTACATAATTAGGATATTCCATGCGATCCAAAAGGTTCATCGACCTATACGCGTCCCCTTATAAGTTTACTTAATAAGGACCAGGCGCGCTAGCATATCCAACATTAGATTATAAAATGGTCACATAGAA
This sequence comes from Pleurodeles waltl, assembly GCF_031143425.1. NCBI lineage: Eukaryota > Metazoa > Chordata > Amphibia > Caudata > Salamandridae > Pleurodeles > Pleurodeles waltl. Next base: position 282,495,230 of record NC_090442.1, read on the forward strand.
CGTGTCATGAGAGGTGGCAGAAGCTTGGGTAGATATGAATTCTTGGCATCTCAGCTGTCATGGGAGATACAACGCATACCAAAATCATTATATCTTTTACTCATCATGCATGGGAAGTCAATGAATGGGTTGCTTTTCACAATAGTTTTACTGATATAGTACCTATTCGAGACCTTGGTCTGGTTCTCAAAGCATTTGATTACATTTACAATTCACTAATAGTGAACTCAAGAAAGGGGCACAAACTACAGGTGTAGAATTTAGAAATTTAGAAACAAGGCCAACACATTAATTGATCCAGTGGCGGCACAGTCTGGATGTCTATCTATCTATCTATCTATCTATCTATCTATCTATCTATCTATCTATCTATCTATCTATCTATCTATCTATCTATCTATCTATCTATCTTTCTATCTATATCACAATCAATTCCATCTTCTAGATGGGCTGCCAGACCCAATCGGAGGAGTTATGTGTTAGCTGGAAGCGGACCTTGGTATAGAAATCATAAAGGCTTTCCAGAGCTTCAAGGAAGTACACTCTCACTTATGGGAGCTTGGTGTTCTGATTTAATAAGCAGTATCCAACTGTGGGGACAAAAACTATCTTCAGTAAGCTCTTTGAGTCCTTCTGATATATATGTAAAGTTTTAGTTACAAGCCATCTGCATATGTTTTTAAAAAAGCACTTTGAAAAACCAAAGTTTAAGCACAGTTATCATCATGAATTAAAATGGAAAAGCCACTGAAATTATGTTTAGGACCGCAATCCATAATTCACAAAACATTCTCATAGCTGTAAACTTCACAGTCTTTTCGCTTTTAATTCATAACCCTAACTGCCCTGAATCAAGTGAACTTCTGCAATAAGGTTAATTCATATAATTACCACAAAATGATGAGGGGTGATACCCAAAAACCGGTCCCAAGATACTAGCTTCTGGTCCAGGGAGGACCTGGCCTGGCAGTTCAGGCTGGACTGTTCCCATGGGGAACAGGGTCAATAATTATTTGCATATGGCGGGGTCCAAACTGGGGTTGCATGGTGAGCAAAAGAACAACAGATTTAACCCAGACCTGTGACTGGCGATGGGTGTTTGAAAAGTTTCAGCACTCCGTTCATCATCCTTTTGTGCTAATAAAGTCACCCTAAGTGGCCAGAGTTTGCCCATACGTGGGTCTCTTGCTCACTGTGCCACTGGATTCAAGCTAGCCTGGCTGATGAGAGGTGATACTCCAAAATCGTACCCAGGATGCTTGTTTCTGGTCCAGAGAGGACCTGGTCTGGCAGCTCGGGCTGGACTGTTCCCCTGGGGAGCAGGGTACAGACTAATTTGCATATGGCTGGGTCCAAACTGGGGTGGCATGACGAGCAAAAGAACAAAGGATTTAACCCAGATCTGTGACTGGGGTGAGTGTTTGAAAAGTTTCAGCACTCCATCCATCATTCTTTTATGTTGCTAAAGTCGCCTTACGTGGACAGGGTATGCCCAGAAGTGGGTCCCTTGCTCACTGTGCCACTAGATTCAAGCTAACCTGGCTAATGAGGGTGATACCCCTGAAACCAGTCCCAGGATGCTTGTTTCTGGTCCAGGACCTGGCCAGGAAGTTAAGGCCAGACTGTTCCCATGGGGAGCAGGGTCAAGACTGATTTGCCTATGGTTGGATCCAAACTTGGGTGACATGGGGAGCAAAAGAATGATGGATTTAACGTAGATCTGTGACTGTGGGTGAGTGTTTGAAAAGTTTCAGCACTTCGTCCACCATCCTTTTCTGTTGCGTGATTCATATAATCTGCACTAGAACTGGTCATTAATATTTAATGAACTCATGTAAAATGTAGAGGGTGGGTTCTTGTATGAGTTCATCTACGGGGGAATGGAATTCCAGAACTCACTAGATAAATCCTATTACCTCTGGCAGAAATGATCATTGTCCGATACACATTAGCTCCAGGTAAGTCATGAGAGATTCGTAGATTGCTCTCTGTCTGTCTTCCCGGCTCAGTTTAGTAAGTTGGTACAACCTCTGCTTGTCAATGGCTTTTGGAAGTCTGTCTGAGCTGTACTTGTATCGATCAGCTGCCTGCTTTTATTTCACTGGCTTTCCTTTCTGGTCTTGTGTTTATCCTGTCCAGGAGCATTTTGGTCTTATAAGTTGTATCCTTCCACTGCTAACCTAATAGGACACTTTTTAACATTTATTTTGCACTCAGCATTTCATAGGACGACATGTGTTTCCTTGCTCTATCCCCCACTGATTCCTGTTCCCCACAACCCAAGCCATCTGATTTCACTTCCTTCACTCGCTCCCTGATGCAAGACAGGCCTTCCTCATCCTGCATCCCATTTGTAATATATATATATATATATATATATATATATATATATATATATATATATATATATATATATATATTTTCTTTTTTTTTATGTTTTCTTTTTTGGTACAGTGACCTACCAGCTTCTAATTGTCACTAGGTCAATTGCTTCCTTTTTACATGCTCACATGCACTTTTTTAAACACAAAAATGTTTTACTTTACAGTTTAACATGGCTGTTCGCCTCATAACATTGGTAAATTAAAAATGGCAACCATACATCATTGCACAGATACCCTTGTGTGTCACAATATACGTGCGCCTGAATTATGACGCATGTACATGCATCAGCAGCTATTTTTGAATTGGTTTTCAATAATAGAAAACCCATTGCAAAACTGACATCAGTTCGTGACTGTGCAAATGCAATAAATAAAAATGCACTGGCAAAATCAGCAGCCATTTAAAGGTGACCCCTAATGGCTCTGCAGACGGTTGTTGCAATTTAGGGTTGTTTTGCCACTCTAGATAGTGCCTCCCTATGCACAACCCTTATGCGCTATGACACATGCTGTGAAACAATGGAACTTGCACAAAATAGGCTAAATACATTTAAGACTCATTTCTTAACTGGAGCTAGTGCCTTTGGAACATCTTTTCAGACTTGGAAATGCAACACCTGAATGTACATTTAATTTTTTAATCGGTAGCTATGTGTCTGATGAGGTCTGTGTGTATCCCATCTGTTAGACCTGACATCCTTCGCATTGTTACACCTGTTTTTTTGCCTCTCCTTCCTGTATTTTTGATGTGTGCTGGACTTCGTTTTGCGGGTTTTTGGTAGTCTGGGCACTTTACCACTGTTGACTAGTGCTAAATTTCAGATGCTCCCTGTGTGAATTGTAATTATGATTAGTTTATCCATGATTGGCATATTTGAGTTACGAATAAGTTCCTAGTAAAGTGCATTAGAGGTGCCCAGGGCATGTGAATCAAATGCTACTAGTGGGCCTGCAGCACTGACTGTGCCACCCACATGAGTAGCCCTATATCTCAGACCAACCACTGCAGTGTCTGTGTGCGCAGTCCTGCACTGCCAGTTCGACCTGGCAAGTGTACCCACTTGCCAGGCCCAAACCTTCCCTTTTAGTACATGTAAGTTACCCCTGAGGCAGGTCCTAGGGAGCCCCATGGGTAGGGTGCAGTGTATTTAAGAGGTAGGACATGTAATGGTGTGTTTTACATGTCCTGCTAGTGAAATACTGCCAAATTTGGTTTTCACTATTGCAAGGACTATCTCTCCCATAGGTTACCATAGAGACTGCCTTGCAATGTTTTTAAGCACGGTTTCCAATTGGGAGCAGATACAGGTGTGGAGTTTGGGGTCTCTTAACTCACAATTTAAAAATACATCTTTTAGTGAAGTTGGTTTTTAGATTGTCAGTCTGAAAATGTCACTTTTAGAAAGTGGGCATTCTCTTCCTTAACCATACTTCACCTCTGCCTGCCAGTGGAATCCACGTCTGGGTCAGACTGAGAGTTGGGCTGTCTGCGAATTTACTCTAGACAGTGACACAAAGGGAGCTGGGGAGTGTCTGGCATATCCTGATGAGTCTCCTGGGCTACAGAGGTGAGGGAGGAGTTGGCACCTGAAAGAGCTGTACCTGTCCTCACACAATGCAGTCTCCAACCCACTGGTGTGTGTCCGAGGCCAGGCATATGCAAGGCAGGATCTTGTCAACAACAGAGACTTTCCTTTGAAGTTTGCCTACTTCAAAGGCAGAAATGGGTATAAGTAGTTGACCCAAAACCCCAGACTTTTAGAACACTTCTGGATCAAGAGGAACCTCTGCCAAGGAGAAGAGCTGAAAAGCTAGAGGAAGAGTACTGCCCCTTTGCTGTGTGTGCTTTGCTGGGTTGACCTGTATCTGCTGCTTCTGCCTTAGAGAGGACAGAGACTGGACTTTGCTGTGTATCCTGCTTGTGAAGTTTCTCCAAGGGCTTGGACTGAGCTTGCCTCCTGTTGAGAAGTCTCAGGGACAGCAAAGACTTAACCTACCAGCCTCTGGGTTCACTTGCTGCGGACCCCAACTTGCCAAGTGGTGCCTATTCCAGTTTCTGGGCCCTTGGGAGTGAAATCTGACCTAAAAGCCAGAAAAACCAGGTGCAGCGACTCCAGACGATGCTAGGATTGACGCTGCTGCCTGACTCTGCACTGCCGCCTGCACCCAAAGCTGTGTTCTCACTGCAGCCTGACAACCACGGCTGACTCCACAGGACTGATGCCGCATGCAGCTCCTCTGATGTCCTGCAACTTCCTGAGTCCCAAGTGCTGTGTCATTGACATTCGTGACACCTGACCACGCAGCACACCAGCAACCCGAAAGGTCGCCCCACTACGTCGTGACCCGCCGGATACATCAACTCTGCAGGAGCATAAGGAACCTCCGTGCACCGGCTTGTTTCCTCATTTTCAAAGGTACTCTACTGGGGGGTCCGGCGACTCCAAGACCTGCACCATTGGTGTAGGATTGTTGGGAACGACCCCGTCACAATGCCATGATAGCACCAAATTGAAGCATTTGTGTTTCTAAGCGCTATATTGAAGTTTAATCTTTGAAAATTCATAACTTTGTGGATGTTGGATTTTTGTTATTTTGGTCTTGTTTTACTCATATACATTTGGGCTATTTTTCTAAATGGGTGTTGAGAGCTTTTGTGGTGTCTTCACTGTGTTACTGTGTGTGTTGGTACAAATACTTTACACATTGTCCCTGAGATAAGCCTGACTGCGTCTGACAAGTTACCAAGGGGGGTGAGTAAAGGGTTATCTGAGCTGTGGATTTCCCTTCCTCTGACTAAGGTGAGGGTCCTTGCTTGGACAGAGTGCCCACTGACTGCTAACCAGAGACCCTTCTAACACCATGTGTTTAGCTCACTGAATAAGAAATCAACTCAAAGCAAGTGATTACTGGTTTAAGGCGAACCAGGAGAAAAAGGATATTTGTTGTAAAATTGGAATGCTGCGTTCGAGTCAATAAACACCTTTATTTTGCTTTCCCTAGGAAATGATAATGCCTTTCTGTGATATTTCATTACCAAACTGCAGAAGTTACCCCTAGAAAGAAACTGATGGAGCAGTAGTTTTTGTAATAGTTTCTTGTTTGACACAAGGGTGCTGATGCTGTGCTGACACACATCTGAGTGAGGAATAGTGGATTTCAACAAGTCCTTTTGTGTGGGGTAGTACTGCCAACATCTTCAAATTGTGGCCTAAAGTCAGAAAGGCATCCTTTACAAAACAGGGACTGAGAGGTGAAGCAGTTTCCTGTAAAGCTGGAAGCTGCTTTTGGAGGGTGGATGGGTAGAGACAGGCCAGAAAGTACTAGATCCAAATGGGGCAAAAATATGCTAGTCAAAGACAGGTTGCTCATCGTCTTTGTGACTGTTGCCACTGTACTTGTAAACTCATTCTGAGTGCCACGTTCCTCTAGGTGAGCAAGTAGACGAGTGTAAGGAGGGCTGTGCAGTGTTTAGAGTCAGTGTTTGGAACAGACCAGCTTGGGAGTGACACTTATACTCAGTGGTTTTAGAATAGATCAACTGGGTCGAAATGGCAGGCAGCGCGATGACTACAGTGAACAGTATTGCTAACCTTAGTTAGAATCTTAATGGCCATTCAGTTATTAGTTAATTATCAATTACTTAGTTATTTTGTGGTGGTTATGGCATTAAAAATTGCTCTTTCCACAGACGTTTTGCTCCTAGAAAATATAAGTCAAATTTCTGCAACCATGCACCATTTGATATTGGACTCCTGATATTTGGGTGCATTCCTTTCAGTCACTGTCAATAAAAGTGCTGAGCACAGCTAAAGTGTGTAGGTTGCTCCAAATAATGGGACATCTCCTAGGAAGGACCTCAGTTCCAAATATACATTGGTTCATTGACAGTAGCAGGGTCTGACTCTTGAGATGAACTCTCTGAGCACAACACCACCTCGCCTTTGTTTCTAATAAAGATACACTACCACAATAATGCAGAATGTGTTTAACTGGGACTCCAGTGCATAATGTTTGTCTTGTTTCCATCCCTGCAGGCCTATTCTTGATGCTCCCTGATGTCGCTAGTGGCATAATTAAATACAATCCTAAACCAAATATTTACTTGTCCAAAATTCCTTAAAAATAAAAGCAACATAATGCATGGGATCATTCTATCCCTGTATAAAAGCCCAACCCTGATTTCCTTGTTACGCTAATAAAGAAATTACTTAATAGCTCATCCATAATAACTTGTTAGAGGTGAGATGTGGCGCCATCATTTCTGCTGCCAGGGCAGACAGCCTAAGTGGAAGGCTGGTCCAGAGCATAATTATAGTTGCAACTTAAAGAAAAAAGGAGTATTGTTTTTTTCTTCTTCTGATCGCTATTTATAAAATGAACAGAGACCACAGAAGATATTTTTATTTTTCGCATGATGTGGATCTTTACAGGGAAATATATAACCTTTCTGCATCTTTCATCTCATTTGACCTACAGCATATTTTTTATTCTGCTTTCCATTACGATGATCGCAATATTTAAATTATTAACTGCGTTTTGATGTTTAATATTTCACAATACAGATCTTGCTTTCTTTCTTGATGTTTCCAGCCACAATATCCTTTTTATATGCAAGAGCAGGAAATCGAGGATTTAAGCTAGTCCCTTTATATGGTCACAGAACTCCTTGGTGGCTTGCAATATCTTTATAATTGATGGTAGGGGATGTTTTATCCCACATGTAGTTGCCTTCAAACAGAAACACACTCAAACATCAACCCTACACCTAACAATATACATGAACACAGACACAATCATATTTAAACGTATCATTCTGAAAAACAGAAAATGTCGACATTGCACATACAATGTGTGGTTTAGAACACTTGATACAAAACATACAGAATATGAGAAATTGTTTGAGGCTCTCACAACTTGACAATACTCGCAGTGTTATGGGTAGCAAATGCAATTAGTTGATCAGACGAACAGCTGACAGGCAGCTGGTGCAGCTGAGCAACAAGATTTAATTTGCAAATGTGCATATGTGTTTCTGGTAAAGAGTCTGTGTTGACACAGCCATCCCAGGGAACAAAGGACGCCTTACTGCTGAAGTGCTGCTGACTGCTTTTTGCTGATAGAATTGCCAAAGCATCTGCCTCTCTTAAATTAACAGACTGCGAAGACGTAATGCGACTAAAATGATAACCTTTCAGCGTTTCAGGACCAAGAGAGTCGGAATTATCTGTCTACAAACAAGCCACCGGCTGAAAACAGAACGTTTTTCAATGAAAATGATTTTTTTTTAAAGTATAGGATATTTCACTCACTCAGTCTGTTTAAACACCGTAGCTCTCACAAGGATGTGGAACACAAGTTCTCTTCTTTGACAACACCATGTTTTCTTTAGCCATAGTGTTGTTTAGTTGTTCTTCAGAGCGCTAACTCCCTAGGTGAGGTCTACACGTGTGTCATCCGCATAGAACGTTAACTATCTGATAATGACTACTAGTTAAACTCAGATTTTTACCTGCAACCATCTGGCTATTCTGGGTAACATTCACACTTTTTAAGTTGTAAATCTACACAAATGGTATTATTCTTATGCTTGAAGAATCCCTTCGGAAAACAGTGATAGGGATCCAAGCTTACTCCAATTCACAAAATGTGCACTTGGTGGAAGAAATACACTAGTAAATTATGAAGTATTGTGTATTGTCATAAGCATCCTTTACATTTCATTCTTCATTCTTCATTGGAAAATACCTATTCTCTCGGGAGAAACATCTACTCCCTTCATAAATACTATTTTCTTTCACCGCGGAAAGTCTGGGTGCATTTGCAGGGAGGGCAGTTCCTTTGAAAAGAATGTGAACATCCACAAACATATGAATTTGTAGGTATTCAGCTACTTATGTGGTGTGGTACATCTAGAAGTCATCCTTCCTGCCCCATTCCAACAATAATGTACAACTGTAGAAAATCTGGCATAATGTAAGTCAGCTCTATAATGATAAGCATTCTAATAATTCCTGATTCCCTGACTCAGGGTGTGATTTTTATTTTCATGGAATTTGCGTGTACTCATGTATTACTTAAGTGCACAAAAATACTTTGTGGATCAGTGAATCCTCCAATTTCCACCAACATTAAATACTTAGGACCAGATGTATCAAAGGGTTTTACCCATTCTGTGTCTATGGGAAAATGTGTTTGTACATATGGCCCTTAGCAACAACAGTAAAAAGAGGATGTCACACTGACTGTTATACTTTGTCATTAATATTCTTTGTGAAATGCTTAACTGGATTTTTGATCACCTGAATGAATTAATTCACTTGACTGAGATAGGTAGCATTTCAGGATAAGCAAACTATAGGCTTATCAAAATTATAAATGGGATGGCGCTCTTAGTGGCCCAAAGTAAATCTTACTTTAAAAACTCTGTATTGTTTTCTAAAGTATGTTACAACTACAGTGGGCCGATCTAGCAGCAAACTGGAGTCACCTGACAGTAATTGTAACTAGATTTTGGTTAGGGCAGTCTGCAATAAAGGTGAGATTGGGTTAGCTAATGGGATGCTCAAGATTGGTGTCGTTTAAAGTTTTTAAAACAGACAAATAGAAACCTACTTATGTTCTGACTTGCTGCGTTCCACCAGCTTCTGCAGCAGTTCTACAACCTGAAGACCCTTCTGAAGAGAAGAATCCTATATCCTTTTTCCAGTTTTTGAGTTCGACTGACGTATCTCTATCATAGTTGGACCAGATACCTTCTTCACCCTATCTGAGAGACCAATGGGGTATCCCTGCCTGTTACTTTGTCCTGTTCGGCTGATGTGCCTGGAGGCCCTGAGGTGGATATTATCGGTAACACCTAAGATGACCTAGAGACTGCAGATGGATACTCTTGATATTTGAGAGGCCTGGCAAATCTTCTTTCATACTTACAGGTTCGGCCACTGGCCATGGCGATCCTCTGATATTTCCCGCTCTTTGTGATTACGGTGATACTGTACAGGCGCCCAGGAACAAGATCATGAAAGACGAACTCATTCTGAACCCTTGACACATTTTGTATTTTGGTGAAGCCTTTATTGTCCTCGAGGGTCACTTGGTAGTTGTCAAAATCCCCAGTGGCGTGAAGCCAGGACACCCTCAAGTATTCGCTGCGGGCCGAGCTGCTGACGGTGAGCCCCTGGACACTGGAAGGCACTGGGATACAAGAGCAAAAATCGAGAACAGAAACGAGAGAAGGCATTTAAATCTGGCAGGATTCTTCACCAGCTCACATGCATCACACAGAGCAGTCAAAGTAGGTGTTGTGTCCCCTAACGCTTTATTCAAACAAATGTCAAAAGAACCATGCTTATGAATATTGTCACAGAAGAAGACAAAGACAACATATAACTCTGGATTATAAGAAAACAGAGTAGTTCCTCTAGGGCGATATATATTGTTAAGTAGATCCCTTCGATGTTTAGTACAGTTCACATGTTCTGGTGCTAATGAGGGTACATCCAAGGTAAGAAGAGAGAGTTCACCACACAAAGTTGTAGAAATATATAATCAAATGTTAAGTTTTATGGTGAAATTATGAACAAGAGGCAAGAGCACTGATATCACCTCAATATTTGTATGTACTAAACCAGTGGTTCCCAACCTGTGGTCCGGGGACCCCTGGGGGTCCGCGAAGCCTTTTCAGGGGGTCCACAAGAGCCTAGAAATGTAAAACATATTAACAAATATTGACAAATTAGGTCCCCAGCTTCCAGTAAGGCGGGGGTCCCCAGATTCTAAATATGATTCAGTAGGGATCCCGGGGTTCCATTAATGTTAAAGTGGGGGTCCAGAGAAATCAAAAGGTTGGGAACCACTGTACTAAACAGTTTAACCTGTTGCGAAACCCAGGCTGTGAGAGGCACAAGAAGGCCAACAACACAGGAAGTGACATTGTGCACTTATGACTGATTTTGGACGTCTAGGGTTCAATAAAAATGTGTTTGCTGCTAGGGGTTTAGGAAAGCGCAAGGAGAGATAATAGACTAGGCTGAGTCTACAAACTGTTGCCGCCACTACCTTCATGACCCTTGAAACTAGAGGTAAAGATGGTGAGACAGGGCTAACACAATACCCTTCAGGCACTGCAGTTGCTGCACATGACTATTTGTAATTAGCAGCTACATGCCAACCCCTTGATAACCAGCTGTTCCCAAACCTTATAATCAGACGTAATGGCAATCAGAAATCATACTTTTGCTGCTAGAGTTACACCCCACACTTCTTAAACGACACAAGATAGCATGTTGTGCTTGGGTCAGGAATGTTATATATCTCTCTCTCTCTATATATATATAAATATATATATAGATAGATAGATAGATAGATAGATAGATAGATAGATAGATAGATAGATAGATAGATAGATAGATATTGTTTAGGTGTTTTTACGCACAAAAATAACATTGTAAATACAATCAAGTTGTATTCTTACCTCGACTACCAGTAGTTTCTATAATTTATGAGAATAATCTCTGCGTATTGTTTATTCATGAAATATAAATGCAGTCGAGGGTACATTGAGGGTCCTAGTTGCAAGTGAGGTAAATGATAGGTTCTCTCTTGCTGGCAGCAGCTTTAACAACTTTTCTGATTTCTTTAGGTAGACTATGTTTTCACGACGGCAAAAATATGTTTTATATGAAACCTCGTTATCGTAGCTACATAATTCAATCTGTTTATTTTTACTAAAGACAATCACATAGTATGGCCCGCTGCTAGGCCCTTGGCCCACCGCTCCCTTTGTGTGACCAACTTCCTGCCACGCATGGCTTTGAGCCATGTGTGTTGCCGGTCAGTTGCAGAGCCTGGCCTGTGTTCAGGCCCTGCAGCCACCCCACCCACACTCTAGGACAGCGAGCAGCATGAATTTGAGAGCAAAGCCTGGCCTGTGCCCAGGCCCTCACCCACTGCCCCCATGGGGGGTCAAGACCCCCCTGAAAGTCACCATTGTAATTCATTTTCCCTGTCTCTCAGGAATCCCTTGGGATTTTAAACTTGGGCCCAGGGATGTCCCTCTGGGCCCCCCCTACACCCATAAGGGCCAGGGGGTCAGAGTGCCCCCTTTTATGGTATTTTTTCAACATTTTCAGGACATGGGACCATGTGCCCAAGTCCTGTAATGGGCGCTGTAACATTACAGTTTATGTTGAGAACAACCAAATAGAGCGCTCGCTCCCAAAAAGCACTCCGTCAGCCAATCGGAATGCTTGAATTTTTGACTCGCAGCCAACTCTCAATACATCCATCCATTTTGAACCTTAATTTGTACAAAACTACTGGAAGAATTTATACTAAATAACAAAAAGCATGTTTTCTGGGAAAAGATGGAGTTTTCTGCCAAATATGATTCAATTCTGTTCAGCTATTTTGGCTACAGCGCTGTCTGAAATTTCATATGGAAATTGCATGGGTAAATTGCATTTTGGGACCCCCACTTATTATTGGCCTAAACTCGGCCAATCACCTGAAAACTTTTCAGGAAGGCGCTGAGGTGGATTAACATTTTTTTTAGAATGTCTCATTGAGATTCATCAAACAGTGCCAAAGTTATTAGCAAAACAAAAAAATGCTCTTCCTAACAAAAAGTCTGACAGAACTATACCTACACAGTGGCGGCCACTACTGTGTAATACATATATTAGAGAGATTATGCTTAATGAGTAACTGTGTATAATGGGCTAAGGATGCTGTCTAGGGGTTCTGGTGACATTTACAAATGTGGTGGAGGCCGAAAGGTTGAATGATTTATAAATGTCACCTAAACCCACCGATGGCAATTTAATACTGTTTTATACATGTGACTTGTTATATAGCTTTTATATTACATTATTTATTATTTGATTTTAGTAATATTTAGAAAAATGTATAGCATTTGAGCATCATCTGTTTAGTAATCATTTTGTGCTTGAGACTATAAATATATTTGTCAATGTTTTGAGAAATATATGCTTTTTTTGTCAAGGTTAAACTGCTAATATTTAAAACGTGTTTATGTAACTATATGTATTATTAGAAATATAATTCATTGGCAGATGGTTGAATCAGGGATGGGCCTACAAAAGTTGCAAGGCTTGTCAGGTGTGTTGGTTAATGGCCTAAGACCACTACTGCCATTGAGAAATCATTTTTTACCAGCACTAAAAGCAAGCTGAAATACTGTTTTTATTGTTTTTTTGGTTGGAGAAGCTAAATAGCTTGCAAACGAAGGCAGCATTCTGAATTACGGGATATATTTCAAAGTTAGGCCTCTTTGAAATGCAAGCTTTGAAATCACTGGCAAACATTCAATAAGGTATATATATATATATATATATATATATGCTGTACATCCTCTGGCCATCTAGTGTTGGGCCTGGACGTTTGCAAGTTGTTTTTCTTCAAAGACGTTTGAGTCACAGAATGCATTAGCACAACAGCTCTACCTATCATTGTTTCCAGCTGAAAGGGTGAGTGGTTTAAGTGGAGTGATGTGGATTACAGATAGATAGTACAGATGCAAAGGGATGAGATGAATATGTGTAAATATCTGTGATCCCTGCTGTCTTCTGGGGAGGAGGGAAGGTGCATCAGAATCCACAGAACTACACGCTATAAACAGATGGCTACAGGTAATTAGCTTTTTCATTTACAGTATGCGTGGCTTTAGATGCACATGCTCTGTATTGATTGTAAAGCAGTCCCTCTTGAAAGTGGTGGCTAGTTAGCAGATGATGCAAATATTTGAAACAATGCACATAAAACTGTTTGGCCTACAAGCACCGGTGACATGCAAGCACATCTCAACAAAAACGTTTAGTGAAAGTGTCTGTTGTAGACTAAGTAGCAGTTTCAAAAATATTCATAATAGGAACATTTCCTACCCGTATGGTGTGCCCTTAGGAGTAGAGGTAATGCGTCATTTGCTTTTGGGTACCAAGTTTTGTTACATTTAACAATCTACTTAGCGATTCCTGCTTTGGAAATAGGAGCCTTTACAGTGGCCTAATGAAACTTGAGGGGGCCCCCTGCCAAGTACATAGCCCCCCCCCCCATGGGCTTACTCAGACAGAAAAAAAGACTGGCAGCTTAAAGGTTTGGTGGCAGAGGATACAACCTTGGGTAAACATTTATGGTTAGTTCTAAAGACAAACCCTATTCCTCTGTAGCATTCTTGACTTGTAAGAGCTTGAAGCTCACCAATACATCTAAGTGAAGTAATTGCTACTAGAAAAGCAACTTTCCAAGTTAGGAATTGTAATGGGCATGACAGAAAGGATTCAAAGGTGGGGGAAGTCCCACGCGACATGGGAATACAATATTTAAGTTTCATGCATGTGTAGGAGACATCTTAGGAGGAAAGGTCTGTTTTAATCCTCTATGAATGCTTTAACAACAGGTATGTGGAACACTGATGCATGCTGCGTGTTTGGGAGGTATGTTCCAAGTGCAGTGAAATGTAAGTGTATTGAGGTATATGCTAGTCCGGACATGTAAAGGTGTAGGGAATAAGTAATGATGTCTTTTACTGAGACAGCAAATTGATGTATTTGTTTTGACATGCAGTAGTGCAAAAACCTTTTCCTTTTTCCAGTGTAGCAAGCCAAAGTATTACATTTTCTGGCCTCATGAAAAAAAAACAATACTTCGCTGAGGGAGATTAAGGTGCAAATGCATCCAAACTCCAAGTATTTAGGTGCCAGATCACTAGATTGAGCTGTTTGGGATACGGGTGCTGAAAATGACCTTGATGTTGTGTGAGAAGGCCTGGATGTAATGAGAGATTCTCATAAGGGTTGACAGACAGTAGCATTGAAAATCATGGTTGTCAGGCTCAGGTTGTAGTGACCATCATTACAGACATTGAGGTAGGCAGTATTTTTGGGACTTCGCATGGTATCAAGTGTAGAGGAGGAAAAGCTTATGCAACTATTAGTGACCAGATGATCCATAGTGCCTTGCCCCTGGATTAAGGGTGTGGGTACAGGGTGTGGGTATCTGGTGATGAAGTTTTGGTATTTTGCAGTTTCAGGAGCAGTAAACAAGTCTATTGTCAGAGACCTCCACTGCTGGAAATACTTTTGGAGGACTTATGATTGGAGTTACCACTAATGATCTTTTTGGTGTGTTCTGCTGAGCAGGTCTACAAAGTCATTGTCAACTCCTGGGAAGGTATTTAATCAACAGGGGAAGGTCATAATAGACTTCCCACTGCCAAACCTCCTATGATAAATGTGAGAGCTGAAAGGAATGTGTGCCTTTCTGCTTCTGAATATAGGGCATGGCTGTCAGGTTGTTTGTTTTGATGAACAAAGTCTTGACCTGAAGCATTCAGAGAATAGCTTTGAGGGCTTTCTTGATGGCTAACAGTCCCAGGTAGTTGATGTGGTATCCCTAGTACTGTGCAGGCCAAGTGCCCTGGATTGTCATGTGATGACGGTGGGCTCCCCACCATACCAGAGAGGCATCTGTCGTAATGGTCACTGGCGGAAGGCGGTCCAGAAATGGCCTGCCCCATAAGAAGTGTTGCTATTCTCACCAGTTGAAAAAATGCTTGGCCCTTGTGGTTGCCAGCACCAGGTCCAACCAATTACCTTCTGATTGTGCCCAATGTTTTGCTAGACTGTTTTGCTAGGCAATCCTGTAGCGGGCACACCTGGCATAAGGTACAGTTGCTATGCAGAAACCCATCATGACCAAAATATAAATTGCAGTTCTTACAAAGAGACAGCAGTTTCTGGAGTGCCATCTCCCTGTATGGGTTTCGGTATACTAGGCCCACTTGTACGTCTAGTATGGACCCTAATAAAGTGTGAATTTGCTGGGGTTGGAGATGTGATTTGTTTCACACTGATGGCGAACCTGACTTGGTCCAGTAAGTACATTGTTTTTTGAATATGTGCTCAGCACTGTTGTTTGCTGCTGCTCTGTATCAGCCTATCATCTAAATAAGGAAATACATGGATGGCATATTTGAGTAGATGAGCTGCAACGACTGCCAAACACTAAGTGAATACCGCTGGGGCTGTGGTTACCCCGAAGGGGAGAATTTTGAATAAGCTGCCATCAACCAAAGGTATTGATGGTGCACAGGTAGGAATGGTATGTGGAAACAGGCATCCTTTAGGCCCAATGCTACCATGAAGTTGCCCTTCTGAAGCAATGGGATAACGCCTTTAAATGTCATATGAAAATGTTCTGATTGAATTAATTTGTTCAATGGTTGTAGACTGAGGATAGGCCTTGAGCTTCCCTCCTTTTTGGGAATGAGGAAGTAGAGGGAATAGACACTTGGCCCCTGCTGGTGTGCGATGACTGGCTCCATAGCAGGATTTATTAGAAGGGCTTGGACCTGTCCCTCTAGCAGATAGAGGTAGTCTGAACTCAGTACGTGACGGCAAGGAAGGATACTGGCAGGGGGTTATGGAATTTGAAGCAGAATTCGACTCACAGGTCTGAGGAAATGTTTTCTGATTGTTGCAGGAGACTTGCCATTCATCCCTTGACAAGTATACTGTGTTTGGGGGGAGGACGGGAAGCGATGGAGTCCCTGTTGTAGAGAAGGCCTTTGAGGGACCACCTCTACGTCTGCCTCTACTATTGCCTCCTTAGGCAGCCTAACAGAAGCTATTGCCCTGTGGAGGCTACTGGCACTGGAGTTGGAATTGTTGAAATTGGGGCCGTTGGCTGGTGCCCTCTTGAAAAGGAGGTTTTACTGAAAAGAACTGTAAGGCTTTATTCATTTTGTTATTTTAAAGCCGTCTTTTGAATTTTTCTAGCATTTTATTAACTTGTGGGCCAAACCAATGCGCTCCATCAAATGGTACATTTAGGAGTTGTTGTTGTACCTTTGGTCAGAACCCTGACACCCTAAGCCAAACATGCTTTCTTAGCAGTATGCTGGTATTAATACCCCTGGCTGCTGTGTCAGCTGTGTCAAAGGCATACCTAATGGTGTCACTGATGATGGTTTTCCCTTCAGCAATGAGATTCTCCTCTCTTTTATGTGTTCTTGTGGGAGGTGCGTAAGAAGTTCTTCTATAGCCTCCCAGTGATATCAACCTACCTTGATGAAATGCCAACTGAATTGGCAGTATGCAGCATCTTTTCTTTTCGATTCTGTATTCAGAGGAGGAGCACGATTGATTGTTCAGCAGCGCTTTTGCATGCTGTATGTATGAAAAGAGAGTCAGGTACAATAACTGTGATAATGTGGTGGATTCTGGAATGGGGTTAGCACTCTTACCTTAGCTAGCACTTTAAAGTAGTCTGTTGTGGTTTTTAACATACCTGTCAACATTGGTAGATACCTAACAGACTTTTCTGCCTTAGAAAGGGTTTAAAGAAAGAAATCCTCCTCTTCCTCCTGTGTACATCTTCACTATGATGCAATACTGACCACTCTATGAGCACTTGATACAACAATGCATCATCTAACGGTGAAGGTTTTACAGGGTATGGCCTAATGCCCGGATCGTCCTCTGGGCCAACAATATAGTTGCTCCAAGGATCTTCACAAACTGTGGAGGAAATGCGCCTTCCCCTGCATCATCAGGATAGCAGGGGCTCCCTCGATTAGAATCAGTGTCTCCTCTATCTAGAAATGGAGAATGTGGAAGTAGGGGAGAAGGCAGTGGGAGAGGTGAGCTAGGGAGTGGCAGAAAGCAAGGAGGACTAGTGGCTTTGTGCCTCCACTTCTTTGCGATTGTTTGGTTGAAGGTGAGAATGTGAGCTGGGCTATTCCTCAGTAGCTTGAGGCCATTTCTTTTGTATTATGAGGAGGCCTGGCGTTATGGGCTTGGCGATGCTTCGCCTGGTGTATGGATGAATAAATAGTTTTTGTCTGTTGTTCAGCTCTTCAATATTGAGACCTCAGAAGCCTGTGTCGTGGAGAATTTCGAGGCTGAACTGGCAGTCTTCAATGTCAACTTCGACTCGATGGCTTATCAATGAAATGAGGGTTTAAACTACAAAGGTGAACGTCCTTTTGGCCCCAATAGGGCCTTTGGCTTTGATCCTGAGTGTTGCTTGTCAGTGCTCTTTGACTTTGTCAGAGCATGGCAAGGGTCGATGCCTTTTACTTGCTCAACACCAAGCACATTTATGGTTGAGTGTGCCTCGATGTTTTGAGCTGCTTGTGCTTTGAATAAAGGCTTAACCACCACCTTCTGCAGAAGTGATGTGCCCCAATTGTTTTATCGCTAGAGACTGACATGTGTACAATTTCAAAGCATGCAGCGTCAACTTCATTTTTGGCATGTGCTGTTGCTGCAGGTTTTTTTTTTTAATCTTCTACCTCTACCTATGCCTCAGGGACTTCCGATAAGAAGGATATCAGCTTTTTTTGCTGGAATTGCATTGTTGACAGTCCGGCCTCCTACTCAAGGTGTGCATGGGAGCTTTTGATGCCTGGAATGCACTCTATGCCGAAGATAATAAGAGTGTCTGTGAGATTTTAGTTCTGCATTTTGTAATGCTCCCAGCCTCTGTATCATCAATGTTTTTGAATATTTTTAAAATGGAACATGAGTTGGACTCCTTGTGCTCAGGGGTAAGGCACAAATAACACACACTATAGGTCGACCATGCAAATTTGGCATTACATTGCAGACAGAAGTGAAAAGGGGATCTTTCCAAACTTGAGTCCCTGGTACCTTCTCAATATCAGCCCAGGGTCTTCGACGAAACCAAAGAGATGACGATGTCCCCACTGTGTGGACAGGATGAAAAATTATTAATTGATCTGTAGTTGTTGATGCAGTAAATTTTCTTTCTTTTTGGAAAAGACCTTAAATGAAAGGCTGTTAAGGTGCTTCCCCATTTATTTGCCACTTTGACTCCGGTGAAGCTTCACGAGCATCCAAGCTTGATGGCGGTTGAAAGAAATCTGATGTTGAGCCGTTGTGCTGTTGCAGTCTTGGAAAATGGAGGAGTCACAACAAGTCTTGTGATTCAAACTTCTTCTATGAAAAAATAATGTCTGGGCTCAACACTAGATGGCAGAAGTAGGCAAAGCAAGTGAATCTACAGCACTACATACTTCGAACTGATGGTTGCAGGTGAGTATCTTTTCTATTTATATATATTTACATAATATGAATAAGCCTCCCTATTGAATGTTTCAAAGTTCACATTTCACAGAGGTCTAACTTTGAATTATTTCCCGTATTAAATTCATTCAACGTCTGAGACCAACACTAAATGGCTCTGGTATGCAGAGCATTTGTACCTACAAACACATTTGCTACAAACATGCATATATATAAATGTATATACATCTATACATATATATTTCTATGTTAATTACACAGTGGCAGTTGTCACTGTGAAGTTATAGTTAGAACTTAGTTACCATAGGAGATGGCTTTTATAATTTGCTTATAACTTTGGTGCCATCTGATGAATCTTCATAAAACTTCCCAAAAAAAGTTCATCCAATTCAGCTCCTTCCTCAAAAGTTTCCAGGTTATCCATCAAGTGACGGTGAGAAAAATTGTTCCCAAAACACAATTTCTATAGGGGTTTCTGAGCAGTGCTACAATAAAAATGGCTGATTGAAATGACACAAAATTTGTCAAAAAGCTAGATCTTTACTCTGAACGTGGGCTTTTGTGATTTGGTGTAAATCCATGTAGTAGTTTTTGAGAAATTAAGGTTCAAAACGTATGCAGATATGGATGGTTGGGTCTGTGTGACTCTTGCACATGACTTCAAATAATAGAGCAATCTGATTGGCTAAAGGGCCTTTCTTTCCTGTCAGATGCCTCGCTCCTGCGAGTCCTGTGGGAGCTCGCACTCTGATTGGTTGGCTGCAACATAATGAGAAATGTTGCATCTGGTATTATAGGACACAGGGACTCGGTTCCTGTATCCTGAAAATTTAAAAAAATTAAGGTATAAGATGGCAGGGTAGGAGTACCATGCCCTATGGAACTTGGAGGGGTGGTCAAATTAAAATTAAAATCTATCTTTTTTGGATCCCACGATCCCGCTGGAGTCCTGCAGGAGCCAGTGCAGTTCCCTGAATTCCCATGGAAGTCAGCACCGCCCCGTTGCCCCAGGAAGATCAAAAAAACAAATGAAAAAAAAGAGGGGAGTTGGTGCCCATTCGACTTCGGGGGGTGCTGAGCCCACCACCCGCTATGTATGGCGTTGGCCATGCACAGCATGGATTGACTAGCTACGGAAGGTTGGGCTCAGCTGGTTAAAGTCATGTTAAAGTTAGGTGAAAATGTAAATTTAAATATAATATTTTAAAAAAGAAAAAACCCTGAAACTCACCAGTTATAGTTATCTCAAGAAACTACAGCTCACGCCCTTGCCATGCACTTCTTATGACCTCACATATTACAACACTCATGCCATGTTCTATGACATCATTGATATCCATTATGCCAACAGGCAAGATACATATGCATCCAGGGATAATGCACAAATGTAGAAATACATACATCAAACAAAACAATGTTCTTTGCTATCATTTTCACCTGTCCATTCTTGGCCAAAGGAATGATTTTCAAACTTGCCGCTCCTAGTGGTGATTGTGACGTTGTAGAGCCGCCCGGGGATTAGGGAACTGAAGGAGCACTCACTGACAGACTTTGAAATGGTCAGAGGTGGAGCGATCTTGTCATAATGAGACAGTGTCACCAAATAACTATCAACATCTCCAGCAGCAGGCAGCCAGGAAACACCCAGATAGTCACTCCGGCCCAAGTTATTGAGTGTAACGCCACTCACACTGGAGGGAACTGTGGAAAACAGAAAAGCAGAATCAGGTATTGGATTCCTTTATTCCTGTATGTAAGAGCTGTTGGTCTGGAGGTCTCTAGCAATATAGGGTGAGCCATAACTATTGCAAGTACACACACAAGGTTGATACCTCAATATCGCTAAGCATTGCTCTACAAATATGGGGAAGGTAACATAAAGTGTACTCGGAGCACAATGTAGTGCAAACTTTGGTTAGTGCTGATTTAGTGCAGACCTAGCATATGGTGCTGTTAAACAAGGATGACCCGATGAGTTTTCGCAAATGCTTGGGCGTGTTCCGCTTGCAAATGAGTGAATTTTCAATCCTTATTTAAATGGGCCGTTCCATTGCATGCACTGGAGAAAACATGTTTCTTTGAGTGTGTTACTTTAGTGAGGGTAGGAAACAGTCCAGTGGATCCTTCATGGGCAGCTCTAGGAAGGGTTTAGCCACAGACTAGCAGGTGCTGTTATGGAGACACAGACAGTGCAACTGGACCATGCAATCAATCCCTGGTGGTGTCGTATGGAAGGCGGCTCTGGAGCGCCCATATTAGGAGAGCTCTGAGCTGCGTTCATAAGTTGCAAGGATCTCCAATGTGCAGTGAAAGAGGGGCAAGTAAAATCGCATATGTATTTGATGAATAAAATCTTATAATATTTCTGTACCGTGAGCTTCCATAGAAGCGCAAATCAAGAGAACAAAATCACAAGTGATCATTGTTTGTATATTTCAACGTGGTCTATTGTTTGTTTTATATGCACTGCGTAAAAGAAAATAGTGTGTTTATGTTAAAAAAAAAAATGCGACCATAAGCTAAAACACAAAGCAGTTAAATGACACAGATTTAAGAGGGCCTAGCGCCTCCTTGCACAACTTTAGCGTCATTTTTTTTAATGCTAATGTGGCCCAATGATGCCAAAATCACCACGCCAGATTTACAAAGTGGCGCAATGCATGCATTGCACCACTTTGTAACCCCTTGCGCAAGGGGGGCCGAAGAAATGGTGCAAAGAAATCAATAAGATTTCTTTGTGCAATTTTTTTTGCCATTTTTTTATGGCTGCTCAGAGCAAGGCACACCATTGGTTACAATAGGCCTCGATGTACTGTTCAAAATGTTGGTGCTAATTCTGAACAGAACATCAATAGCATCAAAAGTTCTGACGCTATTGCCTCCTTCCGTACGCCATGGTGTGCCACATTTTAAATACGGTGCACACATGGTGGCAGTAGGGGGCGCTAAGGTGCGCAAGAAAAGTGAAGCTGCACTGGGTGCAGCACCAATTTTCTTAAATCTGCCCCAGTATGTTTTGTTAATTTCAATAAGTTAAATGGTTGATGCTTCTGAAGAACAGCTATAAAACACTGGGAAAGCTTTAATGCTTTTGTAGAAAATATGTTTTGTGTTGTATTTGTGCAATGTTCTGATTATGCACCGTCTTTTGCTGGGAAACAGTCAATTGATAAAAAAATGTGTGTGTAAATGAAGAAGGAGAATGTCTTATTATAAGCACAGCATGAATGTGTTTGTAATTCTAACAATGTTGTTTACAGTGTAAGAGAAAATGTATCATTGAAGACTTAAGACCGTCCACCTTATTATGAATGCCTTACGTGCTGATGCACTCATAATAATGTGGAGAGGGTATCTGTTCATTTGTGACGAGTAACCCATCATCCGTACTCAAAATTGGGCTATAAGTCCATTGTTTTGAGTGTTGCTGAATGTTGTTGGAGGGGGAGACAACACTCTGGTACATTCCAACTTGACCAGAGGCAATATCTGGGCCTTGAATTACTGCGGCCACAACCTCCAGTCCCAATAACATAGGGCACGGAGACGCAAGACTGTGGCAAGGTGCTGCCACTGGTACCCACCCAGCCTATTGCTACAAAATGGATTGGATCTGCAAATGCTTCCCCCCAGCTCTCCCCTCACGGGCTATCTGCCTCTCAGAACTCCACAACCTGCCAACCTCAACAGGGGCCTCAGCAAAGCCCCTTTGTATACGAGTGTTATTTTCCATTATGGAAGACCTTTTAGTTGAGAGATACCAGCTGGAAACAGAGATTTCGACCTCCTTTATCCATACACCTAAAACATGGAACTTATAATAAAGTCATAAGGAGAATGTGCAGTGTTGTGGCATCCAGCCACAGCTCCTCCGTTATGGCTGCAGAGTATCGCCCCACTGCTGAGAGCCAGCAGTTGAAAAATAAAATGGCAATAAAACAATTTTATTATCATTTTATTTTTCACTGACTGACCCGAGGTTGGGCTGAGTCTAGGGCGGGCGGGACTCCTCCATGCTGATGCTGCTCTACGGACAGCAGCATCAGCATTAGGTGGAGTGGTGGGAACTGCAAGTGCACGTCAGTTTGGCTGACTGCCTGAGAATGGCCAAACCAGCATGCACACTTAGATTTCTCCAACCCAAGCTATCTTGCACAGCTGGCTGGAGTAGAGGCACAGTCTCTTTTGTTGAGCAGAATACTAGCATGAGAGCAGCATCTGGATTGTGTTGGGAATCTGTGCAGTGCGGCCCATGGACTGCTGGGAGCGAGTAGCACTGAAGTGGTAAGTGGCAGGTATGTACTTTTTTTTTCTCCCTGTGCTGCCCCACCACTTTCTAGTGGCAGCAGCTGCCACTGGCGGCAGCTAGGAAAATGGCCAGCCTAGATGTACCAGGTGAACCTTATTCCAAACATGTTGTCTATGTTCATTCTCCTACCATCCTTTACCACCTCTATACACTGTTTTCAGTTATCTCTTTCTCTTTTGACGGCTGCATAAAAGTAAAAGATTATATTTTACACGGCAGACAACCAAATATGAAGAAGTGTTACACAAACCACACAGAAACATGCAGATGGAATTCAGCAAGCACAGTCACAGTGGTCTTGTTGCATCACTATTTTTTATTAATAAAGGTTCCAGAGTCCAAGAACTAAACCTTTTTCAGTGACACCTAAAAACTGCCTCAAAAGTAGACTTGGGCAATATCTGAATTACACCAGTATAATTTGCGTCATTTGGGGAATTTTGTATTATGTGAAATTCTCAAAGTACACCATTATGCCACATTGCGTAATTACACTGCATGTTGCACAAAATTATAACACTGAAGCGTGGGCGCATTGCGAATTACTAGAATGAGAGCAACTGTCATTCATGTTACTTGTGGTTTTGGTGCTATTTACTTAGAGTGAAATGAGGGACGCATTTTGTGTTAAAATCCAGTGATAGGGGCCAGATGTGCGAAGGATTTTTCTAGTCACAAAAATGCCTGATTCACCGGATCAGGCCATCTGCGAACAGAAAAATGCTTTTGGTATGTACAAAGCCCTCCATGCGATTCGGTAACCTATTACCAAATTGCAAATTGAGTTTTCATTTCTGTATTACGAAGGGGCGTGTTTAGGGAGTCTCTTCCTGATACTGAATCACAGTGGAGTGTGTGAATGTTTTGGGACTGAAATGCGATCACAAAACATTAGCATTTTACTGCCTACTTCAAGTAGGTCATAACCCATTCGCAAATAGGAAGGGGCCCCCAGGTGACCCCTACCCCTTTGTCAGTGCTTATAAAAACATTTTTTAAGAGCAGACAGTAGTATCATGGACCACTGCTTACTCTTAAAAATAAAAATAAAATTTTTCATTTTTTGGGGGAAACGCATCCTAATTTCGTTTAAGGAAAACAGGCGGCACTTAAAAAAAAATGATTGCGTTTTTTTTAAGCAATAACAGACGTGGTGGTCTGCTGACCACAGCAAGCCACCATCCCTGTGATTTTAGCGATTCTCAATGTGTTGCAAAGCGAGACCTGCCTCATTAATATTCATGAGCTAGGTCTATTTGCGACCCAGTGGGAATTGCAAAATGTGTAATACACACATTTGTACATGGGTGTTTCCACATACCAAAGAGCGAATCGCAAAAATTCACTATATGGCAATCGCAAACGATTACCTACGACAATCTGGCCCTAAATGTCATATTTGCATTTTGCATAATTTCATGAAAGTAAATTACGTGAATTTCACACAATCCACAAGGGAGAGTTGACAGCAATCCATTGAAAGCTCTCTGACGGACATGTTCAAAAACAATCTGAAAGGGTGCTGAGCTCACGACTCGCCTCACGGAACACAGCTTGCATATACGTGGTTGTCGCAAATCAAGGGACCTTCGGTCTCCTCTATCATTAATAAACCAAAACCTTATAAGGATTTGATTTTAAAAGTATTTTTGGCCCTGAGATCTGTGCACCAACAGGAAACACTCCTACTGTAATCATGAACTGGAGCCCCTTTGACTACAGGGGCCCTTCCTGTTTTCTTAGACTCTGACAGCCCTTTGAAGTGCAAGAATGTAATTTTCTGACTTTGTTTTTTTTAATGGCTCTGGTCAAAGGGTCACTAGCAAGCAATGGACCCTGGGCTGCAGCTTCATTTGCATTATCATTTTATGTCACAAAGCTTTAGCAAATGCTATTGTTGAATCGCATAAGTGATGTAAAAGGACAAAGAAATAGTCCTATCCAGTTGTTAGCCTCTCTCCGTTGACAGATCTCATAACTGGCTTCACTTTGCTGTTAGTAGCTATAGTTTGTCGAAATTTAGATTTGTGGCTTTTCTTGGACCATCGGACACTGACGTCAAGACGTAATTACGCTGATGGAGAATTGAGAAACAATTGCAAACCACAATGCCTCGTTTGAATTCAGAGTTAATGCAGACAGAATGTTGTACATATGGAAATGTCTTATTTCTGCAATTCGGCGGGGACCTCTGGCGAGGCGTGGTGAATGAGGGCAGCACATGCAATGCACTGCTAGCTCTTCCTTAAAGCAAGTCTGGTAATGAATGTACTGCACACCGCAGCCAAATGTACACCCATAGACACTTGTTCATTATATAAGCCCGATGCCCAATGCTGTACTGATGTCAGTATACAAGTCTCTATATGCAAGGGGGTGTTTGCTGCCACCAGGTGTCCCATGCGGATCCATGATGATGATGATGACGACGGTAGAAACCCCTATAGGGCTGGCTCCTGATGGTTCCACCGGTGACAGTGGATGACACGTGGTCTGCTAACCTGCAGGGGACACCTTTGGTACGTCTGTGGAGAAGATGCTCTCATAAGTGAGAGAAAATCTTAAATTAAGTGAGGATCTGACAGTTGTTGTGTGGCCTCGGCCTGTGCAAGGGGCGCGGTGCTGAAGACCGGGAAGAGAAGCAGTAAGAGGTCAACATGCATGGGCCACCACAAAGTGCCACCAATCCTAGATATGGGTTAAAGAATTTGGACAGCCCCCTACTGTATCTAAAGTAGATGCTGACTGCAGCCAACATGTACTTAGGGGCCCCATCAGTACCTACAGTGAGTGGAGTTTTACATAAGGCAAGACACAGGCCCGGCACCTGCCAATGGCACAGCCTTCCCAATTCAGCAGGTCAGAGTTAAGGTGGCCCACATGTTCCCAATACGATCTGGTTCAGGGGGTATCATTTATGTCTGTCTAGGGCCATCGAACACCCAGACCAGTTCATGTCTGTATAAGGCCACTAGCGGTCAGAAGTGAGAGAGAGAGCGAGCGAAAGAGAGAGAGATTGAGTTCTCTCAGGACCTCAATGGGACATTCATCACCTCATCCCCCTAAAATACCCTCTTTTTGTCTAATTGTAATGGGAAATGATATGAAAGTTTGTGTAATAAGGTTATCGCCATTGCAACTGAGTTAAGTCCATGTTTACTGCGTGGTGGACGGGTTCTGCTGTTTTCCTGTTTGACGTGTGCCAGCAGGCACGTGCACTTGGTAGGGAAGCGGTGGCGCACAAACCTCCTAGTTTACAATGTAGGAATCCACCACCCCAGGGACCACATTTACCACCAGCCCTGGATGTTTTGCCTACGGCAGGCACTGCCACTCAACACCAACGGGGACATAAAAGACCACATTACCTGTTCCCAGCACCTTCTGATACCCCTTCATACTATCAGAGAGCGGCGAACGAAACATTTTTGAAGGACCGTTGTAATCAAACGAGGACTGGGGGCAGCAGGAATTTAAGCAGGCTGGTCCCCACAGGCCCCAGTTCGGGCCCGTAGGCAAAGAGTGAGGGGGAGACGGCTGTCCTTGCTGCTAACAGATGCATGGACGGAACCAGTGCTCACGAATGGCAAACTAAACAAAAGCAAATGATTCCTGAAAAACAACATGTATTTTTACTTAATATTTTGCACACCTGGTTCATAGGCACAGAAAAGGGATTTGCCTGAAACGAATTTATAAAAAGGAATTATGCCCAATTATACAGAAGAGCAGCCCACCATCATGTTAAGGTACGCCCATAAAAACTTCAAAGAAGTGTACCATGCTTTGTTATAGCAAATTGCTTTCTAATTATCGAAAGTGGATTGAAGATGCATAATCTTTCGTCAAATATTTTTACATTTCTTTTTCTGAACGACATACCACCTCTTCTTTATGTCTGACATAAATAAAGGGCGCTCAATGTCTTGCCACTAACAGGAAACGGAAGCACCTGCCTGAACAGTGGTCGTGTGGGCGACTTGTACAACGTGAGTGCTGCATACCCTTCGTTTCGTTTCTGCAAAGTAACGGTTCACTGCCCTCCAGTGGTCGCCTGCGGTAAACCTCGAGACAAAGTTACTGAAACCTGCCAAATAAATTGCACTACTTTGGAGAGTTGGGCTTTTTTGAACGTGCAGAATAACTATCGGGTTTTAAGGATCACTGGCAGAATTTGTCTGGTTAGTTTCTTACCTAGATCTCTGGCTCTATTTCTATCTTCCTGTTATTTTACAAGTACGTTCGTTGTGATGTAGGTTTACTTAGGTTTTTATCATCCCATCTTATCCCTCCGAGTCACACCACACGGCTGCACCTTCACCCTCCCCCGGTAATGCAGTTCCAATATCTTAATGATGTCAGCACGCCTCATGCCTTTCTCAAGAGGATCAAGGCATGCCACGAAAGTAAATGCAAAACGCCCAAATCTGGATTTGCCGAAAATTGGCCGTACATTTTTCAAAAGAGCAAGTAGCAAACAGGAATAATTTATATGGCGAATGATAAGATGTAAATGATCTTAAACACCCTAGACGAATGGACAGAAATGAGGCCCATGAAGAGGACGCTGGCAGCCACCACAGTTCATGACTGTATGTGTCACAGCCAACTCCGAACGTGTCAGAGGACTAGACACTGGAGAGTGCTGCTGCGCGCCCCAAACTCGTAAATAAGAACCTAACTATAAACACATTTCTATAATTATTCATCTGATGAACAGAATTATGATTGTACAGAACATTCTATAGCACGGTTGGCAGTAAATTGGCACCAAAATAAAAGTGCTCCCCTTTAGTGAATTAGAAAGCTACATGGTGGCCCTTGTTTGCATAGTGGGACAGTTTTGAACTTATAAAGACATACTGTTTCAGTGTTTTCCAAGGTATGGAAGGATACATGGATTTCAGCTTGCTGCATGCAATGTTTGTTTTCATATCAGTGAGATCAACAGTAAAAACCAGCACAGCAGATCATAATACAGGCCCACAAACAGTAAAAAAAAACGGCCCACACTTTGAACTGTCAGACCCAGCCCATTGGGGACTGCCTGATTGCCCTATAGGCCAGTCCAACCCTGTACATAGCGTCGTCACAATAGACAAAATGCCCTAATGAATACAAATGTAACACTTGAGGTCTCATACTATTAAAACAACCAGTGCCAGTCAGCAAGGCTGCCCCACTCCCCACCACAAGCTGACAGTGCACTGATCTCTCCCAGTCTTTCTCAGGGGCTTATTTACAAAATTATTTTGGAGTGGGAAAAGTAGTACGCCTGTAGTACTCTTTAACGTACTCTGGCAAGCCTTTTTGAAGTGCCCCAAAAAATCTAAAATGGGTATAGAGTTGGAATATGTAGGCATACTCATAGACAGTTGGGACACACATCAATACCTGTGCCCTCATATTTACTAATATGGAGTTGGGTGTTTCAGATGATTCACAAAGGCATGTAAGAGTACGTAAAAGAGTATTCCTGTAGTGCTATTTCTCACACTCATAAATGCTTTTGTACACTGGCCCCTTGGTGAGTAGAAGGCTCCCCCTGCCCTTTAAAGGAGGGACTGCAGAGCCCGACCAGCTCTCTCTGGACAACTCTGCAAGAGATGCAAATGGCTCAGAAGTAACTCAGGAACTGAGGCAGCAAAATGCGCCCCAGTTGATAGGCATTCATCGTGTGCCTGGGGAACGCACTCGAAAATCACAGAACACCCCATTTTAGTGGGAAGGCGCTTCATCAGTGCTCGTGTGCATGATACTTAAGTGAAGCGCAGGCACAGAGGCAATGCTAAGTGCCTTTTGCACAGATGATAGACTCTGTTTCTTAATACAGTCCCCTAGTTCGAAAGGCCTGAATATGCTGAGGGGTATCTCAGCTCTCATATTCAGTCAATATTTTGGAAAAGGCTATGTTGTATAGGTTGGTGTTGTGTTTTTCTTTCCCCCTCCCCTGCTCTCAGCATGAGTGATACTGAAAAGCTGCCCGCACCTTTTTATGGAAACACCGGCAGAGCTGAGACAAAGAAGGGAAACAGAAGAAACAACACACTGCTGTTCCGCATCCCTGCCTTTCTCTACGCTTGGACTAGATTTATGCACAGAACAGCCCACACCCAATAACCTAGTTTTAAAATTGGCTACAATAGTAATTATGCCCTCTTACTTGATCTATGAACAAAGCACAGACTGATAGAGCATTAATCTGGCCACTCGTACCAAACCGTCTCGATTAGTCCACCTTTGGCTCTCTGGACCCAATTTCTCAGGTCTAACTCCTTAATCTGCAGACACCAATCTTTTTTTTCTATCTACAAACATGTCTTATAAATGAATCACTGATGAGAGGTTAGGCTACTTAGATATCGGCAGGGCTGGATATGTTAGACAGATTTACCTTTGTAGACATGGGGGCATTGATACATTTCTAAGTTGAAATTTATGTCTCCATGTCTTTTTATGGTCTCTCTTGCTTCCTTTCTCTCTGTTCGTCTTTGTCTCTCTACATCTCTCACTGTTCAGTTCTTCGTTTGGTTCTCACATTACAACTCAGCTTTCAGTCTCGCTCTCTCTCTCTCTCACACACACACACTCACACACACACACATACACACACATTTTAAAATAGAGACCCAAAGCACTGAAAAGTGTCAGGATTATATACTTTGTACAGCAAATTCTCAAGCTGAATCTGAAATACCACAGAACTGTGAGGACAGAGCTGAAGATCCGCAGATGGATTTGTACATTGTTTTTGGGTTGTGGATGGTAGGTGACATGAAATGGCGTCATTTTAAGGAGAATGACTGTAAGTTCTAGTGACAATTATAATATTGAGATTCATTATTGTGTCAAAATCACTGCTTTCTTACCTGTCCGACCGTCGGTGATTGCCTGCCTGGAGGAGATCCCTCCACTCAGAGTGGTCACCACCACTGAGTAAAGTCCACCAGGCTTCAGTGAGTGGAACTGGTATGTGTTAGTGTAACTAGGGACAGTTTCATTTTTGATGACAATGTTTTCATGAATCAGCAGCACCTGGTAGGAGTCCACGTCTCCCCAAGCCCGTGTCCAGTTCGTGTAGAGGCTGTCAGTTGTCTCCTTGTTTCCTACATTCAAGTGGGTGACCTGCGCTGGCACTGTGGGGGAGAGAGGCAGAGACAAATACGCAGAATGTTAACGACACACCTTGTTCTCTTTTCACCCTAACACAATGATATCTCTGTGAAGAAGACTGGGGGTATGAAGCTCAATCTTTTCGGCTGATATGACCATACATGAGAGGACCTTTAGACTAAATTTCTGTATCCTTCCACCGCTCAGCTCTCCTTTAGACACTGGTGCAGTGCCTGACCAGGTTTGAAATCCATCACCAAAGGGGAAATCCACACACCTACAGAAAACTCAAAGAAAACTAAGAGGGAATGCCCCTGTGAGGAGAAAGCAACCCCACTACTATTGATGTGCTACTGGACGAAGGAGAGTCCATGGTGGCTCGGCCACCAAATCTTTTCATGTACTGCTTAATATTTTAGCTACCGCAGAGATGAGATACTGCGGGGAGAGCTAGCTAAAGCCAATGAAAGCTGGCACCCCTTTTCATTTCTCAGTTACCGCACAAGTTTGCCAGTCTATTGGGCACAGACCTTGCCATGGTAATAAATGTTTGTGGCACTTTCTTAGAATGTTCCGAAAGGTTTGTGTAGCATGTTAGCAAGGATACCTAACTTTATGAAATGCCTAATTAGTTGAATACCTTAAAGATCCTGAATTTGTTACTAACGTATTTCTTAAAAGTATAGGGTTTTTAAACAATTGTTCAGACTTTAAAAACTCCGGTTTAAAGAACGGGTTTATTTTGTCAAACGTGTCAATAATTTAACAAATAATGACAACTTTTAAAAGGATTTCACAAACATATTCACAACTGTTTTAAGTAAACCATTGAGACCTCCTAAATCTTTCGAATGGCCCTCATAACTATTTAACAAACACACCTGCCACTTTAACATAAAATAATGAATTCACAGCTTTAACATTGACTAGACGCATGGGCGCGGAGGCCTCTGGGAAAGACAATACTCATAAGAGTGCAGGTTGGATAGCTTTCGTAAATTTCCACTTTAGATGGAAGTTGCTAGAAAATGGCAAGTACTGGCGATGGAAAATGCGGCTGAGGAACCCTCTCACCACAGATAGAGAAAAGTACTGTTTATTGGATACCCCAAAGCATTTGACGCTAGCGTATCACCGCAGAGTCGGCACTAGCCCAGATCACCAGCGGTGTCACTTTAAATCACTACGTATGAACCACTGAACTCCAACAGTCCAACAGAACTAACTTGTAAGGTGGTGGGCAGCTCGATCTGTTCATCCTCTATTCAGCAGAAACTTGGCTTTCACATGTGAAAAATACCTAGGTAGGGTCTCCAGCAGAATATTTTTGGGATGCGCTCTAGTATGGACAGACTAATCAGCCTAGGTGGTCTTGGTCTCATGGACAATTATACATTGTTTTGATTCCCTCTATAAGAGCTTCCTGTCCAAGCTTTGGCGCATATTGTATCCCATACAGCTGTATTTTTATATGTGTTCAGATGCTTACGTATTGAAATCAGCTGCTCTATTTTCCTATGATATGACTACAGCACATAATTGAACGCTTCAGCTTAAAACAAGCATTGGCAAAGTCAAGAGTTCTGCATTGGTTACCAGCCTCCTGGCTTTGCTAGTGCTTCTTTTGTTTTGTCCTATTTTTTGTAAAACCACAGGGGGGGGGGAGGGGAGGGAGGATCTGCCAGGTTCTCGCTAATATTAACAAAAAAATGGCTAAAAGTGAGTATGTTTTTTGGTATAAAAAAAGCACACATTGCCATAGTAGTCCCTAATCCAGAAAGGAACTATTTTGTGTCTGGATGTGTTCTTTTTGAAACAGCAGAATACTGTCAGCCACAGTGAAGTTACCCAATGCCTGGTGTCGGGTGACCAGCTTACCCCTAGATGTATGCAGTAGTGGGCAGAATAAATACGTGAATGACACATCAAGAGACCAAGGGATGAACAAGGCTGGCTGAAAGGCCCTATAAATATATATAACCACTCTCTATATATAAACGAAACAAACAGGAGGTGGCCCTCCAGAAGAAGGCATTCTTTTTTAATTTAAAAAAAAGAAGTTTCATGAAATCCATAAAAACACATAACACGCCAAACCGTATATATGTTTTTGTAACACCAAAGCTAAAAAAAAAACACTATTCGTTGCTCTCATCTGTACAATGGCCATTTTTTGCTTACAAACTTCTTTGACAATTCGGAGCAGTATAAAAAAATATCTAAAGATAATTCATGCCCTGTCTTGTAAAGAGGTTTTGAACTAAACTACTCCTACATACTTTAAACCAAGGCTAACCCTTTCACAATGTGAAGGACTTATGTGCATAAAATGTGCTAATTTCATACTGCAGTCTGAAATTCAGGCATTAGAGTAAGCACAACGGCTGGGTAGGGTTTAGAAATATGTATATGTATATATATATGTATATGGTTTTTCTATGGCGCAAACCAACCCAAAAGGCAGTGGACTGAAATATATGATCCTCTTCTTTAGGTAAGTAGAAAATCCAAGTCTAAATAAAAGATATGTGCTACAATTGTTAGGGGGCTCTGGTTGGTGGGCTGCGCTGATATCTAGTGGGACATCAGCATGACACCGGTAGACCTTTATGAGATGCTTCAGGAACAGAAGTAAGGCAGATGCTTGAATTGAGGACAACGGCCCATGTTGCAGTACCTGTTCTTCCTTCCACTGAAGTCCAGGTGCTCAACTCGCCGCTAATGCTGGTGACGGTCGCTGTGTACTTTCTGCCGGGTATCAGGTCTGTGAAGGTGAATTCCTTGGCCTCTCTAGGAGGTGCTTTGCTGATGACAGTGAGGTCCCTGTCTCCCAGAGAGACAACATAGCCATCCCATTCTGCGACTGGAGTCAGCCACATGATGCATAGAGACGACTCATTAGCTTGCTTTATGCGCAGCTGAAGGACTGGGTGTGGAACTGTCAGAGAACCAAAAAATCACAGGTTAAGAATAATTCCATACATGTGCAGTGCTTATGGTGAAAAACACTTTAATCCTGACCATTATCTTCTGGTATTGTGTTCCATACACAAGATCCCGGAATCTACTTCTAAGAATCATAGGAATCTTTGAAGTGATGGTTCTATGTGATACGGACATTTTCTAAAGCGACACACTGGAACAATATAGGTAGCAATGGAAAAACCTACCGACGCTCTGAAAAAATATAAGTCAATTATTCGAATATTGAGTAAGCAAATGCCTGAATAAGTACACGAAGCTCAACAAAAACCTTGTGCTAATGTCTTCTGAAATAATACTGGAAACATAATTAAGGTGTTGACACATCTAATAGATTATGGATCCAGACACCCAGGTCCTTCTGGAAGTGGCTGTGTCTTACGCAACTTTAGGTGTGACTTACTCATGAATACTGGTTATGGAGACATGCTTACTGTAAATCAGAACCACGGAGCAGGAAGCCGCTGATGTGGTCTGAAAAACTGGAGAAAGTGAACATGGGCTTCTTATAGGCGGGAATGAATTCTGAGAAAGCATTAGTGTGCCTTAGGGTTGCCGCTAGTGAAGCCATTCAGAGACTGAAGGATTATGGGTAACGGGGTTAGAAGATTATTTTCATCCTTTCAGCCTGTTCCCTTGGAGGCTACCGGTTAATCAGTTTGAGCATTGCCAGGTCACAGATAAATGGTCCACAACTTCAGTTCTATAACTTAATTTCATAGAAAACATGACAACTGCAAACTTGTAAGTCAACAGACTCAAATGTTTTTGTAATCAAGCAGTGACCAACACAAGAAAACAACATATATTAATAGGCTGCTGGACCATCCTTAAAACACACTTTATTACAAATGTCCTGGTAATTCCTGGGGACAGCTAACTTTCATTATAAGCCATATCCGAATGACAAGGATCACAGGAACATAATGGAACTGATGTCTTTCACTAGAGATTTCGGATGTTGTAAGCATCCATAATCTCCATGGGAAATACTGGATGCAAAATCGTAATACACAGGGGAATCAGGTTTGGGAATTCTGATGCCCCAGTACGTCTTCTTTCTTAGGGAACCCTAAGATCCAACACCCATTATCTAGCAATGTGTCTCTGAGAAATTCCCCCAGTGTCTGTAAATCTTTCGGGGCGGGTGGTATCAGTGCATTGGCATTGAGATTCTAGGGGCTTAGAGACTTTCAACTAAAAATAACTGCTGATGGCATTTTCATTTCATGGATGGGTTCAAGGGCAAGTAAGTACATTCTATAACAATTACGATACTTGTCATTTCACAGAGTTACGTTATCAACTCCTCACAGCTTTCAACTACGTTAACCCAAAGACACAGTAAATAGATCGTGGAAGTCACTTGATCTCAAGTCTTGTGCGCATTTGCGGCAGATTCACTCACCTATCCTTCCTTTGCAGCGAGCAGTGTTTTGTAAACCTCCACTTTCTACAATGACAGCCACATCATATTGTCTTCCTGGTATGAACCCAACATTTTCGATTACAAATTCTCTTCTGTGTTTTTCCACAGTGGTGTTCATCACCACAGTAGAGTGGTTCAACAGCACAATGTGGAATTTCTCCCAGTCTCCAGTAGGGGGGATCCAACTCACTTTAAGAGAGTGCAGCTCACCCATGCTGCTCGCTTTCAGCTCTGATACTTTGTGTGGAACTGATGAGAGAAGGCATATGAAAGATGAAAGTGAGCAGGATCCAGGAAACATGATAGAAATAAAATTACATGTATTTCCGAGATGCTAAATTGATGATCTCCTAAGAATTTTACACCAACATTGTAATGTAAATAGAGCCTTAGTGCATGTCAACTCATCCAACCAGCTTGGTACCATTGCACCCCCTCAAGCAACACAACACCACTGTACCCCTTCTATCTTCTTTAACACAACGCTACCCATACACAAGCTTAGTATGAATGTAGGCTGTCTGCTATAGATGCTTGTTCTTGCACTAAAAGCAGAAGTGGGTGATCCACTGAAGGCTCGAACCAGCCTCTAGCCAGAGGCTTGGCTCGGGCCATCCACACGCCTTCTTGAAATCTCATTCCCCCAAAGAAAGCAATCCTTCATGTGGCTTCTGTCCCCCAACCCATTTCCTCCATCATCTTACTAAAATCTTTTCACTCCATCTTGATTTCACATATGAGTATTTATTTAACACAGAGTACTGGTATAGCTTCTAAAGGAATTAAAGATAAAGCATTAACCTCGGAGTTAAAAATGGACAGAAGAAGAGACACCCATTTAGAGGTAGAGTTCACAACAAGGTACTCCCACACAAATCTCTGCTCCCATGCCTGACAAAATTGCGTGACCCTTGGCAATTACCTTGTTTCGCCGTGCCTCTTTGTACTTTATCACCTCATTTGAGAGCACCTTAAAATATATCAGCTCGACATGTGCGCGGTACAAAAACCTCTTGTATATATTATAAAAGACTTTAAAGTTGCTCCACATATAATTAAAATGGAGGCCACACAAGAGAGGTGATGTGTCTCTAGGTTTGCTAACTGCATTGCCATCAGGGTGACTGTTTCAAATAATTTCACTCAATGAATAGAGCAATGCAATTTAGTCCTTTAAAGTGATACACTTACATCTATACAAACTAGACTTTTTTGTAATTCTTGAAGAGTATTTCGTTTTTTTTTCACATGCTTTTGTTGCACGTCCTGGATCTCAAAGATTTTGCGACACTGCTCGAATTAAGGTTTAGAGCCATTATCTCGGCTCTTGCTTGGCTATCCCTCTGAGTTTTTGGGCTCGGTGACCTCTACCCAAGACTTCAATAATAATGCATAGCCGTGATAATATCTAACAGAGTGAGCGACTGCTCGAGGGTTGTGATTTCTAAAAGGAGATCTCTCATATTTCTTTTATGAAAGCACACTGGAATACAAGCTGTGAAGTGGTCTCGAAATTAGTTACCCTGACATGTTACAACAGAAACTCCAATTATCTAAACCCACGCACCCTAGTTTCAGGAGCATCAGAATCAGCACCGGAAAACAAACCGTGATGTCATCACCTGAGCAGCAGGAAGCTGAATTCTCATTTTAGATGAGGTAGTGTTACAACTTTTGATAATATTTTGAAAGGGATCCAGATTCTGCCAAAACCCAAGGCAGCACAATGAGGAACGAAATGCAATAGTCAAGAATGTATATAACTTCTCCCCGTAAGTTTGTTTTCACCTTCAGACTGAGGGCCACATTCCGAGTTCCAAGTCACCTCCACGAGGAAATACTAGGGATGAATTTAAGAATACCAGCTGGCATATCCCTGTGGGATACTGGGATTACAAGATCTTCAAGTCCCCAAACGTGGATTAAAATGCAAATGAAGTAATACCAGCTCCAGTTCCACGTGTCCCCTCTTCTTGGGGGAATACTTGGGCCCAAACCCGTAAATATTTACCTCCTCCTCAGAGCAGGAGGTAAATGTTGCAGAGACAAAGGTGCATATTTAAAAATGTTTGGCGCAGGACAGCGCTGCAATGCTTCCTGCTGCGCTGCCCTGTGTCAAAAGAAAAGGGCAGGGATGCGTTGAATCTATAAAATATGGCGCATTCCTGCCCTCTTCCACTGCGCTGGCACACAATTGGCTGCCATGCGCCAATGAAGGCACCGTTGCACCATGAGCCGCATTTCATCAACGTTTCCCCTGGGCATGGACTTCACCGACTCAGCACTTTCCTTTCTTCTTCAGTGACCACACCAAGAGTTGCTCTCCAGCAACCCGCTGTCGTTGGGCCCGCCTCTAGTCTAGCTTTCAGCTGGCCCCATCAATGACTCATTGATGATCACTATCTCCACAAGAAATTTGAATTCTGAAGGTACACTTTTCATCGGGACGAAGCTGGTTCCTATATCTGATCCACGATCCATCGAGGTCGTCCGTAACTTTTGATTTTGACTATGTCTGCATCAGCCAGATAACTGAAGTTGATGCATTGGGCTTTTATGGCAGCCTTTTTTAATTTCAAACTTTAAAAATGAATATATCTCTGGTTCCACTTATTGATTTTTTGTAGTTTAGGTGCCATTTTATTTATTAAAATATTCTCTATATTTCTAAATTGTTTTGGGATTTTTCTTGTATTGTGTTGTCACTTTATTACTGTCGAATACTGCATAAATACTTTACATGTTACTTCTAAGTTAAGCCGGACTGCTTTTGCGGCAAGCTACCAGAGGGTTAAGCACAGGTTTTTGTAATGACGTTTGTGGTTCACCACCATCAACTAATACTCCAATTTCTTACACTTGGGCCAACATTTATCAATGTTTGCATCGCCCTTACACCACGCAAGGCAATGCAGGGCTATGCATGACCTAGAATGAGATTTACCAAGCCACGCAAGGCCACACTGTGCGGCACTGCATGGCTTGGTAAAACTGGAATAACGCAAGGCAGCGAAAGTCGCTGCCTTGCATTACTCTACCCTGGGAAGGCATTCCATGGGTGGGTGTTCCCACGCAACCACCTATGGATTTTGTCTCATTCCCAGATTTACCATTACTGATAAAACTGGGAATATGTCAAAATGCTACGCCTTCCCAGGGGAGGCGCAACGAAGAAAAATATATTTATTTCTCTTAGTTGTTTCCTCTTTCTCAGTGTGCTGCTTACACAGTGCACTTAGAAAGGTGTCCCTTCCACTGCGAAAACACTCCTGCCTACGATGCAGACTCCCTTGCACCATGAAGCAAGGCTGCCTGCGTTGGCGCAAGGCAGCACATTGTGCAACAGTGCAAGGAGAAGACAGGAATGCGCCATATAATGTTACATATGTTGCCTGCCCTCTCCCTTTCATGCACCACAGCAAGGTTCTTGCTGTGTTGCGTGAAACCTTGATAAATCAGCCCGTAAGTGTTTGACGAGACAATACTTCCCTTTCAGAGACATCAAAAAACTTGTACTTGCACGGAGCAGTACTCCCTCCGGGTATACCAGTCCGGGCAACATCTAGTGGGAGACTATTTTTGACTGTTAATAGGCAGAGTACTTTCTTATTTCATCCCAGCCTGTGTGATTGTTTTGTTTGTTAAATTGGAAACTATTTTTAAATCTTCACCAAAATGTATAGAAAGCATATAAACTGCGTAGTTTGTAAAACATATGCCCTTCTCTAAATCCCTGTAAAAATCATGACTTTTAAAACAATTTATGTTGCATATATCCCTGTTTTCCGAAAAATAGGTCCTGCAGAAAACATACTTCACGGAAAACAGTTAGACCCTCATTAGAAGTGCATCAGTATTATCAATCAATTCCTGCAAACTTCCCCCATACACTGGTGCTTTTCTTCAAGAGCACACAGGCTTTTTCAGTGAAATGTATGTGGAGAAAGACCAGGGGTGCTATTACGGGTAGGGCGCACTTTCTCTATTTTGCGCCACAACGCACCTTACAAGAGGTGTGCATATTACATTGAATGCGCTGCCCCTAGAGCACTTGTGAACTAGCGCTGTCCTAGGGGCAGCACTTAAGTGTAAAACGGAGCAGCTGCTTTAAAGCCACACTGTGTTTCACTGTGCAGGCTGCAACCCGTCTGCACTTTTAAAGGGGATTAGAGATCCCCTTGCCGGCGGATGCAGCGAGTGACTGCACCTGTCTGCAAGGGGATGTCTGGGCCTCCATAGGACCCTCCTCTCCCACTCCCGCCATCCCCCCGGAGGGCTGCCACCAGGGGGCGCACTGACAGTGTACTCCATTTTAGGTGGCCCATTGTCAGTGCGCGTCCTGGCAGCTTCTTTGCCTCTCCGCTCACGTCTATAATATGGAACAGGCACAAAGGCATTCCCTCATTTGCATGGGAAGCACCATGGGGGATAACGCTGGCGCTATATGTTCGCCAGCGCTACTGGTATTACAGATGGGGTGCCGCACAAGCGTCTGCGGCCCCTTCTGTAATACCAAAGTGCCCAAAGGGGGCGCATACACTTGTTGCACCCCCGGGTCACTTCTGTAATACGGCCCCGGGAGTGTGGTGTTCTAGCCTTTCTCCTGATCCCAATTCCGGTGGCAGCTCCCGTTGTGCCAGATTACAGACTACCGCACAATTCGAATCTAACAGTCGCTGATTCCTCATCTGCAATGCGCTTGTGAATAGCAAAGTTCTGTAAAGTACAAACCTCTAGTGAAAAATGTTGCGTTCCAGCACAGAACTGCGACCAAAATATGCAAGTAGTGGGAGGTGCACTTCGGAAGTGGTGTTAGATTTGGCTAGGTTTCATTAATGTGAAAATTATCTTGCTGTGCGCGGGGAAACTTTGCACAAAGGCGAGGGAAAGCCGGAAAAATGTTTGCAAACTATATAAAAAAATAGCTTTGCACGCCCCTGGTTTCAATGCAATAATCTTCAATTGGGCAGACATGTCCTTTCCTTCTTGGTTACCAGCCCTCACTCAATGATGACTTTCTGTCTTTACGTAACGCCTGATCGGAAGCACCTTCGTTCATTTTAATTTGCACCAAGCATTTATAAAATACAACTTCACTCTTTCCAGCATTTGCTGATTCAGCTCCTCCTCTTTTACGGTCTTATCTTGCTGTCCCCTCGTAGATAGTTCCTAGCAAACATCTGTCTCACTAACAGTTGAGTACGGAAGCTTCGCACCTTTGTTTACTTCTTTCCCTTATAAATATTTGGAATACGAGTGACGTCACCAACCCGTGGACAAACACAGACTTCCAGCTATTAAAAGGCAACTATTAAAGTAGAGTGACCTTTTCTTAAATCAGAAGGTTACACAAATGATTCCTTCTTTCAAAATCCCAGAAATCTTATTTCACCAAGTTTTCCTTTATTTGCAGTATTTAATTACTTACCAAATAAAAGGCTCAAATAGTCCTCAAGGGATTTCTGTTTACCATTTCACTGTTTGGGACTACTTACCAATCAGGTAGTCTAATGCAGCTAGGACAA
The DNA here is from genome assembly GCF_031143425.1 of Pleurodeles waltl. NCBI lineage: Eukaryota > Metazoa > Chordata > Amphibia > Caudata > Salamandridae > Pleurodeles > Pleurodeles waltl. The sequence goes on from NC_090442.1 coordinate 282,535,042, forward strand.
GTATAAGGAGGCAGGTAGAAAGCATTGATATTCGGCAGCTAATACAAACAAATGTATTTCCCTAAACATTATATTAATCATAAAGGTGCATATAAGTTCCAGTCTGACGGTCCAGCAGCACATTGCCCCAACTTGGGGCATCAGCAGGTTTTGAAACCACTCAGTGCTCAGACATCATCACAAAATTAAGTGGTCCATGTGAACAGGATGGAGGTGAAGGATCTGGAAATGGTGGCTGTGGCCGAAGAAGTAGGTGAAAAGTAGCAACTGAATGATAGTGCTAAAAAAACTAAAAAATAACATAAAACCAGGATAGGCCAGACATAGAAGGAAGACTAAAGGCTTTAGTTGTACTTTTATGTTAGTTCGGTCGCGTTTTTTAATTCTCAAACACTAATTTTGGGAGGTCCAGATGAGGATGAGGAGGTAGAGGACCCCCTGGGACACATTTGTGGATTGTTGTATTCCTGCGAGCTAGGTGGGGTACACACACTGAAGGAGGAAGAGCCAGCGTTAGACCTGTCAGCCTCAGGGTGGTCTTCCGTCACTTTTTGCCTGCTCCCCTCCTGATTGATAGAATTCCTTTTTGTTAGCTTTAGGACTCTGGGTGCTTTACCACTGCTAATCAGAGCTAAAGTGCCTGTGCTCATGCCTTAATAGATGGTAAATTTGGCCTACTCTTGATTGGCACATTTAATTTACTTATGGACCCTAGTAAAGTGATACAACATGCACCCAGGACTTGTAACATTTAAAAAAAATCTATTTATTTTCAGATAACATCACACAAGCGATTTAACACACGATATTAACAGTACAGCATTAAACCCAGTTTTGCAATACCCAATTAGCAAAATGGTGAAGGAATACATGAAGGAGTCAGAAAGTAGAAAGTAAAGATTTAAAATACAGCAACCATTCACCCAGTATTTCATGGTGTTTCTCAGGACATCCACTAGATTTATAGACATATTTTTTTCTGCAGCTGCAGCAAAGTCCATTCCCCTTGTCCATTTGTGAAAGGGTGGGGCTAGTTGAGAACACCAATGTCAGGTGATGTCTCTCTTTGCATTGAGGAAGCTCATTCCCATGAGTTGTTGAATGTTGCGGCTCCCTCCTTAAGAGTCTACCAGGCCCAAAAGAACTAGTTTCGGATCTAGCAGAATTGGCCCGTGTATGACATGTGACAAAAATAGTGCAAATGCACGACCAGTATGTATGGATGGGGGGCAATCCCAAACAATATGGAAGAAAGTGGGCTTTGGGTGATAGCATCCCCAAAACTGTAGTGAAGGAGTGTCTCCCATATCATGAAATTGTGAGGGGCTATAATAAACATGGTGAAGGTATTTCAGTTGGTTGAGGCAAGGTCTCATTGATATTGCCAGGGACCAAGGGGAACAGTCGTCATTGTACAAGGGGCCTAGATCCCCCTCAGCTCTCTCTGTGGGTAACCATGGGGACGGGAGTGTTGGTTAGTAGTAAGTGGTAGAGGCAGGACACCTCCTTCCTATCTAGGTGCAATTCAAGCAGGTGTGTTTCCAGAGGGCTGGATAGGGGGTGGTCTTGAGGAATTTAGGGAGGCTTACAAGTCATGTCATACTTGTAGGAAGAGGAAGAGTTGTGATTTATACATTGTGTAGGTGTCAATGAAATGTTGAAATGTGTGCATAGATGTGCCTTGCCATATGTCCCCCAGTGTTGTGATGCCAATAGAGTCCCGTGCCCTGAAGACCTACAAGGTAGTAGTCTGCGGGAGCCAGGATCCAGCCCATAGCGGTGTCATGGCTGTTAGTACACAGTGCCATCCGATTCGCCTTAGTGACTGGTGCCAGGCAAGCAGTGTTGAATTGGTGGCCGGAGGTAGGTTCGTGGGATGGCACGTCCATAGAGCAAATTGAAGATGCCATGACATTCCAGTTCACCAAGTTCTACTACTGTGGTGGGATCTTCACAGTCTGGGAAGAACCAGTCTGTGATGGGGATGAGGTGGGCCCAAGAATATGAATGAAGATCGGAGAATCCCTGGTCACCATTGTATGGGTGTAGCACACATTTGTGGAAGGACCAGGGCATGTAACCAAAATGCTACTAGTGGGCCTGCAACCCTTGTTATGCCACCCACTTAAATAGCCTTTAAAACATGTTGCAGGCCTGCTGTTGTAGCCCATATGCACTTTAGAAAGTGCTCATTTGACCAGGCAAAATGCAAATTTTCTTGTCCTAACCATTTAGAGCCTGCAGCCTTTGTCCTGGGTCACCTGACTGTGATTAGAGTGTCAGTTGGCCTTTGCATATTTCTCCCAAACAGTGAGACAAAGGGGGAATAGGTGTTGGCTTGATAGGAGGGGCCAGGCTGTTCTCTGCCCTACTCACAATTCAAAGGAGTTGCCTCAGCACACTCACAAATAACTTCACACCAGTCTTTTGTCACTCTCTAGAAGTTTCTTCCACTTCAAAGCTGTCACCATGTGTAAAAATAGGACCCTCAGGTCGACTTTTCAGTTCCCTCCTGGCTCTACGGAGGACATTCAGAGAGGACTACCCTGCTACTTGAGGCTTGCTTAGTACTTCAGAACACTGCTCTGCTGCGACCAGAGGACAGCCCAGCTGCTTGATGCCTGCCTTGAACCCTCAGAGGACTGTGCTGCTGCTTGAGAACTGCCTCACTAATTGAACCCAGGACTACCAGAGTGACTCCAAGGGCTAGTTGGCTTACCTCCTGTTTGGAGGGACAGGGACACAAAAAGCTTCAACAACTTGAACCTGCACCTGGATCTGGCCTGAAGTTACTCTTAAACTCCAAGGCATGCTCACCCAGTCCTGGAGTCTTGGATGTGATGCTAAAGATGCCCAAACATCCCAAAACCAAAACTTGGGACTTAAAAGGTTTTCAGCCAAAAAGTGCTCTGAGAACAGGCAGGAGACCGGGACCTACATGCTCGCCGATCGGCCCAGTGTGCATCACTGGTCAGCTTGACTTCGCTGTACCTCCCAATACATTCTTCTCCACAGCAGCAAATTCTGCTCAGCAGCACCTCGCTGAAGAGGTGTCTGGCCTCATGGGGCCCTCATCTGCTACAGCCTGCAGCTTCATTCCGTTAGGGATTTTTGACTTCCAAATAAGTGACAAAGTCCAAACTTAGAAATCTTCACTATGTGCCAGTGCTTTCTAGACAATGACGCCTTCTCCACGGCCACCACCAGCTGCCTTGCCCTGCTGAACTTTATCTTCTCAGACATTTTCTTCAAAATTCCTTCTAAGTCTGAAGGTAAGCTGAGACCATACCCAATTTGTCCAAATTTTTGTCCCAGTCATGCGTGACTAGACGGCCATGGTTGGTGCTTTGATCTTTAGGCGCTAGTTTTGACAAAAAACGTTTTAAATGTATTATTCCGGCTCTACTGTTGGTATTGTTTTTTTGGTGTCAAAAATGTATTACAATTTTCTCTATTTTTCTAAATTGGTTTGTGATTTTTCTGGTGTTGTGTTTTCACTTTCTTACTGTTTGTTTGCCACGTAAACACATAACACAGTGACTCTAAATTAAGCCTGACTGCTTTTGTGTCACGCTACCAGAGGATTAAGCACAGGTTAATTTAGTCACCATGACAACGATTGTGGTTGTTGCTTGAGAAGGGTTTTCACCCCCTCAACCATAACCCCCAAATTCTAACATCCAGGCTCCCCTGGACACTTCAATGGGTGCTTTTTGATTTAGGGAGAGGTAACTGGAAAGGCTCCTGGGCATGTCTCAGGAAGGATATGGGGCAATAAGAGAATTATAAAGAGTGGGACTGGGATCCCTGGGTAACCTATTGAGATGAATATCACTGTGGCTAACATCTGTGTGGGAATCTCTAGTCATTCTTATGGCCTGTGTTGTGTGGCTTTCTCATTTGGAGTCACTCCTGGTGTAACACACTGTTTTCTAGAGGAAGGCAGTGCAAAAAAGTGTGCACTTCAAAAGGAAGCAGACCACAACACAGACTTCAAACTCTCAGACCCTACATCACATTTGGTGTCTGGAAATGGACTATAAAAAGTGGAGCTTGAGGTCACCAAAATTGTCAACTGTCAAGTAGCCAGACAGGCTGTGCTAGGAGGAGAAGCCCTGCAATATGTCTGCCTGTAACCAGGACTGGGAGCCTGCCAGCCTCTTAGCTTGGGGAAGGGACATCACCCAGGGAAACCCAAAACCATTTGCCCTGGAACAAGGAGCACCAGTGCCTGCCTGTTTGCCAAGACCAGTGTGCACCGTGAGGAAGAGGAGAACACTTGGAGGAAGCAAGGTCCAGTGCAGGATCCTGGAGAGTGGGTCTCTGTAGCGAGGTAAGAAGAGGCGACTGTTGCACTGAATGGTCCGTCTCTCATGTGCCGATTCCAGTCGGCAACCCCGTATGCAAGAGGAGGCCACAGTGAAGTTAGCTGTGGTTGCATCAATCAGGCCATAACCTGTGTGCAAGGTAAAGCTGGCAACCCTTTATGACAGAGGGGTCACCGTAAAAAGTACTGCTGGGCCAATCGGGCCGTAGTCCGTGTGTGGAGTGGAGTCATCGACCCTGTATGCCAGATGGGGCTGCTGTGAAGATTACTGCTGTGTCGATGGGGTCATAGGCCATATGCGGAGTGAAGTCAACGACCATGTATGCTAGAGGAGGCAGGTGTGAATAGGAAATGACTGCAGTGCTGATTGGGCTGTTGACCTGGTGAGGAGTAAGGTCGGTGACACCGTAGTACAAAGGGGACCACCATGAAGAACAAAGAAGGTTGACTAGTCCAGACGGCATCAAGAGGAAAAGGGAGGAAACCATTGTGACCGGTGTGTGCCCGAGCCCTAACTAAGGATCGGAACCCAAGCGAGTGTCTCCTCATCTGTGAGAAGGATCAGAGAAACTTACTTTCTCATCAGAAAAAGCTCCATGGATGCCCACTAGCTGCTCCTCGTAGTCCCTGGAACACCTTTGACTTTTGGGACAGTCAGACTGGGACTCCTGAGACCAGGACTACTAGCGGGGTTTAACCTGAGTATCACCTACAGAGAAGGGTGAATAATCACTATTATTAGTGAGAGGAAAGTCGGACTGAGTGATCCGCCTATCAAACACTAGAGCCCCAACCGAAAGGGATATTTGTGTATGCAGTATTTTACTTTGTGTTTTTATATAAATATCTCTTTTGTGCACAAAAGCATGTATTTTGACTGGACGATCATTTATTTCTGCTATTGAATATATCTTGAGTTACCCTCCAAGAATCCTTGGACTGCTCGACCCTCACTGCTACTGAGAGTCAAGTGCTGAAGGGGACTTGGTCCATTTGCTCAGGACCCACAGTAAGTCAAAGCCTGGGACGTCAGAGTAAGAGGCCTTACCCCCACTGTTGGGCGCAGTAGCCCCTGCTTGCCCTGTGACCCTCCGAAAGAGGTTTTGACAGTGAGCGATCCTGTCCTCTTTCCCCATATTGTGACTGCTGATGTTATTGAGAGACATAGGAAATTGAAAGGTGATGGATATGTTTTTCTGCCGCATAATACCACCTAATGATAACAAGCAGAAACCTGCAAAAGTAAAGAGAAACATTTTTCCTCTGGGGTCATTATTTTAGGGTGAGAAGCAGGTCTGAACTGGAGATGCCTATCACAGTGGAGCCCCCACCTCTCACAAAGAAAATAGCTTACAATGACAAATTTACAGGAGGTACAGGTATTCATGAAGCACATTGAGCCCTTAATAGCTTCCACAGAGGGAGCGCTTGACTCCATAAAAAGATGTAAACTAATACAAATCAAAACATGAGTAGGGTCACGAACATGGAGAAGCACATGCAAAAATATGGACACAGATCACAAAATAGCCAACAGTTTGAGGACTCTACTGTCACAACCACATCCCTCCTCGAAATGAAAGGAGTAAGAGCTGCGAGGATCATGATCTTGGTATTACCAGCCAGAGGCGCTGAGCTGGAGGAAGAAGTACAGTCCCTTCTGCACTTTGCAGTTAGGGAGGTTATGTGTGGGGCCTAAGTGAAAGAGGTGAGGGTGACATGCTTGCTCACTAAAGACCCAACTGGGAAGATCACTTGTGCCAGCAGAGTACTAGTAGAACTAGGGGAAGCCACACAGAGACAACAAATGACTAAAATGTCTGCAAAGAACAGTGATAAGCTAAAGGGGGACTCAGATGTGTGCATATTTCCAGACCTGAGTCATGTGACTGATGAAAAAAATAGGAGCTCTGCACAATCAAGAAGGAACTCGAGTCTATGGGATATGAGACCCAACTGTCGGTATCTCATTTAATTCAGAGTTTGTGATGGGGGAAAGATGTTTCCATTCTCCAAGCCCAGTGCAGCTAGAGAGTTCTTGGATTATAGGCTGAAAAACAATGGAGATATGAATATGGAGGGCAAAAGGGCAAAAACTGAGTGGACTGTTTCTTTCAGGTTCAGCAGGACTTTATCATCTGATTGAAGACAGAGAGACTTGTTTTGATGTAGAGCAACTACATTGACACTTGATTGCCTACATAATGATTTTCTTACTGGTTATATAAAGTATATTTCAGCCTGATTCAGAGGTTGTAAGATGGGTTACACTGTCACAAATAGGACGGACATCCCATCCAGTGTATTGAAAATGCTTTATATCCTATCTCAACTGTAATAAGGTAGACAGGTATCTGTCACCTCTGTGATGGAGTAACCCATCCCCCAAACTCTAAATTAGGCCCTTCGTTTCAACCTGCCCACTCCACTATTTTTGGTGCACATATAGGTCAGTTTTAAAGACTTTTTAATGACAACTGCTGTTTCTGAAATTATTAATACAAATAACTTACTAACTATTGTTACTGGACCCATAATAATGAACCAGCCATGAAGGCTATAGTGGAATTTTCTGTAAAAAATGGCACAATTATCTTTGAGGCCTGAGAACAGGTCTTGGTCCATGTAGCCTAACCTAGTACGGTGTCCAGTCATAACCTCTGAAGAGACGTGTACAACATGTAGTAATAATATGACTGCAGCCTACAAGAATCATAGAGGACATGTCCTACAGACCTTGGAGCAATGACCCAGAGAGGCCACCAACCTATCCCTGCTAATCCTTGGTATTAATTAATTCATCCACATAATGGAGCTGAGTTTAAAATTCACTGCAGTGGGAGATAAAACACATCCCTGTAGATCTGTTTTAGGTCAAGCATATTACATGTTACTAGATTCCAGGTCTTTATCGTTGAGTGCACACAAAATTCCGTTCAACACAATGACAGGTCCTGTGAGGTGCATCTCTCTTGGGGGCAGCAAAAACCCCATAAAAGATCCATTCCGAGATTGTAAGAATTTCTATCTTGATTGTTTTATGACATTTTATCCACTACGGCAGTTCTTACATCATAGAAATTACTCAACATTGTCTCTTTTACAATTGTATGACACTCAGATATGTACAGTGCAGTTTTGTGGGGCTGTGATGAAGGGCTCAGTGAAGATGTGCCTGCTGGTTTATGTTGCTGTTTCAGTAGCTGTTCACTGAATAAAAAGAGTTCAGCTTCTCACCTCCGATGAATATTTGTTGCAGGTTTTTAACTTCTTATAAGCTCGGGATCTGACCTCCCATTGTCTTCAAAATGGGGGTGGAAAAGCATTCCCAAGTATTTAATTTTGAGCAAATTTCTATTTCTGGCCTTATGGCTGCACTTGCATAGCGTGGTGCATTCCTCTGTCTCATTCTAAGTTGCTTTTTCGAATGTATATCCAGATGTTTTACATAACTGCCTTACTCCTTATATTTGGCCAGAAATAGACTCATTTAAGTTGATCCTATACAATACAATGTCATCTACATAACACGTTGCCATAGCCTATCCAACAACCCATCACTTATGAAGGCACATTCATCCAGCATTATTCACAAAGCCATCATGAGCAGCACATCCCCTTTACTTGCAGGCAAGCTCACCATCTCAGATGGTTCTTAGCACACTCATAGTCAGGACACCAACAGACTACAGACTAAAAAGTGTAAAAAAGAAGAAACAAGACAGCAGGCCTTTTTCATTTATGCACCTAGGATGTGGAACAATATCCCCATATCCATTACGACCATCCCAACACTGCTCCAGTTTTATTTTAAAGAACACTACATCACAATGCATTAACTGTCCACAAATCAGCTATCTCTCTTACCACTCAGTGACATTATGCTTGCCTTTGACCCTGTACAGTGCTCCAGTGCATTTTGGGGAGGGTCACGCTACCACTTACATACATACAGAAAGAAAACATTATTCACAGAATATCAAAGTTGTGCTGGACTGCAATCAGCTTGCAGGACAGCAAGGTATATTCTTGCTTCCCCAGTGATTGCTTCAACCCCAATACACAACCAAAGCATAAATAGGAGAAGGGCAGAGTCATGATTAAACTACCTGTTAAAGAGCAAAATTATCATGAAATATGACTGTAAACATGACAGGAGATTACTCATCAAGTTAAAGGGACTTTGATAGCTGTCTCAACAATACTTTTTTTACATGTGTGCATGGTTATCAGTTAAGCCTGATACTGCATCAGTTTTGTTGAAAATGGTTTGATATTTGATGGATGAATGATGTAGCTTGTGCTCAACTGTTATGCTGCTGTTTTAGGAGTTTTGAGTTACTGCTATGTACATGTTGTATGTGTACGAAATCGGGTTACTGGCTGAAGCGGGGTGAAAACCTTCTCAAGCAGCAACCACAATTCTTCCTAGGGTGAAGTCACAAGCTCAACCCTTAGCACAGACTAGTCCGGTTTGACTCAGGGGCAATGTGTAAAATATTTGTGCAGCACTTCAAACAGTAATGCATTGAAAACACACCACAAAGGGATCTCTCACCAGATTTAGAGAAATACAGTAATTTTTAATAAATAAAACAAGACCAAAACTAAAAACTCCAGTCAGTACAAACAGAGATATGCAATTTTTGTGGTTTTAGTGAAAATAGCACCAAAAATCATAAAGCGACAACTATGGATACCTCGTCGATGGAGTGCGGGCCAGCTACAAGGGCATGGTTAGGCCCACTGAACAAAGCACCTTCAATCATGGGTTGCAGAGCACTGCAGGGATATGCGTCCGAATCGGTGCACTTGTTCCGAGGTGATACAAAGTCCTGCGTCGTCATCAAGGATCCCATTGATGGGGACTTGCGATGTGAAGTCCAGCGTCAAGGATGTGTCGCACATTTGGGGCAATGAGATGGCACCGAGGAGCCGTGAGGCTGCAATGCAGAGTTCGGTGCCTTCGAGGAGAGGTGTAGGGGTTGTGCAGAGGTTGTGTCATGCAGTGGCAGGTCCGAAGAGGGTGTGGAGGCAATGCAGGTCTTTGCGATAGGTCCAGTACACTCAGCTGAGGTGGTGTGTCGGTTCTGCTCAGGTGTGTGCTGTGCAGCAGAGGAGACGTACCATTTCTGCTGGATCCACAGAAACTACTGGAGCATCTTAGGGCCATTTCCAAGGGTCCAGGCCAGGAGGGGCCCCACCTGGCAGGGTAGACTCACAATTGGAAGAATCCAGGAGCTGGGTTCAAGGTTGTTGGAGCCTTCTGACTAGGCTCTAGTCAGGAGGTCAGCCAACTAGCCCTTTGAGTCACTCAGGGGTCCTGAGTTCAACAGATGCAGGTCCAGTATTTCCCAACCAGGCAAAAGGGCAGCTGGTCAGCACAAGGCATCAGTCAGCCAGGCAGTAGTCCACAGGGCAGCAGTCAAGCAGAGTAGCAGTCCTTCAGCAGCACATGGTCCTTCTTTTAGGTAGAGTATGCATAGGTCCAGAAGTGTACTGAGGAGTTGGTGTCTGAGGTCCAAAATTTATATCAGGTACACTTCCTCTGGAACGTGGGAGAAACTTCTATAAATTTCCTTTGAAGTCCCTATGTATCCTGTCCTCCGTCTCCTGGCTCCAGACTAACTATGGGGGGTATGTGGCCCTTTGTGAGGAGGCAGGACACAGCCTACTCAAGTGTAAGCAGGGCTGGGCCCAGCTCTGTCCTCACATCCTGACAGTGATGGCCTATTTAGGTACACCTCTGCTCCCTATTGTGTGTGGCTGTCTAGGAGTCCTATTGTCAGCTACCCCCAGCCATGTGACCCAGAGACAGGCTACAGGCACTATATGGCTAAGACAGGTAAAACGTCAACTTTCCAAAGTGTCATTTTTAAAACTGTAATTTAAAATCTGACTTTACCATGAGAAAGGATTTTTCAGTACAAAAACATGAACTGAGCACCTACTCCCATATGGACGTGACAGCTTATTAAGTGTAATAAGGTAACTCTTATGTTCCTATGGGAGAGGTAGGCCTTGCCGCAGTAAAAAACGACTTTAGGAGTTTTTCACTACGAGGACATACAAAAGTTAAACGTATATATCCTACTTTTCAAATACACTGCACCCTGCCCTCTGGGCTGTCCAGTGTGTACCCTACGGGTGACATATGTATTAAAAAGGAATGTTTGGGCTTAGCAAAATGTTTATTTTTCCAGGTCATGCTTCCAGTTTAAAAATTGCACACTCAGGCTGTGAAGGCAGGTCTGAGACATGTGTAAAGGGCTGCTCCAGGGGTAGCACAGTAACTGATGCAGGCTCACAAGTAGAATTTAATTTACAGTCCCAGGGTTTATGTAGTACCACTTTACTAGGGACTAGCAAGTAAATTAAAGATTCCAGTTGGGTGTAAGCAAATATTACCATGTTTTAAAGAGTCAGCGCATGTACTTTAGCACTGGTTAGCAGTGGTAAAGTGTGCAGAGTGCTAAGGCCCATAAAAATTAGATCAACCAAAAATGGAAGATGAAGGCATAAGGTTTGGGGGAAGACCACCCTAAGGCTGACAGAGCTAATAGTTTGCATATCTACAGCAACGTTTCCTTAGGCACAGACACATTCCAGTAGAGTTGTTATGCACCAAAAACTCTATTTCGCCTGGCAACCAAATCATCCTTTTGTAATACACATGCTTGCACACCATATTTATTTTAGATCTGCACTATGTGCTGCGGCCATGTGTGCTGAGAAAGTAATTTGTGGGTTTGCTTCCATTGTTATCCTACTGTATGGCCACTTAATTTTGAGGTGGAAACCCCAGATTCCAAAGAGTGTTTTGGATTTTTTTGTTTTTGTGGACACATATGCCTTTATCTATGTCTGTGCAGGGCACTATGAGAGCATTGTATAGGTCCTGGGATGAGGGGGGAGTGCTAAAATGTAAAGAAAATGTACATTAAATACACCAGCAGTTACTCTGTGTGAGGCTAATCATCCCCGGCAACAGCCCACACCATGTTTGTTTCCATTGCTGGAGGCATCCAGCCACCACTTACCTGTCATTTGGTTCATTTGATGTTTGTGACTACTTTGGTGTTTACATGCTATTACTATTGCCCATTCAGGGGCTGTGATTTCCAAACTACATCTGCCTTTGCCTGCATTGAGTGGTGACAGCTATTTGTATGTTACAAGGAGTTAACATTTAAACTAAAATGTGGGCATAAAGCACACAAGAAGATCTGTCCCCTGCAAACACATGAAAGGCAGCTATTGCCCTATATCCCATTCTCAATACGATCCTGTTAAAAGGATGCTTGGCTGCCTATGAGGTTCGAATATTAACAGGATGACATTTAACTAAGTTAATACTTCATGTTATCATCCGTTCTGCGCCCCCTAGTGCAGGCTGGGAAAAGAACGGACTCTGGCTTTGTGAACTGACAGGTAAGAGTATGTAAAAGAGTACTACAGAAGTATTACTTTTGGTACTGTAAAATGCCTTTGTGAATAGGCCGCAAGGTTTCTCGAGCGCATTTCACACCTACCTGTCCTGCCGGCCACAGACCTCTCAGCAGACAAGTCGCCGCTGACGGTCTTGACAGCGATGCGGTAGAGCCGCCCTGGGACTAAGCTGCTGAAAGTGACTGCTGTTGTCCCCGGCTGCAAGCTCTTGACTTCTTTGACCGAGCTGAGATGAGTGAGTGAGATGTTGTAGAAATCAAAACTGCCAGCGGGTCTCTTCCACGAGACTGTTAATGTGTCCAAACTACCGTCATTAATCACCGTCAGATTCGAGACTTCGGCAGGAGCTAAAATGGGAACGAGAAACCCCGAGTTACCATGCAGTCTGCACCAATACGTCAATATTTACATAGCTACACCGTCCGCGCGGGATGTTCCCACAATGCCGCGATGATTAGGCCCAAAACATAGCAACCGGCTTTCATTGCTTGGGTTAAAGTCTAATCAGAAAGGAAATCATTGCACAGTCTTCTGCAAATCACAGGCATGCTTCTGGCCCGAGAGGAAACCAGCCTACATAGCCAAGGAAGGAAGTCTGGGAGGCCGCCCTGTGATATGTAACATTCCATCACAACTGGGCTCTGGTGTGACCCTTTCACAGCCCGCTCACAATGCCCACAGCCATACTCTCCTTAACGTATGGCCCCTTCTACCTCGGCCTCTACCACCGTCCCCAGGCTCGCGGGTGCTCGTAGGCCTTGGAAGGTGAGTCAGAAAGATAGCTCGGTGGGTTAATGCGCCCATTAAGAAGATCCATGACTTACTCGAAAGTCCCAGGTTCTACCCCTCGGAGGCTCACCCTCATTTCATCATTCAGGGTCGATGCCATTGTTACCACTGAGCAGGGAAGTATCGCCTGTTATCTATGGCTAAAGACCCAACCCGTGGAAAAGTGTGCTTTCTAAGTGTAATAAACATTCTTAGTAAAGATGGAGGCATCCCTGACAAGGCTCAGACTTGTGACCTTTAGGGCATGCAGCCTTTGCACAGCGTGCATTAACCCGCTCAGCCATCATGCACGTTTTAAAGTGATAGAAGCATCCGTGACCAATGATACTGTATGGCACTTCCAATACTGACATACCTTAACATCTCATTTGATTCTTATCTGTTCTCTGGTAAGTATGGCCACTCTTAATGAAAAAAAGCTATTTAGAAATTGTATTGATAACAGTGGTTATTTACTATCGCTGTGAGCTCTCATAATACTTCTATTTGAAGCAATGACTTTAAAGTGATCTCTCATACCATATAGCAGAATGCCAATAAATGGGAACACAGTCATCACCAACACGCCTGCTTGCGATGTCCTGTCAGTCACGGCTGCCACATACCTGTCCTGGTCAGCGTGGAGGTGCAGTTCTCCAGGTCTGCCGCCTGGCTCACCACGGTGATGCTATACAGGTGGCCAGCTTTGAGGCCAAGGAAGGCGTGGGTGGTAATGTGCTTCTCCACTATAACCTCCTCAATGGTATGCTCCTTATCCCGGAGCAGGAGCCTGTAGGAGTCCACACTCCCGGGGCCCGGCACCCAGGAAACATCCAGCCTGTCGCTCTGCCTGGAAGCCTGCATAGTTACCACTGCCGAGGGAACTGTGGCGCCAACAACACGAGAAGGACTGTTATTAAGGGTGTGCCCAGAAGGTTTTAAAGTAGAATACATTCTGCAAATTATCAATCTTATGGACGAAATAGTGTTCACAAATACATCATCCAATTTTTTGTAGATTTTCTGTAATAAAATCCAATGCAGCAATAGTTCGGTAGAAGATATTTAGGACACAATATCTACGTCAGAGATGTTCTGACCATAATATTCTGGCACTTACTTAAAAGGTGTAGTTACAGTACAGCTGCAGCGGATCAAATTACGAAAATGGAATATATAAATGTGACGCAAAAAGTGTAGTTCAATGAGAATGATATTACATTTATACCCCAATACCTATTTAAGCTAAAACCATCTGCTTGTTTGCACGTGGATGGTAAAAACACAGACTAACCATGGTATGCGACGAAGCAGTAAGTATCACGTGATCACATATGTTTGACACTAAACCTGCACTGAATTATTCAGGCGTTGAGCCTATCACATTGAAACTCAAAACAGCCCACCACTAGGATTTAAATTTATTGTGTGCGCTCAACAAATCTGGGAGTTCTTCATGACCCTGAGACTTCCTTGAGGGATGCTATCGTCTTTCTTATAGGTGCACAGTGCTTGGCCATGGAATCACTGCCACACTTAGCATGCATGTACTTGAACTGTGCAAAGAAGAATTCTGAGGCTTGCAAAAGGCACGCCTTGTGTTTTGCGACATGCGTTTCAGCAATAGCACAAGGCAATGCTATGCATTATCACAAGCCCTGGGCGCAATATATTTCATTTTGGTCGTACATCAGAACATCGTCTCAATAAGACGCTTCTAGAGCATCCGGAGCAAAATAACAACAACCAAAATATCTAGGAGGTAAGTGATTTCTTTGCATAATTTGTTTACGGCATTTTTAACGCCTCCTCAGAGCAGGCGTTAAAAGGGGGCACACCATTGTTTACAATGGGTCCCTGTGTACTGTTCAGGGTTAGCTCCAAAATTCCTGAACAGTACATCCATAGTGTCAGAAATTCTGACCATGATGTGCCTTATTTCAAATACGGCGCACACATGGTGGTGTAGGGGGTGCAAGGGGCGACAAGAAAAATGGCGCTACATGTCATGTAGCGCCACTTTTCATAAACCTGGCGCTTAATGTTCTTAACTCCACATCCACGTCCCTTGAAGATATGTATAGTCAAGGTCCATCTAGGTGGTGTTTTGTAAAGAAAACCTATGCCTACCTTTGTATACTTACCATGTAGATATTTTGGTCCTTGATATTTTACCCATGATATTATTGTAGGAAATATTATGTAGACGACATTCTGATGGAATACCATTTCACTTAGCAAATGTCCACCTTAGGAAATACATGCCCTAAAGAACACACACTGTGGTTGTGATTTTTAATCAGAAAACAATTGCTTAAACATTTCAGGTAAGTGCTTCCTCAGTAACTCATTGAGGTATCAAAGAGGATTGTCAGCATTGTCTTAACATCGGTCAGCAGCTGAGAATCTGTTTTTGTGCTAATCACGCAGTGCATTTTTGGACATAGCCCATTTTCCACTTCTCATACTGTCTATCCTCTTCAAATGTTGTCTGTAGAATGAGGCACAGTATTCCATACATCTCCACAAATGTGTCTCTAAAGCACCCACTCTGTTTCTTACTATCTGTTTCAACATAACAGCTTGTGTGCCTTATTATGATATCTGATTTGGGGATTCAATTTTGCGCACTGGTACTGAGCTCACCTGGCGGGCCTGATGTTAGAGAATGAGGGTTATGTCTGCACTTCTGTCCTAATGCCTGCATTGGAACTCTTGGTTTGGGGCCAGATTTAGATGTCGGCAGAGGGGAATACTCTGTCACAATCGTAACAGATATCCAGTACGCCGTATTAGAATCCCATTATATCCTATGGGGATATATGGCAGGCGGGATATCCGTAACATTTGTGACAGAGTATTCCCCTCTGTCGACATCTAAATCAGACCCTTAGTCTGGAATTAGGTCACCTTAGATGGCTGTGAAAGTAGACATTGTACCTCCTGAGAGTCCATGCCTGCTCCCTAGGGATGCATTCAGACTCCGAACCATTTAGTGTTAGGCACTGAGCCCCCTTCAACGGCAGAACTGGGACATCCCTGCATAAAGACATAGGTTTTGGAAACTGCTCTATGTCCGTCTTCCAGCCAGTCCTCAGCCGATACGAAAGGATATGGGGTCTGGAAGAGGAAGGGTACAGTTCCTTACTGGCAACAAGCCTTTAAGATGGGCCTAAAGCCACTCTACAAAGGCTGAGCGGAGGACTTAGTGAAGATTGATTAACCAAACGTCTGTCAACGTGTGGCTGGCACTGCACAGGCCTGGCGCTCAAGAGAGGAGAGTGTGCCGGGTTTACAGAGACACCAGTACTTTAAATAATAAGGCAGCTTCGAATTGACTGGTGGAAGAGCAGTGCAACTTGAACTGCACCATCACATTCAAGAGTCTGACACTTCACCTATGGCTGGGTGCCTTGAATCAATTTGCATGGTTTGTTAATTTAAGCTACACTATTTTTGGATTAACTTTCTTTAACCATGTTATGTTAGTCCTACTTTCCTTTCCATGCCAAAATTCCTAAAATTCCAACTAAGGGCTATACATGCAACGAAAAGCTGTACGATAAGGCCTAGCCATATTGTAAAGGGTTGAATTCACCCTTCCAAGACATCAACAAGCAACGCTCAGGTGAGCGCCCAACACACAACAAGAGCAATTGGCAGGGGACGCGATACCTGTTGATCCAGTGATGAGAACAGCAGGGGTGCTTTTATTGCCTGCAAGTACAGTCAGGGTGGAGTTATATTTGGTTCCAGGGGTGAGGTGAGAAAACGTGGCTTCCTTTATCAACACATTTCCTGGAATTCGACGTGTCTGAATGTTTTCTTTGCTGGAATCTAACAGTTGCAGCTCATACCACGTGACCTTTCCACGGGAGGTGGTCCACCAAACCTGCAAGCTCGTGGATGTGCTTCTGTCCCGCATAAATTCAAACTTAGCTGGTGGGAGGGGATCTGGAATGAAAGGACAACACATTATCAGCTGTTAGCAGGGAGGTGAGTTTCAGAATCTCTTCCATATATGACCAAAAATAAGAACTTTACTTTGGTGACCATGTTCGAATACATTCCTATTGATAAGATCTTCATGCCCCTTCACCCTGCCCAGTAGCACATCCTAATGAAAATACAGGAAACCTTCACACGGCTCTCTGCAGAAGCCCAGGAAGTTCACAGTACAGCAGAGAAGCCTTCCGCAAAGAGCAGGTTGAAAGACATGTTATGATTGCACTGGGCAAGAAATCGCCTGAGAGCCCTTACACAAACATGCCCTGTAACCTTGAAATATTATGGTACATTTTGTTTACAAGCCGTCTGACGTTCTCAACAGCTTAATCAGTGGGTATGCACTAATGAAAATAAATTATAGGAATGCCACAATCCAAGCTAACAGTTAAGTCACAGCCCAGTGCCAGCCTGGGAAATGGGCATTGTGCCATTCGTCCGATTTTCTGTCTGTTGCAACACTAGCGACCATGTTAGACTTTCAGCAGAAATGGTAGCAAGTAACCATCCCTGCTAAGAACAGTGCATGATATTTTGCAAATACAAAACTTTAAAAATGTAGCCCTACTTTTTCATTGGTCATGGGCCCTAGAGAACCTGGTATTGCAATGGCCAAGAGTTGACTGGTAAACTAACTGGCTTCCAGATAGAATATAACAGAGGTCATGACCACCCGCAGACTCAGTATGATCTCTGGGAAACATCCTTTTTTACGACTTTTTTATTACGAAAGTCGTGGTTAACGAAAGCGTAACAACGCTTTTTTTAACCACGACTTCGTATTTTTGTGCCTTAACTACTTTATGTTCTGAACAACGAACATGCGTGGTTAAGGTACAAAGAAGGGAGTTGGCGAAGGTAAGTGGTGGGTTTAGGTTTTGGGGTGGGGTTGGGGGGTGGGGCGTTTTTGGTTTTGGGGAGGGGGTGGGGGGTCAGGGGGTTTTAGGTTTTGGGGTGGGGTTGGGGGGGTGGGGTGTTTTGGGGAGGGGGTGGGGGGTAAGGGGGTTTTAGGTTTTGGGGTGGGGTTGGGGGGGGGTGGGGCGTTTTTGGTTTTGGGGAGGGGGTGGGGGTTAGGGGGTTTTAGGGTGGGGTTGGGGGTGGGGTGTTTTTGGTTTTGGGGAGGGGGTGGGGGTTAGGGGGTTTTAGGTTTTGGGGTGGGGTTGGGGGGGGTGGGGCGTTTTTGGTTTTGGGGAGGGGGTGGGGGTTAGGGGGTTTTAGGGTGGGGTTGGGGGTGGGGCGTTTTTGGTTTTGGGGAGGGGGTGGGGGTTAGGGGGTTTTAGGTTTTGGGGTGGGGTTGGGGGGGTGGGGGGTCAGGGGTTTTTAGGTTTTGGGGTAGGGTTGGGGGGGTGGGGCGTTTTTGGTTTTGGGGAGTGGGTGGGGGGTCAGGGGGTTTTAGGTTTTGGGGTGGGGTTGGGGGGGTGGGGCGTTTTTGGTTTTGGGGAGTGGGTGGGTGGTCAGGGGGTTTTAGGTTTTGGGGTGGGGTTGGGGGGGTGGGGCGTTTTTGGTTTTGGGGAGTGGGTGGGTGGTCAGGGGGTTTTAGGTTTTGGGGTGGGGTTGGGGGGGTGGGGCGTTTTTGGTTTTGGGGAGTGGGTGGGTGGTCAGGGGGTTTTAGGTTTTAGGGTGGGGTTGGGGGGTGGGGCGTTTTTGGTTTTGGGGAGTGGGTGGGGGGTCAGCGGGTTTTAGGTTTTGGGGTGGGGTTGGGGGGGTGGGGTGAGGGATGTAGGGTAAATGGTGCCTATTGCTAATGATTTTATCAGGAATGCCTTTACAACGAAATATCGTTGTTAAGGCATTCGTGGTAAAATCATTAGTAGTAAGGACGAGGTCGGTGTTCCGACCTCGTTGTTAAGGTTAGTAGTTGTTTTTAATTCGGTGTTCCGTCATATAATCATGATCTCTCAGCCACTCATCACACTGTAAATCACATCTCACTCTTTGTGCCACGCCTAAGTGGCCCTCGATCAAGGGCACTACTAACGCCCCTTTCCTCGCCAACTGATAATTCTCGATATTTGGTGTCCTCCTTTATTGTCCCCTCCTCTTCCTCAGGGACATCAGGTCTCCATTCGACTCCTCCCACTTTCTGATTTCTCTTTTTTCCCATTTCTTACAGATTCACTCCCTACTTGTAGTCTTTTACCGCCCTATGCAGACATCAAATAGGGGCATCCAAGGGTAGCAAATGCTTTGATAACCTTTGTATTGTCCTTTCTGCAGGGGTCATGATGGCACAGGCAGGAGAAAAGTAAACAGTTTCCACTCCTCGATCTTTCCCTGGTGCCTCAGTAGCAAACGTGAGTCTGTTGATGTCTGTAGGCTAGAAGAAAGGCATAACCCTTTGAAGTTGTCATGCGGTCAAAATGCACCCCAGGTCATATTACAGAAAATGCTACAGGGCACAACGGGCATTTGTGCCCACTCTATGCGCCCGCAGGGCACTCTAGTGCTACAGCGTGGGGCCGCAGATGCTTGCGCAGCCCTGTTTGTAATACTGATAGCTCTGGCACACATGTAGCAACAGAGCTATGTCAAGAGGGCATTCCCTCATTTGTACGAGGGCGTGGCCCCATGCAAACCAGGGGATAGCTTTGCCTCTGCGCCAGGGCAATATTGTGGCCATGGGCACAGAGGCAAAGAAGTTGTCATGATGAGCACTGAAAGTGTGCCACAAAAAGGTGAACACTGTCTGTGTGCCACCTGAAGGCAACCCACTCAAGGGATGTAAAGGAGCCCCATGGACCCCCAGCTACCCCTTGCATGCGGGTGCAGTCACTCACTGCATCCACCTGCAAGGAGGAACTCTAATCTCTTCTGAAAGTGCAGGCTGGTTGCTAACTGCACAGAGAAACACAGCACAGCTTTGGAGCAACCGCTCCATATTTCACTTTAATGCATTGCCCCCAGGTCAGCATGAGTTTGCGGCTGCCCTGCCAACGTAATAGGGCACACTTTCCCTGTTTGTGGACGGCACCCCTGCTTGAAGGTGCGCCATGGCACAAAACAGGAAAAGTGTGAGCTACATGCCATGGGGACCCTGATGTCACTTCCACCAGCCTGGTATTAGAGTAAATCAACATCCATGACTCTCTACCATTTGTTGCCGTATGATCAAGTACTGCGAAGACAGTTACAGGCAACAATCTGTCTCCAGAGTGCCCCAAACCATTCTACCTCTCATTCCTTAGGCCCTCTGGACTTTAGTGTCCAATCAATTTATGAACTCAACCACAGGTTCAAGTGCATTAGTGAAGCACCACACTCCATCTAGATAAGCACCAGACCCACAGATACCTCATTTAATCCTGGCTGGAGTATGAGGTACTGGGCTCAACTCTTTTGAAGTAAATAATTTTAACAAATTGTGTCTGTTAGTCTTTTATGGTTGTAAAATGTGTTATATGTGATATTTGCCATTCGCAGATTATAACACAATTGATTGATAGATAAAATATGGCTGTGAATCATTCCCTCCAAGTTCGATGAGACCATATCAGTCTCTATTAAACTGATCAAGATTGTGTGTTTATTGTGACTCTGACCTTGCTATGGATACCACAGAAAGATCAGTCATTCTGTAAATAAAATTGCCAAAAATAATAGGCGTACAGGCTTTAAATTCTATTTGAAGAAGAAGAGGATCCCGGATTAAGTGATCTACTGTCTGTTCCATATCTGAGACATAGTAAGTCCAAATAAGCATTCTATAGCTGAACCAATTTTTATTGGCCATGGGACTTTACTTCTGCTAACAAGTAGTAAAGTGCTTATGCTCTTCCTTTTACACCAAGTAATAGTGGCATACACCCAGATTGGCACATTTAATTTACTTATACGTCCCTGGCATATGGTAATACATGTACCCAGGACCTGTGAATTAAATGCTACTAAGGGGCTGCAGCACTCATTGTGGCAACCACTAAAGTAGTACTATACAACTTGTCTCCAGACATGTTAATACAGCCTGGGTGTATGGGCTTAAATTCCCAGTTTGACCTGGCAAAATAAACATTTTGCCGTACCGTAACCTTCCTTTTTGATGCTTTTTTGTGATCCCTAAGGTAGGCCAATAGGGCAGGGTGCACAATGTTTTAAAAATAGACAGGTACAGTTAATGTTTTACATGTCCTTGCAGTGAAAAACCTTGAAAGTCATTTTTCACTGTGGTAAGGCTGGGTCTCCCACAGGAAAACATTGGGCTTCCCTATAACCACTTGTAGTGTTTAATTTCAGTTGGGCAGCAGACAAAAAGTGTCCAGTGTCACCTGATAATTCCCCTGTGGTGAGATGTGTTTTGCTCTCAACAGTGGACAAAGGGCCTTGTAAGTGGAGTGGATTCCATCCTTGAAAGGATGTTCGGGGTGCCTGTGCCCAGCCCCTTCCTGAGATTCAAAGGATGTCTAACTTGGCAGAGGAATCTCACAGCTAAGCATGCCTCCCCTTTGTCTCTCTAGCAAGGCTGGCACTGAACTCAGTGGGGTGGACAAACTGACCAGAACTGGTGTAAAGTGTGGACAAAGGCTTGTCTTGCTGTCACAGTCTGGCACTGGGCATAACAGTGGACTCCACAGACCTCTCTTCAGAACACTCTGTGACCTGAGAAGAATCATAAGAAGGACTGCTTTGCTGTCTGAAGAACCCGAAAGAAGACTGGACCTACTTGCCTTGAACCCAGGACCCCAGAAATGATCTAAGTGTCAGTTGGCAGACCTCCTCCTTGAGCTACAAGGAGACAATGAGCTCCCAGAGGCCTCTCTCCCTGCAACTGCCCAGCTGACCAGTTCCAATTGATCCAGACCTGGACACTATTGCAATGTGCACTAACCTCGAAGGTGTTCCCCCAGGTCCTGGACCCTTGACTTGTGTTAGAGAGTGTACTTCTGACGTCCAAACTGCAAAAGCTGGGACTTTGAAACTTTTTACTAACTTTCTGTCTAAGAATCAATGGAAACTGAGATCGCCATTGAAACCGTCGCCCTCAATGCCAAATCGTTGCTCAGCTCAGCATCAGACTGCTGGTTTCCCCCATTGACTTCTTCCAGAAAAGTTTCTAAGTGTGAATGTAGAGGGGTTTAATTAGGACCAATGCAGAGCAGCAACACGTAGACTTTGAGGCCTCCATGGCCGCAGAACTCATACTTCACCTGCTGGGAGCTTTCCTGCCTTCATTGACAACTGCACGGGAACCTGCTCCTCAGCAACCTGCGCTTGTGATCACGGGCTTCGGCTCTACCTTGCAGCCTCACCTGCTGAGGACCCATCTGCAACCACATTTTCTCCATAAAAGTTTCTCAGTCAGAAGGTAACATTTTCCACTGGAATGAACTTGGTCCCTGATCCTACCTATGCTCCATCGCAGTCTGCCTTAATTTTTTTACTTGAACAGGTCTAGCACAACCAGATAACGGTGGTTTGCGCTTTGTGGTTTCTGCTGTTATTTTTAACTCAAACTTTAAAAATTCATATCTCTGGCCGAAGGCTTTTTGTTGTTTTGGCACCATTATATTCATTAAAATATTCTCTACATTCCTAAATGGGTTTGGGATTTTTCTTGTGTTGTGTTTTCACTTTATTACTGTTTGAAAAGTGCATAAATACTTTACACATTGCCTCTATGTTAAGCCAGACTTCTTTGTGCCAAGCTTCCAGAAGATTAAGCACATGTTTATTTAGTGATTTTTGTGGTACCACCTGACAAGGGTTGTGATTATTATTTGAAGTAAGTTCTCACCCCCTCAAATAATACCCCAATTTCTTACACATACCAGGTGTAGAAGTACACCGCTGTATATAAGTGTCAGTCAGGCTGGTATGGAGTAATGAGGAGTTAAAGGCTTCTATGTAGGGATGTGTGAATTAGTCTATTTCTTTTCTTGGAAATTTCACAAAATTGCAGGAAAATTGTGCATACATTTCCCCAAATTCACTTTGGAGAATACTAAGCAGAAAATTGAAAATAGGCACATACCTTTGTTTAAAGTTATAAGAGAAATAGGCAAGGGCAGTAGCTTCAAGTGAAAATGTTTCCTACAATACTTTTTATGCGCAAACTAGTTTTCCTCAAGATGTTTCTTGCTTTAATATATCGCCTACATCAGAAAAAGTGTGCGAAGTTTTGCAACTGTATGATTTCAAAAGATAAGCCTATATAGTGTGAAAATTCTGAATCTTCACAAACTATGCGAGCGTAACAACAATCTGCACACCCCTACCACCCACCTGAAGTTATGATCCCTAGTTGCAAATTTGGTGAGATGCCTTGCCCTCGAGTTGGATTTGTACACTTTGGCCTCAATACAAAGAATGAAGCTTACTTGTTTGAAATCGTTACAATTTGTTTTTCGCAAATGCTGAGGTAAAAGATGAATACATTGTTTACTCCTAAACGTGTCATCTCTACATGTGCTTGTTCTCTGAAGAAATGCTGGTAACACCACTGTACAAGGACCCTGGCTATGCCATGGGTATGTCATCTCCCTTTGTAGGTTAAAAACAGTAACTACTTGCAACCAAACACAAACCTAGCTCTCCACTGGTAGAGTAAATCTGGGGGGATGAAGGATGTCTTAGCTGCCATTAAGAGACATCACATGTGAAAGTGGCAGACATTTTGTAGGCTGGCATGTGAGGGGAAGAATCTGAAGGTTGGGGGAGTAGATGGTGTTTCGAAGCCTGTGCCACGCACAAAAGGGTGAAATTGTGTTACTCAAATCATGACAGTAATTGATTGAAGTATGAGAGAGGAACAATACCAGTGTTGCCCCTGTCACAGCAATACCAAGCTCCAGGCGTGAAACATATCTCCTCAACCTCCAAGGCTACATTCAACAGTACAACTGCCAGCGCAGGTCCAGCCAACTATGTACACCACAGTAAATTGTATCGACCTTAGCAAGACAAAAATGAGTGGAATCTTGAATCACTCCCAACTCTTGTCTTTCAACGCAGGACACAATGTCCTGTCCCCATGAGATACGCGTTCTAGAACACTCTTAGTTGCGCCCTAAAACTCTGGATTTCTAAATTCTTTACGTGTTTTATATATTTTGATTGAACAAATGTACATATTCTATTTGTATAAACTTTCACATGATTTTTAAGACTAAGATTTCATACTCATAAAATGTAACATGAATACTTCGAATAAATACAATGCAGATCATTGAATGTGAATGTCTCCATTTCATCACATTGAACAAGATTACATTCCCTTCCCTCAAGGCTGAAGTACTGAAGGCAAGTTAAAAAAAAACCCGGGAAGCCTCAGACATGCAATTACACCTCGAAGAATAATTCGGGGCATTAGATAGCTTTGTTTCTGTGCTTCTGACAGCTAGCATAGGTACATGGTGAACGTGCGCAAGAGTGGGGGACGAGATACACAGCTTGTTTGTCCCCCAGTCTGCTTCTGGCTCTCTTGTAGCCCTATATTGGCTTCACTGGCAGCATGAACTGTAACGTGGTTGCTGAAATTTACATTTAAGGCTCCCATTTTCCGTTTTTGCAGATTTTTACAGATAAATACAGACAGAAAAAAAAGTGGAAAAATACTGAAAAATCATGCTTTTTTTTAAAGACCCTCCATGCTGTCTTTCATGAATTCCAGGCAAAAGAACAGATGGACAAATAGGGAGGAAAAAAAAAAAGGATCAGCTTTCCTTAAAAAAGGCATTTGTTAGTATATGTTTGTAGTATAAAGCTAATGGATCTATCTATGGGTGTAGTGTTTTGTTTAATGCGGCTGCTTAATCTGCTAAAACGCGACAGGCTTCCACGCATGTTTGAATGTCTGAGTTAAATGTGGAAACATACCATGTTATAACTCCTTTTGCTCCCAAAACACAAAATATATAATATGGCTTAATGCCGACAGGAAGGCCAAAAATAATTACAGATAAACATAAATTGAATTGTTAAAAAAAAAACTACTATAAAAGCGGGAGCACTGCTTACATTCCAGTTGAACACAGCGAGAGTACAATAACTGACAAAGCTTAATTTGGGCCGGTGGTTTCCGATGCGGGGACACTGGCACATATGTTTGAGGGCCGGCACTTATTTTTCTGCCTCAAGCATTTACTGTGAGCAAAAGACACCTATGGGAAAGACGGAGGAAGAGAAAAACGAACAAGCGCCACAAAGGGAGAAAGCTGCAAGAGTGAGCTGGAGGGGCAGGGAGTGGCTGTAAATGGATCCGAGATCGCTCTAGGATTAGACTGCCTCGGTGTTCCATGTTCGCACATTTAATTGCAGCAGCTGCGAGATTCAGAAGAGAGCTTTGGGCACCAGCAACTTATGTGCTGATAATAGAACAGTTTAGTTAGCAGCTGGGGCAATCGGGGTACGTTTTACCGTTCAACAGCTCGCTTTATGCCCACTCATGTGGCCATTCTGTTATCAGATTATGGTGTCAGGAACGGATTGAGTTTAGGTCGGCAGGACAGATTTTGAGTGGCAGAGGAAGGGCCGAATGGCTCCATTCCCTCAACCATTTGGCAAATGAAGAAAATAACATTTTAATCGCAGAATTCAGTGACATTTAATGTTTATGGTCACAAGCAATTTTTCTTAGTAGTCCCCTTCGAGGAAAAAAACATAGAACATTTGAACATATATTTTGTACAATTATCAGAAAGATTTCAGCTGCGTGTGCTTATTCTTAAGTATATTTCAGTATTGCTCATTGGCGCCATTTTTAGATCACAGTGCAAAGGATCTGTTCTTGAAAACGATGAATCCGCATGCGTGTTTGTGTATTAGAATAGAACTTAAATAGAGCTGTAGAGTACCAACTGCCAAAAGTTGTGTGACGTTTATAGAAAAAAAAATCTGTAACAAATCTGAAAAGGTCGTGTTTAAACGAAAAAAAATCGATTGTTACGTTTAGTAAAATATGTTCTGGCTTCGAAAACTGATCTTGCACAGGTAAGTCATAGATATTCTGCAAATATTTTATTTTGCTTCCAATTTCCTGAAAGATCATTCTTTTAGGTTTCTTAGCTGGGGTTTTCAACGATTGCCTAAGGAGGCTGGATCCGTGGCAGGGTTTTGGGATATGCCCATAAGAAATATGTACATGCAAAAAATGTAAATTGAACACCTTTACATGATCAGCAGCCATCCTGAATTTCTGATAACTTGGATCATTGTGAAACATCCTCTGTTTAAAGTTACTGGTTTCTCAAAAAAGAAGAAGAACACATAGTTTCGCTCAAAGGACAATCTGAGTGTCCACCAGAAGACCCTGGATGACTGCACAGTGTGAGCTTTTAGTGGGTTAAAATCGGATGCATTTTGCACCAGTGATTACGATTTAACTCTTACCAGTAATGGTCTTATGGCAAATTAATCTATATTCGACACTGGCAGATATTGCTTGTGTATAATGAGTGACATGCTCATTCGCAGATAATATGCATGTCTAATAAGTGCTCAGAATAAAATTTATTCAAAGGCTCAAAATCCATAGAAGTGGCAAAAAACATTTAACCTTCGATCAAAAAAGCTACGCGGTGAGAAATTAGACACAGAGGTAGAAAATATAACTTTGCATTATAGATTTAAGGTAGGGGTTTCTGAGAATTGTGACATCACTCACGCATGACCCCTTTCCAAGATAACCTTATCCTAAATACACTGGTCCCTGACTTTAGGAAACTGGATTACTGGTTGAGGAGGGTAAAACTTTACTCAAGCGGCAACCAAAATTTCCGTCAGGGGGAAACACATGCAAAACTGAAATTAACCTGTGCTCAGCCCTCTGGTAGCTTGGCACAAAGCAGACAGGCTTCGCTTAGAGGGAACATATAAAGTATTTATGCAGTTATTCAAATAGTAACAATGTGAAAACACAAGAAAAATCTCAGAACAAGTTAGAAAAATAGAGTAAAATTTAATGAGATATTTTGAGACAAAAATGACAAAAATCCAATCAGTAGAACCAGAAATATGCAATTTAAGAAATGTAAGTGGAAATAGTGCCCAAAAGCCCAAAGCACCAACTGTGATTATCTGGTTGTGCCAGAAAGGGACAAAGTCACAAGTGCAGGCCAACCGCGATAGAGCACGGGCAGGATACAGGTAGGCCTGCTGAATAAAATATCTTAAATCCTTGTATGCAGAGTGTTGTGAGATCCTGTGTCAAAGATGGGGGGCTGCAATGTGGAGTCCTGATAGGTCGTCAAGGATACCATCGACGAGTGGCTTGCGATGTAAAATCCTCCTTCAAGCACGTTGCGCAGCGGCAGTTCTGAAGAAGCTGTGGGGCTGCAGTGCAGTCTCAGGTTGTCATGTAGGATGTCGTCGATGTGAAGGACGGCTTAGAGGATGTAATGCACAGCAGTAGTTCTGAGGACATTGCAGGCTGCGATGCGAGGTGCTGGTTCCGAAGCGACTGTGAGGACATGTGTTGCACTGCTTTGTTTTCTTTCATAGGACCATAACTCGGCTGGCAAAGCACTTTCAGCTCTATTTCCAAGGGTCCAGGACTGGGGTGACAGCACTTGGAGGGCAAGACCCACAGCAGGTAGGGTCCAGGTGCGAGGTTCAAGGTTGTTGGAGCCTTTCTGTCCCTGAGGCTCTGATCAGGAGGCCAGCCAATTAGCCCTTGGAGTCATTCTGGTAGTTCTGGGTACAAGATGCAGCTTCGGTCCTTCTCTCTCAGACAGCAGTATAGCAGAAGAGCAGCAAAACAGTTCTTCGAGTGTTGCATGGGTCCAGAGGTGTACTGAAGAGGTGGGTCTAAGGTATGGAGTTTTCCACCTCCAAAGGTGTTTCCTGCCTCCCTGCCCTGGCCCCAGCATGTCTGGGGTCACAAAAGACTAGTGTCAAACACTTTGTGAGAGTGCTTTGGCAGACCCTTTGTGATATGCAATTGTGGTAGGGGACAGCTCTTCCCCCTCAACGAGTGGGAGATGGCCAATACTGCCAAGACCTGTTCCCCTTTGTCTTACTGTCTTGGACCAATATGCAAACACCAACTGCCAGCTATACCCAGTCATATGACCCAGGATACAGGCTGCAGGCACCAAATGGTTAGGACGAGAAAATGCCAAATTTCTAAAAGTGGCATTGTTTTAGAATTATGACCTAAAATGTGCTTAAATCTGATTTTACCATTAAAGAGGGGTTTAAATTACAATTCTTTAGACACCAAACTCAAGATCCCTACTAGCTCCCAATTGAAACCAATCACTTATTCAATGTCATAATGTAACCCAATGTTATCCTATGGGGCAGGTAGGCCTTGCAGTTGTGAAAACCAAATTAAATACCACGACACATAAAGTTAAAAGTACATGTCCCACTTTTTTTAAAAACTCCACCCTGCCCTCAGGGCTGTTTAAGGCCTACCTTAGGGGTGTCCTATTAGTATTAATAAAGTCGGGTTAGGCCTGGAATGAGGTTTATATTACCACGTCAAAATGGCACACTCAGGCTGCAGAGGAAGGCCTGAGATATGCTTTAACCCCTTCAGTGCTCATGACTGAACGGTTCTGTCATGAGCACTGGTAGTCATGTGCTGAGGATGTAACCATTAAGACCTCTGCACACGCCCATCAAATCCTTCTGCTGTTTACAGTAGACGGGATTTTATTTTTCTATACACAGCCTTAGGAGCTGGGAAAGAGCTTTTCCAGCTTTTCCAGCTCTCAAGGCTATATTTAATTTTCACTGAAATGACGAGCAGCGAGCATTGTGCGCTGATGTCATTTCAGTGAAAACGAAAGTGAAATGAGCCTATCTGTTCATTTCACTTTCTCTGCCTTAGTGCTCAGGGGCTAGCGCAGCCCCCAAAGAACCGAGGCAGATGGGAGAGCTATCATTGGAAAGGGGAGAATCTCCCCTTTCCAATGGTGCCCTTCCCTAGTGGATTCCTGCTTGGGGATCACCATAGGAGGGAAATTCCCAAATAGGGATCCACTTACTAGACACCAGGGAGGAGGGAATGGCCCTTTGGGGAAGGGCTTTTACTCCCCCCTTAATTTTATGGGCATAATCAGTCTTTCTGCCCCCCCTGTGGACAATAGCCCCCGATTTACCCCCCATGGGGCAGAAATCCCACTAGGGACCAGGGATTTTTTTGGGTTTAGGAAAGGATAGGGCCTGCCCAGAATGGGCATGGTGATACCTCCACCCCTGCAAAAAATAGGCAGAGTCTTTCTACTCCAAATCTGCTCCCTGGTGACGTAGAAAGCCCACTAGACAAAGAGGGGTGGGGCTGCCCACTATGGGTATGGCCATGCCCCCACTCCACATGAGTGAGGACAATGTCTTTCTGCCCCTAGTCTGCCCTCCTGGCAGGGGGGGGGGCAGAAAGCCCACTAGGCACCAGGAACTACTTTTTTCTTTGCTTAAAGGAGGGGCTACCCAGAATGGGCATGGCAATGCCCCCACCCCCAAAAAAATGGGCACTGTCTTTCTGCACCCCCAGGGGGCAGATGGTGGTTATTACACCCGAACTGCCCCCCAAGGTGTGTGTGGGGGGCAGAAAGCCCTCTAAGCACCACGGATATGTTTATGGGCATGTCAGGGAGCTGCCCCATAGGCAAGGGTCACTTCCCTGTTTTATTGGGCATACATTTTGGCTGTTTCTGCCACCCTTGGGGGCAGATCAGCTATATTTTTAGGCTCACCTGCCCCCAAGGGGTGCAGAAAACCATTAGATACCAGGGAGAGTTTCTGTGTGTGTATGTGAACTGGAGTTCGGCTGACGGTCTGTGTGTTCTGGCGTTTGGCTGGCTGAGTGTTTACTGCCATCAGTGTGTGGACTTGCGCTTGAATGGCAGTGTGTGTGGACTAGTGTTTGGCTTAGCACTTGGCTGGCGGTGTGCCTTACGTGGATCTCCCAGCATTTTCTTACCCAGAATCTACTGCAAACATCAAATTTTGCTACAAGGTTACATTTTTCTCACATTTCTCTGTGGGAACGTTGTGGGATCAATGCACCAGCATACAGTTCTGACCACCCAGCGTTCCCCTCGGTCTCCTGATAAAAATGATATATCTTTTGTGTGGGTGCCCAAAGCAGAGTGCATTTTTGGTCCTGGGCTCGACAGCCTTCTAGGAAACTTACCACGCCCAGACATTTCTGAAAACTAGGGACCTTGAGGTGTCTATTTAGATAATTTTTGTGTCTCCACAATACGTTTTGAGGTGTTTCCTCTTGCAGGTGCTAGGCCTACCCACACAAGTGAGGTACCATTTTTATCAGGAGACTTGGGTAGGTGCACATTTGTGGCTCCCTGCAGATTCTAGAAGTTTCCATCATAAAAATGTGAGGAAAATGTGTTTTTTAGACAAAGTTTGAGGTTTGCAAAGGATTTTGGGCAACAGAACCTGGAAAGAGCCACACAAGTTACCCCATCCTAGATTCCCCTAGATGTCTAGTTTTAAAAAATGTACAGGTTTGCTAGGTTTTCCTAGGTGTCTGCTGAGCTAAGGCCCAAACTCCACAGCTAGGCATATTGCAAAAAAAGATTTAGTTTCAATTGAAAAAAGAGATGCGCTCACGATGCGTTCTGGGCCGTTTCCTGTCATGGGAACTAGGCCTACCCACACACATGAGGTACCATTTTTATCAGGAGACTTGGGGAAATGCTAAGTGGAAGGACGTTTGTGGCTCTCCTTAGATTCCAGAACTTTTCATCACAGAAATGTGAGGAAAATGAGTTTTTAGACACATTTTGAGGTTTGAAACGGATTCTGGGTAACAGAACCTGGTGAGAGCTACACAAGTCACCCCATCCAGAATTCCCCTTGGTGTGTAGTTTTCACAAATGTACAGGTGTGCTAGGTTTCCCTAGGTATTGGGTCCAAAAATCCACAGCTAGGCACATTGCAAAAAAAGGGTTAGGTTTCAGTGGAAAAATGTGATGTGTCCATGTTGCATTTTGGGCCATTTCCTGTCGCAGGCACTAGGCCTACCCACACAAGTGAGGTACCATTTTTATTGGGAGACTTGGAGGAACACAGAATAGTAGAACAGGTGTTAGTGCCAATTGTCGTTCTCTGCATTTGTGCCTTACAAATGTAGAACAGTGTGTAAAAATAAATCATTTTGAGAAATGCCCTCTAATTCACATGCTCGTATAGGTACCCACAAATTCAGAGATGTGCAAATAACTACTGTTTCTAAACTCCATATCTTATGCCCACTTCGGAAATATATAGGTTTCCTTGATACCTATTTTTCACTTGTTATATTTTGCCAAATGAATTCCTGTATGCCCGGTACACAAATGAAAAACTATTGCAAAGTGCAGTAAAGTTATAGGCTCTGGGTACCTCGGGTTCTTGGTGAACCTACAAGCCCTATATATCCTCACAACCAGAAGGCTCTAGAGGGTGTAGTAGTATATTACTTTAGAAAATCTACCATTGTTAGAAGAAGTTGCAAATGAAATAGTGGACATAAATGGCTGTTTTTTCAACTCAATTTAATATGTATTTTATTTCAACTGTTACTTTCTATAGGAAAAACGTGAAGGATCTACACAAATGACCACTTGATGAACTCAAAATGTTGTCTATTTTTCAGAAATGTATAGCCTTCTGAGAACCAATATTGGTGTTACACCCATTTCTACCACTAACTGAAAGGAGATTGAAAGCACAACAAATAGGGAAATTGGGCTACGTCCCAGTAAAATGCAAAACTGTATTGAAAAATTTAGTTTTCTGACTCGAGTCTGCTTGTTCCTGAAAGCTAGTAATATGGTGATTTTATCACCGCAAACCCTTCACTGATGCTGTTTGAACAGAACAAAACCGATGCACAGAACAAAACAGATGCTTTCTTCTGCAGCACTTTTTCCACATTTTTCCCCAAAAACCCAACATTTAGTTGTATTTTGGCTAATTGCCGGATCCCCTCCAGGGGAATCCACAAACCGTGAGTACCTTTAAAATCAGGATGTTGGGAAAGGCGGCAAATTTGGGATGGGCACCTTATGTGGACAAAAAGTTATAAAGGCCTAAGCGCGAACTATTCCAAATAGCCAAAAAAGGCTTTGCATGGAGGGGTGAGAGGATGGTAGGTGGCACAATAAGTGCTGCAGGCCTACTAGTAGCTTTCAACTTATAGGCCCAGCATACATGTAAGTACCTCTTTACTAGGACTTACAAGTAAATTAAATGTGACAATTGCGTGTAAGCCAATTTCACCACGTTTAAAGGAAAGAGCCCAAGCATTTTAGCACTGGTTAGCAGGGGTAGTGGGCCTTCCTAAAGCCAGTGAAAACAGTCAGCAAAATGGGAGGATGAGAGGCAAAGAGTTGGGGGCAAACCACGCCAAGGATGTCAGGTCCAACAGTGCCCTTCCTGGCTCCAGCAAGCAGCCACGTAGAAAAGAATTCCAGAGACTGACAACATCATGCAGCTTTGGATAGAACACTCATTTAAACCAACAACAGGCTTCGAAATATTTGTTTTTGTTCACCAAAGTACCTTATGCCATAGTTTTTTTAAGTGTAAAAGTTTTAGTGACATTTGTAGTAACATCATTAACATTCAACCAATGAGCACACACACAAGTAATTTGACGATATAACAACATAAGGTTAAACAATTGTAAAAAGTTATTGTAAAAAATCAGTATGCTAATACGATTAAAATCCTGTTTTTTAATACATGTTTATGAGGACTGGAAAAGAGGGCAAAGGGATCAGGGAGAGGGGACCCTCATAAAATTCTTGCACCTTGTATTTTTGTACCTCCCAGCACAGCAATTCAATTATCTCTTTTCGGCTGTTGCAATAAACCGTAAAATACTCTATAAAAACCTCATACACAGTCTTAAAGAAGTCTAACGATGTACAGGTGATCTTGGCAAGCAATCGGTTGATTTGAGGTGAGTGATCTCTTAAACAGCTGGAATGTCATTGCACAGAAGGGCAGCGCACGATTTAGCAGAAGCAACATAAAGGGAAATCCAATTAAATTAGGAGGTAATGGCCTGATATACAAAATTTACTTTAGCAAAACGTGGTTGCAAATTGCGCACCCACTTCTTGCAAATCTAAAAGAATTTTGCGTAACGACCTTTGACCATATTTGTGAGCTTTGAGGCGCAGGCAGAGGGCAGCACAGCAAATCACATTGCTGTGCTGCCCTGCATCACAGGCAGTGGCGTAGCGTGGGGGGTGCAGGGGGGGCCGGCCGCACCAGGCGCAACATCTTGGAAGAGACTCGAGTGCTAAAATCCACGGGTTAGGGGGCGCAAATTACTTGCCTTGCCCCGGGTTAGGGGGCGCAAATTACTTGCCTTGCCCCGGGTGCTGACAACCCACGCTACGCCACTGATCACAGGGAAAGGTCCGGAATGTTCAGGATTAATCCAATACGGTGCATTCTTGTCCTTTCCCTGGGAGCTGGCCGTCTTTTGGCAGCCTAGTGCCAACGTAGGCATCCTTGCCCCATGGTGCCAGGGTGCATACGTTGCATGCAGGACTGTTTTTGTGCGAGAAGGGACGCCTTGCACAAAAAACAATCCGTGAGGCTTTTTCCCATAATAGTTTTGTAAACTAGTCCCTAAAATACAAATTGCATAAACTATGGCCTTCAGGTTGATATGAATTTGAAAAGGAAGGTAGAAATATGATGTCTATCAGCAAACCCAAAGTCTGCGGAGGACAGCCCTTACACGTCCTCAGCCTTTCCATGTCCATTCAACAGAGGCCCAGAAGAACAAAAACTACTCCTGCACATGCATGCAGAGGATGCATTGAAATATTATCGAGCTTGAGCTGCGGGAGAATAGCAATGACAAAAACAAGGTCTGGAATAGATGAAAAGGGGACATTAATGGGAAGAACGAGTGAAAACAGAGAAGGAGAAAATCCGTGGTTTAGAGCTGGCAGTACCAGTCACCCTTTTCTCGTATTGCATTTATAGTGGTACATTGCATCACTAGTGCAAGATGAGTATCACCTAAATTTGCGAAAGTGCAAATATGAGCAGTGATTTGCTTACTTATAAATAACTACGGCGCAATGACGGAGGGCTTATCAACAAAATCCCAAGGAGACCATAATTGGATGAATGTCTGTCCTTTTTATTTTAAACTTTACCTGAGCGTATTATTTGTTGTTATACAAAAACAGGTTTTGACCACTGATAATGTAGCTACATATCAAAGGCTTTTAGGATAGGCATCCAATTTATGTCAGATTACCATTATATCCAATAATATGAAAAAAACGTTGCTATTCTAAGGTCAGAGTGACATGTAATGAAGATCTTGGATAACAACATCCGTTGTAACGTTGCACAATTAAGTGTTATGCAGATGTTGAGGCAAGAAGTCACTGGACGTGCTAGCCATGACAGAAAATTGTGGCTCAGTGGCTTGAAACTGGAATATTGTATGTTCCTTTCTAATGGTTTTGAAAACAGACCAAACCGCACATTTTCCTAAGACTTTCCTACTGCAACTTGGAGAATGAAGACCGCTGTATTTATACTATTGTACTGTGTGTGCCAAATTATTGTTGTGTGCTGTTGATTAGCCACGTTTTTATCGAGAGCTCAATACAAATTCAAAGGGAAGATAACACTTGTGTAGATTAGTTATAAATGGAACATGTGAAAGCTGATTTCCTTAATCAAAAAGAGGTGTGCCTTGTTGTTTCTATACTATATGGTATGGTTTGCCAGGATACACCAGCTGTTCCGATTTTGCATGACTGATGCACTAATACACCATGACTGATGCACTAATCCATGTGTGTACACATGGTTTTGTTTATTTTTTCTAAAATTAAATTAATTCCCAAACGAAGTGGGGAATGGTTGTTGAACATAAATATTGCTGTATTTTTAAATACAAGTCCCCATAACATGGTTCTATGTTTGGGACTAAAGGGCTATTAGACCTCTATTTCAAATTGATAGTAAGGTCGACAAGGAATACAGCAGAATAGGTTCTGGATGTGGTGTCTATTGCAGGAATTTTTAGTGTTCACGGAACAAGAGTACAACTTTGTCAATCTTGTTAAATTAAGAATAATGGCAATCGAAATACCATCTTCTATTAGATGTTTAATCAACTATCCTTTTAATTTTGCTGTAAACGTTTAAGATTAACCAAAACACCACTTGACATGGTGGTAGGTGAAGCAATCAGCCATAATATTTGGTCCTTCCATTTTAGGTCTAGCCACAGACAGCTAACTCACGTGTCATCAAAACACACAAATACAGACTGCAAGCCTTAGGTTAGCCCCCTCCTCCCACCTTCAGTCATGGGCTTGCTTTGTTGCTTACCTCTTCACTCAGCCCACGTAAGGATTACATTTTGTAGTGGTGACTAGCAAAGGAGTTTGTATTTGATTACATAAAAATAAAATGGGGTTATTGCTGCAAACATCCCCATGCCCTCAACCAGTGCAGCTGCCAGCTGGCTTCACTTTAGGCTGTTGGTTTAAGCACCAGTGCACGGTGTGTCACCCACAGGGTGCAGCTCTGCACAGTCCTGTGAACTTCACATCATGGTACATGATGGATAGCAGACTGCGGCACAGGCAGTGCCAGGGCCATCAGCTTCTAGCAAACATTGCAAAGGGGTGAAACATTGTTATTCTTAAAATATATCTAGTTGCAGGTTTTGAAGATATAGGCCCTCATTACAACATTGGCGGTAACTACCGCCTACCACCACGGTGACGGCTGCCAACATACCGCCGCCGTGGCTACCAGCCGTCTACGCGTATCATGACCGCCGATGGTATTCCTCCAGAATGCTGGCAGAACACCACCAACGGTCATGGCGGCAGACAGCAGCGCTGCTGACAGCAGCACCGCCACGCCAGCAAAATGCCACCGACCGTATCATGAGCAATGATACGGCCTGGCAGTGTTTTGCTGGCGGACGCTGCTGCTGACAGCACCGCTGCGACCGTCTCCAGCAGGAGGACCCCCTGCAAGCAGGTAAGTCGGGTTCTCCGACAGGAGAGGGGGTAGAGGGTGTTGTGTGTATGTGTGGTGTGTGTGTGTGTAGGTTTGGGAATGCATGCATGCGGGTGTGAGTCACATTGAATGCCTGCGTGAATAAGTGATTGTGAGTGTTGTGTGTGGTGAATGCATGTGTGTGACAAGGAATGTTGGTGTGTGTTGCGGTGTGTGGGTATGGATGTGTGCATGCATGTGTGCATGTGTGTACATGGGTGCGCGTGTGGGTGTGTGTATGTGCCAGGGGGGCAGGAGAGGGAGGGGGAGGGTGTGGGAGGACCCTGGGGAGGGGGAGTGGGGCGGGGATTCCCTGGCACTGATAGTGCCTACCGCCATGGTTTTCGTGGAGGTAAGTTTGGCATGAAAACCATGGCGGTAGGCCGGGTCGTAATCCCAAGGGTGGGATTGTGACGACCGCTGGGCTGGAGACCAGTCTCCAGCCCAGCGGCCGTTACCACCCTGGCAGTCGGTGTTTTAAAGTGGTGGTCTTTGATGGCGGTTACCGCCAGGGACAAAATCCCATTTTTTTATCGCTGGCCTCTTGGCGGTATTAACGCCGCTTTAACACCGACCACCAGGGTTGTAAGTGCCATAGTGCTTTAACTACTTGCCTTTGAGTGGATTTGGTCACCCCCATGTCTCCCTCAAAGTCCCAACATCCATCTTGGCTACTGGAGTCTTCAGAATGGTATTGGGGGTATGCAAATGTGTGTGGGGACGACAGTGGTGCCTGCCCTGGTATCACATGCAATGCAAAGGCAAGTAGCCAGGAGGTTGGCACTGAGAAGATGATGCCCTTGCCATTGTAGCTCATGGCAGTGGCTGCACTGTACCGGTGGCTGTACCCATTTCTGATTTCCCAGAGCCAGTGCATTTCAGTCCCAGCAAAGGGAAGTTGATGAGGAGCATGCTAGCAGGTGGAACGGGTATCTTATTTTATCAGGAAAGATGACCTGCCTGTTCCACGATGGCCACCAATGAAAAATAAAGAGTGTTTGCAGTGTCAACCATCCTGCTATGGTGGCCATTCTGGAATCAGATAGTCTTGTGGCTTGAGAGGCCAGGAGCACTTCTCTGTACGTCCTCACTCTAATTTTAGATTTTCTTGTGCACCAGCAGAATCAAACATTACCAATGCCAATAGCTCTGATTTTATTCTGTTAGCAAACACAAAGACGGGCATACACATTTGCTGTATTTATGCGTTAGCACATTACTGTCAGACCTGTCAAACTGAGTGATTAATTTGGATATGTGGAACTTCTTAACATGGAAGACAAAGATATTCTCATGTCATCCATATGAGACTGCAAGGCAGACAAGAAAAGCCTTAGGTGAGTAACATGGACGTGACCAAATACTCGTAAAGCAGTTAGGGCCATATGTACGAACACATTTTCCCATTGACACAGAATGGGAAAAACCCTTTGCTACATCTGGCCCTTAGAGTCATGGCCTGACTCACAACAGGATAAGACGACTGTTCAAGAACATGTCAGAAAACTTGTGCTTGTCATACACTTTGTTCACTCCCTAACCTTTCAAAGGAATTAGATTTGAGTGCTCACTTTTTCAGAATTTTAAAAAAGAAAAGGCTTGCGTGCCTAAAAGGTGTAGTTCAAAAAATGCAGACTTTATCTAATCTATCTGGCCCAGAAAACAAAACACTTAGTCCCTTTAACATCCGTTAGAACAAAGGAACAATGAGACTGGGAAGTGCCTGGGCCGAGAAAGACTTGGCTGGAAACAAACACTTAGAAAGCCATTTGCATTGTTACACAAATCCATTCCGGCAGTGAGCCAGGAGAATATATCACAGACATTTTCAGACAGAAATAATAGTGGTTTCTTTATTGGCTAAAACTAATATGGCTGTTTAGTATGGTGGCACACAATAAGTCCAGCTATGCAAGACAAAGCCAAGGTCAGATATGAGCATATCCAAAATAAGTAACCTTGTCAAGAGTGTCTTGAAGTAGTCACGGATTGCCCTGGATGATTTGCAACAGAAGTAAGTAGTTCATTCTCCTTCAGTGGCTGACTTACAATTGACCGAAAAATAAATTGAGACCGCACTTTGTCTATTTATTACACAAGAGTTTCTGCAAAGATGAAACTTGTCTGTTCCCTAAATTCTTCATGCGGTAACTGTCTCAAAGTTCCCTTTCCACTTAAATTTTGCAATACACCCAGTTCCTTCTGTGTGTAAGCACCTAGTCTTAAGAACAGAATCCCTGATCCTTAGTCTTTCTTTGGACATAAGGAAACAAGGAGGACATCCACAATGAGCTAAATAATCCGGTCAGAACGCGATCAAGTGCCAAGAAATCACTTGTGGTGCTACATCCCTATACAATCTCAAAAAACAAAGTAAAGTACAAAATAAAATAGTTCACAGCCTAGGGCAGAACATGAATTTTCCATATCAGAGGATATCCTGTGAAATATTATTTTTGAATAGATTTTATCAGAAATGACCATCTTTTGATTGGCGATCCTGCACACGTTTGCCTTCTTTTGCTGAACCTGTTTTTGCTGGCCTTAGGACTCTGCACACTTTACTCCTGCTAAACAGTGGCAAAGTGGTTGTGCTCTCCTTTCGAAACATGTTAGAACTGGCAAACCCTAACTGGCACTTTTAATTTACTTTAAGTCCCTAGTACATAGTACCACATATACCTAGAGCCTGTAAATGAATTGCTACTAGTAGGCTGCAGCACTCCTTGTGCCACCACTAAGGCCTGCAACTGCAGTCTGGATGTGCAGTTTTTAACTGCTGTGTCCACCAGGCAAAACACACATTTTGTAAGGCCTAAACTTTCCATTTTAAAAGTGATGTAATTCCCAAAGGAAGACCCTAAATACCCATAGGGCAAGGTGCATGGTATTTAACTTGTAGGGCATGTCGATGTAATGGTTTACATGTCCTGGTATTGGGAAACCTTGAAAGATGTTTTTCACTCTGGTAAGGCTGGCTCTCCCATAGGAAACGCTGGGTTACACTAAAATAACCTACAGTGCTTAATTTCAGTTTGGGAGCAAGTAGAAAAAATACTCATTTTAATAGTACTTTAAAATCCAACTAAATAAAGTCAGATTTTATATTACTAGTTTGAAAATTACACTTTAAAGAAAGATAACATTATTCTGCCTATACCCAAAAGGTTCTTTCTTCCATTGTCCAGTGTCACATGACTGCTGATGGCTCCCCTTTGTTGAGATGTGGGTTTCTCCCAAACGGTGGAGAGAGGGCTTGGGAGTGGAGAGGTGTTTTTCTTTCATGAGCAGGATGGCCTGCAGGCTGTGCCCAGCCCTTCCCTGAGCTTCCAAGGATGGCTACCCTGTCTCTGGCAGATGTAACTTACTCCTAGTCCTTCCTCCCTTTTGTCTTCCTAGATAACATGGCCCCAAAAACTGTAGGACAGGGAATTGTCTCAGAACTGGGTTGGAGTGATCACAATGAATGGTTTGCCCATTATCAGAGCCACACCTCCAGGTGGCACAGGGACCTCTGACTGGGGGATGAAAAATTCTGCCATATTGGATTTAGGGTAAGCAGCATACTGTAGGATAGATTACAGTAAAACACACAGGAAGTGCTGCAAAACGGGATAGGGTCACCCCTGAAAACATTTACCTCATTTGGTAGGGAGTGGTCAGGTTTTTCCCCTGCTCACAGACTGGCACAAAACATGAATATGGAATCCCCAATATGCTCCTCAGAACCCTTCTGGACCTGTGAAGAGCAGTTAAAGGACTGCCCTGCTGTCTGAAACCTAAAGAATGATTGACCTGTTTGCTTTGAACTCGGGACCCCAAAAATTACTGCAAGGGTCAGCCGCCTGACTTCCTATTTGAGCTACAGCGACACAACAAGCTTCCAGAAGTATTTCTTCTTGTCGCTGCCCAGTTCCAACTGAACCTGCCCTGGACCCTCTATAAGTCTCTGTTGGAGCCAGTCCTAAGCCCCAAGTGATGTCCCCGGGTGCTAGACTCTTTGCTGGTGTTAAAGCGAACTCCTCCTGGCTCCACATCTGCATGTGTTGGGACTTAGAACCATTTTGCCAACTTTCTACCTGGAGAACAGGTGCCAATGTTGATGTCAAATTGCTGGTCAACCTCAGTCTGCTGGTTTGCCCCATTGAAGGAGATCTGACTTCCATAAAAGCCTGAACGTGGAGGGCTTCATTGGAACCGATAGCAAGAAATATTTTCTTCATAAACGTTTCTAACTACAAAGGTAAGCTTTCCACCAGGATGAACCTGGTTCCTGTCTCTGACCGGTGATCCATCATGGTTGGCCTTAAGATTTGACTTTGACCCAGTCTAGTGTGATCAGATAATTATGATTGGTACTTTGTGCTTTTTGGCACTAATTCAATTTGAACTTTAAGGATTCATATCTACATTGTACTTATTGGATTTATTTTATTTTGGTGTCATTTTTATTATTAAAATGTACTCTATTGTTTTAATTGGTTTTGTTTTTTTTCCTTGTGTTGTGTTGTCACTTTATTACTGTTGACTACTGCATAAATGCTTTACACATTACCTCTAAGTTAAGCCTAATTGCTTGTGCCAAGCTACCAGAAGGTTAAGAACTAGCTTATAAAGTGACTTATGTGGTTCACCCTGACAGAGGATAGAGATTATTATTTAAGGGGGGGTTTCACTCCTGTCAACTATTACTCTAATTTCAGACGTATATTTCATATGGAATTTCTTGGCTAAATTACTCTGTTGGCATGCTAAGCATCAAGTGGGTGACATTGTGTGGTTCTTTCATGCAAACTTGTATAAAGAATGTGATCACAAAAATCTTTGCTAGTAGATGTACATACTCAGAGTGATTTTGTACATAGGATGACTGTGTGGTCTTTGCTTTGCTAATATTTCAAGTGTGAGATGAATTCCTTCTGTAGTAAATGAATTTGGATGCTAGCCTTAAATAACTAGTTTCCAAATCCTCTGTGCATTTTTTACTTAGAAATTTGACCTTGTGTTTGTCTGCCTATTCATTAATGTGAGACTTCCTCTTTATGTAGCATTTCTGTTTAATGTCAGGGTTCTTTTATTTTCTATTTTTCTATAATTATAAAATGTTTTTGAGGAAAACCTAGCATTTAGTTAAGGATGATGACTTTCCCTTGCTGACCTTTTGTATGTTCTTTCAGCGATCTGAAAGTACAAGGTAAAGAATATGCTAGCATTTGAATGCCATGTGCCTGGGAGTAAGGGGAGAGGAGGAGATAATGGCTATGAGCAGAAACTGTGAAGAGTAGAACAGTGAAAAACAAAACTTGGGGTTGTTTTTTTTGGGGCTGATGAAGCATGCTTTTGGATTCTAATGAAAGTACCACTCTGGTGCCACAAACATGTGTAGAGCTGCCTATGTAATACCTATCATGAGCTCCTCAAGCAAAATGTTTAGCCACGGTCTGTGAAGTAGACAGCTTGATCCCGCAGGAGGTAAAGGAAGCAGCTATTGTGTAGGCAAACAATCTGTGGACACCATGCAGAAGTTTAGTGCTGAAGAGCAATGCTTCAGAAGGGCTGCAGCAGGTACAGTTTATTTCAACACAAAAAGGGATGCACTTTCCACCTTTTTTCAATTACCATATTGCCATAAACAGCAGATGGCATTCTTTTACCTTCGTTTACATACATGCGTGTATGGAGATTCAGGGCAGGTTGTCTGGCATTAGCCATGAGCAACAATACAAGAAAGCTGATACACAGCTGCAGGCCAGAACAAGAATGACCTTAACTATAACTCTGACAAATCAGTTAATCGAGAAGATGATAAGGTAGAGAGAGTAGAAGACCAACAGAGAGAGAGGGGTTGGAGGGGGAGCTAATACGTGGACACCATGAGGATTTGGTGGAGATTCAGAGAGAGGGACTGGCAAAGTAAAAGAATCAGAATGAAGAGGTTAAATAAGGGACTTGGGGGTCAGATGTAAAAGAATTGGAAAAGAGAACAAAAACAGTGATCTGATCCTCATGAAGTCAAGAGATGAATAGAGAGGAAAGTGGTTAGAGCTGATGTGCCTTGTGTTTTGAGGTTGTATTATATGGGGTGGTTGTGCGACCTCACTGTGTAATACACTTATCAACCCCTTTAGGTCCAGTAAAATCCTCAGCTCAACCATGAGTAGCTGTGGCACTGAGCAGCAGGGCTTAGATGGAGTAAAATGTGTAAAGCATTCAAACAGCACCAAAGAAGTGAAGAAGAAATTGACACAACACTCAAGAAATCCAACATCAATTTATTTAAAAGAACTGTATTTTTATAAGAATTTAGACACTAAAACGAAAAAGATGTACTGGAGGGTTCTGGAGATATAAACTTTACAGAAAAATAATAAATCAATGCAATTTCACTCAACCGTGAACAAGCCTTGGCAAAGTCAACAAACTGGACACTGAAACTTTTTCAAGGAAAACCTAGATGTCATTGCAATCTGTTAGAAGTGCTTGGGACGACCACCTGTGACACGGGGACCAGCAAGGTCCTCAAGAACAGTTATCTTCACCAGTTCCAGGCACTTTATCTGCATTTCAGTTGGTCCTGATGGAAGGGATGAAGGATGCTAATGATGTTCTAAGGATGTTGTGGATGTGACACAGAGGATAGGGGTCTTCCTGCATGGATCTCTTGGTCCACGAAGATAGTAAGGGGATCTTGTTTGCAGGGTTGATGTCCCACAAACTCTTCTCTGTTCTGGCCCAGTCCTGTTGCCCGTTGCCCCCCACAGAAAACTCCTTCCTGACTAAATAACTCGCATTCTGAGGGTTCCAGCAAGTCTCCAACAACACACCTGGTTCAAATTGGGTGCAACTCTATACATCTGGTCTTGGTTCTTGGTGCTGGATGGCAGCCATGGTAGTGGCTTGAAGACTTTGGGCTATTAACTTGCCCCAGCAGACTGCTTCATCTTATGTGTCCCTGTGCTATGAACAGGGGGCCAGTTGGCTGGCCCTTGGAGTCTCTAGGCTTGACTGGGCTCTGGAGGAAATTCCTTCTTTGAGGAGGGCATGGCAGGCACAGTCCCTCCCTTCAGTATTCACCAGGTGCAGCAGGTGCAGTCTTCGATGGTGCAGTCTCTCTTTGCTGGTCTCTTGTTGCAGCAGAGCAGCCCTTCTTTGGTCCTTCTTCCAAGTCAGTCAGGATCTGAGGTCTGGGTGCCAGGGGTACCCTCTTTATGCTCAGAAAGTGCCCCCAGGGCAGAATGCAGATGATAGCCAATGAGCTACCATGTTCCCTCCCACTTGGTGACCTCTTCATGTGGAGTGTGGCATCTATTCCAGGATGCACCATTCTGCCCACTCCCAAGTTGGCGAGATGCCCTCCTCAGTGTTCAGATCTTATTAGCCCACCCCTGGGATGTAGCTACCTCAGGGCTACGTGCTCCTGGGGAACTGGGTTGGCAACTATCTTCTCCACCCTGTTCCCCATGTCAGCCTGTCTACCTCAACAATGGGGCATCCCTCCCCCCTAGTGTTACACATCTACCCTTCAAAGTAATCTCCACCTTTGAAGCCTGCCTTTTGGGGGTGACACCAAAGTGGCTTTCTGCAGGAAGGAGGTGACACCTCCCTGGCCTGCAATCCCTCATTGTTCTCCTTCATGAGAATTATTGGCGCGTCTCTCCAGAAGGGCAGAGAGCTGTCTAATGGAAAAGGTTCCATGTGTGACCGGGAAGGCACAGGAGTTTTAAACCCAACAAAATGGCAGATTTGCTAAAGCTGCATACTGCAACAAGTTACATTAGTTTTGACTTGAGATACAAGTCGGGCTTAATGTAAAGAGTTGTTTGATACCTTGGAGTGCCCCCATTTGGTTGCACTGTTCAGGAGTTAGCAGGCTGAGGAGTCAGTGTGTCACCCTGTACTCGCCAACTGGGTGACCAAGTCTTTCCACAGTAAAAACTGTTATTTTGCATTTTTTTCTGTCAGGATATATGAAGCACATGCCCTGCCTGTGTCATATGTTGTGCCCTGCCTTTAGAACTCGGTAAGAGTGTCAGAGGGGTGACTTACACACATGAACGGGGGAAGTGGTGGCTCTGCCTTTGCTTTTAATGGCAAAGTTGGGCTAGCAGTGTGGGACTACTCTTCCAGTCAGCAGTGGTGGACTGGAGGGTTCATTTAACTTGGGGAGCCTTCAGGGCGGCACACCCAGTGAAGCAAGCCCTGGAGTACTCCTCTAACATGCCCTGGGTAACAGTTTATCATTTACTAGGAACTTACGTTTAAATTAGTCATTTCCAATTGAGTATAGCCAACTTAACATACACTTTAGGGTCTGGGCACTGGCACTGAGATCTGGTTAGCAGGCCTCAGTGCACTCTCAGGGTCAAAAAAACAGCAGCATCAGTTGAAAAACGTGTGGGTGACCATACAAAAAGAGGCATTTCATTATAATCATGAAATATCATATGTGTGTTTGTGATTTGTGCAGGTCTACCTCCCAGCTCCAACATGGAAATCATGAGACATATATCATTCCAGGGCTGTGAGTGTTTGAACTGTAAGCTTCATCATTTTAGTGTGCGTGATATAGAGCCAGTGAGGATGGGCCAACAGAGGTTTAGCTCTTGCAAACTTGGCAGCTAAAGTAAATAATCTAGCCACTTGATTTTTTAGGAATTGTGGACAAAGCAAAATGATTTGATTAACAACATTACAGTAGTCTAAATCTGAACTTATCAATGCAGAGATGATGTCTTCCCTTTCTTCTGAAGTAAAAGGGAAGGACCGGATCGAGCTTGGACAAATAGTACGTGAAAGATGAAGCAATAGCAGAGGCTTGGGCACCCATATTCAAAGTTTGCTTTCACTCCAGACATGTTACTTTTATTCAGCACAGGAAAAGGCCAGAGAGTGGACTGTCATAACGGGCAAGACCACAGGGAAGAGCTACAACCAGTAATAAGAACTTCCGTCATGTATAGACTGATTTTCAGCCAGTTTTCCAACCACTTCTTAACTCTGATAAGACATTTTCTGACACTAGTTGAGTTGAAAAGTTCACAATTAAGGTGGAAAAAT
Organism: Pleurodeles waltl; assembly: GCF_031143425.1. NCBI lineage: Eukaryota > Metazoa > Chordata > Amphibia > Caudata > Salamandridae > Pleurodeles > Pleurodeles waltl. The sequence continues at coordinate 282,579,590 of NC_090442.1, forward strand.
AGCTATGTATTGTCAACTAATGCATATGCTGTGTGAGTGGCTGTATGTAAACAATAAACAACTAAGGATATAGGAAATAGTGATAGGGTGGAGGAAGAGGACCACTGAATCATGACAACTTTTTGTGCCTTATCTAGTAAAAGGGGAGGGCCATTTCAGTGCACATCCTGTCGGACCAGTCACTCAGACGAGATATCAAGATGTTATAGTCAACAGTGTTGAAAACTGCTGCAGAAGTAAGTATATTTAGGCCCCTGGCACTGTCTGATTCTGCAGACAATCTTGCAGCAATCTTGGCCAATCCGCTACTTCTGCTGTAGTGGAATCCTGTCTGACCAGCCTTGAGAACATAGTACCTTTCTTCATGCAAACAGACATGTTTAGAATCTAGATTTCCAGAAATTTAGCCACCGGGGAAGGAAGGTGATAGGTCTTTAATCAGAATGAATAGAATGGTCTGGATTGGGATTTTTCAGAAGAGGTTTACCAGTCCATGTTAAGTGCCTGTTTAGAGAAAAAGATTGATAATCTTTTCTATGGCTCCATTTAAGAAAGCTGGGCTCTTGTGGCGAATATCTGAAGGCAGTGAATCTGAGGGGAGCCAGATTTACACTTGTAAATGGCCTTTTCTGATTGTTCCATAGAGGTTTCTTGGAAGATCAACCATCTCACCCAAGGGATATCATCTGATGACTTTGTGTTACTCTTAAAAGAGTGTATCTAAGTATTGGACTGGATCGGAGTGATCTTTTCTAGTAGTACCTAATGCTAGTGGCAGCAATATCTGCAGCCACACCAGGATGGTGGCAGAATATCCATTGGAAATGACAACCATGCCCTGAGCTGCTTCTAGAAACAACCAGATTCGAGAAACAATGCAGACTGTTGTTACCAAAGCAGCAAGATTGGGTCAGTTTCAGCAGTGCATCACACCATAACCTGCAGTGGCCATCCTGTATTGCTGTGAGGTTGAACTGGTTGCTTTGAACATCATTTGTTGTAAGTAATTACCCATGAAATGTAACTAAACATTGACACCTAAAAGCACAAGCAAGATTCCCTGACACAGCTATCCTCAGAATTCATCATCTATTCCACCAACATGATCACATTGATGTCAGTGAAGAAGCAATGAGTCAGAGGAAGGGTGTGTTCCAAGTCAGTGGACTAGACTCTCTGAGAACTCTTTCACCACTTGCCTGACAATGCAGGCACTCTGACTTTGACTTTATTGACTATAAATTCACAAGTTAATAGTGTCACACTCAACATCGGGCAATTATACAAACCTTCACAGGCCATAAGGAGTACACCAAAATATAGTAAACATATGAAGAGATATTAAACCATAACAAGAATATTTTGAAAATTAGAAGTAGTGTATCAGCAGAATGCAAACATCTATAAAGAACAAAATAATATGCAAGGAATTAAGGACTCATCAAATAAGGAGTTGTCCTAAAAAACTGAACCAGAATACAATTAGAAACTTAAGATTAAAGTAAATTAATTGTGAACTCCAGCAAACACACATGTTGTTCCTGTTGCCAATTTGACAACACATTTCCTCAGAGTTCTAGCATCAAAAGTCCCAAAACACAATACATTGATTTAAAAACAAGAACTCCTGGAACTAAAAAAGTGACAGGATAAAATACAGGAAAAAACACTCTCAGTAGACTGCTGTTTTGTGTTTTCCATGTTCACCACCACAGCACGGTCTCAGTGCTGTCCTGCACTCACCAAATGGCAAGGCTCCTCAGCAGTTCATAAATGTATCTGCATCTGCACCTATCTACTACTACAAATTCAAAAGAAATTAAGGATTAGTCTCACTAGCCTTCCTCCTAAGTGGGAAACAGACCTTGACCTCTTTAGGATATTGATTACTGGTATCTCCCATCATGCTTGAAAAGTATTTAGTTATCAGTCAGTCAAAAGAACTTTATTTCGGCTACAAGACCCACAAAAGCACAACAGCAATAAATAATTACACAGGATTAAATAAAATCCATTTACATCCTTAGATTTGATAGCTTGGATTAAATGCTTGCTTGAGGAACGGCACTCTTTGTTAAACCAGCGATGCCTACCCTTAAGCCTCTTATTATCAGAGGCTGTGTCTACCGAGAAGAGGGGCGCAATACCCTTGAAGCATGAGGTGTGAGTTAAGCTTATTTCCTCGTTGGGGATTGCGGAACCTGCCTCTAAGCCCATCAATGTGGTCCTCAAGGTGTTGTTAGCAGCGTCAATGAGTGTAGGTCAGCCAGAACCTTGTTTCACTTTAGGTGGCGTTTGTCATTAACCAGGCTAATTCCCTCTGGTGCTATTACTGAGGTGTTGATCATGTACAGGTGGTTGCACAAAGCTGACATATGGACTGAAAGAGGATTATGGTCACTTTCAGATCTGTCAATAATCATCATGTCAAGGACTAGGGGCCATAGTCTTATGTCGACTACACAATAATCAATTCTACTAGTATGGCTAACTTTATTATACGTGTGACAACCCTCTCTGTCTGATTTGGTCCTGCCATTAAGTGCCCTGAGTCCGAATTCCATAGTCAATGATTTTACTTGGACAGCAACCTGTGACCACCTTTTAATGGGCGGGATATCCAGGGCAGGGATAGACCATGCCCGATCCTCCTCGTGGGTGGACCCAAGATCGTCCCAGTCAAGAGGTTCAAATGTGATGTTGAAGTCGCTTACCACAATGATTTTATGATGCCGGGGACAGTTTTGCAAAAATGCCTCCAGAATACAGAGGGTTTTGGAAAACCCGCCCACCCAACCCCTCTGGTGTAGATGTTAAAATAAATTGCAACTGTATCAGCCCGAATGATAGGCGAAGACCTAGCAGGTCGGGGGAATCAATGGATAGCTGTGATATGTGACAGTTTAATGATGTTCTAGTCTAAATGGCTCGACCCCCAGAGGGTCTGCCCCTGATACTGGGCAGAGCAGGGATATAAAAGCTTGAATAGCCAGTTCGAAAGAGTGGGTCGGTTGACCATGTCTCCTGAAGAAGACATATGTTGTGATCATAAAGGAGGTAAAGGATGGGAGGGGGAGGATAGATCTCAAACCTGCCACATTCCATGAAACGAGTCGTACCCTGGTGGTTGGAAGGACCTCCCTGTCCAATTACATATTTTAAAGTTTAGTTACCAGAGGTTGGTTTGACAGGTGGGATTGCTTGAGAGGAGAGAGGTCATTATCACTATTGCCCAGCGAGTCCTGTGTCGAGAGATGATAGCAATCTGGGAGACCTGACCTGGTCCTAGGTGAGGTATTCTCATGCTTTGCTATCTGTTCCTGGATTAATAAGTGATGTTCATGAGGGAAGGAATGTACAATGTTATCACGGTTGTGCAATGGGTCACGGGCCGTCTGGTGGAATCTGTTAGGAGAAGAAACGTAAATGCTTATGGTGGCAATATTAGGGGCTACAGCCAGACCAGGGACAGTTGTTTCATGTAAGTCAGAGGGAAGTTCAACATGTATTTCAGATGGTACTTCAAGTCAATCATTCTCACTGAGAGCAGGTAGATTACCTGTTGGGCAGTGGATGGGGCGAGCCGTATAGAGCACAGATGGACTAGGGTATTTGAACTGGATACAGGATTGCCCTGGTGCACTTGTCCTTGCGTCTAGGGCTACCAGGTTGCCCACCATGCTCCTATCCCTAAATGTCAACTGTCGAATGTCAAAGTGTGTGCCTAGGTCGGGCCTTCTGACTGCATCAACTATATCCTCATGTACTACAGAGTAACAGCCTCTTACGTGGCAAATCCAATGAATTGCCTTATTTCTAATAGAATCTCCCCCTTCTCTTTGTGCCGGTGGGTGTAACTTGAGCACATTGACCATTAGAACAGTGCTTTTAGATTGGAGTCGGTCAATGGCAGGTTGTGCAGTGTATTTAGGGCAGTGTTGCTTGTGAATTTTGGGAATGGATAACAGGCATCAAATGCCTTCCCTGCGCCCAAGCTGTTATGTGGGGGGCGGGGGGGAGGCTGATCTGAATTCTTGATCTTGGCACCAGCTAGAGGTTGGTCATCACAAATGCTTGCTGGCGGTGTGGGCAATTTTGTCATGGTACCTAATTGATTTGGCGTTGGGCTGCGGACATGATTTATGGAGGTTGTGGCGTCTGAAGGAATTAGCTGCTGGACTATTGCAATTTAGGAATTAACCATAGACTTGAGTTCTGACACCTCCCTCTTAAAATTTGTATGCATGACATATGCTGTGCATTTGACTGGGCTGAGTGCTCATTTACATCTACTGACCCGCCCATCCTAATGCCTGGGTCGGGGTCGTCACGTGGGCCTGAGATATTTATTAAAGGAGTAAAGTGGTTGATACACTGAATAGGGTCGCTGGGATCAGTTGGAGGCTTATCCGCTGATAATGGGGAGCATGGGTGATGACATTTCTACCCTCCCCCTGCCCTGTGGAGGCTGTGGCCTGTTGCCCGTGTTTTACGAATATGTCAGCAATTGTCTTGTGACCAGCCTCCTTCCTGACTGGGGAGCACTCGCCCCCATTTTCGCTGGGGCCATTGTCCAGGGAGGAGGTTAAAATTCCTTCGCATTCACCAAGAAGGTTTGGCGATTCTGTCCATGACACAGTTATTAGCTGCATGCTTGTCCACTGCCCCAACCTCTGTTGCTTTCCTTTTACCCATTAAAACTATAATTGATGGATAAGTGTTCTATAAAGAGTTAATTCAATGAAACACCTGCAAGAAGGTACAATAGTAGCAAGAGTCAATGGTGACTGCTTAGAAATAAATGTTAGGGGGTGGCCCAGCCTCCTCTGGGCTACGACGGGCGTGGACAGGCCCGCCGTTGGCCCGGGCTTTGCCCGGGCTCGGCCCGCGCACGTCCCGCACCGCAAAGTGCCCCCATGTGCTTTATAGCACTTGTCGGTCTGGTCAAGTGGATGCATGTGCTGGTGAAAATGGCCGCCTCCTGGGGCCATAAAGCAGTCTGGGATATGTAGTCGAACTCTGGAGTTCAGCACGTCCCACGCCGCGAAGTGCCCCCACGCACTTTATAGCGCTCGTTGGTCTGGTCAAGTGGAGGCAGGTGCTGGTGAAAATGGCCGCCTCCTGGGGCCACAAAGCAGTCTGGGATATGTAGTCCCACTCTGGAGTTCAGCACGTATTTAGTTATCTAGAATAAGAGACTAAACGAGAAAGTTCACATTTACAAGGAAAAATGCCCCCTTCTCTTCCTTCACCTTTTCATCCTCCTTGTAGAGGCAAGCCGGGCCCACTTCTAACCAGCAGGCTTGTAGGACTGCTTGAGTTGCATGCATTGCAAGCATTTGATGAAGACAGGAGGGTCAGAGACAGTTAGATTGACTTTCTCACACCATTACCACTGAGAGAATGTTCCTATTTGTGGCTTTATGACAAAGAAGGATGGCATTTTGTTAAAAACATATTTAACAAGAAGACACGTTTTATGAAAAATACTAATTTCTGAAAAAATAGAAATTCAATGAAATGGCAAGAAGCCAATATATAGTTGAAGGGCAGCTGCAAGCAAACAGTACACACATGCAGTGCTCGCTCTCTAACTACAGTATTTTAACTTGCAAGAGGTAATAATATTATGTGTCCTATTTAAAAAAATCACTTTTTTAACATGACACCCACGGACATCATTTGTATCTGTTCGGCATTCATGAATGAATGACAACATCTTTTGACCTGCAGTTTTCAAACATCAGAAGTGGGAACATGCTGGCAAGCAGTAATTGCATGCTTTGACAGAGGAAATCGACTTGAAAGGCGCAGACTATTACATTCCTAGCTTGTGTCGCAAACAAATTGCATCAAGAAACACAGGTGACGAATTCTATTCACCTGGTAGAAAAATGCCAGCTATTCCCTGTAACATAATAATCATGCATGTTAGGAAATGGGTTACTGGTTGACTGGGTTGTGATTCCTGATCAAGTAGCAACCACAACCCTAGTCAGGGTGAGGCACAAGCAAAGTCCAAACTAACCTACTCTTAACCCACAGGTAGCCTGGCACAGAGCAGTCAGGCTTAATTTAGAGGCAATGTGTGAAGTAGTTGTGCAATAATTCCAACAGTGAAAACACCACACAAAAATATTTCACACCAGGTTAGAAAAATAGAGCATAGTTTAAAAAATAAAACAAGACCACCACAACAGAAATCCAATCAGTAGAACCGGAGTTATGGTGTTTTAAAGGAAGTGAAAAATAGCACCTAAAAGCATAAAGAACCAACTGTGGCTATTTCGTCATGCTGCAACGAGTCAAAGTAAAAAGTTCAGGCCACACCAGCGCTAAAAGCAGATTAGTCACACTGAAGTTTTACCTTCTCAAGTCTTGTGCCAAGAGTCTGGGGTGTTGGAAAGTGGTGAGGGGAACAAGGTGAGTGTCGTGGGCAGTGGTCAGCATGGTGCAAGGAGCAGGCTGAGTGTTCCAGACAGGCTCTGCTTCAGGTTGGTGGTCCTCTATAGGTGACTGATGCTTGCTATGTGAAGAGAAGGGCTGGTGGCTGCTCACACTGAATTTTAGTGCAAGTGGCACTGTTTTGTGCAAACAAGCCTGTTCTAGGTCACGAAGAGCACAAAAGCTTGATTTTAAGACCACTGAGCCACACCAAGGGTCCAAGATCTGAGGGGCACCAATTGGGGTTCAGGAATTCACTACAGCTGGATCCAGGGGGCCTTTTATGTCCTTGAGGCTCAAATCAGGAGGGCAGCAGACTACCCCTTTGAGTCACACTGGGCTTCTGGGTTCAAGATGAAGTTGCAGGTCCAGTTCTTCTTCCCCAGGCAAGAGGACACCAGACAGCAGGTCAGCATAGCAGGGCAGCAGTTCCTTTAGAGCAGCAGTCCAGCAGAGTAGCAGTCCTTGTAGCAGCACAGCAATCCTTCTTCCTGGTATCCACAGGTCCAGAATTGTACTGAAGAGATGGTGTCCTTCTTTTATACCCTAGTGCCCTGGTTCTGGAAGGTGGGAGATGCTTCCAGACAGTGGCTTTGAAGAGCATGGAATTTCTTGCCTTTCCTGCCCTGGCTCAAAGCTGGCTGAAGTGACAATGCAGGGTCATGAGGCCTTTTGTGTGAAGGCAGAGCACAGGCCATTTAGGTGTAAGTGGGGCTGAGCTCAGTTCCGCCCCGCAGGCAGATGGCCCACTCAGGCACATCTGATGCCTCTATTGTGTGACTGGGAAGAATTCACAAAGTCTATATATCAGCTACACCTAGTCATGTGACCCAACACAGGCTGCAGGCACAAAAGGGCTAGGGGCAGAAAAATGCCAACTTTCTAAAAGTGGCATTTTTTTAATTACGATCAAAAATCCAACTTCACCATTAAATGAAGCTTTTCACTGCAATTCAAAAGACACCAAACATGAATTGCTTATCGCTTCCTATTTGTAAATTACACTTATATAATGTGTAATAGGTCAACTCCAATGTTATCCTATGGGAGAGATAGGTCTTGCATTAGTAGAAAACGAATGTAAGAGCATTTCTTTGCCAGAGCATGGAAAACTTAAATGTGCATGTTCTGCTTTTTAAATACACTGCACACTATCCTCTGGGCTGTCCAGACCTAACCATAGGGGTGACATATGTATTAGAATTTTGGGCCTGGCAAAACGGCTACTTTGCCAGGCCAAAATGGATGTTTAAAACTGCATTCAGGCTCCTATGGAAGGCCTGGGACATGTTTTACAGTGCTACTCAAGTGGGTGCACAATAGGTGCTGCAACCCCACTGGTAGCATTCGATTTACATGCCCTGGGCATACGGTATACCACTTTAAAAGGGACTTATAAGTAAATTAAATATAGCAATTAGGTATATGCCAATTTAATCATGTTTTAGAGGAAGGAGCAGAAGCATGTCAGCACTTATTAGCAGTGGTAAAGTGCACAGAGTCCTAAGCTCAACAAAAATAGGGTCAGCAACATGGAGGAGGAGTGACAAATTGTTTGGGGGGAAACCACTCTAAGGCTGACAGGTCCAACAATGCCTCCCCTAGATGACATGTTATAGTAATTTATGCATTTAATGCCTATTGTGACCCTCTGCCAGTGACAATGAGCACATCGGCACTCAAGACATTTATAAAGACCTTTACTGTAACTGAAATTATAATTTCAGTGTGTACTCTAAGCAATGGTTTTTAGTGTTTTTTAGTAACTAAGCATATAATAAATATGAATTTGAACATGACACACAGAACCTTCTAATTGAACAGAGTAGGTCTGTAGTTATGAAACCAAATAACAACTGCAGTATTTATATAAATGCACCCAAGGTTAGTTAAAGAATCATGCCAAAACAGTCAGTCTTTTGCAAGCCTCATCGACATGACATGGGCTACCCTCAGCAACCCACTGACTGCTGGCAAGCTGACAAGTTTATTTCTGGGTCCAATTAAAGGCTTATATTGTCTTCGTGTCACACAAATATAGAAAGAACCGAAAGCCATATCTGGATTAAACTTCAGGTTTGAAAAAACTAAGCTAGGACTCTGAAATTCTTAATTTTGAGGAAGCACATTCACTATAAACCACTCATTATGGCTTAGCATGGAAGTAAAGAAGAAAACCGTGGAATAAGCCTTTCCATTTGCATTCCAATTGCCTTTTTGATGTAACCTTATAGCTGGTCACTCTCTGCTTCTGTATGTTACGCCCATTTTGGCGACATTCCAGGAAGCGATGGACCTGAGACTGGACGGCAGCAAGCTAACCAATGACCGCTTGCCGTGAGAGCTGTAGCTGCTGTAGACCCACCCGCTCACCTTACCAGTGCAAGCACGCCTGGTCCTTAGTAAGTAAATTTACAAGGGGACGCGTATAGGCCGATGAACTTTTTGAATTGCATGGAGTATCCTAGTCATGCAGTGACTACTGAATCGATATTTAACATCAATAATCAAGAAACATTCTATGGAAAACAGTTTAAAACCATCTACTCATGAATAACCACAACTCAGGAATGAGTTAAAAAAATGTATTTCCCTATTGATTACAATTCTATGTCATCCGTTAGTTCAAACTTTATTCAATCCACTCAATATATTAATTAATTAATAGAAACATCATCACTTGAAGGAAATATGTGACAATGCAATTTCATAAACTAAGAATACCAGCATTAATAGCGAAGTTCAGCAAATACGTTTGTCAGTCATTTGTCACTGTCAGCGTCACCCTCAACAGCCTACCTAACCAAGATTAGCATCATCATGTGGGTCTTCATGGCAAAAACCTTTTAGAGAAAACATTAATTTGGAAAAAATCTATCTAAGGAGAATTTCTATAATCAGCGCAGTTGGTACCTAGAAGAAAAGGCATAAAAATAGTTTGTAACATTTTCATAGCTCCCTACCCAGGACGGATCAGCAACAAGTAAGTCTTTGTCTTCAGGTCATCAATTAGTCAGCCACGGCTCAGGCTCACAGTGTATGAGCCCAATATCAGCACCTCTGACAGCGTCTCCTGACGTCATCAATTCTCCCCTCACATCTGAAATTTCAGCCCCTTGTCATGATCTTTTATTAAGGTCTTCCAGTCCACCCCCCTAATTTCTAATTGGGTAGTCAGTTAGCATATATAACTTTAACCCATAATATTTGTTTACCAAATCTACTAATTTCCATATCAGTTCATTCTCAAGATGTGGATTGGTCCACTTTACGATGTTCTCATCATCTGGCTCTTCAGGTATCGAAATTGTTGCATATTCCTCTTCAGTCAGTGCCTTCATTGTTCAAGTCCTGGGAAAGTACATTTAGCCTACGCTACACATAATTGTATCAAATTGTCTTTATCATCTCCTGTCCGCCGGTACTTTGCAGAAAATTCTAGCTAAGCAACTTTAACATCGAGCGGGTCAAGGCTATTTCGTAGCCGCTTCTTTGCAAATGAGGTTATTGTTTTCTGCTCTCAGTGTGCGAGGCCTAGAAAAACTAGGCCTTTAGTTTGGCTAACTTAGCACTACAAATTAATGCAAAACGTAAGTTATACATCTCATTATGACATATCATTAAATTTTTCTCATATATTTTAATTATTTCATAAAGGTTCAGTTCTATTACTACACATGGTGATCACTCCCGAGGGCACATTTTCAAACGTGCACATTATTTTTCTCTATGTTTAATTTCTCTACGCATTTCTCATTAGTAAACACATATACATCATTAATAATTCTCTTAATTAGCATATCTGCTTCTACACTAGCAAAGGAGGCTCACTGCATACGTCCTTGGTAGGCCTTCAGGTGTAACCTAGCTTGAACTCGACGTCACCAGGTAGGTCCAAGCGAGCATCATAAAGTGTTTGTTATGTTCCTGGGGACCCCAGGCTGTGGTACCATAGGAAGTACCTTGCCTGACATCACAGTGCGCTGCAGTTACACTGCAGAAGGCCACAAGACAAGTTTGGAATTCTCGTTTCGCTTTGGTAAATGCAATTCACGACATCCGGACATTCTGTGGCAGAGAGCCAGCGGTATATTATTGGGAAAGATATTTCATGAGATGTATGTTTAGCCTTTTTCTAGCTGATTTTGATTTTGTGGTGGAAAAATACCCTGGGCACTCTGTGTGCAAATTCCTACTAACCACGTATGAATGTTTGTGACATATTTAGTCACTGCAGTTTTAACACAATTCGTTATTATTTCTGAGGAAGACACATACTCTCTATTTAAGTTCAAATATCAATTGGTTTGTTTTTCACAATTGATGTTTTCAGGTATATGAGCAGATATCATTGCCTCAATGGAGAATGGAGTTCCACTTTACATCATTCTACAGTATCCTGGAGTAACTACTCAGAGAACATTTGAGAATTTATCTTATTTCATTCGAAGAGAAAGATCTTATTTCAGAGAGGAAGACTCCCTCTTGTTCCATTCATTTGGTACTAAAGGGCAGAACCTCTTTGGTCACTTTTCTGCATTGTAACTGGATTTTACTAAGTTTGGAATGTTGAATGAAAACATCAAAGCTGTGAAGCATTGAGAAAAATACCTTCAGGAGGAAGCAAGCACTGTTGTGTAATGACATAGAATTTTCACTATACAATAAAAACACAACTGAGACCATAGATGGATATATAATTGGCCTCAGTGAAGGATTCTTGCTTCAGTTTGCAAATTCAAAGGGATTACGTACCAGTATGTATGTGGGGTCAGCTTATAGGGAACTGCTACAGCAAAACAATTAAGAGAGACTGGTTTGCTGAAAATTGCCTCACTTAAGGAAATATTATCTTTAATCAAAGGTGTCATCGCTTCTAAGAAGTTACACATGACTGAGGCTTCTGGTGGGCAAGATCAAGTTAATATATTGTGTTGAAGAATGTTTAGAAGATTATAAGATCTACTAGTAAACTTTGGTAATGTGGAATGTTCGAGACACATGAGGAAGAATGACTCCTGTCTTGCATGTGTAAGTTTAGTGATAAATGATCAACTTTGTCAATATTCAGGTTTAAATGATCCTAGGACAATTTGTTTATCTTGTAGTGAGTTTGAGACGTGATAACATGAAGATTGGTGAGCTAGTGTCTGACATTAACATTTGAAAATAAAACCACAAATATAGTGAGATGGGTTTGAAATCACCTTCTACCATGATATCACAAATGCTTTTGTATGAAAAAATGGGATTGATTCAAATTAAAACCATTCCCTGGGGGATTTCAATGTCACTGCTCGGCAGTGCAAGCCCTTCCTTTTGTGGATGGATGGTAATATTGCACACTTTAACTTAGAAGAACACTGTAAGGATACTAAGGACTTATTTCCTGTAAAAATATGTCAGCACATTCTGCTTGTTAAGTGGGGCCCAAACCTCCATCAAGAGGGCAGTCTACATTTCTGCATATGTTGATTATTGACTCATCAGCTGCAAAGGCCTGCACGAATGCCATTCCCCCACATGCATGACAGTAATGTATGAGATGTATTAGTGGATACCGTCTACATAAAAGACATCTGTATCTGATGGGGGATTATTATGAGGAATGGCAACCCATTAACAGCCAATTTAAATCAAATAAGGGAACAAATGGGAATCTGAGAACAGGGGGAGTTTGTTATGTTCTTTGACACCTCTTACTCCACAATTCAGAGAAAAAACAGTACCCCCCAAATAGTGCGGTTGACAAAGCAGCGCCCCTTCCATTTTGTTAATAGGTTACCACCTCATTTGAGTTGTGAGAACATTGTCAATGTTTTGCAACTGTATTTGGTCACAAAACATTCATACATAAGATACAAGTTCCTAATTTGGAAGGGAAGTCTACAATGCCCCTTTTCCTGATACAATACTAGTAACCATTAAGAATCCCATTTTAGGAGTCCGAAAGACCTTCCTGACACTTAAAATGGGATCAGTACCAGCCATCTATCAATAACTTATGAGACCAACAGTGCCTAGCTTGATTATGGCTATGAAACCTCCTAATAAATATGTTGAATAACTTTTAAGACCTTTGGTGAGTAAACAAGGATCTTATATTAAAGACATGATTTCAGAAACACTAATGTATCAATTTTAATGGTGAAGAGGCGATTTTGGTAACGCTAAATCAAGACTCTATACACGAACATACCTTAAGATGATACCTTGGCAGTAATTAGTGAGGTTCTTCAGAAAGAGGCACCACCTAAATGTTTCGGTGCAGAGTTTAAAATACAGTGTACAGAAATAGAGCTGAAAAGTGACATCTTCTTATGCCAAGATGAACTATATCTCCAGAAGAAGGGGGCAAGTATGGGAAGAGCTTGTGCCTTTATTCTAGCTTGTCTATATGTAGGAGACATAAAGGAAAAGCACTGTGTAAAGTAATTCCTCATTAAACATACAAGTGCATGGTGAGGACCGATAGAGCAATTATCAATCTAGATTGTTTACATATTAAACAATGCATTTACATTTGTTATAAAATGTAAACTAACAAGCAAGAAAACACATTCCATTTGACCACCTGCAATAAGAGAAGCCTGAGCATGTGCTTCCAGCAGTACACAGTGCACATAGAATTGATATGTACTATGGGCCTACCTAAACATAGTAAAATGAACCCTGAAGGCAGGTTAGTTGAAAGAGGTGCGGAAACAGGTTGGGCAATGGGAACTAGAAAAGTAGCATAGATAATAGGAACACCCACCTAATCAGTGACAGTACAGATTTTTAAATCATAATATGCAGAGCATGCCTCACCCAAAAATATTCTGTCATACTAAGACCACATTAACCAGAGGGCCAGGAGACAGAAGGCGGATTGGTTACAAACCCTATTGCAGCACAACATGTCTCTACCCTACACATGGACAGCATCAGACACTACACAATTCGTCAGGGGCACAATAGTGCAGTATGTAGCACACTGTCTCACCATAAAACACTGCACCTACTCTCTTGCTTTTAGGTTTGCTTTGTGATAGTTTAGAAAGCATGCCTATAAGAACGGCACGCCATCATACAGAAGGATTAGGGGTTAAATGAATATCTTCAGTGCCAATGAACTTCAGTGCCTATACTTAGGCTCAAGGTGCCTGTTTGGTTTAACTGTGCTGCATTTGGTGCATAGATTAACTCGGAAATTATATAACTTCGGGTATCACCTGTATACATTTCAACTGAGAAGCATGAAGAGGCAACCACTGAGCTTTGATTCCTAGCATGTGTTGCAGACAGCACAGTTTTAGCCAAAACAAGTGAATAGGCCCTTCCGAAGCCTATGCATTGATGAGAGAAGTGTTTATGATAAAGCCCCAGAATCACCATGTTAAATTTTATTTCCTACTGCCTATGTGTCAATATGAAGCTCGGAATTTATGATGCTAAAACAAGGGTTGACACTTGGTAACATCACCTGCACAAACAACTGTAGCCACATTTAATAGAAACATATTGAAATGTGTTTGTTTCCCAGAAGGTCAACAACAGCGCACTACGTAAAACATATAGGTAAAGTGCTGTGTGCGACTCTCTTACATGCCTGACAAAGACAGTTTCAGCACTACTTTTAAATTAAAGTGAACATACTTGATATGTGCTAGCTTTTAAATAAACAGAACATGTCAAAGACATGGTCCAACAATGTAAAATAAATTTCATTCATGGTGTGAACTGCACAGGCAAATGACTCAAGGCATCCTGCAGGATATGAAGTTTTTTTTACTACCATTTCTGCTTCTTCATACAGCAGCACAGAGAGGTTTAGGCACTCCCACATTGGACAGGCAGGTAGATGAGAGAACTAATGAAGAGTTACTTAGAAGATGAAAGGTAAGGAAAGAATACCAAGATTGAAGTTAGTAGGAGGAAAGATGGAAAGAATGATTGACTATAAGAATGAATGAAAAAGTCTTTATACAATGTACAAAAACACCATCCTGTGATTGTCTGCAGAAGAAAAGGTGAACAGTGCTAACCAATGACTTTTATAAATTTTGAAAAAAATTAAAAACAGTGAAAAGCTCCACCAGAATTTAAAATAAATAAAAACTAGCAACAGGAAAGCCTAGCTATTTATATGTGATGTTGCAGAACTATAGTAAATAGGAAAGGGAAGGGTTTATCTAGTACAAGACTCTCCCAAAAAATTGAGATTCGTATAGCTGATTAGAAAAAATTGGACAGCGGGTGAGAAACATGTAAGAATGACAAGTTGTCTGATTAACAATTTGTAAGTAATAAGTAATCAATTGTCTATACCAAATATGTAGAAAAAAACAAATGTATGGCTATTATTTCACTTATTTTATTTAAGACTAAATGTGATTGGTTATCTCTTATTTTTTAGGTGCTCTCAGACACTAATAAAAGAGGAAGTATTGTAAACATTTTAACTGTGTTAAATAAGAATGGTAAGTGATTTAGCATTGCATTTGAATGAGATATACATTTATATGTATATATACATATATATATACACACACACACACATATGTATACGTGTGTAATCAATAATAACAATAATTTCAGTAGGCTAGAATTAAGAAACCCTTATTTTTACAAGCAAAGAGAATACATTACTAAAGTTAAAAAGAGATTTGAGAAGGTAAATACTGAGACATTGACTTGATATGATTTAATTTCGTTCCCACTTATAAATATGTAACAATAGAAAAGAGATCTTGGTAGCAGAAATAGATAATATATAATACATGTATGTATTTGGGAAGGCAGTAGTATTCCCGTAATGCTTAAATAAATTGAAAGATCAGAAAATAATATAGATGATCGTACAAGCATGGGGCCCCAGAACATATTTTTACAGTAGCCTCAGATTTATCTATAATTGTAGAAAGTTTGGTCCAAATTACCAATGGATCATGATTATTGCCCATGAAATCATGCATAAAATCTTTGTTTCTTTTTGCACAAAAACGATTACTGTAATATCATTGTGCATATATATTTTATTTCATATTGATTTGTAGATTTTCACCCAAGGGATGCTTAGAGAAACTGTACTAAGATTACTGAATTACATTTTTGTTCTTGTCTGAAAGAAGGTGCATGTAATAATATCTTTGTCACAGAAACACTGTGTTGTGTCAACCAGTAACACCATTACTGTTATCGCTCTGTAGAACTATTTGATGAAACATTCTCTCACAAGAGATACATGCATTATTATGAACAGAATTCAATTAATTGCAAGAACTATCAAGTCAATATGGATGGTAATATATGTGTGATTGTGGCTATTTTTTATGATTATTTACATGAAACTTACTGTAACATGTATGTCATTCTTCAGTCAGCAAATGAGTTTTAAGTTTTTATAAAATATTTGAAAAAATAAGTAATATTTTTGATTTGTAAAGATTTTGTGTTATGGTTGTAAATCCCTGAGCATAGAAGATATATCTAAAGAATGGGTGGGGTTAAGGCAAGCATGTTGTTTCATATTTGCCACAATTATGCTCCAGATCCTAACCTTTGCATCTTCACAACACCAGGGGTGATAGGAGAATACACCTCTTCTTTAATAATAGATTAGATCAACACATACCCGTAGGCTTTAAAAACTATTGGCTGTGGCACAAATGTTTTAGGCACTTTAATTCAACACTGACAGTCTTTTAGCTGGTATTTCTCAGACAAAGCAAACTACATTGTGAATCAAGAAGCACTAAGAAGGGGATTTTCAAAGAAAGCCTTCATAAGCTCTGTTGTCCTTGTGTGGAAAAACTAGACTGGTCAGGCCACTGACATATCAAAAGTGCTAACCAACTGAGTAATGAATGAACATTTCAACACAGAGATCTAATGCGGCACATAGTTTTATCCAAGGACTAAAGGGTAACTGAATTTGAAAAATTCTTATTTTTAGCTTTAATATGCTTGAAGGTCCTGTCGGTCAGACAATCTAGAAATTTCTCTCCTTCCTATTGGAGATCTCTTCCTCAGTGATAAAGGTCACTTTGCCTGACCTACAATTGCAGCTAAGGGTATATTTAGGTGGCTGCTTCTTTTACTATTTAGGGCTGTGACCCCGATGCTTTGAAAATGTTGTTTAAGTTTTATTATCTGTACCATTTGAAACTAGAGCAGCCCTTCCAGGGCTGAAATAACGTAGGCTGATCGCCTTAGGTTTATGCAAAACATGGCTGCCTATTTGTGCGATATGGGGAGTTTCTGAATATCTTTTTAGAAGTGATGACATGTATTATGGTGTAGTAATATAGGTGAGCGAGTGCACAGGCCCTGGTGATCTATGTGTCAAAGAGGGATCGTCTTTCATAACATTATGAGATGGTAGATGCAACAGCGTCTGAAATGTGTCTAATAATGAAGAGCTCTGGATCATAAAACATCTCAAGTTATTTTTAATGATTAATGAGTTACAGTCTATACTACATCTGGCCACCTTTGTGCAGTCAAATACCAGAAATCTTGTCTAGCCATTTGGGCAAATGCAGCTCATCTTCATCCACTGTTGTATGTTTCAGGCATATGTTGTTCTGCATTGTTACCCAGTCAAATGTGGAGTTAGATACTACTTGGATAGCTGAGTAGATCTGGAAAGCAGGTCAGTACTGAGTGATTTTTCTGCCCAAGTACTGAATGATTACCAGGACTAGTTGTCTTATTATATGTTAAATAATAATGGTGTGAATGGTTTTATTGATGATGATGCGGTATTGCAAATTTTGGTCTACTGGCTTCTAATTGAGAGGATTGAATGTCATCATTGTAAGGCAGTGTGTATGAGTCCTACCTAAATTTCCAGGTGCTCCATAATGTTCTCACAGTGGCCTCCTTCATGATTCATTTCCTTACAGATCACAGGTATTTACAGAGAATAGGCTTAAATCCAAAATTATATATTTTCATACTGGCTTTATCAATCCACACAATACATTTTTCCTCAGCAATTGAATCGCACAGATCTGGTAAGTAAAGATGGAGTCAACAAGCTTGCCCTATGCAATTTGTTCTAAAAATGGTTTAAATTATTAATTAAATCTCAGAACGAAATGTTGATGTGTGCTCCACTTTTTATTTACTCTACAAATCAAATTTTCAGTTATCCACAAATTGCATAAATCCCTCATGAATAATTTATTTAATAACTCTTGTGTACAAGATTTAACTGGCACATACTTCTTCAACGGGCATTCAATTGACCCTTGATTTTGACATGTATTGTTTGCTAGATTAGGTAACCACAACATTGATGATAATTTTTTTATTTTTTATTAAACACGTTTTTATATGTATGCCTTCTTCTGGTTCATTATTTTCATTTATATGAATGCATTGTTCAATCATGATTGTTTCCGATGTGTGGCTGACACAATCCATTCTCTGATTTTTCGGGAATAAGTGATTATGTATTGCATGCTAAATAATCCTCTTGTTTGTACTTTAGTTTCTTATAGAAAATCCCTACATAAACTAGGGGTTATTGGGTTTCCCTTTTTCCATTTTGGTTAATTGAGTACACTTGGGCATCATTGATGACCAACATTTTGATGTAGGTGGTGTTCCTAAGGCGCCAAGGATCCTGGAAGTCCATCCTGTTACTGCCCCATATTTTTCTTTGTGTGTATAAATCCTTCATGGATGGCTGCAGCATATGCGTACTCACTCATGTCAGCATTTTTTTAAAGATTTGCCTATTGCTTTAAGAAAAATTATTACAAGATGACCACCATACTTGTGTATGCACAAGCAGGGCCATCTTTTTACTTCAAATTTATTTTTAATTAACTATTCCAAAGTGTGGGTGGCCATTGTGCAACCGTAAATTTAAAAAGTAAGTAATTTATGCACAAGGAAAAAGAGAAAAGTCAGAAAGCAGTGCAAGCTGCTGGGCCCTAAGCAAAACTTGATGGCACAAGAAATGGGCAGCCAGGCAGCAGTGTATCTCCCTTGAAAAAATGTTTAATAAAAGAATAAAAATGGTAGGTGTGGGAAGGAGAGATGTAAAGAACAATGTATAAGGCAGTGAGTGAACCAGCAGCAGTGTGCAGCTGCCAGCCTCTCGCCCACGCACCATTTAAAAAAAGGAAAAACATAGATACTGACGCTAGGTGGGGGGGGAGGAAGGAGCATAGGATGGGTGACCAAGGGGGGTTGTGAGCAGAGGAGAAAGAAAAGGGAAAGTCAGACGCTCCCATAGAATGCTGAAACATTACTGTGTAAGGATACAAGTCTTCCAGCCAGAACTGAGGTAACAAAGCTATGCTCCAGGATCGTACAAACACGGAAATAGGGAAGAAAGCACTGAATGAAGAGGAGGGTACTGATGATCAAGGGGCTGGCCCAAATCCCACTCTGAATATTGTAATGCTATAAAGCTGATGGTCCACTGGCAGTTGGTCTCTATGGCAAGATTTTTGTGGTGGTGGAGCCAACTGAAGTTTCACTTTTGAAAACTAAGCATCCCCCTTCTCTCGAATAAGGTGGCAAGAGAGGGGTCATGGGGAAAACTTTCAATTTATAGAGGGTTTCCAATACTGACCCCCTCTAAAAGTGGCCTTAATCTGTTCCTGATATTTTCACTTTGGTCTGCATCTAGCTGATTAAAAAGCATTGAGTATGCTTTGACCTTAGCTGCAACCAGGAGACTTTCAAACAAACATTGACTTAAAGAATAACCAGTGAGGACCTACTGAGAGGAAATCATTATTTATAAAGCACAGCTAATCACCCGATTGAGTATCCAGGTGCTTGCAGGTCCCGGAGGCTTAATCCAACAGCCAGGTCTTCTGGGCCCTTAGGAATTCTGGAAGTGAGGTGATGGTCCGGAGGTGCATGGGGAGGCTGTTCCAAGTTTTTGCTGCAATGTGAGAGAAGGAGTGTCCTGCGGTGGTTAATGTATGTGGGTCCTTGGTTGTGTAGAGCCTGGTATGGGTAGATGAGCGGCTTGAATTGGCACCTCTTCTGTATGGGGAGCTAGTGGAGTTGCCTGAGATGGGTGTGTGATGTGGGTTCGTCGGAAAAGGCTGAGGATGAGTCTGGCTGTGGCGTTCTGTATGGTCTGAGGTCTCTGTAGGAGGTGTGTGTAAATTTCTACATAGAGGGCATTGCCGTAGTCCAGTCAGATGGTGATGAGGGCCTGTGTCACGGTGCGTCTCATGTGTAGGGGTAGCCACATGAAGGTCTTATGTAGCATGCACAAAGTGAGAAAGCAGGAGGAGGGAAGGCGTTGATCTGTGATTTCATGGTGAGCCTGTTGTCAATGATGATTCCAAGGTTTCTGCCGTGGTCCGAGTGAGTGGGTGCGGGTCCTAGGTCTGATGGCCATGAGGAGTCATTCCATGTGTTGCTGCTGTTGCCAAAGATCAGTACTCCCATCTTGTCTGTGTTCAGCTGCAGGCAGTTGTTCTTCATTGAGTCAGCGACACTTGTCGTGCATCTGTTGAAGTTGGTTCTGGTGGTGGAAGGGTCGTCGGTGACTGAGAGGATGAGTTGGGTGTCACCTGCATAGAAAATTATGTTGAGACCGTGGGTTCTGACGATGTTGGCCAGTTGGGTCATATGTGCATTGAAGAGAGCAGGGTCGAGGGATGAGCCCTGGGAGACACTGCGAAAGATGGGAGGTGGATCCTCTGGGTTCTTCCGGTAATGAAGGAGATGATCCATCTGAGTGCGTCCCCTTATATTCTGATGTGGTGGAGTCTTTCGATCAGCATGTGGTGAGATACTGTGTCGAAGGCTGCTGAGAGGTTGAGGAGGATCAAAGCTGCTGTTTCTCCTTGGTCGAGGAGGGTTCAGATGTCGTCAGTGATCACGGCAGTTTCAGTGCTACGATTGCTGCGGAAGTTGGCTTGGGAGACATCTGTTAGCTGGTTTTGCCTTTAGAGTCATCTCTCATGGTCAGAGCATTTTCTTAAACGTTGAGACCTTGTGCAAAAATGTTATGTCATCATGGACCCTCTTAGGATAGGACTTATAGTTTCCTTCTGCCAGCCTGGGTTGAATTTTATTACCAACAGCTTTTGAGCAGAAAACCACCTAACAGGAACCCACCATATTGGTCAAACAGTTTTAAGTATAACTGAATTGTCCATCAAGTTGGATCAAAGCTGTCGATCTTGCATTAAATGTTGCCTCCCATTAAGTGAGCTAGGCTCCAAAAACGTGTTAAAGATTGAAGCCAACCTTTTCCACGAATCTGAACCTCCACCCACAGAATGAACAGGTTCACTTGTGACTCAGCCTACACACTGATTGTTTGCTGGATAGAAAAATGTAAGGATATTTAGAACAATATTTTATATGCTAAAGCTATATTGGGCCTCCGTTAATAATGCATAGTACAATGTTCCAGTGGCATAACCCTGTTGGTCTGGTTTAGTCTATTTTTATTCTGACTCATGCTATGTTTACCTTCAAACTGTTTAAAGTATCTAAGTAATTACTTTTTACTGTGTTATTATCAAATTTTATCTAGACGTTAAGATCTTTACCTCATGAGAATATCCCAATGTGCTTGTTTATTCCAACATCTTCCAGCATCTCCAGTTTTGTTAGGCCAAAATACACAAACTATACAAAGAAAGAGGCAAGAATCCCTGGAGGAGCCTTAGGCCCCTGATGGAGGGCTAGTATTAAACCTTTACTTTTGTGCGCTTCTGCTTCACCACAGGTTGCTTCAAGCAGGTATATTCTGATAATGCAATATCAAACAAAATAAATATATGTTGCCCTTTCCCAAAAGCCAGTGTTTCACACATTTAATATGTTCATGTGATCCATATCCTATTAATTGAGGTGTGAATCACTTCTTTAACCCACAAATAACACTGAACTCTAATAAATAGTCTGGCATATATGGGACTGAGGCATAATATGGCACTAATTTTCATTCATGAAGTTTCTGATGTCTTATTAATTTTAAATAAATGTGTTTCAGAATATTCCCTGTACTATATGCTCATGTTATATAAAAAAAAAGATAGTCTTTCTTTGATTTCTGTGCTTAGTGAGTGCTCCCTCTCAAAACTCTGCGCCTGTTGAAAACACTCCCAGAAGTGTACTAAAGCAGCCATAGTCCTCTATTTTACCCATGCCTGGCAGTAGAGTTTAGACTGACACCATTTGATAGAGAAATAGGTCATCTTCCGCCCACGTTTTAGCACAAATAATTGTGGAAAGGTCATTGTTGCACTCAAACTTAATTTGTCTGGTGAATTCAAATCACTATTTGAAACTGTATCACCACCTATCCAAAATATTTTCGTCATTGTTCCAGATTGAAAAATCACTGTGCCTACATATTTCTCTCACACTGCCAGGTTATACTAGAACGCTGTAGAATATTGTTCTCACTTCCCAAAGGTACTGTCACCGCCCAATAACACATTGCCATACCAGAACACCTCAAACATTGTGCCGGAATGTATTAACCCTGATCCATACTATGCCCATCAAGTGGCCAGAGGAATCATCACTGTGCCAGTCTGTATTATGACTATGCCAGAATGTGTCAGCACATTGACAGAAGATCCTACTTACTATGCTCAATCGTATCCTTATTGTGCTTGAGTTTACCATCACTGTTCCAGAATGTGTCATCATTGTGCAATACTATGACCATCACTGTGCACAGTGTAGCACTGTCACAGATCTATAGTCACTGTGCTAAATTGTATTAGCATTTTGCTTCAAGATCCCTATTACTTTGCTCAAATGAATCATTACTGTGCTAGACTGTATCATCAGAAAATTGAGCCTTGTGTCTATCATGTGAAAATAGAGTTACTCTGTTTCACACAGAAAAGATTGTCTTAGAATATATAACCTTCACAAATTTTGAGTGACTCATGGCCATTATGTCAGAATAATACAGCTCTTTGTGACCTAGTGAGCCCATGAGGTTCCCACTAGTATAGAAATTGAATTCAGGGTGCTTAACAACTGTGAGCCAAGTTCTTCATTAATCCTGGTGCTCAGAATTCAAAGTTGAGATAGTAAGAACATTCACACACTCTAGATCACCCATAAATGTACGGAGTTGGTGACACTTCATCGCGTCACAATGTGGAACTTCTTACATTTCATGTTGAATCTAAATGTAACATAAATACTGGGGCCACGCTACTCAACAAAACAGATTTCTCCATGGTCTAGTCTAAAAAAGAGATTCTAACACTTCCAATCAAATTGTGATAACTGATCACATTACACATTGTTGACCCAACAGGTATTGTATAACACCACCTACAGTGTATAACCTGAAATCCACATTTGTGTTATTAAGACGTCTGAGTAAATGGAGCAGCAATGCAGCCCCAAGCGTCAGACCATGCAATCCTTGACGTGTCCACAGCAGGCCTTGGGACTAGCTTCATCTCACTGACTGACGCGACTGGGCTGCAGCACAGCCTTATCACGCAGCACAGACAAGAGAACAGTTCATCCATAGCGAAAGAAGCAGCTCCAAGACCGTCACACCCACCGCACAGCTCTTACCTGTTTCCAGGGAGAGGTTCTTCACCTCGCCGTCCAAGAGCGACACGATGCTCAGATTATACACGGTCCCGGCCTCTAGGCCGGTTTGCCTGCACTCGTAGGACTGGTTGCTTGTCTGGACTGGGAGGCAGGAGCTGTCCCAGGAGCTGTCAGAGGTGTAGATCAGGGTGAAGTTACAGGGATGGCCCACACTGCTCCATTTGACATCAAAAGACTGGCTGGACACGCTCCAATCCGTGAGGTTAATGGTGCATCTCAGGGGCTCCACATACTGTGGGAGGGGGACACAGAAACAGAGGGGTTAGTGCTGCAGTGGGATGGCGGTCCTCAGTAGCATGCATTTTACACTGTCTGTATGACTCCTCCAGAGCCCATCTGTGGCTACAGCATCCCATCAACGTCCAGATCACCTCGCATTTGGGCCAGTTAAGAAATGGGCGCGATGGCTGCAAAGTGAACATTAGCGAGACTATTGAACGGCTTGTCTTCTACATGCAACACGTCTATGAGCTGAAATGACGCCAATGAAAAATGAAATGGTCAACAGTTTAGCCTGATGGGTGTAAAGCCAAATGATATCAGAGGGGAAAGGTCACAAGAGTACTAGAACACTAGAATACATAGAAACTCATAATTCACTTTTAGCCGTAAGTGAGATACACTATTGTATATCAGCTTGACTGCCTAGGAGCTTCTGTGACAGTGCATCGGGATTTATATCACACAACGTATTGTCACGTATTGTACCCTGTCACGGATCCTATAACGTAACCTCTAGGTCCCTATAGCCCATGGTCAAGGATATTTTAATACACTGCCTAGAAGTGATTGGTTCACTGTTAATGATGTCACAATGCGCAGTCTAGGCTTGTACAGAACACTATTAACGATCTTATAACACACTCCTGAGGGTTATAAAGAATTATCTTATAGTTCAGTCCCCAGGTGCACTTAGCTGTCCATGATGTCACCGCACAGTGTAAGGCCCATAGAGCGCACGGTGGGATTTGATACCACATTGAAAATGTGCTTTATAGGTGCTATCTGCGCTTACAACACATCATCGGGGTTTAGTGTGTGCTGAGTAGGATCTTGTAATACGTTGTTTACATCGGACCAGTGCACTGTCCTGGATCTGAGGACACATTATTTCGGTGCTTATAATTGCCAGAAATGCACTTACAATGCACAGTCTGTGCATCTCAAGGTCTGTGGGGGTTTATTATATCCGGTCAATGAGTTTACAATATGCCATCGAGGAATTTAGGACACAGTCTCTTGGAGCTTTTAAAAACTGCCTAGGACCCTATAGGTGACCATGATCCACAGTGTAGGTTCTCATACTAGGCCCTTAAGGAGCTCATATATCACACCTGGGATGGGTCAGCACACCTTGCTCTGTCTGTATCACGTGTGTGATACACGTGTGCTCCTGTCTGTCAGGTCTGGGGATTACTGAGTTCAGCACTACTGCCACCTGTGCTGTCAGGTCCATTACCTGCGAGGGCCGGTTCAGCCATTCATTCATACAAACATGCTGTAGCATTTGCAATTAATTATTTTTTTGTTTTTAAGAATATGACATTCTACAATTGTAATCTGGCTGTATTTAGTCTAGACTAGAGCATTTTCCCACAAAGGAGCTGCCTAAGAAAGTTTGCATCGTGCAGTTTATTATCGGATTTAGTGCTTTGGTATAGCACCCCCACCAAGAGCAGCTTCAGAGCGCTTAATGGAGCGCGTAATGTGGTGAGGAATAGAGGAGCAACAACCAGCTGAATGACACTCAGCCCCCACAGCTGTATACCTAGATCTAAATGAAATACATGCTTCAATGCCCGTGTCAAGACAAACATTCATCCATGAGTTAGGAGCTCAATATATAATGTAATGGCATTATTATACACTTAAATCCTTCTAACATGGTGTTAACATATTATATACTAGGAGTCCAGTTCACTAAGGCATTTACGAGTGCATGAAGTAATACTCCTGAGGAAATACACATAAAAGACTCTGGCCCCAAAACATCCAAAAGTGAATATTCATGGAACATCCATTAACAAGAAGCATTAACAGAAAGGACTGTACCCTGTTTGCAGTTTTACTAATAGAGAGCTGGACATGTTGGAGCATGTATGTGTACTTGAAGCAGTAGTACAGGAGTACTACTTCACATACTCAAACATGCCTTTGTGAATTGACCCCACTGTGCCTATACTAAGAGGCCTACGTGCTAACAGTACACTGCCTAGAACCAGTACAAGTGTTTGTACAAAGCAATGTAGGTCCTTGAAATATACTTGTATCTGGTTTTAATGTACTGCCAGGTGCTTACTACGTGCGGCCCAGTCACTGATGACACTATTTATTGGAGCTTATTTTATTGGCCTTGTGCATACCATACCCTTTCTAGATGCCTCCAAGCAGCTACGGGGGTGTAATAAACTGCCCAAGAACTTATCATACCCTCTGTTTGAGCTTGCAATGCAATATTTAGTCTTGGCACCTGTAATACGTCAAGACTCGCATAATGTTTACTCTAGGCACTTGTAATTCATTTCTGGGAAGCTATAATAAACTATTATTTTATTATAATCCATTGTCTAAGTCATAGCAATAGACGGTTTAGTTGTTTATGAAGTCTATGGACGTGTAAGACATTGTCTAGGCACTGCACGTCTGGCCTAAGCAGCTGTAATACACTGTCTAATTAATTATAAAATCCAATCTAAGTGCATGTAATACACTGTCTGTGAACCTAGTCAATTACTTATAACTGTTGAAGTGCTTATAGCAAGCTTTGTGCCCATACTGCACAGTGTAACTGCTTTGAATGTTACACTATCTCAGTGCTAACAATGTAATGTCTAGTGTTTGTGGTCAGTGGTTTTCTGGGGTGCTTGATCCCCACGCCCAGCCATGGGAGCAGCTCACCTTGGCACAGTTGAGTATAATCCACAATGGAAATGTAGACACATATCTCAGCATGTCGGTGCTCTTTACTGAATAATCCTCCCCCTGGAGCAACACATCACAAGGCACAGAGCAGGCATCCAGGGGGCAGGCGTGGCAGTGTCACGCGGACAGGAGAGACCACCCGACCCTTCTGGGACAGGGGTGTCTCCGGTGGAGGCTGAGTCCAAGAAGACTGGAAGTTCAGACTATGTCTTCCATCTAGGCTTGGGATTTAAAGCAGTTGTTCCACTCAGTGAAGGGGTTTTAAATTAAGAGTAATTGTTGGATCCAGGACAAGGTCTGAGCCTTCACAAAACGTGTCACATCCAGTACAACAGTAGGGGGTCAGATCAGTCAGAACTGTTGTTGTATCCAGTACAAAACATGGAGTTCACACTAGTTGTTGCATCAAGTAGGAGAATTGGGGTTCATAAAAGTCCTGGCACCAAAACTAGGGGGATCTCAACAATCGCTGCTCCCATAAGTTAAGCAAGAAGAGTAGAACAGTTGTTACTGAACCGAGGGTTCAAGAGCGGGGGGTTCAGACAAGTTGCAGCATCCAGCCAAGCAGAGGGGAGCTTAGAATAGCTGAAGCATCCAGGAGAACTGGGGGTTCAGAACAGCTGATGCATCCATGAGATGGGTCGCCAGGTTCAGAACAGCTGATGCATCTAGATGAACTGGGGGTTCAGAACAACTGATGCATCTAGAAGAACTGGTCGTTCAGAACAACTGATACAACCAGAAGATTG
Source organism: Pleurodeles waltl (assembly GCF_031143425.1). Taxonomy (NCBI): domain Eukaryota; kingdom Metazoa; phylum Chordata; class Amphibia; order Caudata; family Salamandridae; genus Pleurodeles; species Pleurodeles waltl. The sequence goes on from NC_090442.1 coordinate 282,606,274, forward strand.
GGGGGACGCTGGTTTCAGAACAGCTGATGCATCCAGGAGAACTTGGAGTTCAGAACAGCTGATGCATCCAAAAGAACTGGGGGTTCAGAATAGCTGATGCATCCAGGACAATTCTGGGTTTAAACCAGCTGATGCATCCAGTAGATATGGGGGTTCAGAACAGTTAATGCATCCAGGAGAACTTGGGGTTCCAAAGAGCTAATGCGTCCAGTAGGTAGGAGAGTTTCCAACAGCCGTCGCATCGAATAGATATGGGGGTTCAGAACAGCAGATATATCTGGTAGAGCTGGGGGGTTCATAACAGGTGTTGCCTCCAGTAGAGCTGGGGGTGCAGGACTGTTTTTGCATTCAGGAGAAGAATGGAGACTTCAGCACAGTTGCTGCACTAAGGAGCTCAACTGCGGCTACACGCAGATAGTTGCTTCCAATGGAAATGAGGGTTCATAGCGCGTGTTACTTCCAGTAGATCTGGGGATCCGTTTTTACTTTCAGGATCAGGGATGTGAGTTCAGAACAGATGCTGAAATGCTGAGTTCGGAACAGTTGTTGAAGAGCTGAGAGTTCAGAACAGTTGTTGAAATGCTGGGAGTTCAGATCAGTTGTTGAAATGCTGAGAGTTCAGAACAGTTGTTGAACTGCTGGGAGTTCAGAACAGTTGTTGAAATGCTGAGAGTTCAGAAGTGTTGAAATGCTGGAGGTTCAGAACAGTTGTTGAACTGCTGGGAGTTCAGAACAGTTGTTGAACTGCTGGGAGTTCAGAACAGTTGTTGAACTGCTGGGAGTTCAGAACAGTTGTTGAACTGCTGGGAGTTCAGAACAGTTGTTGAAATGCTGGGAGTTCAGATCAGTTGTTGAACTGCTGGGAGTTCAGATCAGTTGCTGCAGAGCTGAGACTAGAGAACAATTGTCGCACCCAGCAGAAAACCTGGGAGTTCAGACAAGTTGGAGCATCCAGCACAGCGAAGAGGCGAGCTGCATCCAAGGGCGTGAGGGGACTGAGTCCCGCGGCGGGTCCGGGCCCTGCCTGGTTCCAGGGAAGGGGCTGCAGGGGGCACAGGAGCTCGGACAGATCTTCAGGCACAGGGTGCAGGAGGCAGCTTCTCGCAGTTCCCACGCTGCCATTCTGAGCCGACCTCGGCCTGCCGAGCCCTTTCCATCCACTTCCGCAATCAGGAGTCCATTTCCTCGGCTCCCTCCGAAGGAACAATACTGTGCTGGGGACCCGAGCGGGATGCAGCCCCGGCCCGGAGCCAGGGCACGCCTCTCCCCCTCCTCTGCCAGCCCTGTCCAGCCGTGTCCCTTGAATAATGCACCCTGCTCCTTCCACCATCGAGGGGTGACCTCCGGGTGACCCGCCCGTGCCAGGGAGCTCAGTGCCAGCTCTCCGAGGACAGCCTCGGCTCTCTCGGCCGCTCGACGCTGACCGTACCCCTGCGGTCCAGACTGGACTCTCACTTTCCACCCGCGCTCCTGGTCTCCGCTGACCGCTGTCCCTCGGCCCTTCTCACTTTCCTCTTCCCCACCCGTCTTCCTTCCTCCTATCTCCCCCTCGTGTCCCGATGGCTATTTGTGGGGCCGTTTTGTTTTCTTTCCAGTGCAGCCTATTATTATATGCTGCGTTTTTACTCTTCACAAAACCAGCCTCACCCTAAAGGTCTGACTCTCTCTGGTCCAGCGCGCTTTCCCAGCGAGGCGCTGCCAAGGAAAGCTGGCGGGCCGCTGTCTGTGAGCCCGACCACTCCGCGGTCATCTGTGTTCCGAGGCTAGACGCGGCGTCTGAAGTCACTGCATGCTTCAGTGCGCTATGCTAAAGTCGTTGCTTTCTTTCGGAAGCGAGTCGGTGTGCACTGTCCAGCACCGTTTGCTGAAAGCAAAAATACACGTGTCAGGGTGCCACGCAGGTGCACAGAGGAGTTCGGCCGAGTGGGCACCCACTGGGGGGTCTGGAGGCTAGGGACGATCTTCCCACTCACCTATATAAATCAAACGGAATCCGTATTTAATGTATTACGATTTACAGGGCAACTATGCACCGTGATTCTCACCGACTGACTAGAGCAGATTGCCGGTTTTCACTAATGGAAGTAAATGTCATTTGCCCTGCCAAGTGAGTGCACACTACGCGTTTCATGAAATCCGAACTAAGGATCAAATAATACACAATCCAAAAAAATGAAAAAACAAAAGCAACTTCATTGGGACATTTTTTTCAAACAGCAAATAGAGGATCTGTTGCTATTTTATTTTCGTAAGTTCTGTGAACCAGTTTTGAAGAAAAAAGGTTCGATGAATTACCTTTATTGAACTCAATTTACATAATGTTTATGCTTACTTTGTGAGAAATTGAGCAAGTGACATTTGCTACAAACTAGTTACATCTATCTCACTTGAACATCGAAGAACATTTATTTCCTTTATTTCTTTCAGCATAAAGGCCTCGAAAATACTGTGATCAAATTTTTTTCCCCATTTTTTTCCCATGGCACGCGATTCGATTGGAATCCTGTTTTAGAGGCGCTTGTTCACCAGGGGCATACTCTTGAAATTCATGCTAGTACTGATTGACAGCCTTGGAGGGGCCTTCCAATTGGTCTAGTCTGGGCCCACTTTGACTCCCACCAACTACAAATACAGCAAGTAGGTGGAAAGGGACATGCACATATAAGAACATAGTGGCAAGTATAACGCTCTATTTTAAAGGAACTAAGCTAAGTAACTTTTCAACTTCTCGGACATTCAGGCGCCCTTTTTTAGGAGATACACTCGCAGAGTCTAACATGATCACCTGTGCATTTAGACATTTATCCTTCTACGTGCAGTTATTTCCTTTCAGCCAAGAGTGTTCTTTCAGATGCACTACCTGGATGACAAAGAGATTGCCACACATCTAGAGGTTAACTGGCTTACACATGTGATTCCAGCGGTTGAACTACAACCTTTTCAATAGCTTGAAAGAAATGATGTATATGAAATTGTTCAAAAGCCGATCTTAGAGGGTGGTCTTTTCAAAATCGGCCTCAACCAGGACATTGAAGTAGGATTTGTGAACAAACTTGATTCCGATTTAAACCTATCCACTCACTGGAATTTGGAATCCAGCCACCCGAAACGCTGTCTCTGCTTCTCGCGGACCTCTCCACCTCGAGCTGGACTCTTTGCACTAGTCTCACATGAGCACATAACCACGTGTAGCACTTTGTGTTTTTAAGCTCTATACTTTCCTTAAATGTTTGAAATTGCAAATCTCCAGTTCTACTGATTGGATTCTTGTCACTCATTTATGAAATGTTGCTCTATTTTTCTACATTGGTGTGGGATTTTCCTTGTGTTGTTTCACTTTATTACTGTTTGTGTGCTACATAAATACTTTACACATTTTCTCTAAATTAAGCCTGACTGCTTTTGTGCCAAGCTACCAGAGGGTTAAGCACAGCTTAATTTAGTGACCTTTTGTGATTAACCCTGACAAAGCTTGTGTCTGCTGCTTCAGTAGGGTTTCACACCCCCTCAACCAACAACTCAGTTTCTCACGCCCATCAACATCACCAAAAACTACATAAAACTGAATCCTCTTCACATAGTAAAACATTTATAGGTTGTTAGGCCCAGCAGTAGATTGATAATGAAAAGCTCTTATGTGTTAGGCATAGTTAATTGTCTTGTGTTCTTAGCATCAGGATCTGATTGTCTTGCTGTTTTATATGTGCTGTTTTATTAAAGATGATGTGTGCGTGAGATATATACAGAAAGTAAAGAACCATATTGTAATTTCATGTCAAGACTGGAGGTACGCATTGTGCATTAATCCTTTTACTGGAGCAACCACACTGACCTAGTCAGTGAATTTCTCTGCCATCTAGTAGCTCCACCGAAAGTAGGCCCTTCTGTTCCTCTGAACTCTGACCTCTGTCAAGAGTTCGAGGCCCTCCTCCACCCGCAGGCTTCTGCCTGCGCCTCATCCCCGGTGTCTAGTGGGAGAGCTCTGCTCTTCTACTGGGCTGCCCTCTGCCTCTTTTCTTCTCTTTTGTCTCTGTTCACTCTTTGTGTGCTTTTCCTTCCGTGTTCTGTGTGTTTTGTGTTCCTTTTGTGCCTTTTGCGTTTCACCCTCTCCTCCTCATTTTTCTCCCCTCACTCCGCTCCCTCTCTCTCAATCTCACTCTCCCCCCCTCTTTCACTCCCCTGCCGCTGTGGCCCCTGTGCCCCCACCCCCTTCCTCTCACTCGCGCTCTATCCCTGCCACTACTACCCCTGTGGCCCGCTCCCTTTTTTCGCACCGTTTTTTTCTCCAGCCTCCCAGCTGTCCTCTCCTCCACACCTCCCTACTTAATGGCAGTTGGGCTATCCAAGACAGGATGTCCTCACAAGCACACAACAGCAAGGAACTCTTCAAAATCATCAAGGAGTTCGCCCAACCCAACAGCGAGACAACGGACATCCCACACTCACAGAACCTATGTGACAGACTCAACACCTACTTCCACCAGAAAATCAAGACCATCTATGACAGTTTCAACAAGGACAACCCACGCGCAGACCCCCCGTCCAACCACCAACACCAACAAACCTACTATCTCCACATGGACACCCTTCTCCACTGAAGATACATTGAAAACCATGAAGTCCATACACTCCGGGGCCCCCACGGACCCAGGCCCCCATCACGTCTTCAACAGAGCGGCAGACACCATTGCCCCCAAGCTCTGCCTTACATCAACTGCTCACTAGCTGCCGCCACCTTCCTCAACGACTGGAAACATGCCGAGATCAACCCCCTCCTCAAGACAGCCTCAGCTGACCCCACGAACCTCAAAAACTTCAGGCCCATCTCCCTACTTCCTTTTCCTGTGAAGGTCATATAAAAAGTAGTCAACAGCCAACTCACCACGTTTTTAGAAAGCCACAACATCCTCAATATCTCCCAATCTGGATTCAGGTCAAATCACAGTACCGAAAAAGCCTCAACAGACGACATCCGCTCGCTACTGGTCAAGGAAGAGATGGCGCCACTCTTCCTACTTGATCTCTCGGCAGCGTTCGACACAGTCTCCCATCACATCCTGATAAGAAGACTCTACAAAGCCGGCATTAGAGACAAGGCCCTCAACTGGATCTAATCCTTCCTCTCCAGCAGAATGCAACAAGTGAGACTCAGCCCCTTCCTCGCAGAACACACACCCACCACCTGCGGAGTGCCCCAGGGATCCTGCCTCAGCTCCACGCTGTTCAACGTCTACATGGCCCCGCTAGCCACCATCGTCAGAAGCTACAGAATAAATAACATCTCATACGCTGACGACACCCAACTCATCCTCTCCCTCTCCAATGAACCAGACAAGGCCAGACACAACTTCCACGAGGGCATGAGAGCAGGTGCCAACTGGATGAGAGATAGCTGCCTTTAACTCAACATAAACAAGACCAAGGTACTCATCCTGGGCCCTCAACCCAACTCATGGAGCGACTCCTGGTGGCCACCCACTCTCAGGAACCCACCCACCCCCGCCAGCCAAGCCTTCAACCTTGGAATCATCCAGGACCCTGACCTCAGCATGAACCATCAGATCAACTCAGTCACCTCCACCTGCTTAAGCACTCTCCGCCTCCTACGCAAGACCTTCAAATGGATCCCCCTCGAGCATAGAAAGACCATCACACATGCCCTCATCACTAGTAGACTGGACTACGGCAACGCACTCTACGCCGGAATCAACAAAAAACTCACCCAGAAATTGCAAAACATACAGAAGGCTGCCGCCAGATTGATCCTCTACCGACTCCGACCCTGCCACATCTCACAACATCTACGCACACTGCACTGGCTCCCCATCGAGAAAAGAATCACTTTCAAAATCCTCACCTGCGCACACAAAGCCCTCCACAACACCAGACCTGCCTACCTTCACCAGCAACTCAACTTCCATGTACCCCAGAGGTCCCTACCCTCTGCCCAGCTCTCTCTCGCAGAAGCACCGCGCACAGCGCACCAGGAAAACCAGAACAGGAGAACACTCCTTCTTCTACCTCGCCGCCACCACCTGGAATGCCCTACCCATCCACATCAGACAAACCACCTCCCTCCCCAGCTTCACGAAGGAACTGAAGACATGGCTTTTTTAATCCACCTCCGGTACTAGCTACACCCTCCCCCCAGCGCCTTGAGACCCTAACACGTGAGTAGCTGCGCTTTAGAAAACTCTGATTGATTGATTGATTGATTGATTACTGCTACTCTCATGCAGCACTTTAAAGTAAACATTAACCAGACAAAACATTCTGGAATTAGAACAAACAGAAAGTCTAAACAAACTAGTGAACAGTAACTCTTCCTAATAGTTGTTCAAGGGAAAAAAGTTAAACTCAAATGATAACATTTATAAATAAAAGTTGCTTGCCACTACATCTATATTTATGGAACAATTCAATTTATTATTATTAGTAGCCTGCCATCGGTAGTAAATACACAGCATGTCGCCTACCCAATGGGCAGGCTGCGTTCAAGGAAGGAAGACCAGGTACACTCTTGTACTCAGCTTTTGCCTATAACCCTGGGACTGACAGCATAACTTAGGCAGTTAAAATGGACCACAACAAAGAGAGAAGGAGAAAAAAACGCCTCCCACCCTCCCAATTCCCCTTTTGTATAGTGGCTATGTGGTCAATTATGTTGGCACAAAACTAAGTCAGATTGTGGATGTAGAGGACATGGGAGCCCCAGTGGTACCTAAGGTCTCCTCTGGGGACATATCTTGTATCAAACAGAGTAGTCACAAGTAGGTTGGGCATGTCAATTTTTGGAACTCAGAAGAAAGGAGGTAGATAAAGGGTGCCCACATGTCGGTATATAAGGTGCAGTCCAGTTTAGCCTCTCCATCCCCTGGGTGAATCACAGTTTATGCAACCAGGAGGTGTGGTCTGGTGTTCTGTCTATGCCCCAGAGTGAGAGTATGCACCAATCTGCTGGCCCCAGGGCTAAAGCCATTTGCCTATCTCTTTCGGAGTGTAGGAGGTAAGTCATGGATTCGGAAGTCCTAGAATGGTGTAAGCTGGGATCCTCGGAACGGTTGTATTGAAGGAAGAGTCAATGTCATGTAAGACTTTTTCCCAGAATCGGGTGAGCTTCAGGCAGTGCCACAAAAGGTTAGCAAGGTGAGGTGTTGCCACATCCCTGCTATCGCTCCTTCAAGTGCCCTATTTTCCACTGTTGCAGCCTCAGTGGGGTCAGATACCAATAGTAAATACTTTTATATGCAGTTTCAGCACTAGCTATATTTTGCACCTTGTGGTATGCTCTATAAAAATATTTTCCCAAACTTTAGTAGAAAGAGTTCTGCCCAACTCTGCTTCCCATCAAAGCTGCCCCTTGGATTTGATTAGGGTCTGCTCACTCCCTAGTAACCTATAGAGCTCGGTTATAAGATGTTTGTCATCAAATTTAAGGAGTAACCATTTCTTAAAGGGGGTCATTGGATGTCCTGCTCCCTGCAGAGTCCAGGGCCCATCACCCAATGATGCAGTAGAAGATATTGTATGCAGTCTATGTCACTAAAGGAATAGTCAGCTTTGAGCTGGTCAGAGCGGATAAGTCCTTGAAAGTCAAAGAGGGACCCTATCCATTTACGCCCTCGATCTTGCCAGCGTCGGAACAGTTCTGGCTTCAACCCAGGGACAAAGTCCAGATTAGCATGGGTTGGAGTCATGGAGGAAGGGAAGGTCGTTAGGCCTGCCCTGATCGCTACGGAGTCCCATACTTTAAGTGTAGTGCTTGTCACCGGGGAAGAGTATAAGCCCCAAGCCCTATGCTTACAAGGAAGCCAGACATCCTTCCATATGTGGGAACCTGCTTCCGATTGGTCCATAAAGGTCCAGTGCTTCTCCGAGAACAGGCAATTCCATTCTACTATGAATCTCATTTGAGTGGCTTGGTACTAGAGAAGCAGATGAAGCCACTAGTCTACCGTCCCTCCTCTGGCATGATATTAAGTGCTTGTGTAGGCAGGGTTTCCGGCCACCCCATATAAATTTGTAGACATCACGCTGGAGGGAGAGGGCTGCATTTGGTGGTTGGGTCAAAGGTAAGTTCTGGAATAAATATAAAATGCACAGAAGCATGGTCACCTTAATCGCTGCAATTCTACCCATCCAGGTTAACAAAGGTGGCTCCAACTGGACACATCGATGCGGATCTGAGAAGCAAGAATCATGTAGTTAGTGGCTGTTGTTTTAGAGATGATCCGGGCTAGTGAGATGCCCAGGTATGGTATGGCATTCGCCGCCCATTCAAATGGGAACAAGGATCGTAGGGCAGTTTCATGGGTGGGACAAACAGAGAGATTAAAAATCTGAGACTCTTGCATATTCACTTATAATCCCAAGACTTCCTCAAAGGCTTGTAGCTCCTCAACCAATGCAGAGGGCAAGATCATTTGTTCAGCAATGAATAAGATGACATCATCAGCATATAGGCTTATCAGACGCTGTTCACTGCTGAAAGGAATCACAGCTATGTCTGGGTTGTCCCTCAGCCATTGCGCCAGGGGCTCCATATACAGAGCAAAACAAAGTGGGGAGAGTGGACAACCCTGGCATGTGCCGCGACAGATGGGGAATGATGAAGACAAAACACTATTTACCCTAACTGAGGCTCAGGGGGCACTGTGGACATTACCTTCCCATTTGCAAAAGCGCTCACCAATACCAAACTTCCATAGCGTTTCAAAGAGATAGGGCCTGTGGACACGTTCAAACACATTTTCTGCATTGATGGACAGTAGAGCCTCTTTGCATGACTGATGAGTCTTATTGATAAGGTGCAGCAGGCACTTCGTGTTGTCGCTGCAGTGGCGTGCAGTGATAAATCCCATCTAATCCGGGTCAATCAGATCGGGCATTAGTGGGTTAAGGCGGTGTGCTAAGATACTGGCAAATAGCTTTGCATCTATTTTTAAGAGAGAGGTAGGTGTGTACGATCTGCAGAGGGCTGGATCTTTACCCAGTGTCAGAATAACCGAGATAACAGCCTCTAGCATGGAGTCCGAAAGGGAACCCGACTCAGTGAAGGAGTTATATAGTCGGGTGAACAAGGGGGCTAGGTCCTGGCAGAAAGTTTTATAAAATTGTGAGGTGAAGCAGTCAGGCCCCAAGGATTTCATTGGTTTTAAGTGCCCTATGTCTGAAATAACTTCTTGTAGGTGAAAAGGCTGCTTCAGTACCGCGTCCACTGCCTCAGGGAAAGAAATGAGAGCGACGTTTTGGAGGTATCCCTGGGGGTTTCTGTCAGAGCCTCAGCAGTGGCATAGAGAGAACCAAAGAAGGCCCGAAAGGCTGATGCTATTCCCTCATCCGAACAAGTCTCCATGGAGGAGCCAGTGCAAATCTTCTTCACCAATCCAGAAGGGATTGTGCTGTATAAGCGGTGCACCAGCATACACTCACATTGGTTGCTCTCCAGATAAAATGTATGTTTGAGGTTTATCATAGCATATTCTGCTCTATCTAAATCAAAGCACTTAAGAAAGAGCTGAGTCCTCTCTAGCTCCTTCCACACCCTGTTGGTTTATGAATTGCTTCTAATTCAGTGACAGTTCTTTTGAGACTTTGCCTTTTATTACGGCGACGGCGGTTTTCCACGGCTGAGACAGCTATAAGCTCCCCCTTCACCACCATCTTCAATGCTTCCCAAACAGATGCCAGGGAGACCTCCCCAGTATTTTTAGCTTGAAGGAAGGAAGGAAGGAATTACCCTACCAGTAGAGGCAATTGTTGGCTGGGTTTGCAGTGAAGTACCCCGCAAACGCCAATGGGGACTCCTGTGTTGAGACGGCAGTCTAAGAGACAGGGATGGAGGGCGTTTTAGGGAGTGAGCGTGGGGCTATAGAAGCTTCAGATATAAGCTCTAGCAGGGGGTGGGGCAGCTAGGAAATGATCATTAAGTGTGTATGTCTTATGTGAAGATGAGTAGAATGGATAGTTCCTAGATGATGAGTATAGTCTCCGCCACATGTCCTGTAGTCCACAGTCCGAGAATCACCGAAGGCCAGCAGCTGAGAAGGCCCCGGTTTGGTCAGAGCATTGTCCAGAGCAGTCCACGTCAGTCCATAACCAGATTCATGTCCCCCCAGCACAGAAGCCAAGGAGCCCGTAATGAAGTATTCCTGGCTTTCATTAGGGGCATAAACATTGACCAGGGAAAAGTGAAGTGAAAGGACCCCACCCTGATTCGAAGAGCTAGGAGGTGCCCTTTAACTTCAGTTAATGTAGATAGAATGTCATCCTTGAAGCCCCTTGAAAAGAGAATGGCTACTCCTCCTTTCTTTGCAGGGCAGGAGGAGCAGAGCTGACATGGAAATCATGTGGACTGCATTCTATGTACATCCTTAGAGAGTAAATGAGTCTCCTGTAGGAGACAAACGTCACTGCCAGACACTCAAGGAGCGAAAGGACAGCTAGTCTTTTAGTGGTATTGTTGAGGCCCTGTACATTAAAGCTAGTAATCTTAAGCTCCATGATATCAGAGTAAGAGGATCGAGTGCCAAGTAGATTCTCACACGGAGCTAAGTGGGCATGCAGTAATAGAGCTCTGCCCCCACATCCATCCGCCAGAGTAAGAAGTAAGTAGCCAAGGGATGACCATGTCAGATGAAGGAGACAATACCCTAATGTAACCCCCCAACAAACAAAATAAGAAAACCAACTTCAAGTACTTGCATCAGTCCATTGAACATGGAAAACATAAGTAAACTGTGAACCAGGCAGGCAAGGCCATAACCACCAAAGGGCCCTCGAAGAGTGGTGTCGTCTCATCAAGAAAGAGTTGGTTGGATCAGTTCAAAACCAAATGACCTCAGTGACCCGTCTCTGCTTCTGTTAGCCCTACCCATTGTAATAGAATGCTCTGGAGTTAAGAACCTCCAGCATCAAGGAGCAACAGTTTTGTTGGTATCACCAGACAGCGTGGATTGTAGGCTGGTCGAGTGTTCCCCCAGAGAGCTATCCTCAATGCCAAGCACTCGGCAAGCCTCTTTGAGGGATCTGAGTTTGCAGAGCTTGCCTTCAAGGTGGAAGATGATCCTGAACGGATGTCCCCAGAGGTAGGAAACACTGGCATTCCTCAGGTGAGAATGGACTGGGCAGTAGTTGTGTCGCTTCTGAAGTGTAATTGTCGCGAGATCCTGATATAGCAAGAGTGCATGGCCCCTGAACTGGAGCGGATAGATATCGCGGGTCCTGCGCAGGATGGTTTCTTTCACCTGAAAATTATGAACACACACTAAAATGTCTGCAGGAGGACCTCAGCGGTCCCACTCGATGGACCTGATGGAACCGGTTAAGCTTTATCTAATTTTCTGTCGGGCCTCCTAGGATGTGACGGAAGAGGGCTTCCACGTACTCCCCCAGATCAGCTCCTTCGGCAATGGTCAGGACTTCACGAATGCAGATGTTATTCTGTCAAAATGGTTTTCTAGGTCCTCGGTGTGTTACTGAAGGTCTGTTTGTTGGAGACTTGGAGCCAGAGCACCTCTTGCTGCAGCCATTCAGTCACCACACTATGACCGGAGCCTTTGTCCTCCAATGCGGAGACCCTCTCTCCAACCCAATCCGGGTCCTGGCACACCCCTCAAAGGTCAGAGGAGAGGTCCTTCTTGACCGCCTGCAGGTCATCGCTTAGAGAGGCAAATAAAGCTTCCAGAAAAGAGTGCATCACTGGTCCCCCAACGTAATCAGTCTTAGGGTGGTACTCGGCCCCCACCATGAGTGCTCTATCCCCAGTTGGTCCTCCGACAGGTTTGGTGAGCATGTCCTGGAGGGAGCGGCCCATCTTTGCCCTTGGTGCCATGACTGCACTTTCCACTAAGAGGCAGCTGTATCGCCACTCTCTGATGACTATCTCAGATCATGAGGAGAAGGTGTCCCCCCCACTGAGAGTGGCCTCTCTAAGGATACTCACCTGAGGTCAGGGCTGGGCCTCGCCTAGGGCTGTCCCCGCAATTCAACAGAGTCAGTGCAATGATGAGATGGCACAGCCAACAGTGGAGAAGAAGGAAAAACAGCGTACTCCAGAGCGGGCCTTCTTCATTGGCCCCCAGTACTTTGTCTCCACCAGTCTGTGAGCAGGGCCTGCTCTGTCATTGCAATCCACTCCAGAGGGTGGGGGGGGGGGGGTGAAAGGCACAGACACTCCATCATCAGGAATCCTAGGTCATGAGGGCCGAGCCGCTCCCTGGAACAATCACAGCAGGCATCAAGTACAAAGTCCACAAATCTCTCGCTCCATCATCCCCTGGGCATACAGGACGCAACCACAGTTCACCACTAACCGGGTGTTGTTATGTTGGAGGGCTAGATTGTGGGCCATGCTAATGTCGCAAATAGTCAGTGGGTTTCTTGGGGAGATTGACCCCAGGACATGTAAATGTCCAGAGGGGCCCTCACGGCCTCGATCCTCTGTCCTCACTGAAGTGCAAGTCAGCAGGGCCCAACACACAAGGCCTTGGGGGCACCAGCACACCACCCCACTTAGGTGATGCGAGCCATGCAAGTCTGCTGGTGCATGCCCACACACGTCCACCATCTCTTCCGCCTCCCTGGGAGCCCCTGCAAGAACCTCAGGCCCCAGGCAGGACGACCGCTCAACTTTACCACCCCAGGCAAAGGGCATCCAAGTGTGACACAGTCCAGTCCATGCTCAGAGGGGGAGCTCTAGCCAATGGTTAGTTCTGCGGGGTCCACTTAAGGGCCTCTCAGAAAGCAGGTCCAGCTGGGTGCAGAGGATTCCTTTGCTCCCTGGGTGGGATGTGGCTGAGTCTACCGACCCAATCACTGTGGTCACACCGTTTCCCGGCAGGGGTCGGCAGCTGCCATCTTGTGGTCTGCAGAGGCCCGCAGCTCTCGGAGCCCCCATCATACGCTAGCAGTCACTGCACCAGGAGGAACAATCACGGAGTAGTCGTGTTCGTCAGTCCATCTCCACCGGTTAGTGCGGTTCCTGGGGGTGAGTTTGTCCGGCAGGCAGGTCACTAGGCGATGCTTTCAGTGGTGAGGACAGAGAGACGGCGAAATGGATCTTAACTGCCTGCCATCTTATCCATGGCCCCCATTTCTATATTTAAACACTACAGAAAGAGCAAAACATTAAAGGCCTGTTTTAAATAAGGCATTAATAGAGAACTGGCCGAAACACAATGGCTCTTCCATCTGTGATTCCTGAGAGCAAATTGTCTTATTAGGAATCCATCACTCATGCCCCACTTTTGGAGACTCTATCATCTCCTCCTGTGTTCCAAATGTGGCATTGTCAGAACAGTAACTTAAAATTTGATGACTTTACCCTTAAAGAGTTTTTTTAGATTACAGTTCATTTGAGTGTAAACATCAGTTCTCTATCTGGTCCCAAACAGGAGTTAGCACTTATTAAGTGTAATAAGGTAACCCAGTGTTAGTCTATAGGAGAGATATCTTTACAAGAATGAAAGACAACTTTAGGAGTTTTTCATTGCAGGACATGTAAAACCTCAACTGACATGTCCTTTTTAAAAACATATTATGCACCTTGCCTTATGAGCCTTTATGGCCTACCTATGGGGTGACTCGTATGTATATAAAAAGAAGGCTTAGGCCTGGAAAAAGGTTTATTTTGCTAGATCCAAGTGGCAGTTTAAAACCTCAATACAGGCTACATGGACATGCTTCACAGTGCTACTTTAGTGGATGGCACAATGCATGCTGAGCCCCCCTTGTAGCATTTAATTTACAGGCCCCGGATACATGAAGTACCATTTTACCAAGGAGGTATAAGTAAATTAAATGTGCTTCTTGGGTGTATGCCCATTTTATCATGCTTGAAGGAGAGAGTTCAAGCACTTTGCCTCTGGTTAGCCCAGAGGAAATGCAGAGTTCTAATGCCAACAAAAACTAGTTCAGCACAAATCTCTCTGGGGGATGCTGCACCAAGGATATCATGTCTAACATGTGTCGTACGAGCTGAAAGTAGAGAGAACTACCCACCCTCATAGGAGTTCTCATCTCTAAGGTGTAAAAATCTGGAAGGACGATTGGCATGGTCCATTTCCGGGCCATGTTCAATCATCATGTGCCTTCTCTGGAGGGAGATGCACCACCTTAACAGTTTAGGATTCTCAACCTTTATCTATATTAGCCATCTGAGGGGACCTGTGATCTATCTGAACCCAATTTAGTCTCAACTTCTTCATTGCCAAGAGCACTGCAAAGGCTTTCGTTTCAATAGCAATCCACCTCTTTTCCCTGGGAGGTAGCCTCCTGCTGATGAAGACTACCAGTTGGTCCAAGCATCAACAACCTTGTTTAGCTGTGAGAGCAGAGTCCCAGTGTCATGCTCTGAAGAGTCTGTTTGTACTACAAGCTCCTTGGAGAAGTCAGGTGCCTTGAGCACTGATGTTGTGGACATTGGTTCCCTTAGGGTATCAAAAGCTTTTTAGCACGCCTCTGTCCAGATTCCCTTTTTGGGTTTCTTCTTAAAAGTCAGTTCTGTCAAAGGGGCAACAATGGTACACATCCCTTTGCAAACCTCCTGTATTAATCAGTGAGGCCTAAGAAGGCTCTTACCTCCTTCTGGGTATTGGGGGGGGGAGGGTTCCAAGCCAGGATAGTTCTTGGGTTGGAGGGGATGCACCTTGCCCTCACCGACTTGGGGCCGTAAGTACATATTTTAAAACTGCCCTCTCTAGCACTTACTGGCCTTGATAGTCAGGCCTGCCCCCTGCAGGGCCTGAAGCAATTCCTGGAAGTTGTAAAGGTGCTCATCCCAGCTAGACCAGAAGGCCACAATGTTGTCTTTGTAAGCAGCACTCAAATCATCCAACCCAGCCAGGACCCAGTTGACCAGCCTCTGGAGGGTGGCAGGGCATTCTTCAAAGCAAAGGCTATCACTTTAAACTGAAGGTGGCCTCTGGGATGAGGAATACAGACCTCTCTTCATCCCCATCGGTAAAGTCAATCTGCTAGTACCCTGATTTCAAGTCAAATGTACTCAGGAACGTGGCAGCCCTTCACCTGTCAATGAGCTCATCAAGTTGGGGTGGGGTGAGCACCAGTCTTAGTGATTGAGCTGAGCCCTTAGTAATTCATTCAAAGCTGTAGTTCTAGTGTGGTGCCAGGTGGGGCGGCCTTGGCTACCATAACCACTGGACTGGACCAAGGGCTGTTAGAGCGCTCCATCACTCCTAACTCCAGCATTTTGGTCACCCCATCCTTAATACAGGCTCTCACTTTCTCAGACAGCCTGTATATTTTGGTTTTGACAGGTATGCTTTCCCCTTTTTTAATATCATGGCTGCAACAAGTGCTGAGCCCTGGAGTCAGTGAGTGAAGGGCAAACTGCCCCAGCAAGTGTCAAAAGTATCCCGTCATTGTTCTGGAGTCAGGGTAGGGGACAATTCCTTCCTCTGACCTATCTTGCTCCTGGGAAGACAGGAGTTTAGAGAGATCCAAAAAGAAAAAGGGAGCACACTGCCTTGCATTCAAGCGGAAAATAGCCCCAAGGCATCATGGTAAATGCAGTCATTTAAATATAAATAGCAAGAATTTTTCAAAAAATTATTCACCCTTAGTAGGTGCAGCAAGTGCCGTATCGCTGTAGAAAGTCTTTCACCTAAGGTAGGTGCAGCGAGTGCCGTATCTCTGGACACGTGTTTCTGGCTTTCGGCCGTCATCAGCAGAGAGCTGAAACACGTGTCCAGAGATACGGCACTCGCTGCACCTACCTTAGGTGAAAGACTTTCTACAGCGATACAGCACTTGCTGCACCTACTTAGGGTGAATCATTTTTGAAAAATTCTTGCTATTTATATTTAAATGACTGCATTTACCATGATGCCTTGGGGCTATTTTCCGCTTGAATGCAAGGCAGTGTGCTCCCTTTTTTTTTTTGGGATGTCTAAATGACGGCTCCCGTGAGCCCCTTGCTGACGAGCACTGGCGATGCACCTGTGTGCCTACTGAGTGGTACAAAAACCTGTGAAGACGTTTGGCAGCATTTCAAGCGACCCCTTCAGTTACATACGCTCTCTGCTGATGACGGCCAAAAGCCAGAAACACGTGTCCAGAGATACGGCACTCGCTGCACCTACCTTAGGTGAAAGACTTTCTACAGCGATACAGCACTTGCTGCACCTACTTAGGGTGAATCATTTTTGAAAAATTCTTGCTATTTATATTTAAATGACTGCATTTACCATGATGCCTTGGGGCTATTTTCCGCTTGAATGCAAGGCAGTGTGCTCCCTTTTTTTTTTTTGGATGTCTAAATGACGGCTCCCGTGAGCCCCTTGCTGACGAGCACTGGCAATGCACCTGTGTGCCTACTGAGTGGTACAAAAACCTGTGAAGACGTTTGGCAGCATTTCAAGCGACCCCTTCAGTTACATACGCTCTCTGCTGATGACGGCCGAAAGCCAGAAACACGTGTCCAGAGATACGGCACTCGCTGCACCTACCTTAGGTGAAAGACTTTCTACAGCGATACAGCACTTGCTGCACCTACTTAGGGTGAATCATTTTTGAAAAATTCTTGCTATTTATATTTAAATGACTGCATTTACCATGATGCCTTGGGGCTATTTTCCGCTTGAATGCAAGGCAGTGTGCTCCCTTTTTTTTTTTTTGGATGTCTAAATGACGGCTCCCGTGAGCCCCTTGCTGACGAGCACTGGCGATGCACCTGTGTGCCTACTGAGTGGTACAAAAACCTGTGAAGACGTTTGGCAGCATTTCAAGCGACCCCTTCAGTTACATACGCTCTCTGCTGATGACGGCCGAAAGCCAGAAACACGTGTCCAGAGATACGGCACTCGCTGCACCTACCTTAGGTGAAAGACTTTCTACAGCGATACAGCACTTGCTGCACCTACTTAGGGTGAATCATTTTTGAAAAATTCTTGCTATTTATATTTAAATGACTGCATTTACCATGATGCCTTGGGGCTATTTTCCGCTTGAATGCAAGGCAGTGTGCTCCCTTTTTTTTTTTTGGATGTCTAAATGACGGCTCCCGTGAGCCCCTTGCTGACGAGCACTGGCGATGCACCTGTGTGCCTACTGAGTGGTACAAAAACCTGTGAAGACATTTGGCAGCATTTCAAGCGACCCCTTCAGTTACATACGCTCTCTGCTGATGACGGCCGAAAGCCAGAAACACGTGTCCAGAGATACGGCACTCGCTGCACCTACCTTAGGTGAAAGACTTTCTACAGCGATACAGCACTTGCTGCACCTACTTAGGGTGAATCATTTTTGAAAAATTCTTGCTATTTATATTTAAATGACTGCATTTACCATGATGCCTTGGGGCTATTTTCCGCTTGAATGCAAGGCAGTGTGCTCCCTTTTTTTTTTTTTTTAGGAGTTTAGAGAGAGGCTGCCTCTCCTTTACCACACAATCATCTATCACCAGGAGCATAGATACCTTAACCCTCTCAAAGTGGGGTTTGAGGTGGTTTACACGCAGGACCCTTAAGATTTTCCTGGATGTCTTGAGATACATCAGGTATCTGACCTTCCCCTACTTCTCTTTGACTTTATAGGGTCTAGTCTACTGCTCCTTTAAAGACTTTGGCTCCACATGCTCCATAACCCACATTTTATGGCCATGTTGGTACTCTACAGGAATAGACTTCCAGTTGTACCAGTGCCTTATCACTTTCTGGCTGGCTTCCAGGATCTCAGAGGCTTCTTTGGGGAAACACTTCCTCAGAGTACTAATATGTACCTCACTACGTCCTATGGTGGTTTCTCTGGAGCTAGCTAATTTTGAGACTGACAATAATGAGAGGTCCACACACAGGGTGGCCAAATCAAAGCTCGAAGGGCTGAACCCCACTCCTTTCCTGGGTACATCCCTTTATGCATAAAGAAGGCATGGCAAGAGGACGTCTCACTTATGCTTCATGGGGTCTAGTAGGCTCATAATCATGCCTTTCATGGTCTTATTGAACATTTCATCAAGCCTATTTGTCTAGGAGTGCAGTCGTATGGGTGGAGAACTTCTAGTTTACCCCACACTCATCCCACGTGAACCTCACGTACTCAGACATGAAGTTGGTGCCATGGTCAGACACAACCTTCTTGGGGAAATCCACTTGGATAAATATTCCCATGAGTGTCCTGGCCACTGTAGGCGCAGTCACTATCCTCAGAAGGATGGCCTCTGGATATTGGGTGGCATGGTCCACAAAGACCAGGATGAACTTGTTGCCTAGGGCATTCTTGGGGTCCAGGGAACAATTATATCTATACCCACCCTCTGAAATTATGTTTCCACAACAGGGAGTGGAAGCAGGGTTTTTTTGCTTTGCCCCTGACTGCCCACTGGCCTGGCAGTGGGGGCAGGACCTGCAGAATGCATCTGAGGTCATCCTCATCTGAGGCCAATAAGAGTAGGTAGCCAACTTTGCAACTCTGTCAACTTGCAAATGTTTGGCCTGCTCCAGATGTCCCTCAAGGGTATGTCATGAGCCAGCCCCAGTAGTAAGGCCCTGTAGCACTGGGGGAAACCCAACAAAGGTGTTGCTCTAGCTCAGGAACGTCAGGCTCACTGTACAGGAGACCATTCTCCCAGTTTATCAAGTGATCATCAGAGGTGTCGCCAGCTGCCTGAGCCTTGGCCTGCCGCCATAAGCCCTCAAGAGTAGGGCACTCCCTTCGTACTTGACATAACTCTGCCTGGGACTGCCCCCCTTCAGTTTGCCATCTGATAAACTTAGGTAAGTCTCCCAGGGCAGCAATGTCTTCCACTGTATGTTTGAGGCATCACACTGAGGACCAGCCTCCTCCGAGACCATGGGATTCTCAGGGGTTCTTCCCACACACTCTGTGCTTTCTCGTTTTGGCAGGTACCTGGGCAATTTTTCCAGGCTCCTGATCCTGAGGCCAGAGCTCCATCTCTTTCCATGCAGTGCGCTCCACATTGCCACTGTCATTCTGTAAAAGACAGTCAAGAAGCATGGCTGAACTCACAGCACATTTAAAGACCCTGAAATCCCCTTCCTCATTCAGAGAGAACTAGAGCCACTGGATAGGGATCTCTCACCCCTCTTACAAGTGCATGTGGGTTATCACATGCATAGCAAAAACACGGAGAGGCTGCTTCAAAGCTGCTCCGTATTTCACTTGAATGTGGTGCCCTTAGTGTAGCGCAAGTTCATGGCTGCCATGGAGGCAGCACTTTCAATGTAACGCAGTGCACTCTCCTTCTTTGCGCCATTCCCACATTTGAAAGGTGAGCCTGACGCAAACAAGGAAAATGCACTGCATTGTGAAATACAGCACTCAGAGTTTATTGTTTCCCACTTCACTGAAACTCATTTAATTGAGTCAATTTTTCTCAGATTTTAACCTATCACTGTAGGTGGAACACAGATCTTAGCTATGGGTGATTGATTCCTTGTGCTGGAGCTTTGACTGTGCAAGCAGCTGGTGAACGAAAGTCAAGGGCAGCTGGCATGGCATAACAATCAGCCTGTACTTTTGTGCATTTTATTGTGGATTCTGAGTGACAGGATTTGTTTAGTTTTTATTGAGTGCAGAAGAGCCATTTAGGCTCCTGGTTCCTTCATTTTAATGGAATGCCACAGCACAACTTTCCCTTTATATGGACATGCTTTATCAACTTGCCCAATCCTCTATCATCAGTCATTAGATCAGAGTGCCATTACCTTGCATAATAGTAACACATGTTATTTGCAGCCCTTAGAAATTGCAAAATGGCAAGCACTATCTAAATACTAAGGGGCATATTTATGAGTTTGTCACGCAGCACAGCAAGTCCCCTTGCTGCACTAGACTGTGTGACCGGGAAAGGGAAGGGATATGACATATTTCAGTGAATATGGTGCATTCCTGCCTTTTCACCTGCACTGGCACCCTTTTGGCAGCCTAGTACCATGGTGCAAGGGTGCCTCAGTTGCATTCAGGATTGTTTTTGTGCAGAAAGGGGCACATTCCTGCACAAAAGCAATCCCCTGAGGTTTTTCCCTTTTTCTAAGTGTGCTGAAGAATGCAACAAACATAGAAAGAGGAATAAACAAGGAGAAATAAAAATATTTCTCCCCGTTACGCCTCACCTGGGAAGGCATAGGTTTTGGCGCATTCCCAGGTCTGCCACTTCTGGTAAATCTGGGAATGCATCAAAATCCATGGATGTTGCATGGATGAAATGCCACGCTGGCGTTGCATTACTTTATATTAATGAAGCCACTCAGGGACATGCAAGGTGGCCTTGCGTGGCTTCATAAATCTAAATTTTCAGTTGCTTGTCATGCAAGAACAACCCAAAGTATGCCCCTGGGTATTTGCACCTTCCCCTTCCTACACCCACTTGAGCGAACCCTATCCAGTTACTTTAATTACCCACTTTATTGAGCTTTCACAACTTGGCGTTACTTACTGACAACTAGAGAACAGTCATGCAATGAAATGAAAAGCAATCGAAATCAATACCAACATTCATTTATTTAAACTATGTATTTATTTAATTAGAATTTTTAACAAACACTGAAATGTCATCACTTAGTGCTGAAAAGGATAGGCGGGAGTCTAAGCAGTGCAGAACGAAACAAGGGTAAATAGAACCCAACTCACTAAAAGGTTTGGCACACCTTTTTGGTATTACCATGCCACTGTTCTTGTCATTGCGAGTTTTCAGGCCTTTATAAAGAGTTCTGTCTCCAGGGGTTTTCTGAATTGGAAATTGTTGGCTTCTCCCCACAGACTGGGTTACAAGGCATTCCACGTCTATGGCCCTTGATGCCAAGGGACCTACCTCTGTGCTTCTGTTACTTCAACCATGCGTAAATAAAGTGTAGGTAGGCTCATCGGAGGCTCCTAGCTGGCTCTGCAGTGGGGGGCAGATTTGGACGATAACCAGGTCCTTTGAGTCTGCTTGGAGTACTTGAGGGTTTTCAAGACTGGTTTTACATGGTTGCTTTTCAAATTGTTCAAAGAGAGAATGCCCATGGAACGCCTCACTGGCACAGAGTAAGGCAATGCAGCGACTTGCGATGTATTGTCTTAACCCATATCTATGAGGCCATTCAAGGCCACACAAAGTGGCTTTGGATGGCCTCATAGATATGGTTGAGAGGTTTGCGCCACTGGAGCATCAGAAAAAATAATGTTCCTGCGGTGCAAACCTCTCTTAAATAAGCCCCTTAGTTTGCATTAGCCAAAGCATCTTCATGAGCACAGGCAATTGTAGATTTACGCCTCTAACTACACCTTGGGATTCAGTAGCAAATGGCGGATCTGAACCAAAAATAATTCTCTGACTTCTGACTTTGATCATTTTAACATCCACAATCTATCTTCTGTGTAAAACATACACCTCTTTTTAGCCCTTGTTTAACCCACACTTTAAGATCAGTCCTAAGCAGGACCACCTGTATGCCTCACTGTTTCCAGTCCCTTTAACAACATTGGTTTTTAATCCTGCATTTTTCCTGTACCACCAAACACATAAAAAAGTAGATATTCCGGGAATGAAGTCATAATAAATAAAACAATAACAAAAAAAATAACTTTCTTGAAAATAATTTTAGTTTGAATATATTTTATTGAAATGTAGGCGCACACCTTTAAATAGCTATGTTACTCATATGCAACTCCGTGATGCGCTGAGGCCTGATGCTAAGAGGCCATTGGCGATAGTATATGAAAAATTCCCACCCACTGGTCTTTTAACCAGCGGACCATGATTTATTGCAGGAATCTCCAGTCACGGGGGATTTGGGAAATGTAAATAAATAGCCACTCTAAGAATCAGCCGGGCACTCTGACATGTAGTTGTTCATAAGGAATCCACTTTGTAAATATACTTTATAATGCATGCCGCGTATCTCGATCCTGTTTCTTAAAAACAATCAGCGGAGATGTCTGTGGAGCAAAGTTAAAATACCACCAGCATTAATACTTTTTAGTACTTTACGTGAACAATGCGGCTGACTGAGGTGTGTCAGATACAATCGTATAGACAGCAGACAATCAGTCTTAAATAGAATAGTTTTTGTTCAACAAACTCAATAGCACTTTATTTCCAGCTGCAGAACTTATCTGCTTTTTAAAGGCCAGCTAAGCAGGTACCTCAGCAGTTAATGTATCTCTTGCTGGAGCCAAGAATTCTTTTACTGAAAAAGCACCGGAAGTGAGTCCTGGGAGGGTCCGGATGTGTGTCTAATAGCAGGCTCCAAAGTCTCCACCAGACACTTTCCCAAGGTTTCCTGACATTTTTTAATACCAGTTTCGCTCCCTTTTTTTATCAGGAGGAAATGGGCCGTGCATAGCTTTTGTGTGCCGTGCTTTCTGCGAACAAGCGGCTGGTTCACGAGTACTCGCAGCCTGTGATAATCTAAACATATGTTTTACTCAAGCGCCTACATTGCCTGGAATGGGGAGCCATTGTGTTGCGGGGAGATCGTAATCTATCGAAGTTTCACAATCCGGAAGGCAGCAAGGTGATTGTTGAGAGAAGGTGCGAATGGCCCAATGTAGTTGACCCTGATAACTCTGCATGGGAAAAAAGGTCTCAAACGAGGGCCGATTTTCTGAAACTACCTCTAAGGTCCTTATTATGAATTCGAATACATTTTTTCGACTTAGAGCTATTAGCATTATAAAGTCCTAACAGGACTTTTCTTGCCACATAAATTGAAAATGAAAAGTAATACAGTTTTACATAGGTGAGCCGATTTTAGAGCGCCACCGCCGCCTCAAGCGTGAACGTGAAGGAGCACACAAAAGGAAACAGAAGTTCATTTGCAGTCAAACGTATCAGCAGTTATGCAATTATCTATGTAACAGGGTCGATGTCATGCAAAGTGTTTGACTACCGCCCAGTAAGATCGCGCTGCATAGGAAATAAAAATAAAAAGTAGTCCAAAAGCCAAGCGGGAAACACAGAGCCTCGTATGTTTTCAGTTGTTTACCGGTGCTCTCGAGGAGGGCTAAACACTGGAAAAGGCATGACGTATGCATGCCTTTCACTAATGAAATCAAGCAAATTTTAAAAGGCAAGCCCATGAACCAACCAAACTGGTGGGTGTGACATGGGCATGATTAAAAGCCCACAGAGAGATTACAACAGGGGCCAGAGCGCTTGCACACTCGCCCCTAAATATGGATGCATTGACTGCTGTGGGGTAGTGGACTATCATGGTACAATCGGCCCCTCAGGTTCCTGGGACCCAGTGTACTGCACCTGCTGCCCCAATGGTAGCTACACATTAGAATCCCTGTACAAACAGGAGTTTGCAGAAGAATCCCAGTACAGCTTGTGCTATAATTGTCACTCCCTGTTGTTTTCCCCTGAAATATTGCAACAGATAAAACCTGGTAGCGTTTATCAAGGGAAGATCCCTTCCAAAATGCCAAACCATGCAGATTTCACAGCAAAAAATGCCAACGACAAGTTATGTTTGATTCATTTCCAGGGTCAAATTAAGGAATAGCGGGTATTTATCTTTACCTCACACAGAAGATACCATATCCCATATTTAGGAGCAGTAAATGTAATGTAATGTAAAAAGGATTTATAAAGCACACAGCTACTCGAGAGAGTTTCCCAGCACTACACGGTAAGTCAAGGAAAACAGACTAAAGAGATTAATGTGAGAAGAGCCAAGTCTTGAGTTTTTTTGTTATAGGCAGATTTATCCTGTACCTGCTGCAGGTTCAGAGGAAGGTTATTCCAGCCCCGAGGGACAAGAAAATAAAAGTCTGACCTCCAGCCTTGGTCAGGCATGCTCTCAGAATCCCTGCCAGACAGATATTGGAGGACCGTAACAGTCTACTTGGGCGATAGTAAGAAATCCTGGCCGTTAAATATTCAGGACCTGAGAGATATAGTGTTCTCTATACAGTAATAGAAAGGACTTGAAGAGAATCTGTTTTTCCATGGGGAGCTCATGCAGACTACGTAAATGCATAGAAATGTGTTCTCGTCTGGGAAAGCCAAGAGTCATCCTAGCCCCAGCATTCTGCACTGCCTGACGTTTGTATAACTGGTACTTGGGCAGACCTGCATAAAGAGCATTGGCAAGGTCAAGCCTGGACATAACCAACACCAATAACACTGTGATTCTAGTTAGAACAGACAAGAAATGCAAGAATGTTTTTGCGACCCATAGAATACCAAAGCAAATTCCATCCAAAG
The DNA here is from genome assembly GCF_031143425.1 of Pleurodeles waltl. Lineage (NCBI taxonomy): Eukaryota > Metazoa > Chordata > Amphibia > Caudata > Salamandridae > Pleurodeles > Pleurodeles waltl. The sequence goes on from NC_090442.1 coordinate 282,630,449, forward strand.
AGAGAATTTGATTATGAAAATCAATTTGTTATCCAATATAATCCCCAGTTTTTTTTTACAGAGTCTGTCTGTGCATCAGGTGACGGCACCCTGAGAGGCCAATGAGCATCTAAGTTAAGAGTAAACTTGTGCCCGAAACTGAGAACCTCTATCCTTTCGGTATTACACTTCAGATGATTGAGTCATCCACTGAAAGACAGCCGACAGACAATGTTGAATGGCATCCTGTTCAATGGGCATTCCTTTGCCAAAAGTGAACACAAGCTAGGTATCATCTGAGTATGACATAACCTTGCCCCAAATTATTCCACCATCCTAACCAGGTGGTCAAATAGATATTGAACAAGGTGGGGCTAAGCACGGAGCCCTGAAGAACTCCTACTGAAACCCTCTGGCTTTCAGAGGAATAGGGAGGTAACCATGTGGCTTAGCTCCTTTCCTCCCGAAAAAATTTCAGCCATTTCCAGACATTGTCCCTAATGCCAATCTACTGAAATTGGGCGAGCAGTCTGGCATGTGCAACCATGTCCAATGAAGCTGATAGGTTGAACAATACCAGAATAGCTCTGCCGCCTGCATAAATAGTTGCTTTAATAGTTTCCAAGACCTCCAACAAAATGGTCTCCATACTGTTTCCTGGCCTACAGCCAGATTGACTAGGATGGAGTAACCTATTGAACTTTTAAAAGATGGAGATCTGGTGATTACTCAGTTTTTCCAAAATCTTGGAATGCGAAGGAAGATGGGAGATAAGTCTGTAATTCTCTGGGATATCAGGGTCCACTCTAGGCTTTTTAAACAGAGGGACAATTTTAGCCTTCTTCCAGCCTAAAAGAACAATCGCAGTGACCAAAGACTTATTCCACAGCGCATTCACGGTGGAAGTAATTACATTGATACCCAAAGCCAAAATAGAAGGAAGGCATGACTCATCAGGAGAGCCAGAATTTAAGTTCAATATAACTTTCCTGAAATCTTCCAGTGAAATTGTATTAAAGACACAGTACAAAAACTGTTTTATTGCTGTTTAAGGTCACTTTTGCTATTTTTTGACTCATCAGCATCAGGAGCAGTTTCCGGAAACTCCAGAAGACCCATTGCTTTGAGATGGCTATCAGCAGTGATGCATCCTTAAGGGTAGAGCCCCCCCATACCTTGTTCTCGACATCAAGAGTGTCTCTGAGCCAGACATACACTCTTTTAGTTCATGTTCATTTCAGGCAGCTAGGCACTGTACATGAGCTAAATGCACAGGCATCTGGCTGTCAGAGCTGAGCTTTGCTGGGCTGAAGATATCACAGCCCTGTGGGTGTGATTTCCTCATCCCAGCAAAGGGCTGGTGATCCTCCCGCTCATGAGAATGGGCCTAGACACTTTAGTTTTAAGCCCTGAAGTGCCCCTGGCCAAGTGCCTGTATGAAGCCTCGTCACAGAGTGGGGTAGGGTCAGCAGTCTCTCTGACCCCTATCCCCGTCCAGCTCTGTGACGAGTGAGAACTCTGCCTCCTCTCATTGGCTGACCCGCTCGTATTACCGGCTGCCAAATGTACCCTGTGTAGATGGAGCATCCGCTATTTATTTCAGCCCATGGAATTTTCCCTTACATCTTGGAGCTCTTTGCTTCAGGTGTCCTGGTATTCTTCTGGCAACGCTGTGCTATGCAAGCACAGAAGCCACTGACTCACTCAGCAGTGTTTAAACGCAACACACAATGATTAAGGAATCAATTTATGCCAAATACCTTTGTCAACATTCTATGTGCACACCATTACAAATATTAATCTTTCACTTGTAAAGTAATGACCAAATGAATTTGTTTTTTACCATATTGTACAAATGCTTCTTCTGCCTTGTGCTGGACAGAAGTAGAAAGGCTGAGAGAAACCTCCAACTTAGTAGCTGAATGTTGCATATGGACGCCTGTGGATTACCACTAAAAAAAATCATAGGTTTGATGAAAAAGTTCAACCTAGAACCATGATCTCAAAGCATCATCCACAAAATGAAAAGGTGAAAAGTGTAGAAACTGATAGTTCATTTACCTCAGTCTTGGATTTCCCTGTAGGACCTGGTTAATGCCAAGGATCTGTTCAGCTAGATATCTCTGAAGTGCGCCATTGTAAGGACACAAGACACTGGCATAGTCAATACATTGTTCTAGGCACAACTCAATATTTTTACTTTGAAAAAAATTCTGTCCCACTTTTTAAGTTTCATAAAACAGCAAATAGAGTAAGTCCATCATGTGTCAGTGGGCCATTTCTGCTGAGTGAATAACAAGCGGTAAATCCTATAATCTGGAGGCCTTGAAAGCACAGAATTTCTTAATATAGTGCCTGCAGTTCCAGGACATTAATGCAGGGATTTCAGAAGTTCCAGAAACAAATAAAGAATTCCAGATAAGCCTGTATATGCAGCTTTGCCTTTTCTATAATTAACCAATCCAGCAGACTGAATGGGGCCACAGGAGGGCAGTGGCGGGATGCAAGGATCCTTAGCCTGAGCTTGTGATCTGAACCCAACCACAAAAAGTTCAGGAAACATTTGAGAGCGGAACTATTGTGATGCGCCTTTAACTGAGCTCCTCATAGAAAAGGGTTTGCAATCAAAGAACATTGCATTTAGGACCAGATGTATGAAGCCTTTTTGTGGTCACAAGGGGTCTGATTCGAAGAATCGGTTGTAAGCAACTGCAAAAAGGTCTTTTCTTATGTACTTTACTAAATTGTGATTCGGTAACTCTATACCGAATGGTAATTTAGGTTTACAACCAAAAAACGATTAGGTATCATTATTCATGAGGTAGGGCGAATTGATACTCAATGGAACAGGGGACCATGTCCAAATGAACTTGAGGATCACCAGCTGTCATGAAGCTGTATATTCACTCAAGCGCCTTGAAGTAACTGAAAGTCAACATGCAGTGCTTTATAAACCTCTTTAATAAATAACTATTCAGTCTATAGTTACGATTGGGAACACGGAGAGAGTTTGATGTTTTTTCTTTACAGAAAGGGGAGATTTTTGCGATTAGGAGCTCAGTTCACAAAGAAATTTGTGAATCAGACTTGATCTTCGTAGTGCAAATACTGTCATCTGTTCGCAAATGATCCCATCCCATTACAAACATCGCTGTTAAAAACATGATGAATTGTTGTTCTAAAATTGATCTTTTGGTTCTTCTTGTAGCCTGAATTGTGCTGAGTGCACATCCAGCAGTTTCATTAAAATATTATCAAGTGCAAAAGACCAAATTTCAGGCTAGGTCCTAGTCAAGGACAACTCAGGAATGTTCCCAGGAATTCCAGTGATGCGAGAGAGAAGCAAGGGACACTGACATGAAAGTCACAAAAGAATAAAGCATTCCTTCAAATCGATTTCACAAACGTTCCTGCAACAGCACTTGTCATCTAGAGCCCACAATACAAAAAGATAGGGATATTCGACAACAGGTGTGCAAAGATGACGTTGAACAAAAATTTTCCAAATACTTCGAACAATTACTAAAAAAATATAGCCGGCCAGTGAATATAAACATCGCTGTGGGGGAAAGGTCAGCTCATTTCACAAACAAAGGGAATACAACGCTGAGAAAACTGTGTCTGTAACTTTCCCTAAACCAGAAAAAGACCTTGATGGTACATATTGATGTAAACAATTCGAGTTATTCTATTCCAGGAAGTTCCGATTCAGAAGGCTATCCGTTTCTATTGATAGGCTGCTATCCAAAAAGCAAGTTCTGACGTCTGAAAACCCAGTTGATGTGGCAGGGTGATGCCAATTGCTGTGGCCGGAGTAGCTGTGGCTCATCTGACTTCCTTTTCACAGGGCATCTTCAGGCAGGGAAATGCTTCGAGAAGCTGCATATCTGTAACGACCTTCCTCACGTTATCATCCCAGCAACTGCTTCATCAGATTGTAGAGCTTTCCAGCTCGCACAGTGAGCACAATAACTTGTCAGACCAGATGTTCTACTTCTATCATCAAAGGATTTTGACCCGGATGTAGATAGCCTTTGGTCTCAAAAGGTGTGATTTGCAAAAGGGCTTATCTTTATGTACAACCACAAATGTTACCAAATTGCAATTTGGGTTTGTGATCAAAATCTGAATTGGTATTTAGAAGGGGCATGTTTAGGGTGCCCCTTCCAAAACCCAATTTGCATTTGTAGGTATTAATGTTTTGCAACCAAATTCTGGTCACTAAACAACCTTTTACCACTTCCTCATATGGGGAGGTAAGCCACTCTCAAATGGTATGCCTTCCCCTTTGTGAATGTTGAAAAAAACATTTTTAAAGAGGAGGCAAGAGTCGCATGGACCACTGCCTACTCTGAAAAATTAAACTTACACTTTACGTGTTTTTTTAAAACACATCTTGTTTTTCTTTAAGGAAAACGGGTTGCATTTTGAAAACAAATTGCTTTATTTAACAACAGACGCAGTGGTCCACTGACCCCAATAGGGCACAATCTCTGTGATGGCTGTGATTCATAGTGGGTCACAATTTGCAAATTACCTCATTTCTATTTATGAGGTAGGTCGAATTGCTGTCCACTACTAATCTGTAATTTGTGAACCGATCTATTAATACAAAGACCGGTTCGCAAATTACAATACTGGTCGCAAAACTACTGGTCCCAAATTGAGACCAGTATGTTGTGACCAGTGCTACTACATCTGGCCCTTGATTTGGAGACACCTCAGCATCAACAGAAAGTAATTTAATGTGGTTATTGTGTATTGTAGCATGCACCATCTTGTCAGGGATCTTCCAGAGATAACTTAATTGAAGGCATGATTGCTTGGCAGATGTTTGAGCTACAGAGGGTGGTGGGGAAGAAATGATAATTAACTGCCTGTTGTTGACAGTGTTGTGTGAGCACAACAGCTCGGATACAGAGGTATGCAGATTGCAACCTAACTGTGTACAAAGACATTTTTATTTATGGTGTTAGGCATACTTTATAGCAAGATGCTGCAGTGAGACTTTGTTTAAGATGGTGTGGAAGCACTCATCCCGGTTATAGATATTTATTTAGAAGGGCACAATATTCTTTTACTCTCACAAATAGGAAATAATTCCAAACACCCTCCATTTCATGTGATTGGAAGAGTCTGCTTGAAATAAAATCAGGCATGTACTCCATTTGTATGTTAGCCTATATGTTGAATTAACAGCTAGGTTTGGCACAAGTGGTTAAGAAGACAGTTTCTTGATGAGCATCAAGAAACAGGCACTTCCAGGCTATTTCATTGCAAACTTTGACTTGAATGCCTACATGTGAGGTTGCTGTGCAACTTGCAAAAGCTTCGGCATACACACTCCATGACATGAGGAAGACAATGTACAAACCCAGTGGACAAGTTCTACAAATTTCACTCCATATTTGCTCTACATAAGACTGTTAAAAATGTGCACCTAAGTAGTATTAAGTAAGAATTTATCAGCGCCTAGACAGGCATTGTGCAATGCCCTCTTTGGGTTACCATGAGAAATCACCAATTCTTCACCTGCTTAATTGTATTCAAATACTTTTTTAAACCAATCATCAGTTTCAGTTCCTTTTTCAGTTTCAAACAATTATCATAGTCATTTTGTCACAGAGGTGATTCACCTCTATGGTGCTGTATTGTTTTAAGCGAAGAGTCAGTAAATCAATGTCAGTGACTTGTGACTGTTGGTGTAGAGGATGAAGACCTCATCTGCAGTGTTTTGGACAACCAGCGCTTAATTTGAGTTGGTGGTTTCCTGTGCTTGGCACCAGCACTTAATTGTCAACACTGGCACTTGTGACAGTCTGCCACATGGTGGTGCTATTTTTCTAATTTTGAGATGAGCACAACAACAGTTGTTTATTAATTCATCAATTCAATATACATTACAATGACTGGTACCAGCTGTCCAAGACATTTTTATGGCTTTGGGGTCCTGGAATAGTCTGAATTGTCACACTAGCAGGAAGACAAGGGTTAGTAGTTGTGTTGGTACTCTCATTTACAGTGCTGGCAGGAGCAATGGGTGGTGCAAGCTGCAGTGGCCTCTTGATGAAGGTCGTGGCACTTAATTACAAATTAAGCACTGTCCGGGACAACAGAGTACATTCCAGCCCATAGTTGAAAATGTGCGTTTAACATCTAGGTCTGTATTATCTCAACTGTGCCCCCCTACACAGTCTGGAGTTAGAGTCTCTTCTGTGCTAGCACACGAGCTGAACCTTCAACTGAGTGTTCAAAAGAAGGGGGTAAAGGTATTGTCACAAGAGCATGTATCATGAAAAACTGAGATGTTCAAAGTTTGCCTGAGCACGATTGCACTGTAGAAAATGCACTCGTGCTATATTGATCAGCTGAGAGGGTGGAAAGTTAGACTGCCCAGAATATAATGTGCATTAGGGCAGGGGGTAAATAAAGTCAGTTTCAAAAACTTTACGGGGAGAGGTCGGTGGTGCCAACAAGGATAGCTCATTCAGGCACTGCGCCCACCATCAGGGGAGTTGGCATGGGTGACAACACCATTATGCCATTCTTAGCAGATCAGCAGAATTTTGTACCACGTGTGATGTGTAAATTGGAGGGGAGGGCAGAGAGGAATCCACACGTGCTGTCGTTAGAGATCAGTGCTGCACACTCACGGATGCATTTGATGCATCAGATGGAATGGATCCCTGCTCAGAGGAATACTTAGAGCAGGGATCCATTCCATGTCAAGGAAGGCCACCTCCAGTTCAGATTTTTAGGTTAGTCACTGAGTCTCAAAATGGGTTACATTTATGTGTGACATATGTGATTTATTTGTTGGGCTACCCTGAAATGTGGCATGGCCATTCGCCACTTAGAAAGAAGCACCTATTCACCCCGTGATTGGGCACAGTTTCATGTAGCCCCGCTGCCTTCCTCATCACGGTTCCACACACATTACTGAATCTTCACTGTAGTAGAAAAGACTCTATAACACAACTACATTAAAATCAAATAATTCAAGACACTCAGAAACCAATATTCTTCAAATATTAAACCCTTCAACATTTGAAAGGTTTCTGCGTTTGAGGTACCAACTGCGTGACGCCTTAATTCAGGAGTGTAATGAAAAGGAAGCCGATGGATCGTGCCCTTTGACCCTTCACAAAATTCCCGGCGCTATGGTTCGTGATTAGCGTTTTAGCGTAAAATGTAATTTTATGAGTGTCCGCAAAGGAATGAGCCGGATTTTCTGTTAAACGCAACTGCTCAGGAAATTAGGAATCAAAGAGCAAGTTATAAAAAGCTTAATAAAAATGAAAATAAAAACAGTAGCAAGATAAGGCTGATTGCAGCTCCAAAAGCAGGGCCACTATCCAGGGGGAAACACCTTCTTCCTTACTGAGGGCGAGAGAGGATATGTAAATCCGTGCTGGCACAGAAGCTGCAGTTCAATTAGAGCTGCCTGTAAGTGTAAGAGTTCAACACAAAACAATGCGCGGCAGGGCTACACAGTGTGGGGAAAGGCTTATGAAAGTAAGTGGTCGTTTTTTACATTATAGTTATCAGTTCATCATCAGTACCGATTTCTGGGTGTAAAATCAGCAAGCCTTGTTTATGTACTGCTACATTTACCACTGGGTAGTCTCTGCACATATCCCTGTAACTTGCTCCTGCTCTGTATGAAATAGTAAATTGTGAACGTATAGACACTGTATGGCTTTGTTAGCGGTTGGTATTCATAGTGGTGGGCAGAAAAGACATCAGGTGAAACGCAAAACACGTAAAACCTCCCCATGGGAGAAATGTCCTATGCCGAATGGATTTGAAGGTTTTATTTAATATTTTACTGTGGGTAGATTTTGAAGATGTTTTGGCTGCCAGATGTCTCGTGTGGCAGTCTTTCCACAGGAAGGACAGGTCATGCAACTTCAGGGATTGCCTGGTGTAGTGGTAAAGATGCAGACTGAAGGTACATCATTGCCTACCGTTGAGACTGAGAGCAGGATAACAGACTCCAGTCACCCTTCCCCCCGGACATTCTGGGGGCAAGGAATCAGGGCATAGCTGCAGGGTGGCAATGGTCCATCCTCTGACAGTCCTGAATGCTAATGCAAGGACAATAACCATCACGGGGAGAAAAGAGTAGTCCTTTCTCAATACTTTCTTTCTCCTTTGACCATTACCTATGTATTGCTGCAGGGTATTATGAGACAGGGAGGACCTGGTCTGGCAGTTCGGGCTGGACTGTTCCCATAGGGAACAGGGTCAAGACTGATTTGCATATGGCTGTGTCCACACTGGAATGACACGGTGAGCAAAAAAACTGATGGATTAAACCCAGATCTGTGACTTGATATTTCATTTGTTCTGCATTCCGTCCATCAACTGTTCTTTTTGCAGTTGTCGCCCCAAGTTGGAAGTGTATGCATAGACGTGGGGCCCGTGCTCACTATGCCACCAGATTCAAGCTAGATTGGCTGAAGAGGGGTGATACCCCAAAACCGGTCCTTGGGTGCTTGTTTCTGGTCCAGGGAAGACTTTGTCTGGCAGTTCGGGCTGAACTGTTCCCATAGGGAACAGGATCTAGACTGATTTGCATATGGCTGGGTCCACACTGGAATGGCATGGCGAGCAAAAAAAACCTGATGGATTAAGCCCAGATCTGTCTGATTTGTTCAGCATTCCGTCCATCAACTGTTCTTTTTGCATTGGGTATTATGAGATATTCAGACTTGAACAAAGGTAGCTTGTATTAATATTTGGTGTTATTGACAATAATTAATGGTAATTCTCAACTTGAAGTCTTTACTGTCTTACTATACACTGAGTACATGATTTGTTGGTTTACTTACAACAATGGAATAATCTTGCAGTACCCACATTGCAAACCTCAAAAGCTAAACTGTGAGCAAAGTCCTGTCTGGGGTGAAGTTTAGGAAAATAAATAAATATTGTGTAGTTTGAAAAATATATATCTTACATCATTCCAGTAAGAGAAGAAAGTTACTTCAGCCTCAGCAATAAGGGCCAGGCTGTGACATACCGAGGTTAGTGAAGATTAGGAACAGGAATTGTTAACCTAGTAGGTGCCTTACGCTTGCGGTATGGTGCAGATGTTTGCTTGATAATAGTCTCTGATCAATTCTTAATGTCCTATTTTATTATTTTTGCACTTAATACTGGTTTATCTGAGATTAGTCTCAGAACTAGGCTTCAGACCAATTACTTTTTACAATATAAACCTGCATGGTCCCGTTCTGTGGGGCACAGGGCAGGCCGGGGCTACTGGAGCTATGCTAGTATGGGTAATGTGTCTCTCTTGTCTTGTGATCCGGGCCTAGTCTGGCTCTGGGAAAGGAGCCAAGTACATCCCTTCCACAGCTGACTCTCAGAGTAGAGAGGGTGAAAGAACACCCAAAGGCTTCTCAAGAAAGGTGTAGAGGCAAAGACTCAGAACTCAAACAATCAAACAACAGACACAGTAACATACTGTTGGACTTTTTTGGTTATGCAGGGTCATCCCCAATCTTTTTGCCTCCTGCCTCCTATTTATTCTGACCTGTTGCTGTTGGCTTTTGAACTCTGAGCACTTTACCACTGCTAACCAGTACTAAAGTGCATATGCTCTCTGTGTAAATTGTATGTAATTGGTTTATCCATGATTGGCATATTTGATTTACTAGTAAGTCCCTAGTAAAGTGCACTAGAGGTGCCAGGGCCTGTAAATCAAATGCTACTAGTGGGCCTGCAGCACTGGTTGTGCCACCCGCATAAGTAGCTCTGTAATCATGTCTCAGACCTGCACTGCAGTGTCTGTGTGTGCAGTTTTAAATGTAAATTCGACTTGGCAAGTGTACCCACTTGCCAAGCCTAAACCTTCCCTTTTCTTACATGTAAGGCACCCCTAAAGTAGGCCCTAGGTAGCCCCAAGGGCAGGGTGCAGTGTATGGTTAAGGTAGGACATATAGTAATGTGTTTTATATGTCCTGACAGTGAAATATTGCTAAATTAGTTTTTTCACTGTTGCAAGGCCTGTCCCTCTCATAGGTTAACATGGGGGCCACCTTTAAATCTGATTAAAGTGTACATTCCCTTTGGGAGCAGATGGACATATGGAGTTTGGGGTCCCTGTGCTCACAATTTAAAAATACATCTTTTAGTAAAGTTGGTTTTAAGATTGTGTGTTTGAAAATGCCACTTTTAGAAAGTGAGCATTTTCTTGCTTACACCATTTCTGTGACTCTGCCTGTTTGTGGATTCTCTGTCTGGGTCAGTTTGACAGTTGGGCTGGTTGCACCTCACACTAGACAGTGACACAAAAGGAGCTGGGGTGTAGTCTGCATTTCCTGATGAGCCATCTGTGCTAGGAGGGAGGGGAGGAGTGGTCACTTACACCTGAAAGGGCTGTGCTTGTCCTCACCCAATGCCGTCTCCGACCCCCTGGTGAGTGTCTGGGGCCTGGCCTGGGAAGGGCAGGATTTCACATTCAAAGTGACTTTACTTTGAAGTAGGCCTACTTCAAAGGAGAAATTGGGTATTAGAAGGGCACCCAAAACCACAGACTTTAGAACACTTCTGGAAACAAGAGGAACCTCTGCCTGGAGAAGAGCTGAGGAGAAGTGCTGCCCTGCCTGTGACTGTGCTTTGTGGAGCTATCCTGCAGTTGCTGCTTCTGCCAGAGTAAGAGGGCAAAGACTGGACTTTGTGTGCCTTCCATCTTGTGAGGAAATCTCCAAGGGCTTGATTTAGAGCTTGCCTCCTGTTGTTTGAAGTCTCAGGGACAGCAAAGACTTCTCTCTGCCAGCACCTGGAGTCTCTGGAGAGACTCCTGCTCTGACAAGTGGTGCCCTATCCAGTTCCTGGGCCCTTGAAAGGAAAGATAGTGGAAACCCATGGAAATCGACTTCGGACGACTTCGGACCGACGCCACTGCTGAATCCGGTGACGCTGCCTGCACCCGACGCCGTGAACTTCGCGGGAATGCAACGATCTTCGCAGGCCCGACGCCGCTGCAGCCCCGCTGAAGTCCGTGACTCAGTGGAAGTCGCCGCACCACGTCGTGACCGACGCCGCTCGAAGTGCGCGGATTAAACCTTTCGCACAGATGCCGCGATCCCTGACTTTGCGCATCGACTTGTTTTCACTCTTCACCAAAGGTACTGTACTTGGGGGTCTACGCGACTCCGTGTTCGGTGCCGCTGGTGTCGGCTTGTTGGGAACGACTCCGTCACAACACCGTGTTAACACCTCATCGAAGTATTTTGTGTTTCTAAGCGCTATTTTTGAGTTTAATCTTTAAAAATTCATAACTTGACTTGTGTATGTTGGATGTTTGTCGTTTTGGTCTTGTTTTGTTTAGATAAATATTTCCTATTTTTCTAAACTGGTGTTGTGTCATTTTGTAGTCTTTTCATTGAGTTACTGTGTGTGTTGGTACAAATACTTTACATTTAGCACTCTGAAGTTAAGCCTACTGCTCTGCCAATCTACCAAAGGAGTAAGCAGGGGTTAGCTGAGGGTGATTCTCTTTTACCCTGACTAGAGTGAGGGTCCTTGCTTGAACAGGGAGTAACCTGACTGTCAACCAAATACCCCATTTCTAACACATACTGTCTAGCTGTATGCGCATCTCAGAAAAAAAGAAGGAATTTAATATCACAGCAAAATGAAAGTACTGTACTCAGGGTTCTACAAACAAATTACAGGGCTCTAGCCAAGTCTACTTTTTATTTATATTTCATATTGTGCCATTTATATGCCGCAAATATCTCATCTCAGATTCTCTTGGCGCTGCAACTGGTGCCAAAATGACACAAAGATTATTAACTTTATTGTATAAAAAGCCAGGTGTTGAGGTGATTATTCATCTTGAGCTGGAAACAAGAATTCTTCCTAAATTGTATACTGTTGCAGTTTGCATGGCGCAGTTACCCAAGGTACTGGGCAATAGGAATTATAGATGAGACTGGGAGATTTTACTTTTCTGCCAGATTTAATTTTAGGACGTTGTAGTCTATCATCGAGTACAAAACAGTACTTGGCTCGCACTGTAGTTGGTTGTTCAAATCAGCAATCTTTTCAGGAAGCTTGAAGACATTCGATATATGGAGTAAGCAGTTATGCCAAGAATTCCCTTTATTTAAGATGGCTGCCTTTTTTCTAGTTAGGCCAATGTTTTAGTTTCACGTTATCAGTGCCACCGTCAAAAAGACATAATTTTGGGAATGTTGTGATATAAAAAACAGAAAGAAATTAACTCTTATTTGTCGAGGCGCTTAACAAAACTCTACACACGAAGATGACAACTAGCGAAGGCTAGAAATGCTTCCTCAATAAAGCAGAATTTACTTGAGGTTTGGGATGGGAAACCCACTGTGTATAAATTAGTAATTCCAATCTATTGAGGTTGTTATACAGAAGATTCCGGGGTGATTGAAAATGGGGAGGAATTGTCTAGAGTGGATATTGCAGCTGTAGACGATAATATTATTTAAGATCTATTTGAAATGCTAATTGCAATCTATAGTAAAAGGTCGGGGTAGATTCGTAGCTGATAGTCCCTGCTCTTCTTTTTAACAACACAATAATCCCTCTACCTACTTAATTAGCGTGTAGAAATAATCCAGAACACTCTAAAGTATGTTTTACGTGAACTCTTCTTGTATTTGCGTTTTCAAATTTTTTATTCTAAAGAGGAAAATATTCCCTGCTTTTTCCACTATTTTACGGACTTCTACGAAAAAATACCAGGTAGGTCATTAAAATGTCAGCCAGCTGGCAACCTACACTGGGCATAATGGGCTGGTAAATGGATCCCACAATAACGTGGGTTAGTTGTTTATGGGCCAATTCTAGCTGCTGGTAATCGAAAAAAACACTAAAATGACACTTCATGGCACAAGAGTGTAGGCCTGGGGATGGACAAATAAGCAACGTGAAGTATAGGAGATGGAGAAAGAGAAATGATGAACACTGGGAAAGAGGACAGTAAGAGAAAGAGTGAGAAGGAAGCAAAAGGAAAGCGTAAATGGGAGAGACAGGGAAGGAAGGAATAAACCATAATGAGGATAGAAAATGATTGGTAGCTAGGAAGGAGAGAAGAAAGAAAAAGAGAAGAAATGGTGAACCAAAGAAAGAAAAGATGGATGGGCGAAAAAAGGAGAATATGGAAGGATGAAAGAAATAGTTAGAAGGAAGATGGAAGTAGGGACGATCAATTGAGTGAAAGTATTGATATATGGAAGGATGAAACAAAGGAAGGAAGGATAAAACAGTAGATGATAAAAGGATGAGAGTATGGGTGAAAGGATGGATGGATAGAAGAATGAACTAAAATGTGAAAGGATGGATAGAACGAGACAATGATGGGTGAATACATGGATGAAATGATGAATGGATTGGAGAACAGGTAAATGGATTACTGGATGCTTCAAAGGATGAACAGATGGAAGAGTAGAAGGATTACATTCAGATTGATAGGTCAATTGTAGGGTGAATGGATAGATGGAAAAGTGAAGAGTTGGACTGGCGGATAGAGGACTGGATGGTAGAAAGGGTGGATGTCTGAATAGGAAAAATAATTAAAAGGTGGATGGCGCCTGGAAGTATGAATCGAAGGATGGATGACTTAGAGAATGGATGTCTAGAACAGTCAATATTGATGGTTGGATTTAAATGTAGAAGTATGGATGGATGTGTCTTGAAAGAAACTGAAGCCCCGATTTATGGTTTTACGGAGATGGAGGAAGACTGTAAGCTGATGACCCTCCTGTACCAGTGCCAGTTCACTTGCCTCATTTAGAGGTGGGAGCACTGCTGGGTTACAGTTGTCGGAGCCTCTGCTGACCCTGTCAACAGTAATCCCTGACTCTGTAGTATTCCCACCAATGGACGGCTGGCTCATAATCGTGATCACCCACCCTGTTGAGGGCAGTGTTACAGTCAGTGATTCTTTTTGTCTATGCCCGCCATATGAGGCATAGCAGAAACAGGCAGGAACAATTCTGAATGGCCCACATATGCAGAGAGAAAATTCCCGGCATATTGAGTCCATTTGCCAAGAAGGAAATTTAAGCATGAAACCCTCTCAACAAACCTTTAGTTAGTGAAGGGAGCTCCTGTTGCCATGGCGGCTTCCACAGTACAGAGATATCTGCCAGGAAGGAAGTATCTCTAGACAGAATGGACAGTCCTCCACCAGGGAGACAGAGGCCACAGCCCCCTCCTCCCTGGTGGACCTGTGGTCATCTTCCAGGTTCTAAATGACCCTCTAAACCTCAGATCTGTAAAGGAGTTTGAACGTGTAGCTTCTGTTAAGTAGCTGTGTGTGTGTATGTGTGTAGTTTTTGTTTGATGAATACACTTTCAGATTGTATTTTATTTGTTTAATTATTTAAATGTATTATTATTTTATTTAAATGTAACAACTAAGGCTACCTTTGATGCCACAAAACATGTAGAGTTTTTGAAAGTAGCTTCCTTGTATTCTTTAAGTAGGATTATGGATGCATATAATATGTGCTTACTTTACGCACTTACATGACTCTGAGAGTGAGTGAGTAAGTGAGTGAGTGAATGAGTGAGTCAGTGAGTGAGGGAATAAAGAGGTGACTGGCAAGTATGTAATAAATCAAAAAATGGCAGAGATGGATTTGTTTACAGTGGAAGTGTAGTCGTTGGTAATTGAGCCACACTTAAAAGTATGGGCCTCACCGCCCCATTATGACCATGGCCATCACAGTTCAACCGCTGACATGGCCAGGCTTCTGCCAGCCTGGCGGTTGTAATCCACCAGGGCAGCACTGCAGTCAGTGCTGCCCTGGGGATTACAAGTCCCCACCCGCCAGCCTTTCCATGGCAGTTAACACCGCCATGGAAAGGATGGCGGAATGAGGGTGTCGGGGGGCTCCTGCACTGCCCATGCACTTGGCATGGGCAGTACAGGGACCCACCTGCACAGACCCATTGCGTATTTTACTGCCCGAATTACAGGCAGTAAAATGCGCAACGGATGCTTTCACACCTGACGCACCACAACATTGCCGCCACCTTAATTATGAGCCAGCGTCAATGTTGTGCTGAGTTTTCCGCTGGGCCAGTGGGCAAAAACTCTGTTTTCTCCCGCAGGCTCAGCGGAAAACTCCTGATATGGTGGGCAAAAGACCTCCAGTACAAGCGGTCTTTTGCCTGCAGTGGCTTCGGCAGTCCTGTAAAAGGAATGCCAAAGTTGTAATGAGGCCCTGTGTGTCCTTCAGTGCAATTCATAAACTCGTAAAATGTTTAATGGTAAAAGAAACAAATAACCAACATTACCTGAGTTGGTTTATGTCCAAAAGCAAATGTGAGATCATGTTATTTAAGATGAGAAACCAAAGTAGGCTGCTGATGATGAATCAAAGTTTACAAACAATTTGACTCCTGCTCATAATCGCCCAAAACAAACTGCAGCTCTAAACTGCACTGTACATCTTAGAGTGTATGTAGAGCCCATCTGCTCTCACTTTTCACAACAGTTCATGGCTATGATGCATTTTACAGACCACTAAGAAGGTGGTCTTAAAACTATGCAGTTTGTTGGGTCAGGTGGGATTAATGGTGAAATCAAAGTACATTTGCAGGATCACAAACTGTGCTCCATGTGAAGGGACAACAACTGGAAATAAAATGTTCTGGTCTACTTGTGTGTGAAGCATCCTAGAGTAGGGGGTGCAAACCCCCTTGTACTGAAAGCGCGCTAATGTAGACACCCTGGAGCAAATTTCCATTGTTCAATCGTAGCCACTGTGCCACATTTTATGTATTAGAAGACCTACTTCGAGAATGGCTTCTTCACTGAAAAACACCACTTTTAAAGTGTGTTGCTCTCACTATTTATTTGTTATCTTCCGTAATCTGATTACCACCAGATAATTGTTGACTTTTCTTGGAAGATCTGTCTGTCTCTTTTCAGCCCCCAAGATCATTTTGCTTGACTCTGCCATAGTTTTACACCTACAGTGTGGTCTGCATATGGAACTTGTACCTCAGTCATCATCGACTTCTGTTCAAAGAGCGATACATACCCAGTTTTACCCACACTAGTAGAAGATGAATGTGACTTGCATTATCCCAGATATGCCAGTCAATGTTCATCTTTGAAAGTAAAATGGAAGGCAAATGTCGACATTGCCTCCTACTGCCTTTAGGGACACCCGGCACAGCTACACACAGTCGGCCAACATGCTATTGTGAATTTAAACTCAGACTGAGTTAAAGGTACATGGTATTGTTTTTTACATTCAGCTCTGATGTTTACCATATTTGGGAGGTATAAAGTCAATTTAAACTCCTAAATGTGAATTGATATTTTTGATTGTTAAACAAATGTATGCTTTATAAAGACACCATAAATACTACTTTTCTATAGAGGCTCAAAATACACATCCGTTTGTCTGGGTGCAGTGGCCGAAAACTACCAGACATGTACTAATGCAGTTTCCCAGATTTAAAGCAGCATTTTTGAATTAGCTAAATTCTATGTCACGTTGCAATATGAAGAATAGCTGTGTAGACAATTTCAATCATACCTCTTCCACAAAATGCGTGGAGTAGTCTGTGGTTGCTAGAGCTGTTGTTTGCTCAGTAATGGCTGTCACAGTGACAGACACCTGAGGGCTTTCAGTGAAGGTTTGGTTGTCTTCTCCCTTGAGGTTTTGGACGAACATCTCGGTGCTCCTCTCCCATCGGGCTGTGGGACTCTCCGTCACAGCATCAGTGGACGTTGACATTTTGATGGTAGTGGTGCTACCAGAGCTTCGAGAGTTTTGCACTGACATAGTGCCTCCTCTGAGATCTGTGAAAAACACAGAGCATGTAATACATTTCAGTTTTATTTAATGCGATAGTCCGACACAGCATTTGTCTTCACAGGTTATTATTATGTGCAATCATCCAATGGCTGACATCACCCAAGTCTACAATGTTTACAAAGATTGAATTGTGTAATTGAAGTGACTATTATTAATAGCATTAAGAAATTGTAGGGATTTGAGGCTTAGTGGTTCAAGCTTCTGCCTTTGGACCCTGGGAACTCTGTTTCAAATCCCACCCTAGACTTAACATTGTGTGAATCTTAGCAAATCACTATGGGGGTAATTATGAACACGGCGGTAAACACCGCCGTGTTCATGCTGGCGGTCTTTCCATAGACTGCCAGCCCCCTTGAGAGCCTGCCGGCCCCATTATGAACATTCTGCTGGGCCGGCGGGTGGAAACATTGTTTCTGCCTGCCCTCCTCTGGACATTGCCGATGGCTTCACATGGAGCCGTCATCAATGCTGCTGTGCGGCGGGTCCGTCGCGCATATCACTGCCCGTAAATCCACACGTAAGTACTCAGGATTCTGCAACATAAGCAGTAGTCAGGACTTATAGTAAACGGTATATGCACTTGTCATGAACAATTCCTAAATACCCATAAAAGGAACATTAGAGAATATTCCACAAGTCATATACATACATATCAGCTAGACATGCCTAGAAAAGGAACATTAGCACATATATGCATAACCAGTAAACAGGTAGGAAATAGTAAACAGTTGTAAGTCTGTATTAGGCTCCTGGAGCCTAGTTTTCCAAAAGCGTTCCTGCTTGCTGGTGGAAAAGGCACTTCCAATGCCTAGAAATGGGCACGGGGGCCCCCGGTGCTCCTGTGTGCAAAACGGGGAGCCTCCCTCGTGGTGGGGGCTTGCCTCGGCCTCCTCACACCCTGTCCGTGGGGTGGAGGCCGGGCATGGCCCAGCAACAATTGTGTGGGCAAAAGAAAAGCGGGAAGGGACCTTCCGAGGTCTCCCCTCCCGATTTCCTTGAGAGAGAACAAATTGCCCAGAATCAGGAGCGTCCCGCTCCTAGTGCAGCGACTGGGGGAAAGGGAACTACCTTTCTCCCCTGCGTCCTGCGGGTTAGAGAGGCAGCCGCCCTTGTCCGCAGTGCGGCTGCCTTATGGAGTGACGGGGGAAGCAGGGGCCTCCGATGAGGCTCTGCATCTGCTTTCCCCCAGGCGTCCGCACCCAATCCGGTGCGCAAGCCGCGCGTCTGCTTTCCTTTTCTGAAGGGAAGCAGCGTGAGGAATTGGGGCCGGAGTGTGCCCCGGGGGCGCTTTAAAGAGTGTGCATCACCCGGTGACACAGTAGGAGAGTACGAGCTTCTTTGTTTACTTTCCTGAAGTGCCCCGGGGGAGCGCGAGCCTCGCGCTGGAATCCCAAATGTGGTGACCGGGCTGCGGCAGTGATTATCACAAGGCAGAGGCGCCGGGGGGAGCGCTAGGGGCTCCAACAAAAGTGCTTCACACAGCGCTAGCTTAAATCAGCAGCCTGGGCTGCGGCGGTGAATTTTCTCCTCAGCTATGAATAAACAGCGCTTTTACCAATCGCTTCAGGCGATTCCCCTCTACTTATAGTCAGTTCTTACAGTGTTTTTCAATTGTAGGGAGAGGAGGTTCCAGCCAGTTACAACTGGTTCTGGGAGTGCCCCATCTCTCCTTTCAGCACAGGCTCCAAACTTCAGTGGTGGGTTAACAACCCTATTGTGTGAGGCCAGGGCACAGTCTTTACAAATGCAGGTGTGCCCCGCCTCTCCCTTCTCTCAGCCCAGGAAGGCTTTACAATATGTAGATGCACCTCTGTGTCACCTCCACCCTCCCTGTGTTCAGGCTGTCTGAGAAGTGTGCACAAAGCCCCAACTGTCAGTCTGCCCAGACGTTGATTGGAGACAAGCTGCAAAACACCAAAGTTATAAGCACAGATAAATGTGCACTTTCTAGAAGTGGCATTTCTGTGATAGTAAAAAAAAATACACCTACCCCAGTAAGCAGCATTTCCTACCACTGTCACAACCATACCAAACATGCCTACGCTACCCCTCATAAATAAGACAATACCCCTTACACTTTGTCACTACCAGGACATGCAACGCAACATGGCACGTGTCCTGCCTTCTACACACATGGCACCCTACCCAAAGGGCTTGCTAGGGCGTAACTTAGGGGTGACTTACATGTAGTAAAAGGGGAGTTCTGGGCTTGGCAATTAAATGTAGATGCCAGGTCCCTGTGGGATAGCAACACTCTGTCAAACTGAGGTCATATTAGTTTACTTTCATTGCTGTATTGTTTTGCTTACAATGAACTTTCTATGATGCAGATGTATGATTGCAACAAGTACCTATGTAATTCATTCCTTCACTGGATGTATTCACTGAGTCTTATTGTTAAATGTTTCCGTCTCAAGATGACATTAACATAGAGGGGGTTGAATCATTTTCAAAGAATTGGGAAAATGCCCAGGTGTTAAGATAATGATGTATATTACTCCTGTGTTCTGATTTGCTAAAGAAATAATAGTTTGGCTCACACCACATTGAGTTTGCTGTATTACTAATTTCCTATGCAAGAATTGTGTATACAAACCCCATGATTCTGGGGGTGATCCAGAAGACTTTCCTTTTCTACCAGGGATGCTGCCCAAATTCTTTCTAACTTTGCTACTTATTTGGGACTTAGAATAGTTTATGGTTTTGCATACTCTGTATAACTTTCCTTTTGAGAACCTTTCAACTTTCTATTGATCTAGAACTCAGTTATTGAGTGGACCCCAATATTTAATGAGGTGTTTTCACTCTGCTGATTTGATTTTTGGGGACATACCTTAATACAGGGACACATTGCCTCATGAAAGTGGGGTTTAACACTGTCTCCGATCCAGTATGTTGTGGGAGAACTAAGGGCCAGATGTAGCAAAGGTTTTTACCCATTCTGTGTCTATAGAAAAAAGTGTTCGTACATATGGCCCTAAATGAGGTAAACTTTTGGGTGTCCAATTTTGAATTACAGTTTTTCTCAATCAACCTTTGGTAGCAGGGGATGGTTGTACATTAAAGAGCACCTTCTTTTGCTAGTAGATCCCTTCTAGGTTTTCTTTTTACCCTTATGACCAGTCCACAGAGATACTGGATTTTCCAGTTGAGTTCCTGGTGTCAAGATTTGAGCGAATCTACTGGCAAAGCTGTTCCAGAACAATTCAGAGTGTAAGCATGAATAGGGTGGAATGATTCTGTAAGTTGTGTGTGTTTCTGAGGTGCCTTCAGTTTGTGTCAAAGTTTGCATTTGTGAGATAGATTGCTATGTTCTAAGTGAAGTGTTTGGTTATGAGATGCTGATTTTGGACTCAATTGGTGGTTCAGTTACTGTTGTGTTGATGTATGATTCCTATTTGTGACTCTTGTTTTATAAAGAATTTCTTTTACTATTGATTGGTTTGGTTATTAGATCACTGAAATCCAAGATCTTGTCATATTGTGTTTACCTGTTTGCATAGGGTAATGTTGTGTACGTGGCGTCACACACATATAGATGGGGTTTTCAGAATTAATACGTGGATTTTCAGGATTGTATGTTTAATAAAGGGTGATGTGCTTTTCTCCTACGCACACAGGAGTTGCAGGACTGGACTCTAGCTAGTATGTATTGTGATTTATGATAGTAAAGGGATAGGTGCTTTTTAGTTGCTCTTCTATCTATTAATTGTGAGGTTTACCTTACCTTAACTTGCTGATTTTCTCCATATTTAGGCTGAGCAGGCAAGCTTTAGTTTGTGTGAAATTGAGTGAGAAACATTTTTCAATTCTTTTCCTCATTCAAGGAGAGGTTGTAGTGTGATTCGTTAGTCATCCAGGGAATATAGGGATTACTGAGACCACCATACAGCTGTGCTGTCATTGGTTGGTTGCTGACAGAGCAATGCTATGATAGGTTGACCGTTGACAGATCCACACTGGGATTGCTTGTTTGCTGTATGTTTTGTGTGATTTTATATTAGTTTGCATCTAAATAATGGGTGTTATATTCAGAAAAAACACAAACATTTCTGTTGCACCCTCAACTGAGAGTCAGATATTACCTGCTGAAGGAATGACTGCTTAATAACTGATGACAGATATTGGATTTTATATGGACACCCGTATTTCAGAATGGAATGACATGCCACTTCTGATAAAAGATATACAGTTTCCTTTAGAAGGTACCTTAAACATTAGAAAGCTAGATTTCCTGAGACAAACAATGAATGAAAGAAAGCTATTACCCAGAACAACACAGTTTGGCGCATTAAACAAATGGGATCAATTGGCCACATAGAAGGAAAGCAGGAATATGACAAGCAAGTGAAAGGCTCATTTAGGGAGTGGTTAGAAAACAAGCAGGGTCAAAAAGAGAAATGTTGGAGGAGGGATACGATGGAAGGTGTAAGAGTTTTTTGTTTGAACAAATTCAAGAAACATTATAGCAAGAAAACTAATAAGGGAGAAAAACATAGTCATGACACAGATGAGGAGGATACTTTTCTTAATGATCTTTTGAATTCCAGACTTCCTCCATATACAGACAAGGCACAGGGAACTGGTGCAGGGTCCTAGTGGTCCTGGGTGCAGCAGGAGATAGTACAGATGTACAAATACAGAGCGCATCTACAGCTAAGGTTGTGAGCATGATAGTGAGTGCTACACCTGAAATCGCAATGACAGCATTGCTGTGTACTAGCAGAGACACCTGAGCTGTTTCTCACATTCAAATCGATCCAGCTGTTACTACACTTGTGGTTGAATTGACTTCAAAAGAGAGAAATATTAATGATGGTCTTTTAAAAATTGCATTTGGAGAAATGGTACATGGGACACTTGATCTAAATAGACTATTCCAATACAATGCTGATGGAATGAGATACTTGATTAAAAAAGAAGCCAGAGGTGTGACTGAAGCACATGATAAATTAAAAGAATTGAATGATGAATGTAAGGTTTACATCAGTAACATGGAGAATATGAGAAAGAATTACAAAGTGAATTAAAAAATGGATTTGACTCATGATGAAGTAAAGGAATTGGGTTTAACGACTTTATGAGCTGACATTAAAAATTTTATTGAAAAATCAAGGGAATGGTGTGACTTGAAGATATCCAGAGAAAGACAGAAGAAAGGACAGCTAGTAAAAATAAAGTTAAAGAGTCAGAGAGCAAGGTAAGGGGGTCAGCTAGTGATTCAGAAGTAGGATTAGGAGTTTCCACTAAGGGGGGATTTAGTATCTGTGCTGTGGATGATAGCTGGTCTTTATGCTTTTACTATGAATTTTGGAAAATTGTGAGAGGAGTTTGAAAGGTGGTAGAAGCAGGTTTATAGGTTCACAACAGTTTCAGAAAATGCTGTGGACTGATATGAGTGCGTTATTTGAGATTGTAATCCTTTGTGACTTGTCGCCTGAATGTAAGGTTGCTGTTGCTTGGCCAACTGAAGGACCAGCTAGTGTTGCTCCTAAAAATGCTCATTCTGAGAAGGTAGTCAACGCATATAGACGTGTGATTGAACACCTCCACTTCCAAGTGCACACCACCCCGAAGAACACCACCTGCAGCACTCTCATCTACAGACCACCCGGACCACTCCCAGCATTCAGCGATGCCATCATCGATATCTTAGCCCCCCACGTACTCACCTCAAGCAACTACATTCTCCTCGAGACCTCAACTTCCATTTTAATGACCTCAGCGACCACAATACCACAATACCTTATCACTACTCAAGAACCTGGACACGATCGGGCTCAAGCAACTGGTCACGTCACCAAGGCAGACCACCTGACACACCCTCAACCCCATTTTTCCGCCAGCAGCAACGTCATCATCGTCGACTCAACACCTCTACACTGGACCGACCACAACTGCATCAACTCCTCCATCTCCAAACCCACAGCACACACTCGCAGAACACACCCTTCCTACAGAAAATGGAACCAGACCTCTAAGGAGCAGCTCATCAACACCCTCAGCAACTCACCACCCCTCAACACAACAGACGCCAACAACTCAGCATTCAACCTAGACAAATGGATTACCGACTGCGCAGACACCCTATCTCCTCTCTGGAAAACAACAGGGAAACACTCCTCCAAGAAAGCCGGCTGGTCCACCCCCAAACTCCAGGAATCAAAGCACTCATCAGAAGATCAAAGACATCTACGACGGTTTTGGACCCCAAGACACTCTGAACTCACCAATGACACCCCTGACAGGACCCTCCTAACCCCCAAGACTCCTGCACAACTGGACCCCCATCATGACAGACGAGACCCACTCAATCATGAGCAGCATCCACACCGGAGCCTCTACTGCCCCCTGCCCCTATTACATCTTCAACAAGGCCAGTGCCTCGATTGAGCCGAAACACTGCAAGACCATAAACTGCTCCCTAGAGTCAGCAACCTACCCAGAAGACTGGAAGCACGCTGAGGTCTGACCACTTCTGAAGAAACCCACAGATGACCCAAAGGACCTCAAAAACCACCACCCCATCTTGCTGCTGCCCTTGCCAGCTAAGGTTGCCAAGAAAGCAATGAACACTCAACTACGCCAACACATCGAGGCCAACAACATCCGGGACATCTCCCAATCAGGATTCAGAACCAAAAACAACACTGAAACCGCCCTGCTCGGCACTACAGATGACATCCGCTCCCTCCTCAACAGCAGACATACAGCAGCCCTCATCCTGCTGGATCGTGCTGCCGCGTTATCCCACCGCACCCTATGCGCAAGACTCCACGCAGCAGGCATACGCAGCAAGGCCCTTTGATGGATGAACTCCTTCCTGACAGGAAGAACACAGAAAGTCAGGCTCTGACCACACCTGTCAGAACCTACAGGCATCAGCTGTGGAGTACCCCAAAGATCATAGTTGAGCCCCACGCTGTTCAATATCTACATGACCCCGCTCACCCCTATTCCCAGGAACTACCACATGAACATTGTCTCATATCCAGTTGACACCCAGTTGATCCTCTCCCTAACCAAGAACTCCTCCTCTGCCAAGAAACATTTTAGGGACGGGATGGAAGCAGTCGGATCCTGGATGAGGGAGAGCTGCCTCAAGTTTAACTCTGACAAAACCGAGATCCTCATCATGGGACCTTCCTCTTCAGCCTGGGACGACTCCTGGTGGCCCTCAACACTAGACAGAACCCCTTCTCCCACAGACTATGTATGAATCTTCTGAGTCATCCTGGACTCAGCGCTCACCATGACCAGACAGGTCATCTCTGTCACCTTCACCTGCTTTCTCACTCTCCAACTCCTACAGAAAATCTTCAGATTGTCACCAACCACTGCCAAAAAACCATGACACACGCACTAATCACGAACAGACTTGACTACGGCAACGCCCTCTATGCCAGAACCACCAAGAAGAACCTGAGGAAGCTGCAACAAATTCAGAACACCATTACCAGACTCGTCCTAAACATTCGCCGTCGAGAACACATCACAGAACACCTGAAAAACCTCCACTGGCTCAACGTTGTGAAGAGGATCAACTTCAAACTCCTTGTGAACGCCTACAGAGCCCTCCACAACAGTGGAGCCAGCTACCTCAACCACTACATCACCTGGTACTCCCCTTCCAAACCTCTCCACTTGTCCCAGCAATCCCTCGCCAACATACCCCGTAATAAGATGTCATCAGCTGGAGGAAGATCTTTCACACACCTGGCAGCAAAAGGTTGGAACACCTTACCCCTTCATCTCAGACAGTCGCCATCGCTGCATCAGTTCAGGAAGGACCTCAAGTCCTGGCTCTTCAAATGATCCCTGAGAATACACCCCTCAGCGCCTTGTGACCCAACGGGTGAGTAGTGCGCTTTAAACACCTGATTGAACATTTGAAAAAGAAGGGGCCTGAAAAGGATATTAACTGGGCAAGAATATTGAGAACCTGACAGAAGCCTAAAGAGAAAAGGAATGATTATTATTAGCAGTTCATGCCGGTTTCCAAGAAACACAGGGGATTTGATGATCCAGAGAAAGATGGTGTCAGTGTTTTAGTTTCTGCTTTTGTTATCTATTTGCACCCAGTACTTAGTGATCACATACAGCAAAGTGAAATGTGCCCGCAGACAAAGAGCAGAGATGAGATTTTGAAGCTGGCCAAATTGACTAACAACTGGTTTAATGCGAAGCATATGCAAATCAAGGATAAGCTGGTGGTTGCCCAGACAAAGCAATTTGAGAGGAGTGATTGAAATAAGTTCATGGGTTCACACATGGGTTATGTTGCATCTGAAAATGCTGGAGTGAGTGGAGTGACTCAAATGCAAGGTGTGAGAATGGGAAATGGGTCAATACAAATGCAAGGTGGTGGAAAAGGGATGGTGAACAACTGTGGAACAAATGTTTATGGTGAAATGCTGAAGTGGAACACTGCTTGCTATGTCTGTGGTAAAACTGGGGAGTGCACACAGGAATGTAAACAAAATCCAGATAGAATCAAGAAAGAGTTTGTTCACCAGGTACAGAAAAATACACTGTCCATGGCTCCAACTCAGTCAACGTCTGTGCAGAGCATGCATGATCATAAGCAGTTTTACATGACTATGAAGTTGGCTTCCAGTGTTGAAGCAAAATATAAAAAATAAAATGCCTTATTGTCCAGGGTACCAACAGGATTGACTGAGTCTGGGTAATGAATCTTCTCAGTTTTCTTCGGGAACTAATTCACAATGACAGTGCCTGAGAGGGAAGGAGGATTGCTTACTTCAAGCACTTCTAGTGGTTCATACTTTGATGATGAAGTCTGTGGCCACCGTTTCATTTTTAACTAATAAGGGGTTTTACGGTAAGGCCCGTAACCTAAATGCTACTAGTGAGCCTGCAGCACTGATTGTACGAATCTATACTAGGTGTTTTAGGAGAGCTCTCCTAAAACACCTAGTATAGATTCGCCTTTGCTGAATAGAACTTAATTAGTTCTCTTGTCTTCTTTCTCTTTTTTGGAACAGTGCACTTATATTGATATTACAGGTTCACTTCGGGAGACTGTGCACTGGACCAACAATCTCCCAGTCCCTATTTTTGTTTAAAGAGCACTGATTGTACGACCCACCAGAGTAGCCCTTTAAACATGTCCCAGGCCTGCCGTTGCAGAGCCTGTGTGCGACGCTAAACCGCCATTTTGACCTGGCAAAGTAAACCTTTTGCCAGGCCCATGCCTTCCTTTTTAACACATATGTCACCCCTAAGGTGGGTGCAGTGTATTTAAAATTTTGGACATGTACTTTTAGGTTTTACATGCCCTGGTGGTGGAAAACCCTTAAATTTGTTTTTCATGACTGCAAAGCCTATCTCTCACATAGGTTAACATTGGAATGCTTTGTTACATTTTACAACCATAATTTTTAAATGGCCAAACAGGTAGACATGATGCCTCCAGTTTGATGTCTCTGAAATTCCGATTTAAAATCCTGTCATATGATTACTTCATATTTTAAATTGGAATTCTGAAAATGCCACTTTTAGAAAGTTAGCATTTTCTTACTCTAGCCATTTGGTGCGTGCTGCTTGTCTCAGATCGGGGTGGGGTGTGTTTATTCCCCCCAGACAGCCACACACAAAGGGGGATTAGATGTGACTTGATAGGCCATCAATGTCTTGATGGGCCATTCTGGGCAGGAAGGGAGGGAGGAGCTGGACACAGCCTCACTTACACCTACATATGCTGTGTCTTGTCCACACACAAAAGCCTGTCTACCCCTCTGCAGTGTGTCTGGAGCCAGGGCAGGAACAGCAGGGCATCGACATCTGTGCACTTCAAATGTCTTTTGAAATCTCCCCCACTTCAAAGGTACCACTAGGTATAAGAACTGGACCCCAGACACCACCACTTCAGTAAACGTCTGGACCTGTGATGCTCTGCCAGGAAGAAGGACTGCTGTGCTGCTGAAGGACTGCCACTGTGCTGGACTACAAACTGCTGTACTCCTGCTTTGCTATGCTGACCTGTTGCCTGCTTCTCTTTTACCTGAGAGTAAGAAGAACTACACCTGCATCTCTCAGACTCAGAACTCAGACTCAGAACCCAGAAGAGTTAGTTGGCTGGCCTCCCGATCTTAAGACTGAGGGACATAAAAGTCTTCCAACCACTCAACTTCTGCTCCTGGACTCTGGGAGTCTACCCTGACAAGTGGTGCCACTGCAGTCCTGGTCCCTTGGAAAGGGGGTCTAAGGTGCTTCACAGTAGAACTGATGCATCCTCTCTGCTGAGCAGCACATCCCCGAGCAGAACCAATGCATCTCCTTTGTTGAGTGGCGCATCCTCGAGCAGAAACAACACATTGCTGCTGCTTCGAAGATTTACCTAACGAAACAGACTTCAATCACTGCTGCATCCCGTATTGACACATCTCCTTCAGAATCTCTGCTGCACAATGCTTTGCTGGAGGAGATACTTGCGTCCCTTATCAACGACAGCCAGCGTTGATGACGATGCTAAAGCTCCACATTGCAGCTTTACCGCTCACTGGAACATCAACAATGCAATGCTCTCCTGACACCGGCCTTCACATCAGAAGCCCCACCAATAGGATCCTTAATGCTGATGCAACAGGACCTCGGACCGCAGCCTCGCCACATCTTGGAACCAGTGCATCGCACCAGCTGCACAACGCATCTCCACCTCACGCAACACTGCAACCAGTCTGTGGTTCTGCTGGTGTAAGCCACTGGATGCTCTTCTTATTGTTTTGTTAAGCATCAGATGAACCCAGATAAAAAAGACTGGTAAAGTGATCATGGGTAGAGCAATGAGATTGGCCTATAATCCCTCAGCTGCACTTGGTTCAAAAACTGATGACATCATGCTGATTACTCACAGGTCTGGTTGATATGGTCTGTCTCTCAGCAGGTGAATGTGGCAACAGAAGCAACAAAAGAAATACTGTGCCATGGATTGAATCCTGGAGACTGGATATTGGTATGGAAACACATGAGGAACAACTGTTTGGAAGAGCATTGGTGGGGACTTTACTAAGTGATTTTCATGGGGAGCAATGTAGTCAAATGTGCTGGAATCCATGCCACTCATAAAAAAAGTGAAAAAGGCAGATCAAGAAGTGTTTAAAACAACCACAGATTTTCATGGTCAAGCTCGAGTTTATGGTGTGAATCTGGGGGTGGGGGAATTTTGAAGTTCAGAAAAGTGAAAGTCAATGTTCTAGTGAAGATCCTGGTACCTTGACCATGTGGTGCTGCTGACCTGCTTCAAAGTGAAGATCAGAGTGAAGAGATATTGCAATATTAAGTCTATGGCATGAGTGGCAGGAAAAAGAATTAGTCTCTGATCCGAACAATAAAATACTTAATTTGAAATTTCAAGCCACTAGAACTCCTAGAGGAAGAAAGCAGTTCACAATGAATTATGCAGTCGAGAACAATCAGGGGTCAAGTCCATGAGTAAATGGAGAAGCAGGTGAAAAAGAAAGACCGGAGAAAATGTCATTGAAAATGACCTGCAAAAGAAAGAATTGCCAGTAAGAGAAACATGAGATACTAAGGTCAATCAATGAAAGTTCAAAAGTAATTGAACTAGATTCAGAAAATACTGAGAGTGAGTCAGCTGTTGCTAAAAGACCAATAGAAAGAGAACACCAAATAGAAACTATGCATCACCTGACTGAATATACATATAGCTACAGTTTCAGAGGGAGAAGAAATCCGAGTCGGAGATCTACAGCACAATAAATTGTTGCTTTCAAAGTGAATGTGGAAGTGAATCGGAAGAGGAAGACAAACCATCTTCAAAACTATAAAACACTTTAAAGATCATGTTAAAGTGAACCGTCCTATTGAAAATACGAAGAGAGAAAATTTACTGAGAGCATGAATTGTGGAGAACTTTTGAAAAACAGATAATTTTGAAGTTTTGTTTTCATTATTATTTTGAAAGAAATAGGAAGAAAAGAAGAACCCTATTATAGTTTTAAAGATTGTTTTTAATTTAAAAAAAAGTTTGAGCCTCACAATTATTTCATTTCTAGTCTCAAGAGAAAATGAAGTACAGCAACTGCTGTACAAATATTAATTTAATAGTTTTATTAAAAACACTAATAGTCTTAGTTAGGCTGTTGTTAAGCTTACTCTCTGTGATGGGATATGTTTCCACAAAAGGTGAATTGACAATCTGTTAAGAAAATCTTCAGACACAGTTTAGGTGTAAAATCTTCTTTTAATTCCACCAACATACTGTGCACAATTCACCTCAATCGCCAGTACTCTCAACCCTCAGCTGCCAACCTCCTCATACTGCTGTCACCATGGTACCTCTAAGCATAACTTGGAACATTGAAGTACCATGGTTCTACATGACCTAGATTACAACACATCTCCTTTTTTAACAAAATGGGAAATTTCACTTTGAATATGAGAAATATAATGGAAGTACTACACAATATTCAATATAAAGCATAAGCGAAAATATCAACTAATATCAAGGGGAAGAAAGTGCCCACTCTATAAATAACCTCAACAATATTTATACAACATATCATTAAAGTACATTTACTATATGTTTCATGTCACTAGGATAGGAAGAGGTTCCTAGGCGCTTAAGAACCCTTCCAGCAGGTTACCACACTTGTTAAAACGGTGAGGATCCCACAATACCGTAACTCTGCTATCCATAATCCTTCAGATGAGTAGGTTTCTTTCTGAGACAGTGACTGAGGCAGTTCCCAATGAGCCATCATCAACTCCTTCATCCACAGACAAGTTTCCTTGTTCATTATCATCTGTGCTTTCAGCTAAACAGGACATACCCCAAACACCACCATCCTCTACAACCTCCACATTCTTCTTCATTTGGATTATGCATTTGGGACCCAGAAACCTAGATCTGCCTTTAGGTGACCAGACGGGGTTCTTTATGAAAACCATATCTCCTACATTTCACTCTCAAGCCTGTACTCTATGCTTCTTATCAAATTGCAGTTTGTATTACTGTTGGTATTTTTGTACAACCTGAGAATCAACTTAATTCACAGACTTCTTCAAATCTAGCCATGATAGATTCAACCTACTGCCAGCCAATCTGCCTTTCAAACACTGAAAAGGAGATATCTTAGTAATTGAATTACGAGTGTTGCGATATGCTCATAGCTTTTCCATATATGCCGTCTTCAAAGCTACTCTATTCTCCACTGCTGTCTGAGCACAAGCTTTAACCAGGCGGTTCATGCTCTCCACCACAACATTGGCCTGGGTAGAATATAAAGCTATTAAACAATGTTGGATGGTAAGATAATTTAAAAATTCTCTCAAGAGATGCAAACTGTACTCCATTGTTAGTCATAATGGTCTTGGGAACTCCTTCACATGCCAACACTTCACAGAAAAAGTCAATTAAATGCTTAGTGATTACTGAGCTCACACAACTAACTGTAGCCCGCTTTGAAATATAGTTCACTAGTACTAAAACAAACCTCTCTGAGACTGGCAGTAATTCGAATGTACCTACAATGTCTAATCCCAATTTGTTCTGAGGTTGACATAGAACCTTAACCGGGGACAACAGGACTACCCTAGTAGATCTAGTTTTGTCACTTCCAGCACATTGAAGGCAATTTTTTAGTACCCCTTCTACTTGTTTATTGACCCCCAGGCCACCAGTAACACTCTCTTACTCTAGAATTGGTCAAACCGCTTACCAGATGTCCTTCATGCACTAATTTGACAATTTTACCTCTCAATCCTTCTGGTGGAAGCAATCTTTCACTGCGATGTAATTCCTCATTGAAAATACAATACTCATCTTTGACATTCCAGAATGGTTTAATCTCTTCATATACACTTGTCAGTTCAGGCCATACATCAACCAAAAAACACATGATCTGTTTCCTCGCCTCATCCTTCTGCGCTTCAATTTTACACTCAGTTTTATTTATGACTGACTCTTTGACCCACTTGATCTGCTGATCTATACCATCCCCCTGTTCTTTGCACTGGCAACCTGGACAAAATTTCTGCTGTCACGTTCTTAGCCCCAGACAGGTACTCCACTCGGTGGTTGTATTCAATCAAACTTTCCATCCCCCTCTTAATGCGGGGAGTGGTACTGTAAATATTTGTACAACCCAACAGTTGAATTAGTGGTTTGTGGTCAGTTCTTAAAGTTCTTAAAATAGACTGTAAACCCCACAAAAAGTACTTAAAATAATTCACAGCCCACAGACATGCCGAAGCCTCACTGTTGTCTACCTGTTTTAGCCATGTTTTTAGGCATGTTATTTTAGCAACTAAGCCTGCCGTTTGTGCACTTTAGCCCAGTTACATTTTATTCAGCTTTGTTTTATTTTTCTAGCATAGGCCACATTTGCGGTGCTGTTTTATTGTCTTTATCTAGTTGTTCTTTTGCCTAGGAAAGTATTGAGCTTCTAGCAGGACATTCTTTTCACTTTTTGCTTTCCTCAAGGCTGCAACCAGATAGAGGTACCAGCAAAGTGGTACACTGTGTCTCCAACATTCACAGAAACATATTTACGTGGGGACATTTTCTCAGTACATCAGCTGTTTTATTATAAAAACACTTCTCCGTCCCAAACCTGTTAGAGGGAGATTCCAGCCAGATGACCACAACTGCATGATGATTGCCTTCACTACAGCTGCTTGCTTAGACTACCAGATCCCTGGCCTACTTGGCGATTGTGTCTTTCTAGACAACAGGCTTCTTTGCTCAAGCATGGGGATGATGTCTTCCCAGAAGTGAAACCTGAAGGGTGGATTAGGGCTTATCAAACTGTGCTCTAACATAGCTTAGGTAGGAACCACATATATTACCAATAGCGACAGTTTGGTGGGACTGTTCTTATGTTTCACTCTTCTTGTCACCATTTTGCTTTTAGTGTGTTTTATCATCATAGTTATTGCAATGCATGCCATTTTATCTAAGATGCAGTTAATTCAATAAAACGTTTTTGAACCATTCTGTTTGTCTTTCTATATGTGAGACTAATGTAACTGAGAAAAAAGGATGAGATTTGATCGACCACGATTCCCCTGAGGAGTCATTCCTGTCATGCGCCTGGTTGCCACAATCATCCCTACTCTTGGGCAGAAATGAGGCGCTGCTAGTTAGCCGGAAAACCCAGGTAAGGCCGACAGTTGTCACATGGTGTGAGATTGGACTCAGTTCCCCACAATTCATTTGATTCTGCCACCTGAATCCAGAAGCCTCATTAAGATAATGAGAGCATACGTGACATGGTGCCGCCAACGTTTGGTCAGGTACTAATTTACTAATCTTCCGGAGTATTTCTATCTCACTATGTGCTAAAGGCACCTCAATACTATATAGGGAGATGTCCGTGATTGCCTCTTCAGCTATGTAGGTAGTACCTTTTCAATGCTGTGGGTTGTTCAAGCTTGAACCTTAAAAGGATTAATCCCCATTTGGTGTCCTCATCTCTGAACACTGAACAAATACCTTTACCATTACCATGCGACCCCACAATGGGTAGCAATTGCAGTAAACATGTGAAAACCCCTCACTGTTCCTCTATTAGCAAATGGCCTCAAAGGCCAGGGGGTCCAGTAACATTTGTAGTCGAGGCTCATCCAGCCTACAGAATAAAAATAGTTTATTCTTGGGTCATTTTTCCAGCAGTTGATGGGAACACGAATGCATTTCAACACTACATACCTGCTAACATACCTGCACAATACAGAGCTTATGCATATTTAGATATACCTCCATCTTATCAAGACCATAATAACTGGCCTGATGGCACCCTACCACATACAATATTGCACGTTAGGTTAGGTCCTCTGAGCAATGATGGTCCTACCTAGCCTTTATTGGCCACATATACACCTCATTCTGATGCAGCAACCTTGGCGGTAGCTGAGGTTCACCGCTTATATGCTGATCTTACGGCTATATACAGCCTGTTAGGACAGTTTGTAATGCAGACATTAAATACTAACCCATCACATGCTGCCCCAGCGCAACCACATGCAGTCACGCCAGGCATTAACCCTCTGACTGTACATTTGATCGTGGGTAAGGTACTCGCCAAATGGGAGGAGATTCCATTTTGGTTAGCTCAAAAAAGAATTACGCTGGAAGCACTTTTTCCCCATACGGGTGCTCAGGATAAACATAGAATTCTCACTATGTGCTTGCCATTTAGGATGGTTCCCACAATAGATAACTGCAATACATGGGGCATGGTATTAACCATGCTCTATACTACCGCACACGGTAAACCAACACTTGCCACTCTTCTGGAAGTGTTAAAACAAATTCAAGATGAATATGGGGCTGCCCCGGCCCTGGTCTTGGGGATGCAATTAATGGGCAATTTTGCTACTGTATCTTCCAATATATTAAGGAATCTTAAAGGGTAAGCAGTTGCACTAGCAGTGCATATGCGACTCCGGGACGTTCCTGTACAGGATCAAGAATGTGAGCTGCACAGATTATTGCTGAGACCTACTCTAGTATTGGGCGAGATAGTCTGAGGGCCAGAACTATTAAACTACAAAACAGGGTAAATTTAACAAAGATTCTACCAAGCAAGCACCTGAATGTCCAAACAACGCTAAGATAGACATAAACAAACACCTAAAAAAGAAAGGGAAGCATCTCTGCATTTGGTAACCCCTCAAAATCGCTATAATCTTAGAAATAGAAATAACATAAAAATGCCTGACAGATATCAATATACACACCAATCTCGTTCCTTTCAGGACTCACCGGATAAACACAGTGAGAGAGGTGGACAGTCAGAGCAGTGAACTGAGTACGTGAAACCGAGAAAGGACACACAACGCTCGTCTGAAGTTTCTGTTAAGAAAGAAGAGAAACCTCCCCAACAAAAACCCCAATTCAAAAAGAAAAAAGTGGCAGCAATTACTATACGACATACCACTCAGGAAGAGAGCTTTACTGAAGAACAGGAAGTGGGCACTAGCACTGCTAGGCAGCGCAGCAGAGGTCACAATAGTTCGCCAGAATCTTCAAGAGCATCTGGAGGTGAAAGCAACTGATGACTTCTTACAAGTTGAGACTGCGTACATTCACATCTCCACCCCAGACAGGGTGTATAAAGTAATTATAAAGTTAGAAGGAGACACTGGGTGCACAATAGACGCCATGTTTTGGGATTGCGTCATTACCATTTATGATATTTTGCTGGCTGAGAAGGAATGGTCACCAGAATTTGTCCGAAATCTCCCTTATGGGGAAGAGGTAATTGAAGCCTCCTTCTCGCCCCTTGTTCCCAGACAGCTCTGGGAAGATTACGCCATTGATTGGGCTTAGGCGCGGGACCCATGTTATATCTCGACCAAGTAGGGTGGGATGAAGATTCCCCCTACCATGTAATACCAATCAGATCCTAACCACAACCTCAATCTCAATATCCAATAAAGCATGATGCTAAAGCACCTGTGCAGGGAATCCTCACACAGCTAGAGTACCAGGGCGTAATTGAACCCTGTGTCTCACCAATAAACAATCCATTGTTCCCACTAGCTAAACCAGACCATTCATATAGAATAGTCTTAGACTACAGACATTTAAACAATAATGTACGCACATTTGCCATACTACAAAATGCACATAGAACAGCACTTATAAACAATATAGCGTGCAGAAGATAAAAAACAACCTTGGATATTTCCAACAGGTTTTTCTGCCAAAATATAGCACCTGAAAGTAAGGACTTAAAAAGATTCAGCGCTTTAGGCTCCTAAAAAAGGTTTTGCCATCTCCCACAATGGTACAAGAATAGTCCAGGACAGTTTTCAGCTTGTGTTACTTCCATTTTACACAACATTGACCCTGAGGAGTTGTAATACGTAGATGACATCTACCATAAAGATGATGACTTCATACACCATGTAAGACGGTTTGTCCGCGTTGTTGTGGGATTTGCCAACCTAGGGTACAAATTCAGTTTAAAAAAATACAAATCACATTTATACTCTAAAGCAGAACAATGCCTTGCTCCCACAGAGAAAATCCTCAATGTTGTTCATATGGCTGTTATTAAAAAGAGACCTCTGCCCTATGGGAAACGCATCATTGTCGTATGTCCGATCCCAGCACTTGAGGCTGTCACTAAAGCTAGCGTTCCTAATGCTGAAGCACTACATCCACGTTGGATTCAATGGGCAACATCTCTGACAGCCACAGATGTTGACTATATTTTCAACCCAAAATTACAAACTCAAGAATTTTTGCAATATGAACTTTAATACCCTGTTCCAACAAACACATTGCGTATTGAACAATATCAAATAATAATGTATATTGTTGGCTCAGCCCACCCCGCAGCAGGCACAATACACTAATACTCCGCTGCTTGTGCAGTCGTGAGTGGCTACATGAAAGATGGTGAATTCCATCCACAACATACTTACACACAGACCTTAGAGGACTGCACTGCCCAATTAGCAGAACTAAAGGGTCTGGTGATGGCACTGGAACACATGGATCCAGACCAGTTTACATTAATTGTCTGTATTTTGTACTCATGTGTCCACTCCTTCAATGAATATCTGCATTGCTGGAGCCTGAATGGATTTAGAGATTCAAGAGGTAACACCATCAAACACAGACTCATGTGGGGAAAAGTAGCGGATCTGAAGGAAACGCTACCCAATGTCCATGTTGTTCATACTCTGGGACATCAGTGTGTTGGAATACATGTTGCTGGCAATACCTTGGCTGATAAAGCATCCAAGTTAGCAGTAGCTATGGCTTCTGTTGTTACAGTAACTCATTCCAGAATGAAATTGGAAAATGAAACATTGTCTGCTGTGAAAGCTTTGGCTGACAGCAAGCCCATGCCCAAAGCATAACCTGCAAAATATTCCTACCGCATTTGAAGTCTCAATACTGCCCTAGTAACAATACCAGGAGTGGGTGATCATGTGATCCCCAACCAAGACCAGAGTTGATCAAAGTAGCACATGAGGAAGTTGCTGCTGCCCATTCTGGTGTGGCGGCTACAATTCCATTTTTACAAGCACGCTACTGGTGGCCAGGTCTATACAAACAGACCAAGCAATATGTCCTTTGTTGTGACATCTGTCAACAAATAAAAGGGTCTACCATCAAACGCTCACCGCAGACACCCCTCCTAATTTCCAACAAACGTTTACAAACTGTGTACCTTGACCACTGTGGTCCCCTGACACCAAATAGTGCATTCAAATACATCTTAATCACTGCTGACTCCAGATTTCTATGGGTGTGGCCACAACACTTAGCTGACACTCAAACTGTTATTAAAGATTTGCAAGTCTTTATCTGCACATATACAGTTGTGGCTTTCCACTCGGACCAGCGCTTGCTTTCGTCTCAATGGCTTTTAGGGATGCCGTGGCTTTGTTAGGGGTCCAACTATATTCTTCTCCATTTCATCCAGAGGAGAATAGTGTCATGGAGCGAATAAACCAGGATTTAAAGCAATCCTTAACAACTAGAGTATTAGGCACAGGTCGTAGTTGGCTTAATCACCTGTATGGAGTCCAGAGAGCAGTTAATAATCTGCCTGGAAGGTCCCTAGGGGCGCACCTCATACGAATGCCTATTTGGAACACAAATGTATGTTCCAGATCTTGATGGTCCTGGTGCAGAGGTGGCAGATACACCTTTTGACATAAATGAACGTATCACTGTCTTCCAGGACTTACAACAGTTCAGTGACGACTATGCATCTGCCAGTGCTGCCTCCTTGGAAATAAGGGATATACCAATAACACCTACCAGCTGGATTCCCTAAAGTTGGGGATATTGTGCGTGAAAAGATTGCTGTGAAAAAGGAGTTCAGTCCTTCCTATCGTGCACCGGTTCCAGTCCTGGGAATACAAGGCACCAGAACTGTCATTCTACCACTGCTGCCTGGTTCCAAAGAAAATCGCTTTGTCTCCATCGACAATGTCAAGCTACACCATATGGACGATCCTGAACAGCAGACCTAAAGGACTCCTGTGTAGTTCCCAAATCCCTCTCTCTATGATGATAGAGGATGTTGCTCTACAAGTTTTAAGCAGCAATGCTGACACCTCTCCGAGCTTGGGGAAGGTGGAAAATGATCTTTTATTAGTACCATTAACTCCTTCTGCGACAATTCATGTCCAATATTGAGCGATTCCACTCAAATTCAACACAAACAGATGGTATAGTTTACTCTGAACCACCGAGGGAGACTTCTGCCAGCTCTCCTCTTCCAAACACGGCTACAGTTTTTGCATCAACTGCTTCTGGATATTTTGCCACATCAATGACACTTTAACTGACTCATCTGCCTCAGAACTCTCAAGAGCATGTACGCTGATAATTTGGCTCAAAATTAACTATTTTATTCTTCCATGGAACTATTTGTGGCTTTCATTGACTGTACTTGCCTTCCTCTTTGGATTGGGGTTGTCATTGTCTTCTTTTTACTAATACATGGTCATTACCTTCCTGAATGCTCCACAGTTGAACTGGTGTATGAGGTCCTAAAACCCAATTTTTCCTCTCATAAGGTCCGCAGAGACTTGTCCTAGTGAATATTTCAGCTATACCAATTCCTGATAGGATTGTTTGGGATAAAGTATAATTTGATATATATGGCCAAACAGAGGTCATCCAAATTCCATATGTGTTTAAACTTTCCATGAACAATGAAAACAACACCCGGAGTTGTTTCTGATGATTGGGATGTAAAACAGTTGATTCTATGATGTCTGATGTGCAATATTTCACTGTATTTGAATGTGAGGATGTTTATTAATCAAGAGAAAACTATGGAGATATGTTCTGTTATAATTATTATGGACATCATTTCGTTAACAGAGCAAGTACCCCAAAGACTATTTTTAATTATACACAATGGGAACACTGTCCAACTCCGCCAGGTTGGAGTTTCAAAACGTATTCTGAAAAGTTTGCATATTTTTCTGGGTACAATGTGAAACATGCTGAGTCATATTATTTTAAATTGCCAGTGATAGAAAGTCAACTTATTTTATTAACAGATACAAAATTGATTTTTTATGATTCCTATAATTTCCCAGTTGGCTATAGAAGGCTATGAATATTGGCTGAAGTTGATTGACTTAAAAAGTGTATCGGGAACTAAGAATTAGCAAATAAGGGGAAAGGAAGCTTTATTCAGAGCATGCCTGACACCTGTTCAAATGATATTTTTAAAGGAAACTGTACAACAGACAAGTTGTTTAGGGTTGGCAAAGTTTAAGGATTTTAATGTGCCCAGTATCCCTGCCCCTGCTAAATTTTACAAATGGCAAAAATACACTAATGCAAATGAAGATAAGCTCGATGAGTGGATCCACAAAGAAACATTTAACACATCACTTTCACATCCTGGTGGGTGGTTATTGTGGCCAGTCTAACACGACAAAAACAAATAATGGCTAAGAAAGAAGTGACTTATGTCATGCTTAACATTGAAAAGTGAGAAAAGTTGCCTTTTACTGTGACTGAAATCACATCTGATGAACAGTTAATACACGGGGTTATTAATCTGCCTAATTCAACACTTTGATTTACATCCTGCCTGAAACACATTCCAGAAGGCAGAAATGAAAGGACAGGAGATAGTTATATACAAGAGGTGTGGGAGATTCCCTTTTCGTACAAATGTTTCAGTGGCATGAAAGAAGTTTTTCTTAGCGGCAGTGAATGCTAGACTTCTGTGAGCCAATCAATGGTTTGTAAGTAGCTGTCCTTGCACGGGATGTGTAAAGGTTCAGCAGCGAACTTAGCTTGTTAAATAAAGG
The DNA here is from genome assembly GCF_031143425.1 of Pleurodeles waltl. NCBI lineage: Eukaryota > Metazoa > Chordata > Amphibia > Caudata > Salamandridae > Pleurodeles > Pleurodeles waltl. The sequence continues at coordinate 282,669,049 of NC_090442.1, forward strand.
GACATCCAGTCCCCTTGATTAGACCAGAGTTCCAGGTGCTTTCAAATGGAAGCTATGTGCTCCTTAACAGTGGAGAGATGTTGCGGAATGCGAGCTGGAATAACTTATGTTGTTTCGGTCTCCCAAATTATCACCTGTTGCGGGAATGTCCTTTTCCCCCCGACACAACAGAGGAAAGTAGCAGATATTTGGCCTCACACTGCTACTTCAACTGTGAATTTTGATAGGTTGAGCAGACTCAAGGCTTTATTGTTTAAAAAACATGTGGCGCTTACATCTGCACACAAGACCTATGTGCTTCAAGTTGCGAAGTGATCTGCAGGAATTCTATCCCTTTTAAGTGCAAACTTTCTGAGACACTTTGGTGAACTTGTGGGACAAATATTGAATGCATCCAGTACTACTGGGGATGTGCATTTCTTTAAGGCTGTTGGTGCTGGTTTCGTTCACACCTTTTCCTCTATATTTGTCTTAATACTTTCAGCTATACAGTCGATATTTTCAAGTATTTTCAGGGGATTTCTGATTATTTTGGCTATAATAGGTGGCATCCTGCTGCTGCTATTTTTTGTTTGCAATTGCTGTCCCTTCACAACAAGGAGGACTGAAAGCGCTTCCTCCAGCGCAACTGTGTCATGAACCCATGATGCAGTATTTCAGAGCACCACTCCTGGAGGAATTGGAGTGCGACAGGTCTCTGTTAATCAGATCAGTTTTGGATTGTGAGCAGCCTGTGTTTTGATGCCTTTGGTGCCTTTTCGAATGTGCACAGAAAGTTTGTCTTTCTATGCGACACTTTCTTTCACTGGATGCTGGTCTGTTGAAGTTCTTCCTAAGGGCTCATTACCAGTCATGAGCGTTTAGGGTGTGTTTGCTATGGGAAGCTGTCAATGAGTTGCCCTTCATGGATTATGCTGCTCGTATCTCAACATTGGTCACAACATGGAATGCTGCTTCCTCAGCTGGAGCTCAGACTTTGGAACGTGAGTGCTCCTTGGTTTTCCTTGGCAACAATTTGGCTTCCTTACCACCTGCCCAAGTGGAACATTTCCTGGCTTCAATTGTCCAAGATATAATTGGGAATTTTAAAAATAATGCTGACATTTAAATTTGGTTCTATTGGCACCACTACTAACGTTTTAAATTGCCCTTTTTACTTTTCCACATGCTCAAGTGTCTTTTAACTTGTCATTATTGACATTCATGTGTATATGCTTTTATGAATAGGTTTTAGTCGCTTTTATGTTTACATTTTTAGCTTTAACCACCTTTGAACTGGCAAGGGGAAGGTGTTGTATAGCTATTTTAGCCATGTTTTTAGACACATTATTTTAGCAACTAGGCCTGCCGTTTTTTCACTTAAGCCAAGTTACATTTTATTCAGCTTAGTTTTATTTTTCTAGCGTAGGACACATTCGATGACCTGTATTATTTTCTGCATCTAGTTGTTCTTTCGCATTGCACTTCTAGCATGACATTCTTTTCACTTTGTGCTTTCCTCAAGGCTGCAGCCAGATAGAGTTGCTGGCAAAGTGGTATGCTGTGTCTTCAACATTCATAGAAACATACACATCCTTTTCTCAGAACATCAGCTGTTTTATTATAAAAACACTTCTCTGTCCCACATCCGTTAGAAGAATATTCCAGCCAGATGACCATGACTGCATGCTGATTGCTGATTGCCTTCGCTACAGCTGCTTGCTTGGACTACCAGATCCCTGGCCTATATGGGGATGGTGTCTTTCTAGACAACAGGCTTCCTTGCTCAAGCATGGGGGATAATGTCTTCCCAGAAGTGAAACCTGTAGGGCAGATTAAGGCTTATCAAGCTGTGCTCTAACATAGCTTAGGTAGGAACCACATATATGACCGATAGCAACAGTTTGGTGGGACTGTTCTTATGTTTCTCTCTTCTTGTCACCAATTTGCTTTTAGTGTGTTTTATCATCATAGATATTGCAATTCATGCCATTTTATCTAAGATGCAGTCAATTCAATAAAACCTTATTGAACCACTCTCTGCCTCTGTTTGTCTTTGCATATGTGAGACTAATGTAACTGAGAGAACAAAATCAGATCTGATCAACCACGATTCCCCTCAGGAGTCATTTCTGTCATGCACCCGGTTGCCACAATCACTCCTGCTCTTGGGCAGAGATGAGGCACTGCTAGTTAGCTGGAAAACCCGGATTAGGCCGACAGTTGTCACATGGTGTAGGATTGGACTCAGTTCCTCACAATTCAGGTGATTCTGCCACCCGAATCCAGTAGCCTCATTAGGACATGACATCATGTTCTATGACTGAATAACTCTCCTCAGCATCTCTTAATAAGTGAGAAGCAAAAGCCACAATCTTTTTCTCTCCATCTATTACCATTGACAGTACAACAGCTAGTCTTTCCATACTTGCACCTGTGGTAAGATGTCTTTCTTTTTGTATCAAAATGTCCTAAGGTAGACATCTTGGCCACAGACTCTTAAATAGCATTGAATGTTTACACACAATCCTCTGTCCAAGCAAAAATAACCCTTTTCTTGAGGAGTAATCTAATGTGCTTGATCAAACTAGCAAAATTAGGAATTAATTTGGAGTAATGCTCCGCAAGACCCATAAATAACCTAACCTGGTCTTTATTTATGGGAGTGGGTGCCTCCAAAATTGATTTTACTAATTCTAATTTGGGACTAATTCCCTTTTCAGAGAGGATATGCCCTAAATATCAGACTGAATCCACTCCAAATTTTCACTTTTCGGCCCATATTTATACTTTTTTTTCACTGCATTTGGGTAATATTTTGATGCAAATGCTGCACAAAAAAGTATAAATATTGGCCTTCCTTTTTAAGAGTGAGCCCACTGTCTCTGAGTCTTGCCAACACCTGTCTCAAAACTTCATTATGACTCTGTGTGTTCTTCCCATTCATTAGTATGCCAGCCTGGGAAAACATTACAGTGTCAATGTCCTTGAGCACTGTCTTCGTGAGTCGTTGGAACCATGCTGCAGCAGAAACTAGTCCAAATGGCATTGTGTTAATCTAAATGCTCCTATTGGTGTCACAAAGGATGGTTACACACTGGAATCTTCATGTAGCTACACTTGATGGTATGCAAAAGATAAATCCATCACACTGAACATATCTTTTAACCCCTTCACAGCCAAGGACGTAACCATTACGTCCTTGGACCGGCTCATAGAGGGAGCGCTAGCGCTCTCCCTATGAGCCTCGGCGCCCCCACGGCAGGGATGAAAGGGGAATCGCCTTCCCTGCCACCCCGCCCCTGTGGCGTCTGATGACGTCAGCACGGAATCGCGCAACGACAGCATCAGAAGCCTTCCCCTCCACACTAGAAGCTCAGCTTCCAGTGCGGATCGGAGGAGAAATGCAAAAGCATTTCTCCTCCAACCACGTGGAAGGGGCAAGAGAGGCATGAAAGGAGAGGAAAGGCCTTTCCTCTCCTTTCATGTCTCTCTCAGTATTTCTGCTGCCCGATCGCGATGCGATTGGGCAGCAGAAATGCCCACTACACACCAGGGAGTTTTTTTTATTTTTATGTTTACTTACAAGGGGAGCGGCCCCTTGGGCAAGGGCTGCTCCCCAGGGGGGCAATTTATTATTTGGCCATTTCTACCCCCCTAGGGGCAGATCGGCCTATTATAATTAGGCCGATCTTCCCCCGGGGGGCAGAAACCGTTGGACACCAGGGATATATTTTTTTTTCTTTCTTTTATTTTTTTATATGTGAGGAGCGACCCCTTAGGCAAGAGTCGCTCCCCTGGGGGCAAAACTTTTTTTAGACCATTTCTGCCCACCTTGGGGGCAGATAGGCCTATTTTTATTAGGCCAATCTGCTCTCAAGGGGGGCAGAAACCACTAGACACCAGTGATTTTTATTTTTATTTTTTTATATGTGGGGATCAACCCCTTAGGTAAGGGTTGCTTCCCTGGGGGCAGAATTAACTCTAGGCAATTTCTGCTCCCTTGAGGGCAGATCGGCCTATTTTTATTAGGCCAAACTGCCCCAAGGTGGGCAGAAACCACTACACACCAGGGATTTTTATTTTGTTGCCTCACTTTCACGCAAGGGGGGTGACCCCTTAGGCAAGTGTTGTTCCCCTGGGTGGCAAATTTATTTTAGGACATTTCTGGCCCCCTTGGGGGCAGAGCAGCCTATTTTTATTAGGCCAATCTGCCCCCAAGAGCGGCAGAAACCACTAGGCCGGGGATTTTGTTTTTGTGCGAATTTCACTCAAGAGGAGTGACCCTTCAGGCAAGGGTCGCTCCCCTGGGGAAGGGGAAATTATTTTAGGCCATTTCTGCTCCCCTTGGGGGCAAATCAGCTTATTTCTATTAGGCCAATCTGCCCCCAGAGGGGCAGAAACCACTTAGGCGCAAGGTATTGGTGTGTGTGTATGAGTGTGTTTTATTAGGGGGCAGCCCCTTGGGAAGGGTCCCTCCCCATGGGGGCACATTACTGTTGGCCATATCTGCCCCCCCTTGGGGCAGATATGACTATTTTTGGAAGGCCCATCTACCCCCAAGGGGGCAGAAATCCCACCAGAGACCAGGGAAGATTTTATTTTCCAAATAAGAGGTTCGGGCATGGCCATACCCCCACCCCAAAGAAATGGGGCCAAAGTTGTTCTGCCCACCAGTGGGGAGATGGGGCAATTACCCCTGTTCCACACCCCGGGGGGGGGGGAAGGACAGAAAGTCTATGAGATGCAATGGAATTAAAAAACAAAAAAAATTGTGGGGTGGTGGCTACCAACCAGTATGGGCATGATTATGCCCCCACCGCAACTGAAGGGGGTAACAGTCTTTCAGCTCTCCCCCCACACACTAAAACATCTTATCTCATGGCAAGCAAGAGGACATTTGATTATTTTGGGTTTTGGTTTTACATTTGGGCCATGAGAGCTTGGCAAACTCTCAAAATCGTCCCACTTGGAATGGTGAGGGCTGCACTTTTTGGATTTTGGGATGATGCCATGTAGAAAAATCCACAAGACCGAGACATATCTGAAAACTAAACATCTGAGTGAGTCCAGGGTGGTGTGCTTCATGTGCACCCTACACCATTTTCTTACCCACAATGCCCTGCAAACCTCCAACTTTGCTGGAAATCACATGTTTTCCTCATTTTTGTGATGGAACCTTCCGGAATCTGCAGGAATACACAAAATTCCTACCACCCAGCATTGTCTTATCTATACCGATAAAAATTCTGCCCCACTTGTCAGCCTAGAAATGTTTTTTCCAAACTGCCCTTTTGGACCCGCTTTGGCTCCCCCTCAATTTTGACATGTTTTTGGCTCCTCCCTGTCACAGGCACTTGGCCCACCTACACAAGTGATGTATCATTTTTACCGGGAGACTGAGAGAAACGTTGCGTGGTAGGACATTTGTCCTGGTGCGGTGATCCAACACAGAAATATGGGAAAAATTTGATTTTGTTTTAGCTAAATTTGAGGTTTGCTGAAGATTCTGGCTAAGAAAACACTGTGGGATCCCGCAAGTCACACCTCCCTGGACTCCCTTGGGTGTCTAGTTTTCAGAAATGTCTGGGTTTGCTAGGTTTCCCTGTATGGCTGCCTAGCCCAGGACCAAAAACTCAGGTGCCCACCCCCGCAAAAACAGGTAGTTTTGTATTTGATCATTTTGATGTGTCCAGGTTGTGTTTTGGGGCATTTCCTTTTGCGGGCGCTGGGCCTACCCACACAACTGAGGTACCATTTTTATCGGGAGGCTTGGGGGAACACTGGGTGGAAAGAAATTTGTGGCTCCTCTCAGATTCCAGAACTTTCTGTCACTGAAATGTGAGGAAAAGTGTTTTTTGAGGCCAAATTTTGAAGTTTGCGAAGGATTACAAAAAACATGTCAGTTTTCAATGTAAAAATGTGATGTGTCCATTTTGCATTTCCTGTCACGGGCGTTAGGCCTACCCATGCAAGTGAGGTACCACTTTTATTGGGAGACTTGGGGGAACACAGAATAGCAGAACAAGCGTTCTAGCCCCTTGTCTTTCGCTACATTTTTTCCTTCCAAATGTAAGACAGTGTGTAAAAAGACGTCTATTTGAGAAATGCGCTGTAATTCACATGCTTTTATGGGGACCCAAGAATTCAGAGATGTGCAAATAGCCACTGCTCCTCAACACCTTATCTTGTGCCCATTTAGGAAATACAAAGGTTTTCTTGATACCTATTTTTCACTCTTTATATTTCGCCAAATGAATTGCTGTATACCCAGTATAGAATGAAAACCCATTGCAAGGTGCAGCTCATTTATTGGCTCTGGGTACCTAGAGTTCTTGATAATCCTACAAGCCCTATATATCCCCGCAACCAGAAGAGTCCAGCAGACGTAACAGTATATTACTTACACAAATCTGACATCGCAGGAAAAAGTTACAGAGTGAAACGTAGCTGTTTTTTTCAGCTCAATTTCAATATCTTTTCATTTTAGCTGTTATTTTCTGTAGGAAAACCTTGTAGGGTCTACACAAATGACCTCTTGATCAGAATGGTGTCTACTTTTCAGAAATGTTTAGCTTTCCAGGATCCAGCACTGGTTTCACACCCATTTCTGTCACTAACTTGAAGGAAGCTAAAACCACAAAAAATAGTAAAAATGGGGTATGTCCCAGTAAAATGCCAAAATTGTGTTGAAAAATATGGTTTTCTGATTCAAGTCTGCCTGTTCCTGAAAGCTGGGAAGCTGGTAATTTTAGCACAGCAAACCCTTTGTTGATGCCATTTTCAGGGAAAAAAAAACACAAGCCTTCTTCTGAAGCCCTTTTTTCCCATTTAAAAAAAACAAAAATGTTGGCAGTATTTTGGCTAATTTCTTGGTCTCCTTCAGGGTAACCCACGGACTTTGGGTACCTCTAGAATCCCCAGGATGTTGGAAAAAAAGGACACAAATTTGGCGTGGGTAGCTTATGTGGACAATAAGTTATGAGGGCCTAAGCGCGAACTGCTCCAAATAGGCAAAAAAAAGCCTGCCACCTGAGTGGGGAAAAGGCCTGGTAGCGAAGGGGTTAATAGAGCCAACTCTTCAGCTATATTAGGCATCCCATCTATTTTGATTTAAGTCTCTCAAGTGCACACATATTCTAATTTTGTTTCCATTTTCGAGAGCCAAAACAATCGGAGCCAGCCACTCTGAAGAATCGATCCCTTCAATGACCCAGAGGGACAATACTTTCTAGATTTCTTCCTGTAAGGGTTTCAACATTAAGGCCCATATTTATATTTTTTAGTGCCGCATTTGTGTAGTTTTTTTACGTAAAATCGGCACAAACTTACAAAACACAATTGTATTTTGTAAGTTTGCGCTGCTTTTGCATAAAAAAATAACGCACATGCAGCGCTAAAAAAGTATAAATATGGGGCTAAGTTTGGTACTCGCCTCATTTTATGAACCACTGGTTTGGCTTGTTTCTTTACGATAATTATGTGTTCAAAATTGTTTAAAAGACCCAGTCCAACCTTTAAAACGTTTTTAAATTCTCAAATTACATCAGAACACTCTTCCTCTATGGTAACCACCAGAAACTGTTATTTAGAATTAGGGTTGAGTATTATACTAGGTCTCTTTGATGTCACCACCCCAAAAGATTGTCTCCACTTTTTGCTACATATACTTTTCCCACTGTTTCTCTTCCTTTAAAATTTATATTCATGACTGTGTACCCAATCAGATCAATTCTTGCTTCTCATATCCCTCCGGTTTAGTATCTGGAGGCATCAACTTTATATTTTCTTTTCCATATGTTGTTTTTCAATTCTTGTCTCCGATAAGATTGGAAGGAGACCCTGAATTCGCAAGTACCACCAAATCCTTCCTTCCTATGGTCATCTCACACTGTGGCATTTTGTTCTGACCTTGAACGCTGGGTTTTTAGTTAACAGTTTTTCCCGCACTCTTGTGTTGTTGGTGCACTAATTGATCCCTTATAAGAGAATCTGACAACTCACTAAACTCGCATGTACGTGCCAAGGCCAAGAGAGGCTATTTAGTTACCTACTCTCTTGGTTTTGACTTGTATTTTGGAAAAAAACGTATGTCTTTCCATGACCACATCTATGTGTGGTCCGAAGTGTTGCTCCAACATCATGAGTGACATTTCAGACTCATCCCTAGGTTGTCCTTCCATATGCCCAATGGTGATTTCATCAAGACTTTCATATATATTGCGACTCCTAACTCCTAAGTTGTGTAATAATATTCCTTTCTTCCTGGCTGCTGAGACCTTCTCATCACCTATTGCAATTAGATATGAATAAAAAGGTTTAGTCAATTTCTTCCATTGCGGGATAAGTTCCCCCACCATCAGATAAGTATTGCGGTGGCTGTGACATATTAGCTGCTGCCATGTTAACCTGCAAAGCAAAAAGAAAATAACAAACCAAAATAACAAGATAGAATAATATGTCAAAATAAGAACTTCACCATAACGAATCAAAAGAACAACAATAATAATTTAAAAGGATAACAGGGAGCCAATGGTGAGGGAATTATTCTTCAAGTATTCTTATTGTAATGATATTGTATCTTCCACGGATCCTGCACAAGAGCACTAAGCAAATCAGAGAGCTGTTTTCCCTAGTGCACACAATGGTTACATTTTTGCTAGCTCTCCTATGATTCTTGATATGCAGGTTCAGCGATGACTTCACTTCCCCGAAGAGTCTTGGAACAGAAAAAAAAAAACGTGAGAGCACGCCTCACTGCTCTCTAATCTGCACTGGCCAGGGTGTTAATGGTGCCTTCAAAGGTGTCCAAGGAAGTTCACCGCTCTCTGATTCACACCACTCAGAGCGTTATCGGCGCCTTAAGAGGATGCAGCCCATGGGATCCAATAGGGCGTCCAATACCTCACGAGGTACCCTCATGCCAGCCACCTTCAAACAGTGTAGCCTCCGACCTGCGGCAAAGGAAGTTTGAGTTGCTGGGAAGACGCATGACGGGCCGTGAAAGCTGTCAATGTGGCCTTTGTACTGAGGTTAGGGCCCGCGACACTAGTAACTGCTTCAGGCAAAGTGACGAAAATGTATTAAGCTGTTTATCAGTAAAGTAATGATTTATTAACACCAGCAGACGATACAGAGATCCTTATATATGTGTCGTGCTCTCTAGGCACTTGTAATTAACGCTGCTCTTTGTAATTAATGCCGGTTAGTCCTTCCTTCTTTTGATACAATGACAGTTATAAAGCACATATACTGCAGCGCAGGTGGATTTAAAGGGCTAACTTGTCTGTTAAGCTTAAGCCTAGTATCACAGGCCTTATAACTCAAGAATACTTGAGCCATAATTTGTCACTAATGTCTTTCACTCAAGGTTCCTTCAACAAGGTTCGCGCAGATTTCAGTACCAAGGGGTGTTGGTGAAAATCCGGCCCTTCACAGGACTCCCTCATTGCCAGTGTTAAGAAGATATTCAGACTCAGTTCAGGGGTAACATTTTCTTTTAATTCCACCAACATACAGTGCACAATTCAGCCCAACCTCCAGTCCTCTCAACCGTCAGCTGCCAACCTCCTGTTCTCATTCTAAATGTCACCATGGTACCTCCAAGCATAACTTGGAACACTGAGGTACCATGGTTCTCCATGACCTAGATTAAAACACAATCTCAATTAAGATAACATTTAAAATAACATTTATATTAAAATGATATAAGAATATTATGATATTATGAAGCTTAAGAATTGTTTCATCTGTACCTTTCTTCCCTCTTATGCAGGTGAGGGCGCTACTCTTGCATAATGTTTGTCAGCTTATTTAATAATAATGAATTTTCCCTTTTTAGTTATCGGAGTTCAATGTGTCACTGGAGAACTTACCTATATTAGAGATCGGGGACTCTAATAATGGTAATAAATATGGTAACATTCTGAAACTTATTGCACAAATTAAGCATGTAACTAGAACTATCGAACAAGATCAATGCCCTACTCAAGAAACCAAAGGCGGACCTGAGAGACCTCAAGAATTTCCGGCCTATCTCTCAGCTCCCGGTCCCGGCTAAGGTCATCGAGAAAATCATCAACAGACAACTGACCCACTAACTCGAAGAGAACAACATCCTGGACCCATCCCAGTCAGGGTTCCACAGCAACCACAGTACTGAAACTGCCCTCATCGCTGCCACCGATGACTTCAGGGCCCTGCTTGACAACAGTGAAACCGTGGCCCTCATCCTCCTGGACCTCTCTGCCGCCTTCGACACAGTCTGCCACCGCACCCTACGCGCACGCCTCCACAATGCAGGGATCCGGGACAAAGCTCTAGAATGGACCACCTCCTTCCTCTCCGGCAGAACCCAGAGCGTCCGCCTCCCCCATTCTGATCCAAAGCCTCCAAGATCATCTGTGGTGTACCCCAAGGATCGTCCCTCAGCCCGACACTATTCAATGTCTACATGGCCCCACTCACCCACATCGTCCGGCTGCACCATCTCAAAATCATCTACTAGGCCGACGACACCCAACTGATCCTCTCAGATCTACAGGTGGATCCACACAGAAACAAGAAGAACAGTCACCCAGGCCCTCGTCAGTAGCAGACTTGACTAATGAAACGCCCTCTACGCGGGAGCCCCGGCCAAACTCTTCAAACGACTGCAACAAATACAAAACGCCTCTGCACGCCTGATCCTCGACGTACCCCGCCACAGCCACATCACTCCCCACCTGAGACCTACACACTTCCCGTCAACAAAAGGATAACCTTCAAGCTCCTCACCCACGCACACAACGCACTCCACAACACAGGTCCAGCCTACCTCAACAGACGACTCACCTTCTACACCCTGAACCGCCAGCTCTGCTCAGCCGACCTCGCCCTCGTCACCGTCCCTCACATCCGAAGAGTGACCACCGGTGATAGATTCTTCTCCACATCGCTGCCAAGACCTGGAACACCCTCCCCTTGCTGCTACGACAGACCCAAGACCTGCTGACCTTCAGGAAGCTACTCAAGACCTGGCTGTTCGCGCTGTAGCAGCAACCCCCCCCCCCCCCACTTAGTGCCTTGAGACCCTCACGGGTGAGTAGCACGCTTTACAAGTGTACTGATTGATTGATTGATTGATTGAACTTGGGTATGTGTGTGGTTTTAGTGAAGAAGAACATGGATTTATTAAGGAATACAATAAGGGGAGGGTAAAGAGTGCAAGAGATTCAAAAGATTTTTTTAAGAAGCAGTAAGAGAACAAACTAAAGAAGGAAAATAATTTCGTTTGACAAATCCACATCCTAGATTGAGAATGTAAGAAGAAAGTAGAGGTGAAATCTGTATGGTGCATTGTGAACCTTCTGAATTTGGCAAGAATGAATATGTGGGAAGGAGTGACACAGCAGGAATTATGTTATAAGTGGTGATCATTTGGTTGGTGGAGAGCAAGTTCTAAGGGGAATTTATTGTGTGTGTAGTAAGACTGCCTATTTTAATTTGCTGCATAGTTGGGCTGGATCTTGTTATCTTGCTTTAGTGTTTCCTAGAGTTTATCATATGAATAACTGGAACAAATGATAAAGTTTGATTGAAGAGAGTGAAACGAGGATTTACAGAGGTAGTTCTAGATATATTAAGTGCTATTATTCTTATTATAGGTATTCAACATGGTTGCCGGGCGGGAGAGAGCATACACAGGCTCCCAGTCTGCCTGGGAGCGCCCTGGCTGGGCGCTCCCAGCCAGTCCTGACGCTACTCTGAGCAGTGTCAGGAATGGCTGGGAGCCTGTGTCTCCAGCGACGAAGCAGAGGAGATAGAGGAGGGGAGCGGCGAGGTGGTGTGCAGGTAAGTGTTTTTTTGTTTTCATTGTTTATTCCCCCCTCCCCTCCATGCACCACTTTACCCCTTCTGAGCCCTGCCAGCCACGACTGCTGGAGCGTTAACTCAAATTAATGCTGAACTAATTGTTATTAGCACTTTGATGATGCAGAACTACTTAGCATTAGAAACCATTCTTGCGAAGGAAGGTGATGTTTGCAAAGCACTAAAAGTTAAGAGATGCTGCACTTTTCTCCTTGACAACAGTCCTATTATTAACTCTTATATCACAAACATGACTAATATCTCTTGTGAACTTCTGTCCTTAGAAGAGCATGTGAGGAAAAAGTGTTTTTGGCCACATTTTGAGGTTTGCAAAGGATTCTGGGTAACAGAACCTGGTGAGAGCCTCACAAGTCACCCTATTCTAGATTCCCCTAGGTGTCTAGTTTTAAAAAATGTACATGTTTGGTAGGTTTCCTTGGCTGCCGGCTGAGCTAGAGGCAAAAATCCACAGCTCGGCACTTTGCAAAAAACAGCTCTGTTTTCTTTGGGAAAACGTGATGTGTTCAAGCTGTGTTTTGGGGCATTTCCTGCCGTGGGCACTAGGCCTACCCACACAAGGAAATTTGTGGCTCCTCTCAGATTCTAGAACTTTCTGTCACCGAAATGTGAGAAAAAGTGTTTTTTTTGCAACATTTTGAGGTTTGCAAAGGATTCTGGGTAACAGAACCTGGTGAGAGCCTCACAAGTCACCCCATCCTGGATTCCCCTAGGTGTCTAGTTTTACAAAATGCACAGGTTTGGTAAGTTTTCTAAGTGCCTGCTGAGCTAGAGATCAAAATCCACAGCTAGTCACTTTCCAAAAAACACATCAGTTTTCAATGTAAAAATGTGATGTATCCATGTTGCGTGTCCTGTCGCAGGCATTAGGCCCACCCACGCAAGTGAGGTACCATTTTTATCAGGAGACTTGGGGGAACACAGAATAGTGAAACAAGTGTTACTGCCCCTTGTCTTTCTCTACATTTTTTCCTTCCAAATGTGAGACAGTGTGTAAAAAGGACGTCTATTTGAGAAATGACCTATAATTCACATGCTAGTATGGGCACCCTGGAATGCAAATAAACACTGCTTCTCAAGACCTTATCTTATGCCCATTTTGGAAATACAAAGGTTTCCTTGATACCTATTTTTCACTCTTTATATTTCAGCAAATGAATTGCTGTATATCCGGTACACAATGAAAACCCATTGCAAAGGGCAGCTCAATTATTGGCTCTGGGGACCTCGTGTTCTTGATGAACCTACAAGCCCTATATATCCTTGCAACCAGAAGCGTCAAGCAGACGTAAATGGTTATTGCTTTCAAAAATCTGACATCACAGGAAAAAGTTACAGAGTAAAATGTGGAGAAATTTGCTGATTTTTCAATATTTTTTGATTACAACTGTTATTTTCTGTAGGAAAACCTTGTAGGATCTACACAAATGACCCTTTGCTGAATTCTGTATTTTGTTACTTTTCAGAACTGTTTTGCTTTCTGGGATCCAGCATTGGTTTCACACCCATTTCTGTCTAACTGGAACGATGCTAAAAGCACAAAATATAGTAAAAATGGGGTATGTCCCAAGAAAATGCCAAAATGGTGTTGAAAAATGTGTTTTTCTGATTCAAGTCTGACTGTTCCTGAAAGGTGGGAAGATGGTGAGTTTAGCACCAGAAACGCTTTGTTGATGCCGTTTTCAGGGAAAACCCTACAAGCCTTCTTCTGCAGCCCATTGATCCCATTTCTTTTTTTTTTTAAACGAAATTTTTGCTGTATTGTGGCTAATTTCTTAGTCTCCCTCAGGGGAACCCACAAACTCTGGGTACCTCTAGAATCCCTAGGATGTTCGAAAAAAGGACGCAAATTTGGCGTGGGTAGCTTATGTGGACAAAATGTTATGAGGGCCTAAGCGCAAACTGCTAAGATGTTAAGGTAATGGTGTGTATTATTCTTGTGTTCTGATTTGCCAAAGAAATTATACCTTTGCAAACACCACAATGAGTTTGCAATATTACTAATTTCCTATGCAAGAATTGTACCTAAGTACCCCATGATTTTGGGGGTAGCCAGAAGGCTTTTTTAGTTCTACTAGGGATGCTTCCCAAATTATTTCTCATTTTGTTGCTTATTTGTAACTTTCCTTAATTTCTGATTTTGCATACTCTGTATAACTTTGCATTGGAGAGCATTCATGGCATTGACTTTGAACTGCATATTTTGAATTTTTGTAATAAAAACCACTTAACCTTCCATTAATCTAGAACAGTAAATAGTGTATACGTTTCCAAAGGGTAGCTTTGATGCTCAGGTCAATGTGTGAGTCTACTTAAACAAATCCCAAGATACCCTTAGAAAACACTGTCTGACTCCTGTGATGTGAGCTGTGAACAAGAGTGTAGCATCTACCTAGTCTGTCAGTCTGAATCTCTTGAGATATGATAGACTAAAATTGATGAGGAGCATTTGTAACACATAAAAATATATGCAACTGCAAAAGCCTTCCAGAAGGAGGTCTAAAACCCAAAACATTGTGCTGTGTAATGTGTTTGGCTAAACAGCACTAGTTTCACTCTTTGAGTAGAAGAGAGTTCCAGGAATTCCATGGTATGTATGAATATATGTATGTACAATTGTGTGTAGCATTTGTATAGCATGAACACAGCCAAAAGGCAGGGTAGCACTGTAGTTATAAAAATCTGAAACCAAAACATTGTGCTGTGTAAATGTGTTTTAGTAAAACACTGATTTGGGGTATGTCTTCAAATATTTATGCCACTACAGTGATGTGTTACTACCATACGTATGCATGGTTTCCATTGAAAGCTATCATAGAGATCACTGGTTTCAAAATCCGGATATTCACTGCTCTGACATTGCAGCAGTGAAAACGAATTTTGTTTCTACACTACTTTGACTTCAGAGCAGCAAAAAACTGACCCTGAAACTGCTGTTTCCGAGGATGCTGATCTGGCACCTGTCCTGCCCACCGAGGCTCTCCTGAGACCCAGGAAAGGTGGTTCACAGTTTGCAGACCTTCCCTCCTCTCCTATGGTTCACAAATCCTAGAAAGGCCGGTACTGCATATTGATGACAGGATGGTATTGTCTGAGCTGACAAGTGGCATTTGTGGAAGGAAATGGAGAAATAGTGGATGGAGAGGGTATTGTTTTTTTTAATATGGGGACTGTGTGGGTAAATGTTTTTTTGGAAGTAGAGTGACACGACAGCAAATCTAGTATGTATTTGGAAGAGGGGAGGCCACTAATATGGCAGGATGCCTGCGACTCCTCCAATGGGGTGTTGGGGCACTGCACCCTGTGAGCCATCATTTGTATTAATTATTGTGCTATTTATCTTTTTATTTATTCTTTTCCTCTATTAAAAATGTCCCTTAACAGCGGCACCATGCTCCTTTTGTGTTTGAGTCAGGTGTGGCGAATCCTTTTGAGTAGCAGACTCATGATACAGTTACATGCACATGTCAGGTTGGACAGGTCTCTTGCCATGACCAGCCCTGTATTCACACTTCAGGCCTCTTGAACCTGTGCTGGGTTCAGGAGGCAAGGGGAAGCACAGCCCCCGCGTCCTTTGGAGTACTGGGTTCACTTGCCCCAACCAAACTTCACATTGCTCTCATGATGTTTACTACTATAAACAGCATAAAAGCAATGCAAAGATTGGTTCTGGTCACGTAGATTCAGTTTGGCCCGTCCCTGTGGGATCCCTCGCGCAAGGCAGCACCAGGGTGGGAGTACCATAAAACATGGTCACTCATTTTGTTGCTTTAATTTGAAGCCATTCAATGACTGGTTGCGTCTCTATCCTTGATGAGATTCTCGCCCCTTGCACACATCGCCCTTGATGGCTTTGTGCACAAGGGGAACTGAAGAGAGCAGTCGCTTCTTGTTCTCTCTGACCCAGAGCACATACAATTGGGACTAGTGATCCGAATGTTACCCATACAGCTGGTTAGTAAGCGCTATAAGTACTTTAGCTGTGTTGATGTCATTAAACCTGTGAACAGAATGTTAGGCACACTACTCAGCAGTAGGCACACTAACCCGCTGAGCTGTCTTAATGGATAAAAGGCAAAGAGCTTAGAGTGGCCTTCTTTGGCATCTAAAACCATAACACTCAACAGTGTGGAATTTGGAGGGCTAAATCCTCAAATGTCCTCTGGCTATGAATTACAACTTTTCGATCTTTATGCCTTAGGAAACTATCAGCGAACCTCCTAATCGTTACTGTGATGAAACTGCAAATATTAGATGTGATTGTCTAATTCAAACCTCCAACTCCTCAGTTTAAGGAATAGGACCTTGTATTCCCCCACACTCATAGCTCAATGTACAGGGCTCTTTTCCTCCCCAGCGTATCTCACTCCATATACAAAGGGGGCACTTACATACATTAATTACATACAGACAACACACAGGAAGTTATATTTGGCGCTTTCCACACTTGACCAAAACGTGTGAATCAGGTCAAATGACTTTATCCTCATGTGCCCAGTTCCATCTTTCGCAAAACGAGACTGGACGCCAGCACTGACTGCTGAGCACATGTTCATGGGGCCCGATACACAATGGCCTATGCTTAGCTGCAGTGCTTAATTTGTAAATAAAAAGGTGCCCGTGCCCAAAGCCCTCCTCTTAAAAGCGCGGCTGCTGCATTTAAATGTGCGAGCACGGAATACTGAGGCGGCGTAATCTTAAACCCATCTCGGGCCTCTTCAATTCATATAAAGCCATTCCCTGCCCCTTCAGTTCACTCTAGCAGCTTTCTACTTTCTCCCTTTGTGACGCTTTTCCGTTTTTCCCTTTCTGTGTCTGTCCCATATGTGTCTTTTGCTCGCAGCAGATGCTTGAGGCAGAAGAATAAGCCCCGGCCCTCAAAAATAAGTGCCGGTGCTCAGCACCGGAAAAAACAAGCACAAATTAAGCACTGCTAGCTGCACAGAGCTGACAGTGGACGGAAACTGACTGCTTTTCCTTGACCAAATCACGGTGCTGCATTGGACCTGTTTGTTGTTTTGTAGTGTAGCACTTATTTGGGGAGTTATCCCCCGTTATGGGGTCCAAAGTGTATTTCCCCATGTTTCGCACCTAGAGGAGGAATGGGTCAGCTCCAACCACTGGCGTAACAGTAGCTCCCATGGTTCGGGGGGGAGGGGTCCTGAGCTCCAGTGGGCCCCCTCAGTACAGTAAACTTTTCATATGTTGCGGTCCCCTGCCTAAGAGGGGACCTCGATGTACTTTGCAGGGTGTTCAGGTTTTGTTACCCCACTGGCTCCAGGTAGTATGCAGCAGCAGAGCTGGGACCCTCGGCTCAGAGAGGTGGCACCTTGTGGAGCCAGAGAAGGGGCACAGCCTCAGTGACCCTATCCTCAGATCTCTAGCAACAAACTCTGTGCTTGGCTGGACAGGTGACGGTCTCAGGAACCAATCTGCTTGGAAGCAACTTGTGATGACCCGGGCAGAGCAGGACCATGCTCCTCTGCACTTTGTCCTGCGTTTTGTTCTTTATTTCTGGCATGGATCTTAGGGCCAGATGCACCAAGTATTTTTAGGGTCGAGCGCAAGTGCTCTGGCCTGTTGTAATCTCTCTGTGGGATTTTAACTGCACACACTCTTGCTATTCGTTGTTTGTTTTGCTTGTTTTAAATGCTTCATTTTTATTGGTGCATTTTGTGAAATGTCCCTCCTTTGTGTGCTGAGTTTCCTCCCACAGGCGATTTCACTGAATGGAAATTTTTGTTGTCCATCACACTACATCATGCCTTCTCCTGTTACAGCGTGTGATGGCCCCTCCTCCGGTTTCGGTTTGCCTTTCATCCCAGCTACGATCCTTTCTAGGCATTCACACTGAGAGCCAATAACGCTCGCGCTCACTCTCCTGGCGGTGGTGGCGCTTTGAATCAGCTTGCTTCTGTCAACTGTTTTACTTTTCATTTTCAATTTATGTGGCAAAAAAAAATCCATTTAGGAATTTTCAAAGCTAATAGCTCTAACTCGAGTGAACGTGAGAAACATTTCATTGCAAATGTTTGTTCTGGTTGCAAATGGTCCATCGTGGGCTGTTTGTGACTGGAAAAATGTTTTTTCCCATGTATCAAAGACAAAATGTGACTTGGTAACTTCTTACCAAATCGCATTTTGCTTTTGTGATTCAGTATGAGGAAGGGGCGTGTTTAGGGCATTCCTTTCTAACTCCGAATTGCAGTGCTATGTTTGAATGTTTTGCAACTGCCATACGGTAGCAAAACATTCATATTTTCCGACTCCGTAGAGGAGGTGGTAACCCACTCCCAAACATGTAGGGGTCCCCTAGGTACCCCTTTCCCTTTGTGAATGCATGCAAAAACATTTTATAAGGGCAAGCAGTGGTCTCACAGACCACTGCTTACTCCTAAAAAATGAAACTGAAATGTTTTATTTGGGCTGAATTTTAAAAAAAGAGTTGCTTTATCTAAAAGCAAACACAGACGTGGTCATTTGCTGTCTACAGCAGGCCACCATCCCTGTATTTTAGGAGGTTCCAAATGGGTCGCAAATTGCAACCTACCTCATGAATATTAAAGAAGTAGGTCAATTGCAACCCCATTGGGAATCGCTAAATGTGTAAAGGACATATTAGTACATAGGTGTTTGTGATTTCCTAAAAGCGAATCGCAAAAATTTGCTATTAGGAACTCGCAAAATGAAACCTACATACATGTGGCCCTGAGAACCTGTTCACCAGCCAGGTAATCAAATGTCTAGAATGGAAATTGTGCAACAAACATCCATGTAAAAATATGATAAAGTATCTTCAAAATTCAGAAAAGTGCATTTCTTTAACATCAGAAGCGTTTGACCTTCATACAACAGATTACATTACTGCACTGAGAGGCATTTGTTAAAAGTGAATTTTTAAACATGAAAGTAGAAACATTCTTGCCTCCCCCTGATAATGCCACTAGTGAAATAAGAGGCAAGTCAGTTGTTGTTTGCAGCATATGTGTGCCTAGATTCCTATTACACTGAGAGGAACAATATAGTCTAATAAATCAAACAAAACAGAGCTTTCCACATAGAACACATTCTGAATGCATGTATTTCAGGGTGCTCACACATGCGATTATGAAAAAAATTAGATGATGAAATATAATAATTGCCTAGGAATCAGATCAAACAATTTGGTCAAGTGTGGAAGCCAGAATTGACCCAGGTTTTGAGCCACTAGATGGTTATGTTTTTTCTCTTTCCGTTATGCGTCAAGGGTTAACGCTCTGTATTTCTTGGTGCGTGAGGTATGACCCAGGACAGCAGTCAAAGGCCACATGAAAGCGCCTCTCGCTTTAGGCTCAAGTGTCCAAGAGGACCTGAAGCCGAACCACAACTAGGCATCTGGCATATGCCTGTAGCGGTGTGCCCACCTCTATATTATAGTGCTATAAAATGTAACACTTTTGGAAGCAACAGTAAATTTCATGGCTCAGATGGGCAGGGCACCGGATGAGTCTGGAGAAGATTGGTCCCAAATTTTGGTATACAAATAGATTTTCGATAAAGAAACACTATTTGCTGCAGACATTAAACAAACCCCACATCCCCATATGCCTGATAGGCTGCCTTGCTAAGTCATAATTGACCCAAACATTTATACCCTCGCACTTTCAAATGCCACCAAGTGCCACTGATACCACATATATTTGTATGTACACTATTGAGGGCGGTGGAGGTTGGGTGGCAGGGCACCAAGTTTTTATTGATAATGTTCTGTTGGGGGGAGAGGATTTGTCATATGTGCATGGCTCCCTATGATCCCCCTTCCCCTTTATATGATTAGATGCCCAGAGAAAGATAATTTGTGGGAGCAAAGAAAACATAAATTCTAGATGTGTAGTTGCCAAAAACAAGGCATTTTCTATTTATTGTCTATTTGTTGTCACTTGCCACTCCTTGGTAGAAAACAACCCCGTCATTGACAGTGATCCATCTATAATTGGTATGTTACTTAAGGTAGACTTGAATTCCTGAGAAGCAAAATAAATTATCATTTATTATTTAGTTTTTTTTTTCTGTGCTTAATGTGTATAAGAATGAGTGTTGGTGCTCTAAGCTCTGCTCAGAAGCCCATGACCAGCACTATCAAATGTCAGTGCACTGACTATTAAGGCTGCATTGTCTTGAATCCATCTCATGACTCTGTAATCCACTACCAGACACATCCTGCACTTTTATCTCACTCTTGCAGGTTCCTGCTTTTTCTCTTTGTAATATTTTTTACGTCTTTCTATTTTTCCTTCTTTACCCTTTGTGCGTTTTTCCCTCTCTTCCTCTCGTTTAATGTTTGATGATGAAAAATAAGGCCAGTCCCCAAAACTGAGTGCTGATGGGACCCACCAGAACCACCGCCTCAAATTAAAGTCCTTGGGTTTTCACGATGCTAAGCACCCCAGAGAATACATGAGTGGATGATCCCTCAAGCACTTTCAGGGAAGTCTTTATTTATAACATGGATGCGTTTGGTTTTGTACACCAAGTTGAAACCAACAAATGATGGAGGCCATTAGCTTAACCAACTATACTCCACATTACCTGAACTAATGTTCCTTGGCACCTATCAGCTATTGTGGTGAGGCCAATTCCTTATCAAATTCGCCATAGACATCCTAGCAGCTAATGGTTCCAAGATGAGTCACACCAGTCCCTCATACTCATGGAGTATGCTGAACAATTTGAAGCCGGAAGCCTTCATTCAGATTTTAAATGATGTCTCAGACGCTCGGCTCAACAACCCAGATGACATTCTGAATAACGCAATTCCTACGGTTTTGAAGATGTTCTATTTCTTAACTCCCTTCAAAACCAGGAACAGTGGTCGCACAAAATCAAATGACTGGAATATTGTCAGTCTCTGAGTGATGAAAAGACAAGGTAAGACCTCAGAAAGACGTTGACTTAAAACCAAACTCCCCTCCTCAGACTGATTAGTCTGCCATGTTCCAGGATCTATTTTCTGATGCTTGGAGAACGTAGATTTCAGCAGTCCCAGATATAGGTTATAAACAATAGTCTATGCTTGATAGCACAGAAGCAGAATCAACATTAGCATAACATTCCCTAGTTTGAAAAGGGAGAGTCTGACCAATCAAACACAGCATGTGAAAACAGGAAGATTAAAGTGAAATAATCTACACATTAGGAAGAACTTCTCATGAAACAGCACACCAAAAGAAAGATTTAACAAGTTCATTGGGAATGGGAAGAGCTGCACCCTTCGGTGGCCAGACAATCATGTCAGCAGAGATTCTTCTTACTCAACAGCAATCCTTCATTTTTGTTTTCTTCCAGCATAAGAATGTTCTCGCTCATCCATTTCTGATTACGTTCTGAACAAGAAAACCAGTGTGTATCAGTAGCAAAAGAAAAAGCAACGCAGCCATGAGATCTAAGGAGTTGAGCTCACAACCTAACATAAAAGTTGAAAAGCATAGATGAGAGTGACTTCAGGTCTCCGAGGTGGCTGGGACAAAATCTGAGTGCCTTCCAAAACAGAGGGACATCAGGTTGCCTCTTCAAATGCAAGGACAAGATCTAGGAAAATGTGACTTGTTGCATCCCCTTCACCTGTGATGCTCACTGAGGGTCCAAGCTAGTGCTGTTTCTGTTCCTCCACCATGCTGAAATTCAGCTGCTAGGAGGCTAGGATGTCTGGAATCACGAGTAAGGTGAACAATTGCTTAGCACCACCCTCTCTTGAAACTTACTCAGCAATGCCAGGGTAATAATAGGTTTGTAACTCTCTGTGGTCATGCCGTTCATATTCTGTTCTTTGCGAAGGGGTAGTGGCTCTACAGTTCCTTAGAGCTGGAACCATGCAATTGGTTGGAGAGCTGATGTTAGTAAGCCGCAGTATGATGGAAGGGGCAAGTGGAAGAAACACTGAGATAGGGCAAATATCATTAGATAAATCACATTTCAGCTGATGTAAGGGAACAAGATGACCAGCTGCTGGGGGCAGAGAGTGACGTTTCCCCCCTGATTCATATGCATGAGCGGGCCAGTTGAATGCATGCATGTCTGCCAATTTACAGCCAGTTCAAATCAAAGACTTCTGTTACCTGCGCTCAGTCAAAATATGTGCTTCGGAATGTGTGACATGCCGTATGGATGTCCTTGCCTTGTTGACACTCCTAGAGACTACTCCCAGATACTGGAAGCTAGCTTGACAATACCAAAGCCAAAATGGCGGTGAGAGTCACTTGTATAGATTACGCTAAAAACTCAGGGATTTGGACTGGCAACAATAAAAAATTACTTTTGTGCCTCTCCTTCTGGCTGTGGCAGGGGAGATAAAACAGTTCAGCAGTTCTGCCCGCAGAGGAAGTCACCACCTCTCTAGTTTGGCTTTGTGTCAAAAAGGCTGGTGAGCAACAGCACGCCTCATTGCACATTGTGTTTGTTCCCCCATCACCTGAAGAGTGGACTACGGTATCCAACCCTACACCCAAGAGGTGATGAGGAAATAGAGTGTATGGGTAAATGGAAGAGTGTCAAGGAAAGAGAGGTGGGACTAGAGACATGCTGTTGGAGGAAGAGAGAAGGGAGATGCAGAAATACGGTCTCAGAGGGATTTTGAGAAGGACTTTGTGGCAAATGGGAAGAGTTGAGAGATGTCAAGGGCTTCATGATTAGGAACAAGAGAGGTGGTGGAGGCGAATGTAGCATAAGAGAACGGAAACAAGTGCCGAGACAGATCCAAATTGAGAGGGAGGGCGCTAGAGTGTGTGACAGTGAGAGAAGAGAGGAATGGGCGTGGAAGAGCAGGAGTGAGAAAGATGGGAATGGGAAAGAGTGCGTGAAAGACAGAGAGAAAGCAGAGTGAATGTGTGAAACAGACAAGTGGCACAGAGCGCCTCAATCAGAAATAATGTCCAACCTATGGAGAAATAATAATAGTAAACCACAAAAGAGAGGAAGAAAGAGTGAAAGAAAGAGGCCATATGGTCACAGGGAGAGAGAGAGTGAAAAAGAGGCTGTGAAAAAGGAATCCACACAGAAATGGAGAAGGTGCAAAACACGGAATGAGTTAGAGACTAATGGAAGGCGACATTTAAAGTCATCGTCTCCTAGGTATTTCGTTGGGTGTGTGTTCACGGTGTGGTTGTGTATTATCATGCTTCCCCGTCTGGTGATACTGTGCCCTCTTCGGCAAAGAATACCGTATACAGTGCCCATGTGCCTCATCGGTCTCAGTAAACATAACTACTTAAAGAAATATATTAACATAAAACAGGAAAAGTACAATAGCAGAACCTACATTCCAGTAATTTACGTTCGTTTTATTGAAGAGTATTTCTTGACATAGTTACCAAAGTATTTTTCGTTTTCTGGACTCTCCACTTGTACTTCGTTACTTTGGAATCATCCCTGCTATATCATGTTTACAAGCCCAAGAAAGGCTGAAAAACATGCCTGTGATTGTTGAAAGGCTTTGAGGAATGGGAGATATTTATAACCACCATGTTTTTAGGTTATGACATTGTTATGTGTTATTTCTTGGCCGATTGACAGCTCCTATGGTGCCATAGGAAACAGGTTGGCTTTTGAAGCCGGGCCAGCGGATGTTGGGTGAACGGAGGTTCTGTGCCTTTGTGCTGTGGGAGAGTGAGCGTTTAGTGTGCTTATGGGCGTGTCTAGCCTATGATACTTTGTGCGTGTGTGCCATTGCCGTGGTGCTTGAAATGTTTCTATGCGTCTGCCTGTGTTTCGGTACCTCTGTATGCCGGCCTCTGCTGCTCTCTTTCTGTTTGTAAGCTATTAAACAGCTTTGTGGGAAAATGACAGAGGTGCTGATTACAGCCTTATCATGACAAATAAATAAATATCTACCTTGTTCCATAATTGCCGGCCCCAGCATAAAAGTGGTTCCGGTTGCATTGTGAAAATTAAGGAAATTCCCTGAGATTTAGGGAAATAGGCAAATGTACATTACAGAAGATTGTAGAACACTTCACCGTAGACCCTATTTTCATTGGTTGGACGCTGATTTTCTGTCAGGGTTTATGTTTTAGTACAGGGCCTAGTATGTATTTGGAGTTTATGCTGCTTGGGAACATCGCAAACACTAACAAAATGGAGGAAATGACCTATAGATCCTGGGAACTTCTATCTGTAATTGGATCAGTGTTACTAGCTGTGTTGACACCTCCTGCGTCTGGTGTGAAAATTGCTGAAGGCGGTTAAACGTTGAGTGGTTGAGGACTTGGATTGGCTGGACGTGGGGCCATTTTAGGAATTGTTGCAACTATGCCATATCACTGAAGCCAGTGTGAAATGAAATTTCAAATCCAGCAATAGCCACGGCAACCAGTGCAGTTTTAAAAAATGCAAATATCTACTCTTTCACGTAACATGCAACATGTGTTTGTAAGGCACACATTCACCCCTGGGGAATCTTGGTGCTTGTTCGAAAATAGCTCTCTCTTAAGAGTAACTCGAAACGTTTTGCCTTCCCCTTCCTCTTTTTCTGACCTCGTTTTTGTTGGCTTTAGGAATATGCACACTTTACCACTGCTAAGCAGTGCTAAAGTGCTTGCGCTGTCTCCTTAAAATCTGGTAACATTGGTGTATAAACTGCATACCATATAGCCAGGGCCTGTAAATCAAATGCTACTAGGGGGCCTGCAGCACTAATTGTGTCTCCCACACAAGTAGCTGTTCAAACATGGCTCAGGCCTGCCACTGCAGAGCATTTGTGTGCAGTTTCACTGCCACTTCGACTTGAAATTTAAAACCCTTTGCCAAGCCTTTAACTTCCCTTTTATTACATATAATTCCCCCCTAAGATAGGCCTAAGGTAGGTTATAGGGCAGGGTGCTCTGTAAGTAAAAGGCAGGGCATGCACTTTTAAGTATTGCATGTCCTGGTAGTGAAAAACACATACATTCGTTTCTAAGTCTGTGAGGCCCACTCCTCTCATAGGTTAACATGGGAATTCCTTAATACAGGTTTAATCTGTAATTACTGATTAGAAGGGAGTAGCTGTGTCATGTTTCACCTCTGTTGAATGGTAATGATAAATCCTCTTTACTGGCAAAACTGGATTTAACATTACTATTTTAGAAAGGCCACTTTTAGAAAGTGGACATTTCTCTGCTCTTACAGTTCTGTGTGCCTGCAGCCTGTCTCCAATACATGTCTGGGGTGGGTGTCAGCTACACTTTATGCTTTCTCTCTAGACAGCCGAAAATACCGGAAGGTAAGGTGTGTCTGAACACTCATCTGCATTCTGATGGGTCTTCCTGTGCAGGAAGGGCAGGAGGTGATGACACTTACACCTGAATAGGCAGTGCCTGTCTTCACACAAAGTACTGATTACACCCTATTGATAATCTGGAGCCAGGGCTGGGAAGAAAAGGGCCTCTGTGCACTTAAAAAAAACCTTCTTTGAAGTCACCCCCACTGTAAAGGCACAACTGGGTATAAGTACTGGGTCTCTGACCCCTACCAATTCAGACACTTCTAGACCTACAACCAGAAGAAGTGCTGTTCTGCATCAAGGATTGTCACCCTGCTGGACAGCTGACCTGTAACAACTGATTTTCTGCTATGCTGCCCCACTGCCTGCTGCTTTCTGACCTTGCTGAGGGAGAGGTGGACTCTGCCTTGCACCCCCGGGGGAATGTTAAAACACTGTGAAGCAGCTGCCACCAGGATAGTAATTGCACTGCAGATAGATGGTATAACCTAGTGTCTCTGTATGACCAAACACCAGGCCCAGAAGATGTATTCAGGATGTTCTCTGAACCTGCTGCATCTCTGGACCCATGAACTATTCCTGCTGTCCTAACAGCCCACAGGAAACCTTGATGAATAGAATCTAGTGTTAATTTAAATAATAAAATGAGTGATAATCATTATCTTCTGAGTTTCCATGAAACATGAGAGGTCTAGCGCCCCCTGACAGGCTTTAGACCAAACCTGGTCTTGGAGGAAAGCATTGCAGAGGCAAAGAGTAACTAAATCACTGATGCAATCAAGATGTCCTCCCACCACAGGAGGGCATGCCCCTGTGGTGCTCATAAAATCACTTTATAGGGGTCCATTTGGCTCTTCTGAGGGGCCACCTAGTTTACAAAGGTCCAGTGTCCCATGAGTAACAGGGAGTTCATGCATGACAGTGGATTACTAGATTGCTCTTTGTAACTGTATATCATTAAGCCCATGCTTGGCATATTATTACAAAGGATTTTAAGGATTGATATGGCTAGTTTACTTTACCATTCTTAAAGCCCACCATATAATTCTGAGGAGGAAAGACAGGTTTTACAACCCAGTACAAACACATTAATGTGAGTTGTTCTTTGAAGTATACAAAAAATATTTTCCCTCATCCACACCCTTTGTTAGGGAAAATGTTGCCCATAAAGTGTCATAATGTTTGTTTTCTGGACTACAGAGCCCATGAAATCCTAAGTTAGAAATGCATGCTTAAAGGTACAGCTGCAGTTTGGATGTGCGCATGTCCGCCAGAGAAGATAAAGTCATGTACATACTAAATTGGCCACACATAAAGGTGAAATAAAGGCCCACGCATTTTTCAAGCATATTGTAATAACCTATTTTTATCAAAAAACAGACCACAGTATGTCTGCAGTCTAGATCAGACTGGCTCACCAGTCAAACTGATAGGCTCTCCTCCACACACACACACACACACACACAACAACATGGAACTGAAGCCCACAAACCTGATGTACAACATACCAAGCTTGCAACATGTCCAAGAAACTTGAATTATTAAATTTCACTGAAGCATCGGTCAATAAACCGCTGGCTCTATATCATATTTCCAAATAGTGAACCATTTTATTTCCTCATTGGTACCTGAACATCCACATTGGTAACTTTCCTGTTGCCATTAAAAGAAAGCCTCTAAGGGCTACTCAAAATACTGCCGAGTTTACAGTCAGAAGATGAGAAACTTTTTGAAAGCCATATTATCCTTTAAGTGATTGGTATGTGTCATGAGCTTAGTA
Source organism: Pleurodeles waltl (assembly GCF_031143425.1). Classification (NCBI taxonomy): domain Eukaryota; kingdom Metazoa; phylum Chordata; class Amphibia; order Caudata; family Salamandridae; genus Pleurodeles; species Pleurodeles waltl. Next base: position 282,695,910 of record NC_090442.1, read on the forward strand.
CCAAGACTCAAATTAAGACTCAGCAGAGCTGTACTTTCAAAGGAGTTCCACTCAAAATATCTGCATTTATGTTTATATTACAACAACAAAATCGTTTTTTATAACATACGTAAAGTGGCACTTCTGATATTTTTAGGCACTTTAAGTAAATTGCGCTGGATTACTTAAAGTGGCTATAAAATATCTAAAGGGCATACCCTAATTTGCAGGGGGCATGGCCCCATGGAACACTTTTCTCCATGTTCCACGGCCATTTTTAGTTGGAAGACAGGCCTGCCAACTAAAATAAAATAATTACCTTGTGAGGAGGGGGTAGGGCCCTGGAGAGGGCGGGCAGTACCTAAGGGTTATCTTTGCCCCTGTCCCGCTTCCAAACCCCCCTCCCCCACCAGAAATATGTTTTCTCACCCTTTAATGGACTTCGAAAGGTCAAAGTCTCTGAAAATGAGCTGGAAATGCACTGCTTACAGTGGTTTTCAACTTGTATGTCCTTCTACCATGTGATATTGGATCCTCACTGTGTGATTGTGTGAAGTGAGCCGATATCGTGTATCACACAGTGGCACAGTGTGAGTTCGCAGGTCTGGAAAGTATAGACGACTAAGTGGCCTTAAGGGGATGCTCTAACAGCACCACTTAGAAGGTGAGGCACAGCAATATGCCCCTCGCTGTTTGAAGGTGCCCTGTTAGGGGTTGGTGGTCCTTAAGTCATTACAAAAAACACAGCCTTTCAATGCTGTCTCCAGCACATGCGCTAACTCAGAAAAAAGTGCAAGCACAGACGAGACCTCTGTTTCATAGGTGCATCAACTCAACCTGCACCTTGGGCCTTCAAAGAGGAAGTAAAACATCAGAAAAAGGAACCAGATGTTGCTGTAACCCAATTTAATGGTACTCAATATACCGATATCCGAGGGATTCATGGCTAGGTTAATTCAATTCAGGATTCATGGCTGAGTTAATTCACCTCACTTAAAAAAGTGGCTTCTATTTTTATAGGTAATTAGTACTGCTTTGATTCACATGTTTCAGCAAACATATTCGAACCAATTTATTTGGGGTTTATTTATAAACAAAGAGAAAACATGAAAAAGCTCCAGAAGGAGTAGTTACAATCAATCAATATTTGTGAAGCGCGGCTACTCACCGTGAGGGTCTCAGTGTTACACAGTGACTTCAATAATAAACTTGATTGGTATGTCAGAAATATCCAACCAATATTTTAAAAGAAACAATGATGCAAACGATATGATATTACATAATACTGAGGCACACTCTGTTCAAAGTCACATCAAATGAGAAAGTATTTATTCTGAGTAGAGTTTTCAATACTAATTAGTATTTTCAATGCTAACTCATTTATCTCACTTAATGGGGCAATTGCAAGCACTGACACACGTCACAAAGATGTATGTCAAAAATTCATATGGTTGTGTTTGGAAATCCACTCATCCATCAAAGGTCCATAGAATATTCCATGTATTCTTTTTCATAGTTGAGATGTAATATGATGTTCAAAAAGCTGAAGTGGATAATTCGTCAAAGCTTCAGTGTCTTTATATAAAAAATTACATGAGACATCTTCAGGACTGAGTGTCAGGAAACACACATATCTGACCCTTTTGAAATCACAATTGCACTAAATTAAATATGCTTATGACTCCAAAATGAGGTACCTGTGCATACTGCTGATCTATAATTCAAGTCCAAGTGAAAAGCTATGCAAGGGAATAAAGCACCCAGGAGCAAATCCAGAAAACATCAAATCAGCGCACACTTAAACAAGGCACTTCTAAATTGCTGGTATATATAGGAACAAGGGTGTTTTGTAACCCTGAATCAAGTCCCAGAAAAGGAGGAAAATTGCATTACTTTGGAACACAAATTCGTTTTGATTGAAAGTAAGTAAAATGGTTTAGGAAATGTAAAGTCTTTATTGGTTGACCAGACAGCATTAGCTGTCCGGTTGCAAAAGATATATTGTTACCAATAATTTACATGGGCTTACAACCCACCAGTTGCTTACCATTGGTTGACTTTATTGTCTCTCTCATTTGCTTGCTTCTCTCCTATTAGCTTTCCCTGTCCCAGCGTGTCTATCTAGTGTTTTTCATCCCCTGGAGCATAGCCCTCGCCCTGACTCATACACCATCCAATGCTCTGTGCTGCTATCTCCCTCGTATTGGAGGCTCACTCAGGTATGCTTCTTCCCTGCCCACTCCCTCCCTCCGGCTCTGTGTTGCTATCAGACTCATATGATTTTCTTTCCGACTCTTGTGTTAGTCTCCCTCATGTGCTGCTTTTCCCCTCCCCCACACACTCCCTTTTGCTTCTCACCTGTTCGTCTATTTGCGCCCCCTCCACACAGCATTTTTTTAAATGTTTTTTGGAGAGGGGAGAGACCAGGCTGCAAGTTACTACCAACCTCTCCGCCTTAAAAAAAGCAATGCTACTTTTTGGGGGATTTTTTATTTATTTACTGATCGATCTCCATCTATTGCTCATGTCATTTAAAGTCATGCATGTGTAGAGATGCATGCACACACGTCACCATGAACGCACGTGCCTACAAAATGACATGGCTACTGAGGCTGCATCATTTTGTCTGTTTTTGTGTTACATTTGGACATGCTGCATAGCATCGTTCTGATACTGTACAGCATCACCAGAAGGCACTGGCAATGCCAAGTGGTCCCAAAAGCGAGACGTATTGGCTTGGCCAATGCTTGTTGTTTAGCTCCTTGCTGTGTCTTGGTCGTGCATAACTTCTAGCTGGAGGAAGCGGTAGATTTCAGGAAACAATGCAGACCACGACTCTCTGAAGGTCATGAACAAGCACGCAAGGCCGCGTCTATATTTGTTCTTCCTCTTCACCAATAAACGTGAATTGATGTGGGGGAGGTGGGAGCAGTATTTGGGGGCTACCTAACAGTATATCTTTAATAGCATGTTTGCTGAGTGACCCTAGATCACCTAATAACGCGCATATTTATTGAAAAGCATTTCTGGGTGTGTTAACCTCTGTCATTCTCATGAACAATTAAGAGTTTGGAGTCCCCCAGTGTTTAAATTAGAAGTTTAAGTAGAGAGGGGCTGTTAATCCGCTCATTTTACCCAGTTAGTTATAAATCTGCTACAGATTCCACATTTTTTAGTACTAGAAATCCCTGGTACATGAATTCACTTGCCCCTTGGCATGATAATCTATAGCCCAAAGGAGAGATAGGTGGGACAGATTGTAGCTGCATCCCTGGATACAGTCGATAGAAAGGTTGAACAGGGGCCTTTTGAAGTTATTCTGCTGGTGTCTGTGGCTCAGCACACGGCTTCCCTCCTAGTATCGATACCATCCTTCAAGGGGAATAGTAACAATCAAAATGATTAAGTAAATGCAATTAATACTAATAAATACTGTGATAAATCCAAAGATAAAAAAAGGCAAGCAGGTGGTTGGCTCTGTTTTTTATTTTTATTTAGCTGCATAGTCTTTCTGTGGGGTAGACAAGGACACTAGAACTGTCACAGAGCTGATCCTGTGATACAGTGTTTGACTATTGTTCACTTTAAAATGTATTTTGATTACTTAGCTTCTTGATGATGGAGGATACTAATAAGAATGAAAAAATCGCCAATCTTATCAGCGTATCATTAAAGGAAAACATTAATAAAAAATAACTCCTAGGACAGAGACTTCACAAGGACTGAATCTGTCAAATGAATGGATTTCCCCATTTGACTATGTACTGCTTAACCGTGTCAGAAAGAAATACAGTTACAATTCATGATAAAGTCCATGTATTTTACAAGAAATCTGTATTGCTCTTTCACCTTCTGAACTCCAGCATGGTCATTTTTTGGGGAGCTACAGACCTCCTCCCCCCGTGTCCCTAAGTTCAACGCCTAGGAAAAAAGTATGCTTATAAAGGTATCTCATGTTGCTCCGGTCAAAGAAGTGGCAAGGCAATGATGTACTACTTCTTCTGCATAAAAAGCAGGTACATCATTCAAAATCTGTAATTCTGCTCCATACGTAGCTCTAGAGTAGATAACAACTGTGGTTTGACCATTGATTTAAAGACCAATAGTGACTCTGTAGATCTCTACAAATTATGACTGTGTGAATGCCTGCAATGATGCCTACAGAGAGAGTGCCCAGGGACTGACATACAAGAATGTTTATCCATCTCCATCTAAATATCATGTTTAAGCATTGGCTAAGCGAAGGAGGAAACAAGCCATAAAAAATTGCAACATACCAATTTCTGATTGCCTCCCTATGTTGAATTCCAGACTAATTTGGTTTGGTAAATTTATTATGGCAGATTAAGTTTGCGGAAAGTCGAGCATTTCAGATAATCCAGATAGACTGCCAATGCAAGAACACCACTGGCTTCACAGAGACAGCAGATAATACAGATCTAATGAGGGAGGCTATATCATTATGGGGCGTTTCAGGACAAAAAGTAAATAATTTAGGTTTGTTTGAGGTTGGAATGATGGAACATGTGATTTACCCACTCCCTTGTTTTTCTATTCAAATACAAAGGGAAATTTAAAGACATTTCAATGACTAACTCTCCTACCCTCTTCCATCCCATCCTGTTCACCTTACGATCAAGTACTAATATTACAGATCGTTTCACATTGACTACAAGCGTATAATATGTCTTATAATTTTTGTGTTTTGAGGGTTTGCTGCAAGCCCGCATTTGTCAAGCAAGCAAGATGGTTTCATAAACATACTCCACAATGTAGAAGTGCTGAGGGCCCATCCTCAGAGAGAATACATGTTCTAATGTAATACGGCAGGGAGGCAAGGAATGACCTCTCCTTTACATTTCTACTAGTAAACATCTCATTAGTCATATGTGACTTCTGCTCTAGTTTAAATTACAATCAACTATTGTTTTATACTGAGGGGATTTTCCATCTGCAATAAGGCAATAAATTAAAATGTGTGACCTTTCAGCCAAACTAATCTTCAATCAACACCATCAAATTCCATTTGATAGTCTATATACCAGGGAACAAATAATGATTTATTTACTGTGAGCCCTCTGTGAATTATCAATGAATAAACACATATAGTACACCAGACTACAAATATAATGAGTCTGCTTTCACAAATTACAGTACGAATGATGTGTTAGCACTTTCTAAAGAGGGAAGGATCTTAATGCAAATTTTCAAGCCATAACAGAGATTCATCACAGATAGATCGTGTCAGGGGTTATTGTCTCTTGAGGTTAGGTATCCATAAGAACCTAATCTCTTTGATGGTTAGGGTTCTATATGCTTCAAAAAAATATAGGTTTGTCAGCTCAGTAATTGGAGAGTGTTGGTGGAGGACTTTGTGAGAATCTTCAATATACTCAAAGCCTGTGCAATGAGATGATTAACAAGCTGATATGATCATAGTGGTAGGTGCCTAAGCTGAATCCACTGTTACATGTTGTGTGATTATCAGTGGTTTGAAGCAGGGTCTGGCCAATACACCCCATTTACTTGATTGATGTTTGGTCTCTTACTTGAGTCATGCAGTATGTATGTGTGTGAACTAGGTGATCTTTTTTCTTTGTTGTAGGTTCGCACCAACTTCAATCTGTATTGAATTTTTTGAAATCACTTTCATCTTCACCTGTAAGCTTGCCTCTCCTGGATTTCCATCTCAACCACAGGATGCATTGACATATAAAACGATTCCATACTAATAAAGTTAAACAGTGTTAATGTATGTTTAAGCTTTTTTGAAAATACAGTACATATTTCTGGAAATGTGGGTGCTTATCACACAAAAATCTGAATGTCCTTGTGGGTGGTGTGTGTGAAGGAGGAGTAATTACCGCTATTACAATGTGCTGCGATATTGAGGGTTGGGATTGTCAAAATAGTTTTCATTTGTATGTATAAAGAGAAGATAAGGTTGGATTTATCTAGAAAGTATGGCAGCTGTGTGGGGAAGTTTCTGTTTTTTTCCCTTTGACGGTGGTTGGAGTAATAAATATAGTTATTATCAGGATTCAATGGGCCCCTCAGGGCACTGGGCCCAGGTGCACTGCACCTGCTGTACCAATGATAGCTACGCCCCTGCTGTCTGACTGTACCTGAATTGTAACTCCCTCAGAGCCTCTGAGTTTAAGGGTCATTCATTGTCCCTGAAGCTGTTTTTTTGTATTCGTGATGCAATGTAAGTCAAAGTATTACACATAGAGCTTTAAGAGTCACATACAAGCCCACTGACAACAAGAAAATGTTACACCTTAAGAAACCAATATTTTGCCTTCAATAAATGTCCAATTTAGGTTTAAATCCATTGATTTCAGAGCTCCAATAACCACGTCCCAGTGAATCATCCCCAGAACACATCCAAATTAGAAGAACATCAGTACCCTTAATGTAAGGTTCTGTGCCTCTTTCAAGAGCTAATAATTCACAGTTTTGAAGACAGAGATATTAAGTATGTTCTTCTGTTCATGCCAGGAAATAGTTTAATGTTTCTGCTTGTCCTCTACGTTTTTATACTTTTTCTTCCAAATACTACTACTTTTCCATGCAAAAATGTCCTTACTGTGCGAGTACAGACAGACAGGCAGGATACATGTTTTACCTAATATGGACTTGAAATTTCCTTCTCTAGAATTATTTAAAGTTTAGAAGTTTGCAAATACTGTAGAGCAACAGGAGCCATCAGGAATGACAGTAACCTGTTGCTAAATAATCCTTTCTCTTGACCTGCCAAGAAAAACTATGGCGTTTCTGTTTTCATCCCAAGGGCAATTTCTTAAGGATGTTGCCTTCTCAATCTTAGCGAATATCTTTAAAATCTACACGAGCTACCGGTGGCAAACCCATGTAAAGTTTCCCTGCTGAAGAAAAGGGGGGCATGAATGTTACATCAATTTGCTGTTTGAGTAATATGGAATGAAGCAACCCGAATTAACTGCATTCTATACTACATAGATAAGAGTTTTATGAACTAGAGGAAACACATAATTAAACCATTTCAAAAACTGAAGCTGCCAGTTCTCAAACATCGCTTTATCCATATAATATAAGTTTAAACATAGAACCTGTGGTCGTTAACTAACCTTATTTAAGAAAAATGAGCAAACTGACTGGCACATGGCAGTCTGTCTACTGTGAGAGTGCATGATCTCCCAGGATGACACAAGAGAGACAGAGCCCGTAAACCCTTCTGCAGGATGGCACAGTCTCAGGGCCAAGGATCGCTGGCACAGGCACACCACAGCTTTAACTCCCAGGGCCGGAGAGCTTATCACACATGTGCATGAAAAGGTGCGGCTGCAGCAGGTGCAATGTCGCTTCAGCTTTCAGTGGTGTTCCCAAATAAATGATATGGTAAACCCGAACAAGACCACCAAAAAACGTTGAAATGCGTGTTTTCTGGAACCCCAAAAGTCCTTAAGATGGAACTAGGTAGAAAGAGAAGTCAGAGGCAGAAGAAGTTAGAAAGGTGTAGTTAGAGAAATAGAAGAGACAAGGGTCAAATAGAGAGAGGAAATTCATTTTTCCAGGAGGGCCCTTGCAAGATGGGGGCTCTGAGCAATCTCCCACTTTGCCTTGAAACGGTTCTGAATCTCAGTACCTTAACGCCTGCAAACTAGAAACATATTAATTGATGTTTTCAACCAGTGCAAGAAAACAAACATACAGCATACTAGTATTATTGTATTTTTCTGTGTGTGTCTAATAAGAACTGGAGCAAATACATTTCTCTATATATTTCCACCCTGAAAAAAATTGACTATATGTAAGGCTAAGTCATTTTCAGCTTTTTATTATGTGAGCAGCAGGGGTGTAACTTAGTCATTGAGATTTGGAGTGGGGGGATGTTAATCTCCAATTACCCAACTAGAACAAGCAGTGGGCCGCAGGTTTAATGTGTGAGATAACCGAGGTTCAGGGTGGACTGTTCCCATGAGAAGCAGGTTCAATACTGATTGGCATTAGGTGGGCCTCTAGGACTGATTTAGAGTTTGGCAGTTCTCCATGGTAGTGGCAACGAAGGTCCCTGCCCACCAAACTCAAGGTCCACCAACCCGATTTTGAGTTGGTCGGACTGCAAGTTTACACTGATAGACTAAAATGTTTTCAGTTAGTGTAAATCTTCCACAACACCTCAACGGAGATGGGGCCATCAGAGGTAAGACATCCAACCATATGCCCTATTTAGAGTGGATGCTCATATGGCATTTTATTACTGTGCATCACCACCAGGTATATCCTGGCAGTGAGAGACAGTAAAAAAAGACAAAATTACCCAACTTCATGGGAGAACACTCCCATGGTGTGAAAGTCATTCGTTTTTTTTATTTTTCAAAAACAAACTCCTACTTTAGGAGTTTGTTTTTGGAAAATAAAAAACTTTGGAAAGTTTTGACAGCTGGCCATCATGTTTGACGAAGCCGTCTGCCAAACCTTTCCTACATTGCCAACAACCACCATGAATGTGGTTCGCGACATTGGATAGAGGTGTCTGTGGGGCTGGTGTGCAGCTCTAAAAATGGCAGGCAGTATAAGGCAGATGTAAAGTACTCCACCACCCTGCTTGCCTTTACTCCATCTGTAATAACCTTAACTCAGACCATCTACCTAGTGTGGCACAGTGAGCCAACAAAGATGGTATGGAATGCCCCACAAGAGACTGCCATGGTTAAATTATTTGCAGGCATTTGACCCTTACCTTTTGGGTGTTTGATTGTCAATAGTATGCCTGGAAACCTAAGACTCGTGCAGCTCTCCAATCCCTACTACAGCCAATATTTGTGAATTTCAAATAAAGTAGTACATTTGCATCCATTTAATGAGTAGTTCTATTGGTGCTGATTTCCAGTTTTTTTGGTAAACTAGTCACTATATGTGACATCCAACTTTCCTAATATACCATGCAAAGCTTGTGCTCAAGGTCCTATTCTTCTTATCATGTGCACTAAGCTCTTCAACCTGCATGTCCATGTGTTTTAGACTCCCAAGCTTCATGCTTATCAACCCGAGCTCTTAATTTTCTGTCTTAGTCCTAAACTCCTTATGTTGCAGGTAGAAGACCTTCGAGCTTTCAGTCTTTCATACTACATAACCACATACTCTGACTCCTCAATCTGCATGTCCATGAGGCCCTGAAGCTCCCTGTGAATGATTCCCTAGCTCATGAAGATGCATAGTATGTGCACAAGATGCACATATTATGTAGCCAGGTTCCATAAGCCCAGGATCCTTGCTGTCAGTTCACATATCTAAACATCTCACCATTTGTCTAAGCTCCTCATTATCTCCCAATGACTCTCAACCTCTCAAGCTCCATACACTGCATGGCCATGTGTTCACGTGCAGAAAACTCTATGTCAAAGAGTTCTATGCTCCTCACTTTGCCTCTTTGTTCATGACCATGAGACTGAAGCTCCTCAGTATGTCTGCTTGCATGCCCCACGTTCCTCTCTACCTATGTATGTCCACCTACAAAGCTCATGTTGCACTTCAAAATGGCCAAAGTTTGTAAATTTGTCCGTCTATATACTCAAGTCTGTCTAAGTTCACTATGATCCTCCCACGGCACGCAAGTGTCCCAAACTCCTCAAGCTGTAAATCTATATGTCCATAATCACCTCAGTATCGGTCTATGTACTGAAGATCCTCATTGTCTGCCCAAGGACCCAGGATTTTTGCATCCTCTGCATCTATCCATGCCTGCCAATGTGCCTAGGTTCATCACATACTCTGCCTTGGTCTCTGTGTCCCAAGCTTCCCATGCTACTTGTGCATGTGGGCAAATTTGAAAGACATCAGCCCTTGGAATGCTTCACTTTCTATACACACTTACACTACTATATGTTTATTTTCAACAATATATCAATTGTGTGCTTTTTATTGAAATCCTATGCATCAAATTATTTTAAACAATATTGAATTAATTTCATTGAAAACATGATTTTTTTATTGAGCATCGTTTACAAAACCTCCCACGCCATGAACACATCTCCGCCCACCTCAGATCCCTTCGCTGGCCACCCATCAGCAAAAGGATAATTTTCAAAATCCTCATGCACGCCCACAAATCCCTCCACAACACTGGACCAGCCTACCTCAACGAACAAGTGAACTTCCACACACCCACTCGTCTCCTTCGCTCTGCTGACCTCGCCCTCGCCACAGTCCCTCGCATCCAATACACCACTTCCGGAGGCAGATCCTTCTCCTACCTCGCCTCCAAGACCTGGAACTCCCTCCCCACCAACCTACGCAAAACCCAGGACCTCCTGACTTTCAGAAAACACCTCAAGATATGGCTTTTTGAGCAGTAAATCGGCATTCCCCCTCTCCCCCCCCCCACAGCGCCATGACACCCTACCGGGTGAGTAGCGCGCTTAATACATTTTTTGATTGTCAGATTAATTTCAGTCTAAATGATATTTATTTCAATATTTGCCTTTTATCACGTCATATTTATTTCAATGTGTTTTATATTCATTTCAGTATGTGCTATGTTCATTTCAACATGGTTTATATTCATCATTATGTGGGTTATATTCCTTACCACACCATAATCATAGAAATGCACACCATATTCGCTTCAATGTGGATTATGTTGATGTCAAAGTATGTCATACTTTTTTTTCATAAGGTTTTGCATTCCTTTGAATATGTATCGTAATTACTCAATACTGGTCACTTTCCTTTCAATCTATGCCATATTCCCTTTTGCTTGCTGTATTGATCTAAGTTGCATTGCAAAGTTTCATCATGTCACACTTATTGTAGCTACTGTAATATTAATTTTCTACATACATACTGATTTTGAAATGTGCAATTTATTTCAACAAGTGTCATATTCGTTTTACCGTGGGTCATATTCATTTAAATATGTTTATTATTGAAATCTGTCTCATGTTAATTTGAAAGCCATTTCATATTCACTTCAGTGCCTGCCATATTCATTTCAACATGGGCCACATTAACAATAGCACCATTCAACTTTGGTTCAGTATGTGTAATCGCCATCTTTAACATGTCACTTTTCTGCGTGTATCATATTCCTTTCACAATACATTATTTTTTATAGTAATATGCCATATCCGTTTCAACAGAGGTCCTATAATTTTCAGAGCATATCATATTAATATGAAGATGTGTCATGTTCATGTTGATGTTTTTAATTAGTTTCAGTTTTTATTGCTCGTCAGACTAAATTCAGTGTTAGTTTTATTCTTAAAGGACAATTCTGGTGTGTGTGATTTGAAGAGGTTTTATATTTTCTCTTGTATGAATGAGGTTTATCTGAGTCCGTCCATATCAGGCACACTCTATGTACGGCCCAGGACAAGCTTGAGGACAGACCATTGTTAAAAGAGCAGCGCTCTGCTGCTGTTTGCACTGTACACTAGGAGGCGCTGCCAATCATGAAGGTGTGGACAAAGGCTGTAAAGCTTCGGGGACCTTCCAACCTTGCGTCTCTCACTGCGAACAAGCGCTGCACAGAAGGGCCTGTGAGTAGCCAGCTTTGATTTAACAGGTTAATGAGATTAAAGCGCTGTAGCACCTAAAGTGTTTACCTTTAGAAATGCTAATGAAAAAGAAAGCACAGCAAAGTAGTCTGACACCATCAGGGGACCTACGTAAAACCTTGACATTGGTCAAGGTTACTGGCCTGTCAAGGGGCTGTGATAAAACCTAAGAAGGAAAATACAGCTTTCTGAATTGAGAAATTTAGTTTCCACTACTACGGGATATGTTGTAAGGTTAATAATTCCACACAGTACTAACCTGATGTAGGAAAGTACCATCTTGCCTGGCATGTTACCCCCATATTTCACTGTATATATGTTGTTTTAGTTGTATGTGTCACTGGGACCCTGCCAGCCAGGGCCCCAGTGCTCATAAGTGTGCCCTGTATGTGTTACCTGTGTTATGGCTAACTGTCTCACTGAGGCTCTGCTAATCAGAACCTCAGTGGTTATGCTCCCTCATTTCTTTCCAAATTGTCACTAACAGGCTAGTGACCAATTTTACCAATTTACATTGGCATACCGGAACACCCTTATAATTCCCTATTATATGGTACTGAGGTACCCAGGGTATTGGGGTTCCAGGAGATCCCTATGGGCTGCAGCATTTATTTTGACACCCATAGGGAGCTCTGACAATTCTTACACAGGCCTGCCACTGCAGCCTGAGTGAAATAACGTCCACGTTATTTCACAGCCATTTACCACTGCACTTAAGTAACTTATAAGTCACCTATATGTCTAACCTTTACCTGGTAAAGGTTGGGTGCTAAGTTACTTAGTGTGTGGACACCCTGGCACTAGCCAAGGTGCCCCCACATTGTTCAGAGCAAATTCCCCAGACTTTGTGAGTGCGGGGACACCATTACACGCGTGCACTATACATAGGTCACTACCTATGTATAGCTTCACAATGGTAACTCCGAACATGGCCATGTAACATGTCTAAGATCATGGAATTGCCCCCCCAATGCCATCCTGGTATTGGGGAGACAATCCCATGATCCCCCGGGTCTCTAGCACAGACCCGGGTACTGCCAAACTGCCTTTCCTGGGGTTTCACTGCAGCTGCTGCTGCTGCCAACCCCTCAGACAGGTTTCTGCCCTCCTGGGGTCCAACCAGGTCTGGCCCAGGAAAGCAGAACAAAGGACTTCCTCAGAGAGAGGGTGTTACACCCTCTCCCTTTGGAAAAAGGTGTTAGGGCTGGGGAGGAATAGCCTCCCCCAGCCTCTGGAAATGCTTTCATGGGCACAGATGGAGCCCATTTCTGCATAAGCCAGTCTACACCGGTTCAGGGATCCCCCAGCCCTGCTCTGGCGCAAAACTGGACAAAGGAAAGGGGAGTGACCACTCCCCTGACCTGCACCTCCCCTGGGAGGTGCCCAGAGCTCCTCCAGTGTGCTCCAGACCTCTGCCATCTTGGAAACAGAGGTGCTGCTGGCACACTGGACTGCTCTGAGTGGCCAGGGCAAGCAGGTGACGTCAGAGACTCCTTCTGATAGGCTCCTCCAGGTGTTGCTAGCCTATCCTCTCTCCTAAGTAGCCAAACCTCCTTTTCTGGCTATTTAGGGTCTCTGCTTTGGGGAATTCTTTAGATAACGAATGCAAGAGCTCATCAGAGTTCCTCTGCATCTCTCTCTTCACCTTCTGCCAAGGAATCGACTGCTGACCGCGCTGGAAGCCTGCAAAACTGCAACAAAGTAGCAAAGACGACTACTGCGACCTTGTAACGCTGATCCTGCCGCCTTCTCGACTGTTTTCCTGGTGGTGCATGCTGTGGGGGTAGTCTGCCTCCTCCCTGCACTAGAAGCTCCGAAGAAATCTCCCGTGGGTCGACGGAATCTTCCCCCTGCAACCGCAGGCACCAAAGAACTGCATCACCGGTCCTCTGGGTCTCCTCTCAGCACGACGAGCGAGGTCCCTTGAACTCAGCAACTCTGTCCAAGTGACTCCCACAGTCCAGTGACTCTTCAGTCCAGGTTTGGTGGAGGTAAGTCCTTGCCTCCCCACGCTAGACTGCATTGCTGGGTACCGCGTGATTTGCAGCTGCTCCGGATCCTGTGCACTCTTCCAGGATTTCCTTTGTGCACAGCCAAGCCTGGGTCTCCGGCACTCTAACCTGTAGTGCACGACCTCCTGAGTTGTCCTCTGGCGTCGTGGGACCTTCCTTTGTGACTTCGGGTGAGCTCCGGTTCACTCCACTTTGTAGTGCCTGTTCTGGCACTTCTGCGGGTGCCGCCTGCTCCTGAGTGGGCTCCTTGTCTTGCTGGGTGCCCCCTCTGTCTCCTCACGCAATTGGCGACATCCTGGTCCCTCCTGGGCCACAGCAGCATCCAAAAACCCTAACCGTGACCCTTGCAGCTAGCACGGCTTGTTTGCGGTCTTTCTGCACGAAAACACCTCTGCAAGCTTCTTCACAATGGGGGACATCCATCCTCTAAAGAGGAAGTTTCTAGCCCTCTTCGTTCTTGTAGAAACCACAGCTTCTATCATCTGGTGGCAGCTTCTTTGCACCCACAGCTGGCATTTCCTGGGCATCTGCCCACTCCCGACTTGATCGTGACTTTTGGACTTGGTCTCCTTGTTCCACAGGTACTCTCGTCTGGAAATCCATCGTTCTTGCATTGCTGGTGTTGGTCTTTCTTGCAGAATTCCCCTATCACGACCTTTGTGCTCTCTGGGGAACTTAGGTGCACTTTGCACCCACTTTTCAGGGTCTTGGGGTGGGCTAATTTTCTAACCCTCACTGTTTTCTTACAGTCCCAGCGACCCTCTACGAGCTCACATAGGTTTGGGGTCCATTCGTGGTTCGCATTCCACTTCTAGAGTATATGGTTTGTGTTGCCCCTATCCCTATGTGCTCCCATTGCATTCTATTGTGACTATACATTGTTTGCACTGTTTTCTATTGCTATTACTGCATATTTCGGTATTGTGTACATATATCTTGTGGTATATTTGCTATCCTCATACTGAGGGTACTCACTGAGATACTTTGGCATATTGTCATAAAAATAAAGTGCCTTTATTTTTAGTATATCTGTGTATTGTGTTTTCTTATGATATTGTGCATATGACACCAGTGGTATAGTGGGAGCTTTGCATGTCTCCTAGTTCAGCCTAAGCTGCTCTGCTAAGCTACCATTTTCTATCAGCCTAAGCTGCTAGACACCTCTTCTACACTAATAAGGGATAACTGGACCTGGTGCAGAGTGTAAGTACCCCTTGGTACAACTACAAACCAGGCCAGCCTCCTACACCTGATCACAATGTAAGACCATAGGCAGAACTTTAGAGAAAATACAGAGAATTTTAATGTTTTTATTCAGCACAAGATACCAATTCTAAGTGGTGTAAATTAGAAATGGGACTACTAATTGATTTGTTATGTTAAGTTGATAAGCAGAGCGCCGCAAAAGAAATGGTACCCTGGCGCTGCAAGAGTACTGCCAACTATTCTGAAGCAAACGGGTCACAAGGGCCAGAAAGCTTATCAGAACAGGCAGTTCTTCAGCTTCTTATTGAAGAAATGAAGTTCCCGCTTTTAGCGATAAGAAAGGATAAAAAATTGCCCTCTATTTCTAGTGTGGAGGGATACCTTGATGGAATGAGGAGCATAGCAGACGAGAGGTCTTGAGAAAGGGTATCCTCTTGTTTAGGTATGTGGACCAATATTGTACAGCACTTTGTGCATGTTGCAGACTGGGAAGTTCAGGACCAGTCATGCCACAGCTTGTGATCTGGGATGCCCACATGGAGGACATTCCCATAGTCTAAGAGGCTTGCAATCTGGGCCTGGATAACCATTTTGCAGGTTTCAATGAGGTAAACAAATACCTTGTGCAACATCTTTAAGATGTCGAAACATGATGCTGACACTGAAGTGACTTGGTCTGCTAGGGCAAGGGTTTTGTCCAAGATTATACCTAAATTCCAGAAGAGTCAGTAGGTTAGGGAACCTTTCCTAGGTCTATGGGCTCAATAGATTTATGATAATTTAATTACTGATCTCAGACAGATGGAAGGCTGAGTTTGGATTTTTGGCATTCAACATGTAACCTTATAGTCTCCCAATTTGTCATCAATCTTATTGCTGGATTAAAACCCTAATTTTACTGTTCCAATGTTTAAAGCTTGCTCCCTGCACCACAACTGGGGTAGGGATGGTTCTGATACTAAGGCCCAGGCACTACTATCCCAAGAAAATGACACTGTGTTGGGGGCCTGCACACATTTTAGAATGGTTTTACAAAGTGGTGAAACTTGGATTAGATGTCAAGCCTCCTAGATCCATGCCTAAAACCTGCTCACTGGACTGCATCTAATGGTGGGATCAGAGTGGTGATGTCTACAAACTTCAGTAAGTTGCTTACCTTCTTGGGGGTTATCAAAAGGTATTAAAAGATACTTTTTCTGTAGCATTACTTAACTTAATTGAGCCCTTTTCCATGCATGTCCCTTGTTTGCAAGTAAGTGAATAAAAAGGCAGAAAGAGATTGTGAGGTCTTATTTCTGGGTTCAAGAGCAGAAGGTGGTTACTCAATAGTAAAGGTGGTACATACTATTTAAATAGTATTTGGATAAAAATAAAAGGAAACCCAACCCATTCATCACCCACTTTTTAGCATGCTACAGCAAGGCTCAGAGCTGTCCACACACCCCTCTCTCCCAATGATGTGTCCGTCACCCCTATGGAAACAAGCAACTAAAACCATTTGCCAACAACAGACATCATAGCCATAACATTCTGCTTTTGCCACAGCAAACATCTATACACACTTAATATATTTCAGGCTATAATTACATATTATGTGACTCAGGTCGACTGGACTTTTCTAAATCTGTTTACCAGAATGGTTTATGTTGCTTATGTCTGGAAAATAAGCAACCAAGGGCTGGTTTTGCACGAGTTAGGGCTCTTCAGCCAGGTATAGCTATGTTCCAGGGGCACAGTGCGCCTTGGACCCACATCTGGGCATACCCAGTGCACTTGAGGCATCAAATGGAAAAACAACAAAGTGATGGATGGAATATTTTGAGTTAATCCCAGCCACTTGGCAATTGTTTGAGGCTGCATCACAGTTCATTGTTTTTCACCCAGCATGCCACCACAGTTTGGACCCAGCCATATGCACCATGAGGTGTCATGGTGGGCAAAAAATTATGAATTGGGATGAGGCTCTGAGTGATTGATAGTGGCTGAGATTACTTCAAGAAGTCTATCCATCACCTTCTTTTTGCGTTTGCCGCCCTAAGTGTGTCAGGTATGCTCAGACGTGGGTCCTGGGCTCACTGTGTCACTGGAACCAAGCTATACCTTCCCTGAAAAGCCTTCTCCAAGGTGAAACCACTCTTAGGTTGTTTGTGTTTCAGTTCAGGGAGGACTTGGCCTGGCAGTTCAGGCTGGAGTGTTCCCATGAGGAGCAGGGTCAAGACTGATTTGCACATGGCTGGGACCAAACTGAAGTGGCATGGTGGGCAACAAATGAAGGATTGGGATGCGCCCGAGCGATTGCCAGTGGCTGAGATTAATTGAAGCATTCTATCCATCACCTTGTTGTTTCTGCATATACTACCCTAAGAGCTCTGGGTATGCTCAAACACTAGTCCTGGGCTTACTGTGCCACTGGAACAAAGCTATACCTGGCTGAAGAGCTGTAACTAGGGTGAAATGGGTCCTATGTTGCTTGTGTTCTGATTCAAGAAGGACCTGGCCTGGCATTTTAGGCTGGACTGCTCCCATGAGGAGCAGGGTCAAGACTGATTTGCATACCACTTGGTCCAAACTGAGGTGGCATGTTGGGCAAAAAATCATGGATTCGGGTGTGGTCCGAGCGATTGTCAGTGGTTGAGATTAATTCAAGCATTCCATCCATTATCTTGCTGTTTTTACATTTTGCCTGCCAGCAGTTCTACTTTTCAGGCCCATACACGCTTTCACTATGTATAGTATTGTGGCTCTTTAGGTGTGTCCCTAACTTCTGTTCTTATGCTATTGCTTGTAGTTCCCACCAAGCACGTACCTCTTCCTCATTACAGCACTATCCATCTACTAAGGTTATTTAAACAGTCCCAACCTTGGAGGGCTCTCGCCTCTTCGGTCCTGTGCTGCATCTGCCCCACTAGGTACACTCCAATCTCTTTTCGAGTCCGTGGTCCCTGACACAGACCCGTGTTTCCCACACTGCCAACTCCTGCATGAAGTCAATACCCCCGATTGTTTCTGCAGAGTCTTAAATCATACAATCAGTAGATATGTACAGCGCTTTTTGTCACCCTTGAGGGTATTCAGGAGCTGGCAGGGTCCAGTTGATTAGCCAAATTGCCAGGTTTTCAAGGACTTTCAGAAATCTGGAAGAGATGGGGAGGTCTGGAGATGAGAGGGTAGTTAATTTCATGTCTCCACTGCTGGAAAGGAGAAGGAGTGACCTCTGCATCTGCTACATAGGATGCAGAGGTTGAGGGTTAGAAAAAGGGAAGCAGAGCAGGGATGTCTAGTGGGCTGATGGAAGTTCAAGCAGTGGTTCAAGTAGGCGGACCTTACGTGTGCTGCTATTTTTACTGCCACCACGTGTCATAAGGCATTGGTGCGTCTAGCCTGCCTCACTGCTGAACCCCCAAGCATAGCAATCCAGCTTCCCCTGGTACATCAGCCCACATTACCACCTGGCCTTTGCACAGTTGTAAGGCAGGACAAAGATGAGAGTGAGGGTCTTCTCTTCAGCCTCCTGAAGCCTCCTGAACAAGTTGAACTGAGTTCTCCTCCACAGCAATAAATATATCCTTGCCATTGCTGTGGTTCACTTTCTACCAGTTTTCCAGTTGTACTGACTTCAGGTTATGCCCAAATGTTGGTGTGAGCTCAAACCTTCTTCAGCAGCCAGCCTTATAACATGTCCTAAATGCCTCCCTTGTGTACCTGCTGAGCTCATATAGGTGAAACTAATATAGGGCTTGGCATTAATTACTACAATACTGAACTCAAATAGGTTTCCTTCATTTCCAACTCACTGCACTCCAAATGTTGCTGCATGCCTTACTCAGTCTAAGATAAAGAGACTTCATTCCAAATGAGGCTTGATATTCCCTCCGTCAGAGCCCTGATCAAACCCAACATGCCTTAAGCAAATATCAAAGGCCCCAAACAGCCACATCTCTGTGATCTGCCAAGCAGCTCACCCTGGTTAACCACTATCATGACACTTGGCCTCTTCAATAACAACTCATTTCCTCTCCACACCCACTGTAACCCAAAGCTCATTGGCCACAGTAAACTCCTGCTTAAATCAAAATCTCTATAGGTTAAAAGCTTCGAAAATGAATTCAGAATGTTCATCTAAGAAATATTTACTGTAGAACAAAACAAGGATCTGATATATTTTCATGTATCAATGTGACGGACTCTTGTCTGATACACTTTGCAAATAAATAATGCACATTAGACAGGCGTGATGTCCACATTCTTGAGCTCATGGACATTGATTTGAGTAAATGATCACGAGTCAACAGTCGTTTAATCTACTTTTAAAACTAAACTGACAACTATGTTCTCATTTTAAATGTGAGATTTATTGGTGCTTGATTGGTAGGGCCAAAGTACATACTCAATATATCTTTCATGACTGTCTCATCTGCTATGTATGGAAATATCACTTGTTCCCTATCAAACCGTTTTATTTACTTGGAAGGGCTGGGCCCGGACACTGTGTCAGCTATGAGGGGGCACTGCATTTTCTGCTCTAGCCTACCTCATCCTTGCCTGTCTATGACAGGTGTTCACCATCAACTTAGTCAACCCAGGGGAAAGAGCAGGGATTGAACAATGGATGCCAAACACATATTGGCTCCTCCCCTGTACCTAAAGCAGCTGCTGCCAGTCTGTTCAGGCATTAATACCTCGATGTTTCAGGGCAAAATAAAAGATGTTGGTTACGTGTACCAAATTACTCTATTTTGTTTTTTTAAAGTACGGATGCAAAACTCGGTGGTAAGGTATTGGCGAATTGTCTTGGCAGATTAGTAACACTTCTCTCTGTTGAACAACACCAAAGTATCCCTAACAATAAAATGTTGAATCGTATTGATTTCTGCTACACAATGCTGGAACCAGCTTTCTTTGCTTGATGCACACAACACGTTTAACAAGGTAATGTTCCTAAACACATTTTCTTTTTAAATATGCTTTATTTTATACCACAAGCAATGAAAAAGAAATACGCATGCAACACAGCACACGCCAATAGGCCCAGAAAATCAATGAGTGCACAGCGATCTCCACAGTAACGTACACATAGCAGAGAGCCCCCAAATATAGCAGCAAATAAGGCATTATTTACAATTGTCAAACAGCCTCCGCTCAGTTTGTAAACATCAGTCAGGGTTCCTGTCTCGGGACACTGCCATACTGTTTTCCGGGGATCCCAGTCCATAATTCGCCATCCAACTTCCCCATACCTTATTAAACTTGGGTGACCTTTTCAGCCTCCTTATATTGGTCCATTCCTCTCCTCTATTCATGAATGGATGGTTCTTCTGGTGCCCCACATAACCTGGCCACGTCTCTCTTAGCCACCACCAGCCCCAGGGCACTAAAGAAGAGTTTGAGCCGCAGGGCGTCAACATCACTGTTGAGAGATCACACCAATATATGGACTGTGCTGCAAAGTTCTGAGTGTCCCAAATCAAAGACTGCACTTCCCCATCTATTTTGGTGAACACAGCCTGTGAAACCGGATAGTAGGTGTTCTGAAGCATATATAGCAGTTTAGGGAGCACGATCATCTGGAAAAGGGTTGCCTGTCCCATTAGGGAGAGGGGGAGCTCTCTCCACCGTTCAACATCTGCATGGAAATGAAATAGCACCCTCCCAAGATTATGAGAATAACAAAACTCCCTCTGTGGCATCACCTAGATCCTCAAATTCTTAAAACCATCTATGGCCACACCCAACCCCTGCGGAGTAAGGAAATGTCCAGCCGGCCCCGGAGGTCATGTAGCACTGATTTGTTCAAAATGACCTTTTAGCCTGAGTGTGCTTCATATTCCCCAAGGATCTGAAAGAGTTCTAGATCGTGGTTTCTGACTCAGTAATGTATAACAGGAGATCATTCATACAGAGTGACATTTTTGCTTCCACCTTGCCTGCGGCTGTTATACGGAAACCCTGGACACTGGAATATTTTCTAACCATGTAAGCAAGGGATTTGACCATTAGAGTGAATAAGAGCAGGGACAGGGAACAACATTGGTGAGCCCCTCTCTTGAGTGGGAACTCGGAGGACAACAGTCCGTTCACCCTAACCACTGGCACAGGGTCTCAGTACAGTACAGCCACGCACTTCCTGTAGTTTGGGCCAAATCTGAAACTGTGCAACGTCTGTTCAAGGAAGGGAGTACTGCCTCAAATGCTTTTTCTGCCTATAGGGAAAGGAAAATATGCGAGGCCTGACAATCCGGCACCATGGCCAGCCAGTTGTGCGTGCACCATATCTTATGGCTTTTTGTCCTTCCTGGCGTAAAACCCGATTGATCCCTGTACATCAAAGGTGTGATAACCTGAAGGAATCTTGTAGCTAGGATTGTGGCCAGGATTTTCACTTCAATGTTGAGCAGAAAGACTAGACTATTCAAGTTGCACCAGTTTTTGGATTACCCTCCTTAGGGTTCACTGTAATGATGGCTCTCTGGAGATCAGCAGGGAGCCCCCCCCTTACATCCTTGAATCAAGAGTAGTCCCAATAGACCGGCAAACCATTTATAAAACCCGCCTGGAATACCAGTTGGGCCTGGTGCCTTACCCTGTCTTAATTTTGTAATAGCAGCGTGCACCTCACTGAGTGTCAAGCCCCCCTCCATGGCCTCCCGGAACTCAGCGTCTAGCACCGGGATGGGGATGGCAGCAAGGTATTGGATGATACCATCCAAATCACAGAGAGGACGGGCTTTATAAAATAATTGGTAATAATGGACGAGCCCCTCAGCTATCTGTGCATCATTATCGAAGGTGTATCCTGTCTGGTTAGTGAGTGACCCAGCATGCCACCAGTTCCTTTTTACTCAGCCATGCCAGGAGCTTGCCTACCTTGTCTCCCATCTCATAGAGGTGGTGTAACGTGGCTAGAATTAATTTTATGGCCTTTCCTGTGCCAGTTCCCGATACTCCATCTGCTTAGTTGCGACCTGTCAGAGAATGAAGGGGTCAATGTCCCTACAGCCGTAAAATCTGGGTCTCTAGATCTTTAGGTTCAGTCACTTCCCTCTTCTTTTTTCGTGCTATCAGATTTTGAGCCCTATCCTGAAGCAAGGCCTTATAGGCCATCCTCTCTGCATTTTAAACAATTTATAGAAATAATCGACAACATAGTATGCCATAATCTCCATTATATGAATTTAGGCAGGAGGAGAACCAATCCACATTTTTAGTCTGACAATGCATTTCAATCACTGTTTTCATGCCAATCCAAATACACCAATGCAATCTGTATTTAGAATTGCAGAACATTTTGGTTTACGTGCAGAACACAAATGAAACATTCATAAAACACAAATCCATACTATCAATCCCTCTGGCTATATATATTTTTAATTGCAATGTCATGTAATGGTCGGTAAATTAACAGGTGAGATTCACAAAGGCTTGGTGATGAATGCAGCAATACTGCTTAATTAAATGATCACATCTAAATGTAGGGTTGAAGTTTGTTTTTTGCTCATTGGACGTACCCCTTTAAATCTATGCCTTCTTATGTCAAACAGAGCTTTTAAAATTAACAACAATGTCTTTATTGGAAATCCTATTTTTATCTTCTAGAACTCTAGAACTCTATTGGATAAAACTATCTGGGTACATAGTACAATGGTCTCGCCTCTTTCAAATTACTAACATTTAGATACAAAATCAAAAATCAGAAACTAAAAGGATATCAGAATTTGTAACTGATTTTACTCTAAATAATGTCAATGTTATCTACTTGTAGGATAGCAGAACCCAACACTTTTCCCCTCGCGAGCAACAACGGGTTAATACCTGGTACAATAATTCCATTTATTTTGGATAATGATACAAAGTTAATTCAACGATCGGCTTTCTTTAAAAGGGTTTCCAGGAACTGGATGGACGTTTTCGGATCAGATTTCAATTTTTCTGAACAATTATTAGTATCTAAGGCACTAGATAATGTTAAAAATACAGGGAGTGCAGAATTATTAGGCAAGTTGTATTTTTGAGGATTAATTTTATTATTGAACAACAACCATGTTCTCAATGAACCCAAAAAACTCATTAATAACAAAGCTGAATATTTTTGGAAGTAGTTTTTAGTTTGTTTTTAGTTTTAGCTATGTTAGGGGGATATCTGTGTGTGCAGGTGACTATTACTGTGCATAATTATTAGGCAACTTAACAAAAAAAAAAATATACCCATTTCAATTATTTATTATTACCAGTGAAACTAATATAACATCTCAACATTCACAAATATACATTTCTGACATTCAAAAACAAAACAAAAACAAATCAGTGACCAATATAGCCACCTTTCTTTGCAAGGGCACTCAAAAGCCTGCCATCCATGGATTCTGTCAGTGTTTTGATCTGTTCACCATCAACATTGCGTGCAGCAGCAACCACAGCCTCCCAGACACTGTTCAGAGAGGTGTACTGTTTTCCCTCCTTGTAAATCTCACATTTGATGATGGACCACAGGTTCTCAATGGGGTTCAGATCAGGTGAACAAGGAGGCCATGTCATTAGATTTCCTTCTTTTATACCCTTTCTTGCCAGCCACGCTGTGGAGTACTTGGACGCGTGTGATGGAGCATTGTCCTGCATGAAAACCATGTTTTTCTTGAAGGATGCAGACTTCTTCCTGTACCACTGCTTGAAGAAGGTGTCTTCCAGGAACTGGCAGTAGGACTGGGAGTTGAGCTTGACTCCATCCTCAACCCGAAAAGGCCCCACAAGCTCATCTTTGATGATACCAGCCCAAACCAGTACTCCACCTCCACCTTGCTGGCGTCTGAGTCGGACTGGAGCTCTCTGCCCTTTACCAATCCAGCCACGGGCCCATCCATCTGGCCCATCAAGACTCACTCTCATTTCATCAGTCCATAAAACCTTAGAAAAATCAGTCTTGAGATATTTCTTGGCCCAGTCTTGACGTTTCAGCTTGTGTGTCTTGTTCAGTGGTGGTCGTCTTTCAGCCTTTCTTACCTTGGCCATGTCTCTGAGTATTGCACACCTTGTGCTTTTGGGCACTCCAGTGATGTTGCAGCTCTGAAATATGGCCAAACTGGTGGCAAGTGGCATCGTGGCAGCTGCACGCTTGACTTTTCTCAGTTCATGGGCAGTTATTTTGCGCCTTGGTTTTTCCACACGCTTCTTGCGACCCTGTTGACTATTTTGAATGAAACGCTTGATTGTTCGATGATCACGCTTCAGAAGCTTTGCAATTTTAAGAGTGCTGCATCCCTCTGCAAGATATCTCACTATTTTTGACTTTTCTGAGCCTGTCAAGTCCTTCTTTTGACCCATTTTGCCAAAGGAAAGGAAGTTGCCTAATAATTATGCACACCTGATATAGGGTGTTGATGTCATTAGACCACACCCCTTCTCATTACAGAGATGCACATCACCTAATATGCTTAATTGGTAGTAGGCTTTCGAGCCTATACAGCTTGGAGTAAGACAACATGCATAAAGAGGATGATGTGGTCAAAATACTCATTTGCCTAATAATTCTGCACTCCCTGTAGTTTACATTTCAAATATATTCAAAAGAAGCTAGTCGTCCAACTATATTGGTTTGAATGAAAAGGTTGTGTCTCTTTTGTATACGTATGGTTCCTAGGTTATATGGTCTCAAATTGCAACAACAATTTAATAATGGGTAGCAGTGTCTCACAAGGCTGATTTCTGAATTAGTCATTAGATGAAATCTGCCCGGGTTGGCAATACTAGTGTGATTCCATTAGTGTCATTCTCTTCTGGGAGTGGAATATTGTCATCAATGTTTGCTCTATCACGGATATAGGATTGTCAAAAAGTTGAACTTCACCCAATGGAAGTTGAAAGCCACTCCCTCAGTAGAATATTGGATTGGAGATCTTGCTTGTAGTCTTGTGATTCTTTTTGTACTGGGGGCACTATGCACTTATGTATTTGTTTTTTTTATGGTAGTTGACTGTAATTGAGTAAAAACATGTACATTGATGTACATTAGAAATGCATTTCTTCTTGAAGTACCTTGATCGCTCTGTGTGTGAATTTCTCATTCTGCATTAAACGTGTGTGGCTATTTAGCCTTTTCAAGTTTTTTTAGCTGACCAGATGATACCTATGAGTGCAATTGTCTTTCTTTAATGAGTTTACCCTGACCTCATGGGTTAATGGGTTAATCTTGTTGCCTTGTAAGATTACATGAGGGGCTTGAGGCACATGGATAGAAGCGGAGGACGCAAGTATCCTGGATACTTAGACTGACAAAGCAAAGCTTCAGAACATAGACAGATAGTGAGGTGATTTGGACCTATAGATTCACAGCTAGAAGAGCATGGGGCACATGAACATGCAGTGGGGGGTCATAGTGAATATAGAAAGACAACTTTACATGTCAATGTATTCAGTATTGTGGCAGGTATCTATTTAATATGAGGTCATTTCTGCAACGTGTATGTGTAACTTTCCCCATGCTGTCATAAGGATTTCCCTCTTCTTTCTTCTTTTTCTTCTACTAAGTTTGTTTTCAAAAGCCCTGAACTGTAGAGACAGTCTAGATCTATCAAGCACCATAGGATGTCCTCAGCTTCACAGCAATCGAGAGGTTGACTCCAGGGAGGATTTGTTGATTACACATATTTCTCTTTATGCAATGAAATGAAACGGATTGTGAAAATGTAACATGATTATTAGATCTCAGTGGAGGAAATATTTCTCAAACCTCCAGAATCGAACTCCTTGTAAAGTAGGTTGAAAATCTTGAACAAAGCTACATAAACACTGATAAGGCTTGGTAAGCAGCGGCAGACATAGCAGAATTATATTTCATTGAAGCAGAATCAATCATTTTGTATATTTGAATCTGCTGAATGAAGTTCTATCCTCTGTCAACAAGATCACTTGCTCTGAAATTATCCTCCTTCACAACCGGAGAGAATTCTGAATCAGCCCTTATAGAGAGTAGGGCTGCAGCATTCACCTATGCAGTGCAGCCTTCTCAAAAGCCTTACGTTCTGTCATGATGGCCACCTTTGTCGCATCACGTATGAGCAGTGAGAGGTTTTCAGATACTGAGCTTGGAAAACAGTCTTCTCTCTACTGGTACAAGCCATAGTTATCTCGAGTCAACTGTGGTAATGCCACCCTAAGAGGAGTGCCCAAATCCACACCCTTTCCTCACACTACTATCCTACGTTCTCCATCTCAAGTTGTTGGACTTTTTTGCTTATGCAGGGTCATCCCCAATTGTTTTGCCTCCTGCCTCCTATTTTTCCTGACCTGTTGCTGTTGGCTTTAGGACTCTGAGCACTTTACCACTGCTAACCAGTGCTAAAGTGCATATGCTCTCTGTGTAACTTGTATGGTTAATTGGTTTATCCATGATTGGCATATTTGATTTACTAGTAAGTCCCTAGTAAAGTACACTAGAAGTGCCCAGGGCCTGTTAACCAAATGCTACTAGTGGGCCTGCAGCACTGGTTGTGCCACTGACATAAGTAGCTCTGTAATCATGTCTCAGATCTGCCACTGCAGTGTCTGTGAGTGCGGTTTTAACTGTAAATTCGACTTGGCAGGTGTACCCACTTGCCAGGCCTAAACCTTCCCTTTTCTTACATGTAAGACACCCCTAAGGTAGGCCCTAGGTAGCCCCAAGGGCAGGGTGCAGTATATGGTTAAGGTAGGGCACATAGTAATGTGTTTTATATGTCCTGACAGTGAAATACCGCTAAATTCGTTTTTCACTGTTGCAAGGCCTGTCCCTCTCATAAGTTAACATTGGGGCTACCTTTAAATATGATTAAAGTGTAGATTCCATTTGGGAGCAGATAGACATAGAGTTTGGGGTCTCTGAGCTCACAATTTAAAAATACATCTTTTAGCAAAGTTGATTTTAAGATTGTATGTTTAAAAATTCCACTTTTAGAAAGTAGGCATTTTCTTGCTTGAACCATTTCTGTGACTCTGCTCTGCCTGTTTGTGGATTCTCTGTCTGGGTTAGTTTGACAATTGGGCTGGTTGCACCTCTCACTAGACAGTGACACAAAGGGAGCTGGGGTGTAGTCTGCATTTCCTGGTGAGCCATCTGTGCTAGGAGGGAGGGGAGGAGTGGTCACTCACACCTGAAAGGGCTGTGCCTGCCCTCACACAATGCAGTCTCCAACCCCCTGGTGTGTGTCTGGGGCCTGGCCTGGGCAAGGCAGGATTTCACAAACAAGAGAGACTTTGCTTTGAAGTAAGCCTACTTCAAAGGGCAAAATGGGTATAAGAACCAAAACCACAGACATGAGAACACTTCTGGAAACTAAGAGGAACCTCTGCCTGGAGATGAGCTGAAGAGCTGAGGAAAAAGAGCTGCCCTGCCTGTGACTGTGCTTTGTGGAGCTATCCTGCAGTTGCTGCTTCTGCTAGAGTAAGAGGGCAAAGACTGGAATTTGTGTGCCTTCCATCTTGCGAAGATCTCCAATGGCTTGATTTAGAGCTTGCCTCCTGTTGTTTGAAGTCTCAGGGACAGCAAAGACTTCTCTCTGCCAGCACCTGGAGTCTCTGGAGAGACTCCTACTCTGCCCTGTGGTGCCCATCCAGTTCCGGGGACCCTGAAAGGAGAAGCAGGCAGCCTAAGAGGAAGAAATCCACGCACAGAACGCCGTGCGGGGAAAAGATCATCACGACTCCGATCTGCGGCTGAAAAATCGACGCGCTGCTGGCTTCGCAGTTGAAAATCGATGCTCGCCTTCAACGGAACCGAAGAATCGACGCACGGAGCTGGAGAAACGACGTGCAGCATTGCTGATGGAGGCTGGTGAGATCGCAACCTGCACTGCGTGGTTTTGGGATCATCGTGCGGCTGGATTTCCGACGCAAGTACCACTGGGCGTGTAAAAACAACGCAAGGCCTGCCCGGACCTGAGAGTGCTGACCGGATTGACGCATCGTTCTCCTGCAGAGAGAAGAAATAACGTGCCCCGACCCGACAAAAGGAGAAACGACGCAAGGTCCTGCTCATGAGTGGAATCGCCGCATCAAAAGCCATTTTTGACGCAAACTCACCCGTGCGGGGTTATTTTAAATGCACCCAAGGTACATTTTCACGCTAACAGTGTTAGTGTGTGTTTAAAACTACATGAAGACTCTTTTTGCTTTTTAATTGATAACTTGACTTGTGTACTGTGAATTTTTGTCGTTTTGGTCTTGTTTTGTTTGGATAAATATTCTCTATTTTTCTAAACCTGTGTTGTGTTATTTTGTAGTGTTTTCATTATGTTACTGTGTGTGTTGGTACAAATACTTTACACCTAGCACTCTGAAGTTAAGCCTACTGCTTGAAACAAGGTACCAAGGGGGCAAGCAGGGGTTAGCTGAGGGTGATTCTCTTTTACCCTGACTAGAGTGAGGGTCCTTGCTTGGACAGGTGGTAACCTGACTGCCAACCAAAGACCCCATTTCTAACACAATTCATGTCTGGAAAGAAATTCTACCTCATCACTCCTCTTCTGAAAGAGATAAACTACTTTCAACCACAGGACAGAAACAAAGTCAAAGAGTCCTGTCTATCAAACAAAGTAATTCATTATACCAAGCCAGATTATCTAAACTCCACCTTGTACTATCCAGTAAAAACAAGCAACCAGAAGCAAAGACATTTTCCAACTTAAATATGTAAGGCTAGAAACAGATTTCTTCAGCTTCCACACCTTTTCCTGAGCAGCCCCAGTTATCTGCCGAATTAGATGTCAGGATGATCTGACGACATTTCACACAAACTGGAAACATTTTTTCAAAAACATTATGAATTAGAAACCAACCATGACCCATGTCCTCTACCCTATGCTATCCTTTCTGTTATGTTAATATGACATGAGACATTCCAACTACACAGTTATGTTTAATGTTAATGTACAATGAAGTTAGTGTGGGTTGAGATAGAGTCCGACTCCCCAGTTGTGCTCGAATATAAAGTCTGCTAACACCACATGGTGGAGCACACCCTAGAACAAAGCAAAGTAAACTAAATAAAAAAGGGCTCAGATCTTACAGGACTATATGGGGGCAGCAAACTGTCCTGGTCTAGGTGCTGCACCACCTCTGCCGCCTGCAACCACTTCACATATTTCAAACTGAATGGACGGGAACCAGTTTCACCCTTTGCCTCATCGTCTGGGAAATTGGCTTCCTCTTGAAAAGACAACAACTGGACCAGGACTAGAAGTACTAACAGCACAGGCAGGGGTTGCATATGTGGTGATGAGAGAAATGAAGAAGGAGGAGGAGAGATAATTATCAAACCTGCTGCCTCCATCAGCTATGTCAGATTATTCCTAGGAAACCACACAACGCCCCCATCCGAGAGGAAGACTAATGTCCACATCCACTTCCGACATGCTCCCCTGTGATGTGTGGGTGACTTGCATAAGCTCATGAGGCTAGTGGGTCCATTTATAAAAGTACAATGTGCCTCACCTCCAAAACATGACCTTAAATGGTTTATGATCCTTCTTGGGATTGGGGTGGCGAACCTGAGGGTTCAGCTCATGAAAGGGTCTACACTCTGCATGACACTTAACTACCAAAAAGAGGCTGCCCTGTGTCCCATCCCCACTGAGCAGCAGGGAGGAGGCAGCAGACTTCAAACCACAGAGGACAAGGTGGGCAGCAAATCCTCTCCCAAAGATGCAGAGGAAAGGGGGGAATGGATCACTGTATCTTAGCAAGCCCGGGGTACTATATATGGTCCTGCACACAAAGCACCATCTTTTGTCAACAACAGCAAGATGAATAAACATAAAACATTAATCTTATGAATGATATACTCAAAATGGTATGTTTACTTTGAGAATTCAATGTAATTGTTTTGTTTTCTTTTTTGTACCGATCGCGATTACATGCATCCAAAAAATCTTATTAATTAGAACTTACAGCAGGACTGGCTCACCTTTTTTTGGACACAAGCTTTGGTATGCCGGTTCTCCCTTCTCATTCACTTCTACTTTCTTCCACCTGTTGGGGTACTTCCTGTCCATCTTTACCACCACTCTGGGGCCCTGTTTCTTGAGGAACAGAGAGCTGTCAGCCACTTCCAGTAGACCATCACTGTCGTGGCAGGCCCATCTGGGTGCTTGGGAGCAGTTGGTAAAGATGGCGGGGCGCGAGTGCTTGGCAGAGGAGTTGGAGATGCCCAGGCACTGAGCTGACTTCACGTGGAGCAGTTTCTCATCCTCTGTCCACATCCACTGCTGGTTCTGGCTGGTCACGTTGCATATGCCCACGCTCACTACCACCTTACTTCCAAGGATGCACTGCTGTTTCTGGACGTGGACGATTAGAAATCCCTCTGAAAGATGTAAACCGACACAAATCAAAATAATCCCATGTCCCCTCTCTTAAAAACACCCAAACTCTACTCCAAATTGTTACCAGGCAAGTTCTCTTTCTGATACAAACAGCAGATTCCAGGGGGGGGTGACTACAAGCAGGCCAACTACGGTGCTAGAGTGTATGCATAAACCTGTTTTTTGGGGAATAAATGTGGATTTTTGATGCTTACAGCACCAAAATCTGTATTCTTGGCAAGTACCTGGCCATTCCCTTTTGTTAAAGTCTGGAAGCTATGACCTGTCGAAATTTAATGAAGGATGAGAATTTTATTGCACAGGTAAATACAGGGTGCTTAAACATGGCAGTAGTCATTACAGTTGTTTGTCCAGGTATCACGATGTTCGGGGGACACTTGTAATCAGGCAACTTTTCTTAATTTCCGAAAAAGGGTAAGTTATGTACCCCACTTACTAGCTAACATTTTTTAAAAGCCAAAGGGGTTATTAATGAACTGATATACATATTTGGTGCAAGAACAGTGTTCTGTTTTGGTGTAGTTAATATATCTGGATATATTATTTGGCTTTTAAAACAAATCTAAATAGAAGATGAGGTAGGTGTGTGGCTGTCTCCTTATGATAAATTGGAAGAATGTGTGGTGAATTTGATGCAGGTGTGCGTTAGCTGACTGTGGGTTGCTTTACTGTAATTCGAGGGAGATGATTGCGTGTGCTCAAACAGGAGAACAAATGAAGGATTCATGATGCATGAAGATTCTAGAGAGTAGAAGCATGCCAGTCTGTAAAGGGAAGCTCTGTGGGTCTTTGTTATGATGCTGAAGGCAAGAGGAAAATCATCACCCTTGGGGGAAGACCTTCATTATGGAAGGAGCCCTTCGTACGTTGGAAGGGACACTCATGGACACATGCCCAGGTGTGAACAACCAGCAAGCAGATCTCTGGAGCTATTCTGCTTCCTGTTTTTCCTCATGAGACAGAAGGCAGAAGACTCAGTAGGTGGACAAAATTCGGAGGGACTTATCTGTAGGCAGTAAATTGGAAACACTAATATGGCTGCAAACCCTTGTAGTAAGAAGAGGGAGGTAGGACCCAAGCACCCCATGCTTGGGTGCTCTTCATAACCTCCAGTTGAGAACATGCTCAGTTCCCTCGCACTATTGTGCCATTAAGGGAGTTAGAAACAGAATCTTCCACCGGTTCAGGAATCTCCAGCATTCTGATGCAGTATATTTCTGATGTGGCGTGGGATTTTGTCTGAATGGCCTAATGTACATTGAAGGTATGAGAGCCACCGCCCTTGCCAAAGAGTGGAGTGAAGCTTGGCAGTCAATGGGAGCACAGTTGCAAACTAGCACAAATGGAGCCAGTTGGTGTGGCCAGTCTGCCCCCTCCCATGACACATAATCACATGAAGGCAGATCACTAGAGAAGATCTGTACCTAGCAGTTTTTTAGATATTTGTGTAACCACATGAAGGAGATGGAGTGGCACAGAGAAAGACCTTGCAAGAGACAGGAGGAATATCCTTGTGAAGTCAGTCAAGAAACATCATGCTGCCTGTATGTGGTGAGTGCCGTCTTATGGGGAAAAGCATGTTTCCAGGATTTACATGATCCAGCTCTAGGTGGCACTGCTTGATTTCATGAAAACCAGATGGAGTTACAATATACCAGCTCCCACTGGTTTGAGGGCATCTAAGATATCAATATTAGAGGAGAATAAAGGTTAGCAATCACTCGCATAATGTAGTCCTATGAAACGTTTTCAGATTAATTTGCATTAGAAACATCTCAAAAGAGTTAAACACTAAATTTCCAGCAATGCTGTCACCTACAAGGGAAGTGGGATGTAGATCTAAGACCATAGATTACCCTGCAACCGGGGGCCTATGAAGAGGTATTGAATTGGGCAGGGTCAAAACCTGATACACCATACAAACAGCTCAGAACTGTTTTGCCAATGTGGACAGCCAACATGTCACCCCCACTTACACATTGTGAGGTACCAACACTTGTGCATAGAAGCGGACAAAATATGGAGCAATTCAAATTTATTTTAATATGTGGTGATAAATTTCCCATATACACTGGAGTGGTTTGAGAGGAAATTAAGTGATCCAGCACTTGTCCGGTCTTCTTGGTTAATAATCTTCAGTAAAGGTGTGCTGTTCTGTAAGTCCAACAACATTTCACTGGTGTCAATAAGAATTGTGAAGGTCAGACAGTGGGGACATCTACTCTACTGCCTAGCCCCTGGCAGTTAGAGAGTGTAAAAAAAATTCCAGCAAAGAACCCCATTTGAGGGGCCCACCGGGCATTACAGTGCCCACCCAGCGAGTTGCAATGGTGAAGCATTACACTTTGGTGAATGAGGGCCAGTGCATTCTATAAAGGATGCCCCCTCCATCTGACTGTCATGATTCTTAATAACACCAGTGAAGTGTTGATGGACTAATGGAAAAGCACACCTTTATTATGTGATGAATTTCCAACATGAAGACAGAGCTTGAATGATGAGTCAGTATATGTGGACCATCTCAGAGCGCCACCACCACAGTGGATACTTCTCTGCGATCACCTAAATAGCTCGTAATCTGTCCTGAAAATACATCCACCAAGCTCAGACCAAAACCACAAATACTGGACTGTGTAACATCTGCACCAGACCACTGACACCAGCTTCTTAAGGGATTCTCAGGATGCTGGTGCGTACCGAGTACCTGATCCAGCTGCATCCCTGGTCTTGGAATTAAACCACATTAGTTGCATATCTGATCATGGGACACATGAGAGGAGTGAATACTATATATATGGCCAAACTGGTACTTTGGACCACTTTTTGTAACCGAAACATTCTTGCTTTCAAAGACACTATTCCTGATTCTCTGGCATTTTACTCTCTGGTTCCTTTACCCGCTTATGTTTACACTTCACTGGCCAGCCTTGCCAATCCTTTTACCCAAGTTAACGGCCATTGGGGCCAGTTGTGCTTGAAGAGCATCTTGTTGTGTGTCCCCCTCTGTAGGCCATGAATGAAACAACAAAGGAGCATTGGGAAAGCCAATAGGTCTGATCTTGGCTAGCAACCTTTTGCAGCATTTTGACTTTATCACCATTTGTTTTATTTTGTTGTGGTTTTTAGAAAACTACATTGCTGGGGAAGCTGCCTTGTGAGCCTTAGAGAATGGCTGAAAGCAAAAATATTTGACTGGAAAAACCACACATTGCCGTTGTAATCCCTGGCACTGAAAGGAACTACTTTGTTTACAAATGTGCTCTTTGTCAAAGGGTAGAATGTTGGCATTCACAGTGAAGTTAGCTAATGGCTAGAGTAGGCTGGCCCAGTACCCCACGCTTTAAACTGTAATGTGTGGAAAAATGTGAATGACACAATAATAGCTCAATGAGTGAAGAGGGCTGGCTGAAAGCCCCTGTAAGTATTTTATGCATATAAACAAACTAAAAGGTCTTGGCTAATGTCACACCTAAAATGATAAAAGAGTTGTGCTTACTCCTTTCATTTCCTTTCCAGGAAATGTGATAATTTGACATTTGTCTACTTCTGTTGGTCATGAAACTTAGATGCCAGAAAGGCTGAGGTGATTGTTCTATGTAGATGATGGTGGCACATTGCAGGCTTCTGAGTTTGTAGTAATGTTAGGATGCGAGATAGTGACTGGTGGGCATTTTAGGTTAGGCCACTGGTTCCCAACCTGTGGTCCGGGGACCCCTAGGGGTCTGCGAAGCCTCACAGGTGGTCCGTGACTGCTTATAAAATTAACTAATATTAACAGATTAATAAAGTGTGTGGCTACATGTACAATTGAAATTTTAAAACATACTGCAAATGTCAAGAAATTTGAAATTAGAGTCTAAAAATTAAATTAGTATCCTCAGATTGATTTGTGGGAGCAGTGCAGGTGCATCAGACAGAATATAGTATGGATGATGTGTGTCTTTAATTGAATTTATAAAAGCTTCAACCCTCCTATTAAAATTACATCTTTTATTTATTTATATTTGTTTGCAAATTAAATAAAATGTCTCATTTGTGTATGTTTGATGAATGTTTTTTGTGTATTGTTTTGCATTTCAAATCATCAACAGTCTTTAGTCCAGGGTCCCTGGCTTCCAGTAATGACTCAATGGGGGGTCCCCGCATTTCAATAATGATTCAGTGGGGGTCCCTGAGTTCCAGCAATGATAAAGTGGGGGGTCCACAGAAGTCAAAAGGTTGGGAACCACTGGATTAGGCTATTATTATTGGCATTCTGAGGCTGGTATAGCAATGTAGTGTTTTCACCAGTCTGGCTGCGACTTTCCAAATCGTTCAAATGTTTCCATTATTGAGCACAGTTAGGCAGTTAACTGTCTTAGGATCGCTGTGGCACCCTACTTCCCGTTGGATTGGAAGGTTCATGGTAACAAATTTAGGGTTCCTGTTAGTTGGTTCTTGTGCCCAACAGACTGTGTGGGGAAGAGCTTTGGAGCTGCGGTGGAGTTCTTGTCTGGTGTATAGATGCGTGACTCTCCTGCCACATATCCCCACAGAGTGTGGGAGAGTGTGTGGGTAGTACGCAGCAGGTGCAATGCTTCTGCATGTCCCTCAGCAGCAACTGCTAGTAAGCTCAAGAGGAGATATTTTTGTGTCTGGGCTGAGTCCAAAATGATTGACTTTTAAAGGGCATTCTGTAGTTGATATGCATGAATTTCCCAGAAAAATCCAGAGCACTCTGAGCACAGCTGTAAGCTAAAAGGTGGGCTGTTCTTGCAGGTTCTTGGCTCTGCTGCCACGACACTGTGGAAGGCAGTGGCATAACACAAAGTATGCCCTTCCCCTGCTGAATGTGGAGGGAGGCACTAAGACCCTCAAAACTCACAATAATTCGTAGGCCTTGGGCTCAATGGGGGTCTTCTGAAGAGTGCCCAAACTTTACCCTCGCAACCCTGGGGCTGCACTTGCCTGCAATACACCCATGGATGAAGGGGCTCTTTCTGGAGCAGTGGCGGCAGGTAATTTGAAGAGGGAGGAGGGCAGGCAGGACAAAGAGGCACACGTGCACTCATCCTGATTCATTCACACACACATCCATTCACAACATTCAATATCAAATATTCAACATATATGCAAGGACTCACCAAGCATTCATTAAAAAAAAAAGACACACACACACACTTACCTTCAGCTCTGCCTCAGAGGTCCCAGGAGGGTTGGGACTGCTGCCTATTTTCACAACCTAAGGTCAGCCAGTGAGGGAAGGCAGCAGTCGCAACGTGTCACAGAGTGGGATGGGGTCAGTGACACTGCTGACTTCACCCCACTCTGTGACAAGGTGTCACTGATTGACATTCGGCCCTGGGTGCTTCAGGGCTTAAAACTGAAGCACCCAGGTCTGAAGCAATCAGTGACGTTCCCTCTCATCATGAGGGGGAGGGCCTCGAGGCACCTTTGCTAAGCTGAAGAGGTCATGCCCACAGGGCTGTGACTTCATCAGCCCAGCAAAGTTCAGCTCAGGCAGCCGGGAGCCTGTGCAAATAGTGGATGTCTATTTCCCGGCTGCCTGACCTGAAAAGGACCTTTGCTCAGCCTGACAGACACTCTTCTTGAGGGTCAAAAGGTGGAGGAGGGGCATGGCCCCTCAGCCCCAAAGGACAGGCCACTGCTGTTCTGGAGTATGGATGGACTCTCTTTGGCTCAAAGACAGAAAAGTCTGTCATAAGGCCCATCTGATCAAAGTGGTAAGCACATATCGCGAGGCCGTGATGATCTCACTCTGCCTTCACAAAATGCAACATGAACGAGACCTAAAGTGAAGTTGGAGAAACCATGACCCATTCACATCTCTGAAGGCTGTCAAAAGACAGCGAACTGTGTAATATCACTGGGGCCACCAACCTGGTCAGCGAGACAGGGTGGGTAGGAGCTCAGCACTCCAGGCTTAGGAGTGTATCCTTACAAAAGACCTAGCCGTCAGCACATACTAGTTTCCTGGCATGAGGCTCAAAGTGGAACTTGACAACACATGTAGGTGACAGGTGTCATGAGCCCTCACACCAATTCACAGATTGTGTGGTGCCTCCTTGTTGCCCAGCCCACAGCAGATGTGGGACACTTCTCCACTCCAGAGAAGATTAATAAGATCTACCAACATACCCCATCATCATGCAAAAGGTGATTGGCCAGGACCAGAATGATGAGTGTGGGTGCCTGCTCTATCTGTTTGCAGAGTAAATGAAAGGTGCTGAAGTGTTGATACCAATAGGTCTGAAAGTGTCAAAAGATGGGGCGAATTAGGCCTTGTTGCTTCAGGGACTTCAACACCGTCATAGTATTACTGATTTAGTCATATACGTGTTTATAACCGCATTAGGATTACAAATTGTAGAGGAAACTGCTGTCCCTCATGAAATCTGATGTGGAATTATCATTGTGATTTCTCCACACACTGATTTAAGGCCTAAATCTGGCACTCAGGATGGATGGTACACACATTTATAGTTTCTGCATGCTGGTAGCCAGGTGGAACCAAATATGTATTATATGATGACTACATCATAGAATGTTTGAAGGCGCTGAATATACTTCACGCACTGGAGCAGCATGGGAGCCTGCTCCTGTCCAAGTCAGTGCTAATCCAAAAATGCCACTCTAATAGGTGTGAGAAGCAGGGAATCGAGGACTATTTAAAGACAACTGCATAGTGTTTGCATGTCCTACTCCGGAGTGACACACTCAACCGGTTCTAGCTTTTTGTGCCTACTTCCACATTTATAATGTGAAAAGTGAAACTAGAAGCCCCAAATTGCAACAGATATAGGCTGAAAAGCCAAGACTATGTGAAGATCTCACGGCACACATAGCACCACCTGGTATTTATGTAATATATAGGTATCATTATATTCGGTGCAATGGAGTTCGGTTTGTGTGCTACACAATATATATGACTGTGGACCGTGTAGTTGTATTTCAGTGTTGATTATAGTTTGGAGATGATTACGACCATGAAAACAAAATGGCGTCTCTGTTGTTTTTTTTCTTTCCTCATTTCAATGGATCGGAAATGGATTGTGCCACCATCAGGGGAACCATGTTGTGATTTGGAAGACTTCGTTTCGGTCAGGAAAAACCATCATTCAACTTTAGAAGTTCACACTAGCTTAGTGGGGAAGAAAACTGTCATATAACTCACAGCTACAGCAAAAAAGCATGTTAGTCTTACAAATCACTGGCCAATTGGAAAGAGGTATTTTTGTCGCCAGTGTGCTCATAGCTGCCAAGTTTCCTAAGTTCACAAGTGGTTAGGTAGGCCAGCCTCAGGTTTTCTAAAAATCTGGGACTTGTAGCCCTCCATCACCCAGCATCAAATCAGTACTACATACATGTCCCAGAATTGTAAGCAAAAAACGGGACCAGACAGACTAGTCATGCATGAACACAGGAAACTTGGCCGCTAGTATGATGATCCGTTTAAAACCCCAACATTGCTTCGATGCAATTTGGCGCCTTCACTTTGTTCAGACATATCGAGGTAAAAGAAGGACGAACACGATGACGTCAGCAGTGACATAATACTGTATGAACTTCGACTCCAGCTGATTTGCACTTGCCAGTGATGCGTTAGAATCATGGATGCTGAAGGCGTACAAGAGACAATTTAAAGAAAACATTTTTTAAAAAGGCCTAGCTACGCAAGACGTATCTGCTCCTGCAACGCTGTTCTCACGCGGTCACGTATCAGGTATACCGACATATTCGGCCAGTCTTGGCTTTTTTAACCGAAAATACGTAGCTTGATAGGACTTGTTGTTTCACTTTCTTTATAGTATCTGTGGGCTCAAAAACCACAAGCCAAGCCAGAATAAAAGTGTTCAACATAACGCGAGGCCCTTACGTATCGTGCTGAAGCAACCTGAACACTGGACTGTCAAGTGGCACATTTCAGTGTGACACCTTCAACCGGTTTTAGATAACAGTATTCTGCATTCCGGAGATTTAATTTTCTCATTAGGCCTACAATCCCACACCGATGGAGGCTAAGAAGCCGAGACTGTCATGTGGCAGCTGTAAACGTCGGTGAAAGTGTGACTATGAATAAGGATGCCCTAATCTTTATCACCCTTAAGATGTACTGGTAGCTAGCATAACGGCTGGGCCCGCGTGTAAACATTCATTTTATAAAACAGCGGGTCCAGTTCGTCTTTAGTGGCTGTTAGGTAACTGAATATAGGGCCATATTTATACTCCGTTTGCGCCGAAATTGCGTCGTTTTTTTTGACGCAATTTCGACGCAAAACTAACGCCAACTAACGCCATATTTATACTATGGCGTTAGAGGCGAATAGCGCCAAAGTTCCCGGAATGTGCGTCATTTTTTAGCGTGAACCCCTTCCTTGCGTTAATGATATGCAAGGGAGGCGTTCCCGTCTAAAAAATGACTCCCAGGCCTTTACGTGGTATTTATACTCCCGGGCAAAAGCGACGCCCGGGAGTGGGCGTGGCTAAAAACGGCGCATTTGCGCCGCTTTTTAACGCCTGGGTCAGGCATGGCGTTAAGGGACAAGTGGGCTCAAAATGAGCCCAGAGTGCCCTCCCCTGCCCCCAGGGACCCCCCCTGCCACCCTTGCCCACCCCAGGAGGACACCCAAGGCTGGAGGGACCCACCCCAGGGACATTCAGGTAAGTTCAGGTAAGTTTTTTTTTTTTTTTTTTTAATAATATTTTGTGGCATAGGGTGGCCTGATTTGTGCCCCCCTACATGCCACTATGCCCAATGACCATGCCCAGGGGACAGAAGTCCCCTGGGCATGGCCATTGGGCAAGGGGGCATGACTCCTATCTTTACAATGATAGGAGTCATGTTGATGGGGGATGGGCGTCGTTAAAAAATGGCGCAAGTCGGGTTAAGACGATTTTTTCGACGTAACCTGACTTGCCCCATTTTAAGACGCCCATGCGCCATTTTCCCCCTACGCCGGCGCTGTCTGGTCTACGTGGTTTTTTCCCACGCAAACCAGGCAGCGCCGGTCTGATTGCGCCGTCTAACGCCATTCCATAAATACGGCGCCCGCATGGCGCTTCAGAATGGCGTTAGACGGCGCAAAACTTTTTGACGCTAAACTGCGTTAGCGCAGTTTAGCGTCAAAAAGTATAAATATGGGCCATAATTTCCCAAGGCCCGTGTAAAAGCAGCGCATCCAGCCGGTGTTTTCTTTGCATTCTGGGATCTGTAGTCCTGGTATTCCATTATAACACCAAAACTACGAATCACATAATATAAAGAATACATCTGAATTGAATGACATACGCATGAACCTACAACACTGAAGAGCTCTAAACTATACGAACCTTTCACTATTTTAAGAAATACTAGATTGAAGTTTATATATCCGTCATTAACCTCAACACACACGATGAACTCCGCCCACCCTAACGTATGTTTAAATCACCCTTCTTGCGTAATAACGTGGTATAACGGAACGATGCCCAGGAACGGAGCCAGAAAGCGGAACACGCGTTGACAACCCAATGAGTAAATATTCAATATACGTTTTTGCAAAGGATATCAAAATTTCCAAGCGCTTTATACCGCGTATTTAAGGCATGTTTCGAGGCCAGCGTATGTAAAGGCTGTGGAGTGAGGGCCCGCTGTTCCATGCCCTAAAAGTCCCGGCTCCCAGGAGACGAGCGCTCATAGCTATAACTCTCATGATGTGCCGAACTTTTCTACACACAGGCTCTTGGATATGGGAGCCGGAGGCGCTCTGACACCCAGGGAAATGAACCTGCGTAAAGAAACAATCTCCGCGGTGCCCAGAAGCTGTGCTAACCCTGGCAGGGCAGTGCCCAGTGATATGTACAGCTGCGAACATCGTTCATTTCCTTCTCATCCTGTACAGCTCATAGCTCTCAGGGTAGCGGCTCTCCTGGGCCAGCCCGGCCCGGGGCGCGCAGGCCCTGCCCGGTCCCCCCGTCCCCCGGGAGCATCACTTACCTGCGAGCCCCAGAGACAGGCAGGCAAACCACCAGAGCCGGAGGAAGGGCTCCATTTTGCACCTAATCACGGCCGCTCCATGCTTCTCTCCACCAGCCAGATAAGCGAAGCTCGAGCTAGGAAGGAAACGCGCCTTCACGGGGGGAAAAGTCAGTGACGAACACTTCCTTCTATTCAATTGTTTTTGCGACTTTTGCACCAGGTTGACATTTGGTGTCATTCGCCAATATCGACTGTCTCTTGTAGCGTTAGTGCACACGAGCTGGCGAGGTGGTGGGTGCGCTGGGGTGATTCAGAAATGATTTGTGAACATGGCCCCAGTCTGCGTTCTGAAAGCACATGAAAGGACACATGTGTGCAGGTGATCTGTGCCAAGCTGCATAAACACCGCCTTGTTCACATAATGACATGTTTGCAGTAGCGTGGATGGCACTGGGGGCGGGGCTAGTTTACTTGTCGGGGTCTCTGTGAAGCCCACCTTGGGAGCTTCGGGTGCTGTACCCAGCCGCAAAGAGAAGAGATGCTCACCCGAGCTGCGGTCAGTGACTGACGTGTCAAGTGAGGTGCTGGACCCCTGAGTTTCATTTTCCTACCTTCTTGCTTGAGCGTGGGCACGTCATGTTATCTGCTTATGCCTCAGAGTCCTTATTTGAATACATTGTGTCGGAGCTTGTGAGCAGCTGTTCTTTTTACATTGTTTCAAAGTTGCTACAAAACATGCTATATAAAAAGCAAATAAGTACTCGCACCAAGGGTTGGTTTTCTCTCAGCTTAGTGCATCGCGATGCGGAATTTCTTTTAAATACGAAGTTAGTGGGCTGATGTGACTACTGGAAAATGCACAATTTGTGTGCACGCAGTTCCAGTTTTGGTGGAGAAGCAATGTAGGTTTTCAAACTCTGTTATGATCTTACCTGCTGATGGCCCTTCTCACCTGAGGGCTGTTTGTGGTTCTGTGGCCGGCAAAGTCTATAAACTGAGAAACAACACCACTCTGTTTTTTTTTTTACTCAAGTGTATTTTATTGAAAGTTTGTATGAAACAAAGTCAATGTCACTTCTAAGCGCAGACAATGTGTTGCCCTGTGCACATTCGGCTCCTCTGGCAGCCAGAGGACCTCAAAACCTCGTTGTACAACATACATGTGGCAGCGGTGATCCATGTCCACAGGTATTCACACCTCAAAGGGTACATCATGCTCACACTGTGAGGTGGTGAGACACCTTTTGGCCAGACCAGGCATAGGCAGATGTCA
Source organism: Pleurodeles waltl (assembly GCF_031143425.1). Lineage (NCBI taxonomy): Eukaryota > Metazoa > Chordata > Amphibia > Caudata > Salamandridae > Pleurodeles > Pleurodeles waltl. The sequence goes on from NC_090442.1 coordinate 282,737,225, forward strand.
TAGGCTTTCAGCAACTGAGAGGATTAGTCATCAGACCCCATTTTAACACACATCCCTCCCAGAAAGAGGCAGCCAAGTGTTTATACCTATACTGTATTCCATACAATGTTGATGTTTTCTCTTAAATCACTTACAAGCTTTACAAAAGTACTGCATTGCGGTATGGGCAGAAACGGCCTTCGAGACGAACCACAGGAGACTATATGCTCAACCACCACTATAAAGGGTGCTGTCAACTAAGAGGGCATGTATGAAGACAATACACCACTAATACAAAAAAGCACAACATCCTATAAAATACCAACTGCTCTTGAACAATTTAAAAAAATGAGGACGTCATGATACGTTTGCCTACAACTGACCAATAGCAAAGGTAGCAGTGCGGAATGTTCCGTGGGCAAGAGAAGTGCCCGCCCCACCACAAAGGGTTAATATTAGCACTTGACAGATACATTTTTACATACCGAAAGGCCATTCACAAGACAGACTTTGCACACGTTAAAGATTTATAGGCATGATAACCACAGGTTAGGCAGGCCACCCCACTACGTACATTCTAGATGGCAGATATTTAGAACTGGTACAGAAATCCACCCAGCTGTAAGATACATATGTTATAATGCCATGTTCAGGAGTATCGGCACAATGCCCCCCTGTGGGCACGTGGAAGGGAGCTCACAAGACATTCATTTACAATGACTCCGTCCTCTGCTCACGTGCCCCCTTCCAGCCCCGGATAGGCTTCAGTCTTTCCACCAGAGCATCCAGGCTCCAGTCCAGGCGGCTGGTAGGCCGTGCCAGGATACACAAGAGATCCACTTCTTCGCATCGCCGCACAGTAGTTCACTGGACCGTTTCTGCACATAGTTTTCTTTCGTACAAGCTCAAGGCATGGTGCACAAACTCGTACTGCTCGCTGGTCTGCACCATCCCACCCCTACAAAAGAGAGGCAAGAATGTCACTTCAAAGACTTAAACAGTGTCACATAGAAACAACCATTGGCGAGGCTGATAGATCTGGCTTTTTTTCAGGGGACTAGTTGGTCAACTCCGTGTTGTCCACAGCTGGCCTGGAAAGAAAATCCCATAAGTACCATCTTGGTCTACACCAGTGTGGAAGCTGGGAGTAGGGTGCTTTTGCTAAACAGACTGGTTTCGCAGAGTTCAGAAAGAAAGATCATTGTGAAATAAAGTCAGATGTTTCAGTGTAAGTGGTGACCTTTAAAGACGCTTAGTATAAAATATTACATATTAGATGTTTTTGACAAAGGGCCTGTATTTTTATTGCACATTCAAGAAAGTCCACAGATGAACATCTACTTTGTCAATAAAATAAGCTATAAATCCAAGAACATGTTATCATGAAAGCATAGAACACCAAATTGACAAGGTTCGGTGACCTGTGTATAGCATTGTGACTTTAACAGACTAAGGAATCCAAACCTCAAGTACTTTTACACAAAAAAAATCAAATTAACAATTGAAATATCACCTGCTCTCACATGTAAGCTAAAATGTAAGGCCAGCCAGTATGCATGATCTCTCACAGCTTGGATGGCAGTGGCAGGAGGGAAGAGAAGTTGATGGCAATGAGTACTCAGACCATGCAGGCTCAGAAACACATGGACCAGGGGCACCATGCGGAGGTGTGAAAATGGAAATTGTAGAGGATCAGACTATTTAAGACGAGCTGGGCTGTATGCTGGACAGTGGCATAATGCAGGGACCCGCTGCCCTCATAGTGCGGGAAGGCTCCAGGTCCACCACCTGGTAGGGAACCCCCGGCATGCAACCTTCATGCAGCGTTTGTGTTGCTGTCGGACATTTCACCATCTGCATTGCAGCACCTAATTAAACAGCACTTCAGTTGAGGTAGTGAAATGCCCATGAGGAGGGCGGTGGGGGCCTGGCAGATACCCCTGTGAAACAAACAAAAAATGGCAATCACAGCAGTGCAAAAGCCGGCGTTGGGAGTGTATCGGTGTTTGCCCTGCTGTGGAATGTCTGCAAACCGGGGCCCCTCTGATCTGCTGTGATATAAACCAGTGCCAAACAATTAGCAGGTTAGGAAAGTCTGTTTCTGCGAGCAGAAAGTAACACACGTGCAGCATTTTTAGGGTTGAGCCTGCGTAGCATGCGCTTGCACATGCTTATTGCTTAGGGGACCCTGTAGTAGTTAGAAAAGGGCTCGGAGCCCCATCCATGTCACATCAGTGTCTTTCATTGGTTCGTGGGCTTGCCTTTTAAAATCTGCTTCCTTTCATTACTGGAAGCCATGCATACGTCATGCCTTTTCCGTTGGTTAGCCCTCCTCGAGCGCAGCGACCAAGTACTGAAAACATACGAGGCTTGCTGTTTTCCGTCCGGTTTGTGGACTACTTTTTCTCTTTTTTTGCAGCGCAATCTCACTTGTTTAGCAGCACAATCGTGCTTGTTTTTTTCCATTTAGTAAGGCAAGAAAAGTCCAGTTGTGAGTTTACAACTGCTAATGGCTCTAACTCTGAGAAATGCGAGACCCGTTGCACTGCAAATGCTTGTTTAAAGTTGGTGTTACTGGCTGAGAGGGCTTGGTGAAAAGGTGCCATCTTAAATTTTGATGCCTCACAGCATGAAGAAGAGGGCAAACAGTAGGGGAAAAACAACACAGGATGGAGCAAGGCCACCAAGGGAGGGATAGAAATCGCATTAAAGAGGAAGACTCAACAAAGACACCAGTGAGAAAGAGGGAAAGAGACAGATGGGTGAAAGGGAAGATGCCAGGCAGGAAATGGACAAGAAAAGGAAAGTTAAGAATGATATTTGGGAGGTGAATGAGATAGGTGAGTGTGAGTTAGAGAGGGTGATAGAGGAAAAGGTACAGAGAGAGAAAGAAGTGATAGGAGAAGAGGTAGCGAGAGAGGAGTAGGGAGAGGCAGACAATATGGTAAGGTACAGCTGTGTGAGAGTTAACAGGTGGGAGAGAGAGGGCAAGGCAGCTAGAGGAAAAGGAAGAGAAGGAGGGAGGAGCTGAAAGGTCAGTAGGCAAGGCTTGGGTGGAGAGGGAGAAAGACAGTGAGAAAGAGGGAAAGAAAAGGAGACAGTTGAGAGAAGTGAAAGGCATGAAAGAGAAAGCAGAAGCGAGACAATAGGCTGGGAAGAGCAAAAAAGAGAAAGAGAGAATCAGGTGATAGACACAAGTGGTGACAGGAAACAGTGAATGGCTGAAAGATAATTTGTAAAGTGCAAATGGACAACCAGAGGATTCCTGGCACTAATACAAACTATAGCCCTCGATATCGCTAGCACAATAGACCGGTTTTCAGAACAAGCATTGACAAAGCCAATAGGTCTGACCTGTAAGACCTATTTGATTTGGAAATAATTTTTAGCCATGCTGTACAGCAGCGTGGGTGAAATTAATGTTAAACAGTGCTATCATGTTATTTTGTAGGAGCATGACATTACAGACAATGCACACTTTTTTTATTTTACTTAACAATCAGATATATATTGGTGAATACAAAATACGGTGACGTGCTTTTTTTGAAGTAGGGGAAATGTCCTTTTTCTTTTTTTTTTCTTTTCTAAAAAAAAACAAGCAAACATGGGAATTGGGGTGAGGAGTGGGCAGGGGATGAGGCAACATGGAGGGAAGAAGGTGGGAGAGAAGGACAAGCGGGAGACAACAATGGGGAAACACAAGGACTAAGGAGAACAGAGAAACTAGAAGCACATGGACAGTGGAGGGTGGGGAGACACGGACACCAACAATCAAGGGAGGGTGGGTAGGGAAATGCACAGGCAACATTGAGTGGGCAGGGAAGCATACAGACAATAGAAGGCAGATGGGGAATGATGGGGAAGCTCTCAAACAATGGAGGCAGGGTGAGGATGGGGAGGCACACAGACAAGGAAGGATGGGCAGGCAGGGATGAAGTACATGGATAACTAAGGGTGGGAAACGAAGGGGACGCAAATGGACAAAAAAAGGTTGGAGGGAAGGGGCAAAGCAATAAAAGCAACTGAGGGATAGACAGCAAGTGAAGAAACACATGCAGAGAAAGAGAAGTATGAAATACACAAAAGGAAAAAGCTGGGAAACACAAGAACTATCATAGATTTTTTTTATTCAAAAGGAAAAAAGTAGTGCCTGAAAAGGGAGAAGCGAAAGTACATAAGTGATAAGTGCATGTTCCAGGGAAGGGACAAACACCAGAAGAGGATGGAAAGCCGACAGAAGCTGTCAAATAAAAGGCAAGCACGTGTGACAATAAAGCCAACAAATGTTAAGCAAATCTGGGCAGGCTCTAAGCCCCCTATAAACCTGTTGTGAGACCTATAAGTAATATGTCTCACAACAGGTAGCACATATGCTATGTTAGGCGAGACCTAATAAAAAATAAAAGGCACAGAAAGATGACCATAGGGAGGAGACAGGCAGATGATGAGAAAAATAAAGCAGGACACAGGATAGAAAAAGTGAGGCACAGAGCAGGGGCAAGAGACATAAGACAGAATTGTCAAAGGAAAACAATGGGATGGGATAAGAGAGATATTAGGAGAGGCAGAAAGACAAAAAGCTAAACCGGAGGAGAGAAGTGAGAAAAAAAGCAAGTAAATAAACATGTTTTTGTGAAACATAGGCACAGTTGGAACGGTATAACAGACATGGTGGCTTTCTTATGATAATGTAAATAACATATTCTGTCATAGCAATATTGTACATGCATTTTGCAACAATAATTTACATTTAGTCTGTGGCAAAATGATCAGCATGTTGTTAGACCTGGCATCCAGGGCGTGGTTCCCCATAACATTTTTCCTTCAGACCTCCTGTTTTTGCTGACTTTGTTTTTGCTGGTGTAAGAACTTTGACCACTTTACTTGTGCTAAAGTGCTTGTGTTCTCTCCTTAAAACATGGTAACATTGGCTTATACCCAATTGGTATATTTAATTTACTCATAAGTCCCTAGTAATGTGTCACTACAGGTGCCAAGGCCAATAAATTAAATGCTACTAGTGGGCCTGCAGTACTGGTTGTGCCACCCACTTAAGTAGACCTTGAAACATATCACAGGTCTGTCACAGAAGCCTGTGTGTGCAGTTTTTAAATTGCCATTTTGACCTGGCAAAATAAAGCTTTTGTCAAGCACTAACCTTCCTTTTTAATACATATGTCATCCCTAAGATAGGTCCCGGACAGCCCAAAGTACAGGGTGCAATGTATTTAAGAAGTAGGACATCTACATTTAGGTTTTATATGTCCTGGTAGTGAAAAATTCTTAAACTTGTATTTCACTACTGCAAGCCCTACTTCTCCAATAGGATAACACTGGAGTTGCCTTATTACATTTTAGAGGTGTAATTTCCAAATGGGAATAGGTACTCAGTTCATGTTTGGTGTCTCTGGAATCACAATTTAAAATTCTAACTTGTGATGAAGTCGGATTTTATATCGCAATTCTGAAAATGCCACTTTTAGAAAGTTAACATTTTTCTGCCTCAGCCACTTGGTGCCTGCAGCCTATGACTAAGTGTAACTGATAGTTGGGCTTTGTGTATTCCTCCTAAACAGCCAGACACAAAGGGAAGCTTAGGTATGCCTGGATGGGCCCCACACAATTAGTACTCACAGAAAAGACTGTGCCCTGTTTGAACTTTTAGTAATGGGTAGTCTGCTATTTTGGGACAGATTCACAAAGGTTATGTAACAGTACATAAGAAGTATTTCTATGGTGCTGCTTCCCTACTCATAAATGCTTTTGTGAATTTAACCCATAAATGTTCATTTACTTACATAAAAGCTGATTCTAAAAATTAAAAAATCATACACACATCTTTTTTTTTCTCCACAGCTCTTACTCATTATAGTAAACCATTCTGCAGTTAAATTGTCAGCTATATTAAAGCCCAATATAAACTTACACTTAAACCTAGTCTGCCAAACCTTTGAGATATTGCATAGTTGAGTAGAAATGAGCCTTTGACTTATTAACTTCAAATCAATTAAGATCCAGAACAAGTTTCCTAAAGACTTTTGTGATGGATCTTCATTTCAGTGCTCATGGCCTGAAAGCAGTCCCTCCCTCAGAATACCTGCTGGCCTCCAGGGATGCGTCTTGCCATCTGCTCTTTTATTCGTTTTAATTTACCACGTTTTGAGGATGGTATCCACACCTATGATTCCTCTGCCCATCCCCCCAATTGTTCTCCAGGGTGCATCAAGTATGGGTACTCATCTCTTGGTCTATACCAGTAGGTGATGTAATAAAGAGACACCCCAGGGTCCTGAATGAATAACACCAGGATGTAATTATGTTTACTGAGGTTCTTGATGACAGTTATAAAATGCAACAACTATCTTGCATGACCAGCCAAATTCCTGAACACAAAGCAATCAGAATAAATGGTATATATGAATGCCACATTTTTGTCTTAGTGTCTGTAGGAAGTTGGCTCTGTATATACTATCTCAAAGTAAGAGATAGTGTGCACAGAGTCCAAGGGTTCCCTTTAGAGGTAAGATAGTGGCAAAATTAGATAATTCTAATGCTCTGTTTTTTGGTAGTGTGGTCGAGCAGTAGGCTTATCAGAGGGTAGTGTTAAGCATTTGTTGTACACACACAGGCAATAAATGAAGAACACACACTCAAAGACTTAACTCCAGGCCAATAGTTTTTATATAGAAAAATATATTTTCTTAATTTATTGTTAGAACCACAAGTTCAAGATTTGAAGTAAATACATAAAATGCAAGGTACTCCACACTGGTAAGTTAAGAACTTTGAATTAGAGCAATAGCATACACAGTTTTAGTAAAAATGGCAATAAGCTATTTTAAAAGTGGACACAGTGCAAAAATCAACAGTTCCTGGGGAGGTAAGTAAAGTGTTGCCCAAAACATATAGGCACCTATGAAGAACAGGGGTGCTCCGGTTCCAGTCTGCCAGCAGGTAAGTACCCGCTTCCTCGGAGGGTAGACCAGGGGGATTTTGTAGAGCACAGGTGGGGACGCAAGTAGGCACACAAAACACACCCTCAGCGGCACAGGGGCGGCCGAGTGCAGTGTGCAAAGCAGGCATCGGGTTTTGCATTGGAATCAATGGAGGGACCCGGGGGTCACTCTAGTGGTGCAGGCCGGGCACATGGGGGCTTCTCGGGCCAGCCACCGACTGGGCTAGGCAGAGGGTCGCTTGAGGGTCACTCCTGCACTGAGGTTCGGTTCCTTCTGGTCCTGGGGGCTGCGGGTGCAGTGCTTGGTCCAGGTGTCGGGTTCCTTGTTACAGGCAGTCACGGTCAGGGGGAGCCTCTGGCTTCTCTCTGCATGCGTCGCTGTCAGGGTCCAGGGGGGTCGTCTCGGGTTACTCACGAGGTCGCAGTCACCTGGGAGTCCTCCCTGTAGTGTTGGTTCCCTGGAGCTCGAGCCGGGGGCAACGGGTGCCAAGGGTAAAGTTTCACACTTCCGGTGGGAAGAGTGAGGTCTTTGAAAGTAGCAAGAAAGTTGCAAAGTTGTTGCTGTTGTTGAGCAGAGCCGCTGCTCACGGGAGCTTCTTGGTCTTTTGATTCAGGGAAGGCTTCTGAAGCTTCAGAGGTCGCTGGTCCCTATCGGATGCGTTTCTGTTCCAGTTTTCTTTGAGTCAGGAGACAGGCCGGTAGGGCTGGGGCCAAAGCAGTTGTCGTCTGCATCGTCTCTGCAGGGCTTTCAGGTCAACAGTCCTTCTTCTTGTTTCAGGTTGCAGGAATCAGATTTCCTGGGTTCTGGGGTGCCCCTAAATACTACATTTAGGGGGGTGTTTAGGTCTGGGGGGCAGTAGCCAATGGCTACTGTCCAGGAGGGTGGCTACACCCTCTTTGTGCCTCCTCCCTAGGGGGAGGGGGTCACATCCCTAATCCTATTGGGGGAATCCTCCAATCTCAAAATGGAGGATTTCTAAAGGCAGGGGTCACCTCAGCTCAGGACACCTTAGGGGCTGTCCTGACTGGTGAGTGACTCCTCCTTGTTTTTCTCATTATCTCCTCCAGCCTTACCACCAAAAGTGGGGGCAGTGGCCGGAGGGGCAGGCATCTCCACTAGCTGGGATGCCCTGGGCTGCTGTAACAAAAGGCATGAGACTTTGAGGCTCACCGCCAGGTGTTACAGTTCCCGAGAAGCACCTCCACCCAGTACAGGCTTTGTTCCTGGCCACAGAGTGACAAAGGCACTCTCCCCATGTAGCCAGCAACTCGTCTGGTTGTGGCAGGCTGGCAGAAACTGGTCATCCTAGCACTAGGAGTCGGACTCGTATTCAGGGGGCATCTCTAAGATTCCCTCTGGGTGTTTTTTTACAATAAATTCCCCACTAGCATCAGTGTGCATTTATTGTGCTGAGAAGTTTGATACCAAACTTTCCAGATTTCAGTGTAGCCATTATGGAACTGTGGAGTACGTGTTTGACAAACTCCCAGACCATATACTCTTTATGGCTACCCTGCACTTACAATGTCTAAGGTTTTGCTTAGACACTGTAGGGGCATAATGATCATGCACATATGCCCTCACCTGTGGTATAGTGCACCCTGCCTTACAGCTGTAAGGCCTGCTAGCGGGGTGACTTAGCTATGCCACAGGCAGTGTGAGGTTGGCATGGCACTCTGAGGGGAGTGCCATGTCGACTTAGTCATTTTCTCCCCACCAGCACACACAAGCTGTGAGGCAGTGTGCATGTGCTGAGTGAGGGGTCCCCAGGGTGGCAGAAGACATGCTGCAGCCCTTAGAGACCTTCCCTGGCATCAGGTGCCTTGGTACCAGGGGTACCATTTACAAAGGACTTATCTGAGTGCCAGGGCTGTGCCAATTGTGAAAGCAATGGAACAGTTTAGGGAAAGAACACTGGTGCTTGGGCCTGGTTAGCAGGGTCCCAGCACACTTCTCAGTCATAACTGGCGTCAGCAAAAGGCAAAAAGTCAGGGGATAACCATGCCAAGGAGGCATTTCCTTACAGTGTCCTACGCTCACTGTGCACCTATGGAGATAATCTGAAAAGATGGACAGAAGAAAACTTTTCCCACACAGAAGCAGGGCAGAATGACAGCATGGTCATGGAGCCACACAACCTCCTTTTTGCCTTTCGGGCAACACCAGCATGAGATGGCCCATATTCTGCTGACATCACAACCACTGCCAGAAGTCTATTCCAGCGCTACCAATGTCGGGAACATGAAGGGCTGTTATTTCAAACCCCTTGCATAAGCCCCCTAAAGTCCACTACCTCACAGGCCTGCAGCTGCAAAACAAACTCCATTAACCAGTTACTTTGACACCCAAAGAGGGACAATTTTCCACAGTAGCCCAGAGAAAATGTTATTTTCTCAGTCTGTGTGATTTCCCATATACGACTTGCTTGTTTGACTAATTGTTTAGTGATGGTAATATGAGAAATATTCAATGTTTCTCGTAAATCTGGTGATTCTGAATGATGTTCAAGAGAAAAATAGTAGTGTAAGCAACACAGCAAGTGTTGTATTATTTTGGAAATCACTAAACTTGTGGTCTCATCACAAGGAAATGAGAAACAATACTGCAAATGATGATGCTTTGAAGAAGCTAATCATATTTGAAGCATTGTCATATTTATGTATTTGTACAGGGGTATATTGTTTTAAGACCGTAACAACTCATAACTTTCACACCTGTTACAAATGATCTAAAGAGAGTGTATTATTATTTGTATACAAAAATACAAATGTGATGGTATCAAAGTAGCCTTCACAATCCTATATCAAAAATCCTATAAGGGAACCAAGAAGCCTCCTTAGCCTCTCATTCCAACTACAAAGAATTGCATTTATGTTTCGACTGCTATCCTGAAACACAGAGTACCATACATTAGAAGATATGTGTTCCATCTCTTATGTGACTAAAGACCAACACAATTAGGTGAATTAACTCAGCCCCGAGAATATGTTGTTTCAGGAGTGAATGGAAGCCTATTACTGAAACCTAGTAGCACACATATTGTTTCAAAGTATATATAATGTTAAGCAAGAGGTGATCGTTCAAATTGGAATCATCATGTCTTAGATCGCAAGGCCCAAGGTGGACTGCATACTAGATTATTGGGGTACATCGCCTATTTACTAGTCCAGACCTCAACTACATGCACTTCCCCAGTTGTGTGTCTGGGTAGCAATTGCCTGCCCTCCTCCCCGCCTCCCACAGTATGAAAAGGCCTCACATGTGGCTCATGCTATAATCGATGTACAACGGTTGACGGCTAGAACCACCATTGCTCTCCATGGGTGCTTCTAGAAGTGCTACTGCTGAGCCTACCACTCATCAACGAGGGGTAGTGTTAAGTAGCTTTTACACACCTTTGATAGATGCGCACTGAACCTATAAAGCACGTTGTTTAGGATCGGTACGCTGATGCCGCCATGCATCAGAATCATGTAACGCGCAGTCACATTTATGCCAAGGCGGTGACACAAATTGATGGTGGGCTTGCACAAATGCAGCTTCCATTTTCAGTTCACGTCGGCAGCCCACATCTGGTGCAAACTCCCACATCCACATAATGCCCCCTCGGGTTATACCCTGCTCGAGCAGAGGGGACATACAGAGCCCGGGCTCTCTGAAGGCACGGCCAGTGATCGACACCACACGAGACTTCCTTGACTCTAAGCACAAGCTACTACTCATAGCTCAGGAATGTGCCTTTGCGAGCATATTGTAACAATAGGCATTTGTAAAACCTTTCAACCAAACATTACTTTTTCCTTTTGTATTTGCACAATTTTTCTCCTGTATTCATTGTATTCGACTCTGTAAAATGTTTTACTAAAAAGCCCCGCTGTGTCAAGCCTTTTTGCGTGGCATAGGATTAATTCTCTTGGGAATAGAGTACTGGCAGACATTTTTTTCTTTTGCATTTTTTTTGTTATAAGCGTTCACACCCAGTGTGGCCATGAGATCACACGCACACAGAGCAGGTCTTCCTGCCTCTCCTCTGTCCGCCTACAGCACATCCTGCCTAATCTGCAGGCACAGAGAAAATATCTGCCTCTGTGTCAACCTTCAGAACCAGACAGTGACACTTCGCGTTTTGTTCAAGATAAAAGTTCCGAGCAAGTTTCTGAAAGATGTGGATGCCTTGAACTTTGTTTGATCGTGATATGTGGCCGCACAACTTTTTGAGCCAGACGGCTGAACTTCACTTTGGATGTCTTGGGCAACATTGTTTTTATAGCTTTTGGAAACGAGCTTTCCATGCGGGGCCTTTCAGGAGCCGACCAGAAACACTGGGCAGTACCGTCGAACAATAAAAATATTCTATTTTTAATCAAATAAATATTGTAATAGAGATTTTACTTCATCGAACTCCTTTCATATATGGCATCAAGCCTCCGATGTTTTATTGACTCTCCACAGGAAAGTGTCTTATTCATGCTAAAAGTTCATATTCATCTCACAGTGCAACTTGTGAAATCCGTGTTCACAAGGCAACGTCCATGCCCATCACAACGAGTAAAACAATATATTCATTAGCATGCGAACTTCTCATATAGGAGCCAAAACTAAACCCCGAAACAAAGAAAACATATACGTGAAATCTAACTTTGTCATAGAGAAATTTATCAAAACTTGATTTTTTTTGTTGCTTTCTTTGGCTCTCCTTTTTTTTCATTCTATCCTTATTTTTAGTTTGTTTTAAATAGTGCCCCATTGGTCCTCATGCCAGAAATAAAAAGACAGTGATATTAAAAAGTGAACGAAATTTGACAAAACTGAGTTACCGTCATGTACCACAGGGAGTGAGTGCACAGTGTGCAACTAACTACGCCTAAGGTAGGAGGGACGCGTTCGAGTCCGGTTCTTTGCTCAGAAATTCTTTCTTTACCAAATGAAAAGTTAAATGTCTCTTTGTGCAGTGACATGTTCCTGTGTCCTTTTAAAAGATGCCATTCTAAATGAAAACTATAAATGGCACCAGCTGAGGAAGTTAAGCATTCTGATCAGGTTATAGTGACATTTGTACCAACACAAAACTGTGCAACATAGGCTCTACTTCTGTAGTGGTGAAAACATGAACCAACCTCTCGCAGGGATTTACATGCTAGCATTGGCCAATCACCCACTGTGAGCCACTGAGCATAAGTGGATTATTTGTGCCATGCTCCTGATAGTAAGTAGGCACAGTAACTGCCGCCCTGGAGGATGCTCCAATCACATTCAAAGAGGAAGTAGTCCACTAAAAACTAAGACGACCAATGCAAAGTGTCACTCCTACTAGTCTTCTCCGGACATACCATGCAACCTCTCCTTTTACCATTATGGCCAACCTGCTTAATGGAAACAAGTCTGGGAGAAGGCCTGTGGGTCTCCCCAGTTGAATCTCCGCTTCCGCAGTGCATTGTGACAAATCTAATTTATAAATGTTAATTAGGACATCTTGATCATTAGTCTGGTACCTGGGGGTGGGTGTGTGCGCAGAAGTCCAAGCACAAATCATATATGTGTACATAAATGGTGCTGATTCTCTGATGAAATGGGTGCTGCATACCTGGGGTGCATTACGTTCATGGCAAGAATGCTAACACTTTTTGAGTGGGAATTAAAAGGCACAGCAATGTGAATTTTGCTCACTAAGTTCATTAAAAAGAGCTTGTGTACATTGAGCTGCATTTCGTGTTGCATTGAGTACTAAGTACAATGTAGGTGGTGTCATCATAATACACAGTGTGTGGCCTACATGCCATTTTTCTGATGAGCAATACTTTTAGAATCCATCCATTTTATCTTGCAGCTTAACACAAAGATGGTGTTAACCTGCAATCTGATGAGATCTGAAGACTGATGTAAGGGACAGATGTACGACTGCGAGGTTTGCAACTTACAATTTGCGACTCATTTGCGAATTGCAAAACCAAATGTACAACAGTGTAACTCACACTGTTTGGGATTCCCACTGGGGTTGCAAATGACCTACTTCATCAATATTCATGAGGTAGGTCACAATTTGCGACCCCATTGGGAATGGCTGCACTCACAAGGTTGGTGGCTTGCTGGGGACAGTAGACCACCATCTCTGTAACTACTTTTTAAATAAAGCAGTTTTTTTTTTAAATGCAGGACGTTTTCCTCAAAGGAAAACTGGATGCATTCCAAAAAGAAAAATGAAACGTTTCAGTTTCATTTTCTCAGAGTAAGCAGTGGTCGGTTGGACCACTGCCTACTCTGAAAAAATATTTCAATCCACGAATTCCCGTTTGTGAATGGGTTACCACCAATTTGAAATTGGTGGTAACTGCGATTGTTTTGCGACTGCAAATGCAGTCACTAAAAACAATCATACATCCCCCTGTGACTCGCTATTTGGAAGGGACACCCTCGGCATGCTCCTTCCAAATAGCAACTGACAAATTTATTTTGCGATTCAGTAAATAGATTACCGAATTGCAAAATAGGGTTTGTACATGGCAAAATGCTTTTTTCTTGTCACAAACAGCCCAATTCTGTGAATCGGACCTTTTGCAACAAGAAAACACCTGTGTACATCTGGCCCTAAATGAATAACTACCATTACTACAGCACTGTCATGTTCTAAATGTGTTTCCTAGGAGATGATGCATTTGATCTGCTGCCTTATTTTGCAAGAATGCTCATTTGCAGGAATAAAAGAGAAGGGACAAAAGCCACAGTAGAAAGAAATAGTAAGTTTAGATGCAACCACAAACTACCAAACAATATAGATCACATGTATACTAATGAACATATAAAATACTATGGGACTTTAAAATCCTACCATTGTGACCACAAAGCTTTATGGGTAGCAGTTTAAAAAAAAAAGATGTACTTATTAACAATTATTTTCTCATTACAGATGTCTTCAATTCAAGACATTAATGGAAAAACAACAGAAGACAACAAGCCATACCAAAAAGGAATAAAACCCAATATTATCAAGTGTACAAGTGTACAAACAAAATCTACTACAAAGCAGCAAAACAAGAAAATATTTTTTTTAAATCATTTTGCAGTGGAGACCTAAGTTGCACCATCAAAACAACTTGCTACAATGGAGATTATTACAATATCACAAAAGAAAATAATGGAATTTTAACTCAAAATTTTATGGTAATTACAAAACAAAGAAATTATAAGAGTACCGGCAATTACATTTCAGAATTCAATTGAGAAAGAGGCAACATTTTTATTGCAATCACCAGCTCCACCATCCTTGCCAAATAGAGCCATAATGGAAGCCAAAGTAAAAACACTGATGACAGTTTCTGGGACAGTCACAGAGGTAAGACAAATACAACACTCCACTCCAATCTACCCAGCTCCATCCCATCCCACTCAAAACTAACACAAACCACAACAGTTTTCCTCAACAAACACTGGTCCAATCTGTACCAATAAATCTCGCTCCATTCTAACCCGATCAAGAAAACTCGAAACTCCCACAATCCAACATAAAAAATGCCCATCTACCCCACTCAACTCAAATCTACACCTATACAATCTACCCCACTCCACTCCAAACTACCCCACTCCAATCCACTTTAACCCACTACACTCTAATCTACCCCAATTCACTACAATATACCCCACCCCTCTACAAACCATTCTACCCTGTTCTACTGCATTTTAAATCACTCCATTCCAAACTACCCCACTGCGTTTCACCCTACTACATTCTAGCCCACTCCAGTCTACACCACTACACTCCAATCTACCCCACTGTTTTCACACACTTTCACAAAATTTATAAGATATCCACTAATTCCTCCTTTTCTTAAACACTTGCAATTTCCATTAAAATTAAAATAACTTCAAAAATTAACACTTACCATTTTATATTTTACAGGAGGATGCCATAAAATAGTATCCATTGGAAACTCAGATGAAATCTATTATAATAAAGGACTCCACTGACTATGTGAAAATATCTTTGTGGAGAGAGGCAACACAATATATTAAAATAACCCATGTGACTGTCTGTGAATTTAATGAGGAGAAAATGTTAACCACGAGAAGGCACATCATGCTTCAGGTAAGTTCAAAACCAATACAAAACACACAATGTTAAGGCCCTCACGCCTACCCAAATGTAACCAATCCTTCATAGAAAAAAAACGCAGCAACATTTTTACAAAGTTTCTAAACATTATAAAAGCCACATTTTGTAGGATACATTAAGGTTAGAGACCTTCTAATCTTGTAAATAACTACATCTAACTGATCTCAGCCTCCAGTGGACACTAAAACTAAAACTTGTGGGTAGTCTCATAACACTACACCGAGCACAGCAAGTCTACATATAGATTACATTTCAATATTACGCAGATTACACCTAGTATAATCATTTTAATACCTGACCATTAAAAGCACACACTACACAGCTAAACATAAAACCTACTTCTAGCACCTCAAAAAATGAAAACATTTTTGCCATCAAGAAAGTCCAAATAACTCCATTATTTAATAACTATGGGCCAGATGTAGCAAGCAGTTTTGCCCATTCTGTGTCTATGGGAACACGTGTTCATACATATGGCCCTATATCACCTCACAAGCAACATTTATAATAGCCCATTCAACAGTTGTACACAGACATTTCTTTTGAAAAACATGCACCCAAATACAAGAAAGTTATATACTTACTAAAAAGAGTAAATATACTTGCAAAACAAAGTCAGCTTAGTATGTACAATTAAATCAATGCATTACCAACATTTTTAAACATTTCATTTATGTATTATTATAGATAAATATAACACTAATCTTTTCCTCACTTTCATTCACAGCCTGCAGAAGCATCACCAGGAAGATTAACCATCCAAATATATATGGGATGGAAAAAAAAACAAGAAATACCCACACTAACAACACAAGTTGATAAGAATGAGAACTTACAATCTATGGACATAAAAAATGAAAGATTAATGGATTGGTTCTTTGGAAGACTTGGGCGATGAATTAATGGTACATCTACCATTAGCATGTGAAATAATTTACAGCAATAGATGCATTACGGACATTCTCAAAGAAATTGCCAGTGTATAAATATTTTAAAAACGTGTGAATAATTTTTATTTGAAAATAACATTTTCTATTAATACCAAAAATTGTTTAAATGTAAATTATAATACTATATATGTATGCAATAAAACTACAAGGAAAATAAAAACCTGAGTCACATACAAAAAAGAGCCTATTTAATTTGTGTGGAGTTTCTCACACACAATGCAATTAACAGCACTACAATCAATGCCAACCTACAACTCTGCACAACTATGCTTCACGCAAAACCACTCTACAATACTGCACTCTACCTCCAGTCAACAAAACACAAATCTACAATATTCCAATCAATTTTGCAAAACGACCATTAAACTAAACTCTAACATGCCACTCTATTACAATCAATACTACTTCACTCAACAACACTCTCTCTGTATCACTCCATACCACTTTAGTACACTGTGATCCACAGCACACTAATTCTCCCTACACTTCCACTCTACACCACTCCACTAAACTACCCACTCCACTTTGCTCAAAGCCACTAAACTCTACACCAATCTAGAACATTACACTCTCCTACAATACTACACTCTATACCACTCCACACTCACAACCTACCCCACTCTAAGCCATCTACTCTACAACACTCTACTTCAGACTACACAACACCCTGTACACCACACAAATCTACTCTACACCACTCCACTGTATACAACTTAACAACACTATCCGCCTCTCAAATGTTATACTCCATTCTAACAATTAACTCCACTCAACACTACACCCTCCCACTATACTCCCTACATTACACAACACAGCACTCCATAACACACCACACCACTCTACATCACTAAACTACACGCCACTCCATAACACTACACTATACTGAACTTTACAAAACTTCACTCAGTTCCCCTTTACACCACAAACGTTCAGCCTTATTAAATAGCAACCACACTAATACACAAAAAAACTAAAACATATTGGCAAAGCCATCGGTGAGATCTCTTGGCCATGCCAATGCTTGTTCTTAAATGTGGGTGGGGGAAACAACAAGGAGTGTTAGGGGGAGAAGTACGTCACAGGTGAGTGAGAGCAATGCGTAGCCTGAGGGAGGAGGGCGGTGGAGTAAGAGAAGCACAAAGGGAAGAGAAGAAAATGAAGCTGGTTGGGAGAGAAGAACATGAGCAAAAAAGCAATGCCTGGGGATAAGTACACAAATGTGAGTGCAACATAGAGGAGATAGGGAGTACCACATGGGTAACAGACAGCAACACAGAGCACCGAGGAGGGGATGAGAAGAACACGAGGGAGAGGGAGATAGCTGGAAAATACATGTACTCTCATATAGTGCTTAAGGATAGGAGAACATTTTTGTTCCTGAAAAGTAAGCAGTAACCCAAGTAATGAGGCTATGCTCCAGGAGAGAGACACATGCAAGAAGAGGAAGGAAAGCCAACACCATTAATAAATAACGAGCAAACAAATCAGAGTGACAATGAGGCCAACCAACGGTTAGCCATAGTCTCTAAACCCACTGTAATCTGACAAATACACAATTTGTGTTGTAACAGAAAAGAGAGTTGGAACCGAAGGCTTCAAAGGAAAGAGACAACCAGAGCAACACAACAACCCAACTAAAGGAGAAGAGCTGAAGAGCTGAGGAGAACTGCTGCCCCTGCCTGTGACTGAGCTTTGTTGGGCTATCCTGCAGTTGCTGCTTCTGCCTGTGAAAGGGGACAAGCACTGGACTTTGTGGTATATTCCTGGTTGAGAAGAATCTCCAAGGGCTCGGACTGAGCTTGCCCCCTGTTCTGAAGTCTAAGAGCCATCAAAGACTTCCTCTGCCAGCACCTGGACTCTGCTGCTGCTGAGACTCCTGCCCTGCCAAGTGGTGCCTAATCAAGTCCCTGGCCCTTGGAAGGAGAAGCTGGTGGAAAACCAAGAAAAACCAAGTGTAACGACTTTGAATGACCCCGGACTGATGCTGCTGCTGGCTTCCACGACAGCTCCTGCACCTGAAGCCGTGGTCCTCGCTGAAGCGTGACGACCCACCAGGCCTGATGCCGCAGCAGGCCCCCCGAATTCTATGACTCCTCAAATCCCGAAGTGCCGTGTCACCAACGTCCGTGACACCCGACTTCACTGCACTACACCGTGACCGCCGGATACTGACCCCGCCAGAAATGCACACATCCAGTGCTGCGCATCACTGCCACCTCACCTCAACCGCTATGCAGCAAGGACCCGACGCTGCTTCATGATGCCTCCGCTCCTCTGCTCCGCAGCACCAGAACCCATGCTGCGATCCCCGACTCCGTGCACCGGCTTGTTTCCTCATTATGTCTGCTTTCAAAAACTCTGTGAGGACCTTGTCATGAAATTCAGTGTTAATATCTTTTTTCCATCAATCTCTCAGGCTGATCTAGGCCTTTTTGTTTATTCTTTTTGGTCACTGTCTCTGTCGCAAGAAGGATGGGCCACCAATTATTTTGGCAATATATTCTTTCTTATATGCTAGTGTCTCTTCTTCCATACTACCTCTATACACGAGGGGCTCAACATTCACAAAAGAAGGTCCTTGCAGACCCACCACCTGCACTTCTAAGGTAATGTCATCACAAAGACCAACCCAATATGCCCATGGGGACGGGGTATAACTATAATGATAATCACAATAGTCCTGCGGGACTTCTTTTGTATAATGGTACATACACTAATTAAATTGGAGATACCCTGATTGAAACAATCTGTTCAAATGTAGTAATTAATACTGTACACCGGCCTTCATTTTATGATTGCAATTCTTATGTATATTTTTCAAACATCATGTAGTTGAAAAAAATACATTAGTTGCATAACGTCACAAAATGCAGACAAGGCAGTGAAAGTGACGTGCACACGTGAGTATATACTGTTTTTAATCAATTATAGTATAAGGCAATGGTGCGTAATCTCCGTTCCACATTAAAACGTGTGAGACAAATCTCTATTGTTGAAGTGGGTATTTTAGGCTTGAGTGGAATGGAGGGACTGGCATGGGTTCCCTAATGCCACATAGACAGTGACTGCAGAATGTTTGCCAAAAGTACTGCTGCTGATGTGGAGACAGCATTTTTAGTGAAAAAGCAATGCAAAATGGGATGATCTGCCAAGGTGGGGTGTTTCTGTAGAACAAAAAAACAATGTCCCTTACAGGGAGCTTTCTCGCTGGGTGTAGGCAACAGTGCTTTAGTTTCATGTTCACAACCGCCATGCCTGTCACAGAGGTTGTGAGAGGAAACAGCATCTACATACCCAACCTGAGGATGCTGAGTAGAGTATTTAGACTCTTTAAAACCACTGGCCCTGAGATGGATGACAAAAGATTTCCAGGACCCAACGGTTCCTCTAAATCTAAGTGTGACCCTGACATACAGCGTTACAGGGCATCTGTCATGTAGGGTGGATGTTACAATTTTCCACATTCTAAACGAGGCCCTTAGTTTTAGAGATTTAGGAAATTTCCATACTGTATTCTAGATAATTGTAAGCAATGTCTTCATGGTCCAGCTCCATCTTCTCAGTGATACTCATTTGTCAGGAAAGAATGCTTGCTGATGGCTTTTCCAACTTTGGAAACCATATTTTCTACATGTCTTTTGCCCTTTCTAGAGGACTGAAATTTTGCACTGATAGAACCGGTAGCCAACATAATTGTAGGGCGCATCATCTACAAATGTAGGGGATGACTTTGATCTAGGGTAAAGGTGTGTTGTATTAGGATGGTTTGTTTCAAGCATCCATCTCTGGGGATATGTTAATATAACCATTTTATTTTGTCTCCTTGGGTGGTTCAATGTGGAATCAGTGTTTAATTTGAGCCGGTGGTTGCCAGTGGGGGGGGCACCAGCACATATTTTTGGGGACTGGCACCTATTTCTCCACATCAGACATTTCACGAGACCAACAGAGGGAAAACAAAACAAAAAGATGGAGAAAAGAAATACAGAAAATCGGTCACCAAGGAAGAAAGCAGGCACTTGTAAGAGTGAGATAACGGGGCAGGGAGTGCATGGCAATGAATTAAAGAGGCCTGAGTTGGATACAGGACTGCACATCCTTGCTATTCGCGCTCTGACACTTTATAGCACTAGCTGCAGGTGTCTGAGCAGCATTTTATGGCACCAGCATTTATTATTTTACAAATAAAGCACTGTGCAGAATGGATTTGTTTTTTGGTATTTGTATCCGCACATTTCTGCTATGAGAAACACAAATAATTCATTGACCGTGAATTTGAAAACATATGCATTTAATTCAGCTTAAAACATTTAAAGCACAAAGTTTAGTGACCCATTCTGCTATTAGTGCTAGGTTAACAGTAGAAAGTCCAAAACCTGTAAGAAATACTGGAACACTATCCCCATTAAAACTGTGATTCCAGGGATAATTGGCTCCATATATACAGGTTAATTTTTTGTGTGCAACTTTTTAATATAAACTCACTTTAGAAGTGTGAGTGTAGTCACTTTGATGAAGGTGTGATTCACTGCAATGGAAACACATGATGGCTGATCCAAAAAAATACAGGTATTGATTCATATGCAATGAGAGAGCAATCTTCCAAAATGTTGGGATTCACACGCAGCAGCTGGAACTTTTCACCGTGAGGGTAAAACAATGGCTACAGAGAATAGGATTGTATTGATTGGCGATGGAATGAAGTCTTCATATATGGTTTCTGCAACAGAGTAGATGATGCTGGTGAAGTTGTCTTGTGTTGATGGTAAGAATCTAAGGGCCTGATTAATAATTTGGAGGAGGGCCCGTCCTCTGCCAGGGCGGCAAAATAAATTACTCCATGCCATGACGATGGTGCTGTCCTGCAAATCATGAAATGTCTGCTGCCCAGTGGACATTTCAATCATTGACAGGAACTTCTATCAAGGTGGTTCCTGCGAAAGCATTGTAAATTTGATGACTTTTCTTTTTGAAAATAGAGAAAACACAATTTCCCCTCACCATTGGAGTTTCCACACATGACAAGGGGGCTTGAGTACTTTTCAGTGCCACTTACCACCAGGATTTTCCAGGTGGTGACAGGTACTGAAAAATGGCTAGATGTCTGCCATCTTAATTAGGTGGCTGGATGTATAGCCAGGGACACGCATAATCTGCAGATTTTAACAAAAAAACGATTTCGTATCTAGCTCAGTTGAAAAGATACTAAAAATGCAGCAACATATAATGCTGTGCAGTGAAAGGCCCTTTGCAAGGATGACTGGTCAACTTTCTGTAGCTTATGCTCTATTTGTGTTTTAAACTGGTACTAATGAGGTGCAACTAATGCCCAGACAGTGATAACAGGTTTACAAATGACAAATTAATGAAATAATACTACCACACAATGTACAGCATAATTTGCCTTTTTTTGCTGCATAATTTATTCAAACCTGCCACATAATTTGTCCCTCCCCTGTCGCATAATTCCAGTGGCGCTGCATATAGCCAAACCTCCAATGCCCTTACTTCGTAGAGACGGCAAAGAAATTTGACCATAGCAGAGACTAATTTAAATCAGATAGTAGACAATAGTTTTGGCGATCAGGGAACTCCATCGCCACAAAGTTCCCTCTCTGCCTTGATATAAATCAGGCCCAAGTCATTCAATTATTTCTTGGTATAGTGTACGCTTCTGGTAACACTCATCATTTTCCTTAAATGCCTTCTAAATACGAACAGTCCTTTGAATTACCTAGGCTGTAATGCTGCTGCTAATCACAAGAAGTCAGTAAATGTCTAAAACAATTTTTTAGCACATTACTTAATTTCTAGTGATTGCCTTTGTGTCAAAGGTAGTTGTCAATGGTACACAAACTCTTCATTTTGATATCCCAGAATCAGTGATCAGTTCATTAATAACACCAAAATCTGTGGTGTGTTGTTTTAAATTGCAAATTCTACTCTTTGTTTCTAATCAGTTATACCCTTTGTTTATACTACAGCCCTTCAACAGTAATCACCCTTGAATAAGACAATAAAACAACAGGAAATAGAGAGAACACCAAACACAAAATAAATATAGGCAAATGAGTCGAGATTAGGAAGGTGCTATTATTGGACTTCAGGTCTATGCATCACTGACCTGTCAGATTAAGCAATTTAATTTTATCAACCAGCGGAAGTGTGGCGATCTCAGGAGATCCACCCGGGTACATCTTAAAAGATAGTATTTGCCTTTCAAAAACTGCGAGTGATACATTTAACTTACTACATGGTCATTAGAAATTATTGTCTGGAGATAAACCTCCTGAATGAATAGCCTAAAAGATGCTTTAAAAGAATGTCATACCTCAAACTATTTTGATGATTTACAGGGAGGTCTGGGATGCATGTCTTATTTTTCAAAAAGGCAGTCTTTGTATATTGGCTTCCCAAAGACTACTTTGCAAATCAGTGTCTGGTAGCGTCGTTGCTTGTTTGAAGCCTGTTACGTTTTCAACCCCTCTCAGTTCAGTTATGCAATGGGAGGCCATGTTAGCTGCACTCTGACATCCGCTGATAGTGTTAAGCTTTCTAGTAAACCCCAAAGTCGGGATGTTTAAAATGCCATATGGAGTTCTTGAGGTGTAGCTGCCCAGTTATGGGTATTTGTAGAGTGCAGCACTCACCCGGCAGGGTATCTGATATCTGCCTTTCATGTAGCAAATATGCTTTGGCGGGGGGGGGGTACTTCAACTGTGTAGGTGAGAAATCCGTCATAGGATGATACATAGTAGGTACAGGATAAAATACATTGATGTTTCGTGTAACGGGAAAGCATAGAAAAGACAGTTCTGCGGTGCCAATCGAATTTTCCTCGATGGTTTCAACAACTTTCCATCTCTGACCATGGAGACAGGGTTTTGTTGTGTGTAGAAATGTAACTGTGCATAAATCTCTGTGGAATGTAACATTTTTGCATTAGTAACCCATTTAACTGATGACCCGGAAGTTGAAGCAGCTCTCAGGCCAAAACAATCATGATGTTCTATCCTGACTGTCCAAAGTAGGACTAAAGTGGCTATCTCGTACTGAATTTATTAAGGAATATACGGGTAATGACAAAACGAAGTCAAATTAGTTGTATACGCAGAGATGTTGAAAACCGATTCAAATTAAAGTTTAAACTAAACCCACCTGTCTACTCGTAGCTGGCAAACAATATTTAATGCATCTACGACTCCCTCCTCCCTTAGCTGACGGCAGCCAATCGAAGTAGCGATAAAACAGCCAGTTCGTCCGATTCCAGCACTGAAAAATGCAAAATATAAGCATGAACTATACAACAGGACAGAGGATTTTAATATGCGATCAAACAAAAGACGTTTTGGAAAATACCTCTCAGAAATCGTATGTATGGTGAAACTTTATGTTCGAAAGACATGCATGCAATGACTGAGTTACTTGAAATGTTAAACATGTTAAATACCAGGTCACAAACGTATTGGCGTTTCTAAGTATAATTTGCAAGGGTAAAATTAAAATCCTAATTCACAGAATCGGGACTGGCACAATTTGACTACCACAAGTAGCATTTGTGAATATGAAAAATGTGCAATATAGTGGAACTTCCAAATTCAAAAATGTGGGGTTAAGGGCATGTTTGTGGATGATCCTGCAAAATCCTGCCTGCAAACGTAAGTAAACACTGTCAAGTAAGTGTATGGCTATTCATATACTCCCTGCAAGTAGTTTCTCATTCTGGAAACGCTTATAAATTTACTCCTGTTAAAGCAAAGGTAACTGTATTTACAACGTGTAACACCCTCATTTTTAAGGGTGTTCTAGGGGAAGGGTTTCTTAACAAACAATGTATATATGCAAAGCGTACATTCAGCTGTGGGTATCTTGGCACTTAATAACGAGTGTAAGTTGTTAGCCAACTCAATGGTATTCCTTTTATAGACCTCTGAAGGGTGAAAGGCCAAGTCACTTTTGGGTAAAACACAGATCCCTACAGTGGATGCATTAATCCACTAAGCCTCCCAGGACTAAAGGCCACCTCAAGAGCCAGAGGTCTGGGGAAGCTGGAGAGTGCTGGGAGACAGGAGGTCAGGTCCAAAAATGAAGCAAATTGCATAAAGAAAACATTCTCTGATTAAATTAGTATTCAAATGGAGGTGGGACCTGACATCTCCTTTGCTTTATTTCTTACTCATTTTTCTCCTCATTTATTTGTGTATTTGTGAGCGTATTCTGCCCTGAAAGAGATGACTTACTTTTTGGAGAGAGACTTCAGTGCATATATATATTTATATATATATCTCCATACATTGTCCTTTCAATTCTTCTTGAAAGAAACAGCCGACACTCCAGATTTCTTCAATCCAATAAATTTATTCCGCGTGAATTAATTCCTCCATCCAAATTACGCTGTATTATTCAGGGCCTGAATTATACAGCGTAATTTGGATGGAGGAATTAATTCACGAGGAATAAATTTACTAGATTGAAGAAATCTGGGTGCCGGCTGTTTCTTTCAAGAAGAATTGAGAGGACAATTTGTGGATATTCACGGGTCCTGCGCCCGTAACCGAGCACCAACCCCATTTGGCGGTAGCAGTCAGCAGATAGCAGTGACTTGATATATACACACACACACACAACTCCTCCTTTCTGTCGTAATGTGGAAGGAAAAGCCGGCACTCCAGACTCTTTGTAATCCAATCACTTTATTCTTCCAACGAAGGCTGTACAAAGGTTATATTAATCTGGGGCTAACGCATCGGTCTTAGTCATAGCCCTTAATTTCATAGCATGAAAATCCGGCCCTACCGCCCCTAGAAACTATATCCTGTCCCATAATGAACATAAACAAAATACTAACTACTTTATCATATGCTTACATTTTAGATATATTCTTGTATCATGCCATATTACTCATCATCATCTTAATTTTTAACTACTGACCCAATAAACCATCCTCTTTTATACAACTTCTATAATTTTTATACAGCACCATACCTCTCAGGTGCTGTATAACAATTATAGAAATTGTATGATAATTGAACGAAATAATGAGAAATTATAATAATTTATGGTGAATGAATGGAGTAAAGGATCATGCCTATAGGAGATGAAATGCCACTGGTCATGTATGTGAAGAATTGAAACAATATGTAATTTCAATTTATGAAAATGGATATTTGAGATTGAGGATGGTTTATTGGGTCAGTAGTTAAAAATTAAGGTGATGATGAGTAATATGGCATGATACAAGAATATATCTAAAATGTAAGCATAGGATAAAGTCGTTAGTATTTTGTTTATGCTCATTATGGGACAGGATATAGTTTCTAGGTACTGTAGGGACTGATTTTCATGGTATGGAATTATGGGCTATGACTAAGACCAATACGGTTGAAACGCGTTAGCCACAGATTAATATAGCCTTTGTACAGCCTTAGTTGGAAGAATAAAGTGATTGGATTACAAAAAGTCTGGAGTGTCGGCTTTTACTTTCGAATGACGGCAGAAAGGAGGATTTGTGTATATTTATGGGTCCTGCACCAGTAGCTGAGCACCCGGTAGCAGTCGGTTTCAGCAGGGTATTGAAGGAGACATATATATATATATATATATATATATATATATAATAATATACCCATAGAAAGCTTTTTTTGGTTTGCTAATAACTTTGGCCCCATTTGATGAATCTTCATAAAAACTTTACAAAAACATAGTTCATCCACCTCAACTCTTCCCTCGAAAGCTTTGGGGTGATCCATCAAATAGAGGCCGAGAATAAAAGGGGGTCCCAAAATGTAAAATATTCAAGCATCTTCAATAGACTTCCTTAAGACAGGCTTTAGCATAAACTGCTAAACAGAATTACACCAAATTCAGCAGGAAGCTATATTTTGGTCCGTAGATTGTGCTTTTTGTGGTTTGGTGTAAATCCATTAATTAGTTATTGATAAATTTAGGGTGAAAAGTAATTGTATATTTTGGCAGCTAGGCTCGCAGAAGCGTGAAATAAAAAATGGAGCCCTCTGATTGGTCAAGAGGCCAAATTTCCCATGAGCCTTCACGCTCTTGCAGAAGCAAGAGGCTCCTGCGATTCCCAAGAGGGAGAGCACTCTGATAATCAGTGATGTCATTAATGATGTAATTTAAGATGTCATCAGTGATGTTATAAATTATGTCATAGAATATGTCATGGGTGATGTCATATGTGAGGTCATAAGCAGTGTATGGCAGGGGCGCAAGTTACACTGCTGAATTTCTGTTTTTTTAGTTCAAAACATTAACATTGTCAATGAGAAATTCACCTAACTATAACATTACTTTAACCTTTGGATTTTTTTGCGAATTCCTAAGGTTTTTACTAAACTAAAACAGATAATTTATTTTACAAACATCATTATTGATTTTATCGTTATAACAACTGAATAACAGTTCATGTCTACACCTTCGGTATGTAATCATTGCATTATGCCTGACAGGGCTCTGATAAAACATTCTCTGAACACACTGTATCTCCCAAGGAATTTCGAACTATCAACACCATGCTCAAAAGATTGTTCATTGTCATCAAATGTCACAGAACATCTCTCCATTTACCCCACACTTTATTATATTTGGCTGGACATCCTCTCATTTCATAGACTAGCTTTTCCTGTTGAGCACACCAGTCCACGCTTGCCTCCACTGAGTAAGTGTGGGCACTGCCTCTGACCTCCAGCTGGCAGCTATGTCATGCTTGGCCACATGGCATGCTATTCCTAGGAAGGCACGGTCCGCCCTGCTGTTTCCCACTCCCTCAAGGACACCCAAAAGGATTGGTAGCGGGGCCATCTCTATCTCTTCTCCTAGCACTCCAAAAATGTCTGTAGTCACTGCCCACTAGTAGGCCTCTATATGCGGGCAGGTCCACACCACGTGATAAAAGTCTGCATTAATCTGTGAACAACGGGGGCAGGCAGAATGGGGCTCGAGACCCATCTTCTGCATTCTTTCGGGTGGTGAGGTATGCAGCATGCAGGTAGTATCTGTACTAAACGGAGGTGGGAGGCTATGGCCAGGTTTCACTGGGCCATCAAGGCATCCCACCAGCCCTCCTCCTCCTTCTGCCCCAACTAGCCCTCCCATCTCTCTCTGAGGCTCATGAGGCTTCATCGTGTTCGTGACCAGAGTTTGGTATATCTGGGGAAACCCAGCCCTTGCCCAAACCATGCATCATAATGTTTGCCTCTGCTGGGCTAAACTCAGGGAGGGCCTTGCCAGCCTGGATATGGGCGCACAGTGAATGTCGGAGATGTAGGTGCTTGTGAAACTAGGTCTTTGAGAGTGAGTAAAGTTGTTGCATTTCCTGAAAGGACAGCATGTTAGAGCCCACCCAGACATCTCCCAGGAGCAAAATGCCTATGTTATCCCATTCGTGGAACCCCTCCAGAGCGGAGACTTCATGAAGCCATGTCCCTCGCCACAGTGGGGTCTGTCGGGTGAGACGCGCCCACCACCCTGTTTCTCGCTTTGTCGCCCTCCACCCTTTGTCACTTCGGGAATTTCTCTGGGTAGGGGGTCACCATACAGCAGTCCAAAGAGCTTGGGGAATCCCATTGTCACGAATTCGAGCTGATATGCTGGGTCTGACAACCCACCCCCCCAACCAGTCATTAAGTACCAGCAGCTGCGCGGCTAAATAACAGAAGTACAGGTTGGACATTCTGAACCCCTTCATGAACGCCGCACTGACACTTGTGTAATGCAAGTTGTGGGTGGCAGTGATACCACATAAATTGCCGTGCCACTAAGTCCATTTCCTTAAACTAGCGCTTAGGGAGCTGATAGGGAAATTTCTGAAGAAGATAAAGGAAGCGGGAAAGTATCATACTCTTGTACAGAGCCATTCTTAACTGGACATTAAGGGGTAGGGTCTGCCACCTCTGAAGGTCTTCCTTAACCTTCTGGGTAAGCTGTGAGATGTTAAGAGACCATGCCAACTCAGGCAATAGGGCAACAGTGATGCCCAGATACCGGAAGCTAATACGCTGGACTGGTATATTATCTTGCCAGTCATAGCAATCCCTTGAGGGGTGCAACAGGACCAGTACAGACTTGTCGGGGTTAAGAACTAAGCCCAAGGCCTCAGGGAACAGTTTCATTAATTACAGACACAGAGGACCACTACTGGCTGAGTTAGTCAAGTAAACAAGCATGTCGTCAGCATACAAGGCAATGCGGTCCTCTCGTCCGGTAGGCCAAGCCCATCCGTAAATAATGGGTCTTCTTTAATAATTTTTGCCAGCGGCTCAATTGCCAGGGCGAAAAGAAGTGGGGATAACGGACATCCCTGGCAGGTCCCCTGGCAAATGGGGAAGGGGTCTGAAATTACTCAATACATCTGCACTCGGGCAGTCGGGTTGGAATAGAGGAGTTGCACCATTTATCGGTATCTAGGGCTAATCCCTGCTTTTGAAACACTTGAAAGAGATACGACCAATCAACTGTATCAAAGGCTTTTTCGAAGTCTATAAGTAGTAGTGCCAAATATGAGGGTAGAGAATGGCGGTAGGCCAATGCTGTGTGGGGCCATAGGAGGCAGTGTCGAGTGCTTCTGGTTGGCATGAATCCGCATTGATCTGGGTGGATTAGGGAGGATAGCACCTTCTTCAGTCTGGTAGCGAGTATTGTGGAGAGGAGTTTTATTTCAGTATTGAGAAGTGAAATGGGACGGTTAGCAGAACAATGTACTAAGGGTGGGTGGGACTTAGGAATCTTTACAATAGTGGCCTGGTCAAGATCTATGGGGAAGTTCCTGCCCGCTAAGCCTCAGCATCTAGATTCAACAGTTGAGTGGCTAAAAGATCCTCACACTTGCTGTAAAGCTCTGCCGGGAACCCATCGGGACCTGGAGTCTTGCCCGGGGCCAGCGTCGAGATAGCCTACTTGATTTCATCCAATGTTATGGGTTCATCAAGGTCCTTTTTCCTGTGGCAGAGATGCAGGGAAGGGACACATCGCGCAGTAGCGATGCCTCCCGCTCCGACTGGGGTCGCGGGCGCTCTGCGTAAAGCTCAGTGTAATAGGCGGCAAAGCTCCAGACGATAGATTGGGCTGACATACAGGAGTTGCTCGAGTTGTCGGGGTCGGGACGCCAACCAGTGCAGCAGTTTACCATTCTTGCCCCCCCATCCATATCTTCGGGCAGTCGAGGCACGCCATGTGTGTTTCCCAGATTCAAGGGTGGGATGGCGGATTTCTTCCCTAATTAGCCAAGGTTGCCTGGTGGTGGTAGGGGCATGGTTTGTGTGGGAAATTTGCATTTCCAGACATAGTGTTTGAGCCTCAGGGCTCACCACCCGCTGGTTCTTTGCATGCTCTCGCACCCTGAGGAGATGTCTAGGATCTCCCCGAGTGGTGGCCTTTCAGGCGGCCCACACCGTACCTGACGACTGCACGGAGCCAACATTGTGTGTGAAGGTGTTGGGTGAGCTCCTTTCTCAGGGCTAGGACATAGTCACCATCCTGCAGGTAACAAGCGTTTAACCACCACAAGGGGAGTTGTGTCCTGTCAGGGTTGTCCATCTGCACAAGAAGCAGTGCATGAGCAGAGATCCAGTACGGAGTATCTGAATGCCTGTAACTCAGCAGACATCTGATGCTGGCATAAAACGGAGGTCTATCCTCACATGTGTGTGATGTGCCACCGATGTTTGTGTATTGCCTCATTCTGGGGTGCCAGATCCGCCACACGCCATAGAGTTCCGGACCATCAGCCCAGCGGCACAGTTGTTTTGCTCGGGCGCTCTGGTTCACCGACGGAGAACTGGTGGTATCAGCTTCCGGGTATATGACCATATTAAAGTCACCCCCCCCCCCCAAGAGGGTCAAGCCGAGGGGGAGTTGCACCAGAATCTCCTGGAGGGTCACCAGGAAGCGTACTAGGGGGGGTGTACACACTTAGGAGATTAATCGGTTGGCCGTTCAGTGTTCCCAACACAGCAACATATCGACCTTGCAGGTCTGATTTAACCATGGTGGTCACAATGGGCACCGAGCGAGGCAGTAGTATTGCCACCCCCCTAGAGCCTCCGGTAAAGCCTGCATGATATACCCTGTTGTATCCGTCTCGTAATAGCATAGGGCACCGGGTGCCCAGCAGGTGTGTTTCCTGGAGCATTAATATAGAGGGGGCAAAGCAATGAATAGCGCCAAAAAACGCTGAACGTTTAATTTTATCTAGGAGTCTGTTGACATTCCAAGATAGGACTGCCTTAGGGAGCCCCAGAGTGTGTAGGGGAACAGTGTTTGAAGGCATTTAGGACTTTGTGTACATCTCGATTCCCAAGGGAGGAAGCCTGTGGGCGAAAAGCCCCTCTAGGAGAGTCATGTGTGGAGAGTAGATCTAAGGGTATGACGGGACCACCTGAAAAAGGAAAATTGTTAACACGTATGGAACATAATAGTAACTTGTCCACAAAACTTACTGAAAGTACTTCCTCAAACCCCCCCCCCCAACTGCTCCCCACTCCATACTTCCATCCCCAAAGCATCTGTCACCCAAGAACACAACTGAAAACCCCAAACCAAGGTGACTGTAGTAGGTGTGGAGTGGTCGACCCCTGCATATAGTCGGAGTTCTGCAATAAGGCCCCTGTCCTGCTTCCATTGTTGGCCAGGAAATCTCCCTTCATTTCCAATAGGCCTACAGGGGATCAATGTTTATTCATTGCCTCACACTAGAGAGGGAGTTTGGCTAAGGCGGTCATTTACTTGTGTCGGCAAGGGGTCCGAATTATCGGTCGCAGTCGTTCCCGGCATAGCCGAGGGCCCTGCAGGGTCTGCCTCAGATGCTTGGGTCACCTCACTTTGTTTTCTGCGGTGGGACCAGGTGCGACCCGCTTATGCCTCAGTCCAAACAAGTCATCTCGTTTGGATGTCGGGGAGCCCCCTGAGTGGGGAGAGGGTCCTCTTCTGGCAAAATGGTGTTCTTCAGTGAGCCAGTCCCAGGCAGTCTCTGGTGTGTCAAAAAAGAAGGATTTCCCGTTTAGTAGGACCTTGTGGTGCGCGGGGAACAGCAGCATATACAACAGTCACATCATCCTAAGTTTCTACTCGACCGCTTCATAGGAGCGGTGCTTGTTCTGTACCTCCCGCGTGTAATCTGAAATTTTTTAGATTTTGTGGTTTTCCCATAGGAGATCAGTCTGTGCTCTCGCTTTTCCAAGGATGACATCTTGATCCTTGAAATGAAGGAACCAGGCAATTATTGGCCTCCTTTGCCCTCCCGGTGGGGACCTGGGTGCAAGTGATCTGTGGGCTCACTCAACTGCAAACCAGGTGGACAGCTTTTGCTCCGGCAGCCAGGTTCACAGCCACTGCTCCAAGAACTCGGCGGTCTGGGTCTTCTCCACACCTTCAGGGAATCCTACAAAGCGCAAGTTATTGCGGCGGGAGCAATCTTCTGCATCTTCGGCTCTGTGGTGGTGTTCACCTGTACAGGTCAGCAGCTGGGCTACCTTGGATTTAAGGTCAGTGATCTCATCTTTGATTGTTGAGACACGATCTTCTGCCTCTTTAATACGGCCTAATGCTGTTGGTAGGTCCTGAGCAGGCCCACATCTTTGCGCACCTCGCCAATCTTGGTCTTGACACCTTGTTGTGAGGACTGAATAGCCAGGAGGATGGTGTCCTGCCCCTCCATCGTGGGGCTCCCAGGCATCAAGGCACTATTTCCCTGAGGGTTCAATTGGGTGGTGAACTGGTCGATGTGCTGCTGTGATGCGGGCGGCTGATTGTTGAGTCTGTCTTTCCCCACAATGGGATCAGAGGGGCTCGGGTGTTGCAGATTCCAGCTCGCTGCCCTCCGTACCTGCTCCTTCGGTGTGGGTACACCAACTATTGTCTAGAGGATACAAGCCAATCTCTTGCACTTCTCATGTGCACCCTCAGTGTCTAGGTTGTACTCCTCGTGGAAGCACTCCACTGGCTTCACGGTCCCGATCCATGGGGTCTCTCAGCTGCAGTCGGTGGGCATGAAAGGGCTTGGGGGGGAGCCCCGGGGTCCCTCCAGGTGGGGCGTTCCTCTCGACCTCCCCTCCCCCTGTTAGCAACTTCACTGGGGTCGCGTTGGGCCTCACCATCTCCTTCGCTCGTGTAGTCTACTTCTGGCAGGAATTTTTAGATGTCAGACAATATGTGTTTATCATCTTCCTTTGTAATTACCCATTTTTCAAAAGGGGTGAATAGCCTGTTAGCAAATGGTTTAATGGTTGCACGTGTCACCCGGTGCCTAATGTGTAGGTACCTCAGTCTCTACCTCTCAGGGATTCTAAAGTCAGCCTTAATCTGTTCAAAGGAATTAATTCCTTTGGCGCTGTAAAAATCTCCTATCCCTTTGCAGATAGCACTCTAACATTCTGAGTAGGCATTCCCTGATAAGGTGCAGCAGAAGTCTAGGTTGCCTATTATAGGCGTCAGTGGAGAGGGCATTGTTGAGAATCTAGGGATGTGTGAAATTCACATAAATTGCTTTTGTGTAATTATGTGAAATTACAGCAAAAGAACGCGTAATTGCACATCTGTTATTTTATGCTATATACTGGGTGTGAAATGCACAATTAAGTAAATTTTTGTCACATCTATGCATTTAAACAAAAGTGCTGCTCTCTGCAGCTGTTCAAATTATGTTGATCCTGTGCATCTGCAGTACGTTTTGTGCATTAACTGGAAGATTTGTACCATGTTTGGTGAATAATTACATTATGAAAAGTGGCGTAATGTTGTAATTTTGGAAATTCTGCATTAAATGTGTAAAGTGAAATTCCTGAAATTACATGAATTACACTGCCGTAATTTAGATTTTGCCCAGGCACATGAAGGATGCCCTTGGAACGGCCACCCTGTCTCACCAACTCAGAATAGGTCTTGTGACCTAGGGTCAATATATTCTCCATAGTCTGTATTTTTTAGCCAGGCACTGCACCTTCCAGATATGTATGCTTGCTATATGTTGATCTATGAAACATCAGTGTTTCATAGTCCTGTTCTATTCCACTCTATTTTTGCCATTGCCATTTGTTTCTTTTACCCTCCAAGATTACATTTTCCAAGAGTTTCTGAAGCCTACCTAATGTCTATAGTTTGAGGATACCCAAACCTTCCTCCTCCTGTGGTAGGTAGTAATGTTTAATTGCCTTTCGTGCCTTTTACCCTCCACGATGAAACTTTCCAAAAGTTTCTGAACCCTATCTAAAATCCATAAAGTCACATTACTCTTTCTTCAATCTCTACATGTTTGTAATGCTTTAGACATACAGAGGTACATGATTGAGTAAGTAATCATGTACACACAGTACTATAGAGGGAGAATGGGAAACAGAAGAAGGGTACATGAATGCTTTGAAGTCCCAAAAGGAAGTATTCCAGTTCATTCATTATGTGGAAGGTGAACAGTCAATAAATCAGTGAATATGGAAAATGAGTATAGAATGGATAGTATTTAATCCAATCAAAAGGAAGCCAGCAACTGTGAAGGTGCTAAAGCCCTGGAGCTTAGGATGAAACATCAGGGAAGGTCTCTTCGAACAAGATGGGGATCAGCTGACTTCTGAACTGGAGATTATCTTGTTACTGTCCGAGACAGGTATCAGGTTGTTCCAAGCTTCAGGGCCATGGGTGCTTAGAGTTAATCCTCCCATCTCTTCTTGCTAAAGAGAGAAGGGATGTGGTGTGACTTGAGCCAACCCAAGATGGATCCGTGTCCCATGCAGCTTTACCCTGCTCTCAGCCCTGGATCCCTGCTAGGGTCAGAAGATTGTGTGCTGCAGAGACTGCTGCAGTGGGGGTGCAGGGCTCTAAGCTCTGCAGACCAATTGTAGAAGCATTCACAGGTCAGGCAGCCTTGGAGGACCAGCCACAAAAGGGACAGCCTATAAAACTGTTGCTGCATCTGTGCCTGAAGTGCTGCATTGTCCAGGTTCAGCCTTTTGTCCCACCTATTAGGAAGAGTGACTGAAGTCATTCCAATGAGGAGTAAGACCTGCAAGAGACAGCAGCCATTTTGCCTGCTGTTAGATAGCGTTGATTAATATGGGAGCAGCACCTCCTGTGATAATATATGTAACAGAACTCATGGATACCATGAACACTGGACCTCCTCAGTTCTTGCACACATGGCTTTGTTACGAGGTGGAGAAGAGAACAGGATGGGTGGACCCCTGAAACATGATACAAGGGTGAGGCCCCTCGGGATTCATGTTTTGCTCACCGCTCCTTCAACTGAAGCTAACAGCTGAGTGACAGGTAGTTGCAGACCACTTGCAGAAGCATTCATGCTTTAAGTGACATACACAGAAACTAGATGGTATACGTATGGGCAACTCATTATTGATGTGTTTCTTGGGTGTGCTTGGAGTTGCAGTTCTGGTTTGGCTTTCTCCTTGGTAATGAGGCACACCCCAAGCAGCTATCTTTGAGACTAGAAGAGAAGCAAGCTGGGGAGGTGAAGCTCGACCATAAATGGACTGTGGGTGTCTGGAACACACAGGCAAGTGTACATCCTGGGAAAATCCACTTACCGCATTGGTCAGACTGGTTTCAAGTCCCCACACAAGGCCAAAAGTAGAGGCCAGCTAGGCAGTGGTTATTTTCTGACCGTGAGCATTGTCCCACTCACCCACACCTACCTGGATGCGGGCCTCGCAGCTATAACACAAGGGGATCAGGGGGCTTTAGCGGAGTCAGCACCAGTAATCGGCATCAATACAATGGTATGGGAGCCAGTAGATCATCAGAGGGGAAGAAGTGGAAGAATGGTGTCCTTGGGATGCCTCATGGCAGGGTCACTGAGGAGCAAACGAAAGGCAAAAAAGGGGATAGCTGCAGAGTGGACACGACATTTGCAGCAAAGGCACACCTGGAGAGCAGCTGCAAATGTTACACACATTGTCGTGTTTGACTCTCATTATAATAAATGAGACTGCTGAATTCGGGTGACAGCACCACCAGGCTGCGGGGTACTTAGTCCAATTCCACACCTTGTGACAACTGTCGGACTCTCCCTTTCGGCCAGCTAGCAGTACCTCACCGGCACCTAAAAGTGGCGTGATTTGTGGGAGCCATACGCATTACATTCTGACTTCTCAGGGAAATCGTGGTGCAACAGATTTAATTCTTTTCTCCCAGTTAGATTTGTCTCACACATGCAAAGACAAACAGAAGCAAGGATTGGTTCAATATACTTTATTGAATCAATTGTGTTCTAGATAAAATGGAATGTACTGCCATGATTAGGATGAGAAAACATAATAATAATACTGCGGTGACTAAGAAAGTGAAACATAAGAAAAGTCTCACCATAGTGTCAGCATGCTAGGTGTTGGAATTCCTACCTATGCCACTAAAGTACTATAGTAGGGCACAGCAGTGTTAGCCCTAACCGCCTTTCAGAATCCCTAGGAAGACACCATCCCCATACCTGGATTTGGTAGAAGTGAAGAGGACTGTTGGTCTTCTGAGAGTCCTCTCTCATGTAGGCAGAGAAAGATGTCAAGTTTCAGCAGACAGCTGTGATGAAGTATGCAGTAGCAACCTTCTGGCTGGAACTCTCCTTCTAATGTATAGAGGGCACAGAGATGTTTTATAAGAAAACAGATAATGTTGTAGGAAAACTCCCCTAATGTAAAGCACGCATGTTTCCGTGAAGTGGCAGAGATTGCAGTGTTCCACTTTGTGCCAGCAACATATTGGAAATAGCCTTGAGCAGAGCACAGAAAGAAGATGTCAAAGTACAAAGAATAAAAACAGTTTATGTGCTAAAAGCATACAAAATATAGTGGAATAAAACACCACTACCGAAGAGAGCTTCTGCTCAGAAAATAAAATAAATCAAATGCATTGCAACTAGGCGAAAGGGCACAGGCAGCAGGCCTATGGCTAAAATAAAGGGCCCACTACACGACATACCAACGGAAGCCTAGAAGCTGTAACACCTCACCCCAGAGGGACTTTGCTTCCACTACACAGACTGGAACTGTGCCATCGTGTGACATCAAAGATGATTTATGGTGATGACCTAACAGCTTAAGATTGGGCATCAATGATTTCTGACTGGACAAATGATTTATGGCTGATGCCATTGTATGATTTTGGTACATTATGCTTACTGCTAATAAATTGTGGCCTTTTGTACACCACCCAGGGTCTGGAAGTATTATTGGTGATTGATTGTGGAGTGGTAGCCAAAAGGCCCGGGTCACCCCTCTGAGGTGGGTTGTGTATCACATGGACATTGTGTTCACCAAGTAGATGGTCTGAAACCCAAGGGTGTAATGGAGGCTCCTGCAGCCCCCTGAGTATAGGGCGGCCACCTCACTTTACATGTCAGAGGGGGCTCCTACGGCTAGAGCACACCAGCTGCAAAAAAATAAATATAAAAAAAAACGCAACTTCAAAAAGTTGTGTAGAGAGGGAGGCATGCACCTGTGATCACTGAAAACACAAAAACAGAACAATACTCTAAAAGTGCCTCCCATGGGCCAAATTGCCGTCATCCTGCACAGGCCCGTTCTTCCTACTGCTTCTCCAGGGACTCCGAACCCAGCATTGGAGAGGAACTGGAAAGCAGAGGCCGCAGAAGGAGTTTGCAGTGAAGACGAGCTGGGAGTGACAGGGGCAGGGTTGACTGATTGTAGGTGTCGGTGGTGCAGCCAGTGCATTGGCACTATGGCTCCGAGGGTCTGGGGCCCAGTCTGACCTTAACTGACCTTTTTTAATGTCTGCCTCGCCCTGGGATGTGGCACTGTATTTCACTTTTATTTTTTGAACTGGTGAGATCACAGAATGACAGCCCCGCTGCCCAAGGTAGAAATGGAGCACAGCAGATTTTAGAATGTAATTTGAAGACTGTATTCCCAGCACAGTGTCCATTCGTGCTCCTCACAAGCTGAGCTGCTTTGTAATTGGATAATTACAGCGTCAGTCATCCAGTTACAAAGCTGCTCAGCTTAAGCCAAATCAAGCGTGGAGAAGCCAAGGTCGAGCAATGCGGCTGCATGTGTGAGATCGGATAAGGAGGCTGGTTGCAGGCAAGTTGGAAGTAGGCCAGTCATGGAGGCAACAGAAGGGAGGGCAGGCAAATGTCGTAGATGTCGCGACGTTTTCACAGCATAGCGGGAAAGGGTGAGAAGTGACCCTGGACTGGGCTGGATGTGTTGCACACTAACAAGGCCCTGGCGTGAAACCTCAATAGGCGCAATGCAGGGCAGGATATATTGATAAACTTTTTAACTACGTAAACTGCTCTCCCCAGTATGTCGACAAATGACACCTCATTTTTCAATATAAGTGTACAATCTAATTAGAAAATCTTGACTTGTATGCATCACTGTAGTTTAAGATGCACAAGTTGGAATGTGAAAAGCTGCTTGTTTGTGAATATATGGGTCAACATTTACTGATGACTCATGGAACAGTAATAAGATTTAGACTGGAGTCTTTCTGGTTGTTTTTTGGATTGGTAAGAAGGTTGAGAACTCTAAAAACTGTGGAGTTGACAGCAAAAGTGCTTCAGTATCCTGTATAGGTGCTGCCAGACAGGTGAATCCAAGCTCACTTTTTTGCAGCTGACAGTTTCAAGTACAAAGATACGTACAATAGTATTTTTTTTAGATCAGGGTTTAAGCTGCCTTTTGCATCCTTGTGCGTAATATCAAGGCCTCACTGCTTTCAATACATGCTGTTGATTGATGCACCATCTTTCAGACAAATCGTAACATATTCAAAATAGGAGAGGATTGCACTTCATACATAGAGTGTTTCATGAGCACTCAATTAACTTTAATATATACGATGGTTTAATGTGAATTATTACTCTGCCTTTTTAACTCTCACTTGCCAACCTCAAATGAAATCTGTCTTGTAATTGTTAGTCGCCATTAATCCCTATGCACAGTTTGATGTGAACATTATATAGCATTCATACTTTGCGACGTAGATACATTTGTTTCATTGACTTGATAATAACAATATTGGCTATTTGTATACAGAACAATACAAACTAATGAATCACTTGGTGCCTAAATTATAGGAGTTATGATTGCTGAACACAATGGTATTTCCTTTATCAACCTCAGAAGGATGATAAGTTGAGTCAGCCGTGCTCAGATAAAAACCTATGGATTGTTGAGAATGACTGGATCTCTGCAGGTGGCACATATCACCAACAAGTTTCTTGCCGCATCTTTTTTAAAGTGTCGAACCTTATAAATCGGGGAAGTGACGATTTTCAAATCTTTTAGTCAGCTTTTAGCATGCAGTGATATCCTTTCATCATCTCCTCTAGTATGCTTTTTTTTCAGTTTCCCTGCCCCTGGGTTTTAATAGCAGATAGATTCATTCCTAGGTCGATTGTACCTAGTTTGAAGGACCGCTATATTTAACATGATATACAAGGCGTGCTCCTCCCGTCCACACAAGGGCACTGACTTTCACTGTGCCTGGATGTGTGTTTGTGTGGTTTTCTTCTGGTGCGGTGCACTATTTCTCTTGGAAGGCGGCATAAAATGAACAGGCATTTGCATGGGGGTGGATGAGGGTGCAGAGACCCATGCAGGCACACATCGTAAAGATAAGGAATAGTGATTTTAAGAAGCTGTTTGATCAAAGAAGAAATGGGAGGCAAAAGAGAAGGTGAGATACAGGGAAGAGTGAGAAATGGGACGCGTTGAATTAATACTTTGGTTTTCTTATAATGCTTCATTCTTCAGTCATGCCTCACTGCTGAAAATCATAAGTGTTATTGTTATCTAATTTAATGGCATTCAATTTAGTGACCTTGGAAGGATTGAGGTGTAGTTGACCCTCCTGGAAAACTTGTGACCCACAGGTTTCAGTGATATCAGAAGCAAGCATTAGCTGACTTGTAGCTCATTACGAGATTAATCTTGCAATATTTCCGCAAATAGATTGACCCTTTACCAAGGGGGTGGTAATTACTTGGGTAATACTAAATAGGCACATTTACTTGAAGGGTGGTTTTTACCACTCAAAACATAATCCCAAATCAGAGGAAAGCCGTATTTTCACCCTGATTATTCCTTTAGTATTGTCTATTTGTAAAATTAGAACATGCCCACCTTTGCTGCGAGCCAGGGTCAAGCAGTTATGAACAGAGGGTCCATCTGATAGCCACTGAAGGCGTAGTGTAGTATGTGCATCGGCCATTAGGCAGCTTTTCCAGGCCTGGGGACGTTCCAGTCCTGACCTAACCGGCCTGCAATGCCTCTGGGCCACCCATTTGTGATGTGCTGCAGCACTTTCTGTAAATGTGGCCAGGGGCATGGTAGGCTTCATCAAACACATACAAAATGATAGGAGGAATGTTTGCAATAAGCCTAACCACTGGCAATTGCTCCAACTCATGGTTCTTTTGCCCAACTTGCCACCTCAGTTTGGACTCAGTCAAATGCAAATCAGTCTTGACCCTGATCCAGTCGGATCTTTACTTGAGTGTAGCTTTCATGTAATGCCCTAAGTTGCCAAGGGTATGCCCGGACGTGGCTCCCTTGCTCATTGTGTTAATCGAACCACTCTGCACCTGACTGAAAAGCCCTAAACAGGGCAAAACCAGTCTTGGGTTGCTTATGCTCCAGTTCAGAAAGGACCTGTCCTGGCAGTGTGAGCTGCACTGTTCCTATTGGAACAGGGTCGAGAATGATGTACTTAGTGATGGGTCCAAACTAAGGTGGCATAGTGGGCAAACAAGCAATGGGCTGGAATTCTAACCAATGCAATTGCCAGTGTTTTGACATTCCTCCCATCACTGTTTGGGTCGTTCACTTTGGGCTTCAGTCATGTAGTGCTTGGGACTCCACTGCAATAAAGGCTGTCACCTCACCCTCTGCCATCTTGTCACCTGATGGTAGAGTGAGTGACAATGAATGAGAGTGAGTTACACGGAATGTAACTGTGAATGAGAATAGGTAAGCCAGATTGAGTCTAACTAAGTGAGTCTAATTGTGAGTGATAAGTGAGACTGAGAGATTGTAAGGTTGAGTGCAAATGAGTGTGAGTGACAGTGAAAAGGTGGAAGAGTGTGATTTTGAGTGAGAACGAGTGTAAGTGAGAGACCCATTTTGTTAATCAATAACACTAGACAAACAGCATTTATATGCCCTGCTGTTTCCCTGACTGCAGAGCTTGTTGATTTCTTTGAAGCTATTTGCATCACTGAAAAGCCTGATAATAGCTTGAGAGTAGGGTGAGGAGTTTGACACCGCAGGTTGTAGGGTAACCAAATATGAGGGCAACACTGCAGTACATCGCAGGGGGCTACATAAGGTTCTGTTCCACCTCTGCTGAAGCCTCTGGCCTGGCCAACTTTGAGAATGATGATAAGGCTCTCTTTTACTGGAAGTGAAAAATAGCCCCCACTCCATTTACAGGAAGATCAATACCTTCACTGTTCACCTAGGCTATAAGAAGGATCAGCTGGGTAGACATATAACTGCTTAAAGGGATGAATTAAAAAATTACTCCACAGGGAAAAACATTAAAAGTAATCTGCGTGAAGAACAAAGGGCTGCAAGTGTGGACCTACCACAATAAGGTGCATAATTGGGCTGGCAGAACCATCAGAAATGGGTAAACCAAAATTATTTTTCTGTTGGATCTCTTTGGCAAGGAGAAGGTCTCCTGTATCTTTGGTGTGTGGATGTCATGCGAAAATGACCTGCAAAAACTCATACAGGCATCTCTCACCTGCAAGACAAGTGCCTATGCACCTATTTAACTACTGTGATGCCATTCTATGACTGGCTAGGGAAAGGGAAGATGCAGATCCATGGAAACAAGATATACTTCTACTATATCCTCTGGGCAGGAGGTCAGACAATGTTTTGGAGATATTAAGAAACATTTATGTGCAAACAGTGTGCAATATACTATGTTGTGTACCCCACCTGGAGAGGAGTAGGCTAGGATGGTAAGGCACTTTCTTCATGATCCTTGAAGGTGTCACCATATCTTTCAGGATGCACATTGGAAAAGGTAGAGGGAGAAAATCTACCAAGAAATATGAAAAGCTGCAGGCTGAGACAGGTGAGTAAGACACAACCAAAATAAGTGAGAATAACTGATGTATTCAAATATGCCTATCTAGATTTGGAGGACTAAGTATAGGGAGAGCTTTGGCAATTGACACATGTTGTTTTTTTTTTACCTTTGTGAGGATTAAAAAATGTTTTTAAAAAATCCACACCTGAAACACTAATTGAGATGATGCAAACCAGGGAATGTACATTTTTCATTGTTTTCCTTGTTTTCCACAATATGGGCTATTGGGGTTTGAGGGTCTTCTTTATGTAAGTCATGACCTGTACTGCTCATATTTTAAAACAAGTGATATGGGGTATTTTTGGTTTATTTGTAGTTGTGTGTGCTGTTCGTTGATAGAGCAGTGTGGGTGGGTTTACTGGAGATGGTCTGTTGGTATTGGCAACTCTGGGTGGTTAAAGTTAATGGCAGTAGACTGATCCCCCTATTGTCCTCGAATGTGATAGAATTAACAATCCCTAGAAAGACAAGTCTTACCTGGAAAGACCAAATATTGATGTAGCTGTAATACAGGAAACCTATATCTTAAATGATAAACCTGAGCACTTTGCCACAAAGTGGGCTCCAATAGATATTACTCATTGCCCAGTTCATATTCTCCTGTGGTAGCTCTTATTATTATTCATAATACCATAGATTTGAGATGCAATGAGGTCATAACTGTTACACATAGAAGATACCTGTTAGTGCTTTGCTGCTCTTAGCACCCCCTTTACACTGAGAAATGTCGATAAGCCCAATATCCTAGCAAGAAGAATTGGCAATGAAGAATGCCCAGGGGAGATGCTCGATTGGATGTTGTACTCGATAGCTAAGCAAAATTTAATTGCAGCCATCATTGGTGAGGCAGGCAAAATAATGACTAGCAACAATAAAACCTATGTACTGTCTTCAAATATTATACATGCCAATATATATCACAATTAACAGTCAAACCTGCAGAGATCATCCAATATTTGGATGAACATCAGGAATGAATAAATGATAAATATGGTAGGCTTTGGTGACATCTGTGCACATAGAAGGAATGAATATAGCCATTGATGTCATGGTATGGGGCATAGCCCTGGGGTTGTAAGGACTCCTGTTTGAGCTCTATAAAACATTCAGGAGCTTCTTGGACACAACTGTTGACATTGTATCTGGAACCTCTGATGCCAGAGACCCTATATCAATTCTATTGGGAAAGTGATTATAAATCACCCCTATTGAAACCTGGTAAAACACCTGTTTATGGTATCTGTATAGCCTCTTATCCTGGCTGAATCTGGAAAGTAAAATGGTTACACTTTGGTCAGCAGCCTAGAGCTTTGTTATGTTACACTGAAGGGGTTTATTTAGCCCCAAACCCAAAGGGGGTGTCCAGGCAGACACAGATAGCCAAAACCCTAGAACAGAAAAGATATGGGAAAGCTTTAAAAAAAGTAAAGTTTTGAGCGGTGTCCTAAACTTAAGGAAGTTAGTTGTGGAATGTCTATTCAGACGAATGGGGTTCCAGTAGTGGGCTGCTAGGTGTGAAAAGGAACGGGCCACCTCATTTGGAAAGATGGACACTGGGATATGGGCCAGAGCCAACATGGAGGATTTGAGGATTATAACTGGTCTGTGAAAGGCTTTTTTGTTGAGAAGATAATTAGGACCTGTAGCATGGATAGCTATGTGGGAGTGGCACAGAAGTTTAAATAAAGACTTCGTAGGCACAGGTAGACCGTCTTGAGGCATGAGGGCTGGGCCAAAGAATAGCGAGCAGGCAAGTTATGTTAATCGGGGGGCTGCAGTGTTTTGAATTGTTTGAAGTCTTTTCAATAGGGATTTGGTAATGCCCACATAAAGAGCTTTTTCTGCATGATTTTGTTTGGGTTCGAATGACCTCACAATATATTTCTACACTATTTGTGATATTACAATAACCCTGATTTACTGACAGTCTCTACAGAGAAACATTTGACGTTCTTGAAAGGCCATTCATGAAGACAATACTTCACAAGATGGGCCTGAGGAATCTACTTTGCCTTATAGGTCGTTTGTACTCTGGGAGGAATGCAAGAGTCAGGATAAATGCTCATTTCCCATTTGCAGAGGCACTTGACGCAAACAGACACCCTGCCACTTTCTTTAATCATGATAGCAAAGAAACTGTCACGTAGGTTCTCATTATCCTAATGAGATTACTTGATTCGGGCAGCAGAATCACCTATACTGTGGGAGACTGAGTCTAATCCCACACCAGGTGACACATGTCGGCTGGGTTTTGTTCCAGCTAACTAGCAGTGCCTCATCTCCACCCAAGAGCAGGGATGATTGGGCAACCGGGCGCATGACACAAATGAATCATCAGGGAAATAGTGGTCACTCAGATCTTATCCGTTTTTCTCAGTTACATTAGTCTCACGTATGCAAGGACAATCAGAGGCAGAGTATAGTTCAATAAGGTTTTATTGAAGTAACTGCATCTTAGATAATAAAGCACGTATTGCAATAACTAGGATGATGAAGCATGGCAGAATTAAAATCGTGGCAAGGAGAGTAAAACACAAAAATAACGCTACCATATTGTCACTAGGATTGTTAAGAATAGTTCCTACCTAGGCTATGTTAGAGCACAGCATGTTAAGCTATAATTCTGCCCTTCAGGTTCCCCTGGGAAGACATCATCCTTCATACCTGAGCAAGAGACCTGTAGTCTACATAAGCAGCTGCAGCGAAGCACTCAGCAATCAGCATACAGTCGTGGTCATCTGGCTGGAAACTCCCTCTAACGTACATGGGTCAAAGTAGTGTTTTTATAATAAAACAGCTGATGTTCCAAGAAAGGATCCCCACGTAGGAGTGTGTATGTTTCTGTGAACATTAGAGACAAAGCATACCACTTTTGCCATCAACCTATCTTACTGCAGCCTTGAGAAAAGCACAGATTGGAAGAAATGTCTTGTTTAAGAACGCAGTGCTTGCCTAGGCGAAGAACAGCTAGAGAGAGAAAATAAAACAAGACCGCACATCTGGCTATTTTTAGAAAAATATGAATAAAACATATTTAGGTTAAAGTGCACAGCGGCAGGCCTAGTTTGCTAAAATAACGTGTATAAAACTATAGCTAAAATGGCTACACAACACCCTCCCCTTGCCGGTTCAAAGGTGGTTCAAAACCTAATTATAAATAAAAGCTACTAAAATTTATTTTAAGTCATATGTATGGAAATGTCAATAATGACAAGTTAAAGACACTTGAGCATGTATTAAAAGGACAATTCAAAATGTTAAGTGTGGCATAAAGAAAAAGCCAAATTTCAAAGGTCATTTTGGAAGTTGCCAATAAAATCCGGGATAAATGAAGACTGGAAATCTTCCACTTTGGCAGGTGGTAAATTAGGAAGTTCATCGCCAAGGAAAACCAAGGAGCATTTGTGTTCCAAAGCCTGAGCTCCAGCCAAGGTAGCAGCATTCTGTGGTGTGCCCAACAGTGAGCTTAGAGCTGCATGATTCACAAAGGGCAACTCATAAACAGCCTCCCGTAGCAAATGCACCGTCAACGCGCATGTCTGATAATGAGCCCTCAGCGAGAACATCAACAGATCAGCATCCAATGAAAGCAAGTGCTGCATAGAAAGAGAAACTTTCAGTGCATGTTCAAACGAGCACCAGAGGCACCGAAACACGGGTTGCACACAATGCAAAACTGGTCTGAATGATGAGACCAGTCACACTGCAATTGCTTCAGGAGTGATGCTCCAAAGTACTGCATGATGCGTTCAAGACACAGCTGCATTAGTGGAAGCGCTTTCAGTCCTCCTTGTTGCAGCGGGACAGCCGTTGTACAAAAAAAATAGCAATTTCAAAATGCCACCTTTTATGGCCTAAGTTTTCAGAA
Organism: Pleurodeles waltl; assembly: GCF_031143425.1. Taxonomy (NCBI): domain Eukaryota; kingdom Metazoa; phylum Chordata; class Amphibia; order Caudata; family Salamandridae; genus Pleurodeles; species Pleurodeles waltl. The sequence continues at coordinate 282,782,165 of NC_090442.1, forward strand.
ATCCCCCGAAAATACTGGAGAATATTGAGTGGATGGCTGAAGGTATTAAGCCAAATATAGAGGACAAGGCGTGAACGAAACCAGAACCAACAGCCATACAGAAATTTGCAATTCCAGTAGTACTGGACGCATTAAATATCTGTCCCACGAGTTCACCAAAATGTCTCAGAAAAGTAGTACTTAAAAGGGACTGTATCTCTCCTGATGACCTCACAACCTGAAGCGCATGGGTCTCACATGCAGATGTGAGCGCCACATGTATTTGAAACAATAAAGCCTTGAGTCTGCTTAACTTGTCAAAATTCAAATTTGAAGTAGCGATATGGAGCCAAATCTCAGCTACTTCCCTCTGTCGTGAAGGAGGGAAAAATATGTTTCTGCAGCATATAACAGTTTTAGAGCATATCAGCTAACAGGGTCTCTACAAAAATGTCTAAGCAACCAGTGTTGGTGGACTCCGCAAGTCCCAGAATGCGGATGTTGTTCCGTCGCCCTCGGGCTTCCAGATCCTTGCTCTTGACTGAACCATACGGAGCCTATTTTCCATCTGTTCAAGACGTTTTTCCATTTTGTTTGCCCCATCGCCTAGGTGGGTGATACGATCTTTGGCTCCCTGGATTCTGGTATCCTGTTTGCCCATTCTTTCTTTCATCTTATCGGGCGGGACTCTATTTTGTTGACTCTAGCATCTAGCGTCCGAATTCCAGATCTCAGCTCAGCCATGATTGTACCCAAGTCCGCGGGCTGCACCGTCTCCGGCCCCTGGCCACGCTTCTGTCTCTCAATGTGGCGCGGCGTGGCCTCTCAAATGTGAGCTTCTTCTGCTTAGAGTCCCCCTTGACCATGATAGATGCACTGTAAACTGTTGCTCACGGTCCAGCTTGGTACCGCTCCAGATAGGTGTTCCCAGGTAGTCAATCTCTAGTTGTAGTCTCCCTCACATCACAGCTCCCGGGTCCCGGGCATTACCACGGTATCTGCAGCCGCCTGTGCATTCTGCACTTGTTCTGGTTTGCGTGGGTTTCATCGGGAGGGGAGTTGCCGCCAGCCATCTGACCCTAGACTTCGAACAGGAGGGGGTCCCTTTCCCTCCAGCTAGTCCTGTCGTAGGATCACCTGTGGTCCCTGTCACCGCGGGGCCTCCGGGGCGTGAGTAGGGCACTTAGGTCTGGGCCCGGCATGCAGCACCATAGGTGTCGCGACGGTGGGCCCCCTGCACTCGTCAGGTCACGGGTGACCACCCCATATCTCGGGTCGCACCGAGCGGCTCCCCCGCCCCAGGCTCACCCGCAGCCCCTGTCGCTGTGGGGCCTCCGGGCGTGTGGCGGGTCGGAGAGGCCTCCAGGTGGTCCCCCGGTCATTCACCTCACGTCGGGCCTGTTCCTCCACCACACGTTCGGTGGGGCCTCTCGGCACCTCGGGCAGGTCCGTTCTCAGTCTAGGTCCGCTCCGCTGGCCTCATTTTTATTGCAGTAGGAGATCACCTGTCGAACCTTCAGCGCCTTGCCCCCATGTTGGACGCCGGCGCAGCTCCGTCCCCTATTTCATTTTAATCTTTAAAAATTCATAACTCCAGTTCTACTTATTGGATTTTTATAATGTTTGTATTGTCTTGGTCATTAAATTAAGCTCTATGTTTCTAACCTGGTGTGGATTATTTTTGTCTAGTGTTTTCAGTGTTTTACTGTTTGAAGTGTTACTCAAGTACTTTACACATTGCCTCTTAGATTTAGCCTGACTGCTCTGTGCCAAGCTACCTGGGGGGTGAGCACAGGTTAATTTAGGGTGTGGCAGTGACTTACCCTGACTGGGATTGTGGTTCCTGCTTGGACAGTTTGCAGACCTCTGCCAACCACACACCACATTTCTAGCACCCAGCAAATATATGAACTCAAGGCATTAGGTCCCCTACTTCAAATGTTCACACAGGCTATACTTCACATCAATCTTATAATATAAATGAGATACCATTGCAGATAACGGATGTCTCAGGTGTAGGGCTCTGCAAGCTGATGTTTCCCACCTGGCTTTGTCCTAGTCACATATTCAGCATTACTGGAGAGTAGTACTGCCAATGATCTCTGAGATCATAGATCATCAGATACAGGCTACCCTACTGGTAGCTTTGCTGGGTCGTGTGGTGAATGTCCCAGTGGCTATCTTGTTACTATAAGCCAAATGCCTTGGGACACTATCTTGTTTCAGGGTACCTATTACAATAGCAAAACGAGTGCAAGAAGTGAGTGCATGGTGCAGTTTAAACACAGAAGCATGTGACACTGCAGCTGGCGGGAACTCAGCCACTAGCTATATGTGGCTCAGTTCGTGAAAGCAGGAAGGTCTACTACCATTATGTAAAAAAAGGCAGGAACATAGGTTCTGGCTTCTGGAGCTATGTTGCTTTATAGAAAGGGGATATTTTAGAAAACTACTTTCTACACGCTCTGTTTCAATCCTTTTAATGCGGGCTGGTTACTAAAGAGATATGAGTTACTTTCCATTATATATATATATATATATATATATATATATATATATACACACACACACACACACAGCTTGTGTAAATTGTGCCAATGTCACACATTTCAGACATAGAATTGTTTTGCTTATGTTATATAGGTTACTAAAAACAATAATGCAAATAAAAAAAAAAAAAGAAACTGTGGAAATCCTTATGGCAGATAACAAGCTCAGAAGGCAAGATGGCCTGTAATTAGCGAAACGTTTAGACCTGATATTTTGGGCGTCGAAACCGGTATGCTCTGAGAGTGATACAGACACACAGTTTTGTTTGATGGGCAGTCAAGGTAGGCTTTGGAGGGTCACGCGATGTCCGTTATGGTTCTTTTGAAATAGGTGGAGTCGGTAACTGGTCTTTTGTCTGGAGACCCACGGCCATGCTATTGCAGTATTTATTTATTTATTTGTTGTCCTAATTAACCCAAACGCACTTAAACTGAAACCTCCTCCACCTAAGATGGAAAGAATGTTTTAGAAAAATGTCATCTTGGTGTGGCCGTATTGTACCTGAAGTCCTTGTGTTAGACCAGGTTATCTATATAGCTCTTACCTGCATGTCTGAGCCATGTCATCCTGGGGGATACGTAGGGATTTCATTGTCCAAAATTAATTTTTAGGATCTTGAACAATCTCTGTTCAGATTTTGGCAATGTCTTGCACAAATGGGATGGGAAGAATTATTTTGGCTTTTGGACATCGGGTTCCAGGTGCAATTACTTCACTTTAATGAATATGGAAGAGGATGAAGTATGCGTGAAGAAATATAAACGTATTTTATAACGAAAACGTGTATGACCCAACAACAATAGTATTATGGTTTGCTATTCAAAGGTAACAATATAATATTCTAATAATTAATTTACAATGAATGAAGGTTGTGTGTTTCATTACCTCCCGTCCCTCCCTCGCCTTCCTTTTAACCAATGAGGCCTCCTGCCTCCCCCCTAGACCCTCCCTTCCCCTTTCAAAAACCCCCCCCACCCTTATCCCCTCCTGTTCTTTTGTCTAGCCCACGCTAGACGGTTTTCTTTCCCTTTCTTACCTGCACGGCGGGGCCTGGAGGTCGTCGATGGAGGCACTCCTCGGGACGCGGTGCTCCGCGAGGAGTGCTACGGCTGGGTCACGTCTTGAGCGAACAGCATGGCTGCTCGAGAGGCGTGTACTGGGGGCCGGCTGACGGGGTCAGCCGGCCCTCTGTGGCTGGGGCGTTAGTTTCCGGGTTTCCGCGCCGCGGAGCCGCGAGGACCGAGGAACTTCAATTTTTGGATGCTGGTCAGGTAGGACGGGCGTTCTGCCCGTGGTTTTTTGGATTTTTACAAGGATTGTGACCTTTTTAGGGTTTGGTGGAGCCCTGTTAGGGAGGACCAGGGTCCTATATGTAGGGTAGTGTTTTGGAATGAAAGGCAGTGTTATTTTGGTTACCATGCCTAAAGCTCCAGCAAAGGGACGTGGTTGTCTCTTCTTCCTCCTCGGAGGTGGGAGGGGAGAGTAGCATTGCTCTTCCTGAGAACCCACAGGTACCTGGCAGGGGTACTCCCCTCATGTCTAGTGAGGAAGTGCAGGATATGGGTGAAATGGCTGTCACCAGGGCACTGCAAGCTGGCGTGGCCAGGACTGATCAGTCTAAGCGTGCGCACTCATCGGTAGCGGCAAGGAAATCCTCATCGGAGAGTGAGGATGAGGCCCCATCAACGTCATCTGGGGGGAAATAGGTTTCCAGAAGAGGTAATGTGGGAAGTGATGACACATGTTCGGGACAGTTTAGGTTTCCCTGTGTTTCAACCTACAAACTCAGAGTCTCATTTATTTCCTCAAATATCAGACGCCTTTTATGTTTGCCATGCCTTTCCAGGGACCTGTGAAGGATATGGTGTTTCGTGAGTGGAAGGATGTGGAGAAGGCTCAGGTTCCACGATTCCTTCAGTAACTTTACTTACTTGAGGGTGAGGGGGTTTTTCCTCCTTCAATACGCCTGGACTCTATTCTGGCTACTCTAATTGGCAAAACGGCAGTCAATCCGGAGGATTGTGTGCCTACGTATGCCACAGACCGTAAAGTGGATTCAGGTCTTAAGAGGGCTTTTGCGGCGGAGAATCTGGCGCTGAGGCAGGGATTTATTCTGCTTATGCGTCACAATCATTGGTTCAAGGCTTTGATAAACTGGCGGTGGCTGTACAGGAAGGGGCGGAGTGTTCGGAGCTCCTGGCTGGTATGGAACAGCTGGCCAGATTATTGGCGGATGTGTCTTCAGATATAGTCCGTACTTCGGCTCTGGCATCTGGGTCTTTGATTGGGGCTCGTAGGTCCCTCTGGTTGCGTTCATGGAAGGCTGATCCAGGGGAAACGGCGGCCTTGTTGAGACTGCCGTTTGAGGGTTGTAACTTGTTTGGAGAACTATTACCATCCATACTTTCCAAGGCGTTTAAGGAGCGGAAGCATGCCTTACCTTATAAAGGGGTTTCTTCTTCGGGTAAAGGGTGGAAGAAGCATTCCAGATCTTCTCCTACTAGGGTTGCTAAATCCTTTTCGTTTAGGAGACGGCGTTTTCATCCGCGTTTTTCACCTAAGAAGTCTACTCCTGAGACCCGGGGTGGTTTCAAGAAGGGGTCCTGGCATTCGCTGTGGGCCTGGCAGAGGGCCGGTTGGGGGATGACTGTGTCACTTTCTTTCAGCTTGGGAGGACAGTGTAACCGATCATTGGGTACTAGACATGATGACCAATGGTTATGTCATAGATTTTGTGGCGGTTCCTCCAGATTCCGGGGTGCATCCCACACCTCTGCCTTCAGAGGGGTCTTGGAGTGGAGCATTATTGGACGGAGTGCGGGACTTACTGGTCATGGGGGCCATTTCCCATGTTCCGCTAGACGACCGAGGTCAGGGCACTTATGCGGTCTTGTTTCTTGTGCGGAAAGTTTCAGGGGGATTTTCAACCGGTGCTCAATCTGAAGGAGGTGAATACCTGGATCAGGACAGGGCATTTCCGCATGCTGTCCATTCGGACTATTTTTCCATTGGTCAGGCATGGGGATTTTCTGGTGTCACTGGATCTGCCGGATGCTTACCCACACGTACCGGGGGCATGGTCCTCTCAAAAGGTCCTGAGGTTTGCTGTGGGGCAGGATCGTTTCCAGTTTTGCGTTCTGCCTTTAGGTCTGAAATCTTCTCCCCGAATTTTCACGAATATGCTGGCTCCTCTAGTGGCTTTGCTTCATTCAGAAGGGGTGTTTCTGCACCCTTTTCTAGTCGACATTTTGATTCATGCCCATTCACGAGACCTTTTGCAGAGGCAGGTGGCCCAAGTTCTGGGGGTCCTGCAATAACACGGGTTTTTGATCAATTGGGTGTAATCGGACTTTGTGCCGTCCCAGAATCTGGTTTTTCTAGGGGCTCGGTTTCAGCCTATTCTAGGGTTGGTGACTGTGTCTGAAAAAAGGTTGGATGCTCTCCAGGCTTTGGTTAAGAAGGTATGGTTACTGTCTGCTCCCCGAGCTCTTCTATGGTTGCGACTGCACATTTGGCGTCAGTGATATTTTGGGTTCTTGGGCACGTTCCCATCCCCTGTGCTTGATGACGTGGTTCTTGAGTAGGTGGGATCCAGGGTCCGGTTCTCTGAAGGACGGGGTTCCAGGGTCCGGATTGATTCACAGAGAGTTGCAATGGTGGTTGGATGCAGACCACCTGAGGGTAGGGGTGTCTTTGTCACCTCTGAGACCCGTGGTGGTGACGACGGATGCCAGCCTCTCCGGTTGGGGGGCATGGATGGGGTCAGCTCAGATTCGGGGGTTTTGGTCCCCTCGGGAGGCGAGTCGGTCATCTAATTGGCGAGAATTGCGGGCTATATTCCTGGCTCTGGTCCATTTCCAGGAATCCCTGAGGGGGTTGGCGGTTCTGGTTCGCACAGACGACTTAGTGGCTGAGGCTTATGTCATTCGGCGAGAGTGGTAAATGTTCGGGCGGATCTACTGAGCAGCGTGATTCCTTCCTCTCAACTTTTCTCTCTCCGGAGGTCTCTGTTTCGGCATCTGGTTCGGCTTTGGGGTCTTCCAGTGCTGGATGTGTTTGCGTCAGTAGAGAATGCGATAGTGGAGTGCTTCTGCTCCCGGTTTCGGTGTCCCCAAGCATGGGAGGTGGACGGGATGTCATGTCCTTGGCCGCAGGGCCTTTTATATGCATTCCCTCCGTTTCAACTATTCAGGGCGTTTCTGTTAGGTGCCAGTGGCTTTGAGTTCTACCTTGCTGGCTTCATGGAGACGTTCAACTTTGCTTTCTTATGGTAGACAGTGGAAGGTGTTTTCGTCTTGGTGCTTAAGTCGTGAGTTGGATCCTTCCTGCGCTTCTCTCTTTGAGGTGATGCAGTTCCTGCAGGACGGTGCTCGTTTAGGGTTGTCAGTGGCTTCTCTTCGGGTACAGTGGGCGGCTATTCAGGCATTTAGGGACCATGGCGTAATCTTCAAGTTGAAGGGCGATTGATGCCTGGATTTTTTCAGGGGCTTATTAATTTATTTCCTCGCCCGGTACGTTCTTTTCCCTCATGGGATCTGTCCTTGGTTTTGGATGTGTTGACGGGGGCCCCTTTTGACCCATTGGGGGACTGTGATTTGCGACGTCTATCTTTGAAGACGTTCTTTTTGGTCGCCATTACTTCGGCTCGTCGGTTGGGGGAATTGGGGGCATTGGCATGTTCCTTTCCTTTTTTGTAAGATTTTTCCCGATAGGGTGGTTCTGGTTCCGGTGCCTTCCTTTATTCCAAAAGTCAATTCTTCGTTCCATTCCAGGCAGGCGGTCATCCTTCCTTCAATTTGTCTGGATCCCTCATCAGGGGAGGAGGTCCGTTTGCATTCGTTGGATGTACGTAGGGTTTTGTTGGAGTATCTGCGGGCGGTGGCTCCTTTTCGTACAGGGGATTCACTGTTTGTTACTTTTGGTCCGGCGCCCTAAGGTGAGAAACCTTCCACGGCTTCCTTGAGTCGGTGGGTTCGATCTTTGATTCTGTTGGCCTATTCCTTGAAAGAGGTGGTTCCTCCTCTAGGGATTCAGGGGAGGTCTTCCAGAGGCATGGCGGCGACGGTGGCAGAGCTTCAGGGGACTTCAGTGGTGGAGAGTTGCAGGGCCGTCGCTTGGGCTTCTCCTTCGGCGTTTGTGCGTCATTATAGGCTGTCGGACTTGGATGGTTTGGAGTCGGTGTTTGGTCACCGGGTCTTATCCTCTATGAGATAATGTTTGGGATGTTCTTGGTGCAGGATATTAACTAAGGGTCTTGCAACTCGATGTCCGTCTCCTGTGTGTTTTTCTTGCTATGTCTCATTGGTTAAAAGGAAGGCGAGGGAGGGACGGGAGGTAATGCTTCCATTTTCTTACGATAATGGCATTACTCCTAGTCCTACTCCCTCGCCTTCCTTTTCCGTTCCCTCCCACCCTCCCGGTACGGACTGTCCGAGTTGCGGCTTGGGCTTGGTTTTTGTACAGGAGGGGATAAGGGTGGGGGGGGGTTTTGAAAGGGGAAGGGAGGGTCTAGGGGGGAGGCAGGAGGCCTCATTGGTTAAAAGGAAGGCGAGGGAGTAGGACTAGGAGTAATGCCATTATCGTAAGAAAATGGAAGCATGTTTGTGTGTTATTCTATGCCCTGTCAAAGAATACTGCATATGCCAATTTCTGGGTGAATGTTGCGGCCATATTTTCATGAGTCTCAGAGCATTTGTTTTCTGCATTAGACATTTCTAACCAGTTGAATATATGTTTCATTGAAAATATTATTTTTCAGTAGTGTCAAATGCAATTAAACAGAAGTCCTATTCCATCTGCGTGCATCGGTAACTCCGGATCTTGAGTCTTTACAATCCTATCCCGCCAGAAATTGAATAAACCTATTATCCTTCTCTTATGCACTGCTGCCTTAAGACAAATGTATCTGTCACTGCTGAGCTTTCGATGTACTTTTCCAAAAGCAATGAACATAGCGGGCCTTTTAAATTAAAAATGATAATATTTTCAAAAATGAGCTGAATCTCAACTTTCTTCAATCATTCATCCTCATCCCATTTAACGCATTGATTCCAAAGTTAACATATGAGAATTTTAAAAACGTTTGTAAAAGTTTTCATGAATTTCAAGATGAAGATATGGTTTCATTTTTTGCTGAGTTTTCTTCTAAATGGTCCACTGTTGTTAACAAAATCGAATTACATTGTTAGTAAAGGTAAAGTCAATGAAAATTGGGATATAGGAACGAAATATCAATTCATTTATAAAATGCGTCAAGCTGGAAAAATATGGCCAGAACGAAAGACAAAAGCAGAACTTGTCAAAGGTGTACTCCTGGCCTGGTATAGCACCTACTGGGTATGACTTGGGTGTGTGCACCGCTCACCTAAACTTTAAAAAAAAAGAAGAGCTACTGTAGTAGGTATTGCAGCAAATTGTTCCAGCTATATTGGTTAAAACACTAATTTCAGTTTTAGTTAAGAGGGGGTAATGCTGAAACAATCCAACAATTCATAATAACCAGAAGCATTCCCTTGTGAGATAGGAACCCTTAATACACTGTGGACCTTATTACGAGCGTGGAGGTCTATAGACCGCCACACTCACGATGGCAGTCTGGACCCGCCGCCAATGTGGTGGTCTGACCGCCACATTACAACCCTGGCGGCCGGACTGCCCATGAACCACCAGCATCGGTAGGATTTTGGATTCCAGCAGTCTGGTGCTGGCGGAGGTCCTAATCCGCCAGGACAGCCTTGCAAACAGCGTTGCCCTGGGGATTATGACCTCATTCTGTCCAGTGGTTTCATGGCGGTAGCACCGCCATGAAAAGGCTGGTGGAGAACAGGTGCAGGGGGACACTGGGTGGCCCATGCACTACCCCCTGACCAGCACAATCACATTGTTCACTGTTTGCTTTGCAGACACTGAATATTGTGAGGGTGCTGGTGCACCATGCTGGCTACAGCATTGCCGCCAGCTCATTTACGAGCCAGAGACAATGCTGTAGCCTGTTTCCCAATAGGCCAGTGGGGCGGAAATTTAAGTTTCCACCTGCTGTCCTAGCAGGAAACCCATTATAGATCTGGCGGGGTGGTCACCGTGAAGGCAGCGGCCACCCTGTCGGGGTTCGACGGATGGAATTTTCCGTCTGCCAAACTCATAATGGGGCCCAAAGTCTGGTAGAAAGGAACATGGGAATCATAATAAAAAATCAGAGTAAAAATGTGTTTGAGAAAACTTCCAATATGATTTTGCTCCCTGAAGAAAATAGACATTAATTAGCTTGTGCTGGAAGTTTTAGTATTTTTTCCATTTCCTCAATTTGTTAAACAAGTTGAATCACACATTTTTAGGTTAACACTGAGGTGAAAACACCCATGCAGAACATTAATGGTGGCAGCTGGGAAGAGAGTGTACATTAGTGAACTGCGTGCTTTATCACTGAACCTACAGGTCGAACCGTGATGCAGTTGATGGTTGGCTTTTCTATTTTTAATTTATCTCTCAGTCCCCATAGACAGCGTTTATATTCAAATGATCCCATTTAAATACATGCTTTACAATACAAATGCCTTGTGGGCCACCCTGTGGAGGTTTTTTTGACTGCAGGTCCACAATTGTAACTTGGAAGTCCAAGAACACCATGAACCTCAGCTCTGATAACACTGAGAACATGATACTGAGTGGCGCACCTTTCAAAAGGTCTACAGCAAAGTGGGTATATTCCCTTGGTCACTTCCCAAATCTGAGTGTATGGTCCACAATTTGGCATGTTTTTTGATCCCAGTGTCTTATTTCTTGAGTCATCAGGGATGCATTGACCTGCTTTGGACTACCCCACGCCTTCAGGAAGATCAGACCCTTCTTCCTCTCATCTGTTTGAAATAAATTGTGCAGACTACCATTGCATCTCGTTTGAACAATTATAAGGCAATATGAGTCCTAAAAATATGCGGCCTCATATCCAAATTGCAGCAACCAGACATGTCCAAAACTCAATAGAGGAGTCCCAATTTCTCGCAGGTAGTCACCTGCTGGCTTCTGGTGCAGGAGTGTACAATACTCAAAGTTTTGTGTCCAGAGACATTTTCACTGCCAATTTCCTAGTCTGGTGGCCTAGTGGATTATTGCATCCTGACAACATTGCTATTTTTACCCAAAATTAACAGTTTGGGCTTTGTATCACTCTGTTGGTGCATTTTCAAAATGACACCCTGTACTGTTTAGTTGCACTTTATAAATTGCTTTTTGCTATAATTTTGCAGGAAATACAGCATGACATTCGATTTACTTGGCGTGCATCAATAATCATTATCGGCATGCAGTTCTGATCTGTGACAGCCCCATTTTGATACTGATTTTCAGTGACGAGGTTGTAGAAGTTAAAAACCTCTTTATATACCATGAAGCAATTAATGCATTTTCACATGATAACATCTTTTCTTCCACATGCATAAGCGTGCAATTATGTGGTGCATGGGGCTGCCTAAAGATGCTGTTAATCCAACAGATTTAAAATGAACAATATAAACCTGGTAGAGCAAGCAACCACTCTGTCCATTTTTCCAGATGCCTTTGAATGCAATATGATGGCATTACTTGTATGAAACTACACGTGCATAGCATAGCCCGTCTGTGTTACGTATCTCAGGTAGTCACAATCTGCAGCTACCTCACAGCATCATTATGGCTTACTTAAATGTTCTTTAAACAATTTAATACAGAATTAATAATACATGTAATAGCTAATTCAAGTATCCTTTTATCAGTTTTCCCTTGTAGCCACACTGTTGATGTTTTCTTAGTAAAGTTATCTCACCTGCAGTGGACGACGACGGGCCCTCCACTTGGAGAAGCAAACCTGTCCTTTTCCACATCCAACATGAGCTGCAGAAGTGGCTGAGCGCTGTCTGGGGTTTTGTGGTCTGGCCACGACGTGTACCAGTAGTGCTTCATAGTCCGGGATTGGCTTCCATGCTGAATGTGAACACAAGAAGACGCATTCCAAGTTATTTACTGGTCTACTTAACAACTTACAACTAAATTGCCAAATCCTCATAGTCATAAAAGAGATGTCTTTCTCAGTACTGTGGCTTTGTTGGCAGTGCCTACTTTGTGCCATTCAATGCACATGGTGGTATCTGGCACTCCTTTTGGAATGGGGACTTCTCAGCAGCAGAGTGTGACCCATAGAAAGGGCGCACACATAAAATGGAAAAAGAAGAGAAATCTAGAAAAATAGTGACAAGGTGAAGGGATGTAAAAGAACCTGCAACAGTCAAAGAAAGATTCAGGAGGCGTTGGGAGGTGAATGAAGGAGATATTCATTCATGAGGTGGAATCAAATCTAGGTAGAGTCTTGTTACTTGACAACTGCGATATATGGTAACTGCTGCACTCCGCAATGGAGGGGGCGGGCTTCTAGGGTCCTAAGAAAAACTTTGGTTCTGCACTTTTTTTCAAATCAAGCACTGCTTTGTTGTAAAGTACAACAGCTCATTAAGCCACTTTAATTCCATCACATAGCTTAATGATATGTGTAAATTTGAATGTGTGCTCCATGCAAAAAGCCCAAGGACATTTCAAAATCATAAATGCATTTCTAAAATCTTCTCAGATCTTATTTTTGGTTTCCCTTTTAATCCTCAACTTCTACACACACCCCATCCAAAGGAACATCACTCACAAAAAGTCAGGTTTTACTACAAACCACTGATTGCTATCTAAGAGTCATTGATATAGATGCACATAAAAGATCCATGAATGGCATTATACTTTGAGAACAAATGCTTTCATGCTCAAAGGTTCAACTGACACTCAAAACGACTAGCTTCATTTCAACAGAGCTTTTCTTTCCCCCTTTACACTGCTTTATTGTCCACCTCTGATCTTCTGTCTCCATCCTACATCTCTAGTCATAATATAACAAACTCTTCAAGCAAAGGGCACCTGATATCTCATCAGGTTTCATCGGTTGCATCTTAATGCTCAAAATTGTATAGCACAACTGTCTACCCGAATACCTCATATTTGCATTTCTTGTCGCATCTGTGGTACCCCGGGCATTTCACTGCTCATCCAGGCAAACAAAACTGTTGTCAAAAATGATGATCATGCGCTATTGATATGGTACTTGCATATATAGCTTACAAACTGATTTTTAAAAAAAACCAATAAACTCACTGCTTTATTTAACTTCTCAAACTAAAGTTTTCTTTTACATGGGCCTGTCCTTCCGCTACCATAGCTCCAGAATCCATCCCTTTCTCTCCGGGAAGTATCAGTCCTATTCTTGTCAGATCACGTAATAGTGTTCGAACTACACATCACAAAGACAACGCAAAATTACCCATGAGGGAATCACTATGGTCTGTAAAACGGTTCCATGAATACCACTCTCATATAATAGAACTGATCACCATAGGGATACTCAGGTACTATAAATTTATCGCAATTTATTATTTCAAATTCCAGTAAGTGATGACAGGCTGTACGTACATACCGATGACAATACAAATATACATTTTAAACACATAGGGGCATATTTAAGAGCCCTCCTGCCATTCTAACGCCACATTAGTGTAATTTTTTTACGGTAATGCGGGGTTAGAAGGCTAAAAACGGCGCACTATATTTACAAAGTGGTGCAATACGTGCATGGCACCGCTTTGTGACCCTTTGCGCTACATTATGCCTATGCCAGGAATAATGTATCCAAAGGAGGTGTTCCCCCATTAGTGGGGCCAAAAAAACTGGCGCAAGGAAATCTCAGAGATTTCCTTGCACCATTTTTTCAGCACTTTTAACGCCTGCTCAGAGCAGGCATTAAAAGGAGGCTTCCATTATTTACAATGGGCCTCTGGGTGCTTTGCAGGATTTGCGCCAGAATATTTTATAGCGTAAACGTTTCTGACACTAGCCCCCTAACTATCGCCATGGTGCGCCATATTTAAAATATGGCACACACATGATGGCATTAGGAGGGCGCTTAGGGGTGCAACTCGTAACTATGCCCCATTGTGTTAAAAAAAAAATCCTTTCTGCATCATGGTACCCACTATTGAGCGTGTTGTCAGGTAGCCTTTGTTATTAAGGGTGAGCCTTCAATGCCATCACTGATTGATTTGTTACCTGTCGGGATAGACTTTGTGCATCATGGTGTCACGGATAAGAAAATTGCAAAAATGTCCCCCGCTCACTGGGAGTCTCAGGTAACTTTTTGCGGTCTTGCTACAATTACAGCTGACTGTCACAGACGGCATTGCATATATTACTACCTAGAGTAGGTTTTGATCAGTCCCTTCCTCATCATTGGATGGCTTTCTTGTCTATCCCAGTGCTTTGCTCTTGACTGGATTGCTTCTCTCCATATGTTGGTGTTAGTTGCTCTCCGGGGAAAACTTTTTTTATCCTCAATTTTAAATGGATGAGTCATGGAACTATTTTCTTTGTTTTTCACCTCCATTACTCATTCAATATCTGCTCCTTATTCTCACTGCTTCTGCGCAGAGAGCACATTCACACTCTTACCATTGATTTTCTAACCTCCCCATATCTCTCCTCTTTGCTCCCTCTGAGTCTTCAACATGGAGCAATGCTGTGCCTTGGTACAGGGCTCTCCCTCCCCCTCCTCTGTCTCTTTCTCTCATTCCTCTGGATTTCTCTCCCTCACTCGAAAAATCTTCCCCTTCTGTGGCCCACTCCACTGCTCCCTCTCACTCCACATTGACCACAGATATTTACTTTGCTAATACAGGATGCTTTTAAAAGTGAGCCAACAGTGGCATCCAGCCATCTTGGAAGTATTTGTTATATTTTCAAGATGGTGCCACATTGCTTGATGCAACCTGGTGTCAAGTATACTACATAGCAACGATCTAGAAAGTACTGTAAATAATGTTTTTTATAATTTAAACATAGCTGCCACATTTCCTGATGCAATGCGGTGTGAAGCAACATGGAGGCCATCTTGAAAGTGTTGAACCCAACATATTATACTTTTTAAGATGGTCCCCATGTTGCATCACACCACGCTATGTCACGTCAGCTTGAATGTGCAAGAAATCCTCTCAGGATGGGCATTCTCTGCTACTGGCTTGCAGTGTCAAAGCCAATAGTGGTGACAAAAAAGCATTGACATAGCGCCATCAGTTGGCTTTTGCTAATGCTTGCTGTTGTCTGAATACAATCGTTCACTTTAGAGCTTTGTCTCTTGAAAATAAGAAATAGCCAACATAAAATAGGAAATCATCTGTATCACCTATACTCAGCCCAGACAACTAAATAGCAAATGAGATACACCAGATCACATGCCAAAAACACTTTGGGGCATATTTACAATAAATTGGTGCAGCACCAAAATTGGCAGCATTGCGATGTATCACTTTAGAAACACAGGGATTCATCATATTAACAAGAATACGGTGCACCCCTGTGTTTCCCCCTGTGCCGGCACTAAATTTGTGGCTGAGCACCAACGCAGCCACCCTTGTGCCATGGTGCAAGGATGGCTGCGTTGCGGAGGAGATTGTTTTTGTGCCGGAAGGTACACCTTCTGGCACAAAAACAATCTTCAAGGGAGATTTGCTCTCTCTATGCATGTTGCAGAATGCATTAGATTTTGGTGCTGCCTCAAATTTACAAAATCTTGTAAATCTTGAGCTGCGTCAAAAGGCAATAGGTGTTCCTATGGATTGCCCACATTGCACACATTGCACACCCCTTCCCCGTAAAGTGCTGCACGTGAAGTGATGTATTTACATGGTGGTTGTAATGCCGCCTTGTAAATGCGGTGCAGTGCACAGCGCCACTGGAGCGTCAGAAAAAGTGATGCTCCAGTGGCGCTAGGGGCTTGTAAATATGGCCCTTTGTGCTTCATGCTGATAAGTTTCAACTTGATCGAGTATTTAACTGATAGCCGGTGTGGTGCCTGTGGGGCAGGGGTGAAGATGGCAAATTTCTTTCGTTACACACAAACGATAGGACCGCGTTTGGATTCTCTATATTTTTAGAATTTGTTTCCTTGTGAAGCCTGTATAAACAATACTGCAATAATCCATGATAGACATAAACAAGGATCTATAAAAAGTCTATATGGAGATCTGCCTAAAGCAACTTCCTAGGAATGCTGACTTGGATAGAGCCTGCCTGACCGTGAAGTTAGCTCGTGGGCTGAAGAACAGTTCAGAATCAAAGGCAGTCCTATACTTCTGTGTCTGTCCTCCATTGTTGTTGGTACCCCATCTAGAGTTAGTGTGCAGTCATAGGAATACATATTTATCCAGCAGGTACTTGAATAATGTGCTTCATCCATCCCATAAATATCAATGCACACAAATTCATAACTCGGTCAGGGATGTTTAAAGAGAATGTGAAAATGCATTTCTAGTGTGGGCAGAAAATGACAGCGCATGGCATATTCCGCTCCTGTGAACACGCTGTTTCGAACCCATGGTGTATTCATGCTCTATGTACGCATATCTCAGTATAAAGTGTTCACTTAAAATAGGATGGTAATGCCAGAGTCGCTGAATTACCTTGTCCAACATGCACCTGTATTTCTGAGACAGAACCACTGTGACAGCTGACCATGCACCTGTATTTCTGAGGCAGAACCACTGTGACTGCTGACCATGCACCTGTATTTCTGAGGCAGAACCACTGTGACTGCTGACCATGCACCTGTGTTTCTGAGGCAGAACCACTGTGACTGCTGACCATGCACCTGTATTTCTGAGGCAGAACCACTGTGACTGCTGACCATGCACCTGTGTTTCTGAGGCAGAACCACTGTGACTGCTGACCATGCACCTGTGTTTCTGAGGCAGAACCACTGTGACTGCTGACCATGCACCTGTATTTCTGAGGCAGAACCACTGTGACTGCTGACCACGGGATAACTGGACGTCCATGGGCAGTGACGAACAGTTACACCTGGCTTAATTCACAAAGGGTCTTGTAAATCCTCATTTGTAGAAGTACTTCCTCAACAGTGCAGTTTTACAGTCTTCCACTGTTCACAAACCTCAGCAGTATGACGCCTGGAAAGTTGCACGATGTGAATTAGTGAATGAGTCAAATTATTTTTTAAACACATTTTCTCCCAGGTGTAATTGTATGCATTGTACAATCACACAATGTCCAGAGGTACCGCATTTTTTCTTTTTCTCGAATGGGAAACCCCTTCCCTATTCTACAACCAAGTTTGGGGGGGTTATCCATTTCCCTTCCTCCCCTGAAGGGGAGCTATTCCAACCCTTTGCTGGTGTAACCGTATGAGGGTTTCCAGGGTCAGAGATGAGTGTGTGATTGCCTACAGACTCACAAGTATGTAGCATCACAAACTTACAAGGAAAACCGAACCTTTATCCGACCACGTCGCCATGGGGATTACAACTGTGTCAGTCTACACCCATTTTTGCAAAGCAGGAATCAATTTATGAATTGGGCCCACTGTGGTTCACCTAAAAATAAACTTCTGAAATACCTACTTTTATTAATTGGTCTAAAGAGATTCCATACTTTATACAATATACATCGGAGCAGCACCCTTTGCTAATCTTACCCAAATGTTCTACGATTTACAAATGCTTTTCTCTCCTTTTGCATCTGAAACTTACCTTCAGGGTAAGGCTGCGCACTGTGTAGTAGTCACTTTCCTTCATGCTGTTAACAAGAACTTCTACTTTCCCGTATATTCCCCTCTTTTCAGGCCAGTACAGAACACATTTCTGAAACAAGAAATGCAGACTGTTGAAGGTATTGTTCATAACCAGCGAAGAGTATACTTATGGAAGCTAAAAAGTGCCACACATATTATAAATGTTTAATATGACAGATCTATCCAGCATACAATTGTCATATGGAGAAGGAGAGAAGTCACATCACCGACCATATAGCCTGCACACAATGTGAATGAATGCAGGGTTCAATTTAAAAAAGAAACATGGTTCATGCACCAGAAATATGGTTCTCTAATGATGGGAAGAGGTGAACTGGTCCCTCTGGGCCTCTGGGACCTTCCTTTTCCTGGCCTGCTCATCACGATCCTGAAGTAAGACTCATGATACTGGAAATAAATCAACTTACATTCTCCACATTATGTATGAAGCCTACAGTCATCTAACAGTCTTACCTGCAGTATTAAATGCTAAAGGGGAAAAAAGTTTCTCTTCTCCAAAGGCTGAAATAATTGTTAGCCTCAGTTTAATGTTATTTAACTGTCTACTCTCTATGCAGAACAGGCTGTCCCGATTTTCTGACGTCCACCATTCTTCCTCCTTAATATGAGAATTCTCTACATAAGAGTAAATCATTATTGTGATCCTGTGGGCTGCCTTACTTATAACTCAGTATATTTGCATCAGAATACATGAAACAGCTCAGATGACAAACTACAAGTCAAGATAATGAAATACTTTTCAGGACCCAATAATAGGGAGCAAAGGCCAATGCTGTTGCCAAGGCACCCACGGAATGTGCCTGGTCTGCCATTCCAAGGGTGCTGACCCGTGCAGCCCCAGCTCTGCCTTTCCACCAGCCTTTTCATTGCATGGAGCCCGCCATGAAAAGACTTGCAGCAAGGAAAGTCGTGATCAGCGCGGCATTGCCGAACTCGGCACCGCCATGGCTAACCGCAACTTTTACAGCTGCCAACCCATCAGAATCTCTGATCTCGGTGGAGGCGGCAATCTCCTAGCTGTCTGACCACCAGGATCGTAATCTGGTGGTCGGACCACCAGGATTGCCACAGTTGGACCACCACCACAAGCCGAATCAGGCCCTATGTCTGAAAATGGTGAGAGTTTGAGCAGCAGTTTTCAGCTCATTAGGTAAGATTACGTGTTATGTCTTTTTATGGCATGAAGGAACACTTTGGTAGACTTGGCCATCTGGTTGATGTGCGTGATAAGAGTTAAAACATGGTCTATATACAAGCCAAGGATTTTACAGAGATGGAAAGAGAAGGTGAAAAGCTATCTTTTTTAATGTGTCCAAGACAACAAGGTCGAATTATTTCAAATGTTTGGGAGTATCAGAAAGAATTCTGCTTTTTGTGAATTTATAATCAAAAATGTTTTCTGACATCTTAATGTTGAGTCTCTTCAAGAAGGTTTCAATGAAAAGTATCTTCATAGTAAAAGGTTTTTAGGAAGATGAGTGTCATTGAAATTGGAGACCAAGCGTAGTGAGTCCATTTACAGGTTGACGAGGGCAATATACAGGATAAAGCCGTGAGGAAGACCGCAAGACATTTTGGCTTTTCCAGAAAAATAACATTGTCATCACCACCTGATGAAAGAAAGGGAAGCAACTAAGAACATAATTTCAAAAGCCTATATGTTACTTAAAGGTTTGAGAAAGCCTGCCATAGTCAGCTTTGTTTAAAGCCACTAGTAGGCCTCGGAGTAGGTTACCAAAGTCTTCCTCATTCAAAATGCTGTACACATCGTTTACAACTTCGGTGCAGCACTTTTGAATGATCATCCCTGCATAAAAGTCAGACTGATATTATCCAAATAGATTTGCTTTAAGAATGAAGGCATTTAGTACCCATGCCACACAGCTCTCTATGGTTACCTAGCCAAGGGAGGTTATATGCCGCCAATAGTTGGCTAGGTAGTTCTCATCAAGATTTGGCTTTTTTGAGGAAGAGGGTGATTTTACTGGTTATCAAAGAGTACAGAAAGACCAAATGGTGTTACTTAACATTTCTGGTTGTAATAAACAGTACCAATAAAAAATGTAAGAGTGTTTAAAAGTTGGTGGTTTTTGCTGTGGACCTGATGAAGTCCACAAGAAAGAGGTGCCAGCATCACAATGCCGAAACATAGTTTAGTGTTGCTAGCTGTGCCATGACAACAGTGTACATGATGTCCCCAAAGCCTGCATGCTGTTGTCCTATATCACTGCATTGCTGCTAAGACCACCATTTTGGGGGAGGTGGTTTTTCAGAGAGGTCAGCCCCATTGTTGCATGCTCTCAGACTTACCGACCATTCCCAATGAAATAGGTAGCTAATACACTGCTGTGATAAAAATGCATGCCTCGCCACTTTGGCAGAAATAGGACAGGAAAAAATGGTAAATTGTTACTTTTATAAGCACGCCAGCATATATATTCGGACCCCTGTCATGCACAGTGTTATTAATTATGTCTTCTTAGGGATGTTATGAATGCAGTCATTGAACATGTCATGAATGATGTAATATTTGAAGGTACAAACAGTGCATGGTGAGGCTGTGGGTTACAGTTACTTGAGATAAATATAACTGATGGTTTTGTTAGTTAAGGATGTTATGTTTTAACTGATCTTTTCACCTTTTATGTCCATGTAAGCTTTTCTTTTTTTTCTAAGTTTGTTTTAATGTGAAGTTATTATTACAATTCCTAACTACAGCATCACTTTGCCCTTTCCATAAATGTTTATGTTTTTTAAAAGTACGGTAAAATGTTTGTGGCCATGCGTGGCGTGGGATTGGGTGCAGAGCCTAGTCTGCGGGCAGGCTCTGCACCCAACACCACGTTAGCACCCAACCCCTGCCATGCACAGCCTTGAACTGTATGTGGCAGTGGGTGCCCAAACTTCTGTGGGCACTCAACTTGCACTGTGCACAGCCTTTGTCCATGATTGGTGAGGGGGAGTGTGCAGGGCCTGGCCTGCACCTAACCTTCAGCAGGCATCTATCCCCTGCAGTGCATGGCCTTTGGCTGTGCAGGGCATGTGGTTGGGTGCAAAACCATCTTTTTCAATTCTTTTTATTGCACCACTGATCCACCTTGATTCTGCTGGGGAAGGGGGGGGGGCATAATAAGCATTGTGGTGGTTCCACGGATCCTTCCTAATTTCTCAAAATGACTGAAAAAATTTACATAAAACTCCAAATAGCACACTTTTTTTTACCAAATCTAGCTTTCTGACAAATTTGGTATAATTCTATACAGCTGTTTCTGTGGTATTGCTGTTCAATTTTCCTGTGGAAAATTGCAAGGCAAAAAAGTGTTTTGAGACCTCCCTTTTCCTTGGCACCTGCTTAACGGATTACCCTGAAGCTGATGTGGATGGACTTTCTTTTGGGAAACTTTTGTAAAGATTTGTGAAATAGCGTCAAAGTTATAAGCAAAACAAAAAATGTTTTCACAAACTACAGTGGTGACTGGCACTGGTTGTTATGTTGTATGTAAGTGTGTGTGTATACATATCTACATCCCCTGGGAGACAGATTGTGTCATTTATCTGATCACGTTTAGAGAATACTTCTCAATCCATAGATAACATTTTAAGGCCCTTTGTGTCCTCCCTTCCATCATACATTCAGGATACCAAAAACTTTTTTAAGAAGAATTTATGATGTTCCTTGGGAGGAGGTTTAATGGTTGATCACCCTGGATGTATGAAGTCTCTACACTAGCATATAACATAAAGATGGGGTGCAGGCATGCAGATACTTTCTCAGGACACGCTCCCTCTTTATTTTGCCATACAGAAATGCTTACTTATATGACTGAATGAATAACTTTTTTTTCTCCTTTGATGATCAACTGTACAGGCAAGTATAGGGTACGGCGACGGGAAACCTGTTTTGCTCCCAGCTATGCCCACCTATTCATGGACTGGTGGGAGCAACAGGTGACAGTAGTCTTTGATGAGTTTAGCACACATGCAGTCCTTTGGCTATGATTTATAGATGATTTGTTACTAGTGTGGAAATGTGGGAAGGAAGAAGCATTGGAATTAATTGCTAGATTGAATACCAACACCTACAATTTGAGATTTGAGGGGAACAAAAGTCATGTGTGCATTGAGTTCCTGGATGTGAGATAATAGTAGAGAATGGCAAATTTATATGCAAACTACAAAGGAAGGTAACAGCAGGTAATACATTATTACATGCAGATAGCAGTCACCCTAAGAATTTGATTCAGAGCATCCCTTATGGGGAATTCTTGTGAGCACATAGAAATTGTAGCTCTGATGTAGCCTTCAAAGAGGAAAGACAGGTGATGATTACAAGGTTTAAGGAGAGGGGATACAAGGAGGGTATGCTCAAAAATGCATTACTGAGAGCGAAGGGCGTGAGTAGGGAATTCTTCTAGCCCCCAAATCTGCTGATGAGATGGTAGTCTCACAGAAGAGATTTATTACCACCTTTAGCTACAAGGCCAGAGATATCAGAAGAATACTGAACAAGCATTGGTGTGTATTGAGTACAGAGGAGACATTATCTGACACAACAGAGGCCTGCCCAAGTGTACTTTCCATATAGAAAGTTCACTGAAAGACAAATTGTGCAAAAAAGTGTCACTGGTAAATCTAAACATTCAGGTAAAAATATGATGGAGTTTTACATATGTGAGAGCCTTAAAGCGTGTAAATGTTGCCACAATGTTAAGCACTATTGTTCCCTTTGGATGACACAGTGAGATGCACTGGTAAATACTTAACATGTCACTCAGGTTTATACATATATGCTTTGTTTTGCCCCTGTGAGAAATTGTACACTGGGAGTATGACCTTCCCTGCGAAAAAAACGTATACTTGAGCACATGCGCTATACAGAAAAGGCATTTACAGTACCCAGTGGTGCGCCATTTTGAGAAGAAGCATGATGGTAATAGGGGTTGTTGGAAATAGCCCTTCTGCAGGGTTATCCCCAGACTTTTTGCCTTCCTCCTTCCCTTTTTCTGACCTCATTTTTGCTGGTTTTTAGACTCTGCGCACTTTACCACTGCTAACCAGTGCTAAAGTGCATATGCTCTCTCCCTTTAAACATGGTAACATTGGATCATACCCAATTGGACTATTTAATCTACCTATAAGTCCCTAGTAAGGTGCACTGTATGTGCCCAGGGCCTGTGGATTAAATGCTGCTAGTGGGCCTGCAGCCCTGGTTGTGCCACCCACTTAAGTAGCCCCTCAACCTTGTCTCATGCCTACCATTGCAAGGCCTGTGTGTGCAGTTTCACTGTCACTTCGACTTGGCATTTAAAAGTACTTGCCAAGCCTAAAACTCCCCTTTTTCTACATATAAGTCACCCCTAAGGTGTGCCCTAGGTAACCCCTAGAGCAGGGTGCTGTGTGGGTAAAAGGCAGGACATATACCTGGGTAGTTTACATTTCCTGGTAGTGTAAAACTCCTAAATTCGTTTTTACACTACTGTGAGGCCTGCTCCCTTCATAGGCTAGCATTGGGGCTGCCCTCGTACATTATTGAATTGGTAGCTGCTGATCTGAAAGGAGTAGGAAGGTCATATTTAGTATGGCCAGAATGGTAATACAAAATCCTGCTGACTGGTGAAGTTGGATTTAATATTACTATTTTAGAAATGCCACTTTTAGAAAGTGAGCATTTCTCTGCACTTAAATCTTTTGGTGCCTTACAATCCACGTCTGGCTGGGTTTAGTTGACAGCTCCTTGTGCATTCACTCAGACACACCCCAAACACAGGGTACTCAGCCTCACTTGCATACATCTGCATTTTGAATCGGTCTTCCTGGGCTGGGAGGTTGGAGGGCCTGCTCTCACACCAAGGACTGCCACACCACCTACTGGGACCCTGGCAGACAGGATTGAACTGAAAGGGGACCTGGTGCACTTCTAAGCCACTCTTTGAAGTCTCCCCCACTTCAAAGGCACATTTGGGTATAAAACAGGGCCTCTGCCCTACCACCTCAGACACTTCCTGGAGAAGAAACCTGAACCAGAACCTGCACCCTGACAAGAAGAACTGCCTGGCTGCCTAAAGGACTCACCTGACTGCTTTCTACAGAGGACTGCTGCATTGCTGTTGCCCTGCTGTCTTGCTGCTCACTTGCTTTGCTGCAGAAGTGCTCTCCAAGGGCTTGGATAGAGCTTGCCTCCTGTTCCCTGAAGTCTCAGGACCAAGAAGACTTCTCTCTTGCAACTGGACTCCTTGTGCGGCGAACAATTCGACGCACAGCTTGTTCCGCGGTGAAAAATTCACCGCTCGCCGAACCGGGACGACGCCGCTCGACTTCGCAAGGAAAAGATCGACACAGCGCCTGCGGTGCGACTGGAACTTCGACGCACAGCCCACCTGGGACAACGCCGCCCGACTTCCAGAGGGGAAATCGACGCAGCGCCTGCCGTGAGGGAGAAATGTCCCCGCATCGCCCACCGGAATGACGCAGAGCTGGTCAACAAGCCCAGGATTCCACGCAAAGACCCCGGGGTGTCTGAAAACCCTGCAGCCCGAAGAGGAGACCCGTCCGCGCGCCGGAAATCGACACAACGTCTTCCCCTTGTGGAAAATAACAACACAAGTCCGTGTGTGAAGGGGCAAAACCGACGCACACACCATTTTCCACATATCTCCTCCTCTGCGGCCCCTTGCGGAAATTTTTCACTCCAACCAGGTACTTTGTGATTGAAAGAGACTTTGCTTGCTTTTAAAAGACTTAAGACACTTTGGGCCTGATTACAACTTTGGAGGAGGTGTTAATCCGTCCCAAAAGTGAAGGTAAAGTGACGGATATACCACCAGCCGTATTACGAGTCCATTATATCCTATGGAACTCGTAATACGGCTGGTGGTATATCCGTCACATTTGGGACGGATTAACACCTCCTCCAAAGTTGTAATCAGGCCCTTTATGTCACTTTTCAGTGATATCTTTACATTTTGTTATTGCACCTTTGATCGTTTTTGACCTGCAAATATCCAGATAAATATTATATATTTTTCTAAACAATGTGTGGTGTATTTTTGTGGTGCTATATTGTGTTATTGTATGATTTATTGCACAAATACTTTACACATTGCCTCCTAAGTTAAGCCTGACTGCTCAGTGCCAAGCTACCAGAGGGTGGGCACAGGATAATTTGGATTGTGTGTGACTTACCCTGACTAGAGTGAGGGTCTTTGCTTGGACAGGGGGTAACCTGACTGCCAACCAAAGACCCCATTTCTAACAGGAATCTATTAAAATACTTTGCTCTGGGTAGAGTACCAATCCTGGCCAGGGGGTGGGATGAGTGCAAATATCAAAATAAGTGGAATCTAAGTACATTTTGGAACTGGGTAGCAAAATACCTGAGGGTTTGAATGCAGATGCATATTCACCTAGGAGGTTAATTGGGATCCATTTCATTAGATATCTTGTCATCAGTATTATATAATTCAATGCAGCACTGTTGGGGTTATATGTTGTGAACAGAGTTACTGTGATTTAAATCCACTCAGAAGCCAGAGTTTATCTTTTTAGGATGATTTTATCTTTATGTGTGCTTTATGCTCTCACTACAGCGTGGGGCACAATGTGGTTGGGTTGAGCTCAGAGAAACTTGGTTGAAAGGACATTCAATTCAGATTCTTCCTTCACTAGTACAGGAAGTTAACAAAAGAGCTAAGATATCTTACTCCTTTGTTTTAGCCCACTTGGGCTGATATTATTTAGATCCAATTGGAAGTTATTTCGTTGATTGTATAAGATCATTGGGGATAATTTGTTATAGCCCACTTGTATTGAAATTGTATATTGCAGTTATCATGCCAGCGGATATGCCCACTTGGGCTTTATGGTGCGTTGCAAAATTGAGGTTTGTGCTGATTTTTGGAAATTGTTAATTAATTGTCTGATTATAGTGCTCTCAAAAAACAACTGAAAGGTAATATCAGGATAAAAGATTGCTTAAAAAGCCAATATTACTTACTGCAATGTTTCCATTACATTGATGTGAACTACAATCATGATGTGGACGCAATGCAATTTATTACATGGAAGTCATTGACAAATGATTATTACTGGGTGGAAGTATGTTTCTATATTATTCTATGTTAAGTGGCATATTTAATTTGAATTTGATTGACTTCTGTGATGATGGCCACAATTTAGGAAGACTGGTTATATTAAAAACATTCAGTAATGGCTTCTGTCTTCGACTGCTATGTCTAAGTGCTTTGTTTGTGTTGATAGTTTCTCTTGATAATGTTTTTAAAAATGGTGAAGGGACCATTCTAATTTACCTGTAGACAAGGCTGTGAGACCGAAATGTGCTGGGTTTCTGTTAGTAAGAAGCACCAAATAAATATGGGCAACAAAGATGGATGGATGGATGGATGGATGGATGGATGTCTTAGTGTGGTTGTCACAAGGTAGTTATAGTTAGGACCTAGTTTCTATAGAAAACATTTTTTTTGACTTTCCTATATCTTTGGTGCCAGTTGTTGAATCTTCACAATATGTCCCAAAGAATTTCCCACAAAACATTTATGCCCACTTCAGCTGCTGTCTGGCGAGTTTTGGGGTGATCTGTCAAGCAGAGGAAGAGAAAAAGGGGGTGCCAAAACACATTTTCCCCATTAATGTTTCCATAGGAATTTTGAACAGCGATTGCGCAGCAACCAGTGGACGGAATTACACAAAATTTGGCACAAAGGTAGCTCTTGGTCCAGAAGGAGCCCTTTTTGTTATTTGGTGTAAATGAGTTCAGTAGTTTAAGAGAAGCAACGAAAATATGAATTTGAATATATAGGGACGTGAAGGATTTGCAATCAATCACGATCTCATGCTGAAAACTGATTGGCTGAGACTGGGCTTCAGTTGAGTCCCGGAAAAAAGTGTAAAAAAAAATAAAAAAAAGGGGCCAGGGTAAAGTCACCCTTAGCTTTGGTGCTGGGGTCCCAGAGGGAAACCCAAGAGCAAAAAAGCAATTTCTTTTCAGTTTTTGCAGTGATTCACAGTAGATCCTGTGAAAATTTAAAAAAATGAAAATGAAGCGTGGACTCCCACGCTTCGTCATTCTCAAGCCCCTGGGTGGGGCAAGTCTCAGGGGCATTGTTAATTTTAATGTGGGGGGTGCCTGGCCCCCACAATCCCTGGGGGCCATCACGTCCCCAGGGCTAAAAACATGTGTGTAGGGGGCCACCTGGCCCCCCACAGCTCTGCGGACCACCACTAGGGCTATACTCATTGGAGGGGGGCCACGCAGCCCCCCTCAAGGAGCAACTGATGGCCTGGGGACCGCCAACCTACAGGGCTGACTCCTACTATATCCTGGGTTGCCCACCCCTAGGACATTGCTGTTTGCCCTTGCTTGGTGGGAGCTGACAGCCCCCGCTAAGCGAAAGCAAACAAAGTCTGATTTCTGACAGCAGGAGCTGTCAAACAGCTCCCGCTGTCAGAAAGCAGAGTTTTCATCTGTCTTCCCTGCATGAAAATATTTGTGCAGGGAAGAAAGATGAAAACATTGCTCGTGCAAGAAGGGAGCTGCTATTAAAAGCAGCTCCCTGCTTGGGGGAGCAGTGCTGGCTCCCATAGAATGTGGAGATCCGGCAAGGATCACTGGGGCCTCGAGGCTCCCCTGCGATCCTGTCACTCTCTCTCTTCCATCCCATAGTGGTATAGAAGACAGAGAGAGAAAGAGATTTTTATTGTAAAGGTCTCGCCATTCAATGACTTGAAGGAGTAAGACTAGCAAGATGTGTGGTTAGAATGTTATAGTTATATTTTGATGCAAAGCAGAACAGAGTCTCTTCTGACATACTGGTAAAGCTCTTGGACTGTCACTCAGTAGGTTGATGGTTCAAAACCTAGTATCTGAAGAGAGTGGGTCTGTTTATTTACTAGTATTTAGACTGTTAAACCTTCCTAGTAATGGAGCATTCATGTCTCTATCCTCTCGAAGTGTGTGGGCTGAATGTCAAAGGTTATGTCTGGACAAAGCACAATAAGGAGTCACTTAT
This sequence comes from Pleurodeles waltl, assembly GCF_031143425.1. Taxonomy (NCBI): domain Eukaryota; kingdom Metazoa; phylum Chordata; class Amphibia; order Caudata; family Salamandridae; genus Pleurodeles; species Pleurodeles waltl. The sequence goes on from NC_090442.1 coordinate 282,809,381, forward strand.
GGCCTAATGGTTAAGGTCTCAGAACCTCACACTAACAGTTGAGGGTTCTAGTCCAGGTATGCCTGAGGTCAGTTCCCTGCTTTGATTTATTCTCAACTTCAAATGTTTATGGTTCATACAGAAAAGTGATCTCACTTGACAAATACACTTTCCTTTTCAATTTGTCCTAAGAAGTCTCATTCTACTTATATCATTCATCAAAGCCTAAAAACCTCTTCCCCACCCTCTCTGTCTCAGGTTCTCTCTGTCAATCTCTTTCTCTTCATTTCTGTCTCTCGTGCTCTCTTCCATCACATAGTGGGATGGAAGAGAGAGGTAGTCATTGCAAAGGTCTCTCCATGCAATGACTTTAGAGAACAATGACTCATGTGTGGCATAATGGTTAAGGTCACAGACCCTCACACTGAAAGTTGAGAGTTCTAGTCCAGGTGTGCCTGTGGTTGTTTTCTTACTTTAATTTATTTTCAATCTTGAAAAGATTAAGGTACATAATGAAAGGTGATCTCACTCTTTTTATTTGACAAATGAATTTTTGTTTTCAATTTGTCAAGAAATATCTCATTCTAAGTATATCATTCCCCAAAGCCTAAAAAAGTATTTATCTCTCGCCCTCTCACTCACTTTCGCTCTCTCTCAATTTCTCTTTCGCCCACTCACACCCTTACACACCCACTCACAGATCCACTCAGAAACGTACACACCCACTCAGACACTCACACACCCACTCATAGACCCACTCAAACTCACACACTCACTCACTGATCCACTGAAACCTTCATGCACCCACTCACACACCCATACAGAAACTGACTCACCCACTATGACACTGATGCACTCACTCTCACACACAGACAGGCACTCTCACAGCCACTCTCATCCCCAGAGATACCCTCTCACACCCAGAGAGACAGACTGCAGCCAATTCCCGCTGCACACAGCCAAAGGACTGTGCACAGCGTGGGGTTGGTTGGTTAAGGGGGTTGGCCGCAGAGTCTGGCCGCAGGCCAGGCCCTGCAGCGCACTGCTGCTGCGCATGGCCAAAGGCCGTGCGCAACAGTGGTTGGATTTACATATAGAAATAAAAATTACTTTCTGTAAAAAATAAAAAAAAAACATAGAAATTCATTGAAAAACCAAAGGTTACAGGGACGTTATAGTTGGGTAATAGAATTAAAAAAAGCATAGTAGTTCACGTAGAAAAGCAAAGGTTACAGGGACGTTATAATTAGGCTACATTTTAAATGTACCAAACCACAGATATTCACCAGTTAGAGTTAGAGTTATCACAAGTAACTATGGGCAATATGTACTAAAGCATTTTCCCATTGACACAGGATGGGTAACCCTTTGATACATCTGGCCCTATAACTCGTGCCCTAAGGTAATTATAACTCGTGCCCTCGCATTTATATATACACATACATACATACTTATCATTGCATGCTTTTGGATGATACTTTAAACACATCATGTTAAAATCTACTTTTTTGAAACATCAGGTAAAAACAAATGACACATTCACACTGATGACTGAAATGCAACATAGAAGTGTTGAAATAAATGCTAAATGCTAAATGTTTGCTGTTCAGAAAAGGTCAAAGCTTTAGAAATATGTTTGTAGGGCAGTATTCAAGGAGAAGTCCCACCCATGCTGTGCTCTGGATTGCAATCTCACATCCTTCCTCGCCCTCCTCCACTCCAGTCCCTGCCCATCCCTAAGGAGATATATACTGCTTCTGATGCAATAGGTGGTATAGGTTACAGGGTGTACACGTGAATGGCCGTTGCCAATCCACTGCTTCCCTCCCTCACTCAAAGCCACCAGCATTTGAGTCAATTTCATGGCTTCCCGTAATACCAAGCGTTGGGTAGCTTATGTTCTTTATGTAAAGAACAATCATATAACTAGATAGATGACATCTCACCAACACGGCGGCAGTCACTTCTAAAGGCAAACCCGTGCAAAATGATGAGTCCTTCACAGACTTCAGCTGCTGAACACAAACACACTCTCAAGTAATGTAGAAAGAAAGAAGTAATGATAAAGAAAAGTATTAAGGTAAATTAACTTTTTATCTACAATTAACAAAATGCATTCTTAAAAACGCCAGTGGTAAATGAACATGCACTGAACAGAGCCCTGGCAGGCAAATGGCATTGCATCCGGTTGTATACCTCTTGATAGTATCAATATATAAAGATGTGCGGTGAGGAGATAACAGCTTGAGCAATACATTTTAATAAATTCCAATAATACTGACCAGTTTGACTGAATTTCTCCTGCGGCCACATGGTCAGTAGTGTGAGACCACCAAGAGCTCCATCCCTCGCACCGAGGGCGACTAAAATGGAAGAAACCCCATTGAGAACTTCTCTTGGTAAAAAATGTGATCAGAGGTCCAGCAACCACAGATGGCAGCAGCCCGGTCAGGTTCATTATCAGATTTAAAGCGCGCTCCTCCCTGGAAGGGTCACTGCCATTGTTAAATCGTGGAAATAGGCAAGGCTCGTGACGGGTGTCTGAGGCGCCCTGGAAGAGGAAAGGCAGATCCTCTCGGGGCAGCCTAGGACCCTGGATGTTTTTCTTGATTCCTTCCCAGCTCTACCACTGACCGCCTTTACTTGATGTGCAGTGACCTACGGTGGCCGAGATAAACAAACTCTAATTAACATGCCACGTATACACAATGGTATATTTTAACTCCGAATCTGTCTTATTCATTCCCTAACAAGTTAAGAAGAAGGAAAAGAGAGCATCCGGATGGATTGCTGTGTACTTGTAGAGTGCAAAAATAGTTTATGCTAAATAAAATGCCAGCATAATTTAGGAATGCTAGTAAAGACTCCTCTATGTCATAGGTTTAACCTGTTTAGCAAAGAATGGGTGAGCAGAAAGGACTGTCCAACCTGACAAATGTAACATGACCAATAAAATACCTAATTTCTTTTCATAAACATATAAAACACGTGATTTGTATACCGTTAAGAACTCCAGTTTTGCCACTTTTATTCTAAACAAGAAGTTCTCGATTTTAATATAACCATATGTTTCAACCTCGGGAGGATGTACGGCTCGTTTGGTCCTGCCAGGAGCTGAACTCATGGCTTCCAGACCACACAGATGCCACCATCAACCCGATAACTTGACTAGCCATCCTGTGGCATTCACATGAACCATTTAAAACTGAATCATCACATAGCCTTATGGTTGTCTGCCGAAACCTTACCAGGTGTTAAAGGCCCTGAAAGCGAGTTATAGGACCGAGCCACAGGTAAGGAGCTATAATGAGAGAGAGGGCCTTCAACAGCTAATATAGCTCGAGGCTATTAGAACATTCCATTCACAAAGGGTAGAATGCTTAAAGTTTAAATAGCGAGAAACCCTATAAAACTACAACATTCCGGTGTTCTAAGAAGGTGTATTTACATGGACGCAAGTGACGACAAAAAGAGTCACCTGCATGATCCACTCAATAAAACATTGATAAAGGGTCTATAACCAAATATGCTTTCATACCAATCTTGGACTGCACGACCCTCAAAATGATACCCTCAGGCCCAAGCAGCGCTCTACAAATCTAATTGACATCAATTACACTGCAGGTATCTGTGGGGACTCAGTGAATTTGCACAGCTATAACCACTTATCTCGAGGTAAAAAGGCGGTGGTTCACCTTCGGCTGCTGTTTCTTGAGCTTGCTTTCTTGGACAGAATCATGACACTCACTCACAAAACCTCCACACCAATCCGGTAAACCTTGAAACACTGATGGAACCTCAGCAGAAGTGCTCCAGTGTCCGGTTTCCAGTACAGCTCATTCTCTTCTCTCTGTTGCGACACTCCTTGCTTTTTAGCTCTTCTCAGGTCCAGAAAACGACAAGACATAGCTCTTAAATTAACTTTCATCTTCCTTTCCGTCTCCATCTGCCATCTGTCTTTACCTCAATCTAACTTCTCGCATACTTTGAAACAGCTGCCGCCAACCGTACAGGGATAACGTACTCCTGTCAACAGGAACGTTGTAAAACGTGTTCCCTGACATCAGAGAACTATAACAACCCCCAATCTTCATTATCTGCTCTTCTCCAGTGCACAGAACATCACATAAATCCTACGCTCTATTACGGTATTCAAGCAGCAGCACATGGCTGTGTATTGCACGTCGGAAACGAACTGCCTGCAGGCCAGCAAGGCACATGCACGGAAGTGTACCCTTTTCATATGTTAACCCGCTAAACCAGTCGTTTGAAGGGAGGTAGTTACAACCTTGTTAGAGTAAGCTGGAGTACGTTAGTCTTACACTTGATTCCATAAAGAGCTAACCTCTTGTGTCCTATCCACACAAATGTGTCCTTAAGGCAATTGTGGATGGTGCATTCTTCTCTCACCACTCTCTCCATCAGCACGCCCAACTAGGCATCATACACAAACATCTGCAAATCAAGATGAAGCGCTTTAATGGCACCAGCCTGAGCAGACGTTAAATAGAAGGATGTGCAGAGCTGACCTCTGCAAATTCTGCAGATGAGCATAAAGTGTGATAGGAATGAGTGGTCATTGTTCTGTTGAGATCTGTATCAAAGCTCTGTACAACATTCAGTCATTGGCCTTGCCTCTTAAACCCAATCACTCTGCTAGTTTTCATCAGTAGCAGAGCATTCCGCAGATTGCCAGGGACTTCTATAAAAGATACAGGACTAAAAGCCTCCCCGGAATTTTGCCCTCCAGTACCATGATCAAACTCTCACCTGGTTTGCATCAAGCAAGCCTGATTGGTCCACACACTTCAGCAGGCCTATCTTCCACACACCAATAGGATTTGCCAACTTCCATAGATATTGCCAGTTTGAAACTTCCTAAGTGCGTTAATTAACAGTGTTGGACTAGTTTCCTAGTACCCCCATCGATTTGCATTGCTAACATTCATAGCAATCCCAGCAACAGGGAATGGCTATTGCCATACTGTCCCCATTAACAGGTGTTACCAGTTTCCAAAGCACCACCTAAAGCATGAATTGCCAGTTTACACAGTGCAGTTGTATGCTGGAATTATTCATTTTAGATGGTCTCCAAATAGCAGGTATAGTACTTCTCTGTACCACGTTTAGCCAGCTTCACAAGTGTGAGAAAACAGGTATAGTAATTTTCCCATTTCCCACGGTGCCCCCTTTTTACAGCATTGACACTTTACCCTGTATGTCAAGTAACAGTGGTTACCATTTGTAATTCTGCATCCTGACACAAGTATTTTCAATATTCCCTAGTACCCCAAGCAACTATGGATTATATCGTATTACTTGTGTTGCCACTCCCAGCTAGAACTGCTTCTTGGGTTTAGAGAGAGGAGTAAAGGAGACAGTATTCTGTCCTCTGAAACAAAAGGATTGATTGAATTTATTCTTCCCTCCTTAATACTGAAAACCTGTCTGATGTCTTCTCTTGCATGGTCTAAGTGAAAGGTTGAGCCTTGAGTAATTGTGCATGCTTCTGATTTATTGAAGGCTCTATGAAGCATTTCTTCAAGCTACTCTCCAAATAAGCAGTCACCATAAAGGGTCACATGCAGAACACCCGGTATTTGGGCTCCTTCTGCATATCAGTCCCTGGGGTAAATATTTTGATGGGTAGCAACACTAGAAACTGTGAAAATGCTCAAACTGAAGTAAATCATAAGATACATATAACAAGAACTTTGCCTCCTCTCCTCGTTGGAAAAAATTCAGAACAATTCAACACTTCGTGTATGGCTCCACTTATAGTCTGAAATCCTTCAACAAACTATGTAGGAACGTCCTCCTTTTTGCCCTGCTCACCCCCAAACCTTTTGGACATATACTGGTGGTTACTGACTCTTGGCTGTGCCCTGGGTACTGCTTATCACTCCCAGGGCCAGTGCTATGTGTAAAGTGCAAATTAGGCTAATTATAATTGGTAATATTAACCTACCTATAAGTCCCTAGTATATGGTAGGGCATGTAGGTTTAGGGACCTCAGCATAGGTAGTGCACCCATAGGTGCACTGCTGAGGAACCCAGTGTCAATTAAAAGCCAGGCCTGCCTTGCTGACTGCTTTTAAAATAAAGTTACATGCAAATTCGGCTTTGGAATTGAAAGTACTTCCAAAGTCTTAAACTAACTAATTTGTACATATAAGTCAACCCTAAGGTGTGCCCTATGTGCCCCTAGGGTTGGGTGCCATGTAGCTATAAGCAGAGACTTTATAAAAATAGTTTTATAAGCCCTGGTGAGGTAAAACAGCCAAATCCGTTTTTCCCTCATTGTAGGGAATGGCCTCCATAGGCTAGAATGGGGAGACTTTAGTTTAATTGATAAAGTCCCCTTAAGTGTCAGATACCTTAAGTTTGGTATCAAATGAATTGTTATAATAAATCCCACAACTTACAATTGTTGGATTTAATATAACCTGTTCAGGTAAATAGTTTTAAACTCTAGATAAAAAGTTGCCAAATTCAGCCCTGTAGTGCTCTGCTCTAATTGGCCAGGCTGCCTTGATGAGATGTGAAGTAGCCTGGGTTGAACACAAAGAGATGTGCCTGGGGGAGGAGAACTTCCCTCAGCAGATGGAGAAGCAGGAAGGGGGAAGGGCTCCCAAACTTGTCTTCAAAGGCAAGGAAGGACATTTGTAGCAACCCAGCACCTCCCTCACATCCTGCAAACCCAGACAAGTAGGTGCCCCCTTGATTGGATAGGAGAGGGCAGTAGAGGGGTGTGTTTAAGATTTTTAGCTACAACTGTAGGGTGGGCTCACCCTGATGTAACCTCCAAAAATCAGTTTCATCCATGATGGATTTTTGAGGAATGTTGCTCCCTGGGATTGATTTTTGCCACATGTTAGAAATGGGGTCTTTGGTTGGCAGTCAGGTTACCCCCTGTCCAAGAAAGGACCCTCACTCTAGTCAGGGTAAAAGAGACTCATCCTCAACTAACCCCCTTGGTCGCTTGGCATAAGCAGTAGGCTTATCTTCAGAGTGCTAGGTGTAAAGTATTTGTACCAACACACATAGTAACTTAATGAAAACACTACAAAATGACACAGCACAGGTTTAAAAAAATAGAAAATATTTATCTAAACAAAACAAGACCAAAATGACAAAAATCCACAATACACAAGTCAAGTTATCAATTAAAAAACAAAAAGAGTCTTCATGTAATTTGAAACATAACGCTAACGCTGTTAGCTTGAAAATGTACCTTGGGTGCGTCAAAAATAACCCTGTACGGGCGAGTGTGCATCAAAAGGGGCTTGCGATGCGTCGATTTTATTCACGAACGAGACCTTGCATCGTTTCACCTTTCGTTGGGTCGGCGTGCGTCGTTTCTTCTCTCCGCAGAAGAGCGATGCGTCGATACGGTCAGCACTCTTGGGTCTGGGCAGGCCTTGCGTTGTTTTTACACGCTCAGTAGTGTTTGCGTCAGAGATTCAGCTGCATGATGGTCCGAAAACCATGCAGCACGGGTGCGATCTCACCAGCCTCCGTCAGCGATGCTGCCCGTCGTTTCCCCAGCTCTGTGTGTCGATCTTCTGGTCACGTTGAAGGTGAGCGTCGATTTTCAGCTGCGAAGCCAGCGGCGCGTCGAGTTTTTAGCCGCAGATCGGAGATGTGTCGATCTTTTCCCCGCATGGCGGTTGGTGCTTGGATTTCTCACTCTTAGGCTGCTCCTTTCAGGGTCCCAGGAACTGGATGGGCACCACTTGGTAGACTAGGAGTCTCTCCAAAGACTCCAGGTGCTGGCAGAGAGAAGTCACAAGAAGGATGGCAACACAAAGTCCAGTCTTTGTCCTCTAGCACAGGCAGAAGCAGCAAATGCAGGAGGGCTCCACAAAGCACAGTCACAGGCAGGGCAGCTCTTCTTCCTCAGCTCTTCAGCTCTTCTCCAGGCAGAGGTTCCTCTTGGTTTCCAGAACTGTTCTAAAGTCTGTGGTTTTGGGTGCCCTTCTTATACCCATTTTGCTCTTTGAAGTAGACTTACTTCAAAGAAAAGTCTCACTTGTTTGTGAAATCCTGCCTTGCCCAGGCCAGGCCCCAGACACACACCAGGGGGTTGCATATGGCATTGTGTGAGGGCAGGCACAGCCCTTTCAGGTGTGAGTGACCACTTCTCCCCTCCTTCCTAGCACAGATGGCTCATCAGGAAATGCAGACTACACCCCAGCTCCCTTTGTGTCACTGTCTAGTGAGAGGTGCAACCAGCCCAACTGTCAAACTGACCCAGACAGGGAATCCACAAACAGGCAGAGTCACAGAAATGGTTTATGGTTTAACTTTCTAAAAGTGGCATTTTCAAACACACAATCTTCAAATCAACTTTACTAAAAGATGTATTTTTAAATTGTGAGCTAAGAGACCCGAATATTTAAAGGTAGCCCCATGTTAACCTATGAGAGGGACAGGCCTTGCAACAGTTAAAAACGAATTTAGCAATATTTCACTGTTAGGACATCTAAAACACATTACTATGGCCCTCATTACAACCCTGGCGGATGGTGGTAAAGCAGTGGTAATACCGCCAAGAGGCCGGCAGAAAAAAAATGGAATCACGACCATGGCGGAAACCGGCAACATAGACAGCCACTTTAACATCTGACCGCCACGGCGGTAGAAACAAACATGCGGCGGTAACCACCAACAGACAGGCGGAGGACAAAGTACCGCCCACCGTATAACAACAGGCCTATCTGCCACCTTTTTCAGGACGGAACCAATGCTATCAAAAGCATGGTGGAAACAGTACACAGAAGGGAAACCACTCACCTCTCGACACCCAACGAGGAACCAGGACACCATGGAGCCCGAACTACACGTCCTGTCCATTCTGGTCTTCCTCCTGCTCTATCAGGAGCAGGACAGACACCATCGACGACCACAGTGAATACTGCACCTACAACACACAGGAGGGGGAGGGAAAAGAGTGACACACACGCAACACGCAATACCCCCACCCTCACCCACAACACCATACACACAAATACATGCAGCAACATTACATATACACCCCCCACCCCCTGGAAGAATGCAAGGGCAAAATTAAATGATTGTAACGATTGTAATCATGAAAGATCTGATAGTGAAAGTTAAAAAATCTGTAAATACAAATATGTACACCAACTACACAAGTCCGGATAGTGTACCAATCATTGTCCGTGGACCAGTGGTCCCAAAATGCATGGGCGAAGCCCACACAAGATACCTGACCCGAAACAGAGAGAACACTGCAGGGGCATCAGATTGAAAATAAACAGGCACCTCAGGGGGAAGTGAAGGGGGGCACCTCAGCTGGATGAACGCACAATGCCACTGCTGCACAAGGGGGCTCCATGCCCATTGCTGTATCCTGGGGAGTGCAAAGCCACAGTCTCTTGAGTCTTTCCAGTGGGTGGTATGCCCACTGCTTTATCCTGGGGAATGCAAAGCCACAGTCTCTCCAGTCTTTCCAGTGGGTGGTTTGCACACTGCTTTATCCTGGGGAGTGCAAAGCTACAGTCTCTCAAGTGGATAACAGTCTCCACTGGTTTTGGAGGGGGCCTTGTGCCCGGAGTGCTTCATCCTGCCAAGGACTGAGGTCATGGATGTGATTCTCCACTGGTTCTGGAGGGGACATTGTGCCCAGAGAGCTTCATCCTGCCAGGGACTGAGGTTGTGGATGTATCTCTCCACTGGTTCTGGAGAAGGCCTTGTGCCCAGAGTGCTTCATCCTGCCAAGGACTGATGTTGTGGATATGATTCTCCACTGGTTCTGGAGGGGGCATTGTGCCCAGAGTGCTTCATCCTGCCAAGGACTGAGGTCGTGGATGTATCTCTCCACTGGTTCTGGAGGGGGCCTTCTGCCCAGAGTGCTTCATCCTGCCAAGGACTGAGGTCGTGGATGTATCTCTCCACTGGTTCTGGAGGGGTCATTGTGCCCAGAGTGCTTCATCCTGCCAAGGACTGAGGTCATGGATGTGATTCTCCACTGCTTCTGGAGGGGGCATTGTGCCCAGAGTGCTCCACATGCAGTGTGGCCAGTCCCATTCCTTCACCTGGGTGTGTGTGCCACGAGATTGCCTAGGAACAGGTAGCATGATACGTCATGGAGGCAGAGACATACCCTACACTACTGCGGCTTCGCCTTCCACCTGCAGGTGTAAACAGTGATGGAAGTCATGCCTCATGGAAGCTGGGCAGGGTCCAGGAAGTCTCCTCCAGCCTCGGACGACTGACCACTGGGGATGATAGCCATGTCAGCGGTGGTGCCACTGTCCGAGCACGTCGCGGGGCTGGTGGCGGTGCTTGCGGCGGTCTGTGGCGGTGGTACTGGTGGTGGTGCATGTGTCAGCACCTGTTGAGAGACACAGCAGGACGTCTCCTGCAGCCTCGGACGGCTGCCCACTGGGGAAGATGCTGGGGACTGTTGCTGAGGCTGCACACGTGCCGGTGGCAGTGCAGGTGGCTGTGCAGGTGGCGGTGCTGGTGGCGGTGCAGGTGGTGGTGCTGATGGCGGGGCAGGTGGCAGTGCTGGTGGTGGTGCAGGTGGCGGGGAAGGTTGCGGTGTTCGCCGTCGTACAGGTTGGTGTAGTCGTGGACAGAAGAGGTGACACTAGTCCCTCAGTCGGTGCCACCGTGCCCTGTCCTGACCTGCTCTTCTGTTTTTGTCCCTTCCCCACCTTTGATGGTGCCGCAGGTGTCTTGCCACTGTCCCCTTTTGTTTTGGCGGAGCCCTTGGTGGGTGGTAGGTGCTGCTTCTCCCTCCGGGATGTGGGCACTTTCTTCACCTTGGCAGGTGGCAGTATGTCCTTGCCCTCACTACTTGGCACACTGGCAGCCCTGATGGGTGGCACACTCCATGACCCCGCAGTTGCTGGCACCACTGTGCCTGGGGATTTGGTGGCTTAGGTGCTGGGCTGGGACCTGGAAAGCCTGGCCCTAGGGGAAGGACGGGGGTGGGAGGTGAAGGGAAGAGGTCAAAGTTCGCCAGGAAACGTTTTTAAGACACACTGGGACGGGGGGTGGAGGAAGAGGTAGTGGTTGTAGGAGGTGTACGTTTGCTGAATTTGGGAGAAGGTGCATGGGCCGGAGGCTGTTGTGAGGTGGATGGCTGTTGGGTGGATGTGCCTGCGGTTGTGTACTTTGAGAGGAGGGCTCACAGACACACTGGGAGAGGACACTGGGGATGTGTGCATGGTAGTGGGGATGGTGATTGCACGTGAGCGGTGTGTGGTGATAGAGGTAGTGGCAGAGGATGTAGTGCATGCAGGTGTGAGTGGAGACGAGACAGGGAGGGATGAAGAGGACGTGGAGGAGAGGGAGGGGGACACAGTGGATGTTGGTGTGTCTGCATGGGTATGGTGCTTGTGTGAGTGCTTATGGGATGTGAGGTGCTTATGTTTGCCATGTCCACTCTTGTGTGTTGATGAGTGTGCATGCTGGTCTGATGGTGTGCTTGGGATAGGCTGAGGTACAGGGGATTGGGTCGGGGTGGAGGAAGTTGGAGGGGGGAGGCTGGACACAGGGACAATGGCTGCCATCAGTGCTGAGGCCAGAGCCTGAAATGCTCTCTGTTGGGCTGCCTGCCCAGAATGAATGCCCTCCAGGTATGCATTTGTTTGTTGCAAATGCCTCTCAACACCCTGGATGGCATTCAAAATGGTAGATTGCCCAACAGCGAGGGATCTCAGGAGGTCAATAGCCTCCTCACTGAGGGCAGCAGGGCTGACTGGGGCAGGGGCTGAGGTGCCTGGGGTGAAGAAGATGCCCACCCTCCTTGTGAGCGTGCACGGGACACACGCTGAGGGGCTGCTGGGAGGGCGGTGCTGGTAGGTGGGTTGGCGGCTGTACCTGTTGATGCGGTGGGCACAGAGGTGCCCGCCACCGCAAGGGAGCTCCCATCAGAGGAGTGTCACTGTCACTGGTGTATGCTCCTGTCCCCGTCGTGGAGCTCCCCTCGCCCTCCGTCCCACTGGTGGCTTCAGACTCCGTTGCTTCACCCTCCAGGGCCAAGTGGGTTGCAGCTCCCTCCTGCTCCGGTGCCACTGCTCCTCCGCCAGATGATGCTATTGCACACAAGAACAGGGAAACAAAACAAAAAGGGGGGTGGAGACAGAAGAAAAACATGTTCAGTGCATGCAACACCACTACAGTTGGCGGACACAACACACAGGGAGCAGCCCTCTGCATTAAGCCATGCACTAACAGTTCCTAGAAAAATCACATGCCCATGGGGTACGAGGCCTAAGCCCAATTGCTGCACACCTGGAAGTCACAGGAGCCTGACTAGGTGTAGATGGCTATTACCACTAGTGGGGTTGGGGTGCCACAGAGCCTGCCTAACAAGGGACCTTGCCTACCAAGTTCGCCCTGGCCTAGGGGAACCCACAGCCCACCTCCCCCACCCAGACACCTCGTAATGCACGCAGAGTCAGCTGAATGAGAGTGTACTCACCCCCTTGTGGCTGCTGTGATGCCCTCAAACGCCCATCCAACTCCGGAGAGACCACCGCCAGGATCCGGTACATCAGGGGGGTCATGGTGTGACGGGCACCCCTTCCACATTGGGAGGCCATCCCCAGCTGGGCCTCCACCGTCTTTTTGCTCCAGCGGCGCAGGTCCTCCCATCTTTTACGGCAGTGGGTGCTCCGTCTATTGTAGACACCCAGGGTCCGGATGTCCTTGGCGATGGCACGCCAAATACCCTTCTTCTGGTGGATGCTGACCTAGAGGAAAGGTACAGGAGGAAAGGAATTTACTCACCCGTCCGGACCGTCATACTCATTGCCCACCAGTTCCCACCCATGCCCTGATGCACATACACTCACCATCCTCACATGCAGGCCTCAGCCCCCCCCATGTATCTTACATCTACACCACTCAAAAAAGGCATTGCCCACGCAGCATGCTCACAGTGTACTCACCTGTTTGTCTGGAGGACCGTACAGTTGCGTGTACTGGGGGAGGACCCCATCCACCAGTTTCTCCAACTCCTCTGAAGTGAAGGCAGGGGCCCTCCCCCAGACACTGTAGCCATCGTCGCTTCCAGACACAGGACACACCAGCACTTGCAGTGTAGGTCCTCTCCTGTTGAAGGTCAGGTATCAAGTGAGAAAACAGATAGAAAATGGCGGTCACGTCTGCAGCGGTGCGTACCGCCACTGCCGGCGTACATCGTCATTGGCTCCTGGGTCCCAGAGGGCCCAATTTTAACCAATGCTGAATTGCGCCACGGTCTTCGACGCCCACCGCGACGGTGTACAATGCCAGCACAGTTACCTCATTTCCCCTGGTCCCACCTTACAGGTCAGGCAGCCGCCATTTCAGGGAGCCACTTGGGATGGATGAAAACTGCATCAAACCTATCTAGGCCGGGAATACAGACAGATACCGGCACATTGCGAAAATACCAACGTTTCAGTAAATAACACATTGGGATACCTCAGTGTTGGATGACCCTCTGCTCGCTGTTCTCCTCCATAGGGCACGTCTGCTGAGGCAGGTGATGAGATAGCGGCATCCTCCGGTGTACAGACCCCTGGTGGACCTGTCGACAATGGAAGAGAGACACATCATAATCACATACAGACTTGATCGTGCAACAATCATGGAACTGTGTGCCCAATTGGAGCCAGACCTGATTTCAGCTATCCGCATTCCACAGGAATCCCCCTTCTAGTGCAGGTCCTGTCTGTACTCCGTTTCCTGGCCAGTGGGTCTTTTCAAACAACAGTGGCCATGGCATCAGGGATGTCCCAGCCAATGTTCTCTAATGTGTTGTCCAGAGTGTTATCTGCCCTGCTGAAACACATGCGCAGCTACATCGTTTTCCCTCAGGTGGAGGATTTGCCCACAGTGAAAGGTGACTTCTGTGCCCTGGGACATATCCCCAATATCACTGGTGCCATTGATGGTACACATGTGGCATTTGTACCCCACGCAGGAATGAACAGGTGTACAGAAACCGGAAAAGCTACCATTCGATGAATGTGCAGATGGTATGTTTGGCAGACCAGTACATCTCCCATGTGAATGCCAAGTATCCTGGCTCAGTGCATGACGCTTACATTTTGAGGAATAGCAGCATCCCTTATGTGATGGGGCAACTCCTGAGGCACCGTGTGTGGCTAATAGGTGAGGCCAAGGTCCCAACACAGTTGACACAGGTGTCTGGGTATGGGGTTGTCCCTAAGGGTTAGTGTGTGTCTAACAGTTGTCCCTCGACATTTGCAGGCAACTCTGCTTACCCCAACCTGTCATGGCTACTGACCCCAGTGAGGAATCCCAGGACAAGGGCAGAGGAACGCTACAATAAGGCATATGGGCGAACTAGAAGGATTATAGAATGCACCTTCGGCCTCCTAAAGGCCAGGTTCCGGTGCCTCCATCTGACAGGTGGCTCCCTATACTACTCATCGAAAAAGGTGTGCCAGATAATCGTGGCCTGCTGTATGCTGCACAACCTGGCTATGCGACGCCAGGTGCCTTTTCTGCAGGAGGATGGGCCAGATGGTGGTCTTGTGGCAGCTGTGGAGCCTGTGGACAGTGAAGAAGAGGAGGCAGAAGAAGAAGATTTCGACAACCGAAACAACATCATCATGCAATACTTCCAGTGAGACACAGGTAAGAAGATGTAACTGCTTCCCACATCTCATACTATTGTTGGAGCTAGCATACGTCTGTATTTTTCACTCAGTGTATGGACCCTGACTTGTGACTTTGCATTTCCATTTCACAGATCTGGGTCCCACTTTGTGCCCTCTGCTATGTTTACTGCTGGCCTACAGCTGTGTTACATTGGTATGTGAACAAGTACATTGACATTGCTATATTCCAGAGATTTTGCAAATACACATTTGTGAAAGCACAGACTGACTCCAGATTGTTTTGTGATTCAAGTGTGTTTATTTCTGTGCAAATAAGTGGAGGGGGTTGTAAAATGGGCTGGGGTGATGGTGGAGGAATGTCCATGGCAGAGTCCAGTCTATTTGTTTCACAGGTGCATTGTGCAATGGGCATAGGAAGTGGAGCAATGGCAGTTTAAGGTGGACAGGGTGTCAAAGTGCATTTTTATGGGAGAGCCAGCCTTGCTGCAGCGATTAATGACTTAAAGGATTTTACATTTCCAAAACATGCAAAACATTTCTTTGCATGAAGCAGCAAGACTGTTTTTTCAACTGCCAAGACATACTCATGCTACCCCATTACTACAAAACTTACATTGGCCCTAAATAAAACAGCACATTAATTTTAAAACGTGCTGCCTTGCATTAAAGAGCAACATAATTCTGCGCCTCACTTTCTGGTTTACAACATTAAAAGATATCTACTGTTGTGAAGTTTGAGATCAGCTCTTTCTAATCTCTTAATCATGTCTAGGTAAAGAAAGAACAGAGCGGGCTGTGCCCAAGCAGGCTGGATGGCAACAGTGCTCTGATCCATCCACCCTGCCATCGGCGTTTGATCCTGTCCTGGGGCCTGACATCCATCTGCACCCGACTGGGTAGGGGTGCAGACCGGCCCGCACTAACTGGTTTCCTGCTTGTGGTGGCTCCTAGACTTTGAGATAAGCGAAACAAGCTGCTTCTTCTTCCAGGTGGGTTGCATGGAAGCAACATGTCAGCCCATCCCACTGCCTGGAGGCAGGCAGCCTCGACCTACTGGTTCCTGTCTGTGCTGAGGAGGTCTGGAGCCCTGACTATGATAGCTGCACACCATATGTAGTCTGCTTGTGGTACCCAATGAGTGCCTGGCTAGGTGTAGATGCTGCTGGGATAGTGTAGGCCATCCCATCACTGCTGCTCAGCCTTGTCTCTGGCCCTAGGCCTGGCCCATCCTCCACTGTTCACCCACAGGCCCCAGGGATGGCCCCCGAGACCTAATTGGCCCATGCTGACACCCTGATACTCCCCTGGACTCCAGTACACTGCATCGGCTGTTCTGGCCTTGCGAGGCGGTCGCCTCTGGCACCCACATTTCAGAAGGGGTGACCCAACCACAGGAAGCCAGAGCACCGCGTTATCTGGGGTGCTCCAGATTAGGGGGGGGGTCCCCAGCCAGCATAATGAGTCAGCACCGGCTTAGATAGGACAGCGCAACAGGTGGGGCCCAGCTTTCGCTACTGGCTGGGACAGCACATCCAATACTTGGGCGGCACGACTGCTCCACTACTGCAACATCACCATTGTTGTCTCCTCCAAGCGGGGTTCGCCTCAAGGCATTCCTTACTTGACATTTTAAACTCTCTTAACACAAGACGCACCTGCCCTCCTGCGGCAACACACTCCCAACTAGCTGTGGGCCTGACAGGGGGCTGTGCATGGCCTGAGGACCATCTGTGGAACTCATGTGGGAGTCTGGCACCACATGAACAACCCGTTAGGCAGAAAGTGTAGACAGTGGGGTATATAGCATGATGGCATCTGGAACCCACATATGTCGTTTGGTCTAACGCTGAGGGAGCCCACATACTGAAGCCTCCAGGCTTGGAGTTACTCCTGGAGACTCTCCCCTTGATGCACCCAGCTGTGCCTCCGCAACATTCCATATTTTACACAGGGACGCTCCCTCTCCCCCCCCGGGACATCCTCACATACTGACGTTCACCCAGTTCTCATAAACTGGAGACCCTGGTGGAAGTGCATTGAGGGACACATCCCTTACACTAGACAGGACACTGTGAAGTAGCTCCGTGCACCATTCTCTCCTGTACCACCAGCTACGGAGGTGGAAGTTCTATTCATCCACGCTGGGGTACAGTGCATTGGAGGTGTGAACTCTGCTACTTAAGTTACTCCACTGGTCACTCCTGGCAATCTTGGAGCCCAAGTCGGTGTATGGCGATCATCATCTTCACCCTGGAATGCTATGACCTGGCTCTGTCTTGGATTTCACTCCGGCTGTTACCACTTGATGCAGAGGATAGCCCCCTCCTGCCACAGTGAACCATTGGCCACCCGAAAACCGCTGTGTTCTCTCTCAAAACACCACAACCTGACCCCCCCACAATGCCTGACACCTTCCAAAAGGACCTCACAACCCCCACAGGACAGAGAGGACCAAATCCAGGCTGTCATTGAGACCTCTTGTAAATCCATGGAAATTATCATGTGCTCATTAGTCATGGAACTGACCTTCCTCAGAGATGATCATCGTAAACTCAACTCAGGTGACTGAGGGGTAACAGACTCTAGCTCTCACCCAACCTCAAATTGCTGACACTGCACAAGCCATTCTTAACTTGCAAGACTGGGTCTGCATGCTTGAAGACTGGGCTGATGAGGCAAAGGGGAGCTCCTGTCAAAGCACAGTCTGAATCATAGGCCTACCAGATGGGGTGGAGGGAAAGAACCTGCAACAGTTTTTGGACACTTTGTTCAGCTCTTTTGTCCCTGCCTTGGATCTTACTACCTTCTTTTCACAGGAACAGGCGCACCATGTCCCCTCCAAGAGTACCACATCAGCCCATGCTGGCAAAGCTCCTTCACCACTGGGACTACAACGCAATCCTACGTGCAGCCTGCCTTCAGAGGCTCTCTCTTCCTCGAGAACAAAAATATTCCCTAATTACAAAGTTGCACAGCAATGCCAATGAATCATGTTCCTTGCAGCTAAAAGGTGCCTCAGACAGCTAGGGATTCAATATTCACTGATGTAGCCTGCAAGGCTCAAAATCATACATCAGGGCAAAACTCGTTTCTTTATTGACCCCAAAGATACATGGGAATGGCTGGACAGACACTTCAGCACTTCCCTTCCACGACCCAATACAAGCACTACTGGACCATCCAAGTTGTAATGGAAACGGAGCACCCACACAAGGGGGGGGAACCCCTCCTCCTGCCTCAAAATCTCCCCCTCTGACTGTTTCAGACATGAAGCTAATAATTGAGAACTGAAGGAAGGCTCTGACAGCTGCTGCACATCTGAATCAGACATTGTTCTCTCTGACGTGGACAGCGGTTCCCACATTTTTTTCCATGGATGGTGACTCAGACTCATCCCAGGCTTCCACCCAACCTTCATCTGCTCTCCTGCTAGTGACCACTAACACTACTGTCACAATTTATTTAATGCTGTTGTTCATGCAGCTATGTGAGCTTGCCACTGTGCTTTGATTATTCCATGCCAGGCATGGACGCGCCCCTTGCACTGCAATACATCTGCACTACAGGACCCCATAACACTACCTCTCCGTTATAGGGTGGCCAGTTACACCCCCTATCCTCCCATCATGGCTATTGTCTACATCGTATGCTTTGTTCTTTCCTACACCCAGTTTGGGCCTTCTGCCTGTTTCAGAAGGCTCTGCTTGTTAACAGTTACATGTCCCTTCCCTCTCCTACAGTATTCCCAACTAAGTATCAAGGAGTCACTCAGCTTTCACAAGAACGTGCACAAAGGGATAAATTGAGACGTACACCACTTCCACGCGGCTGCGATGCTGTCATGCCTTACTAATCCTATAATGGCACCTGAAGTTCACACTAGATTCCTCACCCTTAACGTCAAGGGCATGCAAAATGTGAATTAACAATACTTCATTTATTCTTATCTCAAAAGGCATCATCCACATCTAGTCTTCCTCCAATAGACACACACTACCACAACGGAACTGCCTTGACTCCAAAAACAATGGCAAGGCTCCATATATGCTAACACATACTTGGCATATGCCGGGGTACATTAATATTAGTCCACCCGGTGACTCCCTTTCAGGTGCTTGACACTATCATTGATAAGAATGGGAATTATGTGGTTCTAGGGGGCAGCCTTAATGGCCTCCAGGTATTACCCAGGAGCATATATGTCCCCAGCACTGACCAAGACACCTTTTGGACCACACTCTGTGGAACTCTCCCTCAAGAGCCCTATCTTCCATGGATCCTGGGAGACTATAACTGTGTTCTTAGTATAAAACTAGATTGTTCTCACCCACCCCTACTGCATTCTACCCCTACACCCTGGTGAGAAGGTTTGCAGATTGGGTGCAACATTGGACGCCTGGAGAGTTCTTAACCCTATGACCCATGTCTGCCCCTTCTTCTATCCGCCTCACAACCTGTTTGTCTGTTTGGACTGTATTTTGTGGTCCCATGAGTTGCACCCTCCATACAAGATGCAGATTATCTAGGTTGGATTGTTTCCAGCCATGATGCCCACATTGTTGACATACATTCAGGATTCCCCACCTCCCTACCCCGACCTGGCACCTACTGCAATTGTCTAGAAGACCCCGCATTCCGGGCTTTTAGGCTACACACATTCATAAATCTTTGCTAAAAATGAAGGCACGGCCTACAGCAAACTCCTTGAATGGGATGCATTCAAGGTTCTCACCCGAGACATCTGCCTGCAGGAGGTTGTTGGGTTCGTCTTGTGTTAGATGGGGAGATCGGCGACGCTGAACGATGCTTGCCCAAGTTAGAGTGCTAGGCCGAGCAAGATTCTTCCCATCTTCCTGCACTGGAACAGGCAGAATGCCAGCATGCCTCTCTTTTGGAGAGCTTATGTTGTTTCACCTTCACCACCTATGTGGCTAAAACTCACATGAAGGCAATAAATCGTGCTGCCTCCTTGCTTGGCTGATTTTCCAGGGGCAGAGCGAGTCGCCCATCCTTGAACTCCGCTTCTCTTTGGGGACGCTCTACGCACACAATATGACATTCTTTCAGCAGTCCACAGTTATAATTCCAACATGTACAAAACGTCAGATTTGGTCCAAGGGATACAGCTGACTCATTTCTTGCACAACTTCTTATTCCAAGCATCAATGCACCCACTTGAGATATGTTGGACATGGTCATAACATTGGCAGATATTAAGCAGGTGATCCAAGACCTGGCCATGAACGAAACCCCAGGCCTTGACGGCCTGCCAATAAAATATTATAGTTCATTCTCTGACACACTTGCACCTTGTCTAGCCACCATGTGCAATGAAGCCCTGTGACTGGGTGAATTACCTCCCTCTCTCCAAGAGTCCTTGCTAGTATCCATTCCAAAGTCCCACCGGGACCCTATTGATGTGGTGTCTTATCGTCACATCGCTATCTCGGGGAGGATTATAAAATCTTGGGGAAGATCCTATCCGCTTGTATTCCCAATTCCTACCAGACCTCATCCAGCCAGATCAAAATGGGCTGTTCATGGATGCAGTAATTCCACAACCTTCGACTCCTTTTCCATGTTCAGGACCAAGTGCGCGATCTCTATCCTTATTCGGTGTGCCTGGTGCTGGACCTGGAGAAGGCCTTCAATACCCTCGACTGGTCCTACATCTTCTGCGTCCTTATATGGATGGCTCAGGGAGACCTCCTCCTAGCTTACACCCAGCTCTTATATGTGAAACCGTTCTTGCAAGTACAGTTGGGATGCCTTATAGCGGAAACGTTCCCGATAGAGGGTGGCTTGTGGCAGGGGGCTTGCTTTTGCCGCTGTTTTTCGCAGTGGCCATGGAGCCACTGGCTCTCCAGCTCCGCATGGGTGGTGAATGCTGGGGTATTCCACTTGCAGACAGGACACATTTTCTGTTGCTCTATGCGGATGACCTCCTTCTGTTCCTCAGAGATGTTCAAGCGAGCCCTCACCTTATCCATGTTGCACTACAGTTGTTTGCCAGGGTGTCCGGATTACGGGTCAATTGAAGCAAGTCCTCTATTTACATACTGCATGAAGCCTTTGCCCCATGTGAAATCACCATATACGATGCCCCCTTGCCTATCGGGACTCTGTGGTGTTTTATTTGGAAATTCACTTGTACCACTCCCCAGAAGACCTCTTCGAAGGCAACCTGCACCTGGTATTGGCATCATTAAAATCCCTTTTGTCCTTTTGGATAAAGCTACCATTGGCCACCATGGGGATAGTTGAAATATCCAAGATGGTGTTCCTGCCTCTCCTTTTGTATTATTTCACTAATCTCCCTATGATCCCTCTGAGACTTTTTAGAGATTTAGATTCATTACTTATTGAATTAATTGGGAAAAAGGACATTGAAGGATTGCCCTGAGGAAGATGCAACTACAACCAGGTGAGGGTGAGCTGGGTGCTCCCTCCTTGAGTTATATTTCCTGGAGGCTCAACTGCAATGGGTGACCAGGTGGATAGCTCACCGAAACGTCGGTGAAACCTGTCATCATTCCCCCTCCCTCCGCTGTCATTAGAAATCTCTTACTTCAGAAGTTGCCACCAGACACCACAGGCTTGGCGCCCATACACAACATGTTGTCCGCTATGCTCTGGGATTCCCTCTGGTGGGTCTTACATGCTACCCAGGCTTCTACTCTACTAGGGATTTGTACAACTGGCTAAATGGTTCCCTCAACAGAGCTGGTGAATTGTTCTCTCTTTTCCTCAGCTTCCGGTAGACTTTGACCTCCAGGTTGGCCAATTTCTTACCTGTTGCCAACTGTATAATACCTGCTGTATGCCATGAAACAACCTCCCACTAATGCTGTGTTGCAAACCATACTCACCATGGGTGAAGGCAGATGCTTAATCACATGGCTCTACAGAGTGATCAGTATCCATACTGGTAACTCGTTGGGCCCTCTCCACCCCAAATGGGAAGACGACATAGGGAGAGTGTACCACGACAAGGAGTGGGCTCAAGCACTGGCATTCCCACAGGCTGCCTCAAGAAATGCAAGATTAAAAAATATACAGTTTCACTTTCTCCACTACACCTATTTAACACCAATGCAGCTCAACAAGCATTTCCCTACAGCACAATTGACATACTCTCGCTGCAGATCAGCAGAGGCAGACCTTCGCCACATGTTATGGTCGTGCCCCACTCTACAGACTTTCTTATAGGGTATACATACTGTACTACGAGATGTCACCGAGCTCACTGACCTTGACTCCTGACTCCTTTTTGGATGCAGAAAATCCCATATTGTTCGCACCCACTTTGCTAGCCTGGTCCTGCTATTGGCTGTCCATGCACTTACTTTACACTGGTAGGCACCCACCACTCTGCCTTTAGAGGCATGGCATGATGCGATGAGAAACTGGGGGACTGCTGAAGGGACAGCTCTCCGCCACTAAGAAGCCCAACACATTCAGAGACGTCCCATTTCCTCCACGTGGGTTACCCCTTTCACACAGTTTTTACACCTTACTACCACAGATGACCAGACTGCAGGCTCCACCTCACAGGCTCTCTCCACATGAGCCAATTCGACATGCACCCCACCTCCCTCACACTTTGCACCTAGCAAGTCCCCTCGGACGAACCACCTCATTTCTCCCACCCCCACTGCCCGACACACAACCCCACTCTTGTCACACGATGGCCTTGTTGCAGGCTATTACACTACTCAAACAGATGCTTTGCTACACCTCCTTTGCCCCCACTACTCATAACTCATCCGGGCACTGCTGTTGTGCGTCCGTTCCCTTCCCACACCCTGTTTTATTGTTGGATTATAACACAATTATACACAGAAATATGATTCATGCTCTGAAGGGAATTCACGTGATTACTGTATCATTTGAATTATCTGCTGCTTCTATTACTGGGTGTTTTATGCATTACTACCTATGAGCATATTGCATTGAATCGCTGCATCGTGTTATTTGCGTCCTTATGCTGAAAAGTCCCAATAAAGCGAATTTGAAAAAAAGAAAGAACAGAGCTGGAAAATGGAGCTTCTTGGTAAAGGCCGAGGCAGCCTGGAATTCACTTCTGGATTACATTTGCCCTGAACCAGACACACTGTATTTTCGGGGAAAACAAAAAACAAATATCCTTAAAAATTGGCTTTTCAAAGAAGCATTTCCACTCTAGTCAGCTTTCCTAATAATACATTTATCTGGTGCCGATTAGTGGGAAGAAATCTATGGTGGATGTGTGCACAATAAACACATCTAGCGTAACATATACTTTTTATGTGCAATTTCCTCAAGGAACAAAATCATGACTTAGTTTAAACATTCAACTTCTGTTTCAGGTCGGACAAAAGCAGCCTCAGTTGTTCATGTGATCTAAACAAAATGGAGCATTGCACTCAGCCACTTGCCACTGATTGATTTTAAGAAGCATTTAAGTCACGTTGCTTGTCATTGCACTAAGGAATGGGGTGATTTAATTGGTACAGCAGTGAGATGAGTCCATATTGCGTGGAGTGTCCACTTAAATTTGTTTTGTGCAGCTGTGCTTTTGTTTTTGGTTTGCTCAGTGGAAAAAACGTTTCAGAAACATGTGTTTTTCTTTGACCACACAACATTATAAAGTGCTGTTAAAATCTACTGTCTAATGCACCATACTCAAGTGTTTTTGAGAATCAGAAAACAGGTAAGGAAGCAAAAAGCTTTGGATGAAGAGCTAGCCTCGGGGATGCTGGAAAATTCTGAATAGGCTTCTGCCCCAGAAGATCAAAAAGGCTGGTGCAGGGTCAGTCAGATCTCAGGTGTTATACTCCAGCAGCTCAGTAGATTGAGGCAGAAGGAGTCACATGCAGGCCTCCAGGTTTGTTGATAAGTGAATATTTAAATTACGCAAATGTTATGTACACTGTATATGGAATTCAGGCGCCATGAAACACTTTCACAAATGTGTCCACTTTGGGGTTTCAAGTGACATCAAGGAGCTTGAGTTGTCTATTCAATTATTTCAAGTTTTATATAGCGTGAACAAGAACCTTTCGGGTGACAGAGCACTTTACAAGACTAACAAAGGAAGGAATGATACAAAACCGATAGGCAGTATATGAAAACATAGTATATGTCATGAGGGCAGTAATTACATAAGCAGATGGAAGAAGAAAGATAAGAATTCATAGTCAATCACAAGTCCTGGCAGGAAAGATTCGTTCCTGGGGAGCGGTAGGTGTGTCCTCAGTGTGAGGAATTTGTTGGATGGTAGAATTTGTACTTCTTTCCTACAGATGTTTGTCACTTGGAATGTCCAAAAGGAACCATACACATTTTGACAGTGGCCTATCTGCAATATTATATTGTGGATGACCCATACCATTTCCCTCCGTCAGACATGTTAATCCCAGGCATCCACTGTGCCGGTGTAGAGAAATCGTGGAGGAATCATTCACAGCATGGCCTCAGTACTCATCCCCTTAAGCTGTACCCTAAAAGATAAAATAATCCGAGTGTTCTCCCACCCACCCCCAAACTCCTAAGACCATTTCTGCATCATTACATTAATACAGAAAGAAGCACGTGTTGTCTTCCCAACCTTTGCTGCAGTCCATAGTGCAACCCCTGTCTCACTAAATATGATGAAATATCTGGCAGCTTCCACTCTGCCATCATCCCTTCTTTTAAACCCCTTTTAGCTAAATATTTTCAAAAAAGACCTCATGTCTGTCCTCCCCCTCCATCACCCTCATGCTTCCCACCCAATGCTGCGCTCTGCATTCTCACTTCAAGAGTGGAGAGCTGGCACTGTGCTCACAGCATCTTTCTGAGATTTGATGCCAGCTAGGAGAGAAAATTACAGTCAACTGTGTGTCTGCAGTATCCCCCCCACCTTATTTGGGTTTCTGAAGACTCTATATGGGAGTAAGAGGGCAAGCAAGACTACAGACTGTCATCAGAGCCATAACGCTGCCCCCTGCTGTCCCTATGACGAAGTGGGGTCTACTCTTTAGGGCACCAATTCAATCTACGCAATGAATATCTGTGAGATATGGACGTTTTAGGGGTCCTCACTATACTCTGCAGGGGCCCCCATCATTTGGTGTTACAACACTGCCCGTCATCCACCATTCCAATGCTTCACTTGGGCATCTCGAGAGCTGGATGAGGAGGTTGACAAGAATTGGCAAAGCCAATAGGTCTTACCACTAGGGCTTATTAGCTTCTCCAATGTTTTCAGCCATGCTGTACAGCATCACGACTGCTGTGTGGTATGGCCAAAAAATAGTAGAAAAGGATACTCTCTGGCTATTTTTTAATGTATTTATCTGAGATGGATCGGTAAATTTAAAAAAAAGTAGCGTGAAAGAGGTTTTTCAAAACATAGTGTGAAAGCACTTATACATTTTTTTTAATGATTGGGCGGGTTACGAGTGGGGTTGAGAGAGAAGTAACACGGCGGGCTGGAAGGGAAGCAACATGGTGGGTGGAGAAAGAGGCAACATGGGTGAGAGAACATAGTAAAAAAATAACAATATGGAGAGTGGGAAAGAAGTACATAGGTGAGGGAAAGCAACTCGACTGCGTCTGGGAGGAGAGAAGCACATGGGCGAGTCAGAGCAGCATGGATGGGGAAAAAAAGCACAGGAGGAAAACAAGTGTAAAACACAAGCACTCTCCTGGACTGCCTAAACAAAAAGAAGAAAGGGTTCCTTAAAAGCAAGCAGAGTAAGCACACAAGCTAGGGCAAAAACAATTTAAACAGACTGAAATAAGGAAAGCCATATAATAGAAAGCAAGCAAACACGAGTGACTGTAAAGCCACACAAAGGTAAATAACAGGCAGGCTGGAAATCCATGTGCGTTCCTCGTAAGGCCACAATATGTCCTTTATAAACAGGCAGCTTGCACTGTCCAATAAACACAACATAAAAATGGCATGGCATTAAACTGGGTAACAATAAAAGTTATTTACAGGACTTAGAAATGATAGTGTGGTCTGAAGCGCTACATAAAAATCATCATTATTTTTATGCCACCCATCGCCTGCTAGCGGGAAACCCATGCTCCACTGGCCCTTCAAGTAGACTTCACAAACCCCCTTTGTAGCCTACACCATGCACAGCATACATGCATACTGTCCTCACCCCCTCAGCTTGGCTCCTTTTGTGTAGCGGTGCCATTGGGCTTTCATAGAAGACGTGTGTGTTTATCAGCTTTAGTTATAAAGTCCTATTTGGGCAGCCTCTCTCCTGCCTGGTCCCATACATTGTGGCCAGAAGAACTGGGCCTTCCTCCTATCCCAGTGAACAAGGCTAAAAATCTTAGGGTTCCAATAGACGAAAAGTTAAACTTTGTCCAGCAAGTGAACGTTAGGGTCTCCTCCTGCTTCTACCTGCTCAGGATGATTAAGAAAGTACTTCCTTTCATCCTAGCACATACCAAAAAGACAGTGATCACTGCCTTAGTTTCAGCTAAATTAGATTATTGTAATAGCCTCTATGCTAACATGCAGGAATAGATCCTCAAAAGGCTGCAAATGGTGCAGAATGAAGCAGCTAGGCTCCTTTTAGGCATTCCAAAATTCAAATTGGTCTCCAAGGAAATCAGGCAATTACACTGTCTCCCTGTGAGAAGCCGTATCAAAATTAAGGCTCTCTGCACCGCCTTTAAAGTCTTACATAATCTTGGCCCTGAGTTCCTGAAGCACTCTTTCGAGTGGCATGTCCCCAGCAGACAGCAGCTTTCTTCAGGGGCCAAATTATTGAGGGTTCCCAGGGTCCGCAAACTGAACTGGAGAGGTAGAAGCTGTACCTATACTGATCTCCTTTAGAAAGGAGCTCAACACCTGGCTTTTTAACAATTATGCTCCCTCTCGTACCCAGTGATAGTCAACGCCAAGAGACCCTAGGGTAGATGAGCACTTAAGTTGTGATAACATAACATAACTCCCATCTCTCACATTTACAAACCCAGGATGGCCGCTGGGCAGCTCTGGATCCCTGAGGTGCTAGTGCACTATTCTTCTTTTATGTCTCTCATTTATTCTCTGTGGTCTGGACTATTCTTCTTTCTCTCCTGTCCACACAGTGGGTGCATAAGCCAAATACATCAACAGGAAAGTTTGTGCCCTTAAGTAATGCTAGCTCCCCCCGAATTTGCAAAGCAGGTCTTGTCTTTACAGTGTGAACAAAAAAAGAAAGAAAGTGTTATGATGCAGCCAAGTGCATTAGCTCTTGATACATCATAGTCTTCTTTTATTATTAATATTTCAGCCATGCTGCACAGCAGTGATGCTGGTTTGCAGCATGACTACAAGTCTTTGCCAAAGTCAGCAAGGCCCATGTTGTACAGCATGAACAAAAGGCAATGGCAGAGACAGTAGTCTCAAAGGTATGACCTTTTGTCTTTGCCAATGCTTGTTAGGTCTTGGTACAACACTCCTGTGATTATGAGCAAATCAGTTAATCTCCCATGTATGAAAAAATCCTATCACATAAAGAAAAATATTTCAGCCATGCCCTTGTCTTAGTGAAAATACATTTGGAAGCAGCGAGCATCTGTTGTCACAATAAACATGCACTTCAAAGGAGAAAAGGGCTTTTTTGAAATGTGTGCGGCACGGTATAAAATAGCTACTGATGGCTAGAGGTTCAACAAGGAAGACAGGAAAGAACAAAAAATAAAAGTTGTACCTCAATCACAATGCTATAAACAGGACAGCAATCAAGCAATCAGTAT
The DNA here is from genome assembly GCF_031143425.1 of Pleurodeles waltl. Lineage (NCBI taxonomy): Eukaryota > Metazoa > Chordata > Amphibia > Caudata > Salamandridae > Pleurodeles > Pleurodeles waltl. Next base: position 282,836,704 of record NC_090442.1, read on the forward strand.
TTTTCATTCATGATCCAACCAAAAGAAGAGGAAGTGAAGTCAGTACACACTGGCCAATTGTAAGGCATCAAATAAGTGACAGTGAAGCCACAAACGTTCGGGAATTGGTCTGCTACAAGCCACTTATATCCAATAACTCTTGCAAACCAGAGACATGCATCGCATGCTTTCTCGCAGGCGAGGCCTAAAAACCTGGGACGCAACCCATTTCCTGACTGACATCACTGCAGTAAAAAACATTTTTTGTTTTTCGCTGCTGTGATGTAAAAATGGTGAATAACGAAATTTTAAATCTGGAATTCATGCCAAAGGGATAATCATTAAGGGTGTTTTTCCTCACAGCTCTATGAGCTATAGATGATGGTCACATCAGAATGTTGAACATAGCAATGCTTTCCTTTATCAAGGATTAGTTATTTGTTTTCAGTTTAGGTGCACAGAATGTCGTTGAGCATTATGTTTACCCATTAGTTTACCCATTAGTCGACTTTATGCCATTAATAAGTCCCACAGGCTCAAGGCTTGCCTCTTTGAGAGCCATTTTCCACAGGTTGAAAAGGTTACCTATAAAGAAGAAATGCTGTAGATTATGTCACTTCACTCCATTTTTTCTTCAGCACTTAAGGAAAAGGGTGGGAGTCCCATGGTAGGTGTCAGGGTACAATATGTGCTAACATTGTCCACTGATTATGTTGACCCTCCCTAAAGGCCAGCTAGAGTGTTGTGTTCCTTGTAATTGGTATTGTATTGTAAATGTTATTATATTTGTAAAGCGCACAATCAATTGGGAGGATTTTCTGCAGCTGTAAATAATCAAAGAGAATGCTTTCAATTCTGTGTACTGTGCAACAGATAAGATTTTCACATGAACCTGCTTGTGTTTAGTTCTCTCGTCAGAGTAAATAACAAACACAACATGATGTGTTTGACAACATGATATGTTTATTTAATTAGCACATTTGCATTGTAATTAATAATTCAGCAAAACACACAGAGGGACGATCGAAGAAGGCACAAATGTAGCAATTGAATCAACTCATATATTGTTCAGAGTATCCTTGGAGTAATAGGTGGAACACACTGGCTGCTTTTATCCACTGTAATCAATACACACTTGGTGCTAAATCACAGCATGAGCAGCTCAAAATGCCTATTTCTGCCAGTTTGCAGAGTTTGTTTGTAACTCTGTGGAATTCTGTGGAGTAAAACTCAGCAAGTTCCACCCAGGCCTACTTATAATATTATTTGTGCATTGTTCTATTTGTCATCTTACTAAAACTCGAGGGATCAGTTTTTACCCAATAAACTTTGTAACACAGATGTGGATCTGATCCCTTTACCATTAATCATAGCACTGTCCCCCCCTGCAGCATACACCAACAGGGCCTTATCTATGTAGTGTTCTGAGAGCACATTACTGCAGCTCCCTCTCCCAGAAGGAAGTCCTTACAATGATGCACACACATCCACCAGAGGAATCAGCAGGCAGGGGATCATGAGAAGAAGCCCGAATTTGTGTGGTGCTCAAAACGCGTCAACAGCTTGGGAGACTAAGGAGTGCCTTCTAAAGTTTCTGGCAAACAGGGAATGGTTGAAAGACATTGGCTTTTGGTTGTACCCCTGTTTTTTGCCTATCGTGTATTAATCGTTGGACTGCACCCTTTGGTCTTGTCCCATTCACCAGGGGCATTAAGCTGGACAATATGTAAGCCCCGAATGGGCACATAATTTTCAGAAGTGCGACGTAGCAGTATTTTAATTTGTTTTATTGGTGCTTGTTAATATGTTTGTGAACTGTTATTGTATGTGGCCCTTCATCATTGGTTGCGTTTAATGATTTATGGCTGTATGTTTCGTCTGCATACGTATGTTTCATTCAAACTGTAGATAAAAGTGTTGTAAAATAAGAATAAATTACGACCACAGTAATTTATTTATGTGGTGTTTCAGTGAATGTTGGATGTTTAGTCAGTACTGCCACATTGTTTTAGTTTCAACTTTCTAAAAGTTGCATTTTCAGATATGCAATTTAAAATCCAACTTCACCATTAGTTTGGATTTTAAATTAGGATTTTAGAGACACCAAACATAAACTGGTTATTTCTTCCCATTTGGAAATTACACTTATAGGATGTAATAAGGCAACTTCAATGTTATCCTATCGGGTGAGATATGCCTTGCGGTAGTGAAAAATGTATTTAAGAGTTTTTCACAATCAGGACATGTAAAACTTAAAAGACTGTCCAGGTCCTATATGTATTAAAAAGGAAGGTTTGGGCCTGGCAAAAAGGTTTGTTTTGCCAGGTCGAAATGTCAGTTTAACTGCACACGCAGGGGCTGCAATGGCAGACCTGAGACATGTTTTAAAATGGTACTTAAGTGGGTGACGCAACCAGTGCTGCAGGCACCAGGGCCGGCTTTAGGTCCGTGCGAGCAGTGCAGCTGCACCGGGTGCTGACCTTGATTGGGAAGCGCTGATCTCGGGGGCCGCTGTGTTTATCAATGACTTATGAAACTTGCGGTTTAAAAGCACCTGCTGAAAAAGTTATTGTGCGCCCAGCCTTTAGGAAATAATTAAAATGTCAAGATACTGCTTGTGATTAATGCTCCTGTCTGGAGAGGGATCGGACTTTTGTCTAACTGCAGCTTTGACTCGCAATAAAGTAGCATAGAGGGTTAATATGCTGTTGCAAAAGAACAGAACTATATTTTATGTGGGCAGCTAAGTGGATTAGTAAAGCCAGTCTTTACAAGAGCTTTAATACAAATGACTATGTGAAAGAGGGGCTATGGAGAGAGGAGGGGGGGCACATTTGCTGGGTGGTAATGAGTGATTCTGAGGAGAAGGTTTTTGGGGGGGGCACCAAAAAAACTGTTGCAGGGCGCCACCAGCGCTAAAACTGGCCCTGGCAGGAACACTGATAGCATTTAATTTACAGGCCCTGGCACATGTAGTGCCACTTTACCAGGGACTTACAAGTACATTAAATATGCAAATTGGGTAAAAGACAATGCTACCATGTTTTAAGCTGAGAGCACAAGCACTTAAGCACTGGCAGAGTGTGCAGATTCCAAAGGCTAGCACAAATGAAGTCATCATAAAAAGGAAGGGTGAGGGCAAAAAGGCATGGGGAAACAACGCCAAGGATGCCAGGTCTAGCACCACAGAAACTCAGGTTAAGCTGCTGCTTCAACCAAACCTCAAGTGACTGTGAATAGCTCCCACTCCCAGACCATCTGGAGTGAAGCACAGAGCTGCATGGTCCCATCAGGTGAGGACTAAGCCACCTGATATCAGTGACCAGCCCAGGCAGTTTCCAGAAAGAATCATCACTCAACCACACCACGTGAATTGCCCAGGCCTATCTTGGAGGCTGTATCATCAAGCCCTTCCAAATGGCCTCTGAAAAAAACACCAACCCCCAAAATTTTGCGCCATGATGCCTGCCTGCTGTTTCCTCGGCAGCTGAAGACCACAGTAGCCTATATAAATCCGACATACAGTGGAGGAACTCAAGTCGATGCCCACCATGCTTCCCTGCAATGCAAACACTCACTGATGATCCAGTATGGGCAGAATTGATGTTCCCAAGAAGCATAGACACTTCTAACACAGTGTCTTTGTAAAAGCACAGCTGGTCATGTCTATTAATACCATTGGCATGTAGTGGTACTGTGCCTTCTGTTCTTTCCATCTTGGACAGAGATACAAAGGAGGACAGTAGTGTGTTACATAGAATGCCTGCACCTGCTACTCCCTCTGAATCATTGGTGCTACTGAGTGGAGGGGGGCTGTAATGCCACAACCCTCTAGCCTTCTATGCTGATCATAACGGATCCTGCACCACGTCCATGCCCCACATCCAAGAAATCTGGCAATCAGCTGCCAGATGCCCACTGATATCTGTGCCTCTCTTCCCTGGCCTCCTGCATGTCACACTAAGCTTTAATGGAGGCTTGTCATCACCCTGAACACTGACCTACCATGTGCTCTCACAGTGTGCCAGCTGCCCACAGATGTTACTGGCTTGAATGACTGAGACAGCCAATGTCTCTAAGCCTTAAAGAGACAGGCACACAGAAGATCCAAAAGTAAAAGTGCCCAACCAACAAACCTGACACCATAAAGCTGTTTATTCTACCCATGATGTCACCTGCCATTGAGAGGCTGTGGGTTTCTCCCAGGCCCAAAGAATCTGGCCTCATAATGAAAAGAAAGAGATAGAAGAGGTGCTAGAAAGAAAAGTTCTGTCCCACTTGAACTGAAGACTATGAGCTAGTTAGCACATTGTGTTCTTCCCACATCTAGAGGAAGGCCCCAAAACTGCAGCCCCTACTATGGCATATCCCCATCCACTGACCCATAGCTCACTGAAAAGAGAGTGCACTTGCATCACAAACTATAAAAGGGAAGAGAGAAGATGCTTGACTGAAAGTTAACCTCCCGCTTACCACTAATATAGACAACATCGCACCAGAAACCGCATTGGCATGATCAAAAGATAATGGACCACTAAGAAGCCCCACTGGCATGTCACAAATAAAAGTGCACACCTGAGCACCAAGCAGAAAAGGGCATGACCCACCGGTGCACACTGATGGGTTATATCAACCCATGAAAGGCAAGCCACTGCAGAGATAAAATATTGATGAAGGTGTGGCAGGAAAACCAAGAGTGAGCTGCATGACATACAAACAGAGTCTCTGTCCCTAACTTCCCAGAGAAACCATCCCGAGACAGTCATTCATTTCCTTACTAATTATGGAATTAATGTTGAAGAATAACAAATGCTTTTCACAGGCCAAAGATGGTCAGCACTAGCAATCCACTGATCCACCAGGGTCTATCCAGCTTCCATTATACACACCACGGAAGACACTTTGCATACCTTTTGCCAAGATAATCAGAAACGGTTAGTTCTGTTTCACCTACAACATCATTCTGGATAGCTGACAGCAAATTGGTCCTGCACTCCAGTCATCCCTGTCATTCAAGAGTGACCTAACCTGACTCAACCTGTTGTTACTAGTTCTTTCCATGCAACCTGTTCCATCTAATTTTTCAATTGAAATTACACTTACCACGCTGACTAAGTCAACCCAGTAAATGCCTTCTGGAGCACGGTCTTGTTTTACTTTAATTCTGCTAGCCTTTACTTGCCCTGGACCACCCGTTTGTTTTTTAATTTGAGGTTCTAACTGAGCCTCCTCCATGTTTTCTCACATTTCATTTCAGGAATGTGATGTGGCTCCTTACCCCTTCCTCTCTAAATAATAGAACAGGGGATGTACAAGGGAGAATTGGCCTTTACCCAAACCCCTTCCCCTCTGTATTTTATCTGAATTTTTCACTTAGTTGGCCGTGTCTGGTCTAAACCACCCACCCCTGTCTCAATCCCCCTGTTTAAAAAAATAATAATTGCAATTATCCCCACATCCTTTGTCCTCACATTTTTGTAAGCAATCATATAGCTCCTTTCCTTGCTCCTTAATCTCTGCCCTTATATTCCTTACCCCAATGCACCCTGCACCCTTTTTTTCCACTTACTGCTTTAGTCAAATTGACAATTCCACAAATGGAATGTAGTTTTTTTTCTCTATGAAATGGTATTAAGTAATTTGTATTTATGTTGCGGTAGATCTAGTATAAATACATCATTTGTACAGATAGATGATTGACTGCTATTGACTCTGCTACTCATGGCGCCTCTGCCATTTGTGACTACAAACCCTTTGAGCTAATCTACCCCCTGCCCATTCAGTTGGAGTAATTTCTATTTTTCCATTCCAAATATTGGTTAGAAGATTATTTGCTCTCATGGCTTTTACAACCAATTTAGCACGGATATTAATTAGCCATAATCGAGGGTAGCTGGCTGTTATTGCCTTATCCTTTTATAACTTCAGCATTGCATCTGGTAACCTATTATTATGGTCTGGCTTGAGAGGGAAGCTGTCACCACACAATTAAGTGATCATCACTAGAGATGAGCTTTGGCTCTGCCCAGATGCTAGGAGCCAGGAGTGCATGTTTTGAATGGGTAGAAGTGTGATTCCACAAAAAATGCTTGTCCTCCACAGAGCTGTGATCATTTTGTTTATTTATCCACCTCCCTGAACGTGAACTTTCAAACACACACAACACTGTAATGCTATTAAAGTGTCTTAGGTAACTAGATAATTTATCTAGTAATCTAATTGTTCTTTTGTAACAGCTGCCTTGATGGGAGGAGGTCATTCATTAACCTAAGTGGATTTTTAGATGTGGTTTGACAGTGCAACTGTCGCCTGACCTTTTAACCTTTGCTAACATTATTCTACTGTTCTTTTATTCCATACAAATACATAGCCATTCCCAGGCTATTTAATGGTAATGTTTCACCTTAACATACAACGTTCCTTTAAAGTCAGACCTATTGGCATTGCCAGTGTTTGTAAGTTTCATGTAATGAGGGAACTGTGTACAAAGAACACATTCTTGGATGAGCTTGCTGCCTGCCTCTTTGCCCACAAACAGTGATTCTTCTCAAGTGAGCGCACCATACCTCATTTTTTTCTTTCAGTTTTGTAATCATCACGATTACGGGTGCATCTTCCTGCCAAACCATCTGCCAGAAGTCATTCACAGTGTTAATCATGGGACCTTGGGTGGCAATGAATGCTTTTTCTTCTCCGCCATAGCCCTAATTTAGAATAAACATGAAAAATATGTTAGGCGATACTTAGAGTTGTGAAAACATTACAAAACAAATGTCAGAGAGGGGTGGCCACAAAAAGCGTCTTTTTCCCACATTTTCAGTTGCACATGTTGTATAGTTCACACCAATTACATAACACAGATGTGTATACAATATTATATTTGTAGGTCAACTGCACTTTTCTTTTTTTATTTTTGTTTCGCCATTTATGCAGCATGGCTCGAGCTGCCAGAGAACCAGATCACAAGAAGGTGATGGAAACTTGGAAAGGAGCAGAAGACAGCATAATAATTAGGAAACTTTGCATGCCTGGAAGAGGTGGAAATGGACAGTGGAATAATAACCAGGTAGCCACTGGGATCTATTATAAGGGATTGCAGACATTACCCATATGCCTAAAGGTAGGGTCTCCTGTAGACGTTAATGAACATTTGTCATGAAGTACAATTAGAGCATTAAGATGGAGTATGATTTCAGCCAATAGAGAACAACCCCATCACAATTTATCCCTGCAGATTCCTTTATTTCTCTGAGAAGAGAAAATCCTTTCCACTTTTGGCACAAGAGGCTGAGGTGCCCTTCAACTTGTTGAATTGATTGTAGATGTGACCTTGCATGGATCTCCTGTTGCTCAAACAATATCCACAGCCTGGAGCCTGCATGCTGCCCACTTCCATTCGGCCAAGATGAAGCCAGTGGCCCTGTTGAAGCTCTGCTTGACAACTCTGCTGCTGCTAAACTTGTCCAGCGTGGAAACTCAAGCCAGCGCAAAGAATCCTCTACCTGTAGAGAGTATAAAGATCGCCTCATCCTTCTATTCCCTTCAGTGTATGACAGAGACAGAAAGCCATGAATTTGAGCTTATGTCCTCAGGAATCAAATGATACCCTCAAATCCCTGCACCAGTGAATGAAAGAAAGTAGTTGAGAGACTTATTCAACATGTGCAGTTGAGACAGTGGTAACTGGGAAGTACACACGTCTGTGCACTATCATTTTACTTTTTTTTTTTTAAATCTCCTTCATTATACACTCCCTTGACCCTCCCAAGCTCAGAAGGGCAGCGGCAAATGGATAGCAAGATGGCCTGATCCTGGGACCTTTGGGGGCCCTTCTGAGCCCTGGTGCTCTTGGGCAGAGACTTGAGTGCACCTCTTGTCAACCAGAAGTTAGCATACATACACTCTATCCAAAATCGAAGAAGCTTTCAAATTACCTTGCAGGTAGAGACTTTTGTTGCTACTGTGTTTGCTGTTTCTTTAAATACAATTATTGTTTGGGAATACCTGTGTTTGTGAGTATTTAACAGAAACTTAACGAGATACACGGTACCCCTTTTTGGTGGTAAGATTTTATGATCCTCCATTTTGACCAAGAGTGTCCATATCATTTAATTTAATTTAATGTATTCATGTTTGATCTTATATTAAATGAAATACAGTGTCTATCTGTTGAGGTTTGTGAAGAGTAATTGCTTGTGTACCTTTGATACGGAATCCTTTTTGGTGTTGTTTTGCCTTTTCTGCTTGCAGATTGCTCTATCTAGCATTTTCAGATTCATTATCACTAGAGCTTGGCAAACACTAAATTGACTGCAAACATTGTACAGTGTTATACTTAGGCACTGATTGTGCAACTACACTGTGTTTAATTAGCTCTGCTTGTATCAAGAACTCACTTGAGATTGCCATTCTTATAGTGAGCTGGGCCTAAACAAAAATCAGAGTTTGACACATAAACCCAAGAAGAATATATATGTTCAGCACCAAATATAAGTTACCAAAATGCACCCATGCAAATTCAGTATGTAAAAAAGACACAGTTTCTTCAAAACTGCATTTCATTTATATTCATTTGACGTGTGCTCTATAAATTTCAGTATGTGTTGGAAATGGCACAGTGTACTGGGAAAGGCTATCTGACCCACCTAGAGAGCACAGCAACAAATGCCAAAATAAATCTAATAAAAGTGGGTTGTTTAGTCCATAATTCCCTCGAGGATAGTCATGATTGAGGAAAATAGTAAATAATTTGACCTCTAACAGAGAAAATGTATGGTAATCTTCAGAACAAAACCGTCTGTCCAAAGCCATCAAATTCTAATTCTTCAAAGATAGTTAATTATAGATTCAAAGGGTCTCAATTTGAGATGGCACATAGCATGAGAGTATGGTCATCATATTAATCATGCATATTATAGGGGCCGAAAGATATGTAAACCAAGTCTATAATATACACTCACCCAATGGTGAAGGTAACTACAGAAAAGTAAAAGGCCAATGTTTCACTGGGTAAAAGGAGATTCAGAACAGGAACGTCCCACAAATCTGATTAATCAGAGATATCTCTGTCAGTTTTATTAGGGAATGAAAAGCTAAAAGTCCATCCTCAGACTAAAGTATGTAGCTGGTATGAATAAAACATAAATGTTTTCATGAGGAGCTGGAATTCATTGACACTTCTGCTGTATCTGTAAAACACTTAGGAGGTGTTAGACCTGGCATCATTGGCATGGTCTCCTCTAACCTTTTGCCTCTGCTTCCTTGTTGTTTCTGTGTGCTGGACTCTGTTTTAGCTGTTTTGTTTGCTCTGGGCACTTTGACCACTGCTGACAATTGCTAAAGCGTAAGTGTCCCCTGTATAAATTGTATGTGTACATTGGTTATCCATGACTGGATTATTTGATTTACCAGTAAGTCTCTAGTAAAGGGCACTAGAGGTGCCCAGGGCCTGTAAATCAAATGCTACTAGTAGGCCTGCAGCTCTGGTTGTGCCACCCACATTAGTAGCCCTGTCAACATGGCTCAGACCTGCCCTTGCAGTGTCTGTGAGTGCAGTTTTAAAAGGCCAATTCGACTTGGCAAGCATACCCACTTGCTAGGCCTAATCCTTCCCCTTTTATACATGTAAGGCACCCCTAAGGTAGGCCCTGGGTAGCTCCCTGGGCAGGGTGCAGTGTATGGTAAAGGTTGGACATATACCAATGTGTTTTACATGTCCTGACCGTGAAATACTGCCAAATGTGGTTGTCACTGTTGCAAGGCCTCTCTCTCTCATAGGTTAACATAGGGGCTGCCTTTAAATATGATTAAAACACAGATTCCCTTAGGGAGCAGATAGACATGTGGAGTTTGGGGTCTCTGAACTCACAATTTAAAAATACACCTTTTAGTGAAGTTGTTTTGCAGTGTGTGTTTGAAAATGCCACTTTTAGAAAGTAGGCATTTTCTTGCTTAAACCATTCTGTGACTCTGCTTGTTTGTGGATTCCCTGTCTGGGTTAGTTTGACAGTTGGGCTGTTTTGCACCTCTCCTCTAGACAGTGACACAAAGGGAGCTGGGGTGTAGCCTGCACATCTTGATGGGCCATCTGGGCTGAGGGCAGGAGTGGTCACTTACACCTGAAAGGGCTGTGCCTGCCCTCACACAATGCAGTCTTCAACCCCCTGGTGTCTGTCTGGGGCTGGCCTGGGCAAGGCAGGATCTTGAAACCAATAAATACTTTCTTTTGAAGTAGGCCTATTTCAAAGGCAGAAAGGGGTATGAGAAGAGCACCCCAAACCCCTGAAAATCAGATTACTTCTGGAACCAAGACGAACCTCTGCCAAGGAGAAGAACTGGAGAAGCCGGAGGAGGAGTACTGCCCCTTTGCCTGTGACTGTGCTTTGCTGGGTTGGCCTGCAGTAGCTGCTTCTGCCTGAGAGACGACAAAGACTGACTTTTGTGTGACTTCCCACTGGTGAAGAATCTCCAAGGGCTTGAATTGAGCTTGCCTCCTGTTGTTGAAGTCTCAGGGACAACAAAGACTTTTCTCTGCCAACATTTGGGCTGTCTGCTGAGAGCCCTGCCTGTCAAGTGATGCCCTAACCTGTCTCTGCACCCTTGAAAGGTGCAGCTGGTGCGAAAGGACAGAAATCCACGTAAAGACCGTAGTGCGGGGAAACTTTCGACACACCACCCGATTTGCAGCTGAAAAATGATGCGCTGCCGGCCTTGTGGCTAAAATCGACACTCCACCTGCATTGCAGCTGGGAGATCGATGCAACGTGGCTGGAGTAACAACACACAGCGGCTGCTGTTAATGACGCAAGCCCCCACGCAGTGTGGTTTCTTGACACCGTATGACCGGATTTCGACGCAACATCACTAGGTGCGGAAATTCAACGCAAAGCCTGCCCTGACCCGAGGTGCTCGTCCGGATCGACGCATCACTCTCTTGCAGGAGAGAAGAAAAGATGGACGCCGACCTGACTGGAGTAGGAACGACGCACGCTCTTGCTTGCAAGTGAGAAATCGACACAATGCTGGCCTTTTCCGACGCACAAAATAAATTGCCCGTGAGGCTTTATTTGGACGCTACCTAGGTACTTTTGTATGCTAACAACGTTCTCACTGTTTTCTAAAGGATTTAAGACTCTTTTGCTTTCTAAATTCATAACTTGACTTGTGCATGTTGGATTTTTGGCATTTTGGTCTTGTTTTGTTTAGACAAATATTATCTATTTTTCTAAACCAGTGTTGTGTCATTTTGTAGTGTTTTCACTGAGTTACTGTGTGTGTGTTGGTACAAATTCTTTACACCTTGCTTCTGACGTTAAGCCTGCCTGCTCGTGCCAAGCTACGAACTGGGTGAGCGGGAGATAACTGAGGGTGAGTCTCCTTTACCATGACTAGAGTGAGGGTCCTTGCTTTGACAGGGGGTAACCTGACTGCCAACCAAAGACCCTATTTGTAACAGGGGGTCATTATGAGTGTGGCGGTCTTATGACCGCCTCACTTGTGGTGGCGGTCTGGACTACAGCGGGAGCATTAGTCCGACTGCCACATTACAATCTGAACCACCAGTTCCGCCAGCATCCTGAATCCCAGCGGCTTGGCGGTGGTGGAGATCATAATCCTCCAGGGTAGCGGATTATGACCTTGTTCTCTGCCATCCGCCATGAAAAGGCTGGCGGAGAACAGGTGCAGGGAGCCACAGGGGGGGCCCCTGTATTCCCCATGCACTTGGCATGGGCACTGCAGGGCCCACCTGCCCAGCACCCTCACAATGTTCACTTTCTGCTTTGCAGAAAGTGAACATTGCGAGGATGCTGGTGCACCCGGCTGGCTACAACATTGCTGCCGGCTCGATTATGAGCAGGAAACAATGCTATAGCCTGTTTCCTGCTAGGCCGCGGGTGGGAATTGAGGTTTCCACCCGCCGACCTAGCAGCGAAACTCATAATAACTCCAGAGGGTAGGTCGCTGCGTAGTGGGCGGCAACCCTGTCAGGAGTTTGGCGGACGGGCTTTCCCATCTGCCAAACTCATAATGACCCCCTTGGTGTCAGTTTCCAGAACCACATGTTAGCGTTTTTCAAACTACTGTAAGAGTCAGCTCAATCTTGTCACAAGAACATGTAGGCACGGTCTGTTAAGTAATCGATGGCTGGGAGAATATTCCAATACTCTACTCATAAATATTCTAAGAAGCAAAAATGTATAGTGTTTCAAAACATTGTTCCAAAAGTGGTTGTTATTGCCCATAGAAGAACCTTTATGCCACGATCTTAGATTCTACTGGTTATCCGTCATTCACTAATGAATGGTAAAATCCAGAGTTTGTCTCATAAAACATTGTTTGGGGATTCAAGTAGCTCAGGACCAGGTTAAAAAATTTCCATCGCATATTCGGTCACTAGACTGTGACATATCCTTTACATTGATTCCATGCCAGCAACGTATTAATGATGCTGTCTGAAATTACCATGGCTCCCTATCTAACTTTTAGGAATTTACTCAAAGCCTTCTTGTCCTGATCGGTTTGTTTCATCTGCACGTATTCAGCTCCGCTGCACTTGGGTTTGCACATGACACCTGTGATTTGATAATGATGGGAGTAGCTGGTGATTTTCTACAATGAACCCTTCATACTTAGCACATCACAAACGACTGAAAGTTAATACTTAATCAAATGCTGGTGCGCTGGTTTTAGGTAATGTTTTTACAGCTTGAAAGGGGTTTGAAGGTTTGAGTGGCAGTCTGACAATCTACTGTATGCTAAAACCAGCGTTAACCAAATAAATTATGTGCAAAATGTTTCATAGTTACAAAAAATGTGACCAGAATAAGAGGAGTGTACTTATGCAATTTAGACTAGGGGCCTAATTACGTGTTTGGCAGACGGGAACACCCGTCCGCCAAACCCCGAACAAGGTGGCCGCCACTGTAGTGGGAACCTCCCCACCGGCCCCATTCTGACTTTCCCACTGGGCTGACGGGCGGAAACGAAGGTTTCCACCAGTCAGCCCAGCGGGAAAGTTGTGTCAGCATTGTAGCCAGTTTGTAATCAAGCTAATGCTGCCACCCACAGGGGGCACCAGCACCCTCATAATGCGCACTGTCTACACAGAAGACAGTGCGTACTATGATGGTGATGAGCAGGGATAACCCTGCACTGCCCATGTGCAGGGCAGTGCAGGGGTCCCCCTGTGGCCCCTTGCACCTGTCCTCCGCCAGCCTTTTCATGGCTGTGAAAATGATTATAGGAACTGTGTAGCTCTTCTCCAGAAACCTCAGTGTTTATTCTATTCATTTGTCAGGTTTATACCATTAAGGGTAAGAACAATTTAGCAAACTTTATATTAATTTGTCTTCGAGCAGAAACAAACAATATAAGTACAATTGTAGTGTGAGGTTTTATAAGAGAAAATTATTGACTTGAGTTTCAAGAAATGCTAAGTAACCTGAACTTAATTTATAGCAGAAAATATGTACCATTTACATTAAACTTTTGTAAACCAAAATACAATAAAGAAGTTCAAATGAATTGACGTGCATACAATAAAGGAAAAAAATCGAATTGAAGTGTATGCTGAAAGGTCTTTATAGATCCATAACATATAAACGGGATTAAAAACATAGTGCTTTCCAAGTCAAACACATAATTGCAAATTTGAATGAAATACATTCACAAGAGCAGAGTCGCACAGCTGCAGACAGGGAGGGTATTTCCTGCCAGCCTATGATCAGTTGAAAGAACAGACACCATGGACGTGGAATAGCCTGACCCCGAGGTCACTATTACAGTTCTAAACTTCAAGGTAAAAACATGCTTTGAATGGCTGTTTTGTGGGCTCTAAATTCATTGGGTTTGTGATCCTTCTTCGTTTACTGCATGTGGTTCTTCTATTATTGTTGAACATAGTGGAGATGCTCATCAAAAGTCATGCTTTGTTTCGATTTAGTCCACAACAAATAAATTACATTTTGCGAAATCATTCTGACCACTATACACACGAATAAAGCACAGTCAGTTACCTTAATGTAGTTAGCGTTTATATAGGTGCTCAGTGAATCTTTGGAGTTCTTTGGTTTCAAGCATACACGGCTCACAGGATCTACAGCAAAGAGAAAATGACATTTGTGCTTAATGCAGGAGCATGATTAAGCGATTTAACAAGGAAAAAAATTACACTGCAGATAAAACAACCGCGCAGTCCTTTTTGAAGATATCTTTGGATGTCTGATGCTAGAAGTATTGAGACAGGGCAGATCAGAGCATTAAATATTTCACAGGAATAGCAGCTTCTAGCACACCAACATATATTGCATCATTAGCAACTGCTGAGAAGAGAAGGCTGCTACACATACCGGTTAGACCCCTTTGAAAATTCTACCATACCAGTTGTGCTTGCCCAGTCTAGAGTGTGTTTGATGTTCTGTGTAAATGTATGATGTGTTTTGGAGCAGGAGTTTCCTTCTAGTGTACATGTTGTGATTAGATGTCATGATGTGTGAGGCTGCCCTGGTGGTACTCCTCCAGTTGCTTTCATCCTGTGTTCAAGTGACAATTTGCACATCCTTCGTTCTTAGGCCCCTGCCTTACAACTCTAGGTGTCTGGTGGTCCAGGAGAGAATCAACATCGTTCTCTGTTAATTCAGTTTTCCCTCCACTGTGATGAGGCGTACCTTTCCCACTTTCCTGTGTTGTGCAGATGGATGCCTATCAAGAAGTGAAGTATGACCAAGGTCAGTCAGGGTCAACCATTATGATTTCTACCCTCCTAAAGTAAAGCCAGAGAAGAAGAGAAGAAACATAGTTGATGCACCTCCTCCTGAAAGGAGAAATATTTCAAATGTGAAGTGAAATTTGTACTTTGGTTCCCACTCCCACCACTACCCTAAAGCGGTCTGGTCTCTCAAGCCAGTAATTCGTATCCATTTGGACTTCAAGAAGAGACTCTGCCTCAAACAGCAGGTAGAGATGCTTTAGGAGGCACATGATTCTACCTGTGGCTCCATCTGACAAGGACTGAGGTAAACCTTAACCCTGGGACAAGACATACTGCTGCACCTTATTGTGGCAGACAAAAGATACTTAACTGCCCTGTGAGAATAGGCGAACAGGCTTCTTACATAGTTGACGACAGAGAAAGTCCAGTTGACTGAAGCTTGCAAGGCTCAAGGGACTGTGCTTCTGAACAGATACAAGGACTTTTCAGCCATGGTAACTAGGAGCACCCCAGGATGTCATTTCTGACCCCAAAGATGATGAAGCATTAGAAATCAGATTATTGATGCACTTTACTGCACTTGTCTGGTACCCTTCTCCATCAAAGGAAATCCCCAATCAGACTAAATTCAGCATCAAAGGGACACAGGTTTTTTCTCTTCACTCCTTATATTCTAATTTTATCGTAGTCGCTGTGGCCTGTTGTTCCGAATCCAGAATCACTAAAATTATGTATCAGTTACATAGAAATTCGCATTTTAAGGTATTGTTGACCTATGCCACCAAAAAATAGCATTTGGGACTAAATGAGAATCCTGGTCATGACTGTCACATTTTGAAATACTAGGCCTTTTCTTATAGGGTGCTGATACATTCCAGGGCACTCCCCACCCCCTTTAAGGATTGAGAGATCATCTGCCTTCTTAAATGGTTTTCCATCGGTGACTTTGTCCAGTGTTCCAGACCCCCTTAACCTGTAGCCCTGGTAACAGGACACAAACTATTGAAATCACTAACCATTGACACCATGGATTTTTTGCAGACATAGGTGAATTCCTGTCAGGGGTTTGGGTGGTAGGTGTTTAGGTTTCCACGTTTCTGAGACTCTTTTGTGGGGAAACTCAGCAACACAGGCCGAAAGCCACTGCCCTGCCTACACTGCACCCAAGATTTCCAAGGACGTATGATAGATGGCAGGCAGAGCGTATTAAATATGATAACCTGTTTCTTTCTGCTGACATGCTGCACCATTATCTGGCCACTCAATGGCATAGAACTGAGCCAGGCTGTGACACAAGCAGGGAATATGCCTCCCTGTCCGCTTCTTGGGTAGTAAGATTTAGACATAATTGGGTTTTAGTGAGCTTCGGTACCACTGCACGTGCTGCAATATTGATAGCTACACTGTTGGGGCTGGACAAAAACAAATTGTAGTAAACTCAAAGTTCCTATAAGGCAGCTGAGAGTACACCAACTTTCCATTTTAGAATAACATTGGACAAAGAGCACCAAGTTATAATATTATAAAGTATAGCCCTTTAAAAGTGTTGAGGTTGCAGTTTGGAGCCAGAAGGTTCTTAAACCTTCTTATTTATTGACAATATATCTCAATTCCAACTGCTGATGTTTACATACAGGTAAATAAAGGCATATTCTTGATAGAAGTTATAACTTTAACTAGACATTGTGTTTGTGAATGCCCAGCGTTGCTTACCCTCGAGGTACAACTGCACAAAGGGAGTAATTTGCTTATCCAGGTACAATGCGCTGGCACTGTTGGCCTTGGAACAAAAATACCTACTATGCATAGTGACCAGTATCTAATGATTACATTAGGATTCTAAGAACAGGCCTCTACTCTGGATCAGGATATTCTAATTCAGGTGCAGTCACATAAATATAAAAATATTTTTACTAATGTGTTAGAAATGAGGTCTCTGGTTGGCAGTCAGTTTGCACTCTCTGTCCAAGCAAGGACCCTCCCTCTAGTCAGGGTAAGGGGGATGCATAGCTCATATAACCCCTGCTTACCTATTTGGTAGCTTGGCACAAGCAGTCAGGCTTATCTCAGAGGCAGTGTGTAAAGTATTTGTACCAACACACACAGTAACACAGTGAAAACACCACAAAAGCACTCAACACCAGTTTAGAAAATTAGCCAATATTTTTCCGAATAAAACAAGATCAAAACAACAAACATCCAACATACACAAGCACAGTTATACATTTTCAAAGATTAAATTTGAAGATGGCACTTAGAAACAAAAATGCCTCAATTTGGTGTTATCATGGCATCATGACGGAGTCGTTCCCAACAATCTGACACCAATGGTCCAGGTACAGTACCTTTTGAAAGTGAGGAAACAAGCCAGTGCATGGAGTCGGGAAGCGAGGTGTTGCTTGATCCAGTGTGGTGCCGGTTCCGGTGCTGCGGAGCAGTGAAGTGGAGGCGTTGGTGCGAAGAGTTGGATCTTTGCTGCAGAGCAGTGGAGATGAGGAGGTGTTGGTGCAAAGCATCAGGTCCTTACACTCTGGCTGGGTCAATGTCTGGTGGGTCAAGATGAGGTTGGTCAACCTCTCGGGGTAGCGGTAATGCTACGGGGCTGCAGGTGCTGCGGCGGAGTCGGGTGTCATCGACATCGGTGACACAGCATTCGGGACTCACAAAGTCACAGAACGTCAGTGGGGCTGCAGCAGCATCAGGCCTGCGATGTCAGTCGGGTTTATCGCACTCCAGCGTGGACCACGGCTTCGGTTGCAGGTGGCTTCATGGGGTAAGGCAGCGCCGTCCATCTGGGCATCATCCGGCACTGGTGCACCTGGTTTTCTTTGATTTCCAACCAGCTTTCCCTCCCAAGGGCCCAAAAACTGGAATAAGCACCACCTGGTGAGTTAGGGTCCAAAGCAAGTGAACCGAGAGGCTGGCAGTCAAAGTCTTTGCTGTCCTTGAGACTTCTTAACAGGAGGCAAGCTCAGTCCAAGCCCTTGGAGAAACTTCACAAGCAGGATATACAGCAAAGTCCAGTCTTTGTCCTCTTTAAGGCAGAAGTAGCAACCGCAGGCCAACCCAGCAATGCACATACAGCAAAGGAGCACTACTTCTCCACCAGCTCTTCAGCTCTTCTCTTTGGCAGAGGTTCCTCTTGATCCAGAAGTGTTATAAAAGTATTCGGTTTTCGGTCCACTACTTATACTATTTCTGTCTTTGAAGTAGACAAACCTCAAAGGAAAGTCTCTGTTGTTGACAAGATCCTGCCTTGCCCAGGCCTGGCCCCAGACACACACGTCCCTCGGCTCTGCCCACTTTGCCCTGGCCACCATCCCTCACATCTGCAAAACCACCACAGGAGGACGATCCATCACCCACACTGCAGTGAAGAGCTGGAACAACCTCCCCCTGCACCTCAGACAAAGCCCAACGCTCACTGTTTGAAATGGGGTTTCTGGTTGGCTAGGGTATGCACCTAAGCCAGGCAGAACCCACCCACTCTAGTCAGGGCAAGGGAGTTACACGTCCAAGATAACCCCTGCTCACCCCCTTGCTAGCTTGGCATGAGCAGTCAGGCCTAACCCGGAGGCAATGTGTAAAGCGTTTGCACAACACACGCAACACATGTGACGCACTATCCCCACCAGAAAGGAAACACAACACCAAGTTATATGAAAATATACTGTATTGTACACAACACAATTATTAGACCAAACATCACATATCAGTAGTATCCTGCTACCTTAGCAGTTGTCAGAACGCTACACATTAGTTACTCTGCAAACTAGCAGTAGTCACATATAACACACAGGTTATTCAGTATTCTGCAACATAAGCAGTAGTCAGGAAACGTGTTATTAAACCAAAGCACTTGTCATAAGAATATCATAAACACCCATATTAGGAATATTAGAAAACGTATGGCAAGTTATAAAAACAAATTAGCATGGTATGTCCATAATAGAAACATTTGCATACATATATAAAACATCATAACCACAGGTAGGCAACATATCAACCCATACTGTCTATAGAAAGAACCTATGATATATATTGTCCTTTTAAAAGTACCTGGTTTGATGATGAAGGCACCTCCAGTGCCAGGAAAAGATAAAAAGGGGCCCCAGGCACTCCACTGCACAAAACGGGGGCCTCACGATGCTGTAGGGGGAGAGGGATGGCACGCACCCTCTCTGATTCTTAATATGAGGCTTCCACCCCACCCACCTGTCGAACTACGAGAATTGTACCCCTCCTGGGGCCCGCGTCCTCAGGGGGACTCCCCCTGGGCCTCAACCGGCCCTCCAAGGAAAGTGTGGGGGGGCCTAAACAGGACCCGAAACAACATGTGGGCCCGGTGGGGCGGGGGAGCCTCCGATGAGGCTTCCTTCCCCCCGCCCGGCTCAAGAAGCAAACAGTGAGCCGGTCCGGCCCACTACAGCGTGCAGGCACAAAAGCAGGTGCCTGCTTGTGCCCCGGGGGTTCACCTGGGAGCGTGCTTGCCCCGGGGGCACGGTAGGAGTGCGCTCGCTCCTTTTCTTTCTGTCTGTGGAGCTCCGGGGGCACTGAAGGTGGCGCGACTCTCAGGCAACAGCCCGGTCACGGCAGTGATTGTTTAAAGGCCAAAACACAGCACGCTTATGAGCGCAAGAGATTCCTGGTCGCGGCGGTGATTTCCTTTACAGCAAGGTGCCTACGAGCGCCCAGGGCTCCATAAGTGCATTGCACTCGGCGCTATGACAGCCAAAACAAAAGTGAAGCACCCCTCGTGATGGGGATAGTTGCAGGGATCAGGGTCATAGCACCCAGCCCCTGGGGGACAAAGCCAAGGAAGGAAAGGACACAGGTGGTAAGGCTCAGCAGCAGGCCAGCCCAAAGGGTTGCGGTCAGTGGCAGTTCCTCCTAGTGATCCATCAGGTCACAGGTCAGCACAGCAGCAGCAGTCCATGGCAGTTACTGGGGAGCCCATCCAGCAGTCTTGTGTCCAGTTCCAGGTAAATTCCAAAGTGTCTCCAAATTGTGGGGAAAATTCCCCTGTTCTTATACTCAATCTTTACAGTGTTTTACAATGATGGGGAGAGGAGGTTCCAACCAGTTACAACTGGTTTTGGGAGTGCCCCCTCTCTCCTCCAGCACAGGCTCCAGACATCAGTGGGGGGTTAACAACCCTTTTGTGTGAGGCCAGGGCACAGCCTTTACAAATGTAGGTGTGCCCCGCCTCTCCCTTCTTTCAGCACAGGAAGACTATTCAGTATGCAGATGCACCTCTGTGACACCTCCACCCTCCCTGTGTACAGGCTGTTTGAAACGTATGCACAAAGCCCCAACTGTCACTCTGCCTAGACGTGGATTGGAGTCAAGCTGCAAAACACCAGTCATAAGCACAGAGAAATGTGCACTTTCTAGAAGTGGCATTTCTGTAATAAAAAATACACCTACACCAGTAAACAGCATTTATTATCACCATCACAACCATACCAAACATGCCTATGCTACCCCTCATAAATCAGACAATACCCCTTACACATAAGGCAGGGCATTTCTAATGCAATCCTATGAGAAGGCAGCACTCACAGCAGTGAGACACCAAGTTAGGCTGTTTGTCACTACCAGGACAGGCCACACAACCTGGCACATGTCCTACCTTCTACATACATGGCACCCTGTCTATAGGGCTAGATAGGGCATACCTTAGGGGTGACATACATGTAGTAAAAGGGGAGTTCTGGGCCTGGTAAGTAAATTTAGATGTCAGGTCCCTGTGGCAGAAAACTGCGCACACTGTCCCTGCGCTAGCAGGCTTGAGACAGGTTTGAAAGTCTACTTCAGTGGGTGGCGAAAGCAGCGCTGCAGGCCCACTAGTAGTATTTAATTTACAGGCCATAGGTATAGAGATACCACTGTACAAGGGACTTACAAGTAAATTAAATATGCCAATTAGGTATAAGCCAATCATACCAACTTTAGATGGGACAGCACCTGCACTTTAGCACTGGTCGGCAGTGATAAAGTGCTCAGAGTCCTAGAGCCAACAGCGACAGGTCAGAAAAAGTAGGAGGCAGGAGGCAAAAAGACTGGGGATGACCCTGCATAAGGAAAATAGACCAACACTCACCATCTTTAGGAAGAACCTCAAGGCGTGGCTCTTCGGATGAGGCCCCTTCCCCCTAAGCACCTTGAGACCCTCTTGGGTGAGTAGCCCCGCTTTACAAATACTGATTGATTGATTGATTGAGCGGGTCGGAGACTGCATTGTGTGGGGACAGATACAGCTCTTTCACATGTCAGCTCTTCCCTCCCCACTCTAGCCCAGGAGAATCATCATGATATGCAGGACACTCCCCAGCTCCTTTTGTGTCACTGGAAATTCACAAACAGCCCAACTGTCAGTGTGACCCAGACGTGGATTCCACAGGCAGGCAGAGGCACAGAATTGCTAAGCAAGAAAATGCCCACTTTCCAAAGGTGGCATTTTCAAGCTGACAATCCATTAGAAATGGGGTCTCTAGTTGCCAGTCAGTTTAAACCCTGTCCAAGTAGCGACCCTCACTCTAGTCAGGGTACGGGAGATACACAGCTCAGATAGCCCATGTTCACCCCCTTGGTAGCTTGGCATAAGCTGTCAGGCTTATCACAGAGCCAAGTGTAAAGTATTTGTACAAACAACACAGTAACACAGTGAAAACACCACAAAAAAGGTCCACACCAGTTTAGAAAAATAGCCAATATTTATCTAAATCAAACAAGACCAAAAGGACAAAAATACAATATACACAAGCAAAGATTTGAATTTTAAAAATAAAACAGTCTTAATCCATAGAAATCAATGGATGCACTGTTTTAGCACTAAGGGGGTCATTCCGACGCCGGCGGTCAAGGACCGCCGGGGCCGGGGATGCGGGAGCACCGCCAACAGGCTGGCGGTGCCCCGCAGGGCATTCTGACCGCGGCGGTTTGGCCGCGGTCAGAACAGGAAAACCGGCGGTCTTCCGCCGGTTTTCCGATGCCCTCAGGAATCCTCCATGCCATGGGGATTCCGACACCCCATACCGCCATCCTGTTCCTGGCGGTTCGCCCGCCAGGAACAGGATGGCGGTATGGGGTGTCGTGGGGCCCCTGGCCCCTGCTCAGCAGACACTGAAATTCGCGATGGGTGCAACTGCACCCGTCGCACCTTCCCACTCCGCCGGCTCCATTCGGAGCTGGCTTCCTCGTGGGAAGGGGTTTCCCGCTGGGCTGGCGGTCGGCCTTCTGGCAAAAGCCAGAATGGCCTCCGCGGTCTTTCGACCGCGGAGCGGCCATATGGCGGTTCCCTCCAGGCGGGCGGCTCCCGCCGCCCGCTGGGGTCTGAATGACCCCCTAAGTACCTGGTACGCGTCAAAAATAAAGCTGCAAGGGCGATGGTGTGTCAGAAAAGCAAGCAATGCATCGATTTCCTACTTGCAAGTGAGGCAGTGCAGAGATTCTTTACTCTCACCTGGGGCCATGCGTTGATTCTTCTCTCACAACGGAGGCCGTGCTTCAATTCGGGGTGTGCAGCTTCCGGCCCATGCTGGGATGTTGAAGACTTTGACGCCCAGGACCCATGCTGGGAAATTTCCAATGTGCTGTGCAAAGAGTCCGCGGTGAGAACAGGCGCTGCGTAGTTTCTCCAGCTGTGAGGCAGGTGCTTCGTCGATTTTTCACCTGTGGGACAGGCCATGCGTCGATTTTTTTGATGCACACACTACTGTGTGTGTATTTTTCCCCGCAGTATACCACCTTGCACTTCTAAGGGCCCAGTGACTGGAATCGGCATCACGTACCAAGTCAGGACTCCAAGCAGAAGAGCCAAGGCACTGACAGATGAAGTCTTTGATGCCCTTAACTTGAGAACAAGGGCAATCTCTGTCCAAGCCCTTGGAGAAACTTCAAAAGCAGGATTTCAGAAAGCAAAGTCTAGTTCTTTCCCTCTTCAGACAGAAGCAGCAGCAGCAGCAGGCTAGCACAGCAAAACAGAATGGCATGTCCTCCTCAAGTACCAAGCTCTTCTCCTTGTCAGACGTTCCTCTTGACCTAGAAGTAATCTGAAAACCTGGGGTCTACGTCCACTACTTATACTCATATATGCCTTTAAGTAGGTGCACTTCAAAGAAAAGTCTCTGTTCACAAGATCCTGCCTTGCCCAGGGCTGGCCCCAGACACATACCAGGGGGTTGGAGAATGCATTGAGTGAGAACAGGCATAGCCCTTTCAGATGCAGGTGTCAGCTCCTCCCTTCCCACTCTAGCCCAGGAGGCTCATCAGGATATGCAGGACACTCCCAGCTCCATTTGTGTCACTGACTAGTGGGAATTCACAAACAGCCCAACTATCAGTCTGACCCAGACGTTGATTACACCAGCAGGCAGAGGCACAGAATTGTTAATCAGGAAAATGCAGACTTTCTAAAAGTGGCATTTTCAAACAGACAAACTAAAAAACAACTTTACCAAAAGATGTCATTTTAAATTGTGAGTTTAGAGACCCCAAACTCCATTTGTCTATCAGCTCTCAATGGGAAACTGCACTTAAAAGATATTTAAAGGCACCCCATGTTAACCTATGAGAGAGATATGCCTTACAATAATTAAAAACCGAAGTCAGCAGTATTTCACTATCAGGACATGTGAAACACACCAGTACGTGTCCAACCCTTTAAATACACTGCACCCTGTCCATAGGGCTACCTAGGGCCCATCTTAGAGGTGACATGCGTGTAGTAAAAGCGAAGGTTTAGGCCTGGCAAGGGGGTATACTTGCTAGGTTGAGTTGGCAGTGGGTGTCTCTGCCTGAAAGCCAGTCCCTAATCCTTTCCAAACCCCTCATTACTTCTCCCTACACCCTCTCACTTAATAGTAAATATGACCCCTTTTCCAGCTATTTCCCCTCATCCATCCCACATCTACAACTAAGGGCCTTTCTATGAGTTTAGGAGTGATTTATGGCACAAGCTGAATGAAAATATCACGGGTATGTTATTTATTGTTTGTGATAAATAAGACCTATTTTGAGTTTGTGGAGAATAACATGCAGATTTGGTGAATACAATATAATTTCCCCTGTTAAATTTTGGCAGGTTTGACTTGCCAAAATTTAAAAATGGTTGAGTTATTTAATGCTTCTGATAATTATCTGACATATTAAATTAAAAACAAACTCTTGATTCTGACCCGTGCATACAGAAGGGGTTTACCTACGGGTCACAATTAAGTGTCCTACTCTTAATCAGGATCTTGGTGGTAAACCTATATGATCTCTCCATGGAAAAAATAGAGGTGGTGTTGGAGATTTATAGTCATGGACTTGTTAATACCATTTTACAGAACTTTAGTAGTACTATAGTACTACTACTAAACATACTACAAAATCCAGTTTGTGACTACCCCCACAGTGTATAACTATGTATAAGGTTGATAGTATGGTAACTAGGAATTGCACTCATGCTGGCATGTCTTGAGTGTAAAGCGTGACCCCCATGTACTGTACTTGCACTAGTAGGTACTTTGAATAACCAAAAGAACATGTGCGCTGGGCTCCAATTGTCCAGCATTCCATGGTTAAAAATGGATGGGACGCAACTGTGTACTACTCCATTACCTCCTTTTTGAAAAGTGGGCATGACCATGAGTATTTTTGGTTACCCATGCTTAAATTTAGTTTAGGCATTTATGGATTGCTGTGATTTTAGACAATGCACATTTTGTCTCTTTCTGCATGTCCCTCGTAGACCGGACTTGGTGAATGGTGCACAACTCAAACAAGGCCCATCCAAGTAACCAAATATTCAGATGCAAGTGTATTTGTGCAGTCTAATAGCCACCTAAGTACAACATATTAAGTAAACAAAAATCATGATGTAACATGTTTAATTATTGTGTTACCAACGTTGATACATTATCTGTTGTTGTCTAGATCATCTTGTCAAGCTATCATAACTTTCTTTTTCACATGACCAAGAAAAAAATATAGTTTAAAATAATAATCAAAAACCTTGGGATAAGGTAATATCCAGTAGCAGTATTAGAATCATAACTTTTTGTCTGTGTCGCCACCATAGTAGAAATGCAACGTGGACCTTTCCAAGAATAATGTGTTCATTATACATAAATTTCCAAACACGCATCAAAACCATTCTGTACCATAATTTAGATTTTAATTGCTTTCCTATTGAAGGCCATAGCATTTAAAGATGCAATTCGATAGATGTTTCAGTATGCAAATATAGGAGCAAACTAAGTGCTCACAAAGGAAGCATGTCTACATTCTGTAACTTTAGAATGTGACATGAAGAGAATTAAACAGATTAAAATAAATGTAGGATCATGACATTTTCCCTGTACATTTCAGAGAAATGCATTTTAATGAAATTAGGAAACTAAGAGCCTAATTAGGACCTTGGCGGTCGACCATCAAACTGCCAATAAATATAGCGGTGGGGAGGTGCCCGCCAACCCGGCAGCCTCCCCACTGCAATGTAATTAACTTCTTAGCAGGGCTGGTCGGCACTGACAGAGCCGAGGCCAAATGCCGCAGCACTGTCAGTACTAGCAGCACACCCGGAATGCACACTGTCTTCCATGGCAGACAGTGCGCATTCCAGTTGTGCTGACTGGGGGGCGCCTGCACTGCCGAGGACATGGTCATGGGCAGTGCAGAGTCCCCCCTGTGGCCCCGTTCCTGACTTTCTGCCAGCCTTTTCATGGCAGTGACCCCACCATAAAAAGGCTGGCAGAACGGCAAGTTGTGATAAACACGGCGGTTCCAACATCAGCACCGCCTTACCCTGACCACAACTTGCACTGCCACCCAACCATCAGAATCCATGATTCTGGTGGTGGTGGCGGTCTCCTGGTGGTCCAACTGCCAGAATCGGAATTTGGTGGTCAGACTGCCAAGATTGCAGTGATCAGATTGCCACCGCAAGTACGGCGGTCCTAAGACCGCCATATTCATAATTAGGCCCTAAGACAAAAGATAAAGTCAAGATTAGGTTCAGATGCACATTTAGAGTTGGAATAAATGTTAGGATTAATGATAGGCTTAGAGTTAGGATCAAGGTTTAGAGTAAGATTTGAAGATATCATTAGGGTTAAAGTTAGTACCACGGTGTGGAGAAAAGAACGTGCCACCAAGATTAATTCATTTCCAAATCAATTTAATATAAACAAGGTTCGTCGTAGGGAGCAACGCCAACTCAACATCCTCCAGCAACCACCCCCCAGCAACTGCCGCCCACAACATTCTCCTTGCCCGACCATTCCATCCCCACATTCTACTCCCATTGTAGCTAATCACCATTCCGATCACCACACACGGTTAGGTTAGTATTAGGGCAAGAATAAACACTACCTTTAGGGGCATAATAGGATCTGTATGATGATTACTGCCAAGGTTATGGATCACTGCTTCTACTATGATCAGGATCTGGCCTAGAGTTATAATGAAGGTGTGAGTCAGAACTTATGTTAAGACCAATGTTTGGTAGGATAGGGTTTGGACTTGGTTTTGTTTAGGGCAATTATCGGGCTACATTTATGGTCATGGTTATGCTAGGATCAGGGTGACAGGTTGAAAGTACGGTTGAGGTAATGTAAAAGTCAAGGGTGGGAAGTTGGGCAACTGGGGCTTCATTAAAAGGTAGTATAAATGTTATGAGTCGGGTTAGAAAGAAGGTTTGGGTGAGATGAGAGTTAGATGTTGTGATGTTAGGTCCTAGGATTTGGGATGGTAACAAGGGTTAGAGTAATGGCTGGCTCTACAGGTAGGGCAGGGTTGTTAAGCATTTCTGTAAAACAATTCAAATGTTATTTCAAATCATTATGGTATATTACTAAAAACCAATACCTCTTTTCGATAATTTTTTTTACAACCAAGTAGTTTTCGTTGACGTTTCAATTTCAATGCAAGTAATTCCAAAATGTGACTTTTTAACTATAAGGGGTTGCAATTGAAAAGGTCCAAAAAATCCCATTCCTTTAAAGGCCGTCTCATTTCTGCAAAAATACTGAGCTGCCCCATACTAATCAGTAATGGTATGGGACAGTACTGATTCACTTGTGGTCCTGCAGTATTTTAAATGATTTTTCCATGGTTTTAAGCCATTGTTGCCATCAGAAATATGTACATTGTCATGAGTATCCATAAAAATGGTTGAGTTTAACTTTGCATGGTCATAATTTTACAGAATTCTGTTGGTCTATTGATATTTTAATGAGATTTTTTTTCATCTAACCCTGAACATGCTTGAATCCAAATATTCCAGCATTCTGAGGCGAGACAAGCTGATACATCGTATAGTGGTGTGTGGTTGGAACAGGCACAAGGAATTATATACAATATGAGCAGCCGACCGATATGAACACAAAACAGTCCCCTGGCTTTAATGCAATGTGATATAGGATGACAAGGATGACGTCATCAATGAAACGTGGGGTCTGGAATGCATCTCCATCAATATACTTGAAGCTGATTTCTCTGACGCAGACTGTGTGGAACAGGGGTGATATTTACTATACCCAGTAAAAACTGAAGTCAGAGGGAGGCAGTTGCTACCTGAGCGAAATAACTTGTATTCTGAATTTTGTCTCTGGAATGAAGCATATAGTAAAGATTTCGAATTTATTGCATCGAAATGTGCATGTTTCCCTTTTTTACTGGGCCGTTTACTCAATACCCTTTGCCAGGTATTACCTGGCAAAATGAATCGGTGGAAAAAAGGCGTGGTGTGATATACTATTTCAGAACTCTAAATTCTGATCCATAAAGTTCAACTCCTCGACATAATCAGGGCGTATGGCCATTAAGTAGAAACGAAAGCCACATTAAAATAAAGTGAAACATTTCCATACGTCTGCAACGATTTTTTTCTAAATGGTGATACAAAAAATGTGATATGAAAAGAGGGTATGTGCCGCTTAGCACGTATTACAAATAGCTTAGCGACCTGCTATATTTGTTACATCCTTCCATTTACATTGCCAATTAAGATATTTTCTTATTTGGCCTGCCATGTAAATATTGCAGTCAGCACTCAGAGGGTCTAAGTGTTACTCGTGCTAATTCCTTTCATAACTTACTGATTGTGTGTGTGGTTTTTTCCCTCCTGACAGTGTGAAGTCAGGAAACCTCCCATCCTTTTCAGTGTCTGGTGATTATGAAGAATTTCCACAAACACCCTGAGTTATGTGACCTTCCCACAAACACCCATTTCCTCCAGCAATCACAAATCCACTGAACCTAAGGCACTGTGACCCCCACATCACACATTCCTCAAGGCCGCTTGAGTGAGTTTATAGTTACTTTTCACTTAAGGACTGAAATGAATGTACAGTGTGCGCCTTCTGGAAACATGTAACATCTATTTCAGTTCCAGAAGAATAACATTAGAACATGTTTTCTTTAGTGTTTTGTTTGCTGCTGTACGAACAAAGCACGCACTCTTTAATTACCATGCGAGGGAAATGTAGCATTAAAAAACGCATTAATATAAAGATCCCCGTAAACTGACCTGTCAGTAGCTCTCTCTCTCACTTGCCCTTGCCTAACTGCATAGAAAACAAGCATTTGCAATGCAACGTGTCTCGCATTTGCTCGAGGTAGAGGTATTAGCGTTGTAAATTCCTAACCGGACTTTTTTTTGCCACACAAATTAAAAGAAAAAAAATGCAAAATGATTGCGCTATTTAAAATGCAGCGCAATTGCACTGAAATTGAAAACGGAAAAACTGAGCAAGATCGTGCTATGTAAAGTAGCCCGGAAACCATGCTGAAAACATCGAGCCTCGTATGTTTTCAGTAGTTTACCGGTGCTGTGTAGGTGGGCTAAACACCGGAAAAGGCATGACTGCATACCTTTCACAAATGAAAGCAAGCGGATTTTAAAAGGCAAGCCCACGAACCAATTAAAGTGACTGACGTGACATGGGCGTGGTTAGAAGCCCAAAGAGTGATTACAGCAGGGGACGGAGCGCTTTGTGCTCGCCACTAAAAATGACTCCTGTGTGAAACAAAAAGTGCAATGCACATTAGATGTGCAAAAATACATTTTTCAAAGGACTACACCTGTCTCCAATCAGCTGGGATAGGATTTCTAGTGCATTTATAAATCACAAAACATCGGGCATACCTCATTCGGAGGGCCATGGGGCCTCAACCGTGGGGATTGATGGCGTTGCCACTGATGTCCTTGTGCATGTTTAAGTATTGGCTGGGAACAGGGCCAAGCACATTCCGTTCTTCATTAGACTTTCAGGCTAGTGAGGGCAAGTAGTCACAGACTTTTTAAGGAGGTAGTGTGGGGGTTGATCAAGCGCAGTACTCAACAGTCAACCAACAGACACAATAATCTTAATGTGCAGTCCAGTTCTTGTCTTTACAAGAAAGAAGGTACTTTCACACAGTTGCACTGAATATTACACAATTTAGGGATGGCATGTCAGTATGTATTGGTCTGATCACCAAATGGCACCTCACCATTCTCTACTAGTCCATCCCTGCCCTCGGCTCACTCCCCCGAGTAAAGGATGTAGTAGTGTGAATCAGGCCCAGGTGCAGTTTATATGTTCCCTGCTCGACCTGTCAGCCTTAGGGTGGCCTTCCCGCCAACTTTTACCCTTACTCCTCCATTTGTTTAGCTCATTTTTGCTGGTATGTGGACTCTGCACACTTTACTATTGCTAATCAGTGCTAAAGTGCTTGTGCTCTCGCCCTCTAAACATGGTAATATTGGCTTATCCCCAAATAGGCATTTCAAATTTACTTATAAGTCCCTAGTAAAGTGGTACTACATATACCTAAAGCCTATAAAGTAAATGCTACTAGTGGGCCTGCAGAACTGGTTGTGCCGCCCACCTAAGTGGCCCTTTAAACATGCCTCAGGCCTGCCATTGCAGATCCTGTGGGAACAGTTTTAAGATGCCTTCTCAACCTGGTAAAATAAAACTTTTAACAGACTGAAACCTTCCTTTTGCGTGCATTTCTTACCCTGAGGGTAGGCCTTGGACAACCCAGAGGGCAGGGTGCAATTAATTTAAAAAGTACGACGTGTACTTTTAAGTTTGACATGTCCTGGTAATGAAAAACTCTTAAATCACTACTGCAAGACCTATCCCTCTCATAGGATAAAATTGGAGTTGCCTAATTACATTATAACTAACATTTCCAAACAGGAAGAGATATCCAAGTATTGTTTGGTATCTCTGGAATCACAATTTAAAATGCTAACTTACTGGTGCTGTTGGATATTAAATTGCAATTTTGAAAATGCCACTTTTAGAAGTTGTCATTTTCTTGCTGTAGCCCTCTTGTACCTGTAGCCTGTCTCTGGTCACATGACTGGGTGTAGCTAACAGTTGGGCTTTGTGTATTCCTCGTAGACAGCCACACACAATAGGGAGTTTAGGTGTGCCGGGATGGACCCACACTAACAGGATGGGAGGGGAGATCTGGGCACAGCACCACTTACCCTTGAATAGGATATGTCCTGCCTCTTCACAAAGGGCTGCATACCCCCTCTCACCCACTTCAAAGATACAACTGGGTATAAATATTAAACTCTTCACTACACTTCTGGACCTGAGGGTAGTCTGCCAGGAAGAAGAGCTACTGTGCTGCTGAAAGACTGTCACTCTGTTGGACTGCACTCTGCTGGACTCCTGCTTTGCTGTGCTGTCCTGCTGCCTTGTTGCTTGTGTCAGAAGGACTTGCATCTCTTGAACCCAGAACCCAGAGTGACTCCAAAGGCTAGTTGGCTGACCTCCTGATCTGAAGCCTCAGGGACATAACAGTCTTCCACAACCTTGACTCTGCCCCTGAAATGCTATCTGTGAGTCTGTCTGCCTAGTGGTGCCACCCCATTCCTGGACCCTTGGGAGTGGGCTTAAGGTGCTCAGCCACCCTCTGTGGACCCGCGAAACCAGCACATCTCCTCTACTGCATGAGGCAACCCCAAGCAGAACCCGCTGATGCATAGATTGGACCAGTTGCAGAGACTTGCATTGCTGCAGCCTGCATTCCCTTTAGAACTGCCCCTGCACAATGCATCCTCTGCACAGGCCCATGCATTTCTCATTGAGGGCAGCCTAGTTGACAATGTCGATCTCCACATCGCAGCCTCACAGCTCCTCAAAACTGGTGGAATGCCCTGATTGTGAGTCGCCTCCCAAACTCTAGGCATCGCATCCCAAGCCCTTGTTTATGGGATCTTGACTTCTCTGTGCCAAGCTTTCAGGAGGTTGAGCACAGGTTAATTTAGGGTTTGCGTGTGCCTTAATGTAACAAGTATTGTGGTCGCTGCTCGACAAGGGCTCAAACCCAAGTCAAGAAGTAACTCAATTTCTTATTTCTTATACTGTTCTGCAGTGAGAATTGAACCTGTGTTTGAACAGTGCCATGCAGTACTGTTGTGTTACACTACCACCCCACATAAATAATCTAAGACCAATTCCAGTGAAATTCTCCCTAATTGGCCGTTTTGAATTTCCAAATTTCTGTCTCATTTGTTCTGAATCCATCTCTTCAAGCATGGAGTTTTACCTCGCAAACATAGAGTCTTACACTGTGTCCCAGCTCAAAGAGTTTTATAAAGAGAGGGGACTTCCAACCAAGAGCTCCACCAGTAAGGTGGGACTGCAAGAGGTGCTGAGGGCCTGGGTGGAAGTCCACGAGTCACTCGCTACAGCAACTGAAGGAGTTAAGGAGATGGACAGCCAAGGAGAGGATTTGTAGTGCTCACGGAGGCGGTAGTCCCATTTGGCTTTCGGAACAGACAGAGGTGACACTAGTTTCCCTGGGAGATAAGGAGATGGTGCCAAAAGCTCATATGCCTGCCAACACTTCTTAGTACAGGCAGTGGGTCACCATCAATGGGCATCAGGTGGACGCTGTGAGGGACACAGGAGCCAACATGACTACAGTACAGTGTCAGCTTGTGTCCTCAGAGAAGGTCCTCCCTAACACATTCCACCAAGTCACCAACAATTGAGAGATTCAATTACCAGTGGATCTGGTTCCTTTAAGAGTGTGTGTGTTGGTGGGAGTGGAGGGCAGCTTCGCTAAAAGTAGATGTGAACACTGTAGACACTGTAGAGTGTCTGTTGGACAGCAACCTGGAGCACACTATCTGGAGGGAGGTACAGCTCAGGTCACACTTGGAGATGTTGGGATTGCCAGACTGGGTCTGTCTGACCACAGGGTCCATGGCTGCCAGTGAAGGGAGTCAAGAGCATCTGGAGCCTGGAACCGGGGCCCAAGCAGCGGCCATGCTGCGGAGAAGGGCTTGGGGCTTGGGAAACCAGCCCCTGAAGTTCGCCCAGTCGAGGTTGACGGGGCACTTGAGAACAATGTCCTAGTCAACCAAAGAGGACATAGCTGCCCTGGTGACCTGCCTGAGTCTGCTGGTTGGCAAGCTGATGGTGGACCCACCAAGGAGGAATTCTGGAAGACATAAAAAGAATGCCTCATTTTAGAGGGCTTCGGGTGGCAAGCTGAGGGCCAGGCAGCGGCCCAGGCACCTGATTTATTGGGAGAAAGACTTCCTGTATAGAGTTGGAGTGCAAATATTTTTAATAAACAATTGTGTCACTTAAATATAGTGTGAAGTAACATATATTAAAATATGTAATTGAAATTGTGTATTAATAAATAAAAACATGTAGCTGATATGGTGGACACCATGAACACCATGTATAAACATGAGAAAATAACTGTCTAATGAAAATGTATTTTGTTTATTCCTAATTAAAAGTACTGAAGAATGAATATCAATATGTACTAAAAGGATTAATAGTTTAAATATTATGAAATCTTTTATTCTGCATGTTTTAGCACTGGTTTTAAAAAGGCCTCATGTTTTAGTAATTTTCCAGAGGCAATGTTTTAAAAGTGTTAATGCTGCAAACCGATGTTTCTCTAAGCATTCTGTGTGACTTTCTTACTGTTGAAAAGGTATGTTTTATGTTGTAACATTTGTCTGTCTTCCTGGGGTGAGATAATGTGTACCCAGGAACAATAGTCCTCAGTGCTCATGTATAACCTGCAACAATTGTATTCTACTGCGGTGAGAGAAGATGAGCCAATTGTGAAGGGAGAAAATGAAGAAAAGATACTCTGAGAACGTGGAATAATTCTAATTAGTTCTGACCTAAACCACCCCATAGTCTGACCATTGGCATTCTAGTTAGTTGCTTTCTAAGACTTGGATATAGCAAAGTTATAGGTGATGTAAGGGAGATTTCATTTTAACTTCAGTGCTGTTAAGTGTCTTAGCTCTTTGCCCATGATTCTGTCAGTTCAGATACATTAGGCCCAAACTTTACTGAACTGTTTCCCCATTCATAATACTGATGCTGTACAACGAAGATCAGATGCTTCACTGATGAAGACGTTGCTTCTTGATGATCCATTTAGGAGAGGTATAACCAAATGTGTATTTGTCTTTCTTGCATATTTTTATGTTTTCATTTTTTTTTAACCTGTTGTGTGCCTGGGACGAGGTGGTCTCGTTCTCGGCACCGGGGAACCGGTGCCGAGGACGAGACCACCTCGTCCTGCTATGGGCCCCCGGGGGGAGCGCTATCACTCCCCCCAATCAATGGCCAGGCACACCCCTCCCCCAAGCAGGGATGGAAGGGGAATCGCTTCCCCTTCCACCCCTGCCCCCCCCCCCCTGTGACCTCCCCCGTGGCGTCTGATGACTTCAGCATCAGAGGCCTTCCACCGGCGCTGGAAGCTCAGCTTCCAGCGCCGGATCGGACTAGACACCAGGGATTTTTTTTTGGGTTTGTTTACATGAATGAGGAGAGCGTCCCCTTGCACAAGGGCCGCTCTCCAGGGGAGCAAATTATTTTGTGGCTGTTTCTGCAAAAAAAAACCTAGACACCAGGGATTTTTGATTTTTTTTATTTGTGGGGAGCGACCCCTTAGGCAAGGGTCGCTCCCCTGGGGGCCAAAATTTTTCTAGGCCATTTCTGCCCCGCTTGGGGGCAGATCGGCCTATTTTTATTAGGCCAATCTGCCCCCAAGGGGGGCATGAAACCACTAGACACCAGGGATTTTTTTTATTTTTTATTTACTAAATAAGGAGAGCGGCCCCTTGGGCAAGGGCCGCTCTCCAGGGGGGCAATTTGTCTTTTGGCTGTTTCAGCACCCCCTGGGGGCAGATCGGCCTAAAATTATTAGGCCGATCTGCCCCCAGGGGGGGGCAGAAATCCACTAGACACCAGGGAAAATGTTCTTTTTTTCTTTTTTTGTATGTTTGGGGAGTGACCCCTTGGGCAAGGGTTGCTCCAGGGGGGGGCAAATTATTATTAGGCCATGTATGCTCCCCTGGGGGCACATCGGCCTTGCGATCTGCCCCCGGGGGGGGCAGAAACCACTAGACACCAGGGAATATATATTTTGAGGGCTATTTGAAGTAAGGGGAGCAGCCCCTTGGGCAAGTGCTGCTCCTCGGGGGGGGCAAATTATTTCTATGCCATTTCTGCCCCCCTGGGGGAAGATCGGCCTAATATTATTAGGCTGATCTGCCCCCGGGGGGCAGAAATCCACTAGACACCAGGGATTTTTTTTTTTTTTATACTAACGCATAAGGGGAGCGGCCACTTTGGCAAGGGCCACTCCCCGGGGGGAGGGGCAAAATATTTTTAGGCCTTTTCTGCCCCCCCCTGGACGCAGATAGTCTAGTATAATTAGGCGGATTTGCCCCCGGGGGGGCAGAAACCTCTAGACAACAGGGATATATATATATTTTTTTTTAATTTACTTTATGTTTTTATGTATGGGGAGCGACCCCTTAGACAAGGATTGCGCCCCTGGGGGGGAAATTGTATTTAGGCCATTTCTGCCGCCCTTGGGGGCAGATCAGCCTATTTTTGTAAGGCCAATCTGCCCCCTTTGGGGCAGAAACCTCTAGATACCATGGATTGGTGTGTGTGTGTGTGTATGTGTGTTTTTTGTTTGGAGGGGGCAGCCCCTTGGGCAAGGGTCTCTCCCCATGGGGGCACATTACTGTTGTCCTATTTTGGAAGGCCCATCTGCCCCCAAAGGGGGCAGAAAGCCCACCAGAGACCAGGGAAGATTTTTTTTTTCAAAATAAGAGGTTGCGGTATGGCCATACCCGCACCCCAAATAAATGGGGCCAAAGTTGTTCTGCCCACCAGTGGGAAGATTGGGCAATTACCCCCGATCCACACCCCGGGGGGACAGAAAGTCTACTAGGTGCCAGGGAATAAAAAAAAGAAAAGAAAATAGTGGGGTGGTGGCTACCAACCAGTATGGGCCTGGTTATGCCCCAACCCGAACTGAAGGGGCTAACAGTCTTTCAGCTCTCCCCCGCACACTAAAACATCTTATCCCATGGCAAGCAAGAGGACATTTGATTATTAATGGTTTTTGTTTTACATTTGGGCCATGAGAACTTGGTAACTCTCAGAATCGTCCCACTTGAAATGGTGAGGGCTGCACTTTTTTTTACTTTGGGACGCTGCCATGTTGAAAAATCCATAAGACCTAGACACATCTGAAAACTAAACATCTAGTTGATTCCAGGGTGGTGTGCTTCACATGCACCCCACACCATTTCCTTACCCACAATGCCCTGCAAACCTGCAACTTTGCTGGAAAGCACACATTTTCCCCACATTTTAGTGATGGAACCTTCCAGAATCTGCAGTAATCCACAAAATTCCTACCACCCAGCATTGTCTCATCTATACCGATAAAATTTCTGCTGCACTTGTCAGCCAAAACATTTTTTTTTTTCAAACTGCCCTTTTGGACCCACTTTGGTTCCACCTCAATTTCGACGTGTTTTTGGCTCTTCCCTGTCACGAACACTTGGCCCACCTACACAAGTGAGGTACCATTTTCATCGGGAGACTTGGGGCTCCTCTCAGATTCCAGAACTTTCTGTCACCGAAATGTGAGGAAAAAGTGTTTTTTTAACCAAATTTTTGAGGTTTGCAAAGGATTCTGGGTAACAGAACTTGGTGAGAGCTCGACAAGTAACCCCATCTTGGATTCCCCTAGGTCTCTAGTTTTAAAAAATGCACAGGTTTGGTAGGTTTCCCTAAGTGGCGGATGAGCTAGTGGCCAAAATCTACAGGTAGGCACTTAGCAAAAAACACCTCTGTTTTCTGTCAAAAAATGGGATGTGTCCACGTTGTGTTTTGGGGCATTTCCTGTTGCGGGCGCTAGGTCTACCCACACAAGTGAGGTATCATTTTTATCAGGAGACTTGGGGGAACGCTGGGTGGAAGGAAATTTGTGTCTCCTCTCAGATTCCAGAATTCTCTGTCACCGAAATGTGAGGAAAAAGTGTTTTTTTAGCCACATTTTTAGGTTTGTAAAGGATTCTGGGTAACAGAACCTGCTGAGAGCTTGACAAGTCACCCCATCCTGGATTCCCCTATGTCTCTAGTTTTCAAAAATGCACAGGTTGGGTAGGTTTCCCTAGGTGGCGGCTGAGCTAGAGGCCAAAATCCACAGGTAGACACTTTGCAAAAAACACCTCTGTTTTTTGTCAAAAAATGGGATGTGTCCACGTTGTGTTTTGGGGCATTTTCTCTCGCGGGCGCTAGGCCTACCCACACAAGTGAGGTATCAGTTTTATCGGGAGACTTGGGGGAACGCTGGGTAGAAGGAAATTTGTGGCTCCTCTCAGGTTCCAGAACTTTCTGTCACCGAAATGTGAGGAAAACGTGTTTTGTTTGCCAAATTTTGAGGTTTGCAAAGGATTCTGGGTAATAGAACTTGGTCAGAGCCCCACAAGTCACCCCATCTTGGATTCCCCTAGGTCTCTAGTTTTCAAAAATGCACAGGTTTGGTAGGTTTCCCTAGGTGCCGGCTGAGCTAGAGGCCAAAATCTACAGGTAGGCACTTTGCAAAAAAACACCTCTGTTTTCTGTCAAAAAATGGGATGTATCCACGTTGTGTTTTGGGGCATTTCCTATCTGCGGGCACTAGGCCTACCCACACAAGTGAGGTATCATTTTATCGGGAGACTTGGGAGAACATAGAATAGCAAAACAAGTGTTATTGCCCCTTGTCTTTCTCTAAATGTTTTCCTTACAAATATAAGAGAGTGTGTAAAAAAGACGTCTATTTGAGAATGCCCTGTAATTCACATGCTAGTATGGGCACCCCGGAATTCAGAGATGTGCAAATAACCACTGCTCCTCAACACCTTATCGTGTGCCCATTTTGGAAATACAAAGGTTTTCTTGATAGCTATTTTTCACTCTTTATATTTCATCAAATGAATTGCTGTATACCCGGTATAGAATGAAAACAGTGGGTGCAGCTCATTTATTGGCTCTGGGTACCGAGGGTTCTTGATGAACCTACAAGCCCTATATATCCTCGCAACCAGAAGAGTCCAGCGGATGTAACGGTATATTGCTTTAAAAAATCTGACATTGTAGGAAAAAGTTACAGAGTAAAACGTAGAGAAAAATTGCTGTTTTTTTCACCTCAATTTCAATATTTGTTTTTTTCAGTTGTTATTTTCTGTAGGAAACCCTTGTAGGATCTACACAAATTACCCCTTGCTGAATTCAGAATTTTGTCTACGTTTCAGAAATGTTTAGGTTTATGGGATACAGCATTGGTTTCACACCCATTTCTGTCACTGACTGGAAGGAGGCTGAAAGCACAAAAAATCGTAAAAATGGGGTATGTCCCAGTAAAATGCCAAGATTGTGTTGCAAAATTGGGTTTTCTGATTCAAGTCTTCCTGTTCCTGAAAGCTGGGAAGCTAGTGATTTTAGCACCACATACCCTTTGTTGATGCCATTTTCAGGGAAAAAACCACAAGCCTTCTTCTGCAGCCCCTTTTTCCCATTTAAAAAAAAAAAAAAAAAAATTCACTGTATTTTGGCTTATTTCTTGGCCTCCTTCAAGGGAACCCACAAAGTCTGGGTACCTCTAGAATCCCTAGGATGTTGGACAAAAAGGACGCAAATTTGGCGTGGGTAGCTTATGTGGACAAAATGTTATGAGGGCATAAGCGAGAACTATTCCAAATAGGCAAAAAAAGGCACAGGAGGGAGAAAAGGCCTGGCAGCGAAGGGGTTAATCCAACTACTATTTTTGGTTAGCACCATAGACAGATGTTTTCCAAATTAATTTTTGACGTATTTTTTTTTTGCATCAAGTCCAAACATGCTTATCAAATCAGAGTAACAGTTAAGGATGTCAAATTCTAAATTCGTCTGTTTCATCTAAATTGATTGTAAACAATTCATCTGTGATAACTAAATGTATTTTGTGTCTATAATTCACCTGCTATTGTTGTTATTCTGCATGGTGGTTCTCCAATGTTTCATGATAAATATTCTGTATAGGTTAAGATTCTTTAGAAGATTTGGTCAGCCTGTGTTAGTCTTGTATTTTTATCACTTAGTCTTGACTTTGATTTACGTAATCGTAGCATTATTAATCTAAACGGCAATAAATGTTTGAACTTTATTAAAGTGGTGTGGTGATTCATGGCCACGTAGGTCATGGTTCGTATAAATTACTGACTCAAAATTGAAATTTATGTTTATGGATTTGATTTTGTTATTGTTGATTACTAGGACGTCATCACACTCCTATCTGTGTCCAAGGATTTGTGTCGACCTCTAAGGGTAATTGATGGTTACCCTATTTGTGTCACCTAATAAATAAATTATCAAAAGAAATATAAGGCTGGACATTCCCACAATAGTGAGCCTAGAAACTTCTTCACCTGTTAAAATTGAGTCTGAAATTCCTCCCCTCACTAGGGATTGGGGAAACTCACGAGGTTTCACCCCACAGAATTCCAGGGAGTTACAAATAAACTCCATGAGATTCCACAGAGTTCCGCCAATGGGCGGAAAATATGCATGCTGCACTGCAATTTAGCACCAGCTGCGTAAGCAGACTAGAAAAAGCAGTGCAAGAGCACGCATCCATTCAAGTTGATTTTGCTTCTGCTGGAGTGGAAAACCTCCCTGATCGACAGCAAATCTACTTGAGAAGCAGCCTTCTGACTGTGACTACCCACATTAGAAAATCGTGCTGGAGGACACCAAATGTGATAGGTCCATGCTGTGTTTTGAGCAGTTTTCTGTCACGGGCCCTAGGCCTACCCACACAAGTTAGGTACCATTTTTATTGGCAAACATGTGGGAGCATAGAATAGTAAAACATTTGTCATTAAAAAAATAGATTTGTCTGCATTTGTGCCTTCCAAGTGTACTACCTAACAAGCCAATTCCTGACATTCGATCCATGTACGGGGCTGGGCCTAATCCCTTAGACTGGACCAGGCAGAGGGTTAAAACCACTATGCTCTCTTACATAGACATAGTATTAGGTAGGAATAGCAAGAAATTCTGGACCGTCTACATACATACATCATGGTGTTTTTTTTTACCTTCGTTACCATGATCGTAATGTTCATTAGCTTTCTTTGTTTCATCTACCTAATTATTGCAGCACATGCTTTTTATACTAGAATGTGATTGTTTCAATGATTGTATGGAAAACTTATTTAGCATCTTGTGTCTCACCTTGGCATGCGTGGGTAACTGAGACAAAGGGGTACGATCTGTTTCCATGTCTTCCCTGAGGAGTCGGAGTGTCATTTTCAGGTTACCATAATCACCACTTACCCTTGAGGGTTTAGAGATTTGGGTGAGGCACTGTGAGCTAGCTAGGAGTTAGGCTGGCAGCTACTAATGGTGTGGGCTATACTCAATCTCTCACATTCGGCAGTGCTGGGTTGATAGTAGGAGTGGGTGAAAAATTCTGCTCTGCCAGCGAAGTTTGCAGGGTTTTGCTCACTCTGCATACAGCTTGGAGCGCAGAGTTCCAGCAAAACTTCACCAACCGCTGCATGGTGGAGTTTTTTGTTGTTGCATGCGGCTCACCAATGTTAAGTTGGTGAGTGAGAATTTGCATTCTCTTGCACAATTTTTGGGCACTTAGGGCCAGATGTACCAAAGGATTTTACCCATTCGGTGTCTATGGGAAAATGTGTTTGTACATATGGCCCTAAAATGCTTCCTAATGAGATTTCAAATGTAGGCAGTTGAGGTAGGTTACGAATGCGTTGAGAAAGCTGGCACTCGAGTAGAAAATCTACTCAACCGGCAGAAAGAAGCAGCGCTCTCTGGTGGGCCACAGGGTGCTGTTTGTGCTGATTTTATAGCACAGAAGATGCTTGCGGTGGTAAAAATCAGGATGAGGAGAGCAGCATGCTGATTCTGCCAGCACACTGAACTCCCCAGAATCTCACCGAGTTTATGTGTCACTCCACAGAAATCCCCCGAGTTCTGCATAGGCCTAGAATTCCATAGAATTGTTAGGAATTAAAGACTCACGCCCTGTTTCTTTAGTAATTGAATTATAATGCATGTTCAAAACATTCAGGAACTATACACTGTGAGAATGAGGTCTTGCGGGTGTTCATCACCGGTTCCGTGATTGCCGGTGCAATCTTTTTCGTAAATATAGGGGGGCATGGGTCTAGAGGAGACATTTTAGCATGTGTACATTTATTGAGTGTATTGTTAATTCCATTATTTAATGATTCAGCTTTACTTGATTCTTTGGTATACTTTCTCCATTTGCTGCTACTTTTAAAGGTTTCACATTTTTGCACAATTCTGGTCTCTCCCTAACACATCTCTCCAAGCCCCTTCTTACCTCTTCCCAATCCCCTCCCATTTTGTATTAAGAATTCCCAATTATTCCAGCCACTCCTTCGTCCCTCACACATTTACTTAAAAAACATGTGTATGTGTGTGGAGATCTGCACTCAGAAAAGATGGGAGAGGCAGAGACCCCTGCACGTCCGTTTGTTAACAGCATTGTATTGTACCTGAGTAGTACTACTGTAGTACAATTAAACAGTCCACTTTGTGAATAGGCCCCCTTATTGTAGTAATGTTGCTCTATGTACCACTGAAAAGTAACTTGAAACTTTACATTCCGCTTTACATACTGCTGACAGCATAAACTCAGTATCATGATCTTGGAAATTAAAATGTAAAATTGTGTTTTACCAAATACGTCTTGTAAAGAATAGATACATGTACAAATGACTAAAAAGACGTGGGCAGAACTCAGGATTTTGAAATCTCCATATTCAAGTCTGGTTTTAAAACCCTAAAGGGGCTGATTTTGATCGCTTCTGTAATGGTAGAAGCCTTGCCCTGTTCAACTTTATGGAAAACTGCTCCCCTTGTGATTAGTTGACCGCTTTAATAGAAATGTAGTTCTAATGAAAGCGCACTTTCATCAGAAATTAATGCTGAATGAGAGCCGTATTGTTTGTTCCCTTCTGAATTCATTTTTTTCACAAATTCCCAAGTGTTTTTTTTAACATCAAACCAATAAATCTATATGATACATAGAGATATTTCCACTTGCACGTGTGTGCCATTATTTCATGCTTGGGGCAGTCCGGCTTCAAATGGCAGTTCTGTACAGAGACACCGTCCACCATGAGAACAGTCTGCAATAGAACACACCACCTGATGCATCAAATGTGGTGACCCTGTGGCGGATGAGTCTGTCTGTGATTGGCAGCTGGCGTAGGTAGGAGGCTCCCACTCACAGTTAATCAGAGGCTCCCCTTCCTCTAAATGAGGTGGAGTAATTGTGAGCTCGGATGGGCAAGAGAATCATAAAATTACAATGGTTCCCAGTAAACTATAAATGATGCCAGTTATAATCTGCTACTCGGTTTGCCCTCCCAGAGCTTTATTGATGGTAATAGTTTAGTGGGTTAGCGTTTTACAAGCAATCGTAATACCAATTAACAATAATCTACCTAGACTTCCACTGTACCAGAAATCCTGTGCAACATATTTGAGTTTATTTGCAATATAAAGAAATAAATGTCTACTGATATGTAGTATGAGGAGATGGAGGTAGAAGCAACTGGAGTAAGAGCTACAGCTTCAACAACAAACACAAATATAACACTCCCTTAATGGTGGCATCCTTATCATATGAAGAGGCCACAAATACATCTTGCTACTCATGTTAAACTCGAAGGAGCAAAATAAGCAGTGTGATGAAAGGTTAGGTTTGTGGATTATGTAACTGAGCATTACAGTCACACTTTGTTTCAATGAATCCATCCTTTTTATTTCCCAAGGAAATCATTCAACAAAATTCATGAAATTCATAAAGCAAAAAAGGGAAAGAAAGAGAACTAGTGCGACTAGAAGCACACCATCGGGTTGACTCAGTTTGTTGCTAATTCATGATTTGTGCCTACCAGACATAAAAGGACGACATTCCTCATACATAATGCAGGAGTTAGTGCTAAGAATAAAAAGTATAAAAGTAAGGAGTATTCAGGCAGCAGCCGTATATTGAAGAAACAAATTAGCAGCATTTTTGTTCAGAGCCTGTACAAACGTCATAAAATACCTGGAATACGCCCTCCAGAATATCATCTTGCTTTAAAGTACTAGAGTACTAACGAGCTAG
The DNA here is from genome assembly GCF_031143425.1 of Pleurodeles waltl. Lineage (NCBI taxonomy): Eukaryota > Metazoa > Chordata > Amphibia > Caudata > Salamandridae > Pleurodeles > Pleurodeles waltl. The sequence continues at coordinate 282,878,870 of NC_090442.1, forward strand.
GTCCGCCTAAAACATCCAAATTTCTTACTAAGAATAACACCACTTTTATGCAGTATAGATCAAACATAGTAAAATACCCGGAGTAAACCTTCTAAAACAGCATCACGATCTAAAGTGTAAAAGTGCTAAAAGTGCTGATTGATCTTGGACGAGAGCATCCACAAATGTTACACCAAATAGCAGCAATTTAATCCAAAAAAGTGCAAAATAGTAAAGTGCCTAAAATAAACCAGAAGTATTCCTACTACATGGTGCAAGAATTATTCATTACAAAGGGCAGCATTCTTATACCATTCATGAAAAGTGATACAGCACCTCTGCTAAATTCTCTAAAGTATTGTTGCGATTAAAAACTGCCCAAACTGCAGTATGTTTTTTCATACTACCCAGACTCCTGGCATCTGATTCTTCAAACATACATGTCCTTTTCAATTTCTTTAACCACATCTTCAATGTTGGAAGAGTGATTGTCTGCCAACATTGCAATATCAAGGATCTACCTACTGCTAAAGATGCAGCAATAAAATACTGGGCCTATTTAGCCAAACAACATATTAAGCTAGGTACCCCAAAAATAACTAATTTTGTTTCAGGCTGGATTAAAACTTGTAAACAATCCATCCCAATTGTCTTAATATGTGTATACCCCATCTCGGTCTCAGCAACAACCTTTATCAAGATATGCTGATATATGGACTCTGGCAGCTACAGGCAAATGGCATGCATATATTCATTATGAAAACTTGGCATTTTATCATAGGAAAACACCTACAAATGCTCCAGTGTCTCACATTTATAGGAAAAGTTGAGAGCAAAGTCTTGATTACCATTTTCAAGGACAATCACCACCTATCCTACTTTTAAACCCAGAAGGAAATTTGCCTTCACCAACGTCCTACAAAATATGTGTAGCTGAACTTAAGAGGGCCAATACATTTTTACCAAGAAGTTGCTGACACATAGGGTCTGATTACGACCTTGGCGGATGGGATACTCCGTCACAAACGTGATGGATATCCCGTCCACCATATTACATGTTTCATTGTATCCTATGGAACTTGTAAAACAGCGGGCGGGATATCCATCACGTTTGTGATGGAGTATCCCATCCGCCAAGTTCGTAATCAGGTCCATAGTATGATGGTGGTATAGCTATAGATGGATAGAACATAAGCAGCCATAAAAATACAGATTATACATATGAAAGTCACTATTATTCCAATCACTAGGCACAGAGTTTTAACACTGCAGGCTGATTGTATATACCTAATACTGTTTAAATATTTTGTGGCTATCAACCTTCCAATTCACGATTCTGGCTATGGAGAACACATATACAACAATGAGACATATTGTCAGTGGATGTTCATCCTATTTCCCTCAGGTATAACAAACCTAAATCTGCTCTCAGGTTTATCCTAGTTCAAGAGCTGTTCAAATAATATGTCTCTTCTGACACAACTTATAAAACACTTGGATGAGCCTCAATTCACAATTTAGAGTAAATCGAACCTATAGATACAAAAGATTAAACTCACTTGGTAAAATTGTCTTATACCGGTTTTTAGTTCCATGGCTAGGAATGTCCAGCTCTTTGGGATCCACAAAATTCATCGGTATTTCCTGGAAGAAATAATAAACATGAGTATTTTCATCTTACATCATCTTTTCTCATTTATCCATCCCACTAAAAGGAATAACCCAAACATACAAGGATCATCAATAGCCCTGTGGTCAATGCGAATTATTGGTCACCCTGATAACCCAGGTGGGGTACTGATAGGCATCTTGCTGGATATCAGAAAGAGTAGAAAACTCTATGTGGCCACTAATAATGATATATTGTGTATTGCTAGAGATTCACAGTACAGGTCTACAACTTCTCTTGGATCACATAGGATACCCAGGTCAATAATAAGCAGAAGGAGGAAGTCTCTCTCATGGCACTTGGTTAAATATCCTTATTTTTTTAAAGCAAGAGTTTCATTTTGTTATCAAGATTTAGATGTAATGACTTAAGCAGTATTGTAATCTGTGATCCAAAAAAAAAAAAATAATAAAGATGCTCATAGCATAAGAAATTTAAACTTAAATGGAATTTTTATCTTTTTATTTCCATATAAATTCCTTTCCATTTTGGTGATTTGCAGAGGATCTTTAAGAGGCACTCACACTATGAAGATCACTCCATCCTTATCTTTATGCATGCAAACACATTTCCATCTACAGCCTTGAAATAACACAGTGGCTCCAAGGAGTACAGCAAGAATTTAGGCTTTGATCTGCTGCTGTTTTTTGCAGCTGGTTTTCCGTGCCTACATTCAACTTTGTTTTGAATAAATGCCATTAGTGGGCACAAACAGTAGATCCTTGTAAGAAAGTGAGTAATTGATTGAGGTAGACATGAGTCCACCGCAAGGGATAAGACCACAAACTTGTCAGGGTAAAGGATGTTTGCAGACATTTAGTCCAGGGCTCAACCCAGTGGTTGCTTTGGTACAGAGCTGAGAGGCTCAACTTAGGAAAATGTTTTAAGTATTTAGCAGTAACAAAAAAGTGAAAAAGTGAAAACACAATGCAAATCCTACAACCAATTTAAATCAATAGAAAAAACATCAAATTGAAAATGACACCAAAATGATAAAAACATTCACTAGCCGAAGATATACATTTTAAAGATTTAAGGCAACGCGCACCAAGAAAAAGCAAAGCGACAGACAGGAGTCACTGTGCATGACTGATGAGGACCAAGACATGATTTCAGTATGACCACGATGGAGCGCAGATCGAATATGCCATGTGTGCCATCATGGTCATAGATTCTACATTCAAAATTAAGGCCTGATTAAGAGTTTGGCAGGTGGGTTACTCCATCACAAACATGACAAATATCCCATCTGCCATATTTTGATCTCCATAGGCAATAATGGGATCGTAATATGACGGGTGGGATATCTGTCAAGTTGGTAAAGGAGTAATTCCTTCCGCAAAACTCTAAATCAGGCCCTTAGTCTCTGAAATGGAAATTGACATCTTTCAGTGGGACAAGGTTACAAGCTGTGTCTGAAGGAATCCTTGGAAAGCTGGATAGCCATAGGACAAGGTCCAGCTGAAGCTACTTGTTTTTGCAGGAAAAGCTCTGAGCAGGAGAAATTCATATTTTATATCAATGAAGTCCTCATGCAGGTGCTTTTCACACCTTTATCCAGTCAAGATTTCTAGCTTCGGACTTAGTATTTTATGGAGCTCAATATCCTCCAGTGGGGCAAGCCTGAAGCTGTATCTTACAAAATCCCTTTGAAATCAAACAGCTTCGCAGCGATGTCCTGCTGGCACAGCACTTAGGGGCTAGGGATCACTACAGAAGAGGCCAAAATCAGGGTCCAGTCAATCAGAAATTTGTAAAGCACACTACTCACCCGTCACTGAGGAGGGGAGGGTGAGAAAGGGGGGGGAGAGGTGCTGCTACTGCTCGAACAGCCAAGTCTTGAGAAGTTTCCTGAAGATTAGGAGGACTTTGGTCTGGCACAGGTGGGTGGGAAGAGTGTTCCACGTTTTGGCGGTGAAGTGCAAGAATGATCTACTGCCGGTCGTAGTTCTGCGGACGTGTAGGACGGTTGCGAGGGTGAGGTCAGCAGAGCAGAGATGCCGGGTCGGGGTGTAGAAGGAGAGCCGTCTGTTGAGATATTCTGGCCCAGTGTTGCGCAGTGCTTTGTGAGCGTGGGTGAGGAGTTTGAAGGTGATTCTCTTGTTGACTGGGAGCCAGTGCAGGTTTTTCAGGTGGTCTGTGATGTGGCAGTGGCGGGGGATGTCCAGGATGAGGCATGCGGAGGCAATCTAGATGCATTGCAGCCTCTTCTGGAGTTTGGCTGTGGTTCCTGTGTAGAGGGCATTGCCGTAGTCCAGCTTGCTGTTTACAAGGGCTTGGGTGACTGTTCTTCTGGTTTCGGTGGGTATCCATTTGTAGATCTTTCAGAGCATGCAGAGGGTTTTGAAGCAGGAGGAGTAGATGGCGTTGACTTGCTGGGTCATGGATAGTGAGGGGTCCACGATGAATCCTAGGTTGCATGCGTGGTCGTTGGGAGTCGGAGCGGTTCCGAGAGTGGCAGGTAGCTGCTCTTCCTCCATTCAGCGACGGCCTTCATTCCTTCATGGAGGTAGGTCTTGGTGGAGTCCTTGATGAGGGAGAGGATCAACTGAGTGTCGTCGGCGTATGAGATGATGTTGAGGTTGTGTGATCGGGCGATGTTAGCGAGTGGGGCCATGTAGACGTTGAAGAGGGTCGGGCTGAGGGACGAACCCTGGGGTACGCCGCCGATAATGTCGGTGGCCTCCGAGTGGAATGGGGGAGGCGGACTCTCTGTGTTCTGCCGGTGAGAAAGGAGGTGACCCAGTCCAGGGCTTTGGTGCGGATTCCAGCATTTCTGAGGCGTGAGCGAAGGGTGTGGTGGCAGATGGGGTCCAGGTACAGTTGCCACTGATCAGTTTAGCACTTCTGTTCAAAGGCCTCTTGAAACTTTGTGTGCTGCTGAGCAGCACACAAAAGTCAGCAAACTGATTCTTGAAGTCTACTTCATAGTGTTAGGTACAAGTGGGATCAGGTTTATTCCCTCAAGTCTTCATACAAGTGTTAAACAATACATCCAATCTTCTTCTGTTGTTCCACAGATTTGGATGGTGTTATGATGAGCTATGGGTTCCGTGCAACCTTTGTAAACCTCAGTAGCCAGTGGATGAGGATGACTTTTGGACACTCTCTAATCATGGCTACAGAGAGCCCAGGAAACAAAAGGCTTCTCTTTCCCAGATCACCTAACTATAAATAGACAGGCCTCACCTTGGTCCCCTTCAAGTTAATGAAGTTTCTAAACTCTCCCCAGCTTCCCCTCCCGAGCTGATATGTGCTATATACCTCACACCCAGGTCTTCCTGCCAAAAGGCCAAAGCCATTCTTTGTGGTTTGGGAGCTGTCTCACACTTGATTAGGAGGAGGCATTGAAAGGTCAGTTGTTGGAACACATGGGCTAATTAGCCAACTGGAAGGTTCAGGAAGAAAAAGTAAAACATTTTAAAAGTCCCTTTGTTAAATACTTGTTAATCATTCATTGGATTTAAAAAAAAAATCAAAGTGTTTGCATTATTTCCGCAGCTTGTCTCAAAACAAAGATAACAGAGTTATTATATTCTGAATTTTAGTTTTTCTCATATGAAAATTATTGCCATTTTAAAGTGAAAACAGTTTTGGGGGCTAATCACTCTTGGTACATGTCAACACTAAATTCTTGTATGTACCACTTTTGAATATTAGGCACCCTACCTTGTCAGCTACAAAGAGATCTACTATGGGGTGACCTATTTAGTATTTAAAAGTAGGGTTCTTTCCTACAAAAAGGCTTTTTTCGACAGGCTTTCCTGTGTGTTTAAAACAAAGCTGTAGGAGTCAGGCTACTCTGTTAGGTCTGAAGTCATGTTTTCACTCTAGGGAATAGCACAATAGGTCCTGCGGTTCAAGGGTGACATTTAACTTTCCATAACACCAGAGTATTTTTCTCCACAATATACTATGGCCCTACTATAAAGTATGTCAGCTGGGGAATAGTCAAATTTACTATGTTTTAGGCATTAAAGCACACACACATAGTTGCCTGGGTAGCTGTGCCCCAGTATGCATAGTTAAAAAACTCAACAATACTAGAAAGCAAAAGAAGCACTTCCTCAGAATCTCGATTAGCAGAATTAGGATGCAATCATGTAAGCCTGCAAATGGTACTTACTTCCACAGAATATCTGTTGGTATGCTATATTTTTCCACAGTATTACACCTAGGAGAAGTGGAACCAGGGTGTTTTCTGGAGAGGAAATAGAGGATACCACTAGGAACAGTAGATTTAGAGTGTGGAGAACAGCCTCTGCATTTAAAACACTTATAGTAAGGCAGACTGGATAGCCATTCAGTTTGTGATGAGTACCCATCCACTAAACTCGAAATCAGACCCATAGTGAACTCACACAAAAGTATAACTCTGAGTTTTACAAACCTCTCCAACTTAAAGTATGTGACAAAAGTCAGGCATGCATCTATGGTGTGTAAAATACCTAATACACCTCTCATTTTCAAGCACCATAGAAGAAGAGATGAAATACCTGATGCAGTAATGTGCGCTTCTGCCACTCTTGTTCCTGATTTCCTGATGATTATGCCCACTAGAGGCAATACAAAGGTGAAAGTGTAGCAAAGTAGAAGCACTTCTGAATTCCCCTTTTTCTCTAAAATATTTAAATCATAGGAGGAAACATAAGATGACTAGATTTCCCACTTTGAAGAGAAGATTCTGAAATAGTCTCCTTAAAGTACAACTCAAGTACCATGATCTTATATTTATTTAAAAGAATATGTGTTTAGGACAATCAACATTTCCAAGCCACTGTCACAAGCATACACCCAAATTTGTGGAAAAACAATATTTAAACCCTGTGGAGTCCACCTATACAAAACCTATTGCAATTCAGATAAAAAAAACACAATTCTGCTTTAAAATGTACAACCTTCAACTGTTATTCTCATTAATTAACGAATGTTCCGCGATTTTTTAACATAAAGAATGTGTTCCAGATCTAGTACTGTGCAATGTGTAGCAAAGAATTTAAAAGTTGAAAACAAAAAAGTGTGAGCTGTTTTCTCATATGTACAGGTGGCCACACGAATAATGCAGTAATAGACGACCACGTCATATGGCAGCAATAACTAAATTATGCAGCAAAAAAATCAAATCATATAGTGCGATTGATGGTGGTGAAAAATCTTAGAGTGAAAATAGATCAAACACTGTCCAGGAAAGATCAAGTTAATGGCACATGCAGCTCCAGTTTCGCCACAATGAGGCTCTTAAAAAAGCCTTCCCTTGGCTCCTGGACATTTCCAGAAATTCCCTTGTCCAGGCTCTTATACCCAGTCATCTGGAAAATGGAAATGTTTCACTGGTAGCAGCAAATTACACTCTGCTGACCAAGTTGCAATATATTAGCATGGTCGTCATTTAACCTCATTTTGAGAAACCGGTCGCCGATGAAAAAGCGCACTGTTTTCAAGCTCTGCTATCTGATACATATGGCATTTTACAAGGCCCATCCTGCTTATCTGTACTCACGACTTAGGGCCTCATTATGAGTTTGATTGTCCCACCGCAGGACCGCTAAACTTGCAGGGAGGACACCACTGCCATGGTGGCGCCCCCCCGAGCATATTACAATGTAGTCCCCGGGCTGATAAGAGGGAACATCGTAATATGCGGTTCCCACTGGGCTGACCGGCGGGAGCCGAGGCCATTATCGTAGCACTCAAGCACCCTCGGAATGCAAGAAAGCAGACAGTGCGCATTCTGTGGGTGCTTGGCAGGGGGCCCTTGCACTGGCATGGGCAGTGCAGGGGCCCCTCTGTGGTCCCCGGCACTGGCTTTCTATCATCCTTTCCATGGTGGGGTCCTCGACATGGATAGGCTGGGGTAAAGCAGAGTTGTAATCAGGCAGATGGCGCTGAGTTCAGTGCCGCCCTGGCTGAGTAAAACTCAGGCCGTCATCACCACATCAGGAACAATGATTCTGGCAGGGACGACAGTCTTTAGGCAGGTCCACCTGGAAGGGTTGTAATGTGGGGGTTCGACCTCCTGGAGTATGGTGGTCCGACCACTACCTTGAGTGTGGTGATCCTCAGAGCGCCACACTCATAATGAGGCCCCTCCTCCAGGCCTCACCAGCCCTCCCAACAGCTAAGGTCCTCAGACAAAGTGCTATTGCAGACCTTTAGCACCTCAGGGTGTATGGTCAGATCCTTTTCATATACGGCCCCTTACCATTGGAATAAACTTCCTCTTAATCTTCGTACCTATCCAGATTTTATTAACGACAAAAAGATGTTAAAAACGTGGTTGTTTTAGTGTTTCTCAACTTGCCTGATGGGCACAGCACTGAGATACTCCTTTGGGAGTAAGGCATATGCCATGTCAAGACATGGAAATAAATAAATAAATAAATTGATTGAATGAATGAGTGGCTGAATGAATAGATTGATGGATCAACTCTTAAAGTGCAATCAAATCACCTGATGATATCTTGACGCTAGAAATGATACTACCAGTTAAAGAAAACAAATACAACCATAATAAAGAATTTTAAGTGCCTTTCTAAAAATTTAATATTTATGTATTTTGTTGAGCTAAAAAAGAAGGGTGTTCCAAAAAGAGGCCATGATAACATTAAAAGAGCACCCTCCTCTGATCTGTATCCTATAGAGTGAGGCAATGCAAGTAAAGACAGTGAATCTGTTTATAGAGGTAACTCAAAGATGTATCTAAGCAGTAGAATATGCTGCAAGAAGGGTGCCACTCCATAAAACCTTCTGTGATAAAATCATAGAACTTTATACTGAATTTGCTTGGGGACTGAGAGCCAATGCAGTTTCTCATGAGCATTTGAAGCCGTATCAAACTTTCCAAAACTGTAGACGATCCATGTTGCTGTACTTATACCCATTGTAAATCTTGAAAAGATGCCATAGTAAGGCCAAGATAGCAAGTGTTGGCATATTATTACCATGATATGACAATCACAGCTGCCACACCCACTCTAAGATGTTCAAGAATGAAGGGCAAACTTTCCTTGAAGATCCTCATTTGATAGTGATAAAAGGAACCCACTGATTTAAATTGAGAAGGCAAGTTCAGTTCCTTATCAATTCGGAAGCTTAGTAAGTTATTTAATCTTTTCCATGGCAGTAGAGGCAAGTCCTATACAGGCTAACCTGTGGTCTTGGGCCCATGGAGACTTTTGCACAACAACACTACTTTTATTTTAAAGGCATCGAGTCACAATAATTTATTGTCCCACCTGTGTTGGTCTAGTGACTGTCACCTTTTAGTTATATCATGAATTTCTGAGATGAATGTATAAAATCCCCACATAAGCAGGGTGTTATCTGCACTAGCCTTAATTGGAAGCAAAGGGTTTGAATACATTTGCCAAGAGTATGGAGATAGATTTTGAAAAAATGGAGGAAAGCAACAACTCCTAAAGAACATCACATTCAAATGGGGCAAGCACTAAATATCGGGTTCTGCCAGTTAAAAAGCCCATCATGTCTCTGCATGCCCACTTCCTCATTACAATTTACTATGATGGAATGCTCTACTGTTTCAAATGCAGCACATAGGTCATACATAGAGGGGCACGCAGGCTGCCTACACCTAGCCCAACCTCTGATCATGCAACACCACAACTAGTGCAGTCTTGTTTCCCCACCCAGATCTAAAACTCATCTAGCTTGTTTCTAAGCTAAGGTGATCTATGAAGTATCTCTGCCAGCCAACAGTCAAGAAACATCTCATCAATTTTGGTTACAGTCAATCGTTATTCTTTTGTAGTTAGAGTTAATTGACAGACTGTATTTGACATGTATGAGCAATGGTTGGACAACAGCATCCCCTATCCATTTTTCAGCTGAACTGATGCAAAGGCAAACTTTAGGATGGCTGTAGGAGGACAAATAAAAGCAGGGCTACCCACTTTGGATTCCTAATTGGGAAAAATAGTCAAGGGTGCTTGCTTTCAAGGAGGAAAGTAATGTAAACACTTATGCTCCAGAAATTAAAGGATGAGTTTCCAAGGGGGGATGCTGAGACTGAAGAATTGATTTCCTCCTCCAGGGATGGAACTGTAAAGCCATCCAGGTCCTGCAAAATATAATTGTGGAAATCTTTGATTTTTTTTATGAACAAGCAAAGCTAAGCTATCACTCAATGATAGGGAGGGTGGAGTAATAATTTTAGTGCTATCAAGGTTAGTTAGTTTAGACACTATTTGACATAAGGCACTGTCTTAACTGTTGGAGGAAGACCTGGTGGGAATCTTTAGAGTATGAATAGCCTCATAGCCACTCCACCTGTTGCACCTTGATATTGTTTTTCTTTTTGTCCAGGGTAAACTACTGAATGTTTTGTATTACTTGTTTTTAGTTAGGGGAATCAGTAAATTCAAGGTTTTCAACAAATAATTGTTAACATTTTGATAAAGATCAGTGTAGGATGCTGGCTCTGTATATACTATATCAAAATGAGATATAGTGTGCACAGAGTCGAGGGGTTCCCCAGAGGCTTAACAGGGGAAAAAGTAGATAATACTAATGCTCTCTTTTGTGGTAGTGTGGTCGAGCAGTTAGGTTTATCAGAGGGTAGTGCAAAGCATTTGTTGTGAACACACAGACAATAGAAGCAACACACACTCAATGACTGAACTCCAGACCAATGTTTTTTATATAGCAAAAATATATTTTCTTAATTATTTTTAGAACCACAAGATTCATGTTGCAGGTAAGTACCTTAAAATATTTGTATTTCAGACATGTAACAACAGTACTGTGATTGAAAGCAATAAGTAATACTGTTCATGAAATATTGGCAAAAGACTGTATCAAAAATGGACACAATGCAAATTTTCAGAAACAGTTCCTGGGGGGAAGAAAAATTAGATCGGTTTACAGGTAAATACAACACTTACAGTTTCAATCTCCTGGTTTTAGGAAGTCCACCTGTTGGAGTTCAAGTTAACCCCAAACACCCACCACCAGCAACACGTGGCTGGCCGGGTGCAGAGGTTAAAGATGAGTAAAGTTAACATGGGCTCCTATAGAGACAGGAGGTACTCAGAATCCGGTCCGCCTGCAGGTAAGTACCCTCAACTCAGAGAGCAGACCATGGAGGATTAGAAGAGCACTGAAGGGGCCACAAGTAGGCACCAAATACACACCTTCAGAGGCACAGGGGTGGGCGGGTGCAGGGTGCAAACAGGATGGCGGGTTTTCAATGCTGGTCTATGAGGGGACCCCGGTGGTCACTTAGAGGCTACAGGTGAGGTCCAGGTGGTCATCTTGGGGAGACGACAGGCTGGACAGGGAGGAGGGCCACTTGCTGAACGCTGATGCACTGGAGGATGGATTCTCCAAGGCCTGGGGGATGCGGGTGGAGTGGGTCTTTGGCCGTCGTTTATCTTTGTCCAGAGCTTCGCAGTCAGGGTGGTCCTCGGGATTCCCTCTGCAGGCGTTGTCGTGGAGGGGCGGAGAGGTCAACCCAGGGTGGGCACTTGCTCACAATCGCTGGGGGACCGTCTCTTGCTGGGTGGACCACCTGGACATGGGCGTGGGTGTTGGGTGTACACAGGTCAAGACTAACGCATCCGGAGTGAGGTGAGAGTCCTAGGATGAGGGATTTTCTTAGACAGAGCCGCTGTCCTCAGGAGTTCTTGGTGATTTTGGGTGCAGGGCAGTCCTATGGAGTTGGGCAGAGATTGCTGGTCCCGCTGGACGCATCCGTCGCTGGTCTTTTTCAGGTTCTTTGAAGCAGGAGACAGGCCAGTAGGGCTGGGGCCAAAGCAGTTGTCGTCTTCATTCTTCTCTGCTGGGGGTTTCAGTTTAGCAGTCCTTCTGCTTCTTGTAGGGTGCCGGGACTCTGGTGAGCTGGGTTCAGGGAGGACCTTAAATCCTAGATTTAGAGGTGTTTTAGGGGTCAGAGGGCAGTAGCCAATGGCTACTGTCCCTGAGGGTGGCTACACCATCCTTGTGCTCACTCCCTTTGGGGAGGGGGCACAAACCTAATCCTATTGTTTCCTGTCCACCAAACCAAGATGGAAGATTGTCACCCCAGCTGTGGACACATTAGGGGTGGTCCTGGCTGGGGTGGTCACTCCTCCCTGTTTCCCCTATTTTTTCCACCAGACTTGCCGCCAAAAGTGGGGCTTTGTCCGAGGGCGGGCATCTCCACTAGCTGGAGTGCCATGGGCACTGTAATCCGAGGCTTGAGCCTTTGAGGCCCACCTCTAGGTGTTGCAGATCCTGTAAGGGGACGTGTGAAGCATTTCCACCCAGGACAGGCTTTCTTTCTGACCACAGAGTGCACAAAGGCACTCACCCTATATGGTCAGAAACCTGTCTTCAAGTGGCAGGCTGGCACAGACCGGTCAGTCCTACACTAGCAGTTTGGCTAGCATACAGCCGGCACCTCTAAGATGCCCTCTGTGTGCATTTTTCAATAAATCCCACACTGGCATCAGTGTGAGTTTATTGTGCTGAGAAGTTTGATACCAAACTTCCCAGTAGTCAGTGGAGCCATTATGGAGCTGTGGAGTTCGTAATAACAAACTCCCAGACCATATACTCAACATGGCTACACTGCAATGACAATGCTTAATGGATTTAGACACTGTATGGGCATATTGCTCATGCAGCTATCCCCTTACCTGTGGTATAGTGCACCTTGCCTTAGGGCTGTAGGGCCTGCTAGAGGAGTTACTGACCTATGCCACAGGCAGTGGTTTGTGGGCATGGCACCCTGAGAGGGATGCCATTTTGACTTTGCCTTTTTCCCCTCACCAGCACACACCAGCTGCAAAGCAAAGTGTATGTGCTTGGGGAAGGGTCCACTTGGTAAGCATAATACATGCTACAGCCCTTAGAGACTTTCCCTGGCCACAGGGCCCTTGGTTCCATGGGTACCTTTTACAAGGGACTTCACTGTGTGTCAGGGGTGTGCCAATTGTGGAAACAAATGTACACTTTTTGTGAAAGAACATTGGTGCTGGGGCCTGGTTAGCAGGATCCCAGCTTACTTTCAATCAAAGTTGGCATCAACACTAGGCAAAAAGTGGGGCGGTAACCATGCCAACAGTGGCACTTTCCTACAATCAGCTGGTCCAGGAAGAGTACCAATAGTCTTCCTAAGAATGATAAACACATACTGGCTAGGATGAAACTTACTCCAGGCTTGCAAGATGTTTGCTTACTTGAGCAGGTGGGAAACATGATAATTTTGAATGGACAGAGCAGAGAGTAAGTCCAACCTTATTAATTGTTGGTTTGTTCAAGTAAGTGTAGAATATTTGCAGTTCTGACCAATTCAGCAGAAGAGAAAACAAGGTCAATATCATAACTACATCATCAGTATTTCTTATATCTGACAGAACCTTTTAACTTCAATATTAATGTTTTTTAAATGTAATTGTGTATTAATTTATGTATTGATTTTGAAGTTTTTAAAACATGTTGTATATTAAATGATGTACTGAATGAGAATCACTGATGGAGTGTAAACATTTAGGGCCTCAGTACGAGGCTGGCGGTCTTCAGGCCGCCAGCTCCTTGGTGGCGGTCAGGACCGCCGCTGCTGTGTGCGGTCCGACCACCACTTCAAGACCCTAGCGGTCAGACTGCTAGTGTTCCATGATCCCAACGGCCTGGCGGTGGCCGAGATCGTAATCCACCAGAGCAGTTCTGCATGCAGCGCTGTCCTGCAGATTACAACCTCGTTTTCCGCCAGCCTTTCCATGGCGGTTTCACCGCCAAGAAAAGGCTGGCGGAGAACAGGTGCAAGGGGCCACGGGGGGCCCCTGCACTTCACATGCACTTGGCATGGGCAGTGAAGGGGTCACACCTCCCAGTACCCTTGTAATGTACACAGTCTGCTGTGGAGACAGTGAACATTGAGAGGGTGCTGGTACAGCCTGCAGGCTACAGCATTGCTCGATCATAAGCCAGAGACAAATCTGTGGCCTGTTTCCTGCTAGGCCGGTGGGCGGAAATCAGGGTTTCCACCGGCCGGCCTAGCAGGAAACTCCTAATAGGTTTTGCCAGGATGGTCGCCGCTTTGGCGACGACCACCCTTTAGGGAATTTGGTAGACAGGCTTTCCCATCCGCCAAACTCAAAATGAGGGCCTAAATATATGATATGCAACTTTTATTATGTTTACTGAAATATATTCATTTTTCATGTATTAAATAAATGAATCATTTTCATGAACTACAGTGAGACAGAGATGATGTACATTGTTATATTGAGTGGTGATTTTAATAGATTACCATTTTCAGTCAAGATGGCAGAGTTTGACCTAAATAGTGTATGGTGGCCTAAGGTTCCACAGTTATAAAATGAGGGAGGTGGCACAAGGCACTAGCACTAAAGGGGAAATCATTTTTGAGGTAATAGTTGCAAAAAAACATTTCCCTTTTGCTGGTGAAGGGTGACTATGCCTGTGTTTGGTGCTTCCAAAGACAACTCTACACAAAAAGAGACCCACCTCTGAGAGGGACCTGCAGAATTGTCAGCAGAAGGCAGTATTACAGGATAAAAAGGCAGTGCATAACACTACTACATAACAGGGGGCTTTGAACTAGGCATCATTTCCTACTCGGCATCCTTTGGCATAAATGCATAGTATCAGCTTTTAAATAAGCACCATCCTGCATCAATGTCATGAAGAATTAGAGTGCTGGCCTCTAGTGGCCTCTAGTGAACAAGAAAACAAAGTGGAAGTGGTGAAGGAAAGCAAAGAAAGCCTCAAGCTAAAGAAGCAATTGAAAAAGGAAGTGCCGGTAAGCCTAGATTCATAGACTAAATCAATGAAATATGGAGAGTGAAACTGAGCAAAAAAAAAAAAAATCAGTTTGTTTAAGAAAATAATTGTATTCAAAATAACCAATTGTAGGAAAGCAAGCACCTGTATCCCACAAAATAATAACCATCTTCCCTCATCACGTCTCAAAGAACTAGAACACCCATCTGTAGTGAATACGAAAAGAAAATGGACGCAGTGAAGGAAAGCAAAGAAAGCCTCAAACTAAAGAGGTAAGGAAAAAATAGGTGCTCGTATGCTTAGATTCGTACCAAGAGCTGATGTAATAGCTGAGATTGAAACTAAGTAAATAATTACTTTTTTAAATATTAGTTTGTTTAAAAAATCAATGTTATTGAAAAATGCCTATAGTAAAGAGAAAGCATAAGGCTTGTTTCCCAGGAAAAAAAAACACAAGCAACAAACCCTTTGGAAGTAAAAGCAATACAGCGACTTATCCAGCGACTGAAACATCACTAGCCATTGTGTTCTAAATTATCCAAAAACATTCCATGGCATTATTTTCTAGCTACTGTGACATTGTAATTCACTTACACAAGAATTAGGGGATTATGTAGAGATTGGTAGGTGCAGAACATTCACCACAAAATGATAAATATCCTGTTAATCCTATTTAGTGTGTTTACATGAGTATGCCTGAGTGTCTCTTCCCTTTCATATAGAACGTAAACCTGCCTACACACTCTAAATAAAATGTATGGAACATCTTCCAAAACTCGCCCAACCCTGCTAAATCCCACAAGGATGAAAAAAATGCAAAGCCTACTAAAATTGGTATTCACCAGAAACTAATCATTTTTTTTCACATGGAAGCATATGAATGCTAATATATTAACACTTTCTTCTTTCCAATTGAAAATATATTTTGAAAATGTGCAACATTGCATTCGCAGAAAACAAGTCTACAGTACACTCTTTTCATAGTAAAATGTGGGCTACATTTATTTGATCTCTACCACTTATGTTTCAGATCCTGTAATTTTCGCGATTAGATAGTGTTCACATTATGGGCCTCAAGAAGCACCACTTGCCTTTAAAATACTGGTTTGCAACACTTGGTAATAAATTTCATGTTTATTACATACGTGCCTCATTAGGAGGTACTTCAAGATTCCAGTCTTGGGCCCCAGAGATGCGCCATGTTTGGGATCCCTAGAATGTGTAAGTGCTTTCAGACAGGATATGCGTAAGTGCTTTTCTGGAATACCTGTTGCTATGAGAACATTATCTGCAACGTGACCATAAATGTATGTGAATAATGAAATAAAAGGCAGAAAATGATTCATACCAACAACTTAGATTTTCATTTAAATATTTAAGATTTTTGTTTGCTGCTGCAGACAAATTCCTTTCTCCTCGCCTATCAAATGTGGATGACTGCACTAGCTGGACAAATCCTTAAGTGTCTAATGAATGCCATATACATCTAAAGGTTATGAGTTAGTTTGGAAAATGTATTGACAGGCACTGTACCACAAACCTTTAGCCTGTTTGAGATAGAAACTATTTTATTTCTAAACCTGCACATTATTCAAATTGAAATTTATGCAGAAAGTATTGAAGTTTAGCAACACAAAAGGATGATGAACGAAGTGCTGACAATGCAAACACTCATCCCCAGTCACAGATCTGGGTTTAATCCATCATTCTTTTGCTCACCATGCCACCCCAGTTTGGACCCAGCCATATGCAAATCAGTCTTGACCCTGTTCTTCATGGGAACAGTCCAGCCCAAACTGCCAGGCCAAGTCCTCCCTGGACCGGAAAAAAGCATCCTGGGACCGGTTTCAGGGTATCACCCTTCTTCAGCCAGGCTAGCTTGATTCCAGTGGCACAGTGAGCAAGGGGCCCACGTCTGGGCATACCCTTCCCACTTAGGGCAACTTTAGCAACACAAAAGGATGATGGACGGAGTGCTGACAATGCAAACACTCATCCCCAGTCACAGATCTGGGTTTAATCCATCGTTCTTTTGCTCACCATGCCACCCCAGTTTGGACCCAGCCATATGCAAATCAGTCTTGACCCTGTTCCTCATGGGAGCAGCCCAGCCCGAACTGCAGGAAAAAAGCATCCTGGGACCGGTTTCAGGTTATCACCCTTCTTCAGCAAGGCTAGCTTGATTCCAGTGGCACAGTGAGCAAGAGGCCCACATCTGGGCATACCCTTCCCACTTAGGGCAACTTTAGCAACACAAAAGGATGATGGACGGAGTGCTGACAATAAAAACACTCATCCCCAGTCACAGATCTGGGTTTAATCCATCGTTCTTTTGCGCACCATGCCACCCCAGTTTGGACCCAGCCATATGCAAATCAGTCTTGACCCTGTTCCTCATGGGAACAGTCCAGCCCGAACTGCCAGGCCATGTCCTCCCTGGACCGGAAAAAAGCATCCTGGGACCGGTTTCAGGTTATCACCCTTCTTCAGCCAGGCTAGCTTGATTCCAGTGGCACAGTGAGCAAGGGGCCCACGTCTGGGCATACCCTTCCCACTTAGGGCAACTTTAGCAACAGAAAAGGATGATGGACGGAGTGCTGACAATGCAAACACTCATCCCCAGTCACCGATCTGGGTTTAAGCCATTGTTCTTTTGCTCACCATGCCACCCCAGTTTGGACCCAGCCATATGCAAATCAGTCTTGACCCTGTTCCTCATGGGAGCAGTCCAGCCCGAACTGCAGGAAAAAAGCATCCTGGGACCGGTTTCAGGTTATCACCCTTCTTCAGCCAGGCTAGCTTGATTCCAGTGGCACAGTGAGCAAGGGGCCCACGTCTGGGCATACCCTTCCCACTTAGGGCAACTTTAGCAACACAAAAGGATGATGGACGGAGTGCTGACAATGCAAACACTCATCCCCAGTCACAGATCTGGGTTTAATCCATCGTTCTTTTGCTCACCATGCCACCCCAGTTTGGACCCAGCCATATGCAAATCAGTCTTGACTCTGTTCCTCATGGGAACAGTCCAGCCCGAACTGCAAGGCCAAGTCCTCCCTGGACCGGAAAAAAGCATCCTGGGACCGATTTCAGGGTATCACCATTCTTCAGCCAGGCTGGCTTGATTCCAGTGGCACAGTGAGCAAGGGGCCCACGTCTGGGCATACCCTTCCCACTTAGGGCAACTTTAGCAACACAAAAGGATGATGGACGGAGTGCTAACAATACAAACACTCTGAAGTGCCATAACCACATTATCCCTTGGCCTTATATGTATACATATCTAATCTGTATAACAAATAAAAACAATCCAGTCAAATGTATTTAAAAAAAAAAATATTAATACTATCATTTCAACATCATATCTAATGTATTGCGTAATACTTTCCTGAGTCTCTTTCATTGGGAAAACAGATTAAAATATTCCCTCACATATTAGGACAGCAATTTCCTCTACAAGGAATATCGTGAAAAGGGGATAAAACACTTTGTTGTAAAATGCTAGCAAGAAAAAAGTGTTTCGGCTGCGAGTGCCATTATAGTTAAATTATGGTACTGCCCTTACCTGTGTAGTCTGGTTCACTAGATCAGATCTTTTCAAATGGCTAAAAATTTAGCTGCTTCTCTACTGATAAATACCGGAAATTGGATGCCATTTGTGAGGTGCATTAGTGCTAGTTGCATGTGGATAAAATCATTATATGAAAATCATTTTGTTTTACTCACTAAACCTTAAACCATTGGCCCCTTCTTTTCTCACTGGAAAACGTCTTCAATAAATTCTTAAGTTTGATTTCCATCTTTGGAACACGTCCTGAGTTGTTGGACACACCTCTTTTTTAACCCAGGTTGCCACGAATCTGAACACCCTTATCCCAAACATGTACACACCAATCAAATGAAAATCATTTTGCCTTATATATATTGCTTTTTGTTCATGGACAGATTTGCCAGGTAATTTCAGATTGTCCCAGAACTGCCTTGGGAAGTGATTCTAAATATCAATATCATACCAGGAGCTTTGAAGATAATCCTTCTGAATAATGTCATTGATAGCAAATATGCTGCACAAAAAAGGAAGAACTACCCAAGCCCCGCAGGATCCCAGATGCTTCTAACCCCACAGGTGATGCATAGTTACTGATCCATTGGCACACGGTGATTCATTAAAATGTTAGGCTGGCCTGAATTTGTTTATAACATCACAATGCCCATTGATGTGACACTCCAACAGACATTGGCCTGGGTCCAGGACAGATCATGTGATCTTTTGGGCAGGTATCATCATGGATGTTGCCAGTATTCTTAACAGAGAGATTATATTTGCTAACATCTTAAAACCAGTCCCAGTCCTGGCATTACAGTGTAATAAGGGATTACAGGGTAATAAGGAATATAGCTATTTTTTGGAAAGAGAATGGGATGCTAGCATTTCAATCTCAGAGTAAAGATGAATAAATGGATGTTAGTAGAAAGAATTAGAATGATGGCAGTATGAGCAGACCCCAATCTAGGCAATGAACAGGTGACATGGAAAGACATACATAAACTACATGTATGCACTTATATGACCCTAATTGAGATCTACGGTCCCCACATGCTGATTGATTTGTACGTGTAATACTGAGTAATGCATTCCCTCCACTGACTCAATGAGCACCTCGGCCTAAAAAAATTGTATATAAATGGTTAACTGTACAATCAGCTGCAAATGTCTTGCAGTCTGTTCAGTTTCTTTTATGTGTTTGATCTGTGTAATACAACCAATAAAGCTTTCCAAGAAAAAAACAGTTCCAGACCAACTATATTTCTGTGAAAATGTTTGCTATCAATAAACATTATTAAGCATTTCAATCCTTGACAATAATCTTCACTAGACCTGACAGTCAGGACTTGATATTTTTATGACATACAATGCTCCACAGGTAATCACAACATTGCTAAAATTGAAAGTGGGGCACAAAACATGTTTCCCACTACATCATCTTGAATCACCCATGCATAATAATAATCCTAAAATTGTGTCACATTATACTTGGTGCAGATGTTGGAATTTTCACAGTTTGTGTAGTGTGCTTAAACATCAATTCTAGTGATTGAATAAGTGTATTATCCATGAGATGTGTAGTTTGAAGTTGAATGTTCCAAACTGCTTAAGGTGTCTTTATGTGTATTCAACAGGCATATACACTTTGTCCTAAACCAACGCATAGGCTGAAAGAAACTCAGCATGTAGTGTAAAATAACTCAGAGTCTGTCTCCATTTTCTTTTCTCATGTGACATACCATGAATTCTGTATGAAGCAAATGAGAACTTGCAACGGTTTCATGAAGTTGCTGTCTTGTAAGGACACGGCTGGCTGATTGCAGATACTCCATTGCTACTTTTTCACGTGGCGTGGGCACAGCGGTAAAGGGTTCAACAATACCCAAGCCACTCATGTCTAAGGTTAATGACACATTGGATCCTCTCCTGCAGGAAACAAAAAGAAGGTGTGAGTTTGTGATTTATTTTTATGAACATAACTTGATATACTTCTTATAGTAAAACAGACAAAAACATTGCAACATCTTGTTTGTCACCTGTGTCTACAGAAGCATATGCTGTTAACTGACTATTCATTATCACAATGATAGCACTTAGTAGTAGGTGATCTTACATATTATACAGCATGCTAAATAAATAGATCAATGATTGTTTGCTTGACACCAAAGCCCCTGAAATAATGTACTAACAACACCATGAGAGCTATTATCCAATGCCTAAACAGACTCTCGTTAGTAAATACTATTTTTGACAGACACCAATTTGTAGAATTCAACTCATTAATTAGAGATTACAAACCATCCTTTTTATCCTTTTTGGCTATTTTGACATACTGTGCTTAAGAAGGTACAGTAATGAGCAGTATTTGCACATTCTCTCACAGCAATGATTAGGAAAGGAACAGTCTAAGGAGAATTAGAACATTGGAAGTTGGCAGCTCCATTGAAAACAATGGAGTGCTGCGGGCTTTTACTGGCCGGTAAAAGCCTGCAGCGCCAACATTCCAATGGGCTTTGTTCACAGCAGCAGCTGTGAACAAAGCCTCATGGAGCCCGAGGGGATTCTAATCCCCTCGGGCTCCGTGAGCAATTTGTTTTTTTTAAGAGAACATTCTGCCCTGAGTGGCAGAATGTTCTAATAGCCTTAGAACCCGCCGTAGCGGGCTCTACCGGCTATTAAAGGCCCTTTCCCTTGTTAAATGCCCTCGCCTTCGGCTCGGGCATTTAACGCGGGAGCGGGCCTTTAATAGCCGGTAGAGCCCGCTACGGCGGGTTCTAAGGCTATATTAGAACATTGGAATGCTGGGGGCTCCCTTGATAACAATGGAGTGCTGCGGGCTTTTACTGACTGGTGAAAGCCCACAGCGCCAACATTCCAATGTTCGCTTTGTTCACAGCAACAGCTGTGAACAAAGCCTCACGGAGCCCGAGGGGATCTTAATCCCCTCGGGCTCCGTGAATTTTTTTTTTTTAATAGAACATTCTGCCCTGAGTGGCAGAATGTTCTAATAGCCTTAGAACCCGCCATAGCGGGCTCTACCGGCTATTAAAGTCCCTCTCCCTTTAATAGCCGGTAAAGCCCGCTACGGCGGGTTCTAAGGCTATAATAAAAAAAACATTCATGATCAATAGTAAAATAAACCTAGTAGTCTCTGAAATGTGCAGAATTCATTTGGACACTTTATCAACTGTCCAAAAATAGTAAAAAGAAAATATGTGAAAGTATTGTTTGGATTCAAGGCAGAAGACACTTTGAGGGTTTATTGAGTTGTTAGGGCATGCCTACCGACAGCCATAAGTGTCGGTTGGCATACAAATCTCCAGCATATAATACAGACTTGATGTGGGCTTTGTGCACCCCTGGCACATGATTTCATAGCTTTTTGTCTATCTCAGTTCTCAGCTTCTCCTGATTCAATATCTTCTCTCACTGTCTATCAAAAGAGTTGTATCCTTCCTCTGCTGATGTCAGAACTTTGAATTGCAGTGCATTAGGGGCTATTTTGTTCCCTTCTATTTGTCTCTCCCTGCTCCTCTGTTTCCATCCCACATTCTTTATCATTAGCTCCCTAGCATCCACTTAGCCTAACTCACCTTGATCTCTCACCGCTGCCTGTCCTTTTCTCCGTGGATGGCCATCTATAAATAGATTTAAAACCACTTCAACATGGCCAGCCATGCAGCATGTGACTGTGTGGCAGCCTCTTATAATGTTTTTTCTTATATTTTAAGAAAAGTAAGTCAAAGGCTGCATCCATGCTTGCTTATGTCTTTGCTTAGTGGCAAGAAAAAAGCATTTCAAGATATTAGCTTCTTGCTCAAGCATGCACAGCAGCCATCCATCTGAGTGATTTTTTTTTTTAACAAGCAAAAAAAACTTTCCAAAATGGTCACTGCACTTGTGTGCACATGCAAAGCAGCCATCTGGATAAAATTACTAGTACTGGCAAAGTCAATAGGTGTCTTGGGTTTGCCAATACGTGTGGAAATGATTTAAGTAGTAGACAACACACAGTTATGGATACATACTGGAAGGAGTTCAAATGTTTAAGAGAATGTTGGTAATTCTTCCATATGATAATGAGTTGTCCTTTGATGGTTCTTGACATAATTTATAAAACATTAGATAGTACTGTTGGCTTTGTGTGAAACCTTAACCTTAACTTGAAAAAAGCAATATGCTTTCTGTTTCAATAAAAAGCATAGGCTAGTAAAGCCTAAATCTAAAAATGTTTACACAAATAATTGTGGTTCCTTTCGGATAGCACAAACTGCAAAGATTAATGCTACGCAAATAAATTAGAATCAATGAAACATAAGCGTAACACTTAGAATTAGCACCCACAAAAACATATATACAAAGGACAGTGTAAACCAGTAATTGATAAGCCCTAAAGTTTGTTCTTTGTGTTTAATCAACAAGAGATCAAAGGTGACACTATATAAGCTGATATGAAATATACAGGGTAATGAGCTGATATTTTTTCAATGAAAGAAAACAGGATCAATAGGACTGACAACAGATCTACAATTTTTGAATCCACAGCCAAAACAAATAAACAATTAGTTTGCCAGTCCATATGACAATTGTACAGGTCGATGTTTCAGTCCCAATATTGACTTGACCTGTTCCATCATCAGGGCAAAGTGTCATGAAAATAAAAAAGCATCTTTTTACTTAAACAAACAAGGGAAACTTGTATAAAATTATTTACAGAGAAGCAAAAGAAGTCGAGCCGGGGACAGTAGATAGGCTTCCTCTCCCTTCTCCTGGAAGGGGATAATCAGTTGTCTCAAACGCCATCGTCTCTCTACCGTAGCATGGCAGAAGTCGGGGCGGGAGAAGAATGTACAGCCCTCACAGCTAATCCTAGCATCAGGGCGGGCTTTCTCAAAAACTATTTGGCGCAACAGATAATTGCCAAAATAGACTATAAAGGCCCTAGGCTGTTGCTGGGCTGTTCCACTTGCTCCTGTTAATTGTTGATTCCTCAGACGTAGTGGAAACCGATGGACTCTCTGTATTTCTTTCTCCCAGTCCCATCCAGTCTGCTCCGGGAGTGCTGCTTTAAGCAATCTAATTATAAAGGCTCTTGAGTCCTGCCCTTCTACACCTTCTTGTATCCCAATTAAGCGCAAGTTGTTACGACGTTGCCGGTTTTCAAAGTCCTCTACTTTCCACTGAATATCAGAGAGTTGACTCTCATGCATAGTGGCTTGTTTTGTCACTGCACCCAAATCTGATTCCAGTACGTCCGCCCGGCACTCAATAGCAACAATCCGCTCCCCAATTTCAGAGCATGTCTTCGCAACCTTACTGATTGCCACTTGTATATATAATGGGATGATACGAGTGTTTGCTTCCGAGATCAAAGCAAAGGAGTACTTGCAGTCTTTGACTTAACTGTTGATACATGGTTGATATATGGTTAAAAAAAAAAAAAAAAAGCAGGGCTTATTTAAAAAAAGAAAAGGAAAAATGAAAGGGGCGGGTGATAGAGGTGGGTAGCCTGGGGAGAGCAGAAGAAGAGGAGGGGTGTTCTTATTCAAATGGTTGGTTTGTGGGGGTCTAGTCTTTTAGGGGAAACAATTTTTCTTTGGTTAGTCAATTTGCTTAATCTAGGAGTCGCTGCAGGAGCCCTTCAAGGGGGGAGGGTTGCTTGTACATCTTACAGACTACAGTCTGGAAGCCTCATTTGGTTGGGTGGAGGGTGGGTGGGAGGTAGGGTTTCCTTTTGTGGGTGGGGAGGTGATTGGTGGGGTGGGTTGGGGTTGGGTAGGTTTTGCATGGGAGATGCACAGAAATATGCATTTGAAGGCACAGGAGATTATTAGGTGTATGATGAAACAAGATGTAAGTTTGGGTGTATTTGTTACAGTTTTCAATGGGGGACCGTAATGTTTTACGGGTAGCCACCTTAAATATATGTGGGCTAAATGATTCTAAGAAAAGACGTCTTGCCACTCATGAGCTTAGAACATTAAGGGCAGATATAATTTGTTTGCAAGAAACGCATGTTATCCCGGCTAAAAAGTATTTGTTGGATTTTCCTGGTTTCCAATTAGTCGCATACACCACCCAAAATACGAACACTAGAGGGGTTGCAGTACTTACACGGCGAGATCTTCTTAAGGTGGTCAAGAAAAAGGTTGATAACATGGGCCGATGGGTGATAATAGAGTGTGCTATGGGACAATTGAATTTTACTGTGTGTTCTATCTATGGCTCTAATGTTGATGATCCGGCTGGTATTAATATGTTGAATACTGAACTTGCGCTCTGGGCCTTACCGCTTATTGTATGTGGGGATTTTAATATACATACTGAGACTAATATCCCCTTACAGAATCAGGGTTCATACGTCGGATGAAAGCCGAAGGTGTTTCGCGCCTTACAAATGTTGCTGCAGACTCATGGTCTGGTGGATGCATGGCAGCATTGTATGCCTATGGATCCTGGTTACACTTTCTTTTCATACCCCCACCGAAAGTCTGTCCGGTTAGACTACTTTTTTCTGTCTTCATCGTTATGCAAAGGAATTCTGGTGGAAAAATTCCCTAGGGTCATATCTGACCATAATCCCTTGGTAGTACAGCTCTCGGACTTGCGTAAGGAGCGACATTTGAGACCGTGGTCTTTTGACCGGGGCTTGCTGCTTGACTCAGCTTATGTGTCACGGATGAAAGTATGGCTAACTGAGTTTTGGGGTTTTAACAGGGGTACGGCTCCACCGGGGATGTTATGGGATGCCTTAAAGGCTGCTATCCGCGGGGAAACTTTGAGCTACGCCCTTAGGCGGGAGAAACAACGGCACCTAGCTATATCTGCGGCCCAGACTGAACTGGCTGCTTTGGAGAGTCAGATAGTGGTGCTTGCAACGAATAATGCTCCAATACAAGACACTTTGGATAAGATGACGGTCATGAAGGCCAAGATCATTCAGTTGTATTTAGACCAAGACATCATTAAAGTCCAGATTCGTACGCAGGAATTTTATGAGTTTAGTGAGAGGGTGGGCAAGGTGCTTGCATATAAGACTAGACAAAAGACGGCTCGGAGTGCCATTTTGGCAATTAAAGATAGGCTGGGGCAGATTTTGTATGGAGATACGTTAGTATTACAGGTGTTTAAAGAATATTATTTCGCATTGTACCAGCAGGAAAATCTCTTCTCGGATGAGAGAGACGAAAAGATTGCTCAGTATTTGAGTGATATGTCGTGCCCAAAGTTATCGCAAGAGGAGGGCTGTCAGTTGACTGCCCCCATTGAGTTGGATGAGATTATCTCGGCTCTAACTGCTACATCTAATGGGAAAGCCACTGGCCCTGATATGATCCCAATAGAATTCTTTAAAACGTTTTTTGAGGAATTGAAGGATGATATCATGGCACTCTTTATGTCAGTACAGGCTGGAGAGCGGGCGCCGGGCTCATGGCTGGAGGCTAACATTGCTATATTTTTAAAAAAAGAGAAGAACACACTTTTACCAGGCTCCTACCGACCTATCTCATTGATAAACGCGGATGCCAAATGGTATGCCAAAATCCTTGCGGTTAGGCTTAGCCGAGTTATTGGTGGGCTTGTTTCCCCTTGGCAACATGGGTTTATTCCCGGGCGGGGGACCGCCGATCATGTTAGGCGTGTTATCACCATGTTAGATGCATCTCAGGCTATGGCGGCCCCTACGGCATTAATATTATTAAATGCCGAAAAGGCTTTTGATCGGGTCAATTGGAAATACTTATGGACAGTGCTCAGTAAAGTTGATATAGGGGCTGGTTTTATTAAGGCTATACAAGGTTTATATCAGAAGCCCCTTGCTCGAATTCAATTAGCCGGGGCAATTTCAGAACCCTTCTATATTACAAGAGGAACTAGGCAGGGCTGCCCCTGCTCCCCTTTATTGTTTGCACTCTATATAGACCCCTTGATTCAGAAGTTATTGCAAAGTACATTGATCTCGCCTATGGTAATGGCGGAGGGCAGGTTTAAAATTTTGGCATATGCTGATGACATAGCCGTCACTACTCCTGAACCAGGGAAGGCGATTGAACAAATAGAGAAACTAGCTGCGGAGTTTGGGCAAATCTCAGGCTATGCATTAAATAGGAGTAAATGCCAAATATTGGGCAATGAGTGGGCCATTATTGAAGACAACAGGAGGGCCAATCAAGTGACCTATCTAGGTGTCAGATTGTCGGTTAATTTGGACTTGATAGTAGAGAGCAATCTTGCTCCTGTCTTAGCTAAAACCAGGAAAGAGTTGCATCATATGAACAATCTGCATTTAACAATTATTGGTAGATGCAATCTTATTAAAATGATTTTTTTACCTAGGGTCCTATATTTTTTCCGCACTATCCCGCTGGAATTTAACAAAGAATGGTTTAAGCATATGGAGAGTTTAGCGACTAGTTTTATCTGGTCTTTTAAAAAAGTACGGCGGGCATATAAGTATTTAGTGCTACCCAGAGAGAGGGGGGGGTGGGCGGCCCCTCATTTTCTTTTTTATTACTGGGTATCTGCACTGCAATATATCCAACCATTAATTAATCGACAGGCTGATAATCGAGATTTTGGCTAAATTTGTCCTACTATATATAATATGATTTGGGGAAGTCATGCCAATGCAGCTTTCTTGAGAACAGTGGAGCCTAGTTACTTTAAAAAAGTTAAGTTCAAGACTGTCTGGGCTGCATTTAAGGTCTGGACCAATGTTAAAAAATAAATTGGAATCGGCCGGATCAATTTTTACACCCCAATTTTGAATTCATCGGCACTTCCTGACATTTTTAAGGATGAATACTGTACCAGGTGGGCACAGCTTGGTGTTCGGTGTATTGGTGATTTCTATGGGAATACCCACCTTAAATCTTTTGAAGAACTGACAAGTGAATTTTCATTAAACACCAAGGATTTTTTTAAATATTTGCAAATTAGACATTTTTGGGGGGTAAATTTTAGATCAGCATCTGGCCAGGTGGGGGATAGAATCCCAGCTATGGAGGTTCTTCATAACTCCACTAGATGGCGGGTTTGCTCGCTTTATCCGCTCTTCTTGAACTTAATGCCAGATGACTTGAGTAAACAAGCGGAGAGGTGGGCTCGGAATATTGGAGCTTCTGAAGTAGCAGTACGTACTTCTTTAGATATGGCACTGCGTTTTATATTATCTGCTGGGCCACAAACCCAACATTATAAGACTATTTTTCACTTATATTATACTCCCGCTAAGGTATTTAATTGGGGCAGCTCAAGGGGGGTGGTGTGTCCCAGATGTAAGAGTGTATCGGCCGACCTGGTACATATGTTTTTTAAGTGCAGCAGGCTACATGAATTTTTTACTGATATGGTTAACTTTTTAACTAGGCTAACCCATCGGGAGGTGGTAATTTCACCGCAATTAGTATTACTTGGAACTGATGGAGTGGTATCCCCAGAATATTCACAGAGGTTTTTGTTTCTAGCCATGTCTGTGGCCCGCTGCTGTATTGCATCTGATTGGCTGGAGTCAACTCCACCAACTTTTAACCATTGGCTGGCTCGGATGTGCTCATTGTTTTATTTAGAGATGGGCGCTTATGCGTGTAAGGGCCGCGGGCGTAGACGGTTGGGTGAAGCTATCTGGGCCCCGTTTGCACAGTGGCTAGGCAATAATTGAATCAGGCTCATAGGGGATCTATTCATTTATTTAATTATGCTCAACTTTGGCACTTTATTTGTATTCTAATGGTCGTGAACAGGCTACTTCATACGCCCCCTCTCAGTGGTCTTGATGTCTGCTATAGATTGATGAAATGAATGTATGTAATGATGTGTATTTATTTAATGTATTCATTGTATTTATTCAGCCTTCTTTCTGCTTTGGTATTTGTACACTGTGCATCTTCAATAAAAAAAAAATAAAAAAAATAAAAAAAAAACGAAGCAAAAGAAAAAGTAAACAACAAAAACCGAGGGTGAAAAGAAGACCAAACTAGGTGATAAAGACCAGTATTCATCCATTGGGTGATTGGTGCTTTGAATTTTCCCCCTCAGATCACTATGGGCACATAAGAATTGGTGCCTTCCCTTGGATAGTAAGTATGCAGTAGGGTAAAGAAATAGCTGAAGACCTTGCTGAAAGTTTTTTTTTAGTATGCAGAGATAAGGTTGTATTTCAGGTGGGCTGCAGAGTAAGTTCTTGCTTTCCTTTGAATTTGTGCTGATATTGAATTGTGGTTTCTCAGGTAATTACTGGTACATGAGGGCTGTTGTCTTCCGCCTCATATCGAGTACATGGTGGGAAAAAGGAATATTTTATTATGTCTTGATTACTGGCGGCTCTGTGATGTACTGGACCCTCTTTTCCTAAAGCTCTTCAGTGCAAGTAAGTATCACATCACTGCACTTTTTGGAATATGTAAACTCACTTTGCTAACTTGGTATTTGTGTACTGATTTAGGGTTGTGGTGGTTGGATTATTCTTCTGGCACACTCTGCTTTGTGGTTGTTCTTTGTTGATGTCAATTTTCATTTGTAATTCGATCACATTTCACAAGTGAGGTAATTGCTTGTTTGTGCTGATCTGTTAAGGGTGTTTTTCCCTGACATAGCCTTCGAGTTAAACATGACTCTGGGGCCAGCATGTGGCCTGGATTAAGGTTTTGATCCATTTTATAACTCTTGTAATGGTTTTTAGCTTGTTAAGTAAGCCTATACACTTGATGATGGGTGAATACTGGTCTTTATCACCTAGTTTGGTCTTTTTTTCACCATATATCGGTTTTCTTTGCTTCCTTTTTCTTTTTCTTTGCTGTAAATAATTTTATTGAAGTTTTTTTTTACTTAATTACATTTGTTTCCCTTGTTTGTTTAGGTTATGAAGATATCATTTTATTTCTCAACACTTTGGGCCTCATTATGACCCTGGCGGTCTCCAGACCGCCAGGGCCACGGTGGCGGTCTGACCACCGCCAAAGCTGTGGTCTGACTCCTTTAGCGGTGGTCAGACCACCACATTATGATCATGGAGAAATCGCCACAATTGGACCACCAGCACCGCCAGTTTCCCTCCACAGGATGTGCCTGCGGTCCTAATCCACCAGGCCAGCGCTGCATGCAGCACAGCCCTGGGGATTACGAGTCCCCTCTCCGCCAGCTTTTGCATGGCGGTAGCAACACCTTGTAAGATCTGGTGGAGACAGGATGCAAGGGGCCTCATGGGAGCCCCTGCACTACGCATGCATTTGGCATGGTCAGTGCAAGGGCCCCTGTGGACAGCCCGGTCATGCTTTTCAGTGTCTGCTTTGCAGACAGTAAAAAGCGCAACAAGTGCTGTTTCACCCTACGCACCTCAACATTGCCACTGGCTCAATTAATAGCCGGCGTCAATGTTGTGGGCTGTTCCTCGCAGGGTCAGTGGGCGGAAACACTGTTTCCGCCCACTGACCCAGTGGGGAACTTGTAATGGGGCACTCAGGAAGGTAGACGCACTGGGGGCTACCTGACTGGGGAGTTTGGCGGGTGGGCGTTTTCACTAGCCAAACCCGTAAGTAGGCCCACTGTCCTGATGATGGCCCTGGTCAAGCCCACCTTGGGGCTGAAACATCAACCTGTACTTGAAATAAGGACTGCCAAACTAATTGCCTAAGTGTTGGTGTATTTTGACTATCAATTCAAAAATTGAAAATCTGTTGTCAAACCTATTGATCTTGTTCTCTTTCACTGAAAAAATCAGCCTATTACCCTGTATAGTTCATATCAGCTCATGTAGTGTTGCCTCTGATCTTTTGTTGATTGAACGCAATGAACAAACTTTAGGTCTTATCAATTACTGTTTTGTACTGTTCTTTGTGAATAGGTCTTTGTGGGTGCTAATTCTGGGTGTTAGGCTTACGTTTCATTGGTTCTAATTTATTTGTATATCATTATTCTTTGCAGACTGTGTTATCCCAAGTGAACCACATTTATTTGTGTAAATATAATTACCCTCGTTCATAGGGTTACTGATTAGACCCCATACTAAATCTAAAACTGGACAATCTAAAAGTATTTCACCAACAGAAGGATGGCTAAGGCTTAAAGGTGTAAAAGCTAAGACAATGTTTCTTAAGTAATGACAAGTGTCAGATACTGGAAGAAAGATCACCGACAAAAACATTAATCCAACACTTTCCTAACCCTCAGAATGCAGCTTTCTCACCTTTCATTCATGCAATTATTTTCAAGCATAAGTGATTTATACGAATTGCAAAGGTATGCCCTTAACAATTCACATGAATGTACATGTATGTACATTTAACAGGGAAATTCACGCACTGCTTAGTTCATATATGTAAATTAGATCTCTGTGAATTTGCTCCTCAGATCTCGAACAATCTGATCATTAAGTGATTTTATTTTTTATAATGTGCATTGACAATGTTGAATTCAGTGATATGGAAATGCCAAAAAAACTGACATAAAATAAATGTTTTTTAAATCAGAGGATGCTAAGTGGAATCCCATGTGTGCTAGTCATGAAATGTCAATAAATTAGTTGTTGTCTGCTGGAATTTGTTTTACAATGGTCTCCCACTGATAGCCAGTGGCGGTAAAACACTGCTATAGCACTTAACTGCAACTATCCTTTTCAGCTAGTGGAGATCTTGTGTTGCAATCTACTTGCGGTACCTCACGAATATACAAAGGTACTCTCTTGGTGAAATTCATGAAGCCAAGTCTCAAACTTTATAAATGTCTAAAAGTTGTTTCTTTGTTGACGAGTGGCACAGGAATGGTAAACAAAAATAAATCAAGGCACTGCCTATGGGATCGATGTGCTGATAAACTCTGATTGGCAAGTTTATATTTATTTAATTTTGTTCAATTCAAACACATTCCAGATAGGTTGTATTTGAAATGCTACTTTTGCAGTTTATGCCCTATTTATTTCCACATCAAACCTAGGACTCTTCTATTAACCTTCTTGAAATTTGTCAAAAATGAGATGGGTGGCACTGCAAAATGTGATCTTGACTTGACCAGTGCCAAAGGCATACAAAGCAAGCCATCTAATATTGGAAGCCCAGCTAGCAGGAGCATCACAAATGTGCCCACCCACTGGGAGTGAACTTTCGATCGTTTTCCCTGCCTGCAGAGATCTAAATATTGCTCCAGCCCAGAGGGAACAGATTTATTAACTGGCCCTTCCGGGCAGGACCAATGTTGGTTCCCGCTGGATGTGGGGAAGCGGCCATGGGCTACAGGGTCCTTGGGGCACCCCCGTGGCCCACAACTAAAGTATGGTGGGGGCCCTGAGTGGGCACTAGGGGCACCCACCCTTAAGGGTGCTGGGCCCCAGGTGATGTGGTCCCCGGGGCTGACATTGGCCCGGGGAGGTGAGATGCGTGCCCCCACCCCCTGTAGAAGTTTGCCGGGCCCCAGGGGATGGGGTTCCTGGGCTAAAATTGGCCCAGGGAAGGGGGCTGTGTGCCACCTCCCCCTACAAAATGTTACCAGGCTCCAGTGGATGAGATACCCGGGCAGGAATAGGCCCACTGAGGGAGGCTGCATGCACCTCCCCCTACAAATGTTGCTGGGCTCCGGGGAGCAGGTGGCATGACCTCTCCCTCAAACAAGCATGCCCAGGGCCAGAATCTGCCTGGGGAAGGGGTATGCATGCTCCCTCTCCCTGATAATAAAGCTGGGCCCTGGGTCACAAATTCACCTGGAGAGGGGGAATGCGGGCCACACTCCCATTTACGATGCACCAGGCGATGGTGCATGGGGTCTCCTGGTCCGAAATCAGACTGAACGGGAGGCTGTTTGCCTCCATTCCCCTGTAAAATATGGTAGGCCCTGGGGAATGGGGTACCTGGGGCTGAAATTGGCCTGACAAAGGGGATCACGCACCCCCCTTCCCCTAAAAAGTGCACTGGGCCATGGGGATGGATTTCTCAGGGGCAAAATCGGCCCAGGGAGGAGAGGCCATGTGCCTCCTCCCCCATAAAAATCATGCAGGGCGCTGGGAGGGTAGTCACGCATGTCCCTCCAATTTAATTACAAGTGTTGCTTTGGGGGTGTAGTCCCAGGGCTTAAAAAGGTTTGTGGAGGCCACACAGCCAATCTCCCCTTTATTTAAAAAAGTGGTCCTGGGAGATATGGTCCCAGGGGCTGATAACAGTTTGGGGGCACTAACTGATCGATAATTGGCATTACCCCTGGCAACACATATCACATCTCTCATCTCACCTACATTTGGTGGATGTTATATTCTTTTTAATGGTATTCACCTGCCTAACAAACAAAATGCCTCCATAGACAAGAATGGGGCCACCATCTTAAAGACTCGACATGACCCTTAATTTTAAGTTAAGAGTTTGACAGATATGAATTAACCTCTAATGGTCATACTTGTAACACATTAGTGTGTGCACTAGATTCGGTACCTTTGATTTTTGTGTGCTGTTTTCGTAGTTGTATGTTGGAAAATGCTAAACTGGTAACAGAAAAGTATCTGGTGACTAAATATACAAAATAATGACTCAATTTAATGATAATATTTGCAAAACATAACTACGCTGTTAGGTTTGGGAGACCGATCACTACCACATGCTTGCTACTTACAGCAAACGATGCACAAAACGCAAACGTGTTGGCTTCCCAGAGCTACTTCAATGTCTGTCTCCGACTGTTCTTCTATGAGAAATCCAGAAATAATTGTGGCTGATCAAGTGTTGAAAACAGAGTAGGGACAAATTTGTTGTAGTTTTTGATATAAGTAAAGAAATTGAATTCTATAGATGTATGCATTCATGTTTTTAATTCCACTTTTTGTGACCTACTGCCTAATAAATTGTATAAACTGATTTTTACAAAACAAGATTCTTTTGTTAGTCGTACATGGATGTTGAATGTGACACCACACCAATTAAAATACCTAATGGCGTTAAAGTGTGAATATTGCATAGGCAGGCGTGGGGTTTCAGACCAGGTGGGTTGGTGGTCTTTGCAGAGCCGCTGATATATGCATACCTAGAGTA
The DNA here is from genome assembly GCF_031143425.1 of Pleurodeles waltl. Lineage (NCBI taxonomy): Eukaryota > Metazoa > Chordata > Amphibia > Caudata > Salamandridae > Pleurodeles > Pleurodeles waltl. Next base: position 282,911,814 of record NC_090442.1, read on the forward strand.
GTAGCTTTTAGCTTCCCATCAAAACCCGAATTCTTAAAAATAACTCGAAAGCACTGTATGAACATTTGACTCTAGAGAGAAAACGAAAAAGCTCTCAGGAAAAGATAAGCGCTTACATTTGTATTGATTAAGGGAGTGTGAAATTATCTGCTAGGGAGTAACATAGCAAAGAGGAGAACACAAAAGATTTGATAGAATGGATAAAAGAAATGAGATATTATTCAGTGCTGCTGGATTTGACTTTTTTTTTTACAATTTATATTACCAGCGAATTGCCCTCTTTCTACTAATATTCTTTAAATTATATAGTGCATTATAATAATGATGAGATTTTACAAAGCACTTGCTAACATATATATTTGCTATTGATAGCACTATAAAAATAGGTTTTACTATTACTGAAGGGTACTCAATTTAATGATTTCTTAAAGATGAATAGCAACAAATGCCATAATGAAACTTGCACCACACGTGCACGCGCACACATAGACATACACACACACACACACAAGCTTAACTGTCAAATCTATTTACCTACTTCTGGCACTGCTTCTTTCTTTCTTTTGTTACTGGGGGCCGATATTGCAGCACAAAATCGGCGTCCAACCTTCCAGCCCACCCGGAAAACGCCCAATGCCCGCTACGGCCAGTCTGGCCCTGTGTGTGGGCATCAACACCCAGAAGATGTCGATGTGCAGTGCACCTCTCTAGCTGAAACTGTACCCTGTAGACCACACCGTTGTCCCATTTTAGGCAGGGAATCCTCATTCTATTCACACTGCAGACACTCTCTTATGCATTTTGAGCTTGTGAAGTGTCCCCTGCATGTAAAACACGCTCCCTTGAAAGACTAGTCACCTACTTAGCAGTTGCAGCATCAGTGGACGCTCCACATACGAGCAATGACTAAAACTTTAGGTTTTGTTCTAGAATAAGTTTGTGTTGCTCTTTTACCAGTGGCGGCCAGCAGCTTTAGGAGGGAGGGGGGCGGGCGGGGCACACACACACACATTCTTTCACGCACAGACACGCACGCACGCACATCCATTAAAAACACTCATACCATTCAAACATGCACGCACGCACCAAACATTCATTTTAAAACATCACACACACTCATTCTTTCACACACGCACGCACATCCATTAACAACATTCATACCATTCAAACATGCACGCACACACCAAACATTCAATTTGAAACATCACACAACTTGAAACATCACACACATACACACACACACACACTTACCTTCGACCTTAGGTCAGCCAATGAGGGAAGGCAGCAGTCCAAGCCTCGTCACAGAGTGGGATGGGGTCAGTGAGACTGCTGACCCCACCCCACTCTGTGACAAAGTGTCACTGATTGACACTCGCCCTGGGCACTTCGGGGCTTAAACTGAAGCGCCCAGGTAGAGTGTCAATTGGTGATGCTTTCCTCGTCACCCAGCGGAGGGCCTCGAGGCACCTTTGATGGGCTGAGGAGGTCACGCCCATAGGAGCTGTGATCTCCTCAGCGCAGCAAAGTTCAGCTCAGGCAGCCAGGAGTCTGCGCAAATCGCGCATGTCTGTTCCTGGCTGCCTGACCTAAACATGAAGAGTGTCTGTCAGGCTGACCTTTGTTCAGCCTGACAGACACTCTTCATGGGGGGCAAGAGGTGGGGGGGCGTGGCCCCTTCGCCCTAAAGGACGGGCCGGCACTGTCTTTTACCCTGTGCATGCACCTGCTAGATGCAACAGCACAAGCTCTTAAGTTGCCTGCACCTCTGCATTTTAGATCCTTGGGGCAAATTAAAAAGATTTTACTGTGAATGACCTGAGTGTAGGGGAAGGGACAGTGCAGCCACGGTACAGTATCACGAATACACTCAGAGATGCAGGTAAAAATGCAAAGCACTACGGATTTCTTCAATATTAGTATGGTTTTGGAATGCACGTCACTTAAAAATAGAAATTCGGTAACTCTTCTTATTAACCTTATTGTAGGAAATATCAACGCAGTGCCATTTCCTAAAATGGAAAAGGAAACCGCACCTGTCTCATGCAGGGGTTATTAGCTTTGTCAGGGCTTCCACAGAATCACACCCTGTTGTATCCTAAACTTATCTCCGAAAGTCCAAAGGTTCACTACTCAACATGCTACTCAGCTGTTGAATCTTAGAGATGCCTTTATATGTTCCACCCGCTGCATATGCAGAGCCCCCTAAGCGTGTCACAGTCACGGTGCTGATATGTTTTTGTGTATGTTCTGATGATGGTAGATTGGGGATCAATTCTGGCCACTTCCTGCCCTCCAAAGGTCGCTGCTCTTTCGCTGTGGAATTCCATTTCACGGAGGTGTTTCCTTTTATGGCCTGCATTTGAAAAGCTCTGAGCTCAGTTACCGAATGTCACGTGCTATCTTGTTAGAAGTGCTCACCGCTATACAGGTGGAAGTAAGACATTCATTCGCTGCGGGGTAGCGCTGGTGATTGCTGGCGAATGAGGTTGGTTGAACTTAAGAATCAAACTCGCACACACCACACATACCCAATCTCCAAGGATCCAGAAGAGGGTACACAACATACATGCATCCACACACACCCACACAACACACACTTGTAAACACACACAAACATGCACACACACCTCTTGCTACAACAGCAATAGTAGACGATTTTCACCAGACCAGAAATGTGTTTGCTGAAGTGCTTCTAGTGCAATCTAAAATATCTAAAAGGAGTTTTGGTCTCTTTCGCATCATCTTGTTGTCACCACAAAGTGGCAAGATAGGTCTGTTGCCCTACTTCACCTAAGAAATCATCAGCCTTGGTCCCAGAGTATCATTCACATCTTGTTCAAAATAAGATTTAATATGTCAATGTTTGTCCGCATATTCTGGTCTTCATAAAGAACTTAACAAAATGATTAACATTATCCATGTACAACCTAAGGTGTGATAGAGTATTGTCATTGCAGGATTTTGTAAAGGAAATTCACAATGCTAAGTGTGTAGTTATTATCCCTCTACATAATCTTATAAAGTGCACAGCTACCCAAATAGGGTTTCCCGACACTGAGGAAGAGAAATCAGAGCTAATTACCAATTTAGAGCAGCCAGGTCTTCAAGTTTTTATGGAATTCAAGAAAGGATGTACATTTCTCAAAGCAACTGGGAGGGATTTCCATAGTTTAGGTCCCAAAATAGAGAGAGAGCATCCCCCCATGGGAGTCAAGTGGAACCTGGGAACAATGCACAAGGCCAGGTTCTGTGATCCTAGCATATGAGTGGGCTGATAAGGCTCTACCAACTCTTGTCTCTAACGGGGACCTGTATCAGCTCTGGTTTTGAAAAAGTAAAAGGAGCACCTTGAATTTAATACGTTTTGAAATCATCAGCCAATGAAGCTCTTGGAGAAAGTAGGAGACCGAAATATGCTTTGGGAGCCAGAACAGTACTCTCGCTGCCGCATTCTGAACTGTCTGAATGCAACGAATGGAGGATTGGTCAATTCCTTGATAAAGGATGTTGCCATGGTCCAATTTGGACAATATTATGACTTGAATCACTGTCCTTTGGGCTGATGCGGGGATCATTCGGATGATCTTTTTCAGCCACTCAAGCACAGCAAAACAAGTGACTATGACCTTAGTCACCAGAGACTTCATGGAGAGATTGTTCTCATATGCTAGATATGTATATCACAGTTGGCACAATGTATCTGCTTGTACCAATGGGTATGCTCCTGTGAGGCTTTGAAGGTTGCAGTTTCACAACCAAGAAAGCATGCCATTGCAGTAGGCACACCGCCTACAACACCTGCTATTGTCCTTTGTCCTTCCTCCCACAGGTTTTGTGTGAGAAGGGGCTTGGTCAAAGTACCAGGAGCAGTGAGTGGTCAGGAATGGGTTGGACATCTGCTATCTAGAAGCTCACTGGGCAGGGTTTGTCCTCCGTTTACTTCACCCACCACAAGTTATTCTTCTTCTGCCCAATTTTTTCTGCATTCTACTTTTCATGTGCAATGGGAATTAATTTGGCGGTGGCACCAAAGGAGATAAGTCCATGGACATCATTTAGTGGTTGTCAGGCTCACATTATTGACCCCTACATTGTCCTTTGCGGCCATTGACACTGCTTTTGAGACACTTAGCTTCAGAGATCACACGGGCAGTACCATGAAAAAGGGACCTGGGAGTTTTAATCTTCACGATGATCGCAGGTTCTTTTATTTTCTCTCAAAAAACAGCAGTTGCTTGTGGCTGCAATGTACAGATAGTGCGCTTTTCAACTTGTAACTGCTGCAATTTGCACTAATCCGGAAATTAGTTGCCAAGCAATGTTCTATGAAAGCCTCCCTGGCCCAACTAAGTATGAATAAGGATGGCCTGCAGACTCTGAGTACTGCTGCTAATTTAGACTGAAATAGAAGCACAAACACTCAGTCGCACTGTTTGGTGTGCAAAGACGGCAGTGACAGGTGGAGGTCACAAACTCTCAGCCTGTGTGCAAAACAATTATTAAGCACCTGTTGCGAATATTTAGAGTGGAGTTACATGTTTTGTATCGTGTGTCATACATGTGTTGTTCCTGTATGCTCGAACTCGGATGGGTTCAAAGTTCCCAGTAGTCTCCTATCAAGGACTGCATTGGTCTAGTTAACATGAACCAGGACTACAAGTCCAATAATTCAATAGGTTGTTCAAGGATAGCCCTGTGTAGAATGTAGTGTCCATGATGACACAGAGTCCTTTGTTAACACTGCCTCGAAGAATCACTCAACTCAATGGGCTAAAAAAAAAAACCACTTATTTGTGTTTTTGCACAGGACAAACGATTTACTCCTTTGAATGTATGGCATGGCAAAGGGGAGTGATTTCCATGCGCTTATCCATTAGCTTACAGGCCCCGTTTATGGCTGCCCTTTCTCACTCCAGTACCTATAGAGAATCAGATTTAAAAGTTGTTGGTATGGCTGACCTCTTTCTTTGACAAAATAGGGAGGTTTTATTTTCATTTATTTTCCCAGGTCAGGTCTATTTCTCTCCTACATGATTTGTGAGGGATGTTTCATCATTTCATGTGACATTGTCAGCCAGTCCTGGGTACGTTTGCAAAAAAAAGCAGTTTGCATACTGGGATTTGTAGTTTCACTTTTTACTAAAAATAAGTTTAGACTTAAAAATCCCATCATGAATGTAGTTCATTACAACTGACTTAAGGTATAACACATAAGATTCTATCTCTTGGCAGCTGTGTCCAAGGGGATGGCAGCATTTGTATATCCAGCCTGCCTGCACCAGGGCCATGGTAGGTGCCTTCTAGGTTGAAACAAAGAAATTGAACTTTCAAAACAACTGTTGAAATACAACAGAACATATTTTGCAGTACTTGGTGAGACAGAAGCTATTGTCTGTCTGGAATTCCACTGCCTTTCATCTATGATTTTGCCAGGTCTTCTGTTTCATGTTTAATCCTATCAATGATTCCAGGCATTACCTGGGCAGAATTTGAGTAGGATTGGGTTAGTGGTATTTATTTTAGTACACTTTCTAAATGCTCCAATCGAATTAATCTAATTCTTGCTTATCCACGTCCATGATGTCACTCCCAGTGATCTCCTGTGGTTTATAGGTGGAGTGATGTCATGATGCCATGTTTGCAGTAACAAGAGGGTCAAAGCTAATGTTATGTCACTTCCTGCAATTTCATCAAGGCTCAAAGATCCACTGGTGTCCTTTCCTGTGATGCTGTGCAGCATCAAAGGGATGACTTGTTGCTAACATGAGAAATGGGTAACTTCCATTCCACCACGGCTTCCCTGAGCAGTCTTAACAAGAGTCCATGCTTAAGGCTGCCAGATATTACCTTTTACTGTTTGGGTTTTTGGTGAGGTACTGCTTGTGAGCCAGTAGGATTAGGCCAACAGTTGCGACTGACTCAGTTGCCTACAACCAAAAGTGCTATCTCTCCTAAACTAGCAGTCTCGCCTAGGAGCGAGAGTCCAACTATAACATAACTATGATCAGCAAGATAAAATTGAATATATGAAAACAATGATTAACTACAATCATCTACTTAGGTCACTAACGAAACAGCTCTAATCAGCAAAAATAACTATGGCCACTATTGACATTAGGGAACTATTTAAAATGCGGGAAATCTTGATAAACCCCTGCATGTTCTGCAAAGAACTCATTTCATCATAGTTTCTAGTAGATAGTTAAAGTTAATACATTTAGGCCCTCATTCTGACCTTGGCGGTCTTTTCGCAAGACCGCCGAGTTACCGCCGCGGTAAAGACCGCCGACCGCGGCGGTATGCCGCTGCGCGTATTCTGACCGCTGGGAGCCTACCGCCGGAAAACCGCCAGCAGCCACACTGGCGGTCGGCGGGAAAGTGGAGACTGGTCAACCTCCACCGCCACGCCAGCAGAACACCGCCCCCAGAATTACGACCCACATTTCTGTGTGGCGGTCTTCTGTTGGCGGTCTTCTGTTGGCGGTCACGTCCCTATGGCTCCCGTCGCCTCCCGGAGGACCAACGCACAAGGTAAGTTGATCGTCCGTGAGGAGAGGGGGTGGGGGGGTGTTGTGTGATGTGTGCGTGCATGGGGGTGTGTAGAGGGGGGTGTGTGAGTGCGTGCATGCGGGCGGGGGGTGCTGCTGTGCCTATGGGCAACGTGTGTAGTTCGGCGGGTGCGCATGTCGGCATGTATGTGTGCGGGTATGTGCCCCCGTTGTGTATGTGTGTGTGTAGGGGGTGTGCATATGTGCATGTTGGGGGTGTGTGCATGTCGGGGTGCGTGTATGTGCATGTCGGGGTGGGGGGGCAGGGGGTTCGTACAACCTCTGGGGGGTGGCAGGGGGGTGGAGGGTGTGGGGGAGGACTTGTGGGGGGCAGTGGGGGGTGGGGGAGACCCCTATCAGTGCCAGGGAAGGAATTCCCTGGCCCCGATAGTGCCTACCGCCATGGTTCGCATGGCGGTTCCCGACCGCCAAAAACCGCGGCGGTAAGCAGGGTCATGATATGGTTGGCGGTCTTGGGTCGACCGCCGGGCCGGAGTGCGCAAACTCCAGCCCGTCGGTCATGACCGCCGTGGCGGTCGGAGTGGGGAAGTGGCGGTCGATCGCGGCGGTGACCGCCGCGGTCAGAATGCCATTTTTTGGACCGCCGGTCTGTTCGCGGTCCGACCGCCGCCTCTCCGCCGACCGCCAAGGTCAGAATGAGGGCCTTAGTTTTAAAAAAAAAAGTTAATAAAATATTAGAAGACCTTCTACTAACAACTCATAGTTAAAAGGTATTCTTTTTTATTAAGGTGTGACTAAAAAGCTGACCTCGGCTCATGAAGTCTGCATTTCTTAATGAAAGTGATCTGGGAATTCAGATGACAAAGGACAAGCCGAACAGCTTGTCTGTAAACATGAAACCAGTCAAAATGTACTAGCAGCAAAAACATACAGCAGTCCCTTTTTTCTTACTAAAAGAAAAACATCTCTTTTGAGTCAGGCACTGTTCCAGTTGACCTTATAAAAAGGAGTTATCCATTTACCTCTAAAATAACTGCTTGGATGGATGAGGGTCCTAACTATTTCGAGCCAATCTAAGTTTTGCCTTTTTCAGCTAAACTCCTGAACAGGGCAGTGCGCTCCAAATAGCAGATCTTTGTTGGGTTGTATGACAAAATGTTGTCCACATAAATATTGTGGTACAAAAAAATATTGTAGTCAAAACATCAGACACAAAAATATTGAGTTTACAAATATATAACGTAAATTATACAAATATTGTGTGTGCAAAATATAGATATTACACATGCTCAAAATATCTTAAATGTCTTCCATGACAAAGTCAGAGGTAGCAACCTACCTGCAATCAAAAAGTTTTGGGCAAACAAACATTGTTGCGAGGGGGGCAGATTTACTAATATATTTACATTCTAACAAACATTGAACAAAGTGAATGCATTGGGAAGATCAGATTAACTACTCTAACTCAAGTCTAACTAATATTGGGAAAAATGCATACATTGGGCAGGATCAGATTTACCATTCTAAATCCAATCTACCAAAACATTGAGTAAAGTGGGTACAGACATGTAGATTTCCTACTGCAACTCAAGTCTAACAAATATTCTGGGAAGTGCTTTCACGGGGTTCGGATTTACTACTCAAACCACAGTCCTACAAACATTTTGGAAAGTGCTTATATTGGGGTGTTTATATCAACAAACCAAGAAAATATTTAAAAAAGTGTTTCATAAATGTCAATTAAAACTTTGAAAATATTTCATATAAAAGTTGAAGCAGCACTGACATATATTTTAAAATGTAACTAATCTAATAGAATCTCACTTAAAAAAAAATCTTATCTTAAACACTATTGAATTTAAACAGTATCCCTCAACACTACCCCCCACATAACACACAAACTTAAAAAAATATTAAAATATGTCATAACAAAGACCATTAGTTTCATTTTTTTAAATAATGTAACTATTTAAGAAGGGTAAATTCTCCACACTTTCCTCAAACATACTATCTTTAAAACAACGCAAAATAACACATGTAATTTTTTTTTCAAAATGTAACATATTAAGAGCCTCATTTTGAGTTCAGCGGATGGAATAACTCGTCTTCCGAACATCTGACTGGGAGGTGGCCGCCACATGGGCGACCTCCCTGCCAGACCAATTACGAGTTTCCCGTTATCTGATGGGTTGAATCGCATTGTTTCTGGCTTCAAATTGAGCTAGTGGCAATGCTGTCACCTGCAGGGTGCACCAGCACCCTCGCACTGTTCACTGCAGACACCTTCATGAAAATTGCAAAGGTGCTGGGCAGGAGGACCCCTGCACTGCCCGTGCCAAAACAGTGGTAAAACCACCATGAAAATGCTGGTGGAGAACAAGGTCATAATCAGCAGGGCAGTGCTGCATGCAGAGCTGACCTAGCTGATTGCGATCTCCACCCTCTGTCAACCTGTAGGTATCACTGATCCCGCTGTAGACGGTGGAACCCTGGTGGTCTGACCGCCAGGGTCTTAATGTGGCGGTCCGACCACCACAGCAGAGGCGGTCCTGACTGCCACCGCAAGGCTGTCCATCTCAAGACCTCCATCCTCGTAATGAGGCCATAAATGTTATTAAATAATATATACTTTAAAAATAACTGTACCATCCAAGCCTGCATAGACACCATAATCTATAAAATACATAAGATAATTATTTGAAACAAAACAAAACATACGCTCCACCGGGATCCAAGGCCAGGCCCTGGACTGGATCGCCTCCTTCCTCGCTAACCGCTCCCAAAGAGTTTACCTCCCTCCGTTTCGCTCAGAACCCACCAAGATCATCTGCGGCGTACCTCAAGGCTCATCGCTCAGCCCGACACTCTTCAATGTCTACATGAGCCCCCTCGCCGACATCGTACGCAAGCACAACATCATCATCACCTCCTACGCCGACGACACCCAACTTGTATTCTCCCTCACCAAGGACCCCGCCAGCGCCAAGACCAACCTACAAGAGGGTATGAAGGACGTCGCAGATTGGATGAGGCTCAGCCGCCTAAAGCTGAACTCTGAAAAAACGGAAGTCCTCATCCTCGGCAACACCCCGTCCGCCTGGGACGACTCCTGGTGGCCCACGGCCCTCGGCACCGCACCGACCCCCGCAGACCACGCCCGCAACCTCGGCTTCATCTTGGACCCTCTTCTCACCATGACCAAGCAAGTCAACGCCGTGTCCTCCGCCTGCTTCCTCACTCTCCGCATGCTCCGCAAGATCTTCCGCTGGATCCCCGCCGACACCAGAAAAACCGTGACCCACGCCCTTGTCACGAGTCGCCTGGACTACGGCAACACCCTCTACGCCGGGACCACCACCAAACTCCAAAACCGCCTGCAACGCATCCAAAACGCCTCGGCCCGCCTCATCCTCGACGTACCCCGCAACAGCCACATCTCTGCACACCTGAGACACCTGCATTGGCTCCCAGTCAGCAAAAGGATCACCTTCCGTCTTCTCACCCACGCACACAAAGCCCTCCACAACAAGGGACCGGAATACCTCAACAGACGCCTCAGCTTCTACGTCCCCACCCGCCCCCTCCGCTCCGCTGGCCTCGCACTTGCTGCCGTCCCTCGCACCCGCCGCTCCACGGCGGGTGAGAGATCCTTCTCCTTCCTGGCGGCCAAGACCTGGAACTCCCTCCCCACCAGCCTCAGGACCACCCAGGACCACTCCGCTTTCCGGAGACTCCTAAAGACTTGGCTGTTCGAGCAGCGATAACCCCCCCTTTCCCCCCTAGCGCCTTGAGACCCGCACGGGTGAGTAGCGCGCTTTATAAATGTTAATGATTTGATTTGATTTGATATAAATGTAATATTTTAAAGCATTTAAAATACTTCAACATTACCTCGGCAAAGAAGGCACTTTCTTCTGTTGGGGGCCCAGGGGAGAAAACAACCCAGTGTCCAACCCACTGGCCTCCTGCAGGTTCATGAATACAGTGTTATCATCATAGTGTTGGGAAAAATAATCCTGCTCATCTGCATTATCATCCCCAAAGAACGGTTGGCTCTGATGAGAGGCCAGATGGAAAAGTGCTGGAATGCAGCTCTGTGGCAAAGGCATGGTTCTTTTTGAGTTAAACTGAACGAGGACCAGGTACATCAGTAGAGCATTGAGGCCAACCTCAACTGAGGCTGAAATTGATTCAGCTCAGAGTCAGAGAGGACCTCCTTCAGTTTCAGGCTCAAAGTTGCAAGGACTGGCATGGATTTTAGTGCCCGATTGGAAGTTTGCTTCATTGTCAGAGTGGGAATCTGAGGCAAATTCAACTGGAGACTTCCTTGCATACTTGGGGCCCAAAGTCTTGCCAGAGGGAGCCAAAAGGTCAATAAAATTTTGGACAGTGACTTCTTTTAAGACCTCAGTCTGTTGCTACTTTGTTGATGGACCGGAAACTTGGGATGCATCGTGATCAGGTATGGAATTGGCTCTTCGACTGGGGACGGGGAGCAAGACTGCATGGCACCCTGATGTCCTCATAACATTTCAGGCAGAGAATGGCATGACTGGGATGAATCCCTCTTCTCCTTCTTGTGCTTCCACTTTGGCTTACTGGAAGACTTGTTATGGGATCTGCCTTGAGAACAGGAATGGGTCTGTGTCCTCGACTTCAGACAGGAGCTGGACTTTCAATGCTTTTTTTGTGTTCAGCGATGTACTGATTCTCGTCAGGATCCAGGATCACCTTCAGGGTCATAAAGGTGCACTCCCCACAGACCTGTGCTCTGACCCCAAACACAAACACCAAATCATGGGGCTATGTCATAGACATCTGTTTGTGACAGTCCCTATAAGGCTTAAACTCTGTAGTTTTAGGAGGGGACACTGTTCCCTCACACACTGGAAAAAAGAAATTTGCAAGAAAACATTTAGCAATTGACAAGCAATAAATTCAGAGTGAGCTCTGGATTTGCATACTAAGACCAGTAAAGAAAGGAACTGACATTGAAGCCCAGGGGTAGTGCCATTGGCACACAAGAACAATACTACTTAAATCATCCAGATCCTAACACCTGGGGATATTCTTACAGTGAGAAATCTGCATTTAGATGTGTCCATCCGAAACATACCTCACCTCTCAGAACCCAATAGAATGTGCATTGCGATTACACACAACTTGTGAATCGCTGTCTTGCTTAACTGGCCTATAATGAAGCAGACCTGTGTGTGACAGACAGGTCATCAGTTCCAATCATAGTAAGGCTTTCACACAGTAACAATCCGCTGCAGGATGAAAAAAGGCTGCCTTTTAAGTGTAGAAGTAATAACACCTGTTGTTTATGCTCCATGGAATAATACAGTGTTTGAACACAATATTGATTTAAAAATACCCGGAGACAAAAATATCGGAAATTGAATATCGTGGCACACAAATTTTATGATGCAGAAACATAATTGACAAAAGTATTGTTTTTTGAGGTAAGCAATATTGTAAATAATATTAATGTTTTTAATATTCTTTTCACTCATATAGTGATTACAATTTAATTTCTTAATTGTTTAATATGCTTTAGTTGCTACTGTTGTTGTGTCTATAAATAATATTATTTTTTTAATTTAGCTTGTTCTTCTAAGTGACATAATTTTTTATTTTTTTTATAGTAATTTAGAGTGTCTTAGTGCATTGTTGGGTTTGTAAGAGGATAGGGTGGGAAGTTAATAAGGTACTAAATAATTCAGAGTTATTTTTATTATATGATATTTATTATGTAATTTATGCGATATTGATTTATTTTTGTTATATGTTATTTGCAGGCAGTTAGGTTTGTAGAGGAATAGGTTTGAAAGTTAAATAAGCAATAGTTAATTAACAATTTATTATTAATTTTTATTAATGTAATTGATTTCAATGATCTGATTTATGGAATTCTTATTTATTTTACATATATTTTAATTGTAGGCTGTTAGGTTTGTAATAATTAACAATGTATTATTAATTGTCAATTATTCAATTATTTTTTTACTATGTAAAATATAGAACACTGACTTATTTCACATATATTTAAGTTGTGGGATGCTAGGTTTGTAGGGGCATACTATGGGTGGTTAATTGAGTGATAATTAATTAACTACTAATTAACATCTGTAAAATAATGATTTAATCACATTTTAAATATGTAAATTGTGGAATACTTATTTACATTTTTTTTCAGTTGTGGAATGCTGGTTTGTAGGGGTATGAATTGCTAAATATTTAATTAATTTTAAATACCTAAGTTATGAAATAGTTATCTTTTTAGTTATGCAATAGTATTTTTTTTAGCTATATATTATGTGGGGGCTGCTAGGTTTGTAGGAATACGGGGTGGGAAGTTAATTAATTAGTAACTGAATAACATTTATTAATTGTTTTATTGACTAGTAGTTATGTAAACTGATTGTTTTAAGTTTTTTATGTACATAAATATTTTTTATGTTAATTAATATTCTTTTTATTAAGAGTTTAATATTTTTCTACATTCATGGGGCTATTCATTAATGTAATGTATTTGAAGTGAAGTGTTTTACCTACTTTTGCTTCGACTGTGGTAGGAAGAGTAAAATGAACCTCCTCACAGCTCAACACTTTCCCTACTACTGGACTGTTTGGAATGGGAATAGTACATTTCGCCTTGCTGAAATCCAATGCTTTTCCTATTGTTGCATGAACTATAGTGGGAACAGCAAGATTTACTCCTCCAAAGTCCAACACTTTCTCTACTGTTGCACAGACTGGAGTGGGAGCAGTAAAGTTTACCTCTCCAAAGTTCAACATTTTCCCTACTGTTGTACTGTTTGGAGGTGGAGAATAATGAATTACACCCCTCTGCAATCCAACACTTTCCCTACTGTTGCAGAGATTGGCATGGGAATAGTAAGTGTCACCCCTCCGAGTTCAGCTTTTCCTACTGTTACTTAGACTCGAGTGGGAACAGTACAATTCAACCCTCCAAAGTTCAACGCTTTCCCTACTGTTGCACTGACTTGTGTAGGAATAGTAAATGTAACTCCTCTGAAGTCCAACACTTTCCCCATTATTGCAGTGACGGAGTAGGAATAGAAATCTAACCCCTCCAAATTCCAACTCTTTCCCTACTGTTGAATAAGCTAGAGTGGGAATAATATATTTAATATTCTTACGCTCTAACAGTTTTCATAATATTGGTTAAATACATTTTATGGCTTTTTTTTATATTATATGTGAAGTGTTTTTTTGTAAATTTATTTAATGTTTATAGTGTTTTTTGTAAATGTGTTTTTTGGAATTTTCCATTTTTTTTTATTGTTTAGATCCTAGATTAATATATTTTTTCGTATTCAGTTTACATTTTTATGGTTTTATTGTTTATGTATGTATGACACACATACACACACATACACACTCATATAGGGCGTCATTACGACCCTGGTGGTCATGACCACCAGGGTCACGGTCGGACCGCCACCAATGTGGTAGTCTGGCAGCTACATCACGACCGTGGCAGTTGCACCATGGTCGGAACACCAGATCACAACTTTTCATCGATCTGGTGGTGCTGCCGGGGCCTGGGGATTACCAGTCCCATCTCCGCCGGCGATTACATGACAGTAGCCCAGCCATGAAAAGGCTGGTGGAGATAGGGTGCAGGGGGCCCTATGAGGGCTATTGCCCATGCACTTGGCATGGGCAGTGCAGGGGCCCCAATGGCCAGCCCCATCGCTCTTTTCACTGTCTGCTTTGTAGAAAAGCGCGACGGGTGCTGGCGCACCCTATGCACCGCAGGATCCTGCCAGCTCAATGAGCCGGCGTCAATGTTGTGGGCTGTTTTCCGCTGCATCAGCGGGCAGAAACTCTGTTTCCGCCCGCTGACCCAGCAGGAAACTCGTAATGGGACCCAGGAGAATGGAACCGCACTGGCGATAACCTGACCGCTGGAGTTTGGCCGACGACCTTATCCATCCGCCAAACTCATAATGACCCCCCCATAGTGTAATATAACTAATAAAATATTTATTTTCCATTAAATATTAATATTATTAATATTTTAAATGTAAGTATATGAATACATATATGTACTTAAATATTTACATAAAAATAATGTAAAATATTAAAAATAATGTAAAATTAATATGTGTTACAATATATACATATGTTTATATAAATACAAACTATATATATATATATATATGTGTACAAATATACATATCTGTGTCTGAGAGTTTATATAAGTATATATTTGCATACAGTGATAAATATTAGTGAAATATATAAGATTTACACTGTATTACATGTATATATTAAAATATTTAGCATTTAGTCTATTTTTGGACACGTTTAGTGACACCGATATTTATTTCAGATGTTTGTACTTAAATTGATAAGTATAGGGCCACAATAGTGTAGTAAACAATATTTTTGGCACAATATTTTTGTTAATGATATTGTTTACCAAGATAGTGTGTCAGTGATCCGCACAATACAGTTAGTGGCATGCGCCATATACATGAGAAAATGATATTTCCTAATGTGCTAAATAATGTCAGCTTCCACTCACAGTGGTTTAGACAAGAAAAGGAGAGTATTTATTTGTAATTGTTGATTTTATTAAGGGTTTGATTTGCAAGTGTTTAAAAGGGGAACTGGTGATGGAAGGCAAGGTAGACACACTAAACTGACATGAGGCTGAACATGTCTATAAATGGAACTCGGCCTTCTAGTAATGTGGGAATTAGGTGCACATAGGCTTCAGACATAGAAGGAGAAATCGTTCATAATGTACATTTTGAAAAAATCAAGGTGGTACTGTCCCAGAAACTCCTGGATGTGGCACATTTGAGTAAATAACTTATATAGCGCTCGAATGCCGCTGTCAGCGTTATTTCAACGCACACATACTGCGGAACCTAGAGGGCGTCACCTTGCACACAAGACCAGCATACCACAGAAAAGCAAACTGAGCAAAGGAAACCATTCTGACAAGTATTTGTGAACCAAGCCTGCTGCAATCAGTATCAGGTCCGAACAGGAATCACTCTGTATCCTGCTGAGGAAGGCGACTGACATGAGCCTGCTTTCAGCCTCCCCTCTTTTAATCACGCTTTCTAATGTGCTGCCAAGTCATTCCCGGCGATCCCCTTGAACACTGTATCACTCAGCTAGAGGAACTGACTCCTAACGAGCGCGAGCTCCTTAGAGCACCCTCCCGCTCCTACGAGTACAGACTGGGCCCAACTGCGCAATAAGCAAATCACCACCAAGTCACGGAATCCAATCACAAAACGAAGCCTGCAAAAGCTGAGGATTTCCACCGGAAATCAATACCAGCCTTAGCAACGTACAACAGACAAGCCTCAGGTTGTACAATGTGTGTGAGCTCGCATGCAAACCATACTCTCTCCTGCGTCCCACAAATATTTTTTTTAATATACATGGCCTTCTATGATCTTCATTATAGCACAATTATTCAAACATATTGGCTAAAAAAAAATCAATGGGACGGATTCACAAAAAGAAGTACAGATGGCGGTGTCTGTGTGTGTATTTGGGAGGGGCTAAGGGATGATAAGTGATGCTCAATGAGACCACTACTATTCGCTGGGACAGTACACAGCTCACTATGCAATGGGGGTGTTCAGGGTGCCTCGGCTGGTGTTTGGGTTTCTCTGAATGTTGCAGGTCACTTATAATATGGGTTAAGGACTCGGAAATTAGCATTGTCCATTAGCTTACAGGTACCGTGATAATGGCAATTTCTACACTGCTCAGGCATGTAAAACACCCAGGCAAGACTTCAAACCTCTTTATAAAGTTATGTGAAGCAGTAGTGTCATGAAAGGCAGTGCCAGGGGTGCAACTGTACCTGAATTTCAGGGACTGGATGAAGGAGGGACTAACAGGTCATCCAATGGTGGCTCAGCTAACACCTCAAGCAATGGGGAGAGGAGGGAGCCATAGAGTCAATACTAAAAATAGAGTGATACATTGTGCATCTTAAACATATTTATCAAGCTCCATATGATTACAACAAACATATTTTAGTGGATTTGTCATTACTTAAAGACTAATGAGATCTTCACAATTGGGAATGCATGATTTGACAGCTAAAAGGCATCTTCTACAGATTTCCATACAAAGCACTTTAGAGCCAGTTTTTGCAACATTATTGCACGATGAGGAATTTTTTTTGCCAGTTCTCTAAAAATTCCTGACATGAGCTCAATAAATGTTTTTAATTCCATTTTGAGAAGGACACTTCTGACTGACTATTGACCGAAGAAACGTTGTCAGCAAGCTCATCAGAATGTTGCAACATATGCTTCTTTGAGATCGCACACATGCACAGTTGGATGTGTGACTGGCAAGTCTTGTGTATGATTCTTAAGGCATCTTCCATTCCTCTTGAGATTGAATAAATGAGTGACTATCATTTGGCAATATTACCACCTGTTACTTATGCAGTCAGGAATCTGTGCCATTCTACATAAAAATACATTATTTGTTGTTAGTACCTCATGTTGAGCAGTTCTCATATGGTGTGTCTGAGCAACATTCATGTATGAAGCTACCAGGCCTGTGGAACTGGCAAAAAAGGCATCTGTCTAGAATAACTTTCTTTCTTGTGTTGCCTCATGCAAATGATGCAAATATTCCTTCAAGCTCCAAACACAGGGAATGTGTAGCTGGTGGGCAATGTCAAGCAAAATTGGGCAATGGTTTTGCATTGGTAACATATTGTACACAATAATCAGAGCTATGCTGCTTTTGATCCAGGCTCAGATTGACAGCAGAATAAGGTTTCATAAGAAAGTTGCTCCCATGTTACACTAGTTTGAAGATGGAGGACACAGCAATGGAGTGCCTACACAAGGGAAGTGCCTCTGCATAGACACCATCTTACCAAAAATGCATACAAGGCATCCATTGGAGTAGGTTGAACATCTGTCTTACAATGCTCTCTGAGAAATGCCGCTGATTAGTAAATTATATGTTAAGGCTTCACCTAGCTGAACTGTCTCTCAGTCTACACACAGGTCAGGTGGCAGACACCTTTGCTATGCCTCAGATGACAATGCTTTACTACCAAATGACAAGAGCCACAACACATCATTTCTGCAGAATTTATTCTAAAGTTGCCAGCAGCCTGTGCTTAATGCATAAGGGCACTCATTAAAAATAGTAACAAAATAAGCATGCAAGATATTAGTTGAGTAGAGTTCAGTTGTTGCTTATAAAGAGTATGAAGCAAACAGATATTCCCAATCTTCTTCAATGTTGTCAATAACAGTTCATGTACTTTTCTTTTTAAAAAAACCTGAAAGAACAACGATTAAGGTGTGAATAATGCTGACCTTCACGTGTCTCTTGCTGAAAGAGAAGGGACGTGATTACCTGTTCAGTGAAGCCAAAGTAGAGGCAGACAACATAAGAAGAAATAAGCCGTCTCGCTAGGGTTCCTGCTACCTGCTCCCTGAAATAAATGTAAATGTGTTCAATTGGTTGATCAGCAAATCTAAAGTCAGTCCGGACCCAGTATATGGCTTTAATTGATGGAGTCATTTGAGGCTTGATGGTGACAAAGTTTGTTCTTTTTAAAAGTAAATCAAATGTGGTTTTCAGCTGCATTCTGAAACGCATCCTTCTAACGGAAACCTTAAAAGGTTTTCCACAAGGTATAGTCTGATTGCATATTATTACAAATATATAATTTTAACAAACATTTTTTTACCTAAACTCTCAGGGCCTGATGTACCAAATATCAATTGGCAAAAAGTGGTTGAAAATTACACACCAACGTTTTGTGAATGGAAAGTAATTTAGCAAACAGACCTTCATATTAATAGGTCAGTTCACAAAATGATGTATCATAGTGAGCTGCAATCCGGTCTACCTCACCAATATTTGTGAGGTAGGGCATACAATTGCAAGTCACTAAGATTGGATTCCACCATATGTGTAGATGGTAGCCTGCTAGGGCCAGTGCACCACCATGTCTGTGATCATAATTAAATAAAGTATTGTTATGCAGCCTGTTTTATTTGGTGGGGATGCTTTTAAACAAGAAAAATGTGTTTTTTAGGCTTGGTTAAGAGTTATCAAGGGTCCTTTGGACCACAGCATACTCCCCAACAAACTCTTTATGTTTACATTCACTTTGGAATGTGTTACCACCCCAACTCAGCAGTCTGTCATTCCTCAATGCTTTGCCACTAGCTTTCAGTCACAAAAGATTGATACACACTATGACGGATTACTATTTAGAGGGGATGCCCTAAACACATCTCTTCCGAATACTGATTACTGATTCTCAACCAAACACCTAAGGCAACATCCCCATAAACATACCAAACATCACATAATGTACCACCACCATTCACACAAAACTATGCACTAATAAACATCACAAACCTCTCCTACCAACGAATGAATAAATAACCTTGGCTAAGTATATACAGCAACACTACAATCCCAGAATACAAATTACCCCAATATGTAAAAAACACAAATAAAATTCAACTATTCACGTTGCCCTTCTAGGTACAGCATTACTGACAATCATTCCAAAATCAACATTGCTCAGGCAGGTACACCGCCATTGTCATTTTAGAATCTGCATTACTGAGGAAAGTTCAGCACTATTGTCATGCATGCTAGAATCCCTGTTATACAGTTATGTACAGCACTATTGTCTTGCCATAAACCAAACTGATCTGTTACTTAAAGCCTAATTGCCTAATTTGCTATTAAGGAGCCACCTTTCTCATGCTGTGCTGTAGCGCTCCAATGCGCCACTTGAGAGAAATATCATACAGGCAGTGAGAAGGAGAAAACTGATAGTTTTATCAGAGCACAATGGTTGCCAGGCTTCACACAAGCAGTCCAGAAACAGAAGGGCTTTGACTACGTTAAAGGAAGGCTTGTTGATGTTCCCTGCCAAGTTACCAATGCAGGCAGAGAAGCAGTCACGTTATTCTATAATACCTACCGAGGATACACCTGGTTAAACAGATGGCAAATAGCTGGGAGAAAGAAGAAAGAGGATACGGGCAGACACATGTGGGAATTGCCATTGACTATAATAGAAGATTTAATCCACCCATCCGTTCGGATTTCTGTTCCCCTAATTCAACAACACTGAACCTACATAGAGTGCATAATTCCTTTGAATGGGTCCACACTTTGTTGAAATGCTAGCCGTGGAAGGCATTTAACTTGGTGGGATGGTACTTCATCCTCAGAATGCTTGAAGTGATGAACTACATCCCTCAATGCCTGAGGTCGATTAGGCCCTCATTAAATAGAGATGTGCAAAATTCATGTAACTTTCTTTTGCATAAATATGTGAAATTTCAGGAAAAGTCTATGACGTTATGTGTAACTATGCAAAATGAAAATTCTTCATGTTCATCTTGTATTTTAGCATGAAAAACACAATTGCTGCAAGCAACAGACGGTCACGTTTTGGTTGTTTGCATTATTCCTGATTTGTGGCATAATTTCCATAATTTTGTGTAACAAGAGTAATGTGACTTTCCCAAAATTATGCAAATTACAATAGGTAATTTAAAGTTCACCAGGGCCTACTCCCATATACTGACCCCATGCACTGACCCCATGTGTATGAGGTGCTCTTCGAAGAAATGCCTCTTTTAGAAGTAGTCTCTATTTGAATTGATGTATAGACTCAGGGTAAAAGTTCATTTACACTTTATTCACATTGTCTGGTGCCCTTGTTTAACAAGCATACCTCGATATCTGGTATCAAGCATATTCTAGGCCTAGGACTGGGCAATTAAAATATTCTGCAAGGCGTCTAAAGTTTACTGTTTTACTGACGGCATCAGTGGCTCCTTGGCCTCCTTTCATGGGCAGGTGATCTGTTACACTTCAGTAAAGAGGGGCTACTGTCTTCTATGGGGTATGTGTCCTTTAGCTTCTTGCTGGTCTCTCAAAACAGAGGCTGATTTTATCTATGTTCAATACATTTGTGACTGGGTAACGACAAATGTGCAGCCATGTCTCAGCTTTTTATTCTTGTAAGTGAAATGCCTCTTCTAACCCAGGACTTCCAGCTTCGTAGCACCATCGGATTTTATACAGTGTAGTGCACCTACTGATGGTACCTGGACTGCTGTTCCATACCTGCACCTTTTATTCCTGATCTCCTCTTCTGTGTTGTTACTTGTTTTCCCACTGAGAGAGTGTAGTCGGCTGTGCTCCTATTTTCTTAAATATGAATGCGAAAGGGTGGCCACATTTCTGATGGTCACATTTCTGTATAAAGTGAAGAGACGTCTTCATTTAAATGCTACATTGTAATCCATATGAACAAAGTGCACAGTTAAATATCATGTTCTGTGTAAGCTACATATAGTTATCGTTTGAATTTTTTTTATGTTTGTTTGTTTTAAAAGTATTACTCTGCATAATCATTTTGTATTTAATCAAAAGCAACACAATTCATTTTAATTAAAAGTATATTTGTGTTTTATTTTCTTGCCTGGAGTGAAGGCCACAATTATTTTTCTTGCTTCACCTTCAATGTGAAATGTTTCTGCCTGTTTTTCTATGTGATGCAGGTGTCTGGATCCGATGTTGAACTAATGAAGAGTCCATTTTGCTTGAGAGATAAGAGTATTTGCATGAGGCACCGTTATCATGAGGAGAGTCATTTGGAATGGTGGCAGTAACTCTTCTGAGGTTCCTGCGAATGTGAGGGGGGTGCAAGATTGGCGTGGAGAGTTTCTGAAGTTAACCTTCCAAATAAAAATAATTTGTTGATCTGTTTTTCAGGGAAGATGCTTTTGAAATGATGTAATATTTGAAGGACGGGGACTTAAAGGCGTGATCTATTCAGTGAGAGATTCAGATTCTGTTTGCTGTCTCTTTACTTAGAAATCTTTAGTATTAGAACAGCTAAACTTAGATTAAATGGCCAAGCAGGAGAACTTAATTTCAAGATTTAAGCATCAGCTGTTATTTCTCATTTTCTGCATTATTGCTATTGAGATACTTGTCTTTTATATGCTTGTGAAATTTAATATAGTACAACATTTTAACTCTCCTTTGGTGAATGTATACATCTATGCTATGGTTTTGAAACTCATTTAGGTATGTTTGACTTTGAGTCTATAATAAAGCCCTTTGAAACTTTAAGAAGGTCTCTGAGACTTAATGTCTGGCTCCCTGGGTTTCACTGTAATTTCTCTGAACAAAGTTGATGCAGATCCCCCTCTTGCCTCCCAACTGAGAAGAAAAGATTAATCAGACTCAAGATTTATAGCTAGGGCCAAGTGTTCCATTACCACTAACATTGCCTGTTTGGCTTGCTGCAGCCCATTATATTCATCTGGATCCTGGAAGCCAGAAACTTTCGTTGGTTATTGTAAATCTGCCATCTTTACATGGCACCATGTCAGATGCACAGGGTTCCTTGTCATCGGATGGGTGTTTGGTAGAGTTGCGTCTCTTCAGGCCCCGGAGCTCTGTTTGCTTAACTTTTACGTACAATGGTCTGGTCTTGACCTTTGATCTTGGCCCCTGTGTTTCACTCCAATCAAGTGTATGGCTGGGATATACTTTAATTGGTTGGCCGACCTAGCGTCCGCGACATCCTGAATCACCCTGACTTCATTTATCACCTGCCTCTGAGTAAACCAGCAGACTTCCGGGGGTGAGAGTTTCCTGGACGGCCTGCTGTCAGCAGATCAAGGTAAAGAGGGGTGTAACACAAACACCTTCAGCCCCGCCAACCTACAGGGAGCCCCCATTCAGGCCAAAAGTCAGTGACGACGGAAAGCGATAATGAGCATTAATGGCAAGTAATCGATGTATTATCAGCTGAATGACGAGCTCATCTGATGTCACATGAAGTCAACAATTGCAAATATAGTTTATAGTGAATGTATTTCGGTATTTCTAGAAAAAACACCTGAACTCTAAAAGAATCCCAGTAATTCGTGGCTGCAAATATAAAGGAACTGATAATTAATTATGAACACAATGGTCTCTTGCATGTCCCTTTATTATCACTCTGATCTGTACTGTAGGAAAAGGCAGGAACTAACATTATTATTGTAACCCCATAATGTTAAAATAATAATTACATTGTTTACACAAGACAGCTTTCCTGCAATCCAATTAGGTGTCAGAAATATAATTTAATGTGTACGGACACATCCGCTGTTTAGAACCATTTGCCATCGAACAATTCAAGTTCCTAAATTAAAATAAACATTGCCGAAAGACAACTGCAGTAAATCTAGAACTTTGTGCAACTAAGCAGCGCCATCTGGCGACTACAAAGTTGAAAGGCGCGCTTGTGCTTCTCTTTTCCAGCGTACCAAATTATTTCGGCGTGACAATAAATGAGCTGCCTGTCTAATAAAATACAAGCCAGATTTGTTGGCTTTCTCAGTGTTAGCTACATTTACCGTCGCTACTCACAAACTGAACTGCTATTAAATAATCTTCAAGAGCTTCATTTGGGGAAGACTAATATGTTCAAAGTAGGAAATGCGTAGATGTTGAGGGTTTTAAAAAGTTCGTGTTCACCCACCTTTCATATATGTGAACAACGTCTTTTGCGGCAGTGTTCACGCCTCCAAAAAATCTATATGTTGGGGACAGTAGTTATTATTGGGTCAAAGCATTTAGTACAAAGCTAGGGTGGGACGTTGGCGTTAAATACCTTCTGCATCACCGTCATACCCAATATGTGCGTCAAATTAAAGGTCTCTGATTTAGCGCCTAACCCACTAAGCACTTGCTCGTTCATCAGCTTGGGTGCAGCAAGTGCGCACTGTATGGTCATCCACTTAGTAACTGGCAGCTGTCAGTTCTGGCAGCTCTACACACGAAGTATAGACGATGAAGAGGAAAGGTCGGCTGGTGTGTTCTCGAACTGCGGTTTTTCCTTGATCGAAACTCTCTGTTGGGTGCGGGTTTAAGCTCTGGTGCACGTGTGCCGTGCCACCCACACTCCTCAAAGACCCTCTGTGGCAAAGTACCTGGACCAGCACTTCCATAAGATGAGGATAAGCAACGGCCTTAGGAGTCACCCTGTGGACAGAAAATGCACCTCTTGAGTGCAGGAGCACTACACCTTGCACTGTTTTTCTTTCAGCCATCAATGGGGTGCATAATCAGACTCTCACGTCTATGTGACTTTAGTGCGCTGCTGCGAGAGTCTCCAAGTCCCTCAAAATCCTGGCCTAGAAACAATGTGAAAACAGAGGTGGGCGAGCACAAGAAGGCTCGATCCAGATGCCTGGCTCTGGCTCACCTCAACATCCTCACGGAACCTCAAATCCAAAATGATCAGAGCTTTCACGTGGTTTCTGCCTGCCGTTCTCATGTACCAATAATTAAACACAAAACCTTAATGTTTGAAATAAAACAAGAGCGAGAAAGAGATACTCATGTTGTGGCTGAATTGTACAGTGTGAAACCAGAAAAATTGGAATGTTATGTGCACTTGTAAAGCGAGGGTATCCCGGTGCTGAGCAGGTGTGTGTGTCTAGCCCTGACTATGGTAGGTTGGTGCTGGACTTGGCCCTCTGCATGGCCAACCTCAAACCTTTGCCTTCTCCCTTCTTGTTTTGCTGAATTCGTTTCTGCTGGCCGTAAAATGCTACAATATGTACCCAGGGCCTGGAAATTATATGCTACCAGTGGGTCTTTAAGCGATTACTGTGCCACCCACTTACGTAGCCTTTTTAGACATGTCTCAGGTCTTCCATCGTAGCCTGTGGAAACTTTTAAACTGCTAATTTGACTTGGTAAAACAAAACATTTGCAAAGCATAAAACTCCCTTTTTTAATACATGTCATCCCTAAGGCAGGCTCTAAACAGCCCATAGGGCAGGGTGCATTGTATTTAAAACATTGAACATCTACCTTTAAGCTTTACATGACTTGGTATTGAAAAATTCACAAATTCGTTTTTTACTGCTGTGAGACCTACCTCTCCCAAAGGAAAACATTGGGTTACCTTATTACATTTAACAAGTAATGACCTCCAGTAGGGCTTACGTAGAAATATCTTGTTTGGTGTCCAGGAAATTGTAATGTAAATCTTCTTTAATAATAAAGACGGATTTTAAGTTGCAATAATGAAAATACCACTTTTAGAAAGTTGGCATATTGTCCTAACCATTTGGTGCCTGCAGCCTCTTTCCTGGCTCAAATGACCAGGTGTAGTTGATAGTGGGCCTTTGTGTATTCCTTCCAGACAGCCTCACAATATAGGTTATTGTCAGGATGTGCCATCCAAGGCAGGATGGGGGATGCGGAGCTCTGCTCAGGCCTGTGTACACTTCAAAGACACTGCTTCAGCTCCCAAAGAACTTTACACTAGCCTACTGTGTTTGCTGACAGACGGGGACCAGGGCACAGAGCTGGGAAATTCCACACATTTCTGTGTGGGGAAGACTCCAGACATTTCTTCCACTTCAAAGGTAGAAAAATAGGACCCTCGTACCCAGTCTTCTGTACACTTCTGAACATTCGGATGGACTCTCAGAGGACTGCCTTGCTACCTGAAGCCTGTCCTCTTCCCTCAGAGGACTGCCCTACTGCTTGAGACTTGCTTTCCCTCTTGAACACATTACTTCCAGAGTGACTCCTAAGGCTAGTCAGTTGGCCTCCTGATCAGAGCTTCAGGGACAGAAAAGGCTCCAATCATCTTGAACCCACACCTGGACCGCAGCCTGAGAGAGTTCTGACTCTCCAAGTGGTGCCCCTCTTGGCCTGGTCCCTTTAAAGTAGTGCTTAAGGTGCTCTAGCACAAATCCAAAACTTGGAACTCAGATAATTTTCTGCCAAAAAGAGCTCTGAGGACGAAGAAGACACTGGCACATTTATGTTCCCCAATCTGTACAAAGTGCATCATCATTTGGCCTGACTAAATGCCAACTCCTGTAACATTCTCGGCAGCAACAAATCCTGTTCGGTGGCTCCTCACGGAAAGGGTATCTGGCCTCATGGAGTCCTCATCCGCTACAGCCTTCAACTTCATTCCACTGGAGATTTTCGACTTTCATAGAAGACACTAGGTCCGAACGTAGAAATTTTCACTGTAACTTTGTCTAGCAGCTCCCTGATGGTGACGCCTCCTTCTCGGACACAGCTGACTGCCTTGCTTAGCTGAGCTTTACTTTCTCAGACATTTTTCTTGAAAAATGTGTCTAAGTCTGAAGGTAAGCCGAGACCTGGCCCAATCAACTTTGTGTAGCAGAACTGTGCTGCATTGTGGTCGGCCATAACTTTCGACTTTACCCCAGTCTCACGTGACTAGGTGTCTGTGGTTGGTGCTTTAATCTTTTAGGCACTATTTTACAATTTAAACTTTAAAAATATATAACCCAGTTCTACTGATTGAATTTTTGTCATTTAGGTGTAAATTAGTTTATTGAAATGCACTCTGTCGTTCTAAGTTAGTGTGGAATTTTTCTTGCTTATGTTTTATTTTTATTTTACAGCTGCTTAAGTGCTGCATAAATACTTTATATATTGCCTCTGCGTTAGGCCTGGCTGCTTCTGTGATAAGCTACCAGAAGGTTAGGCACAGGTTAATTTAGTGACATTTTGTGGTTCTTTCTTACAAGTATTGTGGCTGTTACTTGAGCAGGGTGTCACCAACCCCTCAACCAACAAACCAATTTCTCATATTGGTGCTCAGTGGTGGGATACAGCACTTGTGTTTCTACAGTACTATACATTGATTGGTGTAACACTAAAATCCCATACAAATAATTTGATATGAGATTTTGCCACTTTATAAGTTCTTCTTGATTGGCCATTTTTGCTTTTTCCAAATTAATTTCCATTCTACCTGACTGTGCTTGTAACTCTGCGGTAAGCTTAGAGTTTGAATTCACCACCAGGACAGCTACACTGCAGCTGCACTCAGACAGTTCTGCAAGGGCAGGGTGCTTCCAGCCAAAAAGAGCTCCAAATAAAATGAGCTTCAGAACGCCATCAGGGCCTGTGAGGAGGCACAGCAGTTGCTAGACACAGTAGAGGTGGAAGAGGCTATGGAGGACCAGGAGGAGGCGCTTGGGGTCCATAGGTGAGGAGACAGGTTCCCCGTGGGTCAGTTCAGTAGCTCAGGAGAGTGTAGCAGAGAGGGTCCCAACTGAGTTCAGGGGTGCATGTAACCAGCAAGGGCCTCTGCAGTAGAGGGACACTGTTCATGTTCTATCGCCTAAGCAGGGAAGCCATCAATGTATTGATTGTTCTCCCCTGGCTTTTGGCTGGAGGTTGGTTGTGTTGGACTTTGCCTCTCTGCAGCCTCATCACCAAACTTTATGCCTTTTCCATTCCTGTTTTGCTGAAATCATTTCTGTTGGCCTTAGAACTCTCTGCTGCCGCTCATGCCCTAAAACATGGTAATGTTGGCTTACACCCTATTCTTACATTTAATTTACTTATAAGTCCCTAGTAATGAGGCACCACATGTAACCAGGGCCTGGAAATTTAATGCTACTTGTGGGCCTGCAGCACATATTGAGCCATCCACTTAAGTAGCCCTTGTTAGCACGTCTCAGGTCTGCCATTGCAGCCGGTGTGCAAGTTTTAAATTGACAATTCGATTTGACAAGATAAACATTTTGCCAGGCCTAAACCTTCATTTTAGGTTTGGCCTGCACAGAGCTCGTGATTTCTCTTTTAATTAAAAGTTTGTAAAAATCTTAAAATGGGCTTAGAATCCACCCCTTACTCACCTATGCTTACCACTGGCTGACTCTCACGTGGCTCCCTCTTCACTTTAATTACCATTGGCTGGCTCTCACGTGGCTCCCTCTTCACTTTAATTACCATTGGCTGGCTCACACAACAGCTCCCATGTCATTCTGTTGGTCAGCGCCTCCTCCTCGCCTCCATCATTCCGCAGTGGAGGCTTGACCAAGGACTGCTTCCAGGAGTCAGTGTCTGCACGCCTGCAAAGGTCCTTGTTTATTTTTAAGTATAGCACTCCACCAGAGAGCATCATTTTGCAGACTTTCTCTGTGCCTGCATTTGTTGATTCCTGCCCTGACTCTCCAACCACCTACCTCCCATCGCTGCTTAACACCTCTCACCTCCCGTTGTTTGTTTAATCTCTTGTGCTCATGAAATGCAGTTTAAAATGGTGATTTTTAAATATCCCTGGCAGTCTTCTAGCAGCTATAATTTATGTTCCCTCTTTATTTTAAATGTAACATTTACATTCCATTTTGTTAAAGTATCATAAACTAATGACTGCTCCTAAAATGCTGCGCTTGAGAGCATGCACACATCGCAGGGCAGATGTCTGATGAAAGAGGGCAGTTCCTCTGTGAAAGGAACATGTCAGCATTACTGCTTCCCTCTTTGACTTGACAACCCTCTACTCTGTGGGGGTGGGTGAAACAGTAAGTGTGTCATGGAAGCTGCAGAGGGGAGGCAGTCATAAATATTGTACGATTTTCAGTCAACACTGCGTCTGTTCTAGAAAATACAGGCATCCTTCCCCCCCAGAGCTCCATTTACCAGGCTTTATCTCGAGTTCCTAGGATTGAGACTGGGCGGCAGCAAGGGTGGGAGGTGCATATGCGGAAGCAGCCAATGGGTAGGAGTAGATGGTGAAGGCTTCACCTGGGCCTGACCTCTCTGGGCATCCAGTGTATTAGGAAACAAAGCTACAAATAGCACAGAGCGAAAACTGTCCTTACCTACAATCTGACACACACCACCCTATAAGCCCTCCTCCCCATTAACCCTCCTTGATTAAAAGCAAGAGAAACTAAACAGACCCACCGATTGCAAGTATTGTGCTGTTCTTAAACAACAATTTCCCAGCACCTTTTCCATTTCTTTCTGTATTCATACTATTGTGCTTTCCTTGAAATATATTTGTATATATTATAATACTTATTCCTTCATGATATAAATATTTTACATATTTTACAAGCATATCATTAATTATTATTTGGTCTTTCCCAAACTGCATACTTAAATTCATATTTAGTCAACCATTATGTATGTTTTTTTTTCATGTTACACAACAGCACTGTTAGACCTGACAGCCTTAGGGTGGTCACCCCTAACTTTTAGCCTGCCTCCCTCCACTTTTTGGATACTGTTTTTGCTGGTTTTAGGACTATGCGCACTTTACCACTGCTAACCAGTGCTAAAGTGCATATGCTCTCTCCCGTAAAACGTGGTGACATTGGTTAATACCCAATTGGCTTATTTAATCTACTTGTAAGTACCCAGTAAAGTGCACTACATGTACCCAGGGCCTGTAGATTAAATGTTTCTAGTGGGCCTGCAGCACAGCACAGCCCCTTAACCATGCCTCAGGCCTGCCATTGCAAGGCCTGTGTGTGCAGTTTCACTGCCACTTTGACTTGGCATTTAAAAGTACTTGTCAAGCCTTAAACCCCCCCTTTTTCTACATATAACTCACCCCTAAGGTAGGCCCTAGGTAACCCTTAGGGCAGGGTGCTATGTAGATAAAATGCAGGACATGTACCTGTGCAGTTTATATGTCCTGGCAGTCTAAACTCCTAAAATAGTTTTTACACTGCTGTGAGGCCTGCTCCTTTCATAGGCTAATATTAAGGCTACCCTCATATATTGTTTGAGTGGTAGATTCTGATCTGAAAGGAGTAACAAGGTCATATTTAGTATGGCCAATCAATCAATCAATCAATCAATTACTTCATTTGTAAAGTGCGCTACATACCCGTGAGGGTCTCAAGGCGCTGGGGAGGGGGGGTGCTACTGGTCGAAGAGCCAGGTCTTGAGGAGTCTTCTGAAGGCCAGCAGGTCCTGGGTCTGTCGTAGGATGGTGGGGAGAGTGTTCCAGGTCTTGGCGGCGAGGTAGGAGAAGGATCTGCCGCCGGCAGTGGTTTTTTCGGATGCGGGGGACTGTGGCGAGGGCGAGGTTGGCTGAGCGGAGGCTTCGGGTGGGGGTGTGGAAGCTGAGTCGGTTGTTCAGGTAGGTGTCTCCGGTGTTGTGCAGTGCTTTGTGTGCGTGGATCAGGAGCTTGAAGGTGATCCTTTTGTTGACGGGGAGCCAGTGCAGGCCTCTCAGGTGGAGTGTGATGTGGCTGCGGCGGGGGACATCGAGGATGAGTCAGGCCGAGGCGTTCTGGATGCGTTGGAGTCGTCTCAGAAGCTTGTTTGTAATTCCTGAGTAGAGGGCGTTCCCGTAGTAGTAGTTGGTGATGAGGGCCTGGGTAACGGTTTTTCTCGTGTCGAGGGGGATCCATTTGAAGATCCTGCGGAGCATACGGAGGGTGTTGAAGCAGGACGCGGAGGCGGCGTTGACTTGCCTGGTCATGGAGAGAGTGGAGTCGAGGATGACCCCCAGGTTGCGTGCGTGGTCCGTGGGTTCCGGGGCTGTGCCTAGTGACGTGGGCCACCAAGACTCGTCCCAGGCTGATGGGGTGGGTCAGAGAATGAGGACCTCCGTCTTGTCTGAGTTCAGCTTCAGTCTGCTGTCCTTCATCCAGTCGGCTATGGCCTTCATTTCTCGGTGGAGGTTAGATTTGGCGGTGTGGGGATCTTCGGTGAGGGATATGATCAGCTGGGTGTCGTCGGCGTAGGAGATGATGTTGAGGTTGTGTTGTCGCACGACGTGGGTGAGGGGGGCCTTGTAGATATTGAACAGTGTTGGGCTGAGGGAGGATCCCTGTGGGACGCCGCGGATGATCTCAGTGGTTTTGGAGCGGAAGGGTGGGAGGCGGACGCTCTGGGTTCTGCCGGAGAGGAAGGATGTGGTCCAGGCCAGGGCTTTCTCTTGGATACCGGCGTCATGGAGGCGTGCTGATAGGGTGCGGTGGCAGACCGTGTCAAAGGCTGCTGATAAGTCCAGGAGCATGAGGGCGGCTGTTTCTCCTTTGTCCATCAGGGTCCGGATGTCGTCAGTGGCGGCGATGAGGGCGGTCTCGGTGCTGTGGTTGCTGCGAAAACCAGATTGGGAAGGGTCCAGGATGTTGTTGACTTCGAGGTAGCGGGTCAGCTGTTTGTTGACAATCTTCTCGGTCACTTTTGCCAGGAAAGGGAGCAGGGAGATGGTCCGGAAGTTCTTGAGGTCCTTGGGGTCCGCCTTGGGCTTCCTTGGCCAGAATGGTAATACAAAATCCTGCTGACTGGTGAAGTTGGATTTAACATTACTATTTTAGAAATGCAACTTTTAGAAAGTGAGCATTTCTTTGCACTTAAATCCTTCTGTGCCTTACAATCCACGTCTGGCTATGTTACTTGACAGCTCCCTTGTGCATTTCACTCAGACAACCCCAAACACAGGATGCACACCTGCACACATCTGCATACTGAATGGGTCTTCCTGGGCTAGGATGGTGGAGGGCCTGACACTTACATCTGAAAGGACAGTGGCCTGCCCTCACACAATGGACTGCCAAACCCCCTACTGGGACCCTGACAGACAGGATGGGACTGAAAGGGGACCTGGTGCACTTCTAAGCCACTCTTTGAAGTCTCCTTCACTTCAAAGGCACATTTGGGTATTTAAACAGGGCCTCTGACCCTATCAACTCAGACACCTCTGGACAAGATACCATTGGTGAAGAAACCCTGAACCAGCCCCTGCAGTCTGCCAAGAGAAACTGCCTGGCTGCCCAAAGGACTCACCTGACTGCTTTTCTGCAAAGGATTGCTGCCCTGCTGTTGCTCTGCTGCCTTGCTGCCCTCTGGCTCTGCTGAGAAGTGCTCTCCAAGGGCTTGGATAGAGCTTGCCTCCTATTCCTTGAAGTCTCTGGACCAAAAAGACTTCATCCTGCAAAGAACACCTTGTGCGGCGAAAATTAGACGCACAGCCTGCCAGAAACAATGCACAGCCTGCATCGCAGTGAGAAAATCACCGCCCACCAAATCGGATCGACGCAGCCCCGCTCCCTGAGAGGAAATCGACGCAGCTCCAGCGCTGTGACCGAAACTTCGACGCACGGCCCACTGGATCAACGCAAAGCTGAACCAGAACGATGCAGCCCAACTTCCTGCAAGAAGAATCGACGCAGTGCCTGCCCTGCGACAGAAATTTAAACGCAACCCCCACTGGATCGACGCAGCTCCTGTGACTCGTCCTGCACGCCCAGGATTTCTCAGCATCGTCCCCGGTGCGTCCGAAAACCCTGCAACCCGAAGAGGATCCAAGTCTGCGCGCCAGAAATCGACGCAAAGCCTTCCTTGCGTGGAAAATTATCGATGCATCGTCTGTGTGTGCTGGAGACACACACCTCCCCGTTTTGCACGCAACTCCTCCTCTGCGGTCCTTTGCTGAGAATTTACACGCAAACCAGGTGCCATGTGCTTGAAAGAGACACTTGTTGCTTTTTAAAGACTAAAGACTCTTTTTATCATTCTCTGAAGTGATATTTTACTTGTACTTATCAAATCTTGATTGTTTGACCTCCATTTAACCATATAAATATTTTATATTTTTCTAAACACTGTGTGGTGTATTTTTGTGATGCTTTATTGTGTTATTGCATGATTTATTGCACAAATACTTTACACATTGCCTTCTAAGTTAAGCCTGACTGCTCAGTGCCAAGCTACCAGAGGGTAGGCACAGGACAATTTGGATTGTGTGTGACTTACCGTGACTAGAGTGAGGGTCCTTGCTTGGAAAGGGCTAACCTGACTGCCAACCCAAGAGCCCATCTCTAACAAGCACCATAATGTGGCCAGTGCTGGCTGCATCATATTGTTTTTATTTTTTTCTTTAAGCCATGTTTACCCTGCTGAATTACATGTAAAAATAAAATTGACAAAGCCCATAGATTTTGCATAGGGGAGACCTATTGGCTTTGACAATGATTGTTAATGCATATAAGTCACCAATAGGATAGGCCCAACGCAGCCCAGAGGGTAGGGTGCAGTGTATTAAATATGGTGGGTATGTACATTTTAGTTTACATGTTTTGATAATGAAAAACCCTTACATATGTTTTTCACTACTGGAAGGCCTACACCTTCCATTGGATAACATTGGGTCAACTTATTACATTTGGTAAGTGCTAACCATCAATTGGAATCTAGTAGAAAGGCTGAATTTAGTGTCTAAAGAATTGTAATATAAAACCCTCTTTAATGGTAAAGTTGATTTTAAGTCACAATTCTGATGAAAATACACACTGTTAGAAAGTTGGCATTTTCTTGACCTAACCATTTGGTGCCTTCAGCTTGTATCCTGGGTCACATGACTAGCTGTAGTTAGCAGTTTGTCTTATTGTGTTGCTACCAGGCCGGTAGACAAACGGGTACTATGTGTTAGCAGTATGAGCCCTCTCACACTTGATAGGGGAAGGAGCTGTCACCAACCACACTTGCACATAATTAAGCCTCTGCCTTAGTACAGTCATAAAGGGTTTGACACTAGCCTTTTGTGCTCCCAGAGAGGCTGGCACCAGGGCAGGGAGGCACGATATTCTAAGCATCCCTGGAGATGGAAACGGACAGAACCTTCTCCTCTTCAACGTTGGCAATAGGAATACATATTGGACCCTCAGACCCAACTCCTCAATACACCTCTGAACCTGTGGAAGACTCATACTGACTGCTGTGCTGCTCTGCAAGAATGACTGCTACTCTGTTGCCTTGCTGCCTGAGTGAAAAGGACTGGATGTGCATCTTGAATCCAGGGAGACCAGAGTGGCTCCAAGTGCTAATGGACTGGCATCATGATTAGAGCTTTAGGGACAGAAAAGGCTCCCACCTTGAACACAGCACCTGGACTCTGTCTACTGTGAGTCCTACCCACCAAGTGGCGACACCCCAGTCCTGGACACTGGGCCTGAAGGTGCTCTGCCAGCCCAACTGTGGTCCTGTGAGCAGAACCGATGCAACCTAACACATCTTCTTTCACTCACATCGGTCCCACCACTGCACAGCGCATCCCAGATGAAGGACCTCGCATCACAGTCCACAGCTTCCTCTGAACCACCACTGCACAACGCATTGTGCAACGCATCCTCAACACATGCCTTTGCATCACAAGCCCCTTGTCTACAGCATCCTCGACAATGATGCAGGTCTTTCCATCGCAACCTGCAGCTTCCTCGAAAACACCTCTGTGTAATGCATCCTCGATGCAGGACTTTGCATCACAAGCCCCTCATTGACTACATCCTCAAAGACACAAGACTCTGCATCGCAGCCTGCAGCTCCCTCTCAATTGCCACTGTGCAATGCATTCTCAACAGCGGATCTCATAACACTCAGCAAGCAGGATTTAAGGCACTTTGTTTAGCAGGCCTAACTTGGTCCCTGTATCCCTGCTCCATTGTAGTTGGGCTAAACTTGTGACTTTCTCATGGTTCTGGCGTGACCAGATAGACACAGTTAGGGCTTTATGCTACTAGGAAATATATTCATTTATATCTTACAAATTGAATATCTCGGGTCTACTGATTGGATTTATGTCATTTTGGTCTCAATACATTTATTAAACTTTACTCTGTTCTAAATTGGTGTGGGATTGTCCTTGTGTTGTGTTTTCACTTTATTACTGTTTGAATTGCTGCATTAATACTTAACACATTGCCTCTAAGATAAGTCTGACTGTTTTGTACCAAGCGACCAGGGGTTAAACACAAGTCAATTTGAGGGGTGCTTGTGACTTCACCCTGACATAAATTGTGGCTGCTGCTTGAGTTGGGTTTCACACCCACTTCAGCTAGTAAATTAGTATCCAACATTTCCCTTCTCCTTTAAGACAAAGGACAATTAACTGTCCAAACCGGCATTTGTTTTTCTTAAGGCAACAGGTCCACCAGAAATTTTTATTTATGAAGTATATTAAGCAGCTTCCCCAGGATTTCCTTCCTTCTTTTCATCTTGCTTGTAACCTATGCTCAAATAACAGTGCTAAATCAATTTATTCAGACATGAAGTAGGATGCTGGGATGACACAAACTCGTCTTTAATGTCTTTCTTCAAGCAATGATTAAAAAGTAGTAATTTAGTCATTTATTTTAACCAACTAGGTTTAGCTGCCAATTAACAAAACCAAGTCAAATAAGTCAATAGATCCATTCCTATCTGCTGAGTATCACATGGTGCTTTCTCAGAAAAATAATCCTACTCAGTGTGTTGAGACATCTTCTATGCAAGTAGAAAATGAACAAATGTTTTACAAACAAGTACTTTTGAAGGCATATGATGCTTGCCTAGGCAAATGCAGACCCAGTAGAGCAACCAATCAAATAACCAACTTGTACTCTATCTTGGTTCAACTGTGCAGTGGGGAAAGCAAAATTCACTGTAAGAGAATTGGAAAATCTTCTGAAATTTCTAGATCTAAAGAAAAAATTGGAGTACTTGAAGAAATTACTGGGGTATCTGAAAGACCAGGATACAAACATCTACTGCAACTCCAAATTCTCAAGGTGTAGTTGTTATAACGTTTGGGCTACGTCCCGGGATGAAAATAGTAACAAAAGCGTGATGAATAATAAGGTGTCCTGTGCTGCTGCATATTTATCACACGTAATTGTCTCCTTGTAAATAAGACAAACAGGAACCGACATTATAGGAAACAACATTATCTTAGACTGAGAACCTCTGGCTGAATTCCCTAAACAGACCAACATCTTGCCACTGCAGGTCATAATACTTGTTAATTACCCTTTTCCTGATAACCATACATTGGCGTAACACAAAAATAAGACCAAATTTACCATCATTTTCCACGCGCAGACCTCTGCAGTCCTGTCACTACCCTTGCAATTTGAGGCTCAACACCGATCACAGAATGGCCCTACGGTGACAGCAACCGTGGAAAGGCCAGCACGGTCCAGGCGGTGAATACACCATGGCCATGGCCAAGGCTATCAAGACACCAAGCCATAAGCTGAGCTCAGTATCCCACAACACTCCGCTTGACTGCACGGTATTGTGTGCTGTCTTCTTTTTGATAGTGGCAAGTTTTGGTAAGCTCTTGGCACAGATGTAACAAAAGCAAAGCAACCTAAAAGGCTGTTCACTGACTTCCTGTCAAGTTCAGGATTATGTTTAAGGCCCTGTGCATCATACACAAAGCACCCTACAAATGGATCCCACCTACCTGAAAGTTCGAATCAGCAATATCTTCCAATCAAGGAATTTGTATTTTATTTGAATCTATTATATATATTGGATTTAGTGAAACCTTGTTACAAGAAGCACTGGAGCTCCTCGTAGAGTACTACACAAAGAAAATGTTTCAGAATCATATTCATTGTGAAACCCATGGAAACTAAAAACAAAGATGCAAAGGGGAGCGTGCGACATATACCAGTAGCCATGTCGCCACCCTGCACAGAATAGTTAATGTACGCAGAGCAGACTACGTTTTTGTTATCAAAATAATTCACGCATTACAATAATTTATATTTGTATTATATTTCTTATGTTTCAATCTTGAGGAACAACCAAATAAAATAATTTGCTCAGTGTCATAAAATGTATGTATCAAAGTATCAAAGATGTCTGGTATGCAATTAAACCATTAGAACACATTTTCTGTCTACCAACTGCTTGTGAGGAGATTCAGTTAAAGTTTCTGGCAAATAAGTTAAAAATTTTGATGTATGCCACTTGAGAAATCATTTAACTTTTCTAGAAGTTAAAATACCCCAATGCCTGAACTTTTATATGAGTGTAAATGAGTCCATGACAAAGGTTAGGTGAGATACCCATGGATTTTTTCTGATAAACGCTTTTAATTTCAGCGCGAATCTGACAACAAAGCAGCCAATTAGGATTGCACAAGTCTCAATCTGGGAATTGTAGGAGCACTTCGGCATACACTAAAAATAAACAAAATTACCAAAATGCCAGATTAAGTATACTTCAATGTCTCCAAACCATGAATAATCATCTAAACAAAAGGCAACCATCATTTTGCATTTGTTGTTTGCACATAAAATGATGACTGGTGGGCGCAGGGGCCAGGAAAAGCCAACAGGGTAACCAAGAGTAGAATTTAGACTAGAACCATATAAGGATGGCACTAGCCTACTAACCATAAGATTACAGATTATATGTAGGCAATAACTTTTCAGGCAAGTGTCAACCCCGTACATCAACGGGTTTTACAGTCCCCTTCTTTTCGCGCACACTAAATATAGAATTGACTAGGCAAATAGACGTTTGAGAGATTAGATTTAAAGGCCCATGTGGCCCTCATGGACGTCCCTTGACTAATGAACTGATGGGCAGAAACATTTTGACCTATTCATGGAGATGAGGTCGATTACTCCTAACTTCCCACCCCCCTGTGATCAGATTTTAATCTTGTATAGGTAGGACAGTAATTAATGAAGCACTTTCCCTCACTTGCCATCGCAAGCGCTTTTCCTCATGGTTATTTTTTAACTGGTGGGTATTCCACAGGGTGGTCCATCATCAGACCTTTAAAAGGCAGCACCTGTGGCACAGCTTGAAAAGGAGGCTAACACAAGCACAATAAGTCATTAAAGAGCCCATGGTGAGCCCACCAGCAACAAGGTCAGTTGCCGTTGAGGAGCTACCATAATGATGCTGCTTGCCGCCGAGACTGGGTGAGGGGTCTTTGTCATGTTTATTTTAAATCTAGAAGGAGGCTTGAATAATAGTAGTGAGCCTTTTACTGCATTCTGTAAAATGTCTAGATGCTCCAGAGAGTAGAACCATAGCTTTTAAGTGTATGCCTAAAATGACCCCATCAGGGCCTAACTGATGGACTACCTATCCTCCTTTCTGTTTCCTCATTCGCCATGCAACAACTCCGCAGCCAATGATTTGCAGCTGTGGCCTGATTCTCAGGAACGCAAGATGTTTATCAGTCAGAGATGAGCAGGAAATGAAAAACACCTACTTGATCTGATCTCAAGGTCACCGTTGCTTGTGATGCCATGTTAACCTGATCATCTTGATTTGTCATTCTTTCTTCCCACTTCTTCTTTAATCCCCTATGTCTGCTTTGCACCATGAACAGATCCTTCAGGTCACCAGAACATCTTTGCAGCAATATAACGCCATAACTAACCAATGTCAGGCAACCCACTTACCCATGATCATCTATGTGATTACAGGAAGCACATGCACATAAATATGCTAATACCCCTGGCACATAGATTAATACAGAAATTAAGATCAGAGATAGTACACTGGTTGAGGAGTGGAGAGTTAAAGCCTCTGTGGTAAAGTCAGAAGTCACAGAAATCTCTCCTGGTAATGACCATTAAATCAATGAGGTATTACATGGTTTCGAGCATTATTGTTGCATGTATCAATCTTTAAAGTGCTGAAAAGGACAGCATTTAAATCTATGAGTATGTGAAAACACACAACTGCATGGAATGTGTGTGTATGTGTGTGTGGGTGGGTGTAAGTAAATAGTTTAAGCCTCAAGTGTTTAGTAAAGCACTATATTGCTGGACAATAATGCTATTATAACCTACAAGCTGTATTCTGTGTAAGTACTGTCAGAGAGTATAGTGCCATTGACACATTTGCATGCATTTTTTACCATATTAGATCTTTACAACTCTGGCTTATCAGTCTGTTACAAATCTGTATTATTAGTATTTTTTAAAGATATATCTATCAGACCTGAGCATTAATTTCTGTTAAGTTCAGGCAGATAGGAAGAAGCTGAATTAGGTTGGAACTTATAGCCGAGCACAATCGACGTCTTTCCAACCAGGGTTTCCTGTCACCTTGGGAACTATATTGATTAATCAAACAATATCCGGCATACACTTGAAGTCACTAGCAACGGGAGTGACAACCAAAAACTCCAGATAAGAAACCAGCAACACTGCAAATACAATGATTATGCACTTCCACCTGGAATTGAACTGGGATGCACGATGGACTCCTTTCAAACAAAGGAGCATATGGAATCAATTAAAACGTGTTTGCCCACTGTCTTTATTGCACACTAAAAGACTTCATTACAGTAAAAACAGGAGCAGAAGAAGAAAGTGAGTCACAAACAGTGGGCCACTGAAAAACGGCAGAAGGAAATTCCACATAACTTGTATACAAATACATGATGTGATAAAGTAGGTTATGCTGCAACGTTAGCCGGAACATACAGGCAGCAATCAAAGAAAACCAACCTTTTCCCTAAATTAAAATCAGTAACACAAACTTTCTTTTTAAATATATCTGAATTTGCAGTAGGCAATAAACCACAAACATGAAACCTCTCAGCACCAAAACACCATTTAGGGCACACAAAAATTTAATAGACTAGTAAGCAGTGCACAATTCGGGGGTACACGTGGGCAGACAGCGTCCACCCACTATTTTCACAGGGTGGACACCGCCCACCCTCCCAAGAACCTGGGCCCCAGTAAAATATGGTGAATTCATCCAAAGACTTTTGG
Source organism: Pleurodeles waltl (assembly GCF_031143425.1). Classification (NCBI taxonomy): domain Eukaryota; kingdom Metazoa; phylum Chordata; class Amphibia; order Caudata; family Salamandridae; genus Pleurodeles; species Pleurodeles waltl. The sequence goes on from NC_090442.1 coordinate 282,950,677, forward strand.
CAGAGCCTGCACACGCTTTCAGCAGCGTCTGCCCCTTGTAAGCTTTCATTGTTTTGGAACAGCAACTGCAGGACAGGGCTTTCTTATTTTAAATTCCTGCTGGGCCAGGACAAATGCCGAAATTAAGGGCCCGTCAGGCCTCCTTTTGTTTGATTATGTTGGCTGGAAGCTGTCTGGAGCCTCACACCTAGCTGCAATGGAGGAAACCAGTGCTTAATTTGTAAATTAAGAGGTGTGGGTGCTCAAAACCCTTCTCTTCAACACTAGGCTGCTGTAATTAAATCTGCCAGCACTGAATACTGAGGCAATCCTGAAGCCATCTCGGGCCTCTTCAATCCATTTACGGCCACCCCTGCCCCTTCAGCTCATCCTGCAACTTTCTACTTTGTCCCTTTATCACGCTTTTTAGTTTTTCCTTCTTCTGTCTTTCACATATGTGTCTTTTGCTCGCAGCAAATGCTTGAGGCATAAGAATAAGCCCCAGCCCTCACAAATAAGTGTGGTGCTCAGCACCAGAAACAACAAGCACAAATTAAGCACTGGAGGAAACAAAGGCACACAGTTTATCACTCCACAGGTACTTAAGAGAGGCGTGGTTTTCACGGTTTTCACTTTGTTCAACCCATGTACATCGGAGTTGTACATGCACTGTGAGAATGTCTTATGTGTTGGTCTGTCCAGGTATTTACACAAATAACAATTTAAAAACCACTATCTTCCTTTATTTCTTTTAAAGTGCTTCTCATCCCAATGCAAGGTGTCCAAGCGCTTTACATCATATGTAAACATCAGACGTTGACAATAAATGATATGTGTGTAAATCAATTTACCGGATTTGTTACATAATACATTGAGGGTTACAAGGTGTAAGAGTCAGTCACACGTCCTTCAGAGCTTACTGTGCTTTATTAGAAGTTTTACAAGTTGTGACCTGCAAGCTACAAAAGGATCTTTGAGTTAAAAGCAGTAACCCACTTACCTATCTACACAAAATAAAAATCTGTCATATGTATATTACATGGTGTGCTTTGCAGGAGATACATAAACCCTCAATGCTACTTTGGTTCAGAACTGGAACTAGGCAAACCTCCAGAGTTAACTTGTCATGATTCCTATTCCCTCAGATTGACTGGGCACACAAAGCTATCTGCAGCAGGAGTCTTAACCCCATAAGATATTTTACAAGGCAGACTTTGCAACTAATTAAGCAGAACAGATTTACCGCCACATTTCTCCTTTCTGGCAATTACTTTGTGGCAAGGCTTTTAAAAAATAAATGTATAAATTGAGGCCCAGATTTTGTGTCAAGGTTGAGTAATGTTTTTGGCACAACTCCAGCTCAAAATCGCACTGCTTAATAAATCTCGCAGTACACTCAAATGTAGTTGTGAGAGGACTGCTAAACATATGTCTGAGGTGTTACAATCTGATGCCACTTCCTGTGAGGTCATGGGTTGAGATGCCAAGTGTGATGTCATGCGCAAAGAAATCAATTGAATACTGCCTAACTTTGTTAGCCCCCCCACTTCTTTTTCTAGGACTTGTGCCCTGCTCGTAAGTTAATTCATATGGTCTTCCGATAAGCTTAGACATGGAAGGAAGATTGCCTCAACTGACAAATCTGAAACTTGAGAACGCTGAAAAAAGGCAATCCATGTTACACCTTCAAATGAAAATTAATCAATTCATGCAGTGGACATTATCCACAGTGAACAGAGGCAAGCCCGCAAACATCAGAAAACAAATAAACCACAAACCACATCAAGAAAACAATCCTCCAAAAATATCCTTTCTTTGTAACAGACCTAAAACACAGATTGTAAAGTTCTTGGAAAAGTACTGCTGAGTATTGTACTGTGACTCCCCCATCCTCAGACCCCAGTTACTATTTTTCCTTGCAAACCTCAGGGTTCCTCATTGTAAAATCGATGGAATTTCCCGGTGTTCTGCTAGTTTACTAGATAATCACATATGTTGCTAAATTTCTGAAGTCTATCACCTACCTTTTTTCAGCTCACCAGCTCCACTTCCTTTCTGCCTATCCTCTGCAGTCTTTTTCCTCCACCTTCAACCATGCACGCTTTTTAGATTGTCTCCTATGTTAATACAAATTGCATCTTCTTTCAGTAATCAATCTAACTTAAGTGGCTGGTGGGTGCCAGATGTGATGCTGTCATGACTCAGGAACAGCTCAGACAAGGTTTGCTTACCCGAAGGCAAAAGATCTAAGGGAGAGGAAGAAGCAGAACTCCACATGTATGGAAACCATAGGAGAATACAGCTGAAGGACAGAAGCAGGTCTTCCAGGTCATACTCAGAAGTACAGCTAATGAGACTGCAATAGGATCACATCCAGATTAATTTAAACAGCATAGTGGCAATACCACGTTGCTTTGTAACTGCTTATTTGTATGTTTCCCACTAGCTTAGTTCATTCATCATTTATGGGATCTCCCTGCACATTTATTTTGTTCTAGCTTCTTCCCTCTACCTTCCATTGACTTTCATCTGCTGGCTGATATCACACAACTTCTTGTCATCCCCTGGTGCTTCCAAGCTCAGGGTAGGTAACTGGGTGCTCCCTGGGTTCGTAATTAGCTTTCTCTTTAAGAGCATCCGGCAAGAGGGAGAGTGCTTGGGATTGTTCCATATTAATATACTAGCACCAATACTATTACTTACCATCTTCCTTTGCCATTATAGTCAGAACTGCTGTATGAATGGCATGTTTCATTCCTTTGAAGACCTCCCAGAGAATGTGTCATCCTGCGTCATCCGCAATGCCTGACACATGACATCTACTCCAGTGTGTTGTTTTGTCTCATACAGAATCCCCATTTTCCCCCTTATCACTAGTAGGCTGGGGGTTCCTATTCCTTCACTTACTCTTCTGACTTGGTGGGGAGTGATGGACTATTATCGGAAGTCCCTCCTCCCACACTGTTCCTTATCAGGCTGCGATAGATACCTATTAACACCCCGTGCTATCTTTACTTCTGCATGCTAGGACAATCTCTAATATTCTACAGGTCATAGGCACTATTTGAGTTAGTTTTTTCTGTATCGTTTTGTTGGCCTTAGGACACTGAGCACTTTACCACTGCTGACCAGTTCTAATGTGCATATCCTTCCCTCCAAAACATGGTTACATTGGTGTAGCTGCAGTAGGCATATTAAGTTTACTTGTACATCCCTTGTAATGTGGTATTCCATATACTGAGGGACTGTAAATTAAATGCTACTAGTGGGCCTGCAGCACTGATTGTGCCACTCACACAAGTAGCCTTTCAAACTTGTCTCAGGCCTGCCATTGCAAGGTCTGTCTGTGTAGTTTCACTGCCACTTTGGCTTGGTATTTAAGACCAAGCCTTAAATTCTCCTTTTACTACATATTAGTCATCCATAGGGCAGGGTGCTATGAAAGTAAAAGGCGAGACATGTACTTTTAAGTTTTACATGTCCTGGAAGCGAACAACTCTTTTTTACTACTGTGAGGCCTACTTCTCTCATATGCCAGCATTGGAAATTCCTTAATATACTTTTAAGCTGTAATTCCTTATCAGTATTTAACATTACTATTTTAGAAATTATACTTTTAGAAAAGTGGGCATTTCTCTGCTCTTACTGCTCTGTGTGCCTTGCAGACTGTCTCCAATACACATCTGTGTTAGATCACAGCTGCACTTTGTGCATTCCCTCTAGACAGCTACAAATGCAGGAAGGGTGGGTGTGACAAAGGACTTATCTGCATTCATCTGCATTCTGATGGACCTTCCTAGGCTGGAAGGGAGGAGGGGAGCTAACACCTTACACATCAACAGAGAAGTGCCTGACCCCACAAAAAGGGATGATTAACCCCTGCTGATAGTCTGGAGCCACGGCTGGGATGAAAGGGGGACTTGTGCACTTCGAGGAGCTGCTTTTCAGTCACCGCCACTTCAAAGGCACATATGGATATGAGTACTGGGGGTCTAATCCCACTAAATGAGTATGTTTTGGGACTTGGGGAGAACTCTGCTAGAGTAAATACTGTTGTGCTGTAAGGATTGCTACTTTGCCTGGACTGACTGCTCCAAGGAACTGCTTCTCTGCTTTTTTGAGCTGCCCTGCTGCCTGCTGATCTCTCCCCTGCTGCGGACAAAGGCTGTACCAGTCCTGCTGAACCCACAGTGACTCCAAGGGCTTGCTGGTTTGCCCACTGTTCTTCTGCATTTTAAGGGACATCAAAGACTTTCTGCAACTCTCCTGGTGCTGCTGGACTCTGCTATCTGTGAGTACTACCCTTTCCTGAGGTGCCCCCTCCAGTGCTGGGCTCAGGATGGGTTCTGCAGTTGATTTCTGCAAAGAAATGATACATTGCCCCAAGTGCGTGAGAAATTCTGCTGCATTGCTCCTTCAATGCAGAGGCTATTCGACGACAGCAGATTCATAGCCAGCGCAACCTGACGATGATGTTCTGTGGCTCAATGATGATACATCACATTCACTTCAACTGAGTTTGACGCCAACATGGGACCCGACTGGGAGGATCTGAACCAACGCATCATTCCCACAACGTCGATGCTTTGCTCCATCAAAGGTACTGTTTCAGCAGACCCCATGTGGGTTCTGTAGCTGGCCTACCCTCCAATGCGGTCGGCCTGAACTTTGGATTTGCACTGGTCCCTTGCGAACTCAGTAACCTTTTGACTGCAGGTGACTTCTAAGCACTATTTTTGATTTAATCTTCATCTAATCAAAGATCATATCTTGACTTCTATTGATTGGATCTTTGTCATTTTGCTCGTTTTACCCAGATAAATATACTCTATTTTTCTAAATTGTGTTACTGTGTTACTGTGTATGTTGCACAAGTACTTTACACATTGCCTTTTAATTTAATCCTGACTGTGCATTGCCAATTTATCAAAGGGTGAGCACAGGTTAATTTATGGTGTGTATCTGACTTACCCTGACTAGGATTGTGGTCCCTACTTTAACAGGGTGCATACCTCTGCCAACTAGAGACCCCATTTCTCACATAGTAGTAGTCACATTCCATGTATGTGCCATCACTTCCCAGTTCGCTCTCATATCTCACCCTGGCCTCCCACACCATCCCAAGGATCTCAGTTTGCATCATGGAGTAAATCTGGGTAGCCATTTGTCTGTTAGTGCTAGTGGTGAGGATCTGTGTCAGTGCTTTGCAGGGGGTCGGTTTCTGGGAAAATGATGGATAGTGGTTCCTACCGAGTACTCTAAGGTGGTAATATGTAAAGGTATCTAGTTCAGTGATCTCCCCATCTTTCTGAACCCAAAATGATCTAGGAATTGAGAAAAATGTCACCCATCCAATAAATTCCTGATTTTTGCAGTGCCAGTGCTGCCAGTCTGTCTTGAGTAAATGATATCAGGCGGTAGTGTCTTAGTGCTTGTTCTGGAGTGTACAGTATCAGCTAGTTAATATTCCTCCGGATCCTGTCCCCGGGAATTTGTGTACTCACATTGGTGTTTACTTCAGAGTGACTATGTCTGGGTTTCTGACCTATCATGGCACTTAGAGGACGTGGCTGGGCAGTGTTGCATTCCATTGTTGTGTGTGCCATTTATGTTAGAGGAAATGGGCCTGAGAGCAATGATAATACACATAAAAAAGTCTCATAAGGCAGTGTCAGTCTGTCCCATCATACTCTGGGCTGGCCATCTGCCCAAGCCAATGTGATCATGTTTGCTTTCAGTATTCTTCTGAATAATTGTTCTGTTAGTGGTATACAGATATTATAGACCAGGTAGAGAAGTTTGGGCAGAGCTGCCATCTTCATTAGGGCTATTCTGCCCATTAAAGACAGGTGAATGATCCATCTCCCTACATGCTCCTCAATGTTTACCTCAGCCCTTTAGTAGTTTTCTGTGATCACCTCATCTCTGCCTTGACTGATCAACACTCCCAGGTATTTCACAGACGTTGCACACCATGGAAGGGTGTACAAATACTGATTTCTTGGGTTACTTTTAGGGGGAAATTGTGGATTTCTTCCAGTTGATCACTAAAGCCATTATGGACTTAAGCACTGAGAACGCCTGTATGACAGGAGTCATATTTTGGTCTAAGTCTTGAAGGTACAGTGTGATTTTGCATGCAAATAATGAAAACCAAGGTTCCTAAGAGTGAAACTCAGGCCTCTATTGCCATGTAGCTGTCGAACTGTGCAAGCTAGCGGCTCTGTCAGCAGTGCATACAGCAGTTGGGAGAGCTTGGAACCCCTGGCAGGTGCTCCTATTTATAGAAATGGGATCAGGCAGGGGCCCATTGAGGCAGATCCTAGTGACCGGGCCTGTGTGTAGCAGTCTAATCCAACTCAATAAGCTCCTAGGAATGCTCATTCTATATAAGGCTGCAAGGAGAAAGTACCATTCTATAGAGTCAAACTCCTAGGCGATGTCTAGGAAGACCTCCACTTCTTCCATCTTTGTATTTAGCTGATGAAGGAGAGCATATATTGTCCTGAGGTTGTGAGCTGTGGCCCTACCTGGAAGAAATCCTGCTTGGTCTGGGAGGACCAAGTTTTGGGGGAGAAGTAATCAGTTAGCCAGCAGTTTGGCCAGTATCTTAGCACCTGTATTTATAAGGGACAGTGGCCTATAGGTTTCACAGTTCTCAGGGGGCTAGTCCTCAGGGGGTTTGTCTGGCTTCAGGAGTGTGATAAAAATTGTTTCTCTAAATGAGGGATCAGTGTACCATGAGCAAGTGCCTCACTGTATATCTGCAGGAGCCTGGTTGCCATGGTAGCAAGTATGCTTTATAAAATTCTGCAGGGATCCCATTGTTCCCTTGGGATTCATTTGTGGGGAGACTAGAGATCTCTGTAGTAATCTTGTCTCTGGTAAGCAATGTCCGTAATAGTTTCCAGTGGAGCCCTCCAATCAGGCCAGTGCTATAGGTCCAAAGTGGGAGCCATACTCTGTAACGGAGACACATACACAAGAATTATTTACCTCCATATACTATGCTGCAAACTCCACAAACAAAGTTTCTGCCTCCTGTTTTCATATATTGTTGTGCCACACCACTACTGTGAAGGTTTGTGGGGGCACAAGGCACCGGTTGATGGAGGCCAGCACCCCGCCTGGTATCTCCGCCTATCTCTATGTTCGGGCAGTGGCATGTTTGTGCAAGTGTTTTACCTTTTGGTCCACTGTCTCTGTAAATCCAGTAAGTGTAGTTCTAATTTCAGCTAGGGTTGTCTCTTGGTGCATATAGGCAGTCTCGAGTGTCTGAAGTTGTGTTCAAACATGGTCAGTCTTCTTCTCTGAGGGCGTGGCAAACCCTGTGTTGTTTGGCTATACAAATTCCTTGTATGTAGGCCTACAAAACTTCCCAGATCATCTCAGCCCCACGGTATTGTGCAAGGGGAGCTCATCAGAGTAGGGGTCATAACTGTTGATTAAGGTGATTTGTTACCACCTATGAGGGCCTAAAGTAAGTTATAGCTAGGGGTGAGTGAAATGTTTAATTCTGTTTATGGAACTAGTGAATTAGGCAACTCTGCATTACTCTTGTAATGCAGAGATCCGGCCAAATTCCACCGATTGCCGCATGGTGGGAATTTTTTCAGCATTCCAAAATTTTCCAACATGGGCAGTTGCTAGCGGTCATGGTCAGAGGGCTGCATATTGAACAGATTTTCTGCTGCTTGAGGAGATTTTCTACTTCAGCAGCAACAAAATCAAATCAATTGGCTGCAGGCTCTTGCACACCGCCCAGAGCCGTTTGCGCTGAGTTTTCAGCACTGCTCGTGCTACTGACACTAAATTGCAGCTCAAGCAGCATGACATGCATATTTCTGCATCTTGGCAGAACACAACAGAACCTTGCAGAGTTTTTATGTTACTTCGCTGAATTCTGCTGAGTGAAACTCCATGAGTTCTGCCTGCCCCAATTATAGCAGCCCTTTGGATCATCATTTCTGAAAGGCATCGAAACAGTATGCCCTGTTTAACCAGGATTGCAGTCCCCCTGGCATAGGTAAAGTGGTTCCCTAGTGATCTATGTCTGCTCCATTTAGAAGTGAAGTGAGAAGCCCCCCCGCTTCGATATTGCTATCCTGTAGGAGAGCTATATCTATCTTATGTCTATCCAGTTATGCAAGCACTAGTCTTGCTTTGCAGGGATTCTTTAATCCTTGGTCATTCCATGTCAGAAAAAGAACCGACATGGGACAGGTATTACTCCGAGGCATCATAGGTTTTTGAGTGGGAAGAAGCCTCATCCACTAGTAAACACTTAGCGCATCATCTGGTAGGTCAGTATCATGTGTGGTGACACATATGCAAGCACTGTTCTCTGTGCGTCGCATAGATTTGTGTCTCATATCCTTCCCACCTCTCACACAAGCTCCTCCAACTAGCCAGCAAATTACCCCATAACCTCTGAACAGAACAAGTAATAAATAAACATCGCTTTAGCAAGCCATGTAACAGACGTAAGGGGATTATCCCAGGAGAGTACATATTGCAGGCCAATCAACACCTCCTTGGTTGGAGGTGCCTGCTGGACATAACATTTTCATATTCAGATGGCTGATAGTAAACATGGTGTTTGCAAGGCCAGGAGACTGTCATGTCATGTATTCAGTCAAATAGTAAATATTCCAGGTTTCTGGGGTGCCCATAAGCTGCATGGTGTTGCGCCTAGACCTAGACTCCAAATCTATATTTTTAGTTTTAATAAGGTAGAGGATTTTCGCCATATTGAGAAGCTTCTCTCTGTGACCAGCCAAATCGCCTTCAAGAGTGGCGATTCACCCGGGGAGATGCTTGTTGAGAGCAGTAGTTATTTTGTCCACTCCGCTGGTGAGTGTATCCAGTTTGCTGTCTATGGACGTGAGTCTTTTTGCATTGGTAGCAGGAGTGTCTTAATGCCTGGCTCCTCAGTATCTGACATCTCTGATGCAGATGTAGCAACCAGCTAAGACACCTGGGCTCTGCTAGGCTGCTGCAATTCAAACAGGAGTTTAGGTTGCTTTGGGTCCCCATCACCCATCCTCACCAAATTAGGGCAACACACCCCTCGAGGTGCCTGATAAGTAGCCCAGCCTGCAATTGCTTGTTATGTGTGCAGCCTCTCTCCCTCTGCAAACCTCTTTCAAGGCATCCCATGCTGTCTGTGGGTCTCAGGATTTACATTACTACAAGAGGCAGGGATACAAGTGACTCAACAAATCAGATAGCATTATCTTATGGGAGAGGTGGCACAAGTAGGCACCATCATTTATGGGCTGCTGTCATTCTAGTAAACGGAGATGTACCACAGGGATGAAAGACGAGGGCTCGTACAGGCCCTGCATTGCATTGTCTCAGCTTCTCAATCCTCGAGGCTGCCCAGCCTTTGAGTGGCCTCTGTCACCGCAAGCCCACAACAGCTCTACTGTTGTCACCACAGTACCCTCCTGTGGCCCAGCACATTACTGGATGCCAAGTTTCTCCTCCAATGGCCTCCAGAGGTCCTCACCAGCATTGCAATCTATTCTGCCTCACTCACCTCATCAGTGTCTTGGGCCACCATCTTTAGAGCTTGTGGTGGCCTCAGTTGGTTCAAAATTTTCCAGTTTTTCTGACCTCCAACGGTCGAAATATTGGAGCAGTCCACTCCCCGGCAGTAGCTGTAATGGAACCCAATGGAGGGGCCCATTCTGACAGCTGCCAATATGCTGCCAGATAGTCAGCCCAACACTAAGACTCTCACAGGTGTGTGGCCAACTTCGAGGCAGTCAATCTTGTTCCCCCCATCTCTTGTAGACTTCTAACATCAGAAATATAATATTCACCTATATAAATTACAGGGATAGTACAATTGCTCTCAAATTCAATTCTTAGTTCAATGTAGCCTTCCCAAGAAAAGTGTACTTTTAAAATGTATTTGAAATGGGTGATCACATATGGCAGACTGCTCTATTCCACTTAGAACCTTTTAGAAAATCTAAAAGGTGAACTGTTCAATTGTGCAATTGTCCTGTATTGTTTGTCTTTTAAGGACAGAACAATCATCTCTTTTAGATAGATGTCTTTCCTTGGGAACTATGCATCTACTGCAAGAATTTTTGATACTCCCCAAACAGAATGTTTTTTTTTTAATCTGCGCAACTGTTCAGTATTTTAATTTTCCAATGTTTTCAAGCTGATTCTAATGGTAAGGTTCTGGTATGAGCCAGTAGTAGAAAAGAGTATGTCTATTCGATATGTGATTATTTTTGAAAAATGCATACAAATCTGTCAGCATGTCTAGTATTTATAGTTTTTAATACATTGGTTAAATCAAAGCTAAAGGGTGCAAAGAAGGAGAAATGGTACTCAAAGACTTAGCAGTGTTGTTGAATACTTTCAACTACTGAAGGACATTGTCCGTAGACTGATAAATAATTTTGCTGCTAATTAGTTTGGAACAAAACACACTTGTGATCTCATCAAAACAGCTGGACACCTGGCAGCATTTTTAGTGATGTAATCCATCATAAAAATGTGCTATTCAGCTGACACTTCGCACTCACTAAGAATGAGATAATATTTCTTGTAAATGTTCTGAGAAACATATTTGGCAGATGTGCTAATCTCATCTGATCAGAACCACAAGCAAGATTGCTTGTATTGTGCATGTATGTTTTAGATACTTTATGTGTCAAGAATGAAGTAAAGGATGCAGGACACTCACACAATGGAATAATCTGAAAATATTATTTGTTAAAATAAACTGCACACTGAAAAAGACCAGGGGTCAGAAGTAGAAAATGATTTTGTAGTAACAGACCCTGCATGTCACAAATATCTGAAACCCAGTTTCCGAGTCAGAATACTTTTTTGGGCTTGGAAAATGGTTTCTGCAAACCAAACCGAATTGCAATTTGGAAGAAGAGTAAAAGAGGCGCTGCCTTCAAATTGTGACATGGTACACAATGTGTCAATAATTTGCCACCAATACCCCTGTGATTGCAGTCAATCACAGGGGATCGGAATTACAACCTAATAATAATAATTAGGCAGTTCATTATTCAATCCCCTGTAATTTGCTTTTCTGTAAACCAACCTATTAGTACATAAATTGATTTGCTAAATCAAATTCCATTTACAAAAGGTCAGTGCATAATTCGTGATCACTTTTTGAGACTTGAATCTTTGTACATTATGTCCCATGACTATCATGCAAGGAGTGTGCATGTGGAATTAATTTTCCGAGTGATCTGGAATCACTTCTGTACTGGGAACATGTATGTTTTAAACATTTGAAGCAACATACAGATTTGAAAATATAGTTTTGAGATTTCAGATGCCATTTTAAATTTCAGCAACTGAGTTATGCTATGCACTTGAAAAGAACAAGGAAAGGGGAGGACATAAAACTATTTTTAGGTTTGATCTAAGTGGCACAGGAGTTGGCACCAGTTGAAAAGAGGTTTACTCAGTAGCCTGTATAGAAATTAGCAATCAGAAGATTCCAAATCATTTTTAAAGTTGTGTGAGAATCTTTTATATTGACAAAAATCAGAGCAAACAGAGCAAATGCGCACTTTATTCTAGCCCAGGCTTTTCCGACAAGTAGCTTATCAGCTACTGGTAGCACTTCAGCTACACGCAAGTAGCACTCCCGGGTGCAGCCCAGCCTATTAGATCAGAAGCTTTTATGTGGTTGAATTATTGTACATGCCAAAATTGAGAGTGTATAATTGAGATGTAAAAGTGCCTATTTTCAGAACTCATAAGCTGATATTTGGAGAAAAATGGCAGAATTTCCATACTATATTTAAACCAGATATTTGAGTAGTAAATGATATGGCATTAGGGAGACTTCTTAAAAAATTATATTACCTTTGTATGGGGGTCATTGCAGCTATTGCTGTTTTGTATTACTCACAAAGTGGAATTCCATGCTGACAAAGCCTTTTTTACATTACTGCTAGCAACCAAGCCTTAGGCACTGAGGTGATCGCTGGCACTTATCTTGAATATGGTGGCAACTAAGTAAATCTTGTGTGATGTTGTCACTATTACAACATTAGTAATATTAGTAGCTCTTGATGAGTTTCACTAAACATGAGTAGCTCTTATTATAGAAAAGGTTGGCGACCCGTGATGTACCCCATTCCCCAACAAAGGTTTGTAAAGTATCCCATTAATTCGGTTGAATTAATAGATGAAACATTTTCTACCCAGGCACAGCAAATTTTGGTTGACCTGCCATACATATAAAACCACCAGTTCTTTAAACTGTACACATCTTGTGTGACTGCCAATCTGTACTGCGTTTATCCAAAAACAAAACAATGGTAATTGTAATAAGGTAAAGATCAGTGGCACTTTACCAGTTTCTGTACCCATTCAAATCGTGCTCGTTGTGCTAAAAAACTGACTGATGATACCTTCTATTGAACTAAATGAAGATCTGGTCTGAACTAGGCCAGGGTGGAAAATTTTATTTTGCTTGTGGAACTGGTGAAATTTGAGCAAGTCTGCATTACTCTTGTAGCACAGAATTCCGGGCGAATTCGAGCAATCACAGTGTGGTGGAATTTTTACCTCCTGTGAGGATCTAAAAATGCAGGCTGGCAAGTGATATTTGCCATCACTCACTGTGATTTCCGGTTGCTAGAAGGGCTTCTGGCATGATTTTCTAATGCGGTCGGTCATGTGCGTTGTCACAGCCAGAGGGCTACTTCTCAAGTAGATGTTCTACTTGTGTGGCAGCAAAATCAGCTTAAATGTGGGTGTAATCTTGCACACCGTGTGGTGCATTTGCATTGCTTTTTCTGTTCTGATTGCGCTACTAGTACTAAATCCCAGCATGAGCAGTGCAATGTGCATATTTTCGCCTGTTGGCGGAACTCTGCAGAATTTTGTGGGTTTTTATGTAACTTTGCCGAAATCAACGGAGTGCAGCTCCGCGAGTTCCGTTCACCCCATTGGAACATGATTTGATCTTCTCATTGAGGCTTTCAACATATACTTGCACATGATCAGGCTAAAATGAAAGCTCAAATTATGATTCTATTAAAATGAGCTAGAAATAATGTTTCGTTTGGTGTAAACATGTGAACTATATGGTATATATTAGATTTTGAGTGAGGGAGCACATCATATAAACACAATAAATTGTGTGTAAACTCAATCAAAAATAGCATTTTGATCCAGTTACCTTCAGTGTACAATTTTTGAACATTATTACAATGTCTTCCAAAATTAAAATGAATCAATCCCTAAAGTAACAGATGAATAAAAACGAAGTAGAATTTAAATGTAAAAAAAGCCTTAAACCCAGTGGATTACATGGCAATTTTATGTAAATTAAGAACAGGGTTATATCCTGAAAGTAGAAATTCAGAGCAAACAAAGACAGGATTTTGAGGCATATGCACTACTTCAGTCCCTTTGGAAATTGTAACACAGTGAGGTGTTACCTGAATATAAAATGTAAATTGTTTTAGTAATTTAGCAACTGAACTATGTTAATTAATCACAGAGTACCACATCTTAATCTGTTTTCCTGTACTCTATGTTCTCCTGCTTCATCAGGGCAAATGTTCCACCATTTCGGACCACTTTCTCTTTAAATTCTTCTTCTGCATTATCGACAAACTGTTCAGGTCTCTGCTGCTCCGGATATGTGTGCTGAAATCCCCTGCTTCATTTCCTTCAAAACAGAGAATATTTGCCAAGTAATGAAAAGTTGATAACTACCACCTGAATACTGACCCAGTCAAATTCTACTCAGCTCCCACTACCTCTTTCAACAACTTTAACCTGGCCATCACCTCTGGCACTCAGGGTTTCAACCTAGAGATGAAAAAAGAAAAACCAACACGCTCTTCAGCTCTATATTTTTTAACATCTATATAGTGCCGGTCTCTCCACAGGGGCTTGGTTAATAGTTTTGGGCTGTTTTACATTTAGGATTTCAGGAAGTATGTGTTTTGCTTCTAGTCTCCACCACTCTTCCTGTAATGTGCCATTTGTCTTTTAGATTAGGGGAACACCAATGTGGAGAATGTTGTGTTTTTACGTGCCATTTTGAAATTGAGTCTGGCTAGTAGAAGAACCAGTCAAAATCCCACATGTGTGTGATGCATTCTTAACTCCTTCCATCATTTCCAAGGTGTGCTGCAAAACAAAGATTAGACCTTTAGGTTTCCAAGGCATTGTTAAGTTTTGATCTGTGATGAAACCCATTGATTTAGCATAGGAGGTGGTTTTAAGAAAGATACCAAGGTATGAAGGACCTTCCAGCTATTTGACAGTTAGGAGTGAAATATATATGCAGTCATTCCCTTAAAGCATTATTAAAAAGAAGTTAGCCAAATTACCAGTTTTTCAATGAATGTTTGCAGATATATTGTATCAGAAGGATTTGCTATTCTGAAGTAAAGTTTGCTACCATAATTATATTGATATATGGAGCTCCAATTTTAAAACACGTTGGCCCTCAAAGAATCCACATAGAAGTTGAATAGGGATGCAAATAAAATTGAGCCATGGGGCTCTTCGTTTCAGAGGTAGAAGAACATCTGAAGTTATCTATGTTTATAAAATGTGAACTTGAGGTCATAAAGGAAGAATGCTATTTCAGGATTTCACTCCCCACTCTCATTCTAGGCGAAAGGATGTTTAGGAGAGTTGTGTGATCAACTTAGTGAATGATGCTTTAAGGTTCAAAACACACTATATGGAAAACATCACCATCTTCCATAAAGTGCAGGAAATCTCCAAGAATCTGTAGTGTTGCTATTCATGAGCCAAAAATAATTGTCAATTCAATCATCAAAAGGCCCAAAAAGATCCAGTTACCCACATAATTTGCAAAGTCTTAAATGATCTATTCTACAGTTCATCAGTGATAGGTCTGCCTCTGTACATTGTTATCCACAAATTCTAGCTATAGGAGTTATTGGCATAGGTCTTTGTTTCAGTGTGCATATCCTAGGGCTCTAGCCGAAGTCTACAAGGTTTGGTTTCCCCACCCATGGGTGCCTGGACTGAGTTCAGGGCACCATCGCTTCAGCGTGAAATAGTCTAAAAATAACTTTCATTATTAAAAAGACTGCACATTGTAAAAGACCAGGGGCCTGAAGTACAAAAGGATTTTGTAGTTACAAACCCTGCACATCACAAATATCTGAGCTTGCATCATCACTTGAGCATCACAGTCCAGGTAATTGCAGCCTCACACAACCCCAATGAGCATACCTGCTGCTGTGGTGTCCCATGTTTTCTGGGTGGTTTCTGGGATACTCACAGTCCCATACTGGGGTCAGGGATGCAATGGTAATTCAAACCCAATTTCCTTCATTAGAACAGCACACTCAAGCACTGCAATGAGAAAGACACTATGTACATTTAAACGTGTTTATCTCAACAGTCTCATCCTGTTGCTTAGTAGGAGTAAGAACCACAAATAATATAATAAAAATAGCAATACTGCATGTTGCTAGCAGTTATTATAATATGAAACGTTCTAACATGATTAGAATGTTCCCAGTACTCTAACACCCCAAAGACTACTTCTGTGCACTACACTATGAAAGCAAAGAGTATCTAACTTACATTTAGAGTTTCGTGGGACTCAGCACACTGCATATCTGTTTACAGCACATAAGCTGTGGTCATCAGACTTCAGCTTGGACAGAGTGCCCTCTCAGAATGAAAACACAGATCAGCTGGGCTCAGCTCCTCTCCTCTATGTATCAGCTCTCAGTATAAGAACGGATTCTCGCAGGGCCTCTCCTAATATTCCGTGTAAAGGTCTCTCTGATTCAGTGGTCAATTCATGGGGTTAATATAGGGTTGATACTGACACAACCGGTATGAACCAGCATGATGAAAATTCAACCACGTGGACTATGGCGGTCATTATGACCCCTGCGGTTGGTGGTATAGTGGAGGTATTACCGCCGACAGGCTGGCGGTACCTACCTCAGCTATTATGACATTGGCGGTTTGGCCCAAGCCAAACCGCCAAGTCAACACACCAAACGCCACGGCGGCAATGACCACTGGGCTGGAGACAACAGTTTCCAGCACGGCCACAGTCACTAGGCCGCCCATGGCATTTTGACCCCGCCCACCGCCATGGTTTCAGTGGTTTCTGTACCGCCACTGAAACCATGGCGGTAGGCACTATCAGTGCCAGGGAATTCCTTCCCTGGTACTGATAGGGGTCTCCCCCGCCCCCTCCCCATACTCCTCCACCCTCCTCTTCCCTCCCCTGACCCCCGCACATTTACACACATACACGCACATACATACACACCCAAACACACACATGCATACACGCATTCACCCATGCATTCATACTTTCATACACACTCACAGCAACACCCACGAACATACATCCATGCACACACACAATCTCACGACACAACATGCATGTACACTCACACACATTCATGCACACACGCATGCATGCATTCACACACAGTCACATACACCCCCACACACGCACAAAACACCCACCATCCCCCTCTCCTGACGGAGAACCCGACTTACCTGCTTGTAGGGGGTCCTCCAGCAGGAGATGGGATGCGGCGCTGCTGCTGGCAGCAGCGCCACCTTACCGCCGTCTGCTGCCATGACCGTAGATGGAATTCCGCCAGCCTTCTGGCGGAATTCCGTCTACGGTCGCAATGCCATGGGCGGTCAGTAGCCACGGCAAAGTTATGTTGGCGGCAGTTGCCGTGGCTGTAAGCGGCATTTGCCGCCAATGTCATAATGAGGGCCTATATGTTTATTTTACACATCCACTGTCTGACCTTGAAATGTAGATATCATGTAGATCTGTAGATATAATGTTCTGAACTTGAGGGCCAATAGCGTGGCCACCCTTTCTTTGGTTTGAGCACCTTAAGAACAAATTTAGCTATGGGAAAATAAAATATACGTTACTTGTGCCAACATACTCTGGCCACGATCTTTAACATTTGGTCAAATGGAGCCTGGCTATGAACGTTTATGTTATCACTAGCCCTCTCAACAGTATGAAAACCACAACTATGATTGCATGGAATAGTAGCCATATTTGTTAGGAAATTGCAGGATTGTTTGTTTCAGATCTTTTATCTGTTTGTACACCACAGACCTTCATTTCCCATTCATAATTAAAAGACAGGATGTTATAAAGTGAAGCATCTTTTAGCTTAATTTGCTCTTTTCTAATGGCTACTCTCAAAATGTTTTATTGGAGAATTTTCCTCAGGGATCTTAACCTTTCCAGTGTAGTTTACTATGGATCCATCTGATGAACACTCACATTCAATTCCTGTCAAGATATATCATGAGTTCGAGTCTGGGGCTGGGGCTTCCGCCAGTAAATGTGAATTATGTGTGAAGACTACTTTCTGTACCTCATTAGCTGATTGTTCCACAGAAAGCCTTACCTCAATGACGTGATGTCAGAACCTTTAACACTAGGCACTTGCCACAGAGATTTAGTAGTCTAATTATTTTGCATCTCCTATACCCCTAAATACAAGTAATCAGTGTGTCCTTGAAATTTAGAGATTTAGAGATCTACAAATTAACAAGACCTGCAAAAAAACAACAGCAGGAGATTGTCACAGTTGCCTAATATTCATATGTTGAACATCTTATCCCACTTAACCACCTTAAATCACCCTCATAAGCACTGATTATTTTATGTCTGCGGTCTGTTTTAAATTCCCATTAATAGGTAATAAAGACCCTGATATCTGTATATTTTCAAACAATACACAGAAAAAGGATCACTCTATCACTTTCTATGTCACAAAAACTCAGCTGACTACAGTGGTATTTATATAGAAATTACCATCCTCTGGCAAAAAGACAATTTGCTGTATAATAGGCAGGTTATTTAATCTGGGCCTTCAGTACACCACTCGTTCATCCTCCTCTTGCTCATTAAATTTCACAGCACTAGCTAAAATATTTGCAATGATTTGTCATTGCTGCTTTTGTGCAGAATGCGCTATGCATGCAGGCCTGACCTATAGGAAGAACCAGGGAGAACAATCAGAAGCTATTGACCGTCTAATGTTAAATATGGCATCCTGGGAGCCATTGAAGATATATGATGAGGTTACTTACTACCTGCACCCAAACCTCACTGCATCAGGCAGATAATATTAGTCGTATGTAGTGTTAGTGATCACAATAGAAACCTAAGAGAATATAAACTTACAATTTGGAATCAGTTGCTACAAGTTAATGTTGGTAAATTATTTTATGCCTGCCAAACACTATAGGATAAATGATACAGTAAAAGTGAAGATAAAAAAGATCAACGAGTTACATGAAAAAACATCTAACGCACAGGGCTCCTCTGTTAAAGCGGTGGAGCGTGGCCCGCCCGAGCTGGGGCAAACAAAAAATGAAATGATAATAACATGTTTTTTATCATTTCATTTTTTGTTAGGAGCCGAGTCTTTGAAGCGGGCCATAAAAAAAAAGGTGGAGAACCAGGAGGAGTGGTGGGCACTGCTATAAGTGCGCATGTTGGTTTGGCAGGTCGTCTTAGGACGGCTAAACCGACATGCACATTGACATCTTGACATCTATCCAACCAAGCTGCATTGCTGGGTGGAGAACAACAGCAGGCACAGGCTCCCAGTCCCCTGGGAACGTAAAACCAAACCACTCCATCCAATTCTGACTCTGCTCTCCATGGGTATTACCTGTATGAGAGCAGCATCTGGATTGGCCATAGGGGGGTGTGGGAGCCTCAGCCTGTGCATGCGAACACACCAGAAGAGCGGCATACAGCGAGACAGGTATGTTTTTTTTCTTTACTTATTGTCTACAACCACTGCCACTGCATCCGCCCAATACTTTTCCCTGCCTCCGGCCGCTACTGCTAACGCATGGATGGATTTCCTTAGTTTCATTCCATCTATTTAAAAAAACAGTATGATGGCTCTGTGTATTGAGTGCTGCTTACAACAATCACTTGTGTAAATAGCAGGTCACATCGCCACTACCTGGCTAAAACTATCATCAGTTTTGAAGCTGAAAATATGAATATTGTCAGTCACTTAAATCACTTGGTGGTGTGGGCTATATAAATTGCAAACACAGACGAGTCTTCACCGTTGTTCAATACAATAGAAATGCATTTCACTTGGTACCATTGTAAAATTGTGTTTTCTTGCTCAATGATAATAAACTGTTGAAAGTAGAAAAATTATAGAACCTCTAAATTGGCAGACAGTGCAGTATCAGTTTCCAACAAAGGATGAAGCACATATTTTTACATTATATTTGTGATGGCAAAAATATCAATGGAGACAGAATTACATATCATTCATCACAAAGAATACTGTGGTCCTTAAATGAGCTAAGGAGGTTCCAACCATTCTAGGAGGTGTGCTTCTTACTAACTGCCTCACTGTTTTTAATTTCATACCCAGGGATTGGAATCAAATGAACTGGAGTTAATCCTACCTTGAAACAATTGTATTCTTTTCACCTGTTTTCTCTTGCCTCAAAATTGTGGCATTGTTGATGAGAATTAACTTAGAGACTGATTTAGATTCTGGTGGCAGGATTACTCCATCACAAAGGTGACAGATATCCTGTATGCCTTATTACAATCAGAGCATACTATGGGATCGTAATACGGCGGACAGGATATTCATCATATTTGTGAAGGAGTAATCCCATCCGCCAAGATCTAAATCTGGCCCCCTAATGTTCAGATTTACACATAACTATGTCTCAAGTGCAGTTCTGGGCCCTACAGTGACTCATATCACCTTGCATGGTTAGCGGTCTTGCATCCTTTCATTCAGAATATTGATTAAAAGTTAACTTATATAGTTAGTCATAAGCACACTAGCGGGTGTGCCTGGATTCTCTTTCCCTCCTACAGGTATCAGAGAAACTGGGTGTTGTTTGACATGCCTGTGTCATGGCCTACTAGGCTTGTCCCGCACTAACTTGTATAGTAAAATGATGTCAGGGAGCCAGTATGACACTTTTAAAGTGATGCTTCTGTTCTATGTGGATTCAACAGTTGGGTGACCAGTGGCAGTGGGACTCAGGCAGAGCCCTCGGTGTTTACGAGATATCATCTTACTTGTCCTGGTCAATCAATCATTAATTTATGATCGTACTACAAGATCTCAAAGGCTTTGAGAAGAACCACAGTTGTTTGTCACATAACCATGAAACCCTTTCAATGACCCAGATGACTGGGTCATTAGAATTGAAAATGGGATCCCCTTTTGGATGGACATCTGAATATACTTAAGCTCAACTTTGACTACAGCGAAGGTGAACAAGAGTGCATGTTGCAGGGGTAGCTAAGGAGCTCCGTGAAAGTGCAAACCATAAACTACATACCTGATTCCAACAGGTCTGACTGATCACAGGTAGCATTCACTATTCCACTATAGCAGTCAGTAGAATGAATAACACTACCACTAAATTTCAGGTTGACTATGTAATGGTACTGCAGTATGTATCTTACAGACTTGAAAAGATCACTTGTTATATTTTTTCCCAACTAATTAACATTGATCCCTAGGACCTGTTGCAGGTTGACTCTCTAGAAAGTTATAGAAGGCTGGTTTATTCGTCTCCACAGATGACTACAGTAATCCTGAGGCCTGGCACTTCAGAAAAGACCTATCTCTTTACTATCTTCAGATCATACATGGACTGATTCTCCTCTACAACTCCTTCAGTTCTCTCTGTCTCTTCATGTGTTATGCGATGCTCTTCGTGAAATCCCTAATACCATAAATGGCATATATATTCTTGTTCCGATGTATAGCACTGCCTTAATGCTAAACACGCCCAATAAAATAAAGAAAAAACAGTGGATAAAAGGTGTACTTCTGTCCTCTCAAGTGAGGCCACTGCTACAGTGCTTCAGATATTCAGCAAGCTGCCTTCACTGAGGATCTTATATCCAGTGGGGAAGGCTGTGGCAATGTCTGGTGTTAATACTAGGGTCAGCCCTGCTTTTGTGAGGAAAAGAAGCTCCAGGCAGTACCAGATCTCTGTGGTATGTTTGCTGAGTAAGTGGGTGTTGAGGAGAGTGCATGAGAGTGAGAAGTGAGGTATGGGTGGAGGGTGGCTTGGGTGTGCCTGAGCAGGTTGGTTGTTTGGTGTTGTAGGTGTGACCATATAGGGTGCTGTAGCAGTAAGCATAGGTGTGTGGTGCAGATGGAACAGCAGGAGATGCGGGTGAATTCTCATTCTGTGTTGAGTGGTGTGGCATGACAGCAACATGGTAAGTGGAGGAAAGAGTTGATGGATTGGACGAACACCGCAGGATAAGCAATGAGGTGGGAAATGACCAGGGTTCTTGGTGGTGGATGTGGTCTAGGCGCACACAGCCTTTGCAGCGGCATTCCCGCTGCACATGTTTACTATGTGTCCATGCTGCAGCTGCCATTAAATAGGTCTTGAGAGGGGGGAGGAGTGCAGGTGGCACTGGGTGGTGCTGGGAGGGTCACAGGAGATGAGAGAGCAGCAAAGAGTGTGAGGCGCAAGAATGAGGGTGGTGGGGACGAGGTACAGGGAGCAAAGATGGTGGGAAAGGGAGTGCAGGGAGAGGCAGGTTGCAAGGGCACACAAGAAAATCAAAGGCACTAACATGGGCACAAAGAAAGGCTACAATGGGCAAATCACTGGCAAAAGAGAGAACATATGGAACAAATAAACAGTTACACAATCACAGGCACAAAGAACAATATCACAATGATTGATAAAGGAGAGAAACAATGGCACTATAAAAGCAATGGCACAATCACAGCCCAGGGGAGTACAGTGAAAGGCATGAGGTGAAAAACAGTGGCAGGAATCAAGGACCCAGAAGAGAAAAATATATAGAGAGAAGAGACGAGAGAGCATGTGAGAGATAGTGAAAGAGGGTTAGAGAAAGAAAGGGAGGACTCAATGCACTAGAGCTGTGTTCAAAAGGGCCTTGACCAGTCAGAGGACTGGTCACAGATCAGTTCTAGTGTGGCTTTGGCTACCACCTGCTTAAAGCTATAATCAGACTCCAGGCCCCTGTCCCCTGTACTGGGCCAAGTTAAATACTCTGCTGGCCGCAGGAGGATCAAAGGCCTTTTCACACAATACAGCCATTACCAGCCATCAGCGATGGTCCTGCTAGAGGAAAGGGTGGGGAGAGTATCTGCATGTGTAAATTAGCGTTTCACACGGCACCGAAACTGGTCAAGCCCAACCCCATGGAAACAATGGAGGAAGGCCAGACCTCTAGAACAAAACTGATTGGGGTTCCCATTTGACATTTTATTGGGAGAGGACCAGGCAACTGTGCCAGTTGGGGTGAGCTGAGGCTCTGAGGGAAGATGTTCCATAATTTACTTGAAGTTACCATCTTTAAATGTTCCCAAATGCTGTGCAGGAGAGAGGGGCAGGGAGAGACCGATGATGTGGCAACCCTAGGATACGCACACGTGTCCACCTACAATGACTTTCCACCCCCACTTAAAAATTCCTTCCCAAGGGAGAGTATGTGAGAACTCACTTGATCTGCTAGCGAAAACAGCAAAAGAATGCCCAGGTGGAAGGAGAAGCCCTCTGGTGCCACTGCAAGGGTGGAGTGAAGGAATTTGTCTCCTACTGACACCTAGGACTAGAATGTGTCTCTCAAGGGCCAGTACTTAAGGCGCTGACCCCTTTATGCCCCCTGAGGAATAGTATGGTGGATAGAACCTGGGAGGGTTTCCTGGGACGTCTGTAGACAGGCCCATCACTCTTCTGACACACAGGCTCCCTGCAAGTAGCCAGGAGACTGTGGGACCTAGGGAGTGCAGCACAGAGGGTGTTCTGCCTGTTGGCTGAGGAGGACCTGTGGAAGACACCCTGAAAGAAGACTACAGCACCAGGAGCCTAGGTAGGTCTGGCAAGGGAGCACCAAAATCACATTTTTACTAAAAAAGTAAACTTTCAAGGCCAGGAGGCTTGCAGAAAATTCTTCTAGGGGCTAGAGCTGGACCCCAGAAGCAAAACAGCACCAGAATGAAGCAAATCCGCCCCTGAGGCTAGAGAAACAGGCCTGAAAAACCCAGTCACAGCTCCCCAGGGGACTCAGCAGAGAACAGAGCAAGTAGTGCTCCGCTGCATATTCTATGAACATTCATGGGGTCAGCTCATCCTCAATGATTTCCTTTCTAATAGGGAGAGAGTATACATGGGGTCCACTCTCAAGAGCATACCTTGCACCTGGGGACCCTATCTCTAGCGTCCGAAGAAAACCCTAACTGTCCTGGGGGACCCCTTCTGACCTGGACAGATGGGAAAGTAAACAACATGACCACCTCCTTGCTCCTTCTCCCAGACGCTGCTGTTCAGGGCCAAACCCTGTGGAGAGTTTCTGGTTGCTCTCCACCACTCCCTGTGCCCATGTCGGGGGGGAATGCAAGGCACCCAGTGCACAGCAGCCCCCAGCCACACCGATCATTACCTAGGGCAGGAGAAGAGGATGCCTGCTCCATGCTGGCACACAGCACATGTGCCGGTAGTGGTAGTCTGTGGCTGCGTGGGAGTGGGCTCTTGATGCATCCCTAGATGATGCACTGTCACCGGGTGCCTCCTCAAAGAGGCAGGGGCACCCAACATGTCAGAAATGAAAGCACAGTTCAAGGCTCAACATTAAGAGAGAAGAAAGAGCTCCTCTGCCCAGTGGTGAAGCAGCTAATAAAATGTTCATGCCCGGGGCAATGGAGCGCTCGGAAATACTTGCAAGGGCACTCAAATTTGGATATCCATCCTTGGAAGAGCAGGGGCACCACCAACATTTTTAGAGCCCTGTTTGAGGGCACCAAGAAGTGCAGTAGCTCCCCAGAGGATGTCCCAAGAAAGTTGCCCTAAGTCTCCTACGGATTTCATTTCTGCCCAATGGGAGAAGCTTGTTTGGCTCCCAAAGGACTCCTAGAGTCTGTGCTTTTACATATGGTATTGGAGACACAGGAACATCTCTTGTTGGGTCCTCTGGCTGCATTTACAAAATGTTAAAGATAGAAATAAGAGTCTGGGACACATTATTCATGCTAGTGCTTTATTGACAATATTGATAATTGCTAATGCAAGGATTTATTTTACATTAATCAGTATTGAATGTGAGTACTATCCCCATTGATTGCAATGGTGGTTTGTAACATATTTCTACTGTTACTAATATGGTGATGCCCTAACAAAGTCTGTAGGCCTATCTTAATGATAATGCCACCCTCTATGTTGTGATGGTGTATCTAATATAGGCGGGGGGGATTTTTGATTGTGGGTTCATGGCTAGCTGGGTGTGTAACCTGTTCTGAGCATGTCACTAAAGGTATGCCCACCTACCTGATTGTATATATGAGCAATTAATACACAGTATACATATATAGTATTTATCAGTGTGTGTAATAAATTAATTTTACTATTTATAAGAAAAAGCACTGAGTGGCAGTAGTTTATTGAGTGTTGTTATGTGCAGCAGTGATTGGGAGTACTAACCTATACTAACTTCTTTGAATAGACCTTAGACTGCTCTGTTTCACTTATCTGAGGGAGTCAATGGGGTAATTAATTCCCAGTAAAGAGAACGGTTGGGACTTAATACTTGTGAAGGCCCCACATCCTTCACAACTTATAACCTAATTTCTTAACATTAACTAAAAGAAAGCGCATCTAGACTCTAGAGGAGTTGAGAGAGCTGACAAACAGGCTCAGGAGCAGGAGGAGCCCACCAGGAAAATTCCAGAGTCAATCATCTGGCAATCTTTTACAATACCAGCTGGTGAGAAGAACATGTTGGCAAAGGGTGTGATGTGTGCCCTTTGCCAGAAGGAGTTCAGCAAGGGTCTTGGCAAAAAGTACTCATTTGGCACATCAGGATAGATAGAACACCTTAGAGCATGACATGCAATCCAACTCACTCGTGCCAAACACATATGTAAAGAACAGGAGAAGGTTTCTACCTCAGATGCAGGACCTTTGTGCAACCTGGAGATTCTGTGCCTTCCCAAGTCTTGGCAACACAGAGGGATGTCAATCCTCTACATGCTCATATTGATATTTACTGCAAAATTATATCCATTGGGGTAAGGTGGTATCTGTTCATCAAACAGCCTCCAGAAAGTATTTTTTTGTGGATCCAAATTTAGATGTCTGGTTTTATTTATTTTTTGTTGAAACCCCTAAATATTTAAAAACTCGCGTTTTTTTTTAGAAAAATCTAAAATCACCAAAAAAAGGTTAATCTTGGTTTCAAACTTTGATGGGCAAATTTAATGCTACTTTGTACAATGCTGTGCAAAATGTTGCACTGGTTTGTGTTACTTTTATAACACAAACCTAGCACAAACCATTGTGGTCTCAACAGCAGCAGTGCGTAGTGGAGCCAGGACTTTGGCTGCATAACCTTGTGTCCAAGCGGGCCCTGTGCCCAACTCTGCCTGCAAGCATCTACCCCCACAGCATGCTTCACCCACTCTGTCATTCCCATTTAGCATCGCCATTTAGCTACCTGGCCCCCCATTTACCATCTCCATTTAGAAGTCAACCCCTGCTCTGGGGAACTGGTCGCAGGGCCTGACCTCTGGTTAGTCTTTCAGCCAAATACTTCAGGGGCACTCAAACTTAATGGACAGCTTTTGGATGGCTATGGAGAGTGGGGGGCTGGCAGCAGTGCCAGGGCCGGGCCTCAATGGCAGTGCACTGTGGTGCTGGACCCAAGCCCCCACGCTCCCAGGAATGCACATCTCCCTGTGGACACCCACCCCTTATTTTGTTTTTTTCATGGAAGCTTGCACTGCACCACATGACTATGGTGAGGTGAGTCTTGAGCAGTGGCTCCCACAGGTCAGCATATTACTTCACAGGAAAGCCAAGCTGGGTCCAACGGCAGTCCAGCTGAACCTATGGGACAGAAAATGTATATTTTTTTTAATCTGGCCCCTGTTTCTTTTAGGTCCCCCCTCACAAGTTCCAGTGGGTCAGGATGTCCCTATCCTGCAGCCTTATATTCTCATTTTAAATCTTTTCATGGCACGTGGATCAGGATTCAAGTCCTGTAATAGCAGCTGCAAAAAAAAATTCTCAGTTGCAGCCAGCCAGTCATTTCGTTCAGTACCATAGAACTGGTCTGGTCTTGCAATACCAAAAATACCTATCAGAGAACATGCTCTCTTGGCCAATCAGAGGGCCCTACATATTAAACATTTGGTTCTGCTGGACTATGTCAGGACCAACTGTCCAGCTATACATAACATTTTAACACCTTCAAAATTAATATGAGCACCTCTTTAAACACAAATTTCTCAAAAACTGCTGAATTGATTTAAACAAATTCACAAAAGTATGCTTTCTGAGTAAGTCATGGGGACGTGGGGGGAGGGGATCTTGTTTTTGTGCATTTTGGGAAGGATATAGAAATACAGGATCATCTGGTCTGTATTCACTAAAGATTGGGCCACATTTTTGGAGATCCGTTCTCCTGCTACAGCCTCCTTAACCATTTTCTCAACTTCCTCTAAAACTGAAGGAGTTGGGTCAGATTAGAGAACTTTGTTATCCTTTATGTCCCCTAATAAGCAAAGACATTCTTGTCTGTACAAGTCAGTGTTCTTTATCACAATTCCTGGTCACCTGGTCTGCAGGTTTGATAGTCATTTCCAGGTCAGATCTCAATAATTTTCACCTCCCTTGTGACTGCCTGTGGAAAGGCAGAACTGTCTATTGGCACACTGTGTAGGCAGACAAAATACATATTTTTGTTGATTTTTCATGCAAGAACACGTCACAGTAAAACAATAGTCTGAAAAACACAATTGCTGTGTGCAACAGACCCTCATGTTCTGGTTGTTTGCGTTTTCCCATGCTCCCACATTCTAATTTTGCTGCAAATGGAAATGTAGTTATGCAAGTGACTTAGTGGCATAACTTCAGGGATTTTGCATAGCAAGTGTAATGTAAAATTTCCAAAATTACACAAATTACCCTGCCATAATAATTTTTTTGCATGGGACTGTAATATTACTCTGTATTTCCACATAAGGAAAGACAAGGACATCACAAGACAAAATGCAAATGTCATCAGCATCCCAGCATGTAACATGTGTGGATATTCAACAAGAGCACAATAAATTCTCCTGAGACACTTTATGTCTTGGATGTGATGATAGTGGCCTAGAGAAAACATCCCTTTGGCACAGGCAGTGCACCATTCCAATGAGAACAAGGATTTCCAATACAATAGGTCTCTCATTTACTTGAGTTGGAGCTGTTGGCATTGTAAATGAATAACTGGACTTTTTTTGCCACATTAATTGGTCAACCCTGACATATATATTGGTCCTTTCTGCCACATAATTCCAGTGGCCCTGTATATAACTAAAGGCTAGTAGGCACAAACTACTCCTGGGTGCAAAACATATTTACTTGGCAGTTGGTACAAGTGACATTTCCAGTGGGGCAACAAATAAATATTTCTACTACAGATTTTGCATAGGTGAAACTTTTTGACTTTGCCAATGCTTGTTGATTTTAGGCACGGGGAGATTAAAGAGTTTTGCTTAGAATCCCAAGGTAGTAAGTGGACGTTGAGACTTGAACCGGATTTTGAAGTTCCTTAATCGGCAGCTCTGGCCATTATGCCACATCTCCAGAAGCAAGTTGCCCTTTGGAATATATGAGATACTGTGGCAACCTGAGTGTGTGTGCAACAGTGTGTGTGACTCAGCAAGGGCAATTGTGTCTGCATGCAACTGCATCCCATCCAGCAAGATCTTTAGCACCAGAGGACTAGGGGTGTGAGATTTAACAATGCACGCATCCCTAGTCAAAACCACCACCAAAATGATTCCAAATACGCCGACAGAGCTGCATTAAAAGTTACTAGTTGGGAGCGGTGCTTTCTGGAAAAGAGGGGGAGGTTTGGACAACTCCATTTATGGTAGAAAATACGTGGGCCACTCATGTTGTTACTCATACAAACCTATCTATACAGCTCTATATACAAAGCTAAATTAAAAATTCAGTGCTTAACCGTTTGTGTGCCTTGGACGAGGGGCTCTCGTCCAAGGCACTGGTTCCCTTCCCCTTCCACCCCCCCCCGTGAAGTCAGTGCGCATCGCGCGCTGATTGTCACAGAGGCCTCCTCCAGCTTACAGCGCGATCGGAAGAGAAATGCATTTCTCTTCCGATCCCATGGAGGAGGCCGGAGAGGCTTCAAACGGAAGGAAATGAATTCTCTCTCAGCGTTTCAAAAGCCGGATTGTAAAGCAATCCGGCTTTTGAAACACCCACTAGACACCAGGGATTTATTTTTTCTGTGGAATTTGGCATAAGGGAGCGACCCCTTGGGCATTTTTTTTAAGGCCTTTTCTGCCCCCGGCACCAGGGATCTTTTTTTTTTTGTATTTTTGTGGTGGGGAGCGACCCCTTAGGCAAGGGTCGCTCCCCTAGGGGGCAAATTATATTTAGGCCATTTCTGCCCCCCTTGGGGGCAGATTGGCCTATTTTTATGAGGCCAATCTGCCCCCAAGGGGGACAGAAACCACTAGACACCAGGGATTTGTTTTTTCGTGAATTTCACACAAGGGGAGCGACCCCTTAGGCAAGGGTCGTTCCCCAGGGGGGCAAATTTATTTTAGGCCATTTCTGCCCCCCTGGGGGCAGATCGGCCTATTGTTATTAGGCTGATCGGTTCCCGGGGGGCAGAAACCTCTAGACGCCAGGGTTAATTTGTTTTTGTGTTTTTTTTTGTTTGTTTGTTTTTTTAGAGATGGGGAGCGACCCATTAGGCAAGGGTCGCTCCCCTGGGGAGCAAATTGTATTTAGACCATTTCTGCCCCCCTTGGGGGCAGATCGGACAATTTTTGTTAGGCCAATGTGCCCCCATGGGGGCAGAAACCACTTAGGCACCAGGGATTGGTGTGAGTGTATGCGTCTGTTTTCTTTAGGGAGGCAGCCCCTTGGGTAAGGGTTGTTCCCCATGGGAGCACATTACTGTTGGCCATATCTGCCCCCCATTGAGGGGAGATGGGCCTATTTTTGGAAGGCCCATCTGCCCCCAGAGGGGGCAGAAAGCCCACCAGAAGCCAGGGAAGTCTTTTTTCCAAAAATAAGAGGGTAGGGGTATGGCCATACCCCCACCCCAAATAAATGGGGCCAAAGTTGTTCTGCCCACTAGTGGGCATTTGGGGCAATTAACACTGATCCACACCCCGGGGGCAGAAAGTCTACTAGATGCCAGGGAATTTAAAAAAAAACAAAAAATATTGGGGTGCTGGCTACCAACCAGTATGGGCCTGGTTACGCCCCCACCTCAACTAAAGGGAGTAACAGTCTTTCAGCTCTCCCCCACACTCTAAAACATCTTATCCCACAGCAAGCAAGAAGGCATTTGATTATTTGGGGTTTTAGTTTTACATTTGGGCCATGAGAAATTGGCTTACCCTCAAAATCGTCCCACTTGGAATGGTGAGGGCTGCACTTTATGGACTTTGGGACGCTGCCATGTAGAAAAATCCACTAAACCAAGACACATCTGAAAACTAAACATCTGGGTGATTCCAGACTGGTGTGTTTCACATGCACCCCGCACCATTTTTGTACCCACAATCCCCTGCAAACCTCCAACTTTGCTGGAAATCACACATTTTCCCCACGTTTTTTTTAGCTAAATTTGAGGTTTGCTGAGGATTCTGGGTAAGAAACCATTGGGGGATCCATGCAAGTCACACCTCACTGAACTCCCTCAGGTGTCTAGTTTTCAGAAATGTCTTGGTTTGGTAGGTTTCCCTAGAAGGCTGCTGAGCCCAGGACCAAAAACACAGGCACCCCCCTGCAAAAACAGGTAGTTTTGTATTTGATATTTTTTATGTCTCCGTGTTGTGTTTTGAGCCATTTCCTTTCGTGGGCGCTAGGCCTACCCACACAAGTGAGGTACCATTTTTTTCGGGAGACTTGGGGGAACGCTGGGTGGAAGGAAATTTGTGGCTCCTCTCAGATTCCAGAACTTTCTGTCACCGAAATGTGAGGAAAATTTGGTTTTTTAGCCAAATTTTGAGGTTTGCAAAGGATTCTGGATAACAGAACCTGGTCAGAGCCCCACAAGTCACCCCATTTTGGATTCCCCTAGGTCATTAGTTTTCAAAAATGCACAGGTTTGGTAGGTTTCCCAAGAGGCCTAAATCTACAGGTAAGCACTTTGCAAAAAACATCCTTGTTTTCTGTCAAAAAATGGGATGTGTCCACATTGTGTTTTGGGGCATTTCCTGTCTCAGGCGCTAGGCCAACCCACACAAGTGAGGTATCATTTTTATCGGGAGACTTGAGGGAACTCTGGGTGGAAGGAAATTTGCGGCTCCTCTCAGATTCCAGAACTTTCTGTCACCGAAATGTGAGGAAAATTAGTTTTTTTAGCCAAATTTTGAGGTTTGCAAAGTATTCTGGGTAACAGAACCTGGTCAGAGCCCCACAAGTCACCCTATCTTGGATTCCCCTAGGTCTCTAGTTTTCAAAATGCACAGGTTTGGTAGGTTTCCCTAGGTGCCGACTGAGCTAGAGGCCAAAATCTACAGGTAGGCACTTTGCCAAAAACACCTCTGTTTTTTGTCAAAAAATGGGATGTGTCCACGTTGTGTTTTGGGGCATTTCCTGTTGCGGGTGCTAGACCTACCCACACAAGTGAGGTATCATTTTTATCGGGAGACTTGGGGGAACATAGAATAGCAAAACAAGTGTTATTGCCCCCTTGTCTTTTTCTACATTTTTTCCTTCCAAATATAAGAGAGTGTGTAAAAAAGACATCTATTTGAGAAAGGCCCTGAAATTCACATGCTAGTATGGGCACCCCGGAATTCAGAGATGTGCAAATAACCACTGCTCCTCAACACCTTATCTTGTGCCCATTTTAGAAATACAAAGGTTTTCCTGATAGCTATTTTTCACTCTCTATATTTCAGCAAATGAGTTGCTGTATACCCGGAATAGAATGAAAACCCACTGCAGGGTGCAGCTCATTTATTGGCTCTGGGTACCTAGGGTTCTTGATGAACATACAAGCCCTATATATCCCCGCAACCAGAAGAGTCCAGCAGACGTAATGGTATATTGCTTTAAAAAATCTGACATTGCGGGGAAAAGTTACAGAGTAAAACGTAGAGAAAAATTGCTGTTTTTTTACCTCAATTTCAATATTTCTTTTCAGTTGTTATTTTCTGTAGGAAACCCTTGTAGGATCTACACAAATTACCCCTTGCTGAATTCAGAATTTTGTCTACTTTTCAGAAATGTTTAGGTGTCTGGGATCCAGCATTTGTTGCACGCCCATTTCTGTCACTGACTGGAAGGAGGCTGAAAGCACAAAAAATCGTAAAAATGGGGTATGTCCCAGTAAAATCCCAAAATTGTGTTGAAAATTAGGTTTTCTGATTCAAGTCTGCCTGTTCCTGAAAGCTGGGAAGCTGGTGATTTTAGCATTGCAAACCCTTTGTTGATGCCATTTTCAGGGAAAAACCCACAAGCCTTCTTCTGCAGCCCCTTTTTCACATTTTATTTTTTTTAAACCGAATTTTCCACTGTATCTTGGCTAATTTCTTGGCCTCTTTCAGGGGAACCCACAAAGTCTGGGTACCTCTAAAATCCCTAGGATGTTGGAAAAAAAGGATGCAAATTTGGCGTGGGTAGCTTAAAAAAGTTATGAGGGCCTAAGCGAGAACTATTCCAAATAGGCAAAAAAAGGCCTGGCACAGGAGGGGGAAAAGGCCTGGCAGCGAAGGGTTTAATTTGAGCCAATGGGGGCACTGGCACTTATTTTTGGGGCCATCACTTATTTTTTTACATCAGGCATTTTTTTGAGCAAAAGACAAATATGGGAAATATGGAGGAAAAGAAAAACGACAAAGCGTCACAAAAGGAGAAAGCAGAAAGCTCTAAGAGTGAGCTGAATGGTCAGGGAGTGGCCATAAATGGATTAAGGAGTCTCAAGATGGCTTTAGGATTACTCTGCCTCAGTATTCTGTGCTCGGACATTTATTTGCAGCAGCTGCGAGTTTCAGAGGAAAGCTGAGCACCTACATGTTTTTATTTACAAATTAACCACTGGTTCAAATAATTGTTCCACCCATGTGATATTTACAGTGCAGCATTACATGTTGCCTTTCAAATGATTTGCATTAACATATTGTTGATTCGTCACATGAAAAGAAATATCCCTTAAAAACATTTTGATTTTCCCCTTCAAATACATACAACGGCAACACAGATATCTAAAATGTACACAAATGGAGGGTTGTAAAAGAGAAGTGCTGAATTTCAGCCTAACACGTTTTTTTCTAGCTGGGAAACTGCTTGTAGTGAGATGTTCCAGGCTCAAGTTGTGGATCTCTCAGGCCCAGCTGGTAAGCACCTTTTGTTTTTCACAATACCTTTCACAGGACACAAAAAACACAAATTCCAAAAGAAGGGCGTGGAAGCAGAATAGGTCTGCGCAAGCCACTAGTACCAGCATCAACTGCAACGGGCTACTTTACCGAGAAAAAACAGTATTTACTAAAGAACCAGGGTACCGGCGGTGAACAATACGTGGTGGAGGGGATAACGAACAAGTGCGAGGGGGAAAGCAACGAGGTGTGAGCCAGGAAGAGGCTACAGAGCCACGTCGGGGAGTGATAAATTATCTCCTTATAAGGCAACTCACGATATCTGAAAATTGAGAGTACGCACAGAACCGGGCTAAATGTTGGTTAAAAAAAACTATAAATAACTCAAGAGTTACAACTCTTCGACCATACTTGGCATACCGCGCATAGATTTTATTGCACCTTTTCCACATCTCAAAGTGCATCGGCTCTCTGAACTAACCTACTCTCCCCCTCCCCCCTCCATTCCCGTTCATAACCTCAAGAAGCACAGTGAAGCAACCTAGCACTTTAAAAACTTCACAATGGAATGTATGGTAGCTGAATATATGAATGTGGTTTAAAGAGTGCCTAATACACTTGCTGATAGACCCGGAGTGGAGTCCGGCTGCACGCGCCCTTCAATAAGTGGATTAATGTAGCTTCTGGCAAATACAGCTGAAAGCGCCAGCACGTCCAACATCCAGGGAAGGGTGTACACCCACCCTGCCGATTCAGGGTACCTCTTCATGTATAGAGAGCGGGGTTGTGTGCAGCGTTCATCTCATTAAACTGTCAGGGTGCGGAGCCAACTGTGTGGGTCTCACATTTGCTCAAATTAGACCTACTGGCGCTGTAAATTCCTAACTGGACTTTTCTAGCCACATAAATTGAAAATGAAGTGTAAAACATTAGTTGCAGCCCATTCAAAGCGCCATGAGCGTGAAGGAGAGACACAAAAGGAAAAAGAAGTTCGCTCGCAGTCAAACATATTGGCAAACGTGCAATTTTCCATGTCGATGGACAAGGCGGTAACAAAACCCACGAACGAGTGAAAGTGATGGGCGTGAGGTGGGCATGGTTAAAAGCCCACAACACTCACAACAGGTCAAAGAGCTTGCGCACTTGACCGAAAAAGCAGGAGGTGTGATGGTGTGAGTAGTGGCAGTGGAGTGATCTGTGGGGTGGCCGGCTGCTCTGCTTCTGGAAGTTAAATCTCCGCTATGTGGGTTTCACTGAAGTACAAAAGGCACTCTAGAATCTTCTCGTCAGTGCTCGGCCGCTGATGGTGTTAGAATGAGATATCAGTTAGGCTAATTTCATATTGGATTAACGTACAAAATAAAGTACACTAACGATAAATGCCATATGAGAGCATGCACAAATGTTCACATCTACATAACCGTGCTCCACCCCACATGTGTCACTTTCCTGGTACCTCAGGTGTGACTTTGGATGGTGAAGAGGGTGATTTGTTGGCCTGTCCAACGTTCCTCCAGGCATTCCTGGACGCTACCCAGTGTGCTCATGCACACATTACTGTACGCTCTGCCAGATCAGAAGAAGGGGGGGTGCTGTGCATTTCAAAAACCCCTGCAACTGTGTCGCCTTATTTCCATTTCACCTACCCATGCACAACTTAACAGTGTGCTGCTACTCTTGTGGCATGTGAGAATGACTGAGCATGTGCCCAGCCTTAGTTGATCTGTCCACTGTACTACATACTGGTGATCCCCCTCATATCTCCTGTGTGCAGTGCACTCAGCATTATACCTTGAATAATTGTGGATCATTGCTTATTAACGTCTTTCGTGTTCATTCAACAGACACTTCCGATGCATTGTTACACGGGATGTTGTGCTAAACACATCTCATAAATACCATACAGTAACATACAGGGCGTGAATTGTATCATTTTAAGGAGAAAAAAAGGAAACACATAAACAATCAACACACACAACTGCTAATAATGTTTAAAGCAAAGAAACCAGGCTATTCATAAAGATTTTCCAAGTCTATTGATAAACATATATTAAACAATAGCAAACGATTTCTGAAATATTCCCTTGATTAACAGTTAGTGACAGGTAAATGTCAGAGCATAGAATAAAAATTGTGCACTGAGCAATTAGTTAATATCTTAAAACTGAGTGTCTTTTTTGCAAATTTTCTACAGATCTTTTCGTTATGAATATGGAATGAGTGAATTGGCAAATGTACTTGTTTTGCCCTTCTAAAACCTGCACTTTACAGCACCATGTATTAGTTTCATTTGTATTTTATAGGCAGTCGGAATGTGTCCATTGAAATAAAAAAAAAATACAGTTCAGCCTCTGATTAGGTGCACTATTTGATACTAAGTCAGGCAACCCCTTTTCAACTGTGACCTTTTAAAAGGCAAAATATATTTTGACAAGTAACTTACAAGTTAAAAATACGCATTTTTTTTTAGAAATATGAAGAAACCTTCTGTTCCGGTATGCGGGCAACTATCAACTCAAACATTCTTTAACTCCACACTAGATGTCAGTATCTCGCCGTTTAAATCTTCGACTGTGTATTGTACTTCAGCTATTTGTAGCGGTGCACTCTTGCAAGAGGAATGTATGACCACATACCAAAAATATACCTAGGAAGTACAATAAAGGTACAGTGGGAACACAGTCTTTTAATCTCAAAAGTCCCACCCACCTTCCTCTGTCGTTCTCTTGCGGCAGAAGCGACAAGAAGTTTGTTTGCATCAATAGTTTTCAAGTAGTGCGCTCTGTGTATCCTCAAGGCAGTAAAAACACAAAATAAAATAATTACTTAAAGAAAACACCGAGGATAGAGAGCCATAACTAATAATAAAACACTCAAATAACTGCCAATAAGAAAAAATATAATCAGTGATGAGGGCATGTAGTAAAAAAATGGCACCGAAAAATAATAAGTAACTGAGCTCTGTTGAAAAATTCCCCTCGCTGGTTAAGAAAAATGAAATCAACTAATTTTTCATAGTTGGACTAATAGAGGTCGAGAATGAAAGACACGGGACTTTGACAAGTTGGATAGATTGCTCAAAAAAGTTGTGTCTCTTGCACTCCTTATTCTCCAAACTTTGTGCTAAGATTTCCAAGTTCCAGGCATACATCAAAAATTCTAACGTACAGTTCAAAGGATATTTGCAGAATTTCAGAATGAAGAAATGTACTAATTACAACAAAATTATCGACTTTTGGGGAAAAGCTCTTCAAAATATGCTTCTTTCATTTTTTAATTTCTAAACATTTTTATTCCAAATATCAATGCAATTTATACACCTAAATCTACTTAAACTCTGGTAGGTTCAAAAATAACATAATTTGCCATTTTTGCATTAATTGTCAAAGCTCCTTTCAGAGGGCCACCGGGCGCGCAGGGATAACAGGGCCCAACTGTGGTCAATGAGGCATTTACTCCTGATGTCCTAGGCCCCACCTACAATGTACCATGAGTAACTGGGTCAAGTACCCCTTCTGCACTTGAATCTCATTGGTAGCTGTGGACCATCAGTCAAAGGCTCCCTTGAGAGGTTGGAGGGGGTGTTGATGCAGGTTAGTGAACAAGACTCATAACTCAAATAGCACACATCAATATCAATAAATCAATGTCAACTCAAATACCTTTTTATATCTAAAAAGAAGTATTTTATTTCTAACTCTATGCATTTAAGCAAGTATTAGGGCATTCATAAGCAAATAAACATTCCCAGTGAAGTCGGGTTCTAGTGTTTCACTAGCAAGTCTCTGTCCCACCCACTCCTCCTAATGTGGTTGGTGTTATCCCCTATTTACTGGTGCTCACATTCAGGGAATAGTCACTAGTAGGCCATTCAGACTCTTTGTAAGTAGTTAAAAGTGTTTTTGGTGCCACAGCACCTTTAGAAGCTTGTTAGACCCGTAACAAATCTACCCCCTGCCGCAATGCTCAGCATCACAGCGGGTGCCGTGACAGTGGGCACTTCCAATGCTCCAGTCCTGCTTGATCAAGTCAGTCTGCGAGGCAGATATGTGGCAGCACCTAGAAGGTGCAGGCTCTCCCTGAGCTTGCACATCTGGTACCAGCAGCAATCAGTGGTGCTCCTAGGCTTCTGATGGCATGGGAGGTTCAGGGATCCCCAACAGGTAAGGAGGGATTAATCCTGGTATTCCTGATCTTATCCCAAATATATGCTGATGCCCTTTCGGCATCCTCCTTAGTTCATGGAACATGTCGGGGGCTCTTCTCAATGCTTCTTTTGATCTATGGGCTGCAGCTTTCAGTTCTCAGAGCAGTAGCCCAAACTTCTCAGCTCACTTGATACCAGCAGCCCCTCCTGGCATCCGGGGTTGCTGTGGTAACTGTAAACAAATATGCAGTATAGGTTTCACACTCCCCGCATTTCATTCTCTTCATGGCAATCTTCATGGAGGCCCTTTCCTAGCATACAGGAGTCTTTGATTGGGCTCTGCACGCAGGCAATGACCTGTTCAGTGCAACAGGTGTCTCCTCACACCTCACACTCAGAGTGCTCCCGACAGGGCTACCACTGGAACTCCCTCCCTTCAATGCCCTCCTCTTCCTCATGGGGGACACTGGTTTTGGCAAGCAGGCAGAAGCTGGTGCTCTAGGCTCCAGAGCAGGTGGTCTTGGATCATCTGGGTGATGTTCCCTCACCCAGCAGGGACACTAGCAGACCCCCAGTCCTTGTCACATGCAGAAGACTTGCAGAGCTTCCCTTCCTCACACAGCCCGTCTCTTTCTTATAGTCGATTTTTTCAAGTTTTTATGTTGGGATTCTGGTTCTTTTGACAGTATACACTTTTCCGCATGAAAGACTGTCTGCCATAGCAGGAGAGACTGCAAAGCTGACAACACTGGGCATGAGATAAACTAGATTTCACACCTGGATCTCAGCCACAGTGATATGTGTATCAAAGGTCAATCTCAGTCTCCCAGACCCTGTCTTTATGATGGCGTTATCATCCCCATCTCCTTCCAGAGATGTGGCCAGGCCCTTTCCTCATGATGTCTCACTGAATTAAAAAGCATCCTTTGAAGTTTACAGGAGGTGTCTCTCTCACCCTTCTCCTGTGTGCCCCACCCAGCCCACAAAAATGCAACAATACACAAAGCTGCCTTGGGAATGGGGGGTGGGGGGGTGTGTCCTCTACTCCTCATGGTTTCGCCAGGCAGACCTGGGCTTCCCAAAATAAATGAAATTAAATGAAATGTGTAGATTTAAATAGCGCAGTTTATCACCCGTTACGGTATCCAGGTGCTGTCCCTGGGCACAGGGAGATTGAGTGATTTGCCCAGAATCACAGGAGGCTGTGCAGAGGCTCACAAAATGTAATATACCAATGCAGCTACTCTTGCACTCAGTTTATACATACATATTTATGTGTCATATGTTTATGCATATGTCACACATACTGTCCAGCACTATTAACTCCATGTACTGTCACCCCAGGCACATATACACTCAGCACGCACATTCAACTCTCAGTTAACTGCTCAGTACTGTAGCCTTTATGTATTGTGTCTCTTGAAAGCACACATATAGCTACAGATACATTCACCCTGGGCTCTGCACAGTACTGCTCTAACCCTGTGCTCTACACTTCTCAGCAACACATACATAGCCCTTTTAAGTAAGTATATTAAAATTATACATTTAATTTTACTAAAATCAAAAGGCCTTGGTTCATGCCAGATTTAAAAAGGTCTATATACTTGAATCTGAACCCCATTCTTCTCAACCAGATTCTCAGCAGCAAGTACAACTCTTCATGTTAGTCAGTGGAAGTAGTAGGGGACTATGCTTTGGCCATCTGGCTAGTTACACTTGGCACCCCTCTTTCCAGACTGAAACAAACCAACCATACTCTAGCACACCTTCCGTACTCCAAATAAGATAGAATCAAACTCTCATTTCATGATCCACTGAACTTCACAGCATAGAGATCTTCTGACTCTCCACCACTCCCATTACTTACCAGTTCACACTCCTTGCTCCACATTCTGGTAGTCAGCTTTACCAACATAGTGTTCTGACTACTACCTCCATTCAGTCCTTTAATTTCACTCTCCACTTTTCAATTTCTCCAGTCCACACTTTCCAGTCTTTTCAGAGCATTCTCTTCTGGGGGCCCTATATTTGAATGGCTGCCTAGAGGCTCCAGACCATACAGAATGAACCTATAATTTTATGATTTAAGGTATAAACTGGGTCAATTGTACTCCATAATTGACTGCCTACCTCACTATCCCACCTTTATGGGCAATTGCTTCCATGATGTGGGGACTCATTTCTTGAGAAAGATTATGTCAGGTCGAATTATGTAAAGTCAATACTTTTTCACCTGTTAATCCCTATAGGAAAACTATTATCACTTGTATTTCCTACCAGGTGTGTGAACAGAACACCTCCTGATTACAGCACTTCACTGTAATCTTTTAAAATCGAAGTCCTGAGGGGCCTGGTCAGAGGGGAATGGAGTAGATTACCTTTGCGACCGCTTCTATCCATCCACAAATCCCAGCTTTCATAGCCGCCTTTCAACTGTGGATTAGAAGTGACCATTAGTCACAGTGATCTCCACAGACCAGAGGACTGTCAGTTGTTCTTTCACGACCACCGAAAGGAACGATCCTGCTATAGACGCTTTCTTGGGAAAGTGTCAGCTCGCTCGCGTTTCACCCTCAAATCCTGCAAAGCCCAGGGCTTGCGACCCCACATTTTGGTCCTCCTACCTCACAGTGGTTCCAAAGCGAGCCGAAAAATCCACAGAGCAGAGCGGGCTGCAGCGACACCTCAGGCGGTGCGGGGATTGAAGTAGGCCCATGCCTCATGACGGGCAGGTCCCATAGATCTTCCCTATGTGTCTGCTGCTTGGGGAGGGCCCAATGCTGCAGTAGGA
The DNA here is from genome assembly GCF_031143425.1 of Pleurodeles waltl. Taxonomy (NCBI): domain Eukaryota; kingdom Metazoa; phylum Chordata; class Amphibia; order Caudata; family Salamandridae; genus Pleurodeles; species Pleurodeles waltl. The sequence continues at coordinate 282,989,960 of NC_090442.1, forward strand.
AAACCAAAACCATCTGCGGAATGGTCAATGACAGGCCCTGCGCTGCTTGCAGTGATGATCTGAGTGAAGCTCCACCAACAGTGGAGCTTCCCAGTGGAACAGGTGACACTGGAGGTGGTGTTGCCTTCAATACATCAGATCATCTGCAGGCCCAGACCTTACCAGGTACAAGCTTTCTGCCACCACTAATACCCTGTGGCATGCTACTCACCCTGGGAGAGCCTGCAGGGGCCATGGGAGCTGAAGGGATCTTTGTATCGGCTGTCTGGTGCCCCAGTACTGTCCAGCGGCTTCCCCTGGGCTACACAGGCTGGGCCTATCCATCACCCTTTCTGGTGGGCATTAACTGGGCGGGGTTTGAGTTGCTCCTGAAGCCCCACCAGTGCAGGGCCCCACAGCGGCAGCTGGACTCTGATCCCCACCTTTGGGCTGCTCACCACACAACCCACAGGGACTGTTTTTGTTGTAGCAGCCTCTTCAGGCTTCTACGAGCACCCTGCCCACACGCCATCCTGCCAGTGACAAAAAGAAATTACTCAGAGGGTTGGTCTCTGACTTCGGTCAACCAGGAAGCAGAGATCCACGCTAAACAATCACAACCCAATGACACCAACAATAGCTGCCAGCAAATCCCACAGAGATGCCACCATTAAGGGGCTTTTAGCTCTCAAATCCAAGATGGACAACCCCCTAAAATGCCACAGGAGCAACAGATATGCCAAGCAATAGACTGCTCTCTCCTCCTCAGGGCCTCTCAATCACTGAAGACTATCTACAGCAGTTTCTGCAGGACCTCCAGATCAGATACAAAAGGCTAGCTATTGAACCTACAGACTGACATTATGTACATTGGCACATGCATGTCTGATCTTGAAAGCATGGTGGATGTGCGCTCGGAAGAACTCCATGCAGGCGTCACAATATTTGAATGAGGTCTCCTGCATGGCGCAGAAGGTAATGATATTTCAGGCTATATTTAGAGAATGCTCCACCATATTCAAAATTACCCAAATGACCCTCAGCTGTGACTAGACTGCACAGACAAGCACTTAAGCTGGAATGCCAAATGGAAATGCAACAACTGCCTACTCTCGTGATGCCAAATAGGCATTGGCTAAAGCCCATTGGCCTTTAATGGAAGGAGTCCTGCAGTTCATTGGGCGTGCCACATTCTTCTGAACTGGATTATGGTGAGTTATCGCCCCTCCCCCGCCCCACGGCTAGGATTCGAGTCAATGGCACCACGCCCACTGCAATCAACATAGAATGAGACACTAGACAGGGGTGCCCGACCTTACACCAATATTTGGCCTCACACTTGAACCATTTGCCAATGAAATTGGGCAGAAAAAAGAGACAGCGGGAGCCCTATTGGGAATGAGAGGTTTAAACTTACAATGTTTGCTAACAACACTATACTATCACCAAATAATCTCTTGATCTCCGTGCCACATGTTATGTAAGATCTTCAAAGTTTCCAATCTGTTTCTAATTTTAAGATTAACCTTAGAAACTCAGAGGAGCTATTGCTATATCCCAAGCCTCAGCAGGAGCAGGCTCTGAGCAAGCTGATTTCCATCCTGTGGTCTAGTGATTCTTGACTTACTTGGGAGTCACTCTACTGCGAACAAATTTGCTAACAGTAACCTTGGACTGCACTAACAGGCTCACTGCTCTGAGAAGAGACTTCCAGAAATGGCACAGTAGACATCATAGTTGGGGTGCTTTGCGGTGTCAAAATGAGGTCCTCACCCCAGATCCTCTACTTGTTGCAGACTATCACTCTCCCCCCTACGATGAATAAACAGCTGCAGACCCTGATAAATGTAGGCAAAATAAAGTGGTTAGAAACCAGCGTTCTGAGCAATCTGCATGGCTGAGACAAGGCACAAAAGACAAATATGTATTAAACGTGTCATGGATCGTATGTGATCTAAAAGGCTGTTTCGATAGTCTACTGTTATGATTTTCACATAACACCAGCCAGAGAAATTGATAATTTAAAAAAACAACAAAGATTTCAGAAGCGTGGGAGGGAGAAGCAGGAGAGAGGAGGCCAGAACAGGAGAGAGCGGGCTAGATCGAGAATCACGTGGCAAAAATGATGACAATCTCAAACAGAATGACGTGTTACTAAACGATTTGCAAAGAATTTGGATTCACCAAATAAAGTGGTTAGGCACTTTTAGAAGTGAATTTATTGTAGGGCCCTATAGAAGAAAGTATTTGTAATCTAGTTTGGACATAGAGATTACTGAATATAGATAGATACGTTTCCCCTCACATTTAACTTTTGGAGTACACTTCACGACATGAAGCATAAATTGTGTCTCTGTCAGCAGTGGACAGTGGAACCTTCTGTATTAGGCTTGAGTCGTAGAACTGCCCCTTTGTTTATAAACACTGCGTGTCTTTGCTATAAGTGGACAAGTAGCATGCGCACTGTCTAGAAGAAACATTATAGATGGTAGGGTTAGACCACATTTCGTTCATCATATTCATATTTTTTGTCATAGCTTAAAATATACCTATGAAAAAGCAGTATGGAAGTTCTGAACCAGAGCCCCTGGCACAGATCCGGAAGATCAAAGGTCTTACCTTTCTTGAAGGCCCACAGGCTTCATCTTGAAAGGGGAGGGGCAGGCAGGCAGAGGAGGTCTGATCTCGTGAGAGTCTTGGCACAGAGGATCCACGTTGACATTCACAGACTTAGGAATACGCTCTGGTTGGACCATACTGCACGCACGCTTCCCCTCAAAGTGCGCGGTGTGCACAGGGATGGGTGACAAGTGGATCTCCTGATTTTTCTCCTTGTACTGTCTAAGCGAAAACTGAATTTTTTCTTTTAGCCTGTATAGAACCTACAGGAACGGAAAGCAAAGAATATTAATGCCTCGCCCGCCCACTGTCTAAACACAGCAAAACAAACACGAAAAAGCAGAGCCACTGAAGGAAATCATGCAGAAAGCAAACCACTTCTGTTCACATGAACCCTTCAAAAACTGTGTGAGGAGTTCTCCTCTCCACAAACGACTGAATTCGACATTCAAAACACTCAATGGAGCAATCATTGCATCCTTTTGGCTGCGCTACCAAATAGCTTAATTGTGTAAATTATTAGGCGACAGATGAAGCAAAACAATACAATGTGTGGCATGAATGGGTTTGCTAAACAAAAGAAACCGAGTGAAAGTGACAAATAGAACAGTACCTCCTACTGCAAATAACGTCTGATATTTTTTATCTTCAACAATATGAAACAACTGTTTGCATTGTTTGAAAATATGTGTTTCTGTCTTTTACGACAGTCGAGAAAGATGCAAAACTAACTGGCATCATGCAAGGAGGATCAACACGTCTTTTAATAACTTCTACCAGCAGTTGATGACTCGTGAATAGTCGTCATTTCTTTTGACTTACTGTACTTATATCAAAGGCAGTTGACATGAAATGTTTTACTTGTTAACAAAAACACTTGAAGCATGTTTAGTCTGTTCACCGCTATTAATTAATGTTGATAGGATTGTGCATGGTAGTGCACAAATAGGTGCAATGTGAAAAGTTCACCGATCTGCAGGGTCCAAATTGGCTCGTGCACCTGCAAGGAGTGCTCGTTTATGAAAAGCATGAATGTTGATTTAGCATTTTAGGATCAAATTGAAGATTTCAGGTGTGCGATCTGTGTAGCATAGACGCACAATTAGGACATGAGTAAGTAGAGCCTTATGAACATTTAATAGAAATAGAATATCTACGCTGTTAAATATTTCCTTACATTCAGAAGTATTAAACACAGCAACGCACATGGATGTCGCAAATCCTATTGGTATTCCCTCCTCTGAAGGTCATTAAGAGGTAAAGGTCACTTTCAAGGGAGCTGCTCACCGACAGCTTATGAGAGAGCATAGCTGTGATCTCTTTTACCTTGAGGTATCCAGCCTGTCTGCAGAAAGGAAATGGGGCTGTGGCAGGGCACGGCATGCCGGTTTAAGATATAAGGAAATGTTAGTCACTTGTTGGCCGATGTCAAGAATTGCTACTGGCTATCACAATCTGCACGAAGTCAGGTTTGCAGGGAAACTTCAGGATGCCTTGGTAACAAGACGTCTGTGCTGGCGCTCAGGCAGGCGTTCTAGCTACCGTAAAGCCCATGCTTGAATCACACACGAAGAATAGCTTTCTCAGTCTGGCCGCACCAATGGCAGAGTTGTTACAGGGCTCACAAAAGGGGCATCTCCATCTAAAGGGGGGACTGACAGAGATCCAGTTAATCAAGGGGCCTGAGTAGTCATGCCCAGCTCAACGAGGTTTATGAGCCAGGTTTAACTCACGACTGTATGATGTTTACCTGCAGCTTCCCTATTTAGCCTCAGAAGATGCCCTGGACCCCACCAACACAAGAAGGACAGTGACATCTAGCTAAAACTAAACCCATAGACATAGATATGACTGCAAAAGACCTGTTTCACAAGGCACACCAAAGTATGTGTTTAGATTAAAGAATATTACCAGGCTCCATGGTAACTGGAGAACAAATTGCTTCTAATGAGAATCACGGGATGGGTCAATAGACTGGAAAACTCAGAGAGAGGCACCGAGTCATTGCCAAGGAAAATACTGATTATTGCACTCTGCTTTATTAGTCACTAGGTAACATCCTGACTGCCTCAAAGTGCAAGTCACTAACAGCCTCTGGTAAAAGATATATTTGTTCACCTCCGCGCAGGCAAGTGCATCAGCTCAATGGCGACTGGCTTCTTAGAAATATCTCAAATCGTCTTTCAGTGGAAAACCCCATTAGATTGGCCTTACCACATGGTCGGTCACATTAATCTCGTCAAAACCTTTGTCCAGTTCAAGCACAGTTATGACACTGACCGCTTGCAAGGACATGTTCCTTATATTTACAAATATTTATAGGCATAGGGGATCTATTCACTCCTGGTCTTAGTGGGTCTGATTTTAAAAAATTTAAATCGACAATCAAGTGTACACCTAGGTTTGGGGTGCACTTGACCATGTTTAGGAGTCTCAGAAAGCTGAAGGGGTTCTCCTGGAAAGCTGCAACAGGTTCACTATTCCAGGAGTTTTCACAGTGTACGCACTTATGCGTGCAAAAGTGCATACAGTGTGACATACGCATGTGCAACTCCCCATAGGAAGAAAACCTTTTCCTTACTCTCACACAAATGTTTGGGGTGTTTCCTCCACAACCCCACCGATGACACAAATGCGTTCCTGCCTTTGACAACAGTAAATCGTGTTAAGTTTGGGAAGGTGCCTTACAGAAGTTTGTGATTAGCCACAAATTCAAGGTTTGTGGGCATTCACCTTTGTTCAAGGCATTACCACCCTGGAGTGCCCATTTCCCAATTTAGAATCTGGCTTATTCCTACGTGGGATTACTCCAAAATGGTATGACATTACATATGACATTACGTGTGAGTAAACTGTTTTTCAAAGTAAATTTCAATTTTGTGAATTTCAAATGTAAATTTGCACTCGTGAATTATTTGGTCTGTGTTCATAAGTTGATCTTAGGCACACGAGTACTTTATGAATCTCGCAGAATATTCTTTTCAGATATGCAGAAAATTTCAATAAGGCTGTCAGTGGTAGGAAAGGGTGGCATGCAAAGATTCTGGAATTTCAAGAGACTAGAGCTACTTGAATGGTTCTCTGATCATTTCAATAAGGCGGTCTCCTGAATGTTCGGAGGTAATAGCCATTTTGTTGTATTATCCACACTGTAGGTAAGAAGTTTATTCTCATTGGACTATTGTGGACTATGGTGATGGTAGCCTTTGCACTTGAATTTTGGCCCAAGTTTCGTGAAAAAGATGTGACCATGGGTGGAACAGGTGGTGGAGACAGTCGGGATAAAGCATGTTCTCCCCTTACAAAAATAAAGGCCTATGCAAAGATGTACTGAATATATGTAGTTCCCATTTCAATCTATGTCTGGTGGTGTGGAGGGGAGAGCGCTCACAACGTTAGTGAGCGTACAATGCCAAACTGAGGAGTCAGTGATGAAGGTGGACTATAGCACAAAGACTGTTGGTTGGAAGAATAATAAATGGGTTTCAGGAGTGATTAGTATGGTGGGGGAGCCAGATTTAGGTTTATCTGCCCAGTGCTTAGGAAAGGCAGCTTTTCCGTATTCACTTCTCGGAAGGTGGGTGGCCTTAAGAATAGGTACATCGCACATAAAATAGGTTTGACAGTGTGTTGAAGAGAACGTTGAAGGAAACTCTGGGAATCATAGGACCTTTATACTGCCTTTGGGGAGGATCCTCGTGCAGGCAGTAAGGGCACTTAGAGGATGGACACTCCTTATGTGTATTCTGGTATGGTAATTACTCAAGAAGCAAATTTCAGATTGTTTACACCTCCATTTTCTCTCACCCTCCTTGCCTAGTATGGAACATTATTTATTAATTTATTTATTTACGTCATGGATGTGTAAAGTGTGTCACATAGTTGCTCACATCTCAGAGTGCTTTGGGTGGGATGGCGAAGAGGCTGCAGTCATTTGAGTGGTACTACCTGAGGATGAGACTGGAAGCTGATGAAATCTAGTATGACAGCAATTCTACAAGCGCCTGCTATAGCTCAAGATGTGCACTGGCCTTAAGATGATTAGTAGAGCCGCCTGGTCTTAAATATCTGATCAAATTGCAGTGCAAGGGATGGCTCAAAAGGTGCAGGACTGAAATGAAGTTATAACCAAAGTCTCAGTGCAGTAGGTAAACCTTCAGGACAATGGATGATCTTAGGCTCCTGGCAGGATGCTACAGCTGGTAGATACTAGAGATGCATCCTGGTGCACAGAGTAGAAGCACTCTGTGTATAAGGCACAGTGCTTTGAACCAGGACCTTTCGTTTATGGATTCTCATGTGGTGGCTTAAGGTTAGAGGAGATATACTTGTGCTGTTTAAGGTTCAATATGAGGTTCATTTTGGTTGAAGTTTAGTCAGACACTTTTTTAAAATCTGGCACAGATGGCGTTGCCAGCGGTGAGGAGACAATCATGAGAATCATAGTGATTTTGGAAGAAGCTTCAGCAGCTGGAAGATTCTATGCAATTAGCAGAAGAGTGCATATTTATTTACAAGATTGACTTGAGAAGTTATATAGAGGTCTCTGTTAAGCAATCCTCGTATGCTTTATATCTTCTGCACAGGTGCATCAGCTATGATAATATAAAGTAGACCACCCCATCTTCATTCTTTACATACTTCATTTGGACATCAATTTACTGTGAAGTATCCTCAATACAAAAGGCTTTTATTACATTAAATACCAGTAATAATCCTATAATGTAGTATGATGTAAGGACAAGTAAATTCTACTCAACGGTACATAGTGTGCACTGGCTTTCACTTCAAACGGATTGATAGGAGTAAAATAAACAATAAAAATTATGAGATGAGTTGGGCACCTACATGTGCAGTCTACCTACAGCCATCACAAGATGGCAAAATAGTAACATTACAGCTCTTCAAGAAGAATATACATGTGGAAATAAATAAACACATTAACCCCTTCGCTGCCAGGCCTTTCCCCCTCAGGTGCCAGGCCTTTTTTTGGCTATTTGGGGCAGTTTGCGCTTAGGCCCTCATCCCTTTTGTCCACATAAGCTACCCATGCCAAATTTGCATCCTTTTTTCCAACATCCTAGGGATTATAGAGGTACCCAGAGTTTGTGAGTTCCCCTAGAGGAGACCAAGAAATTAGCCAAAATACAGCAAAAACTTCATAAAAAAAAAAAAAAAATGGGAAAAAGGGCTGCAGAAGAAGGCTAGTGTTTTTCCATGAAAATGGCATCAACACAGCGTTTGCATTGCTAAAATCACCATATTCCCAGGTTTCAGGAACAGTCAGACTTGAATCAGAAAACTACATTTTTCAACACAATTTTGGCATTTTACTGGGACATACCCTATTTTTACTATTTTTTTTGCTTTCATCCTCCTTCCAGTTAGTGACAGAAATGAGTATGAAACCAATGCTGAATCCCGGAAAGCTAAATATTTCCGAAAAGTAGACAAAATTCTGAATTCGGCAAGGGGTAATTTGTGTAGATCCTACAAGGTTTTCCTACAGAAAATAACAGCTGCAATAAAAACTATATTGCAATTGAGGTGAAAAAAAGCAATTTTTCTCCACGTTTTACTCTAACTTTTTCCTTCGATGTCAGATTTTCAAAAGTAATTTGCCGTTAGGTCTGCTGGACTCTTCTGGTTGCGGGGATATATTGGGCTTGTAGGTTCATCAAGAACCCTAGGTACCCAGAGCCAATAAAGGAGCTGCACCTTGCAATGGGTTTTGATTGGAGACCTAGTATACAGCAATACATTTGGTGAAATATAAAGAGTGAAAAATAGGTATCAAGGAAACCTTTGTATTTACGAAATGGGCACAAGATAAGGAGCTGAGAAGCAGTGGTTATTTGCACATCTCTGAATTCCGGGTGCGCATCCTAGCATGTGAGTTACAGGGCATTTCTCAAATAGACGCCAAGATGCAGTAACACTTGTTCTTCTATTCTGTGTTCCACCACGTCTCCCAATAAAAATGGTACCTCACTTGCGTGGGTAGGACTAATGCCCGCGACAGGAAACACAACATGGACACATCACATTTTTACATTGAAAACTGATGTTTTTTTGGGAAAGTGCCTTGCTGTGGGTTTTGATCTCAAGCTCAGCCGGCACCTAGGGAAACCTACCAAACCTGTGCATTTTTTAAAACTGGACAACCAGGGGAATCCAAGCTGGTGTGAATTGTGGGGCTCTCACCAGGTTCTGTTACCCAGAATCCTTTGCAAACCTCAAAATTTGGCAACAAAAACACTTTTTCGTCAAATTTCGGAGACAGAAAGTTCTGGAATCTGAGAGGAGCCACAAATTTGCTTCCACCCACCATTTCCCCAAGTCTCCCAATAAAAATGGTGCCTCACTGGTTTGGGTAGGCCTAGCGCCCGCAATAGGAAATGTCCCACAACACAACGTAAACACATCGCATTTTCCCAAAGAAAACAGACCTGTTTTTCGCAAAGTGCCTAGCAATGGATTTTGGCCTCTAGCTCAGCCGGCACTAAGGAAAACCTACCAAACCTGTGCATTTTTTTAAACTGGACACCTAGGGGAATCAGAGATGGGGTGATATGTGGGACTCTCACCAGGTTCTGTTTCCCAGAATCCTTTGTAAACCTCAAAATATGGCAAAGAAAACTTATTCCACACATTTCGGTGACAGAAAGTTCTGGAATCTGAGAGGAGCCACAAATGGAAATGCCCCAAAACACTAAGTGGACACATCAAAATTATAAAATACAAAACTTACCTGTTTTTTTTGGAGGGGGGGCACCTGCGTTTTTGGTCCTGGGCTCAGCAGCCATATAGGGAAACCTACCAAACCAAGACATTTCTGAGAACTAGACACCCAAAGGAGTTCAGGGAGGTGTGACTTGCCTGGATCCCCCAGTGTTTTCTTACTTAACTTCAGAGTGCTAGGTGTAATGTATTTGTACCAACACACACAGTAACTTAATGAAAACAATACAAAATTACACAACACCAGTTTAGAAAAATAGGAAATATTTATCTAAACAAAACAAGACCAAAACAACAAAAATCCGACATACACAATTCAAGTTATGAATTTTTAAAGATTAAACTAAAAAAATAGCGCTTAGAAACACAAAATGCTTCGATGAGGTGTTAACACGGCGTCGTGATGGAGTCGTTCCCAACAAGCCGACACCAGCGGCGCTGGACACGAAGTCGCGTAGATCCCCAAGTACAGTACCTTTGGTGAAGAGTAAAAACAAATCGATGAGCAAAGTCGAGGATCGCGGCGTCTGTGCGAAACATTGAATCCACGCACTTTGAGTGGCATCGGTCACGATGTGGTGCGGCGTCTTCCACGGAGTCGCGGACTGCATCGGAGCTGCTGCGGCATCGAGCCTGCGAAGGTCGTCGCGTTCCAGCGAAGATCACGGAGTCGGTTGCAGGCGGTGTCACCGGATTCAACAGCGGCGGCGGTCCAAAGTCGTCCGAAGTCGATTTCCTTGGATTTCCACCAGCTTTCCTTTCAAGGGCCCAGGGACTGGATAGGGCACCACATGTCAGAGCAGGAGTCTCTCCAGAGACTCCAGGTGCTGGAAGAGAGAAGTCTTTGCTGTCCCTGTGACTTCAAACAACAAGAGGCACTACTCCCCTCCCTCCTAGCACAGATGACTCATCAGGAAATGCAGACTACACCCCAGCTCCCTTTGTGTCACTGTCCAGTGTGAGGTGCAACCAGCCCAACTGTCAAACTGACCCAGACAGGGAATCCACAAACAGGCAGAGTCACAGAAATGGTATAAGCAAGAAAATGTTCACTTTCTAAAAGTGGCATTTTCAAACACACAATCTTAAAATCAACTTTACCAAAAGATGTATTTTTAAATTGTGAGCTTAGAGACCGCAAACTCCACATGTCCCTTCGCTCCCAAAAGGAATCTACACTTTAATCAGATTTAAAGGTAGCCCCCATGTTAACCTATGAGAGGGACAGGCCTTGCAACAGTGAAAAATGAATTTAGCAATATTTCACTGTCAGGACATATAAAATATAAAATAAATATTACTATATGTCCCACCATACATTGCACCCTGCCCTTGGGGCTACCTAGGACCTACTTTAGGGGTGCCGTACATGTAAGAAAAGGGAAGGTTTAGGCCTGGCAAGTGGGTGCACTTGCCAAGTCGAATTTACAGTTAAAACTGCACACACAGACACTGCAGTGGCAGGTCTGATACATGATTACAGTGCTACTTATGTGGGTGGCACAATCAGTGCTGCAGGCCCACTAGCAGCATTTGATTTACAGGCCCTGGGCACCTCTAGTGCACTGTACTAGGGACTTAGTAATAAATCAAATATGCCAATCACGGATAAACCAATTACATACACATTTTGTAAATGAGCACATGCACTTTAGCACTGGTTAGCAGTGGTAAAACAGTAAAATCAGAGTCCAGCACACATCATCAACCTGGGGAACAGAGGCAAAAAGTTAAGGGAGACCACGCCAAGGATGAAAAGTCTAACACGTGTCCCCCCCAGCTGAAAGTGGGGAGCAACTATCCAACCTCATGGGAGTTCTCATCACTAAGGCAGAAGAACCTGGACAGACCATCAGCATTGGCGTGTTCTGTACCAGGACAGTGTTCCACCGTAAAGTCCATCCCCTGTAGGGAAATGGACCACCTCAACAGTTTTGGATTCTCACCCCCTCATCTGCATTAACCATCTGAGGGGCCTGTGGTCGGTCTGAACTTGGAAGTGAGTCCCAAAGAAGTAGGGTCTTAGCTTCTTCAGTGCCCAGACCACAGCAAACGCTTCACGTTCTATGGCACTCCACCTATGAGAATTCTCAGCAAACCGCAAATTTAGCTAAAACAAAAAATCACATTTCCCCCACATTTCTGTGTGGGATTACCGCACTGGCACAAATTTCCTACCACCCAATGCTCCCTTCAGTCTCCTGATAAAAATGATACCTCACTTGTGTAGGTGGGCCAAGTGCCTGTGACAGGGAAGAGCCAAAAACATGTCTAAAATGAGGGGGAACCAAAGGGGGTCCAAAAGAGCAGTTTGAAAAAAAACTATTTTAGGCTGATAAGTGGGCCAGAATTTTTATTGGTACAGATACGACAATGCTGGGTGGTAAGAATTTTGTGGATTCCTGCAAATTACAGAAGGTTCCATCACAAAAATATATATAGGCCGATCTGTGCCCAAGGGGGCAGAAAAGACCAAAAAAAATTTGCCCCCCAGAGGAGTGACCCTTGCCTAAGGGGTTGCTCCCCTTTAGAGAAACTGTCAAAAAGAAATCCCTAGTGTCTAGTGGTTTCTGCCCCCTTGGGGGGCAGATCGGCCTAATAAAAATAGTGAAGATCAATGCAGCACCTGCGACACAACGTCTGTAACTTCATCCCTCATGCCCAGGATTTCCATGCATTGTTGTTGGATGTCAAAAGATCCTGCATCACAGTGAGGAACAAGACTGCACCCCGTAAATCAACGCAAAGCCCCTTGCAACATGGAAAGAAACAACACATTGTCTGTGCAACGGAAAATCTGATGCACACCTTATTTTTTCACGCATCTCCTCCTCCGCGGTCTCTGTGCATGATAATTTTGATGCAAACCAGGTACGTTGTGCAAACAAGAGACAATTGTTGGTATTTAAGACTCTTTTTCATCTTGCAAAAGTGATATTTCAACTTGTGCTTATTGAATCTTTATCATTTTGACCTTAATTTAACTAGATAAATAAAATATATTTTTCTAAACCTGTGTGGTGTATTTTTGTGGTGTTTTTACTGTGTTATTGCATGGTTTATTGCACAAGTACTTTACAATGCCTTCTAAGTTAAGGCTGACTACTCAGTGCCAAGCTACCAGAGGGTGGACACGGGATAATTTGGATTGTGTGTGATTTAACCTGACTAGGATTGTGGTCCCTACTTGGTCAAAGGTGTATAACTCTGCCAACTAGAGACCCCATTTCTAACACCCTGCCTGTTAGAAATGGGGTCTTTGGTTGACAGTCAGGTTACCCCCTGTTCAAGCAAGGACCCTCACTCTAGTCAGGGTAAAAGAGAATCACCCTCAGCTAACCCCTGCTTAACCCCTTGGTAGCTTGGCAGAGCAGTAGGCCTAACTTCAGAGTGCTAGGTGTAAAGTATTTGTACCAACACACACAGTAACTTAATGAAAACACTACAAAATTACACAACACCAGTTTAGAAAAATAGGAAATATTTATCTAAACAAAACAAGACTAAAACAACAAATATCCGACATACACAAGTCAAGTTATGAATTTTTTAAGATTAAACTAAAAAAATAGCGCTTAGAAACACAAAATGCTTCGATGAGGTGTTAACAAGGCGTCGTGATGGAGTCGTTCCCAACAAGCCGACACCAGCGGCGCTGGACACGAAGTCGCGTAGACCCTCAAGTACAGTACCTTTGGTGAAGAGTGAAAACAAGTCGATGAGCAAAGTCGAGGATCGGGGGTCTGTGCGAAACATTGAATCCGCGCACTTTGAGCGGCATCGGTCACGATGTGGTGCGGCGTCTTCCACGGAGTCGCGGACTGCATCGGGGCTGCAGCGGCATCGGGCCTGCGAAGGTCGACGCGTTCCAGCGAAGATCACGGAGTCGGTTGCAGGCGGTGTCACCGGATTCAACAGCGGCGGCGGTCCAAAGTCGTCCAAAGTCGATTTCCTTGGATTTCCACCAGCTTTCCTTTCAAGGGCCCAGGGACTGGATAGGGCACCACATGTCAGAGCAGGAGTCTCTCCAGAGACTCCAGGTGCTGGAAGAGAGAAGTCTTTGCTGTCCCTGTGACTTCAAACAACAAGAGGCACTACTCCCCTCCCTCCTAGCACAGATGACTCATCAGGAAATGCAGACTACACCCCAGCTCCCTTTGTGTCACTGTCCAGTGTGAGGTGCAAGCAGCCCAACTGTCAAACTGACCCAGACAGGGAATCCACAAACAGGCAGAGTCACAGAAATGGTATAAGCAAGAAAATGCTCATTTTCTAAAAGTGGCATTTTCAAACACACAATCTTAAAATCAACTTTACTAAAAGATGTATTTTTAAATTGTGAGCTTAGAGACCGCAAACTCCACATGTCCCTTCGCTCCCAAAAGGAATCTACACTTTAATCAGATTTAAAGGTAGCCCCCATGTTAACCTATGAGAGGGACAGGCCTTGCAACAGTGAAAAACGAATTTAGCAATATTTCACTGTCAGGACATATAAAATATAAAATAAATATTACTATATGTCCCACCTTAACCATACATTGCACCCTGCCCTTGGGGCTACCTAGGACCTACTTTAGGGGTGCCGTACATGTAAGAAAAGGGAAGGTTTAGGCCTGGCAAGTGGGTGCACTTGCCAAGTCGAATTTACAGTTAAAACTGCACACACAGACACTGCAGTGGCAGGTCTGATACATGATTACAGTGCTACTTATGTGGGTGGCACAATCAGTGCTGCAGGCCCACTAGCAGCATTTGATTTACAGGCTCTGGGCACCTCTAGTGCACTGTACTAGGGACTTAGTAATAAATCAAATATGCCAATCACGGATAAGCTAATTACATACACATTTTGTAAATGAGCACATGCACTTTAGCACTGGTTAGCAGTGGTAAAACAGTAAAATCAGAGTCCAGCACACATCATCAACCTGGGGAACAGAGGCAAAAAGTTAAGGGAGACCACGCCAAGGATGAAAAGTCTAACACGTGTCCCCCCCAGCTGAAAGTGGGGAGCAACTATCGAACCTCATGGGAGTTCTCATCACTAAGGCAGAAGAACCTGGACATACCATCAGCATTGGCGTGTTCTGTACCAGGACAGTGTTCCACCGTAAAGTCCCTCCCCTGTAGGGAAATGGACCACCTCAACAGTTTTGGATTCTCACCCCCTCATCTGCATTAACCATCTGAGGGGCCTGTGGTCAGTCTGAACTCGGAAGTGAGTCCCAAACAAGTAGGGTCTTAGCTTCTTCAGTGCCCAGACCACAGCAAACGCTTCACGTTCTATGGCACTCCACCTACGTTCCCTGGGTAGTAACCTCCAGCTAATGAAGGCTACGGGTTGATCTAGGCCCTCTTCATTAAGCTGTGAGAGTACTGCTCCAATACCATGCTCTGAGGCGTCTGTTTGCACAGCAAACTCCTTGGAGTAGTCAGGTGCTTTCAGCACAGGTGCTGTGCACATGGCAGCCCTCAGGGCATCAAAAGCGTTCTGGCAAGCCTCTGTCCACATCACTTTCCTGGGTTGCTTCTTAGAAGTCAACTCAGTTAAGGGGGTAACAATGGTACCATATCCCTTAACAAACCTCCTGTAGTATCCTGTGAGACCTAAAAAGGCTCTCACTTCAGTCTGGGTCTTGGGAGGCTCCCAAGCCAGAATCGTGTCAATCTTAGGCTGTAGGGGTGCCACCTGGCCACTCCCCATCTGGTGTCCTAAGTACACCACAGAACCCCGCCCTATTTGGCACATGCTCACCTTAATAGTGAGGCCTGCCTTCTGCAGGGCTTCTAACACTCTACAGAGGTGTTGCAGGTGTTCCTCCCATGTGGAACTAAACACAGCAATGTCATCCAGGTAGGCGGCACTGAACTCATCCAGTCCTGCCAACACCTGGTTGACCAACCTCTGAAAGGTGGCAGGGGCATTCTTCATCCCAAATGGCATCACTTTAAATTGGAAGTGGTCATCTGGTGTAGAGAATGTTGACCTCTCCTTGGCCGCCTCAGTTAAAGCAATCTGCCAGTACCCAAATGTTACATCAAACGTACTGAGGTACTTGGCAGTGCCTAACCGGTCAATGAGCTCATCAGCTCGGGGGATGGGGTGCGCGTTAGTCTTGCTGACCGCATTGAGTCCTTAGTAGTCCACACAGAACCGGAGTTCTGGAGTGGCACCAGGTGCAGCAGTCTTTGGGACCAATACCACTGGGCTGGCCCAAGGACTGCTGGAGTGCTCAATAACCCCTAGGGTAAGCATTTTGGATACCTCATCCTTAATGCATGCCCTGACCCTGTCAGTCACCCTGTAAACCTTCTGTTTAATGGGTGTACTGTCCCCAGTGTCCACATCATGTGTGCACAAGTGTGTGACTCCTGGGATCAGGGAAAACAGTGAGGAAAACTGTCCCAACACGTGGCGACAGTCACCTTGCTGCTCCTCAGTTAGGGAGGGGGAGAGGATCACTCCCTCCACTGACCCATCTTTTTCTCCTGCAGACAGGAGGTCAGGAAGAGGCTCACTGTCCTCTTCTACCCCATCATCTGTCGCAAGGAGCATGGACAGTTCAGTCCGCTCAAAGAGAGGGTTGAGGCGGTTGACATGCAGCACACTCAAAGGGTTGCTTGGAGACCGCAAGTCCACCAGGTAGGAGACTTCACTCTTGTGCTCCACCTCCTCAAGTGGCCCAGTCCACTTATCCTGGAGCGCCCTAGGCTCCACTGGTGCCATCACCCACACTTTTTGTCCAGGTTGAAACTCAACCAGAGTGGCATTCTGGTCATACCAGCGTTTCATGTCCTCCTGGCTTGCTTCCAGGTACTCCTGAGCGAGACTCCTGAAGCGGGCAGTCTGGTTTCTCAGAGCCAGCATGTAACTGAATACATCCTGGGGGGGGGTTTACTAGGAGCTATCTCCAAAGCTTCTTTAACCAGACTCAAAGGTCCTCTCACAGGGTGGCCATAAATCAGCTCAAAGGGACTAATCCCAAGTCCCTTTTGAGGCACCTCCCTGTAGGTGAACAAAAGTCATGGCAAGAGGATGTCCCACTTCCGCCTCAAGGACTCTGACAGGCCCATGATCATACCTTCAAGGTGCGGTTGAATCTCTCAACCAGACCATTACTTTGGAGGTGGTAAGGGGTGGTGAACTTGTAGGTTACCCCACACTCCTTCCACAGAGACTTAATATACGTGGATATGAAGTTGGCACCCCTATCAGATACCACTTCCTTGGGGAACCCCATGTGGGTAAAAAAAAAAACATCAAAGCACGACCCACCACAGGGGAAGTAATTGATCTCAATGGAATGGCTTCTGGGTACCGGGTGGCATGGTCCACCAAGACCAGGATAAACCAGTTGCCCAGGGCTGTCTTGGCATCCAGAGGCCCCACAATGTCAATGCCTACCCTCTCAAAGGGAGTACTGACAACAGGCAAAGGCTGGAGGGGAGCATTACATTTCCTCCCACTCTTGCCACTTGCCTGACAAGTCTGACAAGACCTGCAATGTGCATCTGAGTGCCTGCGCATTAGGGGCCAGTAAAAGTGGGTGACAAGCCTTTCAAAGGTCTTGTCCTGCCCCAAATGTCCAGCTATAGGCACATCATGAGACAACTCCAGTAGGAAGGTCCTGAAGCACTGGGGTACCACCAGCATACGGGCTGACCCAGGCTCAGGAACCTTAGGCTCGCTATACAGGAGGTCATCCTCCCAATATATCAGGTATGATCCTGGCTCCTTGCCAGCCAGCTGGTCTGCAGCCTGCTGCCGCAAACCCTCCAAAGTAGGGCATGTCTTCTGTGCTGCAAAGAATGCTTCCCTGGTGGGTCCCCCTTCCTGCTGCCACTGCAACAGCTCAGGGACCTCCCCTAGTTCAGCCACCTGTTCCCTTGTAGGCTCCGGGGCGTCACCCTCAGGCTCCGCCTCCTCCCGGACCGTGGGAACTTCTGGGGCCGGTTTCCCGTGCCCCCTGCCCTTCCTCTTCTTGGCGGGCCCCTGGGCCACTGTTTCAGGCTCCAGGGGCTCTTGATTACCCTGACGGGCTGCCATTGACCGGGTGGCTATGCATACCCACCCAGGCAGACCCAACATCTCCAAGTGAGACCTGTGTTCCACCTCCTTCCAAGGGGAGTCCTCCAGGTCATTGCCTAGCAAACAATCAACAGGCATGGTTGGACTCACAGCTTCCTTCAAGGAACCTGAGACCCCCCACCATTTAAAGGGAACCTGCGCCACTCTGCACAGGCGCTCTGAGTTGTCCACTGCAACTACTTGGTGAAGTACCCGGGGATCTATCTGCTCTTCAGACACCAGCTGACTCCTCACTGTAGTCACACTGGCTCCTGTGTCTCTCAGAGCCTCCACCCTCTTTCCATTAATGGTCACCCACTGCTGGTACCTCTTAGTGTTTTCAGGCACTAGGGTTCTCTGGACCATCTCACTGGCCCCTAGTGAGACAAGGGTCATCTCAGCTGGTTCACACCCACCTGAAACCAACTCCTCCCCAAGCGCTACACTGGCCAAACCCTGGGACGGCACACCAGTGGGTGACGGTGTACTTTTGGGGCATTTGGGGTCCCCCCTCACATGACCCACCTGGTCACATGCATAGCACTTATGTGGGGGACCACTTGCACTGGCTTCCCTTTGGAGAACCATGGCTTCTTTTCACTGGGGGGCTGGGAATCCTTACCTGGGAATCAGTTTGGGGCCCTTTAGAGAACTCCCCCTGTTTACCCTTATCCCCCCTTTCTTCTGAGAGGGACCCTGCCCAGCCTTGGCGTGGTCTCCCCCATACCTCTTCTGGACCCTGGTGCTCTCCCAGCGGTTCGCTTCCTGTGCAAGCTTCCTGGGGTCAGTCAGCTTGCTGTCAATCATGTGCTGGCGCAGCTCTGGAAAACATAAACTGTACAAGTGCTCCCAAGCAATCAGATTGTAAAGCCCCTCATACGTAGTTACCTTACTGCCCTTCACCCAACCATCCAGTGACCTGCAATAAGAATCAACACATTCCAACCATGTTTGGAATTCCTTCTTCTTGTAGGACCTAAACTTATCCTTGTACTGCTCAGGGGTAAGACCACACCTTGTAAGCAAGGCATCCTTCATGCTAGTGTAGGTGAGACTCTGAGCATCCCCGCCCCCCCCCCCCCCCCCAATGAGCTTCAGGAACCAGATTCATGTGGAGAGCAGACTCATACCCCTTGAACCAAAAGGATAGGTCATCCTCCCTCTTGTAATCTTTCACAAGGTTTTTAGGAATGTGCACCCTCCTCTCAGGCTGCACTGTAGGGTTGCTGCCACCATCTCTACTGGACTGGCTTCTATGATCCATCTCTCTCAAGCTAAGCTCATGAGCCATCGCTATCTTCCTCTCCTCAGGGGCTAGCCTTCTCAGCTCCAATTGGTACTCCCTTTCTGCCTGTCTGTCCTGTAACTTTTCAGGTGTCAGACCCTTAGGTGAGACACTGCTACCTGCCCTGGAGACCTTCTCCCTGGACATAACAGGCCCACCCACAATACCATTGTGTACTGAACACTCTTCCTCCTCCTCCTCATCTCCCTCATCCTCTGTGTGCCCTTCAGTGCTCTTGGCTGTCACCCAGGCCCTCAGCGCCTTTTGCAGCTCCTCCTTCCTGGATGAGCTCTTAATGGGACAGTCAAAACTTTTACAGAACTGCTTCAACTGAGCCTTGGTATAACTCTCCAATTTCTCAAGGTCAAAGTCGACTCCAACTGAGGCGACTCCAGCTTGGGACATGATGAAGATTCAAAAACAAGTGCAAAGTTCCAAAGGCAGGAAAACAAGTTCTCAAATGAAGTTCTAAAGAAAGTCAATCAAGGAATCAGTGGAAAAATTGAAGTAGAACAAAAACAGCCCCAAAGAAAAAAATTAAAGATCGCCAAACAAGTAGTATGTGGTCACATAGTGGTCTGCACTCAAAATAGTAGTGTACACTTAATCACTGTATGTCAATTACAAATACAAGTCCAAATCCCAACCGCTGATCACCAATGTTAGAAATGGGGTATTTGGGTGACAGTCAGGTTACCCCCTCTTCAAGCAAGCACCCTCACTCTAGTCAGGGTAAAAGAGAATCACCCTCAGCTAACCCCTGCTTACCCCCTTGGTAGCTTGGCAGAGCAGTAGGCTTAACTTCAGAGTGCTAGGTGTAAAGTATTTGTACCAACACACACAGGGCCTGATTACAACTTTGGAGGAGGTGTTAATCCGTCCCAAAAGTGACAGTAAAGTGACGGATATACCACCAGCCGTATTACGAGTCCATTATATCCTATGGAACTCGTAATACGGCTGGTGGTATATCCGTCACTTTACCGTCACTTTTGGGACGGATTAACACCTCCTCCAAAGTTGTAATCAGGCCCACAGTGTCTTAATGAAAACACTACAAAATGAAACAACACCAGTTTAGAAAAATAGGAAGTATTTATCTAAACATAACAAGACCAAAAAGACAAAAATCCGACATACACAAGTCAAGTTATGAATTTTTAAAGATTAAACAAAAAAATAACGCTTAGAAACACAAAGGGGGTGATTTTAACCTTGGCGGACGGCGGAGGCCGTCCGCCAAAGTACCGCCGTGAAATGACCGCACCGCGGTCAAAAGACCGCGGTGGCCATTTAAACATTTCCGCTGGGCCGGCGGGCGCTCTCCGAAAGAGCGCCCGCCGGCCCAGCAGAAATGCCCCTGCAACGAGGACGCCGGCTCAGAATTGAGCCGGCGTAGTTGCAGGGGTGCGACGGGTGCAGTTGCACCCGTCGCGTATTTCAGTGTCTGCAAAGCAGACACTGAAATACTTTGCGGGGCCCTCTTACGGGGGCCCCTGCAGTGCCCATGCCATTGGCATGGGCACTGCAGGGGCCCCCAGGGGCCCCGCGGGACCCCCTACCGCCATCCTGTTCATGGCGGGTTTCCCGCCATGAACAGGATGGCGGTAGGGGGTGTCTGAATCCCCATGGCGGCGGAGCGCGCTCCGCCGCCATGGAGGATTCAATGGGGCAGCGGTAAACCGGCGGGAGACCGCCGGTTTACCCTTTCTGACCGCGGCTGAACCGCCGCGGTTAGAATGCCCTCGGGAGCACCGCCAGCCTGTTGGCGGTGCTCCCGTGGTCGGTGACCCTGGCGGTCACCGGCCGCCAGGGTGAGAATGACCCCCAAAATGCTTTGATGAGGTGTTAACACGGCGTCGTGACAGAGTCGTTCCCAACAAGCCGACGCCAGCGACGCCGGACAGGGAGTCGCATAGACCCCCAAGTACACTACCTTTGGTGAACAGTGAAAACAAGTCGATGCGCAAAGTCAGGGATCGTGGCGTCTGTGCGAAACGTTGAATCCGCGCACTTTGAGTGTCGTCGGTCACGACATGGTGCGGCGACTTCCACGGAGTTGCAGACTTCAGCGGGGCTGCAGCAGCATTGGGCCTGCGAAGGCCGTTGCATTCCAGCGAAGATCATGGAGTCGGTTGCAGGCGGCGTCACCGGATTCAGCAGCTGCGTCGCTCCGAAGTTGTACGAAGTCAATTTCCTTGTCTTTCCATCAGCTTTCCTTTCAAGGGCCCAGGGACTGGATAGGGCACCACTTGTCAGAGCAGGAGTCTCTCCAGAGACTCCAGGTGCTGGCAGAGAGGAGTCTTTGCTGTCCCTGAGACTTCAAACAACAGGAGGCAAGCTCTAAATCAAGCCCTTGGAGATTTCTTCACAAGACGAAAAGCACACAAAATCAAGTCTTTGCCCTCTTACTCTGGCAGAAGCAGCAACTGCAGGATAGCTCCACGGAGCACAGTCACAGGCAGGGCAGCACTTCTCCTCAGCTCTTCAGCTCTCCTCTTGATATACAGAAGTGATCTAAAGTCTGTGGTTTTGGGTGCCCTTCTTATACCCAATTTCTCCTTTGAAGTAGGCCTACTTCAAAGTAAAGTCTCTTGTGAATGTGAAATCCTGCCTTGACCAGGCCAGGCCCCAGACACTCACCAGGGGGACGGAGACTGCATTGTGTGAGGACAGGCACAGCCCTTTCAGGTGTAAGTGACCACTCCTCCCCTCCCTCCTAGCACGGATGGCTCATCTGGAAATGCAGACTACACCGCAGCTCCCTTTGTGTCATTGTCTAGTGTGAGGTGCAACCAGACCAACTGTCAAACTGACCCAGACAGGGAATCCACAAACAGGGAGAGTCACAGAAAAGGTATAAGCAAGAAAATGCTCACTTTCTAAAAGTGGCATTTTCAAACACACAATCTTAAAAACTACTCTACTAAAAGATGTATTTTTAATTTGTGAGCTCAGAGACCCCAAACTCCACATGTCCATCCACTCCCAAAGGGAATCTACACTTTAATCCAATTTAAAGTTAGCCCCCATGTTAACCTATGGGGGGGACAGGCCTTGCAACAGTGAAAAACGAATTTAGCAATATTTCACTAGCAGGACATATAAAGCACATTACTATATGTCCCACCTTAACCATACACTGCACCATGCCCTTGAGCTACCTAACGGCCTACCTTAGGGGTGCCATACATGTAAGAAAAGGGACGGTTTAGACCTGGCAAGTGGGCACACTTGCCAAGTCGAATTTACAGTTAAAACTGCACACGCAGACACTGCAGTGGCAGGTCTGAGACATGAGCACAGAGCTACTTATGTGGGTGGCACAATCAGTGCTGCAGGCCCACTAGCAGCATTTGATTTACAGGCCCTGGGCACCTCTAGTGCACTCTACTAGGGACTTACTAATAAATCAAATATGCCAATCATGGATAAGCCAATTACATACACATTTTGTAAATGAGCACTTGCACTTTAGCACTGGTTAGCAGTGGTAAAGTGTCCAGAGTAACAAAAACAGTAAAATCAGAGTCCAGCACACATCAACAACCTGGGGAACAGAGGCAAAAGGGAGACCACGCCAAGGATGAAAAGTCTAACACTGCCACTCAGAAAGAACTGCACATCCCCCTGTCTGGAGGAAGGAAGAACCTCTGTGCACTTCAAAGAAGCTTGAAGTCCCCCCCACTTAAACAGTACAAGTGGGTATAAGTATTGGACCTCAAACACCACAAACTCAGTACACTTCTGGATCTGTGGATACTCTGCCAGAAAGAAGGACTACGGGGCTGCTACAAGAACTGCCACTCTGCTGAGCTGCTGGACTGCTGCTTTGCTGCGCTGACCTGCTGTCTGCTGCCCTCTTACCTGGGAGTGAGAAGGACTGGATCTGCATCTTTCCATCCCAAAACCAAAGTGACTCCAAGGGTTTGCTGGCTTGCCGCCTGTTCTGACGGCTCAGGGACATCAAAGACTTCACTCAACTGTGGTACAGTTTCTGGACTCCACAACACATCGCCTTCATCGCAAAGGGTTTGACAGCACACCGCTGCTCGAAGGCATCACATCGATGACTGTGCAGCTAGACAACAACGCATCCCTGACTGCGCAAATCGGAACCAACTCATCCGCTCTGCTCCTTACATTGGTTTGTGAATGTCGATACAACCCCCCTCTCCACAAGGTACTTTTTCAATGAGTCAAGGTTGGTCCCTGTAGCAGGCCCGAACTCCATCGTGGCCAGCCTGAACATTTGGATTTTCCCCTGTCCAGCGTGACCAGATAGCCCCGGTTGCTACTTTAGGTTTCTAAGCACTATATTTGCAGATGTTCTTTAAAAATGTATAACTTGACTTCTACAGATTAGGTTTTTGTCATTTTGGTCTTGCTTTGTTCATTAAATTAAGGTTGTTTTTTTAACCCCTTCACTGCCAGGCCTTTTCCCCCTCAGGTGCCAAGCCTTTTTTTGGCTATTTGGAGCAGTTTGCGCTTAGGCCCTCATAACTTTTTGTCCACATAAGCTACCCACGCCAAATTTGCGTCCTTTGTTTCCAACATCCTAGGAATTCTAGAGGTACCCAGACTTTGTGGGTTCCCCAGCAGGAGGCCAAGAAATTAGCCAAAATACAGTGAAAATTTAGTTTTTTTAAAAAAAGAAATGGGAAAAAGGGGCTGCAGAAGAAGGCTTGTGGTTTTTTCCCTGAAAATGCCATCAACAAAGGGGTTGCAGTGCTAAAATCACCAGCTTCCCAGCTTTCAGGAACAGGCAGACTTGAATCAAAAAACCCAATTTTTCAACACAATTTTGACATTTTACTGGGACATACCCCATTTTTAAGTTTTTTTGTGCTTTCAGCCTCCTTCCAGTCAGTGACAGAAGTGGGCATGAAACCAATGCTGGATCCCAGAAACTGAAACATTTATGAAAAGTAGACAAAATTCTGAATTCAGCAAGGGGTAATTTGTGTAGATCCTACAGGGGTTTCCTACAGAAAATAACAACTGAAATTGAAATTGAGGTGAAAATATCTGCAATTTTTCTCTACGTTTTGCTCTGTAACTTTTTCCTGCAATGTCAGATTTTTTAAAGCAATATACCGTTACGTCTCCAGGACTCTTCTGGTTGCAGGATATATAGGGCTTGTAGGTTCATCAAGAACTCTAGGTACCCAGAGCCAATAAATGACCTGCACCCTGCAGTGGGTCTTCATTCTATACCAGGTATACAGCAATTCATTTGCTGAAATATGAAGAGTAAAAAATAGCTATCAAGAAAACCTTTATATTTCCAAAATGGGCACAAGATAAGGTGTTGAGGAGCAGTGGTTATTTGCACATCTCTGAATTCCGGGGTGCCCATACTAGTATGTGAATTACAGGGCATTTCTCAAATAGATGTCTTTTTTACACACTCTCTTATATTTGGAAGGAAAAAATGTAGAGAAAGACAAGGGGCAATAACACTTGTTTTGCTATTCTATGTTCCCCCAAGTCTCCAGATAAAAATGGTACCTCACTTGTGTGGGTAGGCCTAGCGCCCACAAAAGGAAATGGCCCAAAACACAACGTGGACACATCCCATTTGTTTACAGAAAACAGAGGGGTTTTTTGCAAAGTGCCTAGCTGTGGATTTTGGCCTCTAGCTCAGCCGGCACCAAGGGAAACCTACCAAACCTGTGCATTTTTTAAAACTAGAGACCCAGGGTAATCCAAGATGGGGTGACTTGCGGGGCTCTGACCAAGTTCTGTTACCCAGTATCCTTTGCAAACCTCAAAATTTGGCTAAAAAAACACATTTTCCTCACATTTCGGTGACAGAAAGTTCTGGAATCTGAGAGGAGCCACAAATTTCCTTCCACCCAGCGTTCCCCCAAGTCTCATGATAAAAATGGTACCTCACTTGTGTGGGTAGGCATAGCGCCCACAAAAGGAAATGGCCCAAAACACAACGTGGACACACCCCATTTTTTTTACAGAAAACAGGGGTGTTTTTTGCAAAGTGCCTACCTGTAGATTTTGGCCCCTAGCTCAGCCGGCACCTAGGGAAACCTACCAAACCTGTGCATTTTTGAAAACTAGAGCCCTAGGGGAATCTAAGATGGGGTGACTTGTGGGGCTCTGATCAGGTTCTGTTACCCAGGATCCTTTGCAAACCTCAAAATTTGGCTAAAAAAACACATTTTCCTCACATTTCAGTGACAGAAAGTTCTGGAACCTGAGAGGAGCCACAAATTTCCTTCCACCCAGCATTCCCACAAGTCTCCCGATAAAAATGATACCTCACTTGTGTGGGTAGGCCTAGCGCCTGCGAAAGGAAATGGCTCAAAACACAACGTGGACACATTACATTTTTTCACAGAAAACCGTGCCTACCTGTGGATTTTGGCCTCTAGCTCAGCCGACACCTAGGGAAACCTAGCAGACCAGCACATTTATGAAAACTAGACACCTAGGGGAATCTAAGATGGGGTGACTTGTGGGGCTCTGACCAGGTTTTGTTACCCAGAATCCTTTGCAAACCTCAAAATGTGGCCAAAAAAACACCTTTTCCTCTCATTTCGGTGACAGAAAGTTCAGGAATCTGAGAGGAGCCACAAATGTCCTTCCACCCAGCATTCCCCCAAGTCTCCCGATAAAAATGGTACCTCACTTGTGTGGGTGGGCCTAGCACCCACGAAAGGAAATGGCCCAAAACACAACGTGGACACATCATATTTTTTCACAGAGAACAGAGGTGTTTTTTGCAAAGTGCCTACCTGTGGATTTTGGCCTCTAGCTCAGCAGGCCCCAGGGGGGGCAGAAATGGCCTAAAATAAATTTGCCCCCGAAGCCCCCCCTGGGGAGCGACCCTTGCCTACAAGGTCGCTCCCCTTGCGTGACGGCGCCCAAAAAAAAAGATCCCCGGTGCCTAGTGGTTTCTGCCCCCCTTGGGGGCAGATTCACCTAAAATCGGCCGATTTGCCCCCAAGGGGGGGCAGAAATGGTCTAAATACAATTTTCCCCTCCAGGGGAGCGACCCTTGCCTAAGGGGTCGCTCCCCATCTCTAAAAAAACAAACAAACAAAAAAAAAACACTAAAAACAAAATTAGCCCTGGCCCCTAGAGGTTTCTGCCCCCCCCGGGGGCAGATCGCCTAATAACAATAGGCCGACCTGACCAGGGGGGGCAGAAATGGCCTAAAATAAATGTGCCCCCCACACCCCCTGGGAAGCGACCCTTGCCTACAAGGTCGCTCACCTTGCGTGATGGCGCAAAAAAAAAAGATCCCTGGTGCCTAGTGGTTTTTACCCCCCTTGGGGGCAGATTGACCTAAAATCAGCCGATCTGCCCCGGGAGGGCAGAAACGGCCTAAATACAATTTGCCCCTCCAGGGGAGCGACCCTTGCCTAAGGGGTCGCTCCCCATCTCTAAAAAAAAAAAACACAAACAAAAAAAACCTAAAAAAAAAATTTGCCCTGGCGCCTAGAGGTTTCTGCTCCCCCTGGGGGCAGATCGGCCTAATAACAATAGGCCTATCTGGCCCCAGGGGAGGCAGAAATGGCCTAAAATAAATTTGCCCCCCCCGGGGAGCGACCCTTGCCTACAAGGTCGCTCCTCTTGCGTGACATTGGTGCAAAAAAAAGATCCCTGGTGCCTAGTGGTTTCTGCCCCCCTTGGGGGCAGATTGACCTGAAATCGGCTGGTCTGCCCCCAAAGCGGGCAGAAATGGTCTAAATACAATTTGCCCCCCCAGGGGAGCGACCCTTGCCTAGGGGGTCGCTCCCCATCTCTAAAAAAACAAACAAACACAAACAAAAAACACTAAAAAAAAAAATTGCCCTGGCGCCTAGAGGTTTCTGCCCCCCAGGGGCAGATCGCCTAATAACAATAGGCCGATCTGCCCCCAGGGGGGGCAGAAATGGCCTAAAATACATTTGTTCCCCCCACCCCGGGAGCGCCCCTTGCCTACAAGGTCGCTCCCCTTGCGTGACGGCGCAAAAAAAAAAGATCCCTGGTGCTTAGTGGTTTCTGCCCCCCTTAGGGGCAGATTGACCTGAAATCGGCTGGTCTGCCCCCAAAGCGGGCAGAAATGGCCTAAATACAATTTGCCTCTCCGGGGAGCGACCCTTGCCTAAGGGGTCACTCCCCATCCCTAAAAAAACAAACAAACAAAAAATAAAAACACACAAAAAAAAATTGCCCTGGCACCTACATGGCCTAAAATAAATGTGCCTCCCCACCCCCCTGGGGAGCAACCCTTGCATACGGGGTCGCTCACCTTGCGTGACAGTGCAAAAAAAAAGATCCCTGGTGCCTAGTGGTTTCTGCCCCCCTTGGGGGCAGATCGGCCTAATTAAAATAGGCTGATTTGCCCCCCTGGGGGGCAGAAATGGCCTAAAATAAATTTGCCCCCAAGGGGAGCAACCCTTGCCTGAGGGGTCGCTCCCCTTACGTGAAATTCATGAACAAAAAAAAAACCTCCCTGGTGTCTAGTGGTTTCTGTCCTCCTTGGGGGCAGATAGGCCTCATAAAAATAGGCCAATCTGCCCCCAAGGGGGGCAGAAATGGCCTAAATATTATTTGCCCCCTATGGGAGCGACCCTTGCCTAAGGGGTCGATCCCCACCTCTAAAACAAAAAACTAAACAAAAACAAAACAAAAACAAAAAATCCCTGGTGCCTAGAGGTTTCTGCCCCCCCGGGGGCAGAAAAGGCCTTAAAAAAAATGCCCCCCCTGGGAGCGACCCTTGCCCAAAGGGTCGCTCCCTTATGTCAGTTTCCTAAAAAAAAAAAATCCCTGGTGTCTAGTGGGTGTTTTGACAGGCGGATTGCTTTCAATCCGGCTGCCAAAACGCAGAGAGAGACTTCAAAGGGAAGGAAATAACTTTCCTTCCCTTTGAAGCCTCTCTCGGCCTCCCCCAAGTGATCGGAAGAGAAATTCTTTGCATTTCTCTTCCGATCGCGTTGGAAGCTGAGCTTCCAGCGCGATGGGGGGAGGCTCTGTGATTGTCAGCGTGCGCTCACGCACTGACGTCACAGGGGGGTTGGGGTGGAAGGGACTCCCCTTTCAGCCCTGGCCTGGGGGGGTGGCGGGGCGGCCCTCAAGGGGAGCGCTAGCGCTTCCCCCGAAGGCCGGTCGCAGGACGTAATGGTTACGTCCATAGCGCCACACGGGTGCTGCCATGGACGTAACCATTATGTCCATGGCGACGAAGGGGTTAACCTGGTGTGGATTATTTTTTGGGGGGGTTTCCCTGTTTTATTGTTTGAAGTGTTGTACAATATTTACGCATTGCCCCTTAAGTTGAACCTGACAAGCTACCAGAGGATGAGCACAGGTTAACTTTTAGTGTGTATCTGACCTATCCTGATTAGGCCCTCAATTATATCACTGTACAGTGCGTCTGTTGGATATTTTGTGGCATAGGTCCCCCATGGGTGGTGGCTACACTCACTTCTCCACGGTGCATGAAATCCAAACACACATAGATTATTGGCTGCTGTTCTGGAGCCTGGTGTCTCGAGTCCGGTGCTGCGGGCGCTTGCCGTGTACATATTCAGACTACTCATTGGTGTTGCTAATCCTTATAGTAGACAGTTTGTGACCTTCTGCATTCTCCTGGCGGTTCCCACAGTACTTCCTTTTGGATGCCGTTTTCCGAGAGGAGCTCGAGCTAGATGAATACTTTGTTACTATCATTGGCACTGTAGAGAAGTTTGCTATGGTCTGGGAGGCCTAGATCCAGAGGGGAGCTGGTGACTATCTCCAAATATGCTGGCATACTTTGGTCGATTGGGAATCGACTGTCATGGCTGGAGGTGGAGGTGGAGGTGGAGGTGGAGCTGGCGAGTCTAGAATGGGCACATGGAGTGACGGTTGAGCAGAGCTTGCTGGGCGACATCAAGGCTTTATTACAGGAGTACAATGAAGTTGCTTAGAAAGAGGTCACTTGTCTGGGGATATATGCAACAGCGAGGGGGCAGGGCACAGGTGAACGTCCTGGTGTCACGTTCACGGCACTGGTGCATCCGCAACACAGGGACTGCACGGTGTTGGCAATTAAAGATAAATAGGGTGCCCTACTCTTTTCTACAGAGCATGTGTTGGATCATTTTTGACATTATAATACAGATCTCTGTACCTCACACTAATTGCATGATGAGCTGGCCACAGCAGACTATCTTGCCCACATCACTATGGAGTGACTGACTGTAATACATAGAGAGACCCTTATGGTGCTGAATCGCCCTGTGGAGATCGTGGCTGCATTGAAGGATATGCTGGGTGGGATGGTGCCTGGAGCGTATGGTTGATGGTGGCCTTCTATAATGCCTACCAGGATAAACTTGTCCCGCAGTTGATTATTTTATTTGAAGAAACAGTGATGGAGGGGTGTATGTCCCCTACGATGTGCAAGTCATTGTTGGTCACTCTCTTGAAGTGAGGTAACGCAGTTCACTGTTGCTGATCCTACAGACTCTTGTCCCTGTTAAATACCAACACTAAACATTTTGGCCAATCATTTGGATACTTTGCTCTCGGGCATTGTAAGCCCAGAGAGGTCTGGATTTATATTGGGCCGATCTCTAATATATAATCTTAGGACCCTCTTTTGCGCAATCTCCTGTACCATTCAAAACGTCAATGCCACTGCTTTGTTTTTGGTAGCTGAAAAAGCGCTTGATTATATGGAGTAGGGGTTCATGCTTTCAGTGTTGGGTGGGAGATGTTTTCCTGCAACTGGTTCAGGTAGTCTATACTAGGCAGACTGCCCATGCCTGAGTTAACGGCTTGATTTCGGACCCCCTAGTCATCACAAGACGTACCAGATAGGGCAGTCCCCTCATCCCACTTTTGGATGCCTTGGTGGCAGAGCCACTTGCTTGTGCACTGCATGAATATTAAGCACATAGGGGAATTTGCTTTCTGCAATACAATATTAATTGTATCTGTTTACGCGGACGGTTGTCCAGTCTGTTTCTTTGAACAGTGGCCACTGGTTGACCTGCTTCAAATATACACCGGATTGACTGTTTAGCTATGGCCTGTGTGACAGCTCTTGCTGTCCTGGGCGTGGTAGACATTGCTGGGTTGGTTCATGTGGCTTGGTGCTGCCCTAGTATACATAGATTTTGTACCAAGGTTTTGGGGGAGCTCTGAAAGGTTACTGTTAAGGCCTTTGCTTCGTCCCCTTTGCTGATGCTGCTGGGATATGACAGAGATGTCGTAAAGACATTTTGATGCTTAGTTGTCCTTGGATTACTGCTTGCTTGGTGCAGAATAGCAATACCATGGGCAAACGGTCCACTCCAGATGCTACAAGACTGGCACACTGACATGGAGTTGTACAGCACTTAGTCAGATGATTATCATGATCTCATGCCAAACTGCAGCCATCCTAGGGATATCTGGGGACCCCACCAGGCTTTTCTGGTACGTATGGAGGAGACTTGGGATACCGAAATGGGGGAGAACGATGTTGAAACTCAATATGTGGGCTAGCGACACTTGCTGTGAGCATATTTTGTGGATGACCCTATGAGTGGGATGTTGTGTAGTGTGGCCTGGAAGACTGCTAGTAGTTGTTGGATGTTCCAGGACATACTGGTGAATGTAGAGGGGATAGCTGCTTGCCTACTGGTACTACACAGTGCAGGTATTGTGGAGACAATGGTTGCAGCGTTGTTGCTGCTTGTTGTGTATTGCATCATGTGTTCTTTCCAGTTCCCTGGCTATCTGCCCTTTATCCGGCTGCCTGTATTGACAATACCTGTAACGTGTTGTTTGTCATTAACTATTGTACTATTGTATACTAGTTAAAAAAATTCAAAGGACACAGCAAATTAGATCGCACGGAAGGTAAGATATATATATATATATATATATATATATATATATTACAGAAGTGTTTTTCCAAGGAGCCTGGGATTATTGGTTATCAAAACAGTTTGGGTTTTCAAAGCAAATAGCAATTTCTGGAAATCTCTTTTTACTGATGAAGAGATTTGACATTTTGAAAAGCTACAAACTGCCCACTCACTTCATAGAATTGTAGCCATCAATAATCTCTAGTGAGATCATTATATCCCATGGTGTTGGAGATCAAAGTTTCAGAACATTCATGGAATCTTCATATTTCCAGCCTGTGAGTGCCTAGGGCAAAGTGCTGAACAGGCAAGCAAGAAAAACGTCTGCTGCAATCTACATACTAGGAGGCCTGTCACCACTGGATTCAAGACATGTAAGGGCATCTCAAAAGACAAAACACTGCTGGAAGACTGACCAAGTCAAGAAGACAGCCAGACCATAAACATATGTTGCAGAACATGGAAGTAGAATGAAGACTGCAGAAAGAAGAGGCACTATTTACAGGCTCAGGCACAGTCAGGAGGGCTGGACGAGGCACCTGCTGATATGGAGAGGAAAGCTAGAGATACCTTCTTAGGAACTCGATGATGTTTGGAAGCTGTGAATTGACCTCATCTGCATAAGGTGACTGATTCTCGAAAAGGCCTTCCAGTCGGACTGAATGTAAGAAGCAGCCGGGAGGCACGGGTCAATGTTGTGCCCCTGGAGTGGAGGGAGTCACCAATGGTCCCTTGTGAGTAATTTATTTAAATTGATTTGGGAGCTTTACTGAGCGATTTCGTGATTCAAATGTTGCTTTGGTACGTTTTGCATCCCTAAAATACCAGGTCTAGAGACTAACACAAACTAATGGCAGTGCTTGCCTGATATGGTGCTACCTTAACTCAGTGGTGAGAGATTATTCATTGTGGCAATTCAGCTTCCTATGGTATATACCGGTATTTTTATAGTAGAAACCTAGCTAGGACCAATGGAACGCTAACAAGGGGTGTAAGCTCAAGGATAGCTTGTAGCTCCATTTACAATAAGTAGAAATTTCCTATTATGAAGGGTGGTAGTGCTCTTTGAGAAGTCTTTTCAATTTCTTTGTGAAATTGAGTAGGGGAAAAGTAGTTCTGATGTTGATATGGTTGCTGTTCCAGATCAAGGGTATGTAGCTGGAGAACCCTGACTTCTGGACTTCACTTTTTGCATTTTCTCATTTCCATTGTGGTAACATGTCTTCTGCTACTGTGAGATTTTACAACTAAGGTGGATACTTTTACAGGCAGATATACAGTAACATTGTTGTGGATGACATTGTAGGTAATACAAGTGCTCCTGAGGATGATGTAGGGCTGGAGTAGGAGCAAGTGTAGGTTTTTCACAGTTCTGGTGATGTTATACAATTTCCATAAACCCTTGGACCAGAGTTTGCACTTCTCCTTTAACATCATTTTCGGATAACAACAGTTTCACTTTTTCCAGGCGAGAGAACTATTCCTATGCAGATTTTTCAGGCAAATTTCAGTGGATTGACGATTCTAAGCCAGATCATGAACTCGTTTTTAGCTATTTTATCCAGGGAATTGCATTGCTTTTTATCTTATTTACTTATTTTTCAAGCAAGGTGGCAAAGAGCCATTTACAGAGGGGGCCTGCGGCCAAGCGCTGCTCCCAAACCACAGTAGCCATCCTGCTTTGCCCGGCCTGTCCTCTACCCATTCTGCAATGCTCATAGTCTTTGGACAGGGCCTCTGCTTAACCATATTTGGTTGTGTGCAGTGGGAGTGGATTGTAGGGTTGGCTGGCATTCAACCAGGATTAATTTGTTGGCTGTCAAATTTCAAACAGGTTAATTGAACAGTGCCAAAGTAAATAGTGAATGAAAATCTAATTGCTCCTCCATTTATTTTTACCACCACCAACGGATCTGGTCAAAACCTGGCATAGTGTACAGTAAGATAAATCCTAAAAACGTCTGCCAATATGTTGTGGAGTCAGTCATCCAACAGTGACAAATGTATTAGTATAGGAACACTTCTTTCGTCCTCTCTTTGATATTTCTCCACTCCCCCTGCCTAGCCCCACTCCCCCGGTGGGTCTGCATGATAAAAAACAAGAGTAGGCTATGACTTCCAAATTTAGTCCAGACCCATCAGATGGAGCCAAAGTTATTAGTAAATCTTCATACCAGTCAAAATCCAAACCTTCCAAGCTTCAGTCACATTTTGTGCAGGTTCATCACATTTTGCCAATATTATAAGCAAATGAATACTACCATGCCAAAACATTTACGTAAGTAGTGGATTAACGGTGCTTAAAAGAGTATTTCAACACATATAGGCAATTAAAAGTCTGAATTGTAACTGAACAGCGGGGAGACGCGTTTATCAACAACAGGAAAGTAACACAGAATGGTTGTCGTATTGAATTATTGTGTCCCCAGATCTGACAAGGAGGCAGTAGAGAGACTGTGTAAGACATCGCGAAGCAAGACATATCATGGGGGGTGATTCCAGGGAGCCTATAAAGGAAGCATTACGCGTGCATTTGGGTACATGAGTATATGTTGCGTTTAGTCACCAACCGTTAATCTGTAAACATATTTAGGAGTTGTTGTTTTGACATGCTTTTAATTTCACTTTTCATATGAACAGGTGTGGTAATATCGAATGCAGAATCCAATATAAATTGATACTTCATTATATCATCATAACGACAACATCTGACAGGCGAAGAAATTGTGAAACGTTCTTGAACATCATATTATCAGTAATAAATGGCGTGACATTGGCACAGAGATGGCAAAAGTGAATCTATTACAGAAATAATTATGTAATAATGGTATTTGGAAAATAAAAATCTGTAAATCTTCATACAATTGCATGCCGATTTATATTGGATTTTCGTTCTACCAGGGATGCTTAATGTAATATTTTTCCACATCGATCCTGATTGCGTCAGTGGTGTTGGGTATATCAGATGACGAAAAACTATGGCAACCTGTCGTGAGCAAGTCCAACAGTGCTGGAGTTGTTGAGGCCAAACCTTGCACTTGATGGCATTCTGATATATTGTGGCATTCTTGGATCTAAATAGAATGACCAATATGCGGTGGGCATGGCATCATTGGCATATAGTGCACATCCCTGGCATCTAGTGTTTATTGCACCTCCGGGTCTACTCCCCTTTCCAATAGCAAGCAGAGTGACCCTGGGATTGATTCTTTCACGAACATTATTCTATTGGTATATACAGACTCTGGGAGATTTGGTGACAGACCAGAGCAGGCCCATCCATCACTACATTAACGACTCTCAGCTATAATTTAATGTTAAGATACTATAATACAACTGCAGAGCTGTCCGTCAAACATTGAAGCCTCAGTGCCTCAAGGCTGTCTGACGTTAAATCCCAATAACATTGAGGCCTGGGTGCCTCGTGGATGTCTGAAATTAAATCCCAATATAACTGAACATACCTTTCTCTCTTCAGGTCAGTCTGAACTCCCAATTCAATGTTGGCATTTGGTTCCTACAAGAAATGGCACCTCTCCTTTACTAATGTATTCTGCTAAACCTCATAAGTCTAGACTGCTCAGGTGCGCCTCTTCCTATACCAGCTTTCTGGACCGTGGTGCCATTGTTGATACAATCTCCCTGTGATGGTGGATCCTGACACGGATTATTGTACTCCATCCAGCCGCTCAGATTATTTAACTACGGAAGTATGACAATACCAACCAGCACTCAGATAGATGGCCTGGCCATCCACAGGGGCATGGCTTCAGTTTAAGCTTGACTGCCTTACTTACAAGACGTTAAATGGCAGGTCCAGGCCTTCCTTCCAAATTGCAGATTTACGTTTTCTTCTCAATGCTCATAGTAAAGCCATTGCTTGTCTGGACAAATCCTTAGGCAGGAAGACATGTATCTCCTATCATGCTTTTTTCTGTTATGAAAGTCTCATGCATCTACACTCAGATTTGCACCCACATTTCAAGCATTTACTAATGATTTCAAAATCCCTTTGTACAAACAATTTTCGTTTCAGTCATTTCTAGTTTATTTGAATTATTTTTTTGATTCGGTTTTACATTATAAAAACATCCTAGCCCAAGCATCTAGAGATTCTTCATGAAATTTAGTGGTAATCAATAGCATCTGAGCAACATCTGTGTCTTATGAAGGCCATCCCTGGCAGTTGAAAGGAACAAACAGGCATGTGACGTAGGACTTTGCTATGTGAGGGTAAGGTTGCACATATGGTGGTCAGTACAAATTACGCAGTGCAAGGGAATGTGCGGAAGCATCTATCCGTGTGGGTCCGAAGCAATGGAGCTGAATGTGGAACCAAAGTATAGGAGCCACTAAACATGAAATGTTGTAATGGTAAAATCAATGTATTTTAACAAAGTTGCAAAACAGCATTAAGAGATAATGTGAGAAAGTGAATTATTAATTAGGCAGGATGGTGGGCCACCGCAAGTAATAATGTCACTATCTTGTTAGGTACAGTGCGCAGTTAAAGTTAAAAAATGTAAACCTGAGCTCAGCCCCTTGTAGCTATGGCACGAAGCAGACATGCTTTACTTAAGAAAATGTGTAAAGCATTTAGAAGTACCAAAACAGTTAAAACGTCAAAAACTCAGCACAATAAAAGTAGAGAATAATTTAATTAACAAAATTACAACTCTATAAGGGGAACTGGATATATGCGTTATTAAAGTTTTAAGTAAAGCGATAGGACATGGATGAATGGGACCTAAGTGCGTATTCCGATACAACAAGCAGATCGATCCTGGTGAAAGTCTGGAAGTTCAAAAGTTCAAAACAATCCCACTACAGAAAGAAACTTTACCACTTTCTTGAAAAAAATGTTGACATTTCTTCTAAGTCTCAATGCAGGTTGGAACTATGTCACTTTTTGAGGAGAAACAACCTCTCCATGTGGGACATCACTGAAATTGTGCCTGTTGCAGTGAAACCGCAGGTTGGTGCGGCTGGTGCTCTAGCGCTCTGGAGATTTCTAACAGAACTTTTTCTAAGTCTCAGCACAGAATGGGACATTACTGGTTTTTCTGAGGTGCAGGGGTCTCTGGGATGGACTAAGCTAAATTTCAAGCCACCACTGTGGAACTGCCAGTCAGATACCTTTCCCCATATGCTTCTCTGGTGTATAGATTTTTAAGTTTCCATACTTTCTTGTGGTGTGCAAAACCAACAGGAGTAATCTTCTAAGGCCCCCAGGACCCCAGGGAAAGGAACTGAAAGCCTCCCAGGGGATCGTGCAGAGATGAATAGTGAAGTCCTGTGCAGGTCCAATTGCCATTGGTTAGCTGAGCACATCGGGTAAAATACCTCTTGCAACTTTTTTTGTCCTTGTAGCCATAGAGAAGGCCAGCCAAGTGACCCTTGTACTTCAAATTTTTGTCTTGCATAGAAGACGGAGCAGGCCTGGTCCTCCAGGAACCCTCTCAGGTCACAGCCAGCAGGTCCAGTCCTCATCTGATCTTCCACAGGACAAGAAAGAGTTCTAACTAATGCTGCGAGTGGGCCCAGATTTGTATGGTTCATGTCTGAGGGTGGGAGACACCATAAGACACTCCTAGTCCCTCTATGACCAACATAGCATGGATTCCCAGGCCCTGGCTTTCCTGCAAACAGGTCCAAAATGCCATGTGGCAGCACAATGCCAAGATGGCTGATGCCTTCAGCTACACTAAACTTGGGCTCTGAGAGCAGAGGGGTTGTTAAGTGAGAGGATTATTGAAGTCACCAGTGTCCTCTCTCATCTGACACTACTATCCAGTTTGAAGCAGTCCCTGAACCCGCAACAAAAGAGGTTACAGGCGTGTGGTAGAAAAAAAGGAAGATCCTTCCGCAGCCACACATGGGATACACATGAATTGTGTCTGGTCCTGTTTGATTCCTTTCAAGGGTGCATATGTTTTACATGTGCCTCAGACAGGTCTTTCAGGTGGGATTTGGCACTGCTGAGTCTATGTGAGGGGAAAGACAGAAAGCCCCACCTTGAATGTTATGTTGAGCTCAGAGATGTCAACCATTCAGGTAAGCCTTTAATTCAAAGTGTTCTACTGTGTAGCTTCTAGAAGAATTTCTTCACCTCGTTAAAGATCACGTACAGTCTGGGTTGAAGCTGGAGACCCAATGCAAATTAGGCTGCTGGAGCTTCAAGCAGGGCAAAGGTGAGTTACTTTTCCTTGATAGATATTCAAAATCCAACTTTACCATTGAATTTGTTATTAAAAATAGAACTTTAATTATATTTCTAGCTGGTCTCAAACCTGAGATAGCTATATTAATATTATAATATTATAATCTGGTTTTCTGTATATTACAGCCAGGCCTGCCAGAGTGCAGATGCTTATGGTGCCTTGTCAGTGTAGAGACACAATGGCATTGCTTGTCTACATGCTCTACTCTTAAATATCATGCCTCCTATCTTGTGGGCTACAAGGCATGCATGAGACGACTTATTAATATTTAAAAGGGATATCTTTGCCTGTCAAAAAGTGTTATTTTGACAGGTCTCACTGCAAGTTTTACACCAGAGCAGTCAGGCAACAATGGTACGCCTTAAGCCATGTTTTGTAGGCCCACTCTGTAGAAGGCAAAATAAGTGCTACAGTCCACAGGAGGCAGTTACCTTCCAGGCCCTGGGTGTCATTTCCAAATGACCCAATTTGGCCATGTTTCAAGGGGGAGCACAGTCATTAACAGTGAAGTTCTGAGCCCAGCAGAAAAAGGGTCCAGAAAAGGTGAAAAATCCAGGGTGACCACGCAGAAAAGGTGGATTTCCTACAGAGTGCATGTGTTTTCCTATTCTCATCTCCTTGCGCTGTTTCACCCTTCAACTCTCCACCACCCTCCATGTGCTTCTTTCTCCCCTTCCCATCCATTTTCTTTTTCAAATATAACCCTTGCCCCCACACCCTTGCTGAATGATGCTGGCGACCCATCCTGCTTACCCTCACTCCTCCCCCTTTGTGATGTTCTCATTTTGTTTTAAGTGCTCAGCACCAGCAACATGCTACCAAGGCTGCTCATCATAACCTTTACTGCGCTTTGCATAAACTTTTTTCCTTTTAAATAGTTTAATTAACTATTCTAGCATGGGCATCCGGTAATTGGCATATTATAAATGACTGAAAGACACCCATGCCATCCAATGGGGTTTCTTTACTAGAAAACTCATTCCAAACTTGCCATTGCATGTCTGCTTACGTGCCTTCACGCACTGAATTGTGAAAAACACATGGGCAAAGCCAATAGGTCGACATTGCTGAGCCGAGACCTATTAGCTTAGTGTTAGAAATGGGGTCTTTGGTTGACAGTCAGGTTACCCCCTGTTCAAGCAAGGACCCTCACTCTAGTCAGGGTAAAAGAGAATCACCCTCAGCTAACCCCTACTTACCCCCTTGGTAGCTTTGCAGAGCAGTAGGCTTAACTTCAGAGCGTTAGGTGTAAAGTATTTGTACCAGCACACACAGTAACTCAATGAAAACACTACAAAATGACGCAACAATAGGAAATACTTATCTAAACAAAACAAGACCAAAACGACAAAAATCCGACATACACAAGTCAAGTTATGAATCTTTTAGAGATTAAACTCAAAAATAGCGCTTAGAAACAAAAATGCTTCGATGAGATGTTAACACGGCGTCGTGACGGAGTCGTTCCCAACAAGCTGACACCAGCGGCGCTGGACACGGAGTCGTGTAGACCCCCAAGTACAGTACCTTTGGTGAAGAGTGAAAACAAGCCGATGCGCGAAGTCGGGGATCGTGGCATCTGTGCGAAACGTTGAATCCGTGCACTTCGAGCGGCGTCGGTCACGGCGTGGTGCGCCGACTTCCACGGAGTCGCGGACTTCAGCGGGGCTGCTGCGGCGTCGGGCCTGCGAAGAGCATCGTGCTCCAGCAAAGGTCACGGCGTCGGGTGCAGGCGGCATCACCGGATTCAGCAGCGGCGTCGGTCCGGAGTCGTCCGAAGTCGATTTCCTTGGATTTCCACCAGCTTTCCTTTCAAGGGCCCAGGGACTGGATAGGGCACCATTTGTCAGAGCAGGAGTCTCTCCAGAGACTCCAGGTGCTGGCAGAGAGAAGTCTTTGCTGTCCCTGGGACTTCAAACAACAGGAGGCAAGCTCTAAATCAAGCCCTTGGAGATTTCTTCACAAGATGGAAGGCACACAAAGTCCAGTCTTTGTCCTCTTACTCTGGCAGAAGCAGCACTGCAGGAAAGCTCCACAAAGCACAGTCACAGGCAGTGCAGCGCTTCTTCCTCAGCTATCAGCTCTTCTCCAGGCAGAGGTTCCTCTTGGTTCCAGAAGTGTTTCTCCAGTCTGTAGATTTGGGTGTCCTTCTTATACCCATTTTAGTCTTTGAAGTCACCTTTCTTCAAAGGGGACTCACACCTACTTGTGAAATCCTGCCTTGCCCAGGCAAGGCCTCAGACACACACCAGGGGGTTGGAGCCTGCATTGTCAGAGGTAGGCACAGTCCTTTCAGATGAGAGTGACCACTCCACCCCTCCCTCCTAGCAGAGATGGCTAATCAGGAAATGCAGGTTAATCCCCAGCTCCCTTTGTGTCACTGTCTAGTGCGAGGTGAAAAACAACCCAACTGTCAAACTGACCCAGACAGGGAATCCACAAACAAGGCAGAGTCACAGAATGGTTTAAGCAAGAAAATGCTCACTTTCTAAAAGTGGCATTTTCAAATGCACAATCTTAAAATCAACTTTACTAAAAGATGTATTTTTAAATTGTGAGTTCAGGGACCCCAAACTCCACATGTCCATCTACTCTCTAGGGGAATCTACACTTTAATCATATTTAAAGGTAGCCCCCATGTTATCCTATGAGAGAGACAGGCCTTGCAACAGTGAAAAACGAAGTTGGCAGTATTTCACTGTCAGGACATATAAACCACATTACAGGGTTACTTGTGTGGGTGGCACAACCAGTGCTGCAGGCCCACTAGTAACATTTGATTTACAGGCCCTGGGCACCTATGGTGCACTTTCCTAGGGACTTAACAGTAAAACAAATATGCCAATCATGGAGAACCAATTACGTACACATTTTAAACAGGAGCACTTGCACTTTATCACTGGTTAGCAGTGGTAAAGTGCCCAGAGTAACAAAAACAGCAGAATCAGAGTCCAGCACACATCAATAACCTGGGAAACAGAGGCAAAAAGTTAAGAGAGACCCCGCCAAGGATGAAAAGTCTAACACTTAGCTAATGCTTTTTTTTACCTTTAGGAAGGGGCGTTAGACACGTTACATTTCTTATACCGCATCTCTTACATATGTGTTAAGCCTCTGCAACCATAAAAGTATAATTCGTAATCATTACTTAACCAAAACTATCTCATACATAATGTATAGCCGTCAGAAAGGTAATATGCGTTTTTATAAGGCAGCGCAAATATTTGATGAACATAATGGTGGATGGTCTATAATAAAGGGACCAAAGTAGCAATTAACACAAAAATATTTCTAGACAAATAAACAAGATGGCATACGAGCTTTGGATGAATTTTATCTATGAGGACTATTGCAATGCCTCTTACCTCTTTTTTCCGTTACCAAATTGTGAGTATGAGTGTCAGATTTGAGCAAAGGACTCTTATTTGCAGGTTCAGAAAAAGTTAATCTCTTGCGGTCTAGTGTGCAACAGGAAAGTTTAGGAACAGGCTAAAGGTGAAACCAAGATGAACAGTCAAATGACTCGTACTGTTCAGGAGCCACGCTTTCACGCCCCACGTAATCACAAATCCTGGCAGTGACACATCATAACAAACACAGCAGATCACTGCTCAGGGTACGCAGATACATTTGTGTGCACCAGTGCAGCCTCCGACGTCATCGCGAGGACGACATGAAGTATTTTAAATACTTTTCATTTCGCTTCTGAAAAATATCATCTGTAAATCACTCCTGAATGCATGACGAGGTTCTTTGAACTTCTGGAGCAACAACATGACACACCGGTGTTTTGCACATTGCTGCTTTCAGATTGGTGAATACTCGTGGCACCCTCACTGTTGAATGTTACGCACATCACAAGGTATCTCCGTAGAAAGAAGGACCATCTCCTGCGCACACAGACGACCGAACAACAGCCGTCCCCGTCTCACTTACACTGGTGGCCGCTCCCACTGTCCACGGCCCCCTTCAGTGCCACTCCCTCATATTCTGCACGTTGTAGGGCACCCCGAACCCGAACGCTGTTTCGTTTATCAATACTAACAATTGTGATAATAAACATGATAATGTGTGTGTGTGGGGGGGGGGGGGGGGGGGGACACCTCGCTGGCCCTGTCCAAGCCGGTGCTGGTGAATATCAAGGCGGCCTAGTCCTGATGACACCTCAACCAATCTATGCCTTACTCCTGCAGGCTTCTTTTCATCCTTGCTAGCTTCCTTCATGTTCCACTTCACTTGCCCCCGTCTCTCTCTGTCTAGTCCGTCTTCCACTTTCCACCTCTGCGTCCCGGTCCCCAGAAAGGACCGTCAGCGGCCACCACCTGCGCAAAGCACTGCCCCCCCAAACTGCGCAAACCCATGAAGAAGAGCGGCCACGACAAGAAACGTTTGAAAGGAACTTACCATTAGGCATGTGACAAGGATGACAAAGATACTGAGGAATATGACAACGGCATAAAATCCTTCCTGGCTCCAGATTCTGTCTGCTTCATGCTGCCCCTGCAGAACATTTTTCTGGAAATAAAGGGCGAAAAAGAAAGACGGAAAAGAAGAAGTTATCCAGCGAAATGGCAGGTTGAAAAGACAGCACCAGGACAGAGTGCGTTTTGCAAGCTTTATTACATAATAAAGGACGCCCACATACTGTACACAGCTGTCGGTGGGGCACCCAGGCTTGAACCACTGCAAGCGA
Organism: Pleurodeles waltl; assembly: GCF_031143425.1. Taxonomy (NCBI): domain Eukaryota; kingdom Metazoa; phylum Chordata; class Amphibia; order Caudata; family Salamandridae; genus Pleurodeles; species Pleurodeles waltl. The sequence continues at coordinate 283,031,415 of NC_090442.1, forward strand.
GGCAGATGAAATACATGTGCTTGCCACTGCTATCCTGATAGTAACCGGGAAATCACTGAACAGCCCCCCGGCTCGTGTTGAAATAACCTTCCCACTCACATTATGAAGTGATGCTAGCCCAGGCAAACAAGGCGCGTGCTCTTTCTTGGAAACAACCTGGCCCAGCAGGTACGAGGGTCACACTCCTCTGAGCCTGAGGAAATTGCTCATTCCGGCCCTTTCAATGGGCTCAGCGGCTCCTCCTCCAACACCCACACAGCTGCCGGCATATGGAGCAACTGCTCTCCCTTCTCCTAAAGTGTGGCGAAAACAGGTGTGGAGAAAACATGAGGCTGTGCAGAGCGTGTGCGAGAAGGAAGGGAGCGCGCGCGCCGGGCTGCTCTATGATGGATCTGCGCTTGTAAAATGCAGGTACTGATGAGAATCAGGCTGCCGTTTTCTGGCAAATTCTTGATTTTTTTTGCGCACAGCGGTAAATGGAATTGTATGCTGCGTGATATCGCTATAGCCCCGAAGCCAGTGGCTAAGGAACCTCTCACTTTAGTAGCTTAAGCGGGGGCAGCCACTGGGCCAGATAAACTTGTGAGCTGGGTCCACATAAATATTATGCAGTTGTTTATGGACTTGTTTTGCTTGTATGTCTGCAGACAAAATGCAATAAATAACACTGCAAGGAAATCCCATGAGAGTGGCTTGTGGGCTTTCAACTAGCATGCACAGGGAAAGAAACAGACAAAGAAAATAATGAAATAGGCAAAAACACAAAGAGGGGAACTAATACACAAACAATAAGCATTCGAGAAAGATATGAAAGAAAAAGTAAGGATGAGAGAAAAAAGACGGGTAGATAGAAAGGAAAAAAACAAATGGAAAATAAAGGAAGGGTGACAGAAATGAAGGAAACATGAAAGGAAAGACAGAAGAAAGGTGAAATGAGGATAAAAGGGAGAAAGAATGACTGGATGGGAGTGTGAAAGGGCAGATGAAAGGATGGGGGGAGAGTGAAAGGATCGACTTGTGAAAGTGTAAATGGTCAAAAGGAAGGAAGAATGGACAGATGGAGAAGAGTGAATGGATGGATGGTGAAAAGACAAATAGATACATGCAAACATCGATAAGTGGTTGGGTGAAAAGATGAATGACTGATGAGGCAATGGGTGGATAGATGGAAAGGTGAAGGGATGGACTGATGGATGGATGAAAAGAAGGAAGGATAAATGGATGGATAGATGCCGCCTGCCTTTTGGCAATTCTTGTTTTATTTTGTCATGGATTTTGAAAAACTTTATTGTGTGGGACACTGCCGAGTTTGTCAGTTTAAAACAAAAAAATGACTAAATATATAATTCATAGTGAAGTCCCTCAATGTCTTAAGAGTGGTACTGTGTTGCCCCTTGAAACATGCTTGAGTAGGTTTGAAAAATATTTTGGGTGACGGAACATCCGACAAATGGATAAATTGTGGCTGAAAATCCATGAATTAACTAAGTAATATACATAACGTCTGTAAAATCAAAAGGTCTTGTCTACACAGACCTAAAAAAGCCAATCTTTGTGCTGTTGGCCTACAGCCTCTTGCCCGTGAGAAAGAAGGAAGGAAAGCAAGTAAGAAAGACAGAATGAAACCAAGAAAGAAGGAAAGAAGCCATAGAAGCAAGAAAGATGCAAGAAAAAGGTAAGAGAGAAAGAGAGCAAGAAAGAAAGAAGGGGAAAAAGAAAGCACGAAAAAAGGGATGAACGAAAAAAGGAACCAAGAAAGAAGGAATGAAAGATTAAAAAAGGAAACCAAGAAAGAAGGAAAGAATAAATGAAAGAATGAAAAGAAAAAGGGAAGGTAGAAAAAGAGAAAGAAAGTAAAACTAGAAAGATTGAAAGAAAAGGAAAGGAAGAAAGAAGGAATGAAAGAATTCAAGTAAAAGGGAAAGAAAGAACAAAAGAATAAAAGGAAAAGGAAAGAGACAAAAGAGAAAGGAAGAAAGAAAAGTGTTAAACGTGCCACAAATTAAACAGGATAACGGCTGATTTTCTTTCAGGGCAAAATTAATTAAAGAGCCAATTGGTGAAATTGAGTCCAGAATAAATGTGTTCTGGAGAAATGTGTGCTTATAAAATCACATTTATAATATTGAAGCTTTTTGATAATGTAGTACAGAACAGTTTCAAATGGACACAATCTGTTATACTATAAAATACCAGCAGTCACACAGTAAACGAAGGACACTCCAAAAATAATTTACAACAGCATTGGCAGGAGACAGGAACTAATAAAGCATGGGATGTGGCCTGTGCTCACATCTTGTATAGCATCCTGCTTTCACATCAGACTTTAAACACAAAGACAATATCAAAAGTACTTATTAAAAAAGGTTTGGCACAGAAGGTAATTAGCTTGTGTGCACATGTGCTCCTTGTGAAAAAGCAAAATGCAGTCACTTAAAGTGGAGTTATCCATTGGCTAAAGTAGGCTCATCTCTTGCCCCATTTTGTGTGCGATAGTGGGCAGAAGCAAAAGCTGAATAGACCAATCGATGATGAAAGCTGACTGAAAGCCCCTTTAAATAGGTATAATGTAGACATGCTTTTTTGAAAATCAAAAAGCTGAGGCAAAACTTTTGCAGCTATACATCATTCATTTTGTTGATCATAAAATGATGGAGTTTTATAAGGGGTTCACTGGAGATTCAGATCAGTCAGAGACCAGATAGCAACATGCCCCACCGTGCTATGTCCTAACTTAAACTGCATATTTTAAAAGTTTACTATTATGCACAATCTTTGCATTGGTTAGTGATGATTTGCAGCAAAAACTTGGTTTCATACTATGTCTAAATAGCACATAGGTGCAAACTGTAACCCCCCACCCCCCTCACCTGGGTAATAACATGGCCCTCAGAAGAATTCAGTAATACCGCCAACCAACAAAGCTAAATTGTACTACCTACTGCAAAAATGTAGATTTTTTAAAGGGGGCTTATAAGGAATTAGACCATTTCTAAGTGTTCCTAATTTTAGTACAAGACAGGAGGCTCCTGTTATATAATCTCTTTTCATGCTGTTTATTTAAGAACACCTCTAAATAACGCCACATTTCTCACTATCATGCTCCCCTATGCAGGAAGTAACCACAAAGAAGAAATACACCCAACACCATAAAAAAGGGGCAGTCCATGATCAACTTCCCCTTTTCTTGATGCTAAATTAAGTACGTGACAAGCCTGGTACTTGAATGGCTATGTGCTAGATCCTGTTGAGCGTTTTGTAATTGTAAGCTATGTTAATGTTTATGGACAGCACACACTTAGCAAGTACGGCATGTCTACATTGTTGCAGTTTATTTGTTAAATAATTAATAATCCACAGGTGTGTTTTGGTTAGAATGCTGCACGAGAATGGAATGTGCAACTAACACTGTTTACACAATGTTATATTGTTTCATTGAAGTTGTGCATTGTTATTAGTGCATTTTAGGAGGTTTCTGTTCAGCTGCTTGTGAAGCTGGTGAATGGTGGTGATCCTTTTGTTTTGAACAACAACCATGCTCAAGAAGAGTCTTTTGAGACTTAACGGTTAATATCTTACCCACGCATTCCAATGACTAAGGGTTTGAGTCCTGGTGTCCCAATGCACGTCTCAAGTCACTTACAAAAAGGTTTAATCCCATGAAGTTAAATTATCATTCAAGATTCTGTACAATTTTAAAGAATTCTACAAATTAATAAATGCATTTTGTAAAGGCGGTTTTGTATTTAGAAAGTGGCAAGAAAAATATAATTTAAAGTATTATTCTCAATCAAGGGGTTATTGGTTCAAATATAAATATCTGTGTGGGCTTGTTCCATTTGGAAAGCACATTTGTGAGTTTCACTGAAATTATAGTTGTGGGGTTTCAATTTCCTATCTTAAAAATATTGCAATTATTTATAAATATACTGAAAACTGTAAAGATAATAGGAAGTGAGGAATAGAGAATGAAGTATTTAAGAGAAACCCCTATGACTTGTTGGACACTTAGGTGTGGCCAACTCAATTAAGAAGGCAGAGTGCTATTAGTGAATGGTGATCCACTCCCAATTGAAGTATGGTGGAAGTTAACAAAGGAAAAAATACAGTGGTTCCAAATTCAGTAGTACACAATGGACCCGGTCTAGTGGAACTCGATCATGTGAACCCGGGACACATACAGGACCATTTGCCAATTTTTAGAAATCATCAAAAAAGCAGGGGGATCAACCTGCAGACTTTTCCCTAAAACAAGGCCCACCTGCAACAACAGACCCCAGGACAGTATGGGACATTTTGTTTAAAACATCTCAGCTAACTTTCAACGCTTTAACATATCAGTCAAACAAAATGGATGTGCAAGTGGATCTAAAGAATCTAATGGCCACCTCAATCACAGGAATCAACCAGAAGTTGGCTGAACTAAATAATCTGATTATATGCGCCCAAACATATGTGGCATCAACCACCATAGACTGTGCATGTGCACCGGTGGTAAACAAACTTGTGACAATCCCAGAGGTACTGTCCACACTGATAGAAGACCTAAAAACTAATTTAAAGTTATCCTGGCATGTTAAAGACACACAACTGGGTATGCAACAATCTCCCGCAATGCGTGGCTGTAGGACCCCTAAAGGAGTGACTGGATTTTTTAAGCTAAAAAAGAAGTGCTGGTTCCCGAGAGATGGACCACCATCTCAAATTGAAGCCTCTGTGGAAGCTAAAGCCTCTCCCACCTCGGACTCAGTCATACAATGTGAGGACGATGTCAGTGATTCACAAATTGTCCATCAATCACCACCAGAGCCCATAATAACAAAAAGGAAGAAGAGGAAGAAATTACGCAAAGCAAGGAACAAACAAAGAGTAAGTACAGTAATGGTGCATGGATTAACTACAACAAAGCAGAGGAACAATGACATTTTTGTAACAAATGAGGTAAAATCAACTGAGAACAACAATAACACCCCGGAAAATAACATTACATATTTTCCACTTTTAAATAAAACACAAGAAGCTCCAACTGGGGAATAACCAAAGTAGAAAGAACTAACTCTGTGGATGTTCCGGCTAAAGCTCCCCTACAGAAAGATGCAAACATTATAATGGAACAAACTAGAAAAGAAATGGAGCACAGGGAAATGGTGCAACAGCAAGTACTTCTGTCCATTGACATGGGAACATCAGAGCTTGTCCTTAATAACAGTGATGCCCACGTAGTCTTAACATTGGTCTAGTAGCTACAAATTAAGTAGTAATCCGACATGCAACCGACCCTTACAGTACCTGGTCCTCAAGTTCAGGTGCAAAGGGAGACATCAAGATTGCCAGGCTGCCACCTGATTATACTTCTCAATTTCCTAGTGACTCCTACAAAACAATCTTTACTCTGACATATTAATCGAGAGGGAGGCACGACATCCTCAACCAAGGTAATACCCTAAAACTATTAATGGTGGTTACATCCTTTGCAAATATAACCACAGCAGACATGGATTTAATCACATTTCTAGGCTCAACTGACAGTAATGTCTAAGAATTACGCTTGTGACCTGGACAGGAAACTCAACTACAAATACGGTCCTCCAGGAAAAAGATAGTTTCCAGGCTTGGGGGATTAAAATCACCATGTCCCCCAACCCCATAGCTTATCCAGCACCATTTGCTTAATCAAAATAGAATCTAACTTCAAAAACCATAGAAGAAGTCAAACAAACATATTCAATACTGAAAAATCAGGCTGGGCAAAAACTCATAACACTATTTCCATCTCAAAGCACCAAGATCGCGTCTGACCAAAATGGAAGGATGAAGTTAAGTTTAGATTGGCTTACTGCAGCCCTGCATGGCAATAAGTGTTTTTGACACCATAAGGTTCATAAAATAAAAAAAACGTTGAGCACTGAATCAAATAGAAAGTTTTTACATTTGTTTATGGAACATTAATGGCGCCCAAACCAAAACTCACGAGAAAAAAAACTTTCAGGCCTTTTGAAGGGAAATCACTTAATATGCTTGCAAGAGACATGGACACTACATCAGTTCTCAATCTGGTATCTTCAACCCTGCAGTCAAAACATAAAAGTCCGGACGCTCAAAGGGAGGTTTGGCTACCTTTATAGTGGTAGCCCTGCAGTCTGAAATTGAAGAGGTGGAGTCAGACAGCAGAAATAGCTTAATAATCAAACTTACAGAATAGCATAAAGAAGTGAGAACCCTCTTCTACTGATAAACCTCTATATACCCTCAAATAATTCAGTAACAAGATCCTTAAGTTTATTCAAACTTTTAAATATCTCCCGATATTTTAGTCACAGAGGACCTGAATATGAATCTATTGAACCCATTTACATGAGATGATCAAATAAGCCAACAGGACTATTTATGGTCCGTACCTGTTCAGCCCATGACGGACCCAGGTAAAAAACTACAGGATGCCAAGGCAATTACATAAATAAAGGACTATGGGGGTCATTATGAACACAGCGGGAATCCCCGCTGTGTTCATGTTGGCGGTCTTATCACAGACCGGCAGCCCCCTTGAGACACCGCCGCCTGAATAATAACATTCTGCTGGGCCGGCGGGTAGAAACAGTGTTTCCGCCAGTCGGCCCAGCAGAATGCTGGGTCGGGACATGGCGAAGGCTCCACATGGAGCTGTCGTCAATGCTGATGTGTGGCGGGTGCAGCAGCACCCGTTGCGCAGATCACTGCCCGTAAATTACCCATGCCAAGTGTAAAGGCAGTGCAGAGGTGCCCCAGGGAGGCCCAGGAGCACCCCTTCCACCAGCCTTTTGCTGGTGGGTGAACCCACCAGGGAATAGCTGGCGGAACAAGGGTTCTTTATCTGTAGGGCAGCACTGCTTGCAGCGCTGCCCTGTCGGATGAAGAATTCTGCCATCGCCAGGCTGCCTGGCGGCGGTAGCCTGGCGGTGGTGGAAGGCCACCTGTGGTGGTCCCCACTGCCTTCATTATGTGGCAGTCGAGACCGCCATGCCGGTGCCGGTCATTTCCGCCGCCACCGGCTTGGCAGTCTCGACTGCCAAGTTCATAATGAGGGCCTTAGAATCCCATTGGCCATTGGCTAAAAGTACTGAATGGCAGATACCAGCAAGATACTCCACAAAAGTGGTCCTATTATTCCACCGTCTCTAATTCCATACTAGATTACGTAGCTGCCACTCTCCCCTAGTTACATCTTTTAAGGTAGTTAAAGTGGCCAATAATGATAATGGGCAACAGAAAATAGAAATTAATGCCCAAAACTGGCTCCATCATAAGCCATCCTCTTTACCAGGAGAACTCGGAACAGCTATAGGAAGCTCCTCTGGTCTGAAAACACAAGGGAATTTATTAAGGATACAGCCTTAACCATAGCAAAATATTGTTTAGCAAGGACTTAGTCCAATCGCCAAATGGTCTCTTTACTGAAAAAATAATGGACAATCAAATCAATGACACAATAGGTGCCCATTATCATTGCAAAATGAAGAATATGTAGAAGATCAAATAAGAATCTAAGTGAGTACCATTTTGTAGTCAAGAAGGTTACCAACTGAGCTCGAGATTAGCCAATAGATACCCAGGGAACCCATAAATACACAGGCTCCTGAACAGTTTAAATAAAACTTACCAGAAAATAATATGAGATGAAAAAACAAGTGTAAAACAAAATGCTTGGGTAAAGGTATTATATCTATCCAAAAAGAAACATATAAATTTAAGGGATTTCTGAAAACTAGTCAATGGGCTGAACCGAGCAGCTGTCCCAGTTACCAGCTCTAATCTAAAGGAGATCACTTGGGTCAAGTTCTTGATGGAACATTTTAAATTCTCTCCTGCTGTAATTGTATCTCACCACCATAAACAGGCTTATGTTACAAAGTTGCCAGGAAGTTGCTCTTTATATTTTTTTCCTTGAACAACAACTCAATTTTATCCAAAGGTGGAGGCAGGAAGGGGCCCCTTGTCCAAATGGTCTGCCACAAGCACCGTTTAAATCAAATCCAGTGTATTGGGCTGCCACTTTAACAACAGTATTTAACTGTGCCTTGCAACAACAGATTATTCTAGATTCATGGAGGTGATCTATAATTAATCCATGAGCAGCAGTCGGCACCAACCCAAATATTATTGTTTGTTACCCTTCAAGATATCAAGGCAAAACATTTTTCTAGCCTGTTACTAACAGATCTGCTGAGGTGGGTGGAAGACAAGTAGAAAATTAGAAAATTATTCTATTAGTTAATAAAAACCATAAAAAAAGAAACTAATTGAGAGGATGCATCAGATACATCCAAAGAATGTCCTAACACAAATGTACAATAAAATATAGACAACATTAAAAATAAATACTAAAACTGGAGTGTAACCCTCTTGGAAACAACGGGGGTACCCAAGTACAATGGGGCAGATGAAATGAGCTGAACTAAGACTGGACAGGGCCACCTATTAGTCAGAGGATGCCTTCAGGTTGGGCCAAGCCCCTACATCACCGATAGCTGGTAACCACGGGGCGGGATCTAGTATTATGGGAGTGGACAGTTGACTTTTACTAAACTGGATTTACTGGGACTGCCAAGGCTGTAAAGATTCTCAGGAACTGGATTAGTCTGGTATTCAGATTCCCATTGCTTGGGTCGAGGGCTGTTATAACGGCCGCCCTGCATGACCAGACTCCTAAGATGTTGAATTAGTTCCTCAGTAGTTCCCTTCTCTGGCGTCCCATGACTGGGCAGATGCAAACATCATGGATCAGGATCTCACTGGACCTTTGTTACATTGATTATATGGCTGCATTTGACTGTGTACGACATTACCTTCTTTGGCAAAAGTTATCATCCAAGGTCTTCCCAGCTAATCTTTTAAAAGCCATACAGTTGCTGTATACGGACACCAGGAAAATACAAACGTTCCAGTGCCTAAAGCATGGTTATGTTTTGGCACCATATTTGTTTAATCTGTTTTTAGCTGATCTATTGTTCGAATTGGATATAGTAAGCTTGCATGCCCCTAAAATAGGTTCTATGCACATTTCAAATTTATAATTTGCAGATGAGGTGGTCTTGCTCAGCCAGGCAAAAATTGGGCTGCAACAATTTATACATAGGTTATTCTTATTCTCCTCATCCAACGGCATGATAGTGAATCTTAAGAAAACAAAGAATACGGAAGTTAGCTGCAGGATAGGGAAAAGTTACAAATGGTTCTCACATGATGACAACTCGAGCTGACAACAACCTATAGATATTTAGGGTATTGTTTGATGATAGAGGCTCCTTTAACCCCGTTGCTGCCAGACCTTTTCCCCTCCTGTGCCAAGCCTATTTTTGGCTATTTGGGGCAGTTCAAACTTAGGCCCCCATAACTTTGTGTACACAGATGCTATCCACGCCAAATTTGAGTACTTTTTTCCAACATCCTAGGGATTCTACGGGTACCCAGAGTTTGTGGGTTCCCCTGGAGGAGACCAAGAAGTTAGCAAAAATACAGCGAAAATTATTTTTTTTTCAAACAAAATGGGTGAATAGGGCTGCAGAAGAAGGATTGTGGTTTCTCCCCTGAAAATGGCATCAACAAGGGGTTTGCAGTGCTAAAATCACCACCTTCCCAGCTTTCAAGAACAGGTAGACTTGAATCAGAAAACAACATTTTTCAACACAATTTTGGCATTTTACTGGGACATACCCCATTTTTACTATTTCTTGTGTTTTCAGCCTCCTTCCAGTTAGTGACAGAAATGGGTGTGAAACCAGTGCTGGATCCCGGAAAGCTAAACATTTTTGAAAAACAAACAAAATTCTGAATTCAGCAAAGGGTCATTTGTGTAGATCCTAGAAGGTTTTCCTACAGAAAATAAAAGCTGAAATAAAAAAAATATTGAAATTGAGGTAAAAAAAACAGCCATTTTTCTCCACGTTTTGCTCAGTAACTTTTTCCTGCCATGTCAATTTTTTTAAAGCAATATACCGTTACATCTGCTGGACACTTCTGGTTGAGGAGATATATAGGGCTTGTAGGTTCATCAAGAACCCTAGGTACCCAGAGCCAATAAAGGAGCTGCACCTTGCAATGTGTTTTCCTTCTGTACTGGGTATACAGCAATTCATTTGCTGAAATATAAAGAGTGTCAACAGGTGTCAAGAAAACCTTTGTATTTCCAAAATGGGCACAAGATAAGGTGTTGAGAAGCAGTGGTTATTTGCACATCTCTGAACTCCGAGGTGCCCATACTGGCATGTGAATTACAGGGCATTTTTCAAATAGTTGTCTTTTTTACACACTGTCTTACATTTGGAAGAACAAAATGTAGAGAAAGACAAGGGGCAATAACACTTGTTCTACTATTCTGTGTTCCCCCAAGTCTCTTGATAAAAATGGTACCTCACTTACATGTGTAGGCCTAATGCCTGCGACAGGAAACGCAACATGGACACATCACATTTTCCCAAAGAAAACTGACGGGTTTTTTGGAAAGTGCCTAGCTGTGGATTTTGGCCTCTAGCTCAGCCAGTACCTAGGGAAACCTACCATTTTTGAAACCTAGACAACTAGGGGAATCAAAGATGGGGTGACTTGTGGGGCACTCACCAGGTTCTGTTACCCAGAATCCTTTGCAAACCTCAACATTTGGCCAAAAACCACTTTTTCCTCACATTTCAGTGACAGAAAGTTCCGGAATCTGAGAGGAGCCACAAATGTCCTTCCACCCAGCGTTCCTCCAAGTCTCCCGATAAAAATGGTACCTCACTTGTGTGGGTAGGCCCAGCGCCGGTGCACATCACATTTTCCTTAAGAAAATAGATCTTTTTTTTGAAAAGTGCCTAGCTGTGGATTTTGGCATCTAGCTCAGTCTGCACCTAGGGAAACCTACCAAACCTGTGTACTTTTGAAAACTAGACACCTAGGGGAATCCAAGATAGGGTGACTTGTGGGGCTCTCACCAGGTTCTGTTATCCAGAAGCCTTTGCAAACCTCAACTTTTGGCAAAAAAACACTTTTTCCTCACATTTCGGTGATACAAAGTTCTGGAACCTGAGGGGAGTCACAATCGTCCATGTACCCAGCATTCCCCCAGGTCTCCCGATAAAATGGCACCTCACTTGGGTGGGTAGGCCTAGTGCCCACAAAAGGAATTGGCCCAAAACACTACATTGACACATCAAAATTATCAAATACAAAACTACATGTTTTTGCGGGTGGCCTGGGCTCAGCAGCCATCTAGGGAAACCCAGCAAACCCAGACATTTTTGAAAACTAGACACCAAATGGAGTCCAGGGAGGTGTGACTTGCGTGGATCCCTCAATGTTTTTGTACCCAGAATCCTCGGCAAATCTCAAATTTAGCTAAAAAAAATCAAATTTTTCTCACATTTCTGTGTGGGATCACCGCACCGGCACAAATTTCCTACCAGTTAATGTTCCCCTCAGTCTCCCGGTATAAATGATAACTCACTTGTGTAGGTGGGCCAAGTGCCTGTGACAGGGAAGAGCCAAAAACATGTCGAAAGAAAACGGGTCCAAAAGGGCAATTTGAAAAAAATTGTTTTTAGGCTGACATGTGGGGCGGAATTTTTATCGGAATGGATGTGTCAATGCTGGGTGGTAGGAATTTTGGTGGATTCCTGCAGATTCCGGAAGGTTCCATCGCAAAAATGTGGGGCAAATGTGTGATTTCCAGCAAAGTTGGAAGTTTGCAGGGCATTGTGGGTCAGAAAATGGTGTGGGGTGCATGTGAAGCACACCACCCTGGACTCACCCAGATGTTTAGTTTTCAGATGTGTCTAGGTCTTGTGGATTTTTCTACATGGCAGCGTCATAAACTCCAAAAAGTGCAGCACTCACCATTCCAAGTAGTACAATTTTGAGAGTTAGACAAGCTCTTATGGCCCAAATGTAAAACCAAAACCCAAAGTAATCAAATATCCTCTTGCTTACCATGGGATAAGATGTGTTAGTGAGTGGGGGGAGAGTTGAAAGACCGTTACCCCCTTCAGTTGGGGTGGGGGCATAACCATGCCCATACTGGTTGGTAGCTCCACCTAGTAGGCTTTCTGCCCCCCCTCCAGGGGAGTGGATTGGGGGTAATTACCCCATCTGCCTACCGGTGGGCAGAAAAACGTTGTCCCATTTATACATACCCCCACCCTCATTTTTTTTTTTTAAATCTTCCCTGGTGTCTGTTGGGATTTCTGCCCCCAAGGTGTTACACAAATAGGCCAATCTGCCCCCAAGGGGGGGAGAAATGGCCTAAAATAAATTTGCCCCCCCCCCCATGGGAGGGACCCTTGCCTAGTGGTCGCTCCCCTTGTGTGAAATTGGCACAAAAAATTCCCTGGTGTCTAGTGGTTTCTATCCCCGTTGGGGGCAGACTGGCCTAAGAAGAATAGGCCTGTCTGCCCCCTAGGTGGGCAGAAATGGCCTAAAATAAAAGTGCCCCCCAGGGGAGTGACCCTTGACTAAGGGGTTCCTCCCCAGCTGTAAAAAAAAATATATAAAAAAAAACCTGGTGTCTAGTGGTTTCTGCTCCCCCTTGGGGTAGATTGGCCAAAGAAAATTAGGCCTGTCTGCCCCCAAGGTGGGCAGAAATGGTCTAAAATAAAATTGCCCCCCAGGGGAGTGACCCTTGCCTAAGGGGTCCCTCCCCAGGTGTAAAAAAATATTTAAAAAAAAATCCCTGGTGCCTAGTAGTTTCTGCCCCCCGTGGTTGTGCGCTGACATCATCAGACATCACTGGGGGAGTGGAGGGGTGGAAGGGGAAGCGATTCTCCTTCCAGCCCTGCCCTGGGGGGGGGCGCCTTAGCGCCACACTACCTGATGTAACTATTACATCCTTGGCGGCGAAGTGGTTAAGGACTAATCCTACTTAGAGGCCAGGTGGTCAAGGCACTTAAAAATTTATTTCATGCATTATCGCTTTAGCCTTCACCCAGGAGAAATTAATAGAAAATTGTGGTAAAAGGTGATTGCAAAGGAGTGTTGCAGATTGTGCACTTTGGGGAAGAAAACATTATACGCATTATTTGTTTGTGCCCAGCCTTATTACAAGAGAGAAGAATGCTACTGAAGGTCCCCTTTAATCAGCGTGGGGTTCAGACCTGCAGGCAGGCAGTAATTGCCATTTTAAAATCCACAGACTCCATGTTGAATTGTCAGTACACAAAAACAGCAGGGAAAATAACTGATTGCCATCTATGCCTTGCAGTCTTAAATTGAATCTGCTTCCATTTCCAGTTTTACATAAAAGTGATGCAATTGATATACTATTGGTGTTATATGATTTTAAAGGGAATATTCAGCATTTGTACTTTCATACGATATATTCTTCTGATGCCTAATGTCGAAAATATCTATTATGCACTTTTGTTACAACCACACCTCCTCAACTTATAGGGCTATATGAAGGGATGCAGCACTGGATATTGTAATGTGTCAGAAATGTTATGTTATACTATGTTATAGTTATTTCTAAGGAGCAGTATACCCAAAGATGTCTTAGCGCAAGCTCTACTGAAGCCTGAGATGACCTGCTCGGTAGGACCTGAAAAGAAAGGGTTTTATAGCTTTCCTAAAAGGGAGCAAGGTATCAATTAATTAGATCTGCATAGGAAGAGAATTCCTCGCTTTGGCAGTTGATGTCACAAAACGTCTTCCTCCCCACGAGGAGAGTTTGAATCTAGCAACCACAACATTTCTAAAAGTGGAGAGGAACGTAGTGTCCTTAAAGGTGTATACCATTCAAATTTTCTTTTCAAGTATTCTGGCCAGGTTCCATGAAGCGCCTTGAAAATAATGCAGAGTGCCTTAAATATAATTCTCTGTCTGACCGGCAGGCAGTGCAATTGTTTTAGTGCATTAGACGTTTACTGGAACTTTGGTATTCCAGGCAACTGACGTGCGACTGCATTTTGCAAAGTTTGCAGTTTGCTCAGATGTTGCTTTTGCACTTTTATGTAGAGGCCGTTGCAATAGTCAATTCTTGACAGGACAATCGAGGTGACTACCGTCGTCTGTAATCTGTAGGGATGTATGGCAGAATTTTCTTCAATTTTTTTTTTAGGAACCTTCACTACCAAGTGCTCAATCCTGTCCTACAGGGCACATTTTCCTGGTGGCATGGAACATTTCAGGTTGCTTACAGACAAGCAAGACTTTCAGAATTTGCTTCTGGCTGTATTAGAGCTTCCTAGGCACAGGGCACAGTTACAGCCCATAGGTCAGCTTTAGAAATATGAAGTGACTGGTGCATGAAAAGGGGTATTGATCCTGTTGTGTCAGATGTCATAGGTGTATTGCATTTCTTAGCATAATTTGCAGCTGATCAGAAGTCTTGCAGGATGATTAATAGGTGCAGGTCAGCAATACTGGTGTGACATTAGAAGGTTTAAAGGAAGTCAGTATGGCAACACCGGTTCGTCTGCAGACTGCTAAAAGTAATTAGATATGCAAATCGTCCTAAACTCAAATACTCCACTTTGTAAGTTGTTGATTTGATTTTAAAAATGTTCCAATCATGGAAAATTAATAACAAACTTTTTTTGTTTCTGTACGCTGACTTGGTAAACATTGTTATGCTTGGTATCATTTAGAAGGGTGTTGGATGTTAGATCTCTAGATATCGTTTCAATGCATTTTTCCCCATCTAGGGTTGATTTCACTATAACAAGGCATATTAAGAATGTTTCCAGCTCTATAGAAGCCCCAGTATTTTCTTTCCATCCAAATTGTGTGTAGTGTGTTGTATTAAACAGTATATGTAGGCAGCTGAGAACCTGAGACCATCCACAGGTGTTAATTAATTTGCACAAATCATTTGCTCTGATGTCTTAAAATGCTTTAATTAGATGGGTCACAGGAATAATGACTTTGGCAGAGGTGGTGACTCTGAGGATCATTCCGGCTGGGGCCCTATGGCTTCAAAGGCCTTTTGGGCTGGAGCTAAATTAAAGGACATACTAAAATGTTTCAATATTTAAGACTTTTTATTGTTAACCCTTTCAACACGAAGCAATGACAGTTGCAGATTTGTTTTGAACTTCCATAATAGAAACCTCATGACTTGCAATACTGCAGGTTCTTCTAGCCAGGTGGTGAAGGAGGTTCCTGATTTTATTAAAGACAAAGGAGGCGTATATATTGTAGTAATGCTGATATTTTTGCTCACCCTAGTAGTGGTTGATAACAGTTTTGTTTGGGGATTCTTAGCACCAATTTCAATTAACCAAGTGGCAATCTGATATGCCATATGATGGAATGTTTGGAGGGAATCGTTCCTCTCGGATGGACAAAATGTTCCTTAAGAAGTTTAAATTGCTATTTTTGCTGTGCTAGTTCTCTTATAGACTTTCGTTCATTAAGAAAAGAAGAAGATGATTATTGGTGGCCCCTATTTAAAGACAGAGTTGAGTGTATTTCTGCTTTGTTGCTATATGCTGCCAGTGGAGCAGGATTATGGGAAATGTAGTATGCTACATTTGCCGGAACACTGTGGCTATATTTGCCATTACTTAAATAAACAGCAAGAAAAGAGGCTCAATAATATTCACCTTTTTTGCCTTTAATATATTAAAGAAACTTCTTTACCAACTGGCTAGGATAATCTACAATTCTGGCAGGAAAGAAAGGCACAATGAGTGACAGTTTGTTAGACTTGTCAGTCCTGTCAGGGTGGTCTTTCCCCATATTTTTTGCCTTTGCCTTCACTTTTTGCTGGAATTCATTTTTGTTGGCCTTAGGACTCTGTGCACTTTACTACTGCTAACCAGTGCTGAAGTGCTTGCGCTTTTGCCGCACAACATGGTAAAATTAGAATGCATCTAACTGGTGCATTTAATTTTCTTGTATGACCCTACTAAATAGTACTCCATGCACCCAGTGACAGTATATTACATTTCTTCTAGTGAGCTGCTGCACTTAATTGTGCAACTCACTTAAGTAATCCCTAAAACAAAACCCAGGCCTGTCATTGCAGGCCTGAATGCAGTTTTAAACTTCCAGTTTGACTTGGCAATATCACCCCCTTACCAAGCCTTAAACTCCCCTTTTATTGCATATAAGGCATCCCTAAGATAGACCCTTTGTAACCTTTTGGGCAGAGTACGTTGTAATTAAAAGGTTGGACATGCACATTTATCTTTTATATGTCCTGGTAGGGAAAATCCCCTAAATACATTATTCACTACTGTGATGAATTCCTGTCCATTAGGATAACACTGGGTTGCCTTATTTATTAAGTGATAAATGTTGATTGGGAATGGGTAAATATTTCATGTTTGCTGTCTGAGAAGTTACAAATAGAAATCCTCTTCAATGGTAAAGTCGGATTTTAAGTTACAATTTTGAATATGCCACTTTTAGAAAGTTGCCATTTTCATGCCCTAAACTATTTGGTACCCTAGCTTACTGGGTGTAGTTGCATAGTTGGCAGTTTATTCCTCCACGATAGCCTCACAACAGAAAGCTTAGATGTGCCTGAATAGGCCACCCACTGGTAGGATGTGGGGGGCGGGCGGAGCTGGGAGGATCCTCCCTTGCAACTAAATAGGCTGTGCTCTGCCTTCAAACCAAGTGCTTGTTATCTCTGTTATCCTTGTTTTGCAGCCAGCCCGGAGCCAGGGCAGGGGACTCAGGAATCTTCAAGCACTTCAAAGGGAATTATCTAAAAACATTTTTCTGTTACAAAGAAGGCACTGTATATGAAAAGAGGACCCCCAAATGCACTCTTCAGTTCAGATTGTGGACCTGCAGAAGGACTTGCAGATCCTGCTGCTGTGGCCTGCTGTGTCCTCCACTGGACTGCTTTGCTGCACCTGGAAAGACTGCTTTGCTGGCCGAAGCCTGCCTTGAACATTCAGAGGCCTGCCTTGCTGCTTGAGCCCTGTTTCTTCCCTTGAACCCAGACTACTAGAGTGACTTCAAGGGCTAGTTTGCTGGCCTCCTGGTCAGAGCCACAGGAACATAACAGGCTCCCACCATCTTGAACCTGGACCCACCTTCCAACTGGTGCCCCTCTATTCCTGGACTCTTGGTGGTGGTGCTAAATGTTCCCAGATAACCAAAATTCACAACTTGGGACTTAGACATGTTTTGGCTAAAATCTGCTCTGAGAACTGAGGGAAGTGTGACACTAACCTTCTAGTATATCTGTCCAAGGGCACCCATGGTCAGCCTGACTTCATGGTAGCTCCCACTATGTTCTTGTCCGCAGCAGTAAATCCTGTTTAGCGATCCCTCAGCGAAGGAGTATCCGGTATTTTGGAACTCCCATAGGCTACAGCCTCCTGCCTCATCCTGCTGCAGATTTTTAAATTCTAAAAAAGATATTGAGTCTGAACATAGAAATCTTCACCACAACTTCATCCAGCAGCTTCCCGACAACAACACTTCCTCCTCTGTCACTGCCTGCAGCATTGCCCTGCTGAACTTTACCTTCTCCCAAAATTTTCTTCAAACCTTCTTCTAAGTCTGAATATAGGCACCAGTTGCACTCAGTCCACTTTTTGTATTTGATCTGTGCTCTATTGCAGTCAGCCATATTTGTTTACTTTGATCTGGTTTCACGTGACCAGATATCCGCAGTTGGTGCTTTGATCTTTTATGTGCTACATTTTCCTAAAAACATTAAATAAATTGTAACTTCAATTCTATTGATTGGATTTTTGTTGTTTCTGTGTCAAATAATGTAAGAAAAATTTACTCTATTAATTTAAATTGGTGTGGTAATTTTCTTGTGGTGTGTTTGACACTACTACTGTTTGTGTGCTGCATAAATACTTTACACATTGCCTCAACATTAAGCCTGACTGCTTTTGAGCCAAATTGCACTTCTGAAATTACTACAGCCAACAATGGCCTAAAACAATTGAACCCGTACTCCAGTTCAGAGCTGTCCAGCAACACCCATGGCCACTCACAGGTAATGTAACACTTAAAAATAAAGACTGCTTTCAAAATAATTTAAATGAATTCTGTACATAACTTTTAGTAATGTTTAATACCTAACAAAATAATTAATATTTTATGTTAGGTGAGTGGTATTTATTTTAAATAAATCTTTAAAAATGAATTTGAATTAATTTTATATACTTAAAAAAATTAAAGTTTTATTTAAAATTGAATTAATAGTGCTGCAGCATTTTATTTTAGAAATGACTCTACATTTAAAATACAGATATAAAATAAACGCACATTAATGTAACTTTATTGCAAAGTTTAAACATTTTTTAACTTTTCAGAATTTCCCTACACTTTACCATAAGGTGATCTCCACTCTCTATTATGGAGGTTGGGGACATGCAAGCCTGCACTTCTGAGTAACTTTACTTTCATAAATGGTGAATAGCCAAACTTAATACTCATGTAGCTTTACTGACATATAAGGTAACCTTTGTGAATAGCCTCTCTATCTTTAGATCTTTGAGGAGCTACATCAGTAGACTGTGTTATATAAATACATGTAATATATAATCAATCAAGTTGAAACATACATGCTTTCTAATGGTCACTAAGGTAACGGGGATGGGTGGTACAAACTACACAAAGGCTCTTTTGCTCATTTTTGGCTCAAGCTTCCAAGAAGACCATGAGCTAAGCTAGGCCATGTGGCTCAAACCTTCAATGGCTCACCAACCTGTAGTTAGCCATGAACAAAAAAACTGCATTCTACAAACTTCCAGGGTTTTTTAAGTGCCCCACATGAGCAGTCAAGCTTGGGTAATCAACATATATCCCAATAACCCATTCAAATTGATTTGGAGAGTAGAAGACTGGAACAGTGATAGTTTTGTGTACACCTTCCAGAACCTTAACAGCTCAGCGAATAAAATCAGAATCCAGTTCCAAACATTTATGTTTGGTATTCCTTGTTGTTGGTAGTATGAATTTTCTTCATGTTCATAATAATAGAAAGATGACTGGGCAATAGATAGATAGATAGATAGATAGATAACTAGCTCGGTCACGTAACCACATCACCACCTCACTGAAACATATACAAATCAGAGGATTATGCACTGATATTTTAGCCTTCACAGAGAAACCTGGATCATCTATCCTGTCTATACTCAACACCATAGCATGTTTTTCAGGTGTCTCCAATTATTGTTTGTCTGAGGTTATGCCTCTTACCGTTCCATGCACACTGTATTTAGTGAGCGAATGGATGTTAACTGGCAGTCAGGGTTTCTTACATATCTTGGTCTATGTTTTACTGATGATCTTGAAGAATTGTTACATTATAACAAGGCGATGGTTCTAGCGAAAATCTCCAAACTTAATGAATCTTGGTAGCCCAAGTTTCTGAACTGTTAGGGCACGCTGGAAACAACATGATATTTGCACCAGTGATTAAGTACCTGTTGAGTATTGCCCCATCTTTAGCTATTCCTTGACTTTTCTAAGAATCTAGATAAGATATTCATGGAAATTTGGAAGGGGAAGTGCTTGAGTATAACAAATCAAGAAACAAGGACCTAGCAAATAGATGTGAGTGTCAATTTAGCAAACATTAAATTGGATGAGTCAGCATTTCTTATATGGCAACGAGTGCACTGGCTTAGTTTTGACTTAGTATACTTAGTTCTCACATATTATCTCAAAGAGAATTGGTCAATATAAAAACATTGCTAGTGGAACTCACAACTTTTGTGTTGTTACTTTCTTGGTGTAGATAGTGGACACTAGACTCGATGTCTGTTCTCAGGGATACCATCAACTCCTACTTCTTGTTGGTAGGTGAACGGTGGTAAAATCAGGTGATCCTCACTGAATTCTTTATGGCATAATGAGAAGATTAGTATCCAGAAGAAAACATTATATCGGGTCTAATGGATCTATATAGCTACTTAGTTGGTTAAAGATCTGGCGTTAAGTGATCATCCACTTCCATAGGCTACCTGTGATATAAACATGGGTTAGATAACTTGTAGTTTTATAACTTATATTAATTGAAAAGGGACATAGTCCAAATTGGGTAAATTGAGAATGCCAGATATGCCTAACATTCTGCTTAAAATTCCAGGACATACTCATATGGTCTCCAGAGTGTACTCTATGCTTAATCCTAAATCTGTCAGGACTCCTTGGAAAATGCAGAAGAAATGTGTTAAAGAATGGAACACTAAAAATTAAGATGTCATACCACAAGAGGGATGAAAACATATGTTCAGAACTGTTTTTTTATGAGATCACTCCATAATTGGCAGAAACAAGGTATTGGCTTCTTCATACATCTCTTTGGACATGCTCATGGATTTATTAGTTAGGCTAGGCTGACATAGACGTTTAATTTAATATTTTTCTCCATCTTGTATTGCTCTGTCTTTCTTTTTTACAGTTATATAAAGGCAACTACAGAGTCTTGTTTAATTTTTACAGTACGTTTAGTTATGATCTGGGCATCATAGGTATTAGAGAAGCACCAAGCTCACTAATTGATATATTTTGTCCACAGATTTGGTGATATGGATGCCTTTTTATATGCTGAGGGACAATGTGTTAATTTATGAGGTAATAGTTTGAATGTGCAAAAGTTTATTTGTCATCTATTTTTCTAACAAAATCACTATTTATCTTTGAACTAAAAATATCATCACAACTGCCGGCTTCAAATCTGTTCCGATGCCCAAATAAGTTTGTAAATAGTGCATTTTTCTCTTAAAACCTTTCTAGAGTTTTCCATTCTAGAAGTATATAACAATATACCCCTACTTCCTCTCTACAATGTAAGTGCAGGAAATCTACCTTTTCTGTGTGGTCACAACCCAATCTTTTGCCTTTTTTATTTTGTGTTTTGGTTTTTAGACTGCTGTCCAGTGCCCAATGTACGTGTTCTAATCACTAAACCACGGGGAAGTCAGCTAATCAGTGACTGGCATAGTTAACCTTTCCATAAGGCTATAATATATGGTGCATAAATACACCCATTGCAAACAGTGATAACGGTCACCTGTGGATTGTGCCATCCATTGGTGTGACAAAAGAAAACATGGCTTCAAGCCTATAAATGTAGGCTGATTGCTGCAGCATAAGAGCTGCAGTGCAACCAATTAAAATAACCACTTTTGTATAGGTAAGAACCTCACTTTTAGGTATTAGTAAATCATTACTATGTAGGCCTTTTAAAAACCGGACATGTAGAAAATTTATTTTACCTACAATGACAAGGCCGAAAAATGAGTTTCACTGTGGCAGGCCCGCTGTCTTATGTCCTATGTAGAAAACCACAGAACAGATTAAAATACTAAAGATGTGTCTCCAGAATAGGGCTGTTAGATTTGGCATCTTAGGTATGGTTCTCCCCTAACTTTTTGCCTTCAACCCAACTGTTTTGTTGACTTTGTTTTTCTGGCTTTAGGACTCTGGGTACTTTACAATTGCTAATCAATCCTTAAGTGCTTGTGCACTCTCCTTAAAACATGCTAGAATTGGCTTATACCCATTTGGAAAAATGTATTTGTTCATAAGCCCCTAGCATAGTGGTACTGCCTGTACCCAGGGCCTACAAATTAAATACTACTAGTGTGCCGGCAGCACTGATAGTGCAACCCATTTAAGTGAGCCTTTAAACATGTATCAGACCTGGAATCATAGGCCTGTGTATACAATCCTTAACTGCCACCTCGACATGGCAAAATAAACCTTTTGGCAGGCCTAAACCATCCTTCCTAAGTCACCCTTAGGATAGGTCCTGAACAGCCCAGAGAGCAGGGTGTAGTGTATTTAAAAAGTAGGGCATCAACGTTTCAGTTTTATATGTCTTGTTAGTGGAAGAAATCCTAGTCGTTTTTCACTACAGCAAGCCTTACCTCTTCCACAGCATAACACTGGAGTTACCTTATTACATTTAATAAACTTTAACATCCAATTGGAAACAGGTACACAGCTTGAGTTTGGTGTCTAAAGAATAGTAATTAAAAGTAATTTTTAATGGTAAGGTCAGGTTTTGAATCAGAATTCTGAAAATGCGACTTTTAAAAAGTTGACCTTTTTTGGGCAAACCATTATGTCTCTGCAGCCTATTCCTGGGTCACATGACCAGGTGTAACTGAAAGCTGGTCTTTGTATATTGCTCCCAGACAGTGAGACAGGGAAGAAAGATGTTGGCAAGATGACCACTCTGAGTTAATGAGGGGGAACAGTTATCACCTATGACTCTTCCTTATCATAATGCCTCTACCTGAGCACTCACAAATGGGTTATCACTGGTCTTCTATGACCCCAGGAAAGTTGGGGCAGGGGCAGGGAGGAAGGGAATGCCTGACAAATGGGGAAGGGGATGGAAACCTCTAGAAGCTTTCTCCACTTAAAATTGGGCACCAGGTATAAATATTGGATGCCAGATCCAACTCTTCAGTACACCTTCTTGACCTGTAGACTCTGCCAGGAAGAGGAACTGTGGTGCAGCTGAAAGAACAGCCACTCTGCTGGACTACTGCTCGGAAGGACTGCTGCCTACTGTGCTGGACTGCTGCCTGCTGCCCTTCTGCCTGGATGAGAAGGACTAGACATCCATCTGTCGAACCCAGGACCCCACAGTGATTCCCAGGGCTAGTTGGCTGGCCTCCTGCCTAAAGCCTCAGGGACAGAATGGTCTAACAAGCTTGAACCTAACACCTGGACTCTGCCATCTGTGAGTACTACCCTACCAAGTGGTGTCACCCCAGTTCTGGCCCTGAAAATGACACATCCCCTCTGCTTCACAGTGCAACCTCGAGCAGAACAGATGTATTGCCTATGCTACATGGACTTTTCCAGCAGAAGGACTTTGCATTGCAGCCCCATTAAAACCAATGCATCACAAGTCTCTCATTGACATCAGCCTCCACAATGATGCAGGACTACTCATTGAAAGCCCCACAGTTTCTTCGGGACAAGCTGGTGCCCGATGCATCCTCGACTAAGGACTTTGCATCACAAGGCCTCCTTGTCAGCAGCATCTTTGATCATGACGCAAGACCTCACACTGCAGCCTTGCAAACTTTGGAATTGGCACTGCATGACACATCTCTGAACTGGACCTCACAACGTCTCTACTACATGATGCATCCTCAATGCAAGTCTATGCATCACTCCGCAACCAGGATTAAGGTACTGGTTTCAGTGGACCTACTTAGGCCCCAGCACTCCATCGTGGTCAGTCTGATCTTGTCCCAGTCTGACCCGGCCAAACAAACACAGTTGGCCCTTTGTGGTTTCTGGTGCTATTTTCACTTAAATCTATGAAATTGCATATCTTGTGCTCTATTGATTTGATTTCTGAGTGTTTTTGTCTTGCTTTATTTATGAAAATCTATTATTTTTTCTAAATTGTGTGAGAGTTTTCTTGTTTTGTGTTTTTACTTTACTACTGTTTGAAGTGCTGCATGAATACTTCACATATTGCCCGACTGCTCTGTGCCAAGCTACTAGAGGGTTGAGTACAGGTTGATTTGGATTTTGCTTGTGACCTCACCCTGACAAGAACTGTGGTTTCTGCCTGAATAGGGTTTCACCCCCTCAACCAGTAAGTCCGCTCTTACGGTAACCATCTAGAAAAATAATTAAACAGTTAGTACAAATCCTATTCAATTGTGAAGTCTGATGTTTAACACATATGAAGTGCCTGCTTACTAATTAGCTCACGAGGTCCACCCAAACTATACTTGGTTTAAAACAGGTGTGAATGAGTAATAAAATGTCTCAGAGGAGCAAACATTACACTGACCTGGATGAGCAGAGATGGCTCCTCTGAACTCCACAGAAAAGTGGGAACTGTGGCACCTGTGACACCACACTAGAACTCCTGCTTGATAGGTCTGTTGATCGATATGTAACACGTGGTTTGCACTTGAAATGGACAGAAGAGTGTGCCAGGGCAGTTCTTGTGAGTTCCCTGTCTGGTTGCTCGAAGACCCTGCTCTTGTACTTCCAGGAATCTTTCTCTGGGTTTGCTGTAGGTGCAGTACATAAAACTGCATTTTAGTGCTAAATGTGAAAGGTCACTGTGATGTCTGCATGACAATCCCAAACACACTCCTAGCCCCCTTAGCCCTTACCTTTAGTGTGGCTATCTTTAAAGTTCCTTGACACACAGTATTTTGTGCCTCATTGCAGTAAAGCAAACAGGAACGACTGAAAAAGGAACTAGGGGCCAGATGTATGAAAGCTTTTTGCATTCGCAAATGGTGCGAATGCCCGTTTGCGAATGCAAAAAGCCATTTCAGAATGTATTAAAGGCATTCTGAAAGCAATTTTAAGGAATCGCTAAAATAACGATTCCTTAAAATTGCAACCCTGTTTATAGAGTCGCAAATTGCGACTCTCTAAATAAGAAATCGCAAATAAGGATTCCTTATTTGCAATTTCTAAAGCACATGTAAGAAGCAATTCCTAAATGCGAATTGGGCATTTAGGAAGCGCTATTTACCACCAGGTCGAACCTGGTGGTAACCATGTGCAAATGCATTTAAAATGCATTTTTAAAATTTACATGTAAAGCACACATGCCCTTTTGGCATGTATGCACTTTACATGTTGTAAAAAAATACTTTGGGGTGCAGCAGAGGGGGGCCTTAGGCCCCCAGCACCCTGGGGTTTTGCATTTCCGAAATTGTGAGTTCCAGTTGGGAAATCACAATTTTAGAAATGCAAAACATTCGCAGAAATGGGCCTACAGGCCCATAGGTGCGAATGGGGCCGCTATCGCAATTTGCGATTCAGTAATAGCATTTGCGAATTTTAAGAAATCGCTATTACCGAATCAGAAATAGCGATTTCTTAAAAATCGCTATTTCCGACTCACAAAAGGCCTTCTTGGTACATCTGGCCATAGGGTAGGTTTAATCCATAGGTTAGGGAGGGCCCTTCAGTTGCCCCAGCCACTAACAGGTATAAATGTGGGACATCCAGGTACCCACTTCAGTACACTTTCTGGATCTGCAGAAAATCAGACAAGGATTGGACCTGCTGTGTGTGACCTGAGAAGAGCCTTGAAGTACTTGACCTGCTCCCTTTTGTAGCCAGGACAAAGAAATGGACTTCAAGGATCAGTTGGCTGACATCCTGTGTGGCTACAGTGAGACAACAAGCTGCAAGAGGCCTTTTCTTGGAAGTATACAGCTGACCAGTGGCAATAGAACCTGGACTGGACCCTGCTGTTTGCCTCTGGCTTACACCCTGGGATTATTCAAGTCCCTCCTCTGCGGTTCTGCGGGCCTTAGAAGTGTACTGCAGTAGTTGTTTTACTCTATTGTTTCTCATTTGGGTTGGTATTTTTATTGTTTTGCATTTGGATATTATTACTGTTTGACACTGTATAAATATTTTACATCTTGCCCTAAGTTAGGCCTGTCTGCTCTGTGCCATACCTAGTGTTGAGTGTTGAGCTCAGATTAGTTTAGTGTCTTTAAGGGTTCAGTTTGACAAGAGTTGTGACTACTCCTTTAGGTGGCCAATCACCCACCCCAAATAATAGTCTAATTTCTTACAGCAAGCATACCATCGAATAGCTGAAATCTAAACTTTTGCTTTCACTTCTTCTCAGGATACATAAGAAATTAAATCTTAACCATAGCTCCTCAATGCCAGTATTTGAACATGTGCATTATATATCTACATCTCAACTGAATTCACCTCAACTCTTCATATTTTACTACGAGTATCCCTGCTTCCCAACATTTACAATGTATTTTTGTTGCATGTATCAAAATATAATGCTTGGGCACCTGAAATCTGTGAAAATAAGCCAGGCTCTAATTTAGTTATTAGAGTCAAGTTGTGTCATCTCTAGTCACCTGTAATAAAGTAATGGCATAGTTTTCCACTGTGACAACTCATTACTTACAGGTGACTTATAACGTCAAAATGCCGGCTGCCATAACCAGCAGCCTCAGTGAAAGGCAGATCATGGAGCATCATTATAGCTCAAGTTCATGCAAGTAAAACACGAAGTGATTTTTCCTTTTTCTAATGTTCTTCTAAAAAGAAAAAGTGGTCTGAAGAAAGGAGTTATTTATGGCAACAGATTTATTTTTTCCCATGCTATTGGTCATTATAGGAAGGATAACATCTCTGCATGTTTCAACACTTTCTAGGCCATAGCATTTTAATTTGAGTTACATTAAACTGATTCAAATATCTTTTTGCAAAATTTACTAACATCTTTTTGGTGTGTGTTTAATTTTGCACTGGGGATTCTGCTTTTAACCCTTCTATTTGCATTGCACATGAACAAGCAAGACAACAAAGATTTAAGTGGTTTGTGGAAAGGGTGATGCTGTGTTTTAATATGCTGTGCTGTACATAAAAAGGATATTTCAAGTCACTCCGCAGTTCCTTGACCTTATAATGGAACTAGACATTCAGCCTTGTTCCTCCATTTAGTCAAGGAACTCCTCAGTGCTTTGTAAGATCCTTATAATGTTGGGTGGGGTTCTTTATTTCATATCTTTTTCTCATCTAAAGATCAATCTTTGTCTGCAGTTCTTGAGACTAACTCTCTCTATACTTACTTAACTCTGCAGATTTATCAATTTATCACCATAAATGTGTGACATCTTTATCCCGGCCTGATTACCCAGAAAAATAATATCTAGCACCACATGCTTTTTTAGTGCTTCATACACTTTAGCTTGAATACATGGTTTGTGTAATCTTTTACATCTTACATGCTATTAAACACCAGATGCTTATATACATTACTTCTCTGTAATGTCTTCAAATTAGCCACACTTGCTCTGGTCACGTAAATGAATGAGTCTAAGCATCCTTCCTTTATCCAATTCTGCTAATATAGTGAAATCCCATTCCCCCAAATTACCAGATTAAGCTAAAGTAGTTAATGTACCCTAATGGTCCACCACTTACCTTCTTTTGTGCATGGTTTGTGATCACACAAACTAACACACACATGCTGCAAATTGCTGTACTTTCAGTACTTGATTGCCTTTCAGAATTCCCACAGAATTGCTCACACTGCAAATTTTGATTACAATCTGTATCTTCAGAAGAGATGCAGCCGGGTCAGAACAGATTGGAACATTCACTTCCATTTCTAGAAGAGCCACATATAATAGTAGTATAATGGAAGGGACGTATCAAACATAGGAAGACTATCTGCCCTGCTTCCAAAAACGTAGAGATAAACCGGGAAGTATTTCAAAGAAAGGCAAAACTTATGCTTCACCAATCCAACTCTTTAGAATTAAACTAAATGCCAGAGGTTTCCAATAAATGAAAACGGACTTGTGCATTGAGAAACATGCATATTGGACCAGTTGTAGCCTATTTAAGGTGAATGTAGCCAATGCCCTACCCCATATTGTTTTAGCTATCCAGTATTCTAATCTGCTACAATATTTCAATAAAGCACAGAAAGTAAGGTTGTAAGCATACATGGTCATTTTTATGTAATTGAGTCATCTTACTGTTGAACTGTTGGTCCATCACCAAAACAGTGCAACATCAGACTTTGCTTGTCATTATGACTGTGTTGGACAATCCAAAAATCCACTATTGTGGTGGGAGCCTTTTCTTTGATGGCAAATCCTCTACCATATCTGAGGCATCTCATTAAACCACTGTTCTGATATGAAAGCATTTAATAACTCAGTTTTAAAACTCGTATTCATGCAGATATCTTTGAAGTCATTCACAACATGCACAGTCAAGGTGATGTTAACAATGTGGCATTAAGAATTCAAAAATCAGTACGATGAAAGGAATAAAACAAATTGGGTCCAAATTCTGGTTGCAAAAAAAACATAAATATATTCCTAAAAAACAATGACCAGAAAGGCAAATGTAAACAGGGTGAAAAGGGATTAAAGCCGTTCATTAGTGAAATCAGTGGAACCATATCTTACAAAGGAAGTGTATGGGTGCAAATTATGCTTGAGTGGTGGGAATGTCAGAAATGTTTTTAGGAATAACAATAGTTCTTTCTAGAAGTGTGATCTTTTCTGCTTGTAGATTAGGGCACCTAGCAAGGATCGTAGGTCTGGTTGAAAATACCCCTTAGTGCTAAAAAGATTTCTTGGAACACATCACCAAACAAGCTTTTCTGAGTCATAAATAAACCATCAAAGCATACAAAAAAAAAACTTAAACATAAGAAATACATAAAAAAATTAAATGACTCATACATACAAATTTATAAAAATCATTCAAATAATTAGCAAAATACAGACAAATATATGGTAATTTATTCTGATAAGTGTTGATCATTCCCTAGAAAGAACTTCGGCCTCTACCAGAAAGCCTCAAGGAATTTGCTAACAGCAAATACAATAACATTTGAATTGTCACTCTTCAAGATTCTGGAAGCTACCTTAAACTGCCTCACTCGAAATTCAAGCAGATTGATCAAATCCACCTGCAGGGAGGGACATCATATACAGGACAGAAAAACAAAACATGCTCAAAAGCCTCAGATGCTGAACTACAAGCAGAACAATTGTCAGACATTGAGCCATTTCCCCAATGATTAATAAAAGACATTAACGGCAGATTACTCAGACAAAACCGTACATAAAGACTCCTACAAAAAGGCATAAAATTAAATCAAAAAATGGCTCAAAACTGGGAAACAGCTTTAATTAAAAAAACAGTTTAGTAAGACACCCATGATTTGCATGTAAAACTTAGTTTTCCCATACTGCTGCCCAGTATCGTGTCTTTAATGCTTTAGTTATGCCTTTTGTGTTATCTCAGCAGCACCTTAGCTCTAGCTTGTCTAGCCACAGAAACATGTGCCTCATCTAGGGACCTGGTAGTGCATTATGTCTTCCCAACAAATCCTTGAGACAATCCCTATATTCGGCTAACTCTGCAGTAGACCAAAGACGGATCCAAAATGTCAATGGTCTCAGGGCAGCCAAATCAGAAATCCGATTTAAACCTAAATCGAAATAAATAGGGATCAATGGGTTACAGGCTGGGCAAGCAAGCAGCGATCTGACAAAAGAGTTTTCTGCTGTTGTCACTTTCTGAGTATCCCCATATTTCGGCTCCAAATATTGCTGCATTATGAACTTTTGCCTGGTAAACTTTCAATGTGGGAGAAACTATTCTGGAACGTGTACCTCTGCAGAAGCGCAGAATAGCATGGGACAGATGAAGAATAAGAAGGGAACTCTTAAAAAGTTGGTTATCCCACCAAGATATTCCTACACCCAAATAATCAAAGGAGTGGACTTTTTCAAGGGGAACATTGTTCACAATAATCTAACAGTTTTTAACATGACCTAAACTCAAAACCATAAACTTGGTTTTAGCAACATTCAGGTCCAGCCCTCTAGACCTACAAAACATTAAGAGCCTATCTAAGAGAGTCTGGAAGCCAATAGGTGTTTTAGAAATCAAAAGAGAATTACCTGCAAAGAGCAGAACGAGGGTATTCCTATTATTTAAGATGGGTGCATCATCCTAGCAAGTAGGTAACAATTGGACCACCTCGTTAATATATTATGTAAAGAAAGGCCCGAGGACACAACATTGTGTAATGCCGCACTGAATGGGGATACGATGAGTAAGTTCACCCTTGCTACCCCCCCTAACTTGAGCATAAGTGTCCTTGTGTAACCATGCTAATAAATGCACTAGATTTCTTGGGGCTCCCATGCTACATAAGTCCTCCCACAGCTTCTCCCTAGGGACAAGACCGAAAGCAGCTCGTAAATCAACAAAAGCCACATACAACTTCTGTTTAGAGAGAAACACATATTTCCAGTAAAGAAGAGCCAAGCAAAAACCTTGTTCAGAAGTGCTGGTTTTCAGTCTAAAACCAGCCTGAAAGGGAGATATTACAAGATTAGAGTCAACCCAGGTTAACAGCTTGTCAAGAACCTGCCATGCAAAAACGTTTTCCAGGTTGTCAATTAATCTCATTGGTCTATGATTTGAAGTAATACTGGGGTCACCTTTCTTGTAAACAGTGATAATTTCAGCCCCTCATCAAGTAAGGGGAATGGCACATCCTGCAACTACAGCATTACACACCATACTAATATAACTGTTCCAGATTAACAGTTCGGACTTGTACAAATCACCAGAGATTTTATCAGGCCCAGTAGCCTTTGCTGGTTTTAATAGAGCTATAGCTTTACTGGATTCCACAAGTGAAACGAATACAGGATACTCTGTGACTACCCCACCAGCTTTATCATCTAATTCACCACTTCTCAACAGAGAGGGGGAAATAAAAGCACCAGTGGAATTAAACGTGAGACAAGGCTTAGCATATTGATTTACAAGTGGTCAACCCATTTTTCAGGTTGATTATGGTAGGAATGAGATTTCACAGAATCGCAAGTACCGTGAGAAAGAATCTTCCAAAATGACTCATCATCGTTATGCTGAGTAGCCTCCAGCAAATCCTGCCAGATTTCATCCTCCCAGACGCTCCTAGCCTGAGCTAGAGTGTTTTTATATTTTACTCTGGTGTCTCTAATCAGTTCCTGTGAGGAGGTCCCAAAAGCATTTTTCAAACACAATTTTGCCACTGAGCAGTCAGAATTGAACCACTTCTTGTGCTTCTCATCTGTACACGGTTTAATAGCCACCTTTTTATAAAAAATATTTTGTAACTTTTCTATAAAGTGACGATGAACCATAAGAATCCGAGGTCAAGGTGTCAAGGTTTTTGAAATCAGAGAACAAAGCCACAAATAATTCATAAATCCTCCTATACAGAGTTGCGTCAGACATAACCCTAGGCCAGGAGACAAGCTGAAAGTTGCTTGCCAAAATAGGCTCTGTTGCAACAGTAATATACTTATTGGCCAACCTTTGAAAAATGTCACCTTTAAGGGACAGCAACAGGGAATTATGATCACTATCATATCGATTATCCACTCTCATGACAACCATTAGTGGCCACAACCTGATGCCTAGAAAAAAATAATAAATAACACTGGTGTAATTACCACATTTAAAGGTTGGAGCCCGGTTCTGGTCTCATAGAGTCCTACCACTGCAGGCTCTCAAACCTTGTCCCAGACACAGTGCATTTAACTGAAGGGCAACACGAGAATGGAGAGCCTGGATTTTCCCTGATAACCTGGGTATGCCCCAAATCTCATCCTCAGAGTCACTGAGGTTTTTGCTATAGAAAGAGGGTTCAATTGAACAGTTAAAATCACCCGCTAGTATGACATAGCTGCTCTGCTGAAGAGTGTCTACTTGTCCATCCAAATGGGCAAGAGTAGAAGACTCCATACCAGAGGAAACCGATCAGATGTATACATTGATCACTCCTAGTTTAAAGCCCTTTGGGAAAATGAGCTGAACACCCAAAATGTCAGGAGAATGGATTTTCATCAATGAGTGGGAACACAGCAACTTATTACTTAATAAAAATAACAATCCCCCTTTAGCACAACTACTACTTCCCGTAGATTGGGCCTCCACACTATATGTTAAAAAACCTTCCACAAGAATACTCTTAGTAGCCCACGCCTCTTGGAACAGGCAGATGTCAAAAGAATTAATATAAGAGACCCATTCAGGGTCTAATAACTTATTACCTACACTGGCCAAATTCCCAGAGATAACCCTCAAGCAGGGTAGACCATTAGCCCCACTAAGCCCAAGGCTAACAGTAGACAGTTGCTGAGATTTAGTCAATGAGGAATCGATAAAACAATTGTCAAAAGCCCTCAAGTTCATTACCTCACAATCACCTCTGGGTCTCACTCTCCCCATAGCTTTATGGCCAGGCCCTATGGAACCATCAATACACACAAACCATTGGTAGTCAATCAATTTCATCAAGGTTTGAACTCAGGTCTCCAAGCGTAGGGATAGAAAGTGGATCTCTGTCAGATTCCTACCCTGATTTAGTAGAAGTCACGGCATAGGGTGGGTGGTGCTTCAGTCTAATACCAGTAGATTGTAGAGACCTAGAGTTACAAAAAAGTGGTCAGAAGACCTTTGGACTTATTGCGCAGTTCAAAGGCAATAAATTAATTAAACAGCATCTGTTCTCTCATCTGTAAAACAATAAACTCATAATCAGTTCCTTCCAGGGAGGATCTTTTTGCGTTCACAATATCGGATCTCATAATTGAGAGACAATTCCTCTTAAACCTCAGCCAGTACACAGTCTTATTAATCAAGGAAGCCTCATTCTCTAAAGACACCGCTGGAAGTCGATAGACCTTAATCATATAGAGTGTTCTTCCAGAGGTTTCTCTTGCTCTTGATGAACATAACTCTAAATCAGTCTGGTCTACAGCACGTGCCCAAGGTTGGGATTTTGCTCCGAATTGCATGACCTTAACTGGCATGCCAGCAGGACCACACACATTTGATGGCAAAGACACCCTGGTTGGGAGAAATATACTCGGAGGGGGGTTTGGAGTCACTAGACAATCTACTTCATTGGATCGCAGTCAGGACACACTGTCCATAGACTGGGCATCAATGTTCAAAGAGGGGTGCCGAGTGGCCAAACCAAATTGTAATTTATCATTATTTCTCGACCTACACACCTCTGGCAAAATCCCTACAGGCAGCTGCTTTGTTATCTCTGGGGCAATGAAGAGCCCGTCCCTAGCACCTCTATCACCCAGGGTGCAAGGAGCCTTCCCTCCCTTTTGACATGAGCACTCACAACTGGCTTCAGGGCTGAGTCCCCATTTAATTTCCCCAAGGATCGAATGCAGGAGACTCCTCATGTTATCATCTTTAGAGTGTAATAGTGTCAAGTCCTCCGTTAACCGCAAACAATCCGATGCACCAACCAGGGTGCCCCTCAAGGGCTGTTCGTCCACTTTACAGTTATTAGGTGTAGACTCAAGTTCCTCTAATGGGATAAATCTATTAGATTAAGGAGTATTATGGCAAACAACAACCACTGGGCTAAGAGGCAGCCTGGGGGTGCTCAACAGCCTTTACAGGACCCACATAATTTTAACTTTGGGTGGATATTACTTCTGAGAGGGTTGAGGCCTCCGAGGTAGATGGAGCATTATTAATAATAGAAAGTATGCTAACACCCAAGGGACCCTTTAGTGCTTTATTAAACATTGCAGGGACTTTATT
The DNA here is from genome assembly GCF_031143425.1 of Pleurodeles waltl. Lineage (NCBI taxonomy): Eukaryota > Metazoa > Chordata > Amphibia > Caudata > Salamandridae > Pleurodeles > Pleurodeles waltl. Next base: position 283,064,436 of record NC_090442.1, read on the forward strand.
AGTTTGAAATTTATTTGAAACCAAAGACCCAGGCACATTGTCCTTTAGGATAGCCTCCATCTTCTCAATTAAACAGTCAATATCCATCAATGTATTCTGTACATTAGAAGTGGCCAATCCTGTAGTTCCCTTTTAAGTTAGCGCAACTGGCTTGACATTTTGTCCTAACTTAGCAGGTTTTCTTAGTGTTTTAGTGTCACTATGAGGCAGCAGAGGATCCTCAACATTACTCTTCCCCATTGCTTGGAAAATAATGGGGGGGGTAATGATCAAGCAGCCAGCAGCAGATCAAAACAACAACCAGGAGACAGCAGACAATTGGGAGATGACAAGAAATAGGTAATTAGCTTACCACTGCAACTTTACAGTTCTCACCAAAGTGCAAAACCCAGCCTGACCTCTTCTGGCAGATGATGGGCAAAGACGAGCCCGGTCTTGGCTCGGGCGTGTCCTATGCAGTGGAGCTCTGGATTTGCCTTAAGCGTGCCTCTGGGCACAAAAATTATGTGGACCCACCAGCAGCCGCTGGTCTCTGTAATCCCTGGCAGCACAGATCTGGATTTTCCTTAAGAAAGCTTCCAAGTGCGGAAATGACGTGGCTCCACCAGCAGCCGCTGGTCTTTGTAGTCCCGCGCAGCAGGGCTCTGGATTTTGTTCTTAAGAGCTCCTCAGGGTGCAAAAATGATGTGGCCCCACCAGCAGCCGCTAGTCTCTGTAGTCCCCACAATTTGAACTAATCTCGATCCTCCCCAAAATCAAACCAAACTTTCATTCACACCAGACCCAGCAGCCGCAGCCAGCGACCATGGGCACAAGATGGATGGGGTGCAAGAACCAGGCTGGGAGGCAGTGTGGGGCATGTGCCGCCTGTTCACAGATGCCTAGGGACCACAAGCACCCGCACGCAGCTTCAGCACATGCGTGAGCACCCACACGCAGCTTCAGCACATGTGCAGATCCAGACCATTTTCGGAACTCAAATTAGCAAGCAGGAGTTGAAAAAGGGTTATGGATAAAGAGAGTTTCATGGTTGCAGATGAGCTTGGCAGTAGCATCCATTACAGCACATTTCAGAGTTAAAACTGTCCAGGCTGGAGCAGGCACTCTAAAGGCGAACACAGTAAGCAAGGTTGTTGGATGAAGATTGCCATGTTTCAGAATTGGTCCTCTTAGAAAAAGAAAATGGAGTCCCTGATTCTTGAGACCCATTAAGGAAATCAAAGCTCATGGTTGAGCAACATGTTGGCTTCCATCAGTTGGGTTTCAAAATGTCTAGTTCAAGTACTGGGAAATCTATCTTTATACCATTTCTTTTATAGCCCATTCAATGTTAAAAGAAAATACATCTCTATTTCTTAATTGCCATAACTGTCTTGCTGCTAACACAGAGATGCAAAGGTTCCCAGTGCAGTTGGAAAACATACAGATATGTGGAGAAAAGTGTCCCCTCCCCCACTTCTATAACAACCTTTGATTCTAAATTTTAAGTTGCATGTTGGTTTTGCAGCCTCTGCCCACGGTAGACCCCTTCTGATATTTAAACATCTATTGTGACATTCAGTTTGTGACTTTTAATTAGAAAATGAAAACTCAATTTAGATTGTACCTGTACCTGACCTGTAAAGACCACTATGGTCAAGTTATATTTGAGATACCAAACACCTGCATAGCAGTTATAGCATTTGAAAAAATTCTGCCTGAGCTCAACTAGAGTGCAATCTAAAGACATGCATACTTTTGACTAGAATCCATACACTGCACACCTTGCGATAACTCAGCCTGCCAGCTTCTATTTCAAATAAATGGCCAACTTAAGAGGAACATCAGTACCTGCATACAATTGGTGGCCCCTATTGTTCATTTAAAAGGGAAGCTAGGGTGACTCATTGAAGCTATGTCCTACACCAAACACGGTTTGTGGAGAGCACATTTCCTTTGAAGCTCTGTTGCAGAACTGAGGGGTCTACAGTGGAGCTAAAAGACAGTAAAGAACTCCATAAGGCTAACAATCCATCAATTTGAATTGTGAAACTCTGTAATGGTTTTGAAGCTATGTAGCATATATCAGGAAAGGAAGTACATATTCTGTGGCCCCAATCTGACTCAAGTGGAGAAGGTAGCAGGGATGCCTCCTGTCACCAATTATATTTGCACTCTTGCTGGAACATTTAGTCTGTACGATCTGAGAGGATCCGCTAATCTTGCGTCCAAATTACACTATCCTCAGGCTCTTATAAATCTTTAGAATCTTCAGCACATATTCAGGATACTCTATTAATTGGGGGATATTACGACTTGGCCATGGTAGATCAGATAGAGAAAACATTCTGATGGAGCTGGAGGGGATTATATAGCTGAGGATCCTTATAACCGGGATGGAGAAAGTGTTCTTAATGGAAAAATGTCAATCCCTGTCTGTACAGCTTTAGGAATTTCTCCTAAGTGTTGGAGGTTCCTGGCCCTGTCCCTACTTGGACAAGCATCGTTATTCAATATGATTACACTACCTCAACTACTGTATGCTTTCCAAAACACGTTGTATAGAATCACACTGTACCTCTTTAGAAAGCTGGAGACAGAAATTAGACTCTTGCTATAGGAATGGAGGCAGCACACCTTACTGTCCAAACTTACAAAAGGGGTATATGATGGAGGTATTGCACTACCGGGCTGTCAAAAATGTCACTGGGCTTCACAATTGGTGGTAATTAATCAATGGACCTGTGTGCTGCAGTGTGAACCGTCCCTGAAGGCAGATAGGGAGACAATGGAAGAAAGGGGTACCCCGAGACCATGTAAATGCCCAAAGGGGCAAGAGACTTGGCAGCTCACACAGATGCAATGAAAAATGTCTAAAGAGAGGCCAATAAATACCTGGGCTGGAAGAAGAAGCTAACAACTCAGACCCGCTATGGAAAATGGGACAGCGCAGACCTGACAGAGGTGGGAAGCAATCAAGGGGTATATAAATGGGATAGGATCAAAATAAATAAATTGAAAACCTATGGCAAGAAGGGAAAATGAACAAACAGAAAGGGTGTCAGGGACTAGTACCAAATGACAGAAAGGGAGGTCTTCACGCACCTAGAGAGGTGGGACATGCCCTGAGGACCCACATGCCAGTGCGAATAGAAATCAAGGAAGCATCCCCTCTGGAGGCGCGCCTACGGAAAAAGACATCTCTTGAATGTATAAAAAACTACTCTATAACTCCTCAAATGTCAAAGAGAAACTGAAAGAAAATTGAGTCCTGCATCTAGGGGACATTGTGGAAGGAGAGTGGTAGGAGACCATCTGGGCATCCAAGGAGATAGGAATCAAGGCTTGCTTCTGACTGAATAAACCCTGGATACTCCATAAATGCTAGTAAACGGGATCTAGACTATACAAGATGAGGAATACTGGTACAGGACTTTGTAGGATGTTTGAAACTAGTGACCTACTGGGAAGCATTGTGGACATGTTTAAGACAGGTCATGGGCACCCAGACGGAGCTTTCACCCAAATGGGAAATACTTAACATTTGGAAAAACACAACCCTTAAACACCAAAACTCTTCTGACTTGAGAGCTGATTGTGGTAAAAAGAAGCATGACCTAAAAATGGAGATCCAACACACCACCTAACTCAACCCCTTGGAAAAATGATTTGACAGCTGTATGGTGGTGGAAAGACATGCTTACAAAGGGATGGCTTTCCTTAAGCAATGGGAAAAGATATGGCAGCAATGGCAAACCTACTGAGGACTGTAAAAGAGGCCTAGAGGACATGGGAAGGTTAACAACAACAAAGGCAGTGTGCTCACAATAGAGACAAGGGTAATTTTACAAAAAGGGGAAAAAGGAGCAAAGTCTTACCAATTGGGCAAAGAAAAAGGATTGCAAGACTTTGTAATATGCCTAATATGTACTGGCTTTGTACTGTGCCAATGGTTATAAAATTTATAAATGGTTTAAAAAAAGACGGGAAGTGCCTCACTATGCGGAAAATCCAGTAATAGGAAGCCTGGGAATTTTATTACGAAAGGCTAAATCTTACCATGGATAGTTGACTGTCACACTTTAAAACAGTTTGCTTGGCCCACTCTAAAGACATTTTTTTTCAGCTCTGGTTTTTGTATAGCTCTTGATTCCTTGATTGTAGTCTTACCTTTTTTGGACAATTAAAAAGATCTTACTATTTTAGCTAAACTTAGCCAGCTCCTTAGGAATTTTACTTCTTACATGTATTATTTCATGCTTGTGCTGTTACATTCTTCCTCTGAGGTTTTTCTTACTGTGAATGCAAAGTTACCAAAGGTTATCAAACATTAAAGTCCTTGAAACTTGGATACCTCTGTGAACTGAAATATATTACTGTACAACTGGCGACTTTCTCAGAATACAGATTTTGTTTTTGAGTCTCTGCCTTCTAACCTCAACAAAGTGAATAAAATGGAATTGACTGCTTTACCAAGGTGTACTATTTTTACATTAACATTAGGATTTAAATTACTACATTTTTTGTAAAGATCTTCCTTACTAACTACAGGTATTCTTTTGACTTTGAACAAACCGCCAATCAAAGATATCTTTTGGGCACTAAGGACCCCATTATTACATTTGTGTTGGCTGGCAGTGTGTGCAAAAGGAAGTCCACTGTGCTAACTGCATTAGCGCTCTGTATTAAAGCACCATTGGCCCAATCTACTCCATGACATGCATTGAATTAGTTTAGTTTTAAGCTGTGCAATGGAGCACATTGAGCAACTTTATGACGCACCAGTTGCACAACTTCTAGTATAATGGGAAGATGCACTTGCACTGCAAGAACTTGTGGGGGTATGAGGTTTAACAAATGCAAGGATTTCATGTCTCAGACTGCCACAGCTACAGATTCTGTGAAATTTATTTTTCTGGCTCCAGGAATGGGGGTGTATTGCAACTTGTGTAGCCCCCAATACCCTGCTAGATTCTTCTTCTTGACGGTTGAAGATTCATAGTCCCACTCTCCCAATCACAGAGAGATGATACAAAACACAGGCTACCTGTGAACTGAAATTTCACCTGGGCAATGGAGATTCCCTCGTTTGCAATGAGCACATTCATATTCAAATGAAGCAATGGCTCTCTTAGATGGCATGAGCATGTTTTTTTTAACAACCTATTCATGCTGCAAGTGCAGTAAGTTGTAGAAGGTCAAACCAGATAATTTAAAAGAACCTCACATCTAAAATTATGACTCAATGTGATCTCTAAGGGATTTGAGAGCACATCGGTGGAGCCTCCCTACTACTGTGTACAGAAAAAGTTAGGGTCCACACAGATATGCCTCTATAGCAAATGTAAAATATGTGTAAAAGGAGAAAAACTGCTGCAGTCCTGTCCTTTGGCTAGCTTTTTGTATCACAATAGAGTGAAGGAGAAGGCATTGATGTTTTTAATGGTTGCCCCCCCTAAGTACCCTGCAGTATGGCAATCTTAGAAGGTGGTGTAGATTTATTTGATCCAAAGCACTTATTCTGAGTTTTCTCTCTGCAATGGAGAGTAACATGCAGATTTTGTGCTTACTGCGCCAAAACCTGTATTTCTTGGTAATTACTCTGATAATTACAAGTTTGACCTTCTGAAATTTAACATAGGGTGCAACTTTATTGCATCCAAACATTGGATCTTAAAAAGCCAACAATGGCTCCATCACATTGGACATATGCAGCTAGTGAATTTTAGTAATTTGGTGCTCTGCCTCATACGGGTTCAGTCGTCTATCAACCCAATTTCTTAACCAAAGTAAACATTAGGTACAAGTCATCCACATACAATGTTAAAAAATGCAAGCTATTCATCTTAAATAACTAATCTAGCTTCTTCAAATTTAACCTGACCTCTCCCGCTGCCAGCTTTACTCATATTAACACTTTAAAATGATTCCCTTTCAATATTCTCATAGTTGTCTTGTTTCTTCATGATCCACAACATAAATTCCATGTGGAACACATTTGGCTAATACCAATCAACTGTGGTTATCTTGGTACACATATTTGTTAAGTATTTTAAGTATTGTTCGCATGTGGATGATTTGTATGTAATGTGTTTAATGTAATTTGTAATTTTTTGTACATATGTGTTCTTGAAGACTTGATGAAGTCCTTGTGTAGGATAAGATTCATTGCCTGGGCTGTCATTCTGGTTTTTTAAACTTGGATATGCAATAAAGAAGGCAGGATTTGTAATTTTCTGGGGCACTCATATTCAGTCCATATATCCAAAGGTGCACAGTAATTACTAATATATCAGGATTAAAGTGTGTCCTTTCCTTCTTTGCAGGGGTCCTCATTATACAATCCCTTTTATTCCTAATATGGTATTGTTTTTTATTGTGCATCTTTGCCAAGAATTAACAGTATGCTTTATAAAAGGCAGCCAGAAAAACAACCAGGGACAGCTTACATTGTCCCTGTTTGTGCCACTTCACATCTTCAAATTTGTACACTGAGCTCAAACAGGGACACTGTGCTCTATTATTGATTATGCACTGCCCCAGAGCAGCTCGAAATCAAGCCTTCCTTGGGGGTAATGCATTAATGAAAGACAGAGAAGCTATTTGAAACAAAGTACTCGCCAGCACTTCAAAGGGGTACAGAGATTATTACAGAGGTATTGAGTAACTACTTTGCCTGAAGCAGCATGTCTGGGGGTCGATGGCACTTCATTTCCTCTCTCCAGAGGGCTGCCCACAGGGATGCACTGACTGTCAGTGGGCCTCCTGACAGCCCTATGCCACTATGCAGACAACGTTTTTCTCTGGTTTACATGGGCAACACCCCCATGCCAATGAAAGAAAACAATCTTAAAATAGTGCTGGAGTTATATGTGCACCGCTACTCTCTGTATGAAACACGTGTCTTCAGCATCTTCTGTAATGCTGCAGTAACCCAGGGGCACAAGAAACAGGCACACATGCCTGTTGTGCCCCCAGGCTCTGTACACATTATGGCCCCATGAAAGCACTTTGCAACTGTATGAGTCACTGTAATAGTAGTGCACTTGAGATGGATAAGCCTTCACAGTGCCAGAGGTTGTATTGCCAGCTTGCTAATACATTATTTAGACATGTTTATGTACTTTGCTTTGTAATGTAGCTATACAAAATAAATATTTTTGGCACATTAGGGGCTATTTTCTGTTGGAACCCTTACATTAATATCTGTTTGTGTACTGGAAACATAAATCGAAAGGATAACAACTGCTTTCATTTTTAAACAACATTGCTCACAATATTGTGATTTTGGCTGTAGCATCGGCCCTCGGGAGGGCCGGCCCACCCTACACCGTTGTGCAGGGGTGTCACCTCGGCATACCCCTCATGCGTGGGCCTAATGACAGCGCCCAGGCATGACGTATCCAAGGGGTTAAAAAGGTGAGCAGAGAGGTGGGAAAAGCAGTTTTTGAGTGACAGAGACAAGAGTTAAAATAAAGCATTAATTACTGTAATCAGCGGCTCAGCGTCATTCTTTCCGCTGCCACCTGCCGACTTTACAATTGGCGATGAGGGTAGCGAAGCCCGCTGCCTCCCTGGACCCTGCCTCAGCCCCACCGCCCGCTGTTGCACTTCATCAGGCAGCCGTTGGAACACTGCCTGTGCCGGCAGCACTTACACACGCACATGGCCTCTGGCCCAGCACAACCGAGACGTGCTCCTTCCTGGCTGCACGCGGCGGCCCGGCACCCACAGCCCCGCCTTCCCTGAGCCAGCCTGAGGCCTCAGACCAAGCCATGTACCGCACCAGCAATGGCCCCGCCTGCGGTCCCGCCCGCACAAACACAAGGAAGGTGTTTATCCTCGGCCTCTCCCACGACCGCCGCAAGCAGTCTACAGCAGCCATCCTCAACGCTGCCAGGCCTACAGAGCTCTTCAGCTCGCTCCTCTGCATCTCTACTCCTCCCAGCCTGCAGACAGTTATGGCCTCACCCTCAGCATCAGTCAAGTGGCCAAAGAAAAGGCCGTCCCTGGGCACAATCTGCCGGAACCTGCGCCAGTCATTTACCAAGAGGTGAGGCCCTTTCAATCTTGAGTTAAGACATCAACACCTCATCCAGAGTGTGGTATCCCGCACCGCACCTCACACACGTATCGGGCACACTCACGCCCAGGGCCATGGCAGGCATTCTGGCTCTGGAGCTGTTCACCATCACCGGTGTTCCATCCACCCAGGCCGCAAGATGGAAAGCATGGCTGGAACACCTCAGAACCTATTTCGAGGCTCTTGAGGTGAAAGATGAACAGAAGAGGCCCCTGCTTCTCCATTTGGGTGGGGCGGACATCCACAAAATCTCCAAGTCTGTACATGAGGCAAAACTGCATATGTACAACACGCTAAAAGAGGCAATCACTGCACATTTCGGACCATATGCCAATCCGGACTATGAAAGCTGCTTGATGCGCCAGGCACACCAAAACACCGATGAATCGGTAGACAGATTCTATGCGTGCCCAAGAGAGCTGGCCAGCACATGCGCATTGCCCGATGAAGAAGATTAAATAAGAGCTCAATTCATCCAGAGTTGTTCCTCGTCGAAACTTCGGGAGCGCATCCTACAAGAGGCGAACATGCGGATGAGAAACATCCTCACCCTAGGCCACTCACAACAGTTGTCAAAAACGAGAGCTGCACATATGGAACAGGCGCCAGGTGTCCAGGTGAAGACGGAGCCAGTCAATGCAGTAACCACAGACCCACCCAAAAGCAGGCCTGAAAACCCAAAAGGAAAACCAAGAGACAAGTTCTGTAGATGGTGCGGGAGCCTTCTACCGCATTCAGCAGGCAGCCCAGCCCGAGGAAAAACTGCAGTGCGTGTGGCAAACTCAACCACTTTGCAAAAGTCTGCCACTCGGCACCGAAAACACCTACCCCCAAGAAAGCCATTCGAGCTGTAACTACCACTACCACCACTGCATCCAACAGCGACATGGACGACGACCAACAAGTAGTCCATGTCATACATACCGTCGGTAACCGGTGATTGCCCAGAGTCAAGTGGTGCTACACGACCAGCACGTTTCAGCCCTAATCGACACCTGAGCGTCAATTATTCTCATGGCTGAAGACGAATATCAGAGTCTTACAGACCCACCACCACTAAGACCCACCTTAGCACAGGTCCACGCTTTTGGAAGCAGACGCCCGCTTGACATAGCCAGTGTTTTCACAAGTGAAATTGCCCACGAAAACTCAAAGATCACAACCAAGATCTATTTGTCACAAGAAGGGACAGGATTCCTGCTTGGCTGCTGCGCAGCTCAGAGCCTTAACCTGGTACATTTCGCATTCAGTATTCACTCCAACGGTCTAGAAAGCCTACTGAGAGACTTTGGCCCACTGTTCGACGGCATTGGATGCCTAAGGGGCCCACCTCTTAAAATCCGTATAGATGAGTCAGTAGCCCCCATTACCCTCAGACACAGGCGGGTAGCATTCCATCTATAGCCCAAAGTAGAAAAATAACTCCTCCTACTAGTAAAAGCCGGCATAATCGAAAAGGTGTCAGGACCCACTCCGTGGGTATCTCCCATAGTTGTTGCCAAGAAACCAAAACAACCGAACGCTGTGAGGATCTGCGTGGACATGCGACTCCCCAATCGAGCCATCAAAAGGGAGAGGCATTTGACCCCAACCATCGACAACATCTTGGGAGAGCTCTCAGGGTCCAAGTGGTTCTCCAAGATGGACCTTCGTTCGGGGTACCACTAGATCTCCCTGCACCCCGCCTCACACCCGATCACCACTTCCTCCACCCACACAGTACTCTGGAGTTACACCCGCCTAAATTTCGGCATCTCCAGCACACTATCAAGGAGGTCCTGAGAAGACTCGTCGGGGTTCTCAACGTAAATAATGACATTCTGGTACATGCCCCCACTCTGGAGGACCACCTGGCAAGAGTACGAGCAGTGTTTGTAAGATCGCAAGAACAAGGCCTGACACTCCACAAAGAAAAATGCAAGTTTCTCAAGAGGGACATAAGTTTCTTTGGCTCTCTGAACATGGCATCTGTCCAGGCTCCCTCAAGGTAAAGGATTATCCAGGAAGCCCCAGCGCCCATATCTCCCTCCAGAGTCAGAAGCTTCGTGGGGATGGTCACATATTGTGGCCAGTTCATAAAGAATCTGTTGGACCTCACTGGGCCCCTACAGATGCTAACCCAAGCCGACCACCAGTGGGTCTGGAATGCCGAACAGGAGAAGGCTTTTGAGGACACGAAGAAAGCCCTTTCCGCAGAAACCACACTTGCCTTCTTTGACCCCAAGTGGGAATCGCAGCTGGCGGTAGATGCCAGCCCCACTGGACTAGGTGCCATCCTGGCGCAGAAACAGGACTGCGGAGACTAGGCACCCATTCCGTTCGCCAGTCGGAACCCTCACACCAACAGAACAACAGTACTCCCAGATAGAGCGAAAGGCCATCGCCATTCACTGGGGGTGCTGCCACTTCCACCTCTATCTCTACTGCAAAGCCTTCACTGACCACAAGCCACTAATACCACTCTTCAAAGGGTCATCCTTGAAGCCACCACCATGGATCGAGAACGGGATACTGCAGCTGCAGGAGTTCGACTATAGCGTGGCGTATCGACTAGGCACCCGAAACCCGTCTGATGTCTTATCCCATCATGCTCGTCCTGCAACCCCGCAGGAAGTGGAAGAAGCACAGGAAACAGAGGAATATGTTTGGTTGGTGGTTGACCGAGCCCGTCCACTGCCCATACCACTCACAGAAGTGGTGGAAGCTACCAACCAGGATGACTGTCTGCAGATAGCCATAAAAGCTGCCAAGTCAGGAGACTGGCGCCCGCTGCAACAACCAGTGGCCTTCCTCACTGCAGATGCCCCAGCCAAGCTCCAGGCACTCTTCAATGTCACCCATGAACTGTCAGTGAGAGAAGATGGGTGCCTGCTGAGAGGATTCCACCTCGTGCTGCCCACCTGCCTGATGTCTGGAGCTATGTTCCAGGCACACAGGGCCCACCAGGGCATCGTCAAGTCAAAAAACTGGCTCAGGAGTAAAGTCTGGTTCCCTGGCCTAGACCAGCAAGTGGAGGAAGTGGTCAGGAGGTGTGCCGGCTGCCAAGCCAGTGGGCCACCTGATCCCCCAGCACCAGTAATCACAGAAGAAGGCACTGCAGCCCCTTGGGAGAGAGTCAGTGCAGACTTTGGGAGCCTTCATGACGGGACCCACATGCTAGTGGTGGTAGATGATTATTCACGTTACCCAAAGTAGAAATCGTGCAGTCCACCTCGGCTGCTGCAGTCATCCCGAAGAGGGAGAAGCTGATGGCCACTCACGGCCTATTCGGCGAGGTCTGCACTGACAATGGGCCCCCCTTCAACAACCAGGAGTGGGCTGAGTTCCTAATGTCACAAAACACCATACACTGACGCATCACTCCCATGTGGCCACAGGCAAACGGTGAGGTGGAACGTTTTGTAAGAACACTAACCACGGTGAAATGGATTGCAGTAGCAGAATCGCAGGCTCTCTCCAGCACGGCAACTGTGTTGCTGGGCTGGAATAAGACTACTGCGCATGTGCATTTGGCCAGCCAGAGAAGGCCTGCCAAACACACATGTGCTCTGAGGGGAGTGCTCTGTGCACTCCCCTCAAGTGCTTGTCACCCCCAATACTTTCTTGAAATGGTTTTGCAGCTGCCACTGCTGGCGGGGGTTGCAACGCTCCTCTGCACTAATGGAGGAGCCACCCCTGCTATGATCATCTTCCAGATTCTTCATATCAAAGCAGCCGTTTGCATGCTTCATAAATATTCCAGTTTAGCAGACGTTTCAATATCTTACTACATGTTTGCTGACCTTTGAAGCTTTATTAGAGGCGTCCTTTATACTCTGATAGTCCTGAATAATGTCTAATGTTCCTGACCTGGTGTTGTTATGGTCCTGGGATGGGTTAGCCCCACGTAGTGCTGAATTGACTTCAGCTGGTACTTGATCCACTGAGCTTAACTGTAATATCCCAAGATATCAACATCTGGCTTACCAGGTTTAAAACAGCTGCATCGGCTACCTATACAAAGAAAGATAGGCTGTAAATCAATGGTTATTTTACATAGTGCAATCCTCCAAAGTTGTCCTGGTTTCCCTCCTGTAGGTGCATACGCCTGTACTTATCTTGCAATCCACGTTCAACTGTACCGAAAGAAAGAACTGTATCTTTAGGTGACAGTTCCCTTTCAACAGAAACATGGAATTATTTGCTTTTATCATTGTGAGTTGAACCATACGTGTTTTTTCACTTTAGTTCCTGAATACAATTAGTTTTCTAATCCATTTTCATAGCTGACCTTATTCACTACTTTTGTTATGTTAAAACAACTTTACCTTTGGGTTGTTTGCCATATCAGTCTGTTTAATGTTTAATTTGTTAAACCATAAGTGATGGGGATCTAAGGTTTTTCTTAGGAGTCCACCGCGAAGTGCCAGGGATGCTGACTACCAAGGCTACCTAGTCTTGAGGCCAACCCATGCCTCTTTCTTCTCGACTCTACATTTTCTGCCACACACTTTTAAGTTCTCTTTGATTCCTGATTTCTCCATTTGTCACTACCTTTTTGTGCATCATTCTGTCTCTCTAATATGTCTTTCTCTCTCTTCTAACAAACACACAACGGTCTCTTGTAGAATATGTTAAACATATTTAAAATTCAATTAATGTAGCAAACAAATGAAAGTCAATTAAAAGCATTGCTATAAGCATAGATCATAAAATTGAATACAATAATTAGAGAAAATAATGCTGTATTTAATGTAATTGCCATCAAATAGAAAAAGATGAAAAAGCATTCTGTGCTCAAGCGATCACCCAGATAAAATTCAAACAAAGGGTGTGTATGTACAGAATATGTCAATGGACCGTATGGGTTCATTGTACTGGTACAGAGTGAATCAGGTGCAACAAAATAATGTCATAAGTCCAACTTCCAATTGCGCTGTCAGCATTTCACCCTGTGTCGCTTTAAAGGGCAATCATCATGACAAAGATTTAGGGAGAATAAGGTTTACTCTGTGGGTAATCAACACATAATGTAACTAGTGTTCATTTCAATCAAGTGGCTTGAGCATATGGCCATGAGAAAGACATTTTTGTGACTTACACCTCGGGCTAGTTGGTCCCTGTGGTCTGAATAAAACAAATATAAAGTAGAAGGCTTAGGATGTAAGATTTGCTTAGATAATATGAGTACCAAATAAAAAATGGGATAGAGGTACTATGGAGGAGGCTTGAAGTTTCGAATAAATGAAAAAAAGAAGTAAAAATCCCTGTCCAAATGTGAATCTGAAAGGACAGTGATAAATAATTAAAAGGCACCCTCAAAATTAGTTCATACTAAAGCAAAGACAAAAACATAGGTGGATGTCTGGGTAATCATTTTAGGGATGATAAGAACAAGCTGATAAAAAACAGTGTCCGCAAATTAAAAACTTGTTGGTCAAGCCATTCCAAAATTAGTATGTGAAGTTACGGTCAGCGTGAATATGAAAAAGGGGCACAGATTTCTGTGAAGACAAGAACAAGGAAATGTAGGGCATGGTTCAGATATTACTTGGATCTGTCATGCAATCAATGGTAGATGTGTAGAGTTAGCAATGCACCAGCTCAGTCAACATCTAATTCTGAAGCGCTGGTGAGTGAATGCAGCAAACCAATTAAGATGGCCTGGGTGGGATATAGACTCCCATCTTCATTTGGGGGCAAGGTGTGCAGGATAAGGATAAATGGAATTCGAACCCATTGAAAAATAAAATTCAGGGAAAATAAATGTGCGCCAAATAACTAGAAAGGAAAAATTAATCATCGTACAGAAAATAAAGAAAATTAAAGAAAGACTACAAACCACATTTGTGCTGAAAATGGTATATAGTAGATAAAAAAATCAGTAGTCACTTAGACCTGATATAACCATAGTGAATTCACAAGTTTAAGAGTTAAATATTTATATATACACACAGTAAGAAATGTGTGCATATTAGATACTGGAAATACCCATACGCCCATAAATAATGCTGCACGATCAAATGGGATATTACATGGGAAATGAATAGCTACAGAAAAAAAACATACTATGATATAAAACAACATCACTACATTGAAGGGACAAATGTACATATTTACAATAGGAATTAGGTGATATTTTTACAAAAGCATGTGTCATTACTTTGGCCATGATTCCATGTATGGTGTAAATCAAAGAGCTCAGCAGACAAAAAAATGTAGAGATACCTTTTTAGATAAGATAAGATAAGGTAAAACCATTCCATTCCTCAATGGTTTGCAATCCTTTCACTACTGTGTAACATCTCAGCATCCATTTACATTCGGTCGTGTTAAGCAAAAATTGAAGCTCACAACCACCTGGTGATTCTTTCTACCACCTCAATCGTCTGTCACTGGGAGGCTTTTTCAGAAAGATTCTTCTGCACAAAAAGGACCACTAATTGTGTTGTCATTACCTTGGATCCAATTCTGCTACAATACTGCATAGTTTGTTTTTTTAACTTTTTGGGTGGTTTAAGAAATATACCGCAAACCACAAGGGCACTAAATGCTGTACCTCAAATTCTTTGAAGTACAGTTAGAGAAAGACCTTCCATTTGCTTGGGAAAATTATTTTGTTTTCCCAATAAATGGACAACCAGTACAGTTACTGCATTTATAATGTCCAATTACTTTGCAAAAGGCCCCCTAGTTCGGCAATGTTTTGATAATGCTGTTTTTGCTATGTAGATATCTACTACCTGATTACAAAGATTTCTGTCTTTTTTGAAAGAAAAAATGGTCAGATCTTGGTAGAGGCCACTAGACATAATAAGAGCCAGATTTCTTGTAATGATTTATACCAGTTAGATACTTTAAGGGTAAAAGGTAGTCACGCAAAACATTGCCTCTGATTTTTTATTTTTTGGCCACCAGTAAGCGTTCACTGGGGAATGGGGGAACACTGCTGTTTCTGATTAGTTTTCTCAGATAACCCCTAGCTAAATTTTGGAATGAGGGTCTCAGTCTAGCTAAAGTAATAGTGTTTCCATTTGCAATTTCTGTTAATTTTAAGACACTGTCCATTGGGCAATACATGTCTGAGAAAATCTGGATTGATACTGGGATGCTGTGGAGTACAGTAATAGAGTGTTGCACTCTGTAGTTCTGTGGGAAAAGTGATACTTAAGAAACCTTCTTACAGAAGACTATCTCAATAAATTCCTTACTATACTTTGAGGTGAAACTTAAATAAACAAAGGCCATGTCAGACTGGAATTCAGTGACTCTTCATCACCTTGCCAAATCATAAAGATATTATCTATGAATCTTTTACAGAAACAAACATGTTAATGGAAAAGATTAACGTCCACATTGTAAATAATATATCAAAACATGTTTTGGTCCCTCTGGGGGAAGGATATGAATTAACCTCCACAAAAATGATTGTACCATAAAGGACTTTCTGTACCAATGAGGTTTGTAAGTAATATATCACATTTATTGGAAACTTAAATTAAACAATTTAATGTAAAGTGCTCATGTATAACAGTGCAGAGTGAGTGAATTATGTGTTAGTATAAGTGTTGCAGTGCTATTTACATGAAAACTAAAACCAAACTGTGGTTAAAAGTATCAGGTCTCAAATCAGCACCTATAACCATAGGTACTGTGAGCCTGCTGAATTTTTCAAAGTCAATCCACAATTTCTAGTACAATGTCTTTGTATTATAAATTGTCAATGCATTTGTGGAAGAGACATGCACTATGTGGACATAAAATGGCAAGATAAGAGGTGGTGGAGAATTTCTACAGGATTCTGCATAGGCACTTCCTGGAGGGGTACTTGGATATAATCTCCATTTAAACCCCTTTGAGGAGGTTGTCCTCTCCACAATGCACTTCTACCTGCTACATGGACTGCCTCTTTCTGACAACAGTAATCTGGTGCCTGGTAAAGTTCTAAAGTCCCCCTCTCTCTCATTCACTAAAAGAAACCCACAATCACTCACTCATATCTGTCATTCACCCATATCTACTTTGTAATGCACGCATCACATACATACCCCTCAAAAGCAACCTCTTACACATACCCTAGAAATACATATATTTTTTAATATGCTTTTATTTTTACTTTTTTCATACAGTCAATGTTTTGAGTAGGTTGGTTGGTTCAGCTTCATTTGAAGTGCAGCAGGAAAACACATAGCAATTTAATCCACCTACACACACAGGTATGTTCTTATTCTAACAGTCTGACTAATACACTATAGGGGATTTCTCTCACAGTTTTGTTAAACTCTAACACTATATTTTAAAATGTGTTTTGTAAGGGCTTATAATTGTAGTCAAATCCAACCTGGATATTTATAATGTTTCAGTATTGTAAATGGATATCGTTATTGTAACACTTAAAGGCTGTTGCTTCACCACCTCTCACATCATCAACATCTGCTGCTATCACTGTGCCAAAACCCTCACTTGCACCACCCAGCAAAGAGGTGGACGAAACTGATAAGTTACATTTCTAACCTCTTAGTGTTTTACCAACTGGGTAGCTATAAATCTTATGTCACTCATTATCACTGGCACCCTGCTAAATACATAATGCAATTCTTTTATAAATGAAAAGAGAGCAGTCTTTGTCGGTCTCACAATGGCCTATTGAAACCATTTAAATATAAATACCATCTCCTTCCATGATATACAACAACTTATTCCCCTATATATATCTCTCTTCCTGTCAGCCTCAGTCATGCACCAGCCCCTGACATCCAATTTCAGAACATAAACACCAATGACATCAAGGGACATCCCAGCAGCCACGTCTAGGCCCTATACAATCAATCGATCAGGTAAGACTGGAAATCTCTAGTCTTTACTTCTGCATCCCAAACTAGTACTTTCAATAACACATTAATATAATGCTTTCGATTATATCAAGTGTTAAAAAAAAATAATCTTTGTGATGATTATTTTCCTTTCTTGTATGTATCTCTAATATGTCTGCATTTGTGGTCACGCGTACCTTTATTGATTTTCAATATTTACTGAACATAATGCTTATTTCTATAGTGGATGTCTTCCTTAAAGTCCTCATCAGATGCCTGACATACAAACCCATGCATTCGATAATATTACAAAACGCAACCAAGACGTGGTAATGATGAACCAAGAACATCTTCAAACTTTTATGGATGAGAATTCAATGTAACATGCCCTGCCATTAGAATGAGTGAAACAATAAGCAAAAATGTACAATTTTACTCTTCACGGGGAACACATGCAGGAGATTTTACAAAGGCACCAGAACATAGAAGAGGCATCTGCCAAACACACCTCTGTAGCAACATCATGAACCACCACCAACTATTCTATCTCACCACCTCAGCCTCTAACACCATCAACTTAAGCATCAGCAGCTCAACCACAGACAACATAAGAACTGTCTCAAACAATTTCACAACCAGCACTGTGTAGACGGAGGAGTAGGGGATCCCCCTCAGTAACTTTTGATGAGTGAAATTTTACAGCCCTATACCTAAAGTAGTCACCAACACTATTTCTGAAAAATATAAATCTGAACACTCTTTTCATAGAAAAATAATGTCTAAGTTTTATCTTTATTGAATGCTTGATGTTGCATTTCCTACATAGCAAAGTGCTATGTAAATTCTGATCATTGTTTACCTTCAAAATATAATACAGTAAATCATCAACAGTAACAGTGGAGTACCACAACACTGTCTTGGATTAAATAAAGTTATCTCAACCTGCTATAGAAAAACATTTTTATACCACTATCTATTTGCCCTTCACAAAGAGAGAAATATTTGACAGGTCGAGAAAGCAGAGGAGGTTGAATGTGTGTAGTTGATGATATTCTATCATTACCTAGGGATTTTAATTCCTTTACTCACTATGAGTTAGAACTGCTGAAAGATGCTGCCACCCCAATGACAGATTTTGCACTTTATGAGTGCCAAGCAACTCTGTTGCTCAGAGCCGTACAACATACCAGTAGTGTGGTTAAATCTTTCTTAGCAACGTCTGCTATTTATCAGACCACTTCATTGTAAAAATTATTTTTGTAGCATAAGGTTTTATATTTAATAAACTGCAATTTCGAATCTCAGAAAAATGTAATGTTTTGTACACTACCACCTATTTAGAAATAAAATATGACCTTTTCAATGGGCAGATTTTGAGAATTTCAAGGGACTAGGTGCATGTACCAGAATAAGAATTGATACAAATTCTTCTTCATTCATACTGTGTATGGGAATACTGGTTCCTTTTTCACTTGGCATAATAGAGGGGCTGCATTCGACACTTTGTTACTAATTCCTTAAAATATACAGAGAGTGGGCTTTGGCTACTCTCAGGGGAATATTTCTGTCACTTCATGCTATTGGCGTATGATTGCGCTTCGTATAAAAAGCTAACGGTTAAATGCATCTATTTTATAGATCATAAGTACACTGAATTGGACTGCATTATATTTTTCATCTCACAGAAGCACTCCATGCAGAAAATAATTGCTTTTTTAGTTTCCACGGAATCAGTATTTAATTCTTTGATTGAGATTCTATGCAAGCCAGACTTATAGGCTTTGCCCATACTTGTTGATTCGGTATACATTCAGAAGCAGTTTACACGCTGCTTTAGCATTTTAGTTTGTATACACTTCAGATTTTGCTACTAAGCAGCAAAAAATCCTGGATTTAAACAAACTTTGACCCAAAAACATCTGCTATGAGGCTAAAATCCCTACTTGGGAAAAAACCCTTTTCAAATAGGCGAAATATCAGGCGTTATTTGACATGTATCTTCATCATTCACGTTTCCAAGTCCTAAGCATGATTCCAAATACTGCACTAATAATTTACTAAGACGTAGAGATATGATCGAATTCTTGAAAACAAAGGAAACGAGTGGTTTGTTTATTGCAACAAAGTGCAAATGAAGGCATTTGTTACACAAAATCACATTGACTTTATGTGAAGATTGACTGTATTCATCAGTCGAATTGCTAATACATTTACGACCATAATTTCTAACAGGAGTATTTTATTCTATTACTATTTCGTATTTTTTAGATGCCATCTGGATTTTTGTTCGAGCAGTTAAAGTTAGACAACGAAGAGTAAATAGAGGATGGACTTTATGGCTTCTATTCTGCAGTGGCAGAGAAAATGCACATGGCCTCTCAATGAGGGGTCAAACCATTATATGTAATTGATTGTGTCGTGTGTGAATAGAGCCTTGGCTGAGGGAATACTGGGTGCTATTGGCTCCAGAAAATCACCGAGCTTTCTTTGAAGAGCGCCAAACAATTATGCAAGTTTCACTGAGCAAATAATGCCTTACCGGTTCACCATTTCTGCACCAAGCTACTACGTACTTTCATTTGTAAGTAAAGCGAGACCTCTACGTCTGTTTTTTTTTGTACTTAAGATTTTCATATAGCTGCAGGTATAGGAGCACTTGACATGAGCAGGGAACATTAAAAAGAATTGGAAAGAGCAGGACATATTAAAAATCTTGATAAGTCTGCCCAGCGTGCAAGCACTTAAGAGGAGGTTGTCACAAATGTCTGAGCGGATTGGAGTTTAATAGTTGACGAGAGTTAATTTGGAGGCTGGCTGTGGTGTAACACAAATTAACCCCCCCGCCCTCGGAATGAGGGGCCCCGTCGCCTCCCAGATTGCACAGGTATTCATTGGTCTTGTACTCAAGGGTTGGGCCTCCCTTTACTGCAGGTGACCTGCTCGGGAAAGCTGAGTGACTAGGCTATTTCTTAGTCCATGCCATTGCATGCATTTCACAAGGCATGCAATGAAATGGCTTTGGGAGGTGAGGGGGCCCCCTCTACAGCAAGGAACCCTCGCCCCCTACCAGCCCCTCCACGGATTACAGGGGATGCGGGGGCCTTCATTATGCCCCTAGAGGCTGGTAAAACTCAATGACCAAGTGGGTCTGAGGAGGTGTCTGGAGGAGGGAAAACTGGCAGCAGGTGAATATTTGTGGGACAAATACATGCACTTACACACACACAAATGATAACACATTTTATTTAATTTGCAAATATAAATAAAAAATATATATATTAGGAAAGTTGGAGCTTTTCTAAATTGAATTAAATCCACGCATCGTCCATACTATATTCTGTTTGATGCACTTGCACTGCTCCTAAGAATCAATCTGAGGATACTAATTTCCGTTTTAGCTTCCAATTTCAAATTCTGCGGCACTCACAGTATGTTTTAAAATTTTCAATTATATGTTTAGACACTTTACTTATGTACACTTCATTCATCTGTTAATATTACTTACTTTTTTAAACAGTCATGGACCTCCTCAGGAAGCTCTGCGGACCCCCAGGAATCCCCAGATCACAGGCTGGGAACCACTGAACTAGACGATTTGGCATGTAAACCCAAACCAACAGCCTCTGAGTTTCAAGGCTGCTGAATCCGCAAAAAGTATTTGTGAAAGGTGAACATTTCACAGGTTGGGGTTAATCTTGTGGTAGGTGCGGTGTCACAAAACACATTGCCATAGGAGTTATAATGCTAACAAAAGTTTGATATTCATTGTCTAGTCTAAATTTTAAATTGAGAATTTATATTTTATATAAAGTAACAACCAAAGCAGTGATCTTCTTGGGTAAGTCAAATTCTGGGTGTCTACTGCCTTGACATTAGGATGGGGCTCCACCCAGAATCACCTGGCTAAGAGTGACATCATTTACCCGACAGAAAATGCTCCTCAAAGAGATCCCATTCTTTACCCTGAGACGCTAACAGTTTATTGTGTTGCCTGGTAATGGTTGTCTTGGTTTAAATACTTTGAAAAGCAAGGCCGAGTACGTTTTCAAGTGTAAATTCCTTCCTGTATTTCATTTCCTCTTACCAACAACATAATAAAGGAGAGAGCACCACAGCTGTGAAAGGAGATTTCTGAAATATCTTAATTACATTGCCACCTCCCGCCCCTCCCCGTGCCTACTTAGTTTGGTCTGTTTTAGCCTTAGTGCTTTGATGCCAAAACCATTCAAAACCTCAGATTCCACAGAAAGGTGCAAGGTGGGTGAACACACATTGAATACTCGGAGGTGGGGAGTCCTAACCCCCCTGCAAGTAAATGACTGTTATATCGACAAAATGGGTTGTGTCTAGGAATGGCTGAGTGGCAAAATCTGACCTACTTTGCAGAACTGTGTAAATCCTTGGTTGAGTTCTTTCTTCTGTTGAAGTCCTAGTCATAGGCATATGTGACTCATTGCTTTTTAGGTAGCCAGCCCTCTAGTCAAATGATGGGCCTCTACAATCAGAATTTTCAGCAAATCTTTTTTAAGTACTGTGCCCAGCAGCTGGAAGTACTGACTAGAAAATGTGAATGGGTGGCTGATGCACTAGTGATTATTGTGGACTTAACAGCACACTTCAGAACTGCACTTTTTCATATATAAACATTTAACTCATAGTGGAAATAAGGATGTGTGAAGTGTTTTTTTTCCGCACCAGTGACTCTGTAAAACTGCATTGCATATGAAAAGCATTTACCAATACCAACTGCTAATAACTAGTGGTAACTGTATGGCTAAAGTGATAATTGTGAGAGAACACTGTTACTGTATGTTAGATCCGATTATCATCACATACAACTAAAATCCGATAGTAATAGTATGTGATAACATGTTTACCACATCTGGGCAATATCCCTGAATGAAACTATTAGGAATGTTCTGAAATATACATAGATGCAAACTTTTTCTTTGCAAGAATATGAGCAGTGAAGGTGAGTACCTCAGGGTGCCAAACCTAGACGTTGCATATTAGCAACTCCCACCTTGTAGCAACTACTGCTTTCAGTATACAACAAACAATGTACAAAAAGGCTGAAGCATGAGATGAAGAAATTCAAGAAAGGAAAAAAACAAGGCAACAGGCCTTCTCCATTCATGCACCCAGGATCTCGAATAACATCCCTGTATCCAACAATACTGTATTGTGTTGTTGGATACAGGGATGTTATTCGAGATACTGGATTATATTGTTGGATACAAGAATGTCATTCAAGATACTGTATTGTATTGTTAAGCTACAGGGATGTTATTCAAGATCCTGGGTGCATGAATGGGGAAAGCCTCTTGCCTTGTTTTTTTTTCTTTCTTGCACTTCTTCATCTCATGGTCATCCATATATCTGATGGTGTACTGGCTGCAGGTGTGCTGAGAGCACTGGTGATTCTGAACTTGTCAGCTAGATAGGCAGGATGACGTGCCATGATGGTCTGTGGATGATGTAGCTGGTTCTGAAGATGGCAAGTGGAACCAGTGCAGTCCCATCAGAGAAGGGGTGATGCGGTCATATTTCTTAAAGCCACTGATGAGCTGTTACGCAGCATGTAAAAAGCCCAGGAAGGTGGGCTGTGTTGTATCCGGAAGGCTATAGAGTCAGTATTGGTGACACCTAGATGTAAAAGTAGGTGGGTTTCAATGGCAGTTCTAAAGTAACTTTCTGGGAGAAATGTTTTCACTTTCTGCAGTAGAAATAGCACATACCAGGTGAGAAATTCAAAGATATTGAAGGCAACTGAGAGGTTCAATAATATCAGGAGGTAGGTATATTTCTGACCAGCAGGGCATCCTCTATGATTTGTAATATAGCTCTATTCGTGCTGCAGAATGATCTGAACCACACAGCAATGGTTGGCACTGATGTGATCTCGGAGTTGTGCATAGTGAACATTTTCAATGAAGTTGCCAGAGAAGGGTTGGCAATGGCAGGTAAGTGATGGGCCAGCAGTTGGCAAAGTTATCAGAGAATAGTGTAGATTTATTCAGGAGTGGGAGGGTCTGGCCAGTCTTGATAGCTTCTGAGAGGACATCTTGAGTAAGTGAGGTGTTGAGAATTATGACTACAATTAAGACATTGATATGTGAGGGAAATATGTCATATTTGTAGGAGATGGCTTTAAGGCAGTTGAGGATGTTGGCAAGGTCTGCAAGAGATAGGTTTGAACAATAACCATTGTGGGTGGGTTTCAGAGAAGAAACAAGCTTGATGTGGTTAATGAGCTGTTGCATTGTATTCTTGCACTAAAAAAGAGGCACATCGTATTACACTTGTCTCTAGAGTTTGGGTTGGTTTTCTTTCAGAAACATGTTTCCAAACTGTGAGTATCTCTGTCATTCACTAGCTCAAGAGGGGTATCCAATGTGCCACCATAGATGTCCTTATCTCACATCTCACATCGCCATTGGTATGCAAGAGAAGAGCAATACTTCAACTAACCACTGACACAGACCAACATGCTGCTGTCCTCTCCACTGCCTCACCATATCACCAACCTAATGCCTCAAAACTGAAAACACTCTACTGGATTGGCTTTCTCTAGCTGGCCCTGTAATGGCAACTAGACCTTTATCCTTCAACTAACACTTACTACTGAGAAAGACACCAGTACTTGAACAGTACCACCTTTCCTCTTGTTTCTCTCATTTATTGTGAAAAGGTGTGGGGGCATCATATCTTTGAAGTTTCTCAGATCTGCATGGGGCCCCGGGAATTCTATCTAGGTTGGCTGCTGTATCTTCCACCTGAGGTGCCGGTTCACCCACTTGATTAAAGCACCCAGTCTAGAGAAGGAGGGCTGTAGAAGCACTTAGAGAAGCATCATGGACTAAACTTTCTGGCTACTTGGAAGCAGAGTTTTGTTCCAAGATGAGGTAGAGCAATGTATCATACAAATATATCTGGAATCGAACATTGTGTCCATCAAGTAAATGTTCTGCATGGGGCCCCGGGAATTCTATCTAGTTGGCTGCTGTATCTTCCACCTGAGGTGCCGGTTCACCCACTTGATTAAAGCACCCAGTCTAGAGAAGGAGGGCTGTAGAAGCACTTAGAGAAGCATCATGGACTAAACTTTCTGGCTACTTGGAAGCAGAGTTTTGTTCCAAGATGAGGTAGAGCAATGTATCATACAAATATATCTGGAATCGAACATTGTGTCCATCAAGTAAATGTAAAAGAGGTTGTAGGAAACTGGGTGCCTGGTTGAGGTGGTGAAAACTTTCTCAAACAGCAACCACAATTCCTCTCATGGTAAAGTCACAAGCAAATCCCAAATTAACCTGTTCTTAACCTCCTGGTAGCTTGACACAAAGCACTCAGGCTTAACTTAGAGGTGATGTGTAATGTATTTATTCAGCACTTCAAACAGTAGTAATGTGAACACTCAACACAAAATATTCCACACCAATCTAGAAAAATGTAGTAAATTTAAATAAATTATTTAAGGCCAAAATGACAAATCTATAGAACTGGAGATATGCAGTTTTAAAGGATTAAGTTAAAACAGTGCCTGAAACAATGAAGTGCAAACTGTGGTATCTGGTCGCACTAGATTGGGACAGAGTCACACGCTCAGGCTGACCACGATGAAGCAGGAGCTGGATACAGGGACCCAGTTAGGCTTGCTGAACAAAGTACCTTAACTCCTGGTTGTGAGGCAATGCAAGATCCTGTGCTGAAGATGCACTGCGCAGGAGCTGTTCCGATGAGCTGCGGGAGGTGGTGTGAAGTCCTGCATTGGGGACGCATTCTGCAGTGGTGGTTCGATGAGCTATGGGATGGTATACGAGGTCCTGCCTCATTACAATGGTGGTCCTTCTGAGTTTTCAACAGGTCCAGAGGTGTACTGAAGAATTTGGTCTCAGAGTCCAATATTTATACCTGGTGCCAGCTTTGAAGTAGGAGGAGTTATGGCCTCCCTGCCTTGGCCCCAACCTGTCTTGGGTCATAAAACACTGATGTCAAACCCTTTGTGAGTGTGCTCAGGCAGAGTCTTTGCAATGTGCAAGTGTGAGGTCCTGCATCATCACAGTGGTGGTTCCAATGCAAGGCTAGGAGAAGATGCATGGCCTGCCATCAGTTCAGTACGATAGGGGTGACAGTTCCTCCTTTTAACAAGTCAGAGAAGCCCCATACTGCCAACAAGTATTCCAACGTTGTGTTGCTGTCTTGGAGCAGTACACAAAGACCAACTTCCAGCTATGCCTTGTCAAGTGACCAAGGATGCAGGCCCAAATGGTTAGGACAAGAAAATGCCAACTTTTTAAAAGTGGCATTTACAGAATTATAACTCAAAATCAGACTTTACCATTAAAGAGGATTTTGAATTACAATTCTTTGGACACCAAACTAAATATTTCAGCTTGCTCCCAATTGAATGGTAATACATATTAAAAGCAATAAGGTAACCCAATGTTATCCTCTGGGAGAGATGGGCATGCAGTAGTGAAAAACAAATTTAAGAGGTTTTTAATACCAGGACATATAAAACTTAAACGTACATGTCCAACTTTTTGAATACACTGCGTCATGCCCTCTGTGCTGTTTAGGGCCTACTCTAGGGGTAACTTGTATGTATTAAAAAAGAAAGATTTGGGCCTGGCAAAAGGTTTATTTTGTCAGGTCAGAATGGCTATTTAACCCTGCACACACAAACTGCAACAACAGGTCTGAGACACATATAAAATGCTACTTAAGTGGGGCGGGGGCACATTAAGACCGCCAAAAGACCGTACGGCGGTCAAATGACCGCTGCGGTCATTTTGACTTTCCCGCTGGGCAGGCGGGCGACTGCCAAAAGGCCGCCCGCCCGCCCAGCGGGAAAGCCCCAGCAACGATGAAGCCAGCTCCGAATGGAGCCCGGGTGAGTTGCTGGTGTGCGACGGGTGCAGTGGCACCCGTCGCGATTTTCAGTGTTTGCTTTGCAGACACTGAAAATCTTAATGGGGCCCTGTTAGGGGGCCCCTGCACTGCCCATGCCAGAGGCATGGGCAGTGCAGGGGCCCCCAGGGGCCCCACGACACCTGTTCCCGCCATCCTGTTCCTGGCGGTTTTTACCGCCAGGACCAGGATGGCGGGAAGGGGGTCGGAATCATCCCCATGGCGGCGCTGCTTGCAGCACTGCCGTGGAGGATTCACTAGGGCAGGGGAAAACCGGCGGGAAACCGCCGGTTCCCCTTTTCTGACCGCGGCTTTACCGCCGCGGTCAGAATTGCCCCTGAAGCACCGCCAGCCTGTTGGCGGTGCTTCCTCCGTCCCAGGCCCTGGCGGTCCATGACCGCCAGGGCCAGAATGACCCCCTAAATGTTGCAGGCCCACTAGTAGCATTTAATTTACAGGCACTAGGGTGATGCAGTTCCACTGTAAAAGTGACTTCTAAGTACATTAAATGTGGCAACTGGGTGTAAGCCAATGTTACCACATTTAAAGGTGAGAACAAAAGCACTCTCGCACTATTTAGTAGTTGTAAAGTGTGCAGAGTCCTAAATCCAGCAAAAATAAAATCAGCAGAAACAGGAGGCTGGTAGGCAGAATATTGGGGGAAAACCACGCCAAGGATGTCAGGTCCAACAGAGGTGCTTAAATAATATTGAAAAGGATAAAAACATATGTCTCAAACCTTTTACAAAACAGGTCAGAACCGACCTACTGTTTCTAATATTTTTTAACTAAAGACTATTGTGACTTTTAAGTTAAAAACCACAATATATGGCACATGTGACATTTGAAGATACAAATAGTTTGTTTTTAACCAATTCTGAATGAGAAAATCAATTATATTTAGCAATCAATCATAGCTATTTCTTAAAGACTAAAATCATTTTTTTAAACATTGACAATGATTTTAGGAATGGGTTCTTGTAGAGCCTTACTGACATCTTGGTGCAGTAGAAGATGGTAAAGTCCGCAGTAACTGAGATATAAACAACCACATTTTAAGAGCTTTCCTTCAGCTCTAGATGACTAATCTAAGGAAAGCAATTTCAGTGACACTGAGAATAGATGAAACAGTCTGGTTGCACTTAGGGCCTGACTCATATATTGTTGGTAAGCATAATCTGTCACAATGGTGATGGAGTATCCTTACTGTAAATATAATAGTCCCCCGCCAAATTTAGATGCGGGTGGACTATAGTTTAGCAACAGCATAGACTACTCTGGGGGTTATTACAACTTTGGAGGAGGTGTTAATCCGTCCCAAATGTGACGGATATACCACCAGCCGTATTACGAGTTCCATAGGATATAATGGACTCGTAATACGGCTGGTGGTATATCCGTCACTTTACCGTCACTTTTGGGATGGATTAACACCTCCTCCAAAATTGTAATAACCCCCTCTGTCTTTACCTTGGCCAAACTTCCTCTATGTTCCGATGGAGTAAGGGTGAATAGAGAATTGCCTACATGTCAACCCATTCAATTTACATAAGTGGACATATAGTTTTTTTTTTTACTGCCCATCACCGCAGGAAAATCCTGATGGTAAGGAGCAGTCAAAAACAAAACTGTCCCCCTCGCAATGGAAATTTACTCCCTAAATGAAAGAGGTTCTTGCAGTAACAATGCACTATATTTTTGCTTGTCGTTGCCCGTGGAATAGATGCTTACATGATGCAGGGAAAGAAATGCAAAAGATTTTAACAATACCTAGGATTACAAACTGTATGCACAGATGTAAGTAACAAAGCTTTACTATATCATATGGCCTGGATTTGTGAACTAGCATTATAATTGTAAGGAAATTTTGTTTAAATAATATATAGTGTGTGCATTTCACTGGCTGTGAAATTAGTTCATATGATTTTGTGAACTAATTTGATAAAATGTGACTAAACTTCCCTGAGAGATTTTGATAGAACCAGAGAAATGAAGAAAACCTTTGAAAGAAAAGAGTATTATACTGAGGGAACTTATACAGAAGAGTCGTAGCAAGAGCTTTAAATACATAAAACACACAAGTCAAATTTGACAGATAATAACACTGTATGAGATTGCATATATATGTACAGAAGAAACAGCAGAAATCATGCATATATCCTGGATCATCTCATTGTTAGACTCTTTTGTGTTTTTTTTAAATTATGTTTGTAAAGAAATCATGAAAGCAATTCATGATTTGGGAGGACGACCTTATCATAGAGGTCTATGATGAAACACTGACTTGTTTCACACATTTTTCCTGTACTAAGATTGGCAAGGCACAGGGCAATGGGATTGATGAAATATAGATTAGATGAGATACTAATTGTTTTTTTTGAAGTGAAAACAAAGTCCATGTCACTGGAGGTCTTGGAAGAAAATTTCAGCACACATGGACCACAGAAAAATGCATGGCGTAGAAATGGACTATAAAAAAATATTCTGGGCACACGTTTAACAGTAATCAAAGTTCATAAATATTCCCCTTGCTATGGTGCACTCTAACCAGCAGGAAGTTTGGAAGAAAGGAATTCATTTCCTTGCCTTGCATTGAAATCAGCCTCACTTAGCAGAACAATTTATTTAAAAAACAACACTATGGGGGTCATTCCAACTTCGGCGGGCGGCGGAGGCTGCCCACCAAAGTTCCCCCGGCAGAAGACCGTACCGCAGTCAAAAGACCGCGGCGGTCATTCTGACTTTCCCGCTGGGCTGGCGGGCGACCGCCAAAAGGCCGCCCGCCCGCCCAGCAGGAAAGCACCAGCAACGAGGATGCCGGCTCCGAATGGAGCCGGCAGAGTTGCTGGTGTGCGACAGGTGCAGTTGCACCCGTCGCGATTTTCAGTGTCTGCCAAGCAGACACAGAAAATCAATGTGGGGCCCTGTTAGCCAGTGGCATGGGCACTGCAGGGGCCCCCAGGGGCCCCACGACACCCGTTCCCGCCAGCCTGGTTCTGGCGGTGAAAACCGCCAGAACCAGGCTGGCGGGAAGGGGGTCGGAATCCCCATGGCGGCACTGCTTACAGCGCCGCCGTGGAGGATTCACAGGGGCAGCGGGAAACCGGCGGGAAACCGCCGGCTTCCCTTTTCTGACCGCGGCTTTACCGCCGCGGTCAGAATAGCCCCAGAAGCACCGCCAGCCTGTTGGCGGTGCTTCCTCCGTCCCCTACCCTGGCGGTCTCGGACCGCCAGGGTAGGAATGACCCCCTATATACCTCCAGTGGAACATCTTGTCAGAACATTTTGTCAGAATGATAGCATTAAGACATTTTCTTTCAAGTAACTGGATTTTGATTTTCATATGACAACAGCATTTTGGTCATTTACTTTAATCCAGATCATTCTTGACTATAATTATTTGGAGGTTTCAGCTGTATAAATAATTGATGGACTAGTGAAAGCAATTACACAAAACTGTGGTTTCAATAATAACTTAATTTATGATTAAATATTTGGCCATTATTTTCAATTATTTGTCCCCGAAGAGTATAATAAACTGTTAAGATTACAAAAATACTTACACTGCCTGGCTTTGTTTACAAAATTGATTTGATTCCATGTTTCTGTCACTGGAAGGCTGCAATAGTCATATATATCTTTCCATATGAAGCATTACTTGTTCTTATCCCAGATCATTTTTTGATTCAGGTGAGTTCTTTTCTCAGTTGGCCTTCAAAATCTATTGTCACATGACTACAAAGTACTAAGAATGATACTACCCTCAGTATGTCACTGTTGACCTTTTGCATCAAGTTTACATGAAAAGACTTACATTTTACAGAAGAATCAACACTTGTCTCTCTGGGGTTTCAGAGTACAAACGGTCTGGTATGAGTTAGACACTGAGATCATGTGACACCTCCTAACCTAATTCCTAAAAGGAAAATGTTGCCTTCAAGCCTTTTTTTAATGAATATGACTGTGCACAATGCTTAGTCTTGCATTGTTGCTGTACAAGAATGGGAAAACTTACACAAAAAACAGCTTCCAGACTGTGGTTCCAGAGAACTTCAAGACATGTCAGGTGACCCACAATCTCTGATTTCTCATATATTATTCTTTTACTCAATGTCTTCTGTAATGGACAGGGTCCCCACACCATTTCTGGGGTCAACCTCAACCAAGTTTGTACAAGAGGGAGAGGGTTTGAATGTGAAGCAGGATTCAGTCAATGGTTCAGGACAGCACCCTAGCTACACTGAATGGGTGAAATAGACATGTATCCCATTAGCCAAATATTTTGGGACAAAAGACTTGTCTGCAAGTCTTTCCATTCACTTCCAGATCACAATCACTGGGATTTTCAGTGAACCGTGAGGAAAATGTTAACATTTAGGTAGAAACATCAGCTTCTAACCTATGGTTCCAAAGAACTTTGATGGGTCTCTGTTTGGAATTCACAGATCACGAGCCCCATTCCTGAGAGAAAAACAAAAGCATGCAGTCCTTCCTTTATTCCAGGGAACATCCAAGCTCACTGGGCTTACTCTACAAAGTAATTTCTTGTGGAAAAGGTGAATAAGGAACAGAAGCTTTCAGACTGTTTTTCCAGAGCACTGCCAAGCTTCTCCGATTGGCCCCTGAGATCACGTGACGCCTGAGGTCTACTTCATGAGAAGAAAAGCTGTTTTCTTTAAGATGTGATTCACTTCTATGAGTCTCAAACAGTTATCGTGTCTCCATGCTTTACTTTATGTGTAAAAAGTCAAAATTTGCACAAGAAGAATTGTTTTCAATTCAGTGATTTCTTTAGACTCTAAGGGGGTGATTCCAACCTTGCCGCCCGCCAGGCGGGAACCGCCAAGCAGCTGCCATGCGGCCGCAATAACGCGGCCCCCATTCCAACATTCCCACAGGGCCGCAACACAGGAGCCGGCTCCGAATGGAGCCGGCGGTGTTGCGGCCGTGCAACGGGTGCAGTTGCACCCGTCGCGCTTTTCACTGTCTGCTAGGCAGACAGTGAAAAGCTGGCCGGGGCCCTGTTAGGGGGCCAGTGGCATGGGCAGTGCAGGGGCCCCAAGACACCCCTTAACGCCAGCCTCTTCCTGGCGGTGAAAACTGCCAGAAACAGGCAGGCGGTAAGGGGGTCATAATCCCCAGGGCAGCGCTGCCCTGGCGGATTATCACCACTGGGGCATAAACGGCGGGAAACCGCCGGCCCTGGCGGTCCGACCGCGTTGGGGAAAACGGGGAAAAAAGCACCGCCAGCCTGTTGGCGGTGCTTGCGGTCATAATGGCCCTGGCGGTCTCGAACCGCCAGGGTCAGAATGACCCCCTAAATCTGTTCTGAGTGGTCCTGGGATATAGAGTGACCTTTCAAAAGGTGACATAAAAACAACTGTTACTGTAGGTCTTGCTTACATCAATTTAATGACTCCTACACCATCAATAGGATTTAGCCACACAAGTTTGCTGGGGAAAAAAGATAAAGAAACTGGAAACAGACGTTTTAAGACTGGATTCAGTTTACCCTTTGGCCTCTGTGGTCTGCTGGGTTCACATAGTAACAATCCATGCATACAGAGCTTTTCTCTTCCAGGAGCCTTACACCACTGACAACCCCCTCCTCCCCTACAGATGACTTGTACAGGAGTATATAGTTAGAGGCTGCTCTGATTGATCCATTGAATTTCCTACGCCATCCAATCAGGACATTAAAGAAAAATGAAAGAATTTAAGGTTGACTCTTGTGACGATCTTTGGTTTGAGCCTATAAATGCTTTGTGCCCGAGTCTCCGCATGACACCAACAAGGGAAGATCCATGTTTCACTTACTCACTGTAGTTAACTAACCCTCACACTTCACTGACCACAGGAACCCAAGCCACCTTAAGTTTGCTGCAAAAGAAATGTGTACCAAAGTATCCTTACCAGTGCAAATGATACACACTCACATCACCCTCGTACTTGCAAAGGCACACTCAATATACAAACATGGATATGACATCTCATTTTCTGTAGTAGTCTAGAATAGTTCTTGATCAATCATACATGTAGCTCTTCATCAGTCAGTCACAGTCCACCTACATCTCAAACCCAGCCTTCAGAGAGCACAACTCAGCTGCCTTCATTATTCATTGGCTACCCACGCACAATACTGATAGCAGTCTCATCATCAATCACACAGCCTCCTTCTATTGTCACACTGCCCCTTCCTATCAAACACCTCTTTTTAATGCCTTTTGGCATATCTTTCACTCTCACTTTCCTCCCACTAGTGTACTGCCTCATTTATCACCCAGTGGGAACTTCAATGAGGATCTCTTCATTCTCATCTCCTTCTAGATTGACTACATCATCAGGGCAACACACTGGACCTTAACCTTTTATCAACACCCTTTGTCTTACCTTAGAACATACCCCATTTACCAGTCTGTCACTTTCACCACACCATTCCCCAACACCCGTCAAACCACTGAAAAAGCACACTATATCCCATCCATAATCATCACCAGATGTGCCGAAATATCCACATCAACTTCTCATGATAGGTTTTTACCTCAGCCACCATATCCTTTGCTTACTAGCTGGCATTTATGTATAACAGAACTCTTGCAGTGTTTGCCATCAGCTTGGTGGGGGCAGGAGTTCAGCAGAAAAAGGCTAGTGACTACCCCTGTTACACTTAAAATCATGGCAGTGGAGAAAAATCAATAACAAAATAAAAAATGTACCAAGATGAATAAATGGAGTCTTTATAGTATAGTAAAGACAAGAACACTGCAGGATGAGTAGGTCTGCAGTGTTGCAGAATCCAAAGAGAAGGGAGTTTCTTACCTGATTTTAGTGTCTGTGCCTATGTTCCTATATTCCAAAGTAACAGTAATGAAAAACAGTCCCTTTTAAATGTACCTAGGGGACAGTGGGATACTTCATATAAAACCAAGAATAGCTAAGGAAATATGCTGGCCACAGGTGCATTAACAGATATCTACGGATGTGCATGGCTAACTAGATGCTCGGGTTACAAAATCAAGAGTAGGTAAATGTAAGAGCAATAGTTTCTGGCTAAATCAGTCAATAACATAAAAACAAAGCAATATAAAAAGGTTATAAACAAGCATAATGTAAAATATCAGCCCCTAAACTGTTCAGCTGAACAAGAGGGTGGCAAGGTGGCATAAAATTAAAACATGAGGTTTGCCAACTTATGGAGGCAGTCTAATTTGGTCCATTCACCTTGCGAAT
Source organism: Pleurodeles waltl (assembly GCF_031143425.1). Taxonomy (NCBI): domain Eukaryota; kingdom Metazoa; phylum Chordata; class Amphibia; order Caudata; family Salamandridae; genus Pleurodeles; species Pleurodeles waltl. Next base: position 283,097,433 of record NC_090442.1, read on the forward strand.
TTTCGAGCTACCATAATTGACCAGTAGTTTAATCAGTTCTGAGCTGCCGATGTGGATGCGACTGGAGAAGATGACCTTTCTAGACAACAAGTGATTTTTTTTCTTCTGTGAATGGGTGGGTGTGTAAATCTCTGTGTGAGAGCTACTGTTTGATGCAGTGCAATGATTGAGCATGTAGCTGCTTAGAGGACAGCTGTGATCTAAGTGAGGTTGGTGAGCAGGACGTTATGTACATCTGTGTGAGGGCTAAGGGCTTATGGAGGGCACAGGGGATCTGCCAATAAAAGTGGCCACACTGTGACACAGCTCTGATGGCCAGAGATGAATATGCAAATACATGTGCTAACTTAGAGCCCCACCCTGGCAGCATACTGGACTGCTGATGGCGGCAGCACTTCATCTGGACCTCCCTGAAGAGAAGACCATTGGAGTGGGACAAGAGTTTGGAGGGGGAGATCCTCCAATCAACAAGCGGGCCCAGTGGAAGGCTTTTATTGGAGGTGTGGGATAAAGCCAGCTGGTACTGAGCCTAGCAGATCCGGACCCTGCCTGGATTGGATCGGGCCAAGACATGGCTGGTGGGTTTTGATGCTGTTGCCATGCAGGGGCTGTCCACCTATAGGGGGCATAGGAGCGGTGCTCAGTGCTTCAAATGATCTTAAGTTATCTTAGGGTTAATTTATATAGTGTGTGGGCCAGGCTGTAGTAGCATAGGCGGAGGAGCGTGGCTATGAATTCATTGTTATGGCAATGAGGGAAAGCTGTATCTGCTGTGTAATTGAAGTGTGCATGTCAATCTGACCGATGCCTTCTAAACAGCCAGCTTGACATATAAACTTTGCAACTCTGGGCTCTATGGAACAGCAGAGGAGAGCAGATAAAGCAGCCACACAGTGTCCAGTGGAGGGTTTCCTTATTCTTCCCTTGCCAATCATGAAGCTTCTCTCATGCTCCTTACTGTAGTAAACATGATGAGAGCAGCATCAAAATTGGCTAAGGTAAGTTCTGTGGTGTGCGGTAAGCCCACACACAATGGAGCACAACAGTGCAGGAGCCTGTCCTGCTTGCTCAGTTCTGCAGTCAGAGTTGCAAATGGACAGTGAGGAGCTCCAAGCCCATGAGTAGATGTGCAGATCTTGGCTCTAACTGCCTGTTATGTCTTTTCATCAGAATATAGTGCTTTAAAGTGATTGTGAGTTAATGTTGCTTTGCAGCGAGAAACAAGAGTGTTATTTTCTTTAGCCATAGCTGATCTGCCTATCAATTGTTTTCTTCAATAAGATCTGACACTAAGTAAAATGTCATATAGGTATATGATTGAAAACACACTTTGAAATGTTGTTAAAGGTGGTGTACACAATATTTGTTCAAATAAGAATTGCTTCTCTATAAATGCTGAAAGAAATATATCTTCACCTTTGGTTGTTATTAATTGCTGAGGGCAATGGATCCATTAAATATAATTATTTATTTTGCTTTACCCCCAAAACAGTAATTCCAGGCTGTTGGAAATGGGATCTCTAGAGGTGTGGCCAGGGAAATGAGCAACACATCCTCTGTGGTACCATCAAACCAGTCGGCACAGCTCCCTCCCTACTAGGATCAGACCCTGTCTTACCAAAGGAACAAAGAAGAGGCCTGTACAGGTGTCAACTGACACCTACCTGTGACAGAAGAAGCCCTTTCGAAGTTAATAAAGTTCATGGGCAATTGCCAAATGGTCATCCTGCCAGAGGAGCAGAAGATCCTCCCACACCCAAGATTTTGACAATACTTGGGAGCAGTTGTCACACCTCATTAAGGGCCTAAGCACTCAGAGGGTTGCAGCTAGAGGCTAATACAAAACCTCTGACTTCACCATTGACTGGTGTTTTTAATAAATATTACAAAGAGTCCAAGAATGAAATGTGTAAGTGTTTTCCAACGGCAGATAGCATTATTAAAAGTAATGGTGTATCCTAGTGTTTCTCTTTGGAGCTGCCAGGGTCACTACAGTTAAAATAGCCTTTGGATGCTAGTCACTGTAAGGCCATGTTAACTTTAAATTTCAACATGTCCTGCATTTAAATACTTTTCACCCTGCCTTGTGGCGATACAGGCTGACATATGGGTGACAGGTTAATATTTAAAAGGAATGTTTTCTGTGGTCAAAAAAGATTTATTTGGACAGGCCAGGCTGCAGTTTAGAACTGCAGTAGCCAGGCTGCTGTAGGAGGCCTGGAGTCATGTTTACACTGTCACTGTAGTGGTTGCCATAATAAGTGCTGCAGTCTATTAGTGGCATTTAACTTACAGGCCCTGGGTGGCCTTTGTACCACATACTGTACTCTATCCTGCTCACCTGACTATAACCCACTTAGCTAAGGAACGTATTTTAACAGCCCACAAGCAGCCACAGTACACCTGAAATCACTGCAGCTATGCAACTGGAGCCAATCAAAGGAGAATGGAGAGGCCACTGTGGTGTCACATTGCAGTGGCTCAGATTCATAGAAATTGATTTGAAATGTAGGTGGCACTAGGTTGATTTCTCTAAGGCAATTAACAGACTAAGGTGAGGCAAACCCATCTGACAAGTCAATAATCCAGAAAACTCAATGTGCTGCAGTGGCAAAATGGTCGGTGCTGTGCAGGTTTGATTTGCTGTGGTGCCACCAGGTGCTGGGATAGAGGCCCATAAGTTCCAAACAGGTTACATAGCCCTCAGGACAATGAGATAAAGATGTATACATAGATAACATATCTCCATGCAAGTGCATATAGCAAAATAGGCTATTTGAAGTTAGTGCTGAATTTGACACGAGTCTTTGGCCAGCTCTGACTATACAGAGGGATTCAGTCAGCTTTAATGGCTTTCCCTAGAGTAAATAGCCCTTCAATATGTTGCTTTGGTTTACAATTCTTAGTTTCTGTTTTTCGCTTTGTTACGCTGAGTGCAGAAAGGGTGGGAATGGAGAGTTCATAGGGTTTTCTGGCATGGTACTGGTGCCAGTGTGGAAAAATTATTCACAGTGATATAGGTGCATTGTTCTCGGTTCAAGCATTTGTTAATCAACCATTTTTCACAAAAAGTGTCTCAGTCCAAATAGTTTGTTTTAAATTTCTTTACACAAACTATCAACAAGGGCTGTTTTAACACCATCTTCAGTCAAAGCATCGTAATAAAGTTTCGGTCTAAGAAAAGCAGACTAATTATTAGAATTTGTAAAGTTGTGTCCAATTCCTTAACTCACAGCAACCCTTGGTACCTCTGGGATTTAATTCTACACCATGCATCTCTCATTAAGAACCTATGATAAATAACTATCCTTAATTTAATTGGCTCACATCATGCACAGCATCTGCACACTTGCTTAGATCATATGTGATTCATTTACAAATGTTACCAGTGTCAACGGACTAGGGATTGGAGTACTGTCATGTCAGCTCCCGCCCCCATTTCATCTTCACTACTTTTCCACAAAGGAAGATTTTAAATTGATTTAAAAGACTGATGTAGATGCTAAATGACTCTGAGGGCGAATGTCAGGGACAGAGAAATTACAGTTCCTTTTTTAAATTAGCTATATAGCAATTAGGGGTGGTCGGTAAACTTTGCTCCGCCATCAGAGTTTGCGGAGTTTTGGCCACTCCGTGCACAGTTCCAGCTAGATTTTGCCAGCTGCTGTGCGGCAGAGTTTTTTCTCAAGCACAGCTTACCAATGATAGGTTAGCGAGTGAGAATGGAAGTCCCCTAGTGCAATTTTCGGGTGCTAGGAGGGCATCTGGCAAGACTTTCCAAATGCGGGCAGTAACAACCGTACATGTTGTGCAAGCTGCCACAGAGTAGAAAATCTACTCAAGCGGCAGTAAAACCAACTTAAACAGCAGTCCCCTCTGGGGTGCTGTGTGGTGCCATTTGCTCTGATTTCTTCGTGCTGAGCAAGCTCCTGGCACTAAAATTCAGCATGACATACCGATTTCTGCTCACTGACAAAACTCCATGGAATCTTGCATAATTTTTATGTAAATCCGTGGAATTCCGTGGAATGAAATTTCATAAGTTTTGCCCACCCGTAACCATAGTGCTCACCATGTCAAGAAGACATTCTTGCACCTGAAAGGCAGCTGAGTGTTTTAGCTTCAACCAATATCCTCCAAAGACACTTCAGGGAGATGCTCTTGGCTCCTCAAAGGCTACTCAAAAGTGCTTTAACTCCTTGTATGTCCTATATTCTGATGTTGGGCCTTGCAGCAAATTTATTTCGTATGGATAAGGTCATTGAGAACCAGGGATTTAACAATGTTTGTTGCCAGTGATAATGTAAATACAGTTTGCTCTTGTCTTTGGCTTCAACCAGAAAGTGCGTAAAGTGATATGTTCTTATTGGAGCGTGTCCAAGAAACCACAAGGGTCATGGAAAGATGATAGCGAAATTGGTACATGAAAGCCTAGTTTTCAAAAAAGTATGCGTGCTGATAGCCATGTGAATGGAACAGTAATTGGAAACTTCCACTAGGATAAGATGAACATATATGGAATTGTATGGGTGATGTAACATCAAAGGAAATGTTCTGTGGCTAATTGGTAACATCTGGTTACCTGTGGGTTTTGTTGATGATAAGTTAATGTGAAGCATGCAAAAAGAGACAACCTGGATTCCTTTATCATTATGAAATGCATTTACAACCCATGAGGAAGAAATGAGTGTTCTGTATACAAATTAAGTCTTATATTGTGGCTGTATCTGCTGCTTTGGCAGCATCAAAACTGCTCATGTTGGCCAAAGGCTCTATAATAGCAAACATGAATGCATATTCATGAACCAAGTGTACATTGGTCAGGCATGCTATAGGTGTAAGGCCTCCAATAAAGAGTTCAACAACACCATATAAGTTGAATGAGCAAATTTTAGAAATGTTGTCATAGTCCCATAAATCTTTTAAGACAGAGTTTCACAAAGTGAACACCACCAGAAGGATTTTTATTCGGATGCAAAAAATATTTAGTTTGTGACTAACATGGCTTGAATGAAAGACTTGCTGTTACAGTGGAATTGACCAAAGCTACAACTACACAAAACAACCAGACATGAATCTTCAGATAAGATAGAATAGGATGATCCATGCGATTTCAAGGTTTACAAATCTTTTACCTGATCATCAAATACTTATACCACTTGTGGAAAGATGGATAGTCCTGTGAGATTTAATTCTCCATCTCGCTCATTGGAAAGGGGCGTGTCTGTAACTTTGTGTTAATTGATGGTATTTTAATTAGACATAAAATAGAAAGTACATTTGTGCCCATCATTACTTTATGGGTTCACCATATTTTAGGAATCCCAATTTCCTATTATTAGTATACTCATGAAGAGTTTTTGTTCACATCTAGAACCTATTCTGTGCCCCGTGGTCTCTTTCAAATACTGTTCTGTTCTGTTTCTGGTTTGCATGTCAGTAAAATATGAATATCCTTCGTGAGGATTATTATTCTAGTGGCAATGTCCCTTGTGCACACCTAGTAGCTATGGAAGATCTAGTTTGAGGTGATGCAGAACTGTTGCAGATATCAACAGTATCTCTTGCTGATTTAAATGGTCTTCTTCTGGCCTTTCAAGATGTACTATTGCCCTTTATGAAACAACTGGGAAATGACAAAACTTAAGGGTAAAGTCCTCACGAATCTTCAGTATATTTTGTTAAATGTCCATGAACCTCTGGTTTTCCTTGGTATTCTTAGACTAGGGTCATTCAAGGCCAGTTTAGATTGCTCTTTTTCCTGTCTCAGTAATCTCAGGATGCATCTCAGTGAAGTTTTTCTGGATTGATAAAAGAAATACTGTATTTGTAAATGATGGTCTAAATGTCATCAATGCTGCATTTAAGCTCTAGGACATGACACAACCCAAACAAAGTACCAAAATATTAAAAGAGTCCAAATGTTATGTGAAACGTTGATTTCCACTGAAGCAAACAATCTATCAAATAAAAATCTAAAAAGAAAACTAGCGGAATTACCCTATTAAAATATCACCAGCCAAATACATAGACAGAAAGTCTCTTGGTTCAACTCTCCAAAAAATGAACAGCAAAAAGGAGACAGCTGACATACAGGAAAATATCTGAGAGTGGATGGCATAGGTTTTTTCATAAGTGTTCTGTTCAAGTAGGGACATTTTCAGTGATGAGCCTTTGCATTTATTTGTAGCCCAACATGCCACACAGAGCAATGACAATGCATATTACAGTGCAGTTGAAACCAAATGTACTGTGACTATTTACGTGCTGTCCTGACATAGTGATCATTGATATTCGCAGGATACATTACCATTGGGATAGTGCTAAAAATTTGTATAAGATTTGTGGAAAAAAGGCATAGTATTTGCACATTGTAAGACCTATTCTCCAATTATATGTACCAATTCTTGCACAGTATAGGCAGCAATGCATAGATGCAGCATAATTAGCACATCTTCCTAATGTGGCTATTGTATTACAATATTAGGTTATTTTTCTGTATTAGTTGTATCCTCTAAATAAAGCTATCGCAGTTTGTATTTATTATTTCAACTATGAGATACGTGTCCAAAAGAGATTTTTAAAACTTTAGAAAAGAGGAAACCACCGGCTCACAGTTATGTTAAATGGTCTCGCTAAAAAGCTCTCTCAGAGCAAAAGCATGTGGTTGTTCTGTTTTTCCATGATTATTTACAGTAGGTTTTATACTAAAACATAGAACATATGCATTTACTATTCAGACTGTTATTATTTTTTGATTTTGTTGACAACCACATCCCTATAGATTTGTCCATATGGATGTTAAGAAAACAAAAACACAATGAGGAAATTCTTGAATATTTTAAGACTATCTTACTTCTGGGGACACCTCTATGATTCCAAAGTGGGACAGTCTCTGGTGCAACACACTGATTTTTAAAGACCGCAAAACCTCTTCAGATGGCAGTGTTTCAGGAACGCCCATACTCCTTTTCAGTGGAGACACAAACAGCTCAACACAGTTCTTCCTTCCCTAAGAAAAACAAGAAATGTAGTCATAATCTTACCCTCCACATTCAGATCACAGCAAAGACATATCAGAAGTTTGGGTGGCTGTGTCACAACTTTAGGGGAAGTGTTGTAGTATGGTGACCGATGTCTAAGTTTAAAAAATATGTCCTGTGTATTAAAAGAAAACACGATAAAGCATATTGCACTGTCTACAGGAATTAGTTGTGTTAGCTCATCATTCATCAATAAACAGTGCTGGCTTCAAATCTACAAGTAGCTTGAGAAGTAGGAGACCTTAAAAGTAGGGCATGAGGAACATGCCCCATCTGTTCCCCCACCTCATTCTGAAGTGTGGAACATCTGTGTGCTGGTGCTTTGAAAGACCTCTATTTGCTGTAAATCAGTGGTTCCCAACCTGTGGTCCGGGGACGCGAAGACTCCTCATGGGGTACGTGACTGCTTAGAAAATTAAATCGTATTAACAGATTAGGTCCCCAGCTTTCAGTAATGACTCTATGTGGGGTCCCCAGAGCCCAATAATGATTCAGTGGGGGTCCCCGGATTCCAGTAATGATAAAGTGGGGGTCTACAGAAGTCAAAGGGTTGGGAACCACTGCTGAAAACCTCAAAATTTAGTAGCAGGAAAATAGTGTAGTCCTGAGTATACTTAAAAGACTAAGGGAGTAGAATAAGTAGAAGACAAGCAGGAGAGAGGGTAGTACATGTCTACAAACCTGTTTTAAATATTTGGGAAGACTCTTAAAGGACTCAGGACATTAATTACCACAGCACAAATCTCCTCTCCAACACTGCTCCTAAACGTATGGCAAAGGCATTGTCACAATGAAATTGCTCAGCCAAGCAGCTTTGTCACAGAGATTGTAGGCCAAAAGAGAGAGCGCAATGCCTGCAAGGAGTGCACCAGCTAATTTTCATTAGATTGGGATGGTATAATTAGTTGGGAGAACAAAAAGTGCGAACGGTGCACAACCAATATTAGCTTCCACAATTTCAGACAGGTTTCAACTGTTGCAAATTGCTGGAGCAAACACCAATGTCGGGCACAATTTAAGCCCACTGTAATCAGGCCCTTAGTATTTGATACTTGGTTATTGTGGAAGAGGCAACGGGATGTTGGAAAGGGCAATAGGGGGTGAGGTTTAGCTATATTTAACTTGCATCCCCTTCCACAAAGTTCATTTGCACCTGATGTGTGTACTGTATGTCTTGGTTTCACTGAACTTTTTCCAAGTTTAATGGGGGAGGGCAGGTTTTTTTTTAAAACAAATAGTATTGGCTCTGCCATGCAGTCTGCCTTCGCAGTGTTTAAGCAGTGTTTAAATGTATCCCGGTGGAAAAGGCCAGGAACATGAAGGGTTGTAAATTAACCCTGTCGAGCAGCATGGCATTCGTTTAGGTTTTTTAGCCAACCTTATAGATCAGGAAAGGCTTACAACACAATAGGGTCTTTCTCTCTTGAAACAGTATAATAGTAGTTTAAGTCAAAAGCATCACCAAGACAGAGGCCCTGGTCCTCTTCTGCCAACAGATTTAACAGAGGTAATCTATTTATCTATCTATCAATCTATCTATCTATCTATCTATCTATCTATCTATCTATCTATCTATCTATCTATTCAATGAAAAAAACAAGAGTTTATAGTTAGGTAAGGTAATACGATTTTAATTTACACTTGAACAACTGTAGAATCTCACTGAAAAATGCAAAGGTTAAAGTGGCGTTATAGTTAATCCTTGTAATAATACAAAAACTAAAGTTTAAAGCCCAAAAAAACACTGAAGTTCACCAGTTATACTTTATTGACCTAACTATAAAAGGCACCCCAACATGCACTGCTTATGACCCCACGTATTACATCACTGATGATGTGAAATTACATCATTGATGACATATCAAATGATATAATTTCATCAGTTTATTCAACGTCTGCCCCTTCTGCTCTCTATTGTGGCCTTTCGCTCTCCGCATGATCTAGTGGCTGAGGTACATACCCAGCAGATTCTTCCACACCCTGCTTGCACGCATGGAGTACTGGCCAGTTTGGCCCGATGGAGCACCTGTTTGCACAAGATGCATGCACCTTACTGGCCAATATTTTTTAGCGATTCTTTCACAGGACAATTCCATGCCACCAAACAAAACCACTTAAACCCTTTGTATTCAAACATTGGGTTGTATTGTAATCAGTGTTTTAAACTAATATTGTGACAACCAGTTGGCTGCTCATCGAGCCACCTACAGAAATATTTTTTTTGCATCCATGTTTTGATAACCTGTTTTGTTAATATTTTAGTCTTTAGTAAGTCCCCAAAAGGCGTAGAAAGATTCCAGAATAAAATGTTTAAAAGTTCAAAAAATGTTTCTCGCTAGAAGCTTCTATGTTGTTTAAAACAAATTATGTTGTTCACTATGTCTGTCCCTAACTGTTAAAGTATGCAACTATGTACCTGTTTCCAGAAGTGATAGTTAGATTTTCAAACTGGGGTTACAGTAGTTCCACGCAAGTTTTGTAAATCCAGCGATATTTTGTGAACCAACCTATTTACTAACAGGATGATTCTCAAAATATTGAATTGTAGTCACTCACAATTCTACTGCCCTCAAGTTTGAGGGCAACTTAATGTAAGTTTTCAAATAGTTATCCAAATTTCACTTTTGTGTCATGACTCTCATTGATTTTTTTCTCATGGTTATCACCTCAGTTTTATTTCCATACATTTAAACGTGTCTTCAGTTTCAAAATAGTGTTTCCAAAAGGACATTGCTTTGAGCTGACACATATTTTTCGATATATTTGCTTTCTCAGGACTTGTGATATTTCCATTTAATACAAGGCCTGCCTTGAGTTGCACTGCACTCAAATAGTATTTTTCTAGAACTACTGCAATTCTATCCCAAAACAATCTTAAATTTTTTATATTTTAAATTTTCAACATATGCATGTTTCACGTATTTCGTACAAAGACAGCTTTCTTAGGGCTAAAACAACGCAAAATAGAAACACATGCATTTTGTATGTTTTGGGTTCCTCATAATAGTGTTAGAGTAATATTTACTAATAAACTAAATTTGAGATTTCATTTCCATGGTTTATTTAACTGAAAATAGCACAAACTGTTTTAAAATTAGATTGCTTCTAATATCCAGTGCAGTTTTCACACAATTGCTGTGTTAATCATCTAAAAACTCAAAATTAAATACACACACAGACAGATAGATATAAGTCCTCCAGATTTATAATTGTTTTAAACCCATTTCTGTATGTTTTCGGTGAAACATCTTGTTACATCTATTGATGTATTATAACACTTACATGTTTAAGCTTACCCAAAAATACTCTGTTTGAGAGTACAACATTATTATGACTGATTGTTAGTTGATGTAAAAACTAGTAAGAACTTTACCCCACCTTAGTGGAAAATATAAAACACTTCCTGTACTTCTAGCTACAGTCAAGGAGGCAGAATTCTCAGGTTTTTTAAAGATGACAGGGGACTACTTTAGGTCAGCTCAGCTGTAAAGCCTATTCTTATTCATTACGACCTTGTGCCCAATAGACGAAAACTTATTAAAACTGTTCATCTTTCTATAGCCCACGCTTTGGAATGGGATGCCACTGTGTCTATAGGAAGGCTCCCTCCAAATGATCGTATCTACTGTGTCTATTTTGAAGGGGTACGAGATAGAGAAGGCAAAGACCACCATGGGTGGCCTTCTCCACTCCAACCCTCCACCCCTGCCCATCTCCTGGATCATATTCCTGTCTCTTGCTGATAGCAAGCCAATAGCAGGGGTCACTGAGACAAAAGTCCCACTGTCCCCCAGGCAACACGTTGTTTTCTTGCATTGCTTCCCTCAGTGCCACTTTTGGACAATCAAGACCAGACTCTCACAGAGCTCACAATGCCCCCTCGCTGGCCTGATCTTTTGCTGATATCTCTGCAGTGGTGTTTATATGGCACTCAGTCACAATGCACTGTTCAATTGAGACATTCACTGAACTCTCACAAAATCCTTCATTTTTACTCTTATTTTAAATATCATGTCTCAAAATGCACACATACAGAATCTGATCTGCAACATGTACTTCTATCCCTTCACTGAGACACTGAACACTAAAAAAAGACATATATTGACCTGATCCATGTAGTGACTTTCTGAGACACTGGCAGCATCTGACCCGCGCTATGCACGGATAGTTAAACACTGAAACATTTAAAGGGCTCTCGCATCTAAACTGGCCCGTGTCATGGATTACACTCAGCACATTAATCTAAAAACAAGAAATGGTCAATATATCGCTTTTGTAAAGGTTTGGTGCAATTTCATGAATCGTTAGTAACTGACCACTGTATTCGGTTCCGTGTCATGTTAATTATTCAGAAGCAGCTAAGGGGAAGAATCACTGAATACTTTTCATTTGGAGTTAGTACTGCAATTGAATACAGCCCTGAATGGACTGAAAATGGCACAGCCCGATAGGCTTCTTTATGTAGGTAAACTTTAGGCGAACTGCTGGAAGCGGTAGAGGCTTTAAACTTGGCGGAAAAGGCAACAAATGTTCAAGAAAAATGTTTTGCACGGGGTTGAAGGTACTCTTCTCGAACTAAGCTCATTTGCATCCAAGAATGTGCTTGAAGGATGTTTTGCATCTAATTGTGTTACAAGGGTAAAATGGCTCATTAACGTGGTTGACTGAAATCTGCATGTAATTCCTCTATTGTGCTAGCGCAAATATCCTGGTGTGTTACCTGCTGAGGGAAATTAGGCCGAGCACCTCTTGTCTAATATAATTAAACACCGGAAAACCTAACAGGTTTCTCAAGCAACAGGAGCAATGGGGATGCGGGGGAGGGGGGAGGAGATCACGGGGAGAGTCATTTGTCAGAGAAAATGGCTGTTAATTACTGCTGTATGATGATTACATTCCTAAAGTGTTAACAGCACAGACTGGGAAAATGATATTGTACCTAGCGATTTTTATTTACATAACTACATGGTATATTTTAGAGTTTGATGCACAGAAAAACGAATGAACCACAATGAATAACAAGGCCTTCACGTGGTATATTAACTGCTAAGTCATTGTTAATGTTAACTGCTGCGTCGTTGTCCTTTTCCTAAACAGTAACTTTACAGCAAAGTCATCAGTGAGGTCTGTAATACTGACATCAATGGAGTTTTAATTGACGAGTCAAACGTTGATGATGGAATTTGTCATAGTATATGCGAAGTTATGTGTAAAGTCACAGAGATCCTATAACATAAAGTTTGTGAATTTACTCGAACTGGCGAATTTAGAGACTTTTCTTTAAGTTTGGTACTGTAACTACCAAACCATAAACGAATTTTCTGCAATTAGTGTCAGTGTAACTTGCTTCAGCCATGTTTTCTTGCTCAGGCTAACACCGCCCACATTAATTGCCTCTCTGATGCACAGGTGCTTTGTGTTTTGCCCCGCCAAAAACGTATTATTATTTTTTTAGTGTCTACCACATTCTCTTGTTTTCCTGAGCTCAGCTAGGCACCAGCTTATGTTCATTGTAAGAATTCATCATGTGACTACAACTGGAGATGTGTGTATAATAGGGCATACATTTCAGCCTTGTCTTTTCTTTATGCTCAAAGGACCTTTGCCTGGGGAAACACTGCCCAGTTACCTCTGTGACTACAGATTATTAATTGTTTTTGTCAATGAACCCTTTCAGAATCTGACTGAAGTTTGAGAAGATTCTCACAGACATTACCATAATGTTACTCCAGCTCAATTTGTGAACGGTATATCTTCATTTTATAGAGAAAAGTAGCATAAAATGGTCAAGCAAAGTCAAACACATAGTAACAAATTGATGGGTGAAAATTCATCGGATGAGGAAATAAATCAAAAGATACGTTTTAAGTGAGTTGGCTTATTTTGTCGATCCCCTCCAGGGAAATCCACAAAATCTGTTTGGCTCCCTGTAGCCCTGAATAAAGCTACCAAAGGCCGATTCCAGCCCACGGAAAAAATAGTTTATGGGATAGATAATGGGAATAATGCGATTAATCAGACAGCAAGCAAGAACTTATGAGGAATAGTGATTACGGGGAAGGGGATCCTAGTTATGCATAGATATTGTAGAAGCCGTCAAAAGGGTCCCTTAATTAATTTTATCCACCAAGCTAATGTCACTTGTGAGGTGGACCCCCAAAAAGTGGTTTCCTAAACTATATGAATAGTATCTAGACCAGTATTGTAAACAGCCAGGATTTTTATTTTAGTGGATCTAAAAATAGCCAGGAACTGACCCAAAGTTCATGACTCCTCCTCGATAGCTGATAAAAACTCCTTTCCTGGTGATATATAAAATGTCACATCAGCATTGGCTTTGTAAATATGTGCCCATTGATCATAACAGCATGAATATTATTATTTTGAAAAAAATGCCTGATATATGGCTCCAAATAAATGGTGAACAGAAAACATGAAACAAGGGTGGACTGGATCTGAGATAGCCCTGGCTGTCAGGACCCTAGCAAAGGTATTTGCACAGCATGTTTGTATAGTGATAATAAGAATTGGCCCAAATACACAATTTGCATCACAAATATATTACCAAGAGACAGTCAAATGCCTTTTCTACTTCTAAAAGAATCATATCCATATCTGTACCACACACTCAAATGTTGCTGAATAGGATCACTGCCATAATATTATGTGCGTATTTGTCTAGTCCAGGTACAATTCCATGCTGCTGGGTAGAAACAATCCATCTGATGACCTTACTAAGATGCTTAGCCAGAATCTTAGACTACATTTTGCATCAGTGTTCATCAGGGGAAATGGGCGATATGAACCTTCAAGTGAAGAGACTCTTAATGAAGGAACAAATATAGAGTTATTCTCCATGAGTGACTTTTCAAGCGATCTCATCTCCAACAGTGATAATGACAGAAGAGCCATAAAAACAGCTACTGTGTCATCCCCACAAAGAAAATGACAGAAGGAGCTTGAGGATATATTGAGGGAAAAGGAGGGAGGTAATAGTAGGAGTAAAACACAGGGAACTCTGCAGCAAATCTTGAACACAGTTCCGCAGACTAATTATCTGGAGAAGGTAACAAGTGAGGAAATATCCAAAAATAATAATCAGTTAGAGGGGGTTGCCTTTATGATGTGGAGTACGTCCGACCAACTCTCAGGAATGGAGAAAGAATGGACAAGCTGGAGAATACCTGTCAAACGAGACATGTGGAATGTGTTGTACGCAAAATGAAGATTTTGAGAATCATTACAGACTTTCAAACCTTCATTTGGTTGAGATACCAGGGAAAGCAGAATATTCTTTTGGTAAGATTCCTGGTGTGGGTAATCTGATTCAGACCTTCATTCCAGATTTCAAGAAGGGCAAAATGAAGAGTTCATCTAACAATTGGCAGAGTCCATAGGGTTCCCTTCCAGAAACTTAGGACAGATGGACGGCCAGGCACAGTTTTGGTCTTTTTTGTGGATTATTGCATTAAAGAGGACATTTTTTGTAAGGCAAGGGACTTTTGACAGGTCAAATATATATGGCACAATTATTTTATTCCCAAAAATGTACTTGCTTTTTGAAACTTTGCCAATATGTCTGAGGTTCAATCAATATTGAATTGAATTATCTTGGACAAATAAAAACTCAGTGAACTGTGAGAAAATAAAAAGAGCACCGTCTGTGAGTGAATGAACATAGAGCTGTATTGCTAGGCAAATTATAATTAGTTTAAAAAAATCAAGACAAACTGCACAAATTAAAGGGCATGTGTGGTTTTAAAAAAAGTGAAACTCAAAAGGATCCAGCATGCACTGAAATCATAAAGGTCTTAACAGAGTACTATAAAAATGCCAGACATCACTGAATACCTCCCATAAGGATGAAGCTGCCTAACCGAAGAGTTTCATTGACACACAGATAGTGCTTCTGGAGACAATGGGTGCAGAATAAATAAGGAAAATTGTGAACTTCTATTTTGGTATAAACTAAGAACATAAACCAGCTCCAGCATCTACGAGTTGAGATACAGAAATGGATATTCTTGTGGACAAAGTATTTGGCAGCAGGGAGAGATCGAACGAATGATCTACAAGATACATGCACTAAATGAATTGTGTGAAGGGATCAATGGAGGTGAAATAAATTTACAGGAAATATTCTGCGATCAGGAATTGACGTACACAGGATTGATGGGGTAAGTATCCAAACCTCTGCAACATGGTATTGTTAAACCTGTGGCATATAATAAGAAAACGTTGTTTGCCTTGTCCAGATGGTACCATACTTTCCCCAGTCAAGACAAAGAAAGTCATGGACAAATATGCAAGAGCATACATAAGATGTGGACCAAAGGAAGATAAATATATACACAGGTTTGCCGACTTTGTATCCCTAGCAGACTATTCTCCATGCACAGGTTAAGTATTGACATGAATACAGTATGAGCAGAATAATATAAAAACACAGTTCTTTAAGGAGTACTGAATAACTAGGATTACTCATTGTCGACCAGAAAGCTATTCTTTATTAGGATCCTCACATCTTGAGCTGTCAAATTAGAAATCGGTTCCAGAAAGCTCTCACACATCTTGAACAGCTGAAATAATTAAAAAGCACAATGGCTAATGATACAGCAGCTGTTACATAAGACAAATTAAAAATTGCACTGATTATCTGTAGCCTCCTTTTGCCTTCTGGAACAGATCAGAGGAAGACAACAGGTCTGAACACCGAGATCAACACCCATGTGGCCAGATTGTTTCAGGCTCTATGGATTCCCCCATATGGGGACAATAAGAGGGAATTATTGTATACAACTTTGTACCTATATGCAGCTTTGTATTCATTTCTTGTACTAAACTCAATAAAAAGATTTAAACAAAGGAGGGAATTACAGTCTTTCTAAGGAGTACTTACATATATACAGCATTGCAGTGTGTCAATAACTATTAATTCTTATTGCATTGAGGAGGGAAATTTTAATTAAGAATTTGTCCACATCACTATGATTAGGTCTTGATTACGTCTTAGATTATAGACGTATGAGGACAGTAAAAACAGATTAAACCACAGGGAGGAAATTATGTTTCAAATGTTTTCTTCAGTAACTTTTCAACAGAGTATAGCATACATTAAGTAATAAAAAGGAGCAAAACATAAAAACTGTATGCAATAGCTTACAGTTCAAGGTTGATGTATAGAAACCGAGAAATCAATGGAAATGAACATAGACTGCTGTGCATCATTTACGCTTGAAGTAAGTTTCCCAAATAACCTCATTCATTATGACAAGGTTGAGAGTGATCAACTTTTATAAACAAATTAGTGGCATATAAATTAGCATATGGTGATTAATTAACCTACATTTAAAAGCCTAGCAAAGAAAATGACATGAGTTCTAAAATGTGCACATTTGAATTATGGTGAACCATTTGGCCACCACATTTGAACATGAGAGTTTTGCACTCATATTAAATGAAAGTACTAAAATGAGCTAACGTAAAGAATGTTTTATTAAATGTAGATCAATGATGGAAGTATTAAAATGATTATGAATGAAACACATTTATATTGAATTAATGAGTTTTATTAACGTGAATTGCATGTGTGCAGAAAAATAAATGCATGTTTAAAATTAGCTCTAAGATGCTATAAATGATGTTTGCAATAAACAGTTTGCTTTGCATATATCAACTGTAAAATGCACAGTAGGTTTATTAATGTATTAATGTGTATTTAGGCTTCTTAGCTTGACCAGGCTTGAAGCAATTCACTTTGCAGCAGTAATGGAAAATCACTTGTTTATTTTGTCCCCGCTGACCTGAAATCTTTTCCCATGGCTGTTAATGTAATGTTAAATATCCGTTTGTATTGAAGGCAAGAAACAGTTCAGAATAACAATGTAATACCATTTGTTCTAGCTGTCGAACAAGACAGGAATCATGTAGTTCTCATCTGAAATGTATTGGTTTATTTTATTGTGTGTCGTGAGAAAGGATCTCAATTAACAAATAATTAGGGAATGTGATATTTTGTCGAAAATATATGAATTCATGAGATTGAACAATTAACTTTTGCTGAGAAGACCTGCAGCCATTGGATGCCAAATCTGACATATGAACTACACCAACCTGAAGGACCAATCAAAAGGATTGTGCATAGTTTAATTAGTGAGAGACTTTGCAACTGAGAGTTAGATCTCCCCTGCCTCAGCGCTGTTTAGATCTCTGTTAGAGTTTGTCTATTCCTGTTTAGGTTTGCTGTCACCCTCCTATTCTTTATGTCTCCAGATGAGTTTTCTCATTTTAGTGTGATTGCCATATACTGCTAAGTTGTTCAGTACTAATAAACCCAACTAATTCTGAACTACTGATTCTGTCCTATGTGCAGCTTGTGTTCTGCACTGCCCTGATGCTCCTGTCAACTGATGCCGGAAGAAGGTGACCGTCCTGCCTGATAATTCATCGCTGTATGCTGTCCCACGAGGAGAGGTATAACTAAATGTTGTTTCTTGTTTTTTCTTTCAGTTAGGTACTTACACCAGCGTAATTTTTATAGTGAGTTGTCCTAGTTAGATGTTTTTCCAAATTATGTTTGTCGTCCTTTTATTTTTTCCCTCGTGTTAGCCTGTTCCCACTTATGACAGTCCAAATTTGTGTTAGTGATGGGGATGACCCAGCTCTGAAACCTGAAATTAAATGTTAAATTATATTTTGATGATTTACTGATGTCACCATCATCTGCTTTGAATTCTAACAATAATGTGCATATTGTGTTGTTGCTAATTTACATTCTTCTTTTGGAGTGTTTAACAGCATTGATGTTTAGTTAAATCTTTTCAGATGTTTTGGTCAGCCTATGATTTTCCTGTATGTTTATAATTTAGTTTTGTGCACCATATTTGTGACATTGAGTCTGGGATTGTAATAAAGCTTTGAAACTTTGTTCAGTTTGGAGTTTGATTTAGTGGTAAATTGTTCATGGTTTTTATTATTGTTTATGGTATAATGTCATTGATTTGTGATTGAATGATTCTGACTACTACACTCGTTCCCAAATCCAAAGATTCAGTCGACATCTATAGGTGAGACTGGTGATGGTGCCTTACCCATGCGCTGGTGGTTGTTGAACCGGGGAAGAAACATTTTTTCCCGGGCCCAGCGCGCACCTGCAAGGTGGATTACCACAAAAACAGGTGGATTGTGAAAGGCCTCCCAATTGCAAAACACATCATACTAAGAACATAGAAATATAAATACACATTTTCTGCTGACACCTTGCTCCACAATATAACCACATAAGTCTCGTCCTGCTGGAAAAACCTCTTTAACATTACTTAAAAAACAGGTGATGAACATGGAGTATGTCAGAAAGTGAGTCATTAATTTGGGAAGGGAGTACCCTTCACTAATTTATTTTTCACACTCTGATTCTCAACAAACATGTGCTCAGTCCCTGGTACATGAGGCACAATTAGAAGGCAATTTCCTGGAGGAATGTGTGTTGCATTCAAGCAGTACTAACAATTTAAAAAACAAGAAAAGAACACAAGGAAATCCCAAGATCAATGTAGAAAAAACAATGACCATTTTAAGAAACAAGAGTTCACCAAAGTGATCAAAATCAATTAAGGGGCAATGGAGATAAGAATATTTATAATTTAAAGGCATAAGGAACTTAGAAAAAGTAAAGCCCAATTGTAAAGTATCAGTTCGCAGACCAGCAAGACCTATGCACAATTTTGGACTGGCCTCTATGAAGTGGAAGTCAGGCAAGCTGAGCAGGTGACATGGAGGTTTACTTGAAGTTTCATATGCCAACGTCTGGATCCTGCTGAAGCTGTTGGTTTTGGTGCCAAGAGCTCTATGACGGACAATGCTATGTTTTGTAGCTGCAGAGGTTACTTCAGTGTTGGGATAGGTTTGTCACCTGAGCACAGTCCAAGATTTTACCTTTGGTTATGTTTTGGATCTGAAAATCATCCAGCTTGGCAAGTTTTGAATTATAGCCAGGCTAGGTACCTTCACCTCATAGTATCACTTAACCTGTTTGCACTGTGGCAAAAACGGTCTGGTTGGGACAACCCTGGTTCTTTTGCTCATCCTGGGTGTGTCGTCCCTGCACACCTAAGAGTAGATCTGTAGTCAAAGGGAAGATTAGCAGGTTTTGGAAGAACCGCACATCTCTGGATTTAACATTACCTGGCAATACAACCTGATTCAAGTAATGTTAATTGTTTATCTACTATTACTGCACTATAGTTATGCTTTTTGTTGTCTTCAATTTCTTTCTTATATTCCATGTTTTTTCTAGGTCTGCTATGACAAAACTGCATGACTTTTAATTTTGCTGGCTTTACCATAAAAAAATAAAGCCAAAATCCCTCAATAGAGGATTACAGCTCCATCAAGGGAGACTGGCTCTCTTAATAGATATGAAGGACTCAACCTTCAACATATTTTGAACTTAGTGTCTGGATCTGTAGACTACTTTTTTATCATGCTTTTTACATGAAATAAGTAGCACAAAATGACATGTACAGGTATAAAAGAGGAGTGGCACACTACAATTAACTTCCCATCAAATTCATATATAAGAAATTAGTTGTTAATTTTCACACAACTTTCTACAAAACTATATAACACATGGCAACATCCTATGCCTCACAAGCATATTTCTTATTAACACTGTGCTTGTTAATGCCTTCAAACAAATGTTTACAGATGTCTAACAGACAACACAGAAGATCCACTCTGATCTGCAAAAAGAGCTAAACATTAACACCCATTAAACCACTTGCATATGATTTCTTTACGCATAGCAGCTGCCTCCGAAGCAGAAGACCCTTCTTCCTTGGTTTCACAAATAATAGAAATTGCCAACATCTCTTTCTTATCCCTTAGGTCAGGGATCCTCAAAGTATGGCCCGAGGGCTGAATGCGTCCCTCCTGACCTTTAATTGCGGCCCCCCTCGTGAACATCAGCACTGGGCTGCTGTTCACTTGACAAAGCAGAAAAAATCGGAAAGCTGTGAAATGGGCATACTTTATTTACACATTAACTAAGTGTCCTAGACAACTTATCTTTAGGAACACATTTAGTTTTAAAGGTATCTTGCACTAGACATGCAAAAACGTGATAAACTATCAGCAACCTTCAAAAAAGGGTTTAAATGCATGAGCGTTTTACCTTACTTTGCCCACCTTCCATCACGCCCTCACTCTCGGCAAACTGGCATCAGTGCGGCCCTTGGGCATGCCACAGACAGTGTTTTGTGGCCCCCGGGGAAATGTTTGTGAGTACCCATGCCTTAGGTGGTGTTAACTTTAACTGGGATATGATTCAGTCTACTGGTCCTATCAAGAAAGTTCAAGCTCAGGGTCCCACTATCATTCCCATCCTCCCTACTTCATATTACATCTTTTGGCTTGATCTGTGATCCTTAGAGAGTTGAAAGCTTAATCAAAATAATTGTGTGTCTTAGTACCAGCTACAGACCATCTCCCAGTTGTGTTCAGAATAAAAAAATCAGCATTTGGGATAACTACATTATTTTAGGGCGCGTCTAAGGATGGGGCGATGTATTGTTGAACGTAGCGGGAAAAAAAGCCTAGAGTGAGCAGAGGCATCCTTTTGGATACTCACTCGCTGCAAAGAAGACTGATCCTCAGATCCTACTATGACCATGTTATAGATGAGGGAACACTGCCTAGCATTCACTTCAATTACTCAGTCTTGTTGCCTTTGTGAGTACAAACAGGAGTCACTTGTTCATGTTTTTTGTGCATGCGCGGCATTGGCCGAACTAAGGAAAACATACCTGAAATTCATTTTCATGGCCCTAGGTATACGCTCATATAGGCCAGCCGTTATTAGCTGGTTAAGTGGCTCTTCAATTCCTCTTGCCTGTTGGGGGACTAAGTTTATGGTGTAGACTTTTTAAATATTACTGAAATGGTAGTGTAAAGCCAGGACGGATAGGGGTCCTGCTGTTTCTAATGCCCTTAGGTGTTTGCGGTTGGGTAGTTATTTGGCTAATCATAGGAAACCGAGCAGGTAGTGAAATATTAATATCTAGTTGTAGGGTTAGAATCTACCATGTGGTGCAATCAAGTATTTTTTATATTTTAGACTTAAGATTCAGGAACAAGGAAACTATGCCCCCAGAGATTTTGATTTGGTGGGCACTCTAGGATTGTTAATTAGGTTGTACTGTGATTGTATATACATGGTTAGAAGCAAAGTCTTGTCTTTAAGACCCCGCCTTTGGGCCATTTTTAATGACAAGTTTTAGCGTTACAACTACTGGGCGGGGCCAATTCACCAGGATAGTGAGTAGTCTAGAGGCACATTAATAAAATACTACTGGGGTCTGGTTTTACTGTTGTAGGAGGCTGGACTGGCTTGTAGTGAGTACCAAGGGGTACTTGCACCTTGCACCAGGCCCAGTTATCCCTTATTAGTGTATAGGGTGTCTAGCAGCTTAGGCTGATAGATAATGGTAGCTTAGCAGAGCATCTTAGGCTGAACTAGGAGACGTGTGAAGCTACTACAGTACCACTTAGTGTCATATGCACAATATCATAAGAAAACACAATACACAGTTATACTAAAAATAAAGGTACTTTATTTTTATGACAATATGCCAAAGTATCTTAGAGTGTACCCTCAGTGAGAGGATAGGAAATATACACAAGATATATATACACAATAGCAAAAATATGCAGTATAGTCTTAGAAAACAGTGCAAACAATGTATAGTTACAATAAGATGCAATGGGGAAACATAGGGATAGGGGCAACACAAACCATATACTCCAAAAGTGGAATGCAAACCACGAATGGACCCCAAACCTATGTGACCTTGTAGAGGGACGCTGGGACTATTAGAAAATAGTGAGAGTTAGAAAAATAACCCTCCCCAAGACCCTGAAAAGTGAGTGCAAAGTGCACTAAAGTTCCCCTAAGGACAAAGAAGTCGTGTTAGAGGAATAATGCAGGAAAGACACAAACCAACAATGCAACAACTGTGGATTTCCAATCTAGGGTACCTGTGGAACAAGGAGACCAAGTCCAAAAGTCACAAGCAAGTCGGAGATGGGCAGATGCCCAGGAAATGCCAGCTGCGGGTGCAAAGAAGCTTCTACTGGACAGAAGAAGCTGCAGTTTCTGCAGGAACGCAAAGGGTTAGAGACTTCCCCTTTGGAGGACGGATCCCTCTCGCCTTGTAGAGTCGTGCAGAAGTATTTTCCCGCCGAAAAAACGCCAACAAGTCTTGCTAGCTGCAAATTGTGCGGTTAGTGTTTTTGGATGCTGCTGTGGCCCAGGAGGGACCAGGAGGTCGCAAATTGGACCAGGAGGTAGAGGGGACGTCGAGCAAGAAAAAGAGCCCTCTTAGCAGCAGGTAGCCCCCGGAGAAGTGCCAGAAACAGGCACTACAAGGATGCATGAAACGGTGCTCACCCGAAGTCGCACAAAGAAGTCCCAAGTCGCCGGAGAACAACTTAGGAGGTCGTGCAATGCAGGTTAGAGTGCCGTGGACCCAGGCTGGACTGTGCACAAAGGATTTTCGCCGGAAGTGCACGGAGGCCGGAGTAGCTGCAAAAGTCGCGGTTCCCAGCAATGCAGTCTAGCGAGGTGCGGCAAGGACTTACCTCCACCAAACTTGGACTGAAGAGTCACTGGACTGTGGGGGCCACTTGGACAGAGTTGCTGGATTCGAGGGACCTCGCTCGTCGTGCTGAGAGGAGACCCAAGGGACCGGTAATGCAGCTTTTTGGTGCCTGCGGTTGCAGGGGGAAGATTCCGTCGACCCACAGGAGATTTCTTCGGAGCTTCTAGTGCAGAGAGGAGGCAGACTACCCCCACAGCATGCACCACCAGGAGAACAGTCGAGAAGGCGGCAGGATCAGCGTTACAGAGTTGCAGTAGTCGTCTTTGCTACTATGTTGCAGTTTTGCAGGCTTCCAGCGCGATCAGCAGTCGATTCCTTGGCAGAAGGTGAAGAGAGAGATGCAGAAGGTGAAGAGAGAGATGCAGAGGAACTCGGATGAGCTCTTGCATTCGTTATCTAAAGTTTCCCCAGAGACAGAGACCCTAAATAGCCAGAAAAAGGGGTTTGGCTACTTAGGAGAGAGGATAGGCTAGCAACACCTGAAGGAGCCTATCACAAGGAGTCTCTGACGTCACCTGGTGGCACTGGCCACTCAGAGCAGTCCAGTGTGCCAGCAGCACCTCTGTTTCCAAGATGGCAGAGGTCTGGAGCACACTGGAGGAGCTCTGGACACCTCCCAGGGGAGGTGCAGGTCAGGGGAGTGGTCACTCCCCTTTCCTTTGTCCAGTTTCGCGCCAGAGCAGGGCTAAGGGGTCCCCTGAACCGGTGTAGACTGGCTTATGCAGAATTGGGCACATCTGTGCCCAAGAAAGCATTTCCAGAGGCTGGGGGAGGCTACTCCTCCCCTGCCTTCACACCATTTTCCAAAGGGAGAGGGTGTCACACCCTCTCTCAGAGGAAGTTCTTTGTTCTGCCATCCTGGGCCAGGCCTGGCTGGACCCCAGGAGGGCAGATGCCTGTCTGAGGGGTTGGCAGCAGCAGCAGCTGCAGTGAAACCCCAGGAAGGGCAGTTTGGCAGTACCAGGGTCTGTGCTACAGACCACTGGGATCATGGGATTGTGCCAACTATGCCAGGATGGCATAGATGGGGCAATTCCATGATCATAGACATGTTACATGGCCATATTCGGAGTTACCATTGTGAAGCTACATATAGGTAGTGACCTATATGTAGTGCACGCGTGTAATGGTGTCCCCGCACTCACAAAGTTCAGGGAATTGGCTCTGAACAATGTGGGGGCACCTTGGCTAGTGCCAGGGTACCCTCACACTAAGTAACTTTGCACCTAACCTTTACTAGGTAAGGGTTAGACATATAGGTGACTTATAAGTTACTTAAGTGCAGTGAAAAATGGCTGTGAAATAACGTGGACGTTATTTCACTCAGGCTGCAGTGGCAGGCTTGTGTAAGAATTGTCAGAGCTCCCTATGGGTGGCAAAAGAAATGCTGCAGCCCATAGGGATCTCCTGGAACCCCAATACCCTGGGTACCTCAGTACCATATACTAGGGAATTATAAGGGTGTTCCAGTAAGCCAATGTAAATTGGTAAAAATGGTCACTAGCCTGTTAGTGACAATTTGGAAAGAAATGAGAGAGCATAACCACTGAGGTTCTGGTTAGCAGAGCCTCAGTGAGACAGTTAGTCACTACACAGGTAACACATTCAGGCACACTTATGAGCACTGGGGCCCTGGGTTACCAGGGTCCCAGTGACACATACAACTAAAACAACATATATACAGTGAAAAATGGGGGTAACATGCCAGGCAAGATGGTACTTTCCTACACAACCCCCCCCCAAACGAAGGACAATAAGACTAGCCATGACCTGATGAGTCTTCATTGTCTAAGTGGAAATATCTGGAGAGTCCATCTGCATTGGAGTGGCTACTCCCAGGTCTATGTTCCACTGTATAGTCCATTCCCTGTAGGGATATGGACCACCTCAACAATTTAGGATTTTCACCTTTCATTTGTTTTAGCCAAAGTAGAGGTTTGTGGTCTGTCTGAACAATGAAGTGAGTGCCAAACAGGTATGGCCTCAACTTCTTCAGAGCCCAGACCACAGCAAAGGCCTCCCTCTCTATGGCAGACCAACGCTTTTCTCTAGGGGTCAACCTCCTACTAATAAAAGCAACAGGTTGATCCTGGCCCTCAGAATTAAGTTGTGATAGGACTGCCCCTACTCCTAATTCAGATGCATCAGTTTGGACATAGAATTTTTTAGAGTAACAAGGGCTTTTCAGGACAGGTGCAGAGCACATGGCCTGCTTCAGCTCCTCAAAAGCTTTCTGACAGTTTGCTGTCCATAATACCTTTTTAGGCATTTTCTTGGATGTGAGGTCATTAAGAGGGGCTGCAATGGAGCCATAGTTCTTAATGAACCTCCTGTAATACCCAGTGAGGCCTAGGAAGGCTCTCACCTGAGTCTGAGTGGTAGGGGGAACCCAATCAATAATTGTTTGGATTTTCCCCTGAAGTGGTGCAATCTGTTCCCCACCAACAAGGTGTCCCAGATAAACCACCTTACCCTGCCCTATCTGGCACTTTGAAGCCTTGATAGTGAGGCCTGCCTTTTGCAGGGCCTCCAAAACTTTCCATAGGTGGACCAGGTGATCATCTCAGCTGGAGCTAAAGACAGCTATATCGTCCAAATATGCTGCACTGAAAGCTTCCAGCCCTTGCAGGACTGTGTTCACCAACCTTTGAAAAGTGGCAGGTGCATTTTTCAAACCAAAAGGCATTACTGTAAATTGGTAATGGCCTCCAGTGGTTGAAAATGCAGTTTTAGGTTTAGCATCTTCTGACAATTTGATCTGCCAATACCCTGCAGTCAAATCAAAAGTGCTTAGATACTTGGCAGATGCCAGTGTATCTATGAGCTCATCTGCCCTGGGTATAGGGTGAGCATCAGTTTTGGTTACAAGGTTGAGACCTCTATAGTCTACACAAAACCGCATTTCCTTCTTTCCATCTTTGGAATGGGGTTTTGGTACCAGTACCACAGGAGAAGCCCATGGACTTTCAGAGTGCTCAACCACTCCCAGCTCTAACATTTTCTGCACCTCTTGCTTTATGCAGTCCCTGACATGGTCAGGCTGCCTATAGATCTTACTTTTGACAGGTAAACTGTCTCCAGTATCTATAGTATGCTCACACCAAGAAGTGGTACCTGGCACAGTAGAGAAGAGTTCAGAGAATTGATCTAGGAGGTTTATGCAATGGTCTTTCTGCTCAGCAGTAAGACAATCAGCAAAAACTACACCTTCCACAAGAGCATCTTGTTCTGTGGAAGAGAAGAGATCAGGTAGAGGATCACTGTCTTCTTCCTGTCCCTCATCAGTTGCCATGAGCAGGGTGAGATCAGCCCTGTCATAGTAGGGTTTCAGGCGGTTGACATGGAGCACCCTAAGGGGACTCCTGGCAGTGCCTAAGTCAACTAAATAGGTGACTTCTCCCTTCTTTTCAACAATTGTGTGGGGTCCACTCCATTTATCTTGGAGTGCTCTTGGGGCCACAGGCTCCAAGACCCACACTTTCTGCCCTGGTTGGTACTGAACCAAAACAGCCTTCTGATCATGCCATTGCTTCTGGAGCTCTTGGCTGGCCTGAAGGTTTTTGCTGGCCTTTTTCATGTACTCAGCCATCCTTGATCTGAGGCCAAGTACATAATCCACAATATCCTGCTTAGGAGCTTTTAAAGGTTGTTCCCAACCCTCCTTTACAAGTGTGAGTGGACCCCTAACAGGGTGTCCAAAAAGAAGTTCAAAGGGGCTGAAGCCCACTCCTTTCTGGGGTACCTCCCTGTAGGCAAAAAGGAGGCATGGTAACAGGATATCCCATCTCCTGCAGAGTTTTTCAGGGAGACCCATAATCATGCCTTTGAGAGTTTTATTAAATCTCTCCACCAGTCCATTTGTTTGTGGATGATAGGGTGTAGTGAACTTGTAAGTCACACCACACTCCTTCCACATGGCCTTTAAGTATGCAGACATGAAATTGTTTCCCCTGTCTGATACTACTTCCTTTGGGAAGCCCACTCTGGAAAATATTCCCAGGAGGGCCTTTGCCACTGCAGGTGCTGTAGTGGTCCTTAAAGGAATTGCTTCAGGGTATCTTGTGGCATGGTCCACTACCACCAAGATAAACCTATTGCCTGAAGCAGTAGGAGGGTCAAGGGGGCCAACTATGTCAACCCCTACCCTTTCAAAGGGAACCCCAACCACAGGCAGTGGAATAAGGGGTGCCTTTGGAGTGCCACCTGTCTTGCCACTGGCTTGACAGGTTTCACAGGACTTACAAAAATCTTTTGTGTCCTCAGACATCCTAGGCCAATGAAACAAGGGAACAAGTCTGTCCCAAGTTTTCATTTGACCCAGGTGCCCAGCTAGGGGAATGTCGTGGGCAAGAGTTAGGAGGAACTTTCTGTACTCCTGAGGAATCACTAATCTCCTGGCAGCTCCAGGTTTAGGATCCCTATGCTCAGTGTACAAGAGGTTGTCCTCCCAGTAAACTCTGTGAGAGTCACTGACATCCCCATTAGCCTGTTTGACAGATTGCTGTCTGAGACCCTCTAATGTGGGACAGGTTTGCTGTGCCACACTCAGCTCCTCACTGGCAGGCCCCCCTTCACCCAAAAGCTCAGCAGTGTCTGCTTGAAGCTCCTCTGGTGTAGGTTCTGCACAGGGAGGGAATTCTTCTTCCTCAGAAGTTGAATCCACTGTAGAGGGAGGGATAGTAGGAAGTGGTTTGCTTCTACTAGCCCTAGCTTTAGGGAGCACTTGGTCCATTGTTCTAGGATCCAAGCTTCCATGTCCTTTTTGCTTTTTGGCCTGAGCCCTTGTCAAAGCAAAAATATGCCCTGGGATGCCCAGCATTGCTGCATGGGCCTCCAACTCCACATCTGACCAAGCTGATGTCTCCAAATCATTCCCTAATAGACAGTCTACAGGTAAATCTGAAGCTAGCACAACTTTCTTTGGACCAGTAACCCCCCCCCCCCCAGTTGAGATTTACAACAGCCATGGGGTGGCTAAGTGTGTTGTTGTGAGCATCGGTTACTTGGTACTGGTGACCAAGTAGGTGTTGTTCAGAGTGGACCAGTTTCTCTATGACCATAGTCACACTGGCACCAGTGTCCCTGTAGGCCTGAACCTCAACACCATTTATTAGGGGTAGCTGCTTGTACTTATCCATATTAAGGGGACAAGCAACTAAGGTGGCTAAATCAATAGCCCCCTCAGAGACTAACACAGCCTCTGTGGCCTCCCTAACAAGGCCAACCCCAACTAAGTTACCAATAGTGAGCCCAGCTACTCCCTTGGATTGGCTATTAGTAGGTTTGCTCCCACCACCACTGCTATTAGTAGGGACACTAGGGGTAGCAGTAGGGGTTGTGGTGGTAGGAGGCTTGGTGCTTTTCTTTGGACAACTGGGATCTGTGGTCCAATGGCCTTTTATTTTACATAAATAGCACCATGGTTTCTTTTCCTTGTTTTGATTAAAGGAGGATTTGGGCCCATCACCCCCACCAGAGTGTTTTTGTGGGCCTGATGAAGACTCATTTTTAGATTTGTCCCCACCCTTGTCAGAAGGCTTACCATCCTTCTTTTTGTTGCCATCTCTGTCACCCCCTGTATGAACTTTTCTGTTCACCCTTGTTCTGACCCATTTGTCTGCCTTCTTTCCCAATTCTTGGGGAGAGGTCAGATCAGAGTCCACCAAGTACTGGTGCAACAAATCAGACACACAATTATTAAGAATATGCTTTCTCAGGATCAAGTTATACAGGCTGTCATAATCAGTAACTTTACTGCCATGTAACCACCCCTCCAAGGCCTTCACTGAATGGTCAATTAAATCAACCCAGTCTTGTGAAGACTCCTTTTTGGTCTCTCTGAACTTTATCCTGTATTGTTCAGTGGTTAAGCCATAACCATCCAGGAGTGCATTCTTAAGAACTTTGTAATCATTAGCTTCATTTTCTTTTACAGTAAGGAGCCTATCCCTACCTTTTCCACTAAATGATAGCCATAGGATAGCAGCCCACTGCCTTTGAGGGACATCCTGTACAGCACAAGCCCTCTCAAGTGCAGCAAACCACTTGTTAATGTCATCCCCCTCCTTATAAGGGGGAACTATCTTATGCAGATTCCTGGAATCACGCTCTTTTGCAGGATGACTATGGGGAATACTGCTGCTGCCACCATGGGTTTCTAAACCCAGTTTCTGTCTCTCCTTCTCTACTTCTAAAGTCTGTCTATCCAAATCCAGCTGTTGCTTCTTGAGCTTCAGTCTGGTTTGTTCCACTCTCAATCTATTGAGCTCCCTTTCTAACAATCTGTCATCAGGGTGGGTGGGAGGGACATGCCTTGAAACAGAAGTATGGTGAGAATGGACAGAAGGAGACCTGTCCCTTACAGAGGGCACCCTAACAGCTTGGCTAACAGGAACATCAGTACCACTGTGGTGAGAATAAATGCTTTTGCTATGATGTGAGACAACACTATTTGTATGGTGTGGCTCTTCATCATTCCCAACTATGCTAGACTGTCTAGTAATGGGCAGGCTAGGAAGTTTCTTTCCTGAATCTTTTCCTGGGGGAGTCCCTGGATCAGATTGGGAACCATTAGCTACTTTTTCAACAGATGGGGCACTTCTTGCCTTATCTTGTTCTCTAAGCATGTTAAGTAACAATTCCAAGGAAGGATTCTTCCCTACACTCAAACCTCTCTCTATGCAGAGACTCCTTGCTCCTTTCCAGCTAAGGTGATCATATGCAAGTTTGGACAGATCAACATTTTGGCCTGTGCCAGACATTTTTAGAGAGAGTTAAAGTGATAGAAAAAGAGAAAAAAGTTTGTCAGAGCTTTTAGAAAGACAGAGAAAAAAAACTTTTTAAACTTTTTAGAACTTTTTAGAAAGTTAGAGGTACTTTTCAGCACTTAGAAAAGAGTGAAAAGAGGAAATGCAAAACTTTTTGGCTATGTGTATATACACTGACCTTGTTTTGTATATTTTTCTCTTATGAAAAGTACAATGACAAGAGTGGTAAGTAGTCTCAAAGCACTTATCCCACCGCTGCACAACCAATGTAGGAGGCTGGACTGGCTTGTAGTGAGTACCAAGGGGTACTTGCACCTTGCACCAGGCCCAGTTATCCCTTATTAGTGTATAGGGTGTCTAGCAGCTTAGGCTGATAGATAATGGTAGCTTAGCAGAGCAGCTTAGGCTGAACTAGGAGACGTGTGAAGCTACTACAGTACCACTTAGTGTCATATGCACAATATCATAAGAAAACACAATACACAGTTATACTAAAAATAAAGGTACTTTATTTTTATGACAATATGCCAAAGTATCTTAGAGTGTACCCTCAGTGAGAGGATAGGAAATATACACAAGATATATATACACAATAGCAAAAATATGCAGTATAGTCTTAGAAAACAGTGCAAACAATGTATAGTTACAATAGGATGCAATGGGGAAACATAGGGATAGGGGCAACACAAACCATATACTCCAAAAGTGGAATGCGAACCACGAATGGACCCCAAACCTATGTGACCTTGTAGAGGGTCGCTGGGACTATTAGAAAATAGTGAGAGTTAGAAAAATAACCCTCCCCAAGACCCTGAAAAGTGAGTGCCAAGTGCACTAAAGTTCCCCTAAGGACAAAGAAGTCGTGTTAGAGGAATAATGCAGGAAAGACACAAACCAACAATGCAACAACTGTGGATTTCCAATCTAGGGTACCTGTGGAACAAGGGGACCAAGTCCAAAAGTCACAAGCAAGTCGGAGATGGGCAGATGCCCAGGAAATGCCAGCTGCGGGTGCAAAGAAGCTTCTACTGGACAGAAGAAGCTGCGGTTTCTGCAGGAACGCAAAGGGCTAGAGACTTCCCCTTTGGAGGACGGATCCATCTCGCCTTGTAGAGTCGTGCGGAAGTGTTTTCCCGCCGAAAGAACGCCAACAAGCCTTGCTAGCTGCAAATCGTGCGGTTAGCGTTTTTGGATGCTGCTGTGGCCCAGGAAGGACCAGGAGGTCGCAAATTGGACTAGGAGGTAGTGGGGACGTCGAGCAAGACAAAGAGCCCTATTAGCAGCAGGTAGCACCCGGAGAAGTGCCAGAAACAGGCACTATGAGGATGCGTGAAACAGTGCTCACCCGAAGTCGCACAAAGAAGTCCCACGTCGCCGGAGAACAACTTAGGAGGTCGTGCAATGCAGGTTAGAGTGCCGTGGACCCAGGCTGGACTGTGCACAAAGTATTTCCGCCGGAAGTGCACGGAGGCCGGAGTAGCTGCAAAAGTCACGGTTCCCAGCAATGCAGTCTAGCGAGGTGAGGCAAGGACTTACCTCCACCAAACTTGGACTGAAGAGTCACTGGACTGTGGGGGCCACTTGGACAGAGTTGCTGGATTCGAGGGACCCCGCTCGTCGTGCTGAGAGGAGACCCAAGGGACCGGTAATGCAGCTTTTTGGTGCCTGCGGTTGCAGGGGGAAGATTCCGTCGACCCACGGGAGATTTCTTCGGAGCTTCTAGTGCAGAGAGGAGGCAGACTACCCCCACAGCATGCACCACCAGGAAAACAGTCGAGAAGGCGGCAGGATCAGCGTTACAGAGTTGCAGTAGTCGTCTTTGCTACTATGTTGCAGTTTTGCAGGCTTCCAGCGCGGTCAGCAGTCGATTCCTTGGCAGAAGGTGAAGAGAGAGATGCAGAGGAACTCGGATGAGCTCTTGCATTCGTTATCTAAAGTTTCCCCAGAGACAGAGACCCTAAATAGCCAGAAAAGAGGGTTTGGCTACTTAGGAGAGAGGATAGGCTAGCAACACCTGAAGGAGCCTATCACAAGGAGTCTCTGACGTCACCTGGTGGCACTGGCCACTCAGAGCAGTCCAGTGTGCCAGCAGCACCTCTGTTTCCAAGATGGCAGAGGTCTGGAGCACACTGGAGGAGCTCTGGACACCTCCCAGGGGAGGTGCAGGTCAGGGGAGTGGTCACTCCCCTTTCCTTTGTCCAGTTTCGTGCCAGAGCAGGGCTAAGGGGTCCCCTGAACCGGTGTAGACTGGCTTATGCAGAATTGGGCACATCTGTGCCCAAGAAAGCATTTCCAGAGGCTGGGGGAGGCTACTCCTCCCCTGCCTTCACACCATTTTCCAAAGGGAGAGGGTGTCACACCCTCTCTCAGAGGAAGTTCTTTGTTCTGCCATCCTGGGCCAGGCCTGGCTGGACCCCAGGAGGGCAGATGCCTGTCTGAGGGGTTGGCAGCAGCAGCAGCTGCAGTGAAACCCCAGGAAGGGCAGTTTGGCAGTACCAGGGTCTGTGCTACAGACCACTGGGATCATGGGATTGTGCCAACTATGCCAGGATGGCATAGAGGGGGCAATTCCATGATCATAGACATGTTACATGGCCATATTCGGAGTTACCATTGTGAAGCTACATATAGGTAGTGACCTATATGTAGTGCACGCGTGTAATGGTGTCCCCGCACTCACAAAGTTCAGGGAATTGGCTCTGAACAATGTGGGGGCACCTTGGCTAGTGCCAGGGTACCCTCACACTAAGTAACTTTGCACCTAACCTTTACTAGGTAAGGGTTAGACATATAGGTGACTTATAAGTTACTTAAGTGCAGTGAAAAATGGCTGTGAAATAACGTGGACGTTATTTCACTCAGGCTGCAGTGGCAGGCCTGTGTAAGAATTGTCAGAGCTCCCTATGGGTGGCAAAAGAAATGCTGCAGCCCATAGGGATCTCCTGGAACCCCAATACCCTGGGGACCTCAGTACCATATACTAGGGAATTATAAGGGTGTTCCAGTAAGCCAATGTAAATTGGTAAAAATGGTCACTAGCCTGTTAGTGACAATTTGGAAAGAAATGAGAGAGCATAACCACTGAGGTTCTGATTAGCAGAGCCTCAGTGAGACAGTTAGTCACTACACAGGTAACACATTCAGGCACACTTATGAGCACTGGGGCCCTGGGTTACCAGGGTCCCAGTGACACATACAACTAAAACAACATATATACAGTGAAAAATTGGGGTAACATGCCAGGCAAGATGGTACTTTCCTACAACTGTTTTTTGTAATCGCCTGTTTTTAACGATTACTAAAGTGCTTGTTAGTGTTAATTAGCCCGCCAATGTGATGAGTTTTAAATTGGCGTTGGTTTTAATGAACTAGGCTAATAAAAATGTACTTACTTACTTACAATTACTGTAAAAATGTGTGTGCTGGCATTTCTGCCATGAGTATTAATGAGTATTAATTTTCACTCTCTATTTTTCACAACCTAAAATGCTAAGGTAAGGCTAGTGGTGGACTTATGATGACACACCACATCGCAGGTTTTTGATGCACACTCTAATAACTCTCACTCACTAATAGAATAAAATCTAAAGTATGCTGTATGACAAACCATTTATAGAAGGATCCTAGGATATGTATTTTAACATGATCCCTAGGATCAATGGGCAATCGCCTGATGGTTGTCGCCCTTCCAGAAAAAAAACATTGCACAGGGGTTTGAGTCCAAGGGTGATTGATTCGGAAGAATTCTGTTGTACACAGGATTTGTAGGGAATTTTTTAAGGATTTAATTGCATAATGCCTCAAGATGGGTCATTCAAACCAAGATTTCTACAGATGGTTTCAATCGCTCACTCACTCACCTGGAACATAATACATGATGCACTTGCTGTATTATATATAGGCTAAGGAAAGAAATAAGTGATGTTCCAAGCCTCCAGTGCTCTCGAAAAGCGTCTTCATTCAAGATCCAACCGACACTCCCTTTCTTCATTTTTTGTCTTTGAAATGTTCTGCACTTAACTGTATCAATTTTTACATAATGTTCTTTGGGGTTAAAATTTTTTCTTACCAAGGTAATCTGTTCACTGGAAGAATGAATTAGAATGAACAGTGGTGTTGTGAGGAGGGTCTGATGGGCCCTGTGGCCCATGTAGATTCCTCCTGGCCCCCTTTGTGCCCCCTCAACACAGCTATGTATGACTAGAATGCTCTTAGTCTATAGCATGGCCTTTGAATGCATGTGTCACTGGTGCACTTTGACACCTTTGATGACTAACATTGTGTTTGAGAAGGTTCGGGGTAAAGTATTTTGAACAACTGGCAAGTCCACCATTGACCTTTTATATGCTACCCTTATCCTTCATGAGGTGCCCAAGAATTTCCTACGTTTATGGTTCTGCCGGAATGAGTGAAGTGTTGTTGTAGTGCTTCTTGGGGGAAAAAGAAAGAGTATCAGTAAAAGAAAACATTGCACATTTACTCGTTCACACCTACTCATCAACACCAAAAGGATGTGAATAAGGCCAATCAGCCAAAACGCTCAGGTCTTTACCTGTCAATAAAGCGCCTATCTGAAGCAATTTCCTTGTGAGAGCGAACCATTCCTTTCAAAGGGATGGAAATGTTCATTTAAACAGACGCGGTATTGCTGGATAGAGCATGGACCTCACCAACCCTGATCAGCAGCCCACTGCATCTGCTGCTCTGGGAATGTGTATATATACACATACCCGGAACAGCGGATGCATTGGCTGCTGCTCAGGGTTGGTGAGGTCCACGTGGTAGCCAGCAATATACATCTCTGGAACAGCAGATGTGTCACGGTGAGATCAGGGTTGGTGAGATTCACGCCGGAAGTCAGCAAAACACCCACGCAGCATAAACACACTCATAATGATTTGGCCAATATAGATGTCCTCACTGGTTGTATCAGTGGTCCATGTGCCCCCACCAGAAAACATTTTGAGAGACATAATTGAATATAATGTATTCTGAAACTATGAATGCAACCATTAAACAAACCATTACTACTACTTTGACTGAATGAAATTTAAATGGATTGTTTAAGAAAATCATCCTTACATTAAGACGGTTGATGTGAACTTGCTCTGGTGAGAGTCCTAAGGCTGCCGCCACTCCACGCCGAAACATCTGAAGTGTGGTGGTGTTCAGTTTGTTTACATCCATTTGCAAAGACTAAAAGACAAAAACAGACTAATGAGCTCCCAGATTAGTACACACGCTCATTAGCTAATGACATCGTAGCGTGCATTCTATGTGGCTCTTTTTCCCAGAGCAACTGAAGACCAATAGATTTGTTAACCTTCAGGTTCTTAAAAGAAAGCTGGGAAAAGAACGCCGAAGCCACCTTAAACTAGGTACATTTATAAATAACGAAACAAGCAATGCTTTACCAACGCTCAGGTCCTCACTCCACCGAACACTGTACCTGGGTTAGTAACACCGCTCCTAGTGAGCACCAGGAATATTGATATAAAGTGTGCACGCATAGAAAGGACTCTGACCTCTGCAGTTTAACTAATGGGCAGGAGTAGCATGGTTTGCGGTCGATTTACAAAGGCAAGCACCGTTACATAAAGGAGTACTCCAGTAGTACTAGCTCCCAAGCTCATAAATGTTATTGCGAATTGGCCCAATGCTGGGTGCTGTATTTACAAAGTGTGTTATTATCTTCCCATCCTGAGTTCTGTACTTGTTGGACAATGGAAAGCTGCATGTTTTCAACTGCCCTGATGCAAAAGTCAGAATGGAGGGTATAGTCCCCACAAAAGGCTGCTGTTTCTACCACGAACACATTTGTGCAGATAAGTATGTGGTAGTACCGCACGAGCTGCAATCTTAATTGTGAGCTGTGGTGGGATGTAGAGTGAGGCCCTAAAACAACTTCCTGTGTAGGCTCAAAAGAGCAGCCAGTGGCCCTCATATTTTTCACTACACATTTCAGACTCATACCACTCATGAATGAAAATGACAAGCAAAGTACGGATCAGCTAGTAGGTTCATGTGGATGGATGAAAGTGAGCACGTACGTGGGTTCCTGCCCCATGACCTTTCGATGTTAGCAGCAGCCACTGAGATTGCCAACAGTATTTAATGGTCCCAAGGCACACAAATGAGCTCACTTGGACCACACGTTTTATATTTCATCACAAATTTGAATTTGACATTGAAGTGGTCCTGACTGCATTCATTCTACTTGCAAGTGTGCCCTGCAAAATATTTTTATTACAAAATGCTGGTGTTTTACAAGCAAACATAACACCAAAGAGCAACCTACATCAGTGAAATGACAACAGTAGTATATGATAAACTAATTTTCAGAAGTACAAATTCAAGGTGTATAGAGAAGTGCATATTGCGAGGGTAAGTTTCTATAGGTAACAAAGTTCTACTATATATAACTATATAACTCCACATATATGTACCTTGACTATATATATATATATATGTTTATGTATGTATATATATATATATATATCTTCAAGGTACGTAAATGTACAGTTAAGAATAGTAAATCTATACTACTTACACTTACTTTCTCAATATTTAAAAAAACAGATATTCTGTCCACACAATAATTTTGTTTCCGATATTCTGTCAGTGATCCATATATGACCCCAACCGCATTATCAGTGATACTGTTCATAATTTAATGCACCAACTAAGATACAGCAAGAGACAACTTTCACTGCTGGGATACCTTGGAACTAATGATAGATAACAGATGTATATTGTTGCACAATGCACTAGTACTATTATGCCTTGTTTCTCTCTGTTGCCTTGCTGTGTCCTTTTCCTCCTCATGTTATGTTGTGATGTATAACATAATCCACTGCCTCTGAGCTGTATTGCATGTGTGCAGTTTAAACTGGGCGACTCATGACTGCACAAGGAATGCATCCTCCTCCTGGTATAGTTGAACCATAAAGCTATGCACTGCACGCACATCTATATGAGTTAAATCTACACATATGATGTGTCCTGAATACACACTCAATCTCTGTCTTCAGATTGCAAAAGTGGGTGCCATCACCCTCTAAACCGCCAAACCTGGTAATCCTATTGTCATCACCACTGACCATAAAGGAGTAACAATATCAATGTCACATTAGCATGACATTCACATGTATATGTGAAAAATCTCCAGATATGTCATCAGAAAACAGTTCAGACAGGTTGCAACTTAACTCAAAAAGGCAGATGCTAACCCTGAAGACTTCAACATCTTGCCCTGATCTCAACTCCCCCTCCACTCTTTTTTAGCTAAAGTTCTTGAAAGCTGTGTTGCAAAGCTTCTTAAAACAAGCGCCTTCATCATCTCTGATTAGTTTTAGGGCAGGTGCAGCCCTGGGACTGCGATGTTGCTAAACGTTGATGATTGAATGTGTATCTTGGACAACAGAGAGTCATTCCTCCTCATTTCATTTGACCTCCCAGCAGTGTATGACATGGTCAAACAACCATCCATTCAGAAAATCATGGAATAATGTATGTGGCACAGTTTTGTAGTGGTTTGATTCCTACCTCGTCAATCGCTCACAAGAAGTCAAACTGTTGACCTCTCTACCCAGTACTTTGCCTCGTGTACAAGGAGTTCCACAATAATTCACTTTCTTTCCTAAAGGCCTCTCTCTGTACACAGAACACCTGTTTACTCCAGAAACAATGAAACATATTTATGTCCATAAACTGGCCTAAATAAATTATTCAGTAGAACAAAAATTCTACCACTATCAAAAATACCAAATGTAAGGGGCTCATTCTGACAATAACCTGTGTTTGTTAACACTTTAGCATAAGTAACTCAATACCAAATTAGACTCATAAAGAGCATCAATCTCTCCTATCAGGAGATTACTTCAAAACAGCAATCCAGTCCTTTAAGGCTGGGCTACAGCAAGCCCTTACTAAATGGCATTCCCAGAATCCACCTGGCACCTTTAAAAGCTGCCCTCTGTTAATGAGCTAGACTACTAATATCTGGTTCCATTTCACATCACACTAATTTTGATCACATTAAAAGGCCTTCCATTTTTCAAATCTGCCTGCATATTTTACAAGGCCCTACATGGGAGACAGACATTTGCCCAGCTCAGAACTCAGGAACAAACAATTTCAGGAGGCTCCAAATTACTCAGTATCACTGAACTGTTCTGCCTTGAAACTCCCCTATTCAAAAGAAGAAGAAGAACCCTGAGGTAAGCCTTTTAAGGAATGCTTTGAAAATCTGGAACTGCATCTCTATGTCTATAAAGAAAAGCCAACCTATGTCAGTTTCAAAAAAGAGCTAAAACCCTACTCTTGGAGTGACACTGCAAGATGTGACCTGAAACAAGCTGGCTTTAAAACACTGCTAAAATTTGGGAGAGGGAACACATCATTTATCATATATACCTCCCACCTGCATAGGTGGTCAGCAGCCCCCTTCAAAACGTTTCCTTGATTTACAAGTTTACAGTGATGCAAAAGTGATGTTTGATGATGTAAACCATTTACTGTATTCTTCAGCATTCTATGTAAAGATATGTGTGGCCATGTGCTGATTCAAAGTATAAAATCATAAATAAAAAACTTAAAAAACTGCTCTTACACGTGACATAGAACTACAAATGATAAGATGGACACAAATTATTTTCTTCCTTTTTTGGCTTAGACGTCTCCAGCTTTGTAAACAACACCAGGACATTCAATTTCTCCATCCAACAGATATAAAATAAAAATTTTCAAGCCTCCAAATGTAAGTAAGAGGCACCCAAAAGCACAAGAAATGATGATGCTGGAAAGATGACAATCAGTATCATGAAGATTGTAACCTGAGACCCGAAAATTTACAACGCTGTAAGATGTAGTAGTAAGTAGTTCAAAATACTTAATAGAGTGGAACCCTGTGTTTTCATATGAAGGTAACACACAAAAAAATAATTGTTCAGCTAGTAGATCAAAACATGCTTTCTAAGGTAATGTATTAGCTAGCCCTCATGAATCTGAATAAAGTATATTGCTGTAGTTAGCAGTTTGTATTTCTTTTTTATTTTTAGGTCTGACCTTTGAGACAGCTTTACCTGTCTTGCTAGATTACTGTTTTTAAAACGCCATCCCCAATATACATATGTAGGAAGGTTTGTTGTCAGTGGTCCTCAAGACTGCTGTACATTTGCTTCCACTCACCATACCATACAGCATGGGGCAATGGGTCAGCCCACTTTTCCCATTGGCTTTCTTCAATTTGAGTGAAGGACGAAGCCTAGGCACATTGTTCACAGATGCATGAATATTTCTTTCTATTCAGTGACAAAGGTGCGTCAAAGTGAGCTTGTTATTTTATTTTATTTTATTTTTAAATAACAGCTATTTGGAGGCCCAGTTAAAATGCAAAGTATTTCCATCTCTTTTGTTAAAGCTATTGTTATAAAGTCCTAATTTGATACGTTAGCATTGTTGCCTGAAATTTGCATGGATAGGGTGTCTGCCATAATAGCGGATAAAATGTATAAATTTGACAGAATTTGATCACTGTTCAAAACATATGTTAAGAGGAAAACAGAGCAAGCCATCCCTAACATGCATATGTAGGAGGGCTTTTATGTCAGTGAGCTTCCTCCATTGGTCTGTGAAACTGTTGTTTACATTTTGCTTCCACCCACCGTACCATGCAGCATGGGCAATGGGTCAGATCACCTTTCCAATTGGACCTCTTCAGTTTGAGTGAAGGATAAAGCCTGGGCACATTGTTCACATCTGTATGAATATTTCTTTCTATTCAGTAATAAAGCTTAAAAGAAGTGTTTTTTTTAAATTGTATTATATTCTTAATATCAGCTATTGGTTGCCCAGTTATACTACAATGTATTTCCATCTCTTTTATTGAAACTGTTATAAAGTCCTAATTTGATATTGTAACATTGTGGTCTGAGATTTACCATGGAGAGACTGTCTGCCATAACAGCGGATGAAGTGTATAAATTTGACTAAATTTGACTACTGTTCAAAATATATGTTAAAAGGGAAAGAGAGCGAATTGTCACTATTATGCCAGAACGCTTGCGTAGGTCTAGTTTAGGGGGACTATCAATGTCCGAATGAGAAGCAGATAATAATGATACTTTCTGAGTGTAAACTGAGAACTATCCTATAGATACATTGGTGAGCGTATATCTCTTCTTTAATGGTGCTTACAGTGTACAATGTATAAATTACGTAATGCAGTACTTGTGCCGTAGCAATGACTCGTCTCTGCTGTATTATTGCCCTGGATTTATTAACTCTAAATCAAATGTTTAAAAAAATGAACAATAAAGATCGCACTAGCTTGCAAAGAGCAGACCTTTTGAATTTGCTAATGATTTTTAAATTCTTGTTTTGCTCCAGCTGGGCTCAAGCAACACAGAAGGGAAAATGTGTTACACATGTGTTGCAAATTATTATAAGCTACAAGTGACTGTATAAAATAACTTTGAGAGAGCAATAACATATAATGGATATGCAAATAATATAAGGTGTTGCACTGGAAAGAATGCCAAGGGGTGGGCACAGAGAGGAAAGTAATGCCTTGGAAGAGGAGAGCAGAACAATGGGGCCTTTCAGCAGGCAAGTAGAACAGGCACTTAGTATCAAGAAAAACAAAGAAGTTCTTCTTAATAATTTTGCTTATTTTCTTTGAAAAAACATTTTTATTGTATTTCAATATAAACAACATTATTGAACTAACACAGTTTCAGGTCACCACAGTAGATCATCAATAAATAATTATGTATTCGAGCCCTGATAACCTGGCATCCATCAAAGTTCACATCAAGCCTTCTCCAATATTTCACAGATGCCTGGGGAAATTCGGCATTGTTCCTTTAATTTCCCTCTTAATTCAATTAGCTATTCTTTATTTGTTCTTTCCTCATAATGTCCTCAATAATATTAACCTATCACATCAGTAAATTACTCTATGTTATAAATTTCACACCACGGTTCCCATATCTTCTGATAATTGTGGGGGCAATCTTTAATCACGTACATTTGTTTTTCAGCCTCTTTACACCAGTT
This sequence comes from Pleurodeles waltl, assembly GCF_031143425.1. NCBI lineage: Eukaryota > Metazoa > Chordata > Amphibia > Caudata > Salamandridae > Pleurodeles > Pleurodeles waltl. The sequence goes on from NC_090442.1 coordinate 283,137,957, forward strand.
CATGTCTATGAGCCAGTACTCTTGCCTCAAAGTTGCTTTTTCTTCCCATCATCAAGCTATATTTCGTCAACCATTGAGAGACCCTATTAAACAGCAGCTCCTTATACTTTGATGGCGGATGCGCTCCCTAGATGCCCAGCAGTATATTTTTAAAAGTCTGCTCCGTGGCCCATTCCGCAATCTCATTCAGTTGTTTACATGGTTTCTCCAATACTGATCAATCTTGGAGCAGTGTCACTGTGTCTGGAAAACGATTCTCACCATTCTACACCAATATAGACATAAACCTATAACCTTCACATAAATGATGCAGAAAACATTTTCTTCCAAGATGAAGCTCTATTAGTAGAAAAGAAGCTCCAACCATAATGCAGCAAACCCACAAGCTAAGGGGCTCATTGCAAGGCTGGCGCTCAGGACTGCTGCTGCTGTGGCAGCCTGACCGCCACGTAAAGACCCTGCCAGTCAGACCACCAGGGTTCCGCAAGCATTGCGCTTGGTGGTGGTAGAGATTGCAATTTGCCAGGGCAGCGCTGCATGTGGATTACGACCTCGTTCTCTGCCAGCCTTTTCACCGCCATGAAAATGCTGGAGGAGAACAGGTGCAGGGGGACACAGGGGGGCCTCTGCACTGCCCATGCATTTGGCCTGGCAGTGCAGGGGTCTCCCTGCCCAGCCCCGTCACAATGTTCACTGTCTGCTGTTAAGACAGTGAATATCGCGAGGGTGCTGGTGCACGCTGTGGGCTACAGCATCGCTGCTGGCTCGATTTTGAATGTTGTAGCCTCGGTTTCTGCCTGCCGGCCTAGTGGGAAACACCTTATAGGTCTGATAGGGTGGTCGCCACTACGGTGGCGGCCACCCTGTCGAGAGTTTGGCGGACGGGCTTTCCCATCCGCCATACTCAATATGAGGGCCCAAGTGTACTAAATGGAATCCCACAAGTTGCCCTAAAACATTAAGAGACAGAACGTTTGACAGGTTCTACAGGTAGAGACTAGCCCAAGATGCCAGATATCACACACCTCTCTTCCCAAACAATACCACAGAGAAAACAGAAAAAGACAAACAAAAACAAAAAAACAATAACTGTGTGATTCAAGAAGGCACAAATGCCAGAATCTATTAAAATAATAAACAGAAAAAATTAATAAACCACTACTTCATCACAGAGAACCTGTTGAGGTTCCAAATGCATTCGCTCTTCAAATTTACTATGTTTTTGCACAGCTTGATCACCTTGAGCGTACTAATAAACTTTCAAGACCCATCAAGTCTGTCCATCCGTGCGCGGCGGTTTTTGGATTAATGTATAGTAATAAAAAATACTTTATTTTAACAAAAACATAGAAATTCACTGAAAAAACAGAGGTTACAGGGACTTTGTAGTTAGGAAATAGAATTAAAAAAACCTTAGAAATTCACTTAAAAAACAAAGGTTAGAGGGACATTATAGTTAGGTTTAGAGTTTACTCGTGCAAAACCAGAGAAATTCAGCAGTTAAAAACTACTTGACGGAATTACACCAAATTTGACAGGAAGGTAGATTCTGGTCCAGAAAGAGCGTTTGTATGTCTTGGTGTAATTCTGTTCAGTGTATGAACACTCTGACCCCCTTAGCTCTGGTGGCGGGGTCCCAGAGGGATCCTCCACAGGGCTAAAAAGCTTTTTTAAAATTTTATTGATGGAGTTGAGGTGGATCCATGGATCTGCCATAAAAAAAATTAAAAATGAAGCAAGCTCCCGTGCTTGATTACTATACTGCCCCTGGGTGGTACAAGTCCTGGGGACTTTTGTGTAAAAAAGAGAGGGGACCCTCCTGGCCCCCTCCCACTGCCCTGGATACCGCCACCTCTCCAGGGCTTATGGGTTAAAAGTGGGGGGGTGCATGCCCACCCGCTGCTCTGAAAACCACCATCTCCCCAGGGCAAATGTTAAATATGCGGGGTGGGCCAAGCCACAGCAAACACTTCAGGTTTTGACAGCCGGACCTGTAAAGAAGGTCCCGTTGTCAAAATCCAAAGCTTTTATCTCTGTTCCTCCACACAGGAGACATAGATGAAATGCTTCAGCAAGCATAGAACTGCTGTCAAAGCAGCTCCCTGCTTGCTGAAGCAAGGACACTGAAGGAAGCCTTAAGGCTTCCCCGCAGTGCCAGGTAGCCCATAAGGGCTTTTTATTAAACCTTTTTTTTTAAATAAAAACATAAATAAATAAATATATAGGGACCACTTGGGAGCCCTTGAGGAATATGTCATGGTCCCAGATAGTCCATAAAGGGCTAAATAAAATAAAAATAAAAACCCATATCACAGCTTTAGGGGTTTGAGTCCAACTGGACTAAATTCCCTCTTTTTTTTTAATAGAAAAAAAAATTATAGTTTTTTAAAAATAACAAATACATTTTTTTAAATCGAACATAAATATCTCATTCTAAGCATATGAGATATTAAAGCCTCAAAAACTATTTCCCTCTTACTTTCTTTCTCTCTTTCAATCAATTTCTCCCACTCACACACCCACTCAGACACCTATGCACTCACTCACAGACCCACTCAGTTACTCACGCACCCACTCACACCCACTGATGCCCTCATGCACCCACTCACAGACCCATGCATACAGTGACGCACCAACAAAAAAAAATGATGTACCCACTTTCACACCAAGACAGACAATCTGACAGCCACTTTCACCCCCAGAGACACCCTCTCACACCTATTTCCATGCCCAGAGAAGTTGCGGCCAACTCCCGCAGCACACGACCAAAGGGCTGTGCACAGCACAGGTTTGGGTGGTTAGGGGGTATTGGCCAAAGGGGCTGGTTGCAGGCCAGGTCTTGCTGGCAACCTCCCCTGCGCAAGGGTGAAGGCCGTGCATGGTGAAAGGTTGGGTGCTTACAGGGGGTTGGCCTCAGGGCCTGTGGCCAACCACAGCCGTGCATGGCCACAGGCCGTGCACAGTGGTGGTTGGATTAACAAATAGTAATTACTATTACTATATGTTAAAAACATGGAAATTCACATAAAAAAACAAAGGTTACAGGGACATCATAGTTCGGAAACAGAATAAAAAAAAATATAGAAATTCACTAAAAACCAAGGGTTACAGGGACATTATAGTTAGGCTCACATGTTAAATGTACAAAACCATTGAAATTCACCAGTTATAGTTAGAGTTACCTCATGTACTATAACTTGTGCACTAAGGTAGCTATAACTCGCGCCCTCGCCATGCACTTCTAGTTTCCCCACAGCTTATGGCACTCATGCCATCTTTCATAACATCATTGATAATATCAATGTAATATTTGCAGTAAAATCTTTGACAATAAAAACTTCATGGTGGGGAAGGAGTTCTAATTACTTGAGGTAACTCTAACTCTAACTGGTGAATTTCTATGGTTTTGTACATTTAAAATGTGAACCTAAGTACAATGCCCCTGTAACCTTTGTTTCTCTCTCTCTATATATATATATGTATATATATATATATATATATATATATAAAACGAAGTGCAGATCTTATGTTGCCGGCTGTGAATGGTGGTCACTGTAGTGCAAAGAGCTGGGTTCACCAGAACTTTGCTTTTTCATTCAGCGCAAGTCGCAAGATCTTGGCACAAATTGACCCGTTCGTGGTCACGAAGATTCCAAAACTTCAGGATTGCTCTATTTTAGTCAGAGGAGTGCACTATGATGCCAGTCAAGGGACCAGGGCCTGTGGAGGCACTTCTTGGGGGTCAGGGACTCACTCTTTTACAGGCCAGCTGGGCTCAGACAGTTCCAGTTGCAGGTCCAGTTGCAGGTCGTGCATGAGGTCAGCTGGGCAGATGCAGGAAGGTCTCTGAAGCTTATTGGGTCCCTGTAGCTCAGAACAGGGAGTCAGCCAGCTGACCCTTGAAGTCACTCACCCTGGGATGAAGGGAGCATGTGCAGTCTTTGTTCTCATAGACCAGGGCAGACCTCAAGCAGCAATGCAGTCCTCTGGCACCAGGGCAGTCCTTCGTCTGTAGTATCTACAGGTCCAAGAGTTTACTGAACAGTGGGTCTGAGGGTAATTTTTTATACCTGGTGCTTACTTTGAAGTGGGAGAATCTTCTGGAGTTTCCCCCTAGAAAGGTGTCTGGAATTCCTTGCCTCCCTGGCCTGGTCCCTGTCTGTCTGAGGGCACAATCGACTAGTGTCAGTTGAGTGTAAGCGGGCCCAGTCTACTTGAAGTGCAATCCTGCGGTAGTGACAGCTCTGCCCCCCTTTAAGCCAGGAGGACCCAGTCTGCCATCACTCAGACTCTTCATTGTGAGGCTATCCTAGAGGAATACATATCGGCCAACTACTCATTACACCTAGTTATGTGATCTAGGAAAAGGCTACAGGCATCAAATGTTTATGACAAGAAAATGTTAACTTTCTAGAAGTGGCATTTTCAGAATTGTGACTTAAAATCACCTTTCTCAGAAAAGAGGATTTTAAATTACAATTCCTCAGACACCACATTGGACTTGTGTAAACCTGTTCCCAATTGGAAGTTACAGCTTATTAATGTAAAAAGGTGACCCCATGGTAGGCCTCACAGCAGTGAAAACTTAATTTAGGAGTTTTTCACTACCAGAACATGTAACCTTAAATGTACATGTCCAACATTTTAAATACAGTGCACCGTGCCACAAGAGCTGTTTAGGGGCGACTTGTATTTACTAAAAAGGAAGGTTTAGGCCTGGCAAAAGCTTCAATTTGCTAGGTTGAAATGGCAATATAATACTGCACACACAGGCTGCAATCCCAGGCCTGAGACATGTTTAAAAAGGCCACTTAAGTGGGTGGCACGATAAGTGCTGCAGGCCCACTATTAGCATTTAATTTACAGACCACCGGTACACATAGTACCACTTTACTAGGGACTTACAAGTAAATTAAATGTACCAATTCATGGAAACTAATTTTACCATGTTTACAGGAGAGAGTATAAACACTTTAGCACTGCAAACGCCAACAAAAAAGGGTTCAGAAAAAGGAGGGTAAAGGCAAAGTCTGCAGAGAAGGCAAGTCCATGATGATTTTTAATGAGTGTGTTTTTATAGAAAAGAACATTTATATGTATGCATGATTGCTGAATAAGGTATGTCTCAGTACGAACTGATTTTGTGAGGTTGATGGAATAATTGTATTATGTTTGAATAATTGGCTCCCACAACATATTTGTGTGCCTTGGTACAATATGTATGCACTTTATTATGTTGAGATAATGAATGAGATATAATATAATATGAATCAGATTAAAATTATGCAATGAGTTTTTTTCTATTCATTTCGATAATAATATATGTTATTCACAGTGCTCAGAAGCAGCAAATGCGTGGTGTGTACCACTATGTATGTATGAAAATGCATTTTGTCTTACGTTATCGAGAAAAGCTACCAATTGGACTGTTCATGTCTGAATCAGAGATTTCTTGGGGGCATATCTCTTACCTGTAGCTTGACTTTTAAGGTATCCAGAAAACAGTCTGAGACCAGGGAACAAGGCAATGATTTGGCATCGCCTCTGACCAGTTCAACGGTATTATGCATGTTAGGTTCGGCCTCCATCATCCTGATAATGCCCAGAATGATGAGTAAAACGTCACCTTGCACAAACTCAGAAAATAACACCCACATTAAGAGGTAAGCATATATGACTGGAGCCAGCTTCATGGCTGACATTAGTAAATTTGTTCACACTTGTTAAAAGATTTGAAAAATATTAGCTCAAGGGTGTGTGAGCAACATAGAAAGCAATCTGTGCTATGCCCTTTTCACTGTATTTATATTGCACTTTTCCATTCCATTGGCTAAATATGCTCATTGTTTGTATTATCCATAAATGTATAGTTCAGAAGACTGCATTCATTCTTGTATGCCTTTCAACAATCTCCCTTCCTTTTACATCTTGTCTTTAGGAAGTCCAACAATGGGATGAGACCGTTCTGTAGCCATGATACCTCTTCACAATAGCCATGTAACTGTGAAGCGTATATGTCTAAACTGTAGGTGGCTCTTAAAATGGTCACTAACTAGAAAAACTATAGAAAGTGTAAAAAGGTATCTTGGGATAAAGGATGAAGGCTTGAAGAAGCAGAGGAGCGTAACAGAAATCTGACACTAGAGAGCTCTAAACAGGACTGAATAGGACCAGGACTACTGCAGACTCAGGAATAAGGCTGCAGGAAAAAAATAAGAAACAAAAAATAGAAACTAGAGGTGACATTCCTCCTGAATTTCTTTTTTATTCCGTAGCGAATATAAACCAAATGACATAGGGCCTCATTACGACCCTGGCGGTCTAATGACCTCCAGGGTCGCAGTGGCAGTTGAAGCGCCATATTACAACCGCCAGATTTCATCTACACGGTTCTCTGATGGTGCTGGCGGCCCTAATCTGCCAGGGCAGCGCTGCAAGCAACGCTGCCTTGGGGATTACAACCCCCTTCTCTGCCAGCGATTTTATGGTGGTAACCCCGCCAGGGGCATGCTTGGCATGGCCATTGCAGAGCCCACCTGGCCTGTCCCGTCACAATGTTCACTGTCTGCTTGCTGGTGCACCCTACGCACTACAGCATTGCTGCCGGCTCTATTATGAGCCAATGATGTAGGGCATTTCCCGCTGGGCCAGCGGGCAGAAACTGTGTTTCCTCCTGCTGACCCAGCGGGAAATTCGTAATTAGCCCGGTGGGGAGGGTGCCACACTGGCGACAACCTACCCGTAAAGACTAATGCAGATGGGCTTTTCCATCATCATAATAAGCCCCATAATGTTGCTGTGAGTTACTACCTTTGGGCACCTTAAAAACTGAAGATGAAAGGGCAGAACTAGGAACAGGAAAAAGCAAACTGGAAATGGAGGCCCATATGTACTAGGACATCCCAATTGCAGAATACTGAAGGGCAGACATCGTAAATTGGACTATGTTTCCTGTTGTCATTAAAATTTTTTTTTAAATATATACACTAATCCACTACTAATTCCTCTTGGGTTCCAGAGTAGCATGCTACTCACCGAAGAGCGCTTCCACACCTCATCAGGGGTAGTAAGTGCTATATAAATACAATTACTATTACATACGCATTTGTAGTGTAGAAACAGATTTGGAGGATTTTACACCTGTTTCAGGTGCTGCTCTGGGTACATGTCTCAGATCGATGTCCCTGTCATGAAATGGCGTTTCGTCGAATAAAATCAACATCATTGTATTCTCTAGTCTTATATTCAGGTGACCAGCTGATGCCACTAATGAAAATTTTTGGTAAAGTGAAAACAATGGCTTATCAGATGGAAGTTACATCCAGTCAGATGATATGTAATTTTACTGAACTGCCTGGCTGGAGGAGTACATTGACTGGATCTACATAAAACAGCTGTGAGGCAGGGAGTGAGAGGTCTGAGGACAGAGTTCAGAATTTCACAAGAAGAAAGTAATTTAGAGATGCTTTTTTGCCCATTGCAGGAGAAGCAACCTCTAGGAAAACCAGAATCTTTTCAGCCAAAGCCATCTCCAAAAAATGAGTGTCCAATTTAAAAACGTGTGTATAGACCTCTGTGTTAAAGAGCAGCTGAAAACATGAAATATGAAACAACATTTCAATACTAGACACAACCAGTGGCGTAACAAAACTTGAGGGGGGCACCCTGCAAAGCACATGGAGGGGCCTCTCATCCCTTCTGACCCAGTGAAGAGCCCATGCACAGCGCCCGCCAGTGCAGTGTGTAACTGCATGCTGCTGATGGGACCCTCTGTAGCTTGGGCCCCTCTCACCATGGGGGTTGTGGGGCTAATGTTACACCACTGGACACAACATCCTCTGTTTGCCTTGATATTTTTGGCATCTGTATTATTCCTTATTGGACTCTCTGTGAGTTAACCTCTGTTAGACTCCTGATCCCAATTGAACCTAGATGGTTAGGAGCTGATACCATCTCGATCACTATAGGATACCAACCATGAGGCTGCCTCTTGTAGCTGACAGGAACAGTTCTGTGAGCACCAAAGGGTGGGGAGCAGAGAGTCAATGTGGCCCACACCTTAACCCTCACAATCACCACAGACCATCTGGGCACCTGAGAGGGTGCGTGCAATGTTTGGGTATTTCTATAGAGTATGGGGTTTGTCCCCACTCCAGTGATTTATAAATTTGAGGTGTGTTGCAAACTCACAGAATTTTCTAGAAGTTAAAGCCTTTCTTTGCAGATAAAATGTAAGGAAAATGACAATGATTTGGGACTAAGAACGAAGTCCATCTTAAAAGCCCACCCCCGATCTTTGAACAGGCTGTACTAAAAGAAGTGGTAACCATATATGTATCAAAGAAGCATGTGTTTCACAACATGAGCAGGGAGGAGTGGGCAGCCTTGGAGTCACTTAGAATGAATGACGAAATAACAACAAACCCTGTGGACAAAGGCAGAGCTGTAGTCTTCAAAAAACAGACATAATTGCAAAAAGGAGTGTTTGAGACTCGTGAGGGATCACCGTCATTATAAGACATTAAGACAGGACCCAAACAAGACATTAACAATGGAGATTGGCAGTAATTTGTACTGATACTGATAGGTGCATGGTACTTTAATGGGCAGCACGTTTGTCCCAATATTGTCTGCCTGTATATGAACAATTTTGAGAAATCAAGGATCATTACTCCCAGCAATCCCTCCAACTATAGAAGCGCTACATTAAAGGTATCCTAGGGAGCTTGTAGAGGGGCTCAACTTCCAGAATAACTTCCTCAAGTTTACCCACTCTGTAGGAAAAGATACTCTCACACTGTGAGATGTAACACTCCTCCATTGGAATAAACCTATCAACACTGATGCACACCAAGAGTATACAAACAAAACCAACTTCTCAAATTCCATAGTTTTCACTCGTGAACATTATGTGAACATTTACCGTACAGACAATTATTGAGACTATGTTGCAATTGCAAAGAAATGAGTGACTTCAACAGACAAGCGGAAGCTTTCAGTAATAGACTGAGACAACATGATTATCTTGAGTAAATCATTAGGTGGTCACTGAAGAGGGTGAAGAACAGCCACAGTGAAGTACTGCATGACCATGACTGCTGTAAAGAAAAAAAGGAGTAAATGATGTGGGTACTACATATAGGGTGATATCCAATGAAGTAAAGAAAGCAACAAACAAAAATTGGTGGATTCTGAATACTGGTAGCCTTAACCATGAGAAACCCTTCTTTGCACATAGACAAGAAAGGAACCTAAAGGACATCTTGGTAAGTACAAGCAACCAGGAAAGGATAAAGGATGCAAATCCCATGCTAACACTCTGGGTTTTGCCACAATTTATTGTTCACCATCCCTGTGGGGGGTGAAGTGTGCCACCTGACTAAAACAATCAGAAAACGTGACTTGGATCTCAAAATGAAGTGGGTATAGCATGGGCACCTGAAATGCACCTCAACCCATGTGGAGTATCTCATTACCTGCCCAAGCAACTTGCAATACGTAGACCTGATATGTAGGAATGTAAATGAAGGTGAACATCACAACAACCTGAGGTGCAAACAAACCACAACCACGGTGGCCAACTGTTAGACCTGTCAGCTGTGGGAGTGGTTTCCATGTATTTTTTTTGGCTTCTGATTTCATGTTTTTTGATCTTGTGCTAAATTTCGTTTTACTGGTTTTTGGACTCTGGGCACTTTACCACTGTTGATCAGTGCTACAATGCAAGTGCTCTCTGTCTAAATGGTATTTAAGATTAGTTTGTCCATCATTGACATATTTAATTTACTAGTAAGTCCCTAGTACAGTGCACAGTGTGTGCCCAGGGCCTGTAAATCAAATGCCACTAGTGGATCTGCAGCACTGATTGTGGCAACCACATGAGTAGCCCTGTAAACATGTCTCAGACCTGCCACTGCAGTGTTTGTGTGTGCAGGTTGAACTGCCAATTCGACCTGGCAAGTGCACCCATTTACCAGGTCCAAACCTTCCCTTTTACTACATGTAGGTCACCCCTAAGGTGGGCCCAAGGCAGCCCCATGGGCAGGGTGTACTGTGTTTAAAAGCTAGGACATGTACTGGTGTGTTTAACATGTCCTGATAGTAAAATACTGCTCAATTTGGGTTTCACTATTGCAAGGCCTACCTCTCCCATAGGTTAACATGGGGATTACCTTGAAATATCTTTTAAATGTCATTTCCCCTGGGGTGCAGATAGAGCTGTGGGATCTTCGAACTCACAATTTAAAAACCAACTGCACCAAAAGGTGTAAGTTTGAAAATGCTACTTTTAGAACGTGGACATTTTAAAGTTTAACCATTCTGTGCCTCTGCCTGGCTGTGGAATGCATGTGTGGGTCAGAATGACAGTTGGGCTGTTTGAGAATTCACTCTACACAGTCACACAAAGGGAACTTCCTGGGCTAGAGTTGTGGGAGGAACTGACACTTATACCTGATTAGGGCTGTGCCTGTCCTTACACAAAGCAGTCTCCAACCCCCTGGAGTGTATCTAGGGTCAAGGCAGGAAAGGCAGGGTCTTGTGCACTGCAAAGACTTTCCTATGACCTTTTCCTACTTCAAAGGCAGAAATAGGTATAAGTATTGGCCCTCTGAGACAACAACTTTAGAATCCTTTTGGACTGAAAACATTCTGCCAGGAAGAAGAGCAAGATGCTGTAGGATGGACTGCCACTCTGTCTGTTGCTTTGCTGTGCTGGCCTGCTGCTTCTATCCTGTGAATAAAGGGACTGAACTTTGATTTGTATGTCCTACTTCCAAAGGTTCTCCAAGGGCTTGGACTGAGCTTGCCTCCTGTTAGAAGTCTGTGGAACATCAAAGACATCATCTGCCAGCACCTGGGCTCTCTTGCTGAGAGTCCTGACTTCCCAAATGGTACCAAATCCAGTTCCTGGGCCTTTCAGAATGGGTTGTGGTATAACCAAGAAGAAATCAAGAACATCAACTCCAGAGCGACTTCAGAACTGGTGCGGCTGTCTGACTCTGCGCCGCTGCCTGCACAGAGCCATGGTCCCCACTGAGTGCAGTGACCAAGACCGATGCTGCAGGCCAAATGCCACTGCAGTGACTCCGAAGTCTCACCACAGTGTGAGACCTGACTGCCATTTCACAGACATTTGTGACACCCAACTCCGCAGCAGCACCTGTGGCCCCGTGGTGTGAATGCAGCACTGTGAAGTCGAAGCCTTGTGTTTTAACCTACTGGATTCAACGACCCCACTGGATCGTAAGCAACCAAAGCCTCACCACTGATGCTGCATCACTTCCCCTGCAACCATAAGGCACTGGTGTCTCACCTCCCCTGCCTCACAGTCATAGAAACCGATGCTTCACATCCCCCAGTAGCAGCAAAGAGCAGACACCGCACTGGCTGCAGCGACGCCTCACCTCCCCGACTCTGTGCAACGTCTTTGTTTCCTCATTGTTTTCAAAGAAACTGCATCGGGGTCCCTGCGGCTCTGTGACTAGCCCGCACTCCCTCACAAGTGGTGTCAGACTGCAGGGAATGACTCTGTCAAGACGTTGTGTTAGACCCGACTGGAGCTATTGTGTTTCTAAGTGCTTTACTGAGATTTAATCTTTGGAAATTTGTATGTTTGCTTGTGTATGTTGGATTTTTATCATTGTTATCTTGTTTTATTCAGATAAATATTGGTTATTGTTCTAAACTGGTGTGGAGTCCTTTTTATAGTGTTTTCACTGTGCTACTGTGTGTGTGTGTGTGTGTGTGTGTGTGTGTGTGTGTGTGTGTGTGTGTGTGTACACATACTTTACACATTGCCTATGAGATAAGTCTGACTGCACGTGCAAAGCCACTAAGTTGGTGAACAGGAGTTACATCAGTATAGGTCATACTGAATACAACTTCAATTGGACAGTGTTGGAGCAAATACGGACCACAGTATCCACTGGACAACCTTCTAAAATATTCTCGAAAAAGGAGCAAAGGTGTATTTACATACTATCTATGAATACTAAAGGACTTATTGATATCATCTCATGGTTAGGGATGGGTTGATACCTCATTCACATCCTAATGGTCCATCCATGGTCTTTACACATTCCCCCCTCCGATGGAGGAACCATAAAAGCTATAATACAACCCCTCTGACCTTAAAAATAGAATAAGTCTTTTGGGGCAGTTCCTGTTCCTATCATGCCCTGGCTGGAATAACAATATCATTATAAATTGGTAGTGATAAAGCCTAAGGCCACATACATGATAACTGCCAATAGGATCTGGGCATAATGTGTAAGGATGACCCTTGTAGTAAGGTCAAACCCCTTTTTTCCTGTTGTTGGCAGCATTTTTCTTTGACATGAGCCTCTAGTACTAACATGAATCACAGCATGATGGTTAATCTCTTAATTTTGCCACCAATAGAGTGGCTAGTGAATTTGATTTTTAACATGGCACTCTTGGAATATAATGGAAAGACACCATTCCAATTCGGGGGCAACAGAAGAGTAGATTGCAACAGGTGATGACATCAGTGCTTCATATGAGCCAGTGGTTTCCAATGGGGCTGACAAGCAATCATTTTTGGGACCAGCACTCGTTATTCCTCATCAGGAGCAAAAAGGAAAAAACACACAAAGAGGAAAACAGCAGGAAGCCAAATAAGGAAAAAACATCACAACGGCACAATGCTGGAACCCACAAGAGTGACTAACAGGGGCAGGGTGTGTCTGGTAATAGACTAACGCGGTGTGAGGTGGATTCAAGATTATGCAGCATTAGTATTTGGTGCACCAACATTTCTTGGCATGTCACAGCTTCTGAGCACCGATTTGGCGGCCAGCACTCATATTTTTACAAACTAAATACTGGATGACGTCACACACAGGCTCCTGTGGCATACACCAGTACTGGGTCTCAAATTAGTCTCTCCAATATTCAGGAGTTGCAGGTACAAAAGAACTAGATGCACAGCCAACCAGATCCCATTGAGTAGTAAGCAGAGACTCACATTCTCTCTTTAGAAACTATGCCTCACTAGGTGGTGTCTTTAACCAACAATGCATCCACACTGTGCCTTTTTAGAGTGTGACACTGGGATGCAACCTTTCCGTAACTACTAATGAGGTGAATCCTGCCATGGTTAAAAGTGGGGCCATGCATAGTTGTTGCACTGCTAAACATAATAGGAATAAGGATTTTTATCTAGACTTGTACATAATAAAGAACATGATTCCACAAATGTGACATGAAATTTTAACAACCCATGTGAGGTATATGTGGATACCAAGTAATTTAGAACACAGGTTTTTTTCAAATAAAACATTCAAAACACATGCCTTAGCAAGAATACAGAGCCACTTACGACAAGAGTGTTACGTGAATCACCTACAGACACATTATGCATATCATAACAAGTATATTTTTAATAATATTTCTGTTTCCACAGATATATGAACGATGGGAAATTCATGTGTGTCCAACACCACCATTTTTCTGGAATGCCTGGAATGGGTAACTTGTGAATGTATGCATGGAATGGATGCATACCCTCAATGTACACATGTGAATAGAGAACCTGACCTTAGGACACAAGTTAGTTAAATGGAACCTTAAAGGTGCTGATGAAACCAAGATGACCCCCTTGGCAATGATAAAGTGGCTGAAACATGCATGTAATCCAATTGCAGAGGCACAATAATGCTCTCATTGCATCGCCTTTTTGTTTAATTTGCCCAGGTAGCCCTTGCATACATATTATTAGGGTTTCACATAGTAGCGGCCAGAGCTAGGGAAGGATTGTGGGGTGGGTGGTGGTGGTGGGGGCGGGGGGCGCAATAAGTGAAGGAAAAAACTCATCTGTCTCTTGTCGTTCACCGCATGCCGCTCTTCTGGTGTGTGTGTGCACACAGGCTGAGGCTCCCAGACTCCCCTACAGCCAATCCAAATGCTGCTATCATGCAGGTAATACCCATGAGAGCAGCATTGGAATTGGACAGAGCAGGTTGGTTTTGCTGTCCCAGGGGACTGGGAGCCTGTGCCTTCTACTGTTCTCCAACCAGCAATGCAGCTGGGTTGGAGAGATGTCAATGGGCATGCTGGGTTGGACATCCCAAGACGGCCAGCCACACCGACATGTGCACTGACAGCAGTGCCCATCAATCCTCCTCGTCCTCCACCAATTTGTTATGCCCCCCCCCAAGACTCGTCTCCTAACAAAAAATGAAATGAAAATAAACATTTTATTATTATTTCATTTTTTGTTTGCCTCTGCTGGCAGGGGAGCAACGCTCCTCCGCCTTAATGGAGGGGCCACCCCTGGTTTCACCATTAGTCAATTTCAAAAAATTTCAGGATGTCCACACCATATGAAAACTGGTAAAACCAAAGTGCTCCCTCCAAATGTGAGGCTGAGCACCCATCCCAACCCCCTCCTCACCCCCGTGCTAGACACTGGATGAGGAAAAACTTATGAAGCATGCCACATTGTATCTCGTGGGAGAGGGACATTCTAAACAAGGAATCAGTACCCCAGCTATGTTGGCTGGAAAACAGGAGTGTAAAAATCCTATCTGGATTAGAAGGTATTCTCTAAAGGTAGTAAAGATACATAGTTCTTTGAAGGGCCACAAACAAGGGTAGGATGAAAGGAGGGTGTGCCAAATAATGATGACATTAAATACTGTTTTGCCACCTCTGATCCGACCTGTTTTCCCAGTTCTAATTCCAAGAAGAGTCTTGGGATTGATCAATAAGCAATTTCTGGACAATGGTGAGTCACTTTCTCCCTTCACCAAAAAATAAATTGATTAGGCCTGGGCAGAGTTAGTGGAGTTCTGCTAAGCGGAACTCTGCGAAGTGACCAAAAATCTCCACTGCGCTACACGGAGTTCTGCAAGCGGTGTAGTACATTAGGTCACGCCGTTCGTGCTAATTTTTAGCACCAAGTGTTTCTTCTGTGCAGTAAAATCAGCGCGAACAGCACCATGCGCAACACAAGAGGGCGCTGCTTCTTTTCTGCCGCTTTTGTAGATTTTCTCCTCAAGCGGCAGCTTCCTCAACGCGAACATCTCAATACAGGCGGTAGCGACCATCCGTGACCGCCCGTGTTGATAAATCTCGCTAGGAGGTGGTCTGGAGTAAGATTTTCCTCATTCATTGTTGCCATCTTAAAGTTGGTGAGCGCGAACAAGGAAAAACTCTGCTATGAGTTTTTCACAACTCTGGGTTCTAAGCGGAGCACAGAGTGGCAAAAACCACATAAACTCCGCAAGCGGAACAGAGTTCACCGCCCACCCCTAAAATTGATGCCAAAAGAAAGTCCACTTCAACAAACACTGTTTAGCGTTCTTGGTGCAAAACGGTCCTTTTAAAGACAGCAAACAAGTCAATGTTGGAAAACAAGAAAAAATATAAAAACCTATCTTTCTGCATTAGATATTATCATGCAGCAACTTAGATGAATTGAAATTGCTTCATTGAAACCAATAATATTTTCACTCTTGTCGAAATGACTGCGTAATATGTGAATAAAACAAGTATCTTTCATGGTTAGAAGATTAAAAATTACCAACTATGTGTGTCTTTTAAATATCGTATTATGCATACTAACTTGCACTATGGTAAAGCACGTGTTCCACTAACATTGTCTGAAACAATGTCGCAAAGTACATGTTCATGGAGGAGACATAAAATAAACATATGTGCAATCGAAGACAGTTCAAAATAATCACCATTTAAATGTATAGATAAAATAATGACTTAGATGAAACTTTAGTTTTGCCATGTAAAAGGAAAAATCTAAATGTATTTCCCTTGAAACTTATTTGAAAAATGATTTCTGTTCCAAACCCGACGACCAGCGCAAAAAATAATAGTAAGGCAGGTAAAGCTGCAAAGGTTTTTTTCTACAACTTTGTGAAGTTTCTTTTAAAACGTTGTCATCTTGGTGAAGACGTAAGCACGGTTTTAAAAATGACAATTATCACAAACAAATATTCCCTCGCATTAAATTCCCATTGTTAAATCTCTTGTTAAAATCAACAACAAATAAATACTTTTTATTCTTATTAGTGCTTTTTTTATATCGACATTTTCTTGTTGCAAGAAACTTCTGGCACAAAGCGAAATGGAAACCTGTCAAACTGCAAAGTTTTCTATCATGCATCCCTCCACCTTTCCCTCTATCAATACCGGAGGAGAGAGAAAATGCATTTTCTATAACACAAAGACAGGCATGCAATACCGGGTGTAGTGAGGAAAACAATCCTTCCCAGGATAACCACAGCACCCTGCTACCTGCAAGCAATAATGCTGCACAATAGTAGAAGAAACCGGCCAAAGAAGCTACATGACACACATCAAATAAAGTGGTGATGGGACAGTCTCAGTTTGCTATTGCCTGTCCCTGTGTACGCTCACAATTACTTTCCCAAATGGGCTTTCTAGCATGGAGTAGCAAGACATGTCAAGGCTCATCAAACTAATGTGCCCTGTGCATTTTAGGACATCCTTCAAACATGGGATTATTCTGTTGCAGCCAGTTACATTTCTAGAAGAAAAGAACTGGGCAGGTCAAATTGCATCACAGTCTTGACAGTGACCAGAGGGCTTTGACTGCATTACAGATTTAACACTTAAA
This sequence comes from Pleurodeles waltl, assembly GCF_031143425.1. NCBI lineage: Eukaryota > Metazoa > Chordata > Amphibia > Caudata > Salamandridae > Pleurodeles > Pleurodeles waltl. The sequence continues at coordinate 283,154,575 of NC_090442.1, forward strand.
TCATACCACAAAATTTGGTGTTAATTACGACTGTATGATTACCACCAAATTGTAATACTTTGTGCTTTAAAGTGGATATATTGTTTATAGCTTTAAAGGTAACATGCACATAACAATGTCTCTTGACCTGAGCATTACCATGGTCCTACATTGATGGGGGTTACTGGTTTCATAGCCCTGCTTCTATGTTCATACCCTGTCCTGGGTTTTGTTAGGTCTCACCTACTAGACAGCGCATGTGCTTCCTGTTTGAGACATATTGTTAGCTTTCTAGTGGCTTATAACCCACACATTGCTTAGCATTGGTTGGCTTCATTGTCACTCTCATTTGCTTGCTACTTATTCATTAGCATGGGTGGACTTTCCTTCCAATTTGTGCATTTTTCCCTCCCCCAGAGCATCAATGCATTACTTGTATCCTTCCACGGCTCGCTTCTCGAGTGCTACTTTTTTCTTTAAGCACACCACAAGAGTACATGTATTTTCCAGTTATCTCTCTTTTTAATTTCTCCCTCCCATCACTGTGCTCCATTCCATGTTCCTTTCTCTCATCTGTGTACTTCTCCCCCATACCACGCATCATTGCTTTATTGCCAGAGTGCTGCTCCATGTTGCTATCTTTCACCCATTTACTCCCCCAAATGCTCCCTTTGTGATACTTTCATTCACCCACACTATTCATGTTGCTTCCCCACCTGTTCCCCGTTTTGCTATTTTCTTGCACACCCATGTTGTTTCTGCTCCATTCCGCATGTTGCTTCCAATTCCCATGCCACCCCTTTGCATCTGCCCCTTGTTGCTTTTGTCTCCCTGCATTGATTCCCCACTTTAAAAAATGCTTTTGCATGTCTTTTTTAGGGTCGAGCCTGCGTTGCATGCGCTCGCGCATGCGTATCGCAGCGAGGCGCTTTAGTTATTAGAAAAGGGTTCGAAGCCCTGTCGACATCACGTCAGTGTTTTTTATTGGTTCGTGGGCTTGCCTATTAAAATCCGCTTGCTTTCATTAGTCGAAGGCATGCACATGTCATGCCTTTTCCGGTGTCCAGCCCTCCTTAAGCGCATCGACCAAGTACAGAAAACATGCGAGGCTCGCTGTTTTCTGTCCGGCTCGTGGACTACTTTTTCTCTATTTTACTAGCGCGATTTTGCTTGGCAGAAGTCGAGCGCTTTACACAGTTAATAGCGCTTTTTCGGTTACATACATAAATACACTTTTGCCATAGGTGAAAAGTCGGGTTAGGAGTTTACAACGATATCAGCTCTAACATGAGCAAACGCGAGACCCGCTGCATTGCAAATGCTTGTTCTTTTTTGTTACCAATCCAACATGGATCGCTAACTGAAAAGAAGAAAAAAATACTGCATAATTGTGTAGGCGTGCATATGGGTGCGCCTAAAAAATGAGGCAAAAGTGTTTTTGTTGTTTTAAATTCTTTAGCCATGCCGCACAGCACCGGGGATGGTGGCCGTACAGTAAAGGGATGCCTGAAGTCAAAGCCCACGACATCACCACCCCAGCACGCTATGGTAGAACGATCATTCATGACGGTATGAAGCACCGCCCCTCTCAAGCCAGAAGGTTTGGTAATGAGGGTAAGAATGTGTTCAGGATTGACGGTGCAGACTCCAGTATCTTTTCACAGATTGAAAACTCTGCTGTGCGCCGTAGGTGCAATAACACAAGACGTGTGTCTCCTCCGGATGTGGAGGGGCGGAGCCACCCTGGGAGGGCAGACAACAAGAGCAAAGATGACTTTGACTTCGAAAACAACTTTGTAGGCAGCCTAAGAATGCACACTCCGTCGGCGAGTGCAAGAGAGCGGCACACACTAACACACACCCGCTGTGTGCCTGCATTGAGATGATGACCGCCGCCGCGACTGCTGTGCTATTAATTAGAAATTATAGCTCATATGCTAGACGTTGTGTGTGTTCAGAGCACACTGTGCTGTGTCAACAAGAACATAACACGACTACGGTGTACTCGCTTAGTACACAAATACGTGAGTGAGATGCGGACAAATGTTTTCCATGTCCCGCATCCTTTTCTGCAGGCGTAAAGCGCCATTAAAGCGCTCACCCGTCCTGTCACTCAGGCACACACCGCGGTCCGCATAACCTGCCTCTTACCTGTCCCGCCGGTGCCAACTGGCCGATGACTGCACTTCTGCTCAGAGCAATGGCAACATGTCATCCTTGCTGCGAAGATCCGAGACAATCCGGCAGGATCCTCGCTGTCACTGGCAGACACCGGTCTCTCTTCGACAACAAGGAAAGGCCTGGCAGAGGCTGCTATTGTTCGCAGAGACCTCGCAGGTCCCAGACCTGCTGAAGAGTGCGCTCTCCCAGGAGACTCCACACGCTCACGCAGCTTCCAGAGCTGGGGACGCACAGCCACTGCCCTTGGAGATGAGGGAGCGGGTGACACCACAAGTTCGCATAATGCTTTCTAGTGGAATAAACTAAAGCATTACTTCACCAGGTGGGTTTAGAAGTCTTTTTTCACGGAGTTAAAAGAGATCCAGTGGAAACGCTGCCCATGCGCACGTTATTCCTAGTAAGGTTATCCGGCCTTTTTCTTCCGATGATTAATATTCGCTTTTATCTTACACTGTAGGCATTTTTTTATGTCCTTTTTGGTTCTGTTTTCCCACTGTCTGCTATCTAAAAACAAAAAAATATTTTATGTCTCTCTGGGCAAGTGTGGTGCAAGCAGGCCTCCAAATCAAGAGCTACACACTGATATGGTGATTTTGTCTCTCATTATACCATGCAGGAATGGTCCAACTGGAAATGAATGCTTCAAAACTGATGCATGTGAACTAATGGAAAAATGAAAGCCGAGAAACCACATTGGAGGAAACCAAATCATGGAAAAATAATTTCAAGGAAAGATCATTTTAAGGAAATGAAAAACATGAAAATTAATGGAAACATTTTAAAGGAAAGATAATTTTAAGGAAGCATCCTAACTCACACCTTTGGGTGAAGATTAGGGGTAGTGAGGGTGTTGGACTTTTTTGCTTATGCATGGTCATCCCCAATCTTTTTGCCTCCTATTTGTTCTGACCTGTTGCTGTTGGCTTTTGAACTCTGAGCACTTTACCACTGCTAACCAGTGCTAAAGTGCATATGCTCTCTGTGTAAATTGTATGTAATTGGTTTATCCATGATTGGCATATTTGATTTACTAGTAAGTCCCTAGTAAAGTGCACTAGAGGTGCCAGGGCCTGTAAATCAAATGCTACTGGTGGGCCTGCAGCACTGGTTGTGCCACCTGCATAAGTAGCTCTGTAATCATGTCTCAGACCTGCCACTGCAGTGTCTGTGTGTGCAGTTTCACCTGTAAATTCGACTTGGCAAGTGTACCCACTTGCCAGGCCTAAACCTTACCTTTTCTTACATGTAAAACATCCCTAAGGTAGGCCCTAGGTAGCCCCAAGGGCAGGGTGCAGTGTATGGTTGAGTTAGGACATATAGTAATGTGTTTTTTATGTCCTGACAGTGAAATATTGCTAAATTCGTTTTTCACTGTTGCAAGGCCTGTCCCTCTCATAGGTTAACATGGGGGCTACCTTTCAATGTGATCAAAGTGTAGATTTCCTTTGAAAGCGGATGGACATGTGGAGTTTGGGGTCTCTGAGCTCACATTTTAAAAATACATCTTTTAGTAAAGTTGATTTTAAGATTGTGCGTTTGAAAATGCCACTTTTAGAAAGTGAGCATTTTCTTGCTTATACCATTTCTGTGACTCTGCCTGTTTGTGGATTCCCTGTCTGGGTCAGTTTGACAGTTGGGCTGGTTGCACCTCACACTAGACAGTGACACAAAAGGAGCTGGGGAGTAGTCTGCATTTTCTGGTGAGCCATCTGTGCTAGGAGGGAGGGGAGGAGTGGTTACTTACACCTGAAACGGCTGTGCCTGTCCTCACACAATGCAGTCTCCAACCCCCTGGTGAGTGTCCTGGGCCTGTCCTGGGAAGGGTAGGATTTCACATTCAACAGAGACTTTACTTTGAAGTAGGCCTACTTCAAAGGAGAAATTGGGTATAAGAAGGGCACACAAAACCACAGACTTTAGATCACTTCTGGACATCAAGTGGATCCTCTGCCTGGAGAAGAGCTGAGGAGAAGTGCTGCCATGCCTGTGACTGTGCTCTTTGGAGCTATCCTGCAGTTGCTGCTTCTGCCAGAGCAAGAGGGCAAAGACTGGACTTTGTGTGCCTTCCATCTTTTGAAGAAATCTCCAAGGGCTTGATTTAGAGCTTGCCTCCTGTTGTTTGAAGTCTCAGGGACAGCAAAGACTTCTCTCTGCCAGCACCACGAGTCTCTATAGAGACTGCTGCTCTGACAAGTGGTGCCCTATCCAGTCCCTGGGCCCTTGAAAGGAAAGCTGGTGGAAATCCAAGGAAATCGACTTCGGACCGACGCAGCTGCTGAATCCGGTGACGTCGCCTGCAACCAACTCCGTGATCTTCGCTGGAACGTGACGACCTTCGCAGGCCCAACGCCGCTGCAGCCCCACTGAAGTCCGCGACTCCGTGGAAGTCGCTGCACCACGTCATGACCAACGCCGCTCGAAGTGCGCGGATTCAACATTTCACACAGACGCCGCAGTCCCCGAATTTGCGAATCAACTTGTTTTCACTCTTCACCAAGGGTACTGTACTTGGGGGTCTATGCGACTCCATGTCCGGCGCCGATGGTGTCAGCTTTTTGGGAACGACTCCGTCACGACGCAGTGTTACCACCTCATCAAAGCATTTTGTGTTTCTAAGTGCTATTTTTGAGTTACTTGACTTGTGTATGTCAGATGTTTGTCGTTTTGGTCTTGTTTTGTTTAAATAAATATTTCCTATTTTTCTTAACTGGTGTTGTGTCATTTTGTAGTGTTTTCCTTAAGTTACTGTGTGTGTTGGTACAAATACTTTACACCTAGCACTCTGAAGTTAAGCCTACTGCTCTGCTAAGCTACCAAGGGGGTAAGCAGGGGTTAGCTGAGGGTGATTGTATTGTATCCTGACTAGAGTGAGGGTCCTTGCTTGAACAGGGGGTAACCTGACTGTCAACCAAAGACCCCATTTCTAACAGAGGGTTTTTCGGGTTCAGGGATGGGTGGAATTTAAGGCTGATGAGGGTTTTTTAGATTTTACAGATAAGTGAAATTTAGGAAAGGTGAGTAATTTTAAGTTTCAGTGATGGGTAGAGTTGTGTGGTGGTGATGGGTTTTTAGTCTTTGGGAACAGTTGGAGTTTATGGTGGTGTGGGGTTTTAAGGGTTCATGGGTAGGTAGAGTTTATTTGTGGAAAGGGTGTTTATGGTTCAAGGATGGGGGAGTTTAGGGCTGGTTCTGGATTAAAAGGGATTAGGGATGGGTGGGATTTAGATGTAGAAATAGGTTTTTAGGGTTCGGGAAGGGGAAGGGTTTGGTGTAAGTGAGGGGGTTTTATGTTACAATATGGGTAGAGTTTAGGGGTACAAAGGGCTTTAAGGGTTTAGGGAGGGGTAAAGTTTAGGTTTTAGGGATGGGTGAAGTTTAGACGTGTGAATGCATTTTTAGGGGGTAGAAATAGATGGTGTTTATGGGTAGTAAAGGATCAGTGAATTAAAAGCATCCAGAGGAATTGCTTAACGTAAATGATGTAAAATATACATCTGCAATAATGTTCCCTTACACAAAAGGATTTAAATAAATACCTTTGACAAAAGTGTTTCTCCAAATAAAACCTGAAACCATTTCATTTTCACCTTAAAAGTTAAGTATGGAGAAATCAATTTTGAAAAAAAGGGTTACTATCAATTGATTTCTATGAAATGGTAAATGCCATTCACCCTGACAATTTCCATTAAATCATTTAGGTGAAATAGTTTCTCAGTAATAGTATTCCTCTGAGTAGTTCTTTCTATGAAATCACACACAACCCTCCAAAGTGGGGGTGACTTTACAGGACCAACAATCATAATTTCATGCTACACATTTTTACATAGTTCACATCAACTGATTTCAATGCCCCCTGCAACTTCCCCAATCATTTATAATTATTTTCAGTATATAAAACTAAAACATTTTGGAAATTTTAATGAAAAAATCCCTGCTAATGTAAAAAAAAGTTCTGTATTATAATTCTTTTAAAGTATGCTATAAAATCAATTAAAAGTAATGTAATTATTTTAATTAATGCAAATGTTAAACAGTTTAAATGTAAAAATAGTTAATAAAATAATACAAAACAAGTAAAATATGTTTTATTTATTCTAAATCATTTACATGAAGTAACATGTATTTACATTTTTAAACATTTTAAATAATTACATTTAGTTTAATATTATCTCCTGTGAGGTTTTATGTTCCTACCTCCATTATTTCCCATGGAAGGTAGTTGCAGTATATGCTTTTGGTCATGTGTTACACTGTGTTAGACCTGGCATCCTTGGCATGGTTTCCCTCGTCTTTTTGCCTCTGCGTCTGTATTGTTGACTGTGTGCTGGATTTTGTTTTTGCTGGTTTTCTTACACTGACCACTTTACTCCGGCTGACCAGTGCTGAAATGCAAGTGCTCCCTGTGTAAATTGTGATTATCATTGGTTATCCATGATTGGCATATTTAATTTACTAATATGACCCTAGTATGGTCCACTATGTATGCCCTGGGCTTGTAAATCAAATGCTACTCTTGGGCCTGCGGCACTGATTGTGCCACCCACTTGAGTAACCCTGTAAACATGTCTCAGACCTGCCATTGCAGTGTCTGTGTGTGCAGTTTTAAACTGCCATGTCGATCTGACAAGTGCACTCACTTGCCAGGCCCAAACCTTCTCTTTTGGTACATATAAGGCACCCCTAAGGTAGGCCCAAGGTAGCCCCATTGTTAGGGTGCAGCGTATTTGACAGGTAGGACATGTAGTGGTGTGTTTTAGATGTCCTGATAGTGAAGTACTGCCAAATTCGTTTTTCATTATTGGAAGGCCCGTCCCTCTCCTAGGTTAACATGGGGCTTGCCAATATCCCTCAAGTGTTATGTCCCATTGGGAGCCGACAGAAATGGGGCATTTTCATGCTTAACCATTCTGTGCTTCTGCCTGGCTGCGGACTAAGGGGGTGATTCTAACCCTGGCGGTCGGTGTTATAGCGGCGGCCAACCCACCAACAGGCTGGCGGTCAAAACAATGGAATTCTGACCCTGGCGGGAACCGCCAACACAGACAGCCACTTTAACACTCCGACCGCCACGGCGGTACAAACAAACAGCGCGGCGGTCACCGCCAACAGCCAGGCGGCAGACAATGTACCGCCCACACTATCACAACTCACCAATCCGCCACCTTTTCCTGGGCGGGAGCACCGCCGATAAAAACACGGCGGAAACAGACTACGAACGGGAAAACACACACCACTACGCACTCCAGGAGGAAGGAGGACAGCATGGAACCCGAATTAAACATCCTACCTGCTCTCGTCTACCTTCTCATCTACCACGAGTACGAAGTCCGGCGCAGACGACAACGGTGAGTACTGCACCTACGACACACGGGAGGGGGGAGGACGAAAGGTTACGGGCACACACATATGCGACCCCCCCCCCAACTATGTACACACCAATGCAGAGCAACAAGTCACAGTGACACCACCCAAACACCCCTGAAAAATGCTCTGACATAATCAAATTTGGAATAAATATTTATGTACCAAAAAGCTCCTGAAAATTATCGTACAACCATGAAAGATATTTACAAGAAAACAAATGATATACACATCAGTGTATAACTGAAGTAACAAGTCCTGCACATCCTACGAATTCATCATGTCCGTGGGGCAAAGTTTTGAGAAACAAGGGCAAAGCCCACACAGGAGACCTGAGTCATTTGGAGAGAACACTGCAGGGGCATCAGATGTAAAAACTACAGGCACCTCAGGGGGAAGGGAAGGGGGGGGCACCACAGCCACATGAGTCCACGACGCCAGATCCATGAGGAGCCACCATGCCCACTGTACCATCCTGGGGAGTGCAAAGCCACACTCTCTCAATGTCTCTACAGTGGGTGGGCTGCCCACTGTACCATCCTGGGGAGTGCAAAGCCACAGTCCATCAGGTGGATGACAGTCTCCACTGGTCAAGGAGGAGGCATGGTGGGCACAGTGAACCATAAACAGTGCTTGAGACGGCGGTGCCCAGCGGAGCGGTGCTTGAGATGAAGGGCCCAGCGGAGCGGTGCTTGAGACGGCGGGGCCCAGCGGAGCGGTGCTTGAGATGAAGGGCCCAGCGGAGCGGTGCTTGAGATGAAGGGCCCAGCGGAGCGGTGCTTGAGACGGCGGGGCCCAGCGGAGCGGTGCTTGAGATGAAGGGCCCAGCGGAGCGGTGCTTGAGATGAAGGGCCCAGCGGAGCGGTGCTTGAGACGGCGGGGCCCAGCGGAGCGGTGCTTGAGATGAAGGGCCCAGTGGAGCGGTGCTTGAGATGAAGGGCCCAGCGGAGCGGTGCTTGAGATGAAGGGCCACAGTCTCTCAATGTCTCTACAGTGGGTGGGCTGCCCACTGTACCATCCTGGGGAGTGCAAAGCCACAGTCTCTCAATGTCTCTACAGTGGGTGGGCTGCCCACTGTACCATCCTGGGGAGTGCAAAGCCACAGTCCATCAGGTGGATGACAGTCTCCACTGGTCAAGGAGGAGGCATGGTGGGCACAGTGAACCATAAACAGTGCTTGAGACGGCGGTGCCCAGTGGAGCGGTGCTTGAGATGAAGGGCCCAGCGGAGCGGTGCTTGAGACGGCGGGGCCCAGCGGAGCGGTGCTTGAGATGAAGGGCCCAGCGGAGCGGTGCTTGAGATGAAGGGCCCAGCGGAGCGGTGCTTGAGACGGCGGGGCCCAGCGCAGCGGTGCTTGAGATGAAGGGCCCAGCGGAGCGGTGCTTGAGATGAAGGGCCCAGCGGAGCGGTGCTTGAGATGGCGGGGCCCAGCGGAGCGGTGCTTGAGATGAAGGGCCCAGCGGAGCGGTGCTTGAGATGAAGGGCCCAGCGGAGCGGTGCTTGAGACGGCGGGGCCCAGCGGAGCGGTGCTTGAGATGAAGGGCCCAGCGGAGCGGTGCTTGAGACGGCGGGGCCCAGCGGAGCGGTGCTTGAGAAGAAGGGCCCAGCGGAGCGGTGCTTGAGATGAAGGGCCCAGCGGAGCGGTGCTTGAGATGGCAGGGCCCTCTTCAGCGGTGCCTATCTTCACGGCGGGGCCCTCTTCAGCAGTGCCTATCTTCACGGCGGGGCCCTCTTCAGCGGTGCCTATCTTCACGGCGGGGCCCTCTTCAGCGGTGCCTATCTTCACGGCGGGCCCTGTTCAGCGGTGCTCTTCTGCACCGCGGGCCCTGTTCAGCGGTGCTCTTCTCCACGGCGGGCCCTGTTCAGCGGTGCCTATCTTCACGGCGGGGCCCTGTTCAGCGGTGCTCTTCTGCACCGCGGGCCTTGTTCAGCGGTGCTCTTCTCCACGGCGGGCCCTGTTCAGCGGTGCTCCTCTCCACGGCGGGCCCTGTTCAGCGGTGCTCTTCTCCACGGCGGGCCCTGTTCAGCGGTGCTCTTCTCCACGACGGGCCCTGTTCAGCGGTGCTCCTCTCCACGGCGGGCCCTGTTCAGCGGTGCTCTTCTCCACGGCGGGCCCTGTTCAGCGGTGCTCTTCTGCACCGCGGGCCCTGTTCAGCGGTGCTCTTCTGCACCGCGGGCCCTGTTCAGGGGTGCTCTTCTCCACGGCGGGCCCTGTTCAGCGGTGCTCATCCAGCAGGTCAAGGGAGCCAGACCTGGCCTGGACTCCCTGCTCAGTCGCCCTCGGACCGTGACGTTTCTGGACCCTTCGGGGACGGACTCCTGGCCTCCTTAGTGTCCTCCTTCCCAGCTGGGATGTGACATGTGGGGTCCACCTTCTCCGCGCTCCTGCTGCCCTTCCGCTCCTTTGATGGGGCTCTCGGGCCCTTGCCTCCCCTAGATGGTGTGGCTGGTGAAGTGGCCGCACATTGCTCCTTGGGGGCAGCCCTGTCAGTCCTCGCACGGCGGCCCTTGTTTTTGCGGGTCCTCTTGCCGGGGGGGGGGCTGGACGTGTCCTTGCTGCTGATCGATGTGTCACTGCTGGCAAAGGGTGGACTCCAGATCCCATGCACAACAGTGACACTCAAAGCTGGGCTGGTGGTGGCTGCGGTGCTCTTGGGACTCTTTGCAGATGGAGGGGGGAGCTCATCGGAGGGAAAGAGGTCAAGATTAGCCATGAAAAGCTTTTTAGGTCCAAGGTAAAGGGTAGGAGAAGTGGTGATGGGAGTGGAGGAAGAGGATGTGGTTGTAGGAGAGTCAGGTGTGCTGTCATTGGGTGAAGGTGCTGGTGCTGTAGGCTGTCGTGAGGTGGATGTCTGTTGGGTGGGTGGCTGCCTGCGTTTGTGTGTCTTGGAAGAGGGGGTGACAGACACAGTGGGAGAGGACACAGGGGACGTGTACATGGCAGTGGGGGTGGTGACTGCACGAGTGTGGACTGTACTGGAGGGTGAGGTGGTGATGGAAGCACTGGCTGATGTTGGGGTGCATGCAGGTGTGAGTGTAGACGTCACAGGGAGGGAGGAGGGAGACGAGGAGGAGGGGGACACAGAGGTGGTTGTGACTGTTGGAATGTCTGCATCTGGGTGTTGCTTGGGTGAGTGTTTGTGGGATCTGTGGTGCTTGTGTCTGGATGAGCTGCTCTTGGGTGTTGAGGTGTGTGCAGGCTGGTCTGATGGTGTGGATGGGATAGGCTGAGGAACAGGAGACAGAGACAGGCTGGAGGCAGTAAGAAGAGGGAGGCTGGAAACAGGGACAATGGCTGCCGTCAGTGCTGAGGCCAGAGCAGTGAACGCTCGTTGATGGGCAGCCTGACCCGAATGAATGCCCTCCAGGTACGCATTGCTCTGTTGCACCTCCCTTTGCACACCCTGGATGGCATTCAAAAGGGTCGTCTGCCCAACAATGAGCGTCCTCACCAGGTCAATGAGCTCCGCACTGAGGGCAGCAGGGGCAACAGGGGCAGGGGCTGAGGTGCCTGGGGCGAAGGAGACGCGCGCCTTCCTGGGCGAGCGGGCACGGAGCGTAGGCTGAGGGGCTGCTGGGAGGGCGGTGCTGGTGCGCTAGGGAGCTCCCATCCGAGGACGTGTCGCTGTCGCTGCTCTCACCAGCGGTCCCCGTTGTGGTGCTCCGCTCGCCCTCCGGATCACTGGTGCCCTCGGTGTCTGTTCCTGGGCCCACCGGGGCCTTGTGTCCTGCAGCTCCCTCGTGCTCCGATGCCAAATCTCCTCCGCCTGATGATGCGAATGCACACATGCACAAGAAGATGAAGAGAAAGGGTGGGGGGAGAAAAAAGAAGACCAGGTTGAGTGCATGCAATGTCAACACCGTTGGCGGAGAGGACAGACACAGGAGCCTCATGCACTAAGCCGCGCATTCGGGGTACACTACTCAGTACTACTGACTAGGACAACAGGCCAAGAGACGTCAAACGCGCACATGGGTGATGCTGGACCTTCAATGGCTGTTCTTGTCACCCTACAGAGGTGGGGGCCGGGGGCACAGGGCCATGCCTAAGGGAGAGGACTACACTACAGAAAGCGCCCTGGCCTAATGTCACCCACAGCCCTCCTCCCCCACACAGACGCATCCACTGCGCAGAAAGATAGGAGAATGTGCTGATACTCACCCCCTTGTGTCTGCTGTGATGTCTTAAAGCGCCCATCCAATTCAGTGTAGGCCACCGCCAGGATCCGGGACATCAGGGGGGTCATGGTGCGACTGGCACCCCTCCTAGGTTGGGAGGCCATCCCCAGCAGTGTTTCTGCGGTCTTCCTTGTTCCGCGGCGGATGTCCTCCCACCTCTTGCGGCAGTGGGTGCCCCGTCTGTTGTGGACCCCCAAGTTCCGGACTTCCTTGGCGATGGCACGCCAAATCTCGATCTTCTGATGGGCGCTGACCTATTTGACATGTACAGGGTGGAAAGGAGGAAATCATCAATGACCTGCATGTTAGATGTGATTGGCCCCCCCCACCAACTTTGCCATATGGCACATGCTCTCATCTGTCGTGCGTTGCACTCCTCATTTGCCCCCCACCCAACCAACTTACATCCACCCCAATCCACACAGGCATAGCCCATTCCATGTGCACCCGGTGTACTCACTTGTTGGTCTGGAGGACCGTAGAGTAGCGCATACTGGGGGAGGACCCCATCCACGAGCTTCTCCAACTCTTCAGACGTGAAGGCAGGGGCCCTTTCCCCAGTCGCAGCAGCCATTGTCACTTCCAGACCGAGGTCACAGCAGCACTTGCAGTATAGGTCCTCTCCTGTGGATGATCAGGTCTCGAGTGATCAATCAGCTAGGAAATGGCGGTCACGCCCGCGGCGGTGCGTACCGCGACCGCCGGCGCACATCGTCATTGGCTCCTGAAACCCATAGGGTTCAATGTTAACCAATGCGGCTTTGCGCCGCGGTCTTCGACCGCCTACCGCCACGGTGTGCCCCGCCAGCGCATTGACCTCACATCCCATTGTCCCACTTCATAGGTCAGGCAGCCGCCATTTCAAGGGCCTACATGGCTTAATTTTGACTGCGACACACAGGCCTAGGCCTTGCATTGCCACACATACACGCCTTTCAATCCATTGCCATTCTTTAACTGTGCAAGCTGTCTGTACGTACCTGTGGTTTGCCTGACTCTGTGCTCCATGTTGTCCTTCCTAGGCACCGTCCGCTGGGACTTGCGAGGAGAAGGACGAATCCTCGCGTGTACCGACCGCTGGTGGACCTGTCGACAATGGAAGAACGCCATATAATACTTCGATACAGACTTGACCGTGCCACTATCCATGAACTGTGTGCCCAGCTGGAGCCAGCCCTGATGTCCCCCATCCGCCAACCCACAGGGATTCCCCCTCTGGTGCAGGTTTTGTCAGTCCTCCATTTTTTGGCAACTGGGTCATTCCAGACAACAGTGGCCATGTCATCTGGAATGTCTCAGCCTATGTTTTCAAAGATTTTGAGCAGAGTGTTGTCTGCCCTGATGAAACTCATGCGGAGCTACATCATTTTCCCAGAGGAGGGTGACTTGCCTACAGTGAAGGGTGATTTCTATGCCCTTGGACATATCCCCAACATCATTGGTGCCATTGATGGGACCCATGTGGCTTTGGTACCCCCAAAAGACGATGAGCAGGTGTACAGAAACAGAAAAAGTTATCATTCGATGAATGTCCAGGTGGTCTGTTTGGCTGACCAGTACATCTCCCATGTAAATGCCAAGTTCCCAGGGTCAGTGCATGACGCGTATGTGATGCAAAATAGCAGCATCCCCTATGTGATGGAGCAGCTACAGAAACAACGTGTGTGGCTAATAGGTGACTCTGGTTACCCCAACCTGCCTTGGCTACTGACCCCAGTGAGGAATCCCCGGACCAGGGCAGAGGAACGGTACAATGAGGCCCATGGGCGAACTAGGAGGATCATCGAAAGGACCTCTGGCCTCCTGAAGGCCAGGTTTAGGTGCCTGCATATGACAGGGGGATCCCTGATGTACTCACCAAAGAAGGTGTGCCACATCATCGTGGCCTGCTGTATGCTTCACAATCTGGCATTGCGACGTCAGGTTCCTTTCCTGCAGGAGGATGGTGCAGATGGTGGTGTTGAAGCAGCTGTGGAGCCTGCGGAGAGTGAAGAGGAGGAATACTCAGAGGACGACACAGACAACAGGGACAGAGTAATAGAACAGTATTTCCAGTAGCACACAGGTAATAATCACCCATGCCATTTTACATTTCCTGAAAGCCTCCTGCATCTCAACTTTGTCGATTTCACCCCAGAACTATAAACATGATGTTTGATTTTCCCTTCCCTTTTCTGTGCTGTATGAGCCACTGCGTGACCTCGGCTTGGTTGGCCCATGGACTAATGCTAAGTTACCTCGGTATGTGTAATTCACAATGTTAATAATACGTAATTGATATGTAATGTGTCATACATTTGTAAATAAGACAGGCTGAGTCCTGATTGATTTCAGTGCAATGTGTGATTTATTATTAGTGCATAGATATTGGTACATGATAGTGAAACAGTGATGGGTGGGGGTGGAGTAATGTCCATGGCGGAGTCCAGTTCTCAGTCTCACAGGTGCATTGTCCATATGCCTGTGGCAGGATGGAGCAGGGGCAGTTCAAGGTTTGACAGGGTGGCAATGTGGAACAGTGGGAGGACTTCAGGGGGTATGTGATGCTGGCGGGGGTCTTGACATCCTACTCTGTCGGTTTTTTTGATCTCAGGCTCCTTTTGCGGGGCGGTTGTTGTTCAGCAGGAGGTGGGGTTCTGGTGGGCTGTCGTTGTGGTGGGGCCTCCTGTCCACTAGCACCGGCGGAGGTGGTAGGCTGTTCCTGTTCCTGGCTAGTGACAGGGGCCCTGTGTGATGCCACATGGTCCCGAAACGTGTCCTCTATACGGTTCAGGGCCTGGACTATGCTCCCCATAGCGGTTGAGATGTTGGTGAGTTGGTCGCTGAACCCCATGTAGCGTTGCTCCTGCTGTGCCTGGATCTCCTGGAACCTGGCCAGTACCGTCGCCATCGTCTCTTGTGAGTGGTGGTAGGCTGCCATGATGGTGGTGAGGGCCTCTTGGAGAGTGGGTTCCCTGGGCCTCTCCCCCCCCCCCCCTGTCGCACAGCAGCCCTCCGAGTTGCCCTGTTTCCCTGGGCCTCTGTCCCCTGGACGGGGTGCCCACTCCCACTGCCCCCAGGTCCCTGTTGTTGTTGGGTTGGTGGGTTACCCTGGGGGCCCTGTAGTGGTAGACACACCGCTGCTTGACCTGTCCTAGAGACAGAGGCATGGGCCCGCTGGGTGGGAGCTGTGCTGTTGTTCCCAGAGGGGGTTGGGTCTGCAGTGGCCTGTGTCTGGGTGAGGGGAACCGACTGCCCAGAGGTCCCCGATGGTCCGGGCTGGTCGTCAGGTTCCAGGTCGACAGAGCTGCTGTCATCACTAGGGGCCTGTTCCGGGGGTGGGATGGAAATTTCTGGTCCCTCCTGACCGGTGTGTTGTCGTTCGGGTCCTGCATGGGGTAAGAGGGTATGGTTATTGTTTCTGTGTGTGCATTAGCTTGCGTTTTATGGGTGCCCTTGTCCCCCAGTGCTGGCATTCCCTTGGGGGAGGTGTTGTGAGGGTGTTTTGTGGGGGGGGGGATGGGTATGTGCAGTGGTCATGCTTAGGTGATGGGTGTCCATAGTTTGGGGATGGCATGCAGGGGTTGGTGTTGGGTGGGTTGTGCTGGAGAGACATTCTCAGGGAGGATGTGTGCTGGGGGGTTGGGGGTGATGGTGGGGGTTAGCATGCTGGGGAGGGGGGGGGAAGTGGTTGGCCTTGTACTTACCAGAGTCCATTCCTCCGTGTACTCCAGCGAGGCCATCAGGATGCAGGATGTTTAGTACCTCTTGCTCCCATGTTGTGAATTCGGGTGGAGTGGGTGGGGGTCCCCCGCCAGTCTTCTGCACTGCGATGTTGTGTCGCGAGACCATCGAGCGCACCTTCCCCCGTAGGTCGTTCCATCGTTTGCGGATGTCCTCTCGATTTCTGGGATGCTGTCCCACCGCGTTGACCCTGTCCACGATCCGCTGCCAGAGCTCCGCCTTCCTTGCTATGGTGGTGTGCTGAACCTGTGAGCCGAAGAGCTGGGGTTCCACTCTTATGATCTCCTCCACCATGACCCGGAGTTCTTGGTCCGAAAAGCGTGGGTGCCTTTGTGGTGCCATGGGGTGGTGTGTATGAGGTGTGGGGTGGTGTATGTGATGATGTGTGTGTTGGTGTGTGGTGCTTTGTGCTTCTATGTGGTGTGTGTGATGTTGTGGTGTGCCTCTGTGTGTCTGGCTATCTATTCTCTGATGTGTCTCTCTCTCCTTCGTCTCTGGTTTTTGTTGGTAGGGGTTTGTGGGTGATGTGGGTGTGTGTTTTATATGGTATTGGATGTGTGGGAGTGGTGTGTGTATGTGTTTCAGGTGTGTGCCTTTCAAATTGTCCAATGTGGTAGGGGTTTGTAAAGGTGTGTGTATTTTGACCGCGGCGGTGTGTACCGCCAATGGAATACCGCGGTTGAATGACCGCCGTGTGGATTTGCGGGTCATAATGGGATGGGCGTATTTCTGTTGGCGTGGCGGTGGAGGTTTGGTCTTCTCCAGTTTACCGCTGGCCGCTGATGTGGCGGACTGCAGTGGAGGGCGGATTTTTGGAGGTTTTGCATTTGTGGGTCAGAATGTCCGTGGTGGCTGACCGCGGCCGCGGCGGTATTGTGGCGGCCTTCTGACCGGCGGTAAGCGGCTTTTACCGCTGAGGTCAGAATGACCCCCTAAATGTCTGGATCAGGATGACAGTTGGGCTGTTTGTGAATTCACTCTAGACAGTCATACAAAGGGAGCTGTGGTGTGCCCTGTATATCCTGATGGGTCATCCTGGGCTAGACTGGAGGGAGGAGTTGACACTTGCACCTTAATAGGGCTGTGCCTATTCTTACACAGTACAGTCTCCAACCCCTTAGAGTGTGTCTGGGACCAGGGCAGGAAAGGCAGGGTCTTGTGCACTACAAAGATTTTCCTTTGAAATTTGCCTACTTCAAAGGCAGAGGCTTTTAGAATACTTCTGGATCAAGAGGAGACTCTGCCAAGGAGAAGTACTGTGGGAAGGAACACTGCCCCTTTGCTGGGTTGGCCTGCAGTTGCTGCATTTGCTTTGGAGAGGACAAAGACTGAACTTTGCTGTGTATCCTTCTTGTGAAGATTCTCCAAGGGCTTGGACGGAGCTTACCTCATGTTCAGAAGCCCCAGGGACATCAAAGACTTCACCTGCCAGCCCCTGGGTTCTCTTGCTGAGGACCCTTAATTGCCAAGAGGTGCCCACTCCAGTTCCCAGGCCCTTGAGAGTAAAATCTGGCATTAAACAAGAACCAGACACACAACCCTAGATGACTCCAGGACCAGTGCAGATGCCATACTGCTGCCTGCACTCGAAGCTGTGGCCCGCCAAAGTGCGATGACCACGACTGACAATGTAGGCCCACTGCCACTGCAGTGCCTCTGATAGCCCCGCGACATTGTGAGTCCCGAATGTTGTGTTGCCGATGTCCATGAACTAAACTCCGCCATGGCTCCTGTGGCCCGGTGGTGTGACCGGGACACTGCAAAGTCACCTCATTGTGTTTTGAGCCACTGGATTCATTGACCCCACCGGATCATAAGAAACCAACGCCTCACCGCCGTCGCCACATCACCTCTGCTGTATCTGTAATGAACCAATGCCTCCTCTCCCCTGTTTAGCAGTAAAGAAACAACGCCTCTCCTCCCCGGTAGCAGTACGGAACCAATGCTCCACCAGCTCCAGCGACGTCTCACCTTCCCAACTCCATGCCACGTCTTTGACTGTGCCTCATTTCTAAGGTATTGTACCTGGGGTCCGTGCAACTAAGTGATTGGCACCGCACTCCCTTGGGTGCGGCGCCAGACTGTTGTGAACAACTCCGTCACAGCGCTGTGAAAGCACCAGTTGGAGCTATTGTGTTTCTAACCACTTTATTGAGATTTAATCTTTAAGAATTCATATCTTTGCTTGTGTATTTTGGATTTTTGTCATTATGGTCTTGTTTTACTTAGATAAATATTGGCTATTTTTCTAAACTGGTGTGGTGTCCATTTGTAGTGTTTTCACTGAGCTTATCGCAGAGGCAATGTGTTGAGTATTTGTACCAACACACTCAGTAACTCAGTGAAAACACAACAAAATGGCACAATACAGGATTAGAAACATAGGTAATATTTATCTAAACAAAACAAGACCAAAACGACAAAAATCCAAATTACACAAGTCAAGTCATGAATTTTTTAAGATTAAACTCAAAAATAGCGCTTAGAGACACAAAATGCTTTTTTGAGGTGATAACACGGCATCATGACAGAGTTGTTCCTAACAATCCATGGCCAACGACGTGGGTACAGAGTCACACAGACCCCCAGGTATAGTACCTTATTAAAATGTGAAAGCAAGCCGGTGCGCGAAGTCGGTGACCGCGGCATCGCTGGATCTGAGGCGGCATCGGTTCTGGTGCTTCGGGGTGAAGGAGCAGAGGCGTCGGGTCCTTGTTGCAGAGCGGTGGAGGTGAGACAGCGGCGGTGCGAAGCGTTGAATCCATGCACTTCGGGTGGAGTCGATATCCGGCGGTCAGGACGTGGTGTGGCAACTTCCAAGGAGTCGCGGACTTCGGCGGGACTGCAGTGATGTTGCTCCTGCGAGGGTTGTCGCACTCCAGCGAGGACCACGGAGTCGGTTGCAGATGGCTTCACGGGATTCGGCAGCGGCGTCGGTCCGGATTCGTCCGAAGTCGGTTTTCTTGGATTTTCACCAGCTTCTCCTTTCAAGAGCCCAGGGACCGGAAAGGGCCCCACTTGTCTCAGCAGAGAGTCCAGGTGCTGGTAGGGGAAGGTTTTGATGGCCCTGAGACTTCAGAACAGGGGGCAAGCTCAGTCCAAGCCCCTGGAGATTCTTCACAAGCAGGAATATACCACAAAGTCCAGTCTTTATCCCCTTTCACAAGCAGGAGCAACAACTACAGGACAGCCCAACAAGCACGGTCACGGGCAAGGGCAGCACTTCTCCTCATCTTCTCTCCTTGGCAGAGGTTCCTCTTGATTCCAGAAGTGATCTCTTTTTCAGGGATTTTGGGTGCTCTTTTTATACCCCTTTCTACCTTTGAAGTAGGCCTACTTCAAAGGAAAGTCTCTCCTATTTGTGAGATCCTGCTTTGCCCAGGCCAGGGCCCAGACAGACACCAGGGGGTTAGAGACTGCATTGTGTGAGGGCAGGCACAGCCCTTTCAGGTGTGAGTTACCACTCCTCCCCTCCCTCTCAACACAAATAGCTCATCAGGATATGCAGGCTACACCCCAGCTCCCTTTGTGTCACTGTCTAGAGAGAGGTGCACACAGCCCAACTATCAGACTGACCCATACAGGGAATCCACAAACAGACAGAGTCACAGAATGGTTTAAGCAAGAAAATGCTTACTTTCTAAAAGTGGCATTTTCTAACACACAATCTAAAAAAACAACTTCACTAAATGATGCATTTTTAAATTGTGAGCTCAGAGACCGTAAACTCCATATTTCTATATGCTTCCTAAGGGAATCTGCACTGGCTACCTAGGGCCTACCTTAGGGGTGCCTTACATGTAAAAAAAAAAGGGAAGGTTTAGGTCAGGCAAGTGGGTACCCGTGCCAAGTCGAATTGGCAGTGTAAAACTGCACACACAGACAATGCAGTGGCAGGTCTGAGCAATGTTTACAGGGATACTAAGGTGGGTGGCACAACCAGTGCTGCAGGCCCACTAGTAACATTTGATTTACAGGCCCTGGTCACCTCTAGTGCACTGTACTAGGGACTTACTAGTATATCAAATATGCCACTCATGGAAAGCCAATGTACACATGCCTACATAGGAGTACTTGCACTTTAGCACAGGATAGCAGTGGTAAGGTGCCCAGAGTGACACAAACAGCTAAAAGAGTCCAGCACACATCAACAACCTGGGAAACAAAGGCAAAAAGTTATGGGAGACCACGCCAAGGATGCCAAGTCTAACTCTTACCCTAAATTTGTGTTTAACAGTTCATGCTTCTAATTAAATTGTGCCGGTTGACCCTGAAAGCTTATGGTTTTGTTTGTATAGTGTTCTATTGCAGTTATTTGGGGGGGGGGAGGGGTGTTTACATTTGTATTGTGGTGCTGTCACTCTCCAGGTACTGCCAAGGCCATTGATTGCTAACTTTTATTGATGGGTATCACCATGCAAGGCAGAGATGCTAGAAGTGGACGTGCGGCAAGTGCTACATCACCCTCATATGACCTGGAGAGATTTCAGCAAGACCATAAGAAATAATGCCACTCTACAAATTGTTTTCTCTTCAGTCACAGCTTGTTAAGCTCCGAAGGTGCGGGTGTGGAGCGGGGGGTGCATTAAATAAAAACATCCCTGCTCCGCACTAAGCAGGGAGCCTGTGTCTGGTCTCTCCAGCCCGGCAACAGAGTGCCAGGCTGGAGAGAGCACAGTGTGCATGTGTGTTTGGCTGGCCCTAGACAGCTGGCCAAACACACATGCGTATTCCCCTCATCCCTGTCATCCCACATGGCCCCACTCCTTCCACAACGAAAGGATAATAAACATAGTTTATTATCCTTTCGTTCTGAAAGGTTTGCAGCTTCTGCTGCTTGAGGGGGGGCAATGCTCCTCCACCATAACGGAGGAGCCACCGCTGTTTCTCTTGTGGCCTTTGATTTGTGTTCAAAGTTGTAAAAGGGTAGTTGTAATTTAGCCAAGGAGACACTGCCTTTTACATTCTGAACTACCGCTTGTTCTTTTTTCCTTCACGTCACTATTTAAATGTGTCTCAATGAAAAGTTTTCTCTACTCCACAGATGCAAAATTATTTTAAACAGAGTTCTAAAGAGTTCAGATATTTCAAAGTATAGTACAAACAATGGAAGTACAAACATACAGGTACCTTGTCTCTTTATGCGGGAGCGTGGTTGGAACAAATAATTTTAGTGGGTCCAATAAAATGACATTAACGATAACGTGTTTGTTGTATGCAGCACTGAAACCACTTTCCTTTATTACTGATGCACTTTTTAAAATATCTACTTTTTCAGTGAAAGTGACACAATTGGAGACCCACAAATGAGGGTATTATTTTATATCCCAGGGAGGTCTAATACCCTCCTACATTATGTTAGCAGAATGCCATCTGTGGCACTCATCATTTACCCTGCTTTAGGGATTCGTGGCCTGCATAGCAGGAATATGAACCAGCTAAGTTAAACTACTGTTAAAAGCCACTGGGCGCCTTCTTACAGGTGTGCTCATTGTGTTCAGGCTGCCTACAGATATATTTAGGGGCGTAAGTAATAACATACAGAGTAAATGAACAAAGGTATCAGGTATGATTGAAATTCCTGGAAGATGTCTGGGTGTTCCACACTCCTACCACACTTACAATTTCCAATAATGGTTTGCCAAGAGTGTTCAGAAAGTGGTCCTTGAAACTATTATGAATACCCACAATACCATAATGTTGTCCTGTTCAAATATATGTTTAATGCTTTCCCCATCATTATCTATGCTTCCAAACAAACACATGATTGATCTCGTGGTGTCGTTTGTCACCAGGGTTTATTAGGAAGAGACACTTTTCGTTGAAAACATTTGTTCCATTACAGGCAGCAAATGAACAAGGTGTCTTTTTTTATAGATTCTGTGAATTGTTTACCCAATGCTTTAGAGTTAGGACAATTAAGATTCTCCAGAACAATTCATTCCTTCCCAAAATCCATTAAATGCCTCTGTGAAAATGTGGAATTTTTTTAGTGCCCTTCTCTTATGCACAGGGCTTTTTAAGGCCTGAGAAGCTCTCCTCTTGAGGCTTGCTTTTCGTGTATAGCTGCATTGGAAGCCTGCATTCTCAGAGCGCTTGCAAGTATCGGTTTCTACATTCAAAAGACCTGTGTTGCAGGTGAGTTTGAAGCCTATGTCAACAAATTATGGTTTTAGGATAAAATATTTCTTTTTCCATTGATTGGCCCTCATAGCGCCAAGATGCCTGTTTTGGGTGAATATCCGCCCTTTTAAAGTTCTCGCCCCTCCCCCGCTCATTATTGTAGCACTCATTAACAATTACATGTTTTTCGACTTGTTTCTTACATGAAATATTATCAGGTGCACTTGATTACATTTTACTATTCATTTTTCAATTTCAGATTTTTTCATATAGTTGACCATGCAACCCGCAGCAGTGACTAAAACACCACAGTGTTTGGAGAAGTTAGTTGAATGTCTATTTTAGTTGAAACAAAAGCTGCAGTATAATGTGGATTGCTGTTAAATAAGGGCTTAATTTGTCGGGAGAGAACTGCGATATTATCTTAGCAAAATTCTCAACAACACCTTGCTCTGTACACCACAACATTTTTTTTGAGCTTTTTGATAGTTCAATTATCAGATATGTCAGTATAGTATGTAGATGAGAAATAATATTTGAGAGATTTATGACATCTTGCTTATGTTCCAACATATTTTTAGTGCATCCTCCACAATAAACATTACTTTCTGTTCGAATACTCCCCCATTTGCCTTGTCATATTACTGAGAACTGGACCAGGAGACGATAACTCACCCCTAAACCAGGTGTGTGTTTCGCTGTTTTGTAACTGATACATATGTGTTTGTGTTAGCTGTTTTTTAACTGATACCCGCAGCAAAATCATCCCCAGCCACGCAGAAATAAAAAGTCCTCAAAAGAGGCAACATCCTTCCTGTGCATGTTTGTAGCTTTGCTTCCAGGATTGAGGTGGTGGTCCAGAACGGCATGCTGAACTAGGTTTCAATGATTTTTATTGGATTTTTCCTTTCACTACAAAGATGGATATTACCATCTTGAGATCATCATAAACACTGCATACTCCACCTCCCGGAATCCCGTTCCCTACCCTACACCCCAGCCAACCATCAGACCTTCTTTCAAGCAGGCAATCCTAGAGCCAATAGCCCGCCTGTTTTTCTCCTGCAGCCCTTCATTTCATAGGTATATCATTAGATGTCTGGAATACCATCCTGCCTATGCTGTGCCCGAGTCTACCTCCTGAAACCACTGTGGGCACTGAAATTCCCTATAGTCACTTTCTGGTCAGTCAAACATTGCTACTGTTTGCAAAATTCCTTTTTTCCCCGTCTCAGTTACTGTGGCAGCTTTTCTATACTCAATATCCACCAGCCACGTTCGGGCATCATCCCATGTCTTAGCAGGTTCTGCAAAAAGCATATTTTCCCCTCAAGCATTATTTTAAGTTTTGGCGGGGAAGATCAGAGAATACTACAAGCCTGTCTTCCAGAGCAACTTGACCTACGGGAACGAAGATTGTGCAACTGCTGTGTAGTCCAGAAACAACATCAATGAGTAGTCCTCAATATTAAAGAGACCAGTTGTGCAAGCCTTCAAGAAAATGTCCCTGTCATAATAACGCAGAAGTTGGGCCACCACTGGCTGGGGCCTTCGCCCGCAGGCAGATTCAAAGCAGGCATCCTATGTGCCTGTTCCATGGTGAAAAAGTTGGTGAGGTCATGAAGCAGCACATCAGTTTGCATCCAGTGCTAGAGTACGGCTACTACATCCGAGCCCCCACTCAATCCAGAAGGACCACAATACACATGTAGTCTTATGTCAGTATATGCCCTCTGTGTCCTCGTCATGATGTTCCAAGAATTGGGCACTTTCTGTGAGGTCAGCAACCTGTTGTTTAGTAGACACACCAGTGTAATACAATCCTGCAGTGTATTTTCCATGTCTTTCACTTTATCAGCAAGCTTCTGATGGCCTAGCCTTAGTATCCCAACAGAAAGGGACATCATGACAATTTTTGGTTCCAGATCCTCTCTGAACTACAAACTTGCATGCAGGATTGTGTCTAGTTTGCTTTGGAGCAGATCAGCCTGAGAGCTTTGCTCCATCAAGTGATTCATCTCATCCTCCAGGGCAGAGCCCCTCTCCCCTTGAGTATCTGCCTACTTATGCTTCGGTTTACCCACCGTAGGTTGTAGACCTGGGTGCCCTGCCGTTGCCTGTAGGGGACAGTTAGCTGTCCAAGTTAGAGGGGCACCCTATCCCTCTAAAAAGAGGACATGTCCTCTAGCGTATGCCACCAAGGAAAAGATTTGTGGATATAGGTTGAGACCACAGCCCTCAAGAGTACACCCTCAATGTAAGCTGCTGGTCCCCAGCTCCTTCTTCACCCTGTTGGGGTCCATACAAGAGCAGTAGGTGCAGAGTTAACAGCTTTGGCTGAACCCAGAGAAAGAGGCAGCAGAAGGATGCATGTCCCGAGGGCTGCATCCCTCTTCCCAAGTAAGGTGCCTGGGAATGCTTGCTGGGCCACCTGAGTCCTCTCAAATTGGGGCAGGGCTGTAAGGTGACAGGGACATGCTGAAAGTCCTCATCTCTTGCAGCACCCAGACCAGAGACAGAGGAAGGCCGAGCCTAAAAACAGGGAAGTCATGTCATGAGACAGCTCTTAGTCTCAGCCGTGAGGTCCCTCAGGCATGGTCTTGCTCTGTGTTCAAGCCACTGTTGAGCTTGCTGTCAGTTGGTAATTACAAGAGAGACGCCAAGGGGGCAGCCTCACAATAGGCCTACCTGTTGCTCACAGGTCCTAGCAGTATAGTGCTTCACCGCCACCCAGGAAGGCTGCAACCAGATCAGTATGGTGGGGATAAATCCACGCTGCTCCTCTGCCAGATCTGGTCTGCTCCCCCTTCAGCCTTCTCAAACATTGAGGATCATCCAACTACAGGGCCCCCGTCCAACCCTCAGGCTTCAGCAGCAGCAGCTGTGCCATTGTTTAAGAAGGCCTAACTTTGAAGCCAATGGAAATCTCACTGATTGAGCTCCTCCACTGGCCTTCAAGCCGCAACCTTAGCCTCCCCTGATTCACAGATACAATGGCGGGCCTGGCAGCTGTGGGTGGCCTTTCTAAGTGGTTGCTAAAGCATTATATCTGGGGAGTCGGAACAGGAAGTCAGTATTTAGGTGCCCATCATCTTGGCCGATGTCACCATACCTCTACATTATCTCACTTGTGCTACATGGTAGTCTCTCCAGAGGTCTTGGATCTCCCAAGCCTCCCTAGCTCAGTTGGAGGCAACTCTACCCTCCCTCCTATCCTTGAACATGTTTTCCTCCTGCCATATACTTTCATGAAATATTGCTATATTTTCTGGCTGACTTTTTTGAGGATGCAAAGGTGAGCAGCATTGGTGCAGCAGAGAAATGGCTGCTACCTTTGATGTCATAATGCCAATTTATAGGTGGCCCTGTTGACATTATATTGTGTGAAGTTATACCAAGCTAATTGTGAAGTGGTGCACTTGAATTCTATACTGAGGTGCATTGATTGTAGCATAGTATTAACTATATTAATTGAAATGCAACCATTGATCATGATTTTATTCCTGATATAAATAGAAAGTGTTTACCTTTCAAACAATAATGATTTTCATAGCCAAAATGTATAAATGTTATAGGTTAATGTTGAAAGAAATGTAGTTCTCGATCATACCTACTTTATGTGTTACTAAGTTTATTCAGTTTGCATTTACTGCAACCTGTTGTTTCAATGAAATCATTACTCATATTGAAAGTGTATGTGTTTTATCTAACAAGAATAAAGTGTGCAATTTCATTTTGACTTTGTTTTAGTTTAGCCATGTTAGGCCTGCTAGGCCTGAGGCCTCATGAATTTGGGAAACTGTTTTTCTTTTCTGATAAAGTGTCATTACTTTCAGATTGCTGTTCACATGAAATGTTAGTTTGGAAATAGATGCACTTTGTTTTACTCCTGGAGAGCCTGAGAAATTAGCCTTAAAGACTGTACATGGAGTAACAGAGAATGTGGAGTCTATCCCTAGTCATACTTGTACAGGAGACCAAGGACGGATACCTTCCCAGGATACTGTAAATTAAGTATCGATTAATGCCCTGTCTGATTGAACTTTACGCCCCAACCCCCACACTAAGGTGAAAAGATTTGTCGACCTTGATTAGAGCATACCAGAATGCTCCAGCAGCATGAAAGATGTACATGATTCTCAGTAGTAGCAACATTTTGAACACTCAGTTTTTATCACTGAAGGTATGGGATTGTGTCTTCAACTCATCAAATCTGCCTTAACAAACCTAAACAGAACAGTCATATTTTGCCTCCTCATTTCCAACCTAGTTCTGCCTATACTGATGGCTAGGTAGTTGATTGCTGTCTCCACCCCTAGTGATGGCATGATCCAAGACAAAGGTTGCATTTCCAATGAGCTCAATGACAGCTTAAGGACTTATCACGTGGTAAGATTAATATTAAAGCTGAACACTGCCTAAACTTCTTGTAGCTCAACTGTCAGAGCCCACTGAGAGACCTCCACAACGGTCACTGAAATGCCATCGCAAACATCACCTTGAGCTCATCTAGGCATAGCTTAATGCCTTTATGCCCAAGTTGGGTCAGATGTGTAGTTCTGAGGGCTCGGAGAGTGAAAATAATAGCAGGAGCAATGGGCAACCCTGCCTCATTCATCTCTGTATGAGCACTTTATATGACAGAGTGCCATTCAACCTTATTCAGGTATATCAGGTACCCTACCATGACCCATTAAAGGTATTTCCCACCTGTGTCTATTGACTTTAGTAAGTCCTCCATGAAAGCCCAGTAGAAAAAAGATTAAATACCTGCCTCCTCCCTAAGTGTATTCTCCCAAAGCCAAACTGGCTAGACTTTAGCACCCACCCCATGATTGTCCCTTTCATATAGACCCTGCCTATTCCCCTTTGTGCTGTAGGTTCATATTAGTCCTGCTCACTAGCATCGTTGTGCTACTGCTGACCTTGTTGTCTGATTGTATTTCTCTTTCCCTCCTAGGTTTCCTGCTTGTCTGGGCTAATGTTTGATCGCTGCCAGGGGTCCCTCTCATAGTCCAATTTCCCTTTGTCTCCAGTTTCTCCAGTGGCTTCTCCTTCTCTTTTCTCTGTAGTCAAGGCCCAATGATACCACATGCTTCCTCCAATGACTTAGTAGACCATTGTTTGCTGTTCCAGGAAAAACTGTTAAAATTGACAGATTTGCTCTTTTTTCTCCTGCTGGAAGTGTTTTTTTTCCCTTTTCTTTAAGGTAATAATGGACAGGCCCTGTAATTTCTGGATAGCCATGCCACTATAACACACTTCCTCCCCGTTGGACTTTGCCCTTTCTGAAGGGTTATCTCCAAATTTTTGCCTTCACCCTGTTGTTTTCTGAACCAGCTTTTGTTGGCTTTAAGGGCTCTGCTCACCTTACTACTGCTAACCAGTGCTAAAGTGATTTTGCTCTCTCATTTAAACATGATGAAATTGGCTTACACGCAGTTGGTACATTTAATGAACTTGTAAATCCCTAGTAAAGTGGTGCTACATGTATCAAGGGTTTCTTAATGAAATACTACTAGTTAGCCTGCAGCACTTATTGTGCCACCCACTTAAATAGGTATTTAAGCATATCTCAGACCTGCCACTGCATACTGTGTGTGCGGTTTAAACTGCCATTTTGGCCTGGCAAAATACACCTTTTGCTAGGTCTAAATCACCATTTTTAATACATATTGGTCCCCCATAGGGTAGGCCCTGAGCAGTCCAGGAGGCAGGGTGCAGTGCATTTAAAAGGTTGGACATGTACTTTTAAGTATTACTTGTTTTGGTAGTGAAAAACTCCTAAATGTGTTTTTCAATACTGTGAGGCCTGCCTCTTCCATAGGATAACATTGGAATACCTTGTTATATTTAATAAGTGATGCTTTTTAATTGGGAGCAAGAAGGAATATCAAGTTTGATGTCTAAAGGGTTGTAATTTAAAACCCTCTTTAATTGTAAATTTCGATTTCAAATCACAGTTCTCAAAATGCAATTTTCAGAGTATTGACATTTCCTTGCCCTACCCATTTGGTGCCTGCAGCCTGTAACCTGGATCACATGATTAGATGCAGCTGGCAGTTGGTCTTTGTGTATTGCTTCCAGAGAGCTCTCTCTATCTCTTTCAATCTTTCTCACACTCACAGACCCACTCAGACACTCACGCACCCACTCACAGACCCACTGAAGACCCTTGTGCACCCACTCACAACCCCAATCAGACCATCACGCACCCACTCACCGACCCACTCAGACTGTCACACACCCTCTGACAGACAGACTGGCACCCTCATGCACCGACTCACAGACCCGTGCACACACTGACGCACCCACTAAAACACTGATGAATGCACTTTCACACTCAGACAGGCATTCTGACAGCCACTCTCACCCCCAGATACACCCTCTCACATCTATTCTCACACCCACAGAGGCCATGGCCAACTACGGCTGTGCACAGCCAAAGGGCCATGCACAGCATGGGGTTGAGTGGTTAGGAGAGGTTTGCTGCAGGGTCTGGCTGCCGGCCAGGTCTTGCAGGTAACCTCCCCTGTGCAATAGTGAAGGCTGTGTGCGCTGCAAGGTTGGGTGCCTATAGGGGGTGGCCCTGTGGCCAACCACCACCACGCATGGCCAAAGCCATGCGCGGCGGTAGTTGGATTTAACGTATAGTAATGAAAATTACTAAAAATTAAAACAACTACTGAAATTCACTGAAAAAAAAAACAAATGTTACAGTTAGGAAATAGAATTTTTTAAAAAAGATAGAAATTCACTTACAAAACCAGTAACTATAACTAGTGCCCTAAGGTAACTATAACTTGCGTCCTCGCTATGCACTGCTAATAACCCCACAAATTACATCACTCATGACATCTTTGATAACATCATTGCTAAAATGATTGTAATATTTGCCAGAAAAGTTTTGCCAAAAAAACTGTGAATGGCGGGAGCGCTAGTTAAAGTTACCTTAGGGCATGAGTAATAGTTATTTGAGGTAACTCTAACTGTAACTGGTGAATTTCGATGGTTTCATGCGTTTAAAATGTGAACCTAACTAGAACATCCCTGTAACCTTTAGTTTTTTAAGTGAATACATATATATATATATATATATATATATATATATATACATATATATATACATAAAAAAAATAAAAAATATATATATATATGTATATATATTTATATATATATATATATATATATATATATATATATATATATATATATATATATATATATATATATAAATAAATATATATACTTACCTGCTAAATACTTATATTTTCGTTGTAAAGGTATATACGTGGTTAAGGTATACATTGTTAAGGCATGCGTTGTTAAGACATGGTCGTTATTAAGACCGTGTTGTAAAGGCATGCGTTTTTCCTTCATGCATGGTTCTGTCATATAACCCACAGGATTCCACTCTATGGGATGAGATCAACAAACAGTCACAAGAATGGCCTTTTGGTGCTTATAAATTTCCCTCTCAATGTGTGGATCCAGAATCCCCTCTTTTGAGTTTGCTTTGCAGACAGTGAACATTGCGATGGTGCTGGTGCACCCTGCGCTCTACAGCATTGCCGCTGACTTGATTACGAGCCGGAGACAATGCTGTAGGCTGTTTCCCACTAGACCAGCAGGCGGAAACTCAGATTTCCGTCCGCTAATGTTGCGGGAAACTCTTAATGGGTCCTGCGGGGAGGTAGCCAGTGTGGCGGCAATCTCCGCGTCGGAAGTTCGGTGGACGCTGAAAACCGTCCACCAAACTCCTAATCAGGCCCATAGTGTTGCCCAGTTCTTTACATTTCTTAGTCTGCAGACACATTTCAGTAGTTCTTAGCGATTAGGTAGTATGCAAGTGTGGGGGTGGCCCATGTGGGACAGCGTGAGGTAGATGAGGATGTTGAAAAATAGAACAAAGTCAATTTCAACAATTCACATTTTCAATGTTCTGTACTTTTCCATATTATCCCACATCTTTTAATATTTCCCAAGACAACCCCGACTTTCATATATATTCTTTTCAGTTAATGCCTCCACTTCCTCATTTTCTTGCTGCATCTTGCCTTGGCACAACAGTCCTGCAATTCAGAAAGTTCTGTTTTATGTGAAAGCTTTCTCAGACCGTATCCCCAGTATTTATAGTTTGGGAGTCTTACTTTGAGTGAATTGCACTATTTTGCCATACAGTTTATTACCCTTATCCAGCATTTCTCAATTTGGGATAGGACCAAATAGTTTGATAAAAATTTCCCACCTGCCCAGAGCTTTTCAGACATAAATCGTTGCCTGTCTTTGAAACATTTTCATTTGCAGTGTGAAATTCTATCGTGTATTTTGAGTTGAGTGCAGAGGAAGTACATCTTAAAGACTACTTCTCTGCTTCTATTTCTTCCTTTCGTTCCCAGTCTTGGTTTCTCTAAGGTTCTCTTACCATTTCTCTCTCAATTTGGAGAATGTGTTAGGTGCATTGTTAATTAGTGATTTGTATATTAGAGATGGGGCTTTTGTTTGAAGGTTCAGGTAGTATCTTATTTTCTATTGGTGTGAAACCAGGATATCTGTCTCGGTTATAACATGTACTTTGAGTGCTTGCCTCGGTCCCACACATTGGAACATTTCAGAGTTATTTAGGTCAAACTGCAAATTATCTCTTGCCCTCAATTGTCCATATATACCCAGAGTTACTGTGCATTTTGAGTGCCATTATTGAACCTTTCACATTGCGCAGTTTATGTTAACTATTGTCCTAACCATTGTGGGGTATTGTAAGAAAATGCCCTTTTTGTGTGGTCACTCACCACATTTTGCTGGATTTTATTGCTGGTTTATGGGCTTGGAACACTGGGGCGCTGCCGTACACCATTCAGTATATGTACTATTGACCTCTAAAACCATGTAGAATTGGCTAAACACTGATTGGCATATCTAACTTACCTATAAGTCCCAACTATATGGTACTCTATGAACCCAGGGCCTGTAAGTGTAATGTCACAAGTGGACTGCATCACCTATTGTGCCAGTACTAAAGTGACCAGGAAGAGAATGTTTTCAGGCCTGCCCCTGCAGCCTGAGTGTGCAGGTTTAAAACTCTAAATTCAACTTGGCAAAATAAACCTTTTGCAAGACCTACACCTTCTATTTTAAGACTTATAATTCACCCATGATGAAGGCCCTAAGTGCCCACATGTTGCATGGTATTTAAAACCATAGGATATGTGTACTTACATTTTACATAACATGGCAGTACAAAGTCTCCAAAGTCATTTTTCACTGTGGCAAAACTAGGTCTCCCATAGAAAAGCACTGGGTTACAGTATAGCACCTTATAATGCAGAACTTCAGTTTGTGAATAGCTAGAACCATGACTCAAATTATTGGTAATTGAAAATCCAATCTAATGGTCAAGTCCGATTTTAAATTATCATTTTGAAAATGCCACTTCTACAATGTTAAACCAAATTTAAATGATGATTGGAGTGTTGAACTTTTCAAACAGTCACCGTCAGTCACAGATCTGGGTTCAATCCATCGGTTTGTTTTTGTGCGCCACGTCACCCCAGTTTGGACCCAGCCATATGCAAATCAGCCTTGACCCTGTTCCCCATGGGAAAAGTCCAGTGCTACCTGCCAAGCAAGGTCCTCTCTGAACCAGAAACAAGCATCCTCGGACCAGTTTTGGGGTATCGCTCCATCATCAGCCAGCCTAGCTTGAATCCAGTAGTGCAGTGAGCAAGGGGCCCATGTCTGGTCACACCCTTGTCCTCTGCAAGGAGGTGTGAATGGCTCCCAGGAAAGGGAACAAAAGGACCCTGGCTGGCTCATTACAGATTGGCACGCAGGATGTGCACACAAACTACACAAGCTTCAAAGGGGCATCCCTTGTCACAGGCAGATGTAACTCACACATAGGACTTCCCCAGTCATTGTCCAAGTAGCCAGAGTGGCATCTATCCCAGTGGGGTAAAAGCTGTACCAGAACTGGTTTACAGGGGGAGTTTCTCATTTCTCTAGGACACACTGCAGGGTGTGCCCACAGCTCTGCACAAGAGACAAACGGTTCTGCCATATTGATTTTAGGTGGAGAGGGGCACTGCTGGATAGTAAAACACACAGGAAATGCTGAAAAAGTGGGTAGTCTTACTTCTACGCCATTGGTTAGGGAGTGGCCAGGAGTTACTCCACACAAAGGCAGTCCCATCTTTAGACACTTCTGGACCTGTGAAGACAGAAGAATGGCTGCACATGTTGCAATTCTGTGCAGAGAAAGTCCAAGAGCTGGATCTGCTCCTCACTTGTACCTAGGACGGAAGAGTGGACTCCACTGGTAAGTTGGCTAGCCTCCTGTTCAGCTCCAGAAACACAAAACCTGCCAGGAGCTCAAGTCTGTGGTGAGTCCATTTGATCGGTTCCAACTGGAATTGCTCTTGTCTGTGCTAGTGGATTATGGAAGATTAAGTCCTAGCCTCCAAATTGTACCCAACAGGTCCTGGACACCTAGCTGATGTTAGAGTGTACTCTTTTCATCTTCAAAATTACAAGACTGGACTCTTAGAAACGTTTTACAAAAAAGAACCAGAGCCTACTACTAGACAGCTGCCGAACTGTAGCCACCAACATCAAACTGACGGTTGGGCTTAAAGTGCTGGTTTGCCTAGATGAAAAGATCTTGATTTCCAAAAACGTTTCCAAGTCTAAACAGTTCTGCAATATCCTATGGGTGTCTTTATTATACATTTATAGAAATATAGATAGAAACATCATTGTATATAGTATTGCTCTTCCCATTAATGAAATAAATAACTATATTCAGTGCTGCCCTTCAGAATTGAAATTATCTAATATTTTATATAGATTTCTCTTCCTGTGGGTCTCAAGTAATATACATGCCTAAATACAGGAACCCAGTATGTGTAGTGATGAATGGGTTTCTGAATTATGGGCTACTTTGTGAGATGATATATGACTGGTTTATCTCAATTAATACTGAAATACACCAAATATTGGGAGGATTTGTATTAACCTTTCCAATGTGTGTTCAGGGTCTGCTATATCTAGTAGAATATCATCCACATAAAGTGCAATTTTTATTCCCATACTCCCTCCCACTTCAATCCCCTTACCAGCGCCTCCCCTCTTACCTAGGAGGTTAGTATTTCTAAGGTCACACAGAGAGCACAGGAGAAAGAGAGAGCACAACCTTGCCTAGTTCCTATTTCTAATGCAATGTTTCTTAAGAGCACTTCCTTAACTTTGAGAAGATTGCTTTATTCTTGATATTTCCCCAGAGTCCCTTGTAGATCTGCTCTTGACTCACTCGGAGTTTTGCTTTTAAAATTAAGTATATGCGTCCAAAATCTGCTATTAATAATACTTAGACCCATGTTCTGTTGATGATATAACCAAGGCTGATGTCACCTTGAATACTGGCTTTGATAATACCTGTTACTCAGGAAGATTTACTCAGAATTCTGCTCTTCTTAATAGTGCCAAATGATCTCAGTGTGCTATTGTTAATAAAGACTATCTCAGAGACAAATGTATTAACAATAATGAAAATGTAGAGTCCCTCAGAGATCCATGCGTAATAACATAAAGCTCTGATCCAAATTTTTAGACTCCCACAGAACTTTGCTTTTGACCACTGGCTGTTAGTGAGACGAGTAAGGTCTGATGGGGATTATAATACTCAGATTCTTTACAACAAAGACAATAAAGCTGTATTCTTACTTCTGCCTCAAGTACCCCAAAGATATATAATTTATACCCAAAGTGATTCAGCTGCTCTGCTCAACCAGAGCCTTGCACTTTATGGTACATAGTCACCCAGAGCTTTGCTCTCTGAAACATGCCTCAGAATTGTCCTCATTATAAAACCAGATGCCCTCAGAGTTATGTACTTGCTAATGCACAGACTCACTCAAACATCTTCAACCGATAATGACTCTACTCTTTATGAATTATACACAATTTCAGAGTTCTGCTCCTAATGACGGACTCAGTCAGAGCTCTGCTAACCAACTCAGAGCTCTACTTTGCATAACCCTGAGACTCCCTCAGAGAAGTGCTCTTTCAATACACAGAACTACAGAGTTCCACTTTGGAAAGATATTGGAACTCTGTATGATAATAAGCAGCCACTCATAACTGAACTCCTGATAAGGCACCTACATAATCAGAGTTCTGTTTTTGACATTACCCATATCCAATAAAAACTCTTCCCCAGATAGTGCAGACGTATTGAGAGTGCCGTTTTTGATCATATGAAGTGTCACTCAGAGCTCTGCTCCCTCTACAAGCCAAACTAACAACTTTCATCTTCCGATAATACAAAGACTTACCTCGGACTTTGCTTGTGATCCAACCCAGGCTCATCAGAGGTATGTCCTGGTAATACACACCACACCTAGAGCCCTAGAGAGCATGCCTCTAGCCTCAGTTATCACTTACCAATACCAGGGTGAGCACATAGACCAGTTGAATTCCATCTAACCTGGGAAGAAGAGATGAACACAGCTTATGCATTACTAAAGGAGGCAGTCCTCAAATGTCTCGGCCTTATACTACAAATTAAAATAACTGAGTTGTGCAAAGCATATGTTGATGTATTTATATATTTTGTATGAGATGCCTACACATTAAGTCACACAAGCTACTATTTATCTGTAATAAAAATACGTAGCTAGCTTTCGTTTATGTTACTGTTACTTAAAGTGCTTTCTGCTGCAATTAGTTTTAAAAGAGCTTACTTTTTTTCATAGCTCCTAAAATCGTATCGATTACGGAGTGAACAGTGAAAATATGTCACACCTATATCAAAATAGGCTGACTTCAGAGCAGTAAGAGATACTTTCTAGGCATGGTTTAGCTGCATGAATGAGGTTAGGAACTCTAATAAGATGGGAGGACTTGTAGCTGGAGTCCTAACTAGCACGACGAATGGCATGTGATGATGAAGTATTTCAGTGGGTTAAAGTACCTAGTGCACACATCCCAAAACACCTCAAATTAAAGAACGATATATTCCAGAAATGAAAATTGGTTTCATTAATATCATAGCATAACAAAACCACAGGGCCTGCATAGCAGGACTTGCAGTAATTCTGACCTGGGTGCAAACTGGTGTTTGGACACAAATTGGCAATACAAGTGGTGCAAAAGTGACAATTATTCTCTAGTCAGGGTAAGTCACACACAATCCAAATTATCCTGTTCCCACCCTCTGGTAGCTTGGCACTAAGCAGTCAGGCTTAAGAATGAAATGTGTAAAGTATTTGTGCAATAAATCATACCACAACACAGTATAGCACCACAAAAATACACCACATAGTGTTTAGAAAAATATATAATATTTATCTGGATAAATGCAGGTCAAAACGATTAAAATGCAATAGGTATATGTTAAGATATCACAGTAAAAGTTATATAAAGTGTCTTAAGTATTTTAAAAGCACTCAAAGTCTCTTTCAAGCACAAAGTACCTGGTTAGCGCACAAAATCTCTGCAGAGAACCGCAGAGGAGGAGATACGTGGAAAGAAAGGGGTGTGTGTTGATTTCTCGAGCCACACACGGCGATGCGTCGCTTAGTTTTCACGCAGGGACAGCTGTGCATCAAATTCCGGCGCTCGGTCGTGGATCCTCTTCGGGTTGCGGGGTTTTCAGACGCCCTGGGGACGATGCATGGATTTCCTTCGCTGGCAGGACGAAGTCACAGGAGCTTTGGTGGGCATTGAGTAGACTTTTCTACTGCACAACAGGCGCTGCGTCGATTTCTCTCTGGAAGTCGCGCTGTGTCGTTCCGGCTCGGCTGTGCGTTGATCCGGTGGGCTGTGCGTCGCATTTCTGGCCGCTACGCTGGCGCTGTGTCGATCTTCTCAATGCGAAGGTGGGCTGTGTTGCTCCGGTTCAGCATTCGGTGAATTTTTCACTGCGGTGCAGGCTGTGCATCCTTTCTGGCAGGCTGTGCATCGAATTTCATCCTTCTTGTAGAGATGAAGTGTTTTTGGTCCTGAGACTTCAGGGAACAGAAGGCAAACTCCTACCAAGCCCTTGGAGATCACCTCTTCACCTCAGCCAGAGAGCAGCAAGGCAACAGAGCAACAGCAAGGCAGCAGTCCTTCACAGAAAGCAGACAGGTGAGTCCTTTGGGCAGCCAGGCAGTTCTTTTTGGCAGGATGCAGGTTCTGGTTCAAGTTTCTTCTCCAGGAAGAGTCTGAGTTGGTAGAGGCAGAGGCCCTGTTTAAATACCCAAATGTGCCTTTGAAGTGGGGGAGACTTCAAAGAGTGGCTTAGATGTACACAAGGTCCCCTTTCAGTTCAATCCTGTCTGCCAGGGTCCCAGTAGGGGGTGTGGCAGTCCAGTCCTTTGTGTGAGGGCAGGCTTCTGTCCTTTGACATGCAGTATCAGGCCCTCCACACTCCAAGCCCAGGAAGACCCATTCAAACTGCAGTTGAAGGCAAGTGAGGCTGAGTATCCTGTGTTTGGGGTGTGTCTGAGTGAATGCTGTCAACTAAACCCAGCCAGATGTGGATTGTAAGGCATAGAATGATTTAAGTGCAGAGAAATGCTCACTTTCTAAAAGTGGCATTTCTAAAATAGTAATATTAAATCCAACTTTACCAGTCAGCAGGACTTTGTATCACCATTCTGGCCATACTAAATATGACCTTCCTACTCCTTTCAGATCAGCAGCTACTACTCAAACAGTGTATGAGGGCAGCCCCAATGTTAGCCTATGAAGGGAGCAGGCCTCACAGCAGTGTAAAAATGATTTTAGGAGTTTTACACTACCAGGACATGTAAACTACACAGGTACGTGTCCCGCACTTTGCCTACACAGCACCCTGCCCTATGGGTTACCTAGGGCATACCTTAGGGGTGTCGTATATGTAGAAAAAGGGGAGTTTTAGGCTTGGCAAGTACCCTGAGACAAGGTTAAGGAGCTACTTAAGTGGGTGGCACAACCAGTGCTGCAGGCCGACTGGTAGCATTTAATCTACAGGCCCTGAGCACACATAGTGCACTTTACTAGGGACTTATAAGTAAATTAAATAGTCCAATTGCGTATGATCCAATGTTACCATGTTTAAAGGGAGAGAGCATATGCACTTTAGCACTGGTTAGCAGTTGTAAAGTGCACAAAGTCTAAAAACCAGCAAAAACAGTATCTAAAAAGTGGAGGGAGGTACGCAAAACGTAAGGGGTGACCACCCTAAGGCTGTCAGGTCTAACAGTAATACTGAAATATTCAATTTGTTAGCAGCTCTGAAAGCAATGAAACATGCAGCATCACTGCTTTATGCCCCATTGTGACTGGCAGAACTTGTAATGAGGAGAGAATACTGCATCAGGAAAAAACAGAACCTCGGGTGCTGGACTGTTTCCTGGTCAGCATTACCACCTAGGACAATTTTGTGCTCTACTATGAGGGCATTAATGGAAGATGGAGGTTCAAGGATCACAAGTTAGGAGAAACACAGCTTATCACTGAACGTCATAAAGATTGTCATGATTTCTTTATAGTGGTTTACACTGCAGCTTTTGCCTTCAGGCTCAGCTTCATTTCTCACAATATACTGATTGGTAATTCCACAGTTGCATCAAACTTAACTGAAAGGGGGGAGGGTGTTAAAATAAATAACACTAAGCCAGAATTGTTTATCTTTCTGTGAATAATGCAAAGTAATACTTTTTGGGTATGGTAATAGGCCATGCTTAAAACACATAATTTCAATATTAGGAGGCAAGATGTGCCAAATAATGTTTTTGGTTTATTTCTATGTGAGCCATATATCTTCCTTTGCTTACTCCGGGGCCCCTGCAAAAGTGTCACTGAAGTGTATATTGGAAAAGGCTCTAATATTACATTGAGACAAGGGTAAACTGATCTACTCAAAGCAATGATTTGTTAGTACTGCCATTGCTTAACTACTGTTGAACTTTGATTGTATTTAAAATGACAGCTAATATTGACAGAAACATGCGTTTCAAAAGATTTTGTTATTGTTCAGTCTCCCTTTAAATTCCTGCCAGATTATGTTCTGTGTATCGTGCACTCCTAGTTCGAGCGCCACCCCCCCTAAAGGATGGGGTGGAGAGTATGAGGGAAGTAGATGACAGGGATGGACCAGGAAGACTGAAGAGGTGTTGCCCTCCCCACCACCTTAATGGGACATTTTATATTGTAAACAATTAGGTAAAAAGCAGAATGACAAAAATAAGTTTCAAACTGAAAGACAAAAGGGAACATAACCCTAGAAGAGTGACCTAACAGATAAAAATGCAGTAAAACTTGCTAATTACATTTCAGAATTAACAAATTGTACATTTGCATGATAGACAAAGACCTGCTTATTTACTCACCTTCTTCTCACAACCTTGGCTCTGGCTTCGGGGTTAGCTCCCAGGTAATGGTGTGGGGAACTGGTGTGTGTATATATACATGAATCCCCTGATTTTTAGGTCAATCTAACTAGACAGCATAAGCTGTTTGGAACAGACAAACTGAAGAATTACCAAGAATTTACAATGACCTTACAGCCTACCCACAGCTGAACATTGGATATCCTTTCATTTGCTTGCTACTTATATGAAGACTTTCCCTGTCCATCTTGTGTTTGTCCATCCCCTAAAGCACATATCTTTATCAACCTTTTGTTTGGCTAACTTGTATCCTTCCACTGTTCACTTTTAGGGAACGTGTGTCCTCTTTTTAGGTTTTGCCTGCACAGCGCTTGCACTGTGCTTGTGAAATCTATTGCTAAGATAAATCTTAAAAGGGGCTTACATCCCACCCTTGCTTTTCATTGGTTCTTGTGCTTGCCACTTACCTTTCCTCTGTTTCTATTGGATTTATCAAACTATGTCCTGTTGTTCCTTGTGTGTTTCTCTTACCAGTCTCCCATGGCACAAGTACGTTTTTCAACCGCTTTTGAAGTCGAATTTTTTTTTAATGTTTTGCCTGCACAGCGTTTGCATACAAAGCCAAGAGCTCTCAACTCGGCCTCCATATCATACAGAACTGTGGTCTGCAGTTGCTGCAGTGTAGTGATCACGCTCCTCCCCTTCACTGATGTTAGGCTGCACACATACATGTGACTCTTCACAATGCACTCTAGTCTTTCCTTAAACATCTTTATGACATTCGTGCATTCTAACACGTTAGTTTCATGTCGCCCTTCTCTTTGTCGTGCTTATACAGCTTCAGTGAGCAGAACAATGAGTCACACAAAATTTGCCGACTAGATACTGTTACTTCCCTACAACCATGATTGTGCATTTTTCTCTTCTACTTCCGGGTCACAGGAAAAAGAGAAACAAAATCACTTCTAAACTGTATTTCTAGCTGTTGTTGCCACTTCCAGGAACACAGACCAGAAAACATGTGCGGCAATGGTAGTAAAGCTGAGGGAACCAACTGCATCTCCATTGCTCCCGCCTTTAAATTTGTCTGCCCGGCTGCCCAGCCCGGGAGTCCTCAACTCTACGGGCAATCTGATTCCAGTAGTCCGTTCTCTTCCTATTACTCACTGCATTATTCAGAAAAGTTGTCCTTTCCTCTCCAATTTTGCGCAGAAGCCTTTGACTACATCTCCATTCCAAACTGGTCTCCCAACGTCTATGGCAGAACCAGACACATGCATGCAGTGCACTGAATATAGCAAACCTTGACACTTTTTCTCACCTACCTTATACTTGAATTCACAGTTTTAAATGTAACATGCGTCTCATTTTATATCTATCTTGGTGCTTTGTGTGATCAGCACTGTTCCTTTCATTTCCCGGTCACATTGCCACTAACAGGTTGGTATGTTGTTTTAATGCCCTCACTCACTTTATATTTTTATAGTTTATTTATAATTTAATTCACACATCTTTACTATGTTGATGGTTTTATGATCTACCTCCACACCTGCACTGAGCTTCTAAAAGCACAATGCTCTTTTCGCATTAACATCCTACTTTTGCATTAACTCCAGTGACGATACAAGCACTTATTTGGCTCTTTTTTGTGCTGATCATTTCTAAGCGTAATGTTCTATCTGCACCAATAGCTTTATACCTTTGGGCTTTGCTTGTGATCACTCTCAATTTGGTTGTTCACGTTGTCTGGCAGCATTCCTTTATAAATTATCTTTTCTGTTTCTGTTTTCATATTTTGCTCCTGTCCAGACTGAGCTACCACTGTAAGCATTCTTATCACATGGGTTCACCATGCCTTTCCATGATTACCTATCTGTTTTTCCTATTTCTTTTTATAGATTCCACTTGACTTTCCTTTTTGGGGATAACACATTTATTTATTTATGAGCTTTATCACGCAGACACTGTGGCACCACCTTAAATCGTGGTTTATTCTTTTACAGTGATTTCTTATTTGACGTACAACTTTTATGTTTGATTTATTTTGTGTATCATTTGATCCCATATCGTGTTCAGAAACTTAATTCATTATGTAAGTATTGTGATTATTTGTCGCTGGAATCCTTGATGTAACTAATAATACTTTCTTTTATTGGATTTTTCTAAATAATTAATTTGGCATTTTTAAGTCCACATTGTATTCGCAGTTGTCTTATGGGACCAAGAAGAATATTTTATATTTATCATTTCGAAACTAAGAACAGTAATATTCAGTGCATACTGCAATTATTGCATCGGTATGAGAACTTTCCTTTGTTTTTCCTACAGCACACATCTTTCCACACAAGTTAGTCTTATTTTTTTGTGGATCTCTGCACCATTGAATGTTCGGTCATCACTGCTTTTTAGGTTTCACCTGCATAGCGCTTGCGCTGTGCTTGTGAAATCTATTTTATTTAATATAAATCTTAAAATGGGCTTACATCTCGTCCTTGCTTTTCATTGTTTCTTATACTTGCCACACACAAAACGACCTATTATTAATCCCATAGGCCAAACCTATTGCATTTACCAATGCTTGTTGCTTAAGGAGTCCATGCCAGTACATGTTTTCCAGCTCTCACTCTTGAATGCTTCCCCATGCCAAATATTGCCCCCTTCTTCCTCTGGTGCTCGATATTGCTGTCTCCCACATGCCTCAAATTCTTTCTGTCATGCGTCTCCCCACCCAAAACTCCTACATCTCCTGTGCTCTCGTTTGCTTTATCACTCATATGCTTATCCTTCTGTCCCCTATGGTGCTCTAACTCATATGTTGCTTTTCTATTCACCTCACCCACTCTCCGTTGCTTCCCCTCACCTGCTTCTCCATTTCCCTCACTCCCATTGCCTTTTTGTTTAAAAAATATTTCACTCTTAATTTACTTTTTTGTCAGGACTAGGCAGTAAATTGTTGCCGGCTCTTGAGCGATAAAAATTGCGTTTTTGCACTATTCCTATTTCATTGTTTTTTTTTTACTGATCAGTGTTGTACTGCTACATTTTAAAAAAAATGTTGCCATGTCATTTTGTAAGCGCATGCATGAGTAACTATGCATGCACACGCGTGAGTCATCACACATGCACAGGTCCACAAAATGACGCAGCTGTGAGGCCCCATCATTGTGCCTTTTTCCTTTTGGCCATGTAGCACAAAATCTGGCGGATTCCACCCCACTTGGCTTTATATTTTATAAGCCCCACTAGGACTCCTCGGTTTCTCCCCGGTTCCTACCTTTCAGCACTTACTCCTCTTCCGTGATAACTCGCTCTTGCAGGCTCCCCCCTCACTAGTTTGCTCCCACTCCCATCCCCTTCCTTACCGGCCCTTATTGTCCTGTTTTCTTTTTAAATGTAATTTGTTAGGGGCCAGCAGCTGGGCAAGGTAGACTGGCAGCTACCATCTGCTATTGGGCTGCTCCTTTCTTCAAATGTGCTATTCAGATTTTTTTTTTAATTTAGTACATCAAAAAGGGAACAGTAATTGGAACAAAAAATGTAAAAATGCCTACTTGTCATGACGTACGCATGTGCATGCTTAGTGACGCATGCATATGTCATCACGCTGGGGATGGATTTCGGCTTTTTTATTTTCCCAAGTCTTTTAGGCATCGGCAGCATACATTGGTAAAACCAAAAGGTCGGTTAACAGTTTTCAAATGCCGATCCTATTGGCATTACCCATTTTCGTTTCTTCCTTATTCACCACTTCAAATATATATTCCTGTGTTCATGGATTCAAACATGTTTATAAACGGAAATGTTTTATTCTTTACCCCTTAGCTTTGTTCTGTCTTTAATCGCTTTGCGGTACCTCTTGAATTGCCATGCATTCAGTTTACAAGAGAATGAGGAACTGCGAAAAAACAAAATGCCCATTCAGTATTGACAAGTCACATGAAAATAACAAAACATATCTATTTCAAGCACTGATCAGCCATATAATTATTGCAAACTCCTGCTGCCTTGATTTTCACAAACACATATTGTCTATTCTGTTGCTAATGAGATGTCTCCTTGGAGGTGCTACACACAGTCCCAGGGGTGGCAAAGACAGCTAGCAATTCATCTCCACCACACGCCAAGCACAGTCAACAGTAATCAATTATTTCCACGCACTGTAAGACCACCTTGAAGATGAAGAAACAGAGAGAATGGAAAATAAAACCTTTCCTGAGCGCACCACGAGCCCTTCTCAGGGAAGCATCATTCAAACATCTAGGCCCCTGGTTCCCAGAAGACTTTCTTCTTCAGCTGTTTGTGGAGCACCGATTTTGCAAATGTGTTCTTAATACAAAGAGCAAGATTTTACTTGCGCAAACGAATACCCATTTCCCACTAATAATTAAGTAAAAATTAAATGAGCGTAATTTACTACCAACTTGCAGGTCTCCTCGTACAGTGCTATCGTACTGCATGGTTTATCATTAGCTATTTGTGATACACTGAACACCACAACTTCACCTGAAGATTTGTTTTCATTAACTACTAAAGTTATTGTTTAACTTGATTGCATAAACTCTTTTACACAATACTGGAAACTTTGTTACACTAGAAATGTTTGAGAATTACCCGCATAAGAGTGAGTCCGAGAAAATGCAATAAGGATGTTATAGTAATAATAAGTATGGAAACATTTAACAGACTGGTGTGTAGAAAACTGGTGCATTAATGTAAAAAATGGCTGGCGATCTGCACCGTTGCATAATTTCCGAGAAGATTAGCACAACAGATTAACATTCAGCAACCACGTGTAATTACTGCCCTTCAAGATTACTTGCAGTAAACACCCTGTGATGTGCTTCTCAGGATCGTGGTAATGCTGAAGAGCCCATGCTTTTCTTTCCTGTCGGTGACAGGGCCTTCTTTATAAAAGGCATAAGGGGGCAGTTCACATGCATGTGCACCGCTGAAAGGCAACTTTGCACATATCTTTGCAGCATCCGTCAAGTGCACAAATACCATGTACATCAACTAAGCAACATCAAGTTAGCCGGTTCAAATGTGATTTTGCTACAGTCGATCAGTACATTTTACGCTGGTTCATTAGTGCAGATGTGAGTGCAAAATTTGCCTGCACCATTGCAGCTCTTTATAATCTAGTCCCAGATTGGTTAGGCTAGACTGATTAATTTTTAATCCAAGAACTTGAATTTACATCCAGCTGTTTAGCAGTTAGCCATTGGGTAGAGTTTGCGGAATTCTCTGCAGATCTCAAAAACGTTATTGCCCTGTTGTGCATTTGGTGAGGGCAAATTGTGAAAAAACAGCGCTACTGGCCCTCAATAGAGTGCAGGAGCCTTGCATGCTCACTCCCCATGACAATTTGTTGGCCTCAGGGGCATAGCTGGGTCAGTAAGATTGGGGAGGTTTCGAGCTTCAAATTTCCCAACAATCACACTGGAACATATTGTTAAAATATATTATACAACAAGGTGGGCGATTGAGAGGGGCTTAAGGGGCAGGAGAAAGGGAGTGGAATGTGGATTGATAGGGGTTCTGAGTGAGAGAAAGCACATTATTTTGTGAAATACCCATTTTTTAATTCTTTCTAAACAGAGCAAAGGACAGAGTGTGTGTGCAGTTTTGTCTGTGTGTATAAAAATTGCTGGTGAAATCCGACAGACACCGCACCATCAGAGACATATTAAGTTATGGGCAGAGTGGGCTCTGGCCAAGGGCCCCAGCCTTACAACCCTCCCCCCCCCCCCCCCCCATAGAGCTGGCTCTAATCTCCACACAGTCCTGTCCTGTTGACCTTGAATGATTCTTAAACATAGATTGTTCACATGCCATTTTCCTTTAATTTATTTTTCATAGTAGTGATGTGTGGACGTTTATTACCACCATTTTGCAGAGAAGCGTTGTTTCAACACAGTGCAACAAAAGTTCATCTTAGATCAAAAGAGAACCTCACATATGAGAAATGGCAGTCGGTCATATATGTAATATTAGTGAGCTACTGCTATGGTACAATATTGGCAACATGCATCACTAACTCTAAATCTTAGAAAGAAACACATTTAGAATTTGGACCAGTGTGCCTATGCAGTGTCAGTCACCTGGCCAAATAGGAGAAGAAAAAGCTGAAAATGAATCACAAATTTAAAGCTGTTCCGAACAGGGTCCCCCAAAATAGGTTTGGCCCAGGGCCACCAAAAGTATTAAGACATCCCTGCGCACCATACCCGACTGAAAGCACTTGCACCCAACTATTTATCACAAAATATGATTATTAGGGAGTGTAGCACTCCAAACATCCCCTAGAAAATTGCTGTTACATGTTTCATGAACTAGACTAGTTCTAACTAACTAACTAACGAGATAACAAACTTCGGTCTTCGAGAAATGCCACCCAAAATCTTTTGTACAGCCCTCAAAGTCCCTTTTCCTCAAGGATTCTTTCACTAGCCTTTGGTTTATTTTCTCTCCTACCCAAGAGTAAAAAATAATTAATATTAAATGGCTGTCCTGGAGTTTTGT
Source organism: Pleurodeles waltl (assembly GCF_031143425.1). Taxonomy (NCBI): domain Eukaryota; kingdom Metazoa; phylum Chordata; class Amphibia; order Caudata; family Salamandridae; genus Pleurodeles; species Pleurodeles waltl. The sequence continues at coordinate 283,198,998 of NC_090442.1, forward strand.
CTAAAAGACAGTGGTCACAATAACCTCTTTATACACAATTGACTTAAGGAGTCTGGGAGTGGTAGCATCAGTGGCCAACAAGTCAATGAAGTGGTCAGTCCCCACAACGAGGAGTTTGAGGAAATTGTGGTGCATCCCAAAAGTCAGATACATATGCAAGAAGGTCAGAGAGCAGCAGATATCAAGTACTGTGCAAAGTTTAATTACATAAATTTAAATCATGGAGTTTCAAAAACAAAATTAAAAATTATACACAATAACCTGCCACCAGTGCACTGTGTCTATGTTATAATTAGGCCAAGATAGCAAAGATACACAACATAAATCAAATTTTCTCATACTTCACACATGATGAACTAAACACATTAAATGCATCTATTGGTAGATTTAAGTTTCCAAAGAGCTCAATACTATTCCTCAGACACACCAACATCACATTGGCCTACTTACAGAAATTGAAAGAGTCCTTTTATTCCATATTGGGATTGGGAATCTATGCTTTTAGTGTGCAGTATATTTCCATAAAGATACAGACTACATTTTTAACCTAAAAATGCTCCTCGTCCCTAATTTATTAATACTAATTTGTGAAACTGTGGGAATTTAACTGTAAAACATATCTTGCAGATGAATTTTGCTAAATATGGCAAACAGACGAATTATTCCACAATAACATAAGGTGCAGAAACTAGTAATTGGGTCCATTTTAGGCATACCGTGTTGGTATGTTTCTGGGCTTTTAACCACGCCCACCTCACGCCCATCACTATCACTGGTTTGTGGGCCTGCCCTTCAAAAATTCTTTGATGACATGGGTAAAGGGTTTACATTTCTCCCTCCTTGGGGAGGTTGTGTACCACCTCAGCTATCACCACTGTTACATGGCTAATTGCACTTTTGCCGATAAGTTTGATTGCAAGGAAACTTCTTTTTCGTTTTGTGTCTCTCCTTTTCGCTGATGCTCATGCCGGCCCTGGCTCTGTGAATCAGCTCGCTTATGTGAAACTGTTTTACTTTCGATTTTCAAGTTATGCGGCAAGAAAAGTCCGGTTAGGAGTTTACAACGCTAATAGCTCTAACTCGAGCAAATGGGAGACCCATTGCATGGTAAATGCTTGTTAACTATGGAACTACCATTTGGCAGCGATCTGTGTGTGTCAGTATTACTTGTGTGGGTGGATATTTATTCCAGGCCTGTAGGTTACCGTCTTCTCCTCGGCGAACAACCTGCTTTTAACAGCAGTTGCCTTTAACGAGGACCCTAGAGTGGCTTTTAGCGCAGGCATCTGCTCTAGGCTTAATGTCACTGCACTTAAGGTCGGAAGTGAACTGTGTTCACACACTGCACCGTGTGAGTATCTGGGGACAGTACGGAGAAGGGATGTGAATAGGCCACGTCGTATGGTTTATGCACAACGACAGAGGAAGCTGTGCCGGTACAAACATGTTTTGTTGATAAACCCCTAAGGAATTGGGGAGTTTTGATGAAAGAAGCAAACATGTTCCTTCATTATTTTCACACTTTGCAAATGTGTTTAATGAATAAGAATTTTTATCTGTAACATAGCAGCGCTAAACGATACCAAGCAACCGTGTGACACTCCAGGTAGTTTCAGCAACTCCGGGCAGGAGAACACCTGGAAAGTCGACATATTTCACCGACACTCACATACTCAAACTTTTTCTCAAAATTATGCTCGTTAGGAAAAGATACTTCAATCAAAAAAAACATCGTGAGGAAAAAATGCTATGTTTCCTGGCGTTCTCACTAAAATAAAAAGCTTAACATGTCATTAAGTTGCTCACAGTTCACCCACCGACTCACCATCTGCTGGGAAGGAGAATTACATGGGAACACATTTTAAATGATGTCTGTTTAGTTGGTATGCAAATACTCAATAAACAGTGAGTATGACTAATTATTAGCTGTAGCACCCGTATGTCAGCGGAAGGGGCCATATTCCAACACAAATAAACACCGACTGTTTCTCAGCAACTACAGTCTGCAGAAGAAAACATGAACGAGGTAAAGAGAAACAAATAGGTTTGAGACAAGTTCGGAAAGAAAAACAAAAAGAATGACTAACATTCAAAATTGAGAGAATACCACACCATTAGCAAGTCCCATCTACAAAACATAGATAGACCTGAATAATGCATAGTAACCCCACACGTAGGGTTCTGTGGATACCTTTCAGCGTACATCACTTCAATATTCTATTCTTTATTTATCTAGATAGGCAGCCACTCTGGCCTAGCAGTCAGCACCACTACATTTGAATATGCTATGAAGGTGTATAGAAATACAAAGTTTTTTCTTTCTAAAAAGGCAGAGAATATGTTTCATTGTCAGCTACAATCGTGTGGACTGGATCAACTGCAGAAATGTATGAGCTTCCTCTCATGATCATGATCAAACGTAGGAACATTTTGAAGTACTTTGGAGTTTGTTATATTTTGCCTGGGTATAGTCTGGATAAAAAATTGTAACTCACATCATGGAATCAGTTAACTTTTTAAGAGTTGCCCACTCCATTTCATCCCAACTATATTACCCACTATCTACCCCACCTTACCATCAAAGTTAACTCTCCCACGTCCTTGGTGAAGCAAGAGCTTTGAACAGGAATGAACTGACTCAGAAATCAATGTTTAATTTCGATCTGCTGAAAATTGGATAAGTGATACAGGATTTATCCTACAAGAAGCCATACAGGTTAGCTACAAAATTATCATGAGAATTGACACATAGAGAACAGAAGAAGGAGTCTCCTCAAAGACTATCAATAAATCCATACTGCCCCAGAATACAAAACCTCTGCTTGCCCACTGTATTCTTACACTAATATTGTTATATCTCATCTTCAGACAATCATCATTCACTCTTGCATTGGCTGACCTCTACCTAGCCTTGGTCCACGTCACTCTAAAATGTTCCAAGCTATTTATACTCAGGGAATTTCCCATAACCAGATGGCTTCTATCCAAAATAGACTTGCCAATTGCTGAACAAAAGGTCCTACAAGTAACACCAAACTGATAGGCAAATACGTGACAAGATCTCCTTCAAATTAGAACCAGCAAATATCACTTGACATTGATTGAATGTGCTGTAATTCAATTCAACGTTCGCACAGTTTATACTCCAGCACATTCTACAAGCACAACGACTAAAGTAACTACTAGAGCTTGGAAAGAAATGGTAACCTCCTACCCTAAATGCTTCATTTACCTATTTCTTAGCTAATAATGCATTAATCTTAGTTTGATAGTTCCATCAATGGCTGACGTCTTTTTTTACATTTTTTTGTTATTTTATATACTCGACCCATCCGTACTCATTACATTACATAAGGACACATTGATTTTCCCCTGACATCATCTCAAGGATGACCATCACAACCTCCAATAAATACATGGAAGAGCTAGTGGGGTGGCATAAGGGATATGTTCGAAATTGGGTCTCTAGTTAACAGATGTATGTACCCTATCCAAGTAGGGACCACAATCCTAGTTAGGGTAACTCACAATACAACCTAAATTATTCTGTGCTCACCCTGAGGTAGCTAGGCACAGAGCAGGCAGGCTTAACGTGGAGGGCAATGTGTTAAATATTTGTGCAATACCTCATACAGTATCACAGTGAAAACACTACAAAAAGTACTCCACACCATCTTAGAAAAATAGATAATATTAATCTGGATTAAATAAGACCAAATTGATAAGAATCCAATATGCGCAAGTCAATATATCACTTTCTAGAAGTTTAGGTAAATCTTAGTGCATAGAAATCAATGGATGTATCTTTTTAGCACAAAGTACCTAGGATGTCAAAAATAGCCACACAGAAGGCTGCAGAGGAAGGGATGCATCCAAAAGTTAAGCTATGCATCAATATTTCAGACACGGCGGAGGTTATGCGTCGATTCTTTCCTTGTGGACAAGGTGAAACAATGGCTTTGATAGAGGTGTACTTGGTCTGGTCCCCAACCTATAATGTGAGAAGTGCGTTTCTCCCAAATGTTGGCATGTGTTTCCACAGACCCACCTCCTAGTGCTCTTAAGGAACCCCTTGTTCCCTCAGTGCAACTTCATAAGCAGGAAACCACTTATCAATGTCATCTCCACCACATAACTGGGCACCAAATCCTTGGGTATACGAACCTTCTTGTCTCCATCAGGTAGTGTATGCTGCCAACATTACTGCTGGAATCCGCCTGCCTGGCCTTGAGTTCCCACTCTTTTAGACTCAGTTCGTAAGCCAGAAGTAGTTTCTCTTCTGCTAAGGCTCTTTCAGCTTCAGCTCGCTTGGTTTCTCTGTCAGCCTCCATTTTTAAGTTTGCCAACTGCAGCTGGAATTCTCCCTCTTCTCTCCTTTCCGCTGCAGTAAGGCCATGACTAGAGACACTGCTTTTTGCCCTCACAGAATCAGGGGTGTCCCCCTCAACTGCTGCAGGTAGCTCCTTGGAAGAGCCCTTCACATGCTCCCCCAACTTATCATCTTCTTGGGAGTGGGATTCTGCCCAGGCCCTCAGCACCATTTGAAACTCCACATTCTTGGTGCTCCTTTGGCAGGTACCCCATCCCGCTGCAGAAGCTTTTCAACTAGTTAGCTGTGTAACCCTCTAGCTTAGCCAGCTCAAACTCCATGGCTCCACTTGTAGAAACAGCTAGAGACATGATGTATAGGATGTATTAAAAATGCAAAGCAGGGAAAATTGCAGAAGAGGAATAAAAACTTAAATGGTCTTTAATGTGGGTAGGTAGTGTATACATAGCTATTGTATATCAATGCAAAACACAATTCCCATCCCCACCGCTGATCACCAATGTTAGAAATCGGGTCCCTCGTTGGCAGATATAAGCACCCTGTCCAAGTAAGGACCACAATCCTAGTCAGGGTAAGTCACAACACAACCTAAATTACCTCGAGCTCACCCCCAGGTAGCTTGGCACAGAGCAAACAGACTTAACTTAGAAGGTAATGTGTAACGTATTTGTAAAATAACTCATACAGTAACACAGTGAGCACAACAAAAAGTACTCCACACTAGTTTAGAAAAATAGATAATATTTATCTGAATAAAATAAGACCAAAATGCAAGAATCCAATATGCACAAGTCAAGATATCATTGGATCAATGGATGTATCTTTTTAGCATAACGTACCTGGTGTGCGTCAAACATAATGGCGCAGAGGGCCACAGAGTAGGTGATGTGTCAGAAAGTAGAAAGTAAATTAAGGCATCAATATTTTCCGGCACGGCAGAGTTGATGTGTTGATTCTTTCCTCGTGAGCAAGGTGCAGGGATATTTCTACGTCCAGGGTTGATGTGTGGAAAATCCAAAATGTGTTGCGATAATGAAACAGGTGCTGAGTCGATTAGGGAGGCACTGCAGCAATTTTTCAGCCGCAAGACAGGCATTGTGTTGATTCCTTAGGTGATGTGTCGATTTTTGTAGGCGTTGCGTCAGTTTTCCGGAGCAGTGGAGTTTATCCTTCTGGTGAAGTCTTTGATGGCCCTGAGACTTCTTAACAGGATGAAAGCCCTTTGAGATCAATTGTGGGGAAAGCCCAAGTCCTTCCAGCATGGTCAGGGAGCAGCAGGCAGCGGGCGACAAGCAGGAGAGCAGTCCTTCTAGAAAACTGATCCAGATGGGTCTTTTGGGCAGCACAGTACTCCTTCTAACAGAGTCTAGTTGTAGGTCCAGAAGTGTCTGATTTTAGGTGGTCACAGACCCAGTATAATATTTACCCAAATGTGCCTTTGAAGTGGAGTAGACTTAAAAGAGTAGTTTTTATGTACATCAGTTCCCCTTTCAACACAGTCCTGTCTGGCAGGAGTTCTGTGGGGAGTTATCAGTCCTTTGTGTGGAATCAGGCACACACCTTTTAAAGTGTAATTGAGAGCCCCTCCAGCCTTCCTGCCCAGGAAGACCCCTCAGTATGAAGATGAATGCAGATGCAGCTAAGTGTCCTGTGTTTATGGCTGTCTGGGTGAAATGGACAACAGGAGTTGCAAACCAGCACAGACCAGACGTGCATTGGAGACAGGCTGTAAGGCACAGAGACCAGTGAGTGCAAATAAATGCATACTTTCTAAAAGTGGCATTCCTAAAATAGTAATATTTAATCCAACTTCACCAGTAGGCAGTATTTCTCACTACAGTTCCCAAAAAATCAAAAATGAAAATGCCACTCTTTTCTGAACAGAAATTACCACTTAAAAGTATATAAGGGAATTTCCAATGCTGCCCTATAAGAGGAGCGAGATTCACAATAGGGAAAAATGACTTTGGGTGTTTTTCAGTACCAGGACATGCATAACTTATAAGTGCATGTACTGCCTTTTACATACATAGCCACCCCACACAATGGGCTACCTAGGGCCTACCTTAGGGGTGACATATTTAATGAAACAGGAGTTTAAAGCTTGGCAAGTAGTTTTAAATGCCAATTCGAAGTAGCAGTAAACTGCATACACAGGCCCTGCAATGGCAGGCCTGAAACATGGTTAAGGGGCTACATCTGTCGGTAGCACAATGAGTGCTGTAGACCCACCAGTAGCATTTAATTTACAGGGCCTGGCCACATGCAGTGCACTTTACTAGGGACTTACAAGTAAATTAAATATGCCAATTGGGTATGGGCCTATGTTATCATGTTTTAGGGAGAGAGCACATGCACTTTAGCACTAGTTAGAAGTGGTAAAGTGCCCAGAGTCCTAAAACCAATAAACATAAGGTCAGAAAAAGAGGGGCAGGAAGGCAAAAAGTTTGGGTTGACCTTTCAGAGAGGGCCATTTTCCAAAAGAATGACATTTCCCACATTTAACGAAAAATAATTGTAAATGCAATGGAAAATGGCAAACAATTGTGATTGCAGTATCACTCCAGAAACTATAAAGCCATGAAGAAAAAAGCAATAGCGATTCACTACTCCCAATGCATGTATTACTTGACCAGCTAAGGAACTTCACAAGATAAGTTTTCAAGTTCACATATGCAGAGTGAACCACCTATAAAACACACACTAGTCGCGACCCGAACATATTTCAGATATTCATGCCGCTACGGCAGCGTCTTTCAAGAATTCATATCCCAGATTTGGGTGTCATCTTTTAACACGATGTTCGGGTTAGAACATTAAAACGGTATACGGATAAGAGACTGATTGAATATCATTGGTTTAATTAATGATTAAGGACAGATTAGTCTTTCAGCCCTGATGAAGTCGATGGGTTAGTCCCTGGACAAAACACATGTTGGCTGTGGGGTTTGAGCATATTTGAGCAACATCGTGGACATGATGATTAGCAGATGTACTACTGATTGATTGGATTGAAATTGAACATATATAATAAACCCTAAGACTGTTGGAACTATGTTGGAGACTGCTACGCCTCTTCAATTTTGGACTATGTGCTACACCATCCAATGATACTTAAGTTTGGTGTTTTTTCTTCTTCTATGAAAACTGCAGAGACTATATACAATACTTTTACATTTATCTACTCATTATCATTTTTATATATATTCACTGAGTGCCTCCTTTTGTAAAACAAATGGTCTGTTTGTTTTTCATTCAGCTGGGGGCCAGGGGTGTAGTCCCCCAGGAGTGCACTGTGTGTGATTTTGTGATTGTTCATTTACTTACCTCAGGATCTCAGAGCGCCAAACTTTTCCCTAAAACTAACACCCTTTTCGTTTAGGACACCTACAAAACACTCACATGGAAGAATTCTGTGAATTGCTAGCTGGCCACTCCATCTGTAAAGCCAACTACTTGAAAAGATATGTTGATAGAAAAACCAAGGATGAGCTAAATTTCAACTAAAAATCTCCTTGACTGCTCCACCCAGTGCCCAACTAATACTGCTCTGCTTCAGCCCACTGTCAAATGACGATTTTACAAATTTTTCAAAAGCAAACAGCACTTCAGAATCACAGACAGAACCAGGTCAAGACACCCATGCCAGAGCTGTCATCAAACAATAATAAAACAACAGACTTCTGCACAATACTCCCCTCTAACTACTGCACGATTTGGAATGATCTTCTCCTTGGTAAACAGAATGAGAGAGCTGTCTACCTACAAATGTTAACCCAAAAATAAAACATATTTAAGCCCTGATCAGAGCACATGGATCACTGCATGGAATGACATCAAAGCTAAGGTATGGAACTTCAGCTAATAGACCTTTTTCCCACCTTTGATGTTCTTCATCATCCTCCTTGGCTTTGCAGACTTAATTTTATATGGATACAAGGTGTATTTAAAGCTAAGATTTTCTGAAAAATAAAACACTATAGCCTGACTTCGAGTTTGGGGGTCGGCTTTGCCATCTGCCAGATCTGTGGTGAGACCGGTGGCGGTCTCCCCATCAGCCCTATTACAACTTTCCTACTGGGCTGACGGGTGGGAACCAAGGTTTCTGCCCATCAGCCCAGTGGAAAAGGTGTGGCAGCATGGTTGCCGGCTCATAATAGACAGCAGACAGTGTGCATTTCAAGGGTGCTGGGCAGAGGGACCCCTGCATTGCCAATGCTGCGGTGGTCAGGCTTCCACCATGAGACTGTCTTCAGACCGACAGTCTTGTAATAAGTTCCTTTATACATATGTAGACATTTTACCAACACAGTTTTAAAACGAATACCCAGAAACCTACTATATAAAATATAAATATTAACTTACGGTGTAAGTGTACTGTAAAATGAAAATTAAAAATATATATTTAAAAACCCCAAAAACACAATAAAAAAAAAATAACCAAAAGTCATTTATAATGAATAATGAAACTACAATAATGACTAAAAATAGACATGTCTCCAACAAAAATTTAATAATTTAAATGCTTCACCCAAGGTAATAAACATACAATATTGAACATAAATATCCATGAAAGATTAAACCAAAATCATAATTAAAACATAATTAACATTCCAAATTCATCATTCAACACAATTAAAAAAATTTAAAAACAAATTGTACCACTTCCTCTTCAATCTAAGGGTAAGAAAAGGATTGCGTGTCAGAAGGATAACATTGACTTCTCCCTCTCGAACATCAGCTACAAGAAGGAAAACTTTGGACATTTAAGGGGTCAGATTTCTTATTCCCACCTCAATTTAAGCCACAGGTCAGAAATTGTTGAACTTTGAAGGGGTCAGATATACTATTTCCACTCCAATCTAGGCAACATTAAAGAAAATATTAACTTTGGAGGGGTCAGATCTAATTTCACATCTGCAATCTGAGCAACAGTATGGAAATTATTGGACCCTGAATGGGTCAGATTCACAATTCCTACTCCAATCGAAGCCACCATAGGGAATCCATTAGTCTTTTTGGTGGGAGAGGGTGGCAAATTCACTATTCCCATTCCTGCATAAGCAACAGTAGGGAAAACATTGTACTTTGGGGTGGTCATATTTACTATTTCCACTCCAATGTAAGCAACAGTAACGAATGGCTTCAGCCATTTAACTCTGGGCTTTATATTTAGAACATAGTGTAAAAAATAGAGTCAGGTGATCTTTGGGCAAAGAAGCTACCACTTCTCTGACTTCTGCCTGAATGATTCATAAGTCATCTGAGGAAGAATATGCTTCAGTACATTACACATGGCAATGGGTGGTTCTTAAACATGTGAACTAGTGTTATTTGCAACAACCGATTTTAAAGTTTTTGAAATGTACATTTGCTAATTCAAGGTTTCACTTGTTGGCATTGTAGGATTTTTTAGCAAGATGGAAACGTTCAAATGAAATCTTCTTTTATAGTTTATACAGTTATATAGATGAGTCCTTATTTCATATGTTATTCTTATGCACTATCTTGGATCCTGAGAGAAGAGGTTTGCTCAAGGGTATGTGTAACCTGCATGAGATGCGCCTCTTCAAAGAGTTGAGTATTATCTGTCTTAAAGGAGACCATTCCCAATTAATCTGCTAATATATTAAATGTATGAACTTTGCTCAGAAATTGTTTGTGTAACATATATCGGTTTTTTTCAACAGTGACTTTTATGTTCAGTTTGTTTGTTGTTATAATTTTTAATTTACACAAATATTAACTAACACTTTTTTAGTATCTTCAATCTTAAGCTATTGACTTCTGTGTTAACATACATATTGATGCACTGAGAATTTATTTTAAGCTTTTTGTTTTTACTTTTTTGTAAGGGTTGTGTTAACCATACAATACACTTTCTTGACCTGCTTCCTGTGTTTTAGCTCATTGGGTTGCAGAAGGAGGGCCAATTCAGAAGAGTACTCTTACACAATCTAGCACCTACTCCTAACTGCATGCATCAGCCTCTTCAATGATGTTGCACTAAGTGGCTGATTCAGTGTATGTGACAGTCATACCAAGCAGCATCAACACTACAAAGGAGAGCTTTACAGTCAACATAATGGAATATACAACAGCACTGGTGTTCTTTCTTTGTGGGATAGACTGATTAGCCAGCAGAGGGGGGAGAAGTTATTTTGTCTTTTGGGACCACAGCCTATTGTACTAATCCATGCTAGAAAGTGGTTTCACATATGCAGACATTATAGTGAGATGGCCCCCAGGAACTTATACATACCATGTGGAGCACACCAAAGTTGTGAAATCCTCAACAAGAGCGCCTACTCTGAGGGCCACACAGGGGTACTCGATAATTCAGGCCATGGTGAACACAACTGTCAGGACCCAATAAACTCACTCTGGTTAGGTCAAAAGACAGTTCTGAAAGAATCTATGCTCAAGCCCTGGTAGCTGTGGCAGAAGCAGCAATCCCTACGAGGTGTGTGATAAATTAAAGCAATACCAACAATTTCAAAATAAATCCCACAATGTAATAAAAGTTGCAAATACATTTAGCAAAACAGAGAAAATTAAATTAACAAAAATACACTAAGGCCATTAAAGTAGGCTAAGGAAAACCGGAGATATGATTTTCTAAAGTTTTAAGACAAAAAAGATCCACAGAAATTAATGCACCATTGAAAACAACAGTTCGGAATGGACTGGAAAATATGCACAATTTCAGGTCGACAGTGATGGAGCGAAGGTCAGACTCACCATGCAGGCTGCCCTGGTCAAAGTTTTTACCTTCATACGCAAGGCCTGGTTTAGAGTTTGAGGGACAGGTACTCTGTCACAAACTTAACAGGTATCCAGTCTGCATTATTACAAGTGCCACAGCATATGAAGCACTTGTAATTAGATATCTGTCATGTTTGTGATGGAGTACCCCGCCTGCCAAACTTTAAATCAAGCCCTTAATCTCCAACCACTAGGAATGTTCCTCCTGATTTTCATTCCCTAGCTCCTCATAGCAGGCCTCTGGGCACCTGGTCTCTCTCTAGCAACATCTCCTGCAGCATCTAATCCTTAGTGGCCAGCTGGGCTCATGGAGTCAGGAGGCCTTGTGCTGTTTGTGTCCCTGACACAGGTAATCAGGAGGCCAACCACTTGACCCTTTGAGAGTAGTTCCAGTCACTGGGTGCTACCAAGTGTCAGAAGTCCTTGAATGCTGAAATTTACTTTTTTAATGTAATTTATCATAATGTTACGGGATATGTTAGGCTGATTTCCTTTTGATTTATAATCAGATGGTACTTGTTTTTATCCAATGCGTGATGTCCAAGGTTTTGGTCAATAGACGCTGAACTATTTTCTTAGGGTAAGCGCATAGTTTTTGTTTTCATCTGTCACTAATTTAGTTTTTTTCCTCTGAGATTTGTTTTCTGTTTGTTCTCACCGTTACTTTTCATTCGGTTTCACTTCTCGTTAATCCTGCTCTTCAAAGCAGATGAGCGTTTCACTTTTGTTCTCTTGATTTAATTTCCCTTTAATTTCAGGCGCAGCTCTTGAGAGGGCTGTTCTTACTGCCTCCAAATGGAGGCAGCCTTCCGCCCATCGCTGCGATTATACCAGCACTCCGGCATCAGTTCTGCCCTTTCCCTTCACCTGCATTTAACTGGCTGGTGAAAGTTTCTGCTTCACACGTGGGGCCAATTCCTTTCCCTCCTTGCGGTCTGCAATGGAGAGGAGATTTTATTCACGCCCCTTTCTCTGGATTCACTTTTGTTGCTCTTGAGCTGTTCCAAAGCTTCTCTCATTAAGTCGACCATTCGCAGCTAATCACAGTGCATTTTTCTCAGTTTTACATTCACTAAATGTAACAATTGAGGTCAGGTTCTGTCGTGCATGCTGTTTTTTTCAGCTTAGTTGCACTTTTTGTTTCAGCCTGGACACTTTAGAATAGCTCTGCGAAATTGGATGCTTGGTGAACTCCATTTGCTTTGTCCCCTGTGCTTTCTGTCGAATTCCAGCTAGGGGCATGCATGGGGTGAGCCCTGGTCACCCCCCATTGTGCTGCATGCATGCAATAATCCACATTGACTCAGGGTTATGCTTTGTGGGACTAACCCCAGCGGTTAGATCCCCATTTATTCATAAACTCAGTAGTGCCCAGTTGAGCTGCTGCATGCCTACATCATAAGTGTGACAATAGGGCCAGGTGGCTCACTACATTCATCCAACCTTAGATGCTCGGGGACCGTCTTATCTGGGCAAATGCAAAATCACAAAGATTTCTGCTGGGCTCTGGACTCAGTCTCAGCTCAAACTGCTGCCGGTGTGATGCTGGGAGGTTCCTGCTCCTTCACTCTCTTCCCCTTGGGACAAGGGCCCCCCAGGGGCTTGAGCAAGTTCCTAGCTGGATTTCTGATATTCTTCACTCTGCCCTTCCAGAGAGGCCACCCTCTCCTCATTGGTGGGTGTTGGCATAGTAGGTGTCTCCATCTTTTCTTCATCATCTGCCCCGGTCCAAACCATGTGTGTGCCCGAACCATGAAACATTCTTTGCCACCACCTCTTGGCCTCTTCAAGCAGTGATCATGGTCCCCCTCATTGCTGTCACGGTCTATGACCTTCTCTCATGAGGGCTGCAAAGCTTACACCCAGAGTGTTAATCCCATACCAGAACCTGGTCACCAATCCTAAAGTGATGGTTGGCGGCTCGCCTGGTCCTGCTGGCCCTTTCGTTGGTTTCCTGGCCTGCATTGCCTCCTAGTTGCTGTGCGGGGTTGCCAACCTGGTCAAAACAGGATAAACTTATGTGTGGGTCTTTTGAACATCAGGTGCATCTGGACGCATTTTGTTATGGAATGAGGCATGTTGTGATGGGCTCATAGAAAATGGTGTAGGTCCCATTGACAGTCCTGGCCTTTATCAACTGCTGCTCACAGCACCCTGTTAAAGGTCCTCATGAACCTCTCTATGGTGCCATTTTCATGTGGCCACTGTGGTGTTATCTTTTGATGTTTGAGGCCTCGTGTCAACGAATATTGACTAAACTCAGCTCCCTGAAAACGGGGTCTGTTGTTGATCTTGATAGTGGTGGGTATTTCGAACGCTGCAAAGGTTTTCTCAAGTAGTGACTTGACGTGGGAGAAAACGGTGGTGGCCAGTAACTCCACTACCGGGTACTTTGACCAATCATCAACTATCATCATGGTCAATGTCCCATCTGGGAAGTTGCCAAAGCCCATGCTCACTCTCTCCCATTTGGTCTCTGGTGCTGTCTCAGTCAACATATGAGATGGTACAACTGGGCTTCCGAGGAGCTACCACATTGGATAGGCTCGCACAGTCTCTTCTATTTTGCTATCCATCTGGGGGAACCAGACCTTGCTCTGGATCTGGGCTTTGGTTTTCTCCACTCCTTGATGCCCTTCATGTGCCAACTCTCTCAGGATAACAATGCGCAGGCCCTTCTTGATGATTCTTTAGCCATCAGACTGAGCTTGTCCATCACCTTCCATAGTTCTGAAAGTGTTGAATTTTCATCTGGGAGCCACTGACTTGCAACCTTCAGGCACAGTCTCCAGGCATTATTCATCTCTTCAGGCCGCTGTCCCTAGTTGTTGATTGGCAAATTTCCTTCTTTCACAATGCTTTTGGGCATACTGCCATGGTTATCATGTTAATAAACTTCTCTACCCCCAACATCACCATCCTCCATGGCCTCTTGGTCCACAGATGGGTGTCTCGATAGAATGTCCGCAATGTTGCCCACTCCCAGCCTGTAAACTATAGTGAGGTGGTATGGTAGCAATTGCACTGCCCAGCCTCCAATCCGGGGAGGAGGGTGAGGAGTGATCCCCTCAAACAGAGTCACCAATTGCTTGTAGTCGGTGATCACTTTAAATTCACAGCCATATACATACAGGTGAAAATGATGGCATGCCCAATTTATGGCCGGTGCTTCCTGCTCAATCTGTGCATAGTGGGCTTCCGTACCCATAAGCGCATGACTCGCAAATGCAAGAGGGGCCCAGACTCCTGGTTCTTGTTGTTGCACAAGAACAGCACCTAGTCCCAGCTTTCTCTTGATCAAAGTATGCCATTGTGGCATCAGGCAGGAGAACATTCTTGATGTTCCAGTCCTTCCAGTTTTGTCGGTCCCATGGTGCACTTGACTCCCACCTTGTTGAGTGCTTTTAGGGGCAACGACAGGCTGGTGAGGTTTGGGAGTAACTGTGCACAATATGTTGCCATGCCCAAAAAACTGCAGACTTCTGTTAGGTTTTTCGGGGCTGGGGTTTCTTTGATGGCTGCAGACTTTCAAAGAGCCACTTGTAGACCTTTCAAGGAGAACACAAATTCAAAGAACTCCACCTTCGGCTTGAAAAAGGAACACTTTTCTTTGTGTAGAGTCAAACCACTTTTTTTCAGGTGCTGTATGGTGACCTTCAGTCACTTGCAGTGATCCACTAAAGTGGATGAGAAGATTAGAATATAATCACTGATATTTAACACTCCCTCAAGGCAAGAGAGTGTCTCCCTTATTGCATTCTGGAATACTTCTGCCACTGATGAGATGTCAAAGTTTAATTGTTTGTAGCAGCGTAGCCTCAGTTGTGTCAAAAAGATGGTTATATATTGTCTATCAGGGTGGAGCAGTAGCTAATGATACCCTGCATGTAGGTCCGGCTTGGAGAACCATTTATCCCCGTTAAGTTCTGCAATTATATTGTCCATTGTTGGTGTTATGTGACGCTCTCTGTGGATCACTTTGTTGGGCAGGCTCATGTCTATACACAGCATGATGGCTCCTGGCTGTTTGGGTTTTTTGGTGATTACAGGTGGGGCCACCCATGGAGTGGGCCCCGACAACTTCTCAATCATGTCCATTTTCTCCAGTTTCTCCAGCTCTGCCTCTATTTGCTGGTGCAAATGAAACTGTGCACACCAATGTCTCTGTGCAGTCAGGTGGAATGTCTTGTCTATGTGTAGATTCATGGGAGGGCCTTACCGATGCCCTAGTCCTGTGAATAGTTCTGGTAACTGTTCTAGTATGTCATCTACCTGCATGTCATGCATTTCCTTTGCAAAGAACCCAAAACCCAAATCTTCAGATGTGTGGCATCCTATCAAAGTGCCCTCTCCTTCTACTATAACATGAAATAGTGCCCTCACTTCGAAGTTTCCATGTGGGACCTTCACGTCCATGGCTCCAATTAGGGCCAGTGGGTTATTTCCTCTGTAAGTATATATCAGACCATGATAGAGCGAACCGAGGTAACAATTTTCCTGTATTCGGACGCTCTTTAGGCCGATGAATCTTTTGACTTAGTGGGAACTCTCTGTACCCTTAATCGATCAATCACATCAAATCGATTAATCAATAACGAACATAGGCAACCCCTTGAACAACATAACACTTAACAATTAATCCAGAATACATTTCGGCGAACCCTGACCTTTCAGTCAGGAATGACCACACCAGTTTATTGCAAAGTTAGTGAATTTATTTCCCTATATTAACAAAGCTAGCACAATATAAATGTGTCTTAACACTAAATGATAAACATAAATGAACATTAATAGCTGTCCATATCGTCGAAACAAGTGCAATCTATGTAGCATTTGAATCACAAGGCATTCGATAATGGCAATGCAAAGCACTAATACGATAATCTGTAATGAACTAATTGCGTACATTTAGTCAGCATAACAAGACCTCAAATTGCATCGTACGACATATGGAATCCTCATCTAACCTCAAATTAGCATCAGCATGTGGGACTTCATGCAAAAACAATTTAGCAACATCAATTTAGAAAACTCCTAGCTGGGGCTCTTATCAAAATCAGCAGTTGGTTACCTAAAAGAAATACAATGCAATTGTACAATTTCCTTTCATATTTACCAATTACGATCAGCATACAAGGAAGTCTTCGTCTCACGGGTACCGTTTCTCGATCAGCATTGGTACCATTTCGATCAGCATGGGACGGGACAAAAGGGCAAGGATGAACGGGGCAATTGCCTCACGGCGGCAAACTAAGGCTGCGACTTCATGCAAAGGGGCAAATCAAAGTTAAAGTCTCTAGGGCAAGAATCATTAAAGTCTCTTTCTCTCGACTAGAGAAAGCACCAAAGTCTCTCAAAATGGCGTCGCAGCAAAGTGGGCCATAATAGCTACGAAGTCTGCAAAATGGCGGGTATCGAGCTGGTAATGGCTACCTTCTTCTCGTGCACCTGGGTTTTATAGGCAACAGTTCGAATCCAGTAGGGTCTCCATTGGAGTGTTCATAGGTTAGCTTCAAATTGTCCAATCAAAAACGACAGTTCTCAAGCTTTTACTTAAGCATACATTATCTTTGGAGATGGGTACGCAAATCGCAACATTGTCTCCCAATTAGCTTACTCTCAGAGCCTCCATTGTCCGCACCTGCAAGTCGACCTTGAATTAAAGAGAAAATATGCCATGCTGGCACGAAACTTTAAGATAAGCATGTGAACAGTTTCTGTGGAAAAGTACAGCTTCAAGCAGAAATACACGTTTAATAGCACATTGGAAAAATACGAACATCTAAACCGTGAGACCAGGCCACTAGGCCAAAGCCTCCGCTAAAGTAATGCTAAGCTAAAGCATTTCAAACAAGCAAATCGTAGCACACGTTTATGATTATGTCGGATTAGTGCAATTCTAATACACCACGTTATATAAAGCACGCGTATAAATGTTGGCAAACTACTCTGAGGGCACATTTTGTCCCCGTACAATCTTAATTAGTTCGGTTAAAGTCACACAAGATTTTTTTTTTTTTTTTCAGCACTACGTTTAAGCGTTAATAAACCAAAACCTTCATTTTCTGCTTCATCAATCCCTCCTCTGATGACTAATTGTCATCACACAAATCTAGCCCACAAATTTTATTCCATTAAAATTCTGTCAGTTCCCTTTTCCTTTTAGTACCCCTAGTTTGCGCTTTGTATTCTTCTGCTATTCTTTTCATAATTGTCTCCTCCTTTCTTCTTTTAATTCTTTCCATAATCATTATTATTCCCCTTTTTATTCCCCAAATTCCAAATACACAAATTATCACTATTAATATTCCTTCTATTATTTTCAATAATATTCCATTCCAAATTCCCCCAATCCAATGTCCCACTGAAGCAAGTCCCTTTCCAACCTTCTCCCACACTCCTGGTTCTTTCAGTTCTTTCAAATCTGCACTTTCTTTGGTTAGATTAGCAAGCATAGTTTTAATTTTCACACTATTATCCGGTATATAGGTACAACAGTGACGTGCACCAATCATTTTGCAAACGCCTCCATCCTTTGCTAAAAGAATGTCTAAAGCAAGCCTATTTTGAAGAGTCATAGCTCTTTCCGCTGCAAGCTCAGCATCTATCAGGATTATGGCACCTGAAAACTTTGTCAACATGTTATCCACTATAGTAGACAACTTTCTTATTTTGATGGAATTCAGCACAACTCCCAATGAAGGAATCATGGCTCCAAATATATCACCTACCACAGCAGCTGCGGTCTCTCTTTTCTGGATACGATGGGATCCAGATGTCTTTTGAATCATCGATACGTCATCCAGCTGATAAACCTTTGGAAACACTATACCCAAATAACATCTTCCCCACCATCCTTTTGGAAGACGATAATAGGCATTATGCCCACAAATGTAATACACCCCTGGAATGACAGGGTCAAGTCCGTTCATCATGAATGTCCATTTGGCCTTAAAGATAAACGTATGTTTGCATTCACTCGCTCCTACAAAAATATTGTCATAATAAGATTCTCCTCGATATATACAAAACTTCCCTACATGCCAAGCATCTAAAGCAATTTTCCCTTGCGTCTTTATAGCAGCAAAATCATAATTATCTACTGAAGTCCTCTTATGTAGCTCCTTTTCTAATTTCGCTTTCATTTGAGCCCTTCTATCATCTGTGCGATCTAAAAAGCTTATTTCTACAGCAGAGACGGAGCAAGTAAGGTTCTCCCTATGAGCATGAGCCGTCTCAAAAGGTAGCATTGGCTCGAAAAATTCCCTCATAATTTTAAAATCCCAATCTTTTGCAGTCTGGCTTAGCTGCGCTATTATAGGAACATAAGCAAAGGTAACATCATAATTCGAGTAAAAATACTGTATGTTAGATTGACCATAAAACCTAGACATTACTATACTACATGTAATCCCATATGTAAGAGGCATGTGGTGATAAGTTACCCCTTCCTTTACTGATGTCGGTATCTGGGTACACACATAACAATCTTTCGCATCCATAGTCTCAACATACTCTGTTAATAAGCGATAGAAAAAGTTATACGAAAGCTCTTTCTTATCGTGCAAGAGCCTCTCATCCAGTGCTAGTCTTTTCAATGGTGTTAATTCAGTGACAGTAACAGGAGCAATAGTAGAAGCAGCAATAATCTCATTCTCACCCTTTCCATGCATTCCAAACACAATTGCCATTATTATTAGTACACATGTTACTACCAAGCCTATACACACGTATTTACAATATTTCTTTCTATTGTTTTGCGTCATGATCTGTATAGAATCAGAGAGCTAGAAGCACTTATAAATGAAACTAATCAGCAATTCAGTTACAAAGCTGAACGAGCACAATGTTCACACCGTCTTCTTCAAAAGGCCAGTCACTTATCGGTTAGCAGCATTTGTCTCAATTCGGTTTAGCAATGTCTCAACTGGTTGTTTGTCTCACGTTAGATTGCAGCAAGCAATACCATTTACTACCGTTTCAATCGACAGAGTCTATGAAACTTTTCTTTTCTATTGGTATCTCTTCTTCTTCTTCGTTCTCGATGCTTAGAGATACAAACTCATCAGTCCAATCATCATTTACTGCATATGCCCATTCAGGACCGGAATACCTCCTGTTTGGTATCCTTTTCCTTTTCAATTTTGCTTCTCTTTTCGATTCTGCTTCGCTGGTACTCTCCTCTTTTGTCAAGTCTTTTTCTTCACTTGACGATTGTTCCACAGCAGTCACTTCCTTTCTTTTCTCTTTCACTTTTGGTCTTCCTCCCTCGTTCAAACCTTCTTTACCCTTTTCTTTTATCGGTGAGATACTTAGTCTTCTTTTTGCACCGTGTCCGTTTGATGGACCTGCGATCTTTTCTGTAGAGGTTTGAACTCTTTCGTTCTGCTCTTCCTTGTCCCCACCTTCAGGGGAATCGGTCACGTTTTCTTTTTCTTTTTCTGTATCGTCTGTTTCTGGGAAAGCTCCTTTCTGATCAGGCTCTCCTGCTTTTTCACCTTTTTCGAGCCCTTCGTCACCGTTACTTTCTTCTGGCTCTGTATCACTTTCAGCTGCTTCAGGTTCTTTGTCACCTTCAGCTGCTTCAGGCTTTTTGCTACCCTCAGCTGCTTCAGGTTCTTTGTCACCTGCAGCTTCTTCGTCGCTATCTGAACTTTCTCCTTGGCCTTCCCCAAGTGAGTCAGACTCTTCGCCCTCCAATAATATTTCCTTCTCTCCTGCTTCTGCTTGTTCGCTTTCAGTTCGCTTCTGTTCTTTCTCAGCACTCGGCACTGTTTTGTCAGGCACTGGTAGTTTCAGCGCTTCAACTTCCTCATCTGTGGGACACAACACCTTCTTTGTGTGACTGGCGTGAATCCAGTTGGGAACCCCCGCGCACTTCACAGCGGTAGTTGTCGTCAGGATCACTTGAAAAGGGCCTTTCCAACGGGGTTCCAGACACGATTTTCTCACGTGCTTCTTTATCACGACCCAGTCACCTGCTTTCAGTGCGTGTCCTGGACCTTGGATCGGTGGCAAGGTGGTCGCTTCCACCTGGTGAGAGAAAGAGCGAACCACGTCAGCCAGTCCTTTGCAGTAGTCTAACACCATATCATCTGTAATATTCAAAAGCATGTTTGCGGGAACTGCAGGAAGTCTCATAGCCCTGCCCATGAGAATTTCGTGCGGAGACAATCCAGTTTTTCTATCAGGAGTGTTTCTCATTGACATTAGCACTAAGGGCAATGCGTCAGGCCATTTCAAATTTGTCGATGCACATATTTTTGCCATTCTCGATTTCAGCGTACCATTCATCTGCTCCACCAGTCCTGATGCTTAAGGGCGATAGCTACAGTGCAGCTTTTGCTCAATGTTCAGTGCTTCGCAAAGTAACTTCATCACCTCGTTATTGAAGTGACTTCCCCTATCTGATTCTAAAGAGATCGGGAATCCGAAACGTGGTATTAACTCCCTCAATAATAGCTTGGCAACTGTAAGGCTGTCGTTTCTACGTGTGGGGTATGCCTCAATCCAGTGACTAAAAATGCACACAATCACCAACACATATTTCAGACCCCCATGCACAGGCATCTCAATGAAATCCATCTGCATTCGACTAAAAGGTCCGCTTGCCCTACCAATGTGACTCGCGTTCACAACTGTTCGCTTTCCTGGGTTCATCTGCTGGCAAGTGACACATCGATGGCAAACTGCTTCTGCAGCTTGACGAAATCTGGGGTTAAACCAATCAGTTTTGAACAATCTTATAATGGCATCTCTCCCTAGGTGAGCCTGCCCATGATAGAACCGCGCAAGCTGCGATAAGAGACCATTTGGCAAAACAAATTTTCCCTCATGTGAAACCCATAACTCGTCTTGTCTCTTTATACATTGTGATTTAATCCAGGAATCTCTTTCATCCTCCCTGACATTATTCTGTAGTGCTTTTAGTTCCTCTATTGTATCTACGACCTTCAAGGCAAATGCTTCAGCTGGTTCGAGTTCTGGTTCACTTATTGTATTCCAATCATCCCTTAGCAATATACAGTTCAAAGCACAAAATCTTGCGACTTGGTCTGCATATGCATTTCCCAGAGACACATAGTCCTGTCCTTTCGTGTGAGCACTGCACTTTACCACTGCAACTTCAGCTGGCACTTGAATGGCATGTAACAATTCCCTTATTCTTTCCCCGTTCTTCACTGGGGATCCTGAAGAAGTCAGGAAACCTCTCTGCGACCATAGTTGTCCAAAGTCATGCACAATCCCAAACCCGTATTGGCTATCAGTGTAAATGGTGACTTTCATCAATGCAGACAGTTGACATGCTCTAGTAAGGGCTACAAGTTCTGCTACTTGTGCAGAATAGACTCCTTGAAGCCAACCCGCTTCCAAGACCCCTGTTACAGTACATACAGCATATCCTGCTTTTAAAATCCCCATCCCATCCCTTAGACATGAACCATCAACAAAGAGAATTTGGTCATTTTCATCAAGTTTAGTATCCTTGATGTCCGGTCGGGGTTTTGTGCAAAATTCGGTCACCTGAAGGCAGTCATGCTCGACGTCTTCAGCGTTCTCAATTTCAGCATTTTCTCCAGGAAGCAAGGTTGCTGGATTCAACGTAGTGCACCTTTTCAGCTGCACATTCGGTGAGCCCAGAATAATCTTTTCATACCTTGTGAGTCTTGCTCCAGTCATGTGCTGCGTTCGGGAGCGGGTCAAAAGTATCTCAACTGAGTGAGGGACCATGACTGTTACTGGGTGTCCCATCACTATTCCTTCACTCTGAGTGAGGCTGATACCAACTGCTGCTACGGCGCGCAAACACCCTGGGAGTGCTGCTGCAACCGGATCCAAAGTAGCTGAAAAATACGCTACTGGTCTGTTTACGCCACCATGGGCTTGAGTCAAGACAGACAAAGAACATGCATCACGTTCATGACAAAACAATGTGAAAGGCTTTGTGTAATCAGGCATACCTAAAGCTGGAGCCCTGCACATGCATTCTTTCAATTCAACAAAAGCATCCATCTCATCTCCTTTCAGTTCAATTTGATCCAAGGCGTCCTTCTGGGTCAGTTTCAGTAAAGGCTTCGCTAGAGTGGAGAAGTTGGGAATCCACTGGCGACAATATCCCACCATTCCCAAAAACTTCCTCACCTCCTTCCTTGTCTTAGGTGGACTCATTTGAAGTATACTTGTAATTCTTTCCTTCATTATTCTCCGTGACCCTTTCTCTATTTGGTGACCCAAGTATTTCACTTTCTTTTGACAGAACTGTAATTTGGAAGGAGACACCTTGTGTCCGTTTCTTCCCAAATGGTTCAACAGAGCAATGGTATCGGCTGTGCAGCCACCTTCTGTTTTTGATGCAACCAGTAAGTCGTCAATGTACTGTACTAGGGTTGACTCGAATGGCAATTCTAATTCTTCCAAATCTTTCTTTAGAATCTGATTGAATATCGACGGTGACTCAGAAAACCCTTGAGGAATTCGACACCAACTGTATACTCTGTCTAGAAATTTGAAACAAAAGAGAAATTGGCTGTCCTCATGAAGAGGCACAGAAAAGAATGCTTGTGACAAATCGATGACTGAGAACCACTCAGCATCGCAAGGGATCTGAAACATTATCACAGCTGGATTCGGTACAACAGGGCAGCATTTGACTATGATGTCATTTATTTTCCTTAAGTCCTGCACGAGTCGGACCTTTCCACTTGGCTTTATTAGTCCCATTATCGGTGAATTACAGGGGCTGCTTAACACTTCTTTCAGTACCCCCTGTTTCACAAATTCGTCAATAAGTTGGGCAACTTTCATGAGGGTATCTTGTGGCATGTGGTATTGTGGGGTCTGGGGAAAGATCGCATTGGGCTTTACCATCACTTTTACTGGTTCCACTCCTTTCATCAATCCCACCTCTTTCCCTGTCATGTCCCACACTTCCTTTCCGACTGTTCCCCGTAATTCTGCTGGGATATCTTCTTCAGTTATCATCGGGAAAAGACAAATCAGAGGATACTCTTCATCGACCGTTTCCATTTCATTCCCCTCTACACTCTCCTCTTCTTCCCCATCACTGCTCGTCTGTATTGTTATTCCCTCGTTCGAACACATTATCGAACAACCCAATTTGCACAATAGGTCTCTTCCTAACAGCGCTATCGGGCTTGAGTCACATACCACAAACTGATGTACCCCTTGATAATTACCAATGCTGACTGGTACCGGTTCTGTTATTGGGTTCGTCAGATGTCTGTTTGCTACTCCCACCACTTGAACTGTCCTCCCTGAGAGTGGCAAATTTGGTACTTCACTGCTCTTAACAGTTGAACGTGTGGCTCCCGTGTCAACCAAGAATGAGACACGATGACCCATTACTCTTCCTTCTACGTACGGACCCCTTTGATCAACTTCTAGGGATGCCGCAAGCACACAATCTCCTTCCTCTTCTGAGCTTTCACTCTCCCATACATTGTTTATTCCACTCTCACTGTGTAATGGGAACTGTTGTACTGTGCCGTTTGTACTCATTACCTGACCCGTTACCTGTGGAGGAACCATCACTTGCTGCTGACTCATTGGTGCCAAAGGTATTTGCATTTGCTGATTAGGTACCATAGGTAACTGCTGTTGCATCGGCTGCATTTGCGTCATCTGCATACGGGGCATCTGCATCTGCTGCGGCTGCATAGGTTGTAATCCCTGCAATTGATTTATGGTCTGAAAATTTGGGTTTGGACCTCTCATTTTCGGTCCTCTCATTGACTGAAATGCATTGACATCATTGTTTTGCTGACCAACACCTACACCTGCACCTTCCTGCACCACCATCGGGCACTCGCGTTTCCAATGACCTACATTTCCGCACACGTGACACGGCATCACTTTCTTCATTGCCTGCACACCCGTCACAACAGTATTCAAATCCGGACCATTATTCACAAAACCTCCTCTGCCTCTGCCTCTCGCTTGTGGCTGAAACGCCATGTTTCCCTGCAACTGCGGCTGCGGCTGCGATACCTGCTGTTGGAACCCTTGCATCCCTTGCAAACCTTGCAGACCTTGTAAACCTTGCAAACCTGTTTGAGCTGCCTTAAGCTGCATCATCATCACCTTCTCTTTCAGCTTTTTCTGTTTCACTTCAATTTCGTCGCTACAGTATTTCGCATAAGTCAAGACCTCATCAATTGGTTTCGACTGCCAGCAAATCAAATGCGATTTTATCATCTGACTTATCTCTGGTCTCAGCCCTTCCACAAATCTGAACACAAAATGAAGCATATCTTTCGCCTCTATTGCTTCCGTGCCACTGTAATTCTTGAACGCCTTCAACAACCTTTCATAGTAACTATGAATCGATTCTTTAGCCTCTTGGGCAGTTCGATCAATCTTCTGCCAATCCACATTTCTCGCGGCAACCTTTGTCTTCAAATGCTCAATCACCTTATAGTACAAGCTCATCACCATAGGTGATGGTGCACCCGTCTCTCTGTCTCTCTCTGGTTCACTTGTCGGCCAACCTACAGCTCTTTTGCAATCCTCCCACAAATCTGCCGGAACCACGATCTCGAATAGAGTGTTCAGGTCTTCCCAGAGACACTTTGCAAGCTTCACAAACCTGTCAGTCTGCTGATACCATTCAATCGGCTTCTCTCTCAGTTTGGGAAAATCATTCGTAAAAGACTGAATGTCGCTTCTGTGCCATGGTACATGTACTAATTTTCCCCCTGCTGTCTCCCTCATTGGTAACATGGTTACTGTCTCGCTGCTCTGCGGTCTTTTCTCATTGTGCTCTGTAGCAGTGTCCCTCCTCTTATCCTTCCTCTTTACCCATCTGCTTTCCCACTTGTCTAAGCACCTCCACACTTGGGCACTTTGCAACAATTCTCTAAGATGTGCCTTCATGCCTGCTGATCTCATGTGTTCAAAATCTGTGGTCCCAAAATCTAACCTATAGCTCCTGCTCAAGTGTTTCGTTTTGCCTATGTCAATCCCGTTTCTGTCCGCTACTTCCTGCAAACTTTTATGTACCTTGTTTACTTCTTTTGTGATCTTTGGACATAGATATCTCAGCTCCTCTTCCGTGTAGGACTCTAACCTGTTCACACCCATATTCCCTTCCACCAATTCTTGTGCTTCCATGTTCAGCCTCATCCTATTCAGGTACTCTTCTCCTTTCCCACTGCCTGAACTTTGTGTGGAATTTAGACTGTTGAACCACTGGGTTAGCTGTTGCGCATTTACCCCCATCAGTGTAGCATTCACATCGACTGCCATCGATGGTTGCGGCAACTTTTCAGTGTTCGATGTTAATGGTATTATCAGTGGGGGGCTCGACCTCACCAGTGTTGACTGAGCACATATGGGACTAAACTCCATCAGGGACCCAGACCCAGTTGGCTGAGCCGCTATCGGAGTTATCCCTGGAGTGTTTTCTATGCACCTTCTTTCTGTCCCATTCTGCAGCATTGATCCCTGACTGCTCAGGCCCGAATTAGGCTGACTATACAGAGGTACCGCTGGACCTACGGTAATGGGTAAGGATATCGCGTCTGGGTTCTGTCCATTCCCCATGTTCTGTGGCATGTTCATTCCCACACCATGGGTCATCATTGCCGGCATGCCCATCTGGCTCCCCGTCATTTGAGCATATGCGTTTCCTCCCTGCATCTGCTTTTGAGGCATCATAAACTGAGTTGATTCAGCTTGTGCTATTGTTGGGTTGTAACCATTCTGTACGCCCCTTACGGTTGGGTCTATAATCATCCCTCCACTGTTGTCACTGCTGTAGTACCCTGGCATCTGCGGCTGATAATTTTCTGCTGGTTTCATTATGGGCACATCTGGATATATTCTCCTAACCTGCGGAATCTGCGGGGTGAACAGTAAACTCGGGTCCTTAGATCCCGATGGCGCTCCTGAACTCTGGGTTTCACTGTTCTGTACCGATGCCGGAGGGGCAGAACTGGTACTTGGACCTTGTCCATTCTCCGCATAAGGTGGTGGACGGTCATTCAGCAATTGCATGATCAACTCCTCATCCTCTAACTCCTCTTCTCTTCTCAACTTTTCCTCGTCCTCTCTATCCTTGGAACACTTCCTGTCTGTCTTACAGATAGCTTTCTTACCTGTCTCCTCTTCCTCCTTAGTAATTGCGGGAAACAATTTTATCCCCTGCAATATATCTGACCTCCACACCTTCTGCGCATTATCCCACCTAGCATCCGCTAGTGTCTTTTCTACCTTCCTCATCCTTGTTTCAAACTTATTTTTCTGTTGCTGTCTAGCCATTAATTCCCAGATTGCTAAAGCCTCAAACTGTGCTGGCCTTGGAGGCACCTTCATGTCATACATCGTGAATCTCAAATTCTCTAGGACCCTTATATTGAATGTCCCATGTATCGGGAATGCTACGCTCCCATGTTTCTCTGTCAGTTTGTGCCATTGCTTTAGCCAAAGACACGGAGCTACCCCTTTTTCCTCCATTACAATGTAAGCTGGAGTACCTTCGGGCGGCGTCTCCTCTCCTACGCTCGCTTTAATGTAAGTCTCCCCCTTCATCGCACTCCTAAATGCCTTAAGGAATTTCATTTTCTCGTCTTTTATTTCACAAAGTTTATAATCAATAGGTCACTTTTATTCCACAAAATTTGTAATCAATAGGTGACTTTAATTCCCGGAATACTCTTCACCTGCCTTTCCCCTTCCAATCGAGTCCCACGGACTGCGTCCAATCCGTGCGCGACCCTTCTCTCCAACCAACCTATCCCAGCGCGGCTTCTAGTGACGTCACACTCACACACACTGCGGCTGACAAAGCCTCGCGGCTAGTCCTCCTTCACTCAGTTCCTCCCGTAACAACTTTTTGCATGTATCGCGAGCTACCAAAAACTAAAACAGATCTGTCGGTTTACTACAGGAAGGGTAACACAATCGCTTCAGGACCTTAGGGACCTTTCACTAGCCTCGGGACTTTTCACTAGCCTCTGGCCGCTATTCCGTCTTTCTCAGTCCCCACATTCGCAAGCAAATCTGACCCGCAGACCTACTCTCAACTTGTCAATGATCTGTTCTAGTGCACTTAGAATCTTGTCAGAGCCCGAAGTCGAAGTTTCTTTCACTCCCTAACACACGTACCCGACTCGATGACCACGCCCGATCAACCTACTAAACCGCCCAGACCACAACATGGATCAACATACTCCGGAGTCTCTTGACCTCGCAGGGCCCGTCTCAACAACAACAACCACGTGGACCTTTTTTTTTTTATGCACAAAGCGCCAGACGCACATGAAGTTCGACGACTTCCCTACTCTCACACTCGGAGCCGCACCTCCGCTAACTCTATGAAGTTCGACGACTTCTCTACTTCTACACTCGGAGTCGCACCTCCGCTATCCTTAAAAAGAAAATCCTCGCAACCTTTTCACATACCCTGCGGCAATAAGCTGTGCAAGCGCAAAACCCTAACTTCACTCATACCATCACTAGTACTGCCAACGCTGTTTCCACATCTCCTTTCTCTCCATTCGCAAGCTTCGAGATCCCGGGAAAGTCGCGGTGGACCTAGCCCATCATCATTCTGTCAATCAGTTTTATCCAAGAAAAATCTAATTCAACTTCTCGAATGAGGCCTCAAAATGCGTAACCATTAATTCAACACCATGTACTCTAATAGTACAGGGTCCCAAAAGACAAAACCGTCCTCTGCTACCATCTACTGATAGAGCGAACCGAGGTAACAATTTTCCTGTATTCGGACGCTCTTTAGGCCGATGAATCTTTTGACTTAGTGGGAACTCTCTGTACTCTTAATCGATCAATCACATCAAATCGATTAATCAATAACGAACATAGGCAACCCCTTGAACAACATAACACTTAACAATTAATCCAGAATACATTTCTGCGAACCCTGACCTTTCAGTCAGGAATGACCACACCAGTTTATTGCAAAGTTAGTGAATTTATTTCCCTATATTAACAAAGCTAGCACAATATAAATGTGTCTTAACACTAAATGATAAACATAAATGAACATTAATAGCTGTCCATATCGTCGAAACAAGTGCAATCTATGTAGCATTTGAATCACAAGGCATTCGATAATGGCAATGCAAAGCACTAATACGATAATCTGTAATGAACTAATTGCGTACATTTAGTCAGCATAACAAGACCTCAAATTGCATCGTGCGACATATGGAATCCTCATCTAACCTCAAATTAGCATCAGCATGTGGGACTTCATGCAAAAACAATTTAGCAACATCAATTTAGAAAACTCCTAGCTGGGGCTCTTATCAAAATCAGCAGTTGGTTACCTAAAAGAAATACAATGCAATTGTACAATTTCCTTTCATATTTACCAATTACGATCAGCATACAAGGAAGTCTTCGTCTCACGGGTACCGTTTCTCGATCAGCATTGGTACCATTTCGATCAGCATGGGACGGGACAAAAGGGCAAGGATGAACGGGGCAATTGCCTCACGGCGGCAAACTAAGGCTGCGACTTCATGCAAAGGGGCAAATCAAAGTTAAAGTCTCTAGGGCAAGAATCATTAAAGTCTCTTTCTCTCGACTAGAGAAAGCACCAAAGTCTCTCAAAATGGCGTCGCAGCAAAGTGGGCCATAATAGCTACGAAGTCTGCAAAATGGCGGGTATCGAGCTGGTAATGGCTACCTTCTTCTCGTGCACCTGGGTTTT
The DNA here is from genome assembly GCF_031143425.1 of Pleurodeles waltl. Classification (NCBI taxonomy): domain Eukaryota; kingdom Metazoa; phylum Chordata; class Amphibia; order Caudata; family Salamandridae; genus Pleurodeles; species Pleurodeles waltl. The sequence goes on from NC_090442.1 coordinate 283,227,791, forward strand.
ATAGGCAACAGTTCGAATCCAGTAGGGTCTCCATTGGAGGGTTCATAGGTTAGCTTCAAATTGTCCAATCAAAAACGACAGTTCTCAAGCTTTTACTTAAGCATACATTATCTTTGGAGATGGGTACGCAAATCGCAACATTGTCTCCCAATTAGCTTACTCTCAGAGCCTCCATTGTCCGCACCTGCAAGTCGACCTTGAATTAAAGAGAAAATATGCCATGCTGGCACGAAACTTTAAGATAAGCATGTGAACAGTTTCTGTGGAAAAGTACAGCTTCAAGCAGAAATACACGTTTAATAGCACATTGGAAAAATACGAACATCTAAACCGTGAGACCAGGCCACTAGGCCAAAGCCTCCGCTAAAGTAATGCTAAGCTAAAGCATTTCAAACAAGCAAATCGTAGCACACGTTTATGATTATGTCGGATTAGTGCAATTCTAATACACCACGTTATATAAAGCACGCGTATAAATGTTGGCAAACTACTCTGAGGGCACATTTTGTCCCCGTACAATCTTAATTAGTTCGGTTAAAGTCACACAAGATTTTTTTTTTTTTTTTCAGCACTACGTTTAAGCGTTAATAAACCAAAACCTTCATTTTCTGCTTCATCAACCCCGAGTCAAGGCGAGAGGCGGATGAGGGCATAACAAAAGGTATTGCTGTTGAGTCATTATGTTCACTGATGCTCCTGTATCGATCAGGACTGGCAGTGCCGTGTCCGTGATCATTATGTTACAGCTGCCCTGAGGCTCCCCCGCCTTTGCTGGTGGGGGCAGTGTAGGAGATAAGGAATACATTTTCATCCTCATCCACTTCATCTCCTTCTGCATCTTCTGGATACCACTATTGACTTCTTGTGGCTGTGGTAGACTTTTCACTGAGCGATTGCTGCAGGATTGCTGTTTCCGGTGGTGGTTGGCCCTGACCCCTGAGCCCTCTCTCACTGCCTCTGCAGACCCTCGCAAAGAGGTATGGTTTGCTACATGCTGAGCATGTGCTGCTCACTGCTGGGCATCTCTCCAGATGGTGTTTTTCTAGGCCATAGTTTCTGCATGACGCTTACACATTCACGGCTACCCTTCCTCTACGGATCTGCTGCATATTGAGTCCACCACCTCAGTCTTGACTGCTGTATGCTTGTATGCTTGTGTGCGTCCCTCCCCTCCGATCCCTTGTTAAGGGCTACCTCCATTTCCTCTGCCCTTGCACTGGACAGGTCATAGGTGTGGGATTAGATTCAGCATACCTTCAGCATGATCCCTGGTTGTCGTAGCATTAGGCACCTTAGGTGTGCAGACCTGCACCCTTGAATCAATAAGGCCAGGACTTCCTTGGACTGGTTGTCATCTGTGCACATGCTTGCTAAGGAACTTAGGTGAGCGTAGAATGGGTCAACTAACTCCTTTTCTTTCTGCCACACCTGGTGTAGTTTAAATCTCTCAAAGTCAGGCTTAAGATGGGAATCAAAATGAGCATTAAAGGTTGTGATGCCTGCATTGTAGTCACCTGCCCCCGTCTTAGGGAGGTGCTGAAACAGCTTGTAAATCTCGTCGACCCCAAAAATGCAGCAATAGGGATCATTTGACTTCATCATTGGTCTTTCTTGTAACCCTAAAGTAGTTCTCTAGCCTGCCCACCCATATTCTCCACCTGGGGGCAGCAGTAGCGGGGTCCTCTAGTTCAATGAATGATGCCAGGGTACCAATGGCTGTGTGTACTGGTGCAACGGGGCTGACGCTTGGTGCTCACCTTGTACTGCAGCTGGTTGTGCTTTAGCTACCATATTCGTTGGTTAGTCTTTTATGCCCTGTCCCTTCCTCTTTTGCCTGTTTTGTTTGTCTTGGTTTCTCTTGTTTTATAGGGTTGTGTCATTTCAAGTTTCTTCCTTATTATATATGTGTTTTTTATTCTTTATGTGGGTTCCCTCCATTGTCTTTGTGCAGGGGCTCATGCAGGGCACCACATTTTGATTTTAAAACAATAGAATAGGTTAAGAACTAGTAAACTCATTCAATTACATATAATATAAATGTATACATATATATATATATATATAGTTTTCTCTTCTCCCTAATTCTCATAAAGTGTGTTTGTTATGCATCTGCTTTGCCCAAACACCTTACATTGTTGGGACTGAATCCTCCTTCTAGACCTCTTAACACTGCTGAAAGTGTGCTGCATTCTTCCGAGCTGCTTACAACAGTGTCAGCACATTGACATGCCGAAAATATTGAGCCCAATGTAAAATTAATGGCTTGGAGCTAGAATAAATATCTATAGGTTCCCTTTTGTGTTTTTGGCGGCCCTACATTATATATGGTCATCAGAGCCCCGTTTCACTATTGCCAGGAAAAGCAGACATGTACAAATGCAGGTAATTTGCCACCTGGGATTCAATCCCCCATCAGTTAATAAATGACTAATGCAGGAAGCATTAGCAGACTCATCTATATTGCCTACAATATAATAAAGAGTGTCTATCATGCAAACAGCCAACACAAACCTTTCAAGGGCAGGCGAGCTACACCGTGTGATGCATTATCATCGATTCGCGCTCCCTTGTGTTTTCCTTGATTTAAGCTTAGAGTTACCTCAATTGTTTCTCTAAACGGAAAAACATGGTAAGCTGTCCCCCTTTGTGGACTAAACTTCTTTTGATTTTTCCTATTCAATATTATGTTTCTTCTAATAATATCATATCGTTGATAATAGCAGATAAACCATTGCCTGACTGCACGCCTCCGCAGTAGGACACTGCAGAGGCAATTAACTATTAATGAAGGGAAGAAATTAAATTCTTTTACAGCCTCTTTTCAATATGCTTAACATTATGATCTGCTAAACATTATGTTACACATTTACAGACATTGATGTGTAATGCAAAATGTCGTCCACATGATTAAGATGGTGTGCATGTGCATAAACAGTGTTTTTGGTTGGGCCGTCATGTACTATTTCAGCATTTCCAGAAATACAAGTGTACCTAATTAAAAAAATGCATGATAAAAAATGTATTTAACCAACCTCACTAACATAAATTATTCCTTTGTTATATCACCCAGGTATTTCAGACATCTTATGCACAACACAATCAGCTACATCATTACCAAGTATGCAGTCGTTTCACACGTTATCCACCCACAAATGAGGTATGCATTATCATAATGAAAGCAGCAGGAGAAATGCTTTCTTCACTGGTGCCCGATCTGAACCCAGCAGCAACACCACGAGAAACAACTTGAACTAAGGTCCACAAGCAAAAAAAAGAAACACCACGACAGAGGCTTGGGAAGCAAGGTAGCTCATTGGCTGCTCAGGTTGTGTCTACATTGCATCAGTCAATGCATTGTTGCTATACAGAACAAAGGATTCCTTAATCAGATAGTTCAGGGTTAAATCTTGTTACTTCAGGACTTTTTAATGCTAAGCTTCTCTCAAATTAGCCTACTTCGTCTTGCCATTTCACCCACCTCAACATGTAGTCCCTTCCAGTATGTTTCACCCACCCTGTCTGTGCGCTTTACTTTCACCATGCAGAAACGCCATCCAAATATTGTGAACAGCATTTTTCCCCAATAAGTTTAAACTATCATGTCCAAGGACCCGATGCCTCTTGTCCTCATAACCACTTCAAATCACTACTGGGTCAACCTAGTCATATACCCCATCCACAATCACCACAGGTAAAAAAAACCCTTTCTTCATTTTTCTATTACAGACAAACTCCAAGCTACAATGTGGCCAATCCTGCTTCAGACATTCACAATCCTAGATGATGTACACTCTTTAATGGATATAGACAGTATAGCTATCCTTTTTTCCAAATATGAAGTCCTTTTTAAATGTCTCTATAGGAAGTCTGCCTTTTCTGAGTGTTCATCCTGTATTTTCTGCTGTTTTCGGGTTTACAAGCCAGCACATTTAAAGTGTACAGAGCCCCAAAGCCAGCAACAATATAGTGATATTGTTGCTGTCTTTGGGGCTCTGTACATTTTAAACATGATGGCTTTTAGTAAAGTGCCTGTGCCCCCCCCCCCCACCACCATTAACATGGTTGAAGTGGCATATTCCCAATTGTTATATTTAACTTGCCTATAAATCTAAAGTATATGGTACCAAACATACCCATTGCCTGGAATTTAAAAGCCACCAGTGGAATGCAGCCCCTGCTGTGCCATACCCAACATCGACAATGCAAACATGGCTTCATTGCTACTGTTATAGCCTGACTTGGCAGTTTAACAGCAGTGAGTTGACCTGTCAAAATAAACCCTTTTGACAGGTCCAAACCTCCCTTTTAAATATTGTCACCCCTATGTATGCTGTTTTATTTCCCAAGGCAGTGTGCATGGTATTTAAAAGTAGGACATGTAGAAATGTAATGTTAACATTATAGATTAAAATCCAAAAACTGAAACTGGGCACTAGGACAAGCTGGAAAAATTAATTAAACAGCTATGTAAATAGCTAATAAAATCCAATTAACTGGTGAGATTGGTGGTTTAATAAATATCAAGGAAAAGTAGCTTGAATAATGTTACTTTTCTCTGCCTGATGTTACTGGAGGCTAATTTGCATTTGCTCTCAAATGTCTCCCAGCCAAGGATTAGCACTTGAATAGGTGCGAAAAAGGAAGGTGTGAAATGCTTCCCAGGAGCAAACAATAGGCTGACCAAAATGGGCAGAGAGAACTCCTCTGAAACACAATGAATCTGCAGGGTTGGGGCTCTGAACATCTTTTTGACATTACACTGTCAAATCCTGCTTGCCAGGTTTGCTGGGTTTACATATGACACATTGAGGCACACTTGAAAGGCAAGGCAGTTCTGGTGAATCAACTGTCTAGTTGCTGATGAACCCTGCTTTGTCTCACAAGACTTATGTCACTGGCTTTTACATATCATTGTGGGGGCACATTTGAATGGGAGGGATGCAGGATACCAAGACAATGTTTGTGTATCTTCTGCCTGGTCTCTAGAAACCCCTACTTCTCATGTACCAAACTTCTGTCTCTGGGTTTCATGTGGGTACAGTTGTTGTCTCAAAGTGAACATCAGTGCTAGATGTGGGAGGACACTTGAATTACTATGGTGCACTCCCCAGACACACCCAGCCCTCCAAGTCCAAGTTGAGTGTGGTTGAAGACTTTTGCTATCTTGAAAATGCCCAAAGGGGGTAGGGTTGGGCCCATGAACTTTTATTCCATTGGTTAGGGCATGTCCAGGAGTCACTCCTATCCACTGGCTCATGTCAGGCATACATGTGACATTTCCTGGCACCCACTTCAGAACACTCCTGAACCTGAGGAAGTTCAGAAGAAGACTGAACCTGCTGCCTGTGACCCTAGAAGAACCCTGACTCACAGGAGCTGCTCCCTCTTTTATTCAGGACAAAGAAGTGGCCCACAATGGTCATAAGGCTGACCTCCAATTCAAGCCATAAAAATATAACAAGTTACAATTGATCTTTCATGCAAATGCCCAGCTGATGAGTTTTAAGTAGAGCTGAACTGGACCCTGCTGTTAGCGTCTGTCAGACACCTTGTGAGTCTCTAAGTGACTCCCATCATGTTCAGGGGAGCTTTAGAAGTGTACTCCTGTGAGGAATTGAGGCATAAGGACTGGAGTCAGAAGGTAAAATCTTTGGCCAGGACAAACCTGGTTGGTGTATCTGACCCATACTCCATCCTGGTCACTACCATATTGTGACTACATCCCAGTCTACTGTGACTACTGACTTTCATTGGCGCTTTATGCTTCTTGGTGCTATTCATACTTTAATAATTCTCATATCTGGTCCCCTGATCGGAATTGTGTCATTTACATATAATTTTGTTTATTAATTTTTACTCTAATATTCTGATTCGGTTTGGGATATTATTGTTTTGCATTTTGAGTTTATTACTATTATGATACTTCATAAATATGTTATATATTGCCCTAAGGTAAACATATCTTCTTTGTGCCATAGCTACCACGGTGTTGAGCTTATGTTAATTTATGACTTTAAGTGTTAACTCTGATAAGGGTTGTGATTATTCCTTGAGATGGGTAGTCACCTGCTCTAGTAAATTTAATCGATTTGGGCTTAGATTGGTACACATCAATCTTGAATAATGTATTCTAAATCAATAATTTCTTTCATGGTAGCACTCACTATCTACAACACACACAGGGAGTGTTCCACAATTGAATATATGCCACACTCTTGAACCTATACATAGGGCTGCTGGGAATTTTCTTTTTCAAACATCTAGGCTTTCACTGCATAATGTTTAGTGTACTTTGAGTCAAAATGCATATGTTTCCATCTGGTGGTAATTCCAGGCCAGGGACAAGTTACACATGAAATGACCTTTCTGCTGGGGTGGATGGTAAAAATTAAATGTTTAGCAGTCCAGAGGACCACTGGGCATTAAGATCTCTGCCAAATGCAGAGGGGCAGTATGGGGTACTCCCTTAGTCACTGCTTAAATACCTCATGACCACCATTCTCACCCTTAACAAAAATATCTTTATTCAGACAGAAAGTCTTAATTAGATCCTGCAAATGTATTGCACCATCCCTCTCTCAATCAATCAAATACTTTATTGCTCGATTAAAAGAAACCATTGCAATATAAAACATGGCCACATGCTACAAATTATTAAATTGACACTTAATAATAAAACAGTTAGAAGCTTGGCAGCTAAAAATCATTTGCAACCATGATACAATGTTTAAGATGATTATTTATGAATTATCCTATAGCAATTTTCCCAAGTCTGCCTTATTCAGTTTCTTATGGAGTAGTTGTAAAAATATTACTCCCTGCAGCAAAATGGAATTGACTCACCCTTAAGCCAGTTTATTACCACAGGTCTACATGAGCGGATGTTATTAACTCGAAAATCATGTTTCAACAATTTCTTCTTTCCAGACCAAGAGCGGGGCAAATGCAAAAGGCATGCAGCAATGATTCCTGGTTATAGCTGCAAAAGTGGCAGTTTAGATCAGTATACTGGCCTTTCAAGGATGGGCGATCTTCTTTGGTGTAAAAGAATCCCATTTGATATAGCAGGAATTTATGTTTGATGTGAACATAAAAAGTGCTCAGCTAAATACCCCTGTGGAGACAATGTTGAGTAAGACCACAAGACTGCCCAGGCATGCCATCTTTTGGCTATAATGGCTTTGTTTGTAATGAGCGAGAGTGAGCGAACAGCAATGGTGACTAATCTGTTACATTCGGACTTCCCCATGTTACATTTCCTTACTTCTTCCATTCCTAAATTGATGATAACCTGGCTTAGGTAGCTTCCCCATGTTCCTTTACTGTTACTGAGTTGTTGCGCCTGTACTTCTTGCCAGCAGGAGTAGAGTAAGGAGGAATTCTCTGCCCCTCGTAACCTCCATGATGCTTTAAGAAAGGCGCTGTGACGCTGGAAACTTTGATTTTTTAAGCCCATCTCCAGTCTGACCTGGGCCGGGGAGGCACTTTTCAGGATATTACAAACGGCCTTGTATGTTGTGACTTGACTGTTGTTCAATGCATAGATCTCCCAGTCCTTCAATATTTCGGTCCCATAAGAAATGGCTGGAAGCAGCTGTGCTGACATGATTTTTAGAAGATGGGACCAGTTTGAGCAATCCAGCTTCCTTTTGAGCAGGTTAAAGATATATGTTAATGAGTTGGCCTTTGCCTTGATCGACTGTAAATGGTGCTTCCATTTCAGGCGAGGTTCAATATGAACTCCTAGATATTTATACGGCTGCACGATCTCCACTTTTTCCTCTTCCAGGTACCAATTAAATTGTTTATAGTTTATCCCTAGGAACCTTAGCAGTTAAATTTTATCCAGATTTATTTCTAGGCCTTGCTCAGCCATAAAGGTGTTGAGCGCTGTTAAACTCTGTTGCAGACCTTGAGGGGTATGACTCAGCAGTACGATGTCATTTGCATATTGTAAGCACCCAATTTTCTCTAAACCCAACGCCGGGGGAAGACTGTTTACTTGTGCTAACGTGCCAGCAAGATCTGCCAGATATAGATTAAAGAGGATTGGTGACGGAACACAACCTTGCTATAGGCCAGATTTGGCGGTATTCTATTTGTTAATCTTGAACCATCTCAAACTTTGATCTGGACCCAAGTATCAGTGTAGACATCTATAATGGCCCTAAGTAGGTTGTGAGGGATGCCACATTTAACCAGCTTAGCCCACAACCTTTCCCTGGGGACCCAGTCAAAGGCTGATTTGAGATCAATAAAGAATGCGTATAGGCCCAGCTTCCTATTGCATGCTTTATCCACTATAAGGGAGAGTGCGATTAAGTTTGATGACGTTCCCATACCTGCCCTAAAGCCTGTTTGAAACTTCGGGAGTAGCTTGTTTTCATCAGCCCAGGTCTGGAGGTGCTGAAACAAACATGAGCTGTATAACTTGGCTTCTACATCAGTGAGGGCTATCAGCCTATAATTTGATGGCAGAGCGGGATTACCGCTTTTATAGACGGTATGTATTATACTGCCTCTACATGATTCTGGGTTCCGATTGATGTGGGCATTGGAGTTGAAGAGTGGCAGAAAATACTGCACCCAATATACTGGGCTGGCTTTGAAGATTGCATTCGGAAGTCCATTTGGTCCAACTGCTCCTTCGGACTTCAGCTTCTTGATCAGGCCTACTAGTTGTGCTAGCTCCCAAACCTGAAATTGGTCTTCCTTCTCGGGGATGCCCGAAAGCTTATCCTCATCTTGGAAATTTGGCAAGTGATTGTTACTCGTAGATGGTTCAGTCCCCGTCACCACTGGAGGAAGCCTAGCTCGGCCTTTAGTCAGCCTGTTTGTCAACCCATACAGACTGCTGACATGCCTCTCCCAGGTGGCTCAGTTTATCCTGCAGTTGTGGTGTCTGTTTTTCCCCGATGCCAGATCGTTCACTAACCCCAAAAAGAGTTTACTATTTGGCCTTCGGCTTGCCCACAATAATTCTGACCATGTGTGTTCCTGAAAGCTTTTCTTTTAGGTCCAACAATCCAAGCAATACTTTATTTTCATGGCCCATACAGTGAATTATTCTCAGCCTTCTCCCCGATGGATCGCTTTTACCAGTTTCCTGGTGTAATGTACAATTTGTAGTTTCTGATTGCGCAAAGCTTTGTTAAACCAAGGTTGACTAACATGGACCCTGTTGAATGCATAAGACGATCCCTGGGAATCTGAATAGGAGGTGGCCGGGTATTTTGCCATCAAGCCGCAACATAGCACTGCCCAGTCTTCATTTCAATCCACATTAAGAGTGGGCTCCTTTTGTTGCCTGTCCGCCAGAGTATTTCTCTCTTCCAGGGCACCAGCCAACTGGCACACCACGTCTATCACTACCGCTGACCCTTTCTCACACCATTTCAGTCTCTTAAGATTAAACAATATCATCCATATGAATCTTGCTCTATTTGCTTGCTTGCTACAATCTCTCCTCTCCCTCTTTTTCTGCAGAACAGTTGAAAAGGTTCAGTGGTGACTGTAGTTTCACATGAAGCCTTCCACAACCACCATATAACCAAATACCCTAACAAACTCATCTGATCCTTGGGTTTTGGGACTCCATATTATCAAGGTGGAGCTGTAATTCAGTTTAAGCAATTTCACACTCTCACACAATCTTTCTCAGAGTGTGCCCTGTGAACCTGAAGCTTTTCCCAACAAGAGCTTCATGTGTCTTGCTGTTCATCAGATTCCACTTAGATGTATAACCCTTCCACTTCCTACCTCAGGTTAATGCACTTTAGAATCAGGCTTAACATTACCACCCCACAGCAACTAGGTATCTGTGGCTAATTCCTCCTCAGCTCTCTTTAATGCTCTATATATAACTCTTCCTTTTTTTAAAATATTGCCACCTTACTTTTTTTGGGTTGAGGCCTTACCTGCTCGAAGAAATATTTGTATCTGTTCCCCATCTCCAAACGCACATAGCTATTCCACATAAAGGCTAACATATCAGCAACCAACAGTTCTCTAGCTTGCCAGGTATCCATAAAGTATAGCACTTTTACAAACTGTCAATATTGATATGTAAGACTGAACACAAGAGAGTGTTAGTCCCATTTTGGGAGATTGTGCCGTTCCATCGAATTTTCAGCTCAAATTGGATATGTAACTTGCCCCTGTAAAAAAGTGCCCCCTCCCCCACCACACTCACACAAATATTCAAATGTTCAAGGATTCATATCTTATTTGTCTGAGAACATAGAAGAGATTTGATCCTTTTTTTATGTCCTGATTCTTTCATTAACAATGTCTTCTCTTTTTCCTACAGAGATGTGCCTTGCTTTGTTTGTCGTTGCACATTTTGATCCTTTGATCCTTTTAAGTTATATAAAGTCCACTAATTCAGGTTTGCTACTAGACCCTTGTGTGATGAAAACTGTAACACTGAGGGATAAGGATAATACGGATATAGCACCACCCTTGAGTGAACGTTGAACACCCTAATGATCAAGCTTCATTCTCAAACTAATGGCCAATCTTGCTGCTGTCATTTTTCGAGGCAAAACTCAATGTTTATCTTCCTTTTTATCTAGAGCAGCATCATTTGTTGGATGTAGCTCAAGCGAGATTTCATCGCTCACAGAGTATAGGTTCAGACTAATATCTTGCTTAAATTCCTATGAGTTTTGATACTGGACATACTTTCACTCTGATCCTGCTCAACCTGTCTGTGACGGTTGATACAGTATCCCACTTTATCTAGCTGTCTAGATTTATTGATTGCAGAGAGAGAGACAACTAGCTTTAGAGAAGCAGAACTCTTTTTTGGCAGAAAGAGAGCAAGTGGTGTCCCACTCACTTTTTCATTGTGAGCCCAACAGATGAAATGTGGAGCTTTGCAGGGCGTTGCCCTTGCTTCAACTGTATTTAATATTTTCAACATCCATCTAGCCAAACTAGTCAGATCACTGGGCCTGGTTTCCACTTTTTTCCATGTAGATGAGGCTCAGATGATCTTTAGAATCCAGGACTAGGCTACTGCTACATAATACATTTTTCAGGGCTGAATGATAAACATACCAGTCCTTATTCTCCCTACTTTTTGTTCTTTATTGTCCTCCAACCCACCCTTAAGATTTTTTCGCCACCATGCTTCCTGGTCTACTCTACATCTGGCTAGCCATTTCCTTGTTTCTTTCTTTCTTTCTTCCTTCCTTTCTTTCATTTCCTTCTTATTGAGGGCCCAGCAGCTGCAAAATGATGCTGAACCACTTGCTTTGTTTTTTGTGCTTAATATATGCTTTTCTCTTTTTCTCACTTTTCATTTACCTTTCAAACATGGCCATCCGTTATGTCCGAATGGTAAATTAAAAATACCCCTATACATAATGACGCATATAATAGTACATGTCACGAGGTACACATCTGCTTGCATCAGGATATATTCATGTACATCGGTAGCCATCTTGGAACTGGTTTTCTTTAGTGAAAAACCTATTGAAAGAATGACACCCATGCATGAACATACATCTTGATGCTTGCATTTGCATGCTACTAATAACAAGCAGTGACAAAGCTAACAGATCGGAATTTAAAAGCTGTGATCTATTGTCTTGGCCAATGTTTGTTTTTTATGCCCCTACCAAAGTTTAGAGCTCACTGTCTCGGGAAACACGTGCATCTAGCCTTTCTCAAAACTCTGAAAATATGGCTGTTTGTTACTATCTCCTGAGAAGCCTTTGAGTACTGACTGTTGCCTATCCTTAGTCCCTTTTGTAGGCCACTATCACCTTCCTAAAAGATGACCCCATCTCCAGAACAAACACAAGCTGTCTCTTCTTCATGTTTAACTATCTTTGTACCCCTAACTTTCTGTCGTCTGACTTCCTGTTTGTGCTGACTTCATTTTTGCTGGCGTTAGGACTGAGCACTTTACCACTGTAACCAGTGCTAAAGTGCTTGTGCTTCTTCTCTAAAACTTGGCAACCTTGGCTTATACTCACGTGCTGTCTTTAATTTACTTGTAAGTCCCTAGTAAAGTGGCACTACCTGTGGCCAGAGCCTCTAACTTAAACGCTACTAGTAGGCCTGCAGCACTGATTGTGCCACCTACTTAAGTAGGACTCTAAACATGTCTGAGGCCTGCCATTGTTAAACCTGTATGTGCAGTTTTAAACTGCCATTTCGACTTGGCAAAGTGAACCATTTGCCAGGTCCATACCTTCTTTTGTAATGCACATACCTAACCTCTAAGGTAGGCCCTGGCAGCCCCAAGGGAAGAGTGCAGTGTTTTTAAAAATTGGACATGTACTTTTAAGTAGTGAAAAACTCCTAAATTCCTTTCCACTACTGAAAGGCCTACCTCTCCCATGCGATAACATTAGAATTATTACATTTTATAAGTGTATTTTTATAAGTGTAATTTCCAAATGAGAATAGGGGACCCCTTCATGTTGGGTGTCTCCTAACTTATGGTGAAGTCAGATTTTAAATTACAATTTTGAAAATGACACTTTTGTAAAGTTGGGATTCTATTGCCATAGCCATTTTGTGCCTGCAACCTGTCTCTGGGTCACATGATTGGTTGTGGGTGACAGCTGGGCATTGTGTATTCCTCCTAGGCAGCCATACACAGTAGGGGGATTAGGTGTGACTGGATGGGCCTTCACTGGTAGGATGGGAGGGAGGAGCTGGGTCCAGCACCAATTATTCTTGTAAGGGCTGCACATTCCTCGTAGTTAGTCTGGATCCAGGAAGGCAGAGCACCCGTGCACATCAAAGGCAAGCCTCTAAGTGCTTCTCCCCACTTCAAAGGCACAACTGTGTATAAATATTGGACCTCAGACACCATCGCTTCAATACACATCTGGACCTGTGGATACTCTGCCAAGAAGAAGGACTGCTGTGCTGCTGAATAGAATGCCACTCTGTTGGACTACTACTCAGAAGGAACTGCTGTCATGCTATGTTGACATGCTGCCTGCAACCGTCTTGCTTGGGGGAGAAGGATTGGACCTGCATCTCATGAACCCAGAACCTAGAGTGACTCCAAAGGCTAGCTAGTTGGCCTTCTAATCTGAAGCCTCAGTGACATAACAGTATTCCAACAATCTTGCATGTGCATTTGGACTCTGCCATCTGTGAGTCTACCCTGCCAAGTGGTGCCGCCACTTGGCAGGGTGGACTCACAGATGGCAGAGTCCACGACCACTGAAAGTGGGCTTAAGGAGCTCTGCCAGCCTCTGTGATACAATCTGAGCCAATTAATTTCCTCTGCTGCGCAGCCCAAACCCGAGCAGAACAAACACATCTCTGCTGCTGCATGGATTAGACTTGTGGCAAAACCCTGCATTGCATCGCAGCTCTTTAGAACCACTGTGTCACCCCGACTGTGTGATACATCCTCAGCGCAGCCCCTCACATCCCTCGTCAAAGGCACCCTTGCCAACGAAGACTGACTGCACATTGCAGCCTTGCAGCACTTCTGAACCAACGCAACGCCTTGTTGCATCTCAGAAGCAAAGTATCACTTCAGCTAATCAACGCATCTTTGACGCGGATCCTTGCAGTGCTCTGCAAACCAGGATTTAAGATACTTTGTTCAACAGGCCTAACCAGGTCAATGTAGCCAGGCCACGCGCCATCAGGGTCTGCCTGAACTTGTGACCTTCTCCTGGCATGAGCAGAGATCCACAGTTGGAGCTTTGTGCTTTTTTGGTGCTATTTTCAGTAAAATCTTTAAAATTAAATGTCTCAGGTCCTACTAATTGGATTTTTGTTGTATTAGTCTTGTGTTATTTATTAAAGAAAGCTCTATTTTGCCTGTATGGTGTAGGATACTTTTTGTGTGGCGTTTGCACTATTATTATTGTTTAAAGTGTTGAACAAATACTTTACACATTGCCTCTAAGTTAAGCCTGACTGATTTGTGCCAAGCTACCAGAGACTTGAGTAAAGGTTGATTTAGGGTTGGCTTGTGACTCGCCCTAACAAAGAATGTGGTTGCTGCTTGACCAGGGCTCACAGCCCAGTTAACCAACTACCCAGTTTCTTACACTTTGGAAAGAGTGAATACTACTCGGTCGGAGCAAGTAGTTGAAGCATAACATTTGGTAGGATCTTCAGCTATCACAAGTTCTCTGTCTTGAATGGTCACAATCCTGCCTCTGTCTGGGGCATATGTGTCCACAGCTAACAGAAGTCACAAAATATTAGTCTGTGTAATATATATTATTCAGGCTCAATGAAGGCTTTTGAAAGCCTCATTTCAAGTGCCACTGTAGTTCACCCAGTAAATTATTGCCCTCCAAACCCCCTAACTCCTAAAAATACCAATATCAAGGGGATTGGTAACTCCGGGGGCGATGAGTTTCCTTGGATTACAAATTGAACTCTGAGGATTTACTAAGAAATGAGGAATTACCAAGGAAGTAGGAAATACTTCACCTGAGTCAGCAGCTAATACACATTGTGGCCCAGGGTTTCACCCAGAGATTTTAGCTGCTTTCAGCAGCCAAAGCCGTGGGGTGAAACCGGAGATTGTGAAATTCCGAAGAGCGTTATGGTAGCCATTGTTCGGTATGCCTAATCTGGAGGGGCTGGCGAAGGCTGCTTGCCTAGTTGGTAAATTCATGAAGTTGGACAATGTCCGTGGCTCGTGCCAATTATTATTTGTATTGGCATGAATTGTGATATGTTCGCCTTGATTTTACCTTAAACTTTGTGCACCAGTCTATTTCCCTCTGTGGTCTGGCGTGAGCCATTTTGAAAAACTCAAATGTAAATCAAACCACAAACATTAATAAATGCACGTAATAGCGCTGGCGACGAAGAACATTGAGGCTCACGGGGTTAATGTACAAAGCACATTCCACATTATATTATCCTACTAACTGGCAGGTAGTTTAGGATTATAACTTTAAATGCTGTGTTAATAACCTCCCAATTAAAATATTATTTCATTGACTGTCAAACATAATCTTTCTTTTACAGAAGATTATCAGTATGCCCTAGTTGTTTTAAAATGCGTTTGTTACGCAGAACATGTAATGCTGGGGTGTGCTGCTAACTCCCTTGCATCACTTATCACCAATATTTCTCCAGTGTTCTGGCTATCGACCAGTGATTGGCATCTGTCACGATCCTACCATCTTAATTACCGACAGCACAAACAGTCCCTGCCATATACACACTCGGTTATTAGCAGGAGCCGTAGCAGGTGGCGGCAGCTGGAGCACTCCAGGGCACCATGTTGATTAAGTGACACCTGCTCCCGGCCCATTGGCTAGCACGATGCCTTAGTCACCGAGGAGCCCGCCCACGCCTGCCGCGTTCACAGCGTGAGCTCTAACACATCACAGCATTTCTAGTAATGTAACCTTCCGAGGCAGGAGCACAACCTGCCCCTCCCACCCTCTCCCAGATACACCAGGGCCACCATAAACTGTCTTCCATTCTGCCTTTTAAGATAAATGGATGATTAATTGTGGAAAATAACATCACAACACATTTAAACTTCAGATTTTATTATCTGAACGTGAAAAACATGAGCTAAGAACAATTGGTAATTATTGTCACAAAAATAGATATGTTGGCTTGTTTATATTTTCATATTAAACAATAATAAACCACCACAGGAAAGTAGTATGATGCGCACAGAAGTTGGATTGTAATTGTTGCTGTTTTTAGGTCGAGCATAGCAGCGCTGCTTTTCTGACGTGTTGGTATGTATCTGGGCTTTTAACCACGCCCACCTCATGCCCATCACTATCACTCGTTCATGGGCTTGCCTTTCAAAAATCCTTTGTTTTCGTTGGTAAATGCTTTACGTTTGTCCCTCCTTGGGCAGTTTTGTTACCGCCTTGGCCATCGACAGTGCTACATGGCTAATTGCACTTTGGCCAATATCTTAGCGAGCAAACTTCTATTTCCATTTGTGTGTCTCCTTCACACACACTCTCATGGAAGCTGTGGCACTTTGAATCGGCTTGCTTATGTCAACTGTTTTACTTTCAGTTTGTGTGGCAAGAAAAGTCCAGTTCGGAATTTACAACGATAATAATAGCTCTAACTCAAGCAAACGTGAGACCCATTGCATTGCAAATGCTTGTTTATTTTTCTGCAGTTATGAACAGGTGATTTTAATTGTAAGACTGCGGGGGAAGGGGGTTTGCTTTCAAAGTAAGAGTTTGACAAGCAATTTCCGATTTCCGCAAATGGAGGTAGATGTCAAAAAATGGCAAACAGCTCTCAAACCTACATTTGTGCACTGAAAAAATGCAACAACAAAACAACCAAGTCAAACTTGTACAAAGCGTACATTTTAAATGGGGACATGAATTAAATGCCTGCCCACTCTCTGTCTTTCTGCCTGGCACACAAACAGTTTCTAGTGTTCAGATTTACACCTGTGTCAGGCCCGGTTCTGCTGGGTATGCAAACCCAAGGGCCGCTCAGCTCTCTCAAAGGCAAAAAACTCAAGGTCCATAATATCCAACTCAGGAAAACAAGTTCACAACAGAAAGTAGGCCTTTCCTTTGCCTTTTTGACTCCCTGGGGACTTTCTGGGAACTCTCTGGGGCCAAGGCATGAGGCGAATTGGTGGCACAGCAACACATACGTCCCACATGAATTCCTAGCCCAGGGTATGGTTACACAACACTATCTCAAACATTGAATATGTTGAAGCATACAGAGCAAACAGAAAATATACACAAACGCAATACACACGTCACACAGTAACGGAACAATGAACAAGCAATCTCAGAATAAGAACAGGAACTTTATGTGGAAACTGGTAAACAAATAAAGCAACATTACACAGTAGGACTCCTATGACCCTGGATTTACATTTCTTAATGCAGGAACACAATGTGCACAAATCGGTAATATCTGCAAATCTTAACATGGACACAGTAGCTAAGCAGGTGATCTCAATGTTGCCACCAAAATGTGTTACTTTGTACATATTTGGTGTTGATTAAGGCTTGAAATTAAATGTTCGCAAATATTTCAACTGTGCAAAACATAGCAAGCACAAGTGCATGTTTGTGATGCTTGCCAAGGACAGTGTTCTGGACTTCATGCAAGTAGAATAGGGAACACCAGGAGATGCAGTGAAATCAGGCAGTTGGAGTGAATACTGGGGCTCATCCAAGAGCATATGGGGCTCACAACTGACCATAAGCAGTCTTTGGATCCGGCTAAATGTCTAGATGACTGACTCACTGAGCAGGTGAAAGGAGAAAGGTAACATAGACAAACAAATACTCCGAGTGCACTAGTTGTGACATGGAAGGGTGTGCTGGCCTGGAAGCGTACCTGCCAAGTTTTCAGATTGCCTTGGTTTCCTTGGACGTATGAGTGACATTCAACTGCGTAATTGTAGGGTCAGGCACAGCACTTAAGTCCAGCCAAAGAGGAATGACACACAGGGTCTGTCCTGAATGGCAGTCACACATATTTGAAGGCCTGTCTGCAATGGTTATTCTGCAGCCTCCCCATCTCATCCGGAAGTCATTCTCGCAGGGAACCCACCCTGGAGACCGAGGCACTCAGAGGAAGTTCATGAATTCCAAGAGTCATCAAGGTCCTTTCTGCAGCAGCCTGATTTTGATGTCTATGTTGAGGGGCAGAGCGGGCTTCTAGGTGCAGGGTCTGTTCCGTGGTCTCCTTTTGAGGATCTTCCAGCCAAACAGCCGGATCAGTCTTTCACTCCCCAGCGAGGAACCCAGATAAGTCCTTGGTGGGGTCTCTGCCAAGTGGAGAGAACCGGAGACACTGGGAAACTGTGCACATTCCCTTCAGATAGGCTGTAAGTTAAAGAAAGAGAAGTAAGAACGTAGGAAGAGATCCTATACTGGGGAAATGCCACAATTACCGTAAATGTCTTCAATCCGTTATGAGAAGCCGTCACAATATGTGCACTCCTAAAGTTTGCAAAGACTTTCACTGTAATTCTCTCATCGTGAAGTTTGTAAAGAGTTGCATCAACGATGACTGCGCTTAATGCTCTTGAACATTCCATTTATTGATTAAAAAAATACATTAACTTGAAGGAGCTCTTCCCTGTCCTTCATTATACACAGGGAATCTGCTAATCAACAGGACCCGACTGGCAATCAAAAGTAGCACAGGCAGAAATGTTCAAACCAGCCACACTCCCTTCCTCTCTTCTGTCTACCTCTCTCTTTCCACTCTTGTTCTGTATCTTTCCTTCTTTCCATGCCTGTCAATTTGGGAAGCTGGGGAAGTGACAGAGGTGTCAGCAATGGCTCTGGCCCTTGTAAAACTGGCCTCCAATAGCACCCTATTTGAACCAAGACACCCGAAAGCTTTGATCAGTGCAACCAGCCATGGTGCACACGGAAGTGCCGTAAGGGCTACTCCCTGAGGAATTCAGCGTGATATTATCAATGGAGGGTCTCTCCCATCAAGGTTGGTCATTTGGCAGATCTTGAGTAGCACTAATTTGCAGTTTAGGGGTTCCATCTGGATAATGTGCCACTCAAACTGTTGTCAAAATGAAAAATAAATTGGGACATTTGAGACAAATGAGGCCTTATTACGAGTGTGGCAGTTTTCAGACCGCCACATTCACTGTGGTGGTCCGACAGCCACATTAAAACCCTGGCAGTCAGACCACCAGGGAACCACCAGCATTGCCAGGATACATGATTCTGATAGTCTGGCAGTGGCAGAGATCGTAATCCGCCATGCAGCACTGCCCTGCGGATTACGACCTTGTTCTCCGCCAGCCTTTTCATGGCGGTAACAACGCCATGAAAAGGCTGGTGGAGAACAGGCGCAGTGGGCCTCAGGGGGCCCCTCCGCTGCCCATGCACAAAGGGGGCGGCCACCCTGTTGAGAGTTTGGCGGATGGGCTTTCCCGTCTGCCAAGCTCGAAATGAGGCCCATAGTATGTTACACTTACTTAAATGTTTGAAACACACATTTTGGAAATGTTAGTTTCTACTGTAAAAATCTAAAACAATTTTACTGTGTTCTGCAGTTTTGTGACTGGAAATAATCACAGCTGGCAAGCAGCCCGTGTCATCCAAATGCCTGTAACAAATAACCCCAGTTGGCCACAGATTAAACATTTATTCATATTGGTAGGTGCAACGAAATGCATTTATCAAGCCCTTAATGTGTCCCTTCTTTAATTTTGGTGTTTAATCAGTCACACCCAGACGTTTGAGAACAGGGCCAAGCAGGATTGCTTTTCCACATACCCAAAGACTAGTCTCTTATCAACATCTTCTGAGGGGTAGATTGACTTCACTGTCCTTCATAAGAAACCTAATGTCATAAAATAATTTATTTCATTTTTCTGTAATTGCTTATAAGTATTTAATGTGTTCTGTGAATGCTGCTCTAATGACTTATTGTGCAAGGTAAACTCCAGATACCCATTCATAAATAAACACATGCAAACAGAAAATAGTGCAAAAGTATACCCATCTTGTGGCACTTTGCTAGGTCCTTATGTGTGTTCTGTGGTAGTCAGTTTTTTGGAGTTACAGCTAAATATTGACTCAAACATATCGAGAGATCATAATAGTGTGGTTGAAATATTGTAAGTACAAATATATTGTGGACAAAAGAATCAAAGAAAACTAAACTTTTTTAAAACTTTATTACAATAACATTTCAAAAATGTGTTTACTATTCTATTGCTTTTCATTATGTTCGTATACTGTATCTGATTTTTTCTTATGTAATTTTATTAAATTGTTTTGAATAATATAATATTTTATACTTTTGGGGGGTGTTAGGTTTATTCGGGGATTCACTAGGTATCTCTTTTTTAAATTATGCATCTATTAACTTTAAATGATCAGTTTGTTATTTATTTCTTATCTTTGTTGAAAGTGTCAATTATGTTTTATGAAAACTCTTTTGGTTTACTGTTCACATTTTTCAGTCAATCTGGAGCTCCAGGTTTTCAAGATAGCTACTCCTGTGACGTGAAATGGAGGTCAGTGGTGTAGCCTTTAAGTCTTTAACATGAGCAACAGAGACTTCATTGCACATGTTCAAGGATCACTTCAGTAAACCAAATATTTGAATTGGAGAAACTCGTGTATATTTTGAGAATTACAGAGATTCTAGGAAAGGGCACAGATGTTTGGTATAGTGTTCCGACCTTTTCAGAGAGAACTGTGTGCATAATATTGAATTTCAGATAAAAATTCAAGAACAGGTCTTGGAAATTACAACTGTTATACCTCAGCATAAGAGTGACGCTAGTCCTTTGAGGTGTTAGGTATTGAGATCTAATATAAATGCTAAGGTCCTTTCTTATTTTGACAGTGATAGCAGTGTGAAAGATTTAATATAAAAGAGAGCAAGAAAAGGCTTGAATGAGCAAGTAGTGTGGTTACATATATACAGTCACAGTATTTAGAGAGACTTGCTTTAGATAATTGTTGTGTTTGATTTTTTAGATGCTTGCCAAACTACATATCAAAGAAGCAAAACACAAAAACAAACGTGTATGTTGAAAAAGAACATCTTAGATGGCAGCATAGCAGACTACAGAGACAGTCACTCTTTTCTCCACATCCTCTTGTGAATATTTGGCAATAGAAGTGATTAACCCATTGCATGTGATCCTAGGTAGGCAGTGGAAATATTATTTTGCTCTGTGCAACCCACTGGCACGAGGTTAGTGTTCCAATAACTACTTAAATTATGATTAAATTAAAATTAAAATATTCTTTGTATCATAAAATGTTGTATTGCTTTGTGTGTTTTACAGGACATAGGCTAGATGGATATTTATTTATCAAATTAATAATAAAATGTATTCAATATTTTGGGCATTATACATGCCAGTTGTCATGAATGTGTACCAATGTTTTTATATATTTTGGATTTTACAATTTTTTATTTAAATTTAAGAATTTATTTTATGTGTATTTATAATATTTGGGTGCATTGAAGTTGAACCCCACAATGCATGCATTTCCCCATTGTTAGAGTGAAGTTTCAACAGTAAATTTGACCCCTGTCCAATGTGCACTTTTTCTCCATTATTTGTAAGCCTCTATTTGGGGTAGTAAATCTAAGCACCCAATGTATACACTTTCCCTATTATTGGTTGGCTGGAGTCAGAATATTAAATTTGACACTGTATGTATGTATTCTCCCCATTGTTTGTTAGATTTGAGTTATAATAGTAAATCTGACCACCCCAATGTATGCACACTCCTAATATTTGTTGAAATTGTGTTACAAAAGTAAATCTGATCCTGCTCAAACTATGCATTTTTTCCAAATGTTTGTTAGACTTGAGTAAGAATAGTAAATGTAACCCCTCCTCCCCAAAATGTACGCACCTTCCCCAGCACTTCTGGACTGGACTCAGAGCAGTAAATCTGACCCCTCCTAAGGCATGCACTTTCCCCCATGTTATAGATTAGTGGATTGAATCAGTCCATCACCCACAATGTTTGTATTTTCCCCAATGTTTGAAGGACAGTAGTTAGAATATTGTACTTTACTGGTGCTTTTAATTATTTTAGATGGGAATTATATTGCTTTATTCTGGATTTTTCTAAAGATATTTTGACTATTACAGAGACTGTTATGCGGAAAGAGATCAGCGTTTTATGTCCCTTCCAGCTGCCTGCTAAAAAAATCTCCTGATTGAGTTATTCAAGAGATTTCTAACTCAAATGCCACTTTGTTTCTGGGGAAACCTATTTCATGGTACATATATACATTTATTTATGTTGCATTTTATTCTTTTATATATACATGTATATACATATATATATATAGACATATATTAAAACATTTTTAAATGTAACAATTATTTCTATTTTTGTAAAAATATTGTAATGTATAATGTAAATGTTTTTCACTGATAATTGTATTTATTTCTGTGCATTGTTAAAAGTTTTTAAAGTTTTCAAATGAATGCTTATGCTCTCTTTAAGTTTCATATATTTCTAAATATATACTAATTTCATTGTTTACAATTGTATTAATGCTAATTATAATTAAGTACACATACCTGCCAGTAAAAGCTTGATATACTGAACTACAATACATTGGACCATAATATTTTCGTACTTTACATTATGTGTAAGTAAATCTGAAACTCTTGTGGCCGAATTTCTGACTAGAATTTCTTTGTGCAAAATATTTTTGTAGTCAATATTTTGATCTGTAACCAATTTTTTACAGGGCAGATTCTTTTTTGTAGTTTGTCACTGGGGCTCTCATGCATATGAAACTATTGCACACCAACAGGATAGCCAATTTCCTGCATTTCAACTCATACTCTCTTGAAGTACAGCTATGTTTATATGTCAAGGCTTACTCAAGGAGTTGATAGTAGATGTGGGTCTCAGGTATAGTATAACACAGAATTAACAGGCAGTAAACTCAATGGCCAGTCAAAGCTATAAATATTTTTTCATGTAAATATATTTAAAATTATAGAGCAGGCAAAAATAATAATTAAAAAAACAATGGTATTTGTTTTATAGTTCCTTTGAAGTAAAGTGTTACAGTTGTTATGATTTGGGCCTCTAAAGACAAGGCTGTCACATGGGGCTTTCTTTTCTGTCATAAGAAACCCATGTGTTCCAGTCCTATTGCTACTGGCTACTTTTACAGGCACTATTAAAAGAAACTGGAAGTGCCAGACAAAACACTACAATGTATCACATATTCTGTGATAGGCCTCCTCTTCATTGTTTTTTCTACAGCGACCCAGGATGCAGTTGGGAGAAAACTTATTGGGCTTTATGCCTATGCTGCTAAGAACATGGAAAAATATTAGAAAACACAAGAGTATTTTAAACCCCAAAATGTACTAAAAAATTAAATGTGCTTTTCTAAAGTTACCAAAACTGCAGCAGCCCTCACAAGGGTGGTAATGTGCACAGTACAATTAAAGGTCAATTATCACTCCAACTAGCCGACAGTGATAGTCACAAATTAGGGGATTACAGGTGCTGGTATGGGCTAGTGCCAACAATAGATTCTCTGTGTAACTAAACCTATAGGTTGTTTGAACAAATGCTTTTTGGCAAAATGTTGAGGTTGCGGTAGCTCCATAACACAAAAACATCCAATGGATGATCTGGTTCTAAGTTTTCGCTGCTGACATCAGATTTAAAATCTAGACATTTTTATGTGTTGACACCTTAATATTTCCAAACCGTTAATGGCTAGAAAGAGTATTCAAATGTTTCTTGAATAATGGCAGAAACACCAGCCAATGTGATAATATCTTAAGAGAAAAGGAATCAATGTCTCATACCCTCTTCAGGTGAAAAAACAGTGCATACGGTCTACCACACAGTCAGAAGTGATACGAGTCAGACAGTGTGACAGAGGCTTATTTCACTTCTATGTCTTTATAAGGTACTTTATGGTCTTGCAAGGCAACTGTTGTCAGATTGGCTCTCAGAAGTTCACTTTGTTAAGATGTCATCCATGCATGATTCAATCAATCATACTATCATCAATAACATTTTATTTGGTTATAAACCATAACCATGAAGCACAAATTCACAAACAAATAATAAATCTATTTCTACACAAACAATAATAATACGTTTTATTTATAAAAAAAATCCTTGTTACATACTTCATCACATTTACAAGAACATATACACATATCAGCATCATAAATAGCTTGTAAATAGCAGGTAACTGCTTTGTAAAAGTTAGAAAGGCAGGGAATAACAAAACCTACAACAGATTTTTATAAACAACCCCACAGCAAAACATACATTTGTATTAGACAGCATTTATAAATGAATAGATGCAGGCCTACAGCTATTAAAACTATGTTTCTTTAAAAGTGGGATTAAACATCTGATATATAAAAATTTACCATATTAACAAAAAAAGGAAAGTGCAAAATAGTTTGAGGAGAACATTCATCTCATGAGCAATAGAATTTCAAATTGGAGCTAAACTGGCCCTTAGATAAGCAAAGACAACGTTGAATAATACCCAGCCTAAATCTGCAGAGAAGCTGACTAACAATGGCAAAATAATACTTCAAAACCAGTGGATTCTGCAGACTAGCATAATGTCATAGAAATGGTTTAACAAATTCCATCACCTCTCTTACTCTATTCCTGTGTTCATAAAAAGCCTTCTTAACCCAGGACTTATCGATGTTAAATAATAAGGAAGACCTGCCTAGCTCATTTGAAACAGATTTGATACACAAAAGTCAAGGAATTCTCAAGCTTTTAGAGAAGTTAAGATAATCCTCAATGATTGTTGTATTCAAAGAGGCATTTGGATTAGTCCAAACCAAAACCCAGAGTAAAAAATGGACAATTTAATAGGGGTCTCAATAAGTAATTAACCTCATACTTCATCATGACAAAAGTGGTATGAACTACTGGTAGGAAGACCACAAAGCTGATGGCACAAACAATTTTCTTCATATTGAAGATTTCTTGTAGGGTATTAAACCAAGATGCCTGAGCCATCACAAAGTAGAGACACTCTGCATTTTATACATTTCCAACAAATGATAAATTGGATAAAGTACCAATCTTGGCAGCAAAATCAAATAAAGTCCCCACCAACTGAGCACATTTTTGGCATGTGAAGCTGAAACAGGACTACCCTGAGGTAATATAGTAAAAAATAACCACGAATAAGGGTAAATGTTGGACTTTCTCAATAATCTTATTTTTCACAATTAAAGTCCTGTATTTTGCCAACCAAATTCCATAAAGCTTAAGATGTGTTTTTGAAAGGTTAGTCTCCAAGTTGAAATCCTTCTTAAAAAGGATGAATGCATTAATGAGCCTCTTCAGATCATTAGAAGTGTGAGCTAATAAAACAGCTTCATCAGCCTAGGACAGGGCAGGAACTGGTCTATGAGTGACAAATGGCATGTCTTGCCCATGAACTAATAAACAGAAAATTAGATTATCAATGTACAAAACAAACAAAATAGCTGAAGAACACAGCCCTGAGAAATGCTGCTATCGAGCTAAAAAATAATCCATTAACTCACCCTGATGCCAAACCTAACATTGGATGCAAGTCAGCATGAAATATGTCCCAAAAACCAATGACATGTGAATCAAGACCCAACTGGATTAGCATGAAGCATACTCTGGACCTTCGGAACTGGTCAACTGTGCTCCTTAGGTCCATAATGGTCAGAAGAATACCGCTCTCCTTAGCCTCTGAATTCTTGCTTAAAATTAAATGCAAATTGAGTGTTTTCCCCATAGTTCCTAGTTGTGTCGGAAACCATACTGAACATCAACTAATATGTTATTTTCTTCCACCCAGGTGAATATTCTGTTTGGCAATTTCCTTCCAGCAACCTTGACTATAGAGTTAAACAAGGATATTGGGCTGTAACATATAGGATCATGTTGGTTGCCCTTCTTGAACACTGGCACAATTTCTGATGAAGACCAAGAACTAAGCAACAGTCTGAATTCAATACATTGGTCACCAAGGGAGCCCAAAGATCGACATTTGATTGATAAAGGACTATGGGCACACCATCAGGTACTGGAGCTTAGCCGAAAGGACTGTCACAAACAGCTGAAACCACTTCATAAAAAAAAAAAAAAAACTATTGGAAAATCATGGCACGTAAAGTCAAGTTCAACATGAGCAGTTTCAGCAGCATAGCATTAACCCTTTTTAACATGTCAAACTCACCGACAAGTATAAATGTCAAAGAAGGAGCATTACTCCCATTTACTTTTTGTGAATTAACCACACTCCGAAACATAGAAGCATTTTTAGTCTGCATGCTTTCTACAAACACTCCCAGTTGCTATTTCTAATATGTTGTTTCTCTTCCTTATAGATGTATTATAAGACATGCTACAAAGGGCTACTTCACCTTTGCACCCAGGAAGCTTCGCCAAGGCACCATGGAGTTTCGCAATGGCTGATGAACAATCAGAATCAACTTGTCCCTATTGGCCAACTAATTAATAGAGCTATACAGGTGAGCATATGAGATCAGGATCATAGCACCATTTCTGGCGAGGGCAAACAAGAATTGAAATAGGCTAACTTACTACACAACAAAGGTCTCAAAATGTTGTTAGTATCACGCAGTCTTAGCGCCTGGTAACGACCTTGGCGGATGGGATATTCCGTTACAAACGTGATGGATATTCCGTCCGCCATATTACAAGTTCCATTATATCCTATGGAACTTTTAAAACGGCAGGCGGGCAGGATATCCGTCATGTTTGTGATGGAGTTTCCCATCCGCCAAGGTTGTAATCAGGCCCTTCGTCTGTAATCATTCTTTGATTTTTGACTCCCAATAGGTGGGGAAAACATATATTCTGAGCCGGCAAGCAAAAACAACAGATATGTGATTATGATTACTATGACAGCTCATCAAAACAGAGCCAACAATAATGAAATCAAATAAACTCATAGGAACAAAAACATATTCAATTATGGAAGAAATACCTCACCCAGTAAATGTTGGCGAGAACCCCTCATCCAAATTGTATGGCTCATGAGCATTAACAAAATCATGCTGATTTGAAAAATCTAAACTAATTTTAACATTAAACTGCCCTCCCAATACAGTATTCAAAGTTGATTGAGACCCCCTATTAAAAGGGTTAAATACCTTGTCAATTAACGTAAATAACATTTATTAGTTGGAATACTCTTTGGTAGGGAATACATCATTGTAGATATTGAAAATTTTAAAGATAAAATTTAAACCCTTCAGCACAAGAAACAAAAATAATTGATTGCCAGGGGATATGATCTGATGGGCTGGGCACAGCATTTTAGGGAAACTGGGAACAGTGCTGAGATTCCTCCTTTGGCTCTGCCATAAGGGGAAGAAGCAACGGGTAAAGTTTAACAAATTGAACCATCATATGCAATATCTGCCAGTGCCCACTATTAAACCTGTCAGCCTTAGGGTAGTCTTCCCGCAAAAATGTTGCCTTCAACCCTCATATTTTTGATGATATTGTTTTTGTTAGCATTAGGAATCTGTGCACTTTAACACTGCCAACCAGTGCTAAAGTGCTTGTGCTCGCTCTCTCCCCTAAACATGGTAGGATTGGCCTATACCCAATTGGCACAATTAGTTTACTAGCAAGTCCCTAGTAAAGTTATACCCCTTGTATCTATGGACCTAGAGCCTGTACAATAAATGCTAGTAGTGGGCCTGCATCACTGATTATGCCACCCACTCAAGTAGCCCTGCAAATCATGTGTCAGGCCTTCCATTGCAGCCTGTGTGTGCAGTTTTAAACTGTCATTTCGACCTTGCATTTTAACCCTTTTGCCAGGCCCACACCTTCCTTCTTAATACACGTCCCCCTTAACGTAGGCCCTGAACAGCCCAGTAAAAATGTTGGACATGTAATTGTAAGTTTCACACGTCCTGGTAGTGAAAAACTCTCAAATGTGTTTTTTACTACTGAAAGGCCTGCCTCTCTCATAGGATAACATTGGTTTTCCTTATTAAATTTAATAAGTGGTAACATTAAATTGGGTGTAGGCAGTGCCATGAGGTTACTTTAGTATTTAGACGGGCACATTATTTAGTCCTGAGCCTGAGGCCTGTGCCCTCTCACCTACTTACATTTCACTTTTATTCCTTTTATTATTTTAACAAAGATTCATTTAAGCGGATATGTTTTTCATTCTTTTATCAGTTGGACTTCGACGCAGAATTTGTTATTCATTTCTTTGCACAACATTTCCATCCTGTGCTCAACCCAAGGCTGTACACAATATTTACTAGGTATTGCTGGTCCAAAGAGTACATTGTCTACCCTTCACAGAAAAATATGTAGTGTCATGTCAGGGCAGTTCTTAGAATAAGAGATATGTTATTATAAAACATCACACAGCCCACACCAGGGTAGAGGGGACATTCCAGCCAGCTTGCCATCCCATGCTGCACGTCGTAGGAGTTTCTGCTGAAACCTTTTGGTTCCTCTTAATTTCCCATCAGACTAACAGACCTCTTCTTCACCGTGAGCACAGGTAGGGGGTTCCTTTCGGGGACCATAAGGTCTGTTTAGGGCTACCACTGCTATTTGCTTTCATGTAGAAACGAAGTAGTGTAAGTAGGGATATTAGGGACACTATTTTGACAGTATAGTGGGACTCTTCTAGTGTTTCACTTTACTGGTCACTGCAGTGATAATGCTGTGTTTCATTATCCTCATAATCACAATTCGTGCCTTTTTACATGTAATTCAGTTGCTTCAATAAAACATATATTGAAGATCCTGCTTCTGTTTGTCTTTGCATGTATGAGACTTGTATAACTGAAAGAAAGGGATACAATCCGTTCCACCACGACTTCCCTGAGGATTCTGAGTGTCATGTGATAGTTTGCCACAAATCACTCTTGCCTTTGGTATTGGAGAGGTGCTGCCATCTAGCCGGAAGGGCTAGGCTGACAGATGTCACACGGTGTGGGAGCAGACTCAGTTCCCCACACTCGGTGGTGCTGCCTCCCAAAATCCAGCGGGTTTGCTACTATAACTGGAGTCTATGACAGCAGACATCTTTAGTTTGGTGTCTAAAGAACTTTGATTGAAAGCCCTCTTTAATGGTAAAGTCAGATTTTACATCACAATACTGAAAATGCCACTTTTAGAAAGTTGGCATTTTCCTGTCCTATATATTTTGTGACTGAAACCTGTCCCTAGGTCACATGGCTAGGTGTAGCTGGCAGTTGGTCTTTGTATATTGCTCACAGACAGTGAAGCAAAGGGCCATAGGTGCAGGCAAGAACTTGCCAGCTGGGAGTCCAGCCCTCCCAAGTGGTGCCACCTTTCTCCTCCACCCTTCAAAGTTGACCTGAAGGTGCTCTGCCAGCCCACCTGTGGTCTCAGCAAAACTGACGCAGTGTGATGCAATGTTTCCCAAAACTCTGCATCAGAAGTGTAGTGCGACTCATCACCTTCCAAAACTCTGCATTGGAACATCTGTGCAATGCATCCCTGATGCAGGACTTCGAATCTCAGCCCTCCCTGAACCACTGCTGTGCAACCCATCCTCGATGTGTCTTTTCATCTCAAGGTCCTTGTCAAAAGAATCCTCAGCAACGATGCAGGCCTCTACATTGCAAGCCCCACAGCTCCTTCTGAACCAACCAGTGTGTGATGCATCCTCGTCACAGGACTTCTCATCACAAGCCCCTCATCTACAGCATCGTCAACGGTGACACAGGACCTTGCACCGCAGTCTGGCACTTTGCCAGAACCTCCACTGCGCTGCTCACATCACCACACCAGGAACTCATGGGATCTCGCAATGCTCCATAACTAGGATCTAAGGAACCGTTGTCCAGTGGGTCTAACGTGGTCCTAGTATCCAGCTCTTGCTCCTTGAGGTGATACTAAACTTGTGACTTTGTTCTGAACTGATGCAACCAGATAACCATCTAATCACACTCAACGCTTTGTTCTTTTTGACATTATTTTCACTGCATATCTCCAGTTCTACCAATTGGATTTATGTCATTTTGCCCTCAAACTATTTATCAAAATTTACAAAAATGGTGTGGGATGTTCGTTGTTTTGTGTTTTACTTCATTTCTGTTTGACGTGCTGCATAAGTACATTACACATTGCTTCTAAGTTACAATTGACTGATCTTGTGCCAAACAACCATAGGGTTGAGCATAGGTTAATTTGGGGTTTGCTTGTGTCTTCACCCTGACAAGGATTGTCATTGCAGCTTGAGTGGGGTTTCACCTACCTCAACCAGTCATATTATTTCTTACACCCACATTTCCTGAAACAAAACAATGTCAAAAGATTTAATTAAGGAAAGCCAGTTATTCTGATTTGGGTGATTTACCATCATTAATCCAACTAACAGAAATTGTAAACTGATCCTGTTATCAGGATGAATTGAAATGACATGCAGGTTTACCAGACGAGTAGAATCTGCTGTGGGGTTAGACCATCAGTCTTTCTTTTCTAGGTTCTTGAGGTGAACATAGTAGTTAGAAGTGGGAACACTACTGCTAAACAAGAACAAAGCTGGAAAGTCTGCTGCAATGCAACCAGGCTGCCTACAAAAAAAACAAGGCCTATAAAAGAGACCCAAAGGAATTACTTTGATCAGATCAGAGCTTGAATACCAAATATGGAATTTAAGCAATAAGTCCTTCACATCCATTGGGTTTTTTAAGTCAGCTATCATATAAACTCTTGTCAACAATTTAACAGAAGGACCACCCAAGTTTTCATCTTACAAATATAATCCAATGTGGCCAGGCTAAAGTCCACATGCTTGGTCAAGCCAGGGAATCACTTTGTTTTTCAATTGAGATGTATTTCCAGATACACTGGAAGACAAAGGAGATATACTAGCCAGGGTCAGACCATAAGGGCAGGCTTTAGGGGAAAGATGTAAAAGTAGATTGAAAAATTACAGAGCTCAGGGTAGGGACTAATTAAAACAGCATTATGAGCAAAACAACTGTGGCAGAAGGAGTATAGCCAACTGAAAGTGCAGAAGCGCTTGAAAAAGCAGAAAAGGTATCCTGGAATAATAAACCAGATAAGGCAGTATTGCCAAGTGTTGGTAAGTGTGGGTAATCAATGATGTGCAGCATTGCTACCATGAGACTTTGAGACCTTGTCCATTGTTGGTTCAATACGCTGTAAACATTAATTCAGCTGATGAAAACTAGCATTAATAAATCAGCTAACATGGCTAAAACAATTATCAGGAAGTTCCCTCAAGGCAGACATGATAAAGCCTTGCTTGAACACTTGCCCTCGCTAACTCGAACACTGACAACTTTTTATGCTTTGGTGTTGGACAGCTCATTTGAGATAAAGGAGAACTTTCATTATTGGTAGAATGAGCTGCAAGAGGTTCAGATTTGTGAGCAGGGTTGGTTGCAATGCCCCGACCATCTTGTTCCAAAAGCAAGACAGATGGAATAGCTACTTCAAATTCTTTTGAAATTACACTCACCACACAGTGTAAAAACAAGCAATGATGGTATGTGTGTAGCCCTTTATAACAAGCTGTGGGTTACCTGTTGTCTTGCACTTCCCCATACTGAGAAAGTGTGAAAGAGTTAAAAAGCAAAATCTAAGCGGGGTGGCTCACCCACCTCCAGTGAGTGAGGGTGCAGATGGGCCAGGTCTTAGCCCAGGCACCACAAATGTGCATTCAGCGCGGTGGTAGGAACAAGGGCGCTATACAGTGCTCGCCATCCCCTCTTCCTCCAATTATGGGAAGTGCAGCCTAGAAATTCTAGTTTTTAGTCACCACACCCAGGCATTACAATGGTAACAGCAGCAGTTCATAGGCCTCCTGCACAGTCATAGGGGCAAGTGCGCCATATAGCGATTGATACCTCCTTCTCCTTCAAACAAGGGAAGTGTAGTTTGAGAGCAGTAGTTGCTAGTCACCCTACCAGGTACCTTCATGAATAGCAGCAGCTTGTGGGCATCCATGCAGGATTGTCAGCTTTCCTCCTCTCCTTCTGATCAAGATCAGTTGCTTTCAATGTGCCAGGCACTGAAACTTCTTTTCCTATCAAGGCAGATTGCAGCAGTAGGGATTCCTCCAGAGTTCCAAACTAGCCAAAATCCAATTGACAAATATTTATTTTCATAGTCAGCAGAATGGCTTGGTGATCCGAACTCTCACTACTGCAAAATGCAATCAGCTGAAGGTCAGTTGAAGATCACAAGTTTGAATCCCTGAAAGACAGAGTCAACCCTTCATCTTACTAAAGTTGGTGAATTACTACATACATTGGGTAACAGTCACCTGTTATTTACAGATCTTAAAACTGCAGATCAATGGTATGAAGCATCGGCAAATAAAAGTTATTATTATTATTATTATTATTATTGTTATTATTATTCAAATCTGTGTGAATGCAAAAGAGTTTATCCGTAAGTTCTAACAAATGCAACCTACTGGGTGTTAGAAATGGGGTTTCTGGTTGGCTAGGGTATGCACCTAAGCCAGGCAGAACCCACCCACCCTAGTCAGGGCAAGGGAGTTACACGTCCAAGATAACCCCTGCTCACCCCCTTGGTAGCTCGGCACGAGCAGTCAGGCCTATCCCAGAGGCAATGTGTAAAGCATTTGCACGGCACACAAAACACACATGACGCACTATCCCCACCACAAAGGAAACACAACACCAAGTTATATGAAAATATACTGTATTGTACACAACGCAATTATTAGACCAAAACCCACCTATCAGTAATATCCTGCTACCTTAGCACTTGTCAGAACGTTACACATTAGTTACTCTGCAAACTAGCAGTAGTCACATATAACACACAGGTTACTCAGTATTCTGCAACATAAGCAGTAGTCAGGAAACACATTATTACACCAAGTTACTTGTCATAAGAATATCATAAACACCCATATTAGGAACATTATAAAACATATGGCAAGTCAGAAAAACATATTGGCATGTTATGCCCATAAAAGGAACATTTGCATACACATATGAAAACCTAAAAACAGGTAGGCAACATATAAGTCAATAAAGTCTTTAGAAAGAACATATGTTGTATATATATTGTCATTTGGGAGTACCTGATTTGATGTAGGCACCACTAGTGCCTGAAGAATGAAAAATGGGGCCCCCGGAGCTCCTCTGAGCAAAACGGGGGCCTCTTGTGAGCTCTGGAGTAGAGGGGGTGGCATGCATACCCTCTGTACTCCTGACGGGCCCCTCCAGGGCCCGCGATCACTGGAGGCATCCCGGGGCCTCCACTGGCCCTCAAGAGGTGGGGCCAAAGTCAGGGAAGAGAGCTAGGAGGAGGGGGGGGCACACAGCCCCTCCGTTTCAAAGACGGGCCCCTCCTGGAGCCCACAATCATTGAGGGCCACCCCCGGGCCTTCACTTGTCCTCCAACGAGGGGGGCGGTGCGAGGATCAGGTACTGGCCAACACGGGGCCAGACAAGGAACCAGTGGTGCAGGAGAGCCTGCGGCAAGGCTTCTGCCCCACCCACGGTCCAACAGAGACTTCTCCTCGGCTCGGTGGGGCAAGGAGAGGCTTCCTTCTCTCCTGCCCGTCTCGTCTGGGCCCAGTAAAGGGCCTTCTGGTGCACCAGGGGCGCTCCTCGGAGCGATTCTTGCTCCTGGGGCACCGCTAGGATCACGCTAGCTCCAAAACCAATTTGACAGGTTCCTTCGTGCCCCAGGGCGCAACTCTGGCGCTGTATTCAAGACGGCCCGGGTTGCAGTGGTGATCTTTCCCACAGCAATAAAAGTGCTTTTGAAGCGCTAGAACAGCAACAGAGGCAGCGCTTTTCCTCATCAAGCGCTTAAGCCTCTAAAAGATAAAGCACTTTCCAAAGCGCTTAGTGTGGCAAGGTATTGAAGCACTCCTCGTGCTTCACGATGTTGTAAGGGTCAGGGGCCACAGCACCCTGCCCCTGGGGAGCAGAAATTAAGGAGCAAGCCCACAGGTAAAGGGGCCCAGCAACAGGCCAGCACAAAGGGGATGCAAGCAGGTGGCAAGTCCTTACAGTGACCAAGCAGGTCACTGGTCAGCACAGGAGCAGCAGTCCATGGCCGTTCCTGGTGAGTCCTTCCAGCCTTTTACGTCCAGTTCCAAAATGATTCCAAGAGTCTCCAAATTGTGGGGAAAACTCCCCTGTACTTATACTCAGTCCTTACAGTGTTTTACAGTGGTGGGGAAGAGGAGGTTCCAACCAATTACAACTGGAAGTGCCCCCTCCCTCCACCAGCACCAAACATCAGTTGGGGGTAAACAACCGTATTGTGTGAGGCCAGGGCACAGCCTTTACAAATGTAGGTAATGCCTCTCCCTTCTCTCAGCACAGGAAGACTGTTCAGTATGCAGATGCACCTCTGTGACACCTCCACCCTCCCTGTGTACAGGCTGTCTGAAAAGTATGCACAAAGCCCCAACTGTCACTCTGCCCAGACGTGGATTGGAGTCAAGCTGCAAAACACCAGAGTCATAAGCACAGAGAAATGTGCACTTTCTAGAAGTGGCATTTCTGTAATAGTAATAAAAAATCCACTTGCACCAGTAAGCAGCATTTATTATCACCATTACAACCATCCAAACATGCCTACGCTACCCCTCATAATTCAGACAATACCCCTTACACATAAGGCAGGGCATTTCTAATGCAATCCTATGAGAAGACAGCACTCACATCAGTGAGACACCAAGTTAGGCTGTTTGTCACTAGCAGGACAGGCCACGCAACCTGACACATGTCTTGCCTTCTACATACATGGCACCCTGCCCATAGGGCTAGCTAGGGCGTACCTTAGGGGTGACTTACATGCAGTAAAAGGGGAGTTATGGGCCTGGCAAGTAAATTTAGATGCAAAGTCCCTGTGGCACAAAACTGCGCACACTGTCCCTGCGCTAGCAGGCATGAGACAGGTTTGAAAGTCTACTTCCGTGGGTGGTGCAAGCAGCACTGCAGCCACACTAGTAGCATTTAATTTACAGGCCCTGGGTATAGAGATACCACTGTACAAGGGACTTACAGGTAAATTAAATATGCCAATTATGTATAAGCCAATCATACCAACTTTAGAGGGGAGGGCAACTGCACTTTAACACTGGTTAGCAGTGATAAAGTGCCCAGAGTCCTAGAGCCAACAGCGACAGGTCATAAAAAATAGGAGACAAAAAGACTGGGGATGACCCTGCATAAGGAAAAAAGTCCAACACTGGGCCAATATCGACAGTGGTTGGGAAGCTAGGGTAAATCCAGATAGGGTGCCAGATTAAAACATACATTGGCAACACCAACAGGTGTGAAGTTTGGATTTGAGTGCTGACAGCAGCAATACAAAATTCTAATTGCAGTGTAAAACATTTCAAAACAAGTATTACTTTGTGTATCTAATGCATGGCTGGGATAAAGAATTAAATGTGTGATGACAGAGTTTACTTTTCAGTTGTAAAATAGTCCCTCAGTCATTACAAAGGAGGCAGACGGATACACTCAATTAGCCAACAGTAAGAAGGTAAGTTTAAAATACTTCCGAGAGCTGATTCAAGATGCAAATGGCAAAGCCTGTAGCCAAAGGTTGAAGGTTCCTGAAAAAAAGCCAATAGCCGTAGGCGTAAGGCTGGGGTGAGCATATATAGTGCGTACTTGGCCTTGGGAAAGCCAAGGGGTCTAGGGAATAAAACCCCATTTGCACATCCATAGGAATAGTGATGGCCTCTCTGCTTTTTGGGTGAGTATGACACATTGCTGTCCTAAACAGGAATTTGTTAAACCAAAGGTGGGCACATGTGGTGCTCCTTAGTTTATAAAGTCAGGGATATTTGTTTCTCTTCTCCTATCCCTCTGCAAGCTGGGAGTCACAGGCAACCCTCTTTCAGCCCAAGTCTTTGTTCATTTTTCCACCATGACAGACTGACACCAGCCGTGGCTCTGCCTTTTTTATTTTGTTTCTCAGTACATAAAGGGCCATCTTCCATCTCTGTGAGGTGGTTACGAACCCCATCACCAC
Organism: Pleurodeles waltl; assembly: GCF_031143425.1. Taxonomy (NCBI): domain Eukaryota; kingdom Metazoa; phylum Chordata; class Amphibia; order Caudata; family Salamandridae; genus Pleurodeles; species Pleurodeles waltl. The sequence goes on from NC_090442.1 coordinate 283,263,250, forward strand.
TCAACCTTTCCCCAAAAGGCCTACAGTAGAAACCATGGAGCTGTGTCACGGTTGGCATTCAGTTGCTGAAAACAAAGTCACATTTACCACAATGAAGGGAGGGACCGTTTCTGCCCGCTCCTATGGGGTAAAACAACCAGATGACAGCGTGGGGTGATTTGTCTCCAAACAACTCTCTTTGGTACAGCTGTTCCATGACAAGAACTAAAGGTTTTCTGCTTCTGAGTGGGCACATTCAAGCTGATTGGCTGAGGAGGCATCCACACTGTTTATGTGTGAATTCTTTGCTTCGGGACAACTAAGGGGGTCAAACCTTATAGAAAAAAAGTGTAGCCTACCCTTTTACATCAGTTCTTTTGCAAATATCGTAAATTTACATTAACACAGTTACAGTGGTAAAAGTTGCTTTCTGGCTAATGCTTTAGCTCTATGTATACATTTGGTGTAACGTTTGTCCTACCATTTGTTCTATGTCAGAGAGCAAACTTTCTTACTTGGCTTTGAATGTTAAAACTCATTTTGGGGCACCATGCAATCTTTAACACCCATACCCCCCCGCCCCAAACATTTAGTCAAGTTTACATGCTCACTCAGTACTTGGTACTTTAAGATCCATTAGCCACCAGCAGAACCTTTACAGTATAAGAAAATTTATTTGACATTTTGGGCAGAACAAATTTGTTTACACCTTCAACCTAAATGGGTTGCTCAAACCAGAAAGAGAACTCTGCAGCTAAACACTGAACACTTCTCTAAAGCCTTTTGTACTCTCAGTAGCTTTGCAGTTTTATCCCTATTGGAAGGAATGACTACAACCCTCACACAGTTTTCTTCAGTGATAGTCTACTGACCCCTGAACTGTACTTTTGGTACAGCAAGGAAGAATGTCTGTGAAAACATGGAAGCTGATTTAGAGTTTGGCAAGCAGGGTACTCCTTTGCAAACTTCATGAAGTACCTCGTCCACCAAACTCTCAATCTTCTGAGTCCAACTACCTCTTTTAGAGAAGGTTGGACTATAAACTTTCCATCATTAGAACCCCTATTGGCCCTGTCAAAAGAAAGCTTACTCTGACACCCCAATGGAGTAGGGGCTGTTAGAGTAAAGCTCACACTGCACACTCTGTTTAGAGCAGATTGTTGGATGGCCTTTTTTTCTGTTTGTTACAACCAGGAAAACCCTGGTGGTGAGGAACAGAAGAAGGCAATATTGACTCCCTAATCCCCGGGAGGAAGCTTCCATTGTGTGTGTGGGGGGCATTTGATGGTTTTCTTGCTGTGGGGTTTTGTATCTAAAAAATAAAAATATATAAATGTTTAATGAATGGCCCTCAAAATTGACAACGACTGGCCACCAAACTTTGTATCTTGAATGGAACTGCTGTGATGGCAGTTCCTTTCAAGGTACAGAGATGACCACTGGGCTGGCAGTCATCTATATATGTGACAAACAGACAACCAACAGGAAGGTGGTCTTAATGTCCTTCAGCATCACAATGGGTGCTACTCTTTCAAACTCTAATCAGGCCCATAAACTACTAGTATCTCATCACTGCCGCCCACTACCCTCAAACATATTCTGAGAGATGTACTTTATAGAAAACAAATCTGCTCACACACATGAGAATATAAAGAATGCAAAGGGTATAGGCATAACTAGAGAAAACAAGTCACCTGGCAGTGAGGTATCGATGCACACACACCACTACCAGTTGAAACTAAAGAGCAAGTGTTGTGATGCTCATATGCAACCTAATAACCTAGTGCCATAGATGAGGAGGTAGCTTGAGGAACAATCATGTTTTTATAGTGCCTCTGTTTTCAAGTGCATCATGTGTCTTAAGAAAGGTCTTCTCACAGTGCTCATGAAAGCAGTATGGTGGTGGCCACTAGCAACACAAGAAGCTGTATTTCACAGCCTGTTGCTCTCTAACCTTTGTGGCATTTAGCTGCATTGGCCTTCCTTCTTCAGGCTGGAAGCACAGAGGTTAAAGAAAGAAGTAGTTCCAAACAGCCAGTTTGTCCCACAAAGCCAACGCCAAACGCTGTGGTGTGATTCTTATCAACATATCCCAAAAACTAGTAGACAACTTCATCCTACCTGCTGATTAACAAATTGTGCTTTGCAAGGCCAAGATATCTTTCAGAATAAAATATTTTAGACTAACAGGATGATAAGCTACAGAGCCACATTGAGGCAAGCAATGATTGGCAGTCCTGTGAGCGACTTAAAAGGAAGTCTCCACTAGGATGTGTCTCTGTACTTCTTCAATCCCCTCTGGGTACCAAGGACGCCCTGTGTGTAGGGGTCTTCCGGACTCACGGGCCTCTCTCGCGTCAGTAGCCGGCTCTGGAATGTAGATCTGCGGCTGAACTTTTGAGCCTGAAGTTGAGACTCTCTGGACCTTCGGTTCTGGATGCCAGGGTGATTTCCGATGCTGTGGCATTCTTGACACTGGCAGTAATAAATCTGAGGGTCACAGAAAGGTACTCTGGAATAGGGGGACCGTATTCTGTAAAAAACGATACCAGATGAAGAAGAGCGTGTGCAGGGATGAGCCATGCGGATATTAACCAGAGTAAAACTGTTCAATTAGAGAATGAATGCACACGTATAATTTGCAAAACACATTTTGATATTACCACAGCATCGCTTAGGATACTGAGGCCTCTTTCTCTTATGGTTTGCAGGCTTGGTGGCTAGTGAATGCTCTTTTCCTCCTCTAGTTGCTTCAGGAAGATTACTATGTCGTCTTGATTTTCAATAACACACTGAAGCAACCCTCTGAGTTTAAGGGTGGATTAGGCACAATGCGCACCGCCCTGTTATCTGGCAGTGACATGCAATATAACACCTTCCGTGACATTCGGAGCTTTCCTACAGGCACTTGTCAAGTGGAATCTTTGTCACACGGCAGAAAGCCTCCAGCCAAGGGATGTGAAATGCATTACCTGATGCGAATGGATTATGCTTCTGAAATCGCTTGCCGGACTTTTTTTTTTTTTTTAGAGACCGAACCAAGCTCCGGTTATTTTTTATATTAAAAAAATATCTGAATATATCTGAAAATCTATGGTCCCTTGTACACACATAAAATGAGTTATGAATTGAGATATACAAAATATCAGTATATTTCATGTGTTATTGGATTAACATTCGACAATGAATGACCGAATCTAATATCTTTTCTTAGTAAGCAGTCCTAGCAGGCTTAAAAGGGCCACAGTCGCTTCCTATAATTTTGGTTAATTGTTTGCATATTGTGACCTTATTATATCCCCATATGAATAAATAAGTTTAAAGAATGCTTACCGTATTCTTCGAGTTTAGTTAGTTCTCCGTCTGATTTAAAAACATTTTTCTGTGAGTCGGCGTAAATTACGCTTGACTTACTCCTGAATCCCAAGGTGTATGTTACACCTTCTAAGGAAAGAACAATTCTGTGACTTAAGGTGACCGACGACCTATTCTAAGTCCTTATGGACACTGTCTTTAGTCCTGATCTTTTCACCCTCAAATCATTTATTTCAGACATCTTAGTCTTATTAGTTCAATGCAAGCAAGAGTAGACTAAACCCCACGCATAGTGGACCGACAGCCTCCAGACTGACCCCCAGCCGAGCCTGCTCTGTTGTGTGCTACCTGCTGAAGAGCCTGTCCTTATGCCCAAAGTTGCCTGCTCTCTGAATATCTGTCTAGGTAATGGATTTCACGGCAGCCAGACCAGCCTCTGTGAACATTAAAGCCCTTATTTAGAGTATGGAGACTGGCCCTCCATTTACCAGGGCGGCGGAGAGTTGTACTCAGTTGCTGTAGTAGAAGACCAGCTGCCACATATAGAGATTTTCCCCATGCAGGCTCTATTTGATTATCCGGTGCACTGGAACCCTTTGAATAAAAAACTATTCAAGTACTATTTTGTCAACTCTTGCCTTTCAGTTGCTACATAAATGGTTCAGAAAATGTTATACCAAAACATTTGTGTGTTACACAATTGTAACTTCAAATTCAAATATCCTCATTGTTTATCAAATAAGACCATTATAACCAGGAATTCAAATAAAAACTTCTATATAAATATTTACATTGGAAAAAAAGCAAAATAAGAGTATTTCAATCAGTAAAACACATTTATAAAGTATGCTTTCCCTTTACTACGTGAAAGCTGCGTCTAGAATACAAGCAATATCATAGGCCTTTTCACAGGAAGACCTGAGTGTGAGGTGTGTGACAATTATTAGCTCAGGAAGTGCAGAAGGGGGACAATTCAGGAACAGCGTTAATGTGAAAGGAAACGGGGTGAGACATGCCCATGCATAGATAATGTAAAAGGAGGCATGGGGAAGAGAAGCCCTTTCTTCCACAAACCCTCTGAAGCCAGTTAGGCTTGCTAGACACCAACCCCACCAGAGGGGGAGCTAGTAGTAGAACCAGCTTGGTCTAGCGGAGGAAAAGGGGACTGCTGACGCACACATTCCCTTTGGGGGCAGAGAGATCCTGTTATGTTTTATTTTCCTCAGAATAGTGCACTGTGGGATAGTTTGCAGTGAGAAAAAGGGGACTGCTGATGCACAAAGTCCCTTCAGGGGCGGAAAGAGTCTGCTATGTTGAATTTTCCTCAGAATAGTGCACTGTGGTATAGTTTGCTGCAAAGGTGGGAAGGTTTTACCCCTGGCAACGTTTTTCTAATAGTTTAGTGTGAGAAAGTCTAATAATAATTGGGGTGGGCAGTGGTCCACCACAAGTAATAAGGTTTTCTATCATATTAGGCCAAGTGGAAGGTTTCAATAATTTAAACATGAGCTCCACTTCTGGTAGCTATGGCACAGAGCAGGCAGGCTTAACTTAAAGAGAAATTATTTAGAGCTACTAAAACAGTTCAAAAGTCTAAACACAATAAAAGTCTAATTCCATTTTATAAAAATAGAGAACAATTTATTGAACAAAATGACATCAAAACAATGGGAACCAGAGATATGAATTTTTAACGTTTTTGGTAAAAATAGCTCTAAAAACACAAAATGGCAGCTTAGCTCAACTGGCTGCAGTACATCAGGACCTAGCCATGATTTCAGGCTTACCGAAATGGAGCGTGGGTCGCGTACACCAATCAGGTTCGACTGAGTCAGAGATTTTACCTTGGGACTATGGACCTGATTTAGGATCTAAATCAGGCCCTTAGTCTCAAACATAGAAGTCAAAATTCTTCAGCAGGGTAAGGCAGCAGGCTGTATCAAGAGTACACCACAAAATCGAATAGGTGTTGGACAAGATCCAAGTGAAGCCGGTGATTTTGGTGAGAAAAGCTCAGAGTGGGAAAATTCCAAGTTTGCACCCAGGCAAATCCTCTTGCAGGCTAAATACTTTTGGTGCCTTTGTCTGGTCAACATTTTTACCTTCAAATCTATTTTTTGTAGCTCAGTATCCTCCAGCAAGGCAAGGCTGCTGGCTGTGTTCAGCGAGGGCTACGCAAGGCCAGATACCTTCTCAGAGGTCCTACTGAATCAGATTTGCTGCTGTGGAGTAACTCAAAGCAGGGGAAACCTGTTTCTTCAGCACAGGGACAGCCAGGGCCAGCATTTTAAGGACTCAAAACTCACTCCAACAGAGGTCACCAGAATTGTCCAGGTCAGTTCCAGTTGGTACTGTCAGCTGGGCACTTCAGGAAAAAGGCCTCTTGCAGCTTGGTGTGTCCTTGCACGACAAAGGAGGCCAACCATCTTCCCCTTGGAGTACACTTCTTTGACCTGGATACAAATAAGAGCAGGTCCATCCCTTCAGGTCTTCTCACAGGTCTCAAACATTAGGTGCAGTCCTCCTTTTGTCTTTCCACCTGCCCAGAGTACTCTGAAGAAGGTTTCTAGGGGTGCCACATTTATGCCTGCCACTAGCTTGTGGGCAGGGGTTATTCCTGATAATTCCTGTGTGCCCTACTGCAAACAAACTCACAAGGTTCCTCAATCACTAACTCTGAGATGAAGAAACACTTTTCCCCTTGTGCATAGATTTTGTGCTCACCCAGCAATGTGGTCAAGGTAATGCGCAACCCCTCCTTTGTTTGTCACTCCAAACCAGTTCTGGGGCAGTTTTAACCCCCACCCGCCACTACCACTGGGATTGGTTTCTGTCTGACTGGGAGGATAGAGGAAGGTGCCTTTTTCAGGTATTATCTGATATCTGCTTGTGACAGAGAAGTCTGCTTTGAAGTAAATTAAGTTCCCTGACACAGCCAAACTGGGAACAAAAATATCTCCACTCACCTAGGTCCATTGTCTCTGCTCTGGGAACAGTTTTCAAACCTCATCTTGGCTATTTACCAGCTGAGTGACAGTTGGCGGTCTAATGCAAATTAACATCTGGGAGCTTCGAACATGGAAAAGGTAACTTTCTAAACGTTCCTTTTCCTTAATATTTAGCAACAATTTCACTTCATCATTAACTTGGGCTTCTATAGTCATTTAATCATTCTTTTAACTGTCCTACAGCCTGAGATAGTTCGATTCTTTTTTAATTTTGTATCCCGGGGTTTCTCTATGGGCCAGCTAACCTTCATACAGTGAAAATAGCTTTTGGACATTAGTCACTGTAATGACATGTTAACTTTAAATGTATACATGTCCTACTTTTAAATATTGTGCACAATTCCCTCTTAGCTACATGGCCTGCATTAGGTGACTTATTAATTTTCAAAATTTATGTTTTATCCTATCAGAAAGGGTCATTGTGACAGGTTGGTTTGCAGTTGTGAACCTGCCGCAGCCAGGCTACAGTGGTAGACCTTGAGTTATGTTTGTTTTGTCACACTCATGGCTGGGGCAGAAGTGATGTAGTCCACATGTAATATTTAACGTTCCATGCCATTGGTGTATTTTGGGGCACCATATACTATGACCTTATAGGAAATCTAAATATGCCCTTTAGGAGTCAGCCAATTTTGACATGTTTGAGGGGACAGAGCACACACATTGGGTCCTGCTTAGCAGAGTCAAAAAATAGCAGTCCACAAAAGATGGGTTGATCATGCAAAAAGAAGATGCGATTTCTCACAGTCAGGGAGTGTCTAGGAGCACCCCCACCCACTGACTAATGAAACCTACAAAGCCACATCACCCACAGCCCATCAGAGAATAACAGAAGAGGAATGGGCCTGCCATTTGAGATTTGTATGGAGACTTGATGGGCTGAACCTACTCCCATGTATACCCAGGACTAAGAAGTGACTTATGAGACACAACAAGCTGCAAGTGGCCTCTTTCCTGGAGTGTTCAGCTGACCAGTAGCAACTGGAACTGGAGAGAGTCCTGGTGCCTAAGTGCTGCCCCTGAGGTTCTGAGAGTTGGGACTTAAAATATGTTTGACTGCCAAACATCTGGAGTGTTAGTGGGAATTTGTGGCAAATATGTCTGATTTCGAAGCAACTTTGTCAGATACAGATTCAGGATTGTCACGCTGAAGGATTTTGAGATCCATATAGAAGGCTAAATTCGAACGTAAAAGCATGACAGGCGAAGGTGCAAAAAGTATCCACCCAAAGGGAGGACTTTAGCAGTTGCAAAATCTTAATTTTTCCCTCTCTGAGTTTTTTCTGCCAATACCAACAACTTTAGTGGACCTCATCAAGTGGTTATCTGTCTTCTAACGGATTTCAGTGGATACAGCCTGCAGCCTTGCCCCGCTGGTGGATTTTGACTTCCATTTCAGAATCATGCACAGGTCCCGCTCAACTGCCAACAGCAATTATTGATTGTCCCTCTCCTTTTTCCTTAGTGCTTTTTGCCTTAAATCTTTAGAAATTCATGTCTTCGGGTCCCCTTATTGGGTTTATGTTGTTTAGGTTTCATTTCACCCATTACATTGGTCTCTATTTTCTACGTTGGTTGTGAGATTATTATTGTGCTGTGCTCTGACTTTTGAACTGTTTTGTTACTGCTAAGTACTGTACACATTTTCCTATGCTAAGGCATAGCTACCACGGGATTGAGCTCAGATTAAAATTATTGAAACTGTGCTTTATTTGAAGAAGTTTTTGGCATTGTTCTTCTTAGGGGACTCCATAAACCTCAATCAAAAATCCACTTTGTTACAGACGTTTATTGTGAAAATGTTATCCAGTGTCTCATATCCTTTTCTAAAACCAAGGATTGATCTTCTCCTTGAATCAGATATTACTCTCCAAACAAGATATGAAAAGTACTGTAAGGGCCGAGTCAAAAATTTGGCAGCTGACTTATGGATGATGACTGAAATTCTACTGCATTCATGTGCCCGTGATGCACAATATTTTGATTTTGTCTATAATTATCATGTCAGATATCTGAATGATGAAGATGTTTGGGTCTATTATTTTCCAGTCTTGTGTGTCATTATCCATGGATAACATTGTTGCATGATTAATCCATGCATCTCTGGAATGGCATAGTCTTCTTTTTGTAAAGGGCCAGCTACCCAAGGATGCAAAGTGAGACCAACACTTATTGTTGTCATATGATTTTGCCCATCTAATAAAATCATTCCATCTTTGTGCCTCTGCTGGACCCGACTCTTTTTTCAAGGTCTCCTCGAGATATTTGCCTTTTGTTGCTGAACCTGTTTTTTTGGCATTGGGACTCACTGCTAACCAGTGCCTACGTGCTTGGGCTCTCTTGCAAAAGGATGGTGCAATCGGCTTATACCTCATCTGCACATTTAATTTACTCTTAAGTCGCTAGTAAATGGTACTACATGTACCCTTGGCCTGTAAATTAAATGCTAAATGTGGTCCTGCAGCACTCATTGTGCAAAACATGTCTCAGGCCTGCCACTGTTGCCTGTTGTAAACTGTCACATCAACCTGTCAAAATAAGCATTTCGCCAGGCCTAAAGCTTTCTTTTTTATGCATATGTCACACCTAAAGTATGCACTAAAGGCTCATAGGGCAGGGTGTACTGTATTTAAAAAGTAGGACATGAAGGATTAAGGTTTACATGTCCTGGTAATGAAAAACTCCTAAATTTGATTTTCACTACTGTACGGTCTACCTCTCCTATAGACTACCATTGTGTTACCTTATTATATTTGGACAGGGATATGCTAGTTGGTCTCAAATGAATTGTAATTTAAAATCCTCTTTAATGGTGAAAACACATTTTATGTCCCAATTCTGAAAATGTCATTTTTAGATTTAGCATTTTCTAGTCCTAACCATTGGTACCATTGTCATGGGTCACATGATTGTGAATGGCTCTGCGGTCGGGGTTTGTGTATTCCTTCCAGTCAGTGACACAAATGGGATTAGGTGTGGATAGGATGGGTCATCCTGCTAGGATGGTTAGGGGTGGAGTTTTAACCAGCACCACTTACAATTGAAAGGGCTTGCCTCTGCCACACACAAAGGAACCTGACACTAGTCTTTTGTCACCTCAGATCTCTTAGAGCCTTGACAGAAAAAGCAAAGACCTTTCCTGTACCAGATGTGTATGTAGGGAATCCCCCATTGTCCTGCTACTTGAGGGACTTCCTTGCTCTCTGAAAAGGAAGAATGGACCGGTTTGTCTTCCTCCGATGGTAACCAGAGGGGACTGCCAGGGTCAATTAACTGACCTTCTGTGTGAACTACAAGGACACAACTAAATTCAGAGGCCTCCCTGCAACTGCTCAGATTGACTGCTGCAACCTTTCCTGCAACAGGGTATTTCCTGCTGCCATCTGGTGGAGAGAGCCCTGGTCCCTAAGATGTGCCTCCTCAGTTCCTGGACCCTTGGCTGGCATCAGAGTGAAATCATCCAAAAGGAATGGGGAAAATCCTGAAGTGTGTGCTCCTCTCGACCACGAGTAGGTCCGTTCGTGCCAAGACTCTGCCACATGCTATGACTGCCAATGCAAGCTCTGGTGAGACCTGCTCATTGTTTTGACAGTGATCCCCAGTGATGACCAGTATCGCAAGACTCGCACTTTTCACTACAGAAACAATCACTTGTGACAACCACCAATGTGAAGCTACATCTATGACCATCCACAATGCCTGACCAGTCTTCATGCTACAGTGACAACCGTCCCAACACTTGGCCTGCTCTTCATGTAATAGCGAAGACCGCCTGCTACACTCGGACTCCTTTTCACAGCCTCCTCCAATACACACAGATGATGTGCACCAGACTCTGAAGTTAACTTTTTAACGGGACTAACCTGGTCCTTGCATATGACCCAAGCTACAACGTGGTCAACCTGAACTTGTGACTTTCCCCCATTCTAGCTCAACTAGATGACTGCAAGTGGTGCTTAGTGCTTTTAGGCACTATCTTCAGTTAAAATTTTAAAATGTAATATCTTTGTTTCGACTAATTTGATTTTTGGGGTTCTGGTAACATTTTGTATATTAAAATGTACTCTATGTTTTTTAATTGGTTTGGGATTTTTCTAGTGTTGTTTTTTCACATCATTACTCTTTGTGTAATACATGAATATTTTAGACATTGCCTCTAAGTTAAGCCTGACTGCTTTTGTGTGAAGCCAGAGGATAAAGCACAAATTACTGTAGTGACTTTTGTTAAGAGTTGTGGTTTTCACCTGAGTGGCGCTTTCGCCCCCCTCAACCAATAACCCAATTTCTTATGTATTCTAATTTAGTTGTGGCACAGGTTAATCTCACTACTTTTGTGGTTCCCCCTTGACAAGGACTGTGGTTTTTGCCTGAGTGAGGCTTTTACCCCCTTCAACAAATAATCCATATTCTTACGTATTCCAATTTAGTTGTGATGAAAATTGCTAATCCACCCAAAAGTTGGCTTTTGTCACACAATATTATGGCTATTTTTTCCATGGAGGTGTATATTTATGAACAATCTTTGGTTTTAGACCACGTTTCATAAATGCAAATAATATGTTTTCATAAAAATATATCAATGCCATCCCATTTGAAGATTTTATTAACACCCGCTAAATTCAAAATTATTGAGAGTAGTATTACCAGTATAGTTACTTAATTCTTGTTATGAGCAAACTGTAATGCCTTGTGCCAAGGCACCAGCAATCCAAGATCAATCCTCTCTCATGTTGTCTATGATTCAGGGGCACTGAATTTAATTTCACATAGTCTTTGTCCTTCTTGGGTGATATGCACTGCAGTTGTTTCCAATTTGGATTGCCTTTTTGTCTCCCTTCCCTACCTTTGAAATATATGGGATTGAAGGTGGCAGAATTCTTTTTGCTACTTTCTCGATTCCAAATAACTATAATGCTTCGCTTAAATGGAGAGTGTTTATTTCATATTTAACCAATTTTATTCAAATCGGTTAAGACATTGTCACCCCCTCCTTGTACAACTTCTCTTCATTTTCTATTTTTTCATTTTGTAGTACTTAGGTTATATATTTTACTGTTATTTTGTAAAAATGTGATTAGAACCTCCTAGTTCTTTCGTTAGTCTTTTGAGGTGAGAGCGTTATTACACGACTACACTCTCTCTTTTCCCTAGAGAGTAGTGTTTGTGATTGATCAGAGTATACATGAAAACAGTCAATGCTCATACCAGTATTGTGGCCTCCATATTTCATAGCCTGCCAGGTGTAGCATTGACATCGGTCCTCAATATATGAGGCAGCCATCTTTGTCAGATTGGAGGATCAGTTCTGTTGTTCCACGTTTTATTTTGGAGGCCACTGGCATTTTGCCACTCCTGACATGCTGGTACAAATGGCTAGCAAGAGGAGCTTCTTAAGCATAAAAAAACAATCTTAGTATATAATAATTTCAATTTATGCAGAAAGCATTTCGTTTTGTTTCAATGTCTGACTCTCAATATTACGATCATTCGTCTCGTGTTATTTTGTATTTACCAGTTTGAATTCAAAAGCTATGCATTTAGTCACCTCTAAAATAAACAGCATAATTTTTGAGCCATTTAAAACCGGACAAAAGCACATGATAGTTATTTTTCTTTTAAGACATTTTACATTATTTTCCATTTCATCTGACTCTGTAAAGTACACTTTTGTCAAGGCTGGTGATTGTCCAAAAGGGCTCAATTAGCCCTCTTATTTTGCTTATAGTCTTACTGCATAGAGTAAAATAAATCAAATATCATTTTAAGAGAGCTATTATTGCTCTACAAGAGATGAGAATTTATTTAAAACCCTGATGTCTCATAAAATAAACTTCATTCATTCACATTTGAGATTAATTTGGATTACAAATAATAGAAAGCATGTTTTTGGATTTGATAATAAATTCAGTTTACCGTTTATGGGCATGCCTAAAGTTCTTTTTAGAGCTACAGAATAAGTGATTAATAATAAAAATAAATGTTTTGATCTTCACCTTCTACCCGAACAATTGTTCAAGCACAAATTTATTTGCAAACAGTACTTCCTTTACGTTGCATAAGCAATGTGTACAGATAACAGCCCACAGGTCGACAGGTACTTGCAAAAATGGTACTTGCTATATACAAGCACACCGTATTCTTAATCAGACGTCCTCTACGCACATACCTTTTCACACCCTATCAGGAGTCAGATTTTCTTCTTGCTCAGACCATATCTTTCAGAGCCATTCAAATGTTTCCACTAAGGAACCTCTCTCGCAACAGGCATTTCATCATTCCGCCAGGAGGTTCACTCATACACAGCATAAACAGCACACCCAGACACCATGAAGGTTTATTCAAAGAGAAAGCACTTAAATAAATCACCGCACCAAAATAACAGAGTGCAAATCAAGATTACTAGGCAAGAGAGTGACAAGAAAGGGAAACCTGGTTGACTTTCAAGAACTGACTTGCATATCAAGTTACAGGAGACAGGTTTTCATCAAACTCAGGTGGTCATTGCGAGTCTAGGGGTCTTGAGACCGCCAGACTCGGGGTCCGCCCCATTTTGACCGTGGCGGAGCCGCCCCGGTCAGACCGCCGACACCGCCAGGCTGCAGTCAGCCTGCAGCCTGACGGTCCTGGAGGTTGTAACCGCCAGAGCAGTGCTGGGAGCAGCATTGCCCTCCGGATTTTGTGAGCCATCCGCCAGCCTTTCCATAGCGGTTTACACCGCCATGAAAAAGCTGGCAGAACGGGGGTGCCGGGTGCACCCTGGTGGGCCCCTGCACTTGGCATGGGCAATGCATGGGCCCCCATGCACAGCCCAATCGGGCATTTCACTGCATGAATTAAGGGCAGTGAAATGCGGGACGGGTGATTCTTAGCCAGCGTCAATGTTAAGGCCCTCTTCGCCACAGGGCCAGCGGGCAGAAATACTGTTTCTGCCCGCCGGCCCTGTGGTGAACTTGGAATAGGGCCGACGGTGTCCTGGTTGCACTAGCGGTCAGGTGGTGGGATGAGTTTGGCTGGCGGACCACCTCAGTATGAATTAAAAAGATTTTAAATCTGACACATAGATGACGTTCTAATTATGTGACAAGAATGAAAACAAAATATGGTATTGCTAGGAGAACGACTAAGTGAATAACGGTGCGCTGTTTTACGTAGACTGATCAAAACATATGGTGTACAACTGGTCGAAATCAGAACTTTTCCTCTTGACCAATGTTACACCACCTGTTCCTTAGGAATACCCCTTCCGATGGGTCACAGACAACACCAAATACCTTGGCATCTGAGTACTCAGAGACATTAACCAAAATTTGCAACTTAACAAAGGACTGACGATGGTACACCTTGAGGCCCAGGTGGCCCTGTGGATCGAGCTCCTGCTGTCCTTGGCAGGTCGAGTGACCATAATTAAAATGATCATTTTGCCACGATCTTTATACCTATTCTTGAATATTCCCATACCACTCACATTGTCATTTTTTCACACCTTGCGGGCCACCTCCTCCGCTTGATATGGGCCGGCTGGAGACCGTTGAACTGCTGGGATAACTTGACTCTCTCTACTGAACTTGGGTGGATTCAGCGTCCCTGATTTTAATCTTTTCTATCTAGCGGCCCAATGTAAATGCACACACCGATGGTATCACATATACGTGCAGGTTCCATATCTATGACCGGAGTGTGACCAGCTAGGAGCATTCCTTCATAAACAACTTTTACCTAAAGGCAGCAATGATCTGCTGGTCATGGTGCAGGCTTTGCAGGATATCGGGTGGCGGACCACTTTACTCCACAGCTCTGCCACTACTTTAATAACCCCTGGCTCCCACTCACAAGTGAGACGTTGGTTCGGTTCACGCTTCAGCAACACAATTTACATACACTAGGGGACCTGTTCCCTGAGGGCCACGTCCTGCACCTGGTGACTGGCAGACATGAACAGGCAGTTTCCACCCTGGACTGCTTTGTCTTTTGTAGACTACATAACACCCTAAGATCTCTCCTCGCCTCTTACCCCCTGGGGCCAGAAGACTTCCCACCACTGACACATGCAGTAACTGGCATGGGAGGGAACCAATTGATCTCCAGAATGTACAAACTAAGCCTTGCCCTGAAATCAGAGGTTAGGCTAACGCAATCACGGCATTAAAATGCATTGGTCATGCATATATAACTCCCTGATGTGCTTTGCAGCTTGATGTGCAGAAGTTAATCTCTGCGCTGTTGCTCTGCCTTTAAAGCAATTTACACTGATGGTGGGCCTGAAAGTCTTGTTGTTATGGTGAGAGGAAACACCGGGATACATTGTATCTTTCCCTTGTATCTTCCCCTGTGCAAAAAAACAGATTGTGCTCCCTCGCCCGGCCTGCTTGCCCTCTGAGACACATGCGGCTTGATGGATCTTTCAGCACCGGCTAATTGTGAGTTGGTGAGTAACAAGTATTACATGTAACCTTTTATGTATTGTGGCATCAGGGGACAGTCGTGAAAGTGTCACTCAGAGCCCTTGAAATGTCACTCCTAATTACACTGAAATTATGAAAATGTCCCACATAGCAACCTGAAAACTTGGCAGCTCTGAATAAGGTTTTGTACAGTACTTCGTGCACAGAACATCTTTAATACGACATCACTAACGGCAACTCACCTGTTTTCAATTAGGAAAAAAAAGACAATTAAGAAGCAGTCTTAGCGCTTATTGCCTCGTTTTTAAACCACTAGAGCCATGTTGGAGCAGCGCGCCACCTGCTGGTAAAGTATGGTATTGTGTCAGTGCGGTCACCGCGGTCTTCGGAAAGAAGTGTTCCAAGCAAGTTGCAAAATACTGATTAGCAGAAGGCATGCAACTATTTAACATCTAGGGTCAAAACAAATGTTTCAGTGAGACACGTTTTTTTTTTATTCTGTCATATTATTTTGTGATTATTTCCCACTCACTACGTCATAATATGTAAAACGAGGTATGTTTATATAAATTAATAGAAAAAATTAACAAAAAAATTGAAACGCCTTGCGTATATCCTTTTTTAAATGTTATACACGTAATCAAAAATCTATGTAGATATTATAAACAAGGCACCAAGTAGCTAAAAGCCATCCCTCTAGTCTACGTTGGTATGTGACTCACTTCCTATGTGGGTAATTGGGAGCCGCACCTCTCTTTTCCTTACTTTGTTCGTTAGGGCTAAAATGCAACACTTCTGTGTTGGGAACTGACATGTAGGGCCAGCTTGCCTAGAATGAGAATAGTGACACTATCTCCTTCAGGAAGGCTGGGTGATGACATGGTGATGGCTGTAGAAGGAGGGCTGCCATGCAATGTCCCCCCCCCCCCCCCCCGCCCCACTCTAGCTCCCAATGTTCAGCTTCTGGTCGGGGCGTGCTAGCAGCACGTGGTGTGTTCCAGAGACTAGCGCACTGACACTAGATTCACCTCACTGGGATCACTCCATGGTCTCAGTGCCCCGAGTGTGAACATCCTTGACATCATTTCCGGCCTATTGTTGCCCACATGACTTTTGGAGACGAAGAAAGCTGGGAGACGCCCACCGCACTGGTGTCTGGTCAGGTACCCGAGGGGCACTAAAGCTCATGCAGCTTGGTGAAGAAGTGGGTACATGGTGATACTCCGATTCTGCGTGCCCCTAAACTGACCAGAATTGTCTGGATTTCAGAACAGCCCAGGGTCGGACATACCTTTTACCCCACAAGGCTTTTCACCGGTAAGCTGGGGCCCTTGGAGGCCGGTTTTGCAGTCCCAGGGCCGTTCCCGGTGTCTTTGTCACTTCCCCAGATCCCTAGATTAATTTCAACAGGCAGAGGGATAGAAACAGAGGGAGGGAAGGTAGCGAGAGAGCGATCAGACAGGGAAACGAGAACGTGGGGTGACAAAGAGAGAGACTGGATGGATTGAAGGAGAGAAATTGTACGACGGGACAAAGGAAACACGGTTGTTTGAGCATTTTTACCAGCACTGCATTTGTTTCTCTAGTCAGGCCCTGAAATAGACTTAGGGGCCCACCTGGCCTGTCCTCGATGTTCGTGGCCTAGTCTGTCTACGTTGATACTTACTTCAAAGTATTAATGTGCTGACATTTTGAAGTGGTATAAAGGGATCGGATAACTTGTCATAAAGGTCTCAGAGATCGGCAAGATTCGTAGTCAAAACCTCATGATCTGAGTTACCCTACATTTAAGGTCAATTCATTGTTTAATAAATTCCGGAAGAGCAAATAACTTGCCCTACAAGTCTCTGAGGTTTAGAGACTTAACTGACTAAACCTCTTGGACAGAGTTATTTTAGCGTTCTAGTGTTTTGATCCTGACAGGCTTATGCATTCACACAATCCTTTTACACGTACTGGGCTATCTCAGACACAGTCTTTATGTGACCAAAAAGCTACAAAGTTCATAAATGACATCACACCACAGCATTATTGGACTATCACACCTGCTAAATGTAAACTTTATTTTATAATACATAGAGGGGCATAGCTTCAGGGGGTCGTGTTTGTGGTCTGAGACCCCCCCCCAAAAATAAGTCTATTCTTGACTTGGTAGCTGTGTGTGGTGGAACTGAGTTGGGACTGCTATCTCTGTGTCAGCTTTTTTTGTAGAGAGCCAAGAATGAAAGACGAAACTGTGACTTTTCATGTAAATGAAAAAGAGAGATGCACATCTGGGGACTGAACTTCAAAATGTGAAACCAGACAACCAAGAATCAATGCTGACTTCCCTACTGGCTCAAATGTTATTTCAGAGAGAATTCTTCTGCTTTATTATCACATAGGAGTGCACTTTTAAATACTTGGGTTTAGGATGTGCCCTCTACAACTACCTCTCATAATTGCTTTAATAGACTGTAATGCTACTCCTTTTATGATAAGAATCTAGGTCAAATTTAGGGTTTACATGACTACTGACTTGAGTCTTGGTTCACCAATGGCATATTCAATCAAGGCGGGCCATGCATTTTTCTAAAAATCACTTTGAATAAATGTCTGTTTATGCATTGATTTGTAAATCTCACTATTACTTGCAAGAGTATGCTGATATAATCTAATATAGTCTAATATAGTAAGGTGAAATGTTGAAGAACAACACTTTTTTGATTTTTTTACTTTAGGTTTGTTGCACAATATACATGGCAAACGTTTTTAAGGCTCAGCTCGTGCACAGACTCTTAAAGCAGAGACAGACACATGGCTCGGCTAGGGCTTGGCTCACCCTAATAATTTGCCAGTGCTCCTTCCTCTAATTGTGAATCAGCCTTAGTATATGGGTCCATCAGTCACTTAATAAAATGATTTGTAAAAGGCGAGGACTAGAAAGATGGAGCTATGCCCATATGCACCGATTTGGCATTTCTATCATTAAGGCTTCTTGTAGTATATATGAAGACTTGTTTGTACAGTGAAAATACATTCAAAATAAATAGTCCCAGGACAGGGACTGCAGAGCATTGTGTTGTGTGTGACAATAGACATGAGTTCCCAGGGAGAACTACCATGGCCGAGTGTGGGAGGCTGAGGGGTAGCTTCAGCAAGAAATGCATTCTTGGTTCGGTAGTTGTGTCTGGTGTCCAGAGTCGCGACTGCTATGTCTGTGTCCGTTTCTCTTGATGTTCTAATTTCACGAAGTTTTAACTTGTTCTTTTTTTGGTTCTTGACCTTAAATATATATATACGGTTGTTGGTTTACCAAAAAAACAGTACATTTGCACCCATGGAATTGCTCCTTAAATAGGTGCACATTTGCTGCTTTTTGGAATTCACAAACATTGGAAGTAGTACACTTGGAAAGCTCCAACAGTCTCAAGTTTCCAGGCATTCATCTACAATTAAACATGGAAAAGGTGAAGGGATGAATGATTGCAAATAGTCTAACCATTGGCAATCCCTTGGGATACCATTCCAAACCATCATTTTTTTGCCCCCTGTGCCACTCTAGAGAGAAGCCCACCTAATGCAAGTCAGTACTAACCCTGCTCATTGTGCTAACAGTCCATCCCATACCTTGGACATCTCGCCCATCCAGCCTGCAGCCCACTGATATTTTAGTTGAGAAATTTTTAGATTCACAGCTCCCAAATCTCACTGACATTGCTGTTACTGAATACATACCTACCTGTCACATTTTATATTGCATCCCAGGATACATGGGCCCCTTGTCGTTGGCACTTCGAAGACCTTTTCAGAAGTAATTTAAACACCGTGGTAACCCTGATCAGGAGGAGCCAAGGGAAATTTCATTTACTTTGAGACATGCAGATTCATCAAAACAAGTCATGCCAAACATCTGTCCTTTAAAAACTCCTTGAAAAAGAAAGAATGCCATTGTAGTAGCCACTTGCTAAACTGCACAAAGTGAAGGAAAATTACATTCCTCTTAGAAAGTCATAATTGTAATTGGTTCCAGTGAAAGTTTCATCATTGTAATGCTCTGTTCTGGTTTAAAGGGCACTTATACCAGCTCGTGTAGTTTAGTTGAGAGTTAGTAGTATCCCCCTCTATGTTTTGAAGGTATAACTAGTAGTCATTGAGAAGGCTAGAATGACTTATTCAGCAGCTGGGAAGCATTTAATGCCTGACAGGTAGCCACTTGAAGGCTTGCATGTCTGATTGATAGGATACTCACATAGAAGGTCAGAGTATCTGATAAGTAGTTGCTGGAAAAGCCTCAGAAAATGATGTGTCTGATACTTAGAAAGGGTGCTTCCTCCAAAATCATTAGTGAATGGCAATCCTATGATCTATATGGCACACATCACGGTGTGACATCTGTGTCCCTCTACATTTAAGCAGCAATCAATTTTGTTTCTTCAAACAGCAGTTTCACTTCAATAAGCAATAGGAACCATTTTAATAATAACAATAGTGGGTACATTGTCATCACCTGAGTGACTGAAAGGGATACTAGAAGGGTAGGTAGACAGTAGAGGCCATTGAGGATTAGTTATACTACAGATCTCACAATCGCAGTCAAAGAAATCTTTGAAAGTGATATGCCACATGTTGGCCTCTGACCATAAACAAATCTCTCTTCCCCATTGGAAACATGGTCTTGTTTGAAACTAGGCATATCTCTCTGTGGAACGTATATTAATCACAAACATAAAGTCACTAGGAGGAAGTAAGAGGTCCATTGGAGCAGGTATTGACTGTTATTCCTCTCTAAGAATGTTAGAGATAAAAACATGGCTTTCTTTAATAATCATCACTTAATTACAAATGAAGAATTTGGCTTTGTTTCACAAACATCACTATTACTAGATGCATGACTCGGATTAAAGCATAGGAAACCTGTTAGCTTAAGCAGACACCAGCCCCCTGGTACCAATTTCTTTGGTTCACCTCAGATTTTCTATTTCATACAGAGGCAAAGGTATTTTACCAACACCACAACTGTTAATTAGCCCAGACGTAGCTCCACTAAATAGTGAATATAAATTAATGGACTAGAAACACTTTAGGATTTTTGGCTGAGCAAACATGGTTGTTTGTGCATAATCACATTAAATTAGCCTAGCGATGAACCAATTAAATCCATTTATGCATTAATAAAATAATCTTGCTCTCTGACCGACCAATTTATGTTTTTCAGTTTTCAGCTACACTCATTTTTAGTTCATCTTCAAAGTGCTTTCCTCTGAAGAGGGGGGAACACCAATAAATACCAGAGCACAATTTTGGCTTTTCTGTGAATTAATGTTTCAATTATTTTTGTTTTTCATTTTCCTGAATATGAGTTCTGATGAAAAACAATAACAGCAAGTTGGATGTAGTGCTGTATTTACACAACACTTCAAACAGTAATAAAGTGAAAACACAACTCAAAATGGATCCCACACACATTTAGAAAAGCGGAGTACTTTTTAATAGATAAAACAAGACCTAAACAACAAAAATCCAAACTGTGGAACCGCAGATAGTCAGTTTGAAAGATGTTATTGAAAATAGGGCCAAAAAGCACAAAGCAGTAACTGTGGGTATCTGATCACACAGGACACAGTCACAAGTTCTAGCTGACCGCAATGGAGCATGGGCCAGCTACAGGGACCCAGTAAGGCCTGCTGAACACAGTACCTTAAATCCTGGTTTAAAGAGAGTTGAGATGATCCACCTCAAAGATGCATTGTGCAGCTGAAGCGATGCATCAGTTCCCAGATGTGACGAGCTGCGATGCAAGGGCCTGTGTCATTGAGGGTCCTGTCGACAGGGCTTACAATGCAAACTTCGGGCATCGAGGATGCAATGAGCAGTCTGGGTGATGCGTTGGTTTGGAGGAAATGTGAGGTTCTGATACAGAATCCAGTGTCATCATTGAGGCTGATGTCGATGAAGGATGCAAGGGCCTGCACCGAGGATGTGTTGCACAGCAGTGGTTCTGATGGGGCTGTGAAGGGGATGTTGATCTTTGCAATGGGTCCAATCCTCATAGCAGGGTTGATGCATCAGTTCTGCTAAGGTTTGTGCCACGCAGCAGAGGAGATTCATCAGTTCCACAGTTCATACCCTCCTGAGCCATGGGGAACCCTTCCCCTCACTTGTGGGCCCTATCTGTGAAGCACTTAATCCTAGCATGTTCACAGATGCATTCCAGTAGGCAGACAGTACAACTATGGCCAACAAAGTGATATGGACCATTCCGCTCCAGGATCAGACTTCTGTTCCCAACCCAAGGAAAAATCTGCTGATAAGGATAGCAACCAACAGAGGCCACCAACAGCTGTCTGTGTCAAGACCCAGGTCCTAGGCCAGCCAGAGTTTTCTCACCCCTGTTTTGCACCCTGCATTTACTCTACCTCCCACCAGTTCAGGGGTAGTATCCTGAGACTGACCACTCAGCCCAAGGTCTGTAACCTGAGGCTGAACAGGGGACAGGTGTGAGTCTTCGATCACCCTGCCCTTCCAACTGGGTTTCCATACCCTCCTCTTGGGAGCAGCCACCCCTCTCAGTTCCTCTGACAGTGGGGGCAACTAATAACACAGAATGCAATCTATGGGCATCTGGGGACTAACTATGACCCTCCTCAGGGACATCACCCCACCCAATTCCAGTGATACCAGGGCCATAGGGCAGAAACAGTCCTGCCCATTGTCCGGAGTGACGCTATACACCTGTCTGGTATACTGCATTGTAGGAACTAGCCTTTCCACTATCATGGTCTGGCTAGCCCCGATGTCCCTCAGAGCAGTGACAGGGATCCTGTTCACTTTTACCTAGTGAAAATGACGATTTCCAACCTCGGGGATCACAAGCTCACCCTCTGAATCTATCCCCCAGCTAAGGGAGACCATGGCATGGTCTATGACCCACTCTTAGGGACTACTTAGGCCCTAAAGCCATTTTGGTCACCCCTGTAGGCGTCCCACCAGAGGGTGGTTTCTTTGGGCAGATAAAATCCCCTTGCCTGTGTCCTAGCTGGGAACAATCAAAGCAGCAGCACTGGAAATGGGGAGCCTTGGGCCACTTCCCACCAGAACCTCTTTCCTGTTTTTCAGGATGGGCATGGGAACCCTTTCCTTTCTCCTTAATCTAGGACTTGTCTGGGTCACTTGTAACCTCCCTCTCGGTCTCCTGGGAGGACCTGATCCACCCTTTGTGGGGTCACTCCCAGCTACCTTCTTATGGACCCTGGTGCTGAGCCAGTAGTCTGCCTCCTCAACAGACTTCCTGCCAGTACGGTGTTGGCACAGCTTTGCAAAACAAAGACAGATCATGTGCTCCTTTGAAATCAATTGTATAGCCCCTGATAATCCTTTACTTCACTGCACTTCACCCAACCATCCACTGCCTTGCAAAAATAATCTACATAATCCACCCAGGTCTGCTGCAGGTCAAGTCCTTCTCACCCAGACAAGAGGGCAGTATGGCAGAGCAGCAGTACTTCAGGGCAGCAGTTCAGCAGAGTGGCAGGCCTTTCAGCAGAATAGCAGCCCTTTTTCCTGGCAGAGTATTCACAGGTCCAGAAGTTTACTCAAGAGTTGGTGTCGGAGGTCCAGTATTTAAACCCAGTTGTAACATCCAAATAGGAAGAAGCTTCTAGAGGCATGCCCTGCCTTCCTGGCCCTAGCTCCAGACTAACTACAGGGAGTATGCAGCCCTTTGTGTGGAGGCAGGACACAGACTATTTAAGGGTAAATGGGGCTGAGTCCAGCTCGTCCCTCCCATCCTGCCAGTGATGGCCTATCCAGTCACACCTAAGCTCTGCATTGTGTGTGGCTGTCTAGGAGGAATACAGAAAGCCCAACTGTCAACTACACCCAGTCATGTGACCCAGTAACAGGCTGCAGGCACCAAATGGTTAGGGCAGAAATGCCAACTTTCTAAACAATTTTGGCATTTTAGAACTCTGACTTAAAATCTGGCTTTACCAAACATGACATTCCTACATGCTTCCACCCAAACGCTATCACTTATTAACTGTAATATTATACCCAATGTTATCCTATGGGACCGCTTTGCAATAGTGAAAAACATATTTGAGAGTTTTTCATTACCAGGGCATGTAAAACATAAAAGTACATGAACAAGTTTTTAAATACAATGCATCATGCCCTATAGGTGTAGTGTTTATGGCCTACTCCAGGGCTGAAATATATGTATTAACAAGCATTTGCTTGAGTTAGAGCTATTGGCGTGGTTAATTCATAACTGGACTTTTCTTGTCAAATTTGAGAGTTTTTCACTACCAGGGCATGTATAACATAAAAGTACATGAACAAGGTTTTAAATACAACGCATCATGCCCTATAGGTGTAGTGTTTATGGCCTACTCTACGGCTGAAATATATGTATTAACAAGCATTTGCTTGAGTTAGAGCTATTGGCGTGGTAAATTCATAACTGGACGTTTCTTGTCACATAAATTGGTCAACCTTGCCTCATAATTTTGTCTTTTCCTGCAACATAATTCCAGTGGCCCTGCATATTACTAAAGCACTTCCATTTACCTTCTTCCTTTATTTGCAGCCAAACATTAAAATGTTTACATTTAGCATACTAATTTAAATCTACCATGCTAATTCCAATAGCATACCACTTTCACCATCCAGCCATCAGAGTTGCTGGATGGCTAACACAATTCCCCCCAAAAAAGACACGAGACAGCCACGGAGAAGTAATAAGAGAAATAAACTAGAAGGATCACCCAAACATATCAAGAGTGTTCAAACAGTCATAGTGTAATAAAGATGTTTAGTTGGCCTGAATCATCGTCATAATTGCAATAAGGAGAGATTAATAATATATATACAATTATCATTTATCAGAAAATAACTTTTGGCATTAGACTGTAATGCTGAGAATAGCACCTAGAGGACACCATTATGAAAATAGCATTTGTAAGAAACATGGTCATGTAACCATGTAGTTTGCCCCTACAGGGCATAATCACATGAAAAGAAATTGTCAGAAAGTAATGCACTGTAACCATATATTTAACCTCTAGAGGGCATAGCACATTATACATTTTCATGGCTAGCAGGCCTACTGCAATGAAATTACAAACAAGGCATTTAGAACACAAACTACTCCCAGCTGTAAAACGTGTAAAACAAAGGTTGCATCCATGAGAGAGCTTAAACAGAAACTGAATGCTGGGAGGGATTATTATTTTGGGATCCCCACTAACCTAGTGTGGAGGCCCACAGATGATGTAGACAGAAAGAGCACATTGTCATGAACGTTTTGGTTGAGTGCCCCCTGTTAGACGTTAGACTTTTCATCCTTGGTGTGGTCTCCCTTAACGTTTTGCCTCTGTTTCCCAGGTTGTTGATTGTTACTCTGGGCACTTTACCACTGCTAACCAGTGCTAAAGTGCAAGTGCTCCTATACAAAATGTATATGTAATTAGTTCATCCATGATTGGCATATTTGATTTACTGGTAAGTCCCTAGAACAGTGCACCATAGGTGCCCAGGGCCTGTAAATCAAATGCTACTAGTGGGCCTGCAGCACCGGTTGTGCCACCCGCAATAGTAGCCCTGTAAATATGGCTCAGACCTGCCACTACAGTGTCTGTGTGTGCAGTTTTTAACTGCAAATTCGACTTGGCAAGTGTACCCACTTGCCAGGCCTAAACCTTCTCTTTGCTTACATATACGACACCCCTAAGGTAGGCCCTAGGTAGCCCCAAGGGCAGGGTGCAGTGTATGGTTAAGGTAGGACATATAGTAATGTGTTTTATATGTCCTGACAGTGAAATACTGCTAAATTCATTTTTCACTGGTGCAAGGCCTGTCCCTCTCATAGGTTAACTTGGGTGCTACCTTTAAATATGATTAAAGTGTAGATTCCCTTTGGGAGGGGATGGACATGTGGAGTTTGGGGTCTCTGAGCTCACAATTTAAAAATACATCTTTTAGTAAAGTTGATTTTAAGATTGTGTGTTTGAAAATGCCACTTTTAGAAAGTGAGCATTCTCTTGCTTAAACCATTTCTGTGACTCTGCCTGTTTGTGGATTCCCTGTCTGGGTCAGTTTGACAGTTGGGCTGGTTGGACCTCTCACTAGACAGTGACACAAAGGGAGCTTGGGTGTAGTCTGTATTTCCTGATGAGCCATCTGTGCTAGGAGGAAGGGGAGGAGAGGTCACTCACACCTGAAAGGGCTGTGTCTGCCCTCACACAATGCAGTCTCCAACCCCCCGGTGTGTGTCTGGGGCCTAGCCTGGGCAAGGCAGAATTTCACAAACAAGAGAGACTTTTCTTTGAAGTAAGCCTACTTCAAAGGGCAAAATGGGTATAAGAAGGGCATCCAAAAACACAGACTTTAGAACACTTCTGGAAACCAAGAGGAACCACTGCCTGGAGAAGAGCTGAAGAGCTGAGGAAGAAGAGCTGCCCTGCCTGTGACTGTGTTTTGTGGAGCTATCCTGCGGTTTCTGCTTCTGCCTGTGCTAGAGGACAAAGGCTGGACTTTGTGTTGTCTTCCTTCTTGTGAAGAACTCTCCAAGGGCTTGATTTAGACCTTGTCTCCTGTTGTTTGAAGTCTCAGGGACAGCAAAGACTTCTCTCTGCCAGCACCTGGAGCCTCTGCTGAGACTCCTACTCTGCCAAGTGGTGCCCATCCAGTTCCTGGGGCCCTGAAAGAAGAAGCTGGCAGGACAAGAGTGAGAAAAGATCCCCGCAGTGCGGGGAAAAGATCGATGCAACTCCGATCCGCGGCTGAAAAATCAATGCGTCGCCAGCTCCGCAGCTGAAATTCGACGCTCACCTTCCGCGCGACTGAAAGATTGACGCACGCGGCTGGAGAAATGACGTGCAGCATCGCTGACGGGGGCTGGTGAGATCACAACCTGCGCTAGGTGGTTTTCCAATCATCGTGCAGCTGGATTTCCGATGCAAACATCGCTGGGCGTGTAAAAATGATGCAAGGCCTGCCCGGACCCGAGAGTGCTGACCGGATCGACGCATCGTTCTCCTGCAGAGAGAAGAAACGATGCACGCTGACCCGACTGAAGGAGAAACAATGCGAGGTCTCGCTTGTGGGTGATCGCAAGCCCTTTTTGATGCACCCTCACCCGTGCGGGGTTAATTTTGACACACCCAGGTACATTTTCACGCTAACAGTATTAGCGTTGTGTTTAAAACTACTTGAAGACTCTTTTTGCTTTTTAACTGATAACTTGAAATGTGTATTGTGGATTTTTGTCGTTTTGGTCTTGTTTTGTTTAGATAAATATTTTCAATTTTTCTAAACCTGTGTTGTGTCATTTTGTAGTGTTTTCATTAAGTTACTGTGTGTGTTGGTACAAATACGTCAAACCTGGCACTCTGAAGTTAAGCCTGCCTGCTCGTGCCAAGCTACCAAGGGGGTGAGTGGGTGTTAGCTGAGGGTGATTCTCTTTTACCCTGACTAGAGTGAGGGTCCTTGCTTGGACAGGTGGTAACCTGACTGCCAACCAAAGACCCCATTTCTAACACCCCCTTAGATCAAAGATGTTTTTTTAGCATAAGTACAGGGATTGTACCGATGTTTTCAGACCCTGTGTGGACTTGGCACCAGATGCTGATGGAAGGGACTGTTATGCCTGAAGAAACCACCATTAGGACTGACCTGCTGTTGTGCTGATATGAGGACTACAAGTAAATAAGAAAGGTCTGCCATTTTGCATGCAGAGACCCTGATGTGCTGGCCCGCTACAGACTTCCCGCATCTTTGTGCTCACCTGTTGATCTCCCGGGGTTGGGTGGTGTGCCCCCTTCCCCCTGGTTTCTTTCTTTCTATCACGAAGTGAGCACTATAATCTGCTTCTGATGGAGCTCTGTTACTATCCTGCAGGGAGCACGTGGTGAGCCCCCCTGCTGTCCCTGTGGCTGTGGGCTTCTGTGGCAGGCTATCCCCCTGACCAGGAGGACCGTGGGAAAGGAAGGAGTGCAGCGGAGCCCACCCACAGCTACACCAAAAGTGCCAATGAGGTGTGTATCCTCTGGTGCCCTGGGGTTACAAGCAGGCACCCACTCCTGCTGTCGGAGCCCGAGGGACGCTGCACCCCGAACAACAGTTGTGCCTTCACCGCCGCAGCGCATGGAGAACAGACCAGACCCTCGGAGGCTGTCCTTGCTGTGAGGGGCAGAGTCATGCTGTACCCCCCAAAGCCTGAGGAGAGCCTTGCTGCACCTCCATGGGCTGCGCCATGTGCCGGCGGGCAACTGTGCTGTCAATGCAGCATAGAAACCTACCAGGATTAGGTAGGAGTTCTGGGGCTGTGTTGTTGGTGAAAGTGGGGGTGGTACCCAACGATATCCTACCAGGGCCATAGGGGGCCCAGATAACCCCTTAGTCACTGGGAGGGGGGGGGTCGCATCTGAACCTTGGCAACTGTGCTGCACGCTGGCAGGCAGCCATACTTCGAGCATGTATGTGGGGAGATCGGGAGAGATCTCCCTGCCAATGTGAAAGGTGGTGGTGCCCCCCCACTACTCTAGGAGGCATTTCTGTTGTGTTTGGCACACCGCTGGGGGCCATTGCTGGATCAGCTGGTAGGGCAGGAAGGAGCCCTTCCAATTCAGTTTTACTACCTGATGCTTACTAGTAGGCGTGCAGTTGTGGCTGCTCCCCACGTTAGGGGCTGGGTACTATGTAATCTATAAAAGAAGCGCAGGAGTGCTGTGTCTTAAGGTGAGACTATTGATGTCCATACGTATACGGTGATGCTTTGGGGGTGATTCCTTTAGGGTCTGTCCTCCCCCTGTGGAGTTTATTGTCCTCATTATTGATGCCAGATTGGTTATGTTGTTTTTGCCTGGCTATGGTAAAAAACATAATCCAGGATCCAATTACATGCATTGGGAGGATATTGTTTTTCTGATCTATGTAACAAATAAACCTTTATTCTTTCACATTACTGTGATGGTGCAGTTCTCTCAGTGATGGGTTATGACATAACATGTACAATGTGAGAATATTTTTTTCTAGGTGCACTCATGATGATGGTTTGACAATTGCCGGTTTGGCAAAGTATTACTGATTTATGTTGTTATAGTCTATGTTCTTTATGTGCAATACAGTTTATTTTTTATATAACCTGTTTTGAAGTCTCTTTTGTAGAGTGTTTATTGCATCATTGGGTTGTGTGTGTTGTGCAGCCGCTTTACACATTGCCTCTGGGATAAGCCTGACTGCTCATGCCAAGCTACCAAGGGGGTGAGTACGGGTTATCTTAGGTGTGTAGCTCCCTTGCCCTGACTGAAGTGGTGGTTACTGCCTGGCTTAGGTACCTCCGCTAGCCAACAAGAAACCCCATTTCTAACAAGATGTTTCAGTACAAGAAGGGCTCAATGGCCCTAGCATACAGGGAACGTTCTTCCTGGGCTTAGTGCCCACTGTTTGTTTTCCTGCCCTAATTAGGGTGAAGCTACAGTCACTGTATCCTGGAAGCCTACAGCAGACTGGCTGTCATGTGAAGTGTTTCTGTTGTCTAAGCCCTCTGAGCCGCCCCCAGCCCCCTGCAGAAATCAAGATGTTTCTGTACATCTAAATAGGGCATGAGAACGGTGAGTCTGGTGGCCTGGGGCATTCTCTATTTTTAGTAGCTACATCACATCTGGTAACTGCTGAGTAACTCTGAGAGTGTAAAACTCGAGAGTGGGAAACTTGGCAGACTGAGCCCAAGCAGAAGACTTCAGCAGCACATTTTTAAAGTTTATCCACACAAAACATTTGACACTAAAACTGAAGGCTGAAGTGGAACCCTCAAGAATCCATATTCAAATTTGCCAGGAACTTGCCAGCAGTTGCAAAGCTTCATTAGGCACGCAGCTTTCCTATAGAATCAGTAAGAATGTGTTTACATAGTTTGCATCAAAGATTTGACCCTGAATGAGATATAACTGTAGCCTGTCCCTTCTCCTGTTCTGTAAACTGTATACACTCAAACTTTTCTCTTGAAAACAAGATGAACATACTTTCTGTGATACATTTACATGGCACCTTCTATGCATTATAGATATGGGAATTGTGTGGAAGAAGTACAAATTGCCCTTAAATCTACCCCCTTAGACAGGGACATGAATTCCTTTGTGTTCAATATCCTGGGCACCACCCACATTCCCAGAGATCTCAGGGTTATATTTTATACATTTTAATCTTTGGAGTATGTACAGTTGTGTAATGTTACACTCCCATCTCCCTAGCAGTCCTGTGGTTATTGTCTGTCTCTTCTCGTCTTATATTACATAAAGACTTTTTGAATATGCGAACAGCATGTACAGCGCTCAACTGCCCTTTGGCGAGGTTTGTGCTACAGAAATACATATACGTACGCACACAAAGCATTTATTGTCAAGATGCACTAAAAATCCTACTAGACTGGATCCTTCCAAATAAGACTATCTGAAAAAGATGTATTTTTGCTGTTTTACTTCATAAAGATAAAAGTATGGTTGGATCAGGCCTGGAGCTGGTTGTCATTAGGTCACCTTAACCTATTCCAGAGATAGCAATGTACCTAGTGGGTTTTAAAGAGACTAGGTCTGAAGAAGGCAAAGGTGGGGAGTCCTGATGGCTCCCCCTAGTCCAGAGGGACTGAAGAACCATCCTGGACCAACATTTTACCTTTTAGGTGTTCATTACGAGAGTGAACGGGTAAACAGGTGACCTAAAAATGTGTGACAGGAATTCAGGTGTCATTCTTAATAAAATATTCTCCTTGGAACGTAGGATATAGTTTCTCCTACCAAAAGTGTTTTGTTTGAATGGCCGAGAAAGGACAACGTCCTAGCACCATGGGCCTGGAGACTTTCTCTTTATCTCAATAGAAGAGGGAATGCATGGGAAAGACACCAGAAAGCACATATTGCACCCTGTTATGGTTCTTTCTTGAAGGTCTAACTAAGCAAACAGTTCTGCAGATCGCAAGTTTCAACCTTTGACTCAAGAATAAGGTTAACACAGATAGCGGGACTGGCCAGAAGGCAATGCTGAAGAAATTAAGATAGTAGGGCTTCTGAAGAATATAGGAAATACCTCTAAGTATGCCGGGTTGGTAAGTGGCTGGTGTGGATAGAAAAATAAATCTAATGTATAAAATAATACTAGCCCACAAAACAAATAATAGCGTATAAAAAATGAATACAATAGAAAATGGTTAAAAGACCTATCCTGTTGATTGAAAGGTAAGAAAAAAAGCAATGGACATTTATGAGACACATGAAGGGTGAAACCTGTAGCACACAGGAGGGATGTGCTGCGCATCCCAGATCCTAATATGTTACATTTGTAAAATGAGTTGCTGATCCTGCCACAAACTGACAAATGTTGCAAAAACATTGGAATACACGGTGGCACAGTGTATGCTTCTTATAGAAGGCGAATGCAGACTTCCTCTATTAAACAGGCTACATCCTCACCAAATTCAAGGTGCTCAGTTTGTACTGAAGGTGATTGTCGTCCTTTGACAGTGTGTGATGTCAATTCTTGAACATGCTGTTTTGGGGCTACTCTACTTTGAGTTAGGCATGCTGCATTTTACAATACAAAGCGACACATGCACACAATTTGCAAACCAAAAACTATTGTTGTATATACGGTTATGTAAACGTATATTCAAGTTTCCACATTCTCACATGTATGATCTACTAAATGGTTTTTGAGGAAATCCTTGGGTACTGCTAGCTTCAACAGTTGCAGCGTGCACAATTACCCATCTTCACGTAATTTTGAAAAGGGGGTCGGACTAAGCAACCAGTTTCAGTTTTGGGGCTGTATGATCATAAAACTATCAACAATAAAATGCTTCCACTAAACATTTTGCCTCAGCATAATCTGTAATGCAGCGCGGTATTTTCACAGCATTAATTTGTTACCAACTGAGTGGCATCACCTATGTAGTGTCTCGCCATTAGATTACTCTCTATGAGCTTAGTTTAGAGAGACTCCAGAGAAATGACATGTTCACTCGAGTGCACACCAGGAATCGGAAACGACCTTCCAGGGAAGCGCCGACACAAGGATAACATGACACTAATACAATGCTCAGCCAAGCCAGACCGAGCTTGGAAGACTATGAGAACCTACTTCCGGGATATCTACCATGAGCTCAGAAATACTACCCTGGCAACCAAACCAAACAATCAGCGAATATATGTTACTCCTATACATCCACATTACGTTTCATAAGCTTTCCTCAGTGAAAACAACTACATTAACTGAGGAAATAAGTAAGTATTGTCTTTTATGCAGGAACATTTTCGACACCAATGTCAAGATTGACAAGATCTGTAGGATTCTCACTCCTGCGGCATCAGATCATACTAATCTTAATACCTCACCCCTTCTACCGTGTTTCTGTGGGCATGGAATTGAGAAATTAGGCATTATAGGCCCAGTGTCATTCTTTAGTGCCCTCGGGCCATAGTCTGTGGTCATCCACTTAGGGCACTGTAAAATCAGAAAACAACATGCCTGAAAATCCGCATACATTTGTGCCTTTTCAGTAATTAGCTTTACCAGGTCTGATGACAATGAAAAGGAGTGTTTGTGTATAATTCTCTGTTGAATCCAGAGGCGGCATGTTAAGCATCGAGATATTATTTTAAACAGAAGTTCAGAAAGTGATGAGATACCTTAGTGTGCTGAGTTCTGGCATAGAGCCTGCCAGATGCCAGGCTCTATGCCTACTGCGGGGTCGCACCCGGGTATGGCAGAATCCCACAAAAATGAAGAAACGAGACGACTCTAATGACAGCGAGAAAACCACCATCCACATCCTGGACATGAGCCATCCTTGTTACAGTTAAGGAAAGACCTATTTCAAAGAGACTTTAATTCGTCTGGGAGTCTGAAAATGCCACCATGTTGTTATTGGAGGCCTGAACTCAGCGAACACCAGGATGCATGTCAAAATCGTCGAGTTCTTTCAAGCCGCTGCCACGAAACTGGGCACAGCCCAGAATAGCGCCGATTTTTGAAGATGGGTTTTAAAATCGATTTATCAGTCAAACCAGTGCTTTAAATGGGCAGGTACTGTCCGGTACTGAGTACCTGCACTTCTTTCATTTGAAGGGGAGAGTACCTGCACTTCTCAGCACTTGTACATTACATTTAATTGGGAGAGTACCGGCACTTCTCAGAAGCGAGCATGTACTCTAGAGAGTGAGTACCTATACTTCTGTATTTCCATTTAAAGCACCGAGTCAAACCTGTGCCCCGCGAGGTTGTACCAATATTATCTCACCCCCTCTAGTGGCACCTTAATATTCTAGCTTGCTGTCACTTGGTCGTTTCTTTGCACTTTAACACTATGCACTTCTTCATTGAGCCCGCCCAATTTTGTGGCGCTGCTCCTCCTACCTTGTTCACTACTCCACACGTTTGCACTTTCTCCTCCACATATTCATATCATGGCATGTTGGTATTCTGTTGCAGTTGTGCCGCTACCTTGCACTTAGCACCTTTCAATAAGCTCATTTATTTATTGTCCTAGGGAAGGATGAATTTAAGGTGCACTAACCTATTATGATCTGGTTTGAGACAACCTTACTTGATCCTGCCAAATGTATGCATCGTGTCTTGCTGCAGGTCTGCTGCTATTTCATATCTGCACATCTTATCAAGCACTTCATTTCCTGCTAAGGCGAGGGCGATCTTAAAGCGCTGGAAGACACTATGATGGTAATCGTGGCATCAGATTCGGTCCGAGGTAACTATACTTGTTTCTGCAAATTAAGCATCGAGTTTCATTGCACCTTGTACTTTCTCCCCAGTATTTTAATCAACATCCTCACTCACTGGAGTGAGGTTTTTAACTTGTTTATTATGTTTGTAATTGTTGGCCATGTTTCTGCAAATATGTTCTATTTGATTCTGTATTGCACTGACTGGTTGTATTTTAAGGTTTTAATTAACTGAACAATAAACAATCTCTGCGTCAATAGTGGGCTAAGTTCTGGCACAGAACCTGGTAAGTCACAGATGTGAATCCAGTAAAGGCTGATGGAGCATTGAGACTTCTAAGATTAATAAAATGAGTGCCATCTGCTTATGCAATAATACACCCTACTATTGGAGAGTTAATTTCCATTTTGCACTGTGTGGTGCGTATCATTACACCCAAAGACGATGCGTACATTGAGACTAAATGGAACATGAATAAAGACTACATGACGATAATGCTTTTGGTAAGGGAACCTTAGCGACAACGTCAGGTGTAATCTATTTTCATCATAGATAGGAAGTGAAAATATTCATAGAAAGGCTGGAATATATGCTGCCTGCAAGGCAATGCCTCTTTTTGCATCATCATCCCCAAGTTTTTGGACTGATGCTGCTGGTTTTTTAACTGAATGTGCACTGAGGCCTGCTAACCACACCTCAGTACCATTGCTCTGACCCTTACTGGATCACCCACAATTGGCACAAGTTAATTTACTTATAAGTCCCCGTTTATGGCTCCAGGGTACTCTTGACCTGTAAGTTAAGGTGTCACTCATGTACGGAAGTACTTATTGTGCCACCACAAGTGAGACACAGCAAAGTTAAGTCTCCCAGCCTGCCACTGCTGGCTGGCAGAGATGTTTTCAACAAAAAACTGGAGTTTGCTATTTAAAGCAATGACAAAATCCAAACCTTCATTTTAATTTCTATAAGTCACCCCAAAGGCAGGTCTACTGAGCCCTAAAGGCAGGGTCCATTATCTTAAAAAGTTGGACAAGTGTTTCTTAACTTACCTGTCCTGGTATCAAAAACCCTGCATTGCTGTTTTTACTGTTGAAAGGCTAGTACCCCATTGGCAAGTTATACATTAACAACTCTGCAGTGATAACCTTTGAATGGGATGACTAAATTTGATATTTCAAGGTATCAAAAGAATTGTTGCATTAAACTCAACCTGATCGTCAAGTCAAAATTAATGTAACTTTTGCATAAATGACAACTTTAAAAAGTAGCCACTTTGTTGCCTGAAGTTTTCCAGTGACTGTTTACATTTGCTGCCATCAGATAGCCTTCTCCCCTTCTGAATGTAGGTGTGAACAACCCTCAGGAAGGAACACAAAGGGCCTGCAGTTTAACAAGGTGTGACCCCTACCTGGCAAGAAGGCCAAATAAGGTGAGAGCCCTAAAAACGAGCTTCAAAGGAGAAGCCGTCATTGAAGGGCAAATGGTGGACACATACAAGATGGACTGCTCTTTTGTTCTTGTTGACAGGTTGGAGTCAAGGACGGAGAGAGGGAAACCATTGTCAAATCAGTTCTCCCGTGGGCCTGTAGTCCCCTGGTAGCCACACTTCTGTGGTAGGCTAGGGAGCTCCACATACCAAGAGAAGCAGTCTGCCATCCTTGAAGGGGAATGATGCATTCTGGGTTAGCCACGTGCCACACTTCACAGGAAGTTGCCACTAGGCAGGAAGGGGCCTTGTACCCATTGGATCTTCCAAGTGCACAAACTGGGCATAAAAGTAGAACGCCTGGCACCTAGACCTCGTGTCACGTCTGTACTGGAGTGGACCAATAAAAAACTGTCCTGCTGTTCCCTGGACCCAGCAAAGAGAGGCTGCAACAAGACTGGTCTGCACCTGCTGCCCCTTGGCTAGCAAATAAAGGACTGTGCCTGTGGTGCCCTGCTTGTGGAAAAGTCATCCCCGTGCCTCAGACAGAAGTGACTCTAAGAGTTGGTTGGCTGCCTTCCTGTTGCAACTACAGGGTCACAAAAGCTGAAGTCTGCCTTGGTGAGTTGTTAGCCATGAGCACTTGATCGCTAATGTGCAGCCTGAGAGACCCAGTCTGAACCCTCTGAAGTTGCACCTGATATCTTCTGGACCTAGATGAGTCCTAAGAGTGCAGTGTGATTGCCAAGGAAGAAAGTTATCATTAGTTAAAAGGAACTGCTGGTTTTTCTGTAACCAGCATCCAGTAGACCAGTGGCTACTTGTTTTTGGCTTATCTTCAATTGGACTTCAAGGGACACTAACCCTGTGGCCAAAGTCACCACACTGTGTTTGTGGCTACAAAGAAGCATAAGGAAGGCCCTCAGCATCCTTCAGCATCCTGTATCCCTTGCATCAGGACCACTCCATTAAAGAATGTGGTGGTCCACCCATAGAGCCTGGAACTGGACTTGAGACTCCTTTGACTTCAAGGTAACTGTTCAACCAAGTCTAATTGGCCTCTGCGACTCACTCCTTGATGGAGTTTGTCTCCCAGTAGTTTACAACTTTATAGAAGCTTTCCAAAGTTTGTAAAGTCTGACCGCATGCACAGTCCATTACAATGATTTATTGCGTAGAATATAAAAACAGTGATTTATTGTTCCTTCATAGATTCATATCCCCAGGAACACTGTTTGGATTTTTTGTCATTGAGGTGTCATTTTGAAGATAAAAATACAACCTACTTTCATTGATTGGTGTCAAATTCTTATTGTGTTTTGTTTTTTTCTTGTTGTACTGTTCTGGTACATCCTGATGCTTTACACTT
Organism: Pleurodeles waltl; assembly: GCF_031143425.1. NCBI lineage: Eukaryota > Metazoa > Chordata > Amphibia > Caudata > Salamandridae > Pleurodeles > Pleurodeles waltl. The sequence continues at coordinate 283,298,467 of NC_090442.1, forward strand.
GTTCCATTGCTATAGCTTAATTACGCACAGCCACAGCTATTGAGGGCTGGGCTAAGGTTTTTCAAATTAATCTAACAGGACCCCGTATAGGTAGTGAGTTTATTTTATGGTGAGTCCTCACAACCACACTATCTAATAAACTGCTTTCCTCACAGTGTATAACACTGTATCAACCATAACTTGCAGTAAAGAAATGCGAGATATTCCTGCTTACCTAGATTAGACGAAGTCCAAAGCAGAGTTTTAAGAGCCATCTTGCGAGTTTCATAGTCTTTGCCTATTTGCGCATAAAGATGGAATTATATCACTAAGGGTCAGAGGCTACAAACCCCTTCCCCAATCACATCCACAGTAAATGCTTAAAGCAAAGGTCAACCCAAGCACCCATAAAACATAATCTTGTAACAAGTTACCAAATGTTCATGGCTTGATCATATGCATGAGCTATTGACAAAGACAGGCAATACCCCCTAAATTCATCTAAGGGTATAAATCACAATTTTGGCGGATAGTATGAAATCAAAATCTTCATTAAGTTACACATGAAGTAAAATATATATCATTATATTACTTCTAAATGTTCCTCTTGGTGCTGAAGATAACAAGGCAAGCTTCCTTGCAAAATGACAAAACTGACAGTGGATAATACATTTTGTATATTTATCATATAAGTATAATATAAGTAAAAAGGAGACTGAGGCAGTCCACCCCCCCAAGTTCCCCAGTGAGTGGCGTGCTCTCCAGGCAACAGTGCAGTCCCTCGAGGAGGGGCCGCACGGTCTCCAAGCTGAACCCACAACACAAACTGAGAGCAAGCTGTGGGGGCCCCTCTCACTCACAGTGTACGGAGGGGACCATCCTGTGACCCCCTTATGATGTTGCAGTGTCTCTCTCTCACAGCAGCCCATGAAGCAGGCAGTCACCTGGCCACAAATGAAACCAAGCCGGCACCCCTGCAGTCCTGCTCGGGCAACAGGAGCCTCTACTGTGAAGTCCTGGCCCTGCCACTGTGCGGACCACTGAGGATAAGAGTGATGGCCTAGTGGAGCTTGCTAAGCCGCGGCCCACATCTTCCACGTCTCAGCCTCGCACCCTTTGGGGAGTAGACCTACATTATTACTTCCACCTAATGCGTGAAAGAAAATTCCATGATGGATATGATTGAAGCAGGCTTTATTCCTTTATTCGTAGTATCGTACAGCTACCGCTGGCTCTCCTTGGAGACTGTTACCAAGAGAACTGTGCTTCCAAAACATATCATAGAAGACACCTGCACAACAAGTTCCAGAACAACTTATATTGAATTACTTAACTGCAATACAAAATTTCCAAAAGAACACATGCCCAAAGCCCAAACACATACCCATCCCTTCCATGAATTTGTTTGACAACTAAATTGCCAACTTAACGAAATTGCAGAATAGGGACTGTATGGAATGGCAACCAACCTCAAAGCCATCTAATTGCTTTGAGTTTTCCACAGCACTTCACAAACCATCTACCGTCTGCCACATGATCACTGATTTATCCTTGGTTATTGTTCCAAACCCTTCTGTCACTTAACACTCCTACAGCATTTATCACCTCCGCAATTCTCACTTAAGCTAAGAAACAGGATGCCTCTTTCCTAAATAAGCCACCTTTTTTCACTTTGACCATGCCACTAACAGCCATCTAGGACTCCCACCTCAACCTGACTTTGTTCCACTGTATTTATCCTGAACTGTGATTCACACACCCTGCACACAGCCTAACTCCACGTCTCCACATCCACGTCATTCAATTCCAATCACTCCTTAGTCATGTAGGTGCCATAGGATGGAAAGTGACACTTCAGTACTGACATTTTGACAAAACATGTCTCAGAGCATTCATTTTTACACCTCGCCTATTTATCGGGACATGTTAATAACCCTATTCGAGGGCTCCGTCAAACTATCACTTCTAGGATGATAAAGTAAAGTCTTTCTCTGACTCCGCACTGTTTCAAGAATTCTCGCACCTCAACTTACACCAGTTGAATCCCATTGCCAGTCACTTACTCTTCCGAGTAGCCCTATCTGTTTAACACCTGTTTAATGAACTCAGTTACACTTCTGATACTCACACTGCCTACAAAATTTGTTCAAAGCCATTTGGTCATATAATGAAGCAAAACAATTATATTCCTGAGTGCTCCTCCCTTATCACCAAGTAGACTTATAGGGCCTGATTACAACATTGGAGGAGGTGTTAATCCGTCCCAAATGTGACGGATATACCACCAGTCGTATTACGAGTTCCATAGGATATAATGGACTCGTAATACGGCTGGTGGTATATCCGTCACTTTACCGTCACTTTTGGGACGGATTAACACCTCCTCCAAAGTTGTAATCAGGCCCATAATGTCTAAGGGAAGTTTATTCATAGTAACATGTCCGTTTCAAAAGGTTTAATGGGGGAAGGAATGTTAAGAACTTACATAGGTTCACAATCTCTAATAAGATATTCAATGGTCCTATTGAAACTAGGCCACTGAAAATCTTAGTCCATTTCTAGATCTAAATACCCATATGTCCCTCATGGGCTAACCAAAGAAATGTGTTCCATATACCAGCTGGTGTCTCCAGCAAATCTAAATGCCTCTTCAAACCTCTGTCACACGTTAATTTCTCAGCAACCCCTTAGTGGATGGACAGCCCTCCACAAGGTACTCCATAATCTTACAAAAGGCATCATCCTCAATAATTCATCCACTCATTCTCCAGCACAGCACTTTCAAACACCGTGTCGATCTCACTTATCACACATGTACCCTCCACTTCATGTTCTGTTTCTACAACCCCATCAGACAACAGTATCCTAAACATGAGGTCAGCTGCAATTTTATTTAAGGCAGAATCATATTCTAAGTGATACTGATGCTCCTAAAACCTTTTTGGCACCTTGCACTCTGGGGTGTTGCACACCTAACACCATAAGACCTACGTAGACAATCATTGTAAATTTCTTTATTCTGCTTTACAAAAACATAAAACATACTGTAACAATGCATCAAAAATATTAGTGTTAAAACAGTTTATCATTACAAATCTCAGTCATTGCTAGTAAGCCCCTTATGCTTTCCTCATTTTTACAGTCTGCTGAACAGCATTAATTACAGCTATACAGTTGGCTACAGAGGGAAACTGCTGTAAAAAGAAAAGAGAAGTATAAGTCTACATTGTCTCTAATTTATACTGCTGAGCATAGGTCTCAATAACAATACACTCGGCACCCTCTAACATTTACAAAAACATAAAAAGAATATTATGCAGAGTGGAGCAGCAAATAGATCAAGTAGCGACATAGGAATGATGTGAAGTGCAAATGCTGTACTCCACACATACATTCTAAAGTGGTGCACTCCTCACCACAGCACAAGTGCTCCCTTTTCTACCACTGAGTAGGTTGATTCAACTATACGCAAAACCTGACATGCAAATGCCACTATTTCCTCACATCCATCATCCATTTTTTGCAATAAATCTGCACCCAACCCATAATTGCTGATAACACTCTTGTTGAGGATCTCTAATGGCTTCAAATGTCGGGTACTAATGATGTCTCTTTGAATTTGCCTCAGTGCCTCCTAACAATTTTCATCATACATTTCATTCTTTTCTCAAAGTTTCTGAAATAGTGTGTTCTTGCTTGCAAAATTCTGGAACAAACCTTGCACAATTTTCTACCTACCCAGGAAACGTCTTAATTGATCTTTGTTAGTTGGTTGCGGAGCTTCATCATTCACTCTTATAGGCTGTCTTTCAGTCTTACACTTTTGATCATTATATGGTGGCCTAAATAGTTCACATCATTCTCACTGAAGTTGCATTTCTCTTTCAAAAGAGTCATACAGCTCTACCTTGAAATATCTAATACCAATGTCAACGTCTTGTTGTGTCATTCCATACTCTCCCAATACATAAAAATCTTAATACCATCTTGGAATTGTGCTTTTCCTTTCACATCCTTGAAAAGGGTACTTCACACTCTCTGCAATACTGCAGATACCAACACAGAGGCCAACACCAGTCTGAAAGGCATCTTCCTGTACCTATAGACACTCTCTGTTGTGAAAGTGAAGCAAAACGACTTTAAAACTCATGCAGCTGTATTTGGAGACAGGCTGCCAACATGACCAATGGAATTAAATACTGCAGGTTTATTCAATATGTTCAACATCTCTGAGATGTTTGGTAATAGCTGATGATTGACCCAGATGTTCCCATTCAGGTCACACAAATAAACACACATCCTCAATGAATTGCAAGACTACCATCACAGAACTGCTGGAACTAGCAATTCTGAACTTCAATTACCTCAATTATTCCCATTCCACTCATCTTATCCAGTTCTGTTTCCAGTTTTACCCTCACACCTAACGGTGCAGTATGAACTTTGTGCATGCATGGTTGTCACCTTTCTTCAAGATAATTATGTGGCAGAATCCCTTCAGTTCACCCAAATTGACACTAAAACAGCTGGATGTTGCTTTATCAACTTGGCACTTACTTTGTCCTTGTACTCTTCCTTAACACCTGGTCAGGGTGATATGGTTCTAATTCTATATAAAATTCATCTAGATCATCCTAACCCATCAACTACCACCACCATTCTTTGTTACATATATCAGACTCCGAGCAACATTTCCCTCAATTTCTAGTTCTGCCTCAGATTCTCTCAGAACATCCACCCTCATATTACCATAGGCAAACATCTTACTTCAGGACATACTAAGTGTAACTTGCGGACACATCTAGAATTCCTGCTCTCCTCTTCATGCATATGAAGAACCTGATTAAACCATAACTCTAAACACTTTCCCATTGATTTTCAGATTACAATATGGTTTCCTCTTAATTCTTCCCTCTACACCAATACCTACCCTCAATTATCATCCTCTGCCACCAACATTTAATTCTACCCTTCACAATCATCTAAACCATTATGTCTTCTTATGTTGTCACAGTGTTCTTGAGCCTTTGGTTGGATTACACGCTTGCGCAAAGTCCCCTCATGTCCCCCATTTCAAACACATTGTGACAAAATTTTGCCATCAGCATCTAAAGCACACCTTCTCCTTTCCTGTTATACCATTATCTCTCTCCTCATATTTATTTACCTTCATTCTGACTTAAATACACGTCTGATCTCACTAGAATTACAGTTCACTTCTAAAAAAAAGGCATTTCTGAATGGTCCATGCTGTGGGTTATTTCCAATGCTTCTTCTAATATATGATCTATCAACAACAACAGTTGCTCCTGAAACTTCTTGCTATTGTTTTCACTATGAGATGGTCTAATGATCTTTGAAGTTCCAATAACTATAGTTAGCAGCTAGCCACAAATGCATCATCAGGCTCTTTGGTTGTTGAAGTTCTGTAAAAACTTACATCTCTCAAGAACAACTTTCCCACATGGATTTAAGCTCCTACCCAATGTTACTATTGTAGGGGCATACGCCTCCACCTCTTTCACCACACTCCTCTCCTGCACCCACTTTGACTTGCTCCACAGTAACATTTTGAAGGTGCTCTTCCCCTCAGAACTCAAATATATGCAAAAGTGGCACTTTTTTTCTTCTTGGAAGTGAAAATATCACCAGCAATGGCTTCCAGGTATGCTTCACTGTTGACAATTCAATGAAGGTGTCCCTGTAACAGCAAAGAATCATGTTGGTGCTATCTATCCCACCCTCCACATTCAACATTCTCTACATGAAGTCTTTATTTAAGTTGCTGCCACGCTAGTACTTAAATGTCCCATTTTATTACTGTTGTACTACTTGTACTGCTGCTGCCCACAATAAACGCCAGCCCTAGCCCCACTCAAATTTCTCACATTACATACTCATTAGCTACTACTTCTAAAGACCTGTAGATGGGTTTCATGACAGCCTTTAACTCTTTTTGTTTCACTAGACACGCTGACCAGGACATGGAGCACAACAATGCTTTGGTGGCGTTGCTAAGTAAAGTGCTGCATGACATGGTTAACACTCAGCAAAGAGGTACCGGAGTATGATGAAATAATGACAGATGTCATTGTTCGCCTGTCTGCTCTGCATCACCTGATCAGTCAGGTTAACATTGCCAAATATGCTGCGTGTCGACTCACACGTCAGAGATGGTGTGGGTGCCTACCTGTTCCCTGACCTTCATGTCAGGGTGCTGCCGGCACAGCAATTCCTAGAATTTGTCGGCCTGATTTCCTTTTTAAATTGATAAATCACTCTGCATACATCAGGAATTCAAGTGGATAGTTGACACCACCAGTTATTTATAGTCCAATGGTTAAATTGAAATCTTACTGTATACAAAACCAGTGTCCACAATGGCTAAGGGAACCAGCTGCCGATAGGTGTCTGGAGTTCTTAATTGTTTAAATGGAATACAGAACTCACAGAAGAACACTTACGCAAAGCCCAATACTGTGGAAAGTGGTTGAGGGAGTGTGCCCTTCGTGTATGCAGATGGCGATGCCCTTTTAGATTTTGGTGCACCATACTACTAGCTGTGTGCATTGTTGTCACTTTGTCAAATTTATCATTACATGTAAGTACAATTTGACATAGTGACTCTGTAGTTAGAGTTAAATTAAAACTTCCATAGACACCATTCAAAAGAATCTGCATGAAATTCAGTAAACATTTGATGAGCCAACCTCAGGTTTTTCTTAGATTCCATGAAGATAGGGAAAGGGGAAAAATACCACTATCTAAATACAACTGAATACTGTTACACGCGAATTCATTTGAAGAGAAAGGTAAGCGTATCATTACGAATCTCAAGGCTTTTCTGCTGTGCCTCCTGGAAAGTGATCAGGGAAATTCCATGATGTATATGAAGTTGTCGTTTAGCCCATAAGATAGTGTTTACTTTAGAGTTGGAAACCTGCAAAGGATTATATCCCACAATTGTGTGTGAATGTAAATGTGGCAATTGGATGAACACAATTTAAATCTTCTAGCAATTTTGTTGTCAACGTCAGAAGGAAATTCTGTAAAAAAAAAAAAAAGCATGACATAGAATATCTCTAGGGCACATTTCAAGATATTCAGGACTGGAAACCTTATTCTAGTTAGTTTCCTTAGTTTATCATGTGTGTGTAGTTAACAAGGTGTAGCAGGTACTGCCATACGAACCTAACCCACATTACAGCAAATCAAGGAGTGGAGCTGAAAACGGAGGAAATCTTGGACAAACCATTATTAGTTTATGGGCAATCTCGGGTTGAGGGTAATGTCTTTGCACGCGGGATTCTGATCTCTAGATGCTAGAAAGATGCTGATACAATAGTTCAGATTTTCTGTGCTTGAAGCCAGCAAAGGTAGTAATCTTATCAACATGTGTTGTGAAATCTGTGTTGCAAAATATTCAAGAAATATACTTAACATTAGAAATATTCTGGCAAAGTTATCTGAATTTTATAAATGTGAAAGGCCTACACCTTATTCTTCGGATTTTACTGGACAGCAAGACAATCCATTCCAGAATTCAGGTCTGAATTCAAGAAACGATCACAAGACCTTGTGGGGTACACATCCGCAATCAGAATATTACATATAAAAAACCCTTCTAGGGCTTATCTTTACCTGAAAGGGTCTAAGTTTTTTTTAAACCAAACCGAAATGTAGCAGAATACTATTTTTAGGTCGAGCCTTGACAGCATGCATGCACTGTCTGCAAGACCTGTTGGAATGAGTAAAAGACTTTGCTCCCGCCTGCTGCTGCCTGCCACTTACCATAGGTTGAAGGCAGTGTTGCTGCCTCCTAATTGGTTTGGCAGCCGATACATCACTTCCTGTTCTTGGCTGAGGAGCACCGGGCAAGTACGGTTTAATTACACCTGGATTTCTTTTCTGTTGTTTGGATGGGCTATTTTTTTGTTTGCCCTGCCACTCGTGTTTGTCAGTAAGCACTCGTGTTCACACGCGTAGTTCATTTTCCACATTGCCCTTCACTTAGTCCTTACTTTACATAATCAGTAAATACATGTAGTTGTGTCTTGTGTAAGTGTGTGTTTTTTACATTTTTTTGTGGCTTTATATAGCATGAAATTGACGCAGGTATTGAATCCTCAACATTGGCTCTCCATGTACAGCGGGAGAAGCAATACTACAATATTCACTCCACTCAGAGAAACTCACCCCTTAATGCTTTACAGGCATTCCTTTTACAACACATTTCTGCCCATAACTCTGCCAGTGGGCGTTCTAGGACTATGGGACCACCAACAAAACATTCTGAAAGATGTGCTCTTTCTGTCCAGTCCATTTTCCGGGTCACATGCTAGGTTAGAGGGGGCTCAAAAAACATAGGCCCTCATTCTGACCTTGGCGGGCGGCGGAGGCCGCCCGCCAAAGTCCCGCCGTCAGGTTACCGTTCCGCGGTCGAAAGACCGCGGCGGTAATTCTGACTTTCCCGCTGGGCTGGCGGGCGGTCTCCTTCAGACCGCCAGCCAGCCCAGCGGGAAAGAGGCTTCCACGATGAAGCCGGCTCGGAATCGAGCCGGCGGAGTGGAAGCTGTGCGACGGGTGCAGTTGCACCCGTCGCGTATTTCACTGTCTGCGCAGCAGACAGTGAAATACATGTAGGGGCCCTCTTACGGGGGCCCCTGCAATGCCCATGCCAGTGGCATGGGCACTGCAGGGGCCCCCAGGGGCCCCGCGACCCCCCCTACCGCCATCCGGATCTCGGCGGTCCGACCGCCGGGATCTGGATGGCGGTAGGGGGGGTCGGAATCCCCGCGGCGGTGCAGCAAGCTGCGCCGCCGCGGAGGATTCAATGGGGCCGCGGTACACTGGCGGGACCCCGCCAGTGGTGCCGGTCCTACCGCGGCTTTTCCGCCGCGGTCGGAATCCCCATTGGAGCACCGCCGGCTTGTCGGCGGTGCTCCCGCGGTCCTCCGCCCTGGCGGTCAAAGACCGCCAGGGTCAGAATGAGGGCCATAATCTCTTCCACCATTCAATGTATATTTAAAGTCTCTTATAGCTGGAACTTTTGTTTTTGCAGCTGAGAGGAGTTTGTATTATAAGGGCCTTGTTTGTAATAATATTCTGATAGCCATGCCAGGTCTGCAAATGTGTAATGCACTATGTTGTCCAGGGGCTGAATGATAATAATTGCCACAAGGCACAGCTAACTCAGTCGGCTCCTCAGGGACATCTAGCCACGACCAGTGGCACTGCACCTTCAGCTGTTGATTCCACAGGGATATCTAGTACTGACTTGCAGCACTGCACCCTTGTGCCTCTAGCTCACCAGTTAAATGATATTTAAAAGAAAGGTCTGCTGGGCCTGAACATGTGCAATACACTAGGCCCCAAGGTACTGATTATATGGTTACAGTGCAATGTTCTTTGTCATTATTTTTTCATGTGATTATGCCCTCTAGGGCCTGACTATATTTAATGTGGGGCTCTGTAGGGACTGAAGGAATGCACAAGCACAGTTTATTTCTGTTAATGGTTTAATGTGCAGCATGGCTAAATATTTCAGCCATTTCACTGAGAACCAGGTACTTCTCCAGCTGTTTCTGGGTTTGGGGGACATTCTGAGCTTCTGACATCAGAAGAAGTTCCGGAAGCATTCTGTGACACTGTACTCTGAGTGTTTTTGGTTCCACAGGGACATCTAGCTATCACCAGTGGTACTGCACCTTCTGCTGTTGATTTTACAGGGGCATCTAACCAAGGCCAGTGTTACTGCACCGTCTGCTGTTGACTGTACGGGGACGTATAGCCACAACCAATGGTTCTGCACCTTCTGCTGTTGACTCTACAGGGACAACTAGCCAGGACCAGTGATACTGCACCTTCTGCTATCGACTCTACAGGGACATCTAGTAACGACCTGCGGCACTTCACCCTTGTGCCGCTGACTCCACAGTTCAATAATATTTAAAAGGCCTGCTAGGCCTGAAAATATGTAATACTATGTCCTCAAGGGACTGATTATATGGTTGCACTGCAATGTTCTTTATCATTCTTTTTTATGTGATTATGCCCTCTAGGGGCTGGCTATATGGTTACATGAGCATGTTTCTTCCAAATGCTATTTTAATGTGGTGCTCTGTACGGGCTGATTGGGCCAATACGGTCTAATGCCAAGTGTATGAAGGAATGCACAAACACAGTTTATTTCGGATAAAGGTTTAATGTGCTAAATGGCAAAATATAAGGTCCCAAGGTGAGATTGTCATTATCATGTACAACACAGATATGAACCCAATACAAGAAGTTCAGAAAACTTCTTGAATATGAATTACTCAAACTTGCCTTTAATTGATCCTCTATACACAGTAGGATTTGTGCAAGAAGCATCTCAGACTTGGCTACTCCCTCATAGAAATAAACACCAGCCTCTTTATAACAAGGTACTATATTTTTTCGTTCCTCTCTGAAGCGCATGGAAATACTCTAAAAGAGACACATTGGGAGTCATTACGAGTTGGGCGGATGGAAAACTCCATCAGCCAAACTCCTAACAGGGTGGCCGCAGCACATGCAGCAACCTTCCCGCCAGAGTTATTATGGGTCTCCCGCTAGGTTGGCGGGCCTAGCCGGAAACAAGCTACAGCATTGTCTCTGGCTCGTAATCGAACCGGGTGACAATGCTGTCGCCTGCAGGTTGCACCAGCACCCTCACAAGGTTCACTGTCCGCAAGGTAGCCAGTGGACGTTGCAACAGTGCTGGGCGGGGGGGCCTGCACTGCCCATGCCAAGTGCATGGGCAGTGCAGGGACCCCCCTGTGTCCCCCTGCACCTGTTCTCTGCCAGCCTTTTCATGGCGGTAACACCAAGGGCAGCACTGTTTGCAGCGCTGCCCTGGCGGATTAGGATCTCTGCCACAACCAGACCGCCGGGATCCAAGATCCTGGTGGAGATGGTGGTTCCCTGGTAGTCCAACCGTCAGGGTTGTAACGTTGTGGTCGGACCGCCGCATTGGCGATGGTCCAGACAGCCACAGCGAGTGTGGTGGTCTATAGACAGCCACACTTGTAATGACCCACATACTGTTTTATAAAATCTCTAATAAATAAATCAGTAAATAAATAATCCATTAAATGACAAACAATGTATTTTCCTTTTACTTGCATCGACCTGCACAGAAGTTCCTAGCTGTACCTCTGAGGGATAACAAACATGGCTAAGTTGTATCATATTCAAATTTCTTTTTATATACACAATTAGTTTTATATTACATAGATAGTAGTCTTTAGCAGCTTTAAAAAAATGCCACATTGAACTATGATGTTACCTGACAGCACATGCGCATATGCAGAGATTCTCTGTATTCCCCCAGCTATGTGGAAGTCACCTACAAGAACAAATAATGACATCTGAGAATATGTGGATTGTGAGGACCATCCACTAAGACACACTCTCACATAAGTTGTGGGCAGTAGCTTTTTTTTTAACTCAGGTTTCATCTACACAAAGATGCAACCACTGCAAAAGTACAACTGGGATTACTTGTTGCCCTTAGCAGAGAACAGAGTACATAGCAGCACTGACAGTACTGCTCCTTGTTGGCGTGTTCAGACTGAATGCACATGGGTGATCCTCCCTAATAATGATTGAGTTGATTCTAAAATGATTTAATGATGCTCAGGGCATTGGTCTGCTGTAGGTGAGAAGTGTAATTGGTTACTGTTAGAAATGGGGTCTTTGGTTGACAGTCAGGTTACCCCCTGTTCAAGCAAGGACCCTCACTCTAGTTAGGATAAAAGAGAATCACCCTCAGCTAACCCCTGCTTACCCCCTTGGTAGCTTGGCAGAGCAGTAGGCTTAACCTCAGAGTGCTGGGCGTAAAGTATTTGTACCAACACACACAGCAACTTAATGAAAACACTACAAAATGACACAACACCAGTTTAGAAAAATAGGAAATATTTATCTAGACAAAACAAGACCAAAACGACAAAAATCCAACATACACAAGTCAAGTTATGATTTTTTAAAGGTTTAAAATAAAAAGAGTCTTTAGGTAGTTGTAACAACACACTAGCGCTGCTAGCGTGAAAATGTACCTGGTTTGCGGCAAAAATAACCCCGCACGGGCGGTGTGCGTCGAAAATAACCCTGCACGGGTATATGCGTCGAAAACAGCTCGGCACGGCGAGGCGCGTCGAAAAAGCCAGCCACGCGACGGTCCGAAAGTCCCGCGGCGCTGGTTGCGATCTCTCAGCCTTCGTCAGCGATGCTGCGCGTCGTTTCTCCTGCTCCGGGCGTCGATTCTCCGGTCGCGTTTCCTGCGGCGTCGTTTCTCAGCTGCGGAGTCGGCGTCGCGTCGTTTTCTCAGCCGCGATCGGATTCGCGTCGATCTTTTCTCCGCACGGCGCTCGGTGCGTGTATTTTTTGTCCTTAGGCTGCCAGCCTCTCCTTTCAGGGTCCCAGGAACTGGAAGGGCACCACAGAGCAGAGTAGGGGTCTCTCCAGAGACTCCAGGTGCTGGCAGGAAGAAGTCTTTGCTATCCCTGAGACTTCAACAACAGGAGGCAAGCTCTACATCAAGCCCTTGGAGATTTCTTCTTCAAGATGGAAGGCACACAAAGTCCAGTCTTTGCCCTCTTACTCAGGCAGAAGCAGCACTGCAGGAAAGCTCCACAAAGCACAGTCACAGGCAGGGCAGCACTTGTTCCTCAGCGATCAGCTCTTCTCCAGGCAGAGGTTCCCCTTGATTCCAGAAGTGTTTCTAAAGTTTGTAAGTTTGGGTGCCCTTCTTATACCCATTTTAGTCTTTGAAGTCACCTTCCTTCAAAGGGGACTCACACCTTCTTGTGAAATCCTGCCTTGCCCAGGCAAGGCCTCAGACACACACCAGGGGGCTGGAGACAGCATTGTCAGAGGCAGGCACAGTCCTTTCAGATGAGAGTGACCACTCCACCCCTCCCTCCTAGCAGAGATGGCTAATCAGGAAATGCAGATCACACCCCAGCTCCCTTTGTGTCACTGTCTGGTGTGAGGTGAAAAACAACCCAACTGTCAAACTGACCCAGACAGGGAATCCACAAACAAGGCAGAGTCACAGAATGGTTTAAGCAAGAAAATGCTCACTTTCTAAAAGTGGCATTTCCAAACTCACAATCTCAAAATCAACTTTACTAAAAGATGTATTTTTAAATTGTGAGTTCAGGGATCCCAAACTCCACCTGTCCATCTACTCTCTAGGGGAATCTACACTTTAATCATATTTAAAGGTAGCCCCCATATTATCCTATGAGAGAGACAGACCTTGCAACAGTGAAAACGAAATTGGCAGTATTTCACTGTCAGGACATATAAACCACATTACTATATGTCCTACCTTATCCATACACTGCACCCTGCCCTTGGGGCTACCTAGGGCCTACCTTAGGGGTGCCTTACATGTAAGGAAAGGGAAGGTTTAGGCCTGGTAAGTGGGTACACTTGCCAAGTCGAATTTACAGTGTAAGAATACACATACAGACACTGCAGTGGCAGGTCTGAGACATGATTACAGAGCTACTTATGTGGGTGGCACAACCAGTGCTGCAGGCCCACTAGTAGCATTTGATTTACAGGCCCTGGCACCTCTAGTGCACCTTACTAGGGACTTACTAGTAAATCAAATATGCCAATCATGGATAAACCACTTACATACAATTTAAACAGGAGAGCATATGCACTTTAGCACTGGTTAGCAGTGGTAAAGTGCTCAGAGTTGAAAAGCCAACAGCAACATGTCAGAAAAAAATAGGAGGCAGGAGGCAAAAAAGTCTGGGGATGACCCTGCATAAGCAAAAGTCCAACACGACCCCCTACCAGCCTAAAGCCAGGGGAGAACAATCAATACCTTGATGTACTTCCCTGATTGGGGCGATAGAACAGGGACCCAGGCCCACAACAGCAGGGGCATGTTCCAGTTCTACGCCTTCCTGACTCCAGTTGGATCCCTCTGTCCATACTCTCAGGGCCCACTAAGCTAACCCATGGGGAACCCTTCTCCACATCTACAGACACCATCTGTGCAACACCTAACTTTACTTTGCTCACAGATGTATTGCAATGGGCAGATAGTACCACCAGGGCCAACACAGTGGTGTTGCCCACTCCACCCCCGGGGTGTGACTCTCGTCCTCCCCCCCCCAGGGGCAACTCTGTCCACCAGGACAGCAAGCCACAGTGGCCCAGACAACTGTCAGGGATGAGAGCCCGACCTCAGGCCTCTCTAACCACTGTGACTGTGGAGAGTGGGGGGTGGTAGCCCCAGGTGCCTGGCACCCTTTGACCACTCTCTCTTCCACCAGGTCAGGGATGACAACCTGACCCTGGTCCTCCCCTCTGGGGCTCTGTAACCTCCCTACAGAAGCGGCACCCCCAGAGTCAAAAACTGTCAGGGTGCTTGTAGAAGCAGTCCTGCACAATTCTTCCATCAGTGCAGGGATGTTAACCTGCAACTGATCCTCCAACCTGGGGTCTGTACCTTCAGGTTGGACCAGGGCCAGGGGTGAGGCTTCCCTCCCCCTGCCCTCTCTTCTGGGGTCCTGAACCACCCAACTAGGAGTGGCCCCCCCAGAAGACAACATGGTAGGGGCACTGTTAGCAGTAGCCCCTTCCTCCAGGTCAGGGGGGACACCCTTAACCTGGCCTCCCAATCCAGGGTCTGTACCCACAGACTGGATCACTGCCTGGCAAACCAGGACTTCCTGGGGGGCATACCTACCCCCTACCAGGTCAGAGTTTACCCTCTGAACCTGGTCATCCAACCCAGGGTCACCACCCTGCGGTTGAACCACTGCCTGGCACACCAGGACTTCCTTGGGAGCACACTTACCCCCCATCAGGTCAGAGTTTACCCCCTGAACCTGATCATTCAACCCAGAGTCACCACCCTGCGGTTGAACCATTGCCTGGCACACCAGGACTTCCAGGGGGGCACACTTACCCCCCTCAAGGGACACACTGTCCCGAAGGGCCACACAAGAGTCTGGCTGGCGCAGGTCTCCTGACCTCTGCCCATCTGACAGAGTCTGGATTCCCCCCAACCCAGAAATGGTCTCACCAAGGTCATTCATGGGGGGCTCTGCTCTCAGAGCTGACCCCTGACCCTCCAGGTTCTCCACTGGGGTCCGCAACCCCCTCTCAACCCTCTGTCTGGACTTCTGCACCCCCTCACTAGGAGTGGTACTGCCAGACACCAGAACTGGTGGGACGCTGGCTACAGCCGCCCCCCCAAGTTCTCCTGACACTGTGGGGTCTCCCTCAACAGATGGCCCTATGGTACAGGCTAGGCTCCCCTCCTGGTGTTCCCGCAGGGAACCCTCCAGGACCTGGGACCGGATCTCGGGCACCTTGGGCCTCAACCCATCCCCATTCCCTCTTCTCTGAGACTGGACATGGGGTCCCTCACCCATCCCACTACACTGGAACCTACCTGGGACACTACAATCCTTCCCTACCTCACCTGGTTGGGAACTACCTAGACCACTCCTCTCAGGAGCACCCCCAAATGCCTCTTCAGACTCTCTGGTACTCACCCAGAAGTCTGCCTCCATTGTAAGCTCCCTGGGGTCAGAGAACTCACACTCCACCTGGTGTTGGCATAGCTCTGGAAAATAAGGACTAGACATATGCTCTCCAGCAATTACATCACTCAGCCCCTCACATGAATTAACCAAAGTACCCTTCACCCAACCATCCAGTGACTCTGTTTTGACAAAGCACCCCACATCACCCTCCTGAGACTGGTGAGACAGTACCTGACTGTCCCTGACACTCAACCCACACTCTTCTGGGATGTCTTCACACTCCATAACCAGGACTTCTACCTGGGGGGAACCCCTCTCCCTGTCACTCTCACCTAGAGTCAGTAGAGTGTCCCTCCCACCAGTAGGAATATGACTCCCCATGCCAGTTCCCCAATCCACCTCAGAGACCCTGTGCATCACTGGAGCTACCTCATACCCCTGAACCTCCTGGCGTGTGTTAACTCCCTCCTTCAAGTAGGGCACCACCTCTCTGGGCATGTGCACTTCTGCAGCATCACTGGATATACAATTGTTGCTGTCACCATTCCAGCTGGACTCAGCCCTCATGACTTCCAGCTCTTTCAATTTAAGCTCGTAAGCATAAATCATTTTTTTAATCTCTAAGTTCCTCCTCCTTTCTTCCAACTCTTCCCACTTGTCATGCTCCCTTTGCATCCTCAACTTTTCTGCCTCCAACCGGCGAACCCTTTCTGCCTGTCTGTCCTGTAACTCTTCAGGAGTCAGACCCTTGGGTGACACCCTGCCATCCCTCCTGGGGACCCTCCCCCCAGGCGTAACAGGTTCTTCCACTACACCACTGTGTATCCTCTGCACTTCCCCACCCACATTCTCCTCCTCTGTGTGCCCTCCAGCCTTCTTGATTGTCACCCGGCCCTCTGTGCCTGTTGCAGCTCCCCCTCCCTGGTGGAGCTCTCAGTGGGACAGTCAAGATCTTTAAGGAACTGTTTCAATTGAGCAACTGAGTACTCCTTCAGTTTCTCCATTTCAAACACAGCTCCAGCTGTTGCATCTCCAGATTGAGACATGATGGTCACAAGTGCAAAGTTCCAAAGGCAGAAAATAAGTTCCCAATGAAGTAAAAAGAATCAGTCAAGGGATCAGCAAAATCATGGAAGTAGAATAAAAAGAGTCCTTAAGAGAAAAATCAAAAGATCACCAAACAAGTAGTATGTGGTCACGTAGTGGTCTGAGATCAAAACAGTAGTGTACACTCAATCACTGTATGTCAAGTACAAACACAAGTCCAAATCCCGACCGCTGGTCACCAATGTTAGAAATGGGGTCTTTGGTTGACAGTCAGGTTACCCCCTGTTCAAGCAAGGACCCTCACTCTAGTTAGGATAAAAGAGAATCACCCTCAGCTAACCCCTGCTTACCCCCTTGGTAGCTTGGCAGAGCAGTAGGCTTAACCTCAGAGTGCTGGGCGTAAAGTATTTGTACCAACACACACAGCAACTTAATGAAAACACTACAAAATGACACAACACCAGTTTAGAAAAATAGGAAATATTTATCTAGACAAAACAAGACCAAAACGACAAAAATCCAACATACACAAGTCAAGTTATGATTTTTTAAAGGTTTAAAATAAAAAGAGTCTTTAGGTAGTTGTAACAACACACTAGCGCTGCTAGCGTGAAAATGTACCTGGTTTGCGGCAAAAATAACCCCGCACGGGCGGTGTGCGTCGAAAATAACCCTGCACGGGTATATGCGTCGAAAACAGCTCGGCACGGCGAGGCGCGTCGAAAAAGCCAGCCACGCGACGGTCCGAAAGTCCCGCGGCGCTGGTTGCGATCTCTCAGCCTTCGTCAGCGATGCTGCGCGTCGTTTCTCCTGCTCCGGGCGTCGATTCTCCGGTCGCGTTTCCTGCGGCGTCGTTTCTCAGCTGCGGAGTCGGCGTCGCGTCGTTTTCTCAGCCGCGATCGGATTCGCGTCGATCTTTTCTCCGCACGGCGCTCGGTGCGTGTATTTTTTGTCCTTAGGCTGCCAGCCTCTCCTTTCAGGGTCCCAGGAACTGGAAGGGCACCACAGAGCAGAGTAGGGGTCTCTCCAGAGACTCCAGGTGCTGGCAGGAAGAAGTCTTTGCTATCCCTGAGACTTCAACAACAGGAGGCAAGCTCTACATCAAGCCCTTGGAGATTTCTTCTTCAAGATGGAAGGCACACAAAGTCCAGTCTTTGCCCTCTTACTCAGGCAGAAGCAGCACTGCAGGAAAGCTCCACAAAGCACAGTCACAGGCAGGGCAGCACTTGTTCCTCAGCGATCAGCTCTTCTCCAGGCAGAGGTTCCCCTTGATTCCAGAAGTGTTTCTAAAGTTTGTAAGTTTGGGTGCCCTTCTTATACCCATTTTAGTCTTTGAAGTCACCTTCCTTCAAAGGGGACTCACACCTTCTTGTGAAATCCTGCCTTGCCCAGGCAAGGCCTCAGACACACACCAGGGGGCTGGAGACAGCATTGTCAGAGGCAGGCACAGTCCTTTCAGATGAGAGTGACCACTCCACCCCTCCCTCCTAGCAGAGATGGCTAATCAGGAAATGCAGATCACACCCCAGCTCCCTTTGTGTCACTGTCTGGTGTGAGGTGAAAAACAACCCAACTGTCAAACTGACCCAGACAGGGAATCCACAAACAAGGCAGAGTCACAGAATGGTTTAAGCAAGAAAATGCTCACTTTCTAAAAGTGGCATTTCCAAACTCACAATCTCAAAATCAACTTTACTAAAAGATGTATTTTTAAATTGTGAGTTCAGGGATCCCAAACTCCACCTGTCCATCTACTCTCTAGGGGAATCTACACTTTAATCATATTTAAAGGTAGCCCCCATATTATCCTATGAGAGAGACAGACCTTGCAACAGTGAAAACGAAATTGGCAGTATTTCACTGTCAGGACATATAAACCACATTACTATATGTCCTACCTTATCCATACACTGCACCCTGCCCTTGGGGCTACCTAGGGCCTACCTTAGGGGTGCCTTACATGTAAGGAAAGGGAAGGTTTAGGCCTGGTAAGTGGGTACACTTGCCAAGTCGAATTTACAGTGTAAGAATACACATACAGACACTGCAGTGGCAGGTCTGAGACATGATTACAGAGCTACTTATGTGGGTGGCACAACCAGTGCTGCAGGCCCACTAGTAGCATTTGATTTACAGGCCCTGGCACCTCTAGTGCACCTTACTAGGGACTTACTAGTAAATCAAATATGCCAATCATGGATAAACCACTTACATACAATTTAAACAGGAGAGCATATGCACTTTAGCACTGGTTAGCAGTGGTAAAGTGCTCAGAGTTGAAAAGCCAACAGCAACATGTCAGAAAAAAATAGGAGGCAGGAGGCAAAAAAGTCTGGGGATGACCCTGCATAAGCAAAAGTCCAACAGTTACCTAGCATGTCATCAATTGTGGTTATGCATAAGCTAGTTCCTCTTTCACGAGGGAGCAATCAGCATAACCTCAGATTCTTGAGTGGTCAAAATGGATATTCACTCCTTTCAAGCAAGATTAATTGCCGTGGCCTGAATCCTTTCATTTTTTATGGTCTGGCTTTTTAGGACAGTTGCAAGACAATTATGTGAGCATCACTAGAGAAGGGCTTTGGCTATATGTTGGGAGTCAGGAATACATGTTTTGATTGGGCAGAAGTTGTGTGCTTCCACAACAAAGTGCTTGCCCTCCCCTGTAATAATTGTGTTTATTTATCCAGCTGTCTCAGCTTGAACTTTCAGGGACACACAAACAGCATTGGAATGCTATCAGAGTGTCTTAGATAACTAGAAAATGTATGTTGACTTTCTCTGGCAGCAGCACAGAAGGGAGAAGGGCAGTCATTAACCCACATGAATTTTAATGTCTGGCATGACAGTGCAGCTGTCACATGACCTCTTAACCTGTACCAGTATCATTCTGCAGTTCTTTGCTTCCACACAAATGCATACGGATTACCGTGCTATTTAATTGTGATGCTTCACATTACAATACAACATTTCTTTAAAACCAGACCTGTTGGCTTTGCCAATGTTTGTTCATATTGTTAGTATCTGTCTACCAACTTCACAGTGCTCATTCACAGTCATAAGATTCAGACTTCATTGACGTTAAGCAAGTTTAAGTTTATAGCAGATTGAAGCAGGCATGAACACTCCATACATAGTAATTTAGGTCTATTACATTAGCTCATTAGTAGAACCTCATCATCAATTGTTGGCACCTTTTTGGATCCCGGAGAAGTACAATGTCAAAGGTAGTTATGTTTCTATTTAATTGACAGTTAGGGTGCTCTTACCCACTGGGGTGATGGTTATTCTCTTAGCCAAATTCAACTAAATCCCCATATATTTTAATTTTAAATTGCATTGCATTCATCTCTTGATTAATCCACATGTAAACATAGCAGAGCAAACTTCGCCATAAGAAAAAATTGTTGTAGGAATATTGCTTGTTAATTAAAAAAAAAGTGTGAGTGTGTAAAAATAATGAAACATGCCTGTATTCTGTGAGGACGAAAAATATGTTTCACCTAACTTTATTTCTAGAGCTAAACAAGGCATGTTTTTCTCTTTTCTAACCAAGTTTTCTATAATCCTTCCCAACACTGTACCTTTTAGGTTCCTCTAAACATCTGCTTCAACCAATCCTTGCTTTGTATGGCCATGTGACCAAATCAACTTGCATTTATGGATCTTAAACTTTGCATTGTTACTTCCCCAGAGCTTGGATCTGCTCATGGATCCTTTTTATCAGCTGAAAGACAACAATCAGACCAGAAGTAAAACTGTTCTATTTACCTGCATAAGAACTTTGCAAAAAATACCTATCACATTTAAAGTGATGCTGATTCATGATCCTTTGACTCTGAAACATTGATTGGCCATGCATAGGCTCCTGTGACAAAACAAGGGCCCATTTCTGCATGATGTGGCACCTGTTCTTGGAATTCTAATTGATAAATTGTATCTAAACTTTACTATCTCCACTTGCCAGTTTCGATAGCCAGCCATCAGGGCAGTCAAACTCTTCCTGACATTTAATATCCAGCAAGTAATTATTTTGCTTCTTTAACAGATCCTTTGCATGGTCCTGATTCTTCGTCAAGACTATTCCTTAGTACTTTAGACTTCCGTCTGCTCTCGATTTTCTCTTCTAAAGTGTTGCCTGTGGCCAGATTAACCTAGATCTCCTAGGGATTTTGGACACTGCTGCAAAGTGAATCATCTTTCAAGCCATCCCAAGAATGCCACCATTGCTGCTATGACAAGATGGTCCTTTATTACCTCTCACCACAGTCCTGCAAGCATTAAGGTGAACCTTTGTGACTGTGCAAGGTATTTCAATACAAAAAATTTGCTTCTCCTCAGAGGACTTGAGCACCTAATGTTCTACTAGCAAGCCCTTTTATCTGATATCCTATCTCAAACACTATGCTAGATGCAGCTTTGTTTCTTGCTAAGTTGCGCTCTATTTCTTATTTCGGAAGTGCAATACAGTTTCTTGAATACCCATTTAGCACACACATGCCAGACTTGTAATGCTATTTTGATTTTAACAAACAAAAAAGCAATCACATTCTTACACTGATGGCAGTTAAGCCTGGGTTAACACAATGTGTCTTTGTATGTAAAACCTTCTGTTACTACAAACTGTGTTAGGCTTATCACGTGGGCTCATTTTGGAAACTCATGACCCACCCAATCGGAGATAAGTCTCCTATCTATGTTTTGCAGTGATAGACTTGGCGCATGTCAATACACTGAGTGGTTGTTGTAGGATGTGTGTGTAACCAGCAGGTCTCAAGCTACAGTTCCAATAAGAGAACTCTGTCAATTAATTCACCATCTGCAGATATTGCTGTTCCTTACCTCCAGATCATAGTTTTGAACAAAGACAGTGATGTCTCAATCTTTCATCTTTGCGAAGTTCGCAAAATGAGTACCATTTTGTAGATAAACATTAGCAGCTCCTATAAGCACAAATACAAATCTCAGTGATGTCATCAATTATGTCATTTGAGATGTCATAAATGATGTCATAGAACATGTCATGCGTGCTGTAATATGTGAGATCATAAGCAGTACATGGCAGGGGCGCAAGTTACAGTTAGCTTTGTTAACTAAAACTGGTGAGTTTATGTAATTTTTATCTTCAAAACGTTAATATTGTCACTGACATAGTCAGTGAATTTCCAAGTTTTTAAAAAAAACAATTTTTTTTTTATCACGCCTATTGATAACTTTGCTTTAACCTTTGTTTTTTGTCAGTGATTTTTTAGGGTTTTCTTAACATAAGGTGATATTTTATTACCATATGTATAGCCAAACCCCTGGCATGCATGGCTGTTGGCTGGGCGCAGCAGGGTGTTGACCACAGGGCCTGACCTGGGGCAGGCCCTCAGAAAAACCCTTCCAGGCCTTATGATTTTTAAAGGGGAGGGGGCCAAATGGCCCCACTTCTGAGCCCTATTAAGCCTATTAGGTCCTAGGGACCCAGGGCCTTATGTTTTTAAAGGGGAGGAGTGACCAAGTGGCCTTCTACTTCATGCCTTATTTGGCATTGGGACCCAAGACCCTCAGGTCCTTTTTCTTTTTAAAGGGGATGGGGCCAAAAGGTCTTCCTCCCCAAGCCATCATAGGCCCTGTGAGTCCACAGCCAAGGCCAAAACGTACCAAAAAAGGGAGAAGGCCATGCAGACAAACTTCCCAAGTCTGTTCACCTTGCCACCCCATCTCCGAGGGCCTTTATTTTTTTATCAAAGAGGAGGGGGCAGCATGGTCCCCTTCTAAGCCATGTTAGGCCCTGGTGACAACAGGACCTTTTTGTTTTTTAACTAAAGGAGAATGGGGCTGCATGCCTCCCTCCTGAGCCTTGTTAGGTCCTGGTGACCCCCATCCCTAGAGCCATTTTTTTTAATTGAAGGGAAGGAATGCCACAGGACCCCTCCCCAAGCCTTGTTAGGCCCTGGGGAACCCCATCCCCCAGGACCAACCCTTAAAACAAAAGGAAGGTCAGCTGCGCTGCCCTCCACCTTGAGCCATTATCGGCCTCAGGGACCTGCATTATTAAAGGTGGCCCTGGTGCCAGACTTTGTGTTTGCTCCTACTTTGCAAGAGATTCAAAAGTGCTCCTATCAAGTGGGAGCAAGCACAGGTTTCATTGCCCACACCAGTGCACGCATGGGACCTCTATGTCCTGTGGGTGGGCTCCCCGGGACATAGCTAGAGAGCCAGTCCGGGAGGATGGGGTCCCCAGGACCATTCATGTCTTAGGTAGGGTTGATCACGTGCCCCCTCCTCCCCTTTTGTGACAAAGTTCAGCCCTGGGTGTGGCCTCCCAGGAACTGTGATGGCTCAGGGAAGGGGTCTGTGTGGCCTCCCTCCTCCCCATTTGAGTAATTCTGGCACTTGTGTTCTAAGGTAACTATAATCCATGCCCCCGCCATGCATAGTTTTGTCATCAATAATTTTACTGCAAATGTTACAATGATATTGTCAATGATGTCAAAGGAGATGTCATGAGTAATGTAATATCTCGGGTAATTAGCAGTTATAGTTACCCTAGGGCACGAGCTATAGTTACTTGAAATAACTCTAACAGCTGAATTTCTATGGTGTTGTCTGTATATATTCTGAACCTAACTATAACGTTTAGGAGTAGGCGAAGAATTCCGCTCCGCTGGCGGAGTTTGCAGAGTTTTCCCCACTCCGCACTCCATGCGGAGTGCAGAGTTCTCAAAAACTCCGCGAAGGGATTGTTAAGTTGACAAGTGCGAGCGAGATTTCTGAACGCGAACGGTCATGGTAGGCCGCAAATGCTCGCAATGAGAAAGCTGCCGCTCGAGTAGAAAATCTATGTGAGAGGTAGAAGGACGTTATCGCCCTCTGGCGCTCCGTGTGATGCCATACATGCTGATTTTACATCGCGGGTGTCGGGAAAACTATTGCCAGTGTTGTTAAGTTCTTCCCTCAGCAAAAACGATTCCCCTTTTCCTTGTACCCACATTGGTTGCAGGGACGTCCCGCTGGCTCTTGCAGAGGCTGTTCATAGAACTAGCTTATTCAGGTTTAACTGCCACTCAAGATGGTGGCCGCAAAACTTTATGAGGTCAAAGCTCTAGTGTTTCTACCTTAGTCTTGTGCTGAAGCTTCCCTCCAGCTGTTTCTCTCTGGGAGCTGTGCGCTTCAATTGTCATCCTGATGAGAATGAGCAATGTTCCTAAAGTACTTCTTTTCATAGAGAATTCTTCCAGTTTTGAGTAATTCATTATTTGTTTTGTTACGGTGTGCAAACCCAGCTACTTTTTCCCTTCTGGAAAAGCTGAATTTCTTCCTTCTTCCAACAACTGTCGGCTTTCTGAGGAGAATTAGTTTTGGCTTAGCACAACTTCAAGCAACTGCAGTAAGGAATTCTTTTGTATGATTTCCAGACTTGCCAATACATATATGTACATATATATTCAAATACTCTTTGCCTTCAGACTTGCCAGTCTTAGAGACAAACCTCAGTGGTCAGACTAATTCCTAGAGAGTGTGATTGAGAGAACTGAACCTTGGGAAGGAGTTTTTGATTCCTGTAAAATACATTAGTAGATTGTATATTTGAGAACCTTTGAACTGTTCTCCAGAGACTCTTGGATACCTCTGACTCCTGGAGAAAAGAAGATATTAAGGTAACGTGGTTCTCTTAGAGAGAGGCTAGTCTTTCAAAAGATCCAGGTTAGGAGAAAGATACAATTGGGTGAATGTGAATGGCTGAACAGTTGAATGCACAGAGGGAATGTACTTATCTATGCTCTTATAACCTGACTGCAGGATAAAGAAATCCCAATAAGAAGAAAGGTGCAGATTACAGAAGCACACACTGAATATCCTATCTTCACGTGGGAAAGACAGGCTGGAACTGGATCTGGAGGCAGTCTCTCTTTTTATATTCCCATTCCCCTTTCCCCGAGCGCATGCAGGGTTTAGATAATCAGTAAAGTCTGAGCATGCATCTGTTGGAGGGAGTGTGGTAAAAGGCACCTGCTCCTGTGGAAGTTTGATTCAATGGGTAATCTCCTGACAGATTGAAGTGCCTAAAAAAATACTTATATCCACCCGAGTAGAATGGCTGAAGGTTTCGATTTTCATGCCTTGGCAGCACTTATGGACGAAATGCAAAAAAAGTTAACCCTTGCCCTAGATGAAAACAAAAACTTGAGAGAAGGAATAAAAAGATCTTATATTGAGACCCAACAGCTCATGGACAAATTAAATAACTTCACTTCTGGGAATACTGCTGGGACTAGTGGGGTTTCAGGTAAAGCCTTCCCTATCTCTACCTCAGAAATATCCACACAAGTCATTCATTCCATCTCCTCTGTCATTCCCCTGGCCTCTCCTGAACGTTTTAGTGGAGATCCTTACAAGGTGCAGATATTTTTAACCCAGTGCTCCTTACACTTCCTTTGTCAACCCGCTATTTTTACAGAGGATCAGTCAAAAACAGCGTTCATTTTGTCTTATCTTAGTGGAGATGCGGCTTCATGGTCAATGCATTTGGTGTCACAAAATGACCCTATATTATATGATTTTTAAGTTTTTAAAACCAAATTCCTTTGAGTTTTTGACCGCAGAAAAATTTCGCAAGCCACAGATAATGAATTACTAGACTTAAAACAAGGAAATAGGGATTTGATCTCTTATCTGGCCCAATTCAACAAATTAATTGTAGAGACTGGTTGGCCCGAGAGCAAACGGGCTGTGTTTTTTTACAGAGGTTTACGAGAAGAACTAAAAGATGCACTAGCCCATGTGTCAAAATTAATTGATCTAGTCTTACAGATTTATCAGTGTCTGTTTCAAAGAAAAGCTAAAAGACAGAGAGACTTTCGTCCTATCCCACTGCGCTTCAACAGGAGTAAAGTGTTGGAGGGAGTTGGGTCAAAGGCATCTGCTCCTTTGGAAGTTTGATTTAATGGGTAATCTTCTGACAGCAAGAGAAACTCCCACGCTGAAAATCAGTACGAACAGCACAACTTACCCAAACTCCACCGCTCGCGGAACTCTTTGTAGCATGGTGGAGTTTTTCAGTACTCCATGGCGTTCCGCACAGCAGAACTCCGCCAAGTCCCCAAAGGCCTAATAACACCCCTGTAACCTTTGTTTTTTTTGTGTATTTCCAAGATTTTTTTTAATTCTATTTTCTAACTATAACGTCCCTGTAGCCTTTGTTTTTTTCAGTGAATTTCTAGGGTTTTTAAACGTTAAGTAAGATGCCCATTGGGATGCATGGTGGGGGGTTTGACGCAGGGCCTGGCTCTCTAATTTCCTTATTTACTGCAGTATCCTCAGTAGAACATGCTTTTAGTGCTCTGCTTAGATTCCATCAAGATGGCATTCAGATGTGCCTCACTTTTGGCATAAATTCAGCATGTTAGCACTCTAGTTGCTCATTGGAAAGCTGTAGGCTGCTTATTACCAGGTAGTTAAATGGCAGTCTGCTGTTGGTTTGAAAGTGCATGTTTCATTTTGCATGTCAGAAAATATGTTAGTGAAATAGAAGAGAAAGATATTTGAGAACTCACTGAAAATATGTGCACATTTTTCTGTCTACAGCACCAACCCAAATTTCTATGACAAAATTAACCGAATCAACTGACTGGCTGCTCCTGTTTGAAGTACATGTTTTACTGAGATTGTCTGACTTTATTCTCATATGGCTGAGAAACATAGTGTGAATATACAGAAAATATGTTCTCATTTTAGCTTCTGGAGCACCTTCTATGGAAACATGGTCCTACCTATAACTACCTACTGATGACCGCCAGTAGGTAATATATATTATATATAGTTTTTAATTATTTGTAGGGGAAGCCGCAAGGCCCCCCCCACCAGACCTTTGGGACTAGCACCTCCCCGGGACTATTTTAAAATTATTTTTAGGGGGATCACAACGCCCTCCCTGGGCCCCGGGACCACCATCTCCCTGGGTCAAGTACTTACTTTATAAAGGGGGGGGAGCCACATGTCCCACCTCCCTAGGCTGAGTTTGGCCCCAGTAAACGCTTATGAGGGCCACAGGGGAAGCCTCAAGGCCCTGTGGGAGCCAGCAATGCAAATAGCAGCTCCCTGGGTGGTGGAGCTATGCTTTCATCTCTTTCCCTGCCGGGCATGTTAGCGGACAAGGAAAGAGATAAAAACTTTGCTTTCACAAGCAGGAGCATTTTCAAAGCTCCCGCTTTCTGAAAACAGAGTGTTTACTTTTGCTTCACAGGAGCTGTCAGCTCCAGCCAAGGTTGAGCACCTCTGGAGGTATCAGGATCCGGCCGTGGGGGGTGATGGTCCCCATGGCCATATATGGCTCCAGGAAGGTGGGCCACGCTACCCCTCTCCTTTAATCATCATGGGCCGTCCCCAGGGAGGTGGTGGTCCCCGTCCTATTACTTAAATAAAGATTTTGACCCAGGAGAAGTGGTGGTCCCCGACGCCTGGGGGTCCACACAGACCTCCCATATTTTATTGTGATTATTGTCCTGGGAAGGTGGTGGTCCCCCGGGCCCAGGTGGGAAGGTCTGCATTGCCACTCCAAGTCTAATGTTGTCTGGGGAGGTGGTGGTCACCGGGGCCAGGGTGGGTCTATGCGGCCCCCTACTATATTTTTACATTAAGCTCCAGGGAGGTGATTGTCTATGGGGCAGTATCATGCCCTTGGATGTGGGCCCTGTGCACCAAGCTCCAAATTGTTTTACATATGCCAGCGTGCCCCCAATCCTGGCCCATGTGGGAGCTACATTTAAAACAAGCGCAGGAGCCCACACTTGTTTTTTGTTTAATTCTTGCCAATATTCGTGAATATTTGCAAATCTGGCAGTGAATTAAAATATTTGTTTTTATGCCTTGGTGAGGCTAAGCGGTTAGTGTAACTGTACCCTGCCCACTTTTCTTTTTTTGTGCATTTGTTTTCTTGGGACTTGACTGAAGCTGAGTACCAAAATGGCTGCCAAAACTTTCTGGTTGAAGTGTTGACAGCCAATCAGATCTCAGCACGCGATTGGGAGTGTTTGTGAAGCTGTAGCGACCCTAGATATACAAATTTGGATTTATTTTAACCTCTCTTAAACTACTTAATGGATTTTTATTTTTTACACCAAATAACAAAAAGGGTGATCTGTGGACCAAAAGCTACCTTTCTGCCAAATTTGATGTCATTCCGTACAGTGTATTGGACTGTAGTTGTGTCTAAAGAGTCCATGGGAATTAACATGGGAAACACGCTTTTTGTGATCCCCCCTTTTTATCAGTCCCACCTGATGGAATGTCCCAAAACTTTCCATGCACAACAAGACCAAACTTGACACTTTTTTTGGAAAATGTTATGAAGATTCATCAAACGGCACCAAAAGTATAGGCAAGTTAAAAAAACAATTTTTCTATGGGCAAAAAGTCCTAACTATAACTACCTACTGTGACCGTCAGTAGGTAAAATATATATACACACACACACAATGCAAAAGCTCAATTGTGGCTGTTTGAGAAAGGCTGATTCTGAAACAATTTTCACTTGGGAATAAAAGAAGTCGAATGCAAAAGAGCAATTGTGATGCCAACTACAAAGCACTGAGAACTCAAATTAAGTGTTCTTCATCCTAGTCCAACAAAGTAGCAAATCACCACAAGCAAACGCTTTATAAACCAAGTAAATAAATAAATGAAAGGCTTCCACCTACATGGTGAAATCTGATTCAAGAAAAAACTGTTAGTTTTTTTTTTTCATTCAAAAGACAGATCCCTGCACCTCCAGTGGTGCGCATGGTAGTCACAGGAAGCAAAAATGCAGAAGTACATGGTATCAGAAGGCTCACCTTAAATAGAGTGGGCTTTCCAGGGCCATTTCTTCTGGCTTTCAGGTCACAACAGAATTTATCCTGATCTCTAAATAAGGCCTGGACAGCAAAAGGTGGACAGGCGAGTCACCTGACGATTTTTGCCCTGTTATCTTTACCTCATATGTATGCTACATAACTGTGCGTCAACTGGGCACAGATGAAAACAACTCTCTTCCATCAGGGTTGGACTGACCTATAGGGCAATCAGGCAGTGCCCTATGGGCTGGCCTTAAGAAACCTGTGTGTGTGCCGGTTTTATAGCAGTATGTGGACCTGCTTTATGGACAGGTGAGCCGGTTTTCACTGTTCATTTCCCTGAGTTTACTACAAATATTGAATGCAGTAAACACAAATGCATGTAGTCTCCCATACCTCACAAATCTCTACAAGTTCAAAACTAGCCTGATTTGCAAATGTGGGCCACTTTTTAGCTATCTGGCTCACTAATAGGGGCCACTTTTATTTTAGTGACAAAAACCTATTTTTTGACCCAGTCAGACCCTGCTTTGCATTTCATCTGCACTGGAGGAGGAACAGTACTAGTTAGCAAGTGTTTGAGATAGATTTATTTTAGCTTGTGCGCCAACCTTTAGGGCCTGACTTAGGTCCTAGCAGAGGGGATTACTCCATCATAAATGTGACGGCTATCCCGTCGACCCTACTATGATCCCATAATATACTATGAAGATTGTAATTTGGCAGACGGGCTATCTGTCACGTTTGTGACGGAGTAATCCCTCAGCCAGGATCTAAATCAGGCCCTTAATCTTGTACCTTCATGTGTTTAATGGCTGTTCAGTGGCAACCATTTAACTTTTCTAATGGGATCTTCCGGCAGTGACCCAGCATAACTCAGCAGTATTGGTATGCAGTACGTCATGTGTAGAAGGGCATCTAGGAGACACTACTACTTCTACAAGGCCTACTACTACTAAGGACACTTGTTTCGCACACACATACCCAAAGGGATTTATGGGCTGTCACATTCCTGCCTCTGCTTTTTCAGTTCTTTTTCTGGGAAGGATTTTACTTAAATCAATGGGATTGGACGTACCCACTTTTCAAAGAGCCCATTTTGCTAGCTACGTCTTTCTGAGGCACTACTGTGACTCTGCATCTGTCAATAAACTGTACATCTGTTACGTAGAGACCATATGTCACAATCATCTCAGGAACCTTAGTCACTGACACTCTGCTTCCTCCGCAATCAACTTCCTCCACGTTGACAGAATAGATTTAATCAAGGAAGGCAGTAACACCTTCGAAAACAATCTACATGGTATGAAGTTTTTCATCTCCAGGTTTCTGCAGTTGGGGACTGGTGCTGATTACAGTGCTACGGGTACCGATGCAATGCCTCATTGAGACTTTCCCAGGGAATATTGTAGCATACTCGCCTCAGGTGGACTGACAGCCCATTGCCACAGAGCTCAAATTCCTGGGCCGAACTCTTTGTGTTCCCTATGCCTCTTTGAGCTGAGAGGAGAGCGGTGACCTTACACTTTAGTAGTTGTACGTCAATCACCTGTGAATTATTACTGAGTGAGATTTTGTTAATAAAGCCCAAATATCACAGGGCTACATACAATATATAAGACGTCTTTAGTGATTAAGCAAATGCATACCTATGATAATACTCTATGGACCGTGACCTCAAGATCTCAGAGGGAGAATCCATTTGTGAAAAGTCACTCTGCTTGATCATTACTAATTGCAGCCTCAGAAAGTCCTTTTTGCATGCCTGACATAAACTGCGTTTGCTTTGTTCTGCTGTTGATGCAGATATAAAAGCTGGAGTAATAGCAACTGATGTGCTGATTCCTTGAGTGCAATCTCTGTTAGTATTAGTGCCCCTGGAAATAACCCATTTCTTTTCTTCCCAGTCAAACAAACTCAAGCCCCCCAGGGTCCTTTTTCAAATGACACAAGAGTGCAGTCGCTTGTTCGATGAAGACGGGGACAGCCTGCATCGGTACATCATGTTCACAACATTTCTGGCATCTATTTGTGCGGGAGCAGGCAAATCCATTTACTCGCTAATCGTAAAAGGGACATTAGACAGTGGGAAGGTGACTACTTAT
This sequence comes from Pleurodeles waltl, assembly GCF_031143425.1. Classification (NCBI taxonomy): domain Eukaryota; kingdom Metazoa; phylum Chordata; class Amphibia; order Caudata; family Salamandridae; genus Pleurodeles; species Pleurodeles waltl. Next base: position 283,328,959 of record NC_090442.1, read on the forward strand.
TCACCGCGACTTTAAGAAAAAGGGTGCGGAAGTCTTAGTTTTGCCAAATTGGGCCAGCAAAGTAGCCCTTCTTTAATTAGCTGAGGCTAGAACGTATGACAATTTTGCATAAAAATAGGTTTTAAATAAAAATAATTAAAAATAAGGAAACGTGACCTTACGTAACACGGCATGAGTTTAAGCAGAACAAACAGAAAAGGTTTTTGGTAATTAGTTTTAGACGTGAGGTCTACGCCCCACAATAAATTATTAGAATAGTCTTTCAGGGCCGCCTAGAATGCCGTCTAAGGCGCGTGCCAAGTGAGCAGCCGCTAGTTTTGGGCTCTCTGGCACACAGCAGATTCATTATTTTTCTAGTCGACAGTCTGCATCACTGAAACTTGCAGAATGGATACTTCTGATATTAATAATCATGGACTTTTACTTCAACGTAATTTCTTTGGTTTCAAGCATAGGAACCCTAAAACAATAATTAGAGAAGAAATGTTGATGGACTAGGGGACCAGAGTAATGTTTAAAGTATAGTTTAGGGGTCTTCAACCTTTTTTGTAGTTAAAGCTACTTATGTTGATGAAAATCATCCAGAGCTATGAATATTATTAGAATTTTAATACTGACCACATCAGACAAGTTTACATGTTCGTTTAAATATAAACTGTTCAGTATTTGTAGGCTGGGCTACACACAGGAAAGCAACTTATGGGTAGCTTGAAAGTTACTTCTTAGAGGCTGGCGTAGCACTGTAACAGAGGAGAATACAAATAACATGGTTTTAATTTTGACTATATTTTGTTTCCTGTGTGGCCAGCTGTTGTATTTACTACCTGCTTATCTCAGGGGTGTAACACAAACTTCTGAAGCCCCTGTGGCAAGGGGGGGGCAAGGGTAAACCTCCAGGGGTCCCCTAGCCATTCAGGGGGCCACTATTCAGACAAGGCCAATTAATATCCATGAGACGAAAGGCCCCTCTTCACATTGTGCAGGCTGCCCCCGCCCCATCATTTTACATTACACCAGTGGCTTATCCTACATTGTACCAAGGACTTTCCACAAGCACTTTGGTGGAAGCATGGCCTACTTTAGCGCTGGGGGCACCTTGTGCAACAATATCTTTTGGCGCACCTTCCCCCCCATAATTTCCTCCTTGAAAAGGAGGAATACAATATCATTGAATATCACCAATGTACAAGATGGGTGCTATAAGCAGTAAGCAGGAATATTCAATTATTTGTAGACATTTATCTGCCCCCTCAAAAAAAACAAAAAAACAACAACATTGGATACAAGTTCAATGCCTACTGAGTCCCACAGTAGTTGTACTTCTTCCTAGTGAGGGTGGTGGATGCGAAAGACACTAGGACTGATTTACCTGCTTTATTGCAGCACATGCCAACTGCCCTGATATAAACATCAAACGGTCATAGAATCATCCACATCTCGACTTCTCTGCTCTTCCCCAGGTGAAAGGGTGGGCAATATACTATCTAATATATTAATCATTCATTTGGGCCCTCATTACAACACTGGCAGTCGGTGGTAAAGCGGCGGTAAGACCGCAAACAGGCCGGCGGAAAAAAAAAAGGACCCCACCTGACCCCGAACATGCACATATACACACCCCTACACACACACACCCCCAACATGCACATATACACACCTACACGCACACATACACCCCAACACATACCCGCACACATACAAACAGACATGCACACCGTCCGACCCACACACATTTCCCATACACACAACACCCCCACACGCATACACTCACTCACTCACCCCTCTACACTCTCACACGCACACCCCCATGCACACACACAACACACAGCACCCCCACCCCCTTCCCTAATGGACAATCAACTTGCCTTGTCCGTTGATCCTCCGGGAAGGGACGGGATCCATGGGGGCAGCTCCGCCACCAGAACACTGTCACCAGAACACCGAATCATGGGACATGATTCAGTGGGCGGTGTTCTTTTGACGTGGCGGTGGAGGTTGAGCAACCTCCACTTTCCCGCCGTCCGCCAGTATGGCTGCTGGTGGCTTTCCGTACGAAAAAGGACGGCGGGCTGCCAGTGGTCATAATACGCGGCACGAAAGACCGCCACCACTGGCGGTCTTCAGCACGGCGGTACCTCGGCGGTCTTGCGAAAAAGACCGCCGAGGTCGTAATGACTCCTTTAATGTTTTTAGCTCCAACTGAATGACCTTCAATGAATTTAAGTTGAAAAATCTGCATTATTATTTTAGTGTGCTTTTCCCCCACTTCAGTGCCCACACTTGTTTTTTTTTTTATTCTTGCCAATATTAGCGAATATTTGCAAATATGGCAGTGAATTAAACTATATATGTATATATATTTTTTTTTGCCCTGGTGAAGCTAAGCGGTTAGTGTAACTGTACCCTTTTCTTTTTTTGTACATTTGTTTTCTTCAGACTTGACTGAAGCCGAGTCCCAAAATGGCTGCCAAAACCACATCTCACATGGAAGAGGAAGCAAGAATTTTCCAAAACAAATACAATGACACTAATGCTGCTGTTTTAAAAAATAAAATTAAAAAAAAGAGTTGTCCTGCAAACCATATTTCAAAACAGGGAAAATTTACTCCCACACTGACACTTATATAAGGTAGAAAGTTCTACTCCTCTCTCTGCACTAAAAATGCTTCTGGAAGCTAAGGTTCTGCTACAATAAACTTGGGTCAATCCTGATAGTGCGACAACCAAGAGACCGCCACAATAGCCAGGATCAGGGATCCCAACGGGTTGGCGACAGTGAAAGATGTCATCAGCCATCAGCCACGGTGGTGCTGTGTTTGGCACAGCTGTGCTGATCACGGCTTTCCTTTCCGCCAGCCTTTTCGTGGCGGGGTCCCCGCCTTGAAAAGGCTGTCAGAAAGGCAGAGTTAGAGCTAAAGGGGGGGGGGGGCCTGTGCATGGGGTGCCCTGTCATAACCCGCAGAATGCACACTGTCTGCCATGGCAGACAGTGCAGATTCTGAGGGTGCTGTGTGCGATGGCAGATGGCATTGGTCTCGGCTCTCTGAGGGAGCTGAGGCCAATGCCACTACACGGTTTCCACCAGTCAGCATATGATGGCGGGAGGTCGCAGGCTTGACAGCTGCCTCCCTAGCACTGTATTGGAGATTGGACAGTCAGACCGCTGAACACATAATCAGGCCCTCTGCAAAATTCTGTGGACTTCAGAGGGTGGGTGGAATTTAACATTTCAAGCTGCTTCTGCTGATTTTAGTGCCAGGAGACTCTTCTGCACTATAAAATCAGTGCAAATGCCACCATGTTTCGTACCGTAGGACACTGCTCCTTTCTGCTACTTGAGTACATTTTTTACTTGAGCGGAAGCTTTCTCAACCTGAATGGTCGCAAACTGTCTGCTTTCAGAAGTCTTACCGGGAGGCATTCCAGTGCCTGAAAATCCTGTTGGGGACGAAAAGTCTCACTCGTCCTAGCCAACTCAGTGTCGCCGAGCCACCACACAGCAGTTGGCGGAGTTTTGTCAGAACTCCACATTCCAAGCGGAACATGGAGTGGGCAAAACTCTGCAAATACCACCTAATGAATGTAAGCCTTTGCCCACTCCTACAATATAACGTATTTACCATGTGGTTTTTACTACATGGGATTTACCTTGCATGCCTTTACCACAGACGTAAGTACCACACAGGCTTTTTTTTGGTGGTTTGCTCCACAGGTATTTCTAATATTAGAACTATTATGTCACTTTAAAAAAGGGGATTTAAGGTGTATGGAATGGGTAAGGATTCAGAGTGGTGAAAGTTCTGAAGTGGTTCTTAGGGTTCAGAGATAGGTAAGCACAATGGGTAGGAAGGGTTTTAATTGGGTGTTTAGGGTTCAGGGATGAGTAAGAGCACAGGATAAAGGGATTTGTAGGCTTCTGGGATAGTGATACAGTGTATTAACGATTTTGTGTTTTTTAGAGTTCAGTGATGGGTAAGGTTATAGGGTAGTAAGAGATTTGTAGGGTTCCATGATGGGTAAAAATATGGATAGTTAGGGTTTTACAGGGATTTGTAGGGAATAGAAGTGAGTAAGGGTACAGATTACCAAGGAGTTTTTTGGGTTCAGGGATGGGTAACAGCACGGGAAAAAAGTATTCCTGAGAATCTTGTTGTACATGGGAAGTTCCAGGGAGATCCACCAAGCGGGGGAAGAGCGAAAGGGGTGTAAAAAGTGCATTTCCCATTGTAATCCCCATTGCGGTTTTGAACCAGACTAGAACCTGAATTGCTAGACGGAAGTATACCAAATTTAGCTGAAAGATAGCTTTTGGTCCAGAAAGAGGCTCAAACACTTTGCGAATATAGTCATGGTGTACTCATGAATACTTGCGTCAAAGAAGGGCACTGATTGGCTGGCCGCAACCTGAGCCAAAAGTTACGGCCACCATTTTATTTTACAGGGATGGTTCCCAGGGCATGAAAAGAAATGTGTAAAAGGAAAAGAGGCCACGGTCGATGACACCAGATCCCATGGTTGTGTATAGTGTTCATTGGTCACCACAGTATGGGAAGAAATATTGAAAAAAAGTTTTTTCATACCACTCACAGAATTCGCGAATCTGTCGCAACACCCAGGGCGACTACCCTGTGCTGTGGCATGACAAATTTGAGAATATTGATAAAAAGAACAAAAAAGATATTGGCAAACTAACTAACCCATTCAGACACTCACATGCTCACTCACAGATCCACTCAGACAGTTATGCACCAACGCAGACATCCACACACCCACTCACTAACCAAACTCAGACAGTCCTGCACCCACTCACAGATGCACTTGGACACTCACACACCCACTCACAGACCCACTCAGACAGTCATTCACCCAGTCACACACACCCTCAGAGACTCACACACCCACCCACATACCCACTGAGACACTCATGCACATTTTGACATACTTATGTAGACAGTCACACATTTAGTCACAGACCCACTCAGACATGCATGCTCCCACTCAGAGCCACTTGAACACTCATGCACTCAACCACAAACCTATTCAGACACTGACGCACCCACTCAGAGTTCCAGTCAAACACTTACACACACACTCATAGACCTACTCAGACTTTTGGCACACACTTACAGACCCATTCAGACATTCATGGACACCTCACAGACCCACTCCGTGACTCATGCACTCACTTACAGACCCACCTCAGAGACTCAAGCACCCACTCATAGACCCACTCGGACTGTCACACACCCACTCACAGGCACCCAGAAACACTCACAGACCCACCCACGGAAACACTGTCACACCCTCTCACTCCCAGAGACACCTTGTCACACCCACTCTCACACCCAGAGAGACTGGCCCTGCAGCCAACCACAGACTATGTGTGGCGCGGGGTTGGTTGGTTATGAGGGTTGGCCAGCCTGTCTCTCTGGGTGTGAATATATATATATATATATATATATATACATATATATATATATATATATATGCACATACATAGATACACATATATGTCTAGTAGAAGGCGTTAGCCGAAACGCATTGACATTCCAGTTTTGTTTAGGAGTAGCACTGTATTTGCACTTTATTTGGATTAAAATAGATGAACATCAGTGTTAGACTTTTCATCCTTGGCGTGGTCTCCCTTAACTTTTTGCCTCTGTTCCCCAGGTTGTTGATGTGTGCTGGACTCTGATTTTACTGTTTTTGTTACTCTGGGCACTTTACCACTGCTAACCAGTGCTAAAGTGCAAGTGCTCCTGTTTAAAATGTGTATGTAATTGGTTTTCCATGATTGGCATATTTGTTTTACTGTTAAGTCCCTAGTAAAGTGCACTAGAGGTTCCCAGGGCCTGTAAACCAAATGTTACTAGTGGGCCTGCAGCACTGGTTGTGCCACCCACACAAGTAACCCTGTGATCATGTCTCAGACCTGTCACTGCAGTGTCTGTGTGTGTATTTTTACACTGTAAATTCGACTTGGCAAGTGTACCCACTTGCCAGGCCTAAACCTTCCCTTTTCTTACATGTAAGGCACCCCTAAGGTAGGCCCTAGGTAGCCCCAAGGGCAGGGTGCAGTGTATGGATAAGGTAGGACATATAGTAATGTGGTTTATATGTCCTGACAGTGAAATACGGCCAACTTCATTTTTTCACTGTTGCAAGGCCTGTCTCTCTCATAGGATAATATGGGGGCTACCTTTAAATATGATTAAAGTGTAGATTCCCCTAGAGAGTAGATGGACATGTGGAGTTTGGGGTCTCTGAACTCACAATTTAAAAATACATCTTCTAGTAAAGTTGATTTTAAGATTGTGCGTTTGAAAATGCCACTTTTAGAAAGTGAGCATTTTCTTGCTTAAACCATTCTGTGACTCTGCCTTGTTTGTGGATTCCCTGTCTGAGTCAGTTTGACAGTTGGGTTGTTTTTCACCTCACACTAGACAGTGACACAAAGGGAGCTGGGATGTAACCTGCATTTCCTGATTAGCCATCTCTGCTAGGAGGGAGGGGTGGAGTGGTCACTTTCATCTGAAAGGACTGTGCCTGCCTCTGACAATGCAGACTCCAACCCCCTGGTGTGTGTCTGAGGCCTTGCCTGGGCAAGGCAGGATTTCACAAGTAGGTGTGAGTCCCCTTTGAAGAAAGGTGACTTCAAAGACTAAAATGGGTATAACAAGGGCACCCAAATCTACAGACTTTAGAAACACTTCTGGAACCAAGAGGAACCTCTGCCTGGAGAAGAGCTGATAGCTGAGGAAGAAGTGCTGCCCTGCCTGTGACTGTGCTTTGTGGAGCTTTCCTGCAGTGCTGCTTCTGCCAGAGTAAGAGGGCAAAGACTGGACTTTGTGTGCCTTCCATCTTGTGAAGAAATCTCCAAGGGCTTGATTTAGAGCTTGCCTCCTGTTGTTTGAAGTCTCAGGGACAGCAAAGACTTCTCTCTGCCAGCACCTGGAGTCTCTGGAGAGACTCCTGCTCTGACAAGTGGTGCCCTATCCAGTCCCTGGGCCCTTGAAAGGAAAGCTGGTGAAAATCCAAGGAAATCGACTTCGGACGACTCCGGACCGACGCCGCTGCTGAATCCGGTGACGCCGCCTGCACCTGACGCCGTGACCTTCGCTGGAACGCGACGCTCTTCGCAGGCCCGACGCCGCTGCAGCCCCACTGAAGTCCGCGACTCCATGGAAGTCGCCGCACCACGTCGTGACCGACGCCGCTCGAAGTACACGGATTCAACGTTTCGCACAGAAGCTACGTTTCCCGACTTCGCGCATCGGCTCGTTTTCACTCTTCACCAAAGGTACTGTACTTGGGGGTCTACACGACTCTGTGTCCGGCGCCGCTGGTGTCGGCTTGTTGGGAACGACTCCGTCACGACGCCGTGTTAACATCTCATCGAAGCATTTTTGTTTCTAAGTGCTATTTTTGAGTTTAATCTCAAAAAATTCATAACTTGTCTTGTGTATGTTGGATTTTTGTCGTTTTGGTCTTGTTTTGTTTAGATAAATATTTCCTATTTTTCTAAACCGGTGTTGTGTCATTTTGTAGTGTTTTCATTAAGTTACTGTGTGTGCTGGTACTTTACACCTAGCACTCTGAGGTTAAGCCTACTGCTCTGCCAAGCTACCAAGGGGGTAAGCAGGGGTTAGCTGAGGGTGATTCTCTTTTACCCTGACTAGAGTGAAGGTCCTTGCTTGAACAGGGGGTAACCTAACTGTCAACCAAAGACCCCATTTCTAACAATCAGTGAATGGAAAGATTGTCTTCTTTACGTGGTGGCAGCTGCAAAATCATATTATGGTGCAGCCGTATTATGAGTAAAATCTCATTCTTTTGGAAGAGATATATATATATATATATATATATATATATATATATGCATGTATATTACCTAGTGGTGGTTGCCACTAGGTAGTTATAGTTAGGACCATGTTTCCATAGAAAAAGCTTTTTTTGACTTGCCTATATCTTTGGCACCGTTTGATGAATCTTCACGAAATGTATCAAAAAAAGTGTTGCAGGGATTCTTGTTGCGCATGGAAAGTTTCGGAGTGGTCTGTCACGCAAAAGCCAAGAAAAAGGGGGCTAAAAAAACACTGCATTTCTTTGTCAATTCCAATAGAATTCTTTAGACAGAACTACAGGCCGAACCACTGGATGGAATTTCACCAAATGTAGCTGAAAGCTAGCTGTTGGTACACAAATTATGCTTTCACTTATTTCGTGTGAATCTATTCAGTATTGTTTGAGATATTAAAGTTAAAATAAATTTGTATATCTCTGGCCATGAATATTTTGTGAATAATTCATGTAATTTGTGAATTTTTCATGAATATGCAAGTGAAAAGAAGCGTTGCAATTGGCTGATTGAAACCTGACTGCAAAGTTGTGACCGCCATTTTATTTCATGAGACATGGTCCCCAGGGGGTGAAAATCCAAATTGAAAGTGCCATAAAGGTTCAGGGTGAAGCTACCCTGACCATAGGTGTGATATAGTTGTGTTTTAGGTGCACATTATGGGTTTAAAACTTTTTTGCATCTTCATGCACGATACTTGAGAAAATTCAACAACTTTCGCAAATTATTTGCAAATATGGAAACATTTGAAAGAAAAATCACATATTCATTTATACACTAATTCATTCACTCATATATGCTCTCAGAAACTCATGCTTCCACTCACACACCCACTCAGACACTCATACACCCAATCACACCCACTCAGACTCATACACCTACTTTCAGACAGACTCAAACACTCACGCACCCACTCACAGATCCATTGACAGAGACAAGCCCTGTGGCCAACCTGCACTGCCCACAGTCAAAGGACATGTGAGGCATGGAGTTAGGTGGTTATAAGGCCTTGGCTGCAAGGCCTTGCGACCAACCACCATTGTCGGTGTGTGCCTGGGGTTGGAATAACGTATGGTGATTAAAATTCCTTAACTTTAAAAAAAAATTAAATTCACTGAAAAAAAATGAACGTTACACGGACGTTATAGTTAGGTTCTGAATTTACTCGTACAAAACCATAGAAATTCAGCAGTTATAGTTAGAGCTCCTTTAAGTAACTATAACTTGTGCCCTAAGGTAACTCTAACTCGCGCCTTATCCATGCACAACTAATTACTCCACATATTATATCAATGATGAGATTTTGTATGGCATCTTTGATATTATCACTGCAGCATTTGCAATAAAATTATTGGTAAGAAAACTGGTGCCTTTGAGACAGACGAGAGGAGCTTAGCCAATATTCTAAAACAAATTAAAAATATATAGTGCAATTGTGTTGTCAAATCGAAAGCACTGAGGTATCAAATTAATTGTTCTTCCTTCTAGTGTTACAAAGTGGCAAATTGCTACAAGCAAACCTGCTAAATAAATAAAAGGCTACACAGTGGTGGTCTCAGATTCCATGGGAAGAACATTTTTTGTTTTGTATATAACTTTGGTGCCATTTGACTAATCTTTCATGCTTTAATGATTTTGTGTAAATCTGTTGAGCCGTCTTTGAGAAATTAAAGTTCAAACAATAGTGCTATGTGGACCATTTGTCTTGTCGGAACACTGCAATACTCCTGAGGTACCACAAAAAAAACAATGTGATTGGTCGTGAGGGTTTGTTTTCCAGTTGAATGCTTCGGTACAGCGGGCCCAACTTCTCCTGCAGAGTCTGATTGGCTGGCCACTACAACAACAGAAAGTTTGAGTGCGCCATTACAGGACACTGGGACATAGCCAATCTCAAGTCACACATAGCTCAAGTACCAAGGTACTGTGAAAAAAAAGAAAAAAGAAATGAGAGGTAGGAGTCCATGGAGGGTTGAGCAATCATGTGGTGCTTGACCAACAATGGGGTGTTGGCCACCTGCAGGGGGTTGTGCACCTGTGAGAAGTTGAGAACAGAGCCTGGCCAAAGGCCATGCACTGTGAGGGCTAGGTGATCATGGGAGACTTGGTGCAAGGCCTGGCCATAGGTTAGGCTCTATTACTAACCCCACGTATGGACGAAGGCCATGGACAGCAGGATGTTGGGTTCTCATAGTGGATTGGACATAGTCCTACAGCCACACATGGACTTTGGCCTTTGGAGGAGCACAGCAGGAGCTTGGGTGCCCGCAGGGGGTTGGGTTCAGGCCCTGTGGCCAACACCACAAAGTGTATGGCCAAAGGACATGCACAGTGGAGGGTTGTCCTCTTGCAGGGAGTTGGGTGCAGGGCCTGGACAAAGGCCAGGCCCTGTGTCGCAATTTCTAATGCACAGGGTCAAATGTTATCATCAGTGAGGGAGTTGGGTGAATATGATTAAATAAAAAACAGAAATTTACTGAAAAGACAATGGTTAAAATGATTTGTGTTAAATAAACCTAGAAATTCACTAAAAAACAAAGGTTAAAGTGGTGTTATAGTTAGGTATGGTAATAATGTGTAAATGTATGTAACAAAACCAAAATAGATGTCATCAGTGATGTCATCAATGATTACATTTAACATGCCATAAGCGAAGTAATATGTGCGGTCATAAGTAGTGCATGGCTGGGCGCAAGTTAAGGTTAGCTCAGTAAACTACCACTGGTGAATTTCAGTTTTTTTTTGCTTCAAAAGAACAGTTTTTATGGTATTACAAAGTTTAATTATAATGTAATTTCAAGGCAATACCACAGTAATTGCGTAGCCAAGCCCTGCATGGTATCACAATGCATTGTAAAAGTCAAAGTGTCGTAATGTACATGGGGTAAGGACATGCATGGAATAGGCCTGCATAATACTCACTGATATTATTTGCTCCAATAGAGAAAGGACTTGTTATATACAATGAAGTTTCCATACAATTTTGGTTCCACCCCTACCAAATAGCAACATCCCTGCTCAAAATTGCAACATCCATCCATCTTTGGATCCATCAATAAAGCCAAATTATGACACACACAATCACTTATTGTGGAAACCCCTATCTGTAGACAATCTGTTCCTGGTTTCCTTTGGTTAGACAAGCTTTTATTTCTGTAGATATAAAACATGATATCACCAACAAAATCTCAATATCATCTATGTGGATGACACAAAAATTATTTTAAAACTTCAAAGTCAATCTGCCTTACACTGTTGTAAGTCGGCCAGTGTCTCCTAGACATAGATCAGTGAAACAACATGTCAATTCAAATTAAACATATCAAAAACAGAGACACTGCCACCCATCTGCCAGTTGGCCAAAACAACTCTCTTGCTGATCCCTTTAAATAAGGAATTTAAGTATGAAGCAAGACTAAAAACTCAGCCTGTTTCCGCAAGTGAGCGAAACTTTTTCACAATGAAATGTCTATGACAACTCTTACCTTACTTGGAATTCCACCAAAAGCTACAAGCCATAATTTGTCAAGTACACTCCGCCACTGGACAACGCCAACAGACTGTACTTCAGAGAACCTACCACTTTACTAAAGAATTACAGAGTCCGGAATGAAAGAGACAAGTTCACAGCCTTGTCATCACTTCATGCATTTCTCTTCCTCTTCAATTCCTAATCTTCTTGTTTGTGACAGAGATATAAAATTAAAAGCAATATGTATTGTTCATTCATCTATCCCCAACTCAAGGTCCTGTACCTTCAACAAAACGTTAACGTCCACCATCAAACCAGGTCACTTCGATCTAAGATAGCTCCACTCTTCCTTATACCATCTTTCAACAGATCTTCTTCTGGGGAATACACCTTCTGTATTTAAGCAGCAAAGAAATGAAACTCTCTATTATATTACTGGGAGTAATTGGCACCTACCTTAAATCAGGAGAGCACTAAAAATCTCACTCTTCCTGCATTTATAATTACTGTGATATGATTACTTCATAAATGGGTAAATATCATCAACACTTCAGGCTTAAGGGCAGAGACAATGATGTACCATGTTTTGAACACATCTCCAAACCTCACCCAACACCTCTCATGTAAGGCATTCTCCAACCATAACCCTGTTTGTTTTCTGCACTTGGAAAAGTGTCCCCAGGGTCCAAATGTAAATCTGGTAGCCTCTCGATCCTCTCAGGCCAATAAGCAGTATAGGAATGATCCAATACCATCAATACATAAAGGGCCTTATTTATAGTTTGGTAGATGGGATGCTCCATCTAAACATGATAGCTATCCAGTCCGCCACATTACAAGTGCTATAGGCTATAATGCACTTGTGATAAGGCAGATCTCCACATTTGTGATGGAGTAGTGAATCTAACAAACTCTAAATAGGGCCTGACGTTACTTCTATGTTGTGATTTGAACAAGTTTTGACTTCACTCTAAAAGAAGCAAGTATTATCCTCAAAAGCACATAGTACAATGGATCTCAATAGATTGGTCACAAAGGACTGAGGCAGTCATTCTGATCGAGTTAGGAGTATTTTATGGATTATGATATTACATTTAGACTCCTATTCTGTACTCATTGATTTTAGCTTTACATTCTCAAACCCACCAAACCTATTTTTTAAAACAAATTTAATATGTCTACTGACTTCTCCAGTATTTGTTAAGAGGTGTTTCACTTGAAGACTTTTTAAGGCACCTTGTTTATTTTCTTTTGTAAATGCAGCCAACCAGTTATCCGTCTCAAATCTCCTTTTCTCTGTCATTGCTGCAGAGGGAAAGCATCAGGATAAAATGCAATAAGATTGATTGCCTGACTTCACTCTTTCCAGGAAGCAGTAACATCACTGATAAACTGCAGCGATAAACCACACTTTAAATCGTTGTTCTTACATTATTATCTGCTGCCGACTGGTAACTGAGTTACAGGAAGCATTAAGGCTGCCAGTGGCGCTCCCCGGTGCCTGTAGGAGTGAGCGCAGAGGCCGGGACCCAGCAGGTCGGCTGCTGCAGCTGCCCTCTTTGCCAGATATGAACAGAGAAGGACAACATGGATACTCACCTTTAACACAGTTTTTCTTAAAGAAAAATGCAATTAAACGAATGCATTTGTTAGCACATGTATACAAGGACCCGTCATCATTCATACTCACAATCTGTTGATGTCATCAATATCCAGACTCAATATCTGATTGCTGATAAATGTTTTTAGCTGGATTACTGAAGCAAAGTTAGCGGTGTTGCCATTCTCCGGATTGCGTAAAATTAATGGACATCGATTTGGTATTCAGTGTACGTGATACGACCATTAATCAACATAGCACAGATGCGGAAAGCCATGCTATATTCCCTGCGGTGACGTTTAAATGAGTGTTATTTGATTCTATCTAGTGCAGCAGTTGAAATTATAAGAGGTTGTAGAAACACCGTAGGATCTTTTAGTAGCTAATGTTTCCATGCTTGGCTCCACTAGTTCAACATTAATTTATATTTCATCATCAGATACATTTGCAGATTGTACTTAAAATAGCATATATGACACAAAATCATCGCACTATTTAAAAACAAACACATTTACATTGCATCAATACTGCAAACCATGATGGCTTAGGTAGACAGATCCCAAAAACTCAAAAATGCTGTTCATCCTGTTTCTTAGGAACAGTATAAACAAAGACACAACAGAGAAGTATGTGTAAGAATCTTCCCCTCCAGCTTCACAATGGAACAAATTATATTTGAATCTATGATGCCAGCCATCTTCCTATTTCTGCAACATGAATAGAAGTAGAACTACAATTTCTGTTAGTAGAGTTGTGTGGCCCCTTCTGCAATACTGATAGCGCTGGTACATATGTAGTGCCAGCTCAATCCTCAGAGGTCATTACCTCATTCACATCGAGGTGTGGCCCCATGTGAATGAAGGAATCACACTGTGTCTGCCTATGCTGTATTACTGATGTTGGTGCAGAGGCAAACATAACCCAAATAGGTGGCAAACTGTCAGTGCACCCCTGAATGCCTCTCAAGGAGCAAAAGGGGGTCCTATGACTTCACTCAATGCACCCGCCTGCAAGGGGATCGCTAATCTCTCTTGAAATGCAGCCGGATTGCCACCAGCACAGAGAAGCACAGAGCAGCTTTTAAACAGCTGCTCCAAATTTTACTTGATTATGCTGCCTCCACGGCAGTGTGAGTTACCGGCTGCGCTGTGGGCAGGGCATTCTGCATAATAGGTTGCACTTTCCCTGTTTGTGCCCGCCGCATCTGTTCAAAAGTGCACTGTGGCACAAACACATAAAATGTAACCATTTAGTAATACTAGTGCAGGGAGGGGCATGACAATAAAGGGTGGGACGAGTTTATCTGCACCATTGGAACGCTAGTAAGGAACTTCAGGGAAGCACTAGGGGATGCATCTCATGGGAACTCTGGACGATATGCCTCGTGGGAACACTGGGTGGTGCACCCTGGGTTTTTGCACTGACCTAGTCTCATGTAAAACCACATATGTGCTTACATGTTAACCACTAAATTTCTACTGTACGTTCACTGTATTTTGGTTCCTAGCTGGGATATATTTGCCTATCGTTTATATTTAAGAATTTTTCATTAAAACATTTTTAAACATCTGGAATTGCCTTGTGTGGACAATATATTCTTATGTTGTACTATATGGACTTTAGTGGACATTACTTTACTTTCTTTTTGTTTTAAACTTTTAATTTTCCACATCCTCTACCACATTCTCTGGGTATAGGCCCTGAAAATGACGAAGCTACTGAGTTGCATGCAAAGGGTACTTAGTTCAGCTGTGCCTATACCAAAAAACAAGGACATAGAAAATTAAGCCTTTACTTTTTTCTCCATCATTCACTGGTCAAAGAATTCATCATAAGAGAATATTTATTTCTCCACACCAATGAGAATGAAGTAGGAGGATCTGCTAATGTGAAAACATGACCTTGGCTAAAATACCCCAAGAACAGCCAATCAACATCAAATAAATCTTTATTTGCATTACTTAAATCCATTAAAAAAAACAATTTATACTGCTTCGAATATGGTATTTGACTCATTTAATCATAAATGTAAATGGTTTTCCACCCTGTAAGAAATAAAAGTATATCATACATCGAAGTTCATAAATAGAGAGTGGAGAGAAAACATAAATGAGCAGAATGGTAATCGCTACAATAACACACACATACACCATAACGCTCTAAGAACATCTCAATATATAGGATCACAATATTAACTTTAAAAGATAAGTCATACAAAAAAAGATATCTTAAGATACAATTAAATAAGTAATGTGCAAAACGCAATCTCTACATCAGTACTAACCCTAGTGCAAAATTCGCATAGGAATAATTAAAGAAAACAACAGAATCTGTTAATACATTCTTAGGGGGTTATTACAACTTTGGAGGAGGTGTTAATCCGTCCCAAAAGTGACGGTAAAGTGGCGGATATACCACCAGACGTATTACGAGTCCATTATATCCTATGGAACTCGTAATACGGCTGGTGGTATATCCGTCACTTTACCGTCACTTTTGGGACGGATTAACACCTCCTCCAAAGTTGTAATAACCCCCTTAGTCTCTTTCATGGACCAGGCAATCAAACATAACCAATGACTTCCTTTTAATAATAACACATGTAATAAAAGCAGAAATGGCATAGCAAATAGTGTCTGCATTAAACCTACATAGACAGTTAAACGCTTCCTGATATAATAAAAATCCCTTTGGTAAAAAACAGGGGATGGAAAAAGCTCTTTCTGATATCACCATAAAACGTACGAAAACTATTAAATGAATTGTGCATTGTGTAGCTTTCTTATCACACAGGCACTTTGGTAGATTTTTAGTCCACGCGTCTCTTTTCGGAATTGCGACAAGGTGATGCAAGATATCCACCCGTAATCTAGTAAAATAGAATCTCTTCTGTAAATCAGTTACCTTTACTGGGTACCCTTGCAAACCTTGATGATAGGCCCTTAAAAATATCTAGACACAAATGTTTTTTCCATCTCTTTATTTACTCTCACATCTCGTTTGATGACAAAGATCAGTTTAAGTTATTTTTACTATAATGCAAGACACTAGCAGGCTTTCAATAAAAACATGTGTATAACTCTCCTTAAATAGCTTGCTCACATGTGCCAACCAGGATATCTTATCGTAATAACAACGGACGAGGACATTATTAATTATATCCCTAGTATATTTTGTTCCAGCTTTACTCCACCCTATTATGGCACACTGATCTACAATACCATCTAGGACTGTTGTGTCCACTTCTCTATGTGTGATGTACGCTGGTACTGAGCAACGAACTCCAAGGGGTCTACACAAAAATGAATGTTCCTCTTTTTGCAAGGTTAAGTGCCCTGCCATACCCCGAAGACGTGCCCCACATATGGCCGTAGGTATACATTTGCTCCTATACAACTGCAGCATCTCATGTATTAGTTTATTTCCAATTTTAGTGGCAAATCTAAACACAGCCTCTATCGTCCCTTTAAAATTGAGCTTTGCCAAATCTATGCAGGTTCCTCAGCATCCCGTTTTTTAAAAGAGTACACCTAAGTAGGAAACATTAGGAACTTTTTCCAGTTCATGACGCCTCACATAGTGGACTTTCTTTTTCACATTCCCCCTTTCACACACCATTATAAAAGTGTTTGCCAGTTTTACTTTGAAATCTTTCTGCTCCATAAATGTAACACAGCTGTCAATTAACTGTTGCAGACCATTTTCGGTTCTGGATATCAAAACCGCGTCATCAGCATAAAGGAGCACAGGGGTGGGATGGGGACCTACTCTGGGCGCATCAGCAGCTATTTCCTGCAACTTCCTGTCAACACATTGTATACAGAGGAGAAAAAGGGAGGGGCGCTAAGACAGAACCCTGTCTTATGCCTCTGGTAAATCTGAAGCTTGAAGTACATTCTCCCTCTAACCCGTATCTCACTCGGGTGGTCAGTGAGGCATACATCTGAGACAGGTATGATACAATATCTTCTCGGGCGACCATTTCGATCAAGGTCCTCCACAATTTGGCATAATGAACCAAATCAAATGCACTGCTTAAATCAGCCAAGCAAAGATGGATTTGTCCCTGTTTAGCTATCGTGTATTTTGAAATTAGGGAATGGAGGTTGGTACTTTGCTCTAGTGTACCAATGTCTTTCCTAAAGCCATATTGGGACTCTGTTAACACAAGGTGTTCGGCTACCCAGGTATCTAATCTCTCCAGAATGATTCTCCCCACTATTTTCATGGATGAATCCATAAGCAATATTGGGTGGTAACACTTGTCATCCCCCTGTCCCCCTTTCTAAAAATACAAACTATTATGGAGTCAGTACAGGCAGACTGAATAAACCCTCAAGCTGCTACATTAAAATCCTGCAACAAAATTGGTACCCACAGTGCTAAGCAAGATTTAAAAGCATCCACTGGTACCCAGCCGGGACCAGGGGCTTTCTTAGCAGATGCCTTTACAATAGCAGTCTCCACTTCTTCTATATTGACTGCCTGTAGGGGGAGTAGCATTGCTGCAGAACTGGCACCTTCAGCGGTGACAGATTGTTCAATCTGGGGATTAAACATACTTTCAAAATGGCTTATCCAGTCAAATGGGGAGACTAAAGCCTCAAATCCTAGGTTTGAGCTATCTTTAAAAACGGGGTTCTGATTACTTTCCAGAATAATACACTACCTTTAGTTGCTGCAGCCTGTTCTAAGCTGATCTATGCCTGTTCCTGCAGTTCTCTTCTTCTCTGGCTTATTGCCTGCTTGTAGGTGAATCTGAGTTGTTTAACCTCCTCATTATACCTCGGTATTCGCTGTAGGGCCTTTTTTAATTGTGTGCACTGATGGTAGAACCAGCCCAGATTCTTTTTCTTTAACCCCTTATTAGTTATTTTCAAGTTATCTGCAATTGCTGATGTGATCTTACTAAAGGCTACCACAATGTGGGGGGACCGCCGGTTCTATACAAACTAAAAAAGTCATCCATGTTACTTTTCACCACCTTTTCATTAAGGGTTTGTAGGAAGCTGGCTCTGTATATACCATATCAAAATGAGATATAGGGCCTCATTTTAACCCTGGCGGTCGGTGACCACCAGGGATATTGTAGCGGTAGTACCGCCAACAGGCTGGCGGTACTGCCAGCCATATCATGACCGTGGCGCTTCCGCCACGGTCATACCGCCGGGACTGGCGGTATAGTGTCATGGTGGTCCCGGCGGTCGTAATCCGCCAGGGCGGTGCTGCAAGCAGAGCTGCCCTGGGGATTTCGACTCCCCTTACCGCGAGCCTGTCCATGGCAGTAAACACCGCCATGGAAAGGCTGGTGGTAAGGGGACTCAGGGGGCCCCTGCACTGCCCATGCACTTGGCATGGGAAGTGCAGTGGCCCCCAAGCAGAGCCCCATCGCGCAATCCACTGCCCAAATTACGGGCAGTGGATTGCACGAAGGGTGCTTCTGCGCCCATCGCACCACCACATTGCTGCCGGCTCCATTAGGAGACGGCTGCAATGTTACGGCCCTGCTCCCCGCTGGGCCGGCGGGCGGAAACAGATGTCGAATTGCATCCAGCCCGTTTCAGGCCGCATGGGCGGCCTGTTGGCCGCCAATGTTGAAATGAGGGCTATAGTGTGCACAGAGTCCAGGGGGACCCCAGAGGATTAACAGAGGCTAAAGTAGAGAATACTAATGCTCTCTTTTGTGGTAGTGTGGTCGAGCAGTTAGGCTTATCAGAGGTTAGTGCAAAGCATTTGTTGTACACACACAGATAATAGAAAAACTACACAGTCAATTACTTAACTCCAGACCAATGGTTTTTGTCTGGCAAAAATATATTTTCTTAATTTATTTTTAGAAACACAAGATTCAAGTTGCAGGTAAGTACCTCAAAAGATTTGTATTCCACACATGTATCCACAGTACTTTGTTTGGAATGGATAAGTAATACAGTTCTTGAAATATTGGCAATAATCAGTTTTAAAAATGGACACACTGCAATTTTCAGAAACAGTTCCTAGGGGGAAGAAAAGTTAGATCGGTTTACAGATAAGTACAACACTTACAGTTTCAGTCTCCGGGTTTTAGGAAGTCCACCGGTTGGGGTTCAAGATAACCCCAAACACCCACCACCAGCAACACGGGGCCAGCCAGGTGCAGAGGTCAAAGATGAGCAATTTTAACGTGGGCTCCTATGGAGACAGGGGGTACTCGGAATCAGGCCTGCCTGCAGGGAAGTACCCGCAGCTCAGAGGGCTGACTAGGGAGGATTGAAGGAGAACTGCATGGGCCACAAGTAGGCACCAAACACACACCCTCAGTAGCACAAGGGTGGCCGGGTGCAGGGTGCAAACAGGACGTCAGGCTTCCAATGCTGGTCTAAGAGGGGACCCCAGGGGTCACTCAGAGGCTGCAGGCGAGGTCCAGGTGGATGTCTCGGGCACACTTCCAGTTGGACAGGGAGGAGGGCCGCCTGATGAACATGGCTGAACTGAGTGTCAGTTTCTCCAAGGCCTGGGGGCTGCGGGTGCAGTGTGCCTTTAGGCGTCACATATCTTCGTCCGGAGCTTCACAGTCAAGGGGGTCCTCGGGATTTCCTCTGCAGGCATCATCATGGAGGGGTGAAGAGTTCAACCCAGGGTGGGCACTTGCTAGCAATTGCCTGGGGACCCTTTCTAGCTGAGTGGACCACCTGGACATGGGCCATCGGCGTTGGGTGCACAGGGCTCAGGACTCACGCATCCGGAGTGAGGTGGGAGTCCTTGGGTGTTGGTTTTTCTTGGACAGGGCTGCTGTCTCTGGAGATCCTTCTGAGTGCAGGGCAGTCCTCTAGAGTTGGGCAGAGGTCACTGGTCCCACTGGATGCGTCACTGTTCTTTTGCAGGTTCTTTGAAGCAGGAGACAGGCCAGTAGGGCTGGGGGCCAAAGCTGTTGTCGTCTTCCTTCTCCTCTGCTGGGGTTTTCAGCTAAGCAGTCCTTCTTCTTCTTGTCAGGTTGCCAGGAATCTGATGAGCTGGGTTCAGGGAGGCCCTTAAATTGTACATTTAGCGGAGTTTTAGGGGTAAGAGAGCAGTTGTCAATGGCTACTGTCCCTGAGGGTGGCTACAACCTCCTTGTGCCCACTCCCTTTGGGGAGGGGGGCACAAACCTAATCCTATTGGTCCCTGTCCTCCAAACCAAGATGGAGGATTCTGCAGGGTGGGGGGGTCACCTCAGCTCTGAACACCTTAGGGGTGGTCCTGACTGGAGTGGTCACTCCTTCCTGTTTTCCCTAATTTAGTAGTGCGCTCTAAAAATATATAATTAATTGATTGATTGCTTGATTAGGTGCAGGCAATAAGGGAGACAGGTCAATCTACTGCTGCTGATTGGAGTTGTCCTTTTAGGTGGGAATGGGCATGATGTTCCCCAGTTTGCTCTGATTCCCACTAATATACCACAGAATTCTAGCAGTTCTCTTATCTTCTGTAGCTGTGTTTTGGGGAGTTTGAGGTGCAAAAGAATATAATCGACATAAAGGGAGAGTCTGTGCTGAGTTTCGGATATGTCCAGACTATTTGATGCTCCACATCATCTAAAGTGTTCCACCAGCAGTTCAATAGCCAAGGCGAACATGATAGATGAAATGGGCACCCCGGCCTGGTTTCCATTCCCACCTCTCATTCTTTTGAGTACACCTGTCCCGTTCACACTCTAGTCACATGATCCACATATAGAAATGTGATCTAATTCGGCATCATTGCACCTTTTTCTTTAATTCTACATTTAAAATGGGATGGGATGAAAATTATTTTTGATAATGAGTGAAGCCACTCAGGCTGACAGGTATGATGTTGTACCTTACTGTATTGGTCAGAGAGGAACTAGAAGTGTCTTGGGGTGTCCCCTGCCCACCGACTGGTGAATCTACAAAGCTGAGCCCTCACCCAGCCTTCCTCAGAACACTGCTACACTTGCAAAAGGAAACCAGGTTTACTGAATCAGATGCACTCGTCATCTGTGACATGTGAGAAGGGCCTAAGGATGTGAGACGCCCTTTCCATATGAAATCCAAGGACAGAAAGAGCTCCAAGTACCATAAGGATGATCCCTTAGGTGGCTGTAGGAACATGGCAAAGTTGTCGAGGACTGTGAAGTATCCCTGCTGACCAGTGGCAAATGGACCTGGACTGAATATTGCTGTTTCCCTCTGTCTGACCTCCTGAACATCTCTGAGTGTTACTCCTGTGATTCTGGGGGCATTTGAAGTGTAATCCTGTTGTTGTTTGGATGCCAAATGAAGTTTGGAATATTTTTCAAATATTTGTTCCAAAACTTCTACCAGACCAACCACAAAAAATGTCTGACCGGAGGTTTCATGGCATCGGACTGAATTTCAGGTTTATCCCTCTTAGAGATGAGTATTTCCTCAGAAGAACAACAAAGTTCCTTTTCAGACTGGGACTTAGAAACTTGTTTTCAAATTTCCCTACTTCACTAGTCGGGCTAATCTACTTGGTGTATGTGACTGAGCTCCATCACAGTCAGCCTCAAATTCTGTCTAACTCTTAGGGGGTCATTATGAGCCCCAACGGTTCATCCCGCCATACTAGCGGCGGGTGAAAGGCCCGCCACCGGCATGGCGGGCTGAACTGCCTTGTAATGGACACATGGAAGGCTGCCTCCGACAGGCAGCCTGACGGTGGAAGGAATCATTATCCGACAGGGCAGCGCTGCTGCCCTTCGGATAATGACACCTACTGCCCCCAGCCTTTCCCTGGCGGGTTCCCCTGCCAGATAAAAGACTGGCAGAAGGGGAACTCCAGGGCCACCCTGGGGGACCCTAACACTGCCCATGCAATTAGCATGGGCAGTGCAGGGGCCCCTGTGCAGTGGCCCGTCGCGCAGGTCACTGCCTGATTTACTGGCAGTGATCTGTGCGACGGGTGCAGCTGCACCCGCCGCACAGAGGCATTGACGGCGGCTCCATGTGGAGCCGCCGTCAATGTCCCGGCCAGGCATTCTGCTGGGCCAGAGGACGGAAACAATGTTTCCGCCCGCCAGCCCAGCAAAATGTCCATTATGCGGCTGGCGAGGTCTCAGGGGGGCTGGCGGTCAATGAAATGACCGCCGGCCTGAACACGGCGGTTAACACCGCCGTGTTCATAATGAGGGCCTTAGTCTTCTGTGAGCATTGACTACAATTGGTGCTTTGTGCTTTCTGGTGCTATTTTCATTTCAATCTTTAAACATGAATATCTCTGGTTCTCATTGTTGGATTTGTGTCTTTTTGGTGTCATTTTGCTTAATAAACGTTTGTCTCATTTTATAAATTGAAGTGGAATTTTAGTGTGTTGTGTTTTTTGTTTACTTTTTAACTGTTTAAATGTTATAGACATTTTGTTAAGTTAAACCTGTTTGCTCAGTGCCATAGCTAGCCAGGGTTGAGCTCATATTTAAATTACTGAAACCTTTAACTGGATCTAACAACTTAGTGACTTTATTACCTGTGAAGGATCCTAATTGACCCCCGCTAATAAGCCACTTTCTCACATATGCTTACTAAGCATTTTAGGGAGCAACTGCAGATCACGTTGCAGAAATATAAGAAGGAGATCAATGAGAAAAAAAAAATGAGCTTTGTCTGGGATAAGCAGGATTACCAGCAGGGGGGAATGTTTACTTTTGTCAAGGGATTTGATACCTTGAGGAAAGAAAACTCAATGGACTATTCCCAACCAAATCTAGACAATGAATCAACCAGCTTGTCAGGAAAGAGTAAGCGCACTTCAGATGTGGGCTAGGTGGATTGGAGTGAGGTCTCAGAATATGGTAGCACCAACAAGGGTGGTACTACTTTTCTTAGATAAGTATTGCTTGCTAAGGGGAAATCAGGGTATAGAAAGGAAAGGCAGAGGAAGAGTTTGAGTTGAGGCACAAAATAAAGAAACAACACTGATGTGGATGAAAACGTGTAAAGGCTTCGTATAGGTTCACCCCTTAAGAAGAAGAGCTGCTTGGACTAGGACTTTCATATTGACCCAGGAGTGAATTGTTTATATTGAAACAACAATTGATACATTCAAATTTTGCAGAAAGTTGTTAAATACATTTTATAATCAAAAAGGTAACAGACCTAAGAAGGGTAGGCACATAGATTGGTCGCCATTATAGATTAATGAATTGCATATAATGCATGAGCTGCAATATGAAAACCAAGGACTAGATGTGGAATGTGATAAGCAACAATTCATAAAGGATTTAGGTGTTAACAGAGGATTATGGCTTGAGTCTACCTGTATGCCAAACTTGGCATCGGATGTGGTTGATAATTTTCAACATGCTATTACCAAAGATTATGCTATAACCAAAGATCTGGAAAGTTGAAAGGGATTCATATGTACTAATGGAATATATGTCGGAACAACGCATGCTGGAACCACGCATGCCTGAACATCGCGGTCGAAACAACAACCGCGTAGTTACCACTAATGCCTTTACCACGAATGCCTTAACAATGATTTTTCGCCTAGTAAAGGCATGCATGGAACGGCATGCATGGTTCCAGCATGCGACCCCACCTGACACCCACCCCGCCCCTAAAACTACCCGACCCCTCACCCCTGCCCCTAAAACCTAAACTACCCCAACCCACCCCCCCACCCCTAAAACTACCCTGACCCCCCACCCCGCCCCTAAAACTAACCCGACCTCCGCTCCTAAAACTACTGTGACCCCCCACACCTGCCCCTAAAACCTGAACTACCCCAACCCCAAACCCCTGCCCCTAAAACTACCACGACCCCCCACCCCACCCCTAAAACCTAAAAGTACCCCAACCCCCACCCCACCCCTAAAGACTAAAACTACCCTGACCTCCCACCCCTAAAACTACCACGACCCCCACCCCTAAAACCTAAACTACCATGACCCCACACCCCCACCGCCAAAAACTACCCTGACCCCACACCTCCTCCCCTAAACCCCATAAAACTCAAATTACCCTGACCCCCCACCCCGCCCCTAAAACTACCCCATTCCCCCACCCCACCACTAAAACTACCCTGACCCCCCACTCCACCCCTAAAACCTAAAACTACCCTAACCCCTACCCCGCCCCTAAACCCTAAAACTACCCCGACCGCCCACCCAGCCCCTAAAACCTAAAACTACCCCACCCCCTCAACCCCACCCCTAAAACTACCGTGACCCCCACCCCTAAAACTTAAAACTACCCCAACTACCCACCCTGGCCCTAAAACTACATCGACCACCCACCCCCTCTCCAAAA
The DNA here is from genome assembly GCF_031143425.1 of Pleurodeles waltl. Taxonomy (NCBI): domain Eukaryota; kingdom Metazoa; phylum Chordata; class Amphibia; order Caudata; family Salamandridae; genus Pleurodeles; species Pleurodeles waltl. The sequence goes on from NC_090442.1 coordinate 283,353,138, forward strand.
CTTAAAACTACCCCAACCCCACACCCCTGCCCCTAAAACTACCCCCGATCCCCCACCTGGCCCCTAAAACTAAAGCCCCCCCGCCCTGCCCCATAAAACCAAAATTACCCCAACCCCCACCCCTCCCCTAAAACTACCCCAACCCTCACCCCGCCATTAAAACCTAAAATTACCCCGACCTCCACCTCAGCCCCTAAAAAACGAAAACTACCCTGACCCCCACCCTTAAAAACTAAAACTACCCCCACCCCGCCCCTAAAACTACCCTACCCAGTCCCACTTACCTGACCACGTCCTCTCCGATCCGGAGTCTGTTTTCCTCTGCCTTAACCAAGCATGTTCGTTGCTCCGGACATGCATGGTTAAGGCAGAGAAAAACAGGGTAATTGTTCAGGAAAGCGTTGTTCCGCTTTCGTGCACAACACACCTCGTTCTGCCGTCGTTGTTTAGGCTGCTTCCTGTACTAATGTAATCAATAATAGCTGACAGAAATAAAAAAGATGATGACACCATTGACACAAGGCCATCTAATAAGGGTGGAAATATAAATATCATGTTCATCTTTTGCTTTTATTCACGGGAAGGTATCTGGAGATCTGGCTCTCACTTCAACTAATTGCATGGTGGTTTGGCTGGAACGTGATGACATCTGTCTTTAGTCACTGGAATGAGAGAACTGAACATACTGGAATATGGAATTGTTAGAAAGAAGTGCCAGTTAAAGATTGTATCTGGTCTTAATACACCTTACATCTGATGCTGTGTTGTCATCCAACGTTTTCTGCACTTACAAAGGTATCTACACATTCTTCTGTCCATCAATATGGCTACACATTTGTTGAACTATACCAGAGAGCCTAATTTCTCAGTGTTTGCAGCAGTACTAAATTTGGATTGGCAAATACTCTTCTAGAACCAAGAATACTGACTTACAGCATTATTTAGAGCTGCACATGAGTGGGATTTCCAGTAAAAAGTGGCAAATACCCTGTCTACCACATTTAAGGTGCATTAATCATTAAGATGCCCTGCTCTGCTCTAAATAATGCACATAATTACTGAATTTTGGTAATTTGGTGATAATTCAAAAAGATATGTCCGATAAAAGCATTTAGCAAGTTAAAAGTTAAGCCTAAGCGAAAAGATGCTGCCCCCACCACGGCAGAATGTGATGACAGCCACCGGCCATCGCTTATGTCACATACTTTAGGTTAATTTGGTGGCCCCTTGCAGGATGGGGACCCATTTTCATAATTTGTCCTCTTATATAGGTCTCTAAATATGGTATGCTAATGAAAACAAAACCACCAGCATCATTTTTTATTAATAATTAAAAAAAAATGAATGGAAATATGAACCTTCTAATAATTTTGCACAAGTAATTGTCATAAACAGCAAAAACTAACTAGTAACTGCAGTGTAAGTAGTGGAGAGATAGTAGAACCTGGAAACTTTAAGACCCAGAGCCAACTTCATGAAAGAAAAACAGGTGGAAGCAAAGATTTATACCTCGGTCTAAACATACTTTTCTGTTTTTCTATTCGCAAATTAAGGTTTATATTCACAAATAGTTGCAGAAGTCCTCTAGGAAAGCTGCACCAAGCTCAGGTGTCCAGGCGGTCCTCCACAGTGGAGAACTATGCACAGGACGAAACGTAGGCCCCTGTGCCAATGACCTGTGCTTGTTCCACTAGACCAACAGCAAATCTGGGGAGAACAGTGCTCCTTCAACCCAGGAACAGGAGTTACTCCAGCCCCTGGCAAGAGTAAAGCCCAGGCCGTGTACAGGGTGGGCAGAGGCTGGAGAAGAGTTTAATAATGTCCATATATTTGCAGGGGTGACAAACCCCGAGGCAAACTACTCCTTGGGACATCCATATCGACCCGTTGAGAGGGAGTTACACTCGTGGGGTTTTTCCTACTTAGGGTGGAGAAATTCACACTTATAAAACATTTACGTCTGCCAGGAATTCCTCGGTGAATTCCTAGCAGGATAAATAAGGCAAATGTGTTCATAAACTCACATTTAAAACCACATTCACCGCTGTAACTAGCGCCCATGCTTTTTTCTTTAAGCCTTCAAGGATACTTTTGTAAATGTGACATACTTTACCGAATTTTCAATGAATGATTTAAAGTTGCTGTGTTTTCAGAACCCAAACTGAAACATGGTGTTTTAGACTAATAATACCAAACACCGTATAATCACATCTCGAGTTAAAGTACACTAATGTATGATGAGTCGAGCTGACATACCAGCCAAGGTGACTAAACTGCTCTTACCACAAGAATCACACTGGCATCGGGGACAGGAAGCTCTTCAATTACGGAGTCTTCATCATTTACAGCTAAAAGGTCGAGCGGTGGGTCATATGCAGATCGTGGGAACGTTGATTTAGCAATAACTCCTGGGAACAGCCTCTTCATTTCAGAATGAAAGCGGGGGTGTGAATTTTGATAGCTCATCGCCACGTGCCTAGATTCCAAACTTTTCTCAATGTTCTGCACAGGATGATAGATGAATAATGGTCTTCCACTCTTTCTCTGGTGAACTGCCAAGAAGTGGTCACTGTCCCCCGAAAAGCAAACTGTTGAAGAAAATAAAATGAACATACGTCAAGGATTAGAAAAAAAAACAGTTCAAGGAGGCTGCATAATGTAACGCTTACTCGTGTGAGCTTGTGATATCTATATCTATGGTAACATTGACATTTAAGAAAATATAGATAGAAGCATTGATGTTACCACTGGGGGTATAGGTTTTGCCCACATCGTAAGGTTTTTTGCCAGTCATTTTGAAACTAATGTCATTCTCAATTTAGAAATAGGGAATTAGGCAATTGCACTTCTAGGCATAAGTCCCTATCACCCCGAAGAGCAGAGAGACATGGGGGCTGCTGACACAAGTAGTCCCCTCACTCTCCAATTTTATAGGTGATGGGAGTTCATTATAGACGACATGCCTTTAAACCCTTTCCAAAACGTTTGTTTTCTTGTCTTTTCTTTGCATACCACAAGGAATGTGTGTAAATTCAAAATTGTGTAGTTACTCCAGTGCTCAATTTGTAACTAAAAACGTGCCGGTGCCCCAAGCTCTCCTCTTAAATCCGCGGCTGTTTTGCAATTAAATGTGCGAGCACGAAATACTGAGGCAGGGGCTGAAGCCATCTCGGGCCACTTTAATCCATTTACAGCCACTCTCTGCCCCTTCAGCTCACTCTGGCAGCTTTCTCCATTCTACCTTTGTGACGCTTTTTCGTTTTTCCCTTCCTCCGTCTTTCCCATATGTGTCTTTGCTCGCAGTAAATGCTTGAGGCAGAAGAATAAGCCCCGGCCCTCAAAAATAAGTACCGGTGCTCAGCACCGGAAACAACAAGCACAAATTAAGCACTGAGTTACTCCCAATTTGTCCATAGGGGTAATTATGCAGGACTCTACCGAGCTGGTAGCGGTCGGAATCGACTTCTTTACAACTTGTACCTTCCCCGTGCGTACACTTCAGCCAGTAAGAGGAGGGATAGGGATAAGGAAAGGACAGCCCTGGGTGTGGGCATGCTTTGATGAGAAAATGTGATGGCCATGCACTTGGAACCGCCTCAGTCTCCGAAAATTGGCCATCCCTACTCTTGTCACATGGGTGTGAGGGCAACGCATGCTATATACACATAAATATATGTGTATAACCTGCTAACTTCAGTGTTATTTTGGGGAGAGAAATATAGATTTAATATTTCTAAATACAGGTTCCATGTGTTACATTTATTTCATATGTATGTGCACTAAGTTCAAGCACGTCAGATGATTCTATGGATACTCCCTTTTGAGTCTGTACTACACTAAGAATGGGTTCTTAAAACTGGAGGGCGGGTCCCCTGAGGAGGCCTGAATTGGTCTCAAGGATGAAGGGGAGGATGTCAGGCACTGGCCAATAGAAGCATCATGCTAAAAACAGTGGCCCTCAGTACGAGTTTAGTGGGCAGCAGAGGCCCGCCCGCCAAACTCTTCCTGCCTTCAGACCACCTGTACGACCTGAACCCCACTGGCTGTATTAGGAGTTCACCGCAGGGCTGGCAGGCAAAAACAGTGTTTCCGCCCGCAGGCCATGCAGTGAACAGGGCCTCGAGGGCAGCAGCACCTGTTGCACATTCCTCTGCCCGTAATTTGGACAGTGGAATGCGTGACGGGGCTGTGCATGGGGGCCCCTGCACTGCCCATGCCAAGTGCATGGGCAGTGCAGGGGCACCCAGGGTCCCCCAACACCCCCATTATGCCAGCCTTTCTATGGCAATTTACACCACCATGGAAATACTGGTGGTATGGGGACTCGTAATACCAAGGCCACTGGGCTGCCAGGCTGCTGGCTTGCCGCAGCCTGGCAGTGTCGATGGTCCAACTGTGGCGGCTCTGCCATGGTCATAATGTGGCGGTCCCACAAAATGTTTATGTAATTGGCTTATCCATTATTGGCATATTTGAGTTATTAGTAAGTCCCTAGTACAGTGCACTAGAGGTGCCCAGGGCCTGTAAATCAAATGCTACTAGTGGGCCTGGAGCACAGGTTGTGCCACCCACATAAGTAGCTCTATAATCATGTCTCAGACCTGCCATTGCAAAGTCTGTGTGTGCAGTTTTAACTGTAAATTTGACTTGGAAAGTGTACCCACCTGCCAGGCCTAAACCTTCCCTTTTCTTACATGTCAGACACCTCAAAGGTAGGCCCTACGTAGCCCCAAGGGCAGGGTGCAGTGTATGGTTAGGGCAGGACATATAGTAATGTGTTTTATATGTCCGGACAGTGAAATATTGCTACATTAGTTTTTCACCGTTGGTAGGAGGCTGGCCTGGTTTGTAGTGGGTACCAAGGGGTACTTACACTCTGTACCAGGACCAGTTATCCCTTATTAGTGTAGAAGAGGTGTTTCTAGCAGCTTAGGCTGATAGAAGGTAGCTATGGAGAGCAGCTTAGGCTGAACTAGGAGACATGCAAAGCTCCTACTATACCACTGGTGTCATATGCACAATTACATAAGAAAACACAATACACAGATATACTAAAAATAAAGGTACTTTATTTTTATGACAATATGCCAAAAGTATCTCAGTGAGTACCCTCAATATGAGGATAGCAAATATACACAAGATATAGGTACACAATACCAAAAATATGCAGTAATAGCTAAAGGAAGTAATGCAAGCAATGTACAGTCACAATAGATTGCAATGAGAGCACATAGGTATAGGGGCAACACAAACTATATACTCCAAAAGTGTAATGCGAACCACGAATGGACCCCAAACCTATGTGAGCTTGTACAGGGTCGCTGGGACTGTAAGAAAACAGTGAGGGTTAGAAAAATAGCCCACCCCAAGACCCTGAAAAGTAGGTGTAAAGTGCACCTATATTCCCCAGAGAGCACAGAAGTCGTGATAGGGGAATTCTGCTAGGAAGAACAACACCAGCAATGCAACCAAAGTGGATTTCCAGACAAGAGTACCTGTGGAACAAGGGGACCAAGTCCAAGAGTCACAACATAGTCGAGATTGGTCTGATGCCCAGGAAATGCAAGCTGAGGGTGCAAAGAAGCTGCCACCAGATGGTAGAAGCTGTGGATTCTGCAAGAACGAAGAAGACTGGGAACTTCCCCTTTGGAGGATGGATGTCCCACGTCGTGAAGAAGCTTGCAGAGGTATTCCCACGCAGAAAGACCGCAAACAAGCCTTGCTAGCTGCAAGGGTCGCGGTTAGGGTTTTTGGATGCTGCTGTGGCCCAGGAGGGACCAGGATGTCGCCAATTGTGTGAGGAGACAGAGGGGGTGCCCAGCAAGATAGAGAGCCCTCACAGAAGCAGGCAGCACCCGCAGAAGTGCCGGAACAGGCACTACGAAGAGGAGTGAACCGGAGCTCACCCGAAGTCACAAAAGGAGATCCCACGACGCCGGAGGACAACTCAGGAGGTTGTGCACTGCAGGTTAGAGTGTCGGGGACCCAGGCTTGGCTGTGCACAAAGGAAATCCTGGAAGAGTGCACAGGAGCCGGAGCAGCTGCAAATCACGCAGTACCCAGCAATGCAGTCTAGCGTGGGGAGGCAAGGACTTACCTCCACCAAACTTGGACTGAAGAGTCACTGGACTGTGGGAGTCACTTGGACAGAGTTGCTGAGTTCCAGGGACCACGCTCGTTGTGCTGAGAGGGGACCCAGAGGACCGGTGATGCAGTTCTTTGGTGCCTGCGGTTGCAGGGGGGGGATTCCATCGTCCCACAGGAGATTTCTTCGGAGCTTCTAGTGCAGAGAGGAGGCAGACTACCCCCACAGCATGCACCACCAGGAAAACAGTCGAGAAGGCGGCAGGATCAGCGATACAAGGTTGCAGTAGTCGTCTTTGCTACTTTGTTGCGGTTTTGCAGGCTTCCTGAGCAGTCAGCGGTCAATTGCGTGGCAGAAGGTGAAGAGAGAGATGCAGAGGAACTCTGATGAGCTCTTGCATTCGTTATCTAAAGAATTCCCCAAAGCAGAGACCCTAAATAGCCAGAAAAGGAGGTTTGGCTACCTAGGAAGGAGGATAGGCTAGCAACACAGGTAAGAGCCTATCAGAAGGAGTCTCTGATGTCACCTGCTGGCACTGGCCACTCAGAGCAGTCCAGTGTGCCAGCAGCACCTCTGTTTCCAAGATGGCAGAGGTCTGGAGCACACTGGAGGAGCTCTGGGCACCTCCCATGGGAGGTGCAGGTCAGAGGAGTGGTCACTCCCCTTTCCTTTGTCCAGTTTTGCGCCAGAGCAGGGCTGGGGGATCCCTGAACCGGTGTAGACTGGCTTATGCAGAGATGGGCACCATCTGTGCCCATCAAAGCATTTCCAGAGGCTGGGGGAGGCTACTCCTCCCCAGCCCTGACACCTTTTTCCAAAGGGAGAGGGTGTAACACCCTCTCTCTGAGGAAGTCCTTTGTTCTGCCTTCCTTGGCCAAGCCTGGCTGGACCCCAGGAGGGCAGAAACCTGTCTGAGGGGTTGGCAGGAGCAGCTGCTGCAGTGAAACCCCGGGAAAGGCAGTTTGGCAGTACCCGGGTCTGTGCTAGAGACTCGGGGGATCATGGAATTGTCTCCCCAATGCCAGAATGGCATTGGGGTGACAATTCCATGATCTTAGACATGTTACATGGCCATGTTCGGAGTTACCATTGTGACCTATGTATAGTGCACGTGTGTAATGGTGTCCCCGCACTCACAAAGTCAGGGGAATTTGCCCTGAACGATGTGGGGGCACCTTGGCTAGTGCCAGGGTGCCCACACACTAAGTAACTTAGCACCCAACCTTTACCAGGTAAAGGTTAGACATATAGGTGACTTATAAGTTACTTAAGTGCAGTGGTAAATGGCTGTGAAATAACGTGGACGTTATTTCACTCAGGCTGCAGTGGCAGGCCTGTGTAAGAATTGTCAGAGCTCCCTATGGGTGGCAAAAGAAATGCTGCAGCCCATAGGGATCTCCTGGAACCCCAATACCCTGGGTACCTCAGTACCATATACTAGGGAATTATAAGGGTGTTCCAGTATGCCAATATGAATTGGTGAAATTGGTCACTAGCCTGTTAGTGACAATTTGGAAAGCAAAGAGAGAGCATAACCACTGAGGTTCTGGTTAGCAGAGCCTCAGTGAGACAGTTAGTCATCACACAGGGAACACATACAGGGCACACTTATGAGCACTGGGGCCCTGGCTGGCAGGGTCCCAGTGACACATACAACTAAAACAACATATATACAGTGAAATATGTAGTTTCCCTTTGGGAGCGGATGGACATGTGGAGTTCGGGGTCTCTGAGCTCACAATTTAAAAATACATCTTTTAGTAAAGTTGATTTTAAGATTATGGGGGTGATTGTAACTCTGGCGGGCGGCGGAGGCCGCCCGCCAGAGTTCCCCCTCCAGAATACCGCACCGCGGTCAGAAGACCGCTGCGGTTATTCTGGGTTTCCCACTGGGCTGGCAGGCGACCGCCAAAAGGCCGCCCGCCAGCCCAGTGGGAAACACCCTTCCCACGAGGAAGCCGGCTCCGAATGGAGCCGGCGGAGTGGGAAGGTGCGACGGGTGCAGTTGCACCCGTCGCGAATTTCAGTGTCTGCAAAGCAGACACTGAAATTCTTTGTGGGGCCCTCTTACGGGGGCCCCTGCAGTGCCCATGCAATTGGCATGGGCACTGCAGGGGCCCCCAGGGGCCCCGCGACACCCCATACCGCCATCCTGTTCCTGGCGGGTGAACCGCCAGGAACAGGATGGCGGTATGGGGTGTCTGAATCCCCATGGCGGCGCAGCAAGCTGCGCCGCCATGGAGGATTCATCTGGGCAGCGGAAAACCGGCGGGAGACTGCCGGTTTTCCTCTTCTGACCGCGGCCAAACCGCCGCGGTCAGAATGCCCTGCGGGGCACCGCCAGCCTGTTGGCGGTGCTCCCGCCGACCCTGGCCCCGGCGGTCAAGGACCGCCGGGGTCAGAATGACCCCCTATGTGTTTGGAAATGCCACTTTTAGAAAGTGAGCATTTTCTTGCTTATAACATTTCTGTGACTCTTCCTAGACAGTGACTCAAAGGGAGCTGGGTTAGTCTGCATTTCCTGATGAGCCATCTGTGCTAGGACGAATGGGAGGAGTGGTCACTCACACCTGAAGGGGCTGTGCCTGCTCTCACACAATGCAGTCTCCAACCCCCTGGTGAATGTCTGGGCCTGGTCTGGGCCTGGTCTGGGCAAGGCAGGATTTCACATTCAAGAGAGACTTTGCTTTGAAGTAGGCCTACTTCAAAGGAGAAATTGGGTATAAGAAGGGCACCCAAAACCACAGACTTTAGAACACTTCTGGAAACCAATAGGAACCTCTGCCTGGAGAAGAGCTGAAGAGCTGAGGAAGAAGAGCTGCCCTGCCTGTGACTGTGCTTTGTGGACCTATCCTGCAGTTGCTGCTTCTGCCAGAGTAAGAGGGTAAACACTAGACTTTGTGTCCCTTCCATCTTGTGAAGATCTCCATGGGCTTGATTTAGAGCTTGCCTCCTGTTGTTTGAAGTCTCAGGGACAGCAAAGGCTTCTCTCTGCCAGCACCTGGAGTCTCTGGAGAGACTCTTACTCTGCCCTGTGGTGCCTATCCAGTTCCTGGGACCCTGAAAGGAGAAGCTGACAGCCTAAGAGGAAGTAATCCACGCACAGAATGCCGTGCAGGGAAAAGATTGACGCAACTCCGATCTGCGGCTCGGAAATCGACCCGCGGCTGGCTTCGTGGCTGAAAATCGACGCTCGCCTGTAACGCGAGCGAAGAGTCAACGCACAGAGCTGGAGAAACAACACGCAGCAACACTGATGGAGACAGGTGAGATCGCAACCCCGCTGCGTGGTTTTCAGATCATCGTGTGGCTGGATTTCTGACGCAAACACCGCTGGGTGTGTAAAAACAACGCAAGGCCTGCCCGTACTCGACAGTGCTGACCGGATTGACGCATCGCTCTCCTGCGGAGAGAAGAAACGACGCTCCCCGACCCGACAAAAGGAGAAACGACGCAAGGTGTCGCTCGTGAGTGAAATCGATGCATCACAAGCCATTTTTGATGCTCACTCCCGCATGTGGGGTTATTTTTTACGCACCCAAGGTACATTTTCACACTAACAGTGTTAGTGTGTGTTTAAAACTACATGAAGACTCTTTTTGCTTTTTAATTGATAACTTGACTTGTGTATTGTGGATTTTTGTCCCTTTGGTCTTGTTTTGTTTAGAAAAATATTTTCTATTTTTCTAAACCTGTGTCATTTTGTAGTCTTTTCATTAAGTTACTGTGTGTGTTGGTATGAATACTTTACACCTAGTACTCTGAAGGGAAGCCTGCTGCTCGTGCCAAGCTACGAAGGGGGTAAGCAGGGGTTAGCGGAGGGTGATTCTCTTTTACCCTGACTAGAGTGATGGTCCTTGCATGGACAGGGGGTAACCTAACTGCCAACCAAAGCCACCATTTCTAACAATATCTAACTAATATATGTTCACAATATAGACATTGAGCCTCAGCAATAATAATCAAAACATCATATTATCCAATATTTCCTCAAGATATACTTTATTAATTATTTGGTCTTTCAAACAAAGTTGTTTGTCATATTCTCCACAAATTATATACTCATTTGAGGAAGAGAGTATGCACAAATACAATTCAATCAGGTACTTTGGCAGATAGTCTTTTCCTAGTTAAACTTTACAGAATTGAATCCTGTCCGAAAAAAAAAAAAAATGAAATTTGGATTGTAAAAGACCACATAGTCCATGGCCACCCAGGAGGGTAGTCAGAAGTACCTGGAGCTGGGAAGAATGACCCAGGTGTCTGCCAAAAAGAGGAAGGACAAGGGGTTGGGAAACCCACTCCTGAAACTCCCAGGGCCCAGGAGGAGGCTGAGCCTGAGGATGGCACCCTAGAGCGTACAGGTGAGGACATTGCCTCCTTAGGGAACCAACCTCCGCTGATGAACTGGCAGCAAGAAGGGGACCCATCAGGGAGGAGGTTTGCAAGGTGCAGATGGAGTGTCCTACTCTTCAGGGCCTACAGCAGTAGGCCAATGCCCAGACAGCTGTCAACACCTCTGGTGATCAAACGGTTTACTCCAAGAATGGTCTCCTTTATAGTGAGCTTAAGGTTCCTCATGCTGCTGCAACTCATGTGTTGCTGGTCCCCAGTGCTGCAGGGCATTCCTACCAGAGCTGGTTCATGATGTACACCTGGCAGGTCATCTAGGACAGGACAATATGTTTGAAAGACTTGTCACCTACTTTTATTGGCCCCAGATGACGGTGGCCTCAGACACGTTCTGCAGATCATGTCGTACCTGTCAGGCCAGTGGCTAATCAGGAGGTAAGTGCAAGGCTCCCCTGCAGCCATTCACTATCATTGGCACTCACTTTGAAAAGGTGGGCATCAATGTTGTTGCTATCTGGAACACAAGACAGCCCTTTGCAACAGGAACATCCTGGCCTTTGTGGACCATGTCACTCTGTACCCGTAGGCTACAACTCTGATGATGGTGACTGTGCCTGCTGTGGCCAGAGAACTGATGCGGATTTCTACCCATGTGAGGTTCCCCAAGGAGCTAGCATCTGACTGTGGTATCAACTTCATGTTGGCGTACTAGAAGTGCATATGGAAGGAGTGTGGGGTAACCTATAATTTTTACCATCCACAAACTAATAGTCTTTTGCAAGGTTGAACAAGACCCTCCAAGGCATTATCATAGGCCTATCAGAGCCTTTTAATGAGAAGTAAGTCATCCTCTGCCATGCCTTTTGTTTGCTAACAGGGAGGTACAGCAGAAGGGGGAAAGAGGATTGCCTTCAGCCACTTTTAACTTCTTTACAGGCATCTTGTGGGAGTACCTCTCAGTCTGGTGAAGGACGGCTGGAGGCAAGCTCCCATGAAGTCCCCCATAATGTGGTCAGCTACATGCTGGCTCTCCGTACCCAGATGAAGCACTGCTGGTAGAAAGCCAAAGAGAATCTAGATGCCAGCCAGGAAGTCATGGAATGGTGGTATGACCAGAACTGGCTGAATTTTAGCCTGGCCAAAAGTGTGGTTTATGGAAACTGTGGAGCCTGGGGCCCTGAAAGACTGCTAGTCTGGGTCCTATGAGGTGAAGGAGTGCAAAGGTGATGCCATCTACCTGATGGACCTAAAGAATCCCAGAAACCCTTTGATGGTTTTACACGTCAGTAACCTCAAACCCCACTTTGAGAGGTCTGAAGAAACCCTGCTCATGGTCACAGATGACGGAGCAGGGGAGGAAAGCGAACCTCTTTCTGACATACTTTCTTCCAAGGAGCAGGATGGGTCAGTGAAGAGCTTCAGCCTCTCCCTGCACTGACCCTAGAAAAAAACATGAGAATGCTGCTAGTTGTTGGGAGAGTTTGCTTCCCTCTTCTCCCTTACCCGAGAACTCGCTACATGGTGCATCCATGATATCGATACTGGGGACAGCAAGCCTGTGAAGAGTAAAATTTACAGGCAGTCTGGCAAGGTCAGAGCCAGCATAAAGGACAGAGGTTATTGAGCCCTCAAACAGCCCTTGGTCCAGTCCAGTGGGTTTGGTCCCAAAGGCAGCTCCTCCAGGTGCCACCCCAGAACTTAGGGTGTCAAATGCAAATTCAACAAGGTGATGTATGGCAGCTTGAATTAATCTCAGCCACTGGTAATCACTTGGACCACATCCCAATCCATCATTTTTTGCCCACCATGCCAGCTCAGTTTGGGCTCAGCCATAAGCAAAACAGTCCAGCCCGAACTGCCAGGCCAGGCCCTCCGTGAACCAGAACACAAGCAACCTAGGACTGGTTTCACCCTAGTTCGGGCTCTTCAGCTAGGTTTAGCTTGGTTCTAGTGGCACAGTGCTCCCAAGACCTACATCTGGGCATGCCCAGTGCAATTTGGTCAACATATGCAAAAAGAACTAAGCCATGCATGGAATGCATGAATTCATCTCAGACACTGCCAATTGCTCAGGGCTGAATCCTACTCCATTGTGTCATGGTGTGCAAAATAACAATGGATTGGGTTGCAGCCTGAGTAATTAGCAGTGGCTGAGATTAAGTCAAGCATTCTTTACGTGACTTTTTTGTATACTTTGGCGGGTCACCCAAAGTGGAGGGTATGCCCAGACATAGGTCCTGTGCACACTGATCATTGGAACCAAGCTGTACCTGGCTGATGGGCTCATAATTAGGGCAAAACCAGCCCTGGGTTGCTTGTGTTCCAGTTCAGGGAGGACCTGGTTTGGCAGTTGTGGCTAAACAGTTCCCATTGGAGCAGGGTCAAGACTGATTTGTACATAACTGAGTTCAAACTGGGGAGACACGGTGTGCAAAATAATGATGGATTGGGATGCTGCCCCAAGTAATTACCAGTGGCTGAGCATTGCATCTGTCACTTCTTTGTATATATATCTTGGTGTGTTGTCTTAATTGGGACAGGTATGCCAAGACATGGGTCCCGTGCACACTGCATCACTGGAACCAAGCTGTACCTGGCTAATGAGCCAATAGCTAGGGCTAAACCAGCCCAGCGATGCTTGTGTTCCAGTTCAGGGAGGACCCGGCTTGGCAGTGAAGAACTGTGGTTGCTGCTTGAGAAGCATTTCACCTCCCTCAATCAGTAATCTAATTTCTTTCAATGCTGTTCAGAGGTAAGGATTTGGAATTGTGTTTGTGCAATGCCATACAGTAATTCTTGTGATATACTATCATCCGATATAAATAATTTGAGAGCATTTTGAGTATTTTAAATTCTTCTTGATTGGCATCTTTTGTTTTTCCAAATCTACTCTCATTTCCATTTGATGGTGAGAAACCATAACTGCAGTAATGAAGTTTGAGCTGCCCAACTTAGAAAGTTACAGTGTGGCTGAGCTCGAACAGTTCTGCAAAGAAAGGGACTACAATTGAAAAGGGCATCCAGAAGCCGGATCCAAGGAAAGCTCTATGGGCCTCGAACGAGTTCCACCAGTTGGTGACAGCCACAGAAGAGCAGGATGATGAGGATGATATGGATGAGCAAGATCAGGGTCTCTACATCAGCCCTGAACTGCAGCCTTCAGGGGAGGAAGAGGGCCCATCCTCTGAATTGGAATTCCCTGCCAGAGCAGGAAACACTGTCTCTTCACATGGTCTGTACCCAGAGAAGCTGGTGGACAAGAAGACAGAGAGGGAGTTCAGGCTATAAATTGTTAAACCTAGAATGGAGGATAAGCTGGCACTGGATGAGAAAAATACCGTAAACCTAGACAGCAGATTACAGTAGCATTTGTGGAATGCTACCTTCAGTGTCAGAAGGAGACAAGAAAGTCCTTATCCCCAAAAACCTGGGACCCATTTATGTGGTGAGAAATAGTTTGCAGCATATGATGTGACCCTGAGAGCACACAAAATCCCAGAGGAGCACCGGGGTTGGGAAGGGGGTTTGGAGGGATTAGAGGTGGGAGTCTGTGGAACCATATGCCTCCAGAGGAGAGGGAAGCTCTTCTGACCCTATAAGTAGACCAAACGAGGTACACCCCTGTGAAGCCACCTTTTCCGCTACATTTGGGCCGACTCTTGAAAAGTATCACCAGAGCTTAAGGGACAGCCACAAACTTCCCTGAAGTGAAATGTGGTGCTGTTTGAGAAGAGTTTAACCCCCTCAACCAGTAACCCAATGTCTTAGTCTAAGCCACAGGAGCACTGTAACATATAATGACATATATACTTCTACAATTTAGGAATTATTTGACCAAACCTTATTTTATTTTTTATATCTGCATCCACTACTGACTTACATGTATTGAATTCAAATCCACGAAAGCTACAATTATCACATCTAATAACTCCTATTCTGAGGAACCAAGAGCAAACCTTTCTTTTTGAGAACATGAAAAGAGTGCTTGTTAACCTGTTTCTTACATGTTTTGCTCTGTAGAGTGCCATACGTATCTGAGGGTAGATTTGAGTATTCAGTACTCTATCAGCCAACAGGAGATACCAGTGCTGATTAACCTCCATCCTGAATGTCAAGCTCTGACATGAATAGCAAGTAAGTAAATGCATTTCTGGTTATGGTTTCGCGGATCTAGTGTCAGGGATGTAATAATTAATCATAATGAATTATTTCCTGTTTCTAAGGTCTTCCTCTTCTCTAGCCTGTAATAACCAGACCACCCCAATAGCAACTGTCTTTAAAGCTCGATAATATTATATCAATGGCTTACATACAAGCATGAGCTTCAGTACGAGTGCGCTTGCACTTAATAATTTCGCACACAGGATTGCTCGGATGGAATTTAACTCATAACAACCCTCAGCTGATAGAATTGTGTTAGATACTGTATACTATCAACAGCTGCATCCTAGGGAAGGTGAGGCGCATGTCGACCCATGGCTGATGGTACACACAGGAGTGGAGGCGCATGTCGACCCATGGCTGATGGTACACACAGGAGTGGAGGCGCATGTCGACCCATGGCTGATGGTACACACAGGAGTGGCGCAGCTAGTGGCTGGCCCCTCTGAGACAAAGATAAGGTGACTTCTATAGCTATGCCGCTAAACATAGGACACAGACATCAGCACCCCCACTAAGAAGCTCTGAAGACACGCTTCCATCTTGCCAAGCCAAAAGTGAATGCACTTGAGGGAGCAGTGGAAAGGTACAAATGAGTTCAGTCCAATGGAACAGCACAGGGAAGTGTAGAAAACAAGAAGCATAGCTGGGGCATTGCAGAGACTCAGCCTACTATTGAAGGAGGTGAGCACTGAAATGAGTCAGGCAAAGACTGCCTTGGGCGGATGACTGACCTTGAGGACTGTTACTTGGCAATCATTGAGCTACGTAGTGACAGCATGGAGTGGATCTTTTGACTACTGGGCTTTGCCAGGAAATTTTGGCCTAAGTAATGTATGCACCACAGAGCCTTCAAGCAACAAAAGTGTGCCTTGCGATCTATGGATCTCAGGAACAAGCTTGATATTTATTTTAATTTCCGGATGTTTTTGTGCTGCCGTATTTTTGTTGTGCATTATTTAAATCTGAGTTTCTTTTTGTGTTCAGCAACTTTTGTGTTGCGTTCTGTTTTGTGATTTGTCCTGTTATATTTTAATTGTGATGTCATGGAGCTTTGTGTATTTAATTGTTTATTTATTTATTAACAAACGTATATGTCCTGACAAAAGCAGCACATGCCTAGAATTCCTGTGACAAGCAAACATTTGCCACTTTCTAAGGCGGCTCCAGCCCTTCAACGACACATCAGTTAGCCCAAAACTGTGGCTGCCGCCAGGGCTCACTGTGTGTGGCACTGCCCTCAGTGTGGAACACAGTTGGAAGTGACAGGTTTCGAGAGTGCTCGCTGCTTAAAGAAAACAAAATGTAACAAATACATCATTCATAGATATAGCAGCCACACACGATAAAAATAAAGTAACCTAATATCATCAAATATTTACATATGTTTAATGCAAAAGAAGCAGTGGAAAGCATGTCGGTTGGGGTGCGTGAAAGGTTACCTTCCAAAGGGGTAGCTCTCTTCTCATTCGCCGGGGCTCCGGAGGATGCTTTTGAAGGGAGGCTGCTGCTAAGCGCGATCTCTCCATCCCTCCCCTCACTGACCTCAACAGTTAAAATGAAAACAGAGGTGCGCAGTGAATCCTACCGAGACAGCCCGTCGTTCAGACTTCCTGACAGCTGCCACAATGATGTTAGTACCACCAAAGCCACTGTCATCGATTTCTTCAATAGAATTGCTCATTATTAAGGCTCTAAAGCTGTCCGTTCGGGCTTCAGGAGCTTTATTTTATTGGCAAACTAGCTGTTCCCCTCTTTATTGCTCATCGAACAAGCACTTAAGGATGAGCAGCGTATTGCATCGTTTAAGGTAAGACTCTATCAGTGGGATGTCACCAGAACTGCAAGGACACATCTAGGACATTTGCAATGCTGGCAGTAGAACGGATAGGAAACAATGATAACCTCCGTGCATACTCGGGGATAAATGACCAGGGATTGTGTGAGCCACCTAGTAGCGTAACTGAAAACGAAATAAAATAAGGGTCGGATCCAGGGGCGTAGCAGACAATACATTTCTGGGGGGGACAGCGACAGCCTTGGGGACTTCTCAATTGACCCTACCCATTGCTTGTGAAATGCAGGCTCCGAGATATGTACACAATCATATAGCATGGACGTGAAATAGGGAGAAAAGAAGGCATGTTGTCAGTTTGAAAGAATGTTTTGTTGTTATTTACATCCACAAAGTATTTAGACCAAATGTGGAAAAAACATGTTGATTAATCTTGCATCTTCATGCACCAAGCAAATAAAGCTAGGAGGGAGAAAAGGAAGAACATACCTTTTCTGCCCGCACCAATCATGCCTCTCACCTCATGCAAATTGAAAAAGCACTAGAGTTATCAAAAGCGATCAGGTGCAATAATTGTAAACTCTGCTCTGAAACCGTAGTTCTAATAACACTTCTGCTCCTCTACGCGATCTTGGGCAGGTCAGCTCCACATCAGTCAAAACTGGGAGCATTTACACTAAAGAAGCTTGTGGTGTTACAGACTATTTAATACATGGGATTCTGTGATCCCTGTATAAACAGCAGTCATTAATGTCTATATGATCGGCTACTTCTGATGCAACAAGTCACCGATTATAAAGAAAAGACGTCAGAACTCGACTATTATAAGGTTATTACAGTCCAGTTTTGCCAGAGCCAACAACCAAGGTGAAAGGCAGGTCAGGATATCGAACATAATTAAAGCAGCTGTTTAAAGCAACAAGTGGAACGTTACTTTTCTTTCTCATGCTCTATTTTAATAGCTTAAAATTACAGAAGCTATGCACTAAGGCAGTGATTTCCAACCTTTTGACTCCTGAGGACCACCACTGAATTACTACTGGAAGCTGGGGAACCCCAAGCAATTGGTATAATTTAAATTTCAAAACAGTAATTCGCAAAAAATACACAAGCAAGTTCACACCAAACAAATATTCAAATTACTAAAGATCTTATTATTTTATATTGAAAAAATGTCCAAGAATTGAAAAATTTTAATGGGAAGGTTGGCGCTGCATCTCAGGTGAATAACTTTTCCATGTTTGGTCTTATTTAGGAAAACTGAATCCTCAGGTCAGATTCTGCATTTCCCAAGCGATTTCTGTTTTTATTTGTTAGGTACACAAGATCTGAAAAGGCTTTTTCACACAAATATGTGGTGGGGAAAGGAAGTAAACCATAAGGGCCTCGTATCTCTCCATAGCCTGCCTGTCACGCATAATTAATTTGTATAATAGCACCTCTCATACCAGTGTAAGGTGTTTGAGCACATAAAATACTATCTTTGCATGATACACATTCTTTACAGAAGGCATATTAACCATCTGCTCTACCTTAGGTGAGTAGTCAAAACTGCTACTAGACAAAACCCCTACCTCTCTCCCACAGGTACATTAATCACCAGAGTTATCTTGATGCTTTTATTTTTGCCCAAAAGCCTCTGGTGACTGCTAAGAAACAGGGGTGGAGAGGCAGGGGGATGAAAAATAAAAAAAGAACACTTTGGGGGTTATTCCAACTTTGGAGGAAGTGGTAATCCGTCCCAAAAGTGACGGTAAAGTGACGGATATACCACCAGCCGTATTACAAGTCCATTATATCCTATGGAACTCGTAATACGGCTGGTGGTAAATCCGTCACATTTGGGACGGATTACCACCTCCTCCAAAGTTGGAATAACCCCCTTAATCTGTTTATGGCTGTCGTCTCTCCACTGTCCTCTTCTCTTCCAGAGTCCCAGCAGCACAGAAGCACAAAGGCTCCCAGACTCCCCTAAGCCAATCAAAACGCTGCTGTCACCAGCATGACAGCAGTGTCGTGATTGGTCTGAGCAGCCTGATTCAGTACTCAGACAGGGAGTGGGAGCCTGTTCATGTTCTCCAGCTGGCTGTGCAATACCTGGCTGTGCCCTAACTTGGCTCTGCACTGAAAAATAAAATGATAATAACATTGTGTTATTATCATTTTATCATTTTATTTGTCCTTTTATGCACTGCTAAGAGCAGTAGGGAAACGCTCATTCCCCTTAGCGGAGGAGCCGTTGCTGCTGGATGTACAAGGAACTTTGCAGTGCTTTTAAAACTGCTACACAAAGGAAGTAATAAATATATAAAACACATGTGTTTCTAGATGCCCCAGCTGGAGAAGTGCCTTTCTGCTGGCTCAGGTCTGCGGATTGCCGGGGAATGTGTCACGGAACCTTGGGGGGGCCTCAGACCACAGGTTGGGAACTGCTGCACTAAGGTTTTAAGTGGCTTGTGGGTAAGTTGATGGTGTGGTATTATATGGACTATTGTATCCCTTGGTGCAGATGATAAGGATACTGCAAGTCATCTTGGAGTTCCATACTTTATAAACAAGCATTGGCAAAACCAACAGGTCTCACCTATGCAGAGCTATTGACTTTACTAGTGTGTTTTAGCCATGTTGTAAACTAGCATGGCTGTACGTTAAAGACACAAAGGAGAATGACATGTCATAAAGTGTTGCCGATTGGTGTGGCATAGAGTGTCGAGGAGTGAGTAGAGTGGAGTAGTGTCTGAATGGAGAGGAATAAAGAATAGTGCAGTGGCACAGAGTAGAGTAAAGTAATGTGGAGTGCCACAGAGAGAGTTGAATAGGGTGTTGTTGAGCATAGTACATTGTGGTATAGTGCAGTGGCATGGAGTGTCAGAGTGGAGTAGAGTATTGTAGATTGAAATGGAATAGAATGGCATGGAGTGGCACAGAGTGGAGTAGTATGTCATAGAATACAGTGGAGTAAAGTGGCATGGAGTGGTGTAGAGGCAATTGTGTATAGAGTCACAGAGTGGGGTAAAGTGTATAGTGGCACAGAGTGGAGTAGAGTTTAATGGAGTAGAGTGTCGGAATGGAGTATTATGGAGTGTAAAGTCATAGAGTTAAGTGTTGTAGAGTGATCTAGAGTTAAGTGGTGCAGAGTACAGTGGTGCAGAGTAGATTGGCTTGGAGTGCATTGGTTTTTAGTAAAGTGGTGTAGAGTGCACTAATTTAGAGTAGAGTGGACTACTCTAGTGGTGAAGAGTAGAGCCGCAAAGTGGAGTGGTACAGCATAGATTGCAGTGGTACAGAGTGCAGTGGTGCAGAGTGCTGTGTCATAGGGTGATGTGGTGCATGGTAGAGTGGATTTCTGCAAGATAGTGTGGCGTAGAGGGCAGTGATGCAGCATAGAGGTGTGTAGAATGTAGTGGCATAGCGTGCATTGGTGAAGCGTGCAGCAGAGTGGCACAGAGTTGAGCGGTGGCAAGTCGAGTGCAGTGGTGTAGAGTTCAGTGGCAAAGTCTGCACTGTTGAAGAGTCGAGTGTCATAAAGGGCAGTGGTGTACACTAGAGTGGGATAGAGTGCATTGGCGTAGAGTGCAGTCGCATAGAGTGGCACAGAGTACAGTGGTGCACAGTAGAATAGAGTGGGGTAATATGCAGTGTTACAGTGCAAAGGGGGTCATAGAGTGCAGTGGTGTAGAGTGATGTAGAGAACAGTGGTGTTGAGTGCAGCAGTGCAGAGTGGTATAGAGTGGTGTAGAGTAGAGTGCTGCAGTAAAGTACAGGGGTGTATAGTAGAGTGGTGTAGAGTGCATTGATGTAGTCTACAGTGGTGCAGAGTAGAGTGGAGTGGCCTAGACTAGAGTGGGGTAGAGTGCATTGGCATAGAGTAGAGTGGCACACAGTAGAGTAGAGAGGTGAAGTATGGAGTGGTGCAGAGTATATTACAATGGCCTGGAGTGATCCAGAGTAGATTGGAGAGACATAAAGTGGAGTATGCATAGTGTGGTAGCACACTGCATTACAGGCAACACATCTTCAACTAAAATGACCACTACATTTGCAAAGACATACAGTTTTACTGATAAAAACATACAGCACACAAATGTTAATGTGTGGAAATGTCATTACCTAGTGTATTGATTTGTTTAGATCATCTTAAAATATTTGTTTCCACTACACTTATATTCTTAAGTATCAGCAAATTTCATTCACAAACATTTGAAGTTTGTTGTGTGGTAGATAATAATAGCATCCTAAAGCCTTCCTCCACCACACCCCCAGTAGCTCGCATGATTGTCATATAAGTTCTGTCACTATGAAGTCAGAGAAAGAAAGATAAACTCCAAGCTCCATGGAAAGACAGAGCCTGTAATTTGACCTTGGTCTTTGAATGCACAGCAAGCGAGACAAAATAAGAACACTATTTAAAGGCCTCTTTACAGACATCAAACACTGGTGGAAAGATAAAGGAGGTCATTATGACCCTGGCGGAAGGCGGAGAACCGGCAGTAAGACTGCCAACAGGCTGGCGGTCTTACTTTGTGGAATTATGACCATGGCAGTTACCGCCATGGTCATCCCCTGGTTCTCCGTCTCCAGCCCGGCGGCCGTCACTATACCGCCGGCGTTATTTTGACCCGGCTTACCGCCGTGGATTTCCAGCGGTTTGAACCGCCATGAAATCCATGGCGGTAAGCACTATCAGTGCCAGGGAATTCCTTCCCTGGCACTGATAGGGGTCTCCACCACCCCCCACCCCCACCCCAACTCCCTCCCCTGCTCCCTCCACCACCCCTGCCACCCCCCAAAGGTGGCAGGGCCCCCCTCCCCACCCCGACCCCCAACATCACATCACCCATACCCACACGACACGCACGCAGGCACCACCTACACACTTACACGCACACACGCCGACATACATGCCTACATCCACACACACAGTCAGTCACGCACACCCACCTTCAAACATACACGCACACATCCATACAGACATACCCACAGACATACTTGCACTTATTCCCATACACACAACACCCCCGCAAGCATACACGCACTCACACACCCCCTCTACATACACACACGCACACCCCATGCACCCACACAACACACAAATCCCCCCCACCCCCTCCCCTCACGGACGTTCGACTTACCTGGTCCGACGATCCTCCGGGAGGGGACGGGAGCCATGGGGGCAGCTCCGCCGACACCACACCGTCAACAGAACACCGCCACGGCGAATCACAGGATGTGATTCACTGGGCGGTGTTCTGTTGGCGTGGCGGTGGAGGTGGAGCAACCTCCACTTCCCCGCCTCCCGCCAGTATGGCTGTTGGCAGCTCTCCATCCGTAAAAGGATGGAGAGCTGCCAACAGTCATAATAGGCCGAGCGGCAAACCGCCACCACTGGCGGTCTTCCGCATGGCGGTCCCAAAGACCGCCGAGGTCAAAATGAACCCCAAAGTATACAAGAGATGCTCTACTGGAGGGACAAACTCAAGGAGGACAGCCTAAATCAAATACAACTGGCAAACAGAAACCAAGCAAATTAAGTTGCAAAGCCAATGATAAGCAATGGGTGAAATACATTCCCAGTGAAGCTTTCCAAATGTCCTCTAAATGACTTTAGCAAACCAGACAGCTTTGATCTAATGAACTCAGCCTTCAGCCTAGTTCCTATATATTTTTATGGAACTCCTCTGTGGCTGTGACAGTCAAACTGTATCTTGCTATTTAGGGCCTTTTGCACATGCTCTTATGGGCCAGCACTGCTGCATTGCCCTGTAATGTTATGAAATGTGTGCAGATTTATGCAATTGCATTGATACGAACATGGTATTTCTGATGCCTGGGTTGACTATCACCAGGGACACTGGAATTATGCGATTGTGTGCGGCAGTGTTTTTCGTATAGTTCTGGATTTGCCAGATTTAACACAAAATCTAACATCTGCTGCATAATCTGAAGATTTAAACACAGCTCAAAAGTTACTAAAAGCACAGCAACACGTGTTTGTGCACAGTGTAGGGCCCCTTTGCGAAGATTGAGTGCTAACCTTTCTTTTGTTGCTATATTTAGGTGCTAAGCTGATAGTGATGAGGTGAAACCTAAGCCCAGAGAGTGTTAATAAGTGTGAATGTGACAAAATAATGAATAACTATCACAAAATGTTTCATGTTATGTTGCATAGTTTGACTCTTCTGCCTGCATAACTTAGTCAACCCTGCCACATAATTTGGCCCTCCCCTGATGCATAATTCTAGTGGCCGTATCACCAATGTATCCTCATGTAACTCTTATTCTTTATATGCTATTTTTTCTGTCTCTTCTCATAAAAATTAGAAATTAATTAAAAAATATATATAATACAAGTCAAACAAGAATATTAAATGCAGAAAAGATAATATACTTCAATATGCTTAAGTATGTGACAATAACAACAGCATAACTAATAACACTAGGCAAACTGCCTAAAATGAAAAGTGGCTTCTCCCTGTAAGCCACGCTGCAATCCAGCCCTTTATCACTTTGATAAAAAACATTTGGCCCGATTCACAAAGGTAAACTTGGACATCTGCTAGAGACTTCTAGCTGCAGATTCCTTACCATTGAATTCCCTGGCGTCAGCTTTGACTCTGAAATCGTTTTGTTGAGCAATACCCTGCGCACGCCGTCGGGTGGCGTCATTTGGTTCTGCGTGCATCGTCCGGCTCCGCTTGGCTTAGTCAGTGTTGTTGGAGCCGCCTATGATGCCACGGTCGTCTATAAAGACGCCACCTCAGCACGTGTACGTCTGTACCTTTCCTTACGCGTCCGTTAAGCACAGATCCAGGATTGAGCTACCATTTGCCTTTTTTGGCAAGCCTTTTTTCAATGGTCTGTCAAGGATTTTTTGTCGTCTGTGTGAGGGTTGTACTTTAGGAAGACGAGGTTTAAGCAGTGTGGCGCCTGCCATCAAGCGATGTCAGTCATGAAGCCCCACGAGGTATGTCTCTGGTGCCTCGACAGGGACCACAACTCGAAGCCATGTTCCAACTGCCGGGCCATGGCCCGAAAGCTGTGAGGGAGCTGTCCCTAAAGCTCATGGCGGGACGGTAGTCAACTTCGGTCGGCGCGACTCCTTGGAGGCCACGGTCCCCTCAAGGAGGAGGTCACTGAACCGCTCCAGGAGCCCCAAGTCCTCTTCGTCCCATTCGAGGTCCTCGGGGCACTCGGGGAAGAGGCACAAAAAGAAGAAGAAGTCCAACTGGACTTTGACTTTGCCACGCCTGTTGGCCGACTAGGCATCTCGGGAACGTTAACGTTCTGAGCATGGTTCAGCGGAGCCGTTGCCAGGGCAGACTCCGCATATCCCCCCCTTTCCAGGAGCCGAAGTGACCCCTGCTCAATTTAAGGAATTTTATGAGGCTATGTGCCTTATTTATGAGCTGGCTGCCCCCTCAGGTGGGTCTTCCGGCCCTGCTGGGTCAGCAGGGGCCCCATCGGATTCAACGTCGGCGGCTTCAGCTTTGGCACCGTTGAGTTCCCCAGGATCCACAGGGTTCTCACAGACGGCCTCCTCCGGTGCCGGGCCCGACATTACGCTCCCTCCACTACCGGCGCCCACTGGTGGTGGTAGCCCCATCCTCATTTCGGCTGATCCGGAGCCGGAACATTGTTGTATGATGACAATTCTGACTTCAACAGCACCGATTAGGCCCAGATCAGTGCCCAAGGCTTAGTTAGAACAGCCCGGCACAGGTGAGGAGTGGGAAGGGTCTGAGGACCCTTTAGTATACGGATTGGAGCATGAACAGGACTGGTATGAGGATCTAGGGGAAGCCAGTGGACTGGATACTTCTCCAGATGCTGGCATGCTCTCACCTCCCGCTGTGGCTATGGAGGAGGGGGCATCATATGCCATGGTGGTGCGTAGGGCAGCTGAGAACTTGGACCTAGACTTGCCTACAGTGCCAGTCAGGACTAATCTCCTGACAGAGGTGCTTCAGCCAAGGGTTGCTACATCAGAGCCGATGTTACCCTTCAATAAAGCCCTCACAGATGTCCTTCTGGGAACGTGGTCCAAACCCAGCACAGGGGCTCCTGTGAATAGGGTAATCGGCCGCCGCCATGGACCAGCTCCAAGTGACCCTAGTTTCCTCACCCAACACCCCACCCTGGAGAGCTTGGTGGTCCAAGCCTCCATTTCCCGTGGTGCCTTCCCTTCTGCTCCCCTGTATAGGGAATCCAAGAGGCTAGACCAACTTGGAAAGAAGATGTTTTCTCCCTCCAGCCTGGCTGGTAAACACTGCTTACCTATTGGGCCATTTTTCCCATACTTTATGGGATACGATGGCACAAGCGCTGCCCCAGGTACCAGAGGGCGTACGAGACACTCTCACCCGGGCTGTCAAGTTTGGGAGAGATGCAGCTGAATTTACCATCAGGTGTGGCTTTGACACAACCGACTTGCTGGACAGGGCAATTTCTTCGACAGTGGCCCTCCGACGCCATGCTTGGCGGTGTAACACTGGCTTTTTGGGGGATGTCCAGTCGGACTTGATGGACATGCCTTTTGATAACTCACGGTGAGAAGGCGGACTCTGCACTTGAGACATTCAAGGATTCTCGAGCTTTGGCCTGATCCTTGGGCCTCTCAGCGCCTGTTCGCCAGCAGTATGCCTACAACCCTTTTGAGGCTTCGGGAGGGGCGCAGTACCACCACAACCACAGTTTAGCCACCGTCCTCTGGCTTCACAGTATCCCGTTACCGAAGGTAAGTAACTTGTTAATTTGGTCTAAATTTAGACCAAACGTCTAATTTAATGATTTTTGGGAATTCACAAAGGGCATTTACAAGTAGTAGCTTTACGTCTGCACTTGGGGCGGATCTCCATTACGTGTAAATGTTGGAAAGAGATACCCTTCCAGTAGCTAACTTGAATAGTTTGAAAAGATAAAATCTCGCCTTCCCTGTTTCAGTGAATGGTATGATCCTAGGCAGCTACAAATACTCAGGACACAAGTCCTAAAAAAAGAAGTGGTTGGGGAACTAATCAAGTTAGGCAGTATGCAAGTGACATCACAATGTATGACATCATGGTGTGTGACATTGACCTTGGCATCACAACCCATGACCTCAAAGAAAGTGCCATCAGATCTTAACACCTCAAGACATATGGTTAGCAGGTCTATCATGAGTTTGTTTGAGCACTTTACTTTATTTAACAAATTAGATTTTGCTTTGGGGTTGTGCCAAAAAAGTTAGGCAACCTTGACACAAAATCTGGGCGTCAATTTATAAATTTATTTTTTAGAGGCTCTGCCAGCAAGAAATTGGCATAAGGGAGAAATGTGACAGTAAATCAGTTCTGCTTAACTGGTGCAAAGTCTGCATTTTAAAATATCTTGTGCGGGTTAAGGCATCTGCTGAAGAGATCTTTGTGTGCCCAGTATATCTCAGGGAATAATAATAACGTGTATGATGTAAAGTGCTTGGACACCCTGAATTGGATTATGTTGCACTATAAAATAAATAAAACAAAATAGTGGTATTTATATTGTTATTTGTGTAAATACTGGGTCAGACCAACACATCTGAACAAAGTGAAAACCATATCTCTCTTAGACACCTGTGAAGTTATAGCAAGCTGTGTGCTTTTGCTTCCAAAATAGCAGCTAAGTCTGAGGCTCCAGACAGCTTCCAGCTAGAAAAATCAAACAAAAGATGGCCTGATGGCCCCTTAATTGCAACCTTTGTCCTGGGCCAGCAGAAATTTACAATGGAAAACCCTCTTTCATGCTGCTCAGAAGGAATTAAAGCACTTCTGAAAGTGTGTGCAGGTGCTTCTGAAAATGTCAAAGTACATCGGGACGAAATAGCCCTGCAAGATAGAAGTGAGAGGGGAAATTATTTTGTCCCCTATTCCCCCCCACCCTCGTCCCCCATATCCCCCTCACTCCAGAATCTGGGGGGATACATCCCCCCATCCCCCACAGTTCCTACACCCATGGTCTGATCTGTTCATCAGTCTATAATTGAAACAAGCCATGTGAGACTGTGTGAGGATAAAGTTAGGTCCAGGAAGGCCTTTATTTCTTTTCTTAAGAATGTTACTGCTTTGGAGAAATTAATAAATTAATAAGAAGCTTTCCACAAACAGTACATTTGGGTTCTTCAAGTCAAATTTTGTACGAATCTGTCGAGTAGGGGCCAAGAAAAAGTGGGATCCCAAAAGTGGCATTATCCATTTCTGTTCCCATAGGATTCTGTGCTCATCAATACAAAACAAATCGACTGAACAAAATTACACCAACTTTGGGACAGATACAATACAGAAATTCCCTCTAGAAAGTGACTTTGCTTTTCAGTATTTGTTGAGAAATTAGCATTTTCATAGATGCTCTTGTTGGGCATTAAGAGGTTCAATTTGAGAGATATCTTAAACGTTAGTCACAGATCGTTCACGAATCCTTGAGGATTTGTGAATCCAATAAAAAAAAAATTAACAACACACCATTGGACAATGGAGATTTTCCCATCATTCACTTCAGTTCTCAGAGTCAGCTGCAGATTCGCAAATCCGCGGCATTTTGAACGGCCATCACACAAACATTTCTGTTTCAGCCACCATTACCCACCCCAGTGCAGCAAGCACCATGTTATGAAAAAAGAAAGAGAAAAGGGCACTGCTAGGCCCAAGTGGAGACCCCAAAAGGAGCCCCCCACCCGGCAATAAAATACCAATAAAAAATATATTTTAATTATAGGATTTACAAATCCTTCATTGAAATCATTCAATCCTGAACTCCCCTTCCCCAGTCCTCAGGATTTGTGACTCCAGCACCAGATTCATGAATCCTGCAACAAAAAAATGAAAAAAGTGATTAAGGCACTACTGCTGCATTTTGCCACCGGACTCATGGGGGGCTGTCACATGAGGCATGGTGAAAGAAAGACCTAGCCTTAGTCCAGGCTCTGTACACGCAACACATAGTTGAAGGCCATTTGCAGCAGGGTTTGCCACCCCAGAATGGCTTGACAAAAGGCCTAGCCAGGCTTTGCAGCCAACCCCAGCTGCACAAGGCCAAGGGACATGCGCTGCAGGTGTTGAACCTGCAGCCAATCCTGCTGTAGACATTCAAAGACTATGTGCAGAAGGGATTGGCTGCATGCTGAGGGTTGGGTACAAGGCCTCACCGGGTCCCACGACATACAGCAAACACCTGATCTGCATGGCCAATGGTTGTGAGTTAGGGCTGTTGGCAGCCCATGAATGGTCAGGCACAGGGGCTTGGTTGGAGGCCAGGCGATGTGGCTTATCTCATCTGCACAGGTGTTGGGTGCCCACAAAGAGTTGAGCACACAAGATGGCTGGAGGCCAAGCCCTGTGACCAAACCTGCAGCATAATGCCGAAGGCTGTGCACAGTGCGAGTTGCCTGCCTACAGAATACTGGGCATAGGGCATGACCAGAGGCCAGAACCTGAAGCCAAACTGCCACTCCATGATCAAAGTTTTGCGCTGTGATTGTTGGCCACCTGTGATGAGGCTGACTGGAGGTCAGGCCCTGTGGCCAACCTTTAGACACATGGTGGAAAGCCATGCACAGTGGTGGTTGGCTACCTCTGTAGGGTTGGGCACAGGGCCTGGATACCAGACTGTGCGGTCAACTACTGCCTATGGCCGGAGGCCGTTTGCAGTTAGAGTTGACCATCCAAGGAGTGTTGGGTGTTGAGGTTGGCCAGGAGGCCAGTTCCTCTGGCCAGCCCTGCGGTATAGGGCCAAAGGCCTTGTCCTCTAGGTTATAGCTGTCCATGGAGGGTTGAGAGCAGGGCCTGGCTGAAATCCAGACCCTATGGCCAGTCCCTCCCCCATGCAAACAGCTGATGGCTGGGTTGACTGCTGATAGAATGTTGGACACCAGCAATTATTGTGTGTGGTATATGATCAAAAGAACTCAAATATTCACTGAGCATTGCATTTGGTGTGTGTTATGCTTACATGGCTTTTGTGATATTGTTTTGAGGTATGATTTGCGCTCTTAAAATAACTTGCAAATTTCATTGTTTTTTTAGGTTTTAGTTCAAAACCACAACTGCACTTTAACTGAGGTTCTCAAGGTGAATTTCCGAGAATGTTTACTCATACGTTGAAGTGTTATAGAAAAAAAATGTGGCCCAATAAGACATGTTCGTTTTAGAGCAAATACTAGCAAACACATCTTCACATAATTAACTATTTTAGGAAATAAAAGAACAAAATGAAACTGCCAAGTTATGGTTAAGGTTAACTACACAAATTATGTCCCCATACCCCCAGCATGAAAACAATAACTCGTCCACCAAATGCACTGCTCATGACCTCATACATGATGTGACAGATGATGAGTAATAGCATTCAGTTCTGTGACTGATGAGTGCTTCCTGTACCAACAAATCACTAGTAAGCTAGGCATCATCATTTCGACTTCCATTTCAATACACATGAAGAAGACAGGGGCTTAGAGACAAAATACAGTAAAAA
Source organism: Pleurodeles waltl (assembly GCF_031143425.1). NCBI lineage: Eukaryota > Metazoa > Chordata > Amphibia > Caudata > Salamandridae > Pleurodeles > Pleurodeles waltl. The sequence continues at coordinate 283,382,015 of NC_090442.1, forward strand.
GCAGTTAATATCTCCATGAAGTTTTCTTTTTACCCGGCCACCCTGACATTAACTTCCCTATCATACCTGGCCTGCCTCATTGCTCAAACCAGCAACTCAATTTGGGTGAGGGGGTTAGGAATATGAAAGGCCATGTGCAATGGGCACCTGCAAAATGAAGAAAGTGGTGGCATGCAATGCATCTGTTATTTGAGCAAGTTATTAGCTTTAGACTTCAGAACTTAGCTGATCTAAACAAATCTAGATCTTATGGAGCACAGCAGACTCCCCATGGTAACCATTCTACTCACCTTGCAATGGGCGACAGGACGATTAGTGGCACTGTGCAATAATGAAAGGCCAGGAACACAAGACCAATGAGGCAATTAATCAACATGGACTGGGTGAACTGCACAGTTCCCCATTTACATCTGTCTCTTTAGAACTGTAAATGTTAGAATGCATAGAAAACACGTGCCGAGTATGTCTGAAAAATGAATAATAAACATAATAGAGTATGACAGAATGCTAAAATCGTGCCTGTACTAGCTACATAAACTCACTTGTAGAGGCAATAGGCAGATGCACTCACCAATGCAGCAAAGAGTCAAGATCCCAATAGAACACTAAAATGTGTAATTGTCCAACATTTATTTCACAATTAGACTTAATATCTCTGCTTTGTAAGAAAAATGACATAATAATGGTCAAAGTGAAAAGGAGCATAATGAATGGAAGTAATACCTTAGTATATAATCAGAATCTTAAAGAAGAGTTGGGATTCTGGGGGAGGCATCACATTAATTATCAATTCCCTCCTTAGTGAGGGATCTCATTTTGTCACTTTTTAAGAGCAGGACCTGGACATGAAATCATACATGCTGGAAATTGGGTTACTGGTTGAGGGGGTGAAACATTTTTCAAGCAGCAACCCAAATCCCTGTCAAGGTAAAACACAAGCAAATCCCAGTTTAACCTTTGCTTAACACTCTGGTAGCTTGGCACAAAGCAGTCAGGCATAACTTAGAGGCAATGGGTAAAAGAGTTACACAGCACTTTAAACAGTAGTAAAGTAAAAAAACAAATGAAGAAAAATCCCACACCAATTTGGAAACACAGATTAAAATTTTATAAATTATTTGTGACCAAAATAACACAATTCCAATCAATAGGGAGATATGCAATTTTAAAGGATTAAGTGAAAATAGTGCCTTAAAGCACAAAGAGCTAACTGTGGTTATCTGGTCACGCTGGACTGAGACAAAGTCACAATTTCAGGAAGACCACGATGCAGCACTGACCAGATACAGTGACCAATCTAGGCCCATTGAACAAGAGTACCTTAAATCCTGGTTGCGGAGCGTTTCAAAATCCTTCATCGAGGATGCGTTGCACAGTGGTGGTTCTGATGAGCTGCAAGGCTGCGATGCTGAGTTCTGCATCATCATTCAGGATGCCATTAATGAGGGGCTTGCAATGCAATGGCCTGCCTTAAGGATGCGTTGCTCAGTGGCAGTTCCAAAGAGGCTGCGATGCAAGGTCCTAGACGAGGGATGCGTTGAGCAGTGGTGGTTTCATATTGGAGCTGCGAGGAGATGCATTGCACTGCCACTGCATTGGTTCTGCCCACAGGACCACAGCTGGGCTGGCAGTGCTCCTTCAGGCACACGTCTTAGTGTCCAGGACTGGGTTCAAGACACATAGCAGATAGAGTTCAGGTGCTGGCTGTAAGGTGGTTGGAACCGTTTCTGTCCCTGAGGCTCTGATCAAGAGGTCAGTGCCAACTGGCACTAGGAGTCACACTGGTGGTCCTGAGTTCAAGATGCAGGTACAGTTCTTCTCTCAAACAGCAGGGCAACAGAGTAGCAATCCTTATTACAGAGGAGCACAGTAGTCCTTCTGAGCCTTGCACAGGTCAAGAAGTGTACTGAAGATTTGGTTCTTAGGGTCCACTCTTAATACTGGTGACAGCTTTAAGAAGGAGAAGTTGATAGGGGGATCCACCCCAGAGGAGTTTGGAATTTCCTGCCTTCCAGCCCAGCCTCAGCTTGTCATGGGGCACAAAAGACTAGGGTCAAACCCTTTGCAAGTGTGCTCGGGCAGAGCCTTTGTGATGTGCAAGTGTGGTAGGTGACAGCTCCTCCCCTTATCAAGTCAGAGATGACCCATCCTGCCAACACATATTGCACTTTGTCTCACTGTCTTGGACTAATATATAAAGGCCAGCTGCACCTAGTCATATAACCCAGGATACAGGCAACAGACAACAAATGGTTAGGACAAGAAAATGCCAACTTTCTAAAAGTGGAAATTTCAGGATTGTGATTTAAAATCTGACTTTACCATTAAAGAGGGTTTCAAATTAATATTCCTGAGACACTAGAGCAGTCCTAGACAGTGTACAAATAACCAGCCTACACCTTCTCTAAAAAGACATAAGAGCCAGACCAAGAGGACCATTACAACTTCATCCAATCTCCAACTTATTCTTCATGGCCAAAATATTAGAAAGCTGTGGATTCACAACTCAGACTATGGCCCTCATTCTGACCCTGGCGGTCAAAGACCGCCAGGGCGGAGGACCGCGGGAGCACCGCCGACAGGCCGGCGGTGCTCCAATGGGGATTCCGACCGCGGCGGTAAAGCCGCGGTCGGACCGGCACCACTGGCGGGCTCCCGCCAGTGTACCGCCGCCCCATTGAATCCTCCACGGCGGCGCAGCTTGCTGCACCGCCGCGGGGATTCCGACCCCCCCTACCGCCATCCAGATCCCGGCGGTCCGACCGCCGGGATCCGGATGGCGGTAGAGGGGGTCGCGGGGCCCCTGGGGGCCCCTGCGGTGCCCATGCCACTGGCATGGGCATTGCAGGGGCCCCCGTAAGAGGGCCCCTACATGTATTTCACTGTCTGCTGCGCAGACAGTGAAATACGCGACGGGTGCAACTGCACCCGTCGCACAGCTTCCACTCCGCCGGCTCGATTCCGAGCCGGCTTCATCGTGGAAGCCTCTTTCCCGCTGGGCTGGCTGGCGGTCTGAAGGCGACCGCCCGCCAGCCCAGCGGGAAAGTCAGAATTACCGCCGCGGTCTTTCGACCGCGGAACGGTAACCTGACGGCGGGACTTTGGCGGGCGGCCTCCGCCGCCCGCCAAGGTCAGAATGAGGGCCTATATCTTGATGAAAATAACATTTTAAATGAACTTCAATCCAGCTTTAGAACACCCAAAACAGCTACCCTAAAACTAGTAGATGATAGTCTCAGATTCCTGGATGATAGAGACTGTGACTTTGTTTTAGTTATGCTGAAAGTGACAAATGTTGGCAATAAACACTAAAACTAATTGATGTAGGTAAGAAGTGGGGCACCTGATGCATGTAATGACCTAATATCACATCTATCTATCTATCTATCTATCTATCTATCTATCTATTTTTTTCACTGAAAAGCTAAAAGAGGGGTCTTATAGTTAGGCATTAGCATTTTAAAAACCTTAAAAAAATTAGCAGAAAAAAACAAAGTTACAGGGACATTATGGTTAGGTTCTGAATTTACACTCACAAAACCATAGAGATTCATCTGTTAGAGTTATTTCAAGTAACTATAACTTGTGCCCTAAGTTAACTATAATTCATGCCCCCACCATGCACAGTTTTCTCATCAATAATTGTTTTGCAAATGTTGCAGTGATAATATCAATTATGCCATAGAAGATGCCATCTATGATGTAATATCTGGGGTAATTAGCTATTCATGGCATGCAGCCGGGCCCTGTGACCAATCCCCCACATCCTGCCAACCCTACGCCACGCACAGCCTTTGGTTGTGTGCGGCAGGGTGTTGGCCACAGGGCCTGGCTGCAACCCCACACAGAGTTGGTTGAGTGAGTGTGTGTAATGTTTTGGGAAAACGTGTTTTGGGGTCCTCCCCCTTTTTTCTCAGGCCACACCTGATGAATCATGCCAAAACTTTCAACATGCAGTAATTTTCACCAACAAGGAATTGAGCGCATTCTTCTGCCTCAGGACTGTGGTATTTCCTCATAGTGTGTAGTGACTCGGATAGCCTGTAAGATCACATTTTGGGGCTGATGTTCTAGTTCCTCGCATTCTCTACAAGGAGCTTTGAGGTGGCCCAGGCCCTTAACTCTTTTTAGGCTTTGTGGTAGAAGGAATGTTTAACTTATTATTGAGTTCATGAGAATAGAGACCATGGGGGTTATTCTAACTTTGGAGGAGTGTTAATCCGTCCCAAAAGTGACGGTAAAGTGACGGATATACCACCAGCCGTATTACGAGTTCCATAGGATATAATGGACTCGTAATACGGCTGGTGGTAAATCCGTCACTTTTGGGACGGATTAACACCTACTCCAAAGTTAGAATAACCCCCCATGTGCTGATGGAACCGGAAGTGAAGACCTCAAACTGCATAATGGGTCATGAAAATAAGAATATACTATATAGTTATCCTAATAGTGCTGATCACTATTTGGGTGTCCTAGGAGTAGCAGTAGTCCAGCGCAGAGATATGAATCTCTCCATACATTTCCTAGGTTCATTTTGTCCTTCTGTTCTCTTAAGTCAACTGCTGTTTTTGAGATAATTGTTCTGGACAATGGGGGGGAAAATCTCTCCCAAGATGGATCCTAAATGAAATTGAAACCATTTTCCATGATTGTCAGGGTGTGGGTGTCTAGGAGCATTAGAGTTATCATTTTGTAAAAAAGTTGCACAGGTGCACAATTTGGAAAGCATATACATATCAAGAGTATTTGTTCTCTGTCCAGTCTACCCTTTGCCATTAAGCATCTACTTTCAGGGCCACCCACTCTGTTACTGCTGTCAAAGGAAATACCTGATTTTACCCATATTGACATCCCTTGAGCAGAAGCTGAATAGATTATATTATATATAGTTTCTGAAGCTTTCAGTCCTTATTTCCAGCAAAGTGTGTTTCTTGCAATAGATCTATATGGGCCCCTTGTGCTTCAGGTATGCAGGATCATATGTCACTTAGCTGGGCCGGAGATGCAGCTACAATTACAAGGTATCAGTATGTATTTTATGTATTTGGTGTCATTAATCAGTGAGCAAGCAGCAACCAAACATCCTAGATACATAGATTCACAGTATACCACTCAAAGAAAATTGCTTAAAGTCACATCTCAATAAACAACCCTGATGTTGTTACACTGGAGTAGGTTTATTTTTCCCTGTCCAGTAATTACTATCTTACTTCTACACTTATTGCATCGTTAAAGCAACTATTATAGCAGTAGAACATGACTTAGGACTCAAATCACCCATCAAAGGGTCTTCTGTTTTTTAAATGTTTTTTTTTTTTTACTTCTAGAGCATTCTTCATCATCTTCGAACCTATATTGAATATACTGTAGTTTGTCTTTCATATTTCATTATGAAGATCCACTAGTTCAGGCCCTTTGGAGGTTTTTTGAATTCCGCATCAGTTATTCTGTCGGCTAACATGCTGACCTGCTCTAAGCAGGTTGACTTTTAGGGCCACTGAGTCAACCAAGTGTTTCATTGCTGTATGTGTTTCCTGAGAAGCCTAGAGCATGTGTTGATGCCTTTCAGCAGTTCTGGTCTTGGTGGCTAAGGTCTTTCAATGTCATCTATGGTTTTATTTCCAACAGCAGAATGCAGATCTACCAAGGTTTGTCAACCAGCTTAGTGCTGGAAATTCCTCCCTGTGCTGCTGTTCACATGGGGGCCCCTCGAAGTAATGTTTGTGGTTGGTAGACAGGGCGCTACTGTCCTCACACCAGACTCTTGCATAAAAATTAGGGGTGCTGTTGGACTTTTGCTTATGCAGGGTCATCCCCAGTCTTTTTGCCTCCTGTCTCCTATTTGTTTCTGACCTGTTGCTGTTGGCTTTTCAACTCTGAGCACTTTACCACTGCTAACCAGTGCTAAAGTGCATATGCTCTCCGTGTAAATTGTATGTAATTGGTTTATCCATGATTGGCCTATTTGATTTACTAGTAAGTCCCTAGTAAGGTGCACTAGAGGTGCCAGGGCCTGTAAATCAAATGCTGCTAGTGGGCCTGCAGCACTGGTTGTGCCACCCACATAAGTAGCTCTGTAATCATGTCTCCGACCTGCCACTGCAGTGTCTGTATGTGTATTTTTACACTGTAAATTCGACTTGGCAAGTGTACCCACTTGCCAGGCCTAAACCTTCCCTTTTCTTACATGTAAGGCACCCCTAAGGTAGGCCCTAGGTAGCCCCACGGGCAGGGTGCAGTGTATGGATAAGGTAGGACATATAGTAATGTGATTTATATGTCCTGACAGTGAAATACTGCCAACTTCGTTTTTCACTGTTGCAAGGCCTGTCTCTCTCATAGGATAATATGGGGGCTACCTTTAAATATGATTAAAGTGTAGATTCCCCTAGAGAGTAGATGGACGTGGAGTTTGGGGTCCCTGAACTCACAATTAAAAAACACATCTTTTAGTAAAGTTGATTTTAAGATTGTGCGTTTGAAAATGCCACTTTTAGAAAGTGAGCATTTTCTTGCTTAAACCATTCTGTGACTCTGCCTTGTTTGTGGATTCCCTTTCTGGGTCAGTTTGACAGTTGGGTTGTTTTTCACCTCGCACTAGACAGTGACACAAAGGGGGCTGGGGTGTAACCTGCATTTCCTGATTAGCCATCTCTGCTAGGAGGGAGGGGTGGAGTGGTCATTCTCATCTGAAAGGACTGTGCCTGCCTCTGACAATGCCGGCTCCAACCCCCTGGTGTGTGTCTGAGGCCTTGCCTGGGCAAGACAGGATTTCACAAGTAGGTGTGAGTCCCCTTTGAAGAAAGGTGACTTCAAAGACTAAAATGGGTATAAGAAGGGCACCCAAATCTACAGACTTGAGAAACACTTCTGTAACCAAGAGGAACCTCTGCCTGGAGAAGAGCTGATAGCTGAGGAAGAAGTGCTGCACTGCCTGTGACTGTGCTTTGTGGAGCTTTCCTGCAGTGCTGCTTCTGCCAGAGTAAGAGGGCAAAGACTGGACTTTGTGTGCCTTCCATCTTGTGAAGAAATCTCCAAGGGCTTGAGTTAGAGCTTGCCACCTGTTGTTTGAAGTCTCAGGGACAGCAAAGACTTCTCTCTGCCAGCACCTGGGGTCTCTGGAGAGACTCCTGCTCTGACAAGTGGTGCCCTATCCAGTCCCTGGGCCCTTGAAAGGAAAGCTGGTGGAAATCCAAGGAAATCGACTTCGGACGACTCCGGACCGACGCCGCTGCTGAATCCGGTGACGCCGCCTGCACCCGACGCCGTGACCTTCGCTGGAACGTAACGCTCTTCGCAGGCCCGACGCCGCAGCAGCCCCGCTGAAGTCCGCGACTCCGTGGAAGTCGCTGCACCACGTCGTGACCGACGCCGCTCGAAGTGCACGGATTCAATGTTTCGTACAGACGCCGCGATCCCTGACTTCGCACATCGGCTTGTTTTCACTCTTCACCAAAGGTACTGTACTTGGGGGTCTACACGACTCCGTGTCCGGCGCCGCTGGTGTCGGCTTGTTGGGAACGACTCCGTCACGACGCCGTGTTAACATCTCATTGAAGCATTTTTGTTTCTAAGCGCTATTTTTAGGTTTAATCTTTAAAAATTCATAACTTGACTTGTGTATGTCGGATTTTTGTTGTTTTGGTCTTGTTTTGTTTAGATAAATATGTCCTATTTTTCTAAACCGGTGTTGTGTCATTTTGTAGTGTTTTCATGAAGTTACTGTGTGTGTTGGTACAAATACTTTACACCTAGCGCTCTGAAGTTAAGCCAACTGCTCTGCCAAGCTACCAAGGGGGTAAGCAGGGGTTAGCTGAGGGTGATTCTCTTTTACCCTGACTAGAGTGAGGGTCCTTGCTTGAACAGGGGGTAACCTGACTGTCAACCAAAGACCCCATTTCTAACAGGCGCTCAATCTCTAAGTTCTCAACACCAGCATTTGAGGTAGGGTTGATGTGGCCCAGTAGTGACATAGCAAGGGTGCTGGGGCCCTAATGCAAGCAAGTAAAATGGGCCCCCATATCCTGTTCGGGTAGTAGAAAACATAAAAAACTAGAGTGTATTGGGCCTCTTGGAGCCTTGGGCCCTCATGCCACAGCACCTGCTGCACTATCAAGAGCTGTGTCTCTGCATCCCAAGGAGAAAGCAGCTCTGCCCCTTGTCACAATTTTGATTTCACATGTACATGTTGCATTGGTAAATGTCAGGGTGGGGTTTCACCGTTTTTGATCTGTATAGTTTACCGGGGGGCCAGAACTGTTGGCATGCAGCCAGGTTTGAGTTTACTTCTGTTTGAGATTAAAGATTGTAGCTAAGTGGGGAGTTTGGGGAAGAGAATAAAGGATCCCTCAGTTATCCAATGTTTGCTGGGTGTGGCGCTGTGTAGGAAAGCTGACATCTTCAAAGAGTTAATGGTAGCCCAACCTCCTGGCAATGGTTTCAGTGTTTTTTCGGTATCAGTCCAAGTTTCGGAGTACTGCATTTATCCCCCAATTGTACCTTACAGTTCAGTACTAAGTCTCTGTCAATTACCTTTTGCTATCAGTCTTCCTTATTGATCCTCACATCCTCAGCATCTGGTAATTCCCAGCCCGATCAGGCCCTATTCATGAGTACACCTGGGTGAAATTTCAATTGCACCAGAATAATTGGCATGATTTACATGAAATTACAGATAGTATGCCTTTATGACACAGTGTGTGATTTCAGGATGAAATTTTAACGCAAGATGTACCATTCTGTAATTTTTAAATGAGAGCAGCATTTTAGCTACATTTGTTACCCCAACAGAACATTCAGGTAATTTTTGAGAAATAAATTACAAATCTGAACGCAAACAGCAGTGTTTTGAAAGTGAGCTGCAGTTCCTTAAACATGGGCGATCAACAAACAAGTCAGGTAGATTTTTTACTTAAGTGGACTGTTTGGGTATTTTTGTTTACCACAAATCCAAACATGAGCAGCTATGTTTTGAACTCGAGCAACTGAAAATCCACTCGAAAGTACATTTTTGATCATTTTTACTCGAACTGACCTTTCAGGTATTGTTTTCAGTGTGAGATGGATTTTGCCTACTTCTGCATAATTTTGAAGCCATTTCGCATAATTACCCTACACGAACTTACCCAGGTTATGCCCACTCCTAATTATGAGTGGCCAAGTAATTGGTAGATATTTAACACACATGATAAAGTCTGATGCCAATGAATGTACTTATTGTGTACAACAGCATTTCCCACACTGTGGGCTTTGGTGTTTACAAACTCTTCTCACTTTGCAGTCAGAGAAAGAAAAATACAGTGAATTAATTGCCACTCTTGTTGGGGTTAAGTGAGTGTGAAAGGAAAGGCTCTAAGATGTCATTTGTTTAAACACATACAAAACTTAAATACCTAGAAATGAACTGTATACCTTCATCAGTTAGAAAAGCAAATATGAAGCACAATATGTTTTTAATTCTGAAGTGTGATGGACACAAAGATGTTAATAGGATCAATACAAATCAAGACACTTTGCTTAGTGTTGCACAAATGATATATATATATATATTCACTGAAACTTTATTTCCACCCATTGTGTTCAATATAGTTTTATCTGTGAAACTGCATGTCTGTGCAAATTTAGTGGCCATTTCAGTAGAAAATGTGCTATCAGTAAATGAATGTCTGCTACCACATGATGCATTTACTATATTAAGGTTTTGCCCTCGCCTCATGTCCATTAAAGCTACATGGGTTGCGAAAGGTTGTCGTTCTGAAAAAGTGGGTTGTGGTTCCAAAACGTTTGGAAGGCCCTGGTGTACAATAAATGATAGCCAACTACAAGTTTACAGACAATAACATCCAGATAATCAGCATGTTCAGGTACACACCGGGCATTTTCCTCTGATAAATAAGCATCAGTGGTTTGACTGCACATTTTAAAATTAACCAGGCCGCTGATGAGCCCAGCTTCCAGTTTTGAATGCGTTTTCGGAGTCAATTCCCGGCAAAATGAACACCGGGAAAGCTGACCACCAGTATTTGACCACGGCTCTCGGACTGAGTGCAAGCCAGCACAAAGGGTCTTCATAGCAGCGCCTCAATTCGGTTGATGACCCCAGAGAACTGCAGGCTACTGCCAGCACCCAAGACGCAGTGTTTGGGTTTGTCACCAGGATGGCAGTTAGGAGACAGAGCTTTACTCCACCACCCTCGAACATACCCCTTCTCATATGCTTATTCATTGCAGGGAACAAGACAGGCAGGTATATTTCCCCTGCTCAGCAGTTATTAAGAGTTGGTGTATAGAAAATGATTCCTACACATATGTTACGAGAAGTAATGAAATCATTTAGATTTCCCTGGATAAGACCTCTAAGGTCTTTCAGAGAATGTTTCCTGGGCCACGTGAGATGAGGGTCGGAGGCTTTGAGATGTCACTCTTATACTTTCAAGTTCAATAAGTTACTCTAAGTACCATTCAAGGCACTTGTCTTCTCCCAGATGCCATATTTGGCTTAGAAGCTCCAGGACTCAAGTAGTTCCATGGCGACAAGAAGCACAGCTACTGAAGCATAATGCCTGGCTGCAGAATGTGACTTTTCAAGGCCACTCAAAGAGCTTTTAAACCCTCAAACAATGTCTAGGGACAGCCGGAAATGCTTTTAGTGCCATTTGGCCTAAGAGAAAGGAGATGGTTTAAGTAATGCGTGACGTGAGAGGGGAGGTAAAGGGTCCATTTACAATAGTGACATTCAGAGGTGGCACTGGAGTTGTAACAGGTTTCTTTTTAAACACACTATATAAATGTTGTTAGCTAAGACTAATTGAGTAAAACACTGAATAAACAGTAATAGTTTACAACTCATGGTTGGCGAATGGTACAAAATGCATTTAGTAATTCATCTCGCAAACAACTGCAGGTTATGAGAACAGAAAATAAAATAGATATTCTGACACTTATAATAAAATTACATATGCTCATGGATATCAATAACTTTGTCACAGTGGTATATTGACTTGAGCATGTTTTATCAAACCATAGGTTTTCTAGTCATACGAGTGCAAATAACAAATAGGATCCAATGCAAAGCCATGGGAGGGGTGAAGGGTGATGGGGGTGGGTCCTGTTAGTCTCAGTATCTCAGCCCTAGAAATGGCATGGGTACAAAGAGCCTGCTGTAATCTCTCTAGGGGCCTGACATACAAAGTACTTTTGTGGTCACAAAGTCTGCAGTTCACAAAATCACAGGTTTGCAACCACAAAAGTACAAGTTGCAATGTCCTAAACGTACTTTGTAATTTGTATACATATTTCTAACTCACAAGGTGCCTTTTAAGACCCACTCTGAATCATATATAGAAGGAGAAGAAAAAAGGGCACCCCCACATTCTTATTGCAATTCAGAATGCAATATATCAATGGCCTATGATAGCATCAGTGGCCACAAACCATTGATCAGTCACTGACACCAGACATGAGATGCTAACTGATTTGCGAAGTAGAACCAATCCTTAGCGGACAGCTTCCATCTTGTAAATGCTGGCAGGTGGCCTTGGAGCAGACTGTGGTGCATGATATCACTGCACAATCTCAATGATGTCATCTAACGAATGTGAACATTTTTGTTAAAAAGCTTATCGTTTCAAAAAACACATGCAAATCCAGGGATGGCGGTGTCTCTCGGAGGCCTCGAGCTTTGCTTTTACAGAGATTCAAAAAGGGTCGTAAATTGCCTTCCATCCCATGCTTATTAATAAGGCAGGATGTTTTTTGACCTGCTGATTTGTGACTTATTTGCATATTAATTGTACTGCAAGACTAAGAGGAGGTCACAAACCACCGGCTGTCCAAAAAACACCAACTGGTTTGCGACCTGCTCTTTGCTGATCACACAGGTGGTTTTTCATTGACCACTGGTAATAAAATTAGCAAAACATTTAAGTGGAATGATCACATCAATTGACCTTTCAACGCCGTACTGCATTTAAGAGAGGGTCCTGTTCAATCAGACTCATAAAATAGCCTACAATCTAAGAACAAAGTTACAATGTCACCATGCAAAATGTGCCATATCCTAGTAAGGTAACTCAAGATGCCAGCATGACTCAAGCATTTCCTTTGACTCCTATACTGAGGTCGGTAAGGACTTTTTGTGGTGAGGATGTATTTTGTAGGGCCTCATATCATCAACAAATATTTAGCTGTATCTTATGCAGCATGTTTTTAGGTGGCCCTATTTTCTTCCACAAGATGCTTGAGCAAATTAATGCTTGGTGCGGACCTTCAAAGTGATCCAGGACTGGGGCCTATCTCTAAATCTGAGGTCCGACAAATCTTTTCTTTCTCTGTTCTAAAGGAAGAGGGGACAATGCATCAAATTATTCCAATTAATTACAGTGTAACGCAATTGTCGCACATTCAATTCCAAAGACCAACTTAAAGTGCTTTGTTTCAGACTCAAAGTCAGGCTAATATATATGAGTTTCAAAATCATAGTATAAATGTACAGAATAACCAAAGGAGAATCAAAAGGTTACACAATCTGAGATTTAATTAGCAGGTAAAACACTACCAATTCAATAGCGATAATGCAGAAAATAAGGAAAAATGTTTGATGCATTAAATTTGAATCCAAGTTTTCCGGCCAAACCATTTGCTCTATAATCCTCATTACATTAATTTCTATGAGGTCCAGAAAGAAAGGTTGTCAGCATGACAGAACTTCTGTAAAGGTTTCCATCAAGAGAGACATGGTGGCATGAAGCCACATAGAAATTAAAGTTTAAGAGATGTATCTCAGTAACGTCTGCTCTGAACTAAGGACATTGGGGATCTGAATCTTACAACTAACTAAACCACACTTAAATCTTGAATTCTTCCAAGGGTGATCTCTGAGGTCAATACCGTTTGCAGTTCAAAAACGTAATCACAAATCCGTTGACCTTAGTACACCCCTGCGCTTGGAATTTCAGAAACGTTACAGCTGCTAACCCAGGATACTCCTCCCATACTTGATAAGTGTTCCTCCAGGCTTTTCTTATCTTCCCACACAATGAGCTCCCTATTACTGTGGTCTCAAGTCCTGACAGATGCAGCTTTAGAAAAACCTGCGAAAAGCAAACTTCACCTGAAAGTTAGAACACAGCAAAAAAACATATACGGACTTTCACTCTGGCCAAAGTAATTACACACTAATACACTTTTCAGGTTAAATGAAGTCTATATGTCTCTTCTGCTGAAATATATAATGATTATGAAGAATAATATTTCAAAAAAACTATAACTTAAACATTCTTTCAAAACAATGATAAAATATGGCATACATGAAAATTGCATTCATAGGTGCACTTTACTCGTGTGCCTTACAGTGCACCACGTTTTTTTAATTAAAGCGTTTCTTACATTATGCAGAAAACAACCACCCCTTCATTTCATGTTTTAAGAGACACAGGTGGTCATTCTGACCCTGGCGGTCTTTGACCGCCAGGGCGGAGGACCGCGGGAGCACCGCCGACAGGCCGGCGGTGCTCCAATGGGGATTCCGACCGCGGCGGTAAAGCCGCGGTCGGACCGGCACCACTGGCGGGGTCCCGCCAGTGTACCGCGGCCCCATTGAATCCTCCGCGGCGGCGCAGCTTGCTGCACCGCCGCGGGGATTCCGACCCCCCCTACCGCCATCCAGATCCCGGCGGTCGGACCGCCGAGATCCGGATGGCGGTAGGGGGGGTCGCGGGGCCCCTGGGGGCCCCTGCAGTGCCCATGCCACTGGCATGGGCATTGCAGGGGCCCCCGTAAGAGGGCCCCTAAATGTATTTCACTGTCTGCTGCGCAGACAGTGAAATACGCGACGGGTGCAACTGCACCCGTCGCACAGCTTCCACTCCGCCGGCTCGATTCCGAGCCGGCTTCATCGTGGAAGCCTCTTTCCCGCTGGGCTGGCTGGCGGTCTGAAGGCGACCGCCCGCCAGCCCAGCGGGAAAGTCAGAATTACCGCCGCGGTCTTTCGACCGTGGAACGGTAACCTGACGGCGGGACTTTGGCGGTCGGCCTCCGCCGCCCGCCAAGGTCAGAATGAGGGCCACAATGGCACAGCCATGTTACTCTTCCTCAAAAGTGATCTAACTGTAACAAGGCTGAATCCTCAGCCTTCCACGAGATTGAGACCCAGCCGTCCATCCTTCTAATTACATTAAATTGAGTGCTGTTACATTTCATAATATTAATATCTTTTTCCTAAAGTATGTAACAAGCATTGGGACAGTTAACAGGTCTGGCTTTAATGTGATAACAAATGCATCTACTGTGTTTGTGTTCATTAGCAAATTAAAGCCAGACCTATTCGCTTTTTCAATGACTTCCTTCAGATGTATTTTAAGAGATCATCCTCCACGCTTTTCCTCTTCTCTCTTAACCTGCCCTTTAAGAGTGTAGGGGGTAGTTCAAAATGGTGAGGCTAGAGAGTGAAAATCTGCTCTAGTCTGCACTATAAGCATCTCTCCTAATAAAGTGATGTTAGACGATATGAAATGCTAAGAGGTCCCTAAGGTTCGAGATAGGCTACATACAGAGATTACAACAGCAACTGCTGCAACCATAGTGATTGGAGGAGGGCAAGTGGAAAATCACTAGAAGCAAGCAACATCCAATCATCAGCTTGGGACGTCTTTGCCAGTAGAGGCCTAGAGCTTTAACGTATCCTGCTCCTCACCTTCTCCAAAGAACCTTGCTCTATGCATTTCCTTAAATCACACAGAGATTGGTGCAACCTAGCAGAGAAAAGACAGGGTCACCGGAACTCACCAAACACAGTCATATTACAGCGGTACTCACCTAACATCAGACTCAGTACTCATGATAAAATATACTGCACATGAACAGTCACTTTTACTAAGTGGCAGCCTTCAAGGAATAGTGTTATTGGTATATGCACTTCCCACAGCTTCTTGTGGCACCACAATGCCTAGCTAGCTGATGCTAGTTCAAAACTTGAAATTTCTACCTATTGTGACAGATATAGAGCCATAAACTATGCATATTTTTGTAAAGTATTCATGTTTTAGAAGAACTGCTATGAACAGTGCTAAAGGTAGATTTTGGAATAATTTCAAAAGCACCTAGCAAGCCTGAGGTATCATGCAAGTTGCCAAGCACAATCAATGCTACAATGTAGTCCCTCTCTGCTGCCCCTACCATGCAATTGCGGGCTTCAGCAGCTCAGTGTCAAGGACACATAATCCATGGACTCCTTTTTATAAACAAATCAAGGACTGCTGTGTTATCCCACCATTATAAAAATATGTTTGAACTCCCCATCTGTACAGTGAGCAATGGGGCAAAAAGCATTTATCAACACAGCCATTTTCATCCTAAAGCCTACCTCTACACTGTGAACCACTTTTAAATATTTGTTAACAATAATTCCATTTTTTGTCAAAAAAATGTAGCTAACACTTCTATCTCAGGCACTTTTGACAATATTTGCTGCAAGGTTTGTATAACACTTGGTGTGTTGATACTTCTGAAATCAATGCACCTCAGGATCTGCAATAGATGCTCTCTCTCTAGTAGAACTAGTGCATCTAATATCCAAAATCAAGACAGAGAAAGCAAAATACTTTGCTGGGTTCATTTAAAATTTAAATGGCATTTTTTTCGAGGATGAACAAAAAACAACCAATGGCTGAGTGGGCCGATTCCAAGCCACTTCCGGTATACTTTTTTCATTTCTGTTACAAATTGGGTCTCTAGTTGGCCGAAATATGCACCCTGTCACGTACGGATCACAACCTTAGTCAGGGTAAGTCACAACACAACCTAAAATATCCTGTGCTCACCCTTCAGTAGCTTGGCACAGAGCAGGCAGTTTTAACTTAGAAGGCAATGTGTAAGTATTTGTGCCGTCACTCATCCAGTGACACAATGAAAACACCACAAAAAGACTCCACAATGGGTTGGAAAAATATATTATGATTTTATAAACAAAACAGGTTCAAGATGACAAAAATCCAATACGTAGATGCTGAGATACGCAATTTTAAAGATTTCGATGAAAATAGCACATAGAAGGGCAAAGTGCCAACTGTGGTTATCTGATCGCACTGGACTGGAACAAAGTCACAAGTTGAGGCCAACCACGATGGAGCGTGGGCCGGCTACAGGGACCCACTTGGGCTGACTGAACACAGTATCTTAAATGCCGGTGCATGGTCTGTGCGGAATTGCTTTGCTAGTCTTCAGGTTATTTGGCGTCGGTTCCGAGAAGCTGTGATACAAGGCTTTGTGGGGCTTGGTGTCACTTTGTGTTGATCCCAGGGAACTGTGCAGTGAGGATTTGCGGGGCTTGGTGTTGCTTTGTGTCAATCACGGGTAGCTGAGGGGTGAGGCTTTGCATGGCTTGGTGTCACTGTGCTTTGGTTCTGATGGACTGGCAGCAGTGCGTCGAGGCTTTGAGGGTCTTTGTGCCACCCTGCCTTGAGCCTGATGAGTCTGGTAGCTGCATGTAAGGCTTTTTGAGGGTTTGCTTTGCTTTGTGGCTGTTCCAATGAACACCACAGAAGGTAGAACATCTTAGGCCCACTTCCAAGGCAGGGCAGATTCACAGCTTGTAGAGTCCGGGTGCAGATGGTTCTAGTCTTTGATGTCCCTTAGACTAGGGAACACGCCCTTGAAGATCACTTGTGGTGGAAGGCAGAGTCCTTCCAGCAGAGTCAGGGAGCAGCAGGGAGCAGGGCAACAAGCAAAACAGCAGTCTTTACAGAAAGGCATTCTAGTTGAGTCATTTGAGAAGCCCAAGTCCTTCTGACAAAGTCCAGCTCCCTTTATTGTAAATGAGACCCACTATATGCAATAAACAGATCTAAAGGTTCAAAAAATTCTGTAGCTGTTACTAAGCGCAATAGCAATTTGACCACTGTAAATAATTGGAGTTTTAATTGAGGTGGGTAAAAACCTACCTCAAATAATAGCCACAATCCTTGTAAATGTGAATTACTAGAGTCACTAAATAAATCTGTGCTTAACACTCTGGTAGCTTGGCACAAAGAAGTAAGACTTCACTCAGAGGCAAAGTGTGAAGTAGTTATCTCAATCAGTAATAAAGTGAAAAAATAAAAATCCCAAACCAATTTAGTAAAATAGAGAATATGCAAAGAAGTATACCGATACCAAACTGTCCAGAATCCAATCAGTAGAACCAGAGATATGAATTTTTAAAATTTGAGTTAAAAATACTACCAAAACAGCAGAAAGTGCCAACAGCAGCTGTCAGGTCAAAGTCAAAACTAAAGGCAGACAGTGATGTAGCATGGGTTGGATACAGGGACCTGGTTCATCCTGATAGAACGTTTACCTTCTGACTTAGAAACCTTTGTGAAGAAAAAGTGGACATTGATGAGTTGTCAGGGGACCAAGCTGCAAGCTAGATTTGAAGCAGAGGTCAGCGACAATGCATTGCTGAAGAGCAGGGTCCTGATGCTCTTGTCTATGAAGGCAGGAAATCTCAGAGTGGGCAAAGTCCAAAGCCTATAAAATTCTCTACATTCTGACTTTTGTGGAAGTCAGATCTCCTTCAGCAGGGCAAACCAGAAAGCATAGGCCAACTAGAGATATAACGTAGATGGCTGCAGCTTCAATAGCGATCCCAGCCTCCATTGATTCTCCAGAGAAAAAGTTGTCAAAAAAGTTTCTAAGTCTCACTTGCAGTTTGGGGATCGAAATGGTACAATCTAGTGCCATCCAAGGATCCAGGACCTGCAGGGCACCATCTAGGGTTAGGACTTGCTCCAGAAGATGCTAGGAGCAAGGTCCATGGCAAGTCTAGTTGGTACTGGGCAGCTGGGCAGTTGCAAGGAAAGGGTCTCTGGAAGCTTATTGAGTCCCTGTAGTTCAAACAGAAGGTCAACCAACTGACCCTTGGAATCACATCTGGGATCCTGGGTTCAAGACAAGCAGGTCCAGTCTTCCATCATGTTCTTGAGACAGCAGGGCAGCTCTTCCTATGACTCTTCACAGTTCTGAAGAGAAGTCTGTGGGGTCTACTTTTATTCCCAGTGCCATCTTGTGGGTGGAGGGCAAGCATTTATCCACCAACAAAACCAGTTCTGGCCCCTTTTTCTACCTACATTGGGTTTGGTGGCACCTAACTAGAGAGACACAGGGAGGCAGACCTAGGTGTGAGCTTCATCAGTCAGTGACAAGCTTCCTTTGAAGCTCAGGAAGGGCCTGGGCAGAGCCCCCCAGAACTTCCTGTCAACAGAAGGATCCTCATCCCCACTCCCAGAGTTTGTGTCCATTGTCTTGGAACAATACACATCTCACCATAGGGACCCCATCAGGGATCAGGTGACAGTTTGACACTTGCAGGAAAGCCTTTGGTTTTAGGCAGGAAAATGACGACTTTCTAAATATATCTTTTCCAAAATAGTAATTTGAAATCAAACTTGAATTTTAAGTTGGATTTTAAATTACTATAAAAATGAATCCTTAAATTATTTTTTCTCGCTGTTCCCAAACTAAATTTAGCACTTATTGAAGGTAATAGATAAACCCAGAGTGAACCTATGGGACAGCCATCTTTGCCACAATGACATTGTAGGTTTTTTCACTGCTGCAGCATGTAAAACATAAATGAAGGGAATTTCCAGGATATGGTAGTGACATACAAGTATAAAGAGGAAGGATTAGGCCTGGCAAAAGGTTTGTTTTAACAGGTCAAAATGGCAGTTTCAAAACTACACAGCCAGGCTACAGTGGAAGGCCTGGAGACATGTCTTACAGTGCTACTTTTGTGGCTGGCACAATGAGCGCTGCAGCCCACTAAAGGCCTTTAACTTACATGCCCTGGGTATATATAGTATTACATACTAATGAGCTATAGGTTTATTAAATGTGCAAGTAGGTATTTGCCAATTTTTACAATTTTTAAAATGTAGAGTAAACGCATCACCCGTCAGCAGTAAAGCGTGTAGAGTCCTATGGCCAACAAAATTGTTTTCAGCAGAAGGAGGCACAAATCTGGGGGCATGACAGGCAAGGGAGGGTCACTTACAAAACCTTACCAATTCCTCTTTAATCATAGCTGAGGATTTTCAACTTTGCCTGAGGTATGTCTGTGATTCTGCAGCTCAGTCTCCAAAGACAATAGGGGCCTGACTACGACATTGGCAGACGGGATACTCCATGACAAATGTGATGGATATCCCGCCCGCCACTTTACAAGTTCCATAGGATATAATGGAACTTGTAATATGGCGGACGGGATTTCCGTCATGTTTGTGACAGAGTATCCCATCTGTCAAGGTTGTAATCAGGTCCTAGATTGTTAGGTGACGAACAAAGAGAAATAATTATTACTTCATATCTCTCTCACTCTGACTGTCATTTCACCTCATCATTTCTTTGCTACCGCCCGTCACTCCACATCCCATCTCTTTCGTTCTACCTCCCTCTACTTCACCTCAATTATCATTATCTTACTCCTTTCTCTCTTTCTGTAACTCTGTTACTATCATTACATTCCCTCACTCTCTCATTTCTGTATCTCCTTCTTGATTTTACCTCACGCTCTCTACCTCAATTCTCTAGCTCTCTCTTTATATATCTCTTCCTTCTTCATCTGTCTAGTTCTCTCTCTGTACCTCACAATTCTTTCTCTTTCTCTGGTGGACCCTCTATCACTGTATTAACATTATCGCTAATTATCAACCTCACCCATGTATCTCTACTTAATATTTTATTTCTCTGCAAATGTTTCTACCCTTGGGCCCACTTTCTCTCTCTCTCTCTCTCTCTCTCTCTCTCTCTCTCTCTCTCTCTCTCTCTCTCTCTCTCTCTCTCTCTCTCACTGGCTCTCACTAGCTCTCTTCCTTTCTGCCTCAATACTCTTTACCTGACGAGTCTTTCTATATTTCCCTTCTGATTTTGCCCATCTTACATCTCTCTCAACCTCACATCTCTACTCCTATCTCAATGCCTCATCTCTTTACCTGTCTACCTTTGCATCTCACTACCTCTCTTTTACTCACCTCTCTTTCCATTGTTTGTATATCTCAGCACTTAATGTATTCCGCCCCCTTTCTCTTTCTTAATTTCCTCCTTCCTATTTCTAACTTCTCTGCCTCTCTACCTTACACTAACTTTACCTATTGCTACCTTTCTTCCTCTAACTATCTCTTCCTCTTTCTACCTCTGCATATTTCTTTCTGGATATCTCACATTTCCCTCTTTACTTTACGTCACTCCCTACCTCCCCTATCCCTCTAAATCCACCCATCTTCTCCCTTTGCTTCACCTCTCTCACTATATCATTCTCTTTGCTTCTCTGTCCTGCTACTTCCTCCTACCCCCATCTTGCAGAACTGGGTGTCATTGTCTAGCAAGAGGGGTATCTACATCAAACTTGAGAAAACCTATACACAGATTATCCATCGTTTACGTCTTCGATCCGCTACCCCTCGTTGTGTCATCAAGCTGGAGTTGGATTTAAAATCACTTTCATCCCTCCATATTGGAGCTACTGTGAATTATATGTGTTGCTGTGCAAACGCAGATCCAGCCACCTTAAAATCTTTAATTTGTCTGGAACTCAAGAAACACTTAAACAATGATGTTGAACGGAACATACAAGGTGATAAAAGTATACAATTTAGTAGATTTTGAGATTTTAACTAAATTGAGTCAATCTGTATGGAAGAGTGTAGTAACAAAGATTCTAACTCATGGTCAAAAAGGAGAAAGATCTAACAGCTAGAAAAATATAAGCACATGGATCTGGTATAAAAAACCTATTTACTGTCACTCCAGGATTATATCAATTCTAACTTAAAGGGCGTGATAAAAAGGAAGTATTTCACATTTCGATTCTTATATATTCCTATCACTGAATTCGAGGTGTCGGGGCTCTACAAGGAAGCAATACATTGTGACTCTGCGGCTATAAAGAGGAAACCCTTAGTGACTTATGTATTTGCCCAAAACATCTGCCCCTACGGATGTTATCTGTGGACTCTTTTTTAGGATGCTAACATAAGATCAGTTTCAGAGACAGTTAAATACTATTTCAATTTTGAAAATCTTGACTGCATTGTTAAATTAATGACATTTTAGGATTTAACTTATAAAAGGTTAAGTCATCATATTTAACTACGTTTTAGCCAATGCAATTTTCTGATCCTGTTTTAAACGTTTACTTTGACAAATGTGGAGCAACTTTGTTTACTGTAATCACTGTGATTAATAAAATACCATTTTATACTACTACTACTACTACTACATAGAAATGTAGAGGAGGGGCAAAGAAAGGAAAGACAAGTAAGGAGAACATTTATAAATTTCACCCAATGAATCAACAAAAATTCTCAGGGCAGTGCTTTGATTTTTTTTCTTTTGCAGCAAGAATGCCAGCTGTAAACAGGATATTTTTGTGACCTTAAATACCTGTAAATTACAGCTACAAATTAAAATGCAATGTGGAACTATCTTATTTTAATATTATCGACCAGTCCATTAAACATCCACTAAGTTATCATTATCAGCATTTCCTACAATGGGAGGAAAATGCTAGCTAAATGCTGAGTTACACTTGAAATATTGTTGTTGCAAGGCAAAAAAGAAAGATCCAAGCGCAAAAACACATTCATTTTATCAATGTTTTTTACCAGATTTCTTTTGGTATGCTAAATAGATTGAGCTTTTGTCTGTTTATGGGTGCTCCCATTTCTGAAAATATAATTCAATATTGTTTGCTATCACGCAGGCTTTTCTAAGCTTTAAAATGTGTTCTAAATTTAAAGTTGTTTTGAACAGGAAGCCCCAACATAGGTCTTGACTGGGGATCAAACGTCCCTAAAATGGCACTGGGTAGAGATTTTCTATTACGCTGCACAGCTGTGCGACTTTAGGTACAATGAGTCAGGTACCCGTTAACAGTGTTAAATTCAACACACATGCGCACGCATGCACATACACTCAGGAACTTTCATGGTAGTTAAAAGATAGTATTATCATACAGTGTGCATGTGATGACAATTACATTGATTTTGTTTATTTGACCTTAAATAATATGTTAATCTGTGACACACATTAACCTTGCCCTACATGATTTAAAACATGATATATGCATTATGTATTCAAATTAGGTAATTTATTAGTGTCATCCTATTGACTTTAGATTTAGTAGAATATACTATGTATACATACATATTTAATTAACTTTAGTTAGCAAATGCCATTTAAAGTTATCGTGAATGGGCCTAATTGCTCCACTCCATATTCAGTTAAAGGTTGTATTTCTGCTTGCTGTGCATAACATTTTCTGCTTCAGATACCCAGCCGCTGTGTACTCATTAAAATGTTACCACTAGCTAGCTTGTATTCTTGAAGGCCATAGCCGAGTGATTGGCTGGTTTGAACTGAAACCCTAATAGCTGCAATTGATGAGAGAGCTAAGGAGTCAGTACTCCTTTGTGTGATATCACGACTGTTGCAGTGGAAGAAAGAGTTGGCATTGACTTATTCCATGAAAAGAAGGCCAGCACAAAGTGCCAAGAGAACACTGAGCTTTGCTTGGTCATTGCTTGGTGGGAACCCATAGATTGCAACTTTTGGATGATTTTGTTGTATGTTACCAGCACAAAGCTTGTCAGTTTGTTAGATCACTTGCCCCTGTCCATTTGTGTAGGTAGATGTCTTCTCTTATCTCCTGAGACCAATGTTTGTTATTCCCTTGCTTGCGGAGATATTCCCATAGGCAAGTACCTTTCTTCTGATTCGGATTCAAACCTTTATCTGGTTCCTCTTTCAACTCTATATTTGCTGATAACAACTGCTTTAGAAATTCCCTGTCTTGCCTACAGCTTTACTATGGAATTAGAGTGATTTCTTCATGGAAACAAGTCTTTGCTTCGCCTTGCACGTGATGCTTTTGATACTCTGGATTATTGATTTTACTGCTTGGATTATATTCACGCATGCTGTAGCCAAGAAAATATTACATTAATTTGATTGAACTGATAAGAGATGGCATTTTACTAATCTGATTAATAAAACCACTTTAATGGTTTGCAATTTACTCCTGCTGTCTTCACTAGGTAGGGGAATCTGCTTCACTGCTAATGAAATGCTACTGAACTTTGTTATTTCATCCTGGGTCCAAGACAAAGACCTCTCATGGTGGTGATGGCAGAGTTTCGAGTTGCACCGAGGCTAAGGAGGCACAAAAGACCAGCCTTTGGTGTATCTCATCTAGCTTTCAAATGTAGCTATCACAACAAAAGGACAGCAAATTAGAAAAAACTGTTTTTTTCCAGCTCTGCTTTGGTTAGAGAATAGACTTTGCCTTATTCATGAACTAAATATTAACAGATGGCATCATACACTATTTACAAAGTGTTGCATCTCATGTATGGACTTTAAAATGAAATTGGTATTGTAAATGTGTACACCATATTGCAGAATCAGTCAAGAGAGCAGTGGAGCGGAGAGTGGATAACAACCCCCCACCCCCAAGGATTAAAAACAGACATGCACAACAAAGGGAAATCACTCAGCATGGTCAACGGAGGTAACGCAGGATGAAAGGAGGGTTGGATGCTCCCTCAGCACAAGGTGTATTTATAGCAATTAGAAAGCACAGGGCTGCGACTTCAGCAGACATGGGGGTTGCAGAAAGAGATTCGTTTTCATCAGTGCAGTAATGCAGCTAATATCTGGGACCTCTGAAACAATCGATATATAAGGAGGGGCCATAAGAAAGAACAATCCGGCCGCGGGCGGAAGGAGGATTGAGGGTACACAAAGCATTATTTTTCAAATTCTGCAAAGAATGTTCAGTAAACATTGGTCAATGCAGGAGTGAAGAAAATCCAAGAAGTAAACCAGACTATTATAATTTTTAATTTAAAAGACACGACAGTGCACACATTTAGAAACGGTATATCACGAAGCTATATAAAGAAATATTTCTCACTCGGAATTCATGATTACAATTCAATTAATCATTAATATTTTTGTTCCAGGGGACAAAGCATGCTTGTTTAGGCCAAGATTTACTAAAGGTTACAAAAGTACAAAGCTTGTAAACACAGGACAGTAATTGCCTCTTCGCACTTCTGAGCTCTCTTGTCAGCAAAACATGCACTAACTCAGAGATAACTCGAAAAAAAAGCCAAAAAGAAATGCTGAGATCGTATCAGTGTTGGCACAGCACAGAAAACAGGATCACGATAAAACCACAGATCCAAATGATGAGGTAAGCATTCATTCATTCATCTCAGGAAGGTAGCCTGCAGTATCCATGCAGGACACAAAGCACGTCTAGGTCAAATGGACGGGCACACTGCTTGACATACCAGCATCAGTTTGCGAAGATGCATTTTGGAAAATATAGTTTATGAACAGTCATTTAAAAGTTTTCAAAAGTTGTAGAGTGTTTCCCATTTGTTGGCACTGCCAGTACTCCGATGTTTGGACATGTGTTTCCGGGTGTTTTGTCTGTCATCAGCAGAGAGCAACGGTTTGGTTTGAGGGTGACTGAAATACTGCTTGTTGTCTCTTCGGTTCAGTACCAATCAAGAGCACAGTTGAAGCCACAAAGGTTTGTCAGTTTAAGCACTCTAAGTGGAGGACTCCACTTGGCATTACAGCACCGGTTTATCCAGATATGTATATTATGGGCGATGCAGTACTTGAAAGGTCAAATTAGTAACTTGAGTGTCAAGCCAAACTAGACAAATAACGCAAGAGAATGGTCCTTCCAGGGGAAGTGTAAGCCTAAACTGCCACGCAAGTTTAACAATTGATTTACAAAAGGTACTTTATAACATTAATTTATTAACAACAAAGATAATTATTTTTCATTTTTAAATGAACCATCCAATCTAACTGAAATGGTATGTGTTAGACTTTTCATCCTTGGCGTGGTCTCCCTTAACTTTTTGCCTCTGTTCCCCAGGTTGTTGATGTGTGCTGGACTGATTTTGCTGTTTTTGTTACTCTGGGCACTTTACCACTGCTAACCAGTGCTAAAGTGCAAGTGTTCCTTTACAAAATGTGTATGTGATCGGTTTATCCATGATTGGCATATTTGATTTACTAGTAAGTCCCTAGTAAAGTGCACTAGAGGGGCCAGGGCCTGTAAATCAAATTCTACTAGTGGGCCTGCAGCACTGGTTGCGCCAACCACATAAGTAGCTCTTTAATCATGTCTCAGACCTGCCATTGCAGTGTCTGTGTGTGTGCAGTTTTACCTGTAAATTCGACTTGGCAAGTGTACCCACTTGCCAGGCCTAAACCTTCCCTTTTCTTACATGTCAGACACCCCGAGGTAGGCCCTAGGTAGCCCCAAGGGCAGGGTGCAGTTTATGGTTAAGGTAGGACATATAGGGGGTGATTCTAACCCCGGCGGTCTTAGACCGCCGGGGCCAGGGTCGGCGGGAGCACCGCCGACAGACCGGCGGTGCCCTGCAGGGCATTCTGACCGCGGCGCTTCGGCCGCGGTCAGTGCAGGAAAACCGGCGGTCTCCCGCCGGTTTTCCGCTGCCCCTTGGAATCCTCCAAGGCGGCGCAGCTTGCTGCGCCGCCGAGGGGATTCCGACTCCCCCTACCGCCATCCAGTTCCCGGCGGTCCGCCCGCCGGGAACCGGATGGCGGTAGGGGGGGTCGCGGGGCCCCTGGGGGCCCCTGCAGTGCCCATGCCACTGGCATGGGCACTGCAGGGGCCCCCGTAAGAGGGCCCCGCAAAGTATTTCAGTGTCTGCCTTGCAGACACTGAAATACGCGACGGGTGCCACTGCACCCGTCGCACCTTCCCACTCCGCCGGCTCGATTACGAGCCGGCATCCTCGTGGGAAGGGAGTTTTTCTCTGGGCTGGCGGGCGGTCTTTTGGAGACCACCCGCCAGCCCAGGGAAAAACTCATAATACCCTCCGCGGTCTTCTGACCGTGGAGCGGTATAATGGGGGCGGAATTCTGGCGGGCGGCCTCCGCCGCCCGCCAGAATCAGAATCACCCCCATAGTAACATGTTTTATATGTCCTGACAGTGAAATATTGCTAAATTCGTTTTTCACTGTTGCAAGGCCTGTCCCTCTCATAGGTTAACATGGGGGCTACCTTTAAATCGGATTAAAGTGTAGATTCCCTTTGGGAGCGGATGGACATCTGGAGTTTGGGGTCTCTGAGCTCACAATTTAAAAATACATCTTTTAGTAAAGTTGATTTTAAGATTGTGCGTTTGAAAATGCCACTTTTACAAAGTGAGCATTTTCTTGCTTATACCATTTCTGTGACTCTGCCTGTTTGTGGATTCCCTGTCTGGGTCAGTTTGACAGTTGGGCTGGTTGCACCTCACACTAGACAGTGACACAAAGGGAGCTGGGGTGTAGCCTGCATATCCTGATGAGCCATCTGTGCTAGGAGGGAGGGGAGGAGTGGTCACTCGCACCTGAAAGGGCTGTGCCTGCCCTCACACAATGCAGTCTCCAACCCCCCTGGTGAGTGTCTGGGGCCTGGCCTGGGCAAGGCAGGATTTCACATTCCAAAGAGACTTTATTTTGAAGTAGGCCTACTTCAAAGGAGAAACTGGGTATAAGAAGGGCACCCAAAACCACAGACTTTAGAACACTTCTGGAAACAAGACGAACCTCTGCCTGGAGAAGAGCTGAGGAGAAGTGCTGCCCTGCCTGTGACTGTGCTTTGTGGAGCTATCCTGCAGTTGCTGCTTCTGCCAGAGTAAGAGGGCAAAGAGTGGACTTTGTGTGCCTTCCATCTTGTGAAGAAATCTTCAAGGACTTAATTCAGAGCTTGCCTCCTGTTGTTTGAAGTCTCAGGGACAGTAAAGACTTCTGTCTGACAGCACCTAGAGTCTCTGGAGAGACTCCTGCTTTGACAAGTGGTGGCCTATCCAGTATCTGGGCCCTTGAAAGGAAAGCTGGTGGAAATCCAAGGAAATCGACTTCGGATGACTTCGGACCGACGCCGCTGCTGGATCCGGTGACGCCGCCTGCACCCGACGCCGTGACCTTCGCTGGAACGCGACGATCTTCGCAGGCCTGACGCTGCTGCAGCCCCGCTGAAGTCCATGACTCCGTGGAAGTCGCTGCACCACGTCGTGACCGACGCCGCTCGAAGTGCGCATATTCAACGTTTCGCACTGACGCCGCGATCCCTGACTTTGCGCATCCACTTGTTTTCACTCTTCACCAAAAGTACTGTACTTGGGGGTCTACGAGACTCTGTGTCCGGCGCCGCTGGTGTCGACTTGTTGGGAACGACTCCGTCACAACGGCGTGTTAACACCTCATCAAAGCATTTTGTGTTTCTAAGTGCTATTTTTTAGTTTAATCTTTAAAAATTCATAACTTGACTTGCGTATGTTGGATTTTTGTCGTTTTGGTCTTGTTTTGTTCAGATAAATATTTCCTATTTTTCTAAACTGGTGTTGTGTCATTTTGTAGTGTTTTCATTAAGTTACTGTGTGTGTTGGTACAAATACTTTACACCTAGCACTCTGAAGTTAAGCCTATTGCTCTGCCAAGCTACCAAGGGGGTAAGTAGGGGTTAGCTGAGGGTGATTCTCTTTTACTCTGACTAGAGTGAGGGTCCTTGCTTGAACAGGGGGTAACCTGACTGTCAACCAAAGACCCCATTTCTAACAGTATGCAAATATAGGCGCTCCAAAATGTGGTTTGGCGCAGTGAAAGTGATAAAGTGAAGTAATACTGCACAAATTATATTAACAATGCAGATATATACAAATGACTGGTATAAAAATATAAAGGATCACACTCCTGTATGAAAATGTTGCTATCCTTTGATACTGTTCTTTGGGAACCAGTCCAATGTATCAATTTGTTGATGTTTCGACCCATATAATGATTTAGGAAAGGCTTGTCATCAGGACAGGGTAATTAGTAGAAGACACCTGGAATTGAACAAAAACTCGCTATCAGTCACAAAGACTCTAAAAGAGTATGTATAGCATGGTATTTAATCCTGAGAAGCACTTGCCTACTAAGGTAATTAGCCACCTCTATAGATAAATCCTAACAGCAAATGTGCTTGACCTTGTAGCTGTAACATGAAACAACAACAAGGGTGCAGTGACCGCTTGCTCATACAATGGGAAGACCCAGTGGTTCACTGCCTTCAAGGATTATATCATGTGGCTGAAAACAAATTTGAACAATGGTCTAAATAAAAATGTATATTAGTGCCATAAACTAAAGACAACAAGGCTCAGAAAACACCTCAAGGACTGAATATATTATCATTAATATGAACAATGTAGCCACATGTGCATGAACCAAATGTTGAGTGGAACCCAGCGAAAATCCGGGGCACCGGCTGACTTGACCAAGACGGAGAAAAAAAATGCGTGTGTCATAAGAACCACAGTTAAGGACAAGCAAAAAACTGCACATGAATATGGTAGGGAAACAATTAAAAAAGGGGAACAACTTAAAAAGGATAACTTAAAACTTAAAAAAGGAGGATGAGGAAACTCTGACGCCCAACATCTAAGAGGTAGTGATACCACGAGCCTGGGGCCTGAGACCAGCAATCATTGGGGGAAAGCAATTTCAATTTAAGTGCTGTGAGCTGTCAAAAGGCATCCTGACGGAATCACGGCATCCCCCAATAGAATAGCAAAAGTGACACAAGGAGTATCTGGGTATCACCCATCGGCATGTTCAAAGAAAAATCACCCATGGACATTTCCAAGGAACAGCTGCAAAGCCACACCTGGGTCAAATGGAGAACTCAGGATCAAAGCGTTCTGCACTGAATTAAATGCAGCACATAATGGCTTATAGAAAACCGTAGGAACGCAGTATCAATGAGAAAGAAAGTGAGCCTGATGCTTACCACCTAGGTATCAAGAATCTTCGGTTACTTACCGGTAATCTTCATCACTCCTGGTCCTGTTGTCCTCGTCATTGAAATATTTCTCTAGCTGTTACAGATTTGACAATAGCATTGTAAAGTGTTATAATGTAATCCATCAGTTCCCTATGAAAACAGCAAGACTTGCTACAGTGAAAATAGTGTTTATGTGGACTATCAAGCCTCTAGATGTCCTTCATTTTAATACTATGCACCATACACTATGGGCAGTAGGGTCTTCTTTGGGGATGACTCATTAACATTTAAATGAAATATTTAGGCCTGTCAAAATGGTTTATTTTGACAGGTTAAACTTGTAATTTAAACCTTCACAGGCAGGCTACTTTTGGTAGACCTGCAGCCCTGTTTGCATTGTCACTGCCGTGGTGGCATAATGAGTGCTGAAGCCCACAGGTGACATTTTACTTACCGACCCCTGGATACACTTTGGTACCATATACTGGGGACTCAAAATTAAGCTAAATATGCCAATCAGGAGTATACTAATGCAACCATGGTAAAACGAGTAGCACAAGTGCTTTGCCACCGGTAAGCAGGAATAGATTACACAGAGTTTTATAGGCAACAAATATAGGGTTCAGCAAAATGCTACACATTTTGGGGTGATCCTGCAGAAAGGGCACATTTCCAACAGTATGCAACTAGCCATACAACAACTTAATTAAGAAGTAATGTAAAAGGTCCATGCCAGCGTAGGCAAAAAGAGACTAATAAGAGAAATGCTTGAAAAATGAAGAAAATCACATAATGGGAATCAAACATAGTTAAAAAACAAAAACTGCTCCAGATGAAATATTTGTAAAAATGAATTTCAGCTTCCCTTCTAAAAAGACATGAGGTTGGCTATTAAGTTGGTACACTTTGTGCCAGACTCATAAGAAGGTTTACTTTTCAACAGATTTGTTTTTTGCAGGTCGAGGATCTTCAGTGAGGCAGGCTTGAAAGCTGAATCTGAGAAGGGTTCAACAACATCGAATACAATAAGTGAGCAATCCATCCATGGGCGCCCCATATGCTAAGAATTGCCTTTAGTGTGCCAGTGGCAGCATTGTGCTATGGGAGCCCCTTTTGCTAAAAATTACCTCCAATATGCCAGTGCCAACACGTTTCTATTGGTACCTATATACCAACTATTACCTATAGAATGCCAGTGCCAGAATGTTTCAATGTGTGTCTGAAAACTCCTAGAATTACCATGGGCGTCTCTATAAATCAAGAATGATCTCCAATATGCTAGGGTTTGCACTCATTCTCTCTCATTCATTTGCACTCACACACAGTCATTGACATTGATTAATTCTCACTTACACTTGTTCACTCTCACTCACACTCCCCACACTTTTTTCCCACTCATTTATTCTCACTTACTGTCACTCACTGTCACTCTCACTCACTCTCTCTGTCTCACTTTCTCAGTCTCACTCATTTTCACAGTTTCTCATTTCACTCTCTGTGACTCATTCATTCCCACTCCCAGTTACACTCATTGTTACTCACTATTACTTATTCTCCCTTCCACTCACACACACTCACATGCATACATGTTCATACGCACATACATGCACAATCTCACCACATGTACGAAAACAACAATGAAGGATTTTTTAAATTACCTGTAGCTGGAAAGACCCTCTGGCTGGTAAACAGCTCCCACCCCCCTCAATCATTGAAGTTGGAAACTGAAAGCTGAAACGCCTGCACTCAGCAACATTCAGCATATTGCTGGTTCACCCCACCCTCTTCCAACTTGTCTTGGCGGGAGGTGGGTCAGTGAGGCTCCTGAGTACAGTCTACCATGCCCTGTGACAAGATGGGAGAGGGTGAGGGGACAGCCTAATTGCCTGTAGCTCTGGGCCCTGTAGGGTTGAATCCTAATGCGCTGGAGGTACCTTTACAGGTGGCATTGCAGCATTGTCGCAAATAGGGTGGCTCAGAGCCGTGTCGGGTCTTTATTGGCAGGGATGGCACTTCACCAGCCCTGGAAAACCTGTTTGTTAGCTGATATAAGTGCATCTATGCACTATGCAGATTGACACCAGTATCAACTCCTCCGTGCCCCTCGGTCACACGAAGGTCAGCCCTGATAGTGATGAATAATATAACATTCATTATTTGTGTGTATATAAAATGGGAAGCAAACAGAGAGATTAGAGCGCTGACACTGGTAAGATTAAACCCCCACTGCCTTAATGAGTTTTCCATTCAGTTCAACCCTAAATGAAAAGCAACACTTTACCAAATGTTTCCAACTTTTAAATTATCTCGGTACAGTATCAATGACAAAACAAGACTTTCTAGCAACTAGCGTTCATAAAATCGACAGTTAACAGCATCTTCTGCAGAAAGCTTAGAGTCAAAATTAGATACGTGCCTCCTGTTTTTTTGATTTTCATCTTCTTTATTACCTCACATATTTGACTGTAAAATTCCAAATTAGTGTAACGCAAAATTAAAAATAACTAGATATCAAATTGACACAAAGAAATCAGAAACTGAAATAAAAAGGATATCATTATACGCCATCATTGAGGTATCACAAATGTATTAGGAAAAACTGCTAAAAGCCGACAAAATGGCCATCGTAATATAATTTGGATTGTATAACTTTGGGTTGTGTGGACGGAGAGAAGACTGTTGAAGAAGCCGGACAGCCTTAACTTGTTTAGCAGTCACATGGGAACTGATTCAATAATGTGATTAGCATATGGATTCAATAATGCAATTAGCATATTTGTGACACGCTTGCTTTGAGAAGCGATTTGAGCAGAGTTAAGGAAGAGATAGGGTTGAAAGGGGATATACGTTTAAAAGAGTAATACAAATACCAAGATGGAGGATGATATCCCGAAGTGTATGCGAAAGAGACAAAGAAAACAGAGCGGCTGTAAAATGGCGAGCAGGTAGCAAAATGCAAAGTAATGATCGTCAAAGGATTTTTCATTCACCTATTTCTCGATGATTTTTGCGACTAATCATTGCCTGTCTATGTTTTTTCTCTTTCTAGTGTTTGTGGTTGGGGACATCTGTAATGTCCTATATTGTATGTTATGAGGTGCTTTGTATTTAAGGGTCTTTCAAGTCACACATTAGTTCTAGCACAGGCTCCAGATCTTGCCTCAGAGTTGCATCTCTTGGAGCCCCAGAAGAGCAGGAGCATCTTCTCTAACTATAGGGAATGTGTTGCATTGTTTTCACAACAAAGCTCTTTCCTAAACGTCTGCTTGTCCACTAAGTTTGCTTCTTTGTGTACATTTTTGTACAACCAGTATATGCAAGGATAACAAGCTCATCACCTTTGCCACAGATGTCATTTAAGAAGAACAGCAATACACACAAAGCAGGACCATCATTCAAAAGTCATTCTAAGGCCTTAAGCAGGGCCGCTGGAATTATGCAATTTTGCACCATTTTCAGCAAAATTATGGATTTGTTGCATTTGCTTTCACAATCTATTTGCTGCATAATCTGCAGATCTTATCAAACAGATGAAAAGTTACTAAAATATGGTGACAAGTGTTCCTACACAGTGGAAAGCCCTTCATAAAGCTTGACTGGCCATCTTTCAGTTGGTTATTGCTGTATTTCGATCTTAGACTGGTCCTAATAGGGTGAGATATTTGCCCAGACAGTGTTATCGTGTAAAATGAAAAAAATAAAATCACTGTCACAAAATGTGCTGCAATATACTGCATAATTTGCCTTTTGTTTCTGCATAATTTAGTCAACCTCACAGCTTAATCTGGTTCTTTTGTGCCACATAATTCCAGCGAGCCTGGTCTTAAACCAAGCAAAGATATGAGTTTCTAGTGACGTAGTAAAAGCAACAGTGTTGTTTATCAAAAGAGTGCTAGTACATCACTGCAAAAGGTATGGTCTGGCTAGAGCCGTTACATCAGCAATGTATTACTGATTTCTGGTTAACTTAAAAGAAGCCATTTTAATGCCACGTAGCTAGGAACCAGCAGAGTCACTGCTTTCTATGGATATGATGCCCTGACCTTTAAATATTACTTGAGCAGGAAGCTGTGTACTATGTATCCTCCCGCTCGCCCATCTCCAGGTGCAGACACCATCATGAAACATCAAAATCAACTCAACAAATCTCACAGGTAGAGGAAAAATCGGAGAAAAGCTAAAAGTGGACTGGTTAAACATTGAAGATGAGTGAAGTTCTCGCCTGTTATTTTGTATTTTGAGGCCTGGTCTTCAGGAGTGGCTCCTCCATAAGGGCGGAGGAGTGTCGCCCCCTGCCTGCAGCGGAAGCTGCACGCCTTTTCCCAAAAAATGATCAACTGTGTTTATGATCGTTTTTTGGGAAAAAGGGTGGGGCCATGGGGGTGATGTGCACTGAGGGGGAGTGTTGTGCACATTTGCTGGGCTGGAGAGAGCCTGCACAGGCTCCCAGTCTGCCTGGGAGCCCCCTGGTTGGGCGCTCCCAGCCAATCCTGATGCTGCTTTGAGTAGTGTCAGGATCGCCTGCAGGGCAGGCTGGAAGCCTGTGCCTGCAGTCGACGAGGGACAGAGAGAGGAGCGGTGCGCAGCAGAGGAGGTAAGCGTTTTTTTAATTTTATTTCTATTATTTTTTATTTAATTTAATTCCTCCTCCTCCCCTCCCCCCGCGTGCCATCCAGCCCCTTCTGCTTAGCGTGAGCCGCAACTGCAGGCCTTTCCGACTGCTTTAGCTGTGTCACTAGAATATTGTTATCCAAAACGAATAAACATGGAGGAGCTTCTGGTCAGCAGGCTCCATCCATTGGTCTGTTAAATTGTCATTGACAGTTTGATTGGGGCAATGGCTTAACCCACTTCACCCACTGGCTCCCTTCACTTTGAGCGACTGCACACAATTCTGGACATTGTTCACATCATCTTATGAATAGTTATTTTCTCTTTGATGCTCAAAGATATTTCAAAGTGGTATTTTTTTATTTAAGTTTTTAAACTTCCAGTTTCCTTTTTAAAGTACCTGTAATAAACTGTATAATTGACATTGAAGTATTGCAGCTGCCTGCAATATGAATGTTTGTTTGGATGATGATTTCTTCTTGTTGACTTCATAAAAAATTGTAGTAAAAAGTGTGACAGTTGAAAGCTTGATTTAATCACTAATAGAACAGCGACATCAGTTAATGTTATTGTGTAGTTCTGTTAAGTGTGATGCCTGGCAAAGTTAGTTAAATAAAGTGCTCCTCAAAAGCTCTTATTTAAAGTGTGAATTTTTCACTACTTCAGTGGTGAAAGTGTGTTAACTACTTGAAAGCTACCTAACTAGTGGGACTTAAAGGTAAAACCAGGGCTGGCTTCAGGGTGGTGCGAGCGGTGTATCTGCACCAGATGCTGGCCTGGATTGAGAGACGCTGCCCTCAGGGGGGCGCTCTGTTTGGCAATAACTTAAAAACTTGTCATTTAAAAGCCCCTGCTGAAAAGTTTCTTGTGGATCCAGCCTTCAGGAAGCAATTAAAATGTTATGATACCTCTTGTGATTAATGTTCCTGCTAGGGGGAGAGATGGGAGTTTTGACTAGCGGCGTTGACTCACCATAAAATAGCACAGAGGGTTAATATGCCTGCTGCAAAGAACAGAACTATACTTTATGTGGATAGCTGAGTGGATTGGTAAAGCCAGCCTT
This sequence comes from Pleurodeles waltl, assembly GCF_031143425.1. Taxonomy (NCBI): domain Eukaryota; kingdom Metazoa; phylum Chordata; class Amphibia; order Caudata; family Salamandridae; genus Pleurodeles; species Pleurodeles waltl. Next base: position 283,416,530 of record NC_090442.1, read on the forward strand.
TACAAGCGCTTTAAAACAAATTAATGTATGTGAAAAGGGGGCTATGGAGAGATGAGGGGCACATTTTCCGGGTGGTAGTTAGGGAATCCTAGGGTTGTGGGGTGCCAAAAAAGACTGGCGTCCAGGGTGCCGCCAGCGCTAAAGCCAGCCCTGCGTAGAAGAATGAAGATGGAAGCATTGTCTTAGGCAGAACATAATGGGCCAGTTTCATAGACAGAGTAAGAAGGTGCAATGAGAGAAGCAAAGCATCTTTGAACTCTTCACACAAATGCAAAGAAAATGTCCCTAGCAATATGTCTTTCCTGCTGCCAGCCATAAAATAAACTGCAGTACTCCACTGAAGCTGTTGCCTGGAGCAAGTACAACAGGAGGTGAAGGTAGATGCTACTCATGCAGTCCATTCCAGAGATAAGAAATCTATAATTTGAGCTATATATAAAAAGAAGTTGACAAACTGCTTCCTCTGCATCTTTAAATGGTAAACAGTTTTTGATATAGTCACAATTTGTGGATCCTTTCAAAGTCAGTGTGAAGAGCGACTTTGTCACTTTTATCTATAGGGTGTGCATAAGACATGTCCCCAGCTCTACAGGTCACATTTTGCTTAATCAATATGATGCAGGGACATCATTCACACATCATCTAATAAGTGGGCCCAATGAGATCAAAATAAATTCTTAAATCATGATGTTCACCCTTCAAAACATCTGAATACATATACTTGTAATTACCTAGCTTATTTTTATTACAAATTACAAGATCCAAACTCCATGCTGTGACCCATAGTGAATTCTCATTTACATACCAATCACTAATTTCATTTGTTAAAATTCAAGAAATTATATTGTATGCCAAATATATTACACACTATGTTTAGCAAAACATAGTCAGTTTAATACATTTATTTCCAATATTTTAAATGACTAAAGTAATACAAACATATTTTGAACACTAACATTAATTTAAAACATGTACAAAATGGATTCATAATTTTCAATAATGTTAATGCCAAGATGGTGGAATGGTAGGAAAGGTAGTGGATGTATGCAATGCTAACAATTCATTGTAATAAGAAAATCTTGTTCGGTGGTTCTTCATCAAAGTGGTATCTCCTAGAACTCTCATCAGCTACAGCCTCCTGCCTTGTCACACTGATGATTTTCGCCCTTCAAAAAAGAGATTGTATTGACGGTAACGGTCCTGCTGTCGACTTTTCTACTGAAACCCCATCGGCTGCTGTGATGCTCTGCCTGCCATATTTAGATGTTGGTGGTCCCATACACGAAAGCCCCCATTCGAACTGGCGTCTCTACTAAGAAACACCTTGCGCGTCAACTGCAGAAGAGGGAAAAGCGGATGGCGGTGGGCCCCCAGCCACCCTTTCCTCCATGCAGATTTGGATGGGCCTTACCACCAAGCAAAAAGTGTCAGGCCAACCTCCTCGTCTGACTGGGCCGATTGGGGGGTGAAAAAGGGTATAAACTCACCTTTTTCCCCATTCCACCTCTGTCTCTGACTGGACAGGACTAGACAACACCTGCCATCAGTGCTGCCAGCGACCCACAGAGAAAACATGACATCCCCGTCGCCAGACTCAAAGGTAGTGATGCCACATTGCCAGAGTATATAGGGTGGCACTGCATAGGAGGTCAGGACCACTATGGGCATAACCATGTCAGAGTAATTTATTTAAATTACTGTGACATGCATATGCGGGGTACACAATGGTATCACACATGGCAAGGGACACATAGGGCACAACACACATATCGCACGCATACACAACAGTCACTGTGGTGTCATCATTCATTACAAAATTAATGCTGGTCTCACATGATGGTACACTCACACTGGACAACGGTGTTGATGTGTGTGCATTGCAAGGGGATATGTAAGGGTAGGTTTGTGCTACCTGTTGTGTATCTGAGTCAGTACATGTATGTGTGTGTCTCTGTGTGTGTATGTGTGTTGGTGTGTGTGTATGTGTGTGAATTGGCTGTTTGAGATGGAGGGAGCAGGAGTGGGTGGTGTGGTTGTGTCTGAATGTGTGTCCCTTGCATGTGAGACTAATGTTGTGTATGTTGTGTATGTTGTGTTGATGTGTGGCACATTCAGGTGAGTGTTGGGTTGCGGACATTGTTGTGATGTGTGTAGTTGTGAATGTGGGTGAGTGTGTTTGTGTAGCTGAGTGTGTAGTTGTGTTGGTTGTTATGGATGTGTCATGTGGGTTCAGTGTCAATGGTGTGTGTGTTGTGTCATGGATGTATGTAACTGTGTGTTTTCAGCATGTACGGGTTGTGTTGTGTTGGAATCGTAATGGGTGATAGTGTGTATGTGGTGTGCTGTGTAGTGCAGGGGGACACATATGGCTAAGGGACAGTGTGTGTGTGTGTGTGTGTCACTTACCTCTATTCCATAGCCACTGCCATTGTACAAAGTCCATTGGGTTCCACTACAGTCACCCTCCATCAGCAATCCATCGCCAGTCCTCCAGTTGCCGGGCTGAAACATCTAAATACAGCAGCTGGAATATTGTCAACTTGATTGTTTTCTCGGGCCCGCGGTTGACGCGGCTTGGCAGTAACACCTCCATGATCTAAATTAAGCCCTAAGTCCAAACATAGAAACTTCCAATAAGACATAGTGCAGTGACTCCCCAAAGATGACACTCCCTTTTCAAATACCGCCGGCAGCCTTGCCCCTCTGATTTTTGCCTTCTCAGAACATTTTCTTCAACCTTTCCTCTAAGTCCAAAGGTGAGCGCTACCCGGGCCAATCCACTTCTTTTATCTAACCCATGCTCCCTTGCAGCCGGCCATAATTTTTTACTTTGATCAGTTGTCACGTGATTAGATGTCATCGGTTGGCACTTCAATATTTTAGGCTCTAGATTTTACTAACAACTACAACAAATCATAACTCTTCTTCTGCTGATTGGATTTCTGTCATTTTGATGTCAAATACTTTATTAAATATTACCCTGTTTTTCTAAATTGGTGTGTCATTTTTCATGGGCTATATTTTCACTTTATTACGGTTCGTGTGTTGCATAAATACTTTACACATTGCCTCTAAGTTAAACCTGACTGATTTTAGTGTGAAGCTACCAAGGGTCAAGCACAGGTTAATTTAGTGACTTTTGTGGTTCACCCTGATAGAGATTGTGGCTGTTTCATGAACAGAGGTCGCCGCCATTCATCCAACAACCCAATTTCTCACACTAAGATATAAGAAGACTTTGCAATTGGGAAATAAGATGACCAGTCATTTTTAATAGTACTACAACAACATTTTAAGTATGTTTTCATACTTTGTCTAGTTTGTTCTGTTTGGTCATTAGGCTGAGGATGACAAAAGAAAGAGGTAATTCCGTTCCCACAACTTTGCCACAAGCCTTCTAAAACAAGAAAGACGTCGGGTTTGTCTATCAGAAATTAGTGTATGCAGTAAACCATGATGAAAAAAATGTCAATCAAAAAACACTGAAGCATTTCTTCAGCTCTAGTTAACTGAGACAAATGGAAAACAGAGCCATCAACTGTATCCAACAGTTCAGGAGCTACTGGTAATGGCTGCAAATGCGCACAAGATTTAGAATGTAACAAATTATTCAGAGCACAATTGGTACAAGACATAACATATTCTTAAACACTGGCATGCACTGTCAGTTAACAAAACAATCAAACAATAAGATTTCATGTAGTGTTAACTCATCTATGGTCAGAAATAACTGAATCACGACCCATTCACATTGCATCCAGTTTGTAATTCCTTAGTAGCTTATTTAGGTGAAGCTTCACCAATTGCTTAGGACCCATTTGTTCTTGAGCTTCCTTAACCCTTTGACAATTCGTCACATAAGGACAAGGCGCTATGGCCTGTTCGAAGGTAAGTGAAGTCTCTGGATAATGACCTGAGAATACATCAGCCAACAAATTCTTTGAGCCAGGGATGTAAATTATTACAAAATCCTACACGGCAAAAATGTCCATTTGGCTTTAAAATATTGTAAATCCCAATGATCAGTCAGAATTTTAAAAGCTTCTTTAGTGCCTATCAATAAATATCTCCTTTCTGTACAAGTCATCTCCCTGGCAAATAATTCTCATCTGAGGACTAAGTAATTCTGTGCATCTTCTAACAAAATGCGGAGTATACAGAAAACATGATGTTCTCGCCCACTACGTTTCTGCTGTTGCAACAACACAGTCCCCCACTGATCCTCCACAAGCATCACTCTCAACAAAAAACCTCTTAGAAGTATCAGGATGGCACAAAATTGAAGCTTCAATAAATAATCTTTTGAGCACAATAAAAAGCCCCTCTGCTTCAGCATACCAATGATGTCTGACCTTCAGATTTTATTTTTTTAGAACGTGAGTAAGAAAATAGGTTAAATCTGAAAAATTCTTCATAAATTGATTATATAAATTTGGAAAACCCAGACAATTTTGTGTTTCTTTAACACTCTTAGGAGAAGATAAAATAGCTGCTGCTTTCTTTGAACCAATGATAAATCAGAAGCTTTTAATCAGAATCTAAGATACTCATTATCCTCTTTTAAAATTCAAAGTTTACAGCTCAACTAATATTGTTGAAGCGTGTACCACACTACAGACCTATGTTCTTCATGTTCAATAAAAGTATTTGAAAAAAAACAGAACATCATCAAAGTAGATCAGTACAGACTCAAAGCAGAGGAGCAGAAAATAATTTAGAACATCAGCAGATGAAATCAAAATGTTCTAGAAAACAAATATTTCATTTATACATTGCATAAACTGCGTGGCATTACTCAAGATCCTAAATGGCCAAATGTGGTGCAATACGCTGGCAAGGTGGCATGAAGACAAAAAAAAACACCGTCTTCCAAGCATTTGTGCTGTCTTCGCCCTGAACAACTTGAGGCAAAACAAACATACCACTGACTCTGAAGCCTGTTCTGAGTTAGAGTAGTTTCAGACCATTTACATAGTAATGGAAATATAGAAATGTTATATATGAGCAACGTAAGTGGGGCAAGAATGAGGCCTAAAAAGCTGAGATATGACAGAGTCTTAATGCACAATACATTTGTGTGTATGGATAACTCAAATTGGGTATATGAATCAAATACTCAGTGAGAAAGGTTACTACCCAGTTCTGTCCCACTCATTTCATGGACATTATAGTGGATGGAAGAGTGGAAACTGACATATATTCAAGGATATATGCTAGGTCAGAGTGAGAACATCAATGAGAGTTCCACGAAATATGGAGAGTTAGTGGAAAGTCTGTGTTATATATTACTTCACCAGTTCAAAATAAATCAACCTCGAATGTTAAGCTATACCTAGGATGTAATGGATTGAACTTGTAAGTCAACAGAATTCCTTCCCTACGATATTGAAACAACTTCTCATGTTCTGAGAGGGTTATGGTCTAGTTTGACTTATGTATAAAAGTGGACTAAAGCATTGTGAACAAGAAGGTATCACTGTCTGATTAACCCACAATTATGCAGTCATCTGGGTAGAATCGATGAATAAAGTTTGTCTTTAGTTGAAGGTGGTTGTATTTTTTTCTGCAACTGCATAATAGTAGACTAGGCCAAATGCATTCTAATTTAATGTAATTGCCAATTCAAACTAACCCTTTTGTCAGAGTGATCTTAGTATCTGGTTTTGACAAGGCTCCTGCAACTTCCATGCCTGTGAAGTACAGGTTCTAGCTATGTTATGAGAAAGATATTTAAGGGGCCCACTCAAATCCTTCTTCCTTTGCTGTGTAGAACTTTATCCTTTCAAGATTCTGAGCGTAGGGTCAGACTACTTATGTAACATCTGGCTCTTGATACAGCATCATGGGCTGTTCCACTGTACCCCTGCAAACAATCAGATAATGGTGATGTTTTTAAAACATAATTCAAGAAAAGCATTTAACAATCCTTACACAATACATTACTAGAATTGCAATGAGAATCAGGATTTCTGTGGTGATGGCAGTTAGAAGCCATAGCAGTGGTCTTCTGGTTTTACAAGATGCATGTTAGGTGAGTAATATAAACAGTAATGGAAACAGATCCATAAATAAACTCAAACCATAAACCTACAACCCAAGGATGCAATTGTGTTAGAGATCCAGTATAAGCACAGATATGTCACCATGCCTAATGTTATGGACATAGCCCCACCTCAGAAAAAGATTTTTCCCCTTGGGTATTCACACTGAAATCACACAATCATATGCCCCTCTCACATCAAGCCATCCACCTAGACCACACAATGATATCTCACCAGTACCACAACAGTATTGGGTTGACAAACCTGTAAATATAGGCTGTAGAAACACTTCTTTTAATTATACAATCCAGTTTCTCAACAGATCAATACAAATATATTGTTCACATAAAAATGTAGCCACAAGAATCAATAACCACATCCAATACCCCAAAAGGATGGCACAAATTATTATCTTCATAAAAATAATAAAAAAACAAGAAAACAATAGGACAGCAAAATCAACAAAACACCAATTTAAAAAAGGGAGAAACATATAAGACACATTATAGTCCATTCAAATACTACTGATACAAACAACTGTTAAGCAAGCTACCAGACAATTCCATCAAATCTCAAGTCTATAGTAACATGCTACCAAATGGACTTAGTAATAAATGTACGTCGACACTTTTTGGTGGCCTTCACAGCTTATTGCCACCTTCTTAAGAACAAAAGAATATTCTCCCTCTGAGGCATTAAAAAACATCAAAAATGTGCTGAGGATACCACGTTTGTGGGATAACGCTTTCAGTTAAATGCTCCTGGCCAATCTTTAATTTTCTTAAGGGAGCCCCATTAATTTTCCTAAGCACTAGCATTGTGTAGTCAGGTTCCCCAAGTACTTTTTCCAAGGTCCCGTTACTACGCAAGTGTTTTTAAAGCCTATATTTACAAGTTTGTGATCCCGATACTGTTGTGGTACTGGCGAGACATCATTGTGTGGTGTGGGTGTACGGCTTGATGAGAGAGGGGCATATGGTTGTGTGATTTCAGTGAGAATACAGAAGGGGACTTTTTTTTTCTGATTGAACATGGGGCTCCATACCCTTGTGGTAAGGGGCCCTCTCTGTCATTGGTTTTAGGCCCACCTCGACATCACAATTCACTCGGTAAAGGCTGGCTCCAGTAGCCACATGATAATGACTGGGAGAGAATTTCCAACGCAAAATAACTCTCTGAAGTAAATTTTGAATACTATCTGGGGCCCTGGCTGTCCAGGGCTTACCCTGCAGGGTAAAAATGCTTAAATGCCTTACTCGTGGTGTCCAGCTTTACAAGAATCGTTCTCAGTCAAGAGTGTAACCTGTACAGCACACTGGAAAAAGACTTGTAGAGAATAGGTGACAGTGGGCTGAATTCAGGGCCAGATGAATTGAGGGATTTTCTGGCCGCCAAGACCCATAGGTGCCTTCAGTTACCAGCACATAATTTTCTTATTGCCACATGCACAGTTTTCATCTGAGAAGAAATTATGTGGCTTAGCATTGCTACGCTTGCTTTTATTAAAATATGCAATTTTAAGCATGCACAATTAGATTACACTTGCAGCTCGCGGAGTTCTTTATCAGCGATCCGTGCAATAAATTTGAATAAGATTATTAGTGCTAGTGCCTTTGAACAAACGCTTTCAAAAACATGAAAGGCAAACGGATTAGGGATGAAGCGGTGGGGGGAAGGAGTGACACGTAAACTACAAACTAAAAGTGAACGAGCGCGTGGTTGTATTACAGTAGAAGACTGAATTAAGAAGATGACTCACTTGTGATCAAACCAGGAGATGCGCACTGCCTGCTGCGGGGGTACAGTACGGCTTTGACTGACAGCTTAAAAGAAATAACCAAAGTACTAAAGAGAGAGTAGAAATGTATACTTTATGCAGATGAAGTTTTCAAGGAAACACACTGCAGTAAGGAAGTAGCCGCAAAATTAAAATAGCCCCACAAAGAGCTAAGCATGTAATAACGGGGGGCGAGCAAAGCGACCTTTCCTAGATTAGCTCCATTCACCCATCTATTCATTCATCTTTCCACAATACCATCAGCCCACCATTCATGCATCCTTTTCCTTTTCCATTCTTTCATAATTTAATGCCTGCATCCGCCCTTTCACCATTCTATACATCCGTTCACACGTGTATCCGTCCTTCCACTCATCTATTCATCACCATTCTATCCAATGCCCTTCCATCCTCGTTCTTCTTACCATTTCCTCCTTCCTTTAGCCCATCCTTTCATTTTCCCTTCCTCCCTCTTTGCCTTGGCTCCTTCCTTTCCCATTTTCTTATGTTCACACTTTCATTCTGCCCTTACCCCTATATCCTTTCCACTTCCTGCCTCCAATCTTTCTTTCTTTTCTCGTCGTATTTGTCCCACTTATCCTTCTCCCTCCTTTTAGTCTGTTTGCTGCCTCATCATGGCTTTCTCTGGCTCATTAAAAGAACTTAGGAGCCCTTGATCCCCAGTCTCAGCCCTAACCTGGTATTGCCTTAAATGGCTTCCATGAGATTTTGTTGTGTCGAATCCAAAATGAAATTAATAAACATTTCAGTGTGTCATTTTACCAGGCCATCGGGTCCAGTGGTAACCGCCACTTTTGCTACTAAAAGGGGGTTCACGATGCCACTGCATTGCAGTATATCCTTAAAAAATCGAATCGATTAACATATTACCATCATCCAAATAAGAATACTTTCAACTTTTGAATATATACATTTGTTTAGAATAAAGTTAGGATAACTAACTAATGACAGCTCTTACAAAACCTCCACCCCAAACCTATCCAGAAAAACATGTAACCAGCACATACACACATAGCATACAAAAACAGACACCATCATTAAATAATGTATTAGTATGCAAGTGATTTAATGTGTTACAGGTAACTCCAAATTTATTTTAAGTGCCTTAAGCTCGAAAGAAAGATGTTTCCATTTTAGCTAGGTAAGTTAAATATTTTCGCTAAGTTTCCACATTAGGCGTATATCTATATTCTACAACTCTAATGCTGTTTTCTTGGCAATGATAATGCACGAAACATACATGATTCTTCCAAAGGGGAGTTGCCATGTTATTGGGAAGGAGGACATAATTCAGTTTTCAAGAGAATGAAGTTATAAGCCACAGAGAAAGAAGGTGTTGGGGGCTGGTTATTAGTAGAGCTAGGTATGCACCTACCACTAGCAATAACGCCCCACACAGTGTTATGCTCAGTTAAGGTCTCAAAACATTTGCCCCTGGCTAAACCCCTGGTAGTTTGGCAATGAGCAAGCAGGCTTAACTTAGGAGGCGGGTAAGTAAAGCATTTAAATACAACAATACAATACATAAGTAAGACACAACATACAATAAAAATCCCACACCAATTTATAAAAATAGAAACGATTTTTTATCTTTCAAATAACACAAAAACAACAAAAATCCAATATAGGGAACCAGAGATATGAATGTTTAAAGATTAATAGTAAAACTAGCACTTGAAAGCAAATAGGAATGAAAGGGAAGAATGCACTGGACCGGGACACAGACAAGAGTTCCAGCCATGCACAATGAAACACTCTCTATGCTTCCAGAATCTCTGAGTTACTCCTTGGTACATCGGGGCTACAATTCCCACAATACACCTGACCAAATCCTTGCAGTCCACTGGACGCACTTCAGGCTGGGAACTCTAGTGGAAGCTGGTGCGGGGAAGCTCTTTTAACCTGTTGCTTTCAGGGAGTCCACTCCTGAGTCCTTTTAAAATCAAGGCAAAGTACTTGGGGCTGTTGTTTCAGTGTGCAACAGGGGCAATACTTCAGTATACAGTCCTCACGGTTGCAGACCAGGGTTCCAGCTGGGCAGTCCTTCTTCTTGTGGTTTCAGACATCAGATCTGAATTCAAATGCAGATCAGTCACTTTTATTCAGTCATCTTGGGGGACAATCAGTGGGCATCCTTGTCCATCAAGCTGCAGGGTGCCACCCAGAAGCATGACAACTTCCTTCAAAGTTGGGTATTTTCTTGTCCCATAAAGTATTGCACTTTAACATTCCAAGCTGGATGATTTCCCTACAGAGGATCAAGACCTGGCGAAACCAACCCACTGATGTAGCTCATTTCAATTAACTCTCCCTCTGGACATCTTCAAATTCCTTTCCTAAGACAACTATCTATCTGTGCGGTACAGGGGCAGAGGGCAGCCCTAGCTGCATTCCTTTCTGTCTGGCTTCTTTTTGAAGCCTCAGCTTGATTTACCCAGCCACCTTCCTGCCTGACCTCAGCATCTGCCAACCTCCTCTATCAGACAGCCTCTGCTCAGGCCAGGCCACTTATCACCTCATCAAAGCACCCTGGCTTATCCTGTTAGGGCGGACTAATTAGGAGAGATCACTAGCAGGCTGGAATTTGGCTTACAGAAAAGAAAGTCTTATAACTTCTTTTCCGTACTAATTATGATAACTTCAACAAGGGCATGTTGTTGTGTTTATCATTACAATTCATTGGAGTCATTTCATGACAGATTAAGTTCCCTCCTAGCCATACTTAAGCTTATGAAAAATATTCCCATTTTATCCTATAGAGCTATGTAGCTACAATAGGGAAAAATAAAAGGTGAAGTTTTCCCCTCACCAGGGCATATAAAACAACTTTTATGGCGTCCCTGCTAATAGTTACATGGCTCCCCCTCACCCCCTGCACATCTAGGGGAGACCTTGGGGGTGACATATGTAAAAATAAGGTAGTTTATCACTTGAGAATTACCTTAAAACCCAACTTCGAATTTGCACACATTTTACTTTTTAAAGGCAGTCTGCAAGGCAGGACTGCCTTTAAAAATGACAGCAGTCACCATAGTAGGGCACACTCCACTGCAGGAAACCTACTGGGCCTCTAAACGTCCCTGCCCTATTATATACTAAGGACTTATAGGTAGTTTAAAACCCCCTTGTCCTATTGTCTACTAGGGACATACAGGGTCTGTCCCATTGCTAATTGCAATTATAACATTGTACCATTTGAGCATATACCTTTTATTCGGAGCACTGGCCCCGGCCTGTCTAGCAGAGCCCAGGGTACAGTCAGGATCAGTTACCAACAGCATCAGTCAGAAAATGTGGGGTGAACATACTAAAAAGATGGCCTTCACCCAGCAGGTTGAAGCAGATGATTGTGAAGAGACCAGTTCAATGCAGTGCCCAGCATAACAGTTAATAAAAACTGAATATCACAAATGGGAGAAAAGAAAATGTGGCCATTGCAAGAAGACGTACTTCTACCAAGAGATGATTTCATCTTTTTGCTCAATATTAGTATTGAACAGACACATATCATGTATAAGAATATGAGCCTGGAGCTATGTGGAAAAAACTTCTGCATGTGAAGTGGCTTGGGGCCAATCTTCATTTCTGTGTGCTCTCTTTGTATTACAAACCGTATGAAAGCTTTGGGTGGGATGAGGTAAGATAAGAAGGGAATAAATTAAAGTGTTCTATTTCTCATCATCATCATACATTGTGAACATTTGAGACTGTTTTCATGAATAAAAAATCTTCCTACTTTTTTCTCAAATTGTAACAAAACATATGATGAAATCTTTCCAGAGTAATCCGGTCTCCCACAGAATAAAGAAGAGGCAATATAGAAAATATTTGTCATGCATATAGAATCGAATTTGGAAGTCTAATATTAAATAAATGTTGTCAAAACGTGAATTGAATCTACCCTACATGAATCCTGTTTTGTCAACAATGTGGCACTTGAAGCAGGGTCGTCTCCTCCATAAGGGCGGAGGAGCGTCACCCCCGCCAGGAGCGGCAGCTGCAAACATTTCCCACAAAAACTATAATAAACTTTGTTTATTATTGTTTTGGTAGGAAAGGGACGGGGCCACGCGGGTGATGAGCAACGAGGTGCTGTGCACTCCCCCTCAGTGCACATGTATGTTTGGCCAGGTGTCTCGGGCCGGCCAAACACACATGCGCACAGAGAGAGAGCCTTCACAGGCTCCCAGTCTGCCTGGGAACGCTCTGGCTGGGCGCTCCCAGCCAATCCTGATGCTGCTTTGAGCAGCGTCAGGATTGGCGCAGGGCAGGCTGGGAGCCTGTGCCTGCAGGTTGTCGGATGAGGAGAGGAGCAGGGCGGTCGTGAAGGCGGTGATGGAGGCACAGGTAAGTGATTTAAAAAAAATATATTTTCAATTTAATCTCCTTCCCCATGCGCGCCGCCCCTTCAGTGTCACACGAGCCGCGACTGACTTGAAGCTAAGTGCTGTTTGGTATAGGTTGAAAAAGATTCTATGAAACCAAACTATAAAACAATATGTCTAATTAATAACACAGACCTTGCAGCCTGTGACCCACTCAATGTGTCTGTTACTATCACCTTTTTAAATAAAGGTATTCCTGCAATAGGAATGGCATGTTCATAAAGTTAGACCAAAGCCTCTATAAATTGGAACTGAATTATTGTCTGAACTAATTATTTTCAAGTACAATTTATTGTAGTGGTGGATGTGCAACTTTTTGTAGTAGTGACACTAGTGCAAGTATAGTTTTAGTTAAATAAGACACTCCATAGGAAAGGCATGTTTGTTTTTTAATAACTTTGGAACCATCTGAAAGATCCGCATTAAACTTTCTAAAAAAAAAAAGATCGTCCAATTTGACTTGTTTACGAAATGTTTTGCACTGATCTATTAAGCAGAGGCCAAGAAAAAGGTGGGGTCCTAAAAGTATGATTTCCCATTTTAATTCCCAAAGGAATATTTGCTGTTCAAAATAGAAATAACAGCTGAACAAATCAAACCGAATGTAGGTACATTAGAACTATACTCACAAAGCGTGCTTTTTGCAATTTGGTAGAAATATGTTTAGTCATTTTAGAGTAAGTAACATTTAGGACTTTGGTTAGCATTAAGGGGTAAACCATCAGAAAAGTTAAGAGATATCTGCACAATTGTGTACAGCCTTATTCCAACGCTACTAGAAATGTTAAAAATAGCTACATCTGGCTGGCTGCAGGAGCTTTTAATCTAGGTGTCCATTTTGGTACTGAGGATCTGAAGAAGGGATCAAGGTACCAAACAATCTGATTGGCTGATAACATTAGAGAAAAAGTTGCAGCCACAATTATAGTACTCAAGGGATGGGTCCCCACGTCCTGAAACAAAGAGAGAAAGTATAAGTGACAAGGAAGTGTAAGCACGCCCTGACCCCAGGACCATGTGGGGGTGTCTTAACGTGACCATCCCTTAGGTTAATTTTTTTTAAAGTATATACTTTTGGGCGAACAGCAGTTCCAGCGCCCGGAATCACTGTGCCCAGCAAAGCCATCCTGTGAGGTATTGCCATTCCAACTAAGTACCAAGGGACCAAGAAAAACATTTAAAACAGATCAGAAAGGTGAAGTGTGCCCTTATACCAGAACCTAAAGCCAACTGCCATTTCGCAGGTGGTAAGCCATGCGCAGCGGGAGCTTGCCACCTGCAGTAGGTTTGGCATAAGGCTAAGTCCCACTGCGCATGACCGAGGATTGTGTATGGAAGGGTGTTGGCTGTCTGATGTGGCTGCTGGCCACCCACACGTATCTGAGTACAGGACCTGTCTAGGTTGGGCTCAGGATACACAACAGTCTTAGATTCATGGTCAACTTAGAATGTGATAACAAATCCACAGAAATTCACTGAAAGAAAAAAAAAAGTAAAATGACATTATAGGTAGGTTTGGTAGTAAGATCTTAACATACATAAACAAAACAGATCTTCATTCATATTCACAGTATTTACACTAAAAGGATAAATTGAAGTTATAGCTAGGTGTTCAGTGTTGAAATGAGATGAGAACTAATGTTTAAAAACTGAAAATAATGTAATTCTCCAGTTATAGTTTAATGAACTAAGTATAACTTAGGGCCTGATTACAAGTCTGGCGGTCACTAGACCACCAGACTCGCAATAGTGGTCAGGACCGCCACTGCTGTGGTGGTCTTACCACCACATTACAACCATGGTGGTCAGATCGCCAGGGTACCGCTGTCCCCACCAGGATCAGTGATCCAGACGGGTTGACGATGGGTGCAGGTCGCTATCAGCCAGGGAAGCGCTGCATGCAGGGCTGCCCTGCTGATTATTACCTGGTTCACCACCAGTCTTTTCATGGCGGATTCACCGCCATGAAAATGCTGGAGAAGAACAGGTGCAGGGGGCAACAGGGGGGCCCCTGCAAAGCCCATGCACTTGGCATGGGCAGTGCAGGGGGTCCCCTGGCCAGCACCCTCGTAAGGCTCACTGTCTGCTGTGCAGCCTTGCGAGGGTGCTGGTGCCCACTTAGGGCTGCAGCAGTGCTGCTGGCTCGATTATGAGCCGGCAACAATGCTGCTGTCACTTTCTTGCTGGCCTGATGGGCAGAAACCTCGGGTTCAGTCTGTCAGCCCAGCGGGAAAGTCATAATGGGCCCAGTGGGGAGGTAGCCAGGAAGGCGGCAACCTCCTTGTCATAAGTATTACTCCCTTGGCATGCACTGCTTATGACCTCACTTAATACATCACTAGTGACATGTTAAATGGCATCATTGATGACACAACTTTGGTTTTTTGGTGCAGTTTTGTTTTTTTGTAGGTTTTCCAGGTAGTTATCTCAGAACCTATTCACTCTTTTCACTCTTTTCTTTCCCAGGTCGTTCTTTTTTTATCCCCCTCTCTGCTGCCCCTCTTATGTCTCTCAGGGGAGCCACCCTTCAGTCAACATTTCAAGTAATTTTTAAAATGTGTTTATTTTCCCCTCCCACATCCTCTGTTTTTCCATTCCCTCGGGCTCCCTTGCTAAACTAATTCTTTCTGTTAATCATTTCCTAGCCCTGCTTCCCTCTACCTTGATCTCCTTACCTCTAATTATTTGCTTTAATATTAAATCTGGAAGACAGAATACAGTCTGTCCAAATGGAAGAGAACGTTACTTCCACCACCCTGACAGACCATGCGCCAGATGTAGATATCATTACTGGTCCAGTGGTGATCTCTATACCTCGATCGGACCCACTGTCATGGCAGCTCGTGCCAAGGTACAAAAGATTTGGGATGCGGACGCTGTCAGTTTCAATGGCTGTTCACCAAACTTTAATAACGTTTTGTTTTTCAACAACAAACTCCCAAAAAGAAAGTTTGTTATTTAAAAACAAATAACTAAGAGTTTTTTTCCGTGCATGTAAGCTCATTATGTATTTTTTTCTGTCCTTCACCTAAACGGAGCAATGACGGACATAAAAAAGGACATCATATCATCCACACTGAATAGGTTGGATGGTACAATGCTATTTCTCTGACTGCCCCTGCTCCACTGGGCAAAACATTCCTATGGCAGGGCCATTGGGGGCTCTACTGAAGGACAGCTGGTAGTCCTCCAGACTCTAAACATGATGGGTGTACTGTCGGTTTGGTGGATGGGTCACATTTGTGATGGAGTACCCTGTCTCCCAAACTTTAAATTTGCCCCCATGTTTCCTAGTCAAGAATTGCCGAAGGAGCCACATTTTTTCATTTAAAAACTGTTTTATTAGTAAAATAATATTTTTTATTGTTCTTGACTTTTTACCTGTCACTTCTGACCCAATTTTAATGTCAATATATTTTTCGCTAGATAGGTTTTTGATTATTTTGGGTTTATGGATTTTTAGTAGGGGCTGTACAAGAGCTATAGACCTATATGCTATTGTAGATAGAGTGAATAGCACATTGTTGTATACATTTGATGCTCCTGGGACTATCAACATACTACTATTCAAGGGATGTGAACAGTTTCTTACCCTTGGTCTGTAGACATATGACATAGTTAATTTAGGACTGTGGATTGTTAACTTGAGTATTCCAGGCCATGAAAGGAGCAGTACTAGGGCTGATGGCAAGTAACTATGAATGAACTGTGACCAAGAGGTAGTCAGGTATTTCTGGCCAACCTGGATAGGTAGAAATGCCTGGGCCATGGAAAGGTGGCTCCCTCAAAACGGTGGGCAAGTGGTTATTCAATATTTGTATATTGTTTACTTCAAAATGTTTTAGATTTGCAACTGAGTGTTGGATATATGACAAGCCTGGGAAAGGGGTAATATCTGGACAGGTGGGTATGCAGCTATCATGTCATGGACTTAGAGCTGGGGTTATGGACAGATGGCTATTCCAAGGTCATTTAGTAGGCTGCTATCTTTAGTTTGAGGACAGATGACCTGTCCTTTGTGGGATCTAAAAAGGCATTTATTTCTGGACTGTCAAAATGTGGCTATGCTGAGGCTGTTTACATGCTACTCTCCTAGGATAGTATCCCTGTGATTAGTTCACTGTTGACGGTGGGTATTTCGGACAGGTTGAGAGATTATCCTGGGGCTGTGGGTATGCTGCTGTTCTGGAACCACAAAAATATACCTGTTTTAGGTTTGTTCCCAGAGGGCTTTCCTGGAGAAATTAGATGCATGCCCACTCCAGGCCTAAAGATGAGTTGACATCTCAAGCTGATATAAAAGTATGAACATGGCAGTCTCGTGGCTGTCTACAGCTAAATGTCACATAGCTTTCGACAGCAGACTATGGACGTGCAGTGGACAGGACCATTCTAAGGCTCCGCACAGGTCACTATCAACAAATGATGTCTCAGGGATGGGGAGAAATGGCTAGTTGGCGACTGTGGACATGTGATGATCACTATACTATAAAAATATGACTAGGCAAGAGCTGTGAATAGGTAAAGATCTCAAACTTGCTCAATTTGGCTATCAGAGAGATGCATGTTGGTGGTTGTAGCTGAACTGAAGGCAGGGCTGTTGGTAAGTGGATTTCCAAGCACTGAGGACATGTTTACTCCAGGAGAGTGGGCCTATAGATCTTACAGGGATGGAGTTATTTCAGGGATGGGACACGCGGATATACCTCGGCTGTGGGAAACCTATTATGCCAAGGCTGAGAGCACATGGCTAGCATTCTGAGTGCTGACATGCGGTGACCCCAGTACTCAGGACATGCGCCTGTCATGTGAAGGTATACAGGATGCTGTCACTGGGCTGTGAGCAGAATGTTTTCTCTGGACTATGTGCAGGTCACATTCTCCGGGCTGTTTAAATATGTTCAGCGCGGCGACGTGGATAGGTGTGTATAACATATGAACGAGACTCCCTTCCGTTGCGTGCTGTGACACTCTGCCTCAAAAGGAGCTGCCCAAGGTGCTGAAGCAGCTAAGTGAAAAATCCAGTAACTGTACTGGGAGATTAAGCAACATGCGTGCTGACTAACCAAGGGGCGGGGTTATGATCGGGAAGCACTCTGATTGGCCATATTCCCTGGGTGTGTTGTTGGTGCACCTCTGCGGACCTGCCGCAGGTAAGGCAGAAAACTCCAGAACTCAGGTGAGGCAGCCGCTCCCTCACTCGAATCTAGGGCACCCTCTCTCCCCGCTTTAACACCTTGAGGGGAGTGGACCTACCAGCACCCTGGTAAACATAACCTGGTATCGGCGAGTGACAGTGAGTGCGTGCATGCCACTGAAAGGTGCAGCGCTGTCAAGGAAAGCACAATTGTAAACACTGCCAACGGCAGGCAAGGAGCCCCATCCCTAGCCCCAAGAGGTCCCGTGCCCCAACCACATATTACACACATGATCTGGTCCTACCTGCAGACCGCAGCTGGAGCAGAAGGCTCAACAAGGGCAGCCAACGCGACCCCAGCATGAGGGTAGGGTGGTGGTGGAGCAGCCTCATCCTGCGGGACGCCCTCGTCAGCCACTGCTTTCTGCTGCCTGCCAGGCGGGCAGTACCACGCCGCCGCTCCGCCTGCTGTTGCTGGAACCAGACTCTTCCACCGTGGCTCCAGCGCTGTGTCAGGATCACGCGCGTCTCCGCCGCCGGGTCTCGCGCGCCTCGTCCCTCTGCTTCGCTTCTAGGCGCGCTCCCGCTCGCACGAGCCGCGCGCTCACGAGACAAGTTGCTGCATAATTGGAGCAAGGGAGCCTCAGCTGCTGCAGAGCTCTCTCACCTTCTCTGCCCGTGCAGACCAATAACGAGTCCAAAAGCTCTCTGGGAAATGAGGGCTTTCGACGGAGCAGGGACTCCCGCGGGACTGCTAATACCTTCTCAGGGTGGCTAGATGCTAACCCCACCCTCCCCACCATATCGCACTGTAAAGTAATATTGACGTGTCCCTGTCAATCCCCCGGGAATTTCAGATAATGAGATGAGACGATTCTCTGTGTGCTCTGTGTTGTGAAGAGCAAGACGACCCTTCTAAAATAAACGCAAAGAAAGAATATTAAACAGCGTTTATGATTTTTGCTCTAGTCAATAAATACAAAACGCTATTTTATAATACAAATAATAATCTAGAAAAGGCTATTGCAATTTTAATAATGTAACAAATACATATAGGAATACAATATCGTTTTATTTGTATTATTAGTGTGAGAAAAAGTACATAGCATGATAAACGTTATGCTATCAGTCCAAATTAAGGGCCAGATGTAGCAAATGGTTTTTCCCATTCTGTGTCAATGGGAAAATGTGTTCGTACATATGGCCCTAAGTGTTTAGCTTATCTTAAAGCTAATAACACAAGACTCAGGACAGGACTCAGCACGTAAACTAATTCATGGCATTTCCTCTTGAACATACAAATTAAATGAAGCAAAGCTGTTTATTTTTTTTTAAAGTGGTAGATGTATTGTTAATATTAAAATGAACAATATTTTATAATGATATTCCAGGGTGTAAACTGGCAAATAATTAGGATATTATGCATACATCTTCTCACACAACCCAGAAATGCAGACTTTTCTAAAAGCGCTATATATCACTAGGTTTCCTGTATTTTGGGCAATGGGAGATTGGAGCTGGCCCAACAGAGACTATGCACAGTGCTGGGCTCACAAAGGTTTAGGAAGTCAGCACAATAATTAATCACCTGAATTTAGCCAAATCAGTACCCCAGAGTTAGAAATTGGGTTCCTGGTTGGCAAGGGTAGGCACCTAAGCCAGGCAGTAACCACCACTCTAGTCAGGGTAAGTGAGCTACACACCTAAAATAACCCCTGCTCACCCCCTTGGTAGCTTTGGCCAGAACAGTCAGGCTTACCCCAGAGGCAATGTGTAAAGAATTGGCACAACACATGCACACCAGCGACACAGTAAATAAAGAGACTTCACACAGGTTATACAAAAATAAACTGTATTGCACATAAACTGTAGACCAACAAGGCAATTGTCAAATCATCATAGTGCAACTAAAGATAAATATTCTCACATTGCATATTTCATGTGAAATGCCATCACTGACAAGGCAAGGGATAACACCACACATTACAATGAGGGTATCTAAAACGGAGTGGTTGGTTGCAGGACATAAAGGATTCATCATCACATCACCATATACATATTAAAATCCCTTGCCTCACCATGGGACACAGTGCTCCTACGCTCCTTTTATAAGTGATAACGCCATGTGAAATCTCCAAAAAGTACAGGCATAACCCCCAATAGCTTCTATACGAAGGCCACAGCGCATCAGTGCATCTTCTGTAGAGTGTGCAATAATTATACACCCCAAACTTGAGGTGAAGGAGTTCCTGTACTCCCATTACCGTATTCTCAGTAATGATTTGTACTTCACAGGGAGGCAACCCCCTTCTCTCTCAGGGTCGGCTATGGCAAAAACAGTCCTCAGCAAATGGTGCCCCCAGGCCCTTATCCCAGGTATGGAGGAATGGGAGTCACATGCGTGGTAGGGGTTGATAGGAAAACCCTCATTGGTCTTCCTCGGTGTGGAATTCAACAGGCTGCTGCCCGCGAGTGTGCAGGGTAGTGGCTCTGAAGAATATGGCTCCTTTCTTCCTGGGGCATGCAAGGTTCTGGGCAATTGACTCCCACGGGGAGACCTCTCTCTGCTCCTCTCCTCCTCAGTAGTCAGGACTGCAAAGACGAGCGGCTGCTATGGATCGTGGGCAGCCTCTCTGCCAGGGCCCGCGGTGCAGCCGCCGTGAAAGCTCTCTCGGTTCCGCAGAGTCAGCCGCAGCTCAGAGCGGTATGTCCATGGTGGGGGACTCCTTAAGCTGGGGAAAGATCATGGCAATCCTTGGGAAAGCACCCCACATATCAGCAGAAATCAGGACAGGGGAGAGAGTGATCAGCATCCCCCCAGGCATTTTCCAGTGAAGCACCTCACACGTAGTGGCAACCCTAGGGCTCCCCACGTGCCGGCAGGCTAGGGGGCAGTTCGTCACCACATGCACTCACTGAGAACTGGGGACGGGCCCTGCCCCAAACACCTGAATACTCCTCACAGGGGCAGTAGGGAGGGGGAGACAAATGGAGCCGATGGAGAACACTGGGGTCACCAAGCAGCGTGTAGGCATGCATGCCAGTACAAAGGATCTTTAGAGGAGGATAGCAGTCCTTCTCTCAGCCTAGCAGGCAGCAGGACATCCCTTCCAAGCAGCTACGTCCAGTAGCAGTTCCTTCCTGGAAAACAGTCCCTTCCTGCAGCATCTGGTGCAGTCCACACAGTGTCTACAAACATGGTCTACAGCCCCTGTATGTATACTCAAAATGTCTTTGATCTATAGGCCACTTCAAAGGAACTTTTTGAACTGCACAATACCCGCTCTCAGCCCTAGCCCGCACCCCAGACATCAGTAGGGGGTAAATTAGCCCTTTGTGTGAGGGCCGGACACAGCATATACAAATGTAAGTGCACCCCGCCTCCAAAACTCCCAGCACAGGAAGACCATTCAGTATTCAGATGTAATCCTGTTACACCTCCACCCTCCCTGTGATGGCTGTCTGGAAAGTATGCACAAAGCCCAGCTGTCACTCTACCCTAGACGTGGAGTCAGGCTGCAAAGCAAAAGAGTCATAAGCACAGTGATATGCCCACTTCTAAAAGTGTAATTTCCACAATAGTAATAAAAATCCACCTACACCAATAAACAGGATTTCTCACTACCATTCCAAACATACTAAACATGCCCACACTACTCCTCATAGACCAGAAATGACCACTTAGACATATTTAAGGGAATTCCTATGAGGGGGCAAAACTCACAGAAGTGAGAAACCAAATAGGCTGGTTGTCACTACCAGGACATGTCACACAATGAAGGCACATGTCCTACCTTTTACCTACACAGCACCCTGCCCATAGGGCTACCCAGGGTCTACCTTAGGGGTGACCTATAGTTAGTAAGAGGGGAGTTCCAGGCTTGGCAAGTCATTTTAGATGCCAATGTGACAGGTAATGGCACACACAGGCCTTGCAGTGGCAGGCCTAAGACAGGTTTGAAAGGCTACTTCTGTGGGTGGCGCAAGCTGCGCTGCAGGCCAACTTGTAGCATTTAATTTACAGGCCCTGGGTATATGTGATACCACTGTACAAGGGGCTTATAGGTAAATTAAATGTGCCAAACAGGTGTAAGCCAATCATACCAAGTTTTGTTTCAAGGAGAGAACACATACACTTTAGCAGTGATCAGCTGTGGTAAAGTGCCCAGAGTCCTAAAGCCAACAAAAAGAGGATCGGAATAACAGGAGGAGAAAGGCAAAAAGTTTGAGGGTGACCCTGCAAAAAAAGGGCCAGGTCCAACACCCAGGAGATATTCAAATTCCATCCATGAACACAGATAATGACACTACTAAGAAAGACATCTCACCTCAACAAATAGTCCTTTCAACCTTAATGCCCATTTTAATCAATAGCTTCAATGCCATAGCTCTCCTGCCTAACTCACAGAAGCCCACTCAAACCTATGCTTCAGAAACAACTCAGCCTAATCTAGTTAGACAGACTGCATAACACAACTCTCTCTGCTGCCCAGCTAGAAATTCAACCAACATATAGAATCAGATAACAGAATTTCAGACTAGGCTGTATCTGCAACAGCAACGTAAAGGCTGTAACCATCCCGAAAGATCTACCAAATATGCTTAGTATCTCAGAAATAAAATGTGCCATAGCTTCATATCCACGAAAGCCAACTTCGCCCCTCACTCAGCCGTATTGCACAACAGAGAACTTGACCTACTTTGTCTCACTAAAACTTGATTTAATCCAGCATTTGAAAGTATACCGTACACATTGCTACCAGACAGTTTCAACAGTCTGAGATAACACAAGTTTATCATGTCTAAGGGAGGTGATTGCACCCATCTAATAAGAACATCTAAACTGCAACATAATTAAGACTCAGTCCTTCCCCACCTTTGGATGCCTTATCACCAACATTCACAAAATCACAAGAAACAGATCTGAATTGCTATTAACTAGCATCCTTTGGGCAATGATAAAACTTCAGATTTATTACTTTACTTTTATTTATTAACAATTGATATAAACCTCCACTGAGGTCGACAGAAAAATACATAATAATATAAAAATAATGTATTAATACACCTATACACATCAATATTTCACATCACAAAACACATACTTAAAAACAAAAATACACACATTTTAAAACATGTGAAAAACCCTTTAAACATTTTTAAATATCATAGAACATATCTGAGGAGAAGGGCGAGAGAGGTAAAGTGCAACAATTCATTATGAGTTAAAATTTATTGTTAATGGATATATAAAACGATTTCTAATATCACTTAATGCTTGACATGTCCCAGCCATCAGCCGATTTCCTTTTCATTTCAATCAATCAATCAATCCAAAAAATGTATATAGTGCGCTACTCACCCGTGAGGGTCTCAAGGCGCTGGTGGGGGGAGGACGATTACTGTTCGAATAGCCATGTCTTGAGGTTTTTTCTGAAGAGTAGGAGGTCTTGGGTCTTGCGGAGGTTGGTGGGGAGGGAGTTCCAGGCCTTGGGGGCGAGATAGGAGAAGGATATGCCTCCTGTGGTGGTGTGTTGGATGTGGGGGACTGTGGCGAGTACGAGGTTGGCTGATCGGAGGTGGCGGGTGGGGGTGTGGAAGTTTACTCTATCATTGAGTTGGGATGGGCCGGTGTTGTGGAGGGATTTGTGTGCGTGGATGAGGATTTTGAAGGTGATCCTTTTGTCTATGGGGAGCCAGTGAAGGGATTTGAGATGTGGTGAGATGTGTTCATGGCTGGGGAAGGTCCATGATGAGGCGCGCAGCTGTGTTCTGGATTCTCTGGAGTTTGCGCTTGAGTTTGAGTGGGGTGCCGGCATAGAGGGTGTTGCTGCAGTCTAGCCTGCTGCTGATTAGTGCGTGAGTGACGGTCTTTCTGGTCTCTGTGGGAATCCATTTGAAGGTTTTTTCAGCATGCACAGTGTGTTGAAACAGGAGGAGTTGACAGCGTTGATTTGCTGGGTCATAGAGAGGGAGGGGTCGAGGATGATGCCAAGGTTGTGTGCGTGGTTTGCGGGGGTAGGTGCGGGGCCTAGGGCAGTGGGCCACCAGGAGGTGTACCATATAGATTTGTAGGGGCCGAAAATGATGATCTCGGTTTTGTTGGAGTTGAGCTTGAGGTGGTTAGCTGTCATCCAGGCGGAGGTGTCAAGGAGTGCAGCGTGGAGGTTGGTTTTGGCGGTAGTAGGGTTGCGAGTGAGGGAGAAGATGAGTTGGGTGTCGTCTGCGTAGGAGAGGATGGTGATTCCGTGTGGTTGGAGGATGTTGGCTAGTGGGATGATGTAGAGGTTGAAGAGTGTGGGGTTGAGGGATGATCCTTGGGGGACTCTGCAGATGATTTTGGTGGCAGTGGATTGGAAGGGTGGGAGGCGGACTTTTTGGGTTCTATCGGTGAGGAAGGAGGAGATCCAGTCTAGGGCTTTGTGTCGAATCCCATAGTTGCGGAGGCGTGTACGGAGTGTTTGGTGGCAGACAGTGTCAAAGGCTGTGGAGAGGTCCAGGAGAATGAGTGCGACGGTCTCGCCCCTGTCTAATTTGGTTCTGATGTCGTCAGTGCATGCGATGAGGGCGGTTTCCATGCTATGGTTTTTGCGGAACCCAGATTGGGAGGGGCTGAGTGTGTGGTTTTCCTTGAGGAAGTGGGATAGATGGGACACTAGTTTCTCAGCGACCTTGGCGGGGAAAGGGAGGAGCGAGATGAGGCGGTAGTTGGAGAGGTTGTCTGGGCCAGCTTTGTTTTTTTTTAGCAGTGCGGTGACTTCCGTGTGCTTCCAGGGCTCTGGGAAGATGGCGGTGGCGGTATTGAATGAGCTGTTGATTATGTCTCGAAGTTTGGAGGCAATGGTTGGGCTGGCTTTGTTGTAGATCCGATGGGGGCAGGGGTCGGAGGGTGATCCAGAGTGGATGGAATTCATTGTTTTTTACGTTTCTTCATCGGTGGTTGGGGCCCAGGTGGTAAGTAGGTTGGCGGGTGTGAGGGGGGTCTGTGTTGGACGAGTGAGAGGTGTGTGTGGTGGGTGTGTGTGGTATGGAGCTGTTGTGTATGTCCAGGATTTTGCGGTGGAAGTGGTTTGCAAGGGAGTTGCAGAGGGTCTGTGTGTGTGTGGGGTCTAGGTTGCTGGCTTTGGGTTTGGAGAGCTCTTTGATGACGGTAAAGAGTTCTTTGCTGTTTTGGGAGTTGTTGTCTATGCGTTCCTTGTAGTGTGCTCTTTTGGTGGTGCGTATGAGTTGGTGGTGGTTGCGAGTGGAGGTTTTGAGGATGGAGAAGTTTGTGGTGGATGGTTCTTGTCGCCAGCCTTTCTCTGCTTTGCGGCATTTGCGCTTGGAATCTTGGAGTTCGGCAGTGAACCATGGGGCGTTCTTGATATTGCGGGTGGTAATGTTTTTTCTGAGGGGGGTGAGTGAATCTGCGCAAGTGGTGATCCATTTAGTGAGGTTATGTGCCGCAATGTTGGGGTCGTTGGTGTCAGGGGGGGGTTCCGTGCCAGTTGGGAGCTCAGGCGTTCTGTGGGGATCTTGTCCCACATGCGGTAAGGGGTGGTGGGTTGGTGGTGGTGTGTGGGGGGTTTGGCGAAGGAGAAGTTGACGCAGTGGTGGTCGGTCCAGTGGAGTTCGGTGGTGTGGGTGCAGTTTATGTGTTGGCTCAAAGTGAAGATTGCATCAAGTGTGTGTCCTGCTGAGTGGGTGGGTGCTGTGACCAGTTGCTTGAGTCCGAGGTTGGTGAGGTTGTCTAGGAGGGAGGAGGAGTTGTGGTCATTGGGGTTCTCTAGGTGAAAGCTGAAATCGCCGAGGAGGATGTAATCTGTGGAGATGAGGGCGTGCGGCCTGATGGTGTCAGCGATGGTGTCACAGAAGGGGGGATGTGGCCCTGGGGGTCTGTATATGAGTGTGCCTCTGAGGGTGGTGTTGTTGTTTATGTGGATTAGGAAGTGCATGTGTTCTGCGTTGTTGAGGGTGTCATGGGTGTTGGTGGTGACCTTAATGGTGTCTTTGTGAAGGATGGCGATGCCACCTCCTGGCTTGTTAAGGCGGTCTTTGCGTCCCCTGGGGGTGGCTGTGGATTTAGCACGTTAAGGGGAAGATTACCACTCCATAAGAGCAGAATTACTAGCTTCACATTATGAGACATTCAATAAAGGAGGTAACCAAACTGAAAACTGCTCCCAGCAATATATTTTCCAGTTAAAAGTTGGTGCAGTGCCTTCTGTTACAATTAAGACTTGGGGGCCTGATTTAGATCTTGGTGGATGGGTTACCTTGTCACAAACATGACGGTTATTCCATCCGCTGTATTACAATTTCTATAGGATATAATGGAATCGTAAAATGAAGGATAAGATATCCATCACGTTTGTGACAGAATAACCCTGTCTGCCAAGATCTAAATCAAGCCCTAAGTTTCTTGTTTTGAATCTGAAGAAAACGATGTAACTGTCCTGGGGACCAGTTTTTTAGAAAATCCTTACTACAATAAAAAAGTTTGGAAGCAACTTCAAAATTCCTATTAAAAGGTCTTCCATTAAAGTCCACAATGAGGCAAAGGATGCTTGTAAATGTTTGTATCCCCATCAGATTACATTGACAGTGCACCTGATAACGCGTCCAGCCCTTATAAATTACCTGTACCTGGACACGTTGGAGGTCGGTGAATCTTTTAACCGAGTCGGGCTCTCCTCATCCTCAATAGTCGAGTCACTCAGATCAATAATCAATAACTGTTGTAATCGGTAATCAATACTCAATTAATAGATCAATATAACACATCAGAAATCAATAACAGTTGGTATTTCGGCGCACCATGACCTTTTAGTCATGAATAACCACACCAGTTTATTAGAAATTAGTGAATTTATTTCCCTATATTAACAAAGCTAGCACGATATATATATGTCTCAAGACCAATTGATATATGTATATGAACATTACTAGCTGTCCATAACGGCGGAAGAAACGCAATCTATGCAAAATCTGAATAATGATACACTCTGTTATAGCAATGCAAATCACCAATGTGACTAACTGTATTTGACTAATTGCATACATTCGGTCAGCATAACAAGATTTCAATTCTTCATGATACATTGAATGAATACCTCGACTAACCTCTAATTAGCATTGGCATGTGGGACTTCATGCAAAACGAATTTAGTCAACACAAATTTGGAAAACTTCTAGCTAGGATCCTATCAAAATAGCAGTTGGTACCTAAAAGGAAAAACACAATGCATAATACATTTATCCTTTCATATTTACCAAATAAAATCAGCATTCAAGAAAAGTCTTCGTCCTTCAGGTACCGGTTGATCAGCATGGGGCAAATTTCAAAGGGGCAAAGTTAAGGGCAAACTTCCTTGCAGCGGCAAGGAGAATGGGGCAAAGTTACTGCATGGGCAAGACGGGGGCAAATCAAAGTTAAAGTCTCTAGGGTGAGAATTTTTAAAGTCTCTTTCTCTCAGATAGAGAAAAGGGCATCAGGGTGTCGTCCAAAATGGAGTCTGGCATCAGGCTTCAAACTGGCATCGAGGAAAATGGCTGACTTCTCTTTGTCCGGTGGGTTTAAGTAAGAAACATTCCAAATTCTGTAGGGTCTTCCATTGGAGGGTTCATAGGTTGGCTTCAAATTGTCCAATCAAAAATTGTCTTTTACTAGCGCCCATTTATGCATACACTGTCCTTGGAGCCTTGGAACACAATTTGTATCATGGTTTGCCAATTATTTTACTATCTGTACCTTCATTGTCCGCACCTGCAGAGACTGACCTTGTATCAAAGGGGATGTAACCGGCCTAGCACGAAACCTTGGAGATAAGTGTACCAGCCAGTTTCTACTGGAAAAATACAACTTCAAGCAAGAATATATGTTTCATTAGTTCAAGGAAAAGAAATCACGCAGTTAGAATTTGAAACCAAGCAACTAGGCCAAAGCCTGTACTAAATTTAAGCTAAGCAAAACAGTTTTCAAACAAGAAATCATGGCATACATTTGTGATTATGACGGATTACTACATTTTAATACTTCGTGATTAATAAAGCTCATTTATAATGATGGCGAACTACCCCGAGGGCACAATTTCCCTCGTACATTATTTCTTTATTAAAATCACACTTCATTATAGGTATTGATTACACGGTATACATGAATATATGTCGGACCTTCTTTTTCTGCGTCATCAATCCCTCCTCTGATGACTAATTATGTCATCACATCAAATCTACCCACAAATTTTATTCCATTAAAATTCTGTATAGTAATTTGGCACTTCAGTCAATTCCCTTTTCCTTTTAGTCCCTTTTGACTTTTCTCTATATATTTCCACCATTCTGTTCTCTATTTTCTCTTCTCTTTTTCTTTTGTTCCTTGCTTTTAACATTTTGAAAGCTTTCCATGTTCCCCAAGAGCCTAATAAACAAATTAATATTATCAATATTCCCTTTACTATTTTTAGTAACAATCCGTTCCAAACGTTGCTGAGCCAATTTCCCACAGAAGCAAACCCTTTTCCAACTTTCTCCCAAACTCCGGGTTCTTTCAATTCCTTTAAATCTACACTTTCTTTAGTTAAATTTGTAAGCATCGTTCTAATTTTTCCACTGTTGTCTGGTATATATGTACAACAGTGACGCGTGCCAAGCATTTTGCAAACGCCGCCATCCTTTGCTAAAAGAATGTCTAAGGCAAGCCGATTTTGAAGAGTCATAGCTCTTTCTGCAGCAAGTTCAGCATCCATCAGGATTATAGCTCCTGAAAACTTTGTCAGCATGTTATCCACAATAGTAGACAACTTTCGTATTTTGATTGAATTCAATATGACTCCTACTGAAGGAATCAATGCTCCAAATATATCTCCTACCACACCAGAAGCTGTCTCCCTTTTCTGAACACGATGTGATTCAGACAGCCGTGGAAATTTCTTTAAGTCGTCTAGTTGGTAAACCTTTGGGAACACTATTCCCAAATAACACCTCCCATACCATCCTTTAGGAAGACGATAATAGGCGTTGAGTCCACAAATATAATATACTCCAGGAATAACTGGGTCTTGTCCATTCAGCATGAACGTCCACTTAGATTGAAATGCATATGTATGTTTACATTCACTCGTTCCCACAAAAACTGTGTCATAATATGATGGAAATCTATGAATACAAAATCTTCCTACATGCAATGTATCTAAAGCTATTTTCCCTTGTGTCTTTATTGCAGCAAAAGCATAATTATCTACAGACGTCCTTTCGTGTAATTCCCTCTCTAATTTCTCCTTCATTTCATTCTTCCTATCATCAGTGCGGTCTAAAAATTCTATTTCTACTGGTGAAAGCAAGCATGTAAGGTTCTCTCTATGTGCGTGAGCTGTGTGAAAAGGTGACATCGGTTCGAAGAATTCCCTCATTAATTTGGCATAATAATCTCGAGCTATCTTACTTAAATGCCCTATTATGGGGACATATGCGAAAGTAACATCGTAATTAGAATAGAAATAATGAATGTCCTTTTGAGCATAAAATCTGGAAGCTACTATACTACATGTAATTCCATACGTAAGAGGCATGCTGTGATACGTTACCCCCTCCACTAATGAGGTAGGTATTTGTGTACACACATAACAATCTTTCGCATCCATGGTCTCAACATACTCACTCAGTAAGCGATAGAAAACGTTAGATGAAAGTTCCTTCTTATCATGCAAGTGTCTCTCGTCTTGCTCAAGTCTCTTCAGAGCTGTTAGTTCAGTAACGATAATAGGTTTAGAAGTAGAAGCATCATTCGTCTCACTCTCACTTTTACCATGCATTCCAAGAACTATTGCTACGATTATTAGTACGCATGCTGTTACTAAGCCTATACACATGTATTTACAATACTTCATTTTACGCCCCTGTGTAGTGAAGCTAGTCATGATCTGTATAGAATCAGAAAGTTGAAGACACTTTATCAAAGCGTGTTTGCAGGTATTTACAAAGCTGAACGAGTTCAATGTTCACACAGTTACTTAGGCAGCTTAGGGCCTGATTTTAACCTTGGCGGACGGCGGAGGCCGTCCGCCAAGGTTGCGCCGCCAAATGACCGCACCGCGGTCACAAGACCGCAGCGGCCATTCTAACATTTCCTCTGGGCCGGCGGGCGCTCTCCAAAAGAGCGCCCGCCGGCCCAGAGGAAATGCCCCTGCAACGAGGACGCCGGCTCAGAATTGAGCCGGCGTAGTTGCAGGGGTGCGACGGGTGCAGTTTGCACCCGTCGCGTATTTCAGTGTCTGCATGGCAGACACTGAAATACTTTGCGGGGCCCTCTTACGGGGGCCCCTGCAGTGCCCATGCCATGGGCATGGGCACTGCAGGGGCCCACAGGGGCCCCGCGGCACCCCCTACCGCCATCCTGTTCCTGGCGGGAGACCCGCCAGGAACAGGATGGCGGTAGGGGGTGTCAGAATCCCCATGGCTGCGGAGCGAGCTCCGCAGCCATGGAGGATTCCCCCGAGCAGCGGAAAGTCGGCGGGAGACCGCCGACTTTCCGCTTCTGACCGCGGCTGAACCGCCGCGGTCAGAATGCTCGTGGGAGCACCGCCAGCCTGTTGGCGGTGCTCCCGTGGTCGGTGGCCCTGGCGGCCACCGGCCGCCAGGGTCAGAATGACCCCCTTAGTCTCTTATCGGTTAGCAGCGTTGTCTCAAAATCTGTTTCAAAGTCAATCAAGTTAGCAATGTCTTAGCCGGTTGAAAAGTCAATCAAGTTAGCAATGTCAAGTTAGCAATGTCTTAGCCGGTTGAAAAATCAATCAAGTGATCAATGGTTTCAATCAACAGAGTCCATAAAGTTTTTACTTCCAAAATGAAGTTCTGCCTCTTCGTTCTCAAAACTGAGGGATACGAATTCGTCTGACCAATCGTTATTGGCTACGTACGCCCACTCCGGACTGGAATACCTCCTGCTTGGTATCCTTTTTCTTTTCAATTTTGCATCTCTCTTTGATTCTTTCTCACTGGTACTTTCCTCTTTGGCCAAGTCCTTTTCTTCACTTGGTGTTGGTACTACAACAGACACTTCCTTTCTTTTCTCTTTCACTCTTGGCCCTTCACTGTCGTTCAATGTTTCTCTAGTTCTTAGTTTTACTGGCGATATGCTTGGTCTTCTTTTTGCACTGTGTCCACTTGATGGACCTGCAATCTCTTCTGAAGGAGTTTGAGCAGTTCCGTTCTGTTCTGCCTTGTCCCCTCCTTCTGGGGAGTCAATCAGGTTTTCCTTTTCTTTTTCTGTATCGTCTGCTTCTGGGAAAGCCCTCCTCTGATCAGGCTCTCCTGCTTCTTCACCTCTTTCGAGCCCTTTGTCACTGTTACTTTCTTCAGGCTCTTTGTCACTTTCAGCTGCTTCAGGCTCTTTGTTACCTTCAGCTGCTTCGTCGCTGTCTGAGGCTCCTCCTTGGTCTTCCCCAAGTGAATCAGTTGCTTCGTCCTCAGAGAATATTTCTCCCTCCTCTATTTCTGCCTGTTCGCTTCTAGTTCTGTTTCGCTCTGCCTCAGCGCTTGGTACTTTGTTATCAGGTACTGGTAACTTCAGCGCTTCAACTTCCTCATCTGTGGGACACAACACCCTCTTTGTGTGACTGGCGTGAATCCAGTTGGGAACTCCCGCACACTTCACAGCGGTGGTAGTCGTCAAAATCACTTGGAAAGGTCCTTTCCAACGGGGTTCCAAACACGACTTCCTCACGTGCTTCTTTATCACGACCCAGTCACCTGCTTTCAGGGCGTGTCCTGGACCTTGGATCGGTGGCAAGGTGGTTGCCTCCACCTGGTGAGAGAAAGATCGAACCACATCAGCTAGACCTTTGCAGTAGTCTAACACCATATCATCTGTAATATTCAAAAGCGCATTTGCAGGAACTGCTGGAAGTCTCATAGTTCTGCCCATGAGAATCTCGTGTGGGGACAGTCCAGTCTTTCTGTCAGGGGTGTTTCTCATTGACATTAGTACCAAAGGCAATGCGTCAGGCCATTTCAAGTTTGTCGATGCACATATTTTCGCCATTCTCGATTTCAATGTGCCATTCATTTGCTCCACTAGACCTGATGCTTCAGGGCGGTAGCTACAATGCAGCTTTTGCTCAATGTTCAGTGCTGCACAAAGCAATTTTATTACTTCATTATTGAAGTGACTTCCCCTATCTGATTCTAAAGAGATCGGGAATCCGAAACGTGGTATTAACTCTCTCAAGAGTAGTTTTGCAACTGTGAGACTGTCATTTCTGCGTGTAGGGTATGCTTCAATCCAGTGACTAAAAATGCACACAACCACCAACACATACTTCAAGCCTCCATGCACAGGCATCTCAATGAAATCCATTTGCATCCTGCTGATTGGACCCCCTGCTCTTCCAATGTGGCTCAAATTTACTACGGTTCCCTTCCCTGCGTTCATCTGTTGGCAAATGACGCAACGGTGGCAAACTGCTTCAGCAACTTGACGGAATTTGGGGTTAAACCAATCAGTTTTAAATAACCTAATCATGGCATCCTTCCCAAGATGAGCTTGTCCATGGTAAAATCTGGCTATCTGTGTCAAAAGGCTATTTGGAAGAACGAATTTCCCTTCACTTGAAACCCATAATTCATCTAGTCTCTTTACACATTGTGAATTGGTCCACGAAAGTTTCTCATCCTCACTGACATCATTCTGTAAGGATTTCAATTCGTCCATCGTATCTATCACCTTTAGAGCAAATATTTCGCTTGGTTCGAGTTCTGGTTCACTTATCAAATTCCATTCATCCCTAAGCAATATACAGTTCAATGCGCAAAACCTTGCGACTTGATCCGCATATCCATTTCCCAGAGAAACATAATCTTGTCCCTTCGAATGTGCACTGCATTTTACCACTGCTACTTCTCCTGGTAGTTGGATGGCATGTAACTATTCTTTTATTCTTTCGCCATTTTTCACTGGCGATCCTGAAGAGGTCATGAAGCCTCTCTGTGACCACAATTGTCCGAAATCATGCACTATTCCAAACCCGTACTGGCTGTCAGTGTAAATGGTAACTTTCATCAATGCAGAGAGTTGGCAAGCTCTAGTAAGGGCTAACAATTCTGCTACTTGTGCAGAGTAAACTCCTTGAAGCCAAGATGCTTCCAAAACACCTGTTACCGTGCATACAGCGTACCCTGCTTTCAATACACCCAGTGCATCTCTTAAACATGAACCATCGACAAAAATAATTTGATCATTTTCTTCCAATCGGGTATCTTTGATATCAGGTCTTGGTTTGGTGCAAAATTCAGTCACCTGAAGACAGTCGTGCTCGATGTCTTCAGCGTTCTCAATTTCAGCATTTTCACTGGGAAACAAGGTTGCTGGATTCAACGTAGTGCACCTTTTCAGCTGCACATTAGGTGATCCCAGAATTATTGTTTCGTACCTTGTGAGTCTAGCACCAGTCATGTGCTGTGTTCGGGAACGTGTCAAAAGTATCTCGACTGAGTGAGGGACCATGACTGTTAAAGGGTGTCCCATCACTATTCCTTCACTCTGAGTGAGGCTGATACCAACTGCGGCTACGGCGCGCAAGCACCCTGGCAGTGCTGCTGCGACCGGATCCAAAGTAGCTGAAAAATATGCTACTGGTCTGTTTACGCCACCATGGGCTTGGGTCAAGACAGACAAGGAACATGCATCACGTTCATGACAAAACAATGTGAAAGGCTTTGTGTAGTCAGGCATACCTAAAGCTGGAGCCCTGCACATGCATTCTTTCAATTCAATAAAAGCATCCATCTCTTCTCCTTTCAGTTCAATTTCATCCAATGCATCCTTCTGAGTCAGTTTCAGTAAAGGTTTTGCTAGGGTTGAGAAGTTGGGAATCCATTGGCGACAGTAACTCACCATTCCCAAAAACTTCCTAACCTCCCTCCTCGTCTTTGGGGGACTCATTTGAAGTACACTTGTTATTCTTTCCTTCATTATTCTCCGTGACCCTTTCTCTATTTGGTGACCCAAATATTTCACTTTCTTCTGACAGAACTGTAATTTTGAAGGCGACACCTTGTGTCCATTCCTTCCCAAATGGTTCAATAGGGCAATGGTGTCGGCTGTGCAGTCACTTTCTGTCTTGGATGCAATCAGTAAGTCATCAATGTACTGTACTAGGGTTGACTCGAATGGCAATTCTAACGCTTCCAAGTCTTTCTTTAGAATCTGATTGAAAATTGACGGTGACTCCGAAAACCCTTGAGGAATTCAACACCAACTGTAAACTATGTCTAAGAATTTGAAACAAAAGAGAAATTGGCTGTCCTCATGAAGAGGCACCGAAAAGAATGCTTGTGACAAGTCGATGACTGAGAACCACTCGGCATCGCAAGGGACTTGAAACATTATCACAGCTGGATTTGGTACTACAGGGCAGCATTTAATTATTATGTCATTTATTTTCCTCAAGTCCTGCACAATTCGGACCTTTCCACTTGGCTTTATAAGTCCCATAATTGGTGAATTACATGGACTGCTTAACACTTCTTTCAGTACTCCCTGCTTTAGAAACTCATCAATGAGTTGGGCGACTTTCATGAGGGTGTCTTGTGCCATATGGTACTGTGGGGTCTGGGGAAAGGTTACATTGGGTTTTACAGTCACTTTCACTGGTTCCACTCCTTTCACCAATCCCACCTCTTTTCCTGTCATATCCCACACTTCTTTTCCGACTGTTTCCTGTAACTCAACTGGAATATCTGCTTCAGTGATCATCGGAAAAAGGGTAATCAGAGGATACTCTTCATCGACAGTCTCCATCTCATCCCCTTCTACACTGTCCTCTTCTTCCCCATCACTGCTCGTCTGAATTCTAATTCCATCGTTCGAACACATAATCGAACATCCCAATTTGCACAATAGGTCTCTCCCTAACAGTGATATCGGGCTTGAGTCACATACCACAAAATTATGTGACCCTTGATAGTTACCAATTCTGACTTGTACTGGATCTGTGATTGGGTTCGTCAGGTACCTGTTT
Source organism: Pleurodeles waltl (assembly GCF_031143425.1). NCBI lineage: Eukaryota > Metazoa > Chordata > Amphibia > Caudata > Salamandridae > Pleurodeles > Pleurodeles waltl. The sequence goes on from NC_090442.1 coordinate 283,450,888, forward strand.
GCTACCCCCACTACTTGAACTGTTCTCCCTGAAAGTGGCAGATTTGGCACTTCAATGCTCCTAACAGTTGAACGTGTAGCTCCTGTGTCAACCAAGAATGAAACGCGATGACCCATAACTCTTCCCTCCACATACGGACCCTTTTGATCAACTTCCAAAGATGCTGCAAGCACACAATTTCCCTCCTCATCTGAACTTCCACTCTCCCATACAACGTTTATTCCATTCTCGCTGTGTAGTGGGAATTGGTGTACTATGTCATTTTGACTCATTCCCTGACCCGTGACCTGTTGAGGAAGCATTGCTTGCTGCTGATTCATTGGTGCTAAGGGTATTTGCATTTGCTGATTAGGTACCATAGGAAACTGCTGTTGCATTGGCTGCAATTGTGTCATTTGCACACGAGGCATTTGCACCTGTTGCGGTTGCATGGGTTGTAGACCCTGCATCTGGTTCATATTGTTTTGAAAATTTGGGTTCGGACCTCTCAGTTTCGGTCCTCTCATAGTCTGAAATGCATTGACATCATTGTTTTGCTGACCTACACCTTCCTGCACCATCATTGGGCACTCCCGTTTCCAATGCCCGACAATTCCGCACGTGTGACATGGCATCACCTTCTTCATTGCCTGTATACCATTTGGAATCATAATGGTATTCAAATCAGGACCATTATTCACAAAACCTCCTCGACCTCTGCCTCTCATCTGCGGCTGAAACATAGCATTTCCCTGTTGCTGCTGCTGCGGCATCTGTTGTTGAAAACCTTGCAAACCTTGTGAACCTGTCTGAGCTGCTCTGAGCTGCATCACCATCACCTTCTCCTTCAATCTTTTCTGCTTTGTCTCAATCTCATCACTGCAGTATTTTGCATAATTCAACACTTCATCAATCGACTTTGACTGCAACAAATCAAATGCGATTTAATCATCTGGCTAATTTCGGGTCTCAGCCCTTCCACAAACCTGAACACAAAATGGAGCATGTCTTTTGGCTCAATCGTTTCCGTGCCACTGTAATTTTTAAACGCTTTCAACAACCTCTCATAATACGCGTGTATAGATTCTTTAACCTCTTGAGCGGTCCTGTCAATCCTTTGCCAATCCACATTTTTCGACGCAACCTTGGTTTTCAAGTGCTCGATCTCCTTATGGTATAAACTCATTACCATAGGTGATGGTGCACCTGTGTCCCTATCTCTCTCTGGTTCACTCGTCGGCCAACCTACAGCCCTTTTACAATCTTCCCACAAATCTGCCGGAACCACAATTTCAAATAAGGTATTCAGGTCTTCCCAGAGACATTTCGCGAGTTTCACAAATCTATCCGTTTGTTGATACCACTCAATCGGCTTCTCTCTTAATTTGGGAAAGTCATCCGTAAAGGATTGAATATCGCACCTGTGCCAGGGTACATGCACAAGTTTTCCCCCTGCTGTCTCTCTCATTGGTAGCATGGTTATCAGATTGTCATTCTGTTGTTTTTTCTCACTTCGTTCTGAAGTATTTTCCTTCTTTTTATCCTTTTTCTTGACCCACCTGCTTTCCCACTTGTCTAAACATCTCCAAACCTGTGCACTCTGCGGTATCTCTTTAAGGTGTGTTTTCATCCCTGCGGATCTCATGTGTTCAAAATCTTTTGTCTCGAAGTCTAACCTGTAACTTCTGCTCAGGTGTTTGGTCTTACCTATATCGATCTCGTTTCTCTCTGCAATTTCTTGTAACTTCTTATGTATGTTGCTCACCTCTCTTGTAATCCTAGGGCACATGTATCTTAGTTCTTCCTCTGTGTATGATTCTAATCTGTTCAAACCCATTGTTCCCTCTACCAGTTCATCTGCCTCCATACCCAACCTTATCTTATTCAGGTATTCTTCTCCCTTCCCACTAGATGTATTCTGTGGGGAATTCAGGCTGTTGAACCATTGTGTTAACTGTTGCGCGTTCAGTCCCATCAGTGTAGCAGTTACATCAACTGCCACTGACGGTTTCTGTAATGTTTCAGTCTGTGAAGTTAGCGGTACTAATAGTGGTGGATGTGACCTTACCACGGTTGACGGAGCACAAATTGGAATTGGACTGAATTCCGACAAGGACCCAGATCCATTTGGCAGTGCCGCTATCGGAGTTGTCTCTGGAGTGGTTTCTATGCATCTCCTCCCTGTCCCATTCTGTATCATTAACCCTTGGTCGCTGGTGCTTGAATTGGCCTGTATGTACAGTGGTACTGGTGGACCTACAGTGATAGGTAGAGATATTGCGTCTGGGTTCTGTCTGTTCCCCGAATTCTGTGGCATGTTAATCCCCACATTGTGGTTCATCATTGCTGGCATACCTAACTGGCTTTCTACTACTCGCACTTCTTGTGTCTGCTTTTGGGGCATCGAGAACTGTGTTGATTCAGCTTGAATCAATGTCGGTCTCTGATAGTTTTGTCCTCCTTGCGCCATTGAGTCGGAAGTCATTCCCACATTATGCTCATCGCAACAGTGCCTTTGAACCTGTGGCTGATAGTTATCAGCAGGTTTCAATGTTGGCACGTCTGGGTACATTCTCTGAATCCGTGGTATTCGTGGTGAGAAAGGCATGTCAGAGCTGCTCGGCCTCTGAGATATTCTCAAATTTGGTGTTACATTACCCTGTATTGGTTCTGGAGGGGCAGTACTAATGCTTGAGCCTTTTTCGCTTTCCAGATATGGCGGTGGGCGATCGTTCAGCAATTGTATAATGAACTCCTCATCATCTGACTCGTCTCCCCTTTTCGACTTTCTATTGCTCTCTCCCTCTCTGGACTGACTCCTGTTTGTCTTACAGGTGGCTTTCCTTCCTTCCGTCTCTGCATCCTCGGCAATCGCTGGAAACAATTTAATTCCCTGCAATACGTCTGATCTCCAAACCTTTTGTGTGCTGTCCCATCTAGCATCCGCTAGTGTCTTTTCTACTTTTCTTATTCTTGCTCAAATTTCTTTTGTTGTTGGTTTCTAGCTATTACTTCCCAAATTGCTAATGCCTCAAACTGTGCTGGCCTTGGGGGTACTTTCATGTCGTATAGCGCAAATCTCAGATTTTCTAAAACCCTTAAATTAAACGACCCGTGGATAGGGAACGCTACACTTCCATGTTTCTCTGTTAATTTGCACCATTGTTTTAACCATAGACATGGCGCTACACCCTTTTCTTCAATGACGATGTAAGCTGGTGTACCCTCAGGCGGTGTTTCTTCTCCTACATTTGCTTTAATATAAACGTCTCCCCTCATGGCACTCTTAAATGCTTTGAAAAATGTCATCTTTCCGTCTTTTGTTTTTCTAAAATATGTAATCAATAAGTGACTTTAATTCCCGGAATACTCTTCGCTTGCCTTTCCCCTTCCGATTGCGCTTCACGGACTGTGTCCAATCCGTGCGCGACCCTTCTCACCAACCGACCTATCCCAGCGCGGCTCCTAGTGACGTCACACTCACACACTGCGGCTGACAAAGTCCCGCGGCTTGTCCTCTTTTCATTCGGCTTCACTCATAAACTGATTTCTGCAATATAACGCGAGCACTTAACCAAAAGAATAAAACAGATCTGTCGGTTTACTACAGGAATGGTAATACAATCGCTTCAGAAACCTTAGGGATTTTTCACTAGCCTCTGCAGTTATTCCATCTTTCTCGGTTTCCCACTTTCGCAAGCAAAATTTGACCCGCAAACTTTACTCTCAACTGATCAATGAACTATTCTAGTGCACTTTAGAATTCGTCAAATCTCAAAGTCGAAATTTTCTTTCACTCTGCAACATTCATACCGACTTGTTGACCACGCCCGATCAACCTATTAACCCGACCAGATCACAACATCAAACAAGTGTCACATACACTTTTCAACATACTCCGGAGTCTCTTGACCTCGCAGGGCCCGTCTCAACATCAACAACCACGTGGACAATTTTTCTGCTCAAAGCGCTACACACACGTGAAGTTCGACGACTTCCCTACTCTCACACCTTTGGAGGAACACTCCTCTAATATCTTTTAACTCCTTAAATCCTCACAGACTTCTCAATTAATCTGCGGCGATAAGCTGTGCAAGCGCGAAACCCTAACTTCACTCATACCGTCACTAGAAATGCTGAGACCATTCTCATACCTCCATGTTCCTCATTCGCAAGCTCCGAGATCCCGGGAAAGTCATTGGGGACTTAGGGCATCATCATCTCTCCAACTTGTTTTATCAAAGAAAATTCTAACCTGACTCTGTCTATTGTTCGGATGGGGTCCCAAAGGGCAAAACCATCAATCTCTGCTACCATCTACTGATAACGCGTCCAGCCCTTATAAATTACCTGTACCTGGACACGTTGGAGGTCGGTGAATCTTTTAACCGAGTCGGGCTCTCCTCATCCTCAATAGTCGAGTCACTCAGATCAATAATCAATAACTGTTGTAATCGGTAATCAATACTCAATTAATAGATCAATATAACACATCAGAAATCAATAACAGTTGGTATTTCGGCGCACCATGACCTTTCAGTCATGAATAACCACACCAGTTTATTAGAAATTAGTGAATTTATTTCCCTATATTAACAAAGCTAGCACGATATATATATGTCTCAAGACCAATTGATATATGTATATGAACATTACTAGCTGTCCATAACGGCGGAAGAAACGCAATCTACGCAAAATCTGAATAATGATACACTCTGTTATAGCAATGCAAATCACCAATGTGACTAACTGTATTTGACTAATTGCATACATTCGGTCAGCATAACAAGATTTCAATTCTTCATGATACATTGAATGAATACCTCGACTAACCTCTAATTAGCATTGGCATGTGGGACTTCATGCAAAACGAATTTAGTCAACACAAATTTGGAAAACTTCTAGCTAGGATCCTATCAAAATAGCAGTTGGTACCTAAAAGGAAAAACACAATGCATAATACATTTATCCTTTCATGTTTACCAAATACAATCAGCATTCAAGAAAAGTCTTCGTCCTTCAGGTACCGGTTGATCAGCATGGGGCAAATTTCAAAGGGGCAAAGTTAAGGGCAAACTTCCTTGCAGCGGCAAGGAGAATGGGGCAAAGTTACTGCATGGGCAAGACAGGGGCAAATCAAAGTTAAAGTCTCTAGGGTGAGAATTCTTAAACTTAAAGTCTCTTTCTCTCAGATAGAGAAAAGGGCATCAGGGTGTCGTCCAAAATGGAGTCTGGCATCAGGCTTCAAACTGGCATCGAGGAGAATGGCTGACTTCTCTTTGTCCGGTGGGTTTAAGTAAGAAACATTCCAAATTATGTAGGGTCTTCCATTGGAGGGTTCATAGGTTGGCTTCAAATTGTCCAATCAAAAATTGTCTTTTACTAGCGCCCATTTATGCATACACTGTCCTTGGAGCCTTGGAACACAATTTGTATCATGGTTTGCCAATTATTTTACTATCTGTACCTTCATTGTCCGCACCTGCAGAGACTGACCTTGTATCAAAGGGGATGTAACCGGCCTAGCACGAAACCTTGGAGATAAGTGTACCAGCCAGTTTCTACTGGAAAAATACAACTTCAAGCAAGAATATATGTTTCATTAGTTCAAGGAAAAGAAATCACTCAGTTAGAATTTGAAACCAAGCAACTAGGCCAAAGCCTGTACTAAATTTAAGCTAAGCAAAACAGTCTTCAAACAAGAAATCATGGCATACATTTGCGATTATGACGGATTACTACATTTTAATACTTCGTGATTAATAAAGCTCGTTTATAATGATGGCGAACTACCCCGAGGGCACAATTTCCCTCGTACATTATTTCTTTATTAAAATCACACTTCATTATAGGTATTGATTACACGGTATACATGAATATATGTCGGACCTTCTTTTTCTGCGTCATCACACCCACAAAAAGTTTGATAAGCCAAACACTCATCTGAGAACCTGGGCACGGATTGCTGCACTGAAACTAAATAATTTGTGTACAATTTTGCCTTCCTATAGATCTAAAAATGGCTAACCAAATATCGAAATATGCTCTAGAGCATACAAACAATTAAAACATCTTTTCCTCATCTAGCTATAAAAGTTTTGTAGGGCTTGTCTATGGGCCAGGGCTTTCCCCCTAAATGTGAACAATGTAATCTATAGGAAAGTTTGGAAGAAAAGGTTTGGCCCAAATAAACATAGCTATCAACAACCTTTATTTTTCCAGACCCATGAAACAGCTACATTTTCTCATTCTTTTACAACCCTGGAATGCTATCACTTTTTTTTTTCTAACATTTATTTCCAGGAAATGTTTATCTGCATAAATCCTCAGATCATGCACAGTTCTTTGCAACTGGGGTCAAATCAAACAAAATAATGTCATCTGTGTACATAATAGTATGCAACAGAATAGTCCTCAATCTTGTGGGGAAGTTATGAATAAGAGAACTTTCTTGGGAAAAATCAGACATGTAACTAGAAATCAGCAGAGGAGCTAGTAAGCATCTCTGCTTCAGTCCGTTTTGAGCAGGATTCTCAGGAGATAATTCTTTAGTGTCCCCTAATAGCTCTTTACACCATGTTGATGAATGAAGGGCAACAATTAGCCTAAGAAAGTTAGAAGGGAATCCCAAGGACAACAATTTTTGCCATTATGTTGGCCTATCAACTAGATCAAATTCTGTTAAGAAGTCAATAAATGCGGTATAAACTGTCTGTCGCTTATTTCCTACATATATGTCTAATATGGACTGTAATACCGCAGTTTTGTCCTGCACCGCCTCTAAAGCCTGACTGACCCAGCAGGATTATACTCTTCTTCTCTGCCCATTTTTCCCAGATGTTCCAGTACACTTCGGGCAAAAATCTTCTCTACAGCATATAAAAGGGAATTTTGCCTATAACTTCCTGGTGGAGATGAACTGCCCTTTTTGACATGATTATGTTACCTTTCCACAAGTTTGAGACTGACCAGAGAAGAAACAGTAATCGAACAGAGGCCTCAAAGTTTTAGCCCACACTGCTGTGTTCTGTAAAACTACAACTGGCAGCAGATGACGTTGCTCCTTTCATATGACGCACAATTTGCTGACAACTCAGAGAAATAATCTCAAGGTCATTACATAAATTATAGAGAAGGGGCATTGGTACTCTCTTTATAGAGGGTTGTAATATAGAAGACTCAGCCGTGTGCACCACTTCGATTTGGCAATGGTTTCGCTCTCGAGCTCCAAATGTTTGCCACAATGCGCCAAAGAGATCTCATGCTATTATCTTGTGCCTCTCACTGTTAATCCCACCAGTTATTATTCCTTAGCCTTTTACGTTTCCTCCTTAAAGATCTATCATGTATGCACATTCTTGTCAGATTATGTGTTTCCCTTGATAAACCTTCATCCTCTTCTCCGTGCACAGGCTTTTTTTTATACAAAACACAATCTCTCCTTTAGTTCATTCTTCATATATCGCACCAAGTCAGATATGACTAATTCAAAGAGGGCATTGAATCCATTCCAAATGATTCTATTGGGATTGCATCAAAACTAGCAATTAAGTTATGAAAAAAGGATGTTCCTCGGATTCCAGTTAAGCTTAGTACTACGTTGATGGCTATTACCTATTTCGATTTTTAATGACCAATCAGAGGATTTCCTAAAAGGAAGGTAAATGTCCATTTAGTCAAGAGTATGATCACTGTGAGACATGTTTACTTTCCTTAAATCTAAAACATGGGTAAATAGTGAATAGGATATTATTATATAATCAATGAACGAGGAACCCAGCCGGCCATATCCAGTTGCTTTAACAGGATGTCCGAGACCATCCTTCCATTCAAACTTAAGGCTCCCAGACATTTTAACTTATCCCACACAAAGGTTTCACCTTTTATCTGATCAACATTCTTTTGGGAACTGATCTTCAAGAATGCTTCAACTTTCAAGAATGACCAAAATGAATTTGTGGCCCATGAACTCCTCGTTCTGGAAGAAAATCTGATTTCAACATTCAAAGGCATAACTAAAAAACAGAAACACCAGCCACCTTGAATGCTTTCTAGATGAAAACAATTCATGGCCTCGATTATGAACTGGGAGAAATCGTAACCCCGGGTAGCCCCGGGTATCCTAAGATTTTATGGATACAGCATCACTGGCCCAGATTTTCTAGTGGTAAAATTGTATGAAGCACAGGCTGCCTCATCCTCCCCTCAACTCGCTATTACTGTACTGGGTAATATAGAAAATTTGCAATGCTGCACATCTGCCTTCCTGCCCTATGACTCCTTCCCATACTCACCTCCTGCCCCCACCACGCACAGCCCTCCATTCCTACTAAACACCTGCTCAGAGCAGGTGATAAATAGAGGTGTTATTGTAAATGAAAAAAGGGAATAACATGTTAGAAGGGGCACCTTCTTTTTGGCCAAGGTGAGGCCCTAGCAGGGAAAAACCTACCACTCCCGTCAGGGGCCGGTGATTACACTCACTGTATAACCTGCACTCACCCTTTGGTAGCTTGTCACAGAGCAGTCAGGCTTATCACAGGAGCAATGTGTACAGCATTGGCACAGCATTACCACACAAAAAATGCACTGAGCGTCACAAAAAGACTTCACATGAGGTGTATGTAAATAAAGTTTGTATTTAACACGTACTTTAGTTAGCACAACATGAACATAATGCAAATCTGGGCATAAATTACATCTAGAGATATCACTAGCAGTACTAGGCCTAACTGTGTTAAAATGACATTTAGCAGTAGGCACCCAGGAGAAAAATAATACTTTCCCTCCCAGCACCTTCATGCAGTACCAAAACTTTGTCAGCACAAGACCCACCCTAGCGATTACCACAATTCAATATCATACAGTTATAGGGTGCAATGATAGCATCAAGGTGCTCATACATTGACTTGCAGCACTTTTAAATAGCTCTGTGGCCTTGGCCGCACAGGAATAACCCAATGTCAACTGTGATAGCAACAAAGAAACATTGGGTACAGTAAGACCTCCGTGCAGTGTATTCAATTGCCGGCAATCACTCCCACTTGCTCACTGTGTACCGCTATGCAGTGCCACGGATATCAGGCAGGCTAATATAATGCACTCGCACGCACTCATTCGCAGCACCCTAATACGGTGCACTGATATCCAACAGGTTAGTGGCCACTGTGCTCGCAGATCTCCCCTGGGTCCAAACCTTTCTCCAACCATTTCCTACTACCCCATCCCCCATGAGCTGGAGAAAGCACCCTTTCCACATATACTAGACCTCTCACGGCTGGATTTTCACTCATTGAGGATCCAGGAGCAAGCGGGGAGGAAAGAAAGAGGTAACAGCTGATCAAGCAACAGTTGACAAATGGAGGTCTGGCCCCCACTCAGGAAGTTCACTCAGGAGTCTCCACACCATGGCTTCCAGTGCGGGCCATGGTGTACAAAGCATACACTGTTCATAGTGACGCCCCCAGCCAAGCCAATCACTCCAATAAACAAACAGTTACCAATTCTGCACCTGTCTGGAAGGGGCACAACATCTGGTGCACAATGACTTGAGTCACCATGGACAGTCCCGGTTGTGCATGAAGAGTTACTAAATCTGCACGTGCCTGGAAGGAGGCACACCATCTGGTGCATGATGACTTGAGTCGCACCAACAATTCCAGTCACCAAACCAAGAGTTACCAATTGTCATACTTTCCTGGAATGAGGCACAATGTCTGGTACGCAATGACTTGGGACACCCCAATTTCAATTGTACACCCATTGTGACCAATACTGCACCTCCCTGAAATGAGGCACAACTTCTGGTGCCTGATGACTTGAGTCACACCAGACAAATCCGAACACAATCACGGAAAGTTATCAATGGGTACCGCCCTGAACTGAGGCACAACGTCTGGTGAGCGATGTCTTGAGTCACACAAGACAATTCTGGACACACATGAAGAGTTTCAATATCATACCTCCCTGGAATGAGGCGCAACGCTGGGTGCGCATTGACTTGAGTCACACCAGACAATTCCTGTCGCACACACAGAGATGCAAGTTCAGTAGTGCTGCACGAGGTAGAATGCATCACTGCTCTGGGTGTGCCCCCACCTCCGAGGGTCACAGCCAGTGAATTGGACACCACACACAATGAGCATGCAGTCAGGTGTCGCACGGAAGAAATGTGGAACGCTTTTCAAAAGTGGGCCATGCGGGGTCCCATGACTGGTGAATCCGCTCAGTACCATCAAGACACCTAGGCGTGTCATCCAGCAGATGATGTAGGCATTTAAGAGGAGACCACTCTCCACATGACACAGGTAGAAGGTGTAGGTCCCTCGCAGGAGGTCTTTGATGGACCTGAGACCTCCACAGAGAACAGGGGGCAAGCCAACAAGCCCTTGGAAAGCACACTTCAGAGTGTCACTCAGCAGCAACCAGTTTGCCCAGGCCACCAACAATACAGGAAAGGTGCATGGTCCCTTCATAAGGCAGTAATTATTCCTTGTGCACCACAGATTCTTCTGGCAGTATGCACCATGTTCCTGCAAGTGTATCTCTACTTTGCTGGTGTGTAGCACCAGTAGTTATACTGTACTGTGCTTTTGAAGTTGGGTGAGGTTCAGAGGATTCCCCTTTAAACCACAGATTTCTCCTCTAAATTTCCGTCCTGTCTGCCATGGGGCTGTAGAATGCAGATCTTAATCTTTAATGGGGTCATGAACTGGCTCAGAGGCACCTAGTATCAGAACCTCCCCCTCCAATCTATGCAGCCAGGCCTACAAATGGCAGAGGTCTTCCTTCTAGTTGTGTGCCCAAGTTTCATAGCTGTTGCTGTGGAATGCACAGATGCACTCCTCCATTCCCCAGTGTTGACTCAAGTTGAGTTAAAAGGCACACAAAGTGTTTAGGGAAGAGAAATATCCACTTTCTGGAAGCGGCATTTTTCGATGATTATTGACAAAACCACCTTCACCATAATGATAGTGAACAATATGAGGCTGCTCCAGTGCAATCCACTGCTGCAGCTAGGAGTAATTGTAACACTTCCCCCATGTAAAATTATTGGCAGAGCAGTTCCCCATGTGAAAACACACATGGGTATTGTGAGAAGGTAGCCTCTTTCTAGCCTTGTTACCCCCACTTTTGGCCTGTTTGTGAGTGTATGTCAGGGTGTTTGTCACTGTTTTCACTGTCTCACTGGGATCCTGATAGCCAGGCCTCAGTGCTCATAGTGAAAACACCATATTTTCAGTATGGTTGTTATGTGTCACTGGGATCCTGCTGGTCAGGACCCCAGTGCTCATAGGTTTGTGGCCTATATGTATGTGTCACTGGGACCCTGTCACACAGGGCCCCAGTGCTCATAGGTGTGCATGTATATGTTCCCTGTGTGGTGCCTAACTGTCTCACTGAGGCTCTGCTAACCAGAACCTCAGTGGTTATGCTCTCTCATTACTTTCAAATTGTCACTGACAGGCTAGTGACCATTTTTACCAATTTACATTGGCTTACTGGAACACCCTTATAATTCCCTAGTATATGGTACTGAGGTACCCAGGGTATTGGGGTTCCAGGAGATCCCTATGGGCTGCAGCATTTCTTTTGCCACCCATAGGGAGCTCTGACAATTCTTACACAGGCCTGCCACTGCAGCCTGAGTGAAATAACGTCCACGTTATTTCACAGCCATTTTTACACTGCACTTAAGTAACTTATAAGTCACCTATATGTCTAACCTTTACCTGGTAAAGGTTAGGTGCAAAGTTACTTAGTGTGAGGGCACCCTGGCACTAGCCAAGGTGCCCCCACATTGTTCAGAGCCAATTCACTGAACTTTGTGAGTGCGGGGACACCATTACACGCGTGCACTACATATAGGTCACTACCTATATGTAGCTTCACCATGGTAACTCCGAATATGGCCATGTAACATGTCTATGATCATGGAATTGCCCCCTCTATGCCATCCTGGCATTGTTGGTACAATTCCATGATCCCAGTGGTCTGTAGCACAGACCCTGGTACTGCCAGACTGCCCTTCCTGGGGTTTCACTGCAGCTGCTGCTGCTGCCAACCCCTCAGACAGGCAGCTGCCCTCCTGGGGTCCAGCCAGGCCTGGCCCAGGATGGCAGAACAAAGAACTTCCTCTGAGAGAGGGTGTGACACCCTCTCCCTTTGGAAAATGGTGTGAAGGCAGGGGAGGAGTAGCCTCCCCCAGCCTCTGGAAATGCTTTGTTGGGCACAGATGTGCCCAATTCTGCATAAGCCAGTCTACACCGGTTCAGGGACCCCTTAGCCCCTGCTCTGGCGCGAAACTGGACAAAGGAAAGGGGAGTGACCACTCCCCTGACCTGCACCTCCCCTGGGAGGTGTCCAGAGCTCCTCCAGTGTGCTCCAGACCTCTGCCATCTTGGAAACAGAGGTGCTGCTGGCACACTGGACTGCTCTGAGTGGCCAGTGCCACCAGGTGACGTCAGAGACTCCTTGTGATAGGCTCCTTCAGGTGTTAGTAGCCTTTCCTCTCTCCTAGGTAGCCAAACCCTCTTTTCTGGCTATTTAGGGTCTCTGTCTCTGGGGAAACTTTAGATAACGAATGCATGAGCTCAGCCGAGTTCCTCTGCATCTCCCTCTTCACCTTCTGATAAGGAATCGACCGCTGACCGCGCTGGAAGCCTGCAAACCTGCAACATAGTAGCAAAGACGACTACTGCAACTCTGTAACGCTGATCCTGCCGCCTTCTCGACTGTTTTCCTGCTTGTGCATGCTGTGGGGGTAGTCTGCCTCCTCTCTGCACCAGAAGCTCCGAAGAAATCTCCCGTGGGTCGACGGAATCTTCCCCCTGCAACCGCAGGCACCAAAAAGCTGCATTACCGGTCCCTTGGGTCTCCTCTCAGCACGACGAGCGAGGTCCCTCGAATCCAGCGACACCGTCCAAGTGACCCCCACAGTCCAGTGACTCTTCAGCCCAAGTTTGGTGGAGGTAAGTCCTTGCCTCACCTCGCTGGGCTGCATTGCTGGGAACCGCGACTTTGCAAGCTACTCCGGCCCCTGTGCACTTCCGGCGGAAATCCTTCGTGCACAGCCAAGCCTGGGTCCACGGCACTCTAACCTGCATTGCACGACTTTCTAAGTTGGTCTCCGGCGACGTGGGACTCCTTTGTGCAACTTCGGCGAGCACCGTTTCACGCATCCTCGTAGTGCCTGTTTCTGGCACTTCTCCGGGTGCTACCTGCTTCAGTGAGGGTTCTTTCTCTTGCTCGACGTCCCCTCTCTCTGCAGGTCCAATTTGCGACCTCCTGGTCCCTCCTGGGCCCCAGCAGCGTCCAAAAACGCCAAACGCACGATTTGCGTGTAGCAAGGCTTGTTGGCGTCCATCCGGCGGGAAAACACTTCTGCACGACTCTCCAAGGCGTGGGGGATCCATCCTCCAAAGGGGAAGTCTCTAGCCCTTGTCGTTCCTGCAGTATTCACAGTTCTTCAGCCTAGTAAGAGCTTCTTTGCACCAACCGCTGGCATTTCTTGGGCATCTGCCCATCTCCGAGCTGCTTGTGACTTTTGGACTTGGTCCCCTTGTTCCACAGGTACCCTCAGTCAGGAATCCATCGTTGTTGCATTGCTGATTTGTGTTTTCCTTGCATTTTCCCTCTAACACGACTATTTTGTCCTTAGGGGAACTTTAGTGCACTTTGCACTCACTTTTCAGGGTCTTGGGGAGGGTTATTTTTCTAACTCTCACTATTTTCTAATAGTCCCAGCGACCCTCTACAAGGTCACATAGGTTTGGGGTCCATTCGTGGTTCACATTCCACTTTTGGAGTATATGGTTTGTGTTGCCCCTATCCCTATGTTTCCCCATTGCATCCTATTGTAACTATACATTGTTTGCACTGTTTTCTAAGACTATACTGCATATTTTTGCTATTGTGTATATATATCTTGTGTATATTTCCTATCCTCTCACTGAGGGTACACTCTAAGATACTTTGGCATATTGTCATAAAAATAAAGTACCTTTATTTTTAGTATAACTGTGTATTGTGTTTTCTTATGATATTGTGCATATGACACTAAGTGGTACTGTAGTAGCTTCACACGTCTCCTAGTTCAGCCTAAGCTGCTCTGCTAAGCTACCATTATCTATCAGCCTAAGCTGCTAGACACCCTATACACTAATAAGGGATAACTGGGCCTGGTGCAAGGTGCAAGTACCCCTTGGTACTCACTACAAGCCAGTCCAGCCTCCTACATTGGTTGTGCAGCGGTGGGATAAGTGCTTTGAGACTACTTACCACTCTTGTCATTGTACTTTTCATAAGAGAAAAATATACAAAACAAGGTCAGTGTATATACACATAGCCAAAAAGTTTTGCATTTCCTCTTTTCACTCTTTTCTAAGTGCTGAAAAGTACTTCTAAACTTTCAAAAAGTTCTTAAAAGTTTAAAAAGTTTTTTTCTGTCTTTCCAAAAAAAAAGTTCTGAAAACTTTTTTATCTTTTACTATCACTTTAACTCTCTCTAAAAAATGTCTGGCACAGGCCAAAAAGTTGAACTGTCCAAACTTGCATATGATCACCTTAGCTGGAAAGGAGCAAGGAGTCTCTGCATAGAGAGAGGTTTGAGTGTAGGGAAGAATCCTTCCTTAGAACTGTTAATTAATATGCTTAGAGTACAGGATAAGGCCATAAGTGCCCAATCTGTAGAAAAAGTAGCTAATGGTTCTCAATCTGATCCAGGGACTCCCCCAGGAAAAGGTTCAGGAAAGAAACTTCTCAGCCTGCCCATTACTAGACAGTCTAGCATAGTTGGTACAGAGGTTGAATCACACCATACTAATGGTGTGCTCTCACATTATACTGGTAGCCAAGCTGTTAGGGTGCCCTCTGTAAGGGACAGGTCTCCTTCTGTTCATTCCCATCATACCTCTGTATCTAGAAATGTCCCTCCCACCCACCCTGATGACAGATTGTTAGAAAGGGAGCTCAATAGATTGAGAGTGGAACAAACCAGACTGAAGCTCAAGAAGCAACAGCTGGATTTGGATAGACAGTCTTTAGAATTAGAGAAGGAAAGACAGAAGTTGGGTTTAGATACCCATGGTGGCAGCAGCAGTATTCCCCATAGTCATCCTGCAAAAGAGCATGATTCCAGGAATCTGCACAAGATAGTTCCCCCTTACAAGGAGGGGGATGACATTAACAAGTGGTTTGCTGCACTTGAGAGGGCCTGTGCTGTACAGGATGTCCCTCAAAAGCAGTGGGCTGCTATCCTATGGCTATCATTTAGTGGAAAAGGTAGGGATAGGCTCCTTACAGTGAAAGAAAATGATGCCAATAATTTCCAAGTTCTTAAGAATGCACTCCTGGATGGTTATGGCTTAACCACTGAACAGTACAGGATAAAGTTCAGAGAGACCAAAAAGGAGTCTTCACAAGACTGGGTTGATTTCATTGACCATTCAGTGAAGGCCTTGGAGGGGTGGTTACATGGCAGTAAAGTTACTGATTATGAAAGCCTGTATAACACAATCCTGAGAGAGCATATACTTAATAATTGTGTGTCTGATTTGTTGCACCAGTACCTGGTAGACTCTGATCTGACCTCTCCCCAAGAATTGGGAAAGAAGGCAGACAAATGGGTCAGAACAAGGGTGAACAGAAAAGTTCATACAGGGGGTGACAAAGATGGCAATAAGAAGAAAGATGGTGAAAAATCTCAGGATAAGCATGGGGATAAGGGTAAAACCAAAGATCCCACTTCAAATCTTAAACACTCTTCAGAGGGTGGGGATAAAACAAATTCTTCCTCTTCTTCTCAACCTGCACACATTAAAAAGCCTTGGTGCTTTGTGTGTAAAATCAGAGGCCATAGGCCAGGGGATAAGTCCTGTCCAGGTAAACCCCCTGAGCCTACCACCACTAATACATCAAGCTCTAGTGCCCCTAGCAGTAGTGGTACTAGTGGTGGGACTGCTGGCAACAGTCAAGCAAAGGGTGTAGTTGGGTTCACTTATGGGTCCATAGTGGAAACTGATGTAATCAGTCCCAAGACAGTTTCTGTCACACCTAGTGGCACTGGCCTTGCCACACTGGCTGCTTGTCCCCTTACAATGGATAAGTACAGGCAGACAGTTTCAATAAATGGTGTTGAGGCCTTGGCCTACAGGGACACAGGTGCCAGTTTCACTTTGGTGACTGAAAACCTAGTGCCTCCTGAACAACACATCATTGGACAACAGTATAAGATTATTGATGTCCATAACTTCACTAAGTTTCTTCCCTTAGCTATAATTCAGTTTAGTTGGGGTGGAGTTACTGGCCCTAAGCAGGTGGTGGTATCACCTAGCTTACCTGTAGACTGTCTCTTAGGTAATGACCTAGAGGCCTCAGGTTGGGCTGATGTAGAGTTTTATGCCCATGCAGCCATGCTGGGCATCCCTGAGGAATTGTTCCCTCTCATTTCAAGTGAAATGAAAAAGCAAAGGAGAGAAGGCCTGAAAACTCAGGATCCCTCTCCATCAACAGGTAAAAAGGGTATCACAGTATCCCCTAACCACCCTACCATTCAGGATACTATTCCTGTGGTGGGAGAAACCTCTCCTGGGGTGGCACCTGTTCCAAGGGAATCATCAGCTAGCAAAGCTGGACTCCCTGAGGTGGAAGTACCTCTCTGTGGGATAACTAACATTGGTGAGAAAAAGAGCACCATTTTAGTTAACATGGAGCATCCCTCCAACCCTCCCAGAGAAACTTTAGTGCAGAAACTCTGCACTGCCTCACAACACTTAGGACAGCATCCCTGCCCTAGTGTGGAGCTGATAGGACAGCATCCCTGCCCTGCTCCAACTCAAGAGAAACAGCATCCCTGTTCTCTCTTCCAGCCAGATGGACAGAGTTTTTGCCCAGCTATGGCTTTTCTGAGACAGCATCCCTGTCTGGCATTTCCATCACTACAAATAGGTTCAGTGGACAATTCCCACTGCTCTAAACTAAAACTTACTGATAGAAACTCTGAAAATACATCTTCACATTGTTGCCTAGCTAAAAAACTTCAAACAGGGTGGTTTACATCCCCACAGGGAAGTAACCATATAGTGGATGGTAAAGGGAGTAACCAGTCTATTGCAGAGCTACTCTCTACTTATCACCACTTAGACAATAAAGTCTCAACTGGCCAAGGTTGGCCTTATTGTCCTTCGTTTGGGGGGGGTTGTGTGAGAAGGTAGCCTCTTTCTAGCCTTGTTACCCCCACTTTTGGCCTGTTTGTGAGTGTATGTCAGGGTGTTTGTCACTGTTTTCACTGTCTCACTGGGATCCTGATAGCCAGGCCTCAGTGCTCATAGTGAAAACACCATGTTTTCAGTATGGTTGTTATGTGTCACTGGGATCCTGCTGGTCAGGACCCCAGTGCTCATAGGTTTGTGGCCTATATGTATGTGTCACTGGGACCCTGTCACACAGGGCCCCAGTGCTCATAGGTGTGCATGTATATGTTCCCTGTGTGGTGCCTAACTGTCTCACTGAGGCTCTGCTAACCAGAACCTCAGTGGTTATGCTCTCTCATTACTTTCAAATTGTCACTGACAGGCTAGTGACCATTTTTACCAATTTACATTGGCTTACTGGAACACCCTTATAATTCCCTAGTATATGGTACTGAGGTACCCAGGGTATTGGGGTTCCAGGAGATCCCTATGGGCTGCAGCATTTCTTTTGCCACCCATAGGGAGCTCTGACAATTCTTACACAGGCCTGCCACTGCAGCCTGAGTGAAATAACGTCCACGTTATTTCACAGCCATTTTTACACTGCACTTAAGTAACTTATAAGTCACCTATATGTCTAACCTTTACCTGGTAAAGGTTAGGTGCAAAGTTACTTAGTGTGAGGGAACCCTGGCACTAGCCAAGGTGCCCCCACATTGTTCAGAGCCAATTCACTGAACTTTGTGAGTGCGGGGACACCATTACACGCGTGCACTACATATAGGTCACTACCTATATGTAGCTTCACCATGGTAACTCCGAATATGGCCATGTAACATGTCTATGATCATGGAATTGCCCCCTCTATGCCATCCTGGCATTGTTGGTACAATTCCATGATCCCAGTGGTCTGTAGCACAGACCCTGGTACTGCCAGACTGCCCTTCCTGGGGTTTCACTGCAGCTGCTGCTGCTGCCAACCCCTCAGACAGGCAGCTGCCCTCCTGGGGTCCAGCCAGGCCTGGCCCAGGATGGCAGAACAAAGAACTTCCTCTGAGAGAGGGTGTGACACCCTCTCCCTTTGGAAAATGGTGTGAAGGCAGGGGAGGAGTAGCCTCCCCCAGCCTCTGGAAATGCTTTGTTGGGCACAGATGTGCCCAATTCTGCATAAGCCAGTCTACACCGGTTCAGGGACCCCTTAGCCCCTGCTCTGGCGCGAAACTGGACAAAGGAAAGGGGAGTGACCACTCCCCTGACCTGCACCTCCCCTGGGAGGTGTCCAGAGCTCCTCCAGTGTGCTCCAGACCTCTGCCATCTTGGAAACAGAGGTGCTGCTGGCACACTGGACTGCTCTGAGTGGCCAGTGCCACCAGGTGACGTCAGAGACTCCTTGTGATAGGCTCCTTCAGGTGTTAGTAGCCTTTCCTCTCTCCTAGGTAGCCAAACCCTCTTTTCTGGCTATTTAGGGTCTCTGTCTCTGGGGAAACTTTAGATAACGAATGCATGAGCTCAGCCGAGTTCCTCTGCATCTCCCTCTTCACCTTCTGATAAGGAATCGACCGCTGACCGCGCTGGAAGCCTGCAAACCTGCAACATAGTAGCAAAGACGACTACTGCAACTCTGTAACGCTGATCCTGCCGCCTTCTCGACTGTTTTCCTGCTTGTGCATGCTGTGGGGGTAGTCTGCCTCCTCTCTGCACCAGAAGCTCCGAAGAAATCTCCCGTGGGTCGACGGAATCTTCCCCCTGCAACCGCAGGCACCAAAAAGCTGCATTACCGGTCCCTTGGGTCTCCTCTCAGCACGACGAGCGAGGTCCCTCGAATCCAGCGACACCGTCCAAGTGACCCCCACAGTCCAGTGACTCTTCAGCCCAAGTTTGGTGGAGGTAAGTCCTTGCCTCACCTCGCTGGGCTGCATTGCTGGGAACCGCGACTTTGCAAGCTACTCCGGCCCCTGTGCACTTCTGGCGGAAATCCTTCGTGCACAGCCAAGCCTGGGTCCACGGCACTCTAACCTGCATTGCACGACTTTCTAAGTTGGTCTCCGGCGACGTGGGACTCCTTTGTGCAACTTCGGCGAGCACCGTTTCACGCATCCTCGTAGTGCCTGTTTCTGGCACTTCTCTGGGTGCTACCTGCTTCAGTGAGGACTCTTTGTCTTGCTCGACGTCCCCTCTCTCTGCAGGTCCAATTTGCGACCTCCTGGTCCCTCCTGGGCCCAGCAGCGTCCAAAAACGCCAAACGCACGATTTGCGTGTAGCAAGGCTTGTTGGCATCCATCCGGCGGGAAAACACTTCTGCACGACTCTCCAAGGCGTGAGGGATCCATCCTCCAAAGGGGAAGTCTCTAGCCCTTGTCGTTCCTGCAGTATTCACAGTTCTTCAGCCTAGTAAGAGCTTCTTTGCACCAACCGCTGGCATTTCTTGGGCATCTGCCCATCTCCGAGCTGCTTGTGACTTTTGGACTTGGTCCCCTTGTTCCACAGGTACCCTCAGTCAGGAATCCATCGTTGTTGCATTGCTGATTTGTGTTTTCCTTGCATTTTCCCTCTAACACGACTATTTTGTCCTTAGGGGAACTTTAGTGCACTTTGCACTCACTTTTCAGGGTCTTGGGGAGGGTTATTTTTCTAACTCTCACTATTTTCTAATAGTCCCAGCGACCCTCTACAAGGTCACATAGGTTTGGGGTCCATTCGTGGTTCACATTCCACTTTTGGAGTATATGGTTTGTGTTGCCCCTATCCCTATGTTTCCCCATTGCATCCTATTGTAACTATACATTGTTTGCACTGTTTTCTAAGACTATACTGCATATTTTTGCTATTGTGTATATATATCTTGTGTATATTTCCTATCCTCTCACTGAGGGTACACTCTAAAATACTTTGGCATATTGTCATAAAAATAAAGTACCTTTATTTTTAGTATAACTGTGTATTGTGTTTTCTTATGATATTGTGCATATGACACTAAGTGGTACTGTAGTAGCTTCACACGTCTCCTAGTTCAGCCTAAGCTGCTCTGCTAAGCTACCATTATCTATCAGCCTAAGCTGCTAGACACCCTATACACTAATAAGGGATAACTGGGCCTGGTGCAAGGTGCAAGTACCCCTTGGTACTCACTACAAGCCAGTCCAGCCTCCTACAGGTATTTTTCACTCTCGGGGCATGCTTGCCCTTGCGCACATACAAGCTTGCGTTGGCAGACTGGATACATGTTTAAAAGCACCATAGGTGCAAGTGCGAAAACCGGTCTGCTAAGTCAGATGGGATACATGTCTGGATGCTTGTGCACATGCACAGGCATGCTACAACAGGCTGGATACAGGTTTAAAGCACCATAGCTGCTAGTGCACACACCCAGGCCTGCTACGCTATTTATACATGCCACTGGGGCAAGTGCTCACACAGGCCAGTATATGTGAAAAGGTGGTACTTACAGTGGGAAAGTGCCCAGGCCCCTAAGGCCACTAAGGGGGAATCAGCAAAACCTGCTAGAAAAAGCAAAAAAGTTTGGAGAAACACCACCACGGCATGTCAGGTCAAACACATGTGAAATTTGAGTTTAAAAAACTGGGTCCTCCTGGTTATTCTACATCCATGTGGATTAACTTGAATTTGTACAGTATTAGCACAGTATTAGAGAATGGTACCAATGTTTATGTGTGCAGCATTTGCACCCGGCTAGTACCCTGCAGTTTATAATTGGGACCGTAGACTCCTACTCACTACAAAGGCTCCATATTAGACATAATCATTGCCAGAAATGGACATGTACAAACATCAGGCTCTGCACCAGTAGATTGATCTGATCTCCTGCTTATCCCCCTTTTTTGCATTTACTCCCCCAAAACCGAACAGTTTTAGCCAACAAAAACCAAGATATTAACGAGAAACCTTACAATTATGGATCCAACAGATATCAATAAAGTGGTGTTTTCACTAGAAGCCTCTCAGGTGCGTTTCCCTGCCCCATAAATGTTCTCTGCCACATAAATGACTACACAAGACCACAACTGCAATACTTTACAAATAATGATCAAGCTTGCCTCTCCAGTCACTAAACTTGGAAGATTACTTAAAACTTGTCACTGGTACTCACTTCAAGTAAACCAACTCAGAGAAGCGATGAGTGCTGTGATGAGAAAATGGAAAAAGCACACATCTGACGTTAACTTCAATCAATACAAAAAACAACCAAAACAACTTCTGTGCAAAGCCCAATACTCCTTTTTCTACTTCACACTAAACAGGGCAGAAAACCACCATAAGCAGCTTTTACTCCACTCCCTCTTATCAGCGTAATGATTGTAGATGTGACATGTTTGCCAATTATGGGCCTTACAGAAGAGCCTGGTGGACAGGATACTCCATCAATTTGTGACAAATGTTCTGTTCACCATTTTACTAGTACCATAGGATTTAATGCACTTGTAAAATGGCAAACGGGCCACCTGCCATGTTTGTAGTGTAGTATCCCAAAAGCCAAATTTTAAATCAGTTCTTGTGTATTACCAAAGGTCACGGCACTGATTAATAAAACTGACCCCACTAAAATTGATAAATTTCAGAACTTCATCCAGAGACCTCTCTTCTAATTGGCACGCTTTTGCTTCAATCATATAGACAATCTAGAAAAAAATCATCACTCAACCAAATTACCATAATAATCAGGTGATGTGATCTTTCTCTCTCTTTCTCTGGCCAAAGTAAACTGAGGACACTTACACTTCTCTGGCTCAACTACAGTAATTCCATTCTTAAAATGGCACTGTGCTGGCTATTCTGAACATCGAAAATATGGGATCAATAATCAAGAAGACAGAGCTGACTCACCTAAAACAGAAAATGTTAGATCAGTTGACCTCCATTCATGGCACAATTACTTGCAAAATGTGTAGCTGCCTGTTGGAAATCCTCCTTTTTGGTACGGTTAGCCTAAATGTTTCACCTTTTTCTGGACCCAGCCTTTTCTGGTATTAGAACTCGGTGCCCTGTGACACTGGTAGTGTGTGCCACAATGCCCAATGCATGTGCTCTTGCTCTAAAATGGTACCTAGTTGATTTGTTTTAACTTTCCTGTAATTTTATGGTAGAAGGCACATACATCTCACAAGGGCCCTGGAAGTTAAATGTGACATATGGGCTGCAGTGTATATTTTCAATACCCACATATACGGCAAAAACATATGGTTTTCAGAAACATCATTGTACTCTGGCTGCACTGCAGTCAAAAAGCGCTGTGGTGACACATGGAAAGAAAAAGTGACTTTGCCATAGAGGAAATCCTATTTTATATGCTATCAAGTCTGACCAAAACTGTGCCTTGTAAGCTAACTGGGCTCGGTGCTTAATTTACAAAAGTGGTAAGTCCATATTCACAATCGTGCACCCTCATGGAGATTTCATGTCTAAAGGCTGTTTTCAGTGCCTAGGTTTAGCTAGATGCTTTATGAACATGTCTAGGTAAAATTAAAACCCTTAATTACAATAGTCACCTGAGGAAATGCTAGTCGAATGATTTAGGATTATTTTCTACTCAGTTTTAAAAATCTAATTTGCAGGTGAAATCAGATTTTGGGAAATTTTAGTGAAAATGAAACTTTATAAATACATATTTTGTGCCACCCTAGTTAAAACTGGCTAAGAATACATTTTACCACTCATCTTTCCTCAAAAGACCAATACACATTCCTGGCTCGAGTTAATGAACCTGCATTACAAACCTTCCAGTAGCCTGGCCTTTGGGCCCCAGAATGGTAAATGGCCAAATGGGACTGATAAGGTCTGCTCTCATTCATTTCCAGAGGCAAAGTGCAGAGGTTCACCAAGGGAGGGCCCATCCATGATTGGCAAGAAAACCAGGTTCATCCCACTTGCAGCTTTGTTTTGCTGCTCTGAAAATGAGTTTAGTGGGACGTTGCTGTGAAGTTATCTGGTCTCGAAGAGCCATGTCTGGCTACACCTTCCAGCTTAACACTGCTGAAGGATTATGAAAACCAAAAGGAGACTAAGACAGGAGGTAAAACTTTGGACCTTAACGAGGCAGCAAATCTATCCCAGTGGCAAAGCTACCCAATACCTCCGAAAAACAGCTTTGTACGGCTCTAAGCTTTTGGGCCCAAAACCAATTATATCAGTCAGACTTCAATGACGTATTTGACTTTGAAGGACCCTCACCAGCTTCAGCCTTGGACCTTGCCCCACTGAAAGACTGTGACCTCTTGAAAAAAAGACTAAGGGCCTGATTTAGGTTTTGGCAGACGGGTTACTTGTCACACGGTGACGGATATTCCATCTGCCAAAATATAAATCCCATTATTTCCTATGTGATTTGTATTACGGTTGATGGGATATCCATCACCATTGTGATGGAGTAACTCGGCCGGCAAAATCTAAGTCAGGCCCCTAGGGTTTTATTTAGAGTTTGGCAAACTGAATACTCCGCCACAAACATGGCACATGTCCTATTACCCATATTATAAGTGCACTACAAGATATGGCACTCATTATACAGTGGACATGATAACCACCATGTTTGATGAAGTATTTTGTCTGCCATACTCTAAATCAGCAATTCTTAACCTTTTGACTTCTGTCCACTTAATCATTACTGGAATCTGGTAACACTCATGAAGTCATTACTAGAAGTTGGAGTCCCCGACCTAAACACTTTAAATGATTTGTACTTCAAAACAATACACAGAAATACAGAATCCAGTATTCATCAATAACTTCATAAATGATTATTAATTTTAATGGATATTTAATTGAAGCCACACATCTTTCATACTATATTCTATTTGATACATTTGCATTTCTTCCTCTAATCAATCAGAGGAAAACAACCTAATTTTTCGCTCCATTTTTAAATTTGTTCACACTTTTAAAATTGACATTTTACTTATGTACTTATTTATTTATATTTTATTAATCTGTTAATATTATTTAATTTTCTAAGCAGTCACAGATCTCATGAGTAGGTGTCCATGACCACAGGTTAAGAACTGTAAAATAAAAAACCGTTGTAATATTTAAATTGCTTTGATGACTTTTTGATCATTAAATTTGTCTCTATTTTCTAAATTGGTTTGGGAATTTTATTGTGTTGTTTCTTGTTGGTACTGGTTGAACTTACACACTTTCTCTGGAGATTACCTGCTGCTTGCTCTATAGCTTTTTGGGACTGAGCAGAGATTATCTAAAAACTGTGCTTCTGATTTGCTAATGACTTATGCAATCCAAGTCAAACCCGTACATGTGATATTATCAATTGCAACATCCCTCTCGCTCTTTTGTCTGAATATTGGTTATATGCTATATGACTCCCTATCGTTTTTAACCTCTGTTTATCGTCTAGGTAAACGTCTTCAAAAAGCAGTGTCTTTTTTCACCATTATGTCCACTTAATCATTACCGAAGACACCCACATTTAACTGAAAATTGAATGCCCAACAAGGCTCTCATTTCTAATCATAAGCATGTCTGAAATATAGATAAGAAGAATATGGAAGTAGACCCTTGACTCAACGAAAACTGAATTCCTTGTTTTATAACATAAATCAAATTATGAACTGTCAACAATTGAACTGAACAGATGAACCGAATGACTATCACTCCTAAACTTGTATCTTATGCTAACTCTCTGGATGATATTCTTGACTCAACATTTAACGTTAACTTCCATGTAAAGGCCATTGCGAAAGGCACCAACCATCAACTCCAAGTTATTCAAAATGTCAAACAATTCCTACCAAAAGCTAACACAAACACCTTAGTCTAATCCAGTGCTTAATTTGTAAATAAGAAGGTGCCGGTGCTCAAAGCCCTCCTCTTAAACAGGCGGCAGCTGCAATTAAATGTGTGAACACGGAATACTGAGGCAGTGTCATCCTGAAGCCATCTCAGGCCTCTTCAATCCATTTAAAGCCACTCCCTGCCCCTTCAGCTCACACCTGCAGCTTTCTGCTTTCTCTCACTGTGATGCTTTTTTGTTTTTCTCTTCCTCCATCTTTCCCAAACGTGTCTTTTCCTCGCAGCAAATGCTTGAGGAGGAAGACAAATTAAGCACTGGTCTAATCCATGTTCATATCCAAAATTGAACATTACAATTGCTTATTCACTGACCTCCTAGAACCTGTCTTTCACCACTGAATGCAGTCCTACACAGTTCTAGAACTAGGAAGTCGTATCAATCATGTCTTGGTATCACTGATCTGGTTGCCTCTGGGGACAGTAGCACACACGAAACTGCCTCTGTTATCTACAAGGCATTATATATCAATATACTGAAGCAGCTGGTTCAGTGTTTAATTTGTAAATAAAAACGTGCCGGTGCCCAAAGCCCTCCTCTTAAACATGGAATACTAAGGCCCCCCTCTTAAACACGGAATACTAAGGCAGCGTAATCCTGAAGCCCTCTCGGGCCTCTTCAATCCATTTAAAGCCACTCCTTTCCTCTTCAGCTCACTCTTGCAGCTTTCTGCTTTCTCCCATTGAGACACTTTTTTAGTTTTTCTCTTCCTCCCTCTTTCCCATATGTCTCTTGCTCACAGTAAATGCTTGAAGCAGAATAATAAGTGCCGGCCTTCGAAAATAAGTTCCGGTGCTCCTCACCGAAAAGAACAAGCACAACTTAAACACTGAGCTGGTTAGCACACTAAAAACGGCAGGAGGAAGCAGGCACTTAAGAGGTAAGGCTTCTTTACGACTTAAGCCCCAAATTACAGAAAAGCAGTACCTTGAAGCTCACATTCTTTGAAAATTCCCCACTTTCTCTGGAACTCGCTCCCCAGCCAAGATCCATATTTCTCCCTCCTTCGCACTGTTCACGAACAGATTGAAGAATTACTTATCTAATCACTGATGTATGTGTCTAGTCTGTGACTGTATCCCGAACAATATTTCTTACAACTGCTACTTGTGTAGTCTCCTTTAATATTTTCAAACAACATGTGTTTTAACCTATGTGTAGTGCCCGGAAACACTGACTGATAGTCAATCTAGTAGTGCTATACAAGAACCCAATAAATCAATAAAAGCGCTTGTGAAGAAAGCCAGAAAGTTGCTTCTGACAGTTGCCTCCTAATTTTGGAGTACATTTCTCACTTTTATGGGATTCACAAACAGCATTAAGCGGTCTCTTGGCAATATATAACAGTTTTAGATTTCGAGGAGTACCTACAGGCTGAAAATGTAAAAATAGCAGTTCCACATGTTGTCCGTGTATATCTGATACAAATGTCCTTTTCTTCATTTAACCTTTTTGTGTATGTCACAAGTTTTTTTTCCATTGGGACACCACCACCGCCTTCACATCTCTGCCGAGTACGGGCATGTGTCCTCCTCATTCCCCTCCTCAAAGCACACATCTTCTATTTTTGCTGGAAGCAAATGTATATTTGTTTTCCCTAGCATTAAGAGGTATATGAACATCCGCAAACGTTTGTCAGTGTCACCTAGCTTTGCGTGTTGCCCCACCCAGGGATGCCAGAAATACTTCACAACCTGTTTAGTGGCTGTTCCACATACTGAAGGAATAGACATATTTGTAAGTCCGCGTTAACAAAAGTAAACTTCCACCAGTCCTGATTTTACATTTAGAAAGTGGTCATTTTGTGTACCTTCGACTCTCTGAATCAAGCCCAGAAAGTGTTCAGTACTTTTAGCAGCCCAAGTCATCTGTGCGTTTCCCTCCCCTTCCATGCCTGAAAATGTATACGTCCTAGCAATGTGGAGCCTTGCTTTAAAGAGAAAACTGTCCTGATTCCGTGTACATGACATGCACAGGAGGCCAAACACTGAGGCACTTGCCCTTCCAGTAGTGTTCACTTCCATCATGAACAAAGCATAATTCCTGAAAAGTAGTTCTAAAAAAAAGAGCTATTATGTGTTAGAAACAATACCCTTCCTTTCACGTTAAAAGCCTCATTAATCTAGTTGCTTTCAAAAGTAACAGCTGCAGAGGTAAGCCCTAGAAGTGCATGACACCCATTGAAAACTATTGACTTTATCTGAGGCTATGTGAGAGGCCTATTCTTGGAGTTCCGATGCATTAAGTGGCAACTGGGGACTGTCTTTGGAGAGTAATTTAGTTTACCACTGTCCAGTGGTCATAAGCACTGGTGTGTAACAAGTTCAGTGGCCATCTGAATTAGAGCATAGCCAAGTTACTCGTTCTGGGAATTTAACTCAATTAGCAATGCTTATTCTAGGAGGTGGTGGGAGTTAGTCAGTGCTACAACTACCAATAAAAATACGAGTTTATTCACAGGTGAGTTAAAATAGAGTGATTAAAATACGATGCACACAGAGAGTCCCATCCTCTGCAAAAGAACATAATTTTGGGTTCTGTGCACAATGATATCTAATGGTCAAGTAATCCACTTGATTGGTTTATTATAGTTTATTGCGTGAGCCATATGGTTTGAGGATTTGGCCACGGATTATTTAAATGCCTTTTAAAAAAAATCTCATTCAAAAGGGGATAATTTCTAGGGAGATACTGATAACATCTAGTGTTTCTGTCAATCAGGGTACAAAGTTAAACTATTTATGGCATTTATGACAGTTTAGGCAGTGCAGGTAATGTCCAGCGAAAACAGATCAGACATACCTCAACTGCAAAAAACACCACCCACTTGTGGCCTATCTGGTAGTATGTCGGGATATCATGTACTAAGATATTGCGCTATAAAAATATTGTGATCAAAAATATCAACTACCAAAATACCATGAAAGTTAATGTACATATGTAAGTAAGACATAGGGCCAGATGTATGAAAGCTTTTAGCATTCGCAAACTGTGCGAATGCCCGTTTGCGAATGCAAAAAGCCATTTCAGAATGTATGAAAGACATTCTGAACGCAATTTTAAGGAATTGCTAAAATAGCGATTCCTTAAAATTGCGACCCTGTTTAGAGAGTCGCAAATTGTGACTCTCTAAATAAGAAATAGCAAATAAGAATTGCTTATTTGTGATTTCTTAGCGCATGTAAAAAGCAATTCCTAAATGCGAATTGGGCATTTAGGAATCGCTATTTACCACCAAGTTGAACTTGATGGTAACCATGTGCAAATTTGAAAAATGCATTTATAATGCATTTTTAAAATTTACCAGTAAAGCACACATGCCCTTTTGGCATGTGTGTACCTTACATGTTGCAAAAAATTATTTTGGGGTGCAGCAGAGGGGGCCTTAGGCCCCCAGCACCCTGGGGTTTTGCATTTCTGGTTAAGAAATCGCAATTTTGGAAATGCAAAAAATTAGCAGATAGGTGCGAATGAGGCCGGTATCGCAATTTGCGATTCGGTGATAGCATTTGCGATTTTTAAGAAATCGATATTACCGATTCGCAAATGTGATACATTGCATTTTGCGAATCAGAAATAGAGATTTCTTAAAAATCGCTATTTCCGATTCGCAAAAGGCCTCCTTGATACATCTGGCCCATACTTACTGTACACATATGTGGAGATTGATTAACTGGTGCTCGTTCAACAACTGTTTCAAAACATTTCAACTGGTGCATCCATGTTGGAGTATGCATCATCCAGTTTCAAAATGGTGCACCAAACATTTAAGCACAAAGAAGCACGCTAGAAATTGTGTTTTATCTTCTTAAAGAGTTATTTTCCAAATTAGAATTAGACCCATCTCTATTATGCATGTTGCTTCAGAGTCACAATTGGTTATGTCCATCGCTACCATAAAAATAAGTTTTGAAGAAGTGGAAAATTCTTTCAGCATTCTAAGGATTCATGGTCTATCTCCTGACGGATCCAGGTGTCTGTTCGAGTCCAGGTTGGAGAATTTTTAAGAAGAAGTATTCTATTGAAAATGCATTCAATATTCTCTGTAAATAAGGGAAGTGAAAGCCAGTGCATGAGAGTACATTTAACCAGAGAAAAACTGGAAAAAGATCAGTACTCCTATTTAATGTTCTGGGAAAATAATTAAGGCCCTCATTACGAGTCTGGCAGTCATGAGACCACCAGCCTCGCTGTGGCCGTCTTAATGCCACGGACCCAGCGGTAAACACCGCCACAATACAAGTTGTGGTATTTGGCAGAAGCCAAACTGCCATAATGCCGCCTGGCCCACTGGTGCAGTAGCACCGATGCGGCCGGTGGTGAGCTCCTCCAGCCCGGTGGCAGGCCTGTGCCGGCTGGCCGGATTACATGGCTGCAGACTGCCATGCTTTCCGTGGTGGTCACCCCACCACAAAAACCCTAGCGGTAATGCCCCTGGCGACAGGAATCCCCATTCCTGTTGCTGGCACACGCACCCCCACATGTCCACACACATGCAGATACCCCCCACCCGTCTACACATTTGCAAACACCCCTCCAACCGTACACATCCATTCTAACATCCCCACCCACTCTCACGCTGACATACACACACCCTCACTCACACATACGCACCACCCTCCGCAAACATTCACACCCTCACCCCCCTCCACAATCATCCACGTCCCTTCCCCCTTCATGAAGGCATACATTCATATACACACCCCTCTGCATACACATACATTCACAAACACAACCCCACTCACTCTCAGACTTGTACACATGCAACCCCACTCAATTACAGACTTGCAAACATGCACCCCCACTCGCATGCATCCCAGTACACACACCTACTCACTCGCACCCTGACACTCTCACATCTGCATACATGCAGACACCCCCCCAACTGCACGCATATATCCAGACAACCCCACTCACTTGCTCACAAACACGCACTCAGACATCCCCATTCGCACACATACACGCACTCAGACATCCCCATTCGCACACATACGTGCACACACCACACACACGTGCACCCAATACTCCCCACCCCCCTTTCGGATAATTAACTTACCTTTTCCAGAGTGCTGGTCATCTGGGAGGGGATGGGTCCTGGCGGTTTCGCACCACCAGCACCACCATGGCAGCAAGACTCCGCCAACCCATATTACGGCTCATAATACGGCAGGTAGAGTCTTGCTGGCATAGCAGTTCTGGTGATGCAACCACCTCTTCAACTGTTCAAATGGGCGGAAGTCCAAACACAACTTCTAATATGGCGGTCAGCAGACTGCCAGCATTGGTGGTCTGTTGGCTGCAGCGGCTTCAGCGGTCTTTGGAAAAGACCGCCAAAGTCATAATGTGGCCCTAAATGTTTATGGATCAAATAACTGAGATGTATACACATACATCCACCTACATCCAGAGGCCGGCAAACGGTCAATTAGAATGAGAAAGATGTATTGTGGCATCTTTCTGCCACATTTGGTCATCCTTATGCATTCTAAAGAGAAATTAGTTTTCTTTATTCTATTTTGAATATTAGTGTTCAAATGTGGGTCCTCCACGTGTAGCCCTGTCTGATGTTGGATAGGGATGCTGCTGGGTTGCTTTACTGTTACTGAAAATAAACCTTGGTTGATTCAATCTACCTGGAGTCTGTGGTTGTGTTTATGACAGAGCACCACAACTTCCATTTGGCGATGAGGAAAAGAAGCGAGCTGCCCAAATCTTCCAAACCAGAAGCCAAGGAATAGGATCTGTTCCACATTGCCTGTTTTCTTTGTTCTAAGAGTTGATATTTCTGTTCTGTGAAGTGATTCGGAAAAGGTCCTTGAGGAACCCCAGTATACAAGAAGAAGGACCTTGAGAAATCCCAGTATACAAGAAGAAAGACGTTGAATAATACCAGCAGACAAGGCTATTCTTTTATTTTATTGCACGGCCCCAGTTGAACATATTGGGTTCCGAGCCTCACCATCTCGATGAAGGAGGTGTTGATTTTAAAAGTAGTATTAACGTGTGGATGCTTTTTACAACGCGCTTAAAATATACAAAACTGTGCACTTCAACCTCATTTCAGTTTGAAGCTTGCCCAATGCATTGTAAAAAATACATTTTATGCTAACAATGTGAAGGTGTTTTTTATATCAAGCTTCATTCTCAGTGTGGAGCATGAGCGAAGCGTTGGTAAAGATGCATTTCACAGTTGTAAAATCAATGGCATTAGCACATCAAATGAAGCTCCAATCAAACATTTTGTAGTGGCCATATCATCACTTTCATGTTGGAAAATTGTATCCTTTGTGTCAACAGCTTTCTGGGTATAGTTAAGCTAGTGGTTTCTATTTCTGTGTAAATCACATGTGGACTATACAACGTATTGCTGGCTGTTCAGTGCAACAGAGTCCAATTACATTTGATGGTCTTTGCTCTACAGATTGTGTAGAATCAGGATCACTGTGATACTAACAGGCTCACTATCATTCAACTTTACAACAGTAGGGTATACTGTTCCTTCTGTCTTTTAGACTGGTCACAGAATCTATTCATAAAGTATATATTGTTCAGGGAGTGCATTTGTTTTCCTTCATCATGCAATCTGTGAATGTGCCAACTACTTTTATAGCGTCTCCAGGAGAGTTGCAAATTCCTTAGAAAAGCTGGTTTGATACTTTTGAGACTTTCTTGGGTGCACTGGGGCCTTAATGTTCATCCCAGAGAGGTACAATTGATATTACGGCATTCTTTGAGGTTTCAGGGCACACTTAAACATATTCAAGATCTAGATCCTAATGTCAGCGATGGATTGGATGAGTATCATTGTGGTGAAATGTTTTGATATCATGCCTAGTTTGAGTGTGGCTAGACATATGTTCTTCAAGAGATTTCAGAACCAAAATATATAGATTTTTCAAGAGATTTCAGAGCCAGCATGAAAGTGTGGATTATTTCATATCAGCAATCAGAAGACTTGCTTCCGAGTGCGAGATCCATCACTTGAAGAAACAATTTGCAGAGCAAAGAGTATGGAGACATCCCAAAGGACTGTGAGGGAACTCAGTGAGTAGAATAAGATTAAATCATTTGGGGCAGTACATGTCAAAAATGACAAGTCATCAAAGGAAAACAATGAGTGTAATACGTTTTTTTAGACAAAAGAACGTTAGTTTTTATTGTGGATATCCAGCACATGTAAAAGGTAGTAGACCATGCCCTCCACATAACATCACTTGTGAAACATGTAACAAAGTAGGACATTATGCTAAAGAATGTAAAACAGTAAAAATACTGGAAAAAGGGTAAATATTGTGGATGGAAAGCGCATGGCCAATGCAGTTCAGAGTGAACTTCAGGATATGGTGTAGGTGGATCAAGCAAAAGGTAACGTGGAAGAATGTGTGGATTTGTATGTTGATATTGTGGTTGAAACAAAAACCTTGAATCTTCTGGTTGATTCTAGAGCCAGAATATTAATGATTACCAAAGTGCTATTTGAAGAGACATGGGTTAATAGGAGACTTGAACCACCTAGTAGGGCTCCAGTGTCATATGAAGGGAGAAGCATTAAATCATGGGGACATTTTGAAGATGTGTTAGAGTTCAAAAGAAGACAGATACAAGAGAAGGTATTTGTGTCAGTGAAAGGGCAAATTAGGCTTGGTTGGTATCATCAAGGGTTGCTTGTTATTGTGTTGAAACTAGTGTTGAAGGAGCAAATGTTGGTTGTCCAGGAGCAGTGTGGTTGAAGATTGTGTGAACAGATTGCCTAAAGTGTGTGAAGACCGGTTATGGAAAATTACAGATTTTAAACACAAAATCAGGATTAAGGGTGGAGCAATTCCTGTTAAGCACAAACTAAGAGGGTTGCATATGGGCTAGTTTAGAGATTCATCCTAACACGTTCTGTGAGCAGGGTATCATTAAGCCTATTGAATTTGGAATTTGGCTTTCCCGTTTGGTGGTGACTCATAGGAGCTCAGGGGAATTTAGGATAAGTGAGGATATCTTAGAAGTGTCAATAGGGAACTGTAGATCATTTCACATCCTTTGCTTAAGATAAATGAGATATTAAATATGATGAGTGGTGCCCGTTGGTTTTATAACCTGGATCTAGTGGCTAATTATGGTCAGGTAGAATTGGGGCTAAAATCTCATAATTTCTCTGATTTTATATCTCCTTTTGGTACATTTCAATACACTAGCACACCTTTGGGCTTACATTGTGGCTTCTGTGTTACAGGGTTAATCGATAAGGTGTTGAAGGAAATC
Organism: Pleurodeles waltl; assembly: GCF_031143425.1. Classification (NCBI taxonomy): domain Eukaryota; kingdom Metazoa; phylum Chordata; class Amphibia; order Caudata; family Salamandridae; genus Pleurodeles; species Pleurodeles waltl. The sequence continues at coordinate 283,484,131 of NC_090442.1, forward strand.
AAGGAGATTACTGTATTTCAAGACAATGTTGTTGTATTTGCTTCTTGCAAAGAGGAAAATGACAGGGTGTTTGTTCAAGTGTTAATGGTTTTTCCAGAAGAGAGATATCATGCTATGCAAGGATAAATTTGAGTTCTTGAAAGAGATAATTGAGTGTCTGGGGCATGTGGTATCTAAGGATAGCCTTTCAATGGGGTCAGGATTAGTTTAGTATATAAAGATTACAAAACAACCTAAAGATAAAACAAGTTTAAAGTAATTTTTCAGAACTCTGTTCCAGGTTTTTGCCTGATTATGCGTCACATATGGAGTAATTGAGGAAAATGCTGAAAAAAGAGGTGGATTTTGTTTGGAGGCAGGATTATGGGGAGGCATTTCAATGGGTGGGAGAAGAGCTTATTCGGCTAGAGTGCTTAAGCCTTAGAATCCTGATTACCCTACACCCTCACAGTTGATGCCAGGTGTTTGGGTCTGGGTACGTTTTCGACCCAGAAGTGTGGGAATGGTGAGAATACAGTAGGTTATGCCTACAAAAGTTTGAGGAGTTCAGAAATGTATTTTCCAGTTATTGAACACGAATAGCTGGGATGTATGTGGGCAGTAGAGAAGTTCAGGGCATATTTCTGGGGTAAAAAATTCAAGATACTAACTGATCACAAACCACTTATGTTCATGTTCAGTGAAAGAAATGTGAAGAGTCACATTTCATGGATTGAGTGATTCTCTTCTAAACACTTGCGGTAGAGGTTTGATATTCTTCACACTCACAGAGAAAATAATAAAATGGAAGAATATTTGTCCAGGAGCCCTGTTGGGAAGGTGTGAAAGGAGGTGTCCAAGATAAACCCGCTAAGAAGGAGTTCAAATCATACAGGAGGTAGTGAAATATGTGCATGAAGTTTCACCTAGAGAGGGACAGTTGATGTGGACATTGCAGCCTTTTAGTAAGTTGACTGTAGAGAATGGGTTACTTATGGCAGCTAATAAATGGCTCTTTCAAAAGTGGTGAAGAGTGATGTCATCAAGCCTGGTCATTAGGGGTATTTGGGTTCCACACTGACTAAGTGTAGACTGCAAGCTAATGTTTCGGTGGTCCTCTATGGCCAAAAAGCTTGATTTGGTGGTCAAGAATTGTGATATTTGTGCTAGCAGTGAGACAGGGTTTGTTACTAGGGTGCTGTCAATTAAGTCGATTGAGTTACCAGGCAGACCATGAGAAAACATCTGTGTTAATTTGTTTGGTCCCATTAATGCTTTGAATATAAGGGATAAATATGTAGTAGTCTTAATTGACTACTGTTCTTAGTAGCCTGACATTAGGTTTATGTGGAACCAAATACTAGAAGTATAATTGAATTACTCAAAGAAAATGTGTTTTCAAGAGATGGATACCCGGAATATGTAGTGTGGTACAATCTAAGCAGGTAATTTTAGTGGAGAGAACGAATAGAGTTGTGCATAATGTGTAAAATAGGCTAGCTCCACTAAGTATGACATAATCTCTGGAATATGCCATGGTTTTATCATTGCACTCTTCATTCAAGTATAGCAGCTGTTTCTTTTCAGTTGTTGCAAGGGAGGAAACCAGTAATCTAATGTCTGTCCTGCATGGATGGAGAAGTTACTAGGTGTCAATGATATAACTGGTGGGAATAAGTGTGACCTCAGAGTTGAAGTGGCACAAAATAAATAAAAATAATATTTTGAAGAAGGAGTTGAAAGGAGTGTTTTTGTTAAAGCTGAGGATGTGAATGGCATTAAAAAGCTAGGGCATGTTCCCAAGGCAGCTCTGAAATTGCTGATCCTGTGGTGGTTGACATAGTATGTGGATGTGCTGTTAGACTGGATGGTAGATATTGGTGGAAAGTGAGCAAGGTGATTAAATTGTTAGAGGAAGAGGTGAGAATGTGGAGTGAAAATGTGTGTGACAACATGGAAAGTACCACTGATGCACAGAATAATTTTGTTCATAGGGTTGTAAGGAAACATGCAAATCCAATATGCTATACAGATTGAGTTACGGTTATTTTTATTTGTTAACTTGTGTAGTTGCAGCCTATTTCTGTAGTGTTATTGCTATTGTTTTGTTTTCTTGCTAGGTGTGGTTCCGTTTTTTTGTGCTGTTCAAGTGTTGTTTCTGGTTTATTTGTGTGTGAATGTTTTAGAAAAGAATAGCCAATGTAGTATCTGCACCGAAGCATTTGGTCTTAAATATGCATCCTTAGGAAGCTTGGAGTCTTTTTTCTATACATTAGTGTTCATATTTGGGACACCCACTTGTAGCCCTGTCTACTGTTGATGGTGCTGCAGACATCTCGCGCTGCTGTTTCTGGAAATAAACTTTGGTTGTTTTGACCTACTTGGAGTCTGTGGTTGTGTTTAGGACAGAACAGTAGATGTATCTGTTCCAACAGGACTAAGATGACATAAATTTGAGTTATTAAGTTACCCATCCTCCCTAAATTTTGGTGTTCAACCCAATCCACCACTAGACAAAGGTCACCCTGCCCCCATCTAAGCCTCATCCAATCTAGAGCTCAGTCAGAACACTTGTAGGTATTTAGAGCATGTGAGTTCACCAAATTAATTAAAGACAACAAAGGGGCCCATTCATCCATGAAACTCTCTGCCCTGTTTTCAAGTGATTAAGTCTGATTTTCCAATGTCCCACTGTCTTCATAACCAGAAAAAATGGTCCGCATTCCTAACTGTCCCCCATAGACTTGTAATTGCTTGTCTTGCTGAACAATTTGCAGGTGTCAAAAACTGTGTGAATGTAATTTAGTATGTTCTCACAGTTATGTATTTAGTTGGTTTGAGCCAGTGCCAAGCAGGGTCTGAATGACCTGTAGGGCAATCAAGCAGTGTCTGAAGGGCTAGTCTGACAGGTCATGGTGTGAGATATTTTTCTGGCTGTTTGTGGACTTAATTTATGGCGTGCTGGGTTGGTTTTTACTGTTGGCTTCCCTGATATCACCACAAACATTGCCAGCAGCAAGATTAAATCCATGCTGTATTTCATAGCTTGCAAAACAATTATACAGCATGTCTTGAGCAGTTCAAAACTTCCCCAATTTGATAACATGATGCACCTTTTTAGCTATTTAATGATGGAGGTCACTTTTATTTTGATGCCCAGTCTTTTTTCTGCTCCAGCCAAAGGTGGATCAAGAAACATGATCATGTCAGAGTCACCAGATCCTCGGGTTCTGTGCACATTCCCAACACGTCCACCACTGAATAGCTCCAAGACTCTGATAGATAAATCACAGAGACTGAGAGAGTCCAAGAGGGGAAGAGGAGATTAGGAAGGGAACAGCTGGGAAGGAGACCTGTAGTAAGAAAAAGGTTAGAACACACAATACGAAAATTATATCTCCTGAAATCAATACTAGACTATGATTCTAAGCCTAGTCACTCTGAAAACATGAACAATCTAAGAGTTAAGTTTAAAATGACTACGTTTCAAGATGGCCGGATATCTGTAGGGGAATCAAGATGAATTAAACGAAAACTTTCTTATTCAAGTACTTTCCTTTACATGAGAATCAGAAAAAAACATTCTGACTAAATTTTAAACCAGTCATATAAATCCTGTTTTGAGAATGTATACTAGGACCATACAATATTGCATCTAGAAACTCTGGCCTTCTGTGTACTCTTAAAATGTTTAAACACAAATTGCGCATATTGCAGATATATATATATATATATATATATATATATATATATATAGTAAACACCATAAAAGGATTGTGCACCATGAATAACACAATATGGATTCAGGAAACAAATCACATAACTTGTCAACTCGAATATTACATAATAAATATCTTAGAATAGTAGCATACAATAAACAACATGAATTAAACTCGAGGAGAGAATCGTGCGTCTTGCCAATTCGAGTGTTACCATGTAAAATACCAAGAAATGGTAGCACGCAATGAATATCAAAGTCAAATCATCATTAACCGAATCGCGCGTCTTGCCGATTCGTAACACATGATGTAAATGTCAAGGAATAACAGCTCACAATAAATAACAAGATCAAAGTACAATGAAACGAATCGCGCTTCTTTTGCCAATTCTTAAGCCACCAAGTAAAATGTCAAGAAATTGTAGCACGCAATGAACAACAAAGTTAAATGCTCATGAAACGAGTTGTGCGTCTTGCCAATTCGTAAAACATCATGTAAATGTAAAGAAATAGTAGCGCGCAATGGACAACAATGTTTAAACACCATAAAACGAATTGCGCGTCTTGCCAATTCTTAAGCCACCATGTAAATGTCAAGAAATGGTAGCGCGCAATGAATAACAAAGTCAAACCTTTATGAAATAAATTGCGCGTCTTGCCTATTTGTAAACTACCATATAAATGTCAAGAAATGGTAGCGCGCAAGTAATCTGTTACTCATTTAAGAAAATAAACCAAGAATATGAAAATTCTAAATAACGGTGTCGGGACAGTCCAACCACCGTCTTACCGCCTGGAACAATGATTACCAATGAAGGATTAGGGCAGAAGACTGGAAGATCCAAATAGGCCGCCGGGACAGGAGCTCAGGAAGAAGCTGCTGCTCTGCACCGGGACCTCTGAATAGTGAGCACTGGGAGCTGGGCTGGCTCTCTTTTATAGAGTCTTGGCCCAGCCCAGGGCCACGCCCAGGCATGTTGCAGGGAATGTCTCTGGAAGGCCCTGGAAAGGGGCCACACCCTAACACACTCTGAAAACCTGCAGCAATACATTGCAAAGGAACAGTATTTGTAAGCATATTAAAAATAAGTTTTCAGGATTGAACTCTGCAATGCAAAAGGTTAAACCACAACATATCAGCACAATGCATAAATTACTTTGTTTTAAGAGTGCTGGGTTTTTGGATTTCTTGTCGCCAATAGAGCGCGTATTGCTCTGGTGTTGACAGTTCTCCCCTCTCCCAGACGCGCTCTAGGGCCTGGTTTGCTTGGATTAAGACGATGAAAGCGTCTCACAAGTACTGGAGCATGAACATCAGATGCAGAAACCCATGAGTTACTTTCAGGACCATAACCTTTCCATGAGATTAAGTACCATAGATTACGCCCTCTCAGTTTAGAATCCAACACTTTCTTGACTTCGTATTCTTCTTCTCCTTGTACTAGAACAGGAGCTGGATGAGGGTGGACCTTTTGGACTGCCTTTTTCAAGAGGGAAGTGTGGAACACTGGATGAATCCGTAAGGATCTGGGCAATTGTAGTTTATAGGTCATCGGATTGATTTGCTGAAAGATAGTATAAGGACCCATGAATTTAGGATTAAACATGTGCTTCATCCTGAAGTCTATATGTTTTGTGGAAAGCCACACTTTGTCACCTGGTTGATATTGCCGTCCCTCACAATGTTCCTTGTCATAATGCCTTTTATATTTTTGTTTGGCTTTTTCTAAATGCTGTTGAATCAGTTTCTGGGTTTGATGTAAATGCTGAATGGTTTCTGACACAGCTGGAGTAAGAGAACTTTCTTGAGCAATTGTGATGGGCAAGGTGTCAGGATGATAGCAAAATAAACCAAAAAAGGGTGTAACACCAATAGAAGTGTGGAATGAGTTATTGTAAGCTAACTCAGCTAACCAGAGCATAGATGTCCAAGAATGAAGTGCCTTTTCAGCGTAGGCACGTAGGTATTGTTTCAAAGTCTGATTTAGTCTCTCTGTTTGACCATCTGTTTGAGGATGGTGACTAGTAGATAGCGTAGATGTCACTTGGAGTGTTTTACACCATGTCTTCCAGAAATTGAAGGAAAATTGTGACCCCCGATCGGAGAGAATAACCTTTGGCAGTCCATGATAATGAACCACTCTGTTCAGTAAAATAGTTGCCAATTCACTAGAAGTGGGCAATTTTTTTACAGGCGATGAAATGTCCATATTTCGTGAAACTATCTACTACCACCAGAATTACCGAATGCTATTGAACCACTGGCAGACCGGTAATAAAGTCTAAAGAAATGTGCTCCCATGGACAACTTGGGGTTGGAAGTGGATGTAACAACCCTTTTGGTTTTGAATGACTTGTTTTAATGCGAGCACAAACTTCACAGTTGTTTACCATTGCTTTTACATCTTTTGTTAGGATAGGTCACCAAAAATAGCGTTGGATCAGTTCAAGAGTTTTAGGAGTACCTGGGTGACCTGCCGTAGGTATAACATGCAACCAATGAAACACTATCTTGCGAAGTTTGGTAGTGGGTACGAACAAACGAGTGTCATGAAAGGGTAAACCTTGCTTGATTTACCTTTTGGGATCTGCTTGGGCTAATGTTTGCCATTTTTCAACAGTGAAAGAGTTGCGAATTTCTTCAAAGAAACCTTCAGTTTTTATGATACATAGAACCTTGTCAGGAGCAATGATGCCTCTGGAGGCTTGAAATGCAGGCAACGTGGTAGACTCTTGACGGGACAAGGCGTCAGCCTTGCGATTATCTTTACCAGGCCGGAAGGTTACTACAAAATCAAATTCTGTAAAAAAAAGCATCCAGTGTAATTGCCGAGCGGTCAAAAGTCTGGCAGAACTCATGAATTGAAGATTACGAGGATCAGTATATACTGTAACAGTGTATTTGGCACCCAACCAATGATGTCTCCATTCTTTAAAGGCATCACGAATCGCCAGAAGCTCTTTTTCAGCAATGACATAGTTCTGTTCGGCTTCGTTCAACTTCCGAGACATATAAGCTACAGGATGAAGTTGACCAGTGTCTTTATTTTGTTGTGATAACACGGCTCCTATTGCTACATCTGAAGCATCAGCTTCCACTATGAAAGGTTGATTCGCATCAGGATGAGTCAAGACTGGGGCAGTGGAGAAAGCTTCTTTCAAAGTTGAGAAGGCTTGATCAGCTTCTGGGGACCATACCAACTTTTCTTTCTTTCTTAGTAGCTTAGTGATTGGAGCCACTGTCTAAGAGAAGTGATTTATGAACCTCCGGTAAAAATTTGCAAACCCCAGGAAACATTGTACATCACGAACAGTCTTTGGGGTGGGCCAATCTGATACGGCTTTTACTTTCTTTTCTGCCATCACCATACCATGAGGGGTAAGAATAACCTCTAAAAACTCAACTGCGGTAACAAGAAACTCACACTTGGTTAGTTGGCAATATAAATGGTGTTTTCGAAGGGCTGCAAGAATTTTCTTGACATGTTGGACATGTTCGTTTTCATTGTCTGAGTAGATCAAAATGTCATCGATGTAGACTATGGCAAATATGTCAAGGTACTCTCTAAGAACGTCATTCAAGAAAAAATAAAATGCTGTTGGAGCATTACACAGACCAAAAGGCATGACAGTGTATTCAAAAAGGCCATATCTTGTCTTGAACGCTGTTTTCCATTCGTCACCCTCTCTCATTCTGACCAAATGATAAGCACCTCAAAGGTCAAGCTTCGTGTAGATTTTTGCTTTCTTTACTTGTTCCAATAAGACCGGAATTAGGGGCAAAGGATATTTATTTTTGATGGTGACTTTGTTCAAACCCCTATAGTCGATGCAAGCTTGAAGTTCTCCATTAGCTTTTGGAACAAAAAACAAAGGCGAAGCTGCAGGAGACTTATAGGGTCGAATGAAGCCATTCTCCAAAAATTTATCTAGTTATTTTCTTAAATGTTGATTCTCATGTTCTGACAGTGCATATACACGACACTTGGGAAGTATCGCACCTGGGGCTAGATCAATTTGACAATCATAAGATGTATGAGGAGGTAGAGTCTCTGCTCCTTTCTCATCAAATACATCTTTGTAAGATGAATACTGTTTGGGCAGCTGAATTTCTTTCTCTGCGGCAGTAGCTATGTGAGAACATGATTTTTCGTTCTGCCCAATTGATCTCCAGATTGTGATGAGTTAACCATGGCAAGGCGAGGATAATCCCATATTGGGGAGCATGGATCACGTCAAAGATGATTTTCTCTTTATGTTTCTTTCTTTGAATCTTATCTTCACAAATCATCGACAAGTGGATAGTCTGAAGAGTTACCGGACCTCCAGTCAAGAGTTTTCCATCGACTGCCTGGATGATTTCTGGGGTCTTCTTTTCAATGCATGGGATCCCCCATGCATGAACCAATTGGACATCAACAAAATTCCCAGTAGCCCCAGAATCGACTAGAGCTTCTTTGAAATAGATCTTTTTCTTGACCTGAACTCTTATTTCCAGTTTAAGATGTCTAGATTGTGAAGGGTCCACGGTGACACCCAAGAGCAACCCTTCTCTGCATCTCGGGTGTTTTAGTTTTCCAACTCGACTGGTGCATTGGCTGCGACCTTCTGAACTGGACCTTTGCTTGTTCTTTGGTTTGATTGGACAATCTTTGGCAAAATGACCTTTTCGCCCACAATAAAGACATTGTCCATTTTTTCTGTGGAGGTCCTTTTCATCTTTGGTCAAAGGTCTTCTGATGGTTCCAATTTCCAACGGTTCCGGCGTTCTTTCTTTCGGAGTTCTTGAGTCTCTGTTATCATGAACGGCTCCATGAATATTTTTCAATCTTTTTGCACGTTCCTTTAGGTTCTGCTAAACGATGATCAAGTCTCAAGACAAGATTTATTCATTCTTGACAGTCTGTAGGTTGTGGATGGATTTGCGCTAAGATATCTTTTAATAACCTCTTTGAGTCCCTTGTAAAACAAGACCGCTTGTTTTTCTTCAGGCCAGGATGCCTCGGCAACCAGCTGGTTAAAGTTGGTTAAATACGACACTAGGTCTTGATTTCCTTGGCGTAAATCTAATAATTCACAATCTGCTGACTGTGTTACAGTTCTACGATCAAAAACTCTCTCAAATTTACGAACAAAATTTCTCTGGTTATGCAACAAGGGGTCTATTTTTACGCACAAGAGGAATTGCCCAAGTAGCTGCATCCCCAGACAGATATGATAACAAGAAAGCTACTTTGGACTGGGCATCGGGAAAAGTTTTTGGTCTGCAGGTGAAGTGTAGTTCCACTTGAGCCAGGAAAGATTGCGCTTTCAAAGGGTCACCTGAGAAACGTTCTGGGGGAGCTAAAGGAATTGCAGAAGGAACATTTAGGGAATCTGATTACTTCCAGAAGCCTGAGAAGAAGTACCTGGCCAAGACACACCTGTGGGACTTTGTTCCTTCTTCTCTACCTTATCTTGCAACTGACTCACTCTCTCAGCTAAGCTAGTTGTCAATTCTTTGGATGATACCACCTCTGCTTGGAGCTGGGTGATAGCCTTGACTAACTCGTCTAGCGTGGCCATGCTGAGAACATACACAAGCCAGGAGGATAATAATTTGTGGGCTCACTATTCTGTCAGAGTCACCAGATCCTCGGGATCTGTGCACGTTCCCAACACGTCCACCACTGAACAGCTCCAAGACTCTGATAGATAAATCACAGAGACTGAGAGAGTCCAAGAGGGGAAGAGGCGATTAGGAAGGGAACAACTGGGAAGAAGACCTGTAGTAAGAAAAAGGTTAGAACACAAAATATGAAAATTATATCTCCTGAAATCAATACTAGACTATGATTCTAAGCCTAGTCACTCTGAAAACATGAACAATCTAAGAGTTAAGTTTAAAATGACTAAGTTTCAAGATGGCCGGATACCTGTAGGGGAATCAAGATGAACTAAACGAAAACTTTCCTATTCAAGTACTTTCCTTTACATGAGAATCAGAAAAAAACATTCTGACTAAATTTTAAACCAGTCATATAAATCCTGTTTTGAGAATGTATACTAGGACCATACAATATTGCATATAGAAACTCTGGCCTTCTGTGTACTCTTAAAATGTTTCAACACAAATTGCGCATATTGCAGATATATATATATATATATACATATATATATATATATATATATATATATAGTAAACACCATAAAAGGATTGTGCACCATGAATAACACAATATGGATTCAGGAAACAAATCACATAACTTGTCAACTCGAATATTACATAATAAATATCTTAGAATAGTAGCATACAATAAACAACATGAATTAAACTTGAGGAGAGAATCGTGCGTCTTGCCAATTCAAGTGTTACCATGTAAAATACCAAGAAATGGTAGCACGCAATGAATATCAAAGTCAAATCATCATTAATCGAATTGCGCATCTTGCCGATTCGTAACACACGATGTAAATGTCAAGGAATAACAGCTCACAATAAATAACAAGATCGAAGTAGAGTCTTGGCCCAGCCCAGAACCACGCCCAGGCATGTTGCAGGGAAAGTCTCTGGAAGGCCCTGGAAAGGGGCCACACCCTAACACACTCTGAAAACCTGCAGCAATACATTGCAAAGGAACAGTATTTGTAAGCATATTAAAAATAAGTTTTCAGGATTGAACTCTGCAATGCAAAAGGTTAAACCACAACATATCAGCACAATGCATAAATTACTCTGTTTTGAGAGTGCTGGGTTTTTGTATTTTTGTCGCCAATAGAGCGCGTATTGCTCTGGTGTTGACAGATCATCTCCAGCCCCGCAACAATCCCCGGACCACGTTGTGTTCCAGGCGTGCACTCTGCCTGGGTTAAATACCAGTAATGAGTGATTGGTATAATAGCCCCCATCTCCATTGCACATCTGGCTGTCCATTTCATTCTCTAGTAAATCTCTGACCATTCATTCTGTGAAAGATTATAACCCAGTTCAGCTAACCAGATCTTTTGACTTGGGATCTCACATGGGACTGGCACCTGACTAGAAATATGTAAATGTCAGATACCTAGTGTCTATCCTCTTTTTTCCAGAATAATCTGTTTTTCACATTGGGTCAGTGGTCTACTTGCTAGGGGTTTTCATAGACTTGTGAGAGAGATCCAATATCTTACCTGAAGATAATGGATCTTCTCTCTCTCTCTGGGAGGCCATAGTTCTGTTTTACCTGTCTCAATAGAACTATGCCAGTGTGATCAAACAGGCAGATGATTTTGCCTGAACCCATCACTTGTAATTTACTGAGCACTTTCCTGGTAAGAATGGTAGTGAAATCAGGATTGTCCAGTATTGATGAAAAAGGGGAAGCAAATGTTGTGAGTCTTCACTTCACCACCAGCCTCTCCAAAGTGGACAGTGTGACTCTCCTCACTATGGATGAGTATAGGTCCCATGCACTATGCTTCTTTGGCAGCCAGGGAACTTTCCTTCAATGCATTTCAGCCATTGGATGGTCTGTGAAGTACCAATGCTTCTCGAACTCAGCCCTGCTCTATACAACTATGTACTGCAGCACAGTAGCACTCTATTTAGTTTGGGATATCGAATGCACCTCCAACCCCCTCACCCATTTGAAAGCATTTGTAAAGTTAATTTATAGCTATTGAAATTTTGTTGTGCGTTAGAAAACAATGATATCCCATTGCCTTTATTTTCATAACAGCAAAACTGTCACATACTCAAAAATGTTCTCTTTTGTTCAGCCAGAGAAAGAAAAATAAACACTAATCTCTATGTTACAAGAATAAGCAGCAATTTGTCAGAAGACAAAGCCTGACCATTGACCTCTGTGTTTGAACACAGCAAAAGATAAAACCAAAATGTAAAGGCTTTTTTATTGCTCATTTGTCTTCTAATATGTAGCACACTTATTTTGGGGGTACTACAGCACCCCTGCACTACTACTTCCAGTCCCTATGATCCACCTCCGATCGTAGCGTCCAGAATATGTACAGCATTTTGGATAATGAAGTCATTTTAACTGCTGCAGCCCTTCAGCTGCCAGGAAGGCAGTTTCTTGCATATCAACTGCAGAAGGCTAGTATAATTTTCATTGGCAGTGGACTCCATAATACAATGTTTAAAAGATTCCATAGTTATTTCTGTGTGGTGCTCGCGGCCCTACTGGTATTGGTTCTCTGTGCAGTGAATTTCTGCACTCACTTCAGTTGCTTGTAAAAGAAACTTCAAATTCTTCCTCGATTTAGGTAATAGTTTGTAAAAAAAAGCTTTGCAAACATGTGCTGAGGGTGGTCTTTGGTGCTCCACAAAAAGACCAAAGGCCTTGAGAAAGCAGGAGGGCAGAAACTATTCCCATAAGAAACAGTTGTAGGCAGAGATTATTTTCTTTTAAAAGCAACTGAAGGGAGTGGGAGGACTCACCACTTTCACTAAAATAGCATAATACTCTTTTTTTTATAACAGATTCTATTGTTTTTTTTTTTTACATGAAAGAGAACACAACAGTTAACATAAAAGTAAATGGAGAAAGGGTCATTACAAAGTCCAAGACAACAGAGCATCAAAGGATAATGATAATTCAGTCACAAGAGCTGCAACTTTATGTATTGCTTGCAAGATCAGTTTTAATCAGTATCGTCATCCAAGTATATCCCACTTCCTTTCCCGCTAAATAGTCTTGTCACTGTTGTACAAGAAACTGTGGCCACAAAATTTATCAAGTTCATAATGTTTTTTTTTTTAGGTCTGTACTTTACTAAATTTATGTTAGCAGTGGCACATAGAGTGCACCAACCCTTCCATGGCTCATTCTTGATGAAGGTACATCATGGTGCCATCCCAGGCATGTTCTGGCTGCTCTGCTTTCCAGGAATACCCGTCCTTGCTACTGTTAGCCCAATGTCACAAGAAAGTATGTTGAGGACACATTATCACCAAGACATGTGTGGACACATTTTTCATCCTTCACAGGAATCAAATGCACAATGAGGTCGAAGGACCTTTTGACCCAGAAAGATGTATGGTGAACCATAAACTGTTACTTCAACACCACCCCAATAGTTTAGACACCATGACCAATGTGGCCACAGAAGGAAAACACCAACCAGGAATATAGTTCAAAGCTTTATTACAAACACAAGCTCGAAGGCATGTAGATTATGCGCAAAACCAAGTTATAGAGATACATAATCACCAAGGGTTGCCCAAAGCAACTAAACAAGTTCAAATGTACTAACATTTTTAAAACTAAGCATTCAAGAAGAAGAATTCAGAAAGTCAAAAGAAATATCTGAGACACAGAAATCATGCTGTGCTCATATTGCACAATCATTTAGTCAATTCAAATGCAATCAAGTCAATAATAATTTGCTGGGCATAGGTCAACCCTACAGCTAATCAAATTAAGGAAATACAAAAATACAAAAAGGACAAAAATAATTTACAAAAATAGACTAATTCGGTTTACAGGACACTAACTAAAAGCAAAAATAAAATATGTGTGAGCATGGTTGAGTTTGTATCTTAAAGGACCATTTCAAGGGGCAAGGGCTAAAGGCAGAGAGGAAGATACCTCTCCAAGGGATACAGCATTCAGGGAATCTTTGTCAGCAAAGCATCTGGTCACCAGGCATCAAGAGAATTTCTGTCTTAGATAAAGATACAACTACTTCAACATCTGCTGTACATCGGCATCTGAACAAAGTTCAATCAGCAAATGATATATCAATCCATGAAATCTTCCAATTGGTTACTAGGATAAGTTCATATTACGAAAAAGGGGTACATCCAAGTAGGATCAATTGTTTAACTTCAGGTTGCAACAGTCCAACATTCTCCCAGGTCTGTCATGAGAACATCTCCTCTTCCGTGTGACTCCAATGAGTTGTAACAAATTGTATGCTATTTCAGTCCATGTTCCTGCACTACATTCATTTTAAGGACAACTGACTACAGCTTATCTACGGTTAAACAATAGACTTTTTACAAATGGGACTTTGCTTCTCTTGTGAAAAAAATCTTAAAGAAGGCTTCACGTTGTGGAAAAACAAATTCAGCACATCTACATGAATGCAAATTGTAAGCTCTGTAGGCGTCAGCTATGCTAAAACAACAAATTATAAAATACATTAAAAAAATACCTGTTAATAAAACACATATAATATGCAAACTCATAAATTCATCATTAACAATATTTCTTCAGTATAAGGAAAACATTTAATTTAAATTGGTAAAAGCTCTGTTATTGCATTACGTTAGGTATAAGAGTAGTACAATTTTCTCATTTGTTCATATTTTCAAAGTCATTTATCTTTCATAAAACACAAGAAATCTAAATTTGTTTCAACAATGGCTATTAGTTTAGAGTCTAAATTACACTTTAACAACAACGTTAACCTCCTAGTACGTGATTTAATCAAAAGGCACCTATGTCCAACTGTGAAATACAAGCAAAAAATGTGTGTCAGTTCAGCTTTCTACGTTAGTTTTTCTCTTTTATACGTTTATGAGTGAGACTTGTCACAGTCTGCTGACTTCAGTGCAGACTAAAATGTATGCCCTATCACATGCCTAGCAACATCACTTTAGGAGAGCTAAAATGTATGCTCTATCACATGCCTCGCAACATCACTTTAGGAGACCTCTCCAATAGGAACTCAATGCTTCAGTTTCATCACTCCAAAAGGGTAGAAAGTATGGAGAAAGGTAACTGTGTTTTAGATAGGACACCAATATGCACTTTCCGCTTGGATCAAAGCAAGCATTAAAAAGAATATATAAAAGTGTAGGTGCTCACTATACTACAAATTGCTGGTACTCTCCCAGTAAACGCATTGAACCTGTTCTGAGAAGATCAGGTACTCTTGCTTTAAAATGAAAGAAGTGCATATACTTAGTACCTGACAGAACCTATCTATTTGAATTACTAAGATAGAAGATAATACAATGTGACTGAGGTGTTATTTGCCTGTATGTCAAAGACACCTCGTTCTTTGACAAGGGTTCTAACAGTTCCATATACTCAAGTGGTGAAGCTTTAGGAAAAATGGTGGCATTATGTACATTGTACATACAGTGATAAAGCATGTTAGAAATGCAAGAATCACACGTGTTCAGTACCCACCAGTGAAAATTCACACTTCAGCTGATCAAAGGATTCCAAACCCTGTGGGCTTCACAATTTCAGAATACCTATCCGATTCCGTTTTTTAAAGCCCTCCTATCATCCCATTTCAGCTGCACTAGCCGATGGTGTAGTCTCTAACACCAAAACTTTACTCAATTTTTGATGCATTTCTGCAAACAAATAGTGCCAAAAACACTAGCACTACGAACAATAGCCTCTCTCATCCTGGTCATTGTTCCTGCACTTCTGCGCTGTACATTTGCCATGATGTGACATTATTTCAGGAATTTTTCCTAATAATCATAAACTGAAATTTCTGAAATTACACAAGTTACGCTAGCATAATTTAAATTTCTTTGGGGCTTAGGTACCAATCCTTTGATAAGCATTATTTTCACTCACCGCAGGATCAAGGGGACAGACTTACTAGCAAGGGTGGGGGAAAGAAAAGGGTTAGGACAGAAGCAGAACTTCAAAACCATGTAGGAAGTGGGTCCATCAGAAGAGTGGGCAATGGGCATCCTAGAATGGACAATAGTAATCACAACAGCTCGCCTGAAACTCAGGACCCTCTTGAACATCAAGAAGACTATTGACTTTATTCAAATTAGAGCTTCAGGGGACTGAATTATACATTATGGCCTGGAGTTGCAACAAGCTTTTGTATTTGCTTTTTGTTACAGAAGGGGCAGCAGATGCCTGTGTAATTACTTCTATAATATAGATTATAAAAGGAACCCTAGGCGATATGTGTGCTAGAAGGAGACTAACGCAAATGAGACGATGCTTTCTCTCTATGCACATACAGTATTATAGATGTGGACACTGTGTGCCACAGAAAAGGTAGCACAGAGGCATCACGCCCCAGAGGGTGCTTTTTGGACGTTGAGATGGGACCCCAGGAACCCACCGCAGTTATCTTCTTGCAGCAAGTTACATCACTCACTGAGCCCATCTGCAGTGGGATGTCTGTCCCCTCTGGAAGACAGGGCAGTTGCTGCCTCCACAGTGAAAGGCAGACAAACAGCTTGTACCATCTGATCCACATTTCCCTAATGAACTTTTCTCAGTTTAGGCACAGGCCTGTGCCTGCATTCGGAGCAATACATTACCTGAGGTATGGTGTTCTGTCCCGATCTGCTCTCAGGACACATACATAAGTGTGCTCTGCAGTGCAGAGTGGTACAGTGCACTGTATCTATCACACAACTCCAAATACGTTTTTGAGTGAACCAAATTGAATTTAATGAACTCAACTTTGGCTTGAAGGGGATATTGAGCAGACTATCCCAATGCTTTTGGGATTTAAGTGGCAGATTTCTTTCATATGAAACTAGCCTTGGAAAACTGACCCTTGCAAGTTGAAATTGTTGCTCCAATGCAGAAAGAAGAAATTATCTGACAGTGTTGCTTGATAGTAACACCCATCCTTTATAAGTGCATATTGTGTTGGGATTGGCGAGAGGCACTTGCCAGTTATCTTTCCTCTGCAAATGTCAAACATTTCAATTAGGTATTGCCAGAAATCACTCTGAAAGGCATTGTGAACAAGAAATCAAAATGTTGGATGACCTGTGCATGTTTTTAAATACTGTAACATTACAACTAATCAGGAGCGGCTCCTCCGTATGGGCGGAGGAGCATCACCCCCGCTAGAAGCAACCGCTGCAAATCCTTTTACATAGAAAGGATAATAAACTCTGTTAATTATCCTTTCCATGTAAAAGGGGCAACGAGCTGAGGGGAGGGCACTGTGCACTCCTCTCAGAGCACTTGTGTGTTTGACCAGCCATCTCGGGCCGGCCAAACACACATGCGCATAGAGCTCTCTCCAGCCCAGCAACACGGTTGCTGGGCTGGAGAGAGCCTGCACAGGCTCCCAGTCTGGCTGGGCGCTCCCAGGCAATCCTGACCCTGCTCTGAGCCAGGATTGGCGCAGGGCAGGTTAAGAGCCTGTGCCTGCAGCAGCGATGGGAGAGGAGCGCGGTGCGGGAGCAAAGCAGGTATGTTTTTTTAAAAATATTTTTTTTCCCGAACCCTCTGCACCCCCCCGAGCCTCCTGACCCCGCGCCCCGCCCAGCCCCAGCCACACGAGCCGCTCCTGCAACTAATCTGTGCTATGTGGCTTCTACAATTTCAGGAGTTAGACTATTCAGCTGGATCTTTCACAATCATTTGGAAAGAAAGTGATTATAAGGTGCCTTTTAAAAAGCATAATCTAGATCCCTTGGAGGTCAGTGATTGTAGACCTAGCACATTTCTCCAAATTTCAATAAGATCCACGAAAAGCTGGTAACCGAGCACATGACTGACCTTTTGAACATCTGACACTTAGATTTTCATCCCCAACGGTGTATGAAGTACACCCTTGCTCTGCTTGTAGATTAAAGAGGAGTAATGTAAATTCAGGTGACATGGCAGGGGTTATCGTCATTGCCTCTTGGCCACGTTCGACACAACAGATTTTGAATACTTACCTGAGAGGGGTCTAGCAGACATGGTAGGGTACTCAAGTGGGTTACGTCTTCTTAAATGAACACATTTAGGGCCAGATGTATCAAAATTCAATTTTGCATTTCCTAAATAGCGACTCCATAGAAATCGCTATTTAGGAAATGCAAAATTATATGCATGAGATTACTGATTTCCTAAAAGCTATTCCTACAAAGTAGGAATCATTATTAGTAAAGCGCAATTAAGAAATCCCATGCCATTTGTTTCAAAGGGCTGGTTAAACATTTCCAAAAAAGTGATTTCCTATCAAGAAATCGCTTTTTGGAAATACAAAACCAAGAATTACTAAGGGCAAAAGACCCCATGATGCACCCCACAAATAGTGGTGCACATGTAGAGCACAGATATGTCCTAGAGGCAGGTGTGTGCTCTATTTCATTTTAAAAGAACATCTATGGTTGCTTTTTTTAAATTGCACATGGTTACCATCCACTTATAGTCGATGGTAATTGCATTTCCTAAATACCCAATTCGTATTTAGGAAATGCTTTGTACATGTGAATAGGAATCACAAATAGGTAATCCCTATTTGCGATTTCCTACTTAGGAGAACGCAAATCACGATTTCAACTGGGTAGAAATTGCAATTTGCGATTCCCTAAAGGGATTTGTACATCTCAAAAGCCCATTTAAAATTTCTTAATAGCAAATTGGATCGGGAAGAAATGCAAAATGGCTTTGGACATCAGGCTCTTAGGGCCTCATTTCGACCCTGGCGGTCATGGACCGCCAGGGCCGGGGACGGAGGAAGCACCACCAACAGGCTGGCGGTGCTTCTGGGGCAATTCTCACCGCGGCAGTAAAGCCACGGTCAGAAAAGGGGAACCAGCGGTTTCCCGCCGGTTTTCCCCTGCCCCAGGGAACCCTCCACAGCGGCGCTGCAAGCAGCGCCGCCATGGGGATTCCGACCCCCTTCCCGCCAGCCTGTTCCTGGCGGTGTTGGCGGGAACGGGTGTCATGGGGCCCCTGGGGGCCCCTGCAGTGCCCATGCCATGGCACTGCAGGGGCCCCCTAACAGGGCCCCATTCAGATTTTCAGTGTCTGCAAAGCAGGCACTGAAAATCGCGACGGGTGCCACTGCACCCGTCGCACACCAGCAACTCCGCCGGCTCCATTCGGAGCCGGCTTCATCGTTGCTGGGGCTTTCCCGCTGGGCGGGCGGGCGGCCTTTTGGCGGTCGCCCGCCCACCCAGCGGGAAAGTCAGAATGACCGCCGCGATCATTTGACCGCGTGCGGTCTTCTGGCGGTCTCCGCCCGGTGGGCGCCGCCCGCCGCCCGCCAGGGTCGGAATGACCCCCTTAGTCCCTTCAGCTTTCCTCATTTAGATCTGAAAACTCCACAGTTTTTGCTTAACTGTTCAATATTTAGATTTGGCCACTTTTTGATCTTATTAGAAGGCATGAATCTCGAGGACCATCTTACGCTGACACCCAACATATGTAATGCTTCGCTGTGCATTATATGTGTGTAAATTGTGTTTTACAGAAACTCTAGGTTTGTGTACGATGCAAAGTTGGGTGTGGCTGTCTTGGTGGATCTTTAGTCGAAATATAAATATTTATGACATATCTGGATTAAATACTTCAGAATTTTACATATTTCTCTCAGCCAGATCCTAATAAGATACTTGCTTTGAGTTGACTTGATACGTAAGTTTACAATTCTACTGCCCTAACTGGCAGATCAAAAGCCCTGGGGAACAAAAGGCCCATTCCAGGAGGTTTAAGCATCATTGGCTGGACGGAGAGAGTAAGGTTGGAAATTACATAGCATTCACTCTACATTATTACTAAGCTATGGTGGGGTACCCCCAAGTTTCAACATTGGGAAAACAGTGACCTCTGTCTCTCTTTAAAGACTTTTGGAGGGAAAAGATTGGTCGGAGTATGGTCCAGAGGGAGATATGTTTCAATTTTACTGAGATCTGCCATCTTTATTCCTGTTCAAAGTACAGAACAGGGATGGGACAGCAAGTGGCCTGGTTCTTGGTAGTGACACTGAAGAGTGGAAGGATGATGTGGCACCACTACTTTGGGTGGCTTCCCTACAAAATACAGTAAGCACTACTTACATTTTTATGTGCTTACACATAGATGATTAGAGGTAAAAGACCCCTATTGACATAATTGGTCTTTAGTATAACCTGGATCTGATCTGATATTCCACACCAGCTACCTTACAGCACAGACCTTGGAAGCCTGGGCCTTATCCAATGAGTAAAGGAACCACCTACTCACATTGCCAGACACTTCCTGGAACCTATGCACTATCTTCAACAACATTCTATTCAACGAGCCCGCACCAGCCTCCAAGAGAGACCATACACTTGTCAAGTTCAGCATCCGTGTTCCAGTCCATTACACACGCACCATCGCCAGACCAACTATCAGAAACCGAAACGGCATCATTGGCTAAGACTGGAACATCTCTCTCAACACCCATCAAACTGAACACAGCAACAGCCTCTGCAAATCCATGAAGAACTTCAACAATTGGATCATTTCAAGCCCAACTCCCATACCCACTAAAACACAGCAATGCAACAAGATCTAGACACCAGGCAAGTGGGCACACAATGGAACCCAGACTGATGAAATGCTACTGTAAACAACTGTAGCACAAATAGAGAATGAGTCAGAACAATGCAGACAGGAGCACATTCATGCAAGCATCAACAGAGGCTGAAAAATTTTCCCCATCATGAAGGATTTCGCCGCACTAGTATCAACCCCCAACTCGACCACAACCTTGCAGGATCTCGGCAAAAATCTCTCTAATTTCTTTTTGCAACAAAATCACCAAAGTTTGCAGCAGCTTCACCTCTCGGCCAGACCCAACACACCTCCCCAAATGCCTCTTGATCTTTTCCAAAGAACCTATGTTAATCACATCACCTGTCATCACCCTTTGAAAAATCACCTTCACCAAGACGTCCATCCACTCAGTGGCCTCATCGGACCCTTGCCCCAACCACACCTAACCAGAGGATTGCAACCCATCAGCACCATGGTCACATCCATTATGAATGCCTCCACCTCTTCCGTGACCTTCCCAGATGCTTGGAAACATACAACTGACTTCCCATTGTGGAAGAAGCACTCAACAGACTCTTCAATGCTCACCAACTACAGACGGATCTCCTTGCTACCATTCCCAGCCAAGATCTTGGAGATAATCAGCAACAGATACCTCACCAAATATTTCAACAACCACACTCCTCTACCCTACTCATTCTGGTTCCGAAGCCAACCAGAGAATGTAAACTGACCTTCTTGCATCCAGGATTGACATCCACATGACTCTGGAAGGAGAAGACACAGGAGTCCTCAACCTCCTGGATCGCCCTGCAGCGTTTGACACAGTCTCCCAGCCCATCCTCATCCAACATCTGTAGGACATCAGAATCCAAAGATATGTTCTCCATTGGACCTTATATGAGGAGTTTTGCAAGTATCCTCTCTGAGCCCAGCCTTCTTCAATGCATACACAATCCCTCTAGCCAACATGATCTGTCCTTACAACATCAATACACAACTCAAACTCTCACCCATGGACAAGACACCCAGCACCTGAGACCTTGACAAAAAGATAGCCAGACTGGGAGTTCAGGTCTCCTTGCTTGGCCGGGACCTTAGAAACTTATGGAACTACAAAAAGGAAGCTGTGTTGTGCATCTTCATGCTGGAGGATGAGGTCACTGTCTCTCCAAAAGAGATTAAAAGATTGCAGGATCTAATGATCCTGCTAGATAGAAGGGCAGAAGATGGAAAAGGCAGGTCACGCAAGCGCAATCCATGACTGGTGGAGCTGCCTGAGGAGGCGGAAAGCTCATGGCCTGGAAAGTTTCTCACAGACTGGTTCAAAAAGATGGTCTCGGACTCCGAACTGTCTCAGCACTTAATTCTGGAGGGAGGGTGCAGGGTCCTGCTGTTGAAGCCTTTACCAGAAGCTCCTCTTAGGCCCATCATTATGAGGGTGCTTAACAATATTGACAGGGACACAATCCTCCTGAAGGTGTGCCTTAGCACTGAAGTGCACTGCAAATCTGTGAAGATCCTCATCTTTCCAGGTTATCCAAACAAAGTTCAAAGTCAGGGCTGCAACAAAAACTTGGAGCAATACAAATTCAATACATGTTACTTTACCCCTGCCAAACCTATAGTCATATTTCAAGGGAAATCTATTTTCTTTGAGAACCAGGAAGCAGTGTGAGTATGGGTGGAGGAGATGAGGGTGATTTCCAACTCCACAATGGTGTTGTAGCTGATGGCCTGGGTTGGTGAAGCAGACAAAAGCCTCCCGCAGCAGGATTGCTCCTAGGTGAGGGAACAGGAGATGACAGGGCTTGAGGAAACAAAGGACCAATGCAAGCAGAGATTCCTCCACTCCAGTGACAAAGAGCCACACCTTCAGGCTAGCTGAGATTATTTAGCTTGTCTACAGTTGAGACAGGTGACAGAGAGATATACTATACATTATGTATTGACCTTACTAGCCTGAATTTTGAAGGTATTCACAAAGAAGCAGGTAGAGTAAATGGATTATTTACAGGACTGGCAGGTAATGGAATGGAACATCCCCCCTACAATATTAGACTTCAACAACTAAATTAAGACATATTTCAGAGTTAATATAGTTTAACATGGGGGCAACAGATACTTGACTTTCAGAAGTGTGGGGTCGAGGTAGTTGGGTATTGGGACTGAGTTCAAGTTTTACACCACACACCCCACATGGTTTTCTTACTGCACGGGGTCTCAAAAGATTTGATGCAAACTAGTTAGGTTCACTCTCATAAAATGATCTCATATAATGTAAATAGGCTAAATGATAAAGTTAAAGGGAGGCAGTATTGCATCTGGCTCGCAGAATAGCCCCGAAGATACTGTTACTGCAGGAGACTCACCTGCAGCACACAAATGTGACTTCCTGGGCCACACTTCTTTTAACAGGGTTTATCATGCAGGATTTACCCACAGGCCGCGGGTGGCCATCCTGCATCTCAAATCATTCTCATTAGACAGCACAGATACCACTGCAGATCCACTGGGGAGATATATCCAGATCACAGGATTAATGTAAGGCTGAATTTGGTTGATTATTAGTGTGTACATATCCCCTCAGGGAAGTTCACTTTGACTGAGTTGACAAGGCATATCATGGCTGCCCCTGAGGGAAGAATTATCATAGATGAAGATTTTAATCATTTAACAAATATACAGACCAACACCAACGGCAGGAGAAACCATCGCAGGGTGGCAACACTAAACAATTGGGCCAATGCTTTCCAGCTTAGTGATGTGTGAAAGGTCAGACACCCAGACATGTGTAGCTGCACACTGTAGGAGGCTGGCTTTCTATACAGTGAATGAAAATGATGTACACTGTGCAGAGAGTCCAGGCAACTCCACCTTGTGGTAGTGTGGGCGAGTAGTTAGGCTTATCTAGGAGCCATGCTAAGCATTTGTTGAACTCACAGTATCAATAAATGAAGACACATCCACAAAAGAATAACTCAAGTCGAATTTTCAAAAATAACATGGATTTTTAGATATAATTTGTCAGACCAAGAACTTTGTTACAAGGTAAGCCTTTGTAAGTTACAAATAGTTTTCAGTTTCAAAAGTCAACACAGTGCAGTTTTCAGAATCTTCAGTGTTAACCTATGGTAGGAAGCTAAGAATGCAATTTTGCAGAGGAAAGTACACAACTTACAGAACCAGTCTTCAGGGTTTTAGGTCAACACCAGGCAAGGTTCAAATCAGCCCGAGTGTGCACCCACAGCAGCACAGGGACAGTCGGGTGCAGAGGTCGAATTCAGAATCGGGTGCCCAATGTTACTCAAAGGAGACTGGCAGTGCACGAAGATGCACTTCTCACAGGTGAGTAAAAGCGGCATCTAAGGTTGGTTTCTGGGGGTTTAGGTGAGCACCCAATGGGCACAAGGCAGCACCAAACCTACACCCTCAGCAGCACAGGGACACAGCATCGGGCGACTAATGTTAACCAATGGAGACAGGGGGTAACCAGTGATGCGCTACTGCGAGTTGAGTGGAGCGGTATCAAGGATTAATCTTCTAGAGTTGAGGTAAGTACCACGGGGCCACAAGGCAGATCCAAACTTACACCCTCAGCATCACAGGGCCGGCAGGGTGCAGAGTGCTAACACAGCATCAGACTTCAATGTTATCCGAAGGAGGAGATCAGTTTCAGAAACATTCTTTGGGCTCTGGCCAGAAGGCCGGACAAGGACAACCAGCAGCTGCCCAGATAAGTAGAGATTCCAGGGGTCATAAGGACACTGACGGTCCAGCTCCCCAAGGCCAAGGGGCTCTGGGTGCAGGGGTGTCTTTTGGGGGTTAGAAACAGCTTACCAGGCAGGTCAAGGTCAGGGGGAGTCTTCAGATTGAGGCTGCAGGTGTCGCTCTGGTGTTTGGCAGGGGTCAGACCACAATTAACTCTTGTTTAGAAGCAATGGGGAACCTTTAAAGGACCACTGGGTCACTTGGACTGTGGCCGTGGGTGTTGGGTGCAGAGGTGGTTCCAGAAGCGGTTTCGCAGTTCCTCAGGCAGGCTTTTTCTTCTTTGGAGTAGGTTTCTTTTGGGCCGGTCTGCTGTCCCCGGAAGATCTTGGTTTTTATCAAAGGCAGGCAGTCCTCCCAAGGCTTTGGAGGTTTTTGGGCTGCAGGACATGTGGTCGTTAGATTCAATCTCTTTGAGGGCTGCTGACAGGCCTGTAGGGCTGGGACCAAGTCAGTTGGTGTCGGCAGTCTTCTCTGCTGATGCAACTTCTGTGGTGTCTGGCTCTTCTTAGGTCATCAGGAATCTAAAGTTCTAGTCAGCGGATGCCACCTAGGTACTGCATTGCGGGGGCATTAGGGGAGTACCTGGTAGTAGCCAATGGGCTACCTACCTTAGGGTGGCTACATCCACTACGCGACCACCTTCTTTGGAGGGGGACACAACCCTGACCCTAACTGGCTATTTTTCCTTCCATCCCAGATGGAGGAAAATTAAATGGAGAGGTCACCGTGCTTGCCACACCTGAGGGTTGGTGCTGGCTGAGGGTGACCACTCCTTCTATTCTTTCTATTTTTTCTACTGGTTTTCCCTCTTAAACTGGAGTCTGAACCGGGTGTTGCCTTCTGCTGGTAGCAGCAGAGGTTGAGGTTGCATTTCAAAGGTGGTATAGCCTTTGAAGCTTCCTGTCTGAGCAGGGTCCTGCCTGAGGGAGGAGATGTGCCACCTCCGCCCAGTAAAGGCTTTGTTTTCTGGCCCCAGAGAGCATTGGCTCTCATCCCAGGGGTCAAGAATCATGTTTGGTAGTAGCAGGCTGGCTAAGACCAGTCAGCAACCATGCCAGGGTTTTTATTTTTTCAGGGGGCACCTCTAAGATGCCCTCTGGGTACATTTTATAATAAATCTAACACTGACACCAGTGAGGATTTATTATGCTGAACAAACCAGGGTTCAGAGAGGCCATCATTTAGCTTGGGAACTCGTAGTGACCAGTATCCAGCACATGCACTTACTATGACTTCCCTGTACACTTACTATGTCTAAGAATTGACAAAACACAGTAGGTGCATATTTGCTCATGGATATATGTCCTCACAAGTAATACAGTGCACCCTGCCTTAGGGCTGTAAGGCCTGCTAGAGGGGTGAATGATCTATATTTCATGCAATATAGGGAACATGGCACTCAGTGCCATGTTGAGTTTGCAATTTGGAGGACATCTTGTCATGGAATCTGCAATGGCAGTTTGCTTAAGGCTGGTGTGGGGCCTCTCAGAGTGAAATAATTGATACTGCATCTCTGTGGGGTCCTCTTCAGTACCCATGCCTTGGTACCAGGGGTACCATTTATTAGGGACCTACAAGGGTGGTTGACGTCGCCAATCACACTACAGTTGTGGGGAAAGATATCTGCCCCTAGCAACCTGTTTAGCAGGGGCCCAGGGCACTTACAGTTCAAAACCACATCACGTTCCAGGAAAACAGTAGGGGGCTAACCATGTCAAAAGAGGCACGCTCTCCCACACACACTACTCCTACTCACATATGTCTTACTCATGCTTGGATTCATTTTTTATCTTGGTGGCTGATGTTGCATGTGTGATAGCCAACATACTGCCTCAACCACTATCAGGTAATTCTCCCATTGAGCATGTTCGGGGGAACACAGAAAGAGGCCTCAATAGACAATGACATCTTTACCGGGGTGTCTGCTAAACTGAAGAATACATGACACTAAGGCTCTGATTTATACATTTTCTGTGCCGCATTAACGTCATTTTTTTACGCAAAAGTGCCGCAGACTTACAAAATACAATTGAATTTTGTACGTTTGTGCCACTTTTGCATCGAAAAAACACACTAATGCTGCACAAAAAAAGTATAAATCAGAGCCTAAATGCCACACCAAGCATATCCCGCATTGCCAACTGGGAGAACTTGAAGGCAGTGATTAGGGGTAAGATAATGTCAGACCTAGCCAACAGGAAAAGGGATAGGAAATGGGAACGGGCATCCCTGGAAAGAATGATTTATTCATTAGAGAAAATAGTTCACGATTCCAGATAAGGAAGGAATACATTTGTTAGACACTCCTAAACAGTCTCATAAACAGATGATGCTAAACTGCTTTTACAGCGATGCAAAATGGACTGTATGAATTCAGGATTAAACCTGGGACATTGATATACTGGCTTTCCCCAAAAAACGTAGCAGAATCTAGATTTATAATGAAGATTATAAAGCCTAACGGCAGCCAGCTGTAAAGATACTGAGGGTGAAATCGCAGATTATTAGGGATCATTTTCTTGCTTGTAGCTGCCAGAGTTGGTAGCGTAGCAAATCCCAATTATCAATGATCTGATAACGCAGACACTTTCAAAAGCCAACAAACAGGAGATAGAAGTTCCACTGAAGGTTATAAATTGACACAGGCCATACAGTGTATGACCTTGGGTAGTACACTGGGCCCCAATGGGTTTCCTTTAGAATTTGTTAAAAAGTACTCCTCAGTTTGCTCACATCCTTGTTGGCGATGTTCGATTAGATGATACACAAATCAAACCTGGCTGTGGATTTCTATGTCGCCAAGGTGGTTGTAATCCCCAAGCCCAAATAAACCACTGGAAAGCTGTTCCTCATATAGGCTGATCTCATTGATAAAAAATTGAGACATAAATAATAAAAAAGTTTATTATTTCAAATAAACTAGTGAAGAAGGTACACGGCCTAGTAAA
Source organism: Pleurodeles waltl (assembly GCF_031143425.1). Lineage (NCBI taxonomy): Eukaryota > Metazoa > Chordata > Amphibia > Caudata > Salamandridae > Pleurodeles > Pleurodeles waltl. The sequence goes on from NC_090442.1 coordinate 283,510,716, forward strand.
AACTGACCAAAATGGCTTCATGCTCGCAAGGCGCACTACAATACGGCTCAACATTGTGTTGGCAAACTTAGGACCAGTGATGGACACAACTGCCCTGATACAACTAGATTTTGAAAAAGCTTTCAATTCCTTACTTCTGGAAATGTGTGCACATGTTCATTCTGGGCATTCTCCCTGGTCAGCAGTGAGAGTTAACAAGGCAGTGACCAAGCTATTCCCTATTATGATAGGTGCCCGTTAGGGCTTTCTCCTTTCTCCCCTTCTTTTTGATTTGAATAGATACCTCACATAATGGATTGGGAGGGGAGCACAGCTTGGGAAGATGAAATGGGGCAGTGGACCCTAAGATCACATTTCATTAAGTGCCAATGGTGTTCCCCTTTATATACAAAGACCTGACCTCTCCTTCTCAAGCCTAATGCTAATTTTGGAAAGATATGGAGAATCCTCTGGCCTCTGGGTGAACTGGAGAAAATTGGCCTTTATTCCTTTGATGGAAAGCCTCCCGTTCTTTCCCCCATGGCCATCATTGTCAGATGCGTAACAGGGCCCTTTAAATACCTAGGTTCGATGATATCCCCAGATACAGATATCTGCAGGGAGGTAAATATAGTACCCCTTTAAGTGGAAATGTAGGGACCATATAATACCATGGAGTAGTTTACCTGTTGGCAGGTATGTTGGTCAGGGTTGCACTGTTTAAAATGGTGGCACTCCCACTGATACTTTATGGACTACAGAACTATTCATTGAGGAACCCAGAGTGGTTTTTGAGATTACAAGACAGCATAAGTGGCTTCTTATGGGGCAGGGCCCCGCCAAGAGTGGCACATAAGAAATTAATCTAATTCCTATATCAAGAAAGAATCAGTGGAGTGGATGTCCGACTGTCCTATTAGGCTACCCAATCATCAACACTGGCTTTTCAGTGACAGAGATGATCCGGCAGTGTGCTTGAGAGAAGCCCAGTAGCCATTTGGGCGTGGCTGTTCAGGAGGAGCATACCAGCTAACACTCCTCAAATTCTAAAGATACTGGTAGGATGCTGGCACATGGCTCTAAAGGGGAAGGGGTGGAAAGGTAAGCTAACAAAGCAACCCCTACTATATCATGAAGCCTGGCTTAAAGAAGTATCCCACCTGCAGGGTTTAGATACCAGGATAAAATATGGATAGCTAAGGTGTGGGATATCTGTGAGCGTAATACTATCTTATCATTAGAACAGTTAACAACCAAATTTGATTTACTCCGGTCTTAGTTTTTCCTCTACTTATAAGAAATGAAATGGATCCTACAAGGGTCAGTTGGACCCTATCCCAGAATTTAACCCACTTGAACTTAAGGTCACCATAAAATTACTGGAGGAATAGGAGCCTTTCGAGACTATATACAACTTTGGTAGTGAATGTCCCAATACCATGTTGAAACTGAAGTGAAATTTGGAATTCAATCTGGGAGAACTGATTGAGGAGGACTGGACTGAAATTAAGATGGCATCTAGAACACTGGTAATCCTGACTTGTTTGAGGCTCATCCAATTCAAATATATTATCATGATTTATTTTACCCCTGACACACTGTGGAAGATGGTGAGAGGTGGTAGCCCTGAGCCACCAGCTGTAAGAGGGAGGAGCAACAACCCTAGTGCTACATAGCTCTCACACTTCGACTGCTGCACTGGATTTATTATCTTGCTTGCTGTTCCCTGAGGGGGACTCCAGGTCCCATAGTATTCTGCATAAGGAGGCTCCATCATTACAGAGCACCACCTGGTGATTTAAAAATGGTAAATTCTATGGTACATTTACTGGATTCTTATGTGAGGTCTACGATGAATTCCCTCACCACTAGTTTAAATCAAGTGGAAGGCCTGGCCACTACTTGTTTGGATATACCAAAGGCTGGGCCTTTCCTGACCGACTGCTGCTCAGAACTTAGCTGAGGCATCTGGGGCACACTCTGTGGCAGACAGTGCAGATATAATTACCAGGCAGGGACCTATCAAGGTATTAAAATTTTTTGTGGGGCCACTTAATGACTGACTTAACAAAAGTTGCTTAAAAGACACGGCGGGCTCAGTATCTCATCCCAACGTGCCTCCCTAAACATCAATTAGGAGCAATAAGGCAGGTCAAACTTGTCCTCTCATACCTACCCACAGACCTATTAGGACTTTGGGGGCAAACGATTCATTAGACGTACCTGAATTTCTGGAATTGCCCCCAGCCGCAATGCCTTATGTGGTTCTCTTGGCCAATGTTCCAACTCTATCATCTACAGAAAATGAAGTAAGAGACTCACTTAGGAACACATCGTTGCACTGGGTGGGTAATAAAACAGGGTTAACACAGGCCCTTTTCCCAGACATAAATATGATCAGAAGAGTAAGATGGGATAAACGTGGCTGTAAAGCTTTGCAGTGTGACCGTGTGGTTCTATCATTTAAAACCTTCCAAATGGTGGACCTTATTTTGAGTAGAACCAGAGCCCTTATGGTGTCCCTTCATCATATTACATTGCTACCGCTAAGTTATTTTTATTAACCATCAAGTATGGTGGAGATACCAAGATTAATGGGAAACTTGAACCAGGGCTGACTTATGCTGTCCCTATCAAGGACAGATTTGACAGACTGACAACATTAGATGGTGTAGACTGACTCACTATAGAATTCACCCCCCAAAACCCCTGGTTCCTGTGCTCGTGAGTGGCTGTTCTGTTGATCCTGTTGACTCTAATATGGAAACTCTCCCAACTATAGAGGTTTTTCATAATACACACTTGGTGGCAATGTCTCCACCCTCTCATAATCCATTCTTACCTCTACACACTGATATTGCCCCTGTCGGAACTCTAGTGCATTGGTCCATTGTGTACTATACTGGAATGTGGTGGGTTGAAGGAAAAAAAACTGTGGCGATTGAATAGGTCAAGTTTATAACCAACTTCCATATTTTGTGCTTCTAGGATATGTGGACGGTGGAACCTTTTCATCTTAATGGGTACAGAACATATCATACACCAGCTGTGCCATCCAGTTCTGGAAGACCCAAGGGGGGTTTATGCATTTATGTTTCTAATTATATTCCAATCACCAATTTGAATATAGTGGTGTCTAAAGAGTTCCTTAAAATTATTACAATCAAATGATTCTCTTATTGCTTGTAAGCGGTAGTGAATCTTTATTATAACGCTTCAAAGCCTGAAATATTTGGCGTAATTCGGCAATTAGATAGTGATTTTGAGACTATCATCAATGTAATGAAAAAGGAACTATACTTTGGGTCGAGGACTTTAACATCAATTTGTGTTTAAACCCCTTGGAAAAAGGTATGTGGCTTAGCAAGTATTGACAACACTGAATATGCACACTTCCAGCATTCTTGTTTCTGCGATAATCTAAATGACCTGCTGTTTAAGCACAACTTGGCTTTTTGTAATGAGCAATGTACTCCGCCAGTTCCGTTTCGTTGTACTTTTAATGGGAGAGGGGCCAAGTCTGTCATGGACTATGTGCTATGCTCTAATCAACATTCTGTCAGAGTAAAACATTTTGTTACACATAACACCTCGACAAGCGATCACTTCCCGCAGAGCATACATTTTGGTCTGATTGAGAATGCCAAACTGATTGAGAATCATAACTCTTATATAGTCGATAATAATGACATTGCCAATGTAAATGGTTATTCCCTGTGTTAGTCACAAATTGAGCCCATTAAGTTCTTAGAACAACTTGGTAACACTCAAGGAAAATTACGAAAGGATGGTTTAACTGTCTTTAGGAAACATCCAATACGCAAGAGAAAAGGGTGGTTCGACTCGATATGCGCAAAGGCCCATAGAAGATTAAAGCAAACCCTCAACAATAAATATTAGTCACCCAGACACCATCACAGTAAGAAGGGAACGAGTAACCCTTCATTATACAAAGTGCCCAGATGAGAGGAGGAAATTGAGGCACATACTAGGGAGTACAAGCAAGCCTTGAGTCAGAGAAGAGGCTTAAGGGATAAAGCTTGTGATTCCTTAGATGAAGCAAGCCTTAATAATGATAATATATATTTTTGGCATGCTTTCAATGCCCCCTTTCTGATATCAGTTGAAGGTCCCCGATTGGAGATCGCTATAACTGAAGCTAAATGGGTAGCTCATTTCTCTGACATCTATAGGATGCCTATGGAGGAACAAAGAAATTTGGGCCTCTCTGTTCCCTCCACTTATCCTGTTATACTGCCTTTTAGTCCCATTAATCTCTCATCTACTTTTGAGGAGGTCACTAATGCATTAAAAGTAAGCAAAAGGGAAAGCACCAGGTCCTGACGGTGGTACACCAGTGGACCTTTTTAAAGCTAATATCCCCCTCTGGGCATCCCTACTGACACCGGTTCTAGGAGCTTGCTGTAGTGTAGGGTTCCTAACAACCTGGTCAGAGTCACTTTCAGTGCCAATCTACGAGAAGAAAGAACAACTAAATACGGCCTCCTATCACTCAATTTCATTACTGGACTAATTGGTTAAAATAGCAGGACCTGATGCTCTGAATAGGATAGAGAAATGGAAAGAATCAAAGGAAATTTTTATCGGATCTTCAATATGGCTTCCATGCAGGCCTAGGGAAGGTTGAGCAGGAGATGAACCTTTTGTTCCTAATTGGGAAGTATACCCAGGTTACGTGGAGCAGCTTGTTTGTAGCCTTTGTTGATTTAACATCAACCTTTGATTGCATGGAGCATGATCAAATGTGGGCTGTTATGATCGACCTTGGAGTTCATCCTCCAACAGTCCAATTTCTCAGGCAATTATATTCTGGGAGCAATGCCACGGTACGGTGCTAAGGGAGAGTGCACCCGTTCATTCAGTATAGAAAGAGAGGTCAGGCAGGGCTGCGTATTATCACTTTGTCCATTAGCAGTCTGGGGAGCTTTTATGTAGAACATTGTAGAGGTCTTTCCTAAGTTGGTGATCTCCTGATCCCCGCCCTTCTATATGCTGACAACGCCATGCTTGTGGCCCGTACTCAATAACAGTAAAACTTTTGTTATGAAGTGTGGGAAAAGGTCTGTGAAATATTGTGATATAGTGACTGAAGATACGAAGATCGGCTTCACTAAAACCTTTTTCTACTTGGGCATCTTGTTTGATTATGGGGGGTCTTGGAGACAGTCCATTAACACCAGGAAGCTCCAATTTACAAAAACTACTATGTTCCTGTGTAACCTTTCGAGGAAACGTGGTAGAAAACCAGCCAAGGAGTCACTAACTATTTACAAATTCAAGTGTTTATCAACTGTCTTATATGGGGCCTGTGTTTGGGGACACGCTGATTGTCACACCTTGCAATTGGTCAAGAATGCCTTTGTAGGATTTCTACCCTTGGTACCTAACAGATGTCCTTCTTATGTATGTCATATAGAGCTAGTTTTATCTTTTTTAACAGACATAGCTAAGATCCAACCAATCGTACTTTGGCAGAAGATTGGGTCTACTGAAGAAGCTGTTCTTAATCGTGGGGTAATCATGGATCACCATAAATCCCATTTGGCCCTTCAAATACCATGGCTGAAATTTAATAAACATTTTATGGGTGATCTAGGCCATCCTGAATTTTTCGTCCAGCCGGAAACTCTTAAAAGCTTTAACAGAAAGAGGCTTGAAAAATGGATTATTTGACATTATGGCCCTTATTACAGCCCTGGCGGTCGGTGATAAAGCAGCGGTAATACCGCCAACAGTCCGGCGGTAACCAAGATGGAATTATGACCATGGTGGAAACCGCTCAGACAGACAGCCACTTTACCACACCAACCGCCACTGCAGAATCAACAAGCACCACGGCGGTAACCGCCAACAGCCAGGCGGAAGACAATATACTGCCCACACTATTATGACGCACCTATCCGCCACCTTTTCCGGGGCGGTACCAACGACATCAAAAGCCTGGCGGAAACACTGCACAGAAGTCAAAGTACTCACCTGTGGAGACTCAGGAAAAATCACAACACCATGGAGCCCAAGCTGCAAATATTTCCGATGCTCGTCTACCTTCTGCTGCATTATGAACATCAACACTCACGAAGACGGCCACAGTGAGTACTGCCGCCTAGCACACAAGGGAGGGGGGAGGAAAAAGAGAGTGACACACACACGCCACACGCAACACCCCCACCTCCAACACCATACACACAACCAGATGTACAAACATTACATATCCACCCCGTACCCTTCAGGAATAATGCAAGGACAAAATGATTTGAAAAAAGTGAGTGTGATACGATAAAATACCATGAATAAGTGCAGCAAAATACAAACGTATATACATATTTACAAATGTTGGGACACTGCCCAGGGAAGTGAGTGGATGGCTTCTTCCACTGGTTCTGGAGGGGGCATTCTGCCCAGTGTGCTTCATCCTGGGAAGGATGAGGTGAGTGGATGGCTTCTTCCACTGATTCTGGAGGGGGTGTTTTGCCCAGTGATGCAGATCTTGGGGAGTGAAAGTTCACAGTCTCTCACCTGGGTGTCAGACCCACAGGATTTTCAGGGGCCAGGACGCACAACAGCCCATGGAGGCAGGACTACACACTGTCTGCCAGCGGTGACAGCTGCTCAGTGGAGGCAGTGGCGGTGCTGGTGGCGGTGCTGGCAGTGGTTAAGGGAGGCTCCAGCCCATCCCCTGCAGCCTCGGACAGCTGCCCACTGGGGCTGCTGCTGCTGGCAGTGGTGCTGGTGGCGACACTGGCAGTGATGGGGGAGGCTCCAGCCCGTCCCCTGCAGCCTCGGACTGCTGCCCACTGGGGCTGCTGCTGCTGGCAGTGGTGCTGGTGGCGGTGCTGGTGGCGGTGCTGGCAGTGGTGGGGGGAGGCTCCAGACCTTCCTTTGAAGCCTCAGACGGCTGAACTACCATGGTTGGTGGTGGGGGCTCCGAATGAGTCCCAGCACCAGGCCTCCTGTCCTTCCTGCCTGCAGTTGCAGGTCCCTTGTCCTTCCTGTCAGCAGCCGGGGATTGCCCCTTGCCCTTCCCTGTAGCAGCTGGGGTGTCTCCTTGCCCTTCCTAGATGCTGCTGGTGGTGCCTCCTTGCCCTTCCCTGTCGCAGCTGGTGGTGCCTCCTTGCCCTTCCTAGACGCTGGTGGTGGTGCCTCCTTGCCCTTCCCTGTCGCAGCTGGTGGTGCCTCCCTGCCCTTCCTTGAAACACCTGGTGCAGGCACCGGTTCAGTGTGGCTGCCTGGTGCCCGGGATCCTCTCCCACCTGCAGTAGCTGTCGACACTACTGTGGCCGTGGACTGGGTGGTTGAGGTGCTCGCGTGGGTTCCGACCACCCTGGCCCGACACAAAGGAGGGGGGGGAGTGGTAGGGAAGAGGTCAGCAGTGGAGAGGAAAAGCTTCTTAGGGACATTGGGGTGGGAAGAGGGCGGAGGTTTGGGAGTGGAGGAAGAGGAAGTGGTTGTAGGAGGTGTTTGTTTGCTGATTTTGGGTGCAGGTACATGGGCTGGATGCTGTTGTGAGGTGGATGGCTGTTGGGTGTCTGAGTGCTTGCGTTTGTGTACTTTGGGAGGAGGGGGCACAGACACAGTGGGAGAGAACACAGGGGATGTGTGCATGGATGTGGGGGTGGTGACTGCCAGTGAGGGGTGTATACTGATAGGTGTGCTGGTGATGGAGGTAGTGGATGAGGATGTAGTGCATGCATGTGCATGTAGATGCTACTGGGAGGGAGGTGAATGGCGAGGAGGAGGGGGACACAGTGGAGGCAGTGGATATTGGTATGTCTGCATCTGTATGGTGTTTGTGTGAGTGCCTGTGGGATGATGTGTGGTGCTTGTGTTTGCCTGAACCACTCCTGTGTGTTGTCCTGGGTGCATGCAGGTCTGCCTGGGTGCTTGGGATAGGTTGGGGTTGAGGGGAATGGGATTGAGATTTGGTAGAGGAAGTTGGAGGGGGAAGGCTAGAAACAGGGACAATGGCTGCCATCAGGGAGGAGGCCAGAGCCTGGATTGATCTCTGTTGGGCCGCCATGCCAGAGTGAATGCCCTCCAGGAATGCATTTGTTTGTTGCAAATGGGCTGCCAGCCCCTGGATGGCATTCACAATGGTTGACTGCCCAACAGAGATGGATCGCAGGAGGTCAATAGCCTCCTCACTCAGGGCAGCAGAGCTAACTGTGGCAGGGCCTGAGGTGCCTGGGGCGAAGGAGATGTCCACCCTCCTGGGTGAGCGGGCACTGGAAACACACTGAGGGGCTGCTGGGAGGGTGGTGCTGGTACGGGGTAGGCAGCTGTACCTGTATTTGGGGTGGGCACAGAGGTGTCCGCCACCACCATGGAGCTTCCGTCAGAGGAGGTATCACTGTCAGAACTGTCCCCTCCTGTCTCTGCCGTGGTGGTCCCCTCACCCTCCGTCCCACTGGTGCCCTCACCGTCGGTGGATTCGGCCTCCTGGGCCCTGTGGGATGCAGCTTCCCCGGTCGCCGGTGGCTCTGCTCCTCCACCAGATGATGCTAATGCACATAAGGACAGGATGACAAAACAAAAAGGGAGGGGAGAGACAAAGGATACACTTGGTCAATGGCAGCAACAACACTATTGTTGGCGTACACGACACACACACACACAGGGAACAGCCCTATGCATTAGGCAATACACTACCAGTCACAATGCTAGTCACCAGCCCATGAATAGGGACACCTAATGCCAATTGCAGCATATCTGAGACCCACAGAGCCCTGCCCAGTAGTTGATGCCTACTAGCTTGGTTGGAGGACTTTCACATAGGAACCCTGCCCAACATTGGACCTACTCTGCAATGTCAGGCCTGGTATAGGGGCATCCACGGGCCCACATCCCCCACCCGGATACCACCCCACCAGGCGTAAGAAGTATATTGGGGCAATGTACTCACCTTCTTGTGGCTGGTGTGATGCCTCCAAGCACCCATCCAGCTCAGGATAGGCCTCTGCCAGTATGCGGGCCATCAGGGGGGTCAGGGCTCGACAGGCACCCCTTCCTCATTGGGAGGCCATCCCCAGCTGGGCCTTCGCCATCTTCCGTGCTCAGCATCTCAGGTCCTCCCACCGTTTCCGACAGTGGGTGCTCTGCCTGCCGTAGACCCCCAGGGTCCGCAGGTCCTTGGTGATGGCACGCCATTTGCCATTTTTTTTATGGGCGCTGACCTGCACAGAAATACACATAGGAAAAGGTATCAGTCACACCGTCCTGCCTGTTACACTCATGGCCCACCATAGCCCTCACATCCCCTTACGCACAGACATGGTCCACCATACATGCAGCACACTGCCCAGGGCCCTTCCACCCCCCCACATGAGGCCCTCACACACATCACTCAATGCATTCATGCCCCATGCATCGTGCTCACAGTGTACTCACCTGTTGGTCTGGAGGCCCATACAGCATTCGGTACTGGGGTAGGACCCCATCCACCAGTCTCTCCAACTCCGCAGCGGTGAAGGCAGGGGCCCTTTCCCCAGTGACATGAGCCATGGTCGATTCCAGACACAGTTCACAATAGCACTTGCAGTGTAGGTCCTCTCCTGTTAAAGGTCAGGTAGCAAGTGAGTGAACAGATAGAAAAAAGGCAGTCACATCCGCAGCGGTGCATACTGTCACCAACGGCTTAAATCACCAGTGGCCACTGTAACCTATAGGGCCCAATGGTATCCAATGAGGAGTTGCACGGCAGTTCTTGACCGCCTCCCGCAACGGCGCAAAACGTCAGCGGAATTAACTCATTTCTACCTGTCCCTCCATACAGGACAGGTGGACGCCATTTCAGGGGGTTGCGGGGCAGACCCTGGCACCTAACTGCGTCACAGTACATATAGGCACCATTTGGGCCTATCGAACAATATACTGTTACAGTCACAACATGCAATGCAGTGTAGTGTTTGGAAATATGAAATACTGACCAGCTGCTCACCGTTTTGCCCCCTAGATTGCAACCGCTGTGGATGAATAGGAGATGGAGACACCCCCCCATGTACAGACTCCTGGTGGACTTGGCAACAATGGAGGACAGGCACATTATCCTCACCTATAGACTGGACAGGGCCACAATCACAGAGCTGTGTGCCCAATTGGAGCCTGACCTGACATCTGCTATCCGTCAGCCCATCGGGATCCCCCCTCTTGTACAAGTGCTATCAGTGCTCCATTTCCTGGCAACTGGCTTCCTCCAAGTGACAGTGGGCTTGACAGCAGGAGTGTCTCAGCCAATGTTCTCAATAGTGCTGACCAAGGTGTTGTCTGCCCTGACTAAGCACATGCGCAGCTACATCGTTTTCCCCCAGGCGGAGGATTTTGCCACAGTGAAAGCTGATTTCTATGCAATGGGACATTTTCCCAACATTATTGGGGCTATTGATGGTACACATATTGTATTTGTCCCCCCCTCCCGGAGAAATGAACAGGTGTTAAGAAATCGAAAGAGCTTTCACCTCATGAATGTGAAGATAGTGTGCCTGGCGGACCAGTACATCTCCCATGTCAATGCAAAGTATCCTGGGTCTGTGCATGATGCCTTTATGCTGAGGAATGGCAGCATCCCATATGTGACAGCTCAACTCCAGAGGCACCGGGTGTGGCTAATAGGTGAGCCCTGGTTCCCACCCAGTATATGTTGGTGTATGGGTATGGTGTGGGCCATAAGGGTTAGTATGTGGCTAACAGATGTCCCTCGATATTTGCAGGTGACTCTGGTTACCACAACCCCCCATGGCTACTGACCCCTGTGAGGAATCCCAGGACAAGGGCAGAGGAACATTACAATGAGGCACATGAGTGAACAAGAAGAATCACAGAGAGGACATTCGGCCTCCTGAAGGCCAGGTTTTGTTGCCTCCATCTAACAGGTGGATCCCTGTACTACTCAGCCAAGAAGGACTGCCAGATCATCGTGGCATGCTGTATGTTGCACAACCTTGCCTACGTTGCCATGTGCCCTTTCTGCAGGAGGATGAGCCTGGAGATAGGCGTGTGGCAGCAGTGGACCCTGTGGACAGTGAAGATGAGGAGGCAGAGGATGAGGACAACAGAAGTGCAATAATACGACAATACTTCCAATGACACACAGGTAAGACAGTGTAACTTCACTTTTAATTGACGGTTTTGTGTTTGACATTGTCACTGGCAGGCTGATTTTCCCACTTCTATGGCCACTTACTGTACCCTTTGGCATCTCTATTTTCAGATTTGTGTGCCCCACTATCGCTCCTGGTATGTTGACTGCAGCCAACTACAGGTCATTCCTATGTATACATTACTGTACAGGTGTATTGCAGTGTTTAAAGCTTGTTAAATGAATACATAGTTAAATCATTTGCCAAACTCCATACTTTCATTTTTTCAAATGGTGTTTATTTCAGTGCTAATAAGTAGAGGGGGATGAGCAATGGGCAGGGGTGATGATGGAGGAAAGTCCAGGATAGAGTCCAGTCTATTTGTATCACAGGTGCAGTGTCCAAGGGGACATAGGAAGGGGAGCAATGGCAGTTCAACGTGGACAGGTTGACAGAGTGGGACACAAGGGTGACAATCAGGAGAGTCTTATTTCCTGGCGGGGTGTTGGCAATAGTCTCTGGCTTCTGTCTGGATCGTAGGGGCCGTTTGTGGGGTGGTTCTCCTTCTGCAGGGGGAGGGGTGCTGGTGGCCTGTTGGTCCTATGGCGGGCCTCCTGTCCACTAGTGGCAGCGGGGGTGGAGGGCTGTTCATTGGTATGGCTAGTGGTAGGGGCTTGCTGTTGTGCCATTGCCTCCCTCATAGTGTTGACCATGTCTGCCAGCAACCCTGCAATGGTGACCAGGGTGGTGTTTATGTCCTTCAATTCCTCCCTGATACCCAGGTACTGCCCCTCCTGCAGCCGCTGGTTCTCCAGCATCTTGTCCAGTATCTGGCCCATCGTCGCCTGGGAATGGTGGTATGCTCCCAGGATCTTGGTGAGTGCCTCCTGGAGAGTCGGTTCCCTGGGCCTATCCTCCCCCTGTCGCACAGCAGTCCTCCCAGCTTCCCTGTTGTCCTGTGCCTCTGTCCCCTGAACCGTGTGCCCACTGCCACTGACCCCATATCCCTGATCATCCTGTGTTTGTGGTGTGCCCTGGGGCCCCTGTAGTGGTGGACACACTGCTGATTGACGTGTCCTGGGAACAGTGGTATGGGCCCGCTGGGTGGGTACTGTGCTGGTGTTTCTTGAGGGGGAGGCTCTGTGGTGGTATGGGACTGTGCCAGGGTTACCGACTGTCCGGAGATCCCTGATGGGCCAGGTTGGTCATCCAGATCCAGGCGTACAGAGCTGCTGTCATCACTGTGGGCCTCTTCTGGGGGGGGACTGGAAGTGGCTGGCACCTCCTCTCTGGTGATTTTGGCCGGGGGACCTGTGGGGATGTAAATGCAGTGTTATTGTTTCTGCGTGTGACAACTTGTGCATGGGTGTGTTGCCCTCTATGGTTGTTAGTGTCATGGCAGCTTTGCCTTGTGTGAGTAGTTATTTGGTGGGCTTGCTGTTTCCCTCTAGTGTTCATGCAGGTCTGTGAGTGGTGTCCATGCATTGGTGTTGCATGCAGGGATGAGTTGGTTGTGATGGTGGGGTGTGTGAGGTGGTGGAGTGATGGGAGTGAGGGTAGGTGTGGGGGTATGTGATGGCATGCAGGTAGGGGGGTGAAAGTAGTAAAGAGTTGGCTTACCAGAGTCCAGTCCTCCTCCTACTCCTGCCACGCCCTCAGGATGCATGTTTGGCAAGACTTGCTCCTCCCATGTTGTTAGTTGTGGGGGAGAAGGAGGGGGTCCACCGCCAGTCCTCTGTACAGCTATTTGGTGTCTTGCTGACACGGAACGCACCTTCCCCCGTAGGTCGTTCCACCTCTTCCTGATGTCATCCCTTGTTCTTGGGTGCTGTCCCACGGCGTTGACCCTGTCCACGATTCTGTGCCATAGCTCCATCTTCCTAGCAATGAATGTCTGCTGCACTTGTGATCCAAATAGCTGTGGCTCTACCCATATGATTTCCTCCACCATTACCCTTAGCTCCCCTTCTGAGAACCTGGGATGTTGTTGTGGTGCCATTGGTGTAGTGTGAGTGGTGTGGGTGAGGGTGTGTGGGATGATGTGTTGGGGTGTGTGATGTAAGGTGCGTGGATGGTGTAAAGGTGATGGTGGTGTGTGGCAGTGATCTTGTCTGTGGTCTTGTTATCTCTCTTGTGGCACTTGTTTCTAGTTGTGAAGGGTTGTGGGTAATGTGAGTGTGTGTTTTATAGTGGTGTGGGTGTATGGGTGTGGTGTGTGTATGGGTGTCAGCTGTGTGTTATTTGAATTGTCCAATGTAGTGTTGTTTTGTTAGGTTGTGTGTATTTTGTGCGCAGCGGTATGTAGCGCCAATGGTTTACTGCCATTGAATGTCTGCCGCGGTGATTCGTGGATCATAATGTTGTGGGTGTGGTTCTGTTGGTGTAACGTGTGGGTTTTGCTTCCGCCAGTTTATCACTGACCTTTGGGCTAGCGGACTTGTGTGTGTGGCTGTATAGTGACGGATTGCTATGTATGTGTCATAATATGGGTAATGGTAATCCGCTGCGGCTGCGCTATGTTGGCGGCAGTCGGCATGGCTGTAAGCGGTACTTACCGCCAATGTCATAATGAGGGCCTAGGTGAGAAAATTGGCTATCCTCTGAATTGTTGAAGCCTAGAATTTGCACAAAAAAAAATGATGCTGGTTACATGTGATATGCAGCCATATTTAAAAATTGTTTATCATGCTCAACACAGATTTGTCCTAACTCTTTGCAGGTTGAATATATTCCACCGATTAACTAGCTTTCCTGTGGCAAATAATTGGTCTCTAAACTTAGAAAACTGCCCTTGTTATAATGTGTCAACACTGCACAATGCATATTGTTTTATTTTGGATATTTTACAGTGTACAGAGAAAGTACTAGATTTTACCTCTATTGAGGTCTTGTGGTTTTAGACAACACCAACCTGCATGTTTATTTTTACAGCCTCTATCTACTGCTTACGTAGGTACATCATGTCAAGGTTTTTATGGGCGGTGATTAAATGCAGAAGGTTTCTGGCTGTCTAAAAACATTTACGCCAAAGAAGTCTTCACATTTTATGTCCGACTCATATGATGTTTTTAATGTATGTTTTCTGTAGTTGAATTATTTTGTGGTTTTCTAAAGTTATATCAAATAAAGCTCTATTTGATTTACCGGACTAAATTTTTAAACACTGTTGAGGAGGTAGTTGGCTTTCCATTTAAACATAGTCAATTTATGGTTATTTTGGGGGTATTCCCAGGATGGGATGGTCAATGTGGGCAAGAAATTCCCTTAGGGATCAGGTGCATGATGGCTAACCGTGACATTGCAAGCCATTCGAGGTCCCAAAATCTCCCTTTTCACTCTAATGGCTGAGAGGCATGGCTTATTATCCATAGTGGAGGAATCTATTTAAAAAATAATGAGTGGCTCACAGACACATTCCAAAATCTCCTGTCCTCTGGTGAGAACATTTTGACATTGGTAGACAATGCCCTCCAAATGGTGGCCACTGGGCTGTGTGGTGAACAGGATTGAGGGTCATAAATGAGGGAAGACATTAGAGTGATATACCATATATGATAAAAGGTTAAACATGACCTCTTGTTTAGTACAATAAACACTTTAACATTTAATGTATACACATGTGTTAATGACATGCTTGACAAATATAGCAAGAATATGACGATTGCTGTATCAAACATTTTCAATAAACAGAATTTAAAAACGAAAAAGTCACCCAGGACCTGGATCAAGTTCAATGCCTGAATTACTGAAATAACCAATTAAATGAAGACTAAGGCCCAGATTTACTGAGATTTAATGCAGAACAACACAACAAGACAACTTGCTGTGCTGTGTCAAATAGAGAGCGGGAATGTGCCAAATTACTAACATATGGTTAATTCCTGCTCTCTTTGTGTGCTGGCTCACTTGTGACTGCCAAATGTGCGTGCAAGGGTGCCTGCATTACAGGGAACCCTTCCTGGACACAAACAAACCCTAGAGGCATTTTCCTCTTTCTTGCAAGTCGTTTTGAAGCATACGAAGAAAGAGTAAAAAACAAGAAGAAATAAACATATTTCCATTCTTACGCCTCGCCTAGGAAGCAGTTGCATTCTAACATATTGACAGGTATACTAGTCCTAAAAAATCTGGGAATGTGCCAAAAGCCATGAGGGGATGGTTGGCAATACCCATGCTCCACCCATTGAATGCCAACCCCATGCAGAGCAAGGCAACAACATGCTCTGTCTTCTGTTACTGCAAATATACTATACCTCGCAGAGCCATGCAAGGTGGCTCTGCACAGTATAGCAGATCTGACTTAAGGGTTTTGCATTACCTTGTGTGACGCAGGGGGCAACACAAGCCTTTGATAAGTATGGGCCTAACTGTCTGAAGCTAAACACTGACAAGACTGAAAATGTGATCTTCAGAAAGAACACTTCACAGAGGGACTCCACCTGGTGGCCAATAGAGCTAGAACTGACATCAACAGCAAACTCACATTATCACCCAAGTAAACACCATCACTGGCTCATGCTTCCATACCCTTAAGATGCTGATGAAGATTTGTGACTCCCAGCCAGCAACTGTCATGCATGCCCTCATCACAAGCAAGCTGGAGTACAGGAACACCCTCTATGCCAGAATTAACAAAAAACTCACCAGAAGGCTACATGCCATTCAGAACTTGGTGGCCAAAATCACTCTCAATCTCCCACACCGAATTCACATCACACCACACATGACAGCGCTCCACTGGCTTCCCATACACAAACAAGCACAATCCAACATACATACCTGAACAATCGCATCTGCTTTCACAAACCTTCCAGATACCTCTGTTTGTCCAGATTCCTGTTTGCAAGCATCCCACACATACGGAAAACCGGATCTGGAGGTTGAGCCTTCTCCTACATAGCTCTCAAGCATGCAACGACCTGCCTCTCATAAGAGCCTTATCCTCACTTCTTGAATTCTGCAAAAAGCTGAAGACCAGACTTTTGGGTATTCCCATGAGGCCCCATGTTTGCCTAGACCCACCCCTGTCCAGCTCCAAGATACCCTCCAGCATGATATTGCAATCTACAAGTCTGCACACCGTAACAGAAAACCTCTGCACTGTTTATGTATGCTGGAATGGGTTATGATATGCACTATGAGTATGTTATTTTACTGATCAAGTGCCACACACCTCTGGTTTGACGTCCGGGCAATTAGCTTTTCAGCCAACATGCGCCTAGTAACTCCTTTGGTAGTTCATCCAGGCATCCACTAAACCATCTACCCACTCACCACCCAATACACCCACTCACTGCTTCGTCTGTCCAGCCGCTGCGCTGCTGCCAATCCTATTACCATTCGTTCTCTCATCCACCCATTTATCCATATAGTCACACACTCAACCATAGTATATAGCTACACGTTCACCTGTCTGATAACCTATTTACACATTAAGACAAACACAAAAACTCACCCATCAAAAACAAGCAACGCTTTTAAAATGTGCCAGACGTATTGACTTTGTCAGTGATGCTAATAATTCTGATAAGAAAACAGTAAAATGACTTTATAGTTCTTTTGGCAGCACCTATTCACAGTTGATTCTTTAGCAAGTTAGAACAAGTAAGGGCTGTTGATGGTTTATAGTCTAACACATCCTACACAATCCTAAGGCCCAGCCGATGCTGTAAGGTTTGACTGCACGATCAATATCCGCTGCGCAAAGCGACCACTCACGTTTCTGCCTGTGCAGCCGAAAATGGCACAGCCAAAAAGCTCCAAGGAATATTACAGTTTCCAAATAGCTCAGAAATCCCCTTGAGAATTCTAATGCCTTTCTGGGATGAGATGCTTTTCGCATACAAACGTACTGTAGAATCCAATACCCTTCGCGTGTCTGAATTGCTCCCTCCAGAGCCTCATTTCTACTAACGAGATGAGAGGGCTCTGTGTTTTGTGAAAACTGCTTATCTGGCTGTGCGCGTGAGGTCGTGGTGCGCTCTTCGGGGAGGCGGCTGTCTACTGTACGCCACCTGGGGATGATTAACACGGCATATGTCAATACTTGCAACTCACTGAACCGACTGAAAAATTGGTTCTTTAAAAACATAATACCCTCCTTGACCTCTCCCGCCTTCTTCTTCGCGCGCGCTTTCAAATCCACTCTTCTCCACGGATGTCTCTACATAAAGCATAGTGTTATGCTTTACAAACTCAAGGAACGCTAAGAGCAGAACACTGAAATAGTTGTAAATGTGAAACTTCATTTGATTGAATTTTTTTACAACAGCAAAAATTGCAAATTAGAGAAAGCACGGAGAGGGAGTGTCATCTCAGTGTTTTTTTGGGGCCGCGGTTAAACGTACTTTGATCTCTCCACAACAACTGCATTTACTATCCATTTGCAATTTAATGAATCCCCTGTGAGGCCAAGCAATGGTGGATCATAAGCTAAAGCTACAGATACAGAGGGGGCCAAAACACGTCAAGCAGTGCCACAATAAAACTTGAATAAGGCGTGATACAACCAATTCTTTTTAATTTTGGATATAGATTTTTGTTTTGGATCAGCAATATTGTGCATGGAATTCATGGTGAGAAAGACGGATTAGAGGCAATTTTGTTCCAGTACGTTTGGTTGAGGGGCGCATCGTATAAAACTCCATCCATCAGCTTCGTGTTTTGCATTCTTCTACACAACAAGTCACATTCACTTAGCCCTTGAAACTACAGCTTTGATTGGTGTATGAACATTATCACAAAAAATCTCTCTTCACAGCAGATATTCTCAATCAAACAGTAACAATGAAAGCACGGCAAACATGTTCACCTTTCCATGAGTGAAATATGATAATTTATCCCTAGGTCTCTTTCCCTGACTATTCCATCCTTCCCTCTGCTACTTGTACAGTTCCTGGGTAGACAATGACCTCCCAGTGCATTCAATAACAGAAAGGTGCAGCTAGGGCAGCAGGAGGCGGTAGACATGCAGATGAGGTGGAGAGTGACAAGGTAAGGTTTTAGAATGATGTAGGGAGAGCTGGAGACAGGGGGAAGGAATTATGGCGAGATGGTGATGGATGAGGTAGACAGAGAAAGAGGTGGAGTAGGAAGAGAGGTGGGATAGAGAGACGTAAACGCAGAGAGAGGTAGGAGTAGACAGGGTGAGGGAAGTATAGCAACATGCAATGTACAGAGAGCAATGGAGTAGAGAGGGAAAATGAGAAGTTGTGCAGGAAGACAGGTCGTATAAAGTCTACTGAGGCTAAGAGTAAGAAAGAGAGAAAGGGGTGAAGATGGAAACAGAGATGAGGTGAAACAAATAGAGGTGAGAAAGAGAAGTAAACTTGATGTAGAGGTCAAAAGAGTGAGATAGAGAGACTTGTGATGTTGAGGGGCGAGCTGAAAAAGAAAAGGAGGGTCAGAGAGATGAGAGAGAGAAGGTAATAAACGAAGGTCAAAGAGAAAGGAGATGAGGGATTTTGTAGGTATAGTCACCTTAGCTGGCTAAGATAAACTTACAATTTACCAGTGCTAGTGCTAAATGTCACAGTAGGAGAATCAGATTCTGGTCTATCTGCCTGTTTCCTAAAGGATAATCCTCTTAAAATGCAGAATTGTTAAACCTGTAGATTCCTAAATTCTCAGGGCACATATAGGTGGTCATTATGAGTTTGGCTGTCCTGCCTCACCACGCCGGCGGTGGCAGTCAGACCGCCGACAGCCTGGAGGGGCTTGACTGCCAAATTATGATCATGGCTGTAGAACTGGCTGCATCACAGCCAGTTCACCGCCTGTACCTGGGACCCCCTGGCCAAAGGTTGACCACCTTCGACCCGGCGGTCCACCTAACAGCGCCCACGGTATTATGACTACCCTTTCCGCCAGGGATTCCGTGGAGGCAGCCCTGCCACAAAATCCCAGGAGGAAAGGATACTGGCGACAGGAATCCAAATTCCTGTCACCACAACAGGACAATCCAACTCCCACCATGTAGGAGGCCCCCTGACCCCATCACAAGCACCCCACCGCCCAAGCAGCGAAGTCCCCACTCCCTCTGGTTCCCGTACGACCCCCTGATCCGTGCATGCACACACCATACTTACATACATACACACACACACACACACACATCCACTCTCACTCATTCATACACACACGGCCACAAAACCTCCCACTCCCCGCATACACGCATTCACACAAGCACACAGACACTTGCACGCACACAAACATACACAACACCCCTCACCCCCTCCATTCACACACACACACACACACCCATTCAAGCACACAACACTAAACACCCTACCAACCCCCGTCCTGTCGGACGATCCCCTTGTTGCGGTGGTTGTCCGGGAGGGAACGAGGTCCATGGCGCTTGCTCCATCACCAGCACCCTGCCAACACAACACCTCCATGCCGTTTACAGTGTTGTAATCTGGCGGGCGGTGTTGTGGTGACGTGGCAGTTGCAGTGGAGCAACCTCCACTAGACCGCCGACCGCCAGTATGCTTGCTGGTGGCTTTCCACCCAAATTCTAGTGGTGAGCAGCCAGCAGTCATAATATGGCGGTCTTCAGACCCCCAACACTGGTGGTCACATGGCAGGAGTGACTTCGGCAGTCTACGGAATAGACTGTCAAAATCATAATGAGGGCCTTAGTCACCTCCATCACTCTACCTTTCATTTGTCCTACCTCACTGAAGTCCTCTCTCTGCATCGGAGTACTACTATGTTAGTGTCATTGAAAATGATCCTGAGAAGCATAGAATTGTAAAGTGTTGGCCTCTAACAGCGTGGGCCATGAAGCAGAAAACATGAGAGTTGGGTCTACCACTTCAGCTAATGAAAACTGGAGTTGGCTTTGCACTACGAAAGACAAGAGCCATGAGATTTTACTTTTAAAAAGTGCTACTCTGGGATTTTCACTGTGAGGAAACCTCCACAGGTGACTTAACAAAGCAGTAAGTATATGTCACTACATTAAACCCAGGTGACCTAACAGAGCAGAACGTATATGTCACTACATCAAACTCAATATTGGGATTTACTACATCGTATGTAGTATTATATAGCAGGTAAGTTTCTCAATAGTAGCAAACACAGCTCACAACACTGAAGTTGTCGATCTTGGGTCACCAGTCCTTAATTTTAAAACCAAACCTACGAGACAGAATACAAACACACTTGAGAGAGTATTTACATTATTTATTCAACACACAGATTTAACCATGCATCTCTGACCTCATGAATCCCGATCTGTGCCTGTTTCATCAAGAATATTAGTCTGTTGGAAATGGCTCTTTCTTCAGGCTTCCTCCTCCACTTTTCTGACCTCATTTGTGCTGGCTTTAGGACTCTGTGCACTTTACCACAGCTAACCAGTGCTAAAGAGCTTGTGCTCTCTCCTCTAAACATGATCATATTGGCTTATCTCCAATTGGCATATTTAATTTGCTTATAGATTCCTAGTAAAGTGCACTACAAGTGCCCAAGTCCTGTAAATTAAATGCTACTTGTGGGCCTGCAGCACTGATTGTGCTACCCACTTAAGTAGCCCTCTAGCCGTGGCTCAGGCTTGCCATTGCAGAGCCTGTATGTGCAGTTTACACTACCATGTCGACCTTGCAAAATAACCCTTTTGCCAGACCCAAACCTTCCCTTTTTATACATATAAAGTATTTACAAGGCAAGGCTTCTATTTTTAAATTTTACAAACTCCCAAAGTCATTTTTCACCTCAGCAAGGCATATCTCTCCCATAGGATAACATTGGGATTACCTTATTACATTTTATAAGTGTAATTCACAATCTGGAAGAGAGAGGTTTTTGAGTCTAGTGTCTCTGGAATCACAATGTCAAATCACAACTTATGGTGAAGTTGGATTTCAAATTGTAACGCTGAGAATGCCACTTTTAGAAAGTTGGCATTTTCTTACTCTAGCGATTTGGTGCCTGCTGCCTGTCTCTGATCACTTGTCTAGGGTGGGTGACAGTCAGGCCTTGCCTATTTCCCCTAGACAGCCACATACAATGGGAGCTTAGGTGTGACTCGATGGGCCTTGTTGGGCCATCCTGGTAGGATGAGAGTGAGGAGCTGGCCACAGCCTCCCTTACACCTGAATAGGCTGTGTTCGTATCCCACAGATAGGGCTGCATAAGCTCCTGTAGTGAGTTTGAACCCAGGGCAGGAAGGGCAGGACCTCTGTGCTCTTCAAAATCATGTTATTGAAGTCTCCTCACTTCAAAGACCACACTGGGTATAAGGACTGGACCTCTGACATCACCAACTCAGTACACTTCTGGACCCATGACTACTCTGCCAGGAAAAAGACTGTAGTGCTGCTGAATGACTGCCACTCTGCTGGACTGCTGCTTTGTTGGACTTATGCCTTTGTTGTGCTAGCTGCACTGCTGTCTTCTGTTCTCCTGCATGGATGAGAAGGACTGGACCTACATCACTTGAACCCAAAGTGACTCTTAGGGCCAGCCAACTGGTCTCTTGAACTGAATTCACAGGGACTTAAAAAACTTCTAACCAACCCACTGCTATATCTGGACTCTGCCATCTGTGAGTCTACCCTGCCAAGTGGTGCCGCCTCAGTGTTGGCCCCTTGGATGTGAGGCCTAGGGTGCTTACTCCACAAGAACCACCACATCTCTGCTGTTGACTGGATAAAACCAGCTCATCACTTTCAGAACCAGCACTGCAATGTTTCCTTCAGTGCAAGGGCCTGTAATTCCCTGTTGATGACAGCCTTGAAGATGACGCCAAAGTCCCCATCGCAGCCACTGCACTCATTGGACTCAGGACATTGCCTCGACGCCGTTGCGGCCAACACTTACACCTGAACTCCATCGCTTCTCGGCTCTGATGCATTGCCACTGCTGCGAAGGGAATTTCACCGCATTTCCTCTGCTATGTGTGGAAAATGGACACATCTCCACCACTGCGGGGATCATATCTGCACATCGCTTCTGCTGCTTCCCTCATCTTCAACCCCAATGCAAATAGGATTAAGGTACCTTTTTCAGCGGGCCTCACTAGGTCCCTGCATCCAACCCACACTCCATCACCATCAGCCTTAACTTTTGACTCTGTCAAGGTCCAGTGTAAACAGATAGCTTTCGTATGTGTTTTTTGCTTCTAAGTGCTATTCTACAGTTTTTCTATACAAAAAATCATAACTCAAGTTCCTACTTATTAGATTTTTGTTGCTTTGGTCTTGTTTTATTTATTAAATTAATTTATATTTTTCTAACCCGGTGTGGACTCTTTTAGTGTGGTGCGTCCACTGTTTTCCTGTTTGAAGTGTTGCACAAATACTTTACACCTTGCCTTTTAAGTTAAGCCTGACTGCTGCATGTCAAGCTACCAGAGGGTGAGCACAGGTCCATTTAGGGTGTGTTTGTGACTTACCCTGGCTATGTTTGTGGTTCCATCTTGATCAGGGTGCATAATTCTGTCAATCAGAAACCCAATTTCTAACATGGACCTACATTACTTTCTAAAATATATTATGATGTAAAATAAGACAGATCACAAAAACTAGGTGCAATTGTACACCAGCTTTTTGCGACGAGGCTTTAATTTTGCAATGCAACCTATGTACAAAAAGGTCCAATCTGAAAATCTTCAGTCACAAGAGGTCGCAGAACATCCTGCCTAATGAATATTAATTAAAAAGGTCAGTTTTTGCAGCTCCTTGTGATTGGCTACAAACACAGGGATGAGGGTCAGCAAGGAACAACACATTTCCATCCCTGCATTTGCATTCTCAAAATGGAAACATTTTTTAAAGAAGCCCTTGATCCTTATGAAAACTGATGCTGCTTAAAAAAACATGAAACGATTCCTGCCTGAGAAAAGATCGGGGGAATAGTCATTGGTCCCTTGAGTCACTGCCTGCTTCCCTATTGACATGATTTCCAAAGGGGATGGGTCCCAAAGGGACCCTTTGCAAATCAGTTACTACCTTAATTGAGGTAGCACGATCTGATTAATAGTTTAAGACCATATTTATGGTAGTAAAAAATTGATACATAACATATTGAATCGCAGATAGAACGGAAGACCCTTTTCATGCCTCTTCTTAACTGGGATTCAATGTAGGTCGGTAAAACCCATTTTATAAGGTGAACATACATTTCTGACTCACAAAATGGTTTTAGTGCAATGTAAAATGATCTTGCATTTGCAAACCCTATGAATTTGTGAATGAAAAATGGTTTTGTAATCTAGCCCTTACTCCACCCAGTGCATTGTGGGCAGTGATTATTTGTAAAAGAATACGTGCTGGAGCCCAAATCTTTGCTTAAAAACCCGCAGTGGAGCTACTGAATGTTGGCCTTGATTTCACCTTGTGGCTCTTTAATCCACCACCAGACACTCACTGTTCCTTTATCTCACTCTTTGAGGTTCTTGCTTTTCCCTACGTCACAATGTTTCTGTCTTTCTCTTCCTCCTTCTTTTCCCCTTGTGCGGCTGTGTGTGTTTTTTCACTCAGTTTCTCTTGGTCAAAGTCTGATGAGGAAAAGTAAGAGCAGGTCCCTAAAGATGAGTGCTGGTGGACCCCACCTGCAACCACAGTCTCAAATTAAAGAGTTGAAAATGTAGTGCAAATTATTTTGTTGTGAAAAACGGATGATAAACGTTCTGCCAAAACAATTTCCTAAGTTTGTTTTTGGGCACAGATTACAACAGACAGGGCATGATGTACAAAAGTTATATTCATAAAACGTGGTTGCAAACTATGCACTGAAGTTTCGGGGCACAATCTCATGCACAAATATGTTGTTTCACATCCCTGCAGTGGCCACAATTATAGGGACAGTGTCAAGGGAGGGACAGTAGACCACCTTGTCTGCAATTGTGTTTGAAGAAAGAAAACATTTCCTTAAAATGCACCTTGTTTTCCTTAAAGGAACAGGGGCTCTTTTAAAAAAAATATATACAGACTTACAGGTTTTACTGAGAGTTGGCAGTGGTCCCATTGGCCACTGCCTGCTTTCACTGAAACCTTTTTCAATATTCACAAACGGAAGTGGTCCAAATTTTGGGAGTTGGTAACTGATCAATGATCAATGATTTATGACTGGAATTGCAGTCATAAACCATTAATACATGAGGGAATGAATTACAATTTGGAAGAGATGTCCAGACCATGCCCCTTCCAAATAGCAAATTGAGAAACATTTCTAAACCCATTTATTCATTAAGAAACACTTTTCCAAATTTAGTAAATATAAAATGTTGCAAACCCTCTACCTTAGTGAATCAGGGGGCTTGCAACTGTGAAAGGTTTTGTACGTCAGGTCCATACTCCATTAAAAGATCTCACATTCATTTCAACGCATCAGGAGGAGAATTTAATCAATGTCTAGTGTGCAATTCAAACTTTCTGGGTTGTTCCATTGGTCAGTACCTAGGAGGGCTTTTAATGGAATCCATATTAGAGCTTCATCAATTTCATATATTAATATTAATTTGTCTATTTCTTCTTTAGTACAGAAATAGTCACCTCTCTGATGTTTTATTTGTTTAAAAGATTACTATATTTACCTTTTAGGCCGTCTAATGGGCTAGTGTTACTGCAGTATCAAAGTGTCTTGAAAGCAGTTGGGAGATCTTTTTACATGCTTCCTTTAACCCCTTCTGAGCGTCGGACGGCCAGGAACCATCTGATGCTACAGTGCTCATGTGCGTGGCACTTGAAATCCCTTTAGTGCGGGCACCAGAGTGATTTCTTTTACAAAGAAACAGCCTCTGGAGATATCAAAGAGCTTCCCTATCTCCAGAGGTTGTTTCTTTGTTTTCATTGAAATGTCGATCTGCGTGTGCGTTGCACTGATGTAATTTCAATGAAAACAAAAGTGAAATGAGCCAATCAGCACATTTCACTTTCCCGGCCTCTGTGCTCAGGAGACCAGCTCAGCCCCCAAGCACTGAGGCAGAGGGGAGAGGTATCATTGGAAAAGGGAGAATATCCTTTTTCCAATGGTATGCCTCCCTTGTGAATCCCTGCTTAGGGGTTGCTGCAGGCGGGCAA
Organism: Pleurodeles waltl; assembly: GCF_031143425.1. NCBI lineage: Eukaryota > Metazoa > Chordata > Amphibia > Caudata > Salamandridae > Pleurodeles > Pleurodeles waltl. The sequence continues at coordinate 283,535,818 of NC_090442.1, forward strand.
TCCCCAAGCAGAGTTCTAGCCACTATACACCAAGGAAGGGGGAGCGTCCCCTTTGGACAAGGGTTTTTGCTCCTCCTGTTTATTTTGGGCATATTCAGTCTTTATGCCCCCCTACAGGGGGGAAGATAGGGCAGTAGCCTCCAATCTGCCCCCCCACCTTTGGGGGACAGAAAACCTAATAGAAACCAGGGATTTCTTTTTCTGCATACATCTAAGGGTGGAGGTTGCCCTAGAGGGACATTGTGATGCCCCACCCCTCTTAAAAAGTAGCACAGTCTTTCTGCCCCCTGTGGGGCAGATGGGGCAATAGCCCACTAGGCAGATGGGAGCAGAAAGCCCACTAGGCACCAGGGGTTTTGTTGTTTCATTCATTTAGGGGTGGGGGCTGCCCAGAATGGGCACCCTCCAAAAAATCACCACATTCTTTTTGCCCCCCTTGGAACAGATGGGGACAGTAGCTCCTGATCTGCCCTCTGGGGAACAGAAAATACACTAGAAACCAGGATTTTTCTTTTTTATTTCTAGGGTTGGAGGCAGCCCTGAATGGGCATTGTGATGCCGCCATCTCTCCCAAAAAGCAGCACAGTCTTTCTGCCCCAACCTCCATGGGGGAGGCAGAAAGCCCACTAGACCAGAGCCCAGAACCAAAAAACACAGGTGGCCCCCTATCTATAACAAAACTACCTGTTTTTGCAAGGGGTTACCTGCATTTTTGGTCCCAGGCTTGGCGGACATCTAGGGAAACCTACCAAACCCAGTCATTTCTGAAAACTAGACACCTGGGGGAGTCCAAGGAGGTGTGTTTTGTATAGATCCCCCAACGGTTTCTTACTCAGAATCCCCTGCAAACCTCATAGTTAGCTAAAAAATCAAAGTTCCTCACATTTCTGCGTGGAATCACTGTGCTGGCACAAATTCACTGTCACCCAGCGTTCCCCTTGGCCTCCTGATAAAAATGATACCCCCCTTGTGTGGGTGGCCAAAGCAGAATCAGCCTTAAAATGGATTTAAAAAAACCTGCTCTTATGAACACACTTTGGTGCCCTCAATCCCTACATGTTTTTGGGCCTTCCCTGCCACCAGCACTTGGCCCACCCACAGAAGTGAGGTATCATTTTTATTTGGAGACCGACAGGAACGCTGGGTGGTAGGAAATTTGTACCAGTGCAGTGATCTCACACAGAAATGTGAGGAAATATGATTTTTTAGCTACATTTGAAGTTTGCAGGGGATTCTAGGAAAGAAAATATTATAGGATCTACACAAGCCACATCTCCCTGGACTCCCATGGGAGTCTAGTTTTCAGAAATGACTGAGTTTGGTAGGCTTCCCTAGATGGCCCCCGAGCCAGGGACCAAAAAGAGAGGTTACCCTCTTGCAAAACCAGATTGTTTGTGATAGATCATTTTGATGTCTCTACAATACGTTTTGGACCGCTTCCTGTCACAGGCACTAAGCCTACCCACACAAGTGAGCTGCCATTTTTATTGGGAGACCTGAGGAAATGCTGGGTGGAAGGAAGTTTGTGACTCCCCTCAGATTCCAGAACTGTGCATCACCGAAATGTGAGGACAAATACATTTTCTTTTACAAAATTTGAGGTTTGCAAAGGATTCTGTGTTACCGAACCTGGTGAGAGTCCCACAAGTCCCTCCATCCTGGATTCTTCTAGGTGTCTTGTTCTAGTGTTAAAAAAATGTACAGGTTTGCTTGGTTTCCTTAGGTGTTGGCTGAGCTAGAGCCCAAAATCAACAGCTAGGCACTTTGCAAAAAACTTGTTTTCAGTGGAGAAATGGGATGTGTCCACGTTGTCTTTTGGGGTGTTTCTTGTCATGGGCACTAGGCCTACCCACACAAGTGAGGTACAATTTTTATCGGAAGACTTGGGGGAATGCTGGGTGGAAGGAAGTCTGTGGTTCCCGTCAGATTTCAGAACTTTGCATCATCAAAATGTGAGGAAAATGTGTATTTTCAGACAGAATTTGAACTTTGCAAAGGATTCTCCATGACAGAACCTTGTGAGAGCCCATCAAGTCACCCCATCCAGCATTCCCCTAGATATCTAGTTTTTAAAAAATGTACATGTTTGCTAGGTCTCCGTAGGTGCTGACTGAGCTAGAGCCCAAAATCCACAACTAGGCACTTTGCAAGAAACACTTTCAGTGGAAAAATTTGATGTGTCCACATTGTGTTTTGGGGTGTTTCCTGCCGCAGGCACTAGACCTACCCACATACATGAGGTACCATTTTTATCAGGAGACCTGGGGAAATGCTGTATTGAAGGAATTTTGTGGCTCCCCTCGCATTACAGAACTTTGCATCACCAAAATGTGAGGAAAATGTGTTTGTTTAGACAAGGTTTGAGGTTTGCAAAGAGTCCGGGTGACAGACCTGGTGAGAGCCAAAAAAAAGTCACCCCATCCGGGATTTCCCTAGGTGTTTAGTTTTCAAAAATGTACAGGTTTGCTAGGTTGCCCTAGGTGCCAGCTGAGCTAGATCCCAAAATTCACAGCTAGGCACTCTCCAAAAAACGTCACTTTTCAGTGGAAAAATGTGATGTGTCCACGTTGCATTTTGGAACATTGCCTGTTGCGGGCACTAGGCCTACCCACACAAGTGAGGTACCATTTTTATCAGGAGTCCTAGGGGAATACAAAACTGGAGAACAAGTGTATTGCTGATTGTATTTCTCTGCATTTGTGCCTTCCAAATGTAAGACAGTGTGTACGAAAGAAGTAATTTTGATAAATACCCTGTAATTCACATGCTAGTATGGGTACCCCCAAATTCAGATATGTGCAAACAACCACTGTTTCTAAACCGCATATCTTGTGCCCATTTTAGAAATACATAGGTTTCCTTGATACCCATTTTTCACTTTTTATATTTTTACCAAATGGATTGCTTTATACACGGTACACAATGAAAACCCATTGCATGGTGGTAGCTCATTTATTGGCTCTGGGTACCTTGGGTTCTTAGTGAACCTACAAGCCCTATAAATCCCTGCAATCCGAATGGTCCAGTGGACGTAACAGTATATTGCTTTTGATAATCTGCCATGGCTGGAAAAGTTACAGATGAAAACATAGACAGAAATGAATTCAATATTTTGTCTTTTCAGAAATGTATAGTTCTCCAGGATCCACCATTGGGTACACACCCATTTATGTCAATAACTGGAAGGAGGTTGAAAGCACAAACAATAAGAAAAATGGAGTATGTCCAAGTAAAATGCCAAAACTGTGCTGAAAAAATGTGTTCTGATTCTAGTTTGCCTGTTCCTGAAAGTTGGAAAGACGCTGATGTCATTTGCAGGGAAAAAAACATATGCTTTCTTCTGCAGCACCTTTTTCCATTTCTGCCTCCCAATAAATGTGGCTGTATTTTGATAAATTTTGCGGTCCCTACCAGGGGAATCCACAAATCTTGGATACGTTTAGAATTCCAAGAATGTTTGAAAAAAAGACGCAAATTTGGCATGGATAAAAATATATGGGGGCCTAAGCTCGAACTACCCCAAAAAGTCAAAAAAAGGCTTAGCACAGGAGGGGGAAAATGCTTAGCAGTGAAAGGTTAAACGATAAACATATAATTCTTCATCCACATTACCACATACAGGTGTGCCAGGCTTAGTCTTATTATATTTTGATAGTAGGGATCTCAACAGTCGGGTGCAACCACCTCCTCTTTCCTATGTCATGCCATTATCTAGTGGAAATTAAATCTCAAATCCTTAACATTGTTGTGGTGATTTCCATCAAATTGTCTTACCTCGCCTGACCGCAGAGGAAAGGAGAGAAGAGAGGGAGTTCCAATTGTAAATGGCAAGGTTGAAAATTGAGGCTCAACAGGAGGAAAGAAGGGCAGAGAGAGAAGCCCAAGCAGCTGAGAGAGCCTTGGCTGAAAATCAACTTTTGTTGGCTCATGAACTGAGTCTCAAGGAGCTGGATCTCAAGGCAAAGCAGTCTGAATCCAGCAGTAATGGTGGCAGCATACAGACAGGATCTGCTGGAGAAAAGAAGGTTTGTATACCCAAAAATGTGGTGCCCAGTTTTGTGGTGGGAGATGACATAGATAAATGGTTAGCTGCTTATGAAGTTGCACTAAGGGCTCATGAGGTTCCTGAAGGGCAATGGGGTACAGCTATGTGGAGTTATGTGCCACCTTTGGGGAGGGACACACTTCTCACCTTGGACATAAAGGATCAAAACACATACCCACTTCAGAAAGCCATTTTACTTGCCAAGTTTGGGCTGACCCCTGAGAAATACCGTCAGAGGTTCAGGGACAGCACCAAACTATCCACACAAACATGGGTAGATTTCTTTGACTTTTCCAGTAAGGCACTGAATGGATGGGTGCGGGCTGCAAAGTAGATGATTACACAGGATTATATAATTTGATCCTGAGAGAGCATTTGCTCAGTATTTGTTTTACAGAGTTGCGCCAGCCCCTAGTAGACAGTAAGCTGACTGATCCCAGGAAGCTTGCTGAGGAGGCGGACCTCTGGGCTAGCACCAGAGTGTCCAAAAAGGTATCTGGGAGTGACCCCAAGAAGGGTGTATCCGGTTCCCCCCGACAGAGTGAGGTGGAGTTTAGAGATGACCCAGGCGAGTCCCAGAGTAAGGGGGGAGGAAAGGGTTCCCATGCCCCAGTTGAGAAACAGGATGGTGGTTCTGGTGGGCAGTGGCCCAAAGCATCCCATTCCCAACCCCGCTGCTTTGAGTGTTCCCAGCTAGGACACAGGAAGGGGGACTCTGTCTGTCCAAAGAACTCACCCAGTATTGGGACATCTACAGGGGTGGCCCATGTGGCCTTAGGGGAAAGTAGTCCCCAGGGGCAGGTCCTAGACCATGCCTTCATCTCCTTTAGTTGGGAGGTGGACTCAGAGGGTAAACTGGTGATCCCTGAGGGTGGGAGTCGTCACTTCCACCAGGTGGGAGTGAATGGGGTCCCAGTCACCGCTCTGAGAGACACAGGGGCTAGTCCTACCATGATTGTGGAGAGACTAGTATCACCAGAGCAGTACACCGGACAGGTGTGTAGAGTGACTCCAGCCATTGGGGAAGATTTCTTCCGCCCCATGGCCCGGGTGTCCCTAGAGTGGTTTGGGGCGGTGACCCGGAGGCGGGTCATAGTTAGTCCCCAGCTGCCCATTGACTGCATTCTGGGGAATGAGTTTCCCTTAGTGTCAGGAGAGCTGAGAGGGTTGACCCCTAAGGGTGCCCTGACAGTTCAGATGTCTGGCAGTACTCCCCAGAGGAGGGTATGTGAGCCCAGATGGGGAGGCACAGTGAGGAAGGACTCACCCCTGTCCTCTGTTCAGCCTCAGGGTACAGACCCTGGGCTGAGTGACCAGTATAAGGGACCCACCCCTGACCTGGTGAGAATGGAGAAGGGGTGCAAGACCCCTGGGGCTACTTCCCCCCATTCTGGGATGCTTCAGGAGCCCCTTGGGAGATCCCTACCAGCCCCCCAGCTGGAGGAGAAGCTCATCCAACGGCCCCCTTCAGGGTCTCCACTTAGCAGTGGATGGTCTGGGGCCTGGCTCATGAAACTGACAGCTGTCAGTGGCATCTGTTGGTTTCTGTCCTTGTGGGAAAAGTTTTCCCTGAGTTGGGGACAGAAATCAGACCCAAGGAATGGAATAGGCCACATCACTTAGTTGGCCATGGTGGTACTGTCTGCATACTGGGATGCATCTGTAAGCAAATTAAAGTTAGGAGCTTTACAGATGGGGTCCTCAGGTGATGAGAAGGGTTCCCCATGGGCCAGTTCAGTGGCCCCAGAGAGTATAGACAAAGAAGCCTCACTGAGTTCAGAAAGGCATAGAACTGGCAAGTGCCCCTGCAGTAGTGGGCCATTGTCCATGTTCTATCGCCTTAAGCAGGGAAGTCCATCAGAGTGTTGATTAGTCTACCCTGGCTTTAGGCTGGAAGGGGGATATGTTGGAAATGGCCCTTCTGCAGGGTTATCCCCAGACTTTTTGCCTTCCTCCTTCTCTTTTTCTGACCTCATTTGTGCTGGCTTTTAGACTGCACACTTTACCACTGCTAACCAGTGCTAAAGTGCATATGCTCTCTCCCTTTAAACATGGTAACCTTGGATCATACCTGATTGGACTATTTAATTTACTTATAAGTCCCTAGTAATGTGCACTATATGTGCCTAGGGCCTGTAGATTAAATGCTACGAGTGGGCCTGCAGCACTGGTTGTGCCACCCACTTAAGTAGCCCCTTTACCTTGTCTCAGGCCTGCCATTGCAAGGTCTGTGTGTGCAGTTTCACTGTCACCTCCACACTGGCATTTAAAAGTACTTGCCAAGCCTAAAACTCCCCTTTGTCTACATATAAGTCACCCCTAATGTGTGCCATAGGTAACCCCTAGAGCAGGGTGCTGTGTGGGTAAAAGGCAGGACATGTACCTGTGTAGTTTATATGTCCTGGTAGTGTAAAACTCCTAAATTCATTTTTACACTACTGTGAGGCCTGCTCCCTTCATAGGCTAACATTGGGGCTGCCCTCATACATTATTGAAGCGGTAGCTGCTGATCTGAAAGGAGTAGGAAGGTCATATTTAGTATGGCAAGAATGGTAATACAAAATCCTGCTGAGTGGTGAAGTTGGATTTAATATTACTATTCTAGAAATGCCACTTTTAGAAAGTGAGCATTTCTTTGCACTTAAATCCTTCTGTGCCTTACAATCCACGTCTGGCTAGGTTTAGTTGACAGCTCCTTGTGCATTCACTCAGACACACCCCAAACACAGGGTACTCAGCCTCACTTGCATACATCTGCATTTTGAATGGGTCTTCCTGGGCTGGGAGAGTGGAGGGCCTGCCCTCACACAAAGGACTGCCACACCCCCTACTGGGACCCTGGCAGACAGGATTGAACTGAAAGGGGACCTGGTGCACTTCTTAGCCACTCTTTGAAGTATCCCCCACTTCAAAGGCACATTTTAGTATAAAACAGGGCCTCTGCCCTACCACCTCAGAGACTTGCTGGAGACGAAACCTGAACCAGAACCTGCATCCTGCCACGAAGAACTGCCTGGCTGCCTAAAGGACTCACCTGACTGCTTTCTACAAAGGACTGCTGCCTTGCTGTTGCCCTGCTGCCTTGCTGAACTCTTGCCTTGCTGCAGAAGTGCTCTCCAAGGGCTTGGATAGGGCTTGCCTCCTGTTCCCTGAAGTCTCAGGACCAAAAAGACTTATCTTTTTCAACTGGATGCCTTGTGCGCCGAAAAAGTAGACGCACAACTTGCTCCGCTGTGAAAAATTCACTGTACGCCGATCCGGAAAGACGCCGCTCGATGCGACGCCTGCGGTGCGACGGTAACTTCGACGCACGGCCTCGCCTGGACAACGCCGCCCGACTCCCAGAGAGGAAATCAACACGACGCCTGCCGTGAGGGAGAAGATTCCACTCACAGCCCACCAGAACGACGCGCAGCCGGATAACGAGCCGAGGATTCCACGCACAGACCCCGGGACATCTGGTAATCCTGCGAACCACAGAAGGAGACTGTCCGTGCACCAGAAAACAACGCACGACTTCCCCGTGTGAAAAATGACAACGCAAGTCCGTGGGTGAAGGGGTGAAACCGACGTACACACCATTTTTCCACGTATCTCCCCCTCTGCAGCCCTTTGCGGAGATTTTCCACTTTAAACCAGGTACTTTGTGCTTGAAAGAGACTTTGGGGGTCATTCTGACCCCAGCGGTCAAGGACCGCCGGGGCCGGGGTCGGCGGTAGCACCGCCAACAGGCTGGCGGTGCTCCGCCGGGCATTCTGACCGCGGCGGTACAGCCGTGGCCAGAAACGGAAAGTCGGCGGTGTACCGCCGACTTTCCGCTGCCCATGGGAATCCGCCATGGCGGCGCAGCTTGCTGCGCCGCCATGGGGATTCCGACCCCCTCACCGCCATCCGGTTCCTGGCGGTTCCGCCCGCCAGGAACAGGATGGCGGTGAGGGGTGTCGTGGGGCCCCTGGGGGCCCCTGCAGTGCCCATGCCAATGGCATGGGCACTGCAGGGGCCCCCGTAAGAGGGCCCCACTTTGAATTTCAGTGTCTGCTCAGCAGACACTGAAATTCGCGACGGGTGCTACTGCACCCGTCGCACATCCTCCACTCCGCCGGCTCCATTCGGAGCCGGCATCCTCATGGAGGGGTGTTTCCCACTGGGCTGGCGGGCGGCCTTTTGGCGGTCGCCCGCCAGCCCAGTGGGAAACCCAGAATACCCGCGGCGGTCTTTTGACCGCGCAGCGGTATTCTGGCGGTTCCCTCCAGGCGGGCGGCTCCCGCCGGGGTCAGAATGACCCCCTTTGTTTACTTGTTAAAGACTTAAGACACTTTATATCACTTTTCAGTGATATCTCTACAATTTCATATTGCATCTTTTATCGTTTTGACCTGCAAATATCCAGATAAATATTATATTTTTTTCTAAACACTGTGTGGTGTATTTATATGGTTCTATATTGTGTTCTTGTATGATTTAGTGCACACATACTTTATACACATTGCCTTCTAAGTTAAGCCTGACTGCTCGTGCCAAGCTACCAGAGGGTGGGTACAGGATAATTTGGATTGTGTGTGACTTACCCTGACTAGAGTGAGGGTTCTTGCTTGGACAGAGGGCAACCTGGCTGCCAACCAAAAACCCCATTTCTAACAGTGTCCATCATATTTATACCATTGTTGCATGTCTTTGTTAAAAGTGAAAAACACTACAGGATGAGAAGCTATTTTCAGATTTTTAAAGCTGGAGAAGAAGGAAATTCCATCGGCTGTACCACATTTTTATCTGTACGCATTACGATTAAAGATGAAGATGTTATTCTCAAGACAAATTTGAGTAATTCCCAGCAATATTTTTGTATGGTGAGGCCTGAAAACTGCTATGTACAGATAACTCATTGATTCTCTCCAATCAGTGGCTTTTATACCAGGGTACATTTTGGCTCTGGCTTAAGAAATCACTAATTTCTCTCAAGTATGAGCTGAAAGTTTTCACTATTAGGCCTAAAGATAAGTAAAAATATATAGATTTTTCTCAAACATTAATGAACAGACTGGCCAACACGTATGATTTTTGGCATCTCTATGAACTGTAGGAAGGAAATTACTTGTAGGAAATATGGAATACTCAATGGTGGATACATCCATTAATCTTCATCATTTATTGCCTTTTCCTTCCAGTTGTCTAATTTTTCCCTACATCATTCCTTAAAAGCATTTACTGGATTGGCATAATTTCATAGTTTATTCTGTGAATCAACTGTCTTATTCCTTCTCCTAAAATTAGTTTTTTATCAATAATAACAAAATTACCCTTTTTGTCCTCCAGTCTGATTTTTATACATTCATCTTTACATTTCTCAATGCTTCTCTTTTCTATGACTGTGATTCACTTATTTAATTGTGAATTACCAAATATCATTGAAAAAGTATCATGATAAACAAATATTGTGTCAAGAATATCATGAAGTGGCAAATATCATGTGACAGAATATAGTACTTAAGAATATAATTCCCATAGGTATATGAAATCTTTTTTAAAAAATATTACGTTGGAGGGGGAGTAGTAAATTTAACCTCTCTAAAATCTTATACTTTCCCCTCTTTTGCATACGTTGGAGTGGGAATAGCTAATTAGATCCACTCCAAAATCAAACACTTTCCCTACCATTGCTCATATTGGATTGAGAATAGTAAATCTAGCCCTTCCAAAGTCGGACCCTTCCCCTACTGTTGTTTATGTTGCAGTGGGTATATAAATCTAATCTCTCCAAAGCCCAACACTTTCCTTGCTTTTCCTTACTTTGAAGTGGGAGTAGTTTATTTGAGCCCTTCAAAGTCAAACACTTTTGCTACTGTTTCTCAGATTGGAGTGGGAATAGTAAATCTAAAAATTCAAAAGTCCAAATCTTTCCCCCCTTTTAGTTACACTGCAGTAGGGATACTAAACTTGACCTCTCCAACGTCTAAGACTTTCCCCACTGTTGCTCAGATAGGAGTGAGAAGAGTAAATGTATCCCCTCTAAAGTCCAATAATTTCCCTACTGTTGCTTGAATTGGAGTGAGAATAGTAAATCTAGTAAATGATATGTTTATAATAGTAAGTTATAAAGTTTATAAATATCAACATCTTTGAAAACAAACAATCACATAGACCATAACCTGAACATGACATCATTAAAAAAATAACCCTATGTCTTTAATAAATATTTAAAAAATGTGCAATGGCAATGTCAAAAAAGTACATACTCACTAAAAACCATTTGCCTCAGACTTTGACCAAATCTGATATTTTAAAAGAATTGATTTAGAAACAATTATGAGTGAATAAATACAAAGACAATAAATATTACATCCAAGTTCTAGCTGACTAAGGGTGTTAACTGTGTGCATTATAGAGTCAATCAGTCAATCAATCAATCAAATATTAATAGAACCCGGCAAATCACCTGTGGGGGATATATATTGTATTTGTATAGCGCTAACTACCCCTGATGTGATGAGGCGTCGTAGCGTGTTACGGTTAGAGCCTAGTTAGTTGTCAGTCAATTGGTTGTTGGGGTTAGTTTGCATGCTGCGCTGGGGCTTGTTTCATTTGATGTGATTATTAGAGGGGCTACATGAGGCACAGTTACTAGCTGGATTAATATTGCTATGGTTTCAAAAGAGCTTTAAGGCAGATAGTTCTGAGCTTTTTAGAGTAACTTGTACACAGATAAGTGAGAGAGAAGCTAGAAAGAAGCAGAGGTCAATTTCAAAAACATAAGTCATTGTCAGTTTTTCATGCAGGAGTTTAAGAGTTACAACAGGTTGAGAATTTGTGTGTGTAATTTGTGGATTTAAACCTGTTAAAGGAAATAGTTTCATTTAAAGATACTTCTCACAGTAAAAAAGGAAGCAGTGTGACAAAGAAGAGCATCTTTTTATATACCCACTACACCATATTAAATACTACACTATAAAAGTATTGGAGTTCATGCAAATTATATGCTCCATAAACAATATAGTATAAACATGTTTGTAAATATCCATCAACTTGAAACAAGGCGTAATTAATATAGACACATTGCAGTAACCATTAGTATGTTCAGTGCCAGTTTTGTCATTCATTCAATGCCTGGTTTAGTAGGAGCCCATACCAGAACAGACACCATGTACAGCTGAATGGATTTGTCTGTGGTCACCTTCTCCTAGGATCCACCTTGCCTCATAGTCAAGAAGTGCTGGAGGTGAATGCTGCTGCATGGAGGAATGGTCATTCAAACACCAAGCTCTTTAGTTCTCTTCTGAATTGCTGGAGTGACAGTGTGATCCTGAGGTGCCGGGGAGATTGTTCCAAGCCTTGGCTGGCAGATGCGAGAATGAGCGTCCTCCTCTGTTGGCTATATCGATCCGTGGGGTATCTGAGAGGGAGAGGGAAGCTAATTGCAGGTGTCTGGTCGGTTGGGGAAGGTGAGGCGTTTGTTGATGTATGCTGGTTCTTCGTTGTGCAGGGCATGGAAGGCATGGGTCAGCATCTTGAACTGGCACCTCTTCTAAATCTGGAGCCAGTGTAGTTTTTTTTAGATGGAGTGTGATGTGAGTCCTTCTGAAGAGGTTGAGTATGAGTCTTGCCACTGAGTTCTGTATTTTCTGGAGTCTCTTTACAAGGCGTGCTGTGATTTTTAGTAGAGCGAGTTTCTGTAGTCCAGTCTGCTGATGATGATGGCCTGTGTGATGGACATTCTGCTAGAAGCTACCTGAAGATCTTGCGGAGCATGCGAAGGGTGTGGAAGCAAGCAGATGAGATTGCATTGTCTTGTTTCTTCATGGATATCTTACTATATAGGATGATGCCAAGGCTGCAGCCATAGTCTGTTGGGGTGGGAGGTGTGCCGAGCTCTGCGGGCCACTGTGTGTCAGTCCATGTTAAGGTGTTTCTCCCAAAGATGAGGACTTTCTTTTTTTCAGTGTTGAGTGTGAGACAGTTGAGCTTCATCCAGTCCGTTACGTTTAGCGTGCATCTGTGGAAGTTAGCTTTTGTGATGGAGGGATCTTTATACAGTGAAAGGATGAGCTGCGTAGGAGACAATGTTAAGTCTGTGTGATCTGATGGTGATGGCCAGAGAGATCATGTGGCCATTGCAGAGGATCGGGCAGAGGGACAAACCTTGGGGGACTCCACAGGCGATCTTCTTGGGCTCTGAGGTGAATGGTAGGAGACTGACCCTTTGAGTTCTGTCAGTGAGGTAGGAGGCGATCCATTTGAGGGTGTTTCCTTGAATCCCGATGTGGTGGAGTTTGTTGATGAGGATGTTGTGGGAGATGGTGTCAAACGTGGCAGACAGGTCCAGGAGTATGAGGGCTGCTGTTTCCCCACAGTCCAAGAGGGCTCTGATGTCATTTGTATCTGCCATCGTGGCTGTCTCGGTGCTGTGGTTAGCTTGAAATCCAGATTGGGAGGGGTCCAAGAGATTGTGTCCTTCAGGTGTTGGGTGAGTTGCTGGTTATTTGTTCTCTCGAGGACTTTTGCTGGATAGAGGAGCAGAGAGGTGGGCCTTCAATTCGGCTGAGTCAGCGGACGTTTTTTCAGGAGGGGCCTCACAGAGTGTTTCCAGGCCTCCAGGAAGGAGGCCGCAGTGATGGAGGCATTCAGGACCTTCCTGAGCTTGTCGCTGATTGTCTTGTTTCTGAGGATGAAAATATGGTGTGGGCAAGGGTCCGTGGCGTACAGAGTTCATGATGAAGATAGTGTCTTGCATAGTGAGGAGTTCCCAGTGGGTGAGAAGGTGAGAAGGTGTTCGGGGTTCGGTTTGTGCATGTGAGCTGGTTAATGCGGTTGGTGGCGGAGGGTTGGCATTCAAAGTTTTCTTAGACAGCCAAGATCCTGTCGTGAATAAAGTCTGTGAGGTTGTTGCACAGTTCCTGGGAGGGAGTGATTTTCATTCTCAGTGGCTGCTGGAGTGGTGAAATCCTTCATGATGGTGAAGAGTTCTTTGCTGTGTTTGTGCTGGCTTTGATGTGGTCTGCAAGTGTGTTCCTCTTGGTTTCTTTCAGGAGGTGTTAGTACTTGTTGATGGTGGTCCTGAAGGCAGTGCGGTCTTCTGTTTTTTTGCTGATGAGCCACTTCCTTCCAAGTTGTCAGTAGTTGCATTTGAAGGAGTGCAGTCTCTCTGTGAATCAGTTTGCTCTTTTGCTTTGATCTTTGACCTTGACTGTCTTAGAAGGGGCCATGGCATCAAGGCATTCTGTGATCAACTAGGAGAAGCTCTTTGCTGCTTGTTCAGCGTTGTGTGTAGAGTCTGGAAGGTGAAGTGTTGTTTCACTGCTCTTCTGATACCTTATTCCATTTTCTTCATATACTGTAGATCTGGGGAGCACGGTGACAGGGAATATGGTTCCAGAGATGGTGAAGTGTACGCTGTGGTGGTTGGACCAGGTGAGTGGTGTGCCGTGGATGTACCTGACTCTATCGCTGGAGGTGAAGATTGGGTTGAGTCTGTGTCCTGGGATGTTCGTAGGGTCAGTGACAAGCTACTTGAGGCCGATGTTGCTCAAGCTTTCCAGTAGACTGGTGGAGTTGGTGTCGCGGGGGTCGTCAGCGTGGGAGTTGAGGTCTCCTTGGAATATGTGATGCTCAGAGTTGATTGCTTTTGGGGCGATGAGTTTCAGGATGGTATTCCTGAAGTTGGTGCACGGTCCTGGTGGTGTGTAGGCAAGGTTTTTTTCCATCTGTATGGAGTTGGAAGTTGAGGTGTTCCATTACGGGTGTTGGGTCATCAGGGGATGTCGTGCAGTGGATGGTGCCCATGCAGAATATGATGATTCCACCTCCGTGCTTGTTGGTCCGGTCCCGGTGTGTTATCTTGTTATCTTCTGGGATGCTGTGGTGATGTCTAGTGTGCAGCGGGTTTGAGCCAGGTTTCTGTGAGAGACATGACGGCTGGGTAGAGGGAGGAGATTGAGACCTCTGTGGCATGTTTAACTAGTTAATGTGCATTGAGCAGGATGCACTGGTGTTGTGCTGGTCTCTGTTGCTGTTTTGGGTGTGCTGGTTGCTTTAGTACTGAAAGTGAGGTGACAGTGTTGGCCAGAGAACAGTCCTTTTGTGGTATTTGGGGATGAGCGGCAGCAATGGTTGTTGGTGTGCACGGGGTCTAGGGCTCAGAGGTCAGCGGCGGTTTATCTTCGTGGGGTGGAAGAACCAGGGGGTCCTGTCGCTGGGCACGGTCCAGGTGTGGAAGGGTGCAGACAGGCTTGTCTTTGGTGTGCCTTTCGGGTGCCAGTGGCACGGCTACGCTGTGGACTTTATTAAGTAGATCCTGGGAGGTGTGAGGGGCGCTGGGAGGTGGTGCTCGAGGTTCGGCGGGAGGGGCAAAAACAGGCAGCAGTCAGGAATGGGGAAAATGTAATGAACAGAGAAAGAAAGAAGGCAAAAAAACAGGAGAAGGTCCTCAATAAATGAAGGGAAAGAAGGGAGGAATAAGTGAAAATGAGGCAGGAAGCAGGAGAAAGCACTCAGAAAAGTGGAAAAGGAGGGAGAAAGCAGTGGAAACGAGGCAGAAAGCAGGAGACAGCACTCAGAAAAATGGGGGGAAAGGAGGGAGAAAGCAGTGAAAATGATCCAGAAAGGATGAGAAAGCACTCAGGAAAACAGGGGGAGAGGAGGAGAAAGTAGTGAGAATGAGGGAGAAAACAGGAGAGAGTGATGCAGCGGCAGGGGAGAGCTGGCCTGGAGAGTGTTTCTTAGACGAATATTCCATATCTTATGCTTGAGAGGCAAAAAAGGAGGATTTCTTCAGAGTGAGTTTATTGGGAAATGCAACCCATGTACTTATGGTTCCAAAAGAACTGTGAATAGTTTTAATTTAATTAACTCTTTTATTAAGGCCCCTAGCCCCTTTCCTTTCATTTACAAGAATCTCTTCCCAATATAACTTTAAGATTTTTTATGCATCTTCACATAAGGACAACTTATTAAGGAAGCTTAAGAGACATGAGCCTGCCATGACATAGCAGGATGTGAGATTAATTTCTCGCTGTACACTGTGAGCCATGTCACTATTAGGCAGCCCAACAAACATTTTAACACTACACTCTCCAAAGCCTCCCAATTATTCCCAGCTTTTAGCAGCAAAACCTCTGCTTCAGACAAGACCCAATGCAGGATTTTCCTTGCAAAGGCTTTCATAAGAGGGAATAAGGAAAATCCCCAGTATGTATGGTTAATTTTTACTAGACCCTGTTTGTAACAGGGCTTTTGCCCTTGTTAACATTTTCATGTAGTCAACCTATATCAGGTTATTTGAAACCAAAAACCTTAGATATTTATATTAATTGACCACCTCAATCTGGGTTTGGATAACTTTTAAAACTCCGGGCAAATCTGAGACATAATGACTGAAAAGAGACAGTGCTAGTACAGAGCCTTTACGTAGGCCGTTCATTATACTGATTCTACTAGATAGCAGCCCTGAAGTGTCCAATTCTACCTGGACCCAGTTTGCCATGTGCAATGACTGTATGAAAAATAAAAGATTATAGGGGATTTTCCAACTTCTTAGCTTCTGCTAGAGCTTGTTCCACCATATTGAAGGCTGTGCGGACGTCCCCAAAAAATAGCACAGCCTCTAATTTGCTTCTACAGATTTCTTGATAATGGTCCAAAGGACAAAGCAGTGATCAATGGTGGAATGCCCCTTCCAAAAGTCTCCCTGTTGAATTTGCTGAAGATTATTTGCCAACACCCATTCTTACAAATGAGTTAATATGAATTTCCAACAAATCCAAACAACTAATTAATCTGTAATTTGAGGGCAGACCTCCATCACCTTTCTTCAATATTGGTTTGACTACTGAGCCTTTCCAAGTATCAGGGAATACTTTAACAATCCATTGGAAAAAATGCAAGAATAAATTTGCCCATCATTCACTGTAAGATTTAATGTTAACAGCAGAAACATTGTCAGGACTTGAAGCTCTGCTCCATTTCAGGGATAAGGCTGTATATAAGATTGTTTTCTGACAGAATCAGTCATTTGGATGGCATCAGTTGAGACATTTGGTGAAAGAATTGGTAAGAATAGAGGGCCATATAAATCAGTAGAATAGGCCATCCATGTAACTTCCATAATCATATATGGCAATGATCCTGGGCTGTCATTATTTACACTAATTGCTATTCTCCAGAACTTCTTCTGATCACCTGATAGGATTACCTCAGTCATTTCTTCCAAGCGGGTATAAAAGAAAAACATTTTCCTTTGCTCTATATGAACATTATAATTATTTCTTAAACAACAGACCTCTTCTTCAGTAATTAAAGGAGAGCTTTCTTTTTATTTTTGGAGAATGGTCAAGCCATGGTTGAGCTAAAACCCTTACTTCCCTTTCAATTAATAAGCAATCGTAATTTACATTAATCCAAATACAATCAAGCGAATTTCTTCTATGATTTGTGTACGAGGCTGTTTAATCCACAGACAGTCCATGGCCAATATTCAGACTTTCACTAACCTCATAGGTGGCAAGATGTTCTAGATGCAAAGGGTCGAGACGAGTTCTGAGCCTTCGAGGAAGCTCATAACCAGGGAAAGATCTTACTCGGATACAGATATTTCTGTAATACACAAACTTGCTTCAATTTCCTGATGATCACTACCTTTGACGTTTAATAATTTAAAATCTTTGAAATAACCCAGTTGACAAATACATAAATGCAATGTATGGGAAGAGCATGATGACCTGATTGAAAGTGCCCATTTGAGCAAATCAGGCGTTGTTTTACTAACCAATTCCCAATCACTGTAGACTCATTCGATTCAGCACTTGCTGTGAAGTTTGCCACAGGTACCTTAAAAACAATTCCAATAGGTCTTGAAATAGGTCATCAGAAGCTCCAGAGAACAATTGTTCATTAAAATCACCGCCTGTAGCCAAAATGGCCTTTGGATTGTTATACAAGACATCATTGAGTGCAGAGAGAAAATCATCCAGCCGTTTCACTATACCTAGAAGTTCTACTTTATAGATGTAGATATTTATTAATACACAGAAATTTAATTTCGTTATTTTTTACTCCCAATTCCACTATTGTTTTTTGGACTCTGCTTGTATCCAGAACTGTTTCCACAATCCTCCTAATGATGAAAGTCTACTAGAATTACCAGACTTGCTGAGAGGTGGCCTGTCCACATTTGATTCCTGGGCTATTAATGGCAACACAGCTACTGAAACATATATTCTCTCATAGCCAGTTTTCCCGAAAAGAGCAATATGTACATCCTACAATAATACATCCAGACAGCCCTCCTTTATAATTCTGTCATGTCAATGAATGTTCCAACATATTATTTTTAGATTATGAGAGAAAACAATATTCCCGTTCCATTCCTCTTCATCCTGAAGGCCCATGTGTGGAGAATACTTATTACAATCTTCATATCTACAAATTCTCTGTAGTAATGTGTTTCATTAGAATGAACAATGCTCAATCTGTAATGGGACTGGCACCATGCTGGTAGTGCAGAGGGATAGTTGTATTACCCTTGTGAGATGAGACATAGGGCCAGATGTATCAAGCTCCCGGTTTTCATTTCTTAAATAGCGAATTTTAAGAAATCGCTATTTAAGAAATGCAAAATGGGATGTATGAAATTTGCTTAAAATTCGCAATCGCTATTACCGAATCGTAATTAGGGAATGGGACTCCATTCATTCCTATGGGCCTGTAGGCCCATAGGTGCGAATGGTTTTGCATTTCCCAATTTGCGAATTCCAGTTAGAAGTTCGCAAATTAGGTAATGCAAACCCCAGGGTGCTGGGGGCCTAAGGTCCCCTCTGATGCACCCCAAAAAAATATTTGCAGACATGTGAAGCACACACATGCCCTAGGGTCATGTGTGCGCTAAATGTCATTTTTAAAAATGCATTCATAATGCATTTTTAAAAAATTGCACAAGCTTACCACCAAATTGGATTTGATGGTAACTGCATTTCCTAAATGACCAATTCGCATTTAGGAAATGCTTGATACATGTGCTTTGGAAATCGCAAATTGGAATTCCCTATTTAGAGAATCACAATTTGCGATTCTCTAAATGTGGTCGCAATTTTAAGGAATCGTTATTTTTGCGATTCTTTACAATTGCACAGCGAATGCCTTTCATACATCTTGAAAGGAATTTTTGCATTTGCAAATGGCCGAATTTTGCGATTTGCACTGTTTGCAAATGCAAATTGCTTGATACATCTGGCCCATAGTCTCTATGTTTTCCAGTCAAGCCCTCATGATAGACCAGGGTGTGGTATATAATGCTATCCTTACTCTCCACCTCCGACGGGGTAGTAGTACTCAATCCTAATGATGACATTTCATCTTTGGCACACAGTACTACATTTGCAACCAAGAGAGATAGAATTTACTTTTCTTAGATGTCTGTCGTCATCGCCACACTGAAAACCCACCCGATCTAAATCTTCAGATGAGATTTCAGATGACATGGGAATTTGTTTAAAATAGAGAGAAGCTTTGATCTATTTACGGAATGCAATTTCTTAGCCTGTTAACCTTTTCTAATAATTCCAAACAACAACCCTTTTCTTGAGTACTTTTGATGCAAAGGGTTATTTTGTGAACTAATATTCCCTGGTCACTAGACCCTCCGGGAATCATCCCGGAGTTGAGGAACACTCATTGATTGCTTAATTAAAATTTGATTCCCTAATCAACCTATCAGTCCGCTAGCCTTTCCTCACTTTTTTGGACCTATGGATTGCTGTTATATAATGCATTTTGTTTTTGGTGGGCAACTACCCTGTTGGGCTTTTTAAGTTGCCTTTGACTAGGTCAAGCTGATCTAAAACTGTCAGGGGGTTGAGAGCTCATTTATCTGATTTCTGTTAAAATTGTTTTTATACCCTGCCCAAAGATAACTCCCTTCAGCTTTCTGAGTCTCTTTTTTGGTTAATAGTTTCTTATTGATCCTATCAACTGTAAACCCTATCAAAAGTACATCTAACTCCTCTAAGCTCCAACACTTTCTTTATTGTTGCCTAAATTGGAGCGATAATAGTAAATATAACCATGCCATAGTCCAACATTTTCCCTACTAATGTTTACATTGGAGTCAAAATATTTGATCTAACCTCTCCAAAGTCCAACACTTTCCCTACTTTTCCTTAAATTACAGTGGAAATAGTGAATCTAACCCTTCAAAGTCAAACATTTTCCCTATTGTTGTTTAAATTGAAGTCAGAATAGTAAACTTAACCTTCTCAAAATACAATCCTTTCCTGTATTCACTTATGTTGGAGTGTTAATAGTAAATATGACCCCAACATGGTCCAACACTTCCCGTACTGTTGATCATATTGAAGTAGGAATAGTAAATCTGACCCCTCCAAAGTCCCACACTTTCCCTACTGCTGTTTACACTGGAGTGGTAATAGTAAATCAACCCCCCAGAATCCACTACGTTCTCTACTTTTGCTTATGTTGTAGTGGGGATAGTAAACAAAAGTCTAACACTTTGCCTGCTTTTGTTTACTCTAGAGTGGGAATAGCACATCTAACCCCTCCACAGTCCAGCACTTTCCCTACTATTGCCTAAATGGAACAGAAATAGTAAATCGGAATCCTTCAACACGTTCCTACTATTGTTTAATTGGGCTTTTCATATTTCAATGTTTTTTATTTTTGTAATTTTCTAAATTGTTTATAAAAATAAATACTTTGCATGTTTTATTTATATTTTAATTGTGTTGGTTGTGTATCAATTTAAGGCTTTTGAGAGCAATTTGATATACGTTTTTGCTGGATATACATATATATATATATATATATATATATATATATATATATATATATGGTTGCTACTTGTTTATTTTACTATCATTATTAATTGGAATGGAATGTTTTTGTTTTAATAGCTTTTATTTTTATTTAACAATAAATATTTTGAATGATTCCGGGCAGAGATCACGCCTCTGTGGGTGTTGACACAGACTCAGGGTTTCTCTTTGCAGGATGGACCCGATTATCATTTGTCTGCAGGGACTTGGGCCACTATATTTCCTACAGTTGTGACAACTGTTGATTATCTCTGTAATGTCACCCGCTAGGGCTTCATGTTGTTTTTTGTTATATTCTCTGTATCCCTTATATTGAGTGCCCCTAGAAGTGCTCTTGCTTCTCTATATGGCACGACTCTATTATTGTTCATAATACAATAAACAAATGTGTAAAAAAAACAATATTTAAACATTTTTTATATTTTGTTTCAAATATGTTGTTATTTTTCAATTTAAAACTTTAAAAAAAATAATGCTATATATATATAGTTAAGCTCAATAACTTACCTATTTTCTTAAACAATATTCTGGTCCACAATGTGTTTTTCTGATTTTGTTTGTAGTTCATGGACAAAGTATGTAATCTCTCCTTTTTGGTCCCAACATTTTTAGTTCATCTGTTTATGTATGACAACATTTTTGGTCCAGATATTTTGTCATAGCAGCTTTTGTGTTTTTAGTGGTTCTCATTTGAGTCATATTTTTAATGACTTACTCAAATGCATACTGGACAGAATCTGGATTTATTTTAAAGCCCTATGGTAACTGCATTTCCTCTTATAACCATCAAAGATAGAAGGTCCCCTTATGGAATATCCATCTCCTCGATGTTTCCATTCAAATAATTCACTGCTTTAATGACCTCTAAATAATCTATGCTTAGATTTTCTATGTTGATGTAGAAACACTTTAACACCACATGCACAGGCGTTGCACTTAATGTCGTGACACATGTTATGAACGCAGTTAGCATGGGTGAGAACATGGTTGACATGAGGGTAGATAGTAAGCTTCTGAGTTTCCTACACTGAAACATGTTTGGCAATATGTCTGCCTCAGAGGATTAAAGAAGAAAGCAGAATCCCATGCGAACATTCAGAAATGTCATGAACTGGTTTTAGCAAATCACATTTGTGATAAAATTGAAAAAAGTAACGTGCATCTGTAGTGAACTATGACTCTATTAAAGAGGAGTCGTTAAACTTCTTCAGTGAGAACTGCAAGCCTGAAGCAGATATCTTAGAAAATGAGTATGGAACCCAGGGTTCCATACTAATTTCAGAACCTTTGGGGAAAATATGACAAAAGCAGTGGTAGCATTGTGGTATGGTTGGACATTAGGACCCTGCAGGCAGAGTTCTGCCCAGGTCCACAGCCAGGACACTGGTTAGAGGAGAACAGGGACAGCCTGGGTGGATATTTGCTCCCTCCACAGAGGAGGAATAACAACGACAGGGAAGGTTTGAATAATAAATAATAGACTAGTAATGCGCCTATGTTGCTGTGCTCGTTTATCTGCGGATCCTGACATCTGAACACGGCAAGCATGACAATCAGCTTTCTTAATTCTTCAAAAACAGAAGAATTACCTTGCACGCTCCTGATGATAAAGTACTGCATGGGGTCATTGACCCGAATTAATAATATTGCCTAGAGGCAGGGCACAGTTCGAAGATACATGCAGGTAAATGGCATCTACCCACTCTTTTTAGTTGGGCCCCACAGAAATATGCTGAACTCGTCCCAATGTAATTTTCAGACACCAGGACAAATTCAGCAGTGCCTGCAGGTTGGCTCCTTTCTTACTGAGCAGCAACAGGCAGGCGAGGAGGCTTTGCTACTTTAAATTATAGCTGGACCCAAGACAAAGGCAGAAGTTAAGGGGCCATCAGGCCTCCTCTTGATCAGTTATCTTGGCTGGGAGCTATCTGGAGCCTCACACTTAGCTGCAAATGCAGTAGAGGGGAACAAAGGCACACAGCTTGTTATTGCTTCACAGGTACAGGTAGAAAGGCATGCTTTTGACTTTTAGTCCCTTTATATGAGATATGCATAAACTGTAAGAATGCCAGGTGTATTAGTCTGTCCCAGCATTTATACAATTAACAAATTAAACACTACTATTTTGTTTTATTTCTTTTGTAGAGATACTCATCTCAATCGAGGGTGTAAAAGTGCTTTACATCACACATACACGTTATACATTGGCAATAAACCATATGTGAGCAAATCAATGTACAGGATGTGTTTCATAAGACATTCAGGGTTTCAAGATGTAGGAATCACATGTCCTTCATAGCACTCTGTGCTATATTAGAACATTGGAATGTTAGTAGCCCCTTTGCAGACAATGGAGTGCTCTGGGATTTTACTGGCTGGTAAAAGCCTGGAGCATCAACATTCCAATGTTCTTTGTTCACAGAAACAGCTGTGAACAAAGGCCTCATGGAGCCCGAGAGGATTTTAATCACAAGTAACAAAAGGATCTCTGTGTTAAAGGCAGTAACCCACTTACCCATCTACATAACATTAAAATCTGTCATCTGCATGTCACATGATGTGCTTTTCCAGGTACATAGTAACCTTTTATGCTACTTCGTTTCAAAACTGGGACTAGACAAAATACAGATGTCTTCATCAAGTGCATTAACCTCCACAGTTATCTTACCATTATTATTATTTCCTGAGATTTACAGGGCATCTATGCATCAGGTGCCTTAATCCCATAAACTATTTTAAATTGCAGACTCTGCAACAAACTAATCAGACTTACTGTGTATTTCTCCTTATTGTCAATTCCTTTGTGGAAGAGCTTTATAAAATGCATGTATAAGTTGAGGCCCCCGATTTTGTGTTGGATTATATCACTTTTTTGGCACAACTCTGACGCAAACTCTCATTTGTTAAATATTGTGATGCTCTCAAAAATACTCATTATGAGGGCTTGAGATCTGATGTCACTTCTTGTGATAACACATCCTGTGAGGTCAGGGGTTGTGAGGACACTTCATGTGATGCCACAGTGAGGTTACAAACTGTGATGTCAAGCGCCATGATGTCACTTGCATACTGTCTAACTTGGTTAGTCCCCTCACTTTTTTTTTTTTTAGGACTTATGTCCTGCCTAGCAGTGAGTGATGTTATACAAAATTAAGGAATCCAGATGGTGGAAGAACTTTTGCCTGATGGTCACCCAAAGGACTACAAATGGAGCGCCGATGATGAATGTGCCACTGCTTTTTATACCTTCAGTAGGCTGGTCACAAGTTAATGGTGCTCTTTGTATGTAAACTGCTTTTAATGGTTTTGGAAACCAGAAAATCCATCATGGCATAACAAAGAGCTTTTATGTTCAACACATCTGTCCTTGCATGTGTCTATGTTAGCAATCACCAATGGTGGTTAAGACTGTCACTTGCTTACTTTGACCAAGTCCTTCTTCGCCTGTTGCTGTTCAGTCTTTGCTGGTCTGTTGCTGCTGCTGCCACCGTCGCTTAGCGGTCCCGGTTTCGGAGCGAGTGGGTAGGCGGAGGCAGTCCGGTGTCTGGCTCCTGGTGGGAGGCAGACAAGTATCTCCCCAATGTCCTTTTTATTCAGCCCCCACAACCCCTCCTGCTGGTGAAAGGAGGCAACAACCGGTCACCGCGTTGGTTGCTGGTTGAGGAGGGGAAGGAAAGGAGACCCTCTTGGTGGGTACAAGTGTCGCTGCAAAACTAGATTGGATGAGATTGGATGAGAGATCCTCCTGGGTCACCGCGGTGAGTGTCACAAGCAGGGGGGAGGCCGCAGGGGACACCACAGCCCTCAGGTCTTCAGAGCATGTGGCAGGAGGCCGTGACAGCAGATAAAGGTGTGCCTGGAGGTAGAGCTTCAGCCCCCGAACTTGTGTGAAGCTGAGGCTGGGGCTAGTGGAGCCGAGGAGGGCAAAGTACGAAGTACGGAGTGTGGAGTGAAGAGTGGTGGCCAGTCAGACTACCAGTCAGGCTACAAGACATGCTGGTTGAATGGAGGGGGCTGCCCCCCACCCCCCTCCCGAGCATCACAGACTATTGCTGAAGGGCTGCCTATACCGTACACACTTTACCCTGAATTATTCTGAAGAGGATATCAGGAGGGCTCTGAGAGATTACCTGGAGGAGAGGAGAGGAATTTGCCCGTTTGGAGTAAGTGACTTACCGCTCAGATTTTTTGCAGAGCTTGATGTATCCGCTGTAACTTGTGTAAACTCATGTGACTGGTGCTCTTCGAGTGGACAAAGTATAACCCGGATCACCGCTACTGTGCTTGTGCCTGCCACCTGTTTGCGTGTGCCCCCCGTGTGACTAAGTTACAAATCTAGAAAAACAGTGAGGGGATTAGAACTTGACCCCATCTGAAGTCTATTTGAAGTCTGTTACAGGGTGCTGGGGGATAAGATACTTAGGGGGTCATTACAACCCTGGCGGACGGTGTTAAAGCGGCGGTAAGACCGCCAACAGGCTGGCGGTCTTTTTTTTAGTATCATGACCATGGCGGTCATCCGCCGCTTCACCATTCCGCCCGACAGGGCGGAGACGACCGCTGGGCTGGAGACCTGGGTCTCCAGCCCGGCGGCCGTCACAATACCGCCGCTGGTATTTCGACTCGGCTTACTGCCGTGGATTTCCAGTGGTAGGAACCGCCATGAAATCCATGGCGGTAAGCCCTATCAGTGCCAGGGAATTCCTTCCCTGGCACTAATAGGGGTCTCCCCCACCACCACCCCGACTCCCTCCCCTACACCCCCCACCACCTCCCCTACCATCCCCCAAAGGTGGCCCCCCTCCCCACCCCGACCCCCAACATCACATAACTCACACACACATGACAAGCATGCAGGCTCCACCAACACACATACACGCACACACACCAACATACATGTCTACATCCACACACTCAGTCAGACAGGCACACCCATATACAGACATACACGCACACATCCATACAGACATACATACAGACATACACACACTCATTCCCAACACACGCAACACACCCGCAAGCATCCACGCACTCACACCCCCCCTCTACATACACAGACGCACTTACCTTGTCCGTCGATCCTCCGGGAGGGGACGGGAGCCATGGGGGCTGCTCCGCCGACACCACACCGCCAACAGAACACCACTGTGCCGAATCACAGGATGTGATTCGCTGGGCGGTGTTCTGTTGGCGTGGCGTTGGAGGTGGAGCAACCTCCCCTTTCCCGCCGCCCGCCAGTATGGCTGTTGGCGGCTCTCCATCGTAAAAAGGACGGAGAGCAGCCAACAGTCATAATACGCCGAGCGGCAAACCGCCACTACTGGCGGTCTTCCGCACGGCGGTCCCTCAGAGGTCTTGTTAAAAGACCGCCGAGGTTGTAATGACCGCCACAGTGTGTAAGGTGGTGGTGGTGGCAGTGGAAGTGGCTCCTGAAGTGAGACCCAGAGGAAATGTTCGCTAATACATATATAGTTCATCTTTTCCCAGGGGAAAGGAATAGAGCATGCCCTCGAAAATCGTTCGGACACGCAGAGTGTATGGGCCAAAGAAGGAACCAAAAGGTATCTCTAGAACAAGGGGGATCCTTAATGAGAGTCAGTGTTCGGGAGATACAGTAATTAGCCTAGAAGGAGAAGGAGGCGATATGCTTTCGACATTGCAACAGGGGGACCCCCCCGAAAGAAAGCAGGGAAAGAACTGATGTAACACCACTGGGTGCATCAATTAAAGAATTTGTGGGAATATACTTTAAAAAGACTCCTAATGTGTCCCAGGTTATGAAAAGGAAAAATACCCCTGAAACCAATCAGAGTGAAATTGAAAAGTGTATAATGAATGACTTCAATATTTCAGATTCCCTACAGATTGAGGATTTGTTCCTAGGGGGAGGGATAGACAAGACCATTGGGGGATGTTCTTGAAGGAACCTAGGTCATCCTCATCACCTTGTCTCTCACCCCGATTAAGGGGCAGCGCTAGCTTTGAAGAAAGACCTCCGTTTTATACTGCATTAGAGAAAGAGAAGGAGGGTTTAGGAGAGGGTGATAAAGGCACAAGTAAAATGGATACTCCCTCTCCCTTGGGTAGGCAGTCCGCTCTTGCCTTGGATACCACCGCCGTACCTGCTGCGTCCTTATTAAAAGTAATGTTCTTAATGCAGAAAACCGAACAGACTATTTTAGAAGTACTGACGATAAATAATGGTTTAGGTAAAGTACATAAAAATCAACTACAAGGGATAACAGAAGAATTGAAACAAATAAATAGCTGTATGCCAGTACTGGTGCGGCCAACACCAGAGTAAAGGGATCAGGAGACAGGTACACCAGTAGGAATTAGTGAAGGAGAACTAAGAGATGTAACAAAGATAACAGAGCTCCCAACAGTATATGTCTCTAAACAACCAATGGTGGGGATAAAAAGGAGTCAAGGTTGGGGAATGAGGGGTTATATACCCCACTTCAATATCTTAAGAATTAAACAGAGGATCAGTAGAAGGAAAAGGCCCACAAGAAGAGGGGGGAGGAAAGCTCGGTATATGAAATCGAGGACAATCTTAGGACAGGGACAAGAAGCGGTTGCTCCCAAAAAAGGGAGTATACTACGGTAGGGATCCAGAGTATCATATACAAAAGACACCCATTTAGTAAAAGTAAAGAGGTGTCCCCGCAGGAGTGTAATGAAAGAAAGAAGGGGGGAAATGAAGGGAGTGACACTAAAAGGTTAGAAACAAGTGGGAAGAATGGAGTGGAAGAAAATTTAGATCACCAGAAGGGTAGCCCCATACCACTATCAAAAAGCCCCAGAATTAAGAGGAAGACGTAATGCGTAAATGGAAGCGAGAGTAGGTGGGTACATTTGGAACCCTGGGGAAGGGAGATTGGGAGGAAACGGCAGAGGAAGCTTAAGCCTTTGAATTGTTCGCACCTATTAGAAGTTATGGGCAACTGCCCAAGTCTATGTGAGATTGGGTCAGAGGGCATAAAGCAAATAGGATTTACCATAAACTCTGAAGGGAGTGAGGTGACAAAGGCATTTTTTTATTCAGGATGTGCTAGACAATTAGTATTGAGGGCAGAAAAGGAATTAGAGAAGGAGGGCATAAGGTTGCTTCAAATGGGACCTTCAGCTCGGCAGAAAACAGGAGGCTGTTGAGGGACAAAGAATGAAAAGGCATCACTCTCTGACGTCAGAGTGCGTAACGTCTGCTGCTCCAGTCCTACTAGGGAGTCAAAGTCCACGTACAATTGATGAATTCATCGCAGTTATGAAAATATACGTTTATAGAATGCTTTACTTGTGTTCAAAACTTTCAATATTCAATGGAAACAAAAACAGAGGGGCATATATATACTGTATATCTAGAGAATACAAAAGCAAATGTGCAACTCAAGTAACTAACTACTCGCATTTTGAAAAAAAATCATGACAATAAACACAGAGCCCTTCCGTTTCAAAGCCGTAAATCACGTTACTAATGACATCCAAGACTGTATTTTTGCAACCACAAACGACTCTTTTTGAAGCGTTGCTGCCCCCTACTGTATATATGAGTATAAGAGAACTACAGCCCACTCGGGTCACGCAATCCTAATTTTTAGACAGCACCACATATATATTCTTCTTGGCCTAACTGCAGATGCTCTCATTTAGGGCCGTATTTATACTCCGTTTGCGCCGAATTTGCGTCGTTTTTTTCGACGCAAATTCGACGCTAAACTAACGCCAACTAACGCCATATTTATACTATGGCGTTAGAGGCGAATAGCGCCAAAGTTCCCGGAATGTGCGTAATTTTTTAGCGTGAACCCCTTCCTTGCGTTAATGATATGCAAGGGAGGCGTTCCCGTCTAAAAAATGACTCCCAGGCCTTTACGTGGTATTTATACTCCCGGGCAAAAGAGACGCCCGGGAGTGGGCGTGGCTAAAAACGGCGCATTTGCGCCGCTTTTTAACGCCTGGGTCAGGCATGGCGTTAAGGGACAAGTGGGCTCAAAATGAGCCCAGAGTGCCCTCCCCTGCCCCCAGGGACCCCCCCTGCCACCCTTGCCCACCCCAGGAGGACACCCAAGGCTGGAGGGACCCACCCCAGGGACATTCAGGTAAGTATTTTTTTATTTTTTTTTAATAATTTTTTTTGGCATAGGGGGGCCTGATTTGTGCCCCCCTACATGCCACTATGCCCAATGACCATGCCCAGGGGACAGAAGTCCCCTGGGCATGGCCATTGGGCAAGGGGGCATGACTCCTATCTTTACAATGATAGGAGTCATGTTGATGGGGGATGGGCGTCGAAAATAAATGGCGCAAGTCGGGTTACGACGATTTTTTCGACGTAACCTGACTTGCCCCATTTTAAGACGCCCATGCGCCATTTTCCCCCTACGCCGGCGCTGCCTGGTGTACGTGGTTTTTCCCGCACACACCAGGCATCGCCGGTCTGCTTGCGCCGGCTAACGCCATTCAATAAATACGGCGCCCGCATGGCGCTTCAGAATGGCGTTAGCCGGCGCAAAACTTTTTGACGCTAAACTGCGTTAGCGCAGTTTAGCGTCAAAAAGTATAAATATGGGCCTTAGTATATAAGGATAATGCAGCACAAGGAAAGGCATTCCTTTCCCCAGATTCAAACAGTGTGCTGGCTTGGATTTATAGCTTAACCGGAAGTTGATCTTTTCGCCTGTATCAGTGTTATCCATTTAAAAGGCAGCGACCACAAAACCTGACTTTTACAATGTCTAAATTTCGGGACTGTGAATGCTTTGTTTACTCATCGGCAATATTCCCTCCAAATGTCCCTCTGTTTGCAACAATGAAGGGCCGTTGTACACTGCAGTCTACTCTGCGTGTGCCACGGACATGTAACAACGCACCACGCAAACGTGTGAACTGCAAACAGGATTCACCACGCCAACATTTTATTTAAAATAAACACAAAAGGGTCCCTTTGTGTTGCGTTATTGTAGCAGAATTTATAATGTTATCCTACATGAAACGTTCACTCGAGTAGCACACCCCCATATTCAAAACAGAATTCAGAAGTTTCTTTCATTAAAAAGTTCTACTTTTAATACTATTGATTTTTATGTGTCATATTCGTATTTCTAGAGGGCAAATCTCACAGGGGAGCAACGGAGGACTGAACACAAATGGGAGATTTTGGGAGGCTATACATGATAGTCAATTGGTGTTAGACCTGAGAGCCTTAGGGTGGTCACCCCTAACTTTTTGCCTGCCTCCCTCCACTTTTTGGACACTGTTTTTGCTGGCTTTTAAACTCTCCGCACTTTATCACTGCTAACCAGTGCTAAAGTGCATACGCTCTCTCCCTTTAAACATGGTAACCTTGGATCATACCTGATTGGACTATTTAATTTACTTATAAGTCCCTAGTAATGTGCACTATATGTGCCTAGGGACTGTAGATTAAATGCTACTAGTGGGCCTGCAGCACTGGTTGTGCCACCCACTTAAGTAGCCCCTTTACCTTGTCTCAGGCCTGCCATTGCAAGGCCTGTGTGTGCAGTTTCACTGTCACCACGACTTGGCATTTAAAAGTACTTGCCAAGCCTAAACCTCCCCTTTCTCCACATATAAGTCACCTCCAATGTGTGCCCTAGGTAACCCCTAGAGCAAGGTGCACAGTGGGTGAAAGGCAGGACATGTACCTGTGTAGTTTACATGTCCTGGTAGTGTAAAACTCCTAAATTCGTTGTTACACTACTGTGAGGCCTGCTCCCATCATAGGCTAACATTGGGGCTGCCCCCATTCAGTACTGAAGTGGTAGCTGCTGATCTGAAAGGAGTAGGAAGGTCATATTTAGTATGGCCAGAATGGTAATACAAAATCCTGCTGACTGGTGAAGTTGGATTTAATATTACTATTCTAGAAATGCCACTTTTAGAAAGTGAGCATTTCTTTGCACTTAAATCTTTCTGTGCCTTACAATCCACGTCTGGCTGGGTTTAGTTGACAGCTCCTGGTGCATTCACTCAGACACACCCCTGGCACACAGGATTGAACTGAAAGGGGACCTGGTGCACTTCTTAGCCACTCTTTGAAGTCTCCCCCACTCCAAAGGCACATTTGGGTATAAAACAGGGCCTCTGCCCTACCTCAATAGACACTTGCTGGAGAAGAAACTTGAACCAGAACCTGCATCCTGCCAAGAAGAACTGCCTGGCTGTCTAAAGTACTCACCTGACTATTTCTACAAAGGACTGCTGCCTTGCTGTTGCCCTGCTGCCTTGCTGAACTCTTACCTTGCTGCTGAAGTGCTCTCCAAGGGCTTAGGATAGAGCTTGCCTCCTGTTCCCTGAAGTCTCAGGACCAAAAAGACTTCTCTTTTTCATTTGGACACCTTGTGCGGCGAAAAATTTGACGCACAGCTTGCTCCGCGGTGCAAAATTCACTGCACGCCCATCTGGAAAGATGCGCTCGACGCGACGCCTGCGGTGCGACCGGAACTTCGACGCACGGCCTCGCCTGAACAACGCCGCCCGATTTCAGAAAGGAAATCGACGCGACGCCTGCGTGAGGGAGAAGATTCCACGCACAGCCCACCGGAACGACGCACAGCCGGAAAACAAGCCTAGGATTCCACGCACAGACCCTGGGACATCTGGTAATCCCGCGAACCACAGAAGGAGACTGTCCGCGCACCGGAAAACGACGCACGACTTCCCCGCGTGAAAAATAATGACGCAAGTCTGTGTGTGAAGGGGCCAAACTGACGCACGCACCATTTTTCCACGTATCTCCTCCTCTGCGGCCCTTTGCGGAGATTTTCCACTTTAAAAAAAATATATATATTTATTTATTTATAGTTTTATGTAAACAACATACAACATAAAATGAAATGCCACCTTGGTCCTTACAGTAATAGATCAGTCAGCTACTTTAATCTATCTTCCGTTCTCCAAGCTCCCATCGTCTCAGTGACTCTTATGAATCAGGCAGGGGAAGACCAAAAAATCATTGCCGAATGTCCATATAGTAGTATGCCCCTGCCGGAAGGACCCAACGGGTCATCAAGTCCAAGGGCAGGACCAAACAGATGTGGCAGAAAAAAAGAAAAAAGAAAATAGAAACTTCAAAAATAAAAGGAGAGAGAAGGCCGGGGGAGCAAGCACAATTCTCTGCAACCATTCTGTACAACCTTATCCCATTGTAGAGTGAACAGCACTCATCACCTCAACATACCCATCCGCAGCAGGTTCTTCAGACAGATTCAAGATAGGATCGAAGCGGTGCCCAGATGTCTCGTGGCCTGGAGCCAACCGGAGTCAGCTCCCAGTAATTTGTTAATTGTTCCTGGCAAAAAGCGGCATCTCGCAGCCAATCCGATATCTGGGGGGACCGGGCCCGGCCCCAACAGATTGCCACCCTGCGCTTAGCTAACAATAACATCATGGCAGCCAGGTGCCGCACTGTAGTCTGCACCTCATTCACCCCTCCCAGCAGCGCCATCAGGGGAGACGGAGGAATCTCCAGCCCAATCATCTCAGAAAGTACACAAAAGACCTTTCCCCAATAGGCACATACTGCTGGACAGGTCCACGCCAAGTGCATAAAATCAGCAGCAGGGGCCCGGCATCTTGCACAGGTATCATCCGTTCACAGCCCCATAGCACATAAACTTCTCGCGGGCAAGCAGGAGTAGCGAGCACGCAGCATAGCGCATATCCTCAACACGTAGAACCAGTGGAGAGCAGTGGCCGGTCTATCCCCCAGGATCTCCTCTGGGGACATCAATCTGTCATCAACAAATCAATCATCGAGGGTTATCAGATCAAAGTCCCGTAGAAAGCTCTGCAGCTGCGAGTCCTGAAACATCAACTCATCTCCCGCCACCACCACTTGCATAGACAGTGCCAGGTGTGGCAGATAGAGTATCGGGATGATCCAGTAATAGGCAAACAGAGCCTGCACGCAGAGGTAATAGAGCTCCAGATCAGGGGCCGCAAGACCACCCAGCTCAAATGGCAGCACTAGTGTTTTCCAGGCTATGCAAGGCTGACCACCTGCCCATACCAATCAGATCAGTGCGGAACGAATGCGCTGCAAAAAACTAGCTGTAAGCACCAGCGGAAGGTTGAGAAACAAATACAGAAACTTGGGCAGCACATGCATCTTAGCCACCGCAATCCGTCCAGTCAGGGACAATGGCAAGGAGTGCCATGCCGTGACTATCATCCAGCCAGGCCATGGCCCTACCATAGTTGGCAAGCCAGAGCGTGTCTGCATCACAGCTCAACCAGATGCCCAAATATTTAACAGGACCGTCCATCCACACAATAGGGTAGCGGGACCGACACTCTGCCATTCCAGACGTCAGAGGCAGCACAACCGACTTAGACCAATTTATCGCCACTCCAGATATGTCTCCGAACCTGATGATTTCATCCAGCAGCACATCGAGGTTTCGCACAGGATCTCGAACATACAGCGCCACGTCGTCAGCATACATGGAAATCAGAATCGCTCTCTGGCGGAACGGTAGCCCCTGCTCACTGTGGTGCTGTCTAATAAAGGCTGCCAGCGGCTCCATCGCAATCGCAAAAAGCAATGGTGACAGGGGGCAACCCTACCGGAACAACTCGTCCCTAAGTGCCCCAGCCGGCAACCTCCACATATAGGCCTGAGCAGGCCCGCCGGGTATCTCCAGCTCTACGCGCACCGGGCGTGGTCAGACAGCGTGCGCGCCATGTGATCGACCGAGCGGGTCCATAAAGCCACATCGCGAGAGCCTATCCAACGGTCAAGACACGACCAGCTATTGTGTACATAATTACCACAAGTGCCTTCCCGTCTCGCAGGGTGTATCATCCTCCACAAATCTACCAGCAACTAATCGTCCATAATCGCAGATAGAACGCGAGCAGCAGAAGTACGCTGTGTCCGAGCCGAGCTTTCTCTATCCAATATGGGATCAAGGATCACATTGAAGTCTCCTCCCCAAAGCACAGTTCCTCCCCCCAGAGACTCGATCAGTCGCCAGACCTCACTAAAGAACTCAGGGTCATCCGAATTAGGCCCGTACACCGACGCGAGGCGACACGGCCTGTCCATCAGCACTCCGCTAAGCAGAACATACCGCCCCAATGGGTCAACAATCACCCTGCAAGTGCGCCACTGCAATCCCTTGCGTAACAAAATCGGCACGAATACACAGACCCGTGGCATTCCCCAATCCATCCCGCCTTAAATAATGTAAGGTACTCCCTACCAGGTGTGTCTCCTGTAGCATGCATATATCTATATTCTGCCTCTTGACGTATGCCGACATAAGGCGCACCTTCCGTCTATCATTCAAGCCACGCACATTCCATGTTAAGCAGTGAGTCAGAGACTCTCCCATTTGTGTCATCTGTTCTCCTCAGCGAACATACAGTGCAATTCCATCATGGCCAATCTCCCAAAACCACAAAACACAAAATGTAGAGCAAAAAAGGACACAATACAACAAGCCCAAAGACCCACTCCCCCCCACCCACACAGACCCCCCAAACGGGTGAAAGACATATCCCTCCCCCTAAAAACCACAATTATCCAAATATGCATATAATGGGGACTCATCCAGAGGGCGGAGGCTAGCCGCCCAGCCCGCCTAGTATCAGGTAGGGAGGGCAGGCGGGGGCCCAGCACAATAGGAGTGTCTTCAGGACGAGCGGCACAAAAGGAAATGCATCTCACAACTAGTTGCAGTGACGCCTTCTCTGCTAAAAAAACAAAAATAGTCAGTGACAATCAGTCATTATCACTCAGCGACTCTCGTTCCGTGGCACTCCCAGCCTCCGGCATCGCTTCAGGCTTCCGAGGAAGAGACCTGGCATATCTCGCCACCAGCTTCGGATCCATAAAGAATTGTCGAGACCCACCATGTTGCACCTTTAGTTTTGCCGGGTATATGAACGAGAACCTAGCAGCAGTTTGGGCCAGCGAGCATTTCGCTGGCAAGAACGCCCTGCGCGCCGCCTGCACACCAGGGGTGTAGTCTGGAAAAAAGTTCAATTCAGTGTTTTTATATATCACCGGGCAGCGCTCCCTGGCCAGTCGCAGAATCGTGTCACTATCTCGGTAGTTCAGGAGCCGAATAATTATAGGACGCGGGGAAGCTCCAGACGAGGGCCGCGTCCCCAGCGATCTATGCGCCCTCTCCACTACCAGCAAATGGGACAACTGGCCGGGGAACAGATCAGATAGCATCTCCTCGACAAAATCCTCCATTCTGCCCATGTCCGTGGTCTCGGGGAGCCCCATTAACCTGAGGTTGTTCCGACGCGATCGGGCCTCCAAATCTTTGTTCTTTGCCCAGATGACCTCCAACACCCTCTCCATGCGCAGCAATTGTTCACTCCCACCTCGCTGCGTGTCTTCCAGACCAGAAGTACACGCTTCCAACTGGTCAAGGCGGGCGTCATGCTCGTCCACCCGAGTCTTGATACGATCAAGTTTCTCTGTCACGTGATCTAGCTTCCCATCTATTCCAGCCAGGCTGGTTTTGAGGTCCAGAAACATAGCCTTTACCGAACCATCTGAATTCTCTTCCTCCGTCGCAGGCCCCTCTGACTGGGATGCAGGTGCACTCCCCTTCTGTCGGCCCTCCTCAAAGGAGAGCTTAGCCTGTCTCTGCTCCCCCCTCCCCATCGCTCAACCAGTGGGTCGTTGACAAACACACTCCACTGACCCCCCTGGAAGTCCAAGAGGGAAGGCCAGATGTTCAATCCACCCAGCTCCTGCTAATCAGCTTTATCCAGCGTCAGCAGTGCTATGAATCTCGCCAATGTCCGGTGTCATGTAATCCTCCGCGTCAACGGCACTAGTCAGAGCACCACTTCTCCAGTTCCCACTCCGAAGTTTTCTTTCGCCACCATCGCCCCTCCGGACCTCGGCCACGATCCCGCCACCTCCACTTGTTCGATCGCCTTTGAGTGTACCCCCCAGGCCGCACAATCGACTTTGTCACACCAGCATCTCCCACATCCGCGCAGCAGGGGGACACAGCGGCCTCACAAACCTCCAGAGTCAGGGCCCAGGGCGCAGGGTCAAAATCTCACCAGCCCCCCGTGCCTTGTATCCGTCCACACCGACCCCAGTAGATCAGGTCCTACACCGGCGGCCAGCCACCAGGTCAGCCAAGGCCACTCAGAAGGAGGGGAGGGGGGAGGGGGGAGAGCCAAGGCCCCCCGCGGTCCGACCCGACCGCCGAGCAGCTCCCTGGAACCCCCTCGACCCAAGTGACACTCCCCTCCAAAGGCGGCCGACTATGCCGCTAGCTCTTCCCAGCAGGAGGGGCTCTCGGGTCACCCAACGCCCGGCGCCGTCCGTGTGACCGTCCCACCTCCAAGCCACGCGGTCTAGGCCCTCAAGGCAAGGCCACGATCTCCAGGTGTGGCGAGAGAAGGCCTTCAATCGTGGAGGAGAAAAGGTGGGGGCCCGCGGCACGACACCACCACCCATATGACCCCCCCAGAGCACCCCAATGATCGTTACCTCGGAGGCCATCCAGGTCCCCAGGGGAAAGCGCAGGCCAGTCCCAATCAGCGTGGCGACTGGGAGCACACCGTGACCTTAAGAGGCCTGCTCGACCCCTCGCACCGCACCGCAACTGCCGCCGCTGCAACGGGGGGAAGCCTTCAACATTAGACGTCCCCCCACCCTCTCATCGCTCGGCCGGCTCCGTCCTGACCGGAGAATTTAGCCATCTGGGCCCCCGCCGGAACAGAGCCTCACGGAGTGCCGGCCATCTTGCTGCTGGCTAGCTCCGCCCACCCAGATTTTCTCCTTTAAACCAGGTACTTTGTGCTTGAAAGAGACTTTGTTTGCTTTTTAAAGACTTAAGACACTTTATATCAGTTTTCAGTGATATCTCTACAATTTCATATTGCATCTTTGATAGTTTTGACCTGCAGTTATCCAGATAAATATTATATATTTTTCTAAACACTGTTTGGTGTATTTTTGTGGAGCTATATTGTGTTATTGTATGATTTATTGCACAAATACTTTACACATTGCCTTCTAAGTTAAGCCTGACTGCTCGTGCCAAGCTACCAGAGGGTGGGCACAGGATAATTTGGATTGTGTGTGACTTACCCTGACCAGAGTGAGGGTTCTTGCTTGGACAGATGGTAACCTGACTGCCAACTAAAAACCCAATTTCTAACAATTGGTAATTTACACAATTATATTTCACACATATTTAAGATTTTAGATTCAAATTAGTGAAAAGCAATTTCTCAGTTGAAGGGCATACAATCGGCACACTTTGGCAATACTTGGAGGCTGGGTGGGACAGAAAAGTCAATTGATTCTCTAGATGGCCCTTGCCAGTGCTGATAAAATCAACCAATGTCATCTTCCCTATTGAATAAGTGATAATTTCCCCTCATTAGCATATTAAGGTGCTTCCCTACAGTTAGACTTCATAGTAGTTCTCTGGATGAATCCTGTCCACAATCTGCAATTGGTGTGTGGAAGGTATACATAGAACAATAAGCTGAGATACCTTGTTGCACTGAAAAGCATTCCACAGGGTGAAATTGATCACGAAGAAGAAGAAAGCAACACCCACCACCACATGTGTCTATTGTTGAACAATTTGATAAGATGTTTCACAATTACAAAAGACCAAGAGGTTCTTGATTTCTTAATGTGTCTGAGTGCAGTCTCAGTCCCAAACATAAAATGTCAGTGTGTCACTGTTGCCTGGGATGCAGTTTGCCCATTCCATCAGCTCATCTTCCGTTAATGTTTTTGCATATGCTCTCAAAGAAATTAAATGAAAAGCCAAAATAAGTCCTCTGTTGAAAACTCAGTCTTCCTTGTGCAAACAATCCGACCCCTTATGATGATGCTCCTAAAGACAGTTTCACCTATGTGCTGTTCCTTCCTTTGGCCAGTCTTGGTTTCTGCATACAATATAACATTAACAGTGGGCCAGAGAGTATTTTTTAAACAACTTGTACAAATATGCAAGTTCACCCAAAACATCATTCAATATCTTAAGAGCAGGACAGTGTCTTGGGGCAACATGTAGCAACTGCTCATTATCCTTAATCTGCTCATGTACAAACTACTCAAAAACAACTTCATACTTGATAGCCACGCACCTCATTTAGTGGATGAAAGGAGACTGCAACAAATTCAGTGACTAAAACAATGCCATTGAATTCGTACTTTCTTGCACGAGACCTGGCAATTACTGACCAGCATCATTAATGCTCCATCTGTGTAAACAAAACTTGACATACTTTGTGGTCTGTGGATGGGTCAACACCCAGTTTGTGTGACAAGAAAATAACCACCACCGAAGGCAGCCAAGGCACTCATACACACCCAGAGTCAAATAGCAAAGAAAGCAGGTGGGGTGCACAGCAAAAGTGAAAACCATCAAGGGTACCCAAAGGGACAAATATCCAAAACTGAAATCCAACAGGTAACAGGGGCAGAGTTACGAGAGGTGTAATCGTCTAAAACACAGGATACAAGCGGCAAATCCCAAGAACAAGAACACTCAGGCACAAACCCCACAGTTGATACCCAGACAGCACCCAGTAAGCCAGCTAGGGACATAGAGTAAAAGACGTACTATACACCTGAACAGAACCACACATCTTCTGGCAAGCCCATCAGAGAGACCAATGCACATTAAAGCCACAGAAGAAATAAGGTGATAGGAAAATTCAAAAGATCCCGCAATCCCCACACCCAACAGACGTTTTAATGGGATGCTCAAACCAACCCATATTCCTAGCAGAAAAAAGTGTGGGCCATCATGTCTTTTAGCAAATGTGTCTCCGGGAATGAAAACTAGGCAGGTGCACCGCAACCACAGCCCTAGAAGCAGTCCCAAGAAGGGCCTCACGATCCTTGAGGAATTAGCCCCAAGATTTGCAGGGAATGGGGAAAACACTGGAATCATCAGGACACGGTGGCAAACAAGCCCGGCAGTAAGGTGTGGGTGTAAAGTGTTCCAGCTGATCTGAGGCCAGAAGCCCAGCAGGGTAATTCAGATAGTCGGCTGAAGTCTGCAGTACAAGTTGACTAGTCACTATTTCCACCAGTTTATAGAGATTTTAGAGATGTCTTTATTAAAAAATTAGAGCAGAAGAGCTACCACCACATAGCATTTGCGATGGTCATATTGAAGAGCAGCCAGACCTGGGTGTGGGTCAGGAATATCGAAAACAGGCTATTGGAGGGTCACAATATCATGACCAGACAAAAGAGGGACAAAATATCATAATGTATATTTTTAATAGATTTTCTGTGTTTAACTCCACATATACCTACCTTGGGGATATTCATATCTTCAAGGTGCGTAGATGCAGAGTTAATAACAGTAAATCCGAACCATTTTGTGTGCACTTACTTATTCGATATTTCGTCCCTCAATATTCTGGCCATGATATTGTGATCCTTCAATATTCTGCTAAGTATATTTATCACCATAATCCCATTCTCTCAGATCTGTAGTTACCCTGAGGCTTTATTTACCCTCTGGCACCTAGGTGAGACATATTTGGAGGAAAACTTAAAGAAGTGGTTTATTCCTCACTCAGTTTCTTCCACTAGACTCCTGATTCACATCTCAAACCAGATAGATAATATAGACTATTGTATGCTGAAAGTGATTACCATTCAAAATAGGTGGGAAAAGTATGACAAGGTGCGAGGCTAAGGTTGGCAAGGGTCCCTCAGACATATCATCACCGACTTCCTTCTCAGGTTCCTGGCTTTGGCATTAAAGGCTCAGAGTGTGACAAAGCCATATTGTTTAGCTACCGAGGTTGCTTGGCCAGTTGATCAATTTGCTGACTTGCTCTGGACCAAGGTTTACCTTCAGACTTTTTTGGTTCTATAGGGCAAGCCACAAAACTGTTCCTGCTGAACCTATCTTCAATATGGGAAAAAGCTCTGAGCAGGAAGAACCATATTTTCTTACCCACCCTGTGTGTGTCATTTTGGGCATGCCTCAGAAACTTATCCTGGTCCTTGAGCAGTGGACACATGACTAAATCCCACATTTCTTTGGCTGCTAGGAAGGTTTGTTCTGATCAGCACAACAGCCCCTCTCATCCTCAAGGCAGAATTCTAGGCACTGGGTCCTTAATCCATGGTACCTACAGGCTCCATTCCTCAATAGTCAGCTGAGACCTCTTGGAGTCAAGAGTACTTCTGCTTTTTGTGTCCTCGAAGCAGGTGAATAGGAACCCATCCACTTGACTCTTGCAGACAGATTCAATCCCTGGGTACCGGCAGGTGTCAGGAGTCCTTGAGTCCTCTCCTTTCAACAGGAATCAGAAGTCTGGAGTCTTCTTTCTTCAAACCGGGCTTTCTTCTTCAGGTGGAGTCTATTGAGGTCGAGGAATGTTCTGATGATGTGGTGTTGAGGTGCCAGTCTTATCCTGTGCACTAGCCAGTGATTGGAGAATTTTCTCGACCGATTCCTTGCTACTTTCTCACCTAATGACCACCTCATTTTGAAGATCTCCTCTTCACCTCTCTGTAAAATTCCCCAAAACCCTAAATTGAAGGTGGCTGAACCCTTCTTCCTTCTGTAAGAGTTGCAAGCAGTCATTTAGGCACACCCCTATTAAGATGAGCTCTCTTCCTCTTTGTCATAGTCAGCCCAGTTCTCCTTACCCCGGGGGTTGGAGCCAATGGGTCTAAGAGAGCTCTAGGAATGAGTGGTAACAGATCATGTCAGTCCCAATTGGGATCAGCAAGCCAAAAGAAGTTTTAAGGTTGTTCTTTGTTCTGCCAGCTGTACACTACCCCTCACAGATGGGTAACCCCATTCCCATTCACTAGAATGTGACACCACTCGGCTCAGGAAGGGAATCCTTATTCATCAATGCAGACACACAGCAGCAAGGGAAGCAAACACAACCCGAGCCTCAAGCCCAGCTACATTTAGAGGAAAGGCATGTTAGATATTGGAAACAAGGCCATACAGACACAGAGAAGCCCAGAAAGGAGGCCTGGATGCACAGAGTGCCGGTTGAGCCAAAACCACAAGTCATGCTGTCAAAATCCAGGGCATAAACAGCCAGCAAGCAGAAAAGCCATCACAGGGCTGACAACATAAGCAAAAATTTCGAACCAGAGACAGGAAGCATGAGGCAACTGCTTCTCAAAGGAGATATACAAAACAGGTTTCTGGACAGAGGTGGTCCTTTCTAGGCACACTTGGAGGGGAAGGGTTTTAATTTGTTAGATCTGGCTTGACAGTGCAGCTGTCTGAAAGACTTATTGTCACAATTTTTTAACATACACATGGAGTGAGCTTTAGCTTCACACAGAGAGATGTATTTCCCTCTCTTCGCTTGCTGTTGGCTGTCTGATGTATCATTCTGCTCGAATTGAGAGCTTGTTTTGCAACGCATGAAGGACTAATTATATCTCAAAATCACACTGAATAAAGATACATTCAATTTTATATCCCACATATGCACTTTATACAGAAAGCAACCATGTTTTGTGTTGCTTTTCTTCAGTCAGGGTTCAAAATGCAAGCCACGTTCCTTCTCAAAGAAAGGACTGTACCCTTCTGTACATTTGGCAATAGCAAGTTGGATCTGTTGTGCCATGTAAGAAATCGTAAAAGAGCACTTCTATAGTGCTGCTTCCTACACTCATAAATGCTTTTGGGAATTGGCCCCTATGTGAGTTGCTGAATCAGGGGCATAAAACATGCCACACCGTTCACGGAGACCTCATGCAGCCAAAGGGCTATAAATATCTGGGAGATGTGGGGGTTTTAGGGGCACCTCACATGTTTCCACAGAGTGTCCCATCATGTTGTGCTATGTCACAGTTCCGAGGGAAACATTCGGAGAAGAATTTCTACCAGAAGACGAATTCTCTCCAGAAGATCCACACCAGGAATGCTCCCATTTCCACGATCTTGTGATCCCTGAAATGCATACATCATATTGTTGTCCTCAGAGAGGCGGAACAAAGTTGAAAAAGTAAAAAAAAGGTCTACATCCATACTTCACCTCTGAAAAGGAGAATAAATCTTTGAGGAAGGTTACACATGCCATTTCATGATAAGCATATTCTTTGATGACCTAGTAGAAGATATCCAACAATTGGAACTGTTTCCACCTAAAATGAAGGAGAGACTGACCCCCCTTACAATAGCTGAATATAGGATACTCATACCAGGCAGAGGGATTTCAGTTTGTACTGTTTTTTTCTTATCATCGTTTATACCATTCTACTACCAGTGGCGATATACTGCTGGGTAATGAAAGATTCACATGATGGTTTGCTTTATGCTGTGCTCCTTTTACCCAAACATTTACTTTTAAACCTGCACTGTAGACCTTTTCGAAGTTGGATTCTCCCTGTTGCTGCTGACATTGGCTTGAATTGCACTATGCACTCACTCGGTTGAACATACTTCAAGGGCCACTGTTGGTATCCATTGGTTTCTGTGGGACGAGTAGTGCCCGAGTGGATTCCCATTGTTTGTGTCTACCACCAGAAGCCCAAATAAGCTTCCTGTCCTCCCACTGTCCACCCGCTGCAGTCTTTAGCTTCTACTTAACTCTTCAATTTGACGTGCAATGGGATGTCTACCTAACTTGCAGTCAATATGTTTGAGACTGGTTCCTATCTGTAGCTACTAATGTTTGATTGAACTGTACAGGGAACTTTCTGACCACTGACTGGTTTGACCACCTGCCTTCCTACTGACCACCCACAGCCACATTGGCTACTGCATTACTCTGAAGGGACGTGTCCATGAATTAAAACTTCCTTAATGGGCCAAAAAGCCGAAAGCAGGGCCAGGGTGCGCATTTTGCAACTCTGTTATTTTCCAGTGTTGTGACATCAGACTGGAAAGTTCATTAAATGCAGAGCAAATGAAGTCCACTTACCTGTACTGGGTGATCAAACCATAATATGTTAGCAAAACCTAGCAGTTGACAAACTTGAAAAATGTTACCTTGTTGTCCTGAGTGAGGTTATGAAACGAGAAGCTTGCCAAGAACAACATCTGCAAACTGAAATACCACAGGATTATAAAATAAAAACACAAAATGACTTTTCATCTTTCCGGCTTGTCATCTCATCCTAATTTATGTCAGAAGACAGGTTTCCAACATCCAATCATTACTCCATTTGAATCTTTGGTTAATAACAATGGACTGCACCAATGATCAATGTATTGATACTAGCTCAACAGCTCTCATCTCCTTCTTAAGTGTTTTTTTTATGGCATTTTCATGATTTTTCAACACACACACATACATGTATATGTGTGTGTGTGTATATCTTACCTACTGGCAGTAGCCAGTAGGTGGTTGTAACCTATTTTCAGGGTGATTAGTTAAGCGAGGGTTGAGAAAAAAGGGGGTCCCAAAACACGTTTTCCCCAGGCAAATTCCGAAAGAGATTTTAGACACGACTACAGCCCAAATAGCTGGACGGAATTGCACCAAATTTGGCAGGAAGCTAGCTCTTGGTCTAGAAAGAGCCCTTTTTGTGATTTCATGTAAATTCATTCAGTTGTTTTCGAGTAATTAAAAAACAAAATTCTATATCTAGGGATGCCGACCCTCATGCTGAGATCTGATTGGCTGCCACTACTTCAACCAGGATGTGTTAGCAGCCATTTTGGGACTCAGATTCTGCAGAGTGCCCAAAAAAGTTAACAAAATAATAATTGGCTGGCCTCAGGGATGGGTTCCCTGAGGCTGTAATAGACCTGCGGGAGGGAGGCTGTTTGCCCGTCTCCAGGGTTACCTAAACATGGGGGAGGTATCCACATTTAGTGGAATTTAGATGTTTTATCCTGAAATATTGCAGGAATTTCATAATTTCATCTAAAATATGTAATGACACAATTTGAGCTTGTGAGACTTTTTGACATAATCTAATTCCAGGGAACTTTGGGTATAGAGGAACATCATCTTCAGGGACATACCACCTTTGAAATGCTGCAGCTCCAGACAAACATGGGAGATCTATTGGGGGTCTTCTCATTTGGGTTGTGATAACATTGACATGTCAAGTTATTTCTTTGTCCTCTGACTCTTTTTTTTATGCAGAAGACAGAAGCCATAACATTCTGATCCTGCATTTCTATAATGACAATTTTGCTTTAAACAACCATACTTTATATCATTTTCTGGATACCTTCTTGGTTTCTACATCTAGCATTTTCAATGTGGACTGCTCCATTATTATAGATGGTGATTTTAATGCCAAACTGGCTTTGGGACATTTTGCTGTTTCTTCCAGGGGATAAATATCCAGTAAGGAGTATCTTTCTGCTAAGCTACTAAAGGCTGGTAAGTTCATAGAGATGGTCAGGTGCACAAATTAGGCAATTTGGCCCATAGTTAGGGGTGCAGTAGTGCTGATGTTTCTCCAGCAATGACTATTGATGATAGCTCTAACCTTCCACCATCACTTGTTAGACAATTCAACACACACTGAACCACCTGGCCCTTTTGAAGGTGGATCAGCTCTTTCCTGATGTTTGCTAATTCACTCTAGAGTAATTCCTTGAATTTGAAACTGTCAATTCACTGGATATGTTTGCATGCCATTGACTACATGGGACAGCCATAGCATGCTGGGATTCATTCCCTCAGGAAGCTCTTTCCACTGTCACAGATCTTCTTAACTCCAAACACTGGAGGATGAGTCTCTAAACTGTTTGAATTACACATGTGGACCTTTCCAGGACTACACATGTATGGTTTCACCGCATTATGCTGCTAAAATGCAGTGGGAGTCTTACCTGGGGGCAGGGATATCCACCAAGGACCGGAGATTCTGTTGCATAAATTATAGACACAAACTTGTTCAGTTTAATCTCTAGACAGGTTATACTGCACTCCTAAACTATTATACTATTACACCATATTGTTTCCTCACGTCCCTCTCATTGCCTAGTTGCTTAACAAAAAGATTCCTGACTTCCTTCTTTCGGGTTGGAGGTGCCTCCTCAATTCACAATTTCTGAATGAAGGTCACACAAAATCTCAAGGGAATTGCCTCCTTTCAGCTGACCTGCACTCCACTGGTCATGTTATTAGGTGATACAGCAGATGTGCTTTCAGGTGGCTGATGGTCCTATTGCTGTCTAGGAACAAAGTAGCAAAGGCATGGATAAGGGGTTCTGTCCCTAAATTGCAAGACCGGGTTAAAGATGTTCTCTATAATGACAGGGCTAAGGCCTATACTGTGCTTCAACAGCCAAGGGCCAAGTTGAAGGACATATGTGGACCCTGCAGCAACTACATGACGGGTACAGAGAATATGGCTAATGCATCTGCAGTAATTTCAAGGTATGGAATGCTCACACAGTGTCTTGTCCTTAGTGTACACCAATGCTAAAACCTTTGCTAAGCTAATTTTGGCTCTGCTACATAAAGATTCTCAGTG
Source organism: Pleurodeles waltl (assembly GCF_031143425.1). NCBI lineage: Eukaryota > Metazoa > Chordata > Amphibia > Caudata > Salamandridae > Pleurodeles > Pleurodeles waltl. The sequence goes on from NC_090442.1 coordinate 283,580,093, forward strand.
CTTTAGATTATTTTCAACCTGGCCTCTTTAATCAGATCACCACATAAATTTGTGAAGAGTGTATAGAATATTCAGCAGGGATTTTTCTATAATTCAGCTGCTTCATGAGTTAAACTGGGTCAGGTTGAGCTTTCTAGCAACAGTAGGTTTACAGGAAAAATTAAAATTAATAACAAACTAAATCCGGACTGCAGGTAACCTCTTGCCCTTTCTTATGTTTTTCTGGCTTTCTTGCCCACAGCACTCAAATCAACTAAAACCCTTTTAGAAAGGAACATCTTTTCAATAACACACAGGAGATGAAGATATGTTTCACAGATGTTTAAATACATCAATACATCATCTCAGCTATTGACTGTGCCATCAGTAGCCTGTTTGAATCATTACATTCTCTTACAGAACACCCCCTCCTTCACATTCCAGAGCCATCACTGGAAATACGTAAATGCCTTGGCAACCCCTTATGTCATAGATACCACACACCTCCCTTTTTATGCCAAACAATACTCTAATAACGACTAAATTCTAACCAAGAATAATACAAGAAACATCACATCACCAACTACCCACAAACAAGGAACATGTCAAGAAAATGAGCAAAAAGATATATCACTAAATTTCTTGCAAAGATAACATTGGGATAGCATCAAATTGTATATACACTGCAAGTTAATAATAGTACATAACACATTACATTGATGACTAGCCTGAGGAATACTGTAGGAAGGAAACAATCGCTCTCTACGGTGCTTCTCCAAGTATGTACGTGTTGTAACATTTCTACTACTCCTTCTCCTCTCCATTCAACTCCACTTCCATTCTCTTTATTCATGTCATCTGCAGTTTTTCAACTCCATCAGCTTTCACCACCACCACTCAATTAAGATTCTAAATGTGTGAATCACTTGTCTTGGCAGCATTATTAAACTGTTTAATCAATTTTATGGGACATGAATATTTACGACCTGATGTAACTTCAGGCTTTTTGATTCTCACCCAAGCAACAACTTTCACTTTAGTTATCTTCACACTTTTTCTCTCATCAAATCACTTCTGTCTTTCATTTTTATCACTTCTCTTTCATTCCAATCTTTCACATGTCCAACCTCATTCTCAACCCTAGCATTCACCCAAGGGGGAGAAATCATACTACTAGGTTTTCTTCCTCTGAATAACTCAAAAGGGGATTTTCCAGTCACAGGGTTTGGAGTTAACCTGTACACTTCCACTCTCCTATGCACTTCATGCTTCTTCTCCATTCCCAAACTCCTAGTCACTTGAATAGTTTCTTTTGACACTCTATTAAACCGCTCTGCCCCACCATTCCTCTCAGAATGGTATAACACATACCTTTTGTGGTTGATTCCATGTTTCTTTAAAGATAACTCCATAAAAAAATAATAATAATTTAACACCGTTGTCAGTTAGTTATACCTCAGGTATACCATCTCTCCCCATGAGATTCTTAAGAAACTCCACAGCATGTTTAGTTTCAATTCCACAAGTAAAGGTTAACTCCGACCACCTTGAAAACAAGTCTGTTAGAACTAACACAAAAACAATACCATTCTTTGACTGTATGGGACCTAAAATTTCCAGTGCTGCCTCCTTCCAGGGTCCATCTGGTAACTTCCTCACAACCATGGGTTGACTTCTCTGTTTCAATGCCTTTTCACTAATACAACATTGTACACAATAATGCACATATCTCTCTACCTTCACATCCAATCCAGGCCACCAATATAACAATCTCAATCTCTCTTTAGTTTTGGACATTCCTATCTATCTTCAGAAATTACCTCTCTATATATTTCACACACTGTAGTGTCATCTTCTTCTTCTCTAGTACTTTTTTCTCCATACTCTTCTCCATCACAATTTACCAATCCAGATAAAGAATTGGCCACAATATTCACACCAGGAATATACTCAACCAAGAATCTGTAATCCTGAAGAGCTACCACCCATTTGGTGTTCCTACTAGATACAGCATCAATTCCTTTATTACAAAATATGTTTTTTAATGACTTGTGATCAGTCCTAATGGTGAACTCACAGCCCCACAAAATGGTAGTATTTTTTTACAGGCCAAAAGTTGGCCAATGCCTCCCTCTCAATTACTAAGTAAAAAAGCCTCACAAAAGCGTTCGCATTTTTTACGGCCCAAACGAAGGCCAATACCGCCCTCTCAATTACTGAGTATCATTTTTCAGGTCCTTTTAAACTTAAAAAACATAATCATTCTCTCCTTTTGTCCCTCACCTTAAATAAGGACCGCCCCCACTCCCTTCAAACTTGCATCTGTGATTAGGGTTAATTGTTAGGTGGTATCAAAACTACTGAGATTAGGAGCTGCAGTGAGTTTATATTTAATTCTATTGAATCCTTATTCACATTTCTCATCTCACACAAAGCTCCTTCTTTCCTTAACAATGCTAGCATTCTTTCACTCTTCAGTGCAAAATGAAATATACATTTGCTGTAATACTCAGCCATTCTAGGGAATTTTGATAATTCTTGTTTGTTTGTGGGAGCAGATAACCCATTAATAGCAGTTACCAAACATGCTTTAGGCTTGATTCCTTCAGCTAAAATATCCTGTCCCAGATATTCAATCGAGGCTGCTTAAACGTACATTTTTCACCTTTTAAGGTCAAATTCATTTCTTCGAACCTCTTCAGTACTGCTCATACCCTTTTATCATGTAGTTTTTCATCACAAAAGGATCACCACTAAACAAGGGTCCTGTGCTCACTGTGTCACTGGATTCAAGCTAGGCCGGCTGATGACGGGTGATACCCTAACACCGGTCCCAGGATGCTTGTTTCCGGTCCAGGGAGGACCTGGCCTAGCAGTTCGGGCTGGACTGTTCCCATTTGCATATTGCTGGGTCCAAACTGGGGTGGCATGGTTACCAAAAGAACAATGGATTCAACCCAGATCTGTGACTGGGGGTGAGAGTTTGAAAAGTTTCAGCACTCCGTCCATTATCATTTTGTGTTTTTCATCACAACCACATATCAACGCATCACCTTGATTCACGCTTATACCTTCCAACCCTTTCAACACTCGTTCCATAGCACACTGGAAAACTAAATTGGCAGACATCAAGCCAAACAGCATTCTTTTATATCTGAATGTGCCAAAAGATGTTATGAATGCAGTAAGGTCTTTAGATTTCTCTTCTAACATTATCTGATGATGCGCTGATTTTAAATCAATAGACAAAAACACCCTTGCATCATTCGAGGAAGTAAACATGACTGCTATCTTGGGAATGGGATACTTTTCTACTGCCGCACAATGGTTCAATTGCTTCAAATCCACCCATAGGCTTAAGTTTCTATTAGCCCTCTTCTCCGCAACAACAGGCACCAGCCACTCATTTCCTTCAACTTCTTCTATGAAACCCTCATGTTGTAGTTTCTCTAATTCTGCCGCAAGCTCCTCTCTCACTGAGAAGGGCATATTGCACATCTTACAGCAGACAGGTTGAACATCCTTTCTTATCTTAATTCTGTTTATGTACTCTTTTAAACATCCAAAATCTTGTCTGAACAATAATAGAAGTTCATGCATGATTTATGATCTAGATTTTTCCCAACATCGTTCTCAGCTACTTGCACATTTTGATCTACTTCTCTCTGGATTATTGGTCCTATTATTTGTGCCTCGCATCGCTCGTAAATCCTTTTGATTATACCAGCTTAATAAACTATCTCCCCATGAGGAAACGTATATCTTTTCAGAAACATAGCATCCCTTATATTCAATTAAACCTATAAAATAACCTTCCAATTTTACCGGTTCACCACCATAAGCACAAGGTTTGAAATCACATTTATGTGATTTTACTTTTTCATACAGTTGTTCCTTAAAACACTTGTTTGATACAATGTTTATTTTAGCCTCTTAGTCAAATAAGACTTTTGTGCTTTTCCCTTCAACTAAAATGTCATCAATAGGGCACGTCTTTGTTCCTTTTCTAACTTGTAACACATTCTGCCCGCACTCTAACTCATCTTCACTCTCACCACCACCATCTATTTCTTTGACCTTGTCCTTCATCTTCTTCCCCTTGTGTACACTTTGATAATGATTATTCTTCTCACAGTTTTTACACTCAGTTTTTAACCCAAAATTCTCCTTACTCTTGCACTTCTTCTAAAATTGACCCTTTTCCCACAATTCCAGCATTCTGCTTTTATTGCAGGACATTCCTTGTGACAGGCCAAGTAATTTGTGCTTCAACATCAAAAGCATTTTCTAGGTTTGTTCACTTTCTTTTCCTTCACACTGGATATGAGCTTAACCACACTCACGCTATGCTCTGAGTCCTTTTTGATTACTTCCATACATTTCAATGAATGTTCAATCCTCTTCGCAATTACTAATATTTCCTCTACTGTAGGGTCATCTTTTAACAACAATTCTTCTCTGACCTTGTCCATGTTACACCCTAACATGAATTGGTCCCCAATTCTTTCATCTGTCATTTCTTTAAACTTACATGTAGATACCAGTTTTCTTAAATCTGTGACATAATCCTCAATCTTTTTGCCATTCCTTTGTACGCGCTTTCCAAACTGAAATCCCTCAAGAATGGTGCTGATTTTCAGTAGATAGTGATTGTCCAGTTTCCATATGCATAGTTCATATTCATTCAGATTTGAAGCATCACTGTCTGCCACTTCTGGAAAATGGACAAAAACTTCTTGTCCCTCAGACACTAGGCAATTTAATACTAAAGCTGTCTTTCCTTCAAAACTTAAAGATGATCCACACACTCTAGCATAATGCTGAAAATCTTTCTTCTACGTTCCACACTTAATATTAGGTTCACCTGGACATGAAAAGTAAAATGGAGGCGCTGTGGCATTCTGCATTGTAATAAAATAAGTATACACTTAAAACCTAAATAACACTGCAGTCCATACCGCAACACAGGAAAATGTGCAGAGTTTCCAGATAATCTCAATAAAGTCAGCAATAATAGCACTTTAGACAATGTAAGAAGTAACCAGTTGTGCCTGCCACTGTAAACTTCAACAGGCAGATATGTTCCAAAGTTTCCTGCAGGTGTGCCTGTCACCGTAACACTCTCCAGGCTGATCACTCCTCCAACCTTGTACAGACATAGGCAACACAGCTTACGTATTTATTTTGGATTGCCTATCATCGAAAATCGCAGGCAGTAAAAACAGTCTGGGTTTTTTCCCAAGGCGATGTTGCTTGCTCTCTGACATTGCCAGGCAAGGAATACATTAATAGCATTAGCCAATGAGGGTTGCTTGTGTACAATAGGATGTACATTTTCAAAGCTTTATTTGCTTCTGGATTGTCCACATTTTCTGTGTGATAGAAGAATTTTTTTCCACCCTTTGTTTTTAGAATCCTATATTGATTCTGACGGTGACAATGTTGCTTTTCTTGGGGACATTATGGTGGTCATTACAACCCTGGCGGTCGGTGTTAAAGCGGCGGTAAAAGCGGCAACAGGCCGGCGGAAAAAAAATTGGAATCACGACCATGGCGGAAACCGCCAACATAGACAGCCATTTTAACACTCTGATTGCCAAGCCGGTACAAACAAACACCGCAGCGGTAACAGCCAACAGACAGGCGGAAGACAATGTACCGCCCACAGAATTACAACAGTCCAATTCGCCACCTTTTCCGGTGCGGATTCACCGCGAACAAAGACACGGCGGTCACAGGACTTGGAAGGGAAAACGCTCACCTTTATACACCCCACGAGGAACCAGGTCGCCATGGAACCTGAACTTCAGATTCTCCCTGCCTTTGTCTTCCTGCTCCTCTACCAGGAGCACGAACGCTGGCGGCAAAGACCATGGTGAGTACTGCACCTAAGACACAGGGGAGGGGGGAGGGAATAGAGAGTGACACTCACACGCAACACGCAACACCCCACCCCCACCCTCACCCACTACACACAGACACTAATACATCATGATACATTACAGTTACACCCACCAACCCCCCTGGAAGAATGCAAGGACAAAAGGAAATTATTCAAATGATTGTAATATATTCAAAGGCATGAATCAAAAATATATACATATATAAAGATACTCACGCTATAAACAAATATATACACCAAGAATACAAGTCCAAGGGATTCCACCATCATAGTCCGTGGACCACTGGGCCCAAAATGCATGGGCGAGGCCCACACAAGATACCCGAACAAGACAGAGAGAACACTGCTGGGGCATCAGATAGAAATAAAACAGGCACCTCAGGGGGAAGGGAATGGGGGCACCTCAGCCGGATGAGTGCACGACGCCAGATCCACGAGGGGGCTCCATGCTCATTGATGTATCAGGGGGAGTGCAAAGCCACAGTCTCTCAAGTCTCTACAGTGGGTGGGTTGCCCACTGCTTTATCCTGGGGAGTGCAAAGCCACAGTCTCTCAAGTCTCTACAGTGGGTGGTTTGCCCACTGCTGCATCCTGGGGAGTGCAAAGCCACAGTCTCTCAAGTCTCTACAGTGGGTGGTTTGCCCACTGCTACATCCTGGGGAGTGCAAAGCCACAGTCTCTCAAGTCTCTACAGTGGGTGGGTTGCCCACTGCTTTATCCTGGGGAGTGCAAAGCCACAGACTCTCAAGTGGATAACAGTCTCCACTGGTTCTGGAGGGGGCTTTGTACCCAGAGTGCTTCATCCTGCCAAGGACAGAGGTAGTGGATGTATCTCTCCACTGGTTCTGGAGGGGACTTTGTGCCCAGAGTGCTTCATCCTGCCAAGGACAGAGGTAGTGGATGTATCTCTCCACTGGTTCTGGAGGGGGCTTTGTGCCCAGAGTGGTTCATCTTGCCAAGGACAGAGGTAGTGGATGTCATTCTCCACTGGTTCTGGAGGGGGCTTTGTGCCAAGAGTGCTTAATCCTGCCAAGGACAAAGGTAGTGGGTGTATCTCTCCACTGGTTCTGGAGGGGGCTTTGTGCCCAAAGTGCTTCATCCTGCCAAGGACAGAGGTAGTGGATGTATCTCTCCACTGGTTCTAGAGGGGGCTTTGTGCCCAGAGTGCTTCATCCTGCCAAGGACAGAGGTAGTGGATGTATCTCTCCACTGGTTCTGGAGGGGGCTTTGTGCCCAGAGTGCTTCATCCTGCCAAGGACAGAGGTAGTGGATGTATCTCTCCACTGGTTCTGGAGGGGGCTTTGTGCCCAGAGTGGTTCATCCTGCCAAGGACAGAGGTAGTGGATGTCATTCTCCACTGGTTCTGGAGGGGGCTTTGTGCCAAGAGTGCTTCATCCTGCCAAGGACAGAGGTGGTGGATGTATCTCTCCACTGGTTCTGGAGGGGGCTTTGTGCCCAGAGTGCTTCATCCTGCTAAGGACAGAGGTAGTGGATGTCATTCTCCACTGGTTCTGGAGCGGGCTTTGTGCCCAGAATGCTTCATCCTGCTCGTGGCTGCCTCAGTAGCGTCGGAATCTTTGGCGCTCAGTGGCCTGCGGTGCTGGTGGTGGCGGTGTCCTGTTTAGCGGTGCTGGTGGCAGCGGTGTCCTTGGCAGCGGTGCTGGTGGTGGCGGTGTCCTTGGCAGTGGTGCTGGGTGGCGGCGGTGTCCTTGGCAGCGGTGCTGGTGGCGGTCTTGTCCGCCGTGCAGGTTTTCCAAGACTTGCCAGTTTTAGTGTGCCCCTTCCCCACCTTGGATGGTGGCACAGCTGGATCCACACTCCCACCTGTACCCCTGGGAGCGGCTTTGTTTCAAGATTTTTTTCCTCTCTCCCGCCGGGCACTGGTCAACTTTTGGTGTTTTTGAGGTGGGGGACTGTCTGTGCTCTGGCTCTTTGGCACACTGGCTGCCCTGATGCCTGCCGCACTCAAGAAGCCGGTCACTACGGGCACCACTGCTCCCGCTGATGTTGTGGCTGAGGTGCTGGTTTGGGACCTGGAGATGCGGGCCCTAGGAGACTGAAGGGGTGGGGGAGGTGAGGGGAAGAGGTCAAGGTTGGACAGGAAACATTTTTTGGACACACTGGGACGGGTAGATGGAGGGGGTTTGGGAGTGGAGGAAGAGGTAGTGGTTGTAGGAGGTGTACGTTTGGGTGAAGGTGCATGTGCTAGAGGGTGTCGTGAGGTGGATGGCTGTTGGGTGGGTGTGTGGCTGCATTTGTGTACCTTGGGAGGTCGGCTCACAGACACACTGCGAGAGGACACAGGGGAATGGTAGTGGGGGTGGTGACTGCACGTGAGCGGGGTGTGGTGGTGGGTGTGCTGGTGATGGAGGTAGTGGCTGAGGATGTAGTGCATGCAGGTGTGAGTGGAGACGAGACTGGGAGGGAGGAGGGAGACGAGGAGGAGGGGGACACAGTGGAGGCTGTGGCTGTTGGTATGTCTGCATGTGTATGATGCTTGCGTGAGTGCCTGTGGGATGTGTGGTGGTTATGTTTGCCTGAGCTTCCCTTGTGTGTTGAGGTGTGTGCATGCTGGTCTGATGGTGTGCTTGGGATAGGCTGAGGTACAGGGTTTTGGGTCTGGGTGGAGGAAGATGGAGGGAGGAGGCTAGAGACAGGGACAATGGCTGCCATCAGTGCAGAGGCCAGAGTCTGAAAAGCTTGCTGATGGGCTGCCTGACCAGAATGAATGCCCTCCAGGTATGCATTGGTTTGTTGCAACTGCCTCTCTACACCCTGGATGGCATTCAAAATGGTACACTGCCCAACAGTGAGGGACCTGAGGAGGTCAATGGCCTCCTCACTGAGGGCAGCAGGGGTGACAGGGGCAGGGGATGAGGTGCCTGGGGCGAAGGAGATGCCCACCCTCCTCGATGAGCAGCCACGGGGCAAACGCTGAGGGGCTGCTGGGAGGGCGGTGCTGGTAGGGGGGGTGGCGGCTGTACCTGTAGATGCAGGGGCACAGAGGGGCCCGCCACCGCAAGGGAGCTCCCGTCAGAGGAGGAGTCCGTATCGCTGGTCTCAGCTCCTGTCCCCACCGTGGAGCTCCCCTCGCCCTCCATCCCACTGGTGGCTTCTGACTCCATTGTCTCGCCCTCCAGGGCCATGTGGAATGCAGCTCCTTCCTGCTCCGGTGCCACTGCTCCTCCGCCTGATGATGCAAATGCACACAAGCACAGAGAGACCACAAAAATGGGTGGAAACAGAAGAAAGACATGTTGAGTGCATGCAATATCGCTACCGTTGGCGGACAGTACAGACACAGAAGCCCCCTGCACTACACCGTGCACTTGGAGTTCCCTAATCAATCCCAGGGACATGGTTTACAAGACTATGCCCGATTGCTGCACACATGGATGTCACAGGAGCCTGACTAGGTGTAGTTGGCTCTGTACACAGGTGGGGTGGGGTGCCACAGGACCTGCCTTAAGAAGGGACCCTGCCTACTAAACTCGCCCTAGACTAGGGGAACCCACAGCCCACCTCCCCCACCCAGACACCTCCACTGCACGATGAATCAGCAGAATGAGAGTGTACTCACCCCTTTGTGGCTGCTGTGATGCCCTCAAGTGCCCATCCAACTCCTGGTATGCCACCGCCAGGATCCGGAACATCAGGGGGGTCATGGTGCGATGGGCACCCCTCCCACGTTGGGAGGCCATCCCAAGCTGGGCCTCCGCCGTCTTCTTGCTCCAGCAGCGAAGGTCATCCCATCTTTTCCGGCAGTGGGTGCTCCATCTGTGGTAGACCCCCAGGGTCTGGACTTCCTTGGCGATGGCACGCCAAATATCCTTCTTCTGGTAGGCGCTGACCTACACGAATAGTACAGGGGAAATGAGAAGATATAAGTGCCCACACAGTCACAGTCATTGGCCCGCATCCCTACCCTTGCCATGTCGCACATGCATTCACTGTCATTTCAAGCACGCCTCATTCCCCCCCATTTTTCATCCACACCACTCCAAACAGCCATTGCCCATACAGCTTGGTCAGAGTGTACTCACCTGTTTGTCCGTAGAGTACCGTGTACTGGGGAAGGACCCCATCCACTAGTTTCTCCAACTCCTCCATGATGAAAGCAGGGGCCCTTTCCCCAGACACACAAGCCATTGTCTCTTCCAGACTGAGGTCACAGCAGCACTTGCAGTATAGGTCCTCTCCTGTCGAAGATCAGGTATCAAGTGATTGAACAGAGAGAAAATGGCGGTCACGTCCGCGGCGGTGCGTACCGCCACCGCCGGCGTACATTGTCATTGGCTCCTGGATCCATAGGGTCCAATGTTAACCAATGCAGGTTTGTGCCACGGTCTTCGACCGCCTACCGCAACGGTGTACAACGCCAGCGCAATACCTCATATCCCCTTGTCCCACCTTACAGGTCAGGCAGCCGCCATTTCAGGGGGCCACATGGCATTATTTTAAATGCGTCACACATATATAGGCCTTGATTATACACTAAGACAGCCATATGTCGATTTTGAAAAATTTTCATATAAAGTTGGGTTTACGTACCTCAGTGTTGGTTGACTCTCTGCTCGCTGTTCTCCTCCATAGAGCACGTCCGCTGGGGCAGGTGAGGAGATGGCGGCATCCTCCGGTGTACAGACCGCTGGTGGACCTGTCGACAATGGAGGAGCGACATGTGATCATCACTTACAGACTTGATCGTGCCACAACCCAGGAACTGTGTGCCCAGTTGGAGCCAGACCTGATGTCAGCTATCCGCCATCCCACAGGAGTCCCCCCTCTAGTGCAGGTGCTGTCAGTACTCCATTTCCTGGCAAGTGGGTCTTTTCAAACAACAGTGGCAATAGCATCAGGGATGTCCCAGCCTATGTTTTCCAACGTGTTGGCCAGAGTGTTGTCTGCCCTGCTGAAACACATGCAGAGCTACATTGTTTTCCCTCAGGTGGAGGATTTGCCTACAGTGAAAGGTGACTTCTATGGCCTGGGACATATCCCCAACATCATAGGTGCCATTGATGGGACACATGTGGCCTTGGTCCCCCCACGCAGGAGTGAACAGGTGTACAGAAATCAGAAGAGTTACCATTCGATGAATGTGCAGATGGTGTGTTTGGCAGACCAGTACATCTCCTATGTGAATGCCAAATTTCCTGGCTCAGTGCATGACGCTTACATTCTGAGGAATAGCAGCATCCCTTATGTGATGGGGCAACTCCAGAGGCACCGTGTGTGGCTATTAGGTGTGGACATGGACCCAATACAGTGTGACTAGGTGTCTGGGTCTGGGGATGTCCCTAAGAGTTAGTGTGTGTCTAACATTTGTCCCTCGATATTTGCAGGTGACTCTGGTTACCCCAACCTGTCATGGCTACTGACCCCAGTGAGGAATCCCAGGGCAAGGGCAGAGGAACGCTACAATGAGGCACATGGTCAAACTCGGAGGATTATAGAGAGGACCTTCGACCTCCTGAAGGCCAGATTCAGGTGCCTTCATATGACAGGTGGTTCCCTATTCTACTCACCAAAGAAGGTGTGCCAGATTATCGTGGCCTGCTGTATGCTTCACAACTTGGCTTTGCGACGACAGGTGCCTTTTCTGCAGGAGGATGGTCAAGATGGAGGTGTTGTGGCAGCTGTGGAGCCTGTCGACAGTGAAGACGAGGAAGCAGAAGAAGAGGACATAGACAACAGGAACACAGTGATCCAACAATACTTCCAGTGAGACACAGGTAAGAAGACAACACTGCCTGCTACATCTGTTTGATCCTTCTACCTCTCATCTGTCTGTCATTTTCGCACAGTGTATGGACCCTGAGTTGTCACTTTCCCTTTAGATTTCACACATGTGGGTCCCACTGTGTGACATCTGCTTTGTTTCCTCATGGACTAGAGCTGTGTGACATAGGTGTGTTGAAAATACAAGGGATATTGCATTTTTCCACAGTTATTGCAAATACACATTTTTGAAAGCATAGACTGACTCCAGGTAGTTTTTTTATTTAAGGGTGTTTATTTAAGTGCTAAATAGTGGAGGCGGTTGTGAAATGGCCAGGGGTGATGGTTGAGGAATGTCCATGGCAGAGTCTAGTCTATTAGTCTCACAGGTGCATTGTCCAAAGGGGCATAGGAAGTGGAGCTGGGGCAGTTTAAGGATGGACAGGGTGACAAAGTGGGACAGAAGGATGACAATCAGGGTGGTCTCATTTCTTGGCGGGGGTCTTGGCATTGTTCTCTGTCTTTGTCAAGGATCTCAGGGACCGCTTGCGGGGTGGTTCTCCATCTGCAGGGGGTGGGGTGCTGGTGTCGTGGTCCTGTGGCAGTGCCTCCTGTCCACTACCGCCGGCGGAGGTGGTGGGCAGTTCATCGTCCAAGCTCGTGTCAGGAGCCTCTTGTTGTGCCACAGTGTCCCTCCTGGTGTTGATGAGTTCCTTCAGCACCCTTAAAATGGTGCCCAGGGTGGAATTGATGGATTTGAGTTCCCCCCTGAACCCCAAATACTGTTCCTCCGGCAGCCGCTGGGTCTCCTGAAACTTGCCCAGTACTGTTGCCATCGTCTCCTGGGAATGGTGGGAGGCTCCCATGATGTTGGAGAGGGACTTGTGGAGAGTGGGTTCCCTGGGCCTGTCCTCCCCCTGTCGCACAGCAGCCCTCCCAGTTCCCCTGTTTCCCTGGGCCTCTGTCCCCTGAACGGTGTGCCCACTGCCACTGCCCCAGGTCCCTGGTGTTGTTGGGGTGGTGGGTTAGCCTGGGTTTCCTGTAGTGGTGGACACACTGCTGATTGACGTGTCCTGGGGACAGAGGTATGGGCCCGCTGGGTGGGTGCTGTGCTGGTGTTTCCAGAGGGGGGAGGCTCTGTGGTGGCCTGTGCCAGTGTGAGGGGAACTGACTGTCCCGAGGTCCCAGATGGGCGGGGCTGGTCATCTAGATCCAATTGGACAGAGCTGCTGTCATCACTGTGGGCCTCTTCTGTGGGGGGAGTAGACACGTCTGGACCCTCCTGTCCGGTGAAGTTGGGTAGAGGTCCTGCATGGGTGTAAAGGCATAATTATTGCATCGGTGTGTGCCATGGTGTGCACTGGGTGGGTGACCCTGTACCCCAGTCCTTGCATTCCTGTGTAGGACCTTGTGTGATAATGGTTTAGGGGGCTGTATGGGTATGTGCAGTGGCCATGCTTTGGTGATGGGTGCCCATGCTTTGGTGTTACATGCAGGGCTTGGGTTTGGGAAGTGTGGTTTGTGATATTGGGACATGCATGAGGAGTTGGAGTGATGGGGGTGAGGGTGGGGGTATGTGATAGCATGCAGGTGGGTGGGGGATGAAGTAATGAAAGATTTGATTTACCAGAGTCCATTCCTCCAGCTACTCCTGCGAGGCCCTCAGGATGCAATATAGCCAAGACTTGCTCCTCCCATGTTGTTAGTTCTGGGGGAGGAGTCGGGGGTCCGCCGCCAGTCCTCTGTACCGCGATGTGGTGTCTTGAGGCCACAGAACGCACCTTCCCCCGTAGGTTGTTCCACCTCTTCCTGACGTCATCCGTAGTTCTTGGGTGCTGTCCCACTGCGTTGACCCTGTCCACGATTTTGCGGCATAGCCCCATCTTCCTAGCTATGGTGGTGTGCTGCACCTGTAATCCAAATGATGTCCTCCACCATGACCCTGAGCTCCTCCTCAGAGAACCTGGGGTGTCTTTGCGGGGCCATGGGGTGGTGCTGGTGATGTGTGGGGTGGTGTGTGTTGTGATGTGTGGGGTGATATTTAGAGGTGTGTTGTGTGAGATGCATGGATGTTGTGTGAGTGATGGTGTAGGGTGCCTGTGGATGCTATTGTTCTTTCAGGTGGTGTCTCTCTCTGGCCTTCTGTCGCAATTGTGGTCGTAAGGGTTTGTGGGTGATGTGGGTGTGCGTTTTATATTGTATTGGGTGTGTGGGAGTGGTGTGTGTATGTGTATCAGGTGTGCGTATTTCGAATTGTCCAATGTGGATGTGTTTTGTAAATGTGTGTGTATTATGAGCGCGGCGGTGTGTACTGCCAATGGAATACCGCGGTTGAAAGACTGCTGCATCGATTCGTGGGTCGTGATAGTGTGGGCATATTCCTGTTGGCGTGACGGTGGAGGTTTTGTTATTGCCAGTTTATCACTGACCTTTGGTGTAGCGGACTTGTGTGGGTGTCTGGATTTTGGCAGATTCCGAGCTGTGGGTCATAATAACCGTGGCAGAATTCCGCAGCCGCAGCGGTGTGTTGACGGTCTTCTGCACGGCGGTAAGCCGCTTTTACCGCCAATGTTGTAATGACCCCCTATGTTTTTGCTGTGGAAATAGTCCCATTCAATACAAATACAGTTGTTTATTTTTTGTTAATGCCATATTTTAATGTTTTTTGGAAACATTGAAATCCAGGTATCCCAGATATTCGAGGATATGCTACACTATAAGAGGATGAGGACAAAGGTGTACTATTTTTCTGCTTATGCTATTTGGGTTGTCAAGGAGGATCTGATTAAAATTATTTGGTAGTTCTCTTGGTCATGTGTACAGAGGATAAGGCGCTGGCAACTAGTCTTTTGAAAGGTATTTTCATCTTGTGATTGTAGAGTCCAGGTGTAGGTTGGATTATGGTAACTCCATTTTGACAGACAACCACAAATCCACACTGGTGTTCCTCAAATCTTTAATAAATTCCACTGAAAAGCTCTCTTTCTGTGCTATGAAATTTGAATGTATCATTCCATTCAATCATGAATTCCAATGGATAGAGTGGTTGTCAGAGGAGGCCAGAAATAAATTCAGGCTTGCCTGCATCAAATTTTAATCACTGTACTTATCATCTGCCTAAAAAAAGATCTAGTGAAAGTAAAGGCCTCAAGAGACAAAAGAAAAAAAGAAAAAAGTTCTAATCACACTCTGCTGCCCCCAAATCCTTCTCAGATGCCTTGTTCAGTTTCACAGAAAGTTCAAAACCTATCTGTTAAAACTCTATCTTGACCTATTAGTTCAACTCCTGATTCCTATTTATTTTCCTTCTGCTTGATTTTCAACCTACCTGCCCTTTTTCTATTCTCTCTTTAATTCATCACACTACCGTCTTCATTCACTCCTCTTCCTTGTCCTTTCTCTCAATACACTACCTTGTCTGGCAATTTCAAGCTACTTTTCTGATTCCACTTCAATCTAACTACTAGTTCACTGTCTTTGTCATTCTACTGGTATTGTAAAGAGATCCAAAGCTCTATTATTTTTAGCAGATCCATTTATATATTGGTTGTAACTTCTAGGATGAGTTTTGCAATATAATTGTGTGAAAAAAATCAATACATACATCAATCAATAAACTATAGTTTACAATAGGGGAGTGATGGTTTAGAGACAATGGATGTTAAAGACTGAAAATTACCCTGGTAAATTAGGAATGGGGTTTATATCTATTGCTAATTTTTGCCAGTGTGACCCATGCTATACAGAGTAAATCAGGTGCACCTCTTATACTGTTGTTGGAGATTATGAGAGTGGAAGTGAGGAACTACAAATCTAAAACAGATGTGTACATGAACGCTAAAGGTTCTTATGGTAAAATGTCTAAGAGGAATGAAAAAGCGCAACATGCATGAAGATATCAGCAGTTAAATTTCCAGCTATTGTGAGAACTCACACATCATTGTATTATAGGTGTTAGAAACTGGGTTTCTGGTTGAAAGGGGTGTGCACCTTGATTACAAAGGAACCACAATCCTAGTCAGGGTAATTCACAAACTCACCCTACACTAACCTGTGCTCAGTCTCTAGTAGCTTGGCACAGAGCAGTCAGGCTTTACTTAAGATGCGATGTGTAAAGTCCATGTGTAACACTTGAAACAGTAAAAAAAATAAACACCACACAAACAATACCACACCTGGTTAGAAAAATAGAACTTAATGTAATGAATAAAACAAGATCAGAATGATAAAAATTCAATACATTTTCAAAGAATAAACTGTAGAAAAGAGCATCAAAGCAAAAATCGCTACCCAGGGCTATCTGTTTGAGCCAGATTGGGACAAAGTAAAAATTTCAGGCCGACTGGGATGGAGCACCGGAAGGCAACAGGGACCCAGTGAGGCTGGCTGAACAAAAGTACCTTAATCCTGGATTTGTTAATGTCCTAAATACAGGGAGCAGGTGGAAGTGATGCGTCTGTGTTGATCTACACAGTGGAGGCGATGTGTCAATTTTCTCCATGCAACAGTGGCGATGCATTGGTTCCGATATGCTCCAAGGTTGATCCATGCTGGAGAGGCGATGTAGCAACTCACAATGGGGCTGATGCACTGGTTGTAATTCACATTATAGGAGCGATACACCAGTTCTGTTCCATATAGGGCCGGTGATGCATCATTTCAGTTGCAGCAAACACCTTAAACCCGCTTCCAAGGCGCCAGGGCTGGGGTAGCGCCACTTGGCAGGGCAGTCTTACAGATGGCCAGGTGTGGATCTAGATGAGTTAGAAGTCTTTTTATTCTCTGATACTTCAGAAAATAGGAGACCTGTCAACTGACCCTTGGAGTCACGCTGGGTTCTGGGTTATAATGATGTGGGTCCATTCCTTCTTACCCAGGCAAGAAAGATGGCAGGCAGCAGGTCAGCACAGCAAGAAATCAGTTCTTCCAGAGCAGCAGCCCAGCAGAATGGCAGTCCTTCAGCAGCACAGCAGGCCTT
Source organism: Pleurodeles waltl (assembly GCF_031143425.1). Taxonomy (NCBI): domain Eukaryota; kingdom Metazoa; phylum Chordata; class Amphibia; order Caudata; family Salamandridae; genus Pleurodeles; species Pleurodeles waltl. The sequence continues at coordinate 283,596,673 of NC_090442.1, forward strand.
CTTCCTAGCAGAGTATCCACAGGTCCAGACATGTACTGACGTGGTAGGATCTGAGGTCCAGGTTTTATACCCAGTGGTGCCTTTGAAACGAGGAAGACTTCAAAGGAGCTTTTGAAGTGCACAGAAGTAATACCTTTCCTGCCATGCCTCCATGCTCTCTACAAGGGGTATGTAGCCCTTTGTGTGGAAACAGAACACAGCATATTCAGCTGTAAGAGTGAGGCTGTGACCAGCTTCTCCCTTCCATCCTGTCCTGATGGCCAATAAGGAACCATCAGGTCTCACCTAAGCTCCCATGTGTGTGTGGCTGTCTAGAGGGAATACACAATGTCTATCTGTCACCCACCCCAGAAAAGTTATCAGAGACAGGCTGCAAACACACAGGGCTAAAACCAGGGAACTGCCAATTTTCAAAAAGTGGTATATTCAAAATTGTAACAATAAATCTGACTTTACCATTGAAAAGGATTTATCATTACAGTTCCATAGGTACTAAACATGACAGATCTAACCACTCACAATCAGAAATTTTAGCGTATAAAATATAATATTGAATCCCCAAACTTATCCTATCATAGGGGTAGGCCTCACAATAGTGAAAAACAAATTTGGAAGTTTTTCACTACCAGGTCATGTGTAACCTAAAGTACAAGTCCTTTTAATTACACAGCACCCTGCCCTAAGGGCTACCAAGGGCCTACCTTAGGGGTGAGTAATATGTAATAGAGGGGGAGTTTAAGGCATGGCAAGAGGTTTTAAATGCCAAGCCTTCATGGCTGTGTGACACTACAAACAGGCTGCAATGGCAGGCCTGAGACATGTTTTAAATGGCTACTTAAGTGGGTGGCACAATCAATTCTGCACTCTCACTAGTAGCATTTAATTTACAGTCCCTGGGCACATACAGTGCACTTTACTAGGGACGCATAATTAAATTAAATATGCAATTAGGTGTGTACCAATTAAACCGTGTTTAAGGGAGTGAACACATGCGCTTTAGCACTAGTTAGCTGTGGTAAAGTGCACAGAGTCCTAAGGCCAACAAAAACAAATTCAGCAAAATTGGAGGCAAGCAGACAAAACTTTTAGGGAAGTCCACCCTAAGGCTGACGGGCTATACCTGATTGTAAAGGGAGTCTCCATTAATGTCAGGTCCCACCCTCACACAATGCCATCTCCGAGAAGCAGGCACATTTAGACCAGTTTTTTTCCCAGTTTATGAGACAGGTGGATTTTAAATATATTAAATCATAAGGTAACTCTATTAGTAATTGCTAAATAAATCTACATCACATTTTACAGGTGAAGGCACCCTACACATTATACAAAAAATTATTACAAAATGTTTTATTATTCACATTCAAATTCTTGCATATGATGTAAATAAAATAAAATATCCAACAATTAAAACCCTAATTGAATCATACAACTTTCTTATCTGCATACACACATCCATTCACTCTCTAATCACTCTTCATTCTCTAATCTCTCTAACACAAAAATGTATGTTCTCCCCAATTTACCCAAATTGTCCAGAGATATAATTGTGTATTAATACATAGAAAGAGCATCAGTATTTACTCAATTCAACTTGTGAAATCGCTATATCGTCTGTCCATTTGCTGGAATACAATGCACAATACTATTAAAAATATACAGGTAGGGATATAATGGTGTAATTAGTTGCCATTTCTTTGAAATTAAATTGCACATTGTTGTTGGATATAAATTTAAAGAGATACTTTGATGTCAAAAGTTGCTGCCTTTTGATGTGCGTTTCGGCACTAGTGCGACTTTTTCAGAAGAAACAATACATGATCATAATATGAAAAAAAAAATACTACATTAAAAACCCCGCCTGTACCAATTGCACACAGAAACAGCAATGTTATCCTAAAGGTTTGCAGCCCATTCGACAAATAAAATCCTGACTCATTCCAGAGACTCAAATCCAAACCCCCCTGTGCAAACAGAAGAAGAAAATACCTTCTAACCACCTATTCATGCTACGATAATCGGTGTGAACCTTAATCCCGGCCATGACATGTATGACACAATCAAAGTGCAAACACCAAAGAATAGTGACCCCTTGAAGACAAACACAGCTGATACTGAATCATAAAGAGATAAAGAAAAAAACATGCGTTGGATGCATTATTGATCATGCAATATGGGTGAAATCTACAAACGTAGATCATACAATCATAAACTCTCTCACCCTCCAGGGTCAGATCATCAACACGGGTGGCTTTTAAGACATAAAGGGGGCGATTCTGACCCCGGCGGTCCAGGGTCGGCGGGAGCACCGCCAACAGGCTGGCGGTGCCCCGCAGGGCATTCTGACCGCGGCGGTTTGGCCGCGGTCAGAACAGGAAAACCGGCGGTCTCCCGACGGTCTCCCAACGGTCTCCCGACGGTTTTCTGCTGCCCTCATGAATCCTCCATGGCGGCGCAGCTTGCTGCGCCGCCATGGGGATTCAGACACCCCATACCGCCATCCTGTTCCTGACGGTTCGCCCGCCAGGAACAGGATGGCGGTATGGGGTGTCGTGGGGCCCCTGGGGGCCCCTTTTGTGCCCATGCCAATGGCATGTGAACTGCAGGGGCCCCCGTAAGAAGGCCCCACAAAGAATTTCAGTGTCTGCTTAGCAGACACTGAAATTCGCGACGGGTGCAACTGCACCCGTCGCACCTTCCCACTCCGCCGGCTCCATTCGGAGCCGGCTTCCTCGTGGGAAGGGGGTTTCCCGCTGGGCTGGCGGGCAGCCTTCTGGCGGTCGCCCGCCAGCCCAGCGGGAAACACAGAATAACCGCAGCGGTCTTCTGACCGCGGTGCGGTATTCTGGAGGGGGGAACTCTGGCGGGCGGCCTCCGCCGCCCGCCAGAGTTAGAATGACCCCCAATATCATTGACAACAATATTGCAATACAAAATGTTGCCAAAAATATATCGAGGACATGAATATCAACATGATATTATATCTATATAATGTTCAAAAATATTGACTACAAAAGTAGTGGACTTAAATATTATCGTTATTAGTGTAAGTATATTTAGTTTAAAATGGTTTAACATGATATCAACTTTAATAAATACATGAACTTTAAAAAATATAACATTTAGAAAAAAATATAGACATATAAAATAAAAAATATATACATAATTTGCAAAACTTGTAATGTTGAAATAAAATAAGAACAATATACATATGTGAATAATTTAAGACCATAATTCACACAATCAATGATCTAATTGGCCAATCAACAGTTGCAACAATTAATTGACATTTTAAAAAGTATCTATTAAATAAACTCTAAATAAAATAATCTACATAATCAAAATAAAATACAGGCTCTATTTGTAGACAATTATAGAATAAATATAATATACATTTCACATCCTAATCCACCACAAATCCAACAACCCGCCATTAAATGAATGAATACATTCAAATAAAAAATCCTTACCTATATTATCAAAGCAAAAATAAAATAACCTATATGAAAAATAATTGAATATAATCAAGATTTAAATAATAATTTATAAAATAACAGGTAATAACACATACCAAAATATGTTAAAAACAATATTATATACAACCATATAAAAACAAAAGTTAAACACTTAAAAAAAGATATTCTTACCTGTGATATTTTGTCTCATGATACTTTTGACATGATATCTGTGTCCAACAATATTTTTACAATGATATTAAGGTTGTGAACCGGCAAGTGTAAGCAGAGGTCAGTGATGGCTCTCTTGGAGATCTATCGGTAGGTTGGAAGGCCTTGTTGGATCTATTTACCCTTGCAGAGATGTGCACAGCTACCCATCGCCAACAGGGGAACAATACAAATCTTTCTTATGCTCAATCAAGAGGTTTTTGACCGGTGGTTTCATGGAGTTCTATGGAGAAACAACGAGGGAGATTTAATTTGTCTCAGTCGCTGTAATTATATTTGTGTTTTGACCACTGACTCCACGTTGCATTTAGCCTAGCAGCACACCGTCGCATTAGTGACCACCAACTTCATATTGCCTATTGACTTTATTTTAGCATTTGTGCCGCCATGTTAAAAGCTGCAAGTAGTTTTCCACGTCATTTTTTTTCTGCTTGTTTTCATGTTCTTTCCCACCAAGGGCTTGGGCTGATAAGAATGTACTAGGATGGCAGGGAATGGTTCTGTTTTGAAGAGGCACCTTGGGATTGCGGCCAAGTCCTGATGTGTTCTTTTCAAAGCTGGCCTAAAGTAATCAGTATTTTTTTAAATAAGAAACCTATGAGGAGGGAGTTTCTAGAATTTTCCTCTCTTGTTTGTTCAAAGTATAAGAGGCCAAGACAGATGGACCGGGGTGTGAGTGATTAAGATCTCAGACATGCTCAAGATGCTGTAGTGTGTCATCCTTCCCATGAGGATAATTGATCTCTCTCTCTCCACGATTGATTCTGGGATCTGGTGATCTGATGCTGATAGGAGGGAGATGAAGCAGATGTTCTCGTGCCTCATGGTAATGCGTATTTTTTAATTCTTGTTATCTGCTTTGCATTGTTTTATATATATATATAATAATAATATATTGGCTGTGTATATAGCAGTGGAGATAAATTTGTACATGTTTTCATTTCATTGCTGTGACCATTTTTAAAAGTGTGCTTTCAGCATGCTGACCTTCCTTTACGAACCTTGTGAAGTGAATTAATAAATGTCTTCTTTAAACTAAGAGCGCATTCTAGAGATTTTTGTCAGTGCATGAGTGTTTCTGCTTGGTCATTAGTGAAGCAAAACATTTTGGCGTAGTCAGACAGTATAAAAGGGGGGTTGGAAGTTGAAAGTGGACGATTTACAAGTGAAAATATGTGTGGCAGAGTTAAAGGAAGCACCGCAAACCTTTTCTGAAAATGCATGTGAAATAAAAATGCCTTATGATGTCTTGGCAAATGTGTTTTCTTGTTTATCAGGATTTTCTAAATATTGGGATGGGTGCTTGGATAAAACAAAATTATTGAATGTTTTCACATGTTTAGAAAAGGTGCTTTCTGAATGTAATGATGTCCCTTTTGTTCTTAGCAGGAAGGTTTGGATACTTTTGCCTGCTTACAGAAAAATGCATGAGAGATGTAAGCAGTTAAAATATGAAAAAAAGAAATCAGGGAAATAATGTACATACACACTAAGGGGGTCATTCCAACCCTGGCGGTCGGTGATAAAGCGGTGGCCAACCTGCCAACAGGCAGGCGGTAAAAAAAATAGAATTCTGACCCTGGCGGGAACCGCCAACACAGCCCGCCACTTTAACACTCCGACCGCCATGGTGGGACAAACAAACAGCGCGGCGGTCACCGCCAACAGGCAGGCGGCAGACAATGTACCGCCCATCCTATCACAACTCACCAATCCGCCACCTTTTCCGGGGCGGGAGCCCCGCCGATAAAAACACGGCGGAAACAGACTACGAACGGGAAAACGCTCACCTCTATACACTCCACGAGGAATCAGGACAGCATGGAACCCGAATTGAACATCCTACCAGCTATTGTCTACCTGCTCCTCTACCAGGAGCACGAACGCCGGCGCAGACGACGACGGTGAGTACTGCACCTACGACACAGGGGAGAGGGGGCGGAAAGGTTACGGGCACACACATACGCGATACACCCCCCCCCAACCCCCCCAAATACCTACACACCAATGCAGAGCAACAAGTCAGAGTGACACCCCCCAAACCCCACGGAATAATGCAAAGACAAAATAAAATGATCATTAAAATTGAAGTATATTATAGCACATTTGAACTAATGTGAAATATGAAATATATAAATAAAATAAATAACATCATGAACAATATATACATAGGCCAAAAGTCCGGCACATTTTGGCAACCTTCCATTGTTCGTGGGCCAATGTGCATAAACACATGGGCAAAGCCCACACACGAGACCCGATTCCATTGGAGAGAACACTGCTGGGGCATCAGATAATAAAACAACAGGCACCTCAGGGGGAAGGGAAGGGGGGGCACCTCAGCCACATGAGTCCACGACGCCAGATCCACGAGGGGCCTCCATGCCCACTGTACCATCCTGGGAAGTGCAAAGCCACAGTCTCTCAAGTCTCACAAGTGGGTGGGTTGCCCACTGCTGCATCCTGGGGAGTGCCAAGCCACAGTCTCTCAAGTCTCACAAGTGGGTGGGTTGCCCACTGCTGCATCCTGGGGAGTGCCAAGCCACAGTCTCTCAAGTCTAAACAGTGGGTGGATTGCCCACTGCTGCATCCTGGGGAGTGCAAAGCCACAGTCTCTCAAGTCTAAACAGTGGGTGGGTTGCCCACTGCTGCATCCTGGGGAGTGCCAAGCCACAGTCTCTCAAGTCTAAACAGTGGGTGAATTGCCCACTGCTGCATCCTGGGGAGTGCAAAGCCACAGTCTCCCAAGTCTAAACAGTGGGTGGGTTGACCACTGTTACATCCTGGGAAGTGCAAAGCCACAGTCCATCAGGTGGATTACAGACTCCACTGGTTATGGAGGAGGCATGATGGCCAGAGTGCTTCGTGAAGCCCTGCCCGACACAGATCCGGCCCTGCCAATGGGCCAGCGGTGCTTGAGATGAAGGGCCCAGCCGAGCGGTGCTTGACAGGAAGGGCCCAGCAGAGCAGTTCAGAGACGGCGGTGCCCAGCGGAGCGGTGCTTGAGATGAAGGGCCCAGCGGAGCGGTGCTTGACAGGAAGGGCCCAGCAGAGCAGTTCGGAGACGGCGGTGCCCAGCGGAGCGGTGCTTGAGAGGAAGGGCCCAGCGGAGCGGTGCTTGACAGGAAGGGCCCAGCAGAGCAGTTCAGAGATGGCGGTGCCCAGCAGAGCGGTGCTTGAGATGAAGGGCCCAGCGGAGCGGTGCTTGACAGGAAGGGCCCAGCAGAGCAGTTCAGAGACGGCGGTGCCCAGCGGAGCGGTGCTTGAGATGAAGGGCCCAGCGGAGCGGTGCTTGACAGGAAGGGCCCAGCGGAGCGGTGCTTGACAGGAAGGGCCCAGCAGAGCAGTTCAGAGACGGCGGTGCCCAGCGGAGCAGTGCTTGAGAGGAAGGGCCCAGCGGAGCGGTGCTTGACAGGAAGGGCCCAGCGGAGCGGTGCTTGAGATGAAGGGCCCAGCGGAGCGGTGCTTGTCTTGCCGGGGCCCTGTTCAGCGGTGCTTGTCACGGCATGCCCTGTTCAGCGGTGCTTGTCACGGCGGGGCCCTGTTCAGCGGTTCTTGTCACGGCGGGCCCTGTTCAGCGGTGCTTGTCACGCCGGGGCCCTGTTCAGCGGTGCGACTCACTGCGGGCCCTGTTCAGCTGTGCGACTCACGGCGGGCCCTGTTCAGCGGTGCTTGTCACGCAGGGGCCCTGTTCAGCGGTGCGACTCACGGCGGGCCCTGTTCAGCGGTTCGACTCACGGCGGGCCCTGTTCAGCGGTGCTTCTCACGGCGGGGCCCTGTTCAGCGGTGCTTGTCACGGCGGGGCCCTGTTCAGCGGTGCTTGTCACGGCGGGCCCTGTTCAGCGGTGCTTGTCACGGCGGGCCCTGTTCAGCGGTGCTTCACGGCGGGCCCTGTTCAGCGGTGCTTGGCACGGCGGGGCCCTGTTCAGCGGTGCTTGTCACGGCGGGCCCTGTTCAGCGTTGCTTGTCACGGCGGGGCCCTGTTCAGCGGTGCTTGTCACGGCGGGCCTCGTTCAGCGGTGCGACTCACGGCGGGCCCTGTTCAGTGGTGCTTGTCACGGCGGGGCCCTGTTCAGCGGTGCGACTCACGGCGGGCCCTGTTCAGCGGTGCGACTCACGGCGGGCCCTGTTCAGCGGTGCTTGTCTTGTGTTCCTAGGGAACCAGATCTGGCCAATATTTCCCGCTCAGTCGCCATCCGACCTTTCGCTTGCGGGGCCCTCCTGTGCTGGAGTCCTGGGCCCGTGGGTGTCCTCTGTCACACCCCAAATGGGGCTGGTGGGGCACTCCTGGGCAGCTCGCCTGCTGCCAGACTTGTCCGCCCTGCTGCCCTTGCCCTCCTTCGCAGAATCTCTGGGGCCCTTGCCTCCCTTTGTGGATGTGCCAGGTGACGGGGCAAGGCTAGTGTCCTTGGGGGCAGCCGTCTCAGGCCTGTCGCGCCGGCCCTTCACTTTTTTTGTTCTCTTCCCAGGGGGTGGGCTGGCTGTCCCCTTGCTGCTGGCCGATGTTCCTGCCCTAGGAGCTGGTGGACTCCAATAGCCCTGAACTATGGTCCTAGTAGATGCAGGGCTTGTGGTGGCTGAGGTGCTGATTGGAGTCTTATGAGATGGAGGGGGTGGGTCAGTTGCTGGAAAGAGGTCAAGGTTGGAAAGGAAAATCAATTTTGAAAGACAGGGAAGGGTAGTTGTAGTGGGTATGGGAGTGGAGGAAGAGGATGTGGTTGTGGTTGTAGGAGAGTCAAGTGTGCTGTCTTTGGGTGCAGGTGCTTGTGACGGAGGCTGTCGTGAGGTGGATGTCTGTTGGGTGGGTGGCTGCCTGCGTTTGTGTAGTTTGGAAGAGGGGGTGACAGACACAGTGGGAGAGGACACAGGGGACGTGTAAATGGCAGTGGGGGTGGTGACTGCACGTGTGCGGAGTGTTCTGGAGGGTGTGCTGGTGATGGACGTAGTGGCTGATGGTGGTGTGCATGCAGGTGTGAGTGGAGACGTCACAGGGAGGGAGGAGGGAGACGAGGAGGAGGGGGACACAGAGGAGGCAGTGGCTGTTGGCATGTCTGCATGTGGATGTTGCTTGTGTGAATGCTTGTGTGATCTGTGGTGCTTATGTCTGGATGAGCTGCCCTTGGGTGTTGAGGTGTGTGCATGCTGGTCAGTAAGTGTGGCTGGGATAGGCAGAGGAACAGGGGAGTGGGACTGGGTGGAGGGAGTTGGAGGAGGGAGGCTGGAGACAGGGACAATGGCTGCCGTCAGTGCTGAGGCCAGAGCATTGAACGATCGCTGATGGGCAGCCTGACCCGAATGAATGCCCTCCAGGTATGCATTGCTCCGATGCACCTCCCTTTCTACACCCTGGATGGCATTCAAAAGGGTAGACTGCCCAACAATGAGCGTCTGGAGGAGGTCAATGATCTCCGCACTGAGGGCAGCAGGGGTAACTGGGACAGGGCCTGAGGTGCCTGGGGCGAAGGAGATGGCCGGCTTCCTGGCCGAGCGGGCACGGGGCGAACGCTGAGGGGCTGCTGGGAGGGCAGAGCTGGTGCGCTGGGTGGCGGCTGTACCTGTTGTAGTGGTGGGCACGGATGTTGCCGCCACCACAAGGGAGCTCCCTTCCGAGGACGTGTCGGTGTCGCTGACGTCTCCACGGGTCCCCGTTGTGGAGCTCCCCTCGCCCTCCGTCTCACTTGTGTACTCGGAGTCGGTTGCATGGCCCTCCGGGGCCATGTGAGATGCAGCTCCCTCGTGCGCCGATGCCACTTCTCCTCCGCCTGATGATGCTAATGCACACATGAACAGGAAGACCAAAAAAAAGGGGGGGGGAGAAGAAATAAAGACATGTTGAGTGCATACATTGGCGACACCGTGGCGGAGAGGACAGACACAGAAGCCCACTGCACTACGCCGCGCACTTGTGGTACACTACTCAATCCCTGGGACATAGCCTACAAGCCTATGGACGACAACTGCACACATAGATGACACAGGGCCATCAATAGCTGTACTAGACACCCTACAGAGGTGGGGGGCGGGGGCACAGGGCCATGCCTCACGGAGGGGCCTAGCCTACAGAAATCGCCCTGGCCTAGGGTTACCCACAGCCCTCCTCCCCCACCGAGGCACCTCCACTGCGCGCAAAGATAGCAGAATGTGCTGGTACTCACCCCCTTGTGTCTGCTGTGATGTCCTCACGCGCCCATCCAAATCGGGGTAGGCCACCGCCAGGATCCGGGACATCAGGGGGGTCAATTGCCGTGTGGCACCCCTCCTAGGTTGGGAGGCCATCCCCAGCAGAGCCTCGGCGGTCTTTCTGCTCCCGCGGCGGATGTCCTCCCACCTCTTGCGGCAGTGGGTGCCCCGTCTGTTGTGGACCCCCAGGGCCCGGACGTCCTTGGCGATGGCACGCCAAATGTCGATCTTCTGATGGGCGCTGACCTATGTGACATGTACAGGGTGGGAAAAGAAACATCGTCACTTTTCTGCATGGTCGATGTGAGTGGCCCCCCCTCCCCAACCTTGCCATGTGGCACATGCTCTCATCTGTCGTGCAATGCATTCCTCATTCGCTCACCTCCCCACCATCGTTCATTCACCCCACTCAACCCAGGCATTGCCCACTGAGCATGGTCCCAGTGTACTCACCTGTTGGTCTGGAGGACCGTAGAGTAGCGCATACTGGGGGAGGACCCCATCCACGAGTGTCTCCAACTCTTCTGAAGTGAAGGCAGGGGCCCTTTCCCCAGTCGCAGCAGCCATTGTCTCTTCCAGACCGAGGTCACAGCAGCACTTGCAGTATAGGTCCTCTCCTGTGGATGATCAGGTCTCGAGTGATTAAGCAGATAGAAAATGGCGGTTACGCCCGCGGCGGTGCGTACCGCGACCGCCGGCGTACATCCTCATTGGCTCCTGAAACCCATAGGGTTCAATGTTAACCAATGCGGCTTTGCACCGCGGTCTTCGACCACCTACCGCCACGGTGTGCCACGCCAGCGCAATGAGCTCACATCACATGGTCACACTTCACAGGTCAGGCAGCTGCCATTTCAAAGGCCCACATGGCTTAATTTCTACTGCGTCACACAGGCCTAGACCTTGCATTGCCACTCATACATGCCATTCAATGCATAGAGAATCGTGTACAGTGCAAGCTGTGTGAACGTACTTGTGGGTTGATTGACTCTGTGCTCCATGTTGTCCTTCCTAGGCACCGTCCGCTGGGACTTGCGAGGAGATGGAGGGCTGTTCCCGTGTACAGACCGCTGGTGGACCTGTCGACAATGGAAGAACGACATGTCATACTCACCTACAGACTTGACCGTGCCACTATACAGGAACTGTGTGCCCAGCTGGAGCCAGACCTGATGTCACCCATCCGCCAACCCACAGGTATTCCCCCTCTAGTGCAGGTTCTGTCAGTACTCCATTTTTTGGCTAGTGGATCATTCCAAACAACAGTGGCCATTTCATCTGGGATGTCTCAGCCTATGTTTTCTAAGGTTTTATCCAGAGTGTTGTCTGCCCTGATGAAATACATGCGGAGCTACATTGTTTTCCCTGAGGTGGAGGATTTGGCTACAGTGAAGGGTGATTTCTATACCCTTGGACATATTCCCAACGTCATTGGTGCCATTGATGGGACCCATGTGGCTTTGGTACCCCCCAGAGGAAGTGAACAGGTGTACAGGAACAGAAAAAGTTATCATTCGATGAATGTCCAGGTGGTCTGTTTGGCTGACCAGTACATCTCCCATGTAAATGCCAAGTTCCCTAGGTCAGTGCATGACGCGTATATCATGCGAAATAGCAGCATCCCTTATGTGATGGAACTACTTCAGAGACACCGTGTGTGGCTAATAGGTGACTCTGGTTACCCCAACCTGTCATGGCTATTGACCCCAGTGAGGAATCCCAGGACCAGGGCAGAGGAACGGTACAATGAGGCCCATGGGCGTACTAGGAGGGTGATTGAGCGGTCCTTCGATCTCCTGAAGGCCAGGTTTAGGTGCCTGCATATGACAGGTGGATCCCTAATGTACTCACCAAAGAAGGTGTGTCATATCATTGTGGCCTGCTGTATGCTTCACAACCTGGCTTTGCGACGCCAGGTGCCTTTCCTGCAGGAGGATGGTCCAGATGGTGGTGTTGTGGCAGCGGTGGAACCTGTGGAAAGTGAAGAGGAGGAAGACAACGGGGACGACACAGACAACAGGGACACAGTGATACTACAATATTTTCAATGACACACTGGTAAGAATCAACCCCGGCATTTTACAGTTACTTACAGTCTCCTGCCTCTCTACTGTCTGACCTATTCCACCAGTGTATGTTAACTGAGTTGTGACTTTCCCTTCCAATTTCAGAGATGTGGCCCCCACTGAGTGACCTCTGCTTTGTTTCCCCATGGACTACAGCTGTATGACAGTGGTATGTTGTCATCACTGTGTAACTGGACATTTTGGCAGCATTATGTTCAATACATTTGTTCACAATACAGGCAGACTCCAGATTGTTTTTGTGCAATAAGTGTTTTTATTAAAATGCTGAATTTAGGGACATGGTGGGAAATCGGTGATGGGTGATGGTGGAGGAATGTCCATGGCAGAGTCCAGCTTTTCAGTCTCACAGGTGCATTGTCCATATGCCTGTGGAAGGTGGAGCAGGGGCAGTTAAAGGTTGGACAGGGTGACAATGTGGGACAGTGGGATGACATCAGGGGGTATCCTTTGCTGGCGGGGGTCTTGACATCCTGCTCTGCCTTCTTCCGAGATCTCAGGCCCCGCTTGTGGGGTGGTTCTTCTTCTGCAGGAGGTGGGGTTCTGGTGGCCTGTTGTTGTGTGGGGGCCTCCTGTCCACTAGCACCGGCGGAGGTGGTTGCCTGTTCTTGGTCCATGCTAGTGACAGGGGCCCTTTGTGGTGCCACATGGTCCCGCAATGTGGTGACAATCTGGTTGAGTGCCCCTACGATGGTGCCCATTGCGGAACTGATGGTTCTAAGTTCTTCCCTGAACCCCATGTACTGTTGCTCCTGCATGACCTGGATGTCCTGGAACCTGGCCAGTACGGTCGCCATCGTCTCCTGGGAGTGGTGGTATGCTCCCATGATGGAGGAGAGGGCCTCGTGGAGAGTGGGTTCCCTTGGCCTGTCCCCCTCTGTCGCACAGCAGCCCTCCCAGTTCCCCTGTTTCCCTGGGCCTCTGTCCCCTGGACAGTGTGCCCACTACCACTGCCCCCAGGTCCCTGTTGTTGTTGGGGTGGTGGGTTAACCTGGGTGCCCTGTAGTGGTGGACACACCGCTGATTGACGTGTCCTGGAGACAGAGGCATGGGCCCGCTGGGTGGGAGCTGTGCTGGTGTTCCCAGAGGGGGTTGGGTCTGCTGTGGCCTGTGGCTGTGTGAGGGGAACCGACTGTCCAGAGGTCCCCGATGGTCCGGGCTGGTCATCTGGGTCCAGGGAGACAGAGCTGCTGTCATCACTGGTGGCCTCTTCTGGGGGTGGGATGGACATTTCTGGACCCTCCTGGGCGGTGTGGTGGCGTTCGGGTCCTGCAGGGGTATAGAGGTATGGTTATTGCTTCAGTGTGTGCCATATCAGTCAATGGGTGGGTGCCCGTGTACCCCAGGGCTGGCATTCCTGTGTGTGGGCGTTTGTGAGGGTGGCTTGTGGGGGAGATGTGTATGTGCAGTGGGCATGCTTTGGTGATGGGTGTCCATGCTTTGTGGACGCATGCAGGTCTTGGTGTTGGGATGGGTGGGTTGTGATGGTGAGCCATTTGCAGGGAGTAGGTGTGATGGGGGTGGGGTGAGGGTGGGGGTATGTGCTGGCATGCAGGTGGGGTGGGGGTGGGAAGAAGTAGTTAAGATTTGACTTACCAGAGTCCATTCCTCCAGATACTCCTGCGAGGCCCTCAGGATGCAGGATGTGCAAGACTTCCTCCTCCCATGCTGTAAATTCTGGGGGAGTAGGTGGGGGTCCGCCGCCAGTCTTCTGCACCGCGATGTTGTGCCTTGATACCATGGAACGCACCTTCCCCCGTAGGTCGTTCCAGCGCTTCCTGATGTCATCCCGATTTCGTGGATGCTGTCCCACAGCGTTGACCCTGTCGACTATCCTTTGCCATACCTCCATCTTCCTGGCAATGGTGGTGTGCTGCACCTGTGTCCCGAAGAGCTGGGGCTCTACCCGAACTATTTCCTCCACCATGACCCGGAGTTTGGCGTCTGAGAACCGGGGGTGTCTTTGGGGTGCCATAGGGTGATGTGGATGAGGTGTGGGGTGGTGTATGTGTTGATGAGTGTGGTGAGTGTGGTGATGTGTGGTGTTTTGTGCGTGGATATTGTGTGGGTGATGGTGTGGTTTGCCTCTGTGTGATGGTGTTGTCTAAGCAGTGCTGTCTATCTCTCTGGCTTTCTGTAGATTTTTTTTTCGAAGGGGTTTGTGGGTGATGTGGGTGTGTGTTTTATATTGTATTGGGTGTGTGGGAGTGTTGTTTGTATGTGTATCAGGTGTGTGTGTTTCAAATTGTCCAATGTGGTTGTGTTTTGTAAGGGTGTGTGTATTTTGACCGCGGCGGTGTGTACCGCCAATGGAATACCGCGGTTGAAAGACCGCCACGTGGATTCGTGGGTCGTAATGGCATGGGCGTTTTTCTGTTGGCATGACGGTGGAGGTTTGGTCATCGCCAGTTTTTCGCTGACCTTTGGTGTGGCGGACTTTTGTGGCTGTCGGGTTTTTGGCGGTTGGCCAGTTGCGGGTCAGAATGACCATGGCGGTTTACCGCGGCCGCGGCGGTGTTATGGCGGTCTTCTGACCGGCGGTAAGCGCCTTTTACCGCCGAGGTCAGAATGACCCCCTAAATACTGTAACAATGCTGTCTTATCAGAATAAGTTATTACAAGATAAGGCTGATATCTACCAAGCCGTCGCAGGGAAAGATGACTTTTTACATTCCAGTAATGAGGAGGTTAAAAAAGGTGGGGGCCAGTGTGAGCTACATGAGCAGAACGTAGTTCGTGCTCAGCCAATACTTAGACGTAAAATACAGAGTATCCCCCAGATTTTGGCAGGAGTTGGAATGCATTATTTAAAAGATTACACCCAGCAAGAAGTTACGAATGTTAAAGATTTCATGGAGCTTTTGCAGAGTAAAATGTGGACAGGAAATAGAGAGATGTTGCTACAGATAAAAATAGAAGATTTATGAGTTTGCTACTCCTCGGACTAAGCAAGAGACACAGCGATTCATGGGATTGTTTGATTTTTGGACACAGCATGACCCTCATCTGTGTAAAATCTTAACTCTTTGGTACTAAGTGACAAGAAAAAAACATGCGTTTGAATGGGGTGAAGAGCAGCAGTTTGCTTTTGATTTGGCAAAAGAAATAATTCAACAGGCTTTAGACTTGTGGACAGTGCAGGAAGGAGACATCCAGGGACAATATGTAGTTTTGAGCAGGTGGCAAACCAGAGAAGAACAGGAGTGTTCCTGGGTTTTGGACTAAAAAATTATCTGATAGGACTCTGAACAACTGGAAAGAGCATTTAAATGAAGCCCTCCAGATTCCGAATAACAGACCATTACAAAGTGCTGAAACTCCCCTGATACAACCACATATGGCCACCAACACCATTGTGTACTGGGAAATAAAACCTAGAGTTTCAGCTCCTTACCGAGCCACACCAGAATCTGCAGGTCTTGACCTACATGCTTACAAAATTGCCCAATGTGTCATAAGCCCAGTGTGTGGAGGGTTGGTGAGGAAGGAGACTGCCTCAGCCCTTCTGATAGTACAAGGAAAGGGAGGTTTTAGTTCAACTCAACTGACTAAAACCCTGTTGCTAAGGTATGGGTGGATTCCCCAAATGGCCCTGCAGAACCTGCTGAAATTATATTCCAGGGCCCTAATAATGTCCTGCTGATCATAAAACTAGGAAAGGAAAATGGGAGCGCATTTCAGCTGACAAATGTTATTTGCAAGAAAGATCATACTTGATTCTTTTACAGATCATACTATGACTTGCCTCTGACCATGAGTGGGCTGTGTGGTCTCCCTTCAGGCGTGTGCGGTCGGGAGGGATAGCACCCTCAACCTGAACCTGATTGATCAATCACGTTGCGCAACACTCCTGCTGCTTTTGAAGTGCAATACCTATGGATATGTGTGGGGCAAGTTGTGCTTCACAGATCAAAGTTCTGCATGGGAATAGTGCAGAGTGCCATGGATGTTCTATCAACCTGTTTGATTGCAATTCTAATGGAACCAACAACATAGCTTTTTATCACCTTGTGACTGCTGCCAGTCACATTAAGGCCCATATTTATACTTTTCTATTGCCGCGTTTGTGTGATTTTTTAACGCAAAAGCGTCGCAAACTTGCAAAATACAACTGAATTTTGCAAGTTTGCGCCACCTTTGCTTCAAAAAGAGGCGCAAATGTGGCGCTAGAAAAGCATAAATATGGGCCTAAATGTATTTAAGTTGCCAGTTGGCTGACTATTCTCATTTGGGAACCTCACTTTTACCTACTTTCCATCAAACATTACAGGTGGACAGTGTACCTTTACATGATTAGGACTCATGATGTATCCATCTAACTCTATACCAACTCGTTATCCTAGATACACTATTTAATTACGTGAAGACTGTGATTCAATTATCATCCCAATCAGAGTGTCTAAGCTTATGTCTTTTTATTGTAGGTGTGTCTGGTTTACATGAATGATAAATAAGTTAATCCCACTTCAATTTCTTTATGGTGATTGCTCTTGTCAATTCATTATGTTGCTGTGTACAATGCATACCTAGTTTGCTTGTAATGTTTTAAAAGAAAAAAGAAAAGAGAAGTTGATTTTAGGACTATAGGGTATATGGGTCATTGGTCAAAAGGGTGGAGGGTAATGATATTTGTGTTTTGACCACCGACTCCACGTTGCACTTAGCTTAGCAGTACACCGCCACATTAGTGACCACCAACTTCATTTTGCCTATTGACTTTATTTTAGCATTAACCACCGTCATGTTAAAAGCTGCAAGTAGTCTTCCAAGTGGTCATCTTTTTATTCTGCTTGCTTTCGTGTTCTTTCCAATCAAGGGCTTAGGCTGATAAGAATGTACTAGGACTGCAGGGAACGGTTTTGTTTTGAAGGGGCACCTTGTGATTGTGGCCATGTCCCGAAGTGTTCTTTTCAATGCTGACCTAAAGTAATCAGCCTTTTTTGAATAACAAACGTATGAGGAGGGAGTTTCTAGAATTGTCCTCTCTTGTTTGTTTAAAGTATAAGAGGCAGAGACCAGATAGACCGGGGTGTGAGTGATTCAGATCTCAGACATGCTCAGGATGCTGAGGTGTGTCATCCTTCCCTTGAGGATATTTGATCTCTTTTCCTCCACAATTGATTTAGGGGTCTGGCTGATAGGGAGAGATGAAGGAGGTGTGTCTGTGCCTCACGTTGATGCATATTTTTGAATTCTTGTTATCTGCTTTGCATTGTGATATACATATATATATATATATATGTATATATATATATATATATATATATATATATATATATATATATATATATATATATACACATATAGATACATATATTTGCTGTGTATATTGAAGTGGAGAATCATTTGTACATGTTTTCATTTCATTGCTGTGACCAATTTTAAGCGTGTACTTTCAGCATGCTGACCTTCCTTTATGAACCTTGCAAAGGGAATTAATAAATGTCTTTTGACTAAGAAGCGCATTCCACAGATTTTTGTCAGTGCAAGATTGTTTCAGCTTGGTCATTAGTGAAGCAAAACAGTTGCTTGCCAGAAAGGGATTACGTTCTTTGATTCAAGATCAGTGAGTCCCAGTCAATAAATGAAGAATTCTCTCTGCAAACCTTGATATTATTGTTTCAGAATGGTGGCCACCTAGTAAGGAAATGTCTGCAGAGGCAAGTGTTCTGAGACCCCCATTTGACATCAAATTAATAGACCAGTTGAGAGACAGGTGGAGAGGGCAATCTGACTTCTGCTATTCTCCAACTGAATGAGTTCTCATTTACATACCTCTAGGAGGTTTTTTTTCAATTAATGTGAAAGCTGGCTCACCCAAAGGGATTTTCTAGAATCATTATGCTGTTCTGGAGAGTATGCTGCCGTAGATAACAAAATTATATTCCTGATACCAAGATATGCTCCAAGATAAATTGGGCCTGCCATTGATATGGGTGGCACACAATTATACCAGACCCTCTACTAGAGGTCTAGTTCACAAAAAAAAAACCTAGGTGCAGCATGACAAGGTCCTATTAGATTATTTGAAGACTTTGACATACAAGAGGCTGATGACCAGAAAGGAGTGAGTTCTAATTCCATTCATCAGTGTACAGAACATTTTCTCTTAGGATTTGCCCACAGTATAGAGATTATGCATACAATTTGAAAATAATTAGGACAATTAGAAAATAGATCTATGGAAACTGGAACTATACAAACACTACTCAGCACATCAGAGAGTTTTGCCTTCGCAGACTCATTTCCTGGATGACGGCACACATCTGGACCAAAGCCATGGTACAGGAAGCACAAACCTGGCAACATGTTGTTTAATTGTTGTGGTTAGGACTCCCCATCTCTCCTGCAATGTTTCTATATTTTTTATGACTTGGTCCTTTTTGGTATGTTTACCTTTTGTCTTCTCATCACTGGTTCAGCTGGTCTTCTTGGTGTTCTTAGGTCTCTGGCTGGTATCAAGGTTTATTGGATGTCAGTAATAGTGGCTTCGTCTGATATGTCTGGTAGCCTGATTTAGCTTTTCACTTTACTATTAGCGCTTTGAAGGGCACGTGGTATTCGTCTCTGTGTAACTGTCTTTTAAAGCTGGTATGTTGGTTCTCAAAGTCCATTACCTTAACTTGCCTGAGCTAAATCCTTAGTCCCTAAAGTCCAGCTATTTAGCCTGTGTTTAAGACAATTCCATCAGAATGAGATTCCAGTCCAATATAAATATCAAAAAGCAAAAATATTATGAGCAGAATATCGACTTACATAATTCTGTGAATGTAAGTGTATAAAAGTAAGTATAGATTTACTATACTTAACTCCACATATAGACATCTTCAGGATGTTTATTTCAGCAATTTATGTAGATATGGAATCAGGAAGAGTAAAACTGTGTTTATTTATCAATATTTACGTAACTTCAAGATATTCTGGTTGTTGATATCTTGGCCACATTTTTTGAAGTCCATATTATTTTACCTGATGTTCTAATACTCAAGAAGATTGGTATGGTACCAGAATATCAAGTTTAAAAAAATTACAAGCAAAAATACTGTTGAAAGAACATTGGCTACCAATATAACGCATGCAAGGTAGAAACCAGAGTGCTTTGACCACGGAAGACTGGAGTGGGGCATTGACATTTGTCTACCTTGCATGATTATATATATAAATGTATGTATTATTTATTTTATTATTATGAGATTCTATCAGACAGCTAAGAAGGGATTTTAACAGAAATTATTAAAATGCAAACCTTCTCCTCCTAGGATTTGTCAGAGAAAGTTACTAACACAAATTACATATCCAGTTTCTCTGCAACCTTTTCACCTGACAAGCAAAGCAGCCGTAATTGTAGCACACATATCATTCTGTATCCAAAATTAAAATGGTAAACTTTATTGCTGCAAAGACATTAATCGGGATGCATTGTGCCCACAGGATCATACAGGAGCACACAGAAAAGAGGTTTCATAATCATGTCACCGTTGTAAGAACTGATAAGCCTGGATACAATGCCTCAGGTATCTGGACGTCTTAACTGAGGTTAAGAACATTTTGGTAAATCTTTTATAAAAAACACAAAAAACGATAGTTGTAACATTGGTTGCCCAGAAATGTCATTGCAGTGGCACAGACTAGGTTCAAGATTTCTCCGACAACAAACTGGAAAGCTAAGTAAATATTTATACCCTGAAACAAAACAATAAGGAGTGTTCCCATCTCCCTCTGGTGTTGAGGGAGTAGTTGCTGGATGAGCTTTTAGGGCTCAACTGCAAGTAGGCTGCAATGGTGGGTTTTAATGTTTCTACACTTGGCCTCATCTCATGTGCTTGGGCTAATAATAGTGTTTGAATGTGTTTCCTCCCTACATTGGCACTCAATGCTGTATTAAGAAAGACTTGAGCAAAGCCAGTCTGTTAGAAATGGGGTCTTTGGTTGGCAGTCAGGTTCCCCCCTGTCCAAGCAAGGACCCCCACTCTAGTCAGGGTAAGTCACACACAATCCAAATTATTCTGTGCCCACCCTCTGGTAGCTTGGCACTGAGCAGTCAGGCTTAACTTAGAAGCCTATGTGTAAAGTATTTGTGCAATAAATCATGCAATAACACAGTATAGCACAACAGAAATACACCACACAGTGTTTAGAAAAATATATAATATGTATCTGATAAGATGCGGGTCAAAACGATTAAAATGGAATAAGTATATGTTGAGGTATCACTGTAAACGTGATATTAAGTGCCTTTAGTCTTTAAAAAGGAATAAATGTCTCTTTCCAGGACAAAGTACCTGGTTTGCATGCAAAATCTCAGCAAAGTACCGCAGAGGAGGAGATGCGTGGAAACAAAGGAGGTGTGCGGCGATTTCTCTGGCTGCATACTGCAATGCGTCATTTAGTTTTCACGCAGGGACGGCTGTGCCTCGATTTCCGACGCTCGGTCGTGGATCCTCTTCAGGTTGCAGGGTTTTCGGACTTTCCGGGGACTTTGCATAGACTTCCAGTGCTGACAGGATGAAGTCACAGGGGCTGCGTTGATCCGGTGGGCGTTATGTGGACATTTCTACCGTATGGCAGACGCTGCATCAATTACTCTCTGGAAGTCAGGCTGCGTCATTCCGGCTCGGCTGTGCGTCGATCCAGTGGGCCGTGCATCAAATTTCCGGTCGCTCCACTGGCGCTGCGTTGATCTTCTCATTGCAAAGTCAGGCTGTGCCCTTCCGGTTCAGCGTGCAGTGAATTTTTCACCGCAGTGCAGGCTGTGTGTCATTTCTGGCAGGCTGTGCATCGATTTTCGCTGCACTAGGAGTCCTTCTTGTAGAGATGAAGACTCTTTGGTCCTGAGACTTCAGGGAACAGGAGGCAAGCTCTATCCAAGCCCCTTGGAGAGCACTTCTTTACCACAGCCAGAGAGCAGCAAGGCAGCAGGGCAACAGCAAAGCAGCATTCCTTCACAGAAAGCAGACAGGTGAGTCCTTTGGGCAGCCAGGCAGTTCCTCTTGACATGATGCGGGTTCTGGTTCAGGTTCTCTTCTCCAGGAAGTGTCTGAGTTGGCAGGGGCAGAGGCCCTGTTTAAATACCCAAATGTGCCTTTGAAGTGGGGAGACTTCAAAGAGTGGCTTAGAAGTGCACAAGGTCCCTTTCCAGTTCAATCCTGTCTGCCGAGGTCCCAGTAGGGGGTGTGACAGTCCCATGTGTGAGAGCAGGCTATAGTCCTTTCACATGTAACTGTCAGGCCCTCCACCCTCCCAGCCCAGGAAGACCCATTTAAAATGCATATTTATGCAAGTGATGCTAAGTATCCTGCGTTTGGGGTGTGTCTGAGTGAATGCACAAGGGAGCTGTCAACTAAACCCAGCCAGACATGGATTGTAAGGCACAGAAGGATTTAAGTGCAGAGAAATGCTCACTTTCTAAAAGTTACATTTCTAAAATATTAATATTAAATCCAACTTCACCAGTCAGCAGGATTTTGTATCACCATTCTGGTCATACTAACTATGACCTTCCTACTCCTTTCTGATCAGCAGCTACCACTCAAACAATATATGAGGACAGCTCCTATGTTAGCCTTTGAAGGGAGCAGGACTCACAGCAGTGTAAAAACGAATTTAGGAGGTTTACACTACCAGGACATGTAAACTACACAGGTACCTGTCTTGCCTTTTGCGTATACAGCACCCTGCCCTATGGGTTACCTAGGGTATAACTTAGGGGTGACTTATATGTAGAAAAAGGGGCTTGGCAAGTACTTTTAAATAGCAAGTCGAATTGGCAGTGAAACTGCACACACAGGCCTTGCAATGGCAGACCTGAAACAAGGTTAAGGAGCTACTTAAGTGGGTAGCACAATCAGTGCTGCAGGCCCAATCGTAGCATTTAATCTACAGGCCCTGGGCACATATAGTGCACTTTACTAGGGACTTATAAGTAAATAAAATTATCCAATTGTGTATGATCCAATGTTACCATGTTTAAAGGGAGAGAGCATATGCACTTTAGCACTGGTTAGCGGTGGTAATAGTGCGCAGAGTCTTAAAACCAGCAAAAACAGTATCTAAGAAATGGAGAGAGGCAGGCAAAAAGTTAGGGGTGACCACCCTGAGGCTGTCAGGTCCTGCAAAATGTAAATAAATACCTGTTTATAGCCTGTAACACAATGTGCTAATAACCAACTATAAAAGGCTTACTGACTTTAACACACACTTTTCACAATTAAGAAGCTAATCTAACTGCCTTTGTCATAATGTTATTTTTGAAAAGCAGACCAGATCTATGACATCGGGCACAACATTTCTATTGCACCACACAGGCTTATAGCTTGTCAATGTAACCAACACACACCTACTGTTTTGAGCATAAACCTTTCCACAAGTCAACCCTCAAACACATAGGACCACATTTGTAACGGATTATCCCATCTGCCAAGGTTGAATCAGGCCCGTAGTCACAAAATTGGTATACATATTTACAGTGGACTAAGCAAAATATTATCTGTCCTAAAACAGCTTAATAAGGATTCCCAATGAACAAACCATCTATATCCTCAGCTTTTCACACTGAGTGACCAACACCAAAACAACTGCCTACTACGGTAATCTATGAGAATCCATGTGGCAAAATAAATATCTGTAGGCTTTATTATCGAGTAATAATAATCTACTCAGGAATGCCTTTCAACTTTCAAAAGCCTAGTGCCTTTATAATAAAACTTCATGATAAACAGATCAGATCTATAGCCATGATCATTGGCTTACCACCATAACAAACTCTCCTGATGCATTGAGTATAAACTTTTCCACAAGCCAATAAGTGCAGTTCACACAGTTTTTTAGTAGAAGCAAATTCAGCCCAACCACATCCAGGACTCAGGGCAACCAAAATGTGGTTTTCAGCCTAACCCTTCTGTAGGACAGTGGCAGCTCTTTTTCAGCTTCACTGTCAAGCCAGTCCTAAAATCCATACAGATTATCGTATGCCTGGGCTCGCTAATGCAAACATGCCCTCTGCAGTATAAACTTTATGATTGCCCTCCTCCTATTCGTGCAACTGGCATAGAAAAATAAACACCATAAATTAAATAGCTATTTAAGACACTATAATGGCATTAAAATATCATACGTTTGTCCATGAAAGTCCAAGCTCAGACAGCTGAATAGACAAAATGATTACTGCTTCGTGGAGGGCAAGCACCTTTTTATATAAGCACACAACGTCTGTCCAATCAAAACATACTCCTGACTACCAGCATGGGGGAAGAACCCTATCCCTGGAGTGCTTCTTAAACATCAGCATGAACAGTGCATTAGTGTCAATCCTGCAGCACATTGTCCACAAATCCATTCTGTTATACACAGCTGTCACAAAGTGGTAAGCAATCTATCTGGCTAAATGTTGTGAAGAGGTTATGTAATCTGGTGTTCAGGTATGTTGGAGAGTTCATAATTGAAGGTTTACCAAAGCCAAGTCACTTTCAATGACTCCAGCAACCTTGTGGTAAAAGATTACAAAAGAGAATGATGACAGATCAGACCACTACAGCACCACAGTACACAAGGGCCTGTTAAATGTCAGCATTTGAAGAAGCCCTTCAAGGTAGCCGGTGTGAATACCTTCACTGTGGTTAAGAGAAAAGGTATATAGGAAACATTTAAGGAGAAACACCTGGCATCTGTCACAAAGACTAATAAGGGACGCCACGAAGGTGAAACAATACCACCAACAGGAACAGCCTAACTTTAACATGGAACTGATGAAAGTTAATCCTCACTTTCAGACTAAGCAGAATCTACTCATGCCCCAATCACTGAAGAGAGGAAAAGCTGTTGATCTGTAGTGACTTTGCGGGATGTGGCCTTCCTTTGGTGATACTCTAGTCTTGCCTTAAAACTGTCCAGGAGCCAGAGCTACACTCCCTGGGTTACTAAAGGCTCACAGACTCCTGTTTGACTACACTTTGGCCCTCATTACAACCCTGGCGGTAAATGCCGCCTACCGCTGTGTTGACGGCCGCCAACATACACTATACAGACACCCACACAAGTCCACCACACCAAAGGTCAGTGACAAACTGGCGATAGCAAAACCCACACCGTTACGCCAACAGGAATAAGCCCAGAGTATCACAACCCACGAATCCCTGCAGGGGTCTTTCAATCGCGGTGAGCCATTGGCGGTACACACCACTGTGCTCAAAATACACGCACACTTACAAAACCACACCACATTTGACGACACACATCTGACACACATACACACACCACACATACACACTCACACTGCTATAAAACACCCACCCACATTACCCACAACCCCTTACAGCAACAAAATAGACATCAGGTAGAGAGAGACAAGCCAGGAGCACCCACTCAATCATAGCCACAGAACACCATCAACCATACACCATTCACGCACATCACAGCATACACCCCAACACATCACCCCACCCTTCATCCCACACATCCTCACACATATCACACACACCACGCCCATGGTACCCCAAAGACACCCCAGGTTTTCTGAGGAGGAGCTAAAGGTCATACTGTAGGAAATCATCCGGGTAGAGCCACAGCTACTCGGATCACAGGTGCAGTAGACGTCCATTGCAAGGAAGATGGAGCTATGGCAGAGAATCGTGGACAGGGTCAATGCCGTGGGACAGCACCCAAGAACCAGGGATGACATCAGGAAGAGGTGGAATGACCTACGGGGGAAGGTGCGTTCCGTGGTTGCATGACACCAGGTAGAAGTACAGAGGACTGGCGGTGGACCTCCCACCTCCTCCCCCACAACTAACAACATGGGAGGAGCAAGTCTTGGTGATCATGCATCCTGAGGGCCAGGCAGGAGTAGCAGGAGGACTGGATTCTGGTAAGTCAAATCTTAACTACTTTATCCCCCCCACCCTACCTACATGCCATCACAAACTCCTACCCCTACCCTCACCCCCATCACTCCACCACCTCACATATGCCCCACTAACACAACCCACCCTTCCCAATACTAAGCCCTGAATGCAACAACAATGCATGGACACCCATCACAGACCTGCATGGAGACCCCAGCATGCCCAGTAGAGAGACTCACCCAGCCCACAAAATTACCACTCACAGAAGGCCAAGCTGAGAGGGAAATCACAATTATACAGGGAGACACACCCAAGCACAAGATGGCACACGCAGACAATGCATTTGCCTTCCCACATGACCCATACTTCACGTCACTTGAGAAGAGGTGCCAGCCACATCCAGTCCCCCACCTGAAGAGGCCCACAGTGATGACAGCAGCTCTGCACGCCTGGATCAGGATGACCAACCTGGCCCATCCGGAGACTCCAGACAGTCGGTTCCCCTGCCACAGTCCCAAACCACCACAGAGCCTCCCCCCTCAGGAACCACCAGCACAGCCCCCACCCAGCGGGCCCATGCCACTGTCCCCAGGACACATCAATCAGCAGTGGTTCAACAGGGAAGCCGGCAGGACTGCTGTGCGACAGGGAGAGGACAGGCCTAGGGAACCGACTCTCCAGGAGGCACTCTCCAACATCCTGGGAGCATACCATAATTCTCAGGAGACGATGGGCCAGATACTGGCCAAGTTGCAGGAGACCCAGTGGCTGCAGGAGGGTCAGTTCCCGGGGATCAGGTAAGATCTAACAAAAATACACACCATCCTGGTCACCATTGCAGGGGTGCTGGCTGACATGGGAAAGAACATGAGGGAGGCAGTGGCACAACAACGGGCGCCTGACACTAGCCAAACTGAGGAACACCCTTCCACCTCCACCGGCGCTAGTGGGCAGGAGGCCCCGCCACTGGAACAACAGGCCACCAGCACCCCACCCCCTGCAGAAGGAGAACCACCCTGCAAACGATCCCTGTGATCCAGGCAGAAGCCAGAGAGCATTGCCAAGAACCCCACCAGGAAATAAGACTCTCCTGATTGTCACCCTTGTGTCCCACTCTGTCACCCTGTCCACCTTGAACTTCCATTGCTCTGCTTCCTATGCCCACTTGGACAATGCACCTGTGATACCAAGAGACTGGACTCTACCATGGACTTTCCTCCACCATCACTCCAGCCCCTGGCACATCCCCCTATACTTATGAGCACCTAAATAAACATCCTTGGAACAAATACCAATCTGGAGCCTGTCTAATGATTAACAAATGTATTAGTACAACATTATCAAAGCATTGCAACTCAAATGTACAGTGAAATATACTTTAGGATGACCTTTGGTGGGCAGTACACATAGCAGGAGCCAGATTGGGGCACAGAGATCTGAAAATAGAGATTCCAAAGGGAACAGTCAATGGCTATTGACATAGGGAAAGAGGCTGCCTTGTACAATGTCCAACAGATAACTGAAATGTAAAGTGGAGTTGCAGAGTCTTACCTGTGTGTCACTGGAAGTACTGCTGTATTATATTTGTTCTGTTGTCCATATCTTCTTTTCCTGCCTCCTCTTCCTCACTGTCCACAGGCTCAACCGCTGCCACAAGACCATCTCCAGGCACATCCTCCTGCAGAAAAGGTACTAAGGCTACGAGATGGACCACGAAGGCCAGGTTGTGCAACATGCAACATGCAATGATGATCTGGCACACCTTCTTGGGTGAGTAGTACAGGGATCCACCTGTCAGATGGAAGCACCGGACCCTGGCTTTCAGGAGGCTGAAGATCCTTTCAATGATCCTCCTCGTACGCCCATGTGCCTCATTTTAATGTGCCTCTGCCCTTGTCCTGGCATTCCTCACTGGGGTCAGTAGCCATGAGAGGTTGGGGTAACCAGAGTCACCTGCAAATATCGAGGAATACCTGTTAACCACACACTCACCCTTAGGGACAACCCCATACTGTTGGAAAATGGGTTATTGGTAAGGGCAGGTAAGTACCTAAACTTAGCAATAGGCCACAAACCTCCACATAGGTCCAGTTAGGTCTCAGTAAATTAAACCTAGCTCAACCCTTGGTAGATTGGCTACGAGTGACAAGGCTTAACTTAGGAGACAAAGTGTAAAGCATTCAAATATCACAAAACAGTAATTAAAACAAACACAGGAAACAGTTTAAAAATCCAAAATCAATTTATAAAAATAGATTATATTTTTATCTTTAGAATGACACCAAAACTAATAAACTCGGATGAGGGGAACCGGAGATATGAATTTTTAAAGAATTAATTATTTCTAGCGCATAGAAGCAACTAGCGCTCAAAGGGTTAAAAAAGGTCACACTGGAAAGGAACAAAGTCTAGAGTTGAAGCCACCCACGAGATAACACCTTCACACTTACTTTCAGAAGTGTTTGATTCAGGAAAGTGGTCCACAGCACCAGCCAACGGTTCAGAGGCTCTGGTGTGCCTCTTGGGGTCTGGGACTACAACTCCCACAATGCACCTCTTCAACTTATGGAGTTGCTCCAAACGTCTCCAAACTTCTGGATCTTCTTCCAGAGGTCCTTTTTGTGTCCTTGAAGTGTCCACAATTTGATCCAAGGTTCCAGAAGCTCTGCGTTGTTCCTTGGGAGTTGGGACTACAATTCCCAGAATGCAC
This sequence comes from Pleurodeles waltl, assembly GCF_031143425.1. Classification (NCBI taxonomy): domain Eukaryota; kingdom Metazoa; phylum Chordata; class Amphibia; order Caudata; family Salamandridae; genus Pleurodeles; species Pleurodeles waltl. The sequence continues at coordinate 283,624,169 of NC_090442.1, forward strand.
CTTGTCAGAATCCTCAAATGGCCACTGGATGCTGGTCAAATGGGCTCTGCTTGCAGGACTTGATGCAGGGGACTCTGGGCAGCTCCTTTGTACCTGTAGCAAACAGGGAGTCCCTTCTTGAAGCAGTATAAGACAGGTAAAGTCCTTTTAGTGGTGAAGCCCAAGTGTGCAGCTGGTGCTGTCCTCCAGAGTGCAGTGTCCAGGTACAGGTCAGGGGTCCTGCAGGGCAGTCCTTCTTCTCCTGTTGTTCTTCCTTGTTGGAATCTGATAGGGATCTGGTAGGGAACTGAGGTATGGGTGCAGTTCTGCCAGTTTTATCCTTGCTCCTGGGTGAAAAGTTGGGGGGTCCTGGTTCTCCAATCAGGGGCAGGGTCCTTCCCCCCGTGGTGACCACTTCCTGGGAAGTGTGACAAAAATAAATCCCAGGGAGCAACATTTCTCAAAAATCCATCTTGGCTGAAAGTGATTTTTGGAGGTTACATCTGGCTGAGCTCACCCACTGGTGTGGCTAAAAATGCTAAACACACCCCTCTCCTGCCCTCTCCTAATCTAATCAAGGGGGCACCTAATTGCCTGGGTTTGCAGGATGTGAGGGTGTTGCTGGGTTGCTCCAAATGTCCTTTCCTGCCTTTGAAGACCAGTTTGGCAGCCCTCCCCACTTCCTGCTTCCACATCTGCTGAGGGGAGATCTCCTCCCCCAGGCACATCTCTTTGTGTGGAGCCAGGCCTCTTCAAACCTTATCAAGGCAGCCTGGCCAGGCAGCCAGAGGCTGGCCAATCAGAGCACAGCAGCAAAAACACTGCCGGGCTGAAGTTGACAACTTTTCAGGTAAAGTTTTAAACTCTTTACCTGAACAAGTTATATTAAATCCAACAACCAGAAGTTGTGGGATTAATTATAAGAATTAATTTGATACCAAACCTCTGGTATCTGTTACTTAAGGGGATTTTAAAAATTAAAATAAAGTCTCCTCATTCTAGCCTATGGAGGCCATTCACTACAATGGGGGAAACATTAATTTGTCTGTTTTACCTCCCCAGGGCTTATAAAACTATTTTTATAAGGTCCCTGCTTACATGGCACCCAGCCCTAGGGGCACATAGGGCACACCTTAGGGGTGACTTATATGTAAAAATAAGGTAGTTTAAGACATTTGAACTACTTTTAATTCCAAAGTCGAATTTGTATGTAACTTTAATTTAAAAGCAGCCAGCAAGGCAGGCCTCCCTTTAAAATGACACTGGGCACCTCAGCAGTGCACCTATTGGTGCACTACCTATGCTAGGGTCCCTAAACCTACATGCTCTTTCATATACTAGGGACTTATAGGTAGGTTGACTGAGCCAATTATAATTAGCCTAATTTGCAAAAAGTTGTCATGCACAGAGCCAGGATATTTGGCATTCACATGGGAGATGTACTGGTTTGCCAAACACACCATCTGCACATTCATCGAGTGATAGCTTTTTTAATTCCTGTAAACCTGTTAATTTCTCCGGAGGTGGGGGGGAACAAATGTCACATGTGTACCATCTATGGCACCAATGATGTTGGGGATATGTCCCAGGGCATACAAGTCAGCCTTCACTGTGGCCAAATCCTCCACCTGGGGGAACACTATGTAGCTATGCATGTGTTTCAGAGGGCAGACAACACTCCGGTCAACACGTTAGAGAACATTGGCTGAGACATCCCTGATACCATGGCCACTGTTGTTTGGAAGGAACCACTTGCCAGGAAATGGAGCACTGGCAGGACCTGCACTAGAAAGGGAGATTCCTGTGGGCTGGCGGATAGCTGACATCAGGTCTGGCTCCAATTGGGCACACGGTTCTTGGAATGCGGCACGATCAAGTCTGTAGGTAATGATAATGTGTCTGTCCTCCATAGTTGCAAGGTCCACCAGAGGTCTGTACACCGAAGGAAGCTGCCATCTCATATTCTGCCTCAGCGGTTGAAGCCTATGGTAGAGAACGGTGGGCAGAGGGTCATATTCCCACATCTATTGCACTAATGTTGATTTATTTACTTTACAGAAACAGTATATGAACTTGAGAGTCAGTTGATGTGCCAATGTCTGCTGTGACGCAGTTAGGTGCCATGCCCTGTACTCCCCTGAAATGGCGGCTGCCTGACCTGTGAGGAGGGACAAGTGGAAATGAGGTAATTGCGCTGGTGTTGTGTGCCGTCGCGGTAGGCGGTCGATGACCGCGGTGCAACTTCGCATTGGTTATCATTGGGCCCTATGGGTTCCAGGAGCCAATGGTGATGTACTCCAGCGGTGACAGTAGGCACCGCTGCGGACGTGACCACCATTTTCTATCAGTTCACTCACTTGCTACCTGACCTTCAACAGTAGAGGACCTACACTGCAAGTGCTGCTGTGACCTGTGTCTGGAACCGACCATGGCTCATTTGTCTGGGGAAAGGGCCCCTGCCTTCACTGCGGACGAGTTGGAGAAACTGGTGGATGGGGTCCTACCCCAGTACATATTACTCTACGGTCCTCCAGACAAACAGGTGAGTACACTGTGAGCATGATGCGTGGGTCATGAATGTATAGCGTGCTGTGTATTTGAGACACATGTTGGGGGGTGCTGAGGCGTCCTGGCCAGAGTGCAGCATGTAAGGTGGTCCATGTATGTGCATCAGGGGATGGATGGGAACTGGTGGGCAATGAGTCTGATGTCCGGACGGGTGAATAATTCCCTTTTCTTCTGTCTTTTCCCTCCAGGTCAGCGCCCACCAGAAAAAGGGTATTTGGCATGCCATCGCCAAGGAGGTGCGGACCCTGGGGGTCTTTGACAGGCAGAGCACCCACTGCCACAAGAGATGGGAGAACCTGCGCCGCTGGGCAAAGAAGACGGCAGAGGCCCAGCTGGGGCTGGCCTTCCAATGAGGAAGGGGTGCTTGTCGCACCATTACCCCCTTGATGTTCCGCATCCTGGCAGTGGCCTATCTGGAGTTGGACGGGCGCTTGAAGGCATCACAGCAGCCACGAAGGGGTGAGCACAGATTCTGAAACTTGACTTTGCGCGTGTTAGGATGTGCCTGGGTGGGGGATGTGGGCTGTGGGTGCCCCTAGGTCAGGGTGAACATGGCAGGGTAGGTCCCTTGTTGGGCAGGCTCTGGAGCACTCATATCCCAATAGTGTAAGTGGGCATCTACTACTGGGCAGGGTCCTGTGGGTTTCTGGTGTGCAGATGCTGGCATTAGGCATTGTACCCCTTGGGCTGGTGACTGTCTTAGTAAATGGTTGGGCATGGCCTAGTGCATAGGGCTGCTCCCTGTGTGTTGTGTTAGCCAATTGTAGTGGTGTTGTTGGCATTGACCAAGTGTTTCTTTGTCTATTCCCCCCCTATTTGTTTTGTCACCTTGTCCTCATGTGCATTAGCATCATCTGGTGGAGAAGCAGAGGCACCGGTGACGGAGGGTGCTGCATCCCACATGGGCCTCAAGGCCAAATCCAATGAGGGTGAGGGCACCAGTGGGATGGAGAGCGAAGGAAGCACCACGACGGGGACAGGAAGGGAGACCACAGACAGCAACTCCTCCTCCGATGGAAGCTCCACCTCAGTGGCGGGCACCTCTGTTCCCACCCCAACAACAGGTACAGCCGCCACCCCCCCTACCAGCACTGCCCTCCCAGCAGCCCCTATGCGTGTTTCCCGTGTCTCCTCACCCAGGAGGGTGGGCATCTCCTTTGCCCCAGGCACCTCAGGCCCTGCCCCAGTCAGCCCTGCTGCCCTCAGTGAGGAGGCTATTGACTTCCTAAGGTCCCTCACTGTCGGGCAGTCAACCATACTGAATGCCATCCAGGGTGCCGAGAGGCATTTGCAACAAACAAATGTATACCTGGAGGGCATTCAGTCTGGCATGGCTGCCCAACAGAGAGCATTTCAAGCTCTGGCCTCAGCACTGATGGCAGCCCTTGTCCCTGTGTCTATCCTCACCCCTCCAACTTCCTCTACCTAGACCCAATCCCCTCAAACCCAGCCTCTCCCAAGCACACCTTCAGACCAGCATTCACCCAAATCACCACACAAAAGTGGCTCAGGCAAACATAAGCACCACAGTTCATCTCACAGGCACTCACACAAGCACCTTACCCATGCAAACACACCAACATCCACTGCCTCCACTATGTCCCCCTCCTCCTCTTCGTCCACCTCCCTCCCAGTAGCATCTACACTCACTCCTGCATGCACTATATCTTCGTTCACTACCTCCATCACCAGCACGCCCATCACAACACACCCCTCACGAGCAGTCACCACCCCCACAACCATGCACAAGTCCCCTGTGTCCTCTCCCAGTATGTCTGTGACCTCTCCTCCCAAAGTACACAATCGCAAGCACCCATCCACCCAACAGCCATCCACCTCACAACAGCATCCAGCCCATGCACCTTCACCCAAACTCAGCAGACAGACACCTCCTACAACCACACCCTCTTCCTCCACTCCCAAACCCTCTCCATCTTCCCGGCCCAGTGTGTCTAAAAGACGTTTCCTGGCAAACATTGACCTATTCCCTCCCCCCGTCCTTCCCCTCAGGCCAGGGAGTCCAGATCCCAGGCCAGCACCTCAGCCACCAAGTCCGCGTCCGCTTGGGTACCTGAAACACTCAGATGATCAAATGGGGCACCCATCAGGCCAGGCAGTGTGCCACCGACCTCTGCAAAGAACCAAACCATTCCGCCACCTGCCAAGGTGAAGAAGGGGACAGCATGCAGCAAGGGCAAGGAGCATGACCCACCCAGCAAGGCCTCCTCCAAAACTCCAGCTGCCAGAGCCAAGGTCCCAGCAGCATCTGCCAAGTTGAGGAAGGGGCAGAAAAGCCAAGCCAAGGCACTTCAGGCCTCGGAGGCTCCAGGTGAGGGCCTGGTGGCCACCATCAGAACCGACAGCCCTGCCACCTGTACCGCGGCCAGCACCGCCAGCATCCCCGCCGCTGCCACCACTACTGTTAGCAGCAGCATCCCCAGTGGGCAGCCGTCCAAGGCTGCAGGAGACGGGCTTGTGCCTCCCTCCACCACTGGCAGCACCAGCACCTGCACCACGGGCAGTACCGCCAGCATCCTTGCCTCAAGCACTGCCGCAAGCACCGCCACTTGTACCGCTGACAGTAGGACCACTACCAGCTGCAGAAGCCCCAGTGTGCATCCGTCCGAGGATGCAGGAGACGGTCTGGAGCCGCCCACCACCACTGGGAGTACCCCCACCAGCACCAGCAATACCACCAGTTTGCAGCCTTAGTCGCCGCAGGATGGAGTCTGGCCCTGCCTCCATGGAGTACCATGCTACCTCGTCCCTGCAAATCTTGTGCCTCAGACACCCTGGTGAGGGAATGTGAACTGCCACACCCCAAGTGCTGGGGAGCAAAGCTCCCTCCAGAACTAGTGGAGATATGCATCCACTCACCCTATCCTTGGCAGGATGAAGCACACTGGGCACAAAGCCTCCTCCAGGACCAGTGGAGAAATGCATCCACTCACCCTATCCTTTGCAGGATGAAGCACACTGGGCACAAATCCCCCTGCAGAACCAGTGGCAAAGCCATCCAGTTGAGAGACTGTGGCCTTGCACTCCCCAGGACCAAGCAGTGGGCAACCCACCCACTTGAAAGACTTGAGAGACTGTGGCTTTGCACTCCCCAGGACCAAGCACTGGGCAACCCACCCACTTGAGAAACTTGAGATACTGTGGCTTTGCACTCCCCAGGACCAAGCAGTGGGCAACCACCCACTAGAGAGACTGTGGCTTTGCACTCCCCATGACCAAGCAGTGGGCAATCCAACCACCAGAGAGACTTGAGAGACTGTGGCTTTGCACTCCCCAGGACCAAGCAGTGGGCAAACCACCTACTTGAGAGACTTGAGAGACAGTGGCTTTGCATTGCACAGGACCTAGCAGTGGGCATGGAGCCCCCTCAAGGAGCAGTGGTGTTATTCCATCTTCGGGCTGAGGTGCCCCCACTTCCCCATCCCCTTGATGTGCCTGTGTGTTTTCGACCTGATGCCCCTGCAGTGTTCTCTCTGTATTGAGGCAGGAGCCAAGTGTGGGCTTGGCCCATGATTTTTGGCCCAGTGGGCCACAGACATTTGCAAAGGACAATGTACGGCCTTCTGTACATATTGAAAATATTTGTATATACTGTTTTTCTATTTGTTACGCATATCTGCCTATTTCTAATATATCACTGGTTTCACTCAATTCCTTTAGTTGTTGCGTTCTTCCAGGGGGTTACGGGGTATAAATGTAATGTTGTTGCATGTGTTTGTGTGTATGGTGTTGTGGGTGAGGGTGGGGGTGGGGGTGTTGCGTGTTGCGTGTGTGTGTCAGTCTCTTTTTCCTTCCCCCTCGCCTGTGTGCTAGTGCAGTACTCACCGTGGTCGTCGCTGCCACCTTTGATATTCCTCGTGTATGAGGAGGTAGAAGACCATCATGGGCAGGACCTGCAACTTGGGGTTGAGTGTTGAGAGGTGAGTGGTTTCCCTTCTGTGTTCTGTTTCCGCCGTGCTTTTGATGGCGTTGGTACCGCCCCGGAAAAGCTGGCGGATTGGCGGGTTGTAATGGGGTGGGTGGTACATTGACTTCCTCCTGCCTGTTGGCAGTGAACGCCGCGGTGTTTGTTGCTACCGCCGTGGCAGTCGGAGTGTTAAAATAGCTGTCTGTGTTGGCGGTTTCCGCCGTGGTCGTGATCCCCTTTTTTTTACTGCCAACCTGTTGGCGGTATAACTGCCGCTTTAACCCTGACCGCCAGGGTTGTAATGAGGACCTCTGTTTCTTCTATCCTTGTAAATGTACTATTTGCCAAAATAAGTTACTGTAGTGCAAGACAGGAGGGCTTCATTAAGTAAAAACAAGTGTGACAAATATAGTCAGCTTTTGTGATTTGATAGCTGAGTGTAGGATGGCATTAGGTAAAGGGCTGAAAGCTGGACCCCGGCTCAATGAGAAAAGCTCTTTTCGAGGGTAAATTCTCCTTATGTAAATACCAAACTTTTGATTACAACATGTCTGTATTTCAAAAAAACATTGTATAATACTCAGCATTATTCATAATGTCCACAACATCTGTTATGATGAAAACTGATGCTAGAACAGAGCGTGTGAGTCCACACAGGCAATTTGGCTTCTAGAGTTTCATCGAGATTCTACTTCTCATAGCTGATGTTGCTGCAGAATTTCTTCAGGCTAATGAAGTCTCCCTGGTCTTACTGACTCCAGGTTCACATGCCAACTTCAACAAATGCTACCTTACCACTTTTAAATTCCAGGGCCCTTGATAGACACATGGCTTCCAGAAGCATATGGGTTTAATATTTCATATCGCGCTTGATACTTTTAAACCTCAGATGTTCCGGATGTTTCCTTGTGTAACATACCATCACGGTCTACACCTGAGCTGACCCTGCTGCTGCAGGCCCCGGGCTGCCATAAACCATTAGAGACCCTTACGACAGACTATAAAAGCAGGCTTCTGATGTTACAAAGGTTACAGACGTGTGTTCTTCATCTGAAGTATTTGTTAAGCATTTGGACTACCTGTCGTCTGCTGCAGCAAAGAGCTAAAATTTCACTCTCCGGTCCTCCAGGAAAATCATTTCCCCCAGTTTTACAGTTTTGGCCATTATGCAGAATTATAACAACCAGATGTTGGATAGTAATTTGGAACTCAAAACCTCTTAATTTGTGACAATACTAGCAGAAAAAAACGTACGCCGTCGCAAAACGTTTCTCTTAGGATCGCTGTGCACGCATAGCAGGCACTATTTTGGCATTTTTGCTGAGTACGACCTTCGATGTTTCTTCATTTATGTTTTCAGCCACAACATGAAGAGGTTCGAGTTGTGGAAGGTGCATATTATCGCAAAGTGGCATTGAGCAAAGACTACAGGGTGCACAGCCTGCCTTGGGTACACCTGGCCTTTTCCAGATCAAGAATGTTTGCTATCCCCTACAGTGGTCTTCAAACTTTTTAATGCCGCGCCCTCCCAGTTGAAAAATAAAAATCATTGGGCCCCCCCTCAGAATTTTTCACAATTATTTTAGAAAGATGGCAATGTTTAAATATGTCTAAACCTATTTAAGCACTGCAGTTAAGTACTGTTACCTTTTTAAAACTGCAATAACATGCTTCTGCTTAAAACAAAGGCCTGTTATCTGTATAATACTTCTTTAGGCCCACCCCCCAGTTTGAAGACCTCTGCCCTACAATATAACATTTGGTCATAAAAGCACTTTGCCTGTCAAATCAGCAAAGCAACTTTGTAGTATTGTTTTGCCATCTGCCACCCCCTTGCGGCCACTCACGTCTGCACCACAAAGGAGCTGCCCACAGTGACTTGAATCTGGCCTCCGGCTTGTGCATTCAGGCACAGGGTAATATGTGGGAAACGGATAGAGAAAGGAAGCAGGGCAGCTGCTCTTTACAAGCCTTCAGAAGTATGGCTGCAAACCCTGAAGGACATATCCCAAAAGGGATCATGCCACTTAGACACAACATGAGGGCCTGCCTCTTCCAAGCGTTCTGTACTCTACGGGACTTCTATTCATTCAATCACTACTGGTATTTTTTGCATAAATAACTATGGAAACGCTGAGAGCCTCTTTGTAAGCGTCCGTCAAATATTTGTTTGAGGGGCAAACAGGAGTATCCGCACGAATCAGTTTTACAAGTAATTCAGTCATTCCACATGCGGTATCACCATCCGTGGTTTCCCAAGGACAGCTTTTGCCTGGTAAAACCTCTTGGACTTTGTCCCCAGAATATGGCATGAATTCATGAATTACCTGCAGTTTTCTCAGTAATTCCATCTTCCATAGGGAAAACGTTGTAATACTACAGTAATGTCCTATCTCGAAAACACCGATATCCGAGGTGTGGATACTTTCTATGATAAATTACCAAAAAGGAAAGGCTGACAAAATCAGAATGAACATCCCTCAGGGTGCTTTGCTAATATGAAGGGGCGGAGGAGCCTGTGGTGGCGGAAGTGGAGGGGCAAAAAAACATGGTGAAATGAGGGAGAGAAAACAGGGTAGAGAAGGTAGAATTAGTTAATTGTCTGTAGAGTGCAGCCAAGAGTGATTGCTAGTGGCTGAGATCAATTCAAGCATTCCTTCCATCACATTGTTGTTTTTGCAGTAGACCACCTAAATGTGATGGGCATGGCCAGAAGTGAGTCCTGTGCTCCCAATGCCACAGGACTCAAGCTGTACCTCACTGATGAGACCCAAGTAGGTTGAAACCAGTCTGGGGTTGCTTGTGTTCCCCTCCACAGGGAACCTGGTCTGGTAGTTTGGGTTGGACTACTCCTTCTGCTGCATGACCAAGACTGATTTGCATAAGACAGGTCTCAGTCTAGAATGGCACAGTGGGAGAGAAACTGTGATCTCAAATGCACCCCAAAGCAATTGCCATTGGCTGAGATTAATTCAAGCATTTCTTCCTTCATCTTGTTTTTTTTTTGCATGAATCATTCTGAAAGTGGTACATGTAGAATAGTAATTTAAAATCTGTCTTTATCATCAAAGAGGGTTTCAAATTACAGTTAATTTAAGCATTTCTCTATATGTTCCCAAACTGAAGTTATTACTTATTAAGTGTAACAAGGTAACCCCTTGTTAGTCTGTAGGAGATATAACCTTCAATAGTAAAAATGACTAAAGGAGTCCTCCACTTCTAGGAGACGTAAAACGTAGGTACACATGTCCTATTTTTTTAATACCACAAACCCTGCCCTGTGGGGGCCTATATGAGGGATGCTGTATTAAAAAGGAAGGTTGCAGCCTGCCAACATGGTTATTTTGCAAGGTTAAAATGCCAGTTTAAGTGTTTACTACAGGGGCAGGCCTGAGACAAATTGACAGAGCTACCTTAATGGGTGGAAAAATTAGTGCTGCAGTCCACTGATAGAATTTAAGTTACAGGGCCTGGATATGTGTAATACCATTTATCAGGGGCTTAGTAAAATAAATGAAATAATCAGGTGTTCACCAATTTTACCATGTTTGAGGGAAAGAGCACAAGCACTTTACCACTGGTTAGCGGGGTAAAGTGCACAGAGTCCTAATGCCAATAAAAACAAGTTCAACAAAAAAGGGGAGTGAAGGCAAATAGTCTAGAGGAATACCAGGACAAGGATGTTGGGTCTAACAATCAATTTCCTCAATATTTTGCATTTTTGTAAATTTGTATCCTTCTGGGGCAGAGAAACAATGGTCAGTGCCTGGGGCCACCTTTTCTCAGATTTTGCAACACCTTCACCATTCATTGATGTAACACATGCATCTACACAAACTCCTTTCCACAGAAAAAACAACTTAAGAAAGGCAACATCTGGATTCTATGTTGTTATTGGATTTCCAAATGTGATTGGAACCCTGGGTCATGCTTATGTTCAGCTAATGCCTTGTTTTATTTATTTTTTACTGGAGCAGGCTTTTTAATTGTTTTAGTCACAACAAAATGAAAGCTAAGCCTGTTGGCTTTGCCAGTGCTTGGTGTATCAGCCACCATTTATCATGGAGTGCACATACATCGCTATTCATCTTTGTGTGAACTTTTCAAATGTTCACGTCATTTTTTAAGAGTGCTGTAAATTAATGTAATATTATCTTTATCTTTTCTCCAAAAGAGACCACAGAGTGCATGTGCATTAATGCTACACGTTTTGACACAAGCGTTACACCCTTAAAGTGCTGCAGATGAAAAATACGGTGTGGTAATATCTTCATCACCAATGGTATTGAAACAGTTTTTTGACTTCTGGAGAGTTGAAATACCTTCATGTGGTAATTTCATGTATTCTTCACAAAAGGTGTGGAACATTTCAGATATTTGCTGTATGCAATACAATTAAGGAATAACACATTGTTCACCAAGATCTCTTTTCCTAGCTGATGAACACGATCAGCGTAAGTGTGCAGATTCACAAGAAGGCAGTGACTCAAAAGAAAGGCAAGCAACAAGGACGTATCTGATCAACAGCTACTTTTAGTTACATGCCAATTAGCTCAAAAGTAGTGTCCAGATCTGACCTGATAGCTCAGCTGTCTTCGAGACGTTTTGTTAATTCATTACAATATGACTCCAGCTTGAAGAGTATTACTCTTTCACCACATACTATTCGGTGTATCTTTACGCCTTTCAATAACTGCTTCCTTTGGAATACATGAACTACTATTTCACATCTGAAAAATAACTAAAACATGAAAATGTTTGTCACATTCAATCGCTTATCTTGCATCTGTTTTCTATAAAGATAACATTTTTTTTGTTATTTTTCGACAGCCCTAGGAAAGTCACTATGACATGTTTTAATCTGATAAACAGCATTTGCGCATGCATGGTATGTAACAGCTTTTGTGAATCCCTGCATTTACAATGTATTGTATTGTAACTGCATTTATATAGTACCTATTATCCCTAGTGAGGTGTTAAAGCACTTTATGCCAGGAAGGAGGCTTTTCCAGAGCCAATGATTGGTAGTCTTTTTTCAGTGCTTATTGTAAATGGAATTAGTTGTGTGCTCTTAATGAAATCATTCCATGCATTTACTACACTTTATATGTGGTAGATTACATTAATTGGGATTAGGCGTGATCTTCAGTGAGAGGTGGGTATGTGAATTCAAGTAAATGGTTGGCTGTATTAACAAGTGAGTAAGAGATTAATTATTGTTAGGTTTTGGGAGTAAGGTTTTTTACCTTTAAAGGAGAGGTTGTGATCTTTGAAGTGAGGTGTGGTCAATCTGTAGAAATACAATAATAGGGATTTAGGCAAACATGCATGTACCTTACAGTAAGCTATGCTCGCAGAGAGGAAGCCTACAAAGGATGGAAAGGAAGAGGAGAGTTATTCAAAAGGCAAAGGTGAGTTGACAATATGAAGTTTTAAGTGAAGGTTACGTTTTTTATGCAGGGCTTTTAGTATTATTATGGACGTTTTTTGAACTACCACAATCTGAGGATGCAAAACTTCCAAAAACTGTATTTGTAAGCAAGATAGTGTTATATTAGATACTTCTGAATGACGTCAGAATCAGACAAGCAGTCTGTCCACTGCAAGGCTACTGCTAGTCTATCTCTTCAGCAAGGACAGCTGATTTGCTCAGGGGTTGGAAGAGTAACAGCATTTACATGGAAATATTGGGAGTTTTGGGCTGTGCTGAAAGGAAGCAGTAATCTCATGATCATATCAATTTGAGATTATATGCTGGGTAAATAATACAACATCAAGAAAGAAATTCTGCAAATGCCGGAGTGGATATTTTATTCTGTTCACCCTTGAAAAGTGGGGCACAGTATTAATTAGAAAGGAAACGTGAGGCGAACCGCCAGACAAGACGGCCACCTGAAATCAGATCTCTGCGCATCAGTGGACGTGTTTTGCACACCGGAATCCTTTTTTTTAATTTAATGGCGTTTTGAACATTTGCATGTTTGTTGGAAGACTTGGTGAGCAGATTACTCTTTTAGAAGCCGTCTTGTTCCTTTTTTTTTTTGTTCTTGAAATGTTTTTTACATTTTACCTCACAGGGCGGCCATTTTAAATCTCAACTACTCATTATTATAGGTGCTCATCTGACTGGATTATGGCTTTTTTGTGAGCAAATTCCCATTTCCTTTAACTAACGCTTCGTCTTTTTGCTGTTCCATCAATATATTTTTAGAGTTTTTTTCCTTTTTGAAGGCTTTTTACCTTATATGGGCAAATTAAAGAAACTTAAATCTTTGTCACATCAGTCCTCTTCCACCAATAAACTCTCACAATTTTTAAAGCTGGATACTTTTGTTACAGCATCTTCTTCTACTGCGTCAAATATGTCTTTGTTATTTTCTTCTCCATCTAAGGCTTCTCAGAGTACTTCTTCAACTCCTCATAAGAGGATTAAACAGGATCCACCTTCACCAGTAAAATCTCCTTCACCGATTTCTCTTGAACTTGTGCTTGATGAAATATGCGAACTGCGTTCTTTTATTGAAGAAACGAACTCTCGGATGCAGAATTTAGATAATAAGTGGTCTCAAATGGAAGTGAGAGTTTCTGATTTGGAGCAAAGAGTTAGTGATGTGCAGGACGAAACAAATAAAATAAAAATTTTGGAGAAGGAAGTAACAACATTAAAGTCACTTACTGAGTGTTGTACCTGGCTTTTTGACAAGGTCATCCCCAAACTTTTTGCCTCCTTCCTCCTATTTTTTCTGACCTGTTGTTGTTGGCTTTTGACCTCTGGGCACTTTACCACTGCTAACCAGTGCTAAAGTGCATATGCTCTCTGTGTAAATTGTACTATTGATTGGTTTATCCATGATTGACTATTTAATTTACTAGGGCCTGTAGATTAAATGCTACTAGTGGGCCTGCAGCACTGGTTGTGCCACCCACTTCAGTAGCCCCTTAACCTTGTCTCAGGCCTGCCATTGCAAGGCCTGTGTGTGCAGTTTCACTGCCACTTCGACTTGGCATTTTAAAGTACTTGCCAAGCTTAGCACTCCCCTTTTTCTACATATAAGTCACCCCTAATGTGCGCCCTAGGTAACCCCTAGAGCAGGGTGCTGTGTGGGTAAAAGGCAGGACATGTACCTGTGTAGTTATATGTCCTGGTAGTGTAAAACTCCTAAATTCGTTTTTACACTACTGTGAGGCCTGCTCCCCTCATAGGCTAACATTGGGGCTGCCCTCATACACTGTTGAAGTGGCAGCTGCTGATCTGAAAGGAGCAGGAAGGTCATATTTAGTATGGCCAGAATGATAATATAAAATCCTGCTGACTGATTTAATATTACTATTCTAGAAATGCCACTTTTAGAAAGTGAGCATTTCTTTGCACTAAAATCTTGTTGTGCCCTTCAATCCACATCTGGCTAGGTTTAGTTGACAGCTCCTTGTGCATTCACTCAGACACACCCCAAACACAGGGTACTCAGCCTCACTTGCATACATCTGCATTTTGAATGGGTCTTCCTGGGCTGGGAGAGTGGAGGGCCTGCCCTCACACAAAGGACTGCCACACACCCTACTGGGACTCTGGCAGACAGGATTGAACTGAAAGGGGGCTTGTTGCATTTCTTAGACACTCTTTGAAGTCACCCCCACTTCAAAGGCACAACTTAGTATAAAAGAGGGCCTCTGCCCTACCTCATCAGACACTTGCTGGAGAAGAAACCTGAACCAGAAACTACATCCTGCCAAGAAGAACTGCCTGGCTGCTCAAATGACTCACCTGTCTGCTTTTCTATTAAGGACTGCTGCCTTGCTGTTGGCCTGCTGCCTTGCTGAACTCTTGTCTGGCTGTAAGAGTGCACTCCAAGGGCTTGGATAGAGCTTGCCTCCTGTTCCCTGAAGTCTCAGGACCAAAAAGACTTCTCTCTTTCACTTGGACGCTTTGTGCGCTGAAATTTTCGACGCCCAGCTTGTTCAGCGGCGAGAAAAACGCCGCACACCGAGGCTGATCGACGCAACGCCTTCGGGACGACCGAAACTTTGACGCACGGCCTCGCAAGGACATCACCACCCGACTTCCAAGGAGAAATCGACGTGACGCCTGCCGTGAGAGTGAAATTTCGACGCACAGCCCAGCGGAACGACGCGCAGCCAGAAAACAAGCAGGAGAATCCACGCACAGACCCGGGACATCTGGTAATCCTCGCGACCCATAGAAGGAGACGGTCCGCGTGCCGGAAAACGACGCACGTCTTCCCCGAGTGAAAAATAACGACGCAAGTCCGTGTGTGAAGGGGCGCAACCGACGCACACACCATTTTTCCTCCCGTAGAACGACGCACGTCTCCCCGCGTGAAAAATAACGACGCAAGTCCGTGTGTAAAGGGGCGTAACCGACGCACACACCATTTTTCCACGCATCTCCTCATCTGCGGCCCTCTGCAGAGATTTTCCACCAGAAACCAGGTACTTTGTGCTTGAAAGAGACTTTGTTTGCTTTTTAAAGACTTAAGACACTTTGGGGGTCATTCTGACCCCGGCGGTAATTACCGCCATGGCGGAGGTTGGCGGTAGCACCGCCAACAGGCCGGCGGTGCTCCGCCGGGCATTCTGACCGCGGCGGTACAGCCGCGGCCAGAAGCGGAAAGCCGGCGGTGTACCGCCGACTTTCCGCTGCCCGTCAGAATCCTCCATGGCGGCGGAGCGCGCTCCGCCGCCATGGGGATTCTGACACCCCCTACCGCCATCCTGTTCATGGCGGTTCTCCCGCCATGAACAGGATGGCGGTAGGGGGTGCCGCGGGGCCCCTGGGGGCCCCTGCCGTGCCCATGCCAATGGCATGGGCACGGCAGGGTCCCCCGTAAGAGGGCCCCACAAAGTATTTCAGTGTCTGCCTAGCAACTGCACCCGTCGCACCTTCCCACTCCGCCGGCTCAATTCTGAGCCGGCATCCTAGTGGGAAGGTTGATTTGCCCTGGGCTGGCGGGCGGTCTTTTGGCGGCCGCCCGCCAGCCCAGGGCAAATCTCAAATCTCAGAATCACCGCTGCGGTCTTTTGTCTACTGCCGGTGGTGTACCGCCGACTTTCCGCTGCCCGTCAGAATCCTCCATGGCGGCGGAGCGCGCTCCGCCGCCATGGAGATTCTGACACCCCCTACCGCCATCCTGTTCATGGCGGTTCTCCCGCCATGAACAGGATGGCGGTAGGGGGTGCCGCGGGGCCCCTGGGGGCCCCTGCCGTGCCCATGCCAATGGCATGGGCACGGCAGGGGCCCCCGTAAGAGGGCCCCACAAAGTATTTCAGTGTCTGCCTAGCAGACACTGAAATACGCGACGGGTGCAACTGCACCCGTCGCACCTTCCCACTCCGCCGGCTCAATTCTGAGCCGGCATCCTAGTGGGAAGGTTGATTTGCCCTGGGCTGGCGGGCGGTCTTTTGGCGGCCGCCCGCCAGCCCAGGGCAAATCTCAGAATCACCGCCGCGGTTTTTGACCGCGGTGCGGTGTTCTGACGGCGGTACCTTGGCGGACGGCCTCCGCCGTCCGCCAAGGTCAGAATGACCCCCTTTATATCACTTTTCAGTGATATCTTTACAAATTCATATTGGATCTTTAATCGTTTTGACCTGCAAATACCCAGATAAATATTATATATTTTTCTAAACACTGTGTGGTGTATTTTTGTGGTGTTATATTATGGTATTGTATGATTTATTGCACAAATGCTTTACACATTGCCTTCTAAGTTAAGCCTGACTGCTCGTGCCAAGCTACCAGAGGGTGGGCACAGGCTGATTTTGGATTGTGTGTGACTTACCCTGACTAAAGTGAGGGTTCTTGCTTGGACAGAGGGTAACCTGACTGCCAACCAAAAACCCCATTTCTAACACTGAGGAGTTGGAAAACAGAAATAGGTGAAACAATCTTCGCCTTTATGGATTACCGGAAGGTCTTGACGGAAGTGACCCGCTTTCATTTTTTGCTTCATTCTTTTCACAGTTAGTGGACTTACCATCTACTACAGTTTTGAACATTCAAAGGGCACATCGTATATGGCATCGTCCTCAGAACTCTCCTTTATTTAGACCAAGAGGAGTGATTATTTTCTTTCTTGAATTTACTGATCTCTTGAAAGTCCTCATTGCAGCAAAATCCCAAAAACAACTTTCCTGGCATGGAAAAAGGATCTTCATTTCACAAGATGTGTCCAAGGTTACAGCAAATAGAAGAAAATAATTTTTGGATCTTCATCCACAGCTTTGTGATTTGGGAGCTCGTTTTGGATTATTCCATCCTTGTTTCTTCAAAGTGACATATCAAAATAAGACAACTTCATACACATCTCCTGCAGCTCTTCGTGATTTTCTGAGATTATTCTCTACAAACTCTATGGAAACAGCTGGGCCCTCTAGACGTTGATTATACAATTCTCTTATTTTACTATGCTTTTGTTGCCATTATCGAGTTGCAGTTGATGGTCCTTCATTTGGAGTTTATATATTACATATATTGATGTTATTATATGTTTTATGTTTATGTTGTTAATATAATTGTTCTTTTTTACAGGCTCCTGGTGTTCTCTTTATTATTACTCTTGCATGTATAATTTGTCCATTGATGTGTTCCGTTTCCTTGCTGTGCCGTCTTCAATCTGTGCTGTCTCCACCCCGTCCCTATTGTTCATTCATATCAGGTATGTTCTTACAGTCGTCTTTATTTGGTATGTACTGTCTTTTCTCTTTCTGTTGAATATATTCCTTCCTTTTTCTTATTGTTTTCTCTTCACTCTTTCTTTCCTTCGTTATTCCTGTTTTCCTATCCCTTATATATTTTCTGCAGTTACTTATTTTACAAGACCTTTAGTGTGTACATATAGTCATGTAACGTAAATTCAGAGTTGTTTCCTGGATTGTCAAAGGTTTCATTAATCCGATAAAAAGGCAGAGAATTTTATCCCAATTAGCTAAATATAATCCAGACTTAGGGGGTCATTCCGACCGCGGCGGTCATTCTGACTTTCCCGCTGGGCCGGCGGGCGACCGCCAGAAGGCCGGCCGCCGGCCCAGCGGGAAAGCCCCTTCAACAATGAAGCCGGCTCCGAATGGAGCCGGCGTAGTTGAAGGGGTGCGACGGGTGCAGTGGCACCCGTCGCGATTTTCAGTGTCTGCTAGGCAGACACTGAAAATCGTTATGGGGCCCTGTTAGGGGGCCCCTGCACTGCCCATGCCTGTGGCATGGGCAGTGCAGGGGCCCCCAGGGGCCCCATGACACCCGTTCCCGCCATCCTGTTCCTGGCGGTTTTTACCGCCAGGACCAGGATGGCGGGAAGGGGGTCGGAATCCCCATGGCGGTGCTGCAAGCAGCGCCGCCATGGAGGATTCTTTGGTGCAGGGGTAAACCGGCGGGAAACCGCTGGTTGCCCTTTTCTGACTGCGGCTTTACCGCCGCGGTCAGAATTGCCCATGAAGCACCGCCAGCCTGTTGGCGGTGCTTCCGCGGCACTCTGCCCTGGCGGTTTTCAAGTCCTTTTACAAGAGACCCATTTGACTGATCCTGAAGCGTTGAAACTTAAAAGAGATAGGGTGGGTAATGTTTTTACTTCTCCTACATCCACAAAGAAAAATTGAGTAATTTTGCTTTGCCATAAAAAATTATCAGTCAATGTTCTGTCTCAGGATTCAGATTCAGATGGTAGATGGCTCTTTGTGAAACTAATTATTAATGGAATTACACAGACTATTGGTAACATTTATGGACCTACTCAATCAGATTATCTTTTTTGGCCTAGCGTTACTAAACAATGTATGCAATGTAATGATGATTTTTTTCTACTTGGAGGGGATTGCAATCAAATTATTGACCCTTTTATAGATAGGCAATCCACAGTCAAATTTTCTCCCCACAAAATGCATTAACAATTCAAGGCACTTCTATCACATTGCAATTTAGTTGATTCATGGAGAATTTCTAATCCTGATAGCAGGGATTTTTTGTTTTATTCTCCACCTCATGGCTCCTTATCTAGACTTGATCATATTTTTATTTCAAAATCACTTTCCCAAAACCTTATTAATTCTTCTATTGAACCCATGGTTATATCTGATCATGCTCCAGTCATTACGGATTTTGATTTACTCCCGGTGCATCCCAAGCCCAATAGATGGAGATTTAATAATTCTTTGTTGCTTGATTCCAAATTTTCCACATCCTTTATTGCTTTTGCAGAGGAATTATTTTAATTCAAAGATGATTCACATATCTCCCTGCAATTGTTATGGGATTCCTTTAAGGCTGCAGCTTGTGGGCATATAATTATTTTTGTTTCTAAAAAAAGAAAAGCTTATAATGCACAACAAAATCTCTACTTCTAAAAATTAAACGTTTAGAACATCAATATTATTCCTCTTCCCCTCCCTTTAATTTGCGAGAACTTATCCAAGCAAAACTGCAATTTAATAAATTGTCCTTGGATAATGCCTCTTGCTTTCTTTTACGCAGTAGTGCCTGCTATTATGAAGGTCGAAATAGATCAGGAAAACTTCTTGCTAATTATTTAAAAGCCCGGAAGCAATGCCACACAGTGAAGTCTATAACTATGGATACTGGTAAATCTCTCTTTAAGGATGATGATATTTTAGCTGAATTTGTCAATTATTATCAAACACTCTATACTCCTGAATCGGTCCTGTGTTCTTCACAGGTAGGTGAGTATTTAAAGAAAATTCCAAATCCCAATATGAAGTTATTTGATGTTTCTTCTCTTGAAGTAGATATTACTTTGCCAGAAATTCTTAATGTTCTTCATTCTCTTAAAAAAGGTAAGACTCCTGGCTCAGATGGCTTTACTGTGGAATTTTTCCTTCATTTTTCAGATTTTCCACCTCCCAAACTTTTATTGCTTTTCCAGTTTTTCTCAGAATCAGGATATACGGGGGCGTTTCAAGAAGCCATTATTTGTCTTATCCAAAAGGAGGGTAAGGATCATTCTTTTTGTAAAAATTATAGGCCAATTTTCTCTACTTAATACAGATTATAAAGTTTTTGCTAAATTGTAAGCCTTACGCCTTGATCCTCTTTTGCCTGCTATGATAGGGAAAGAACAAACTGGATTTGTTAAAGGTAGACTTGCTTCTGATAATTCTAGAATATTTTTTTATATACTTAGTAAAGCATCCACTCTTTCATGCTCCCTAGCAGCAATTTCCATAGATGCTGAGAAAGCATTTGATAAAATAGACTGGTCTTTTCTATTAAAAGCCTTAGCTTGGCATGGCCTAGGGTCCCGTTTCATTTTGTTTATTTCTTTGCTCTATCATTCCTCAATGGCATTGGTTTCAGTTAATGAAAAATTGTCTAGATAATTTTCATTAAGTCAGGGGGTTCGTCAAGGTTGTCCGCTTTCTCCTCCCTTATTTATCTTAGTTCTAGAGCCATTTTTATCCTGTATTAGAAATAATAATAAAATTGAGGGCTTCCAATATGGTGAGAAACATTTAAAACTAACAGTATATGCAGATGACATACTTCTATATATTTCAAACCCTGAAATCTCGATACCATCTTTACTCCAGGAGATAGAAGATTTTTCTTTGAGTGCAGGTTATAAGATAAATGTGGATAAAACTTAAATCCTCCCTCTTACAAAATTTGTTTTGAATTACCGTTTGCTAATACTGGCTTTCATTGGAATTCGTTCAAGATTAAATATTTAGGTATTTGGTTTACCTCTTCCATTAAAAAGTCTATTGAACTAAATATCTCTGATGCTTTAGAGAAAATAGATAGATCCAATCTATTATGGAACCCTTTATTTTTATCTTGGTGGGGCCGTCTTGACTCGATCAAAACGATGATTTCTCTTATCATTTTATATATTTTATCTATGATTCCAGTCCCTCTTCCTGTTACTTTTTTCAAGCAACTTGATTCAAGATTGTCTAAATTTCTTTGGAACAATAAGAAATCTAGAATATCTTTTAGTCAACTTCGCCATCCTAAACAGGAAGGTGGTGCCAACTTTCCTGATTTTCGACTTTACCATAAATCTTTTTATTTGCTTCAAGCTTCTAGATGGATTGCCTTGTCAGGTTCTCCGTTTACCCTTTTATGGCTGGATATTGAATGTTCTTTTCTTCTACCTTTTTCTCCTCGTAAGGTGGTGTCTTTTTCTTATAATATTTCGCTTATCTCCTCCCCGCTTCTTAAACATATTTGTGCTCTTCTACGCTCTCATTGTTTATCTGCATCTGTCACTTGTTCCTCATTTTTTAACTCCCCTCTTTGGCATGATCATCTTATGACTATCAATAAAAAACCTCTATTTTGGAAATCTTGGAAACCAAAAGGCATAGTATGGGTCAAAGACCTATTTTCCAATGACACTCCACTTTCGTTCTCGCAATTCCAACTTCTTTTTAACTGTCCTAACTCCTTCATGCGTAAATATCTTCTTCTTATTAATATTATCCTTGATATTTTATTTTCATTGCAAAATTCCCCTTCTTCTGCGGAGTTGCCGTCTTCTTTGGCTTCCTTTCTTACCTCTTTTCCTACGGCATCAAATATCTATAAAGTTTTTCATTCTCCTATTTTGACAACACCTAAATCTAAAATTGAATCTTGTGGGAATTGGATTTGGGATGTACCTGGACTATTCCTTTCTGGAACAGGATATGGGATAGGTCATACAAAATATCTAGATCAGCTTCTACTACACAATCATTGTTTTTTCTTTATCACAGACTTTATTTTACCCCCTCCACCATAAGTAAATTTTCTGTACCTTCAACTTCATATTGTTGGTCATGTGACAACCAAAAGGGAGATCTTATGCACATCCTTTTTGGATGTTCACCCACTAGCTCTTTTTGGAGGAAAGTTTGGCATCAGCTCACCTCCATTTTTCATTTGTGAACCCCATTATCTCTCTCTGCGCTCTTCCTAGGCACTTTATCTGATGATATTGCTTCAGACGATAACAACTTAAAGTTGTTAGATCTTAAGTTAGCTTTAGCTTTTCGGCAAATTACCCTTCATTGGAAAAATTCATCCAATATTTCCTATAAAGCTTGGTGGTATAATGTGTGCCACTACCATAGGTTTGATACTGCATTTACCTCTTTATGCTCCCCTTCCATTAAAAGAGATCTGTATTGGTTACCGTTGACTACTTATCTTGATGCTTCTGCTTGTAAACCTATTAATTGTTCTCTATCTGAAAATTTTAGGCCACCATAATTGGTTTGCTTTCTCCATGATTGATTGATTTTAATTTTAATTTTATTATATGCTTTTAATTATAGCTAATGCTCTCTAGTTTTTAATATACATTGTACATCTTTTCTTTTTATTGGTGTTGTTCCTTTTATTGTTTCCCCTCGCCCTTCTTTACCTGCTTATCACCCCTTATATTTAAAATGTTAAACAGCTTTTTTCAGTTACCTCCACATTATACTGTTATCTTTGAGATTGACATTTGTATTGTTACTATGCAATTAATATGTATTTGATTTCAATAAAGCTGATTTACCTTAAAAAAAAAGAAAGGAAACGTGAGATCCATTTTAGCTGCCCCTTCTTTAGCATGGCTCAGGATGGGGATGAAGTTAGCCTCTGTTGAAGTGGAAGTGTAAAGCCTGCATTTCTCTGAATTGAGGGTGAAAACCAGACACTGAAGTGAGATAGAATGGATACAGGACTCCCCTCAGATATTCAGGCTCATATTTATACTTTTGTAGCACCGCATTTGCATCGATTTTTTTTGCAAAATCTGCGCAAACTTCCAAAATACAATATTTTGGAAGTTTTCACCGATTTTCCATAAAAAACAACACAAATGCGGCGCTAAAAAAGTATAAACATGGGCCTCAATGTGGATCTTGTTAGGGAGAGGCTGCTGGTTACATGTTTGTTCTGAGCACTGCACGTTTGGTAGGTGGTATGTTTCAGGGGTGGGGGTGCAGTTTCTATTGTTCAAGATAAAAAGGTTTCTAGGCACAGCCTTTCACTTTGTGTCTCTGATTACTGCTACCGCAAGGCTCATGACAACCAGGTGAAGGGATCTCACACTTCATTGTGCTTATGTTGTGGGGGATCCAGGTGTATCTCAGTTATACCTGCTGCAAGAAGCATTACTTAACACAAAGGCTTTATCTGAAAAGGAGTCTGAGAAGGTTTGCGGAATTTCCGGATCTATTTGTGAACTTTAGAAATTTAAAATTCTATCACTCATAAACGTATGAATCAGGATTCTGGGAACTTATATAAGCAAAGTCAGTTTTTTTGCTAGTCCTAGTTATCCAAAACAATATTTATGGATCTATTCCCTTGAGAATGATAAGTATTTAACAATGTTCTATGAAGCAATGTGCACGTCATATCTACACATAGCAAGCGGCTTTATCTTAAAATATCTTAAGATACACTAACCAAGCTATTTAATTGTTATTTGTTGTATGCAAAAAATATGTATCACAGTGAACATTTGCTAATTTTAATTCATCTTAATGCAGCATTTTCCATAAACAAGACAATTGTATAATAGGCTACATATACTCATGTCACATTCCTGTTGAGGCTGCTCACTAGAGAAGGCATATTAAACTGGGTGTGTGGGGTATCAGCGTAGTTCTGCCCTGATTGCTTCTTGGTTAGCAGGATATCACAAATTGGACATTATGGTTGAACAATCCTCCCCCAGATGCGATGCCATGCCTACCCGGCAATCATGTGTCCAGGAAACTATCAAGAGGGCTCCAGTAATATCAGTGAGGAAAATCTTGTGAAAATCAGTGTAGACTTGCACTTTCTCAGAAAATGCTCTGCAGGAAATGTGCACCGTTTTACTCTTCATTTCAGGGGATGGCACAGACCCCCATCAGCCTCACGGGAACAGCAAAAAATATGTTAATGACATAAGAATAAGTGTCGCCTTTTAAGGGGAACTCATGCAAATGCTTTGGGTTACAATGAAAATGTCCAAAACTGCACCCATAAAGTGTAATTAAAAAATGCAAAATTCTCCTTAGGGTTAGCACATGATTCTATCCTAAAGTACACCGATATTGAAGAAAATTGAACATAAGAGTGGAGAACTGTGACTCATGCATTTCATTCCTAGTGTGTGCAAAGAAAAGTTCAGGTCAGGTCAAATTGAAATTCTTGCATAAACCTCGATCATCAAAGAGACCCCACCTGTCCCTCACAGTTTGCAGTAATGTATACCCCTGCATCTCCACTCATTAGTGCCTCAAGGTTTGCACCCAACCTGTGCTTCATGGTGTACAGTAATATATGCCCCCTGCACCTCCACTCACTGGTGCCACAAGATTTACACCCTACCTGTGCCTCACAGTGTGCAGTAATGTATGCCCCTGCACCTCCACTCACTGGTGCCTCAAAGTTTGCAATTGCACCCTACCTGTACCTCAAGGTTTGCAGTAATGTATGCCCCCTTAGCACCTCTACTTACTGATGCATCAAGGTTGGCACCCTACATGTGCCTGAATGTATACAGTAACATAGACCCCATGCACCTCCACTCACTGGTTTCTCAAGATTTTCACCATACCTGCCCTTCATGGTGTGTAGTAATGTATGCCCCTTGCACCTCCTCTTACTGGCGTATCAAGGTTTTTGCATTGGTTGCCACAAGTGGGAAGGGTATGCCCAGACGTGGGTCCCTTGCTCACCATGCCACTGGAATCAAGCTAGCCTGGCTGATGAAGGGTGATACCCTGAAACGGGTCCTAGGATGCTTGTTTTCAGTCCAGGGAGGACCTGGCTTGGCAGTTCGGGCTGGACTGTTCCCATGGAGAACAGGGTCAAGACTGATTTGCATATGGCTGGGTCCAAACTGGAATGGCATGGGTGGCAAACAAAACGATAGATTTAGGCCCAGATCTCTGTACTGGGGTGAATGTTTGACATTGTTCAGCATTCCTTCCATCCCGTGTTCTTTTTGCATTGGTTGCCCCAAGTAGGAAGGGTATACCCAGACATGGGCCCCTTGCTCCCCATGCCACTGGAATCAAGCTAGCCTGGCTGATGAAGGGTGATACCCTGAAACTGGTCCTAGGATGCTTGCTTTCAGTCCAGGGAGGACCTGGCTTGGCAGTTCGGACTGGACTGTTCCCATGGGGAACAGGGTCAAGACTAATTTGCATATGGCTGGGTCCGAACTGGAATGGCCTGGGTGGCAAAAAAGCAATGGATTTAGGCCGAGATCTCTGTACTGGGGTTGAGTGTTTGACATTGTTCAGCATTCCATCCATCACTTTTTATTTTTGCATTGGTTGCCCCAAGTGGGAAGGGTATGCCCAGACATGGGTCCCTTGCTCCCCCTGCCACAGGAATCAAGCTAGCCTGGCTGATGAAGAGTGATACCTTGAAACTGGTCCTAGGATGCTTGTTTTCAGTCAAAGGAGGACCTGGCTTGGCAGTTCGGGTTGGACTGTTCCCATTGGGAACAGTGTCAAGACTGATTTGCATACGGCTGGGTCCGAACTGGAATGGCATGGGTGGCAAAAAAACGATAGATTTAGGCCCAGATTGCTGTACTGGGGTGAATGTTTGACATTATTCAGCATTCCGTCCATCACTTTTTCTTTTTTCATTGGTTGCCCCAAGTGGGAAGGGTATGCCCAGATGTGGGTCCATTGCTCCACATGCCACTGGAATCAAGCTAGCCTGGCTGATGAAGGGTGATACCCTAAAAGTGGTCCTAGGATGCTTGTTCCCAGTCCAGGGAGGACATGGCTTGGCAGTTCGGGCTGGACTGTTCCCATGGGGAACAGGGTCAAGACTGATTTGCTTATGGTTGGGTCGAAACTGGAATGGCATGGGTGGCAAAAAAACAATGGATTTAGGCCCAGATCTCTGTACTGGGGGTGAATGTTTGACATTGTTCAGCATTCCGTCCATCACTTGTTCTTTTTGCATCAAGGTTTACACCCTACCTCTGCTTCCTGGTGTGTAGTTTGGGCCCCAGTCTAGGCCATTCTTTTAATACTGTCTGCTGCTCTCGGTGCTGGATGCGAGTGATGACCTCCCCACTTCAGACACCCTCCTTAACACCCAAACCATTGCAGCACCACAGTGACAAACCACCTGCATCACAGACAGCAGTGGTTCTGGCAATCCAATTCCCAACACCTCAGAGCTGCCACCCATGACAACGCCACTGAACTGAAGCACTAAAGACTCAGGCCCTCATTATGACATTGGCAGTAAGTCCCGCTTACCGCCATGCCGACTGCCGCCAACATACAGCGACCACGGCGGTACACCGCTACCCATATTATGACCCACACATAGCAATCCGTCACTATACAGACACAAACACAAGTCCGCCAGCCCAAAGGTCAGTGATAAAATAGCGGTACCAAAACCCACACCGTCACGCCAACAGAACTACGCCCACAGCATTATGACCCACGAATCACCACGGCGGACATTCAACCGCGGTAAACTTTTGGCGGTACACCGCCTCGCTCAAAATACACACAACCTAACAATACAACAATACATTGGACAATTCAAACTACACACACCTGACACACATACACACACCACACCCACACCACTACAAAACACACACCCACATTACCTACAACCCGTTATGACTCAAAGAAATTGACAACTGAGAGAGAGACACACCAAGAGCACCCACAGAACCAGAGCCACAGAACACCATCATCCATACACCATCCACACACCTCACAGCACACACCCCAACACATCACCCCACACACCACACACATGGCACCACAAAGACACCCCAGGTTCTCAGAGAAGGGTCATGGTGATGGAAATCATCAGGGTAGAGCCACAG
Organism: Pleurodeles waltl; assembly: GCF_031143425.1. Taxonomy (NCBI): domain Eukaryota; kingdom Metazoa; phylum Chordata; class Amphibia; order Caudata; family Salamandridae; genus Pleurodeles; species Pleurodeles waltl. Next base: position 283,650,455 of record NC_090442.1, read on the forward strand.
CTATTCGGATCACAGGTGCAGCAGACATCCATTGCAAGGAAGATACTATGGCGGAGAATCGTGGACAGGGTCAATGCCGTGGGACAGCACCCAAGAACAATGGATGACATCAGGAAGAGGTGCAACGACCTACGGGAGAAGGTGTGTTCTGTGGTTGCAAGACACCAGATAGCTGTACAGAGAACTGGCGGCGGACCGCCACCTCCTTACCCTCAACTAACAACATGGGAGGAGCAAGTCTTGGCAATACTGCATCCTGAGGGCCTGGCAGGAGTAGCAGGAGGACTGGGCTCTGGTAAGTCAAATCTCTATTACTATCACCCCCCTACCTGCATGCCATCACATAACCCCACCCCTACCCTCACCCCATCACCACACCACCTCACATAAACCCCACCATCACAACCCACCCATCCCAGTACCCAGCACTGCATGCACCACCAATGCATGGACATCACTCACAGCCCTGCATGGACACCCATCACCACAACATTCACAATAGAGAGAGCCACCTAGCCCACAAAATAACTACTCACACAAGGTGAAGTTGACAGGGCACTCACAACCATACAGGGCAACACACCCATGCACAAGATGTCAGACGCAGAAACATTAACACTGCATTTACATCCTCACAGGTCCCACGCCCAACGTCACCGGAGAGGAAGTGCCAGCAACAACCAGTCCCCCCCAGAAGAGGTGCACAGTGATGACAGCTGCTCTGCTCGCCTGGATCTGGATGACCATCCTGGCCCATTAGGGACCTCCGGACAGTTGGTTACCCAGCCACAGTCCCATACCACTACAGAGCCTCCCCTTTCAGGAAACACCACCACAGCACCCACCCAGCGGGCCCATACCTCTGTCCCCAGGACACGTCAATCAGCAGTGTCTCCACCACTACAGGGACCCCAGGCAACCCCACAAACGCAGGACGATCAGGGACCTGGGGTCAGTGGCAGTGGGCACATGGTTCAGAGGACAGAGGCACAGGACAACAGGGAAGCTGGGAGGACTGCTGTGCGACAGGGCGAGGACAGGCCCAGGGAACCGACTCTCCAGGAGGCACTCAGCAACATCCTGGGAGCATACCACCATTCCCAGGAGACGATGGGCAAGATACTGGCCAAGTTGCAGGAGACCCAGCGGCTGCAGGAAAGACAGTACCTGGGGATCAGGGAGGACCTGAGGGACATCCACACCACACTGGTCACCATTGCAGGGGTGCTGGCAGACATGGCCAACACCATGAGGGAGGCAGTGGCACACCAACGGGCCCCTGACACTAGCCACACCAATGAACAGCCCTCCACCTCCACTGCCGCTAGTGGACAGGAAGCCCCGCCACAGGAACAACAGGCCACCAGCACCCCTCCCCTGCAGAAGGAGATCCACCACGCAAACATTGCCAAGACCCCCGCCAGGAAATAAGACTCTTCGGATTGTCACCCTTGTGTCCCACTCTGTCACCCTGTCCACCTTGAACTGCCATTGCTCCACTTCCTATGCCCCTTTGGACAATGCACCTGTGATACAAAGGACTCAATGGACTCAATCCTGGACTCTTCTCCACCATCACCCAAGCCCACTGCACATCCCCATTAACTTTTCAGCAATTAAATTAAACACAATTTGAAAAAGCCAAGTCTGTAGTGTGTCAAATGATTTAAGTATGTATTCCTTTCACAATCTGTAGACATTGCAATTAGACTGTACATTAATGTATACATAGGTATGACCTGTATTGTGCTGCAGTTAATACACCAGGAGCCAGAGTAGGGCAAAGATATCTGTGAATAGACATGTCAAAGGGTACAAAGGGTACAGTATGTGGCCATAGTAGTGGGAACAGCAGCCTGCCAGTGTAAATTTACAACTCAAAACTGCAATGGAAGTTGAAGTTACAGTGTCTTACCTGTGTCTCTGGAAGTACTGTCGAATGATAGATGTTCTGTTGTCCACATCCTCATCCTCTGCCTCCTCTTTGTCACTGTCCACAGGCTCCACCGCTGCCACACACCCATCTCCAACCTCATCCTCCTGCAGAAAAGGCACCTGGCATCTCAAGGCAAGGTTGTGCAACATGCAATGCCACGATCTTCTGGAACACCTTCTTGGGTGAGTAGCACAGGGAACCACCTGTTAGATAGAGGCACCGAAACCTGGCCTTCAAGAGGCCAAAGGTTCGCTCTATAATTCTTCTTGTTCGCCCCTGTGCCTCATTGTAATGTTCCTCTGCCCTTGTCCTGGGATTCCTCACTGGGGTCAGTAGCCATGAGAGGTTGGGGTAACCAGAGTCACCTGCAAATATCGAGGGATACCTGTTAGCCAGACACTCACCCTTAGGGCCAACCCCACACCCATATACCAACACACACTGGGTGGGGACCATGGACTCACCTATTAGCCACACCTGGTGCCTCTGGAGTTGAGCCATCACATATGGAATGCTGCTATTCCTCAGGATATAGGCATCATGCACAGACCCAGGATACTTTGCATTCACATGGGAGATGTACTGGTCCGCCAGGCACACTATCTGAACATTCATGTAGTGAAATCTCTTTCGATTTCTGAACACCTGTTCATTTCTCCGGGGGGGACAAAGGCAATATGTGTACCATCAATTGCCCCAACAATGTTGGGGATATGTCCCATTGCATAGAAGTCAGCTTTCACTGTGGCCAAATCCTCCACCTGGGGGGAATACCATTTAGCTGCGCATGTGTTTCATCAGAGCAGACAACACTCTGGTCAACACGTTTGGGAACATTGGCTGTGACATTCCTGCTGCCAAGGCCACTGTCCCTTGGAAGGAGTCAGTTGCCAAGAAATGGGGCACAGATAGGACTTTCACAAGAGGGGGGATCCCAGTGGGCTGACGGATAGCTGAGATCAGGTCTGGCCTCAATTGGGCACACAGATCTTGGATTGTGGCCCTATCAAGTCTGTAGGTGAGGATAATGTGCCTGTTCTCCATTGTTGCTAAGTTCACCAGGGGGATGTCGCCATCTCCTATTCATCCTCAGCAATTGTAATCTAGGGGCAAAGCAATGAGCATCTGGTCAGTTTTCAACATTTCCTCAATGTACAATGCATTGCAAGTTGTGACCGAAACAGTATGTTGATGTTTAGTCCCAAAATGTGCTTATGTCTGCTGTGACACAGTTAGGTGCCATGGCCTGCCCCCCCATGAAATGGCAGACATCTGTCCTGTGTGGAGGGACAGGTGGAAATGAGTTAATGCCGCTGACGTTTTGCACCATTGCGGGAGGCGGTCGAGTACCGCCTTGCAACTCCTCATTAGTTATCATTGGGCCCTATGGGTTACAGTAGCCAATGGTGATGTACGCCGGCAATGACGGTACGCACCACCGCGGACGTGACTGCCATTTTCAATCTGTTCACTCACTTGCTAGCTGACCTTCAACAGGAGAGGACCTACACTGCAAGTGCTCCTGTGGCCTGTTTTCTGGAAGCGACCATGGCTCGAGTCACTGGGGAAAGGGCCCCTGCCTTCACCGCTGCGGAGTTGGAGATACTGGTAGATGGGGTCCTACCCCAGTACCGATTGCTTTATGGGCCTCCAGACCAACAGGTGAGTACACTGTGTGCACGATGCATGGGGCAGGAATGCATGGAGTGCTGTGTGTGAAGGCCTCGTGTGGGGGGGTGGGTGAGGGGTCCTGGGCAGCGTGCTGCATGTATGGTGGGCAAAGTATGTGCGTAAGGGGATGGGAGGGATATGGTGGGCCATGAATGTAAGAGGCCGGACGGTATGACTGATACCATTTTCTATTTTTATTTTTCTGCAGGTCAGTGCCCATCAGAAAAAGGGTATATGGTAGACCCTGGGGGTCTACGGCAGGCAGAGCACCCACTGTTGCAAACGGTGGGAGGACCTGAGACGCTGGGCAAGGAAGACGGCGGAGGCCCAGCTGGGGGTGGCCTTCCAATGAGGAAGGCGTGCCCGTCGAACCCTGACCCCCCCTGACGTTCCGCAAACTGGCGGTGGCCTATCCGGAGCTGGATGGTTGGTTGAGGCCATCACAGCAGCCACAAGGGGATGAGTACAATTCCCAATATACTACTTGCACGCGGAGGGGTGGTCTCTGGCTGGGGGATGTGCGCCTGTGAGTGCCCCTAGGCCAGGCTGGACATTGCAGGGTAGGTTCCATGTTGGGCAGGGGCTGATGCACTACAACCCCAAACATGCTAGTGGGCATCCACTACTGGGCAGGGATCTGTGGGTCTCAGGTATGCTGCAACTGGCGTCAGTTATTACTGTCCATGGCCTGGTGACTAGCATTGTGACTGGTAGTGCATCGCCTAGTGCATAGAGCTGTCCACTGTGGGTTGTGCACGCCAACGGTGGTGTTGTTGCTGGCATTGACCAAGTGTATCCTCTGTCTCTTCCCCCCCTTTTTGTTTTGTCACCCTGTCCTTCTGTGCATTAGCATTATCTGGCGGAGGAGCAGAGGCACCGGCGATGGAGGGAGCTGCATCCCACAGGACCCATGAGTCTGACTTCACTGACGGTGAGGGCACCAGTGCGATGGAGGGCAAGGGGACAGTTCTGAAAGTGATACCTCCTCTGATGGAAGCTCCATGGTGGTGGCGGACAGCTCTGTGCCCACCCCAACTACAGGTACAGCCGCCACCCCCAGTACCAGCACCGCCCTCCCAGGCACACATTCAGACCAGCATGCACCCAGTACAACACACAGGAGTGGTTCAGGCAAACACGAGCACCACCGGCACTCACACAAACACCATCCAGAAGCAGACATAGCAACATCCATTGCCTCCACTGTGTCCCCCTCATCCTCATCATCCACCTCCCTCCCAGTAGCATCTACACTTACACCTGCATGCACTACATCCTCATCCACTTTCACCATCATGACTATCAGTACACGCCCCTCACTGGCAGTCACCACCCCCACATCCATGCACACGTCCCCTGTGTCCTCTCCCACTGTGCCTGTGCCCTCTCCTCCCAAAGTACCCAAACGCAAGCACTCAGACACCCAACAGCCATCCACCTCACAACAGCATCCAGCCCATGCATCTGCACCCAAACACAGCAGACAGACAACTCATACAACCACTCCCTCTTCCTCGACTCCCAAACCTTCACCCTCTTCCCGCCCCAGTGTCCCTAAGAAGATTTTCCACTCCACCCTTGAGCTCTTCCCTACCCCTACCCACATCATTCACTTTGGGCCAGGGTGGGCAGAACCCAGACGAGAACCTCAGCCACCCAGTCCACAGCCACTGTAGTGTTGGCAGCTACTGCAGGTGTGAGGCCATAAGGAGACATCCATCAGCACTGGCAGTGTGCCTGCACCAGCTGCCAAGGGGAAGGGCAAGGAGGCACCACCAGCTGCCACATGCACCGCACCAGCACCACTGGCAGCAGCAGCACAGCTGTCCGAGGCTGCAGGGGAAGGGCTGGAGTTTTCCCCCACCACTGGCAGCACCACCAACAGCACAGCCACCTGCACCGCCATATGCACCACCACTGGCAGCAGCAGCCCCAGTGGGCAGCCGTCCGAGGCTGCAGGGGAAGGGCTGGAGCCTCCCCCCACCACTGGCAGCACAGACAGCAGCACCGGCACTGCCACCACTGTACAGCCGTCGCCGCCGGCGGATGGACTGTAGTCCTGCCTCTGTGGAGTGTTATGCATCCTGCCCACTGCAAATCTTGTGGGTATGACACACAGGTGAGAGACTGTGACCTTGCACTCCCCAAGTGCTGCATCACAGGGCAAAAAGCCCCCTCCAGAATCAGTGGAAGAAGGCATCCACTCACCCCTTCCTTGCCAGGATGAAGCACGCTAGGCACAAGCCCACTCACCCCCTCCTTGCCAGAATGAAGCACACTGGGCACAAGGCCCCCTCCAGAACCAGTGGAAGAAGACATCCACTCGCCCCCTCCTTGCCAGGATGAAGCACACTGGGCACAAGGCTCCCTCTAGAACCAGTGGAAGAAGGCATCTACTAAAGACTGTGGCCTTGCACTCCCCAGGACCAGGCAGTGGACAGACCACCCACTTGAGCAACTGTGGCCTTGCACTCCCCAAGACCAAGCAGTGGGCAAACCACTCACTTGAGAGACTGTGCTTTGCACTCCCCAGGACCAAGCAGTGGGCAAACCACCCACTTGAGAGACTGTGGCCTTGCACTCCCCAGGACCAGGCAGTGGGCAAACCACCCACTTGAGAGACAGTGGCTTTGCACTCCCTAGGACATCACAGAGGGCATGTAGCTCCCTCCAGGACCAGTGGCTTTGTACAATCTTCCGGCTGAGGTGCCCCCCCATTCGCCTTCCCCTGAGGTGCCTGTGTAGTTCTGACCTGATGCCCCAGCAGTGTTCTCTCCTTTTTGAGGCAGGAGTCAAGTGAGGCCTTGGCCTATGTGATACGGCCCTGTGGCCCACAGACATTATGGACTGGGCAGTGTCCCTCCGATTGTATGTATATAAATACTGTTTTGATTTTTGAGGACGTATTTCTAGTATTTTATCTTATTGCACTCACTTTAATTTATTCCTTTTGTCCTTGTGTTATTCCTGAGGGGTACGTGGTGGATATCTAATGTTGGTGCATCTGGTTGTGTGCATGGTGTTAGGGGTGGGGGTGTTGCGTGTGTGTGTCACACTGTTTTTCCTCCCCCCTCCTCTGTGTGCTAGGTGGCAGTACTCACCGTGGTCGTCATCACTGGCGTTGGTATTCCTGATGTAGGAGGAGGTAGACCAGCATGAGGAAGATCTGCAGTTCGGACTCCATGGCATCGTGGTTCTACCTTGAGCATCCAGAGATGAGTCTTTTGCCTTCTATGTACTATTTCCGCCGTGCTTTCAATGTCGTTGATACCGCCCCGGAAAAGGTAGCAGATAGGCCACTTGTAATAATGTGGGCGGTACATTGTCTTCTGCCTGGTGGTTGGCGGTTATCGCTGCGGTGCTCGTTGCTACCGCCGTGGCGGTCAGTGTGTTTAAGTGGCTGTCTGTGTGAGTGGTTTCCGCCGTAGTCATAATTCCATTATTTTTACTGCCGGCTTCTTGGCAGTATTACCTCCGCTTTATCAAGACCGCCAGGGTTGTAATGAGGGCCTCAGTTGCTTTACACCCCCAAATTCCTCCTACCTTCTGGACTTATCAACAAGAAGCTTCCAGGCAGTTTCCCCAATGCTTCCATAATTACTTTAATAAAAGTCACCAACACTTAAGACTAAATAATAATGTTAATCTAATGAGAGATGCATTCTAATCTTAACAGAAATGTAGTCAAACTTAGAGACATTCTCTGACCCAGTTTTGACTACAATAGATAAAGAATATTCTTAGTACTGTTTTGTCCATGCCCACAATGTCAGATAACCAGGACTTCAGATTTACCACTGTTTCAGATGCCATAAAGTAGCACAGGTAAGCGCAACATGTGAAGGGAGCAGTAGAGAGAGACAAGATTTTACCTTTTTTTTTGTTTGAAAACAATTTTTTCATGTTTTCATTTTATTTGTTTAACAATGAAGAATTGGAGGTGTGGCTTGGTAACGAATCAAAATGGCCACCTGCTAGCTAAGCTCCAACAGGTGCAGTGGCTTTTATTTAAAGAAAAACAGCTGAAGATGTCTGACTGAACCAAGTAGAGAACCTTCTTTCAGTATCATGGCTTCTCTTTGATGCTTTTTTTCCTGTGGCTAAGCACTGCACTACCATGCAGTTTATTGTTTTTGCCTTCTCTCTTAAGGAGCACTCGCCATCTTAGTTTTGGATGCGCTTTCTCCTCAGAAACGCTTGCACATGACATGTCTTCGGGACTGCTTGTTGTGTTTTCACCTAGCAAAAGACCTTCTATTATGCCCATCATGTTTCCAAGACCCAACCACATTTTTATATAAAATGAGGCTCTCAAGATGCTTTTTGTCTGATAACCTTATCTCCTCTGTATCTTCATGTTGCCTTAGAATTTGAAAAATTGATCAGATTGTGCCTTTTGTTTCTGGTTTGTGATTTGCATTGCATGGGGAAGGTTAGAATACACAAGTTAACTGGCAATTTTTTTCTTTAACTGTCTTCAAAGACTCTTCTGATCATTTCATTGATCCCTTGGTAATGGATGCCTCTAGTTCTTCTCCCATTGACAACTTCAGTATTAATTCCTAAATCTGGGCATATGGTCAAACCACCTACTAATGTTAATAAGAGGTCAAAGAAGAATCCACCGTCACTCACTAAACCTTTCCCTGCGTCCTCCATGGATTTACTTGTAGAGGAGATTATGGCGCTCAAACCCTATATGGAAGAAACAAATATATGTCTCCAGGCTCTGGATGATGTGTTTTTTTTATGGATAAGAGGGTGGCAAAAGTTGAGGACTTTGTTAGTGACATCCAAGACTCTTCTTTCAAGTTTGATTCCATCCAAAAATAGATTGATCTTCTTGAGCAACAAGCTGAAGATTTAGAGCATAGAAATAGACAGAATAATGTAAGAATCTATGGATTATCAGAAGGAGTCGAAGGTCCTGACCCTGTCATGTTCTTTCATTCCTTTTCATCTAAAATACTTTGTATGGAGGGTGTTTTGTTCAATAAACAAAGAGCACCTTGACTGGGCCACTTATCCAAATTTGTTTCCTCTCCTAACCCTAGAGCTGAATGCCTCAATTCTTGGAATTTACCCATTTGCCTAAAGTTCTTTCCATCGCCAAGTCCCCCAAAAATTGTTTGGTCTAGTAACACTCTTTCGCAAGATGTCTCCAAGATTATTGTGGATCGTAGGGAGAGATTTTTAAATGTGCAACCTGCACTTAGAGCGTTGGATGCATGTTTTGGCTTGGTACATCCATGTCGGTTCAAAGTCACATACAAAAATAAGACTACTACCTATGATGATCCGGTTAAACTGCAAAAGTTTCTAGATGATTGTAAAGGAGAAGCAACAGAGACAGCTAGATCTTACTTTTCTTAGTTTTACTTACCTATCTATCAATCAATCAGAGAATTTGTAAAGCACACTACTCACCCGTGAGGGTCTCAAGACGCTGAGGGGGGGGGCATGTCCTAAGAAGTCTCCTGAAGGTAAGTAGGTTCTTAGTCTGACGCAGGTAGGTGGGAAGAGTGTTCCACATCTTGGCGGCGAGGTGGGAGAACGATCTGCCGCTGGCGGTTGTTCTGTGGCTGCATGGGATGGTGGTGAGGGCAAGATCGGCAGAGAAAGCTGTCGGGTCAGGGTGTAGAAGGAGAGCCGTCTGTTGAGGTATTCTGGTCCAGTGTTTTGCAGTGCCTTGTGAGTGTGGGTGAGGAGTTTGAACGTGATTCTCTTGTTGATGGGGAGCCAGTGTTGGTCTCTCTGGTGGGCTCTGGTGTGGCAGTGGCGCGGTATGTCCAGGATGAGGCATGCTGAGGCATTCTGGATGCGTTGCAGTCTTTTCTGAAGTTTGGCCATGGTTCCTTCGTAGAGGGCATTGCCGTAGTCCAGTTTGCTGCTTACAAGAGCTTGGGTGACCGTTCTTCTGGTTTCAATGGGGATACATTTGTAGATCTTCTGAAGCATGCAAAGGGTGTTGAAGCAGGAGGAGGAGATGGCGTTGACTTGCTGGGTCATAGAAAGTGAAGAGTCCAGGATGAATCCCAGGTTGCGTGCATGGTCGTTGGGTGTCGGTGCGGTTCCCAGTGTGGCAGGCAACCAGGAGCCATCCCATGAGTAGGGGGTGACGCTGAAGATGAGGTCCTCAGTCTTGTCGGAATTCAGTTTCAGGCAGCTGTTCTTCATCATTCGGCAATGGCCTTCATTCCTTCGTGGAGGTTGGTCTTGGCGGTGGCGGGGTCTTTGGTGAGGGAGAGGATCAGCTGGGTGTCATCAGGGTATGAGATGATGTTGAGGTTGTGAGATCGGGCAATGTTGTCGAGCAGAGCCATGTCGACGTTGAAGCGGGTCGGGTTGAGGGACGAAACCCGGGGTACGCCGCAGATACTTTTGGACGCGTCAGAGCGGAATGAAGGCAGATGGACTCTCTGAGTTCTGCCGGGGAGGAAGGAGGTGATCCAGTCCAGGGCTCTGTCGCGGATTCCTGGGTCATTGAGGTGCCTATGTAGGGTGTGGTGGCAGACGGTGTTGATCGCGGCTGTGAGATCAGGAGGATGAGGGCCAGTGTGGTCCTGATGTCATCAGGTAGTGACGATGAGGGCGGTTTTGATGTTGCGGTTTCTGTGGAATACGTATTGGGATGGTCTATGCCATTCTTGGTGTTTGTATTGCTATTAATATGATTTTGATTTCAAAATTTGCCATTTATATATCTTTCATTCCTTCCCCTTTTAGATTTGCCCTACAGCTCGTTAATATACACCATTTGTATTGAATGTCATTGCCCAACCTCCTGTGGAGTGAGGTTAAGCATTATCATCTTTCGTGTATGGCAACAAGATTACCATGTCCCCTGTATTGTGTCGCAGTTATATGTTATTAATTTTCTCTTATGATACTCTTAGTATTGTTTTGTCCTCCTTTCTCCTTTACTGAGTCATTCTTTCATCTTATCTATCATTTCTCTTTTGTATTTTTTTACCTTATTACTAATATTTGTATGCTTCAATAGTTTGTTACAGCTGAAGTTTTCCTAGTTATTGATGCTCTGATTCTTCAATATATAGCTATTAATGGTGATTTTGAGATTATTTTCTCTATCTATATTATATCAGTTGTTTTTCATGTTCAATATCGTTCCTGGGAATATTAAAGGGCTTGATACCCCTATTAAGCAACAGCATAGTCTTTCACATTTAGCACAACTTAATTCTCAAATTGTCCTCTTGCAAGAATCACATTTATCTTCAGAAGAATTTGCGAAACTCAAAAAACTTTGGATAGGTCATGTTTTTTGTCTCTGGCTTTTAATAAAACAATGGCACTAGTATTCTTTGCAGCAAACATTTAGATATTTCCGTGATATCTCAAGAATCAGATAATTTTGGGAGGTAGAAAATTGTCCAATTAATTATTAACCAGAAAGCCATTACTATTCATCAGATGATGTCTTTTGGAGTAATGCCATCCAAAAATTGATGACATATTTAGATGATTTTTTTGGTGGGGATTGTAATCAAAATTATTCCTTCACAGGAATTCCTCTTCTAAATATATTCCATCGCCATGCAGAAACAGTTTCATAACACGATTAAGCAGCAGTGAATGGTGGAAGCTTGTAGGTTATGTAATCCATTACCTAAAGAGTATACATTTTTTCTCTGGCTCATCACTCTCAATCAATAATTGATTATATATTTGTGAGTCCTGCCTTATGCCAATCCATGATGCATGCAGAAATTGGAGCTGTTAGCTTTTTAAATTTCTGACCATGCCACTGTTCTTGTCTCCTTAGCCCTTGATTTTGTTGACAAAAAAAAGTGGAAGGTGGCGTTTTAATACTGCACTATTGTCAGACTCCAATTTTGTTACCTCATTTGCATCCTTTGGAATTCCTTAGACTTAATATTTCAGATGAAGAATCATTTGCGACCTATTAGCCTTTAAAGATTCGAGATGTATCATTGCTCATGTAGAAAGTAAAAAAACAATCATCCATTAAACATTTATGTCAATCCACTCACCAGATTAAACAATTAGAACACTACCAACTCCTCAGAAATCTTCTATAAGTTAATTTCTGCCAAATTTGAACTTGATGAAAATACTAAAGAAGTAGCTTCTTCCTTTCTGTTAAATACTAGTTCCAAATACTATGGTGGTCAAAATAGATGTGGGAAGTTATTAGTCAACTACTTTTGAAACAGTTCTTTATTAACATTTTAGACATTAACATTTGCAGTAATCTCCCTGCCATGAGCAATGATTATTTAAACACAAAACAGCACATTATGAAGCAACAAGGAGATAGGATAGGCAGGGGTAGGGGGAAAGTGGGAGAAACAGGAGTGGCGAAGGGTAGCTAACAGCCGAATCCAAGCATGTTCATTCAGGCCAGCATACAACCCTAATTCATCCAGTCTATATCACCATGTCCTCCCCTACCACCTGGGGGAGGCCATTGTCAGGTAGTACTGCTTAACTGGATGACATCTGTTGGGGGGAGGGGGTCCAAGCATGATCTGGCTGCTCCTCGTGAGGGTGAGGGCCACCCAAAACTCACCCCACTGTTGTCCCCTACCCAATTCACCACCTCACTCCATCTCTCAAGAGCTCTCTCCCCCCGTTTGTCTGTGCGGACACTCTGGAGGGGCACTCCCTCCATCACTGCCCATTCCAGCACATCAGCCCTCCATCTGTTGCATGACGGGGGCGTTACCTGTGCCTAGTGAATGGCCATACAACACCTGGCCAGCACCAAACCGAGGAGAGCAAATCTGCAATTAATTTTTTGCCCTCTGGGGGCTGCGGTAGAAGGCTGTTTTGGATAGACTGGGTTAGTCGTGTCTTTGTCATCCAGGTCAATGAACAAGTAACTTGCATGTAACTAGTGAGGATTCCCCACGCCTTGCACAAGCATCCTATGAAGTCTCTGAGGGGTCAAGTAAGATCTATGGCAATAATAAAATTGTGTCAGTTTAAATTTAGCAATGCTGCCTGACTCCTGCACCTGTGCCCTAGCCCGCGTTCACTCACCATCCATGATGGTAGAGTCAACGATTCCTTTTGGGACCCCTTCCTGTTTGCTAATGGGTTAACACTAATTTGAAATTGGTGTTAACTATGATTGTTTTGGACAGCATTCACGGTCTCAAAACAATCATACATACCATTTGATTCGGTATTAGGAAAGGATGCTCTGAACACGCCGCTTCCTAATACCAAATCACAAAACCCAAATTGCAATTTGGTAACAAGTTACTGAATCGAAATTTGGGCTTTGTACATCCCCAAAAACATTTTTCTTGTCGCAAACGGGCTGTTTCTGCGAATTGGCCCATTTGAGACTGGAAAAATGCTTTGGAAATGTGGCCCTATGTGTACAATGATTTAACAATAGTATCCTAAATGCAGTCTTATCTTTCAAGAGCAGGACAGAAGCCAGGACCCACCCCTTACAAGTCCAGTCCCCGTCAACCTCTATGGAGTGCCTAACACACTGGTAAACACACTAATCCCAGCCATCCATACACACATACACTAGCATGCACTCCTATATCCTCATAGGAAGTGTGGTACCACTCATTCTATGATGGGTTCATGGGGGGGTGGTGTTTGCAATCAGATGCAAATAGGATTCCCAGCCTGCCCAATAGGTAATCCCTCCCAGGGGACCCACCGTGGTCAAGAAACAACACAGCACAATATTAACTCTGAAAAACAGGAACAATGTTGAGGAGTAAATGTATCCTTCCCCATAAGGTAGCCCATAAAAAGTCACACACTGTTCCAACACTGTGCATAAGCCCTCAGAAAAAGGATGCAGTTTCAGCAATGTCATTCCAGTGGCCTGTGAGGGTCAAGAGAGGCTCCCTGGGCCTGGCAGTGGCTCAAGCAGTGTCACTCCATGAGTGCCAGATGAGGCCAAATGAGACACTATAAGTGTAATGTCTATTGAAGAGCTGTTCAGTGGGCAGTGTCAGTGACTCCTCCACCTGGTCCGATCCGCTCTCAGCTGAGTCAGCTGATTTGACCGACTCCACCAGGGCTTTCGCCTGTTGCTGTTCGTGTCATTGCTGCTCCAGGTGTAATGTGCCATTACTCTGCACCACAATTCTCGTACCAGACGTGGTACTCTGCCGCCTCTGGATTCTCTTCCTGGGAGTAAGTCCTGACTTACATCCTTCTCCAGACCCACCTCAGGCATTCCCAACTCCTCCAGTAGGATCTGGCCATCACCCCTGACCTCCAACCAGTCTCAGACATCCTCCAGTGGTGTGAAAAAATGTGAGCTTCATGAATCACTTTGAGTTTGGGTGGGTGAAGGAGCATATACTGGAGTCCCATTGCCTTCAACTTTTGTTCGACACCAGCAAAGGTATGGCATTAAACTGATCAGATTTAATCTGGTGTCACCATTCCTACGTACTCCTTGCAGGATTGCAGCTCAGTCGTTCATCAGTAGTTAGCTAGCTTTGTGATGATGGTTTGTGGAGTACCCCTTCAAGGGGTGGTGGGGGGGAGTAGCAACCAGTGGGCACATTCTACCATAAAGAATTGAGACAGCCCAGCATTTTAAAGTTGCTGTCTAATCAAGTCTTCTGGAAACAGTTCTGGTGTGGTGTACTAGGTCTTTTCTGGAAATCCCACAAATCACAAATTACATCTGTGAGCCCTTCCTTCCACATAGTCGGCCCTCAATTCCAGTTTGCACGTCTGTGCTTCCAGCACCATCACCATGGCCTTCAAGGACTTCAGTTCCGTCTGTGGCTCGCCAACCTGTCACTCCGTTGTATCAGACCTCTCCGTCACTTTGTGGACATCAGCATGCAAGAGGTTCACATCTAGGGCTATAGCTTCAATATTGGATTGCACTGCTGTGCTTGAGACCTCAATGGCCACCAGAATTTGTGTACCCATGGGTCGTTGTGGCTTCCACAAATCAGTCAGGTCAGGAGTCTGCTGGCACCCCCCAGCTGCCCAGGGGCCGCCAACTGATCTACAGTAGTCTGCTGAGTGCCTCTGTTTTTTTTGTCCTTAACCATTTTTGCCCTACAGAGGTAATGACGCTGGTCAGGATTGTCTACCAGGACTGGTCATATAAAAAACTGCAGCTCCTCCACAAGTATTTAGTGGGCACTCCCACCAGTCTCCACGTCAAGGTAGCAGAGTGCTAGAGGCAAATGTAAGGGAGGCTGAGGCAGTGTTCCCCCACTCACTTTCATCCTCACTGAGTGGGGTTATCGACAGTTGTCAAGAGGCCTTCACTGAGGACCACTCTGGCTGTGGGGAATGGCTCAGTTCATCTAGGGTCAATGTAGGGCCACGGGGGTACTCCAACAGTAGGTGGTAGTTACCGGGGTAGTAGTTACTGTGGCCCCCGCTAACACCAGATGACTGGCTCTCCCCCAACTCCTGACCTCTGCAATAATGGTGCCTGAGTTGAATCCTCCTCTGCCTCACACCAGTCGCGGCTTCCTACTCATTCTGGGAGTTACATCCATGGCACCGTAGGGGGGGATCAGGCGGGCCAAGTAGCAAAGCACAAGGTAACAGCCACAGTAGCACCACGTCCTTTGGCCACCGAACACTTCCCTGCAGGTCACAGCACTACAACTTACAGCTTGGCTAGGGCGGCCTCTCCCTCGCTTTGCCAGGGCTCAGTACTTCAAGTATCCTCCAGGCCTCATAATGGCTGCATGACGTCCCTGCCACATTGGGTTGACAGGCGAGGGAGGACAAAATCTGTACTTATGAGGGGCTGGGTCCCAAGCAGCTCATGCACAAGGCACAGGTCTCTGGCTCCCACAGGTAAGGGCCAGGCTCACTGAGCACTGATGTTCACCATGGACCAGGAGCAGTACGTCAGTCTCCGTCCTACATCGGGAAGCATTTCATTTCCACTGGGGTTGAGTGCTTCATCCAAGTGCAGGCTCAGGCGTGGAGCAGCACCTTCCATGCCCGGCGCCTTCAGGCCACAACATCACCCTGTATTCAGAGCCTGAAAGTGTGGTTCAGAGCACATAAAGGGTAAAGGGCTCTACACTAAGTGCTCTGGAGGGTTATCAAGCAATCCGGTGTGTAGAAACTAACCAAGGAAGGAGGATGCTTAAGGATTCTGCCGGCAGGCTGGGAGCCCTCGATTAGTGCGACGAGTCAACCATCTTGTTGGCTACGCCCCCTATTAGCAAACTAATTGAAGACCAAAAAAGCATTAACCAGAATTTACAGACTCTAATACTCTAGTATTTATAGATACAGATATTTTACATACCTTTACTACATTCTATACAACTCTATATGCTCCAGATACAGACCCTTGATCTGCAGAGTTTATGAACTATTTAAATTCTGTTAAAAAAACCTTTTTCTGTTAAAAAAACCTTCTTGAACGATATAAATTGTGGTACCTACAAAAGGGATATTACGATTCAGACCCTCTACCGTTTGAAACATAACAAATCCCCTGGCCCTAATAGCTCCCCAGTTGAATTCTATGTCCACTTTTTGTCATGACTTCTCCCTCATTTATTACACTCATATAGAATGTTTTTCCCACAAAGAAGCATTCCAAGGCTCTTCCCAAGATGCCTTAATTTCCCTAATTCCAAAAAAGGGTCAAGATCAGTATCGTAAGAACTTTAATCCAGTTTCATTAGTGAATGCAGATTATAACATTCTCTCTAAATGTCTTGCACTACACATTGATCCACTTTTTTGCAAAATTCTTAGGCAAAGAACAGCCAAGTTTTGTTAAGGGTTGTCAGATGTCTTTTGGTAAAATGAATTGGAATTTTGGGCCTGATTCCAAGCGGGAACCGCCAGAAGACCGTACCGCGGTCAAAAGACCGCAGCGGTCATTCTGGGTTTCCCACTGGGCTGGCGGGCAACCGCCAAAAGTCCGCCCGCCAGCCCAGTGGGAAACACCCTTCCCACGAGGAAGCCGGCTCCGAATGGAGTGGGAAGGTGCGACGGGTGCAGTTGCACCCGTCGCGAATTTCAGTGTCTGCAAAGCAGACACTGAAATTCTTTGTGGGGCCCTCTTACGGGGGCCCCACGACACCCCATACCACCATCCTCTTCCTGGCAGGCGACCCGCCAGGAACAGGATGGCGGTATGGGGTGTCAGAATCCCCATGGTGGATTCCCATGGGCAGCGGAAAGTCGGCGGTACACCGCCGGCTTTCCGCTTCTGGCCGCGGCTGTACCGCCGCGGTCAGAATGCCCGGCGTAGCACCGCCAGCCTGTTGGCGGTGCTAACGCCGACCCCGGCCCTGGCGGTATTTACCGCCAGGGTCGGAATGACCCCCTTTATGTTTCTGCCCGTAGATGGTTTGGCTTTGGTCCACGGTTGCTTAACTATATTTTGTTGCTTTATTCTGCTCTTGAAGCCTCTCTATTTCTAAATGGGTTACTATCTCCATACATTTGTCTCTTTAGAGTAGTTAAACAAAGATGCCCTCTTTCTCCACTGATGTTTATTTTGGCCTTCGAGCCTCTTCTTTCCAATTTGTGACAAAATACAGAGATTCAGGGGTTTAAGCATAATCACTGTGTATACAGATGATATTATTTTGTAGGTAGCTAACCCGGAAGTTACTGTTTCAGCATTTTTGTTATAAGCTCAGCGATGGCACATGTGACATTTTACCATTGAATACATTCTGTCAAAAATATATGTTCCAAACAACAACCTTTTTATGGAGTCCCACAAAAATTGTCCTGTGCTGGCAGTGTGTCAGGGGTAGGCCTATGAGGGAGTGAGTCCATCGCAGGACCCATTCAGTATAGTACCATGGCTGTGGTCATTGGTTGGATGCCAGTAGGCAACACCTGTTACAAATTGGACAATTGTGGACACCTGCAAAGCACACTATAAAACACACTCCATTGCAGACCATGACCCTATGCCATTCCACTGCAGAAGACCAGACAGCCAGCTAAAATCACAACATAGGAGACAGGTTTTTTAAATTTTGTTAACCTCTCCCTATGTGTCTTTTTTGTTAAATCCATTTTTTTATCAGTACCCTTCATTTTTTTTAGCACTAGGTTTGTTTAGATGTATGGCAGGGAGAAGAAATCCCTATGTCGCAGTGGGAGAATTATCTGTCATGGTGGATGAAATCATTAGAGTAGAGCCACAATTGTATGGAGCACCAAAATACTACAATTTCCCAGAGAAGGCAAATGTGTACCAGAATAGTTGACAGGGTGAATGCAGTAGCCGACAATCTGTGCACACAGGAGGAGATTAGGAAGAGGTGGAACAACCTACAGGGGAAAGTTCCTTCACTGGCCTCCAAGCGTCACTTGTAAGCCCAGAGCACTGGTGGTAGTTCTCCTCTACCTCCATTACAACTCTTTGCCTTGGAGGAGAAGGTCCTGCAAATCCTCCAACCTGTAGGCTTGACTGAAATCCTATGTATGGCTCCCTAATCACAAATAGAGTCCTGCCTTTAAGGTAGACTTTTAGAATGGAGCAACAACCTTAGCAACACATATATTGCTAATTTTGAATAAACAAAATCTGTTGTTTCATACAAATTACCAGCAGCATGGGTGTAGCTCTCCTTATAACATAATGTAATATGGATAGACAGATTGTGTGTAGTTCCCATGGATCAGGCCTTGCATGGGCTCTGCCCATTAATGTCTATAAATGTATGTTGTTGTGCTTACAAAAACAAGTCCAAAACGACATCCATTTTCACAGGAGAGTATGGTGTACCTAAGTTGTTTTTTCTCCTGTCACATTAAATCCATATGTGAGTATTAGTTGCAAATGTGGTTTCAGCTTTGATAGTCTTTGGAAGTGAACTGTGGAAATGATTACTCAAACAAGTATTGTCCATAGTGTCAACAGATGACAACTACCATCTTATTGGATCTGAAAAACAATAGCGGAATGTACTGTTGGTACACTGTTCTTGACTTCCAAATGCACACACATTTAAAAAACTAGTGCATTTGTCAGTCACCATGTCATGCCATGGATTCAGATATCTCTTCTTGTGTATCTCAACCATGTTGACACCTGCTCATAGCTATATTGACCTGATGAAAATGCTCACAGCATTCATTGTCTGTTGAATCCAAGATCTCCAAAACTGTGTTGTGGTATGCCGAACAGAATCGGTAGCCACACACAACTTAAAATTCACTGTCCATCTGATGACTAATTACAGTTTCATGTGCATTATGAAACCACTTTGTATCCAATGTTTTGCTGCCTGTTAGACCTTGGAATGGTCCAGTACTCCAAACAACTCACCTCTGTGTTGGGTTCAATGCCTATTGCATGTAACCAACAAATATGAACTAACACTTTGGCATTTCAGGACATATCTATAAGGTCAGCACTGGGGTTGTTGTCTGTGTACATCAGGCTGCATGGGTAAAACAATGAAAATAACACAAAGGCCCAATCAGTCAATCTCACTCTCTCTAGGTTTTAGGTTAGCCCTTTTGTAGACAAAGACACATGAAATGCACAAACAGTATTTTAAACATATATCCTCTGTAACCTTCACAGATGCAACCACCTGGTCCAGTGACACATCATCTGCCATCCAAGACACCTCTCCTCCAGCCCAGGAACAAGCCCTAAGTGAGGAGCAAGCTAGTCCATCTGGTCTGTCTGGCCACAAAGATCCAGTGAATCACACCCAGGCCACAGCTACACCTCCTAACACAGTTGCAACAAGGCCTCGGCATGAGGAACCCTCCACTTCCTTGCACCCAGAACCAACACACCAATCCTGTGCTCCCCAGTCCTGGCTGTTGTTGAGCCACCAACCTCTCAGCCTCCCGATCTTCCAGGATGCAGTGGTTTGGGGCATACTTCAAGGGCATAGGCTAGTTGGGGTAGGGTTCATGGGAGAGAAGCAGTGGACCAGCCAAGGAAGGCCACTGGGGTATTAGTTAGCCAGACCACCCTTGACCAAGTCTTGGGATCCGTCCAACAATCCCAAGATGTGATGGGTCAAGTCCTAAACAATCTCCAGGTCATTAAGCAGGTGCAGAGGGAGAACAATGCGGAGATGCAAAACATAAATGCCAATTTGTACTCCTTGACTAGGGCGATGTATGACATTTACCACATCATCTGCAGGGCTTTTCCTATTACGTCTGCTCTCCCTCCTCCACCCTTGAGGGGACAGTCATCTGGACCAGCAGCAGAGATTGGCAACACCACCACCTCCAAGAGACAACAAACCTAATTTACTCCTTGTGTGCCTACCATTTACTCTGTGAACTGTTTCATGGACACATTTACCTTTGCACACAACAGTAGTATTTTGGACATTGGACTTCAAACTCCATTTGGCTCTGCTACCATGTTTCCATCCACTATGATAGATTATTCTTAGTTTAGTTCATCTTATTTTATTTCAACTCACACTTGTTTTTTCATCAGAATAAATGTAATGATAACAGAGTACAACACTCTTGTTTGATCATTTGTTGCATTTCCTATGTCATGCTCATCTCCCACCATCATGTTGTGGAAACTATTAAACCTCCATTTAGGAACAAAATATTGCAATTACAAAGAGGAAACGTGTCATCAAATTTATTGAAAGTAAACAAACAAGACTCAGAATGAATGTGGAACATACTAATGTTACAAACAGGTCCTTGTAGAAATTGAGTCTGGGTTACAAAAACCGCTCCTAAACCCAGTATCTGTAACATTCACAGTTATATGCTTCACTGCTGTTGCTAGCCACTCACCTGAATGCCAGGTGGTTTCGATGGGGTGACGATAATCCTTGAATCCCAATTAGAACTGACAGGGCAGCAATAAAGGACACTGCAACCCTAGGAGTTTCCAAGAGGAAGTGGGGTTGGGATGAGAAAAAAGATCGAAATACCAGGACTTTTGAGTATTCATATTTCACAACTCTGGGTACTGCTGGGCTCAAGGATATCTGGAATTTGGTTCTGGATTCAGGATACTAGGAATCAGGATTAGTCGGATACAAGGGTCTGGACTCGGATTTCTCTGTAACCAAACCACACTTTAAAACAGGAAAAATTAAACAGATCTTTGGAATTAACTAATGGCAAATCAACATACCAATAATTCACACTAGAAACATTCCCCAAAGCTATTCAAGTATTATCCAGGAATTATCATGTACAAGGTTTTCCACTGAGAGAAAATAACTTGGTTAATCACAACAAAACTAGTTCAAATTCTTCAGTAGTTCAAGAGTCTCAAGAGTTCCAGGTTCATATGCAAATATGGAATGGCAATCAGATTATAGTTCTCAATTGTTCCAAAAGTCTTTAGAACACCAACATCTGATTCTGATTGAGAAAACACAGATTGAAAATCAACTATGAGCATAAGATCCAGAAAGGCGCAGCTATTACAAGAAATAAAACTTTTATCTTATGTCTTTTCAGTCGCAAGATTGATCCGAATGTTATTGCTGGCTTTATTGCTGGCTTTAGATAAGTTTGATTAATCAGCGCTGATCAAGATCCCAAATTAAACATAAAAACTTGTGTTACCTTATTTGGGATAGCTTGTGTCTTTGCCAGCGAAAGAAAACGTGTTGGGAGAGACGAATTGCAAGCTGCCTGCCTTTTACAGGTACTGTGGTAATTGAGGAGAAAAATGGAACTACTAGGTCAGAACTCAGGAAGGGCATCACTGTGAGGAGAAGCCTGTCACTGTGAATGTATGGATGCAACTGTGAAGAGAGGGCTGCCACTGCGAAGGGAAGGCTGCAGAAGAGTGGAGACAGGTTAGCATTGCTTCCAAGTTAAACATGGCTAAACAGGATTAAGGGCCAGATGTATGAAAGCATTTTGCATTCGCAAACGGTGTGAATGCCTCTTTGCGAATGCAAAATGCCATTTCAGAATGTATGAAATACATTCTGAACGCAATTTTAAGGAATCGCTAAAATAGCGATTCCTTAAAATTGCGACCCTGTTTAGAGAGTCGCAAATTGCGACTCTCTAAAATAGAAATCGCAAATGAGGATTCCTTATTTGCAATTCCTTAGCACATGTATGAAGCAAATCCTAAATGCGATTTGGGCATTTAGGAATCGCTAATTACCACCAAGTTGAACTTGGTGGTAACCATGTGCAAAATGTAAAAATGCATTTAAAATGCATTTTTAAATTGTACTTGTAAAGCACACATGCCCTTTTGGCATTTGTGCACCTTACATGTCCCATAAAACAATTTTGGGGTGCAGCAGAGGGGGCCTTAGGCCCCCAGCACCCTGGGGTTTTGCATTTCCAAAATTGCGATTTCTGGTTCAGAAATCGCAATTTTGGAAATGCAAATAAATCGCAGATATGGGCCTACAGGCCATAGGTGCAAATGGGGGCCGGTATTGCAATTTGCGATTCGGTAACAGCATTTGCGATTTTTAAGAAAACGCTATTACTGATTCGCAAATGTGATACATGGCACTTTGCGAGTCGGAAATAGCGATTTCTTAAAAATCGCTATTTCCGAATCGCAAAAGGCCTTGATGATACATCTGGCCCTTAGTCTGAAATGCCAGCTTTTATAGCTGGCCCGAACCAGTTGCAAGGAAACACATGGTGAAAACAGAGGAACTCTTTAGTCATTATTGTAATTACATATGTTTCTCAACTGTCTTTTTTCCATTAGGAGGATGAATTAAAGAACCAGCAGTTGTCGACAGTTGACATGTGCTTCCTGGATTATCTGGGTGAGGCCCAGGTGGTTGTAGACAGTTGACATGTACTTTCTGGATTACCTGGGTGAGGCCCGGGTGTTCAGAAGTTTTCTTGACAACAAACATTGGTCTACATCTGATTTAAACATTGCCATTATGAAAATAACTAATTTGTCAAGCTACAGAAGGTTTCAAAGGCATAACATGATTGAAACTGGTACTGTGTTAAGAAGAAAATAAGAACATCTCTGATATCACTTATAAGGCATGACTAGGGCATGACTAGCCCTGCTCAGAGCTGGAACCATGACAACTACCTTGATATCATGGAGGAAAGGGCACATGCAATGGGAACAAATTATATAGGCAAGCTATCCCTGATTCATGACCTCAGTTGGAGTTATACATCCTGTCTTCACAAAAGGAATCCTATATCAAAAACACCAATAGTTTACAACATGACAGTGACAACATTGATTTTTTCTGGGAACTGGGGAATTGTTTTCCTTTGAGGGCATTATTCTCTCTTTCTCTGTCTATGTACTTTTTAGCGTTTTAAGTATTTTAAATAATAAGCACAAGTATTTTATTTTTCGAAGGTTGAGGGCCTGTTAGAGCCCTTCCTTCACTAACCACTCTCATTTGGTATAGACTGTGGTTAGCAGTCCAGCTGCCGGTGGTCACGTGAGCCTCTGCTCCCCTGATCCGGCACTGTTGTATTTTAGACCGAATGCGGCCGCGCAGCGGATGTGGGCGCGCCGAAGACGCGCGTAAGGCAAGCCCGTCTGCCCCTGTCCACGTCCGACCGGGGGGCCCTCACCTGGTAGCCCCTGACCGCCTTTATTATTCAGCCCAATTCCTCCATTTGTTAGCTGGCAATCCGTACTCTCACAAAATAACCCTAGATAATTTGAATGAAAGGAGTTGTGAGCTGTACAACTTGACATCCCAGACCTTAGGTGACGCAAGGGCTCCCGGCATACTCCCATCTATGGCATGTAAAAGACGATAAAAGGGTTTGATCCTAACCAGGGACATGCTGACCTGTGCTTTAATAAATGCTCGTTCTTTGTTTAAGCATAAAATGGAGATTGAAGATTTAATTGTGCAGCACAAACTTGATTGCCTTTTTATTACGGAAACCAGGGCAAAAAATCCTGACTTCATAGAGGCTACGCCTTTGGGATAAGCATATTATACATTGGATAGAACCACTGGCAGAGGAGGAGGATTATCAGTTATTTGTAAATCTCATCTCACATGCCAATGGAATGGGATTATTCCTTCTTCTTAGATATGTGAAGCAATGTATTTTAAAATACGCTAAAACTATTCCACATTATTGGACGGACTTCTTGTTTATCGGCCACCTGGCCCTTATTCCAGCTTTTTGCAGCATTGGCCAAACTTACTAGAACCTCTAACTATGTCAACTAAAGCTATTATTTTAGGGGATTTTAATGTCCATTTTGACGACATCCAGAATGCACATATTAAGGAAATTTTAAGTTTCATGACAGCTTTAGACTGGGAACTAAAAGTTACTTCTGCCTATCTAGCAGGCCATCTGCTAGATGGGATATTTACTTGCGCCAAGGATCAGCTACTGCTGACAAACTCCCCGCTTAGCTGGACAGATCATTATTTATTAACCTTTAGATTTACTGAGGTGTACTTATCCAAGCAACCCAGTTCCAAGGGGAAATTAGTCAGCCACTAGAACCGTATTAAGAAGCAAGAGTTAGGACCAGCTTTGGAGGCAGGCTGGGCAGCCACTAATAAACTGTCTGTGCCAGCCACAGACAGTTTTATTCAGGGAATATTTATTGCTATCAATCAATTGGCCCCACTTAAACCATCTGCTTTGCATGTAACTAAAAAATACAGTAATTCCTGGTTCACTAAGGACCTCAAGATACTTCAAAGGAAATATCGTCAACAAGAACGGTGATGGAAGTTAGATCCCAACTTGGTTGAGAAAGAAAAACTAAGAGATGTTCTTAAAAATTATAAAGAGGTAAGTACTAAAGCTAAATCTGAGCATTTCACTCAGAAGATTAAGGAGGCATCTAAGGCCCCCAGAGAAATTTTCAAAGTTATAAGTTCCTTGACAACCCCTATTCCCCCTTCGGAGTTGGAGAACTCTCAAGAGTTTTGTAATAAGGTGGCTTCCTTCTTTGAAAATAAACTTCTATAAATATACTCTAGCTTTAATCATGCTGAAGGGATGGATGGTGTATTCGATACTGTCAACAGCACATCAGATGTTGACTATCCTCGGTTAACTAATTTTCATCCACTACTTCCTGAGACAATTAAAAAGTTAATGTTAGGAAACAAATCAGGTTCCCCTAAAGACCCTTGCCCCCCCCCATATTCTTCAACAGGACCCTGATCCCGTATCTATTGCTCTTACCCCGGTGTTTCGGAAAGTCTACCCTCCATCTTGGAGGGACGCAACCGTGGTTCCTCTGAAAAAACAAAACCTGATGGAGCAAAACAGGATCTGAGCAATCTGCGGCCTAGTTCTTTATTTCCCTTTCAAGCTAAAATTTTCGAAAAACACATTAATAAGGAATTAGCAAATTTTCTAATTACCTCAGGAGGATTGGACACCTCCCAACATGGTTTCATGCAGGCACATAGTACTGAATCTGCACTTATCACCACCTCAGATACGATTCGCAGGCAGGTGGATGTGGGACAAGGAGCCATATTAGTCCTACTGGACTTATCTGCAGCATTTCATACTATCTCACCCCAGATTGTGATATCCCACCTCTATCAAGCAGGGATTAGGGAGATTGATTTGAAAATTCTTGAATCTTTTTTGAAAGATAGATCGATCACGGTGAGTTGCAGAGACTTCAAGTCACCAGCATATTGCTTACCATGTGGTGTTCTCCAGGGCTCCTCACTTAGCCCCACATTTTTTAGTCTGTATGTCGCACCTTTAGCCAGATTAACTCGTACATTTGGTTTTACGCCTACCTCCTTTGCTGATGTCACACAATTGATCATCCCTGTCTCGAAGAACTGGGAGGAGTCGCGGACCGCTTTAATAACTGTATGCGAAAAGTCAGTAGGTGGATGGACCTAAACTGGCTTAAACTAAATGGCAACAAAACCGAAATTCTGTGCTTCGGTTCTGGCAAAGAATTATGGAATTCACGCTGGTGGCCGCCAGATTGTGGAGTTCCTCCTGCACCTATTGTGGGCACTAGAAATTTGGGTGTCATCTTTGAAAATTGTCTCTCTTTTAAGTTGCATGTTAACCATGTCGTTAAAACCTGCTTCTGGACTTTGAGAATGTTGAAAAAGATCTTTTCTTATTTATCAAAGGAGTGGAGAGGTATAGTTATATTGGCATTGGTAATATATAAATTGGATTATTGTAATGCCTTGATGCTCAACTTGGATAATGCATCACTGAAGAAGCTTCAGCTCATTCAGAACACAGCTGCTCGTTTCATACTTAATCTCCCTTGCTCGGCTTCTTCCAGTGGCAGCTTCAAACAACTGCATTGGTTACCAATAGCAAAGCGCATTAGGTTCAAAACTTTATGGCTGACCTATAAGGCTGTGCATGGAAGTGGATCTGAATATCTAGCCTCGTGATTATATTGGTACAGACCCAGCCGGCAACTTAGATCTTCAGAAGCCTTTCGGATCCAGGTCCCTCGCACCTATAGGGTTAGATGGGGGGACAAGGCTTTCTCGATAGCTGCTGCCAAATGCTGGAACTCACTTCCCCTGTCTATAAGGGAGGAACACAATTTCTTGGCCTTTAGGAAGTTAGTCAAAACTTTGCTCTTCCTGCGTTAATCCATTCTTCTATTTCTTTTCTTTTTGGTTACGGTCAGTCACTTACTCTGTTCCTTGGAGCACTTCGATGCTTTGACCGGAACGCGCTTTATAAATATCAAATACAAATACAAAATACAAATACAAACATTTGAGGCCACATGGCCAGTACAAGACACTGTGGCAATATATGGCACAATGACACATTCACAATTCAGTGGTGTGCCAAGTCAGAGTCCTATCACCTGTGATAAAACACATCACCAGCTACCTCAGCAGACCACAAATTGACAATTTAGCCAATGTGAAGGGAGAACAGTATGCTAGGGCTTGACATACACATCCGGTTTGAGCAACTCAAGTGGCACATATTGCCTTGATGACACCATCACACAGGTAAAAGGTCAGACACAATAGTCAGAACTTCCATGCTATCAGAGTTTAAGTTGTCTTTGGAAAAGATGTGTCCATATCATGTGGGTGTCTGTGCCAGTATGTACACTTTGTACTTCAAAACAGCAACATATAATAGCAAATGTCACAAGGTTGAAAATGTCCAAATGATGATGATATGGTCAAGTACCCTGAAACAAAATAACAAGGCAAAATGTATTTTATCACATATTAAATTGAAATCACTTGACAATTAATAAGGACACACAGACTTTGCACAAGCACAGTTCATCTATGTCATTGACCACATAACTCAATGTAGGATAAATCTGATCGAATAACATATTTGCCATGAACCTTATGCACTGACATTTCTAACAAATTACATAGCTTTCAGATGTGTACCCAGGGCACAAGTTGTACTGATATTGGAGCTTAATATTTGTAAAGGGATACTTACATTCAGGTGAAGAAGTGAGCAATCATTTCTTAATGTAGGTCAACTCCTTCTTTACCAATGACATCTTCATGGGCATTTCAACGTCCTCACCCAGGTGCTCATCAGGGTATCCTGCCTCTGCAATTATAAGGATGTCTTTCCTCAGGGCAATGTTATGGAGAATGCAGCAGGCATCCATGATTTGGCACACCTTATCGGATAAAAAGAGGAAGGGTCCACCGGTCTTGTCTAGGCACCTAAATCAAGCCTTCAGGAGCCCAAAAGCCTGCTCCACTGGCCTCTATGTTCTTCGATGGACCTCATAGAATCAGACTTCCCCTGGCACTGCTGGCTTCCACAGCGGTGCCAATAACCATGGTCGGTTAGGATATGGTGTGTCTTCTACATGGAAGCAACAAATTAACGGATCAGTCACATATCAAATCATTGTCTCTTCCTAAACTAGGATTCAGGTAAAAGATCAACAAGTCATGTTGTACTTACCAACAAGCCAGGCCCTCTCTGGTCTATGTTGTGACATCTCCATGGGTATATTGCTGTAATGTAGTATGAATCAATCATGTCTGAAATGTCTGTGCATGGCAATGTTAAGTCACCCAACAGTAATATCTATAATGTGTGTCTATGTAACACACAAATCCTAATTCATCACAACTGCAGGCCACTGACTACCAGTGGGCTGCATTGTGAAAAGACACTCATTTACCTCCTAACCCTGCGGCCATCAAGACCGCCTTGTTTTTTGTTGCAGTTACCAACCTCTAGGAGCCAGGATGCAGAGCAAAGCAGGTGACAGGGCCCCTGCCTTTTACCCAGAGGAGCTGGAGCTCCTTGCCAGAGAGGTTCTGACCCTATACAGCCAACTCTATGGGACCCCAGAGGAACAGATACACGTCAAATTGGTGAATGTCTCACTGAGTAACCTCTGCCTTTCTGATTCACAGGGTATGTAGTTACAAAATGCACCAATAAAAATGAAGCATTGAAGATGAGCACAACAAAGAATGAATAGCATGAGTGGCTGTGGGTAAAAGCCAAAAGAGAGATTACAACAGGCATAGAGTGCTAAAAATCACTCATTGCTGGATGAAGGGGGGGAAACTGATTTACTGGTTGTCCAAGTGCCTCGACCTAGATAAACAAAGATAATGCATTATTTGAAAATTCATCCACACATTAGTCGAGTCCACTCTCAGAGTTCATCAAATCTTAGATTTCCAGGATTCCATTCATAAATCGATATTGCATGTTACTTCCAATTGTGAATGTTTTATTTATACAAGGATTAAAAACTCTGAGGGATGAGTAGTATAATTACTTTTTTAGTGCAATGCTGCCGTGAATATCATTGACTGACCATATATTGGATGACAACCGTTTTGCCTATTAGCACCTAATAATTAGATGACCGATGGCAAATAAATTGTTGCAATGTTGAATATCACACTTGTGACTGTACAATTTCATAATAAATACTTTAATAACATACCACACTAGCCCTGATAAACTTCCACTGGTTACTGCCATGAGAACGAAACGTGTTGGCAAAGAAGTTCAGTTGGCAAGAAGCTTATTAATTCTAGAATGAATAAACAAAATGGAAATCATATTATGCTTTGGTGGAGGACGCTGAAATTTGTGGTAAAAGTTTTTTTAGTCATATTAGGTTTATTCAGCTGGCCCAAAGGGTTCATAAT
The DNA here is from genome assembly GCF_031143425.1 of Pleurodeles waltl. Taxonomy (NCBI): domain Eukaryota; kingdom Metazoa; phylum Chordata; class Amphibia; order Caudata; family Salamandridae; genus Pleurodeles; species Pleurodeles waltl. Next base: position 283,679,081 of record NC_090442.1, read on the forward strand.
GTGTAATTTTCTACAGATCGTCCCATAAACTAGAACATGATATTCCACAATATACTAGGTGTACAGGCCCAATGAAAAGAAGCATTTGCCATTCGTTGTGATAACTTTCGCTGTAGGAAAACCCCAAAACCTCTGTGAATGGTATTTAGTACTGTTATACTGAGAGCGCTACAGACCTAATGCTTCAAAATGCATGTTGTCCAGTACAATAGATTCCCCACGTTATGCATTGCACCAATATTGGGAAGGGAGCAGTGCTTAATTTGTGCTTGTTGTTTCCGGTGCTCAGCACCGGCACTTATTTTTGAGGGCGGCGCTTATTCTTCCGCCCCAAGCATTTGCTGCGAGCAAAAGACACACTTGGGAAAGACAGAGGAAGAGAAAAACAAAAAAGCGTCACAATTGGAGAAAGCTGAAAGCTTCAAGAGTAAGTTGAAGGGGCAATGAATGGCTTTAAATAGATTGAAGCGGCCCGAGATGACTTCAGGATCACGCTGCCTCAGTATTCAGTGTTCCCATATTTAATTGCAGCAGCCCCGTGTTTAAGAGGAGGGTTTTGAGCACCAGCGCGGTTCTATTTACAAATTAAGCACTGGAAAGGAGTCCCCCGAAAGTGATTATTCGATCCGAACTTTTAGGGTTATTCTAATTTTGGAGGAGTGTTAATCCGTCCCAAAAGTGACGGTAAAGTGACGGATATACCACCAGCAGTATTACGAGTTCCATAGGATATAATGGACTCGTAATACGGCTGGTGGTAAATCCGTCACTTTTCCGTCACTTTTGGGACGGATTAACAGCTCCTCCAAAGTTAGAATAACCCCCTTTGTGTCTGGTCGGGTCCCTGTCCAGGCCTTCTGCATTATGTCGATTCAACTTCAGTTTCTGTCAGTGAAAGTGCGTCTTCTGAAGTATAGCATACACTCCTGGTAAACTCGGTTTAAGTGCGCACCCTTGAGCCGCCTCTGAAGGCCCGGTGCCCTGCTCGTCCGAGGGCCTGCCCAACAGCTATACCTAGAAGCCGCAGCAGCGCTTGTGGGAGTCAACACGTCCTCAGGAATGTAACATAACTCCGAAAACACAGCCTCTGTCAATAATGGTCCAGGCCCCCGCTGGGCTTGCCAAATTCGCCAGGTCAGGTCTGGAGACTCAGGTGGTCATTCTGACCCTGGCGGTCTTTGACCGCCAGGGCGGAGGACCGCGGGAGCACCGCCGACAGGCCGGCGGTGCTCCAATGGGGATTCCGACCGCGGCGGTAAAGCCGCGGTCGGACCGGCACCACTGGCGGGGTCCCGCCAGTGTACCGCCGCCCCATTGAATCCTCCGCGGCGGCGCAGCTTGCTGCAACCCCGCGGGGATTCCGACCCCCCCTACCGCCATCCAGATCCCGGCGGTCGGACCGCCGAGATCCGGATGGCGGTAGGGGGGGTCGCGGGGCCCCTGGGGGCCCCTGCAGTGCCCATGCCACTGGCATGGGCATTGCAGGGGCCCCCGTAAGAGGGCCCCTACATGTATTTCACTGTCTGCTGCGCAGACAGTGAAATACGCGACGGGTGCAACTGCACCCGTCGCACAGCTTCCACTCCGCCGGCTCGATTCCGAGCCGGCTTCATCGTGGAAGCCTCTTTCCCGCTGGGCTGGCTGGCGGTCTGAAGGCGACCGCCCGCCAGCCCAGCGGGAAAGTCAGAATTACCGCCGCGGTCTTTCGACCGCGGAACGGTAACCTGACGGCGGGACTTTGGCGGGCGGCCTCCGCCGCCCGCCAAGGTCAGAATGAGGGCCTCATTTTCTTCTGAAACCTACAGGATAACTCAATTTTTAGTATTAGGTGTGTGTATAACGTTTTACAGCTTTTAGAAGAATTTTTTGTTTATTTGAACCCTCTTTACGAGTACGAACTGTTTTAAATGCTCCCTGTCGTGGTAACCTGCAGCTGTGTACTCGGTAATCGTGTTTTCCTTGTTGGATGCAATTCTGAGCAGTGCTTGACAGTGAAGAGAGGGACTAATACATTCCGTTCAGAACAGCTCAGTGGGTTGAGAACCTGCTGCGCAGATCTGCGCCCAACATACTGATAACAGGCAGGAATAGCCACAGAGATAATTTCGTTTTCACAATACTTAGGAAAAAAAGAGTGCCAGTCACATAGATAACAACAATTTCTATTATTGGGATGGTCAATATTATAAACAAGCATTTGCAATGCAATAGGGTCTCGCATTTCTCTGAGTTACAGCTATTAGCAGTTGTAAACTCCCAACCGGACTTTTCTTGCCTCACTAAATGGAAAAAAAAACAGCACGATCGCGCTGCTACAGTTCACTCGTATGGACAGTTGAAGACGGCATCCAGGGAGAAAAAAAAAATTCAAAAAAAGAGCTTGATCACGCTGCTACAGTTCACTCGTAGTGAAACCTATCAGCAAAAGTGCCCTGGCAAAAGTGCAATTAACTATGTAACAAGGTCGATGTCATGCAAACCGCTAGACTTCTGCCAAGCGAGATCGCGCTGCGAAAAAAAGTATTCCACAAACCTGACGGGAAACAGCGAGCCTTGCATGTTTTCAGTACTTGGTTGCTGCACTCGAGGAGGGCTAACCACTGGAAAAGGCATGACGTATGCGTGCCTTCCACTAATGAAAGCAAGCAGATTTTGAAAGGCAAGCCCAATGAAAGACACTGACGTAACGTGGATGGGGCTCCGAGCCCTTTTCTATCTACCAAAGCGTCTTGCTTGCGAAGCGCATGCGATGCAGACTCGACCCTAAAAATTAGTTACTTTTTCCATTTGCAGATTCACAAAAAATAAAATTCACTTTGCATTATTCATTTCACAAGAAATATCAACTCTCATGTGCCTTCATATTGAAAACTCTTTCTCTTCTGCCTGATACTTCACATTCACCCACACCTGGAAACACACTTACAACATTGTTACTGACTTGTTCTGAAACTTCTTGCATGTATAAGTTATTTAATACAAATCCAGTTACTCGTGCTAAATTTAAAAATCAAATGTGTTCCAAACACTGCCGCACAGTTCTTAACATAACAAGCATTGGCACAGCTTGTAGGTCTCACTTTTGGGGGCCAGTGGGTTTGCCAGTACCATTTGGTGATGCTGAACGGCATCATCAAAAATAATTTTTTGATGATGCTGTCCAGCATTATAAAATGAAAAACTGAACAATGATGGGGCCATCAATGACTTTTTCAATGTGTAGGTACCTATACACATACCATGCCTACAAAATGATGCGTAATCTCCCATAATTTTGCTGTAATTTTGCATAATTATGCTATAGGAAATTAAGCGAGTTACACTCACCGCTCTTCTACTACCCCTCCCCCCAACCAAGGTTTACTTTGTATTTTTTAATTGTCATTGTCTGGACCCATCAGTTGCATATTGCAAATGGGCTACTAGCTAGTCCTCGGGAATGCTTTCATCTTTTTTAATGGTTGTGACGTAATCAGATACTCATTTTTACATCACCCTCAAGTCATCCGCAATTACCTTAGGCCTGATTCATAAAGGTAAAATTAGACGTTTGGTCTAAACTTAGACCAAACGTCTACGTTTATGACTTTGGGAATTCACAAAGGGTATTTATGAGAAGTATCTTTAGGTCCTCCCTCGGGGCAGATCTCCGCCAAGGAAACAGGAACTGGTCTCCTATCTATCATCCCCGCTGGCCTGCAGAACCCCATCAGTCAGTAAATGGTTCAGAGTACAAGAGCACAACAGATCAAATTTCATCTGTATCTTCTGGTAAACCATATCTTAACTTACTGGGTACGAAGCTCACCACAATTCGAGCAAGAGATTCTGGTAACTCTAAACTTTCACAAGGCTCTCCAATGGGTGCTGAAGGACAATAACTTATTCAAGACCAGTTTACAAATTCACCCAACAGGCTAGTGGCACCAGATGCCTGCAAGTTGAGATGAGAAACCACACTGGAGGAGGAGACAGTCCAATGGAGGTGGTCCAGTCAATAGACAGGATGTTCATCCAGATAGAAAGAACTCAAGTCAGTGTAACTAGCCCGTCTGAAGTTTGCCCCAGCTATACAGGACCGCAATGTTCAAGATAAGATGGACATTAAGGTGGTTGTGGGATATATAAATTAGCAGAGGGGTTCTCTTCGGCTTGTTTGCTCAGCAGATCAGAATATGCACAGAATACATTCTACCATCTCTGAGGGCAGTGTTTCTACCAGGGAGGGGAAATCGCCCTGCAGACCACATGAGCAGAATCTTTCCTTTGTTGGCATCACTATCATTCACTCTCTCAGTATTCCACCAAATTGTGAAGAAATCTGGCTCTCCAGAGAAAGATTTATGTGTCAAAGGAAAATGCTTGCTTTCCTTGCTTAGGCACAATCACTCCACATCAGCAAACATGGACAGTAGATGTAATTTCCTTTCCAAGCTGCATTGTTCTTCATTATGCCTTTCCCCTATACTGTTGATTCCAAGAATACTGCTGAAGATCAAGAAGGATCAGGCAAAGGTATAATTGGTATTTCCTTCTTTAAAGTGATGTCCTTGATTCCCTCTTTTTCTTCAGTTAGCAGTTCGACCCCCATTGGTCAATCCCTCTGTTTCTGTATTCCAGTGGGCCGGGGGAGGGCAGGGGGTTACAGTTGCCTCAGGCAATAGTATCTGGTCTGCAAATAAGGGTATGGTTGTTGAAAGGGTGAATCTGGAGGCTACAGGTATTTCCTCAGATTAGCTTCCTTGATTCAACAATCCAGACAACCATCTACATTAAAGTCTTATTTCAGGGATAAAGATTACACAGATGGAGATTACCATCTGGACGGAAGTATATGTACTACCTCTAGGGAGGGAAGGGGTTACAGCGACTGCTCCTAGCCTCACAGGCAGCCATAACAGCATGGGAGAAGGCCACAAAATGTCCGGGATGGTCCCGCAAAATTACAAGAGAAACGCCCTCGTGGGAGGGTGCCTGGTGGGGAAGCTACAGAGGTTTGGGTTGTGGGACCTCATTGGCGGGGGACCTGTTGGAAAATGGAGATCTTATGCTATTTCCCTCATTGCAATGTGAATATGGTATGCATGCCAACCGGTTCCTGAGATGTGTGCAGATTCGGCACAGTTGGAGTGCAGAGGTGCTACCAGGGGAGGGTATCCTGGAATATGCACCATTAGAAGGGTAGCTTCTCCTGGAGGAACTGGGGAAAGGAGAAGTGTTAGAAATGGGGTCTTTGGTTGGCAGTCAGGTTACCCCCTGTCCAAGCAAGGACCTTCATTCTAGCCAGGGTAAGCCACACACAATCCAAATTATCCTGTGCCCACTCTCTGGTTGTCAAGGTTTACACTGGGCTTACCGTCGAAGTTGATGAGAGTTGGGGAACGACCCCGGTTCCGGCAGGTTCTGCTCTGGCCGAGGTAGGGGCGACCCCTTCCGGTAGCCACGGTGCTGTTTGACAATAGCAAGCCACTACAGTCCGTGCCCTCCAGAAGGAGTCCCAGAGGAAAAACCCCAAAAGGATAAAAAACCTCCAAAAGGAACTCCCTGAAACAGAAGGAGGACACAAGGACGTTAGAACTGAAGATCCGAGAGTACAGGAATACTGGAGACGAAAGACAGGTCAAGAATAACTGGCTCCACAAGAGGAAACCAGCCGGAGCGTGACTACCACCAAAGGAGTGTTGCAACGCAATGAGAAAGAAGCTAAAGTCCCCTTATATACCCATAGACAGGAAGTGAAAAACAGGAAGTAGAATTACCACCATCTTGGATTGAGGAAAAGGTCATGTTTAATGATAGGGAACATGTGCATAGAAAAGGAAAGCAATGCATGCAGGGAAGAGAGGATGTGAACAGCATGCTGGGAAAGGAGGAAGCATGCATAAAAAGAAATCATGTGTATGCAATCGGCTTTTGCCTTTGTGACCGGTAAGTAAGGGACAAGAGGGTTTCTACATTATGTAAATGCACCTAGAATGTTAGGCGCACTAAATGCGCTATACGCGGCAGGTTCGAGACCCGACTCGGAGTCTCTTCCCCTGCCGCGTCTGCCCTCGAGGTGATAAACAAAAGAAGGGAGCGCGGCGAGTGGCGCGACCCCTGACCTGAGTCGCGGCTTCCCCCACGGCCCGCCTGCAAACCGCGGCTTCCCCCGCGGCTTGCCTGCGGGCCATGGTGTTTAGCGAGTGCCGTGTCGCGGCAGCTCATGCTTGCGGCCGCGGCGCGACAGTAGGTCCCCTCCCCGAGGCCCCAGGTTTGTGAGGGAAGAGCCGGAAAAATCGACGGACCAAAAGAGGAGCATCAACCGAATGGGCATCTTCCCAGGAACAGTCACTCATAGGATAGCCCTTCCAATGAATAAGATATTGGAGGCGTCCATGGAAAAACCGAGAGTCACAGATTTCTTGGACCTCGTACTCAGGCACATTATCAATCAACAGAGGGGGAGGACTGGAGAATTGTCTGTGAAAAGGATCAGGAAGGTAAGGTTTGAGTTGAGTTGAGAGACATGGAACACAGGGTGTATCTTCCAAGTCTGGGGCAGGCGAAGACGCACAGACACTGGGTTAATTTTTTTGAGAATCAGGAATGGACCATAATAACGGGGTTTAAATTTGTTCTGAGTAAGTCGGAGAGGTAGAAATCTAGAGGAAAGGCAAACTTTATCATGGACCTGATAGTGAGGAGCCTCACAACGTCTCTTATCAGCCATCTTTTTCATGTGTGACTTAGTGGCCACAAGGTTGGAATGGATAACACGTTGGACACCCCGTAGCTGTCGAACATAGGAGGAGATGGCAGGAAGATTGGAAGTATCTTTCAGGGGAGTTGGGAAGGCCTTAGGATGGAAACCATAAGAGCCATAGAAAGGGGAGACTTTCGAGGCACTGTGTATTGAGTAGTTGTAGGAGAATTCTGCAAGTGGTAAATAGGTAGACCAATTACTCTGCGTAGCATTGCAGAAGCTACGTAAATATTGTTCGAGGCCTTGATTTAGTCGTTCCGTCTGTCTGTTAGTTTGAGGATGGAACCCTGATGATAAGGCCACTTCGATTCTCAAGGTCTTACAGAATTGTTTCCAGAATCGGGAGATATATTGAGGACCCCTATCCGATATAATGACCTGAGGTAATCCATGAAGTCGAAAGACTTCTTGTGTAAACATATGACTTAATTCCTTTGCCGTTGGTAACTTTTTTAAGGCCGTGAAATGAGCCATTTTAGTGAAGGAGTCCACGGTTACCATAATTACTTGATTTCCCACTGAAGAGGGTAAAGCGCACATGAAATCTGTGGAGATAGTGTGCCTTGGACCTGGGGGAACTGGTAATGGGCGAAGTAACCCTACTGGTTTAGTACGGGGTGTCTTGGCTTGAGCACATACAGGACAGGATGATACATAATCTTCAGTATCTGTCTTGAGAGTTGGCCACCAGAAGGAGCGAAGCAAAAGTTCTTGGGTAGCTTTCATTCCTCGATGACCTGCGATGGGGGAATCATGGCACATACGTAAGACTTCAGTCTGTACTAGCTTAGTGGGTAAGAACAGGGCCTTATCATGGTAATAATACCCTTGATCTATATGAACTTGCGGACGCAACTTCTTCCGCTCTGTATCTTCTAGGTGGGAATATTCAGACTTGACTTGGTCTAAAAAAGTCTGTACTAAACCAATGATCTTGTTATTGTCAAATAGGTTCTGTACAGGAGAATCGTTACACTCAGGATAACGTCGAGACAAAGCATCAGCCAGGATGTTCTGAGAACCAGGGATGTATGTGATATAAAAGTCATATTGGCTGAAAAAGAAAGCCCATCGAGCCTGCCGGCCATTTTGACACTGAAAGTTTCTCAAGCATTGTAGATTTCTGTGGTCTGTTCGGGCTTCAAAGGGTTCTTTCGAGCCCATCAGAAAGTGTCTCCATTCTGTGCACGCGGTCTTCAAGGCGAGTAATTCACGTTCTAGCACGGAATAGTTCCGCTCTAAATCGGATAAAATGTGTGACAGGTAGAATACAGGGTGCTCTAAATCATCATCGTCTTGTTTTTGCAGTAAGGCAGCCCCAATGGCTCTTTCTGAGGCATCTGCGACAACAATAAATTGTTTGCTGGTGTCTGGGTGTCGTAGAATAGGAGCTTGAATAAAGGCTTTCTTTAAGTCTTGAAAGGCTAACTCTGCGTTTTGTGTCCAACAAAAGCCCTTCTTTAGATGGTCTTTTTTAAGGGTTTGAGTAATGTAACTGGTTCTCTGGGCAAAGTCTGCTATAAATTGTCGATAGAAATTGGCTAATCCCAAAAAACACTGAGGGGGTCATTCTAACCTTGGCGGACGGCGGAGGCCGTCCGCCAAGGTTCCGCCGTCAGAACACCGCACGGCGGTCGAAAGACCGCGGCGGTGATTCTGAGATTTGCCATGGGCTGGCGGGCGGCCGCCAAAAGACCGCCCGCCAGCCCAGGGCAAATCAACCTTCCCACTAGGATGCCGGCTCAGAATTGAGCCGGCGGAGTGGGAAGGTGCGACGGGTGCAGTTGCACCCGTCGCGTATTTCAGTGTCTGCTAGGCAGACACTGAAATACTTTTTGGGGCCCTCTTACGGGGGCCCCTGCCGTGCCCATGCCATTAGCATGGGCCCCCAGGGGCCCCGCGGCACCCCCTACCGCCATCCTGTTCATGGCGAGTTTGCCGCCATGAACAGGATGGCGGTAGGGGGTGTCAGAATCCCCATGGTGGCGGAGCGCGCTCCGCCGCCATGGAGGACTCTGACGGGCAGCGGAAAGTCGGCGGTACACCGCCGACTTTCCGCTTCTGACCGCGGCTGAACCGCCGCGGTCAGAATGCCCAGCGGTGCACGCCAGCCTGTTGGCGGTGCAACCGCGGTCATTCGCCCTGGCGGTTTTTACCGCCAGGGTTAGAATGACCCCCTGAGTCTCTTTGATGGAAGAGGGAGATGGGCAATCCAATATAGCTTGCACCTTGTCTGAATCCATGGCGACCCCAGTTTGGTTAATGCAATATCCCAAGTATTTTACCTCTGTCTGATCAAACTTGCACTTCTCGGGTTTGAAAAATAAATGGTGTTGTCTGAGTCTCTCTAGAACTTGGAGAACATGTTTAGAGTGTTGCTCTTAGTGGACAGAAAATATTAAAATGTCGTCGAGATTAACAAGCACTGTTTGTTGTAGAAGATCGGAAAAAATAGAGTCCATGAACCTTTGAAAAATGGAAGGGGCATTGGTGAGTCCGAATGGCATTACTCGATATTCGTAGTGACCAAAAGGTGTTCTAAAGGCGGTCTTCCACTCATCCCCTTCTTTGATCCTTAAAAGATGGTATGCTCCTCTGAGATCCAGCTTGGTGAATCTCTTTGCCCCTCTGACCGCTTCCAGAATGTCCTTAATAAGGGGTAACGGGTACCGATCCTTAATAGTGATCTTGTTTAATCCTCTGAAATCAATACAGGGACGCAAATCTTTCGTCTTCTTAGGCACAAAGAAGAGACGAGCCCCTGCAGATGAAGAGGAGGGAGCAATCAATCCGCTCTGTATGTTCTCATCAAGGTATTCCTTAAGAATCTGCTTCTCAGGTTCTGTTAGAGAGTACATTCGCCCAAAAGGAACCACTGTATCTGGTTCTAAAGGAATGGCGCAATCGTATTCTCTATGGGGTGGCAGTTCAGGTTTTTCTGGCTTCTGGAATACATCGGCATATTCTTGATAATGACTGGGTACTCCCTGTAGGACGTTAATAGAACATGCCACCTTAGGGGGTGCTGCTAAAAGACCTTTTGGGGACCAATAATCACCTGCTAGGTAGCAGTGCTGTTGGCAGAAGTGAGAGGATAAAGAAATAGTTCTTGTTTCCCAGTTGATGTAAGGGTTGTGCCGTTTGAGCCATGAGATTCCCAGGATCATGACGTGAAGTGGTGATGAAATTAAGTCAAACAAAAGATTTTCTTGGTGTTTCCCAAATTGGAGACAGAAAGTAGGGGTGGTATACTGTACGGGTCCTGAGGCCAAGAGTGATCCATTCACCGTGGGGACTTGTTCTGGTACTTCCTTAGGTATTTGTGCTATCTGTCGTTCTTTTGCCCATGCTTCATCTAAGTAGATACCACTGGCTCCGCAGTCCAATAAGGCCAGAGTTCTATCTTCCCGGCCATCAGTTAAGTGAAGGATAACTGGTAAAAGGAAAAGAGCAGTCCCTTCCTCCCTGGAAGAACAAATGGAAGGTATTTCACGATATCCCGTCCTCACCCTTCTCACTGAGGACGGGAGCTGGCGTTTCCCAAAGGCTTGGCTGGACGAACGGGGCAGGTGCGAATTAGGTGACCAGCTGCACCACAATACAGACAAAGGGGGTCATTCTGACCCTGGCGGTCTTTTCGCAAGACCGCCGAGTTACCGCCGCGGTGAAGACCGCCGGCCGCGGCGGTATGCCGCTGCGCGTATTCTGACCGCTGGCAGCGTTCCGCCGGAAAACCGCCAGCAGCCACACTGGCGGTCGGCGGGAAAGTGGAGACTGGTCAACCTCCACCGCCACGCCAGCAGAACACCGCCCACAGAATTACGACCCACATTTCTGTGTGGCGGTCTTCTGTTGGCGGTCTTCTGTTGGCGGTCACGTCCCTATGGCTCCCGGAGGACCAACGCACAAGGTAAGTTGATCGTCCGTGAGGGGAGGGGGTGGGGGGGGTGTTGTGTGATGTGTGCGTGCATGGGGGTGTGCGTGTGAGTGTGTAGAGGGGGTGTGTGAGTGCGTGTATGCGGGCGGGGGGTGCTGCTGTGTCAATGGGTAATGTGTGCAGTTCGGCGGGTGCACATGTCTGCATGTATGTGTGCGGGTATGTGTCCCCGTCGTGTATGTGTGTGTGTAGGGGGTGTGTATATGTGCATATTGGGGGTGTGTGCATGTCGGGGTGCGTGTATGTGCATGTCGGGGTGGGGATTTGTAACATCTCTGAGGGTGGCAGGGGGGTGGAGGGTGTGGGGGGAGGACTAGTGGGGGGTGGGGGAGACCCCTATCAGTGCCAGGGAAGGAATTCCCTGGTCCCGATAGTGCCTACCGCCATGGTTCGCATGGCGGTTCCCGACCGCCAGAAACCGCGGCGGTAAGCAGGGTCATGATACCCTTGGCGGTCTTGGGTCGACCGCCGGGCTGGAGAGCGCAACCTCCAGCCCGGCGGTCATGACCGCCGTGGCGGTCGGAGTGGTGAAGTTGCGGTCGATCGCGGCGGTGACCGCCGCGGTCAGAATGCCATTTTTTTTACCGCCGGTCTGGTCGCGGTCCGACCGCCGCCTCTCCGCCGACCGCCAGGGTCAGAATGAGGGCCAAAGTCCCTTCCTTCGTCTGTGTTCTCGTTCACTAGCTGATAAAGGTCCTCGAGCCGTATCGATTTGCATCGGCTCTTCCTTGGTAGCCCCCTTAGGTTCAGGACGCACTTCTTCGGTACGATGAGGGAAGGTGCGAGACCTCACTGAGTTTGATGGCAAACGACTCTTCTTTTTCTCCATTCTTCGCTCATTCAACCGATATTCTATCGTCAGGGTCTGATCCATCAACCCTTTAAGGTTCTCTATTCTAGCAAAGTGCACCAGTTCATCCTTAATGTCCTCTCTGAGACCCCTGCGGAACAGAGTCACCAAGGTACGTTCCACCCAGGAGGTTTCTGCTGCCAATTGTCTGAAACGGGTGATGTATTGTAATACATCTTGATTTCCTTGCTGGATATCGCAGAGAGCTTCTTCTGCTGAAGACTCGAGTCCAGGGCGCTCAAACATCTGTTTAAAGGTAGTGACAAAGTTGGAATAATTAGACAGGCAGGGGTCATTTCTTGTCACTAAAGGAGTGGCCCACGCCAAGGCTGGCCCAGATAGGGCGCTAATCAAATACCCCACCTTGTTCTTGTCTTGCACAAATTGTGAGGGGCGAAAAGCAAAATAAACCGTCAAGGCATCCAGGAATTCTCTCAATTTGTTAGGATCCCCGGAGAAACGAGGTATAGTGGCAGATACCGAGGGAACATCAGTGGTCCTGGATGCAAAGGCTTGTCGATAGACGGTGTTTTCAGTACGTAGCTGTTGGAGTTCTTGAGCCTGTTGTTCTATAGTCATGAGCAGGGTCTGGCTGGTGGGTTCTGTATTCCCCACTGGATTATCCATGGTTCCGGACTGCAACTGGATTTTTGGGCGTTGCAATCTGTCAAGGTTTACACTGGGCTTACCGTCGAAGTTGATGAGAGTTGGGGAACGACCCCGGTTCCGGCAGGTTCTGCTCTGGCCGAGGTAGGGGCGAACCCTTCCGGTAGCCACAGTGCTGTTTGACAATAGCAAGCCACTACAGTCCGTGCCCTCCAGAAGGAGTCCCAGAGGAAAAACCCCAAAATGGTAAAAAACCTCCAACAGGAACTCCCTGAAACAGAAGGAGGACACAAGGACGTTAGAACTGAAGATCCGAGAGTACAGGAATACTGGAGACAAAAGACAGGTCAAGAATAACTGGCTCCACAAGAGGAAACCAGCCGGAGCGTGACTACCACCAAAGGAGTGTTGCAACGCAATTAGAAAGAAGCTAAAGTCCCCTTATATACCCATAGACAGGAAGTGAAAAACAGGAAGTAGAATTACCACCATCTTGGATTGGGGAAAAGGTCATGTTTAATGATAGGGAACATGTGCATAGAAAAGGAAACAATGCATGCAGGGAAGAGAGGATGTGAACAGCATGCTGGGAAAGGAGGAAGCATGCATAAAAAGAAATCATGTGAATGCAATCGGCTTTTGCCTTTGTGACCGGTAAGTAAGGGACAAGAGGGTTTCTACATTATGTAAATGCACCTAGAATGTTAAGCGCACTAAGGGCCAGATGTAGGTAGGATCCAAATTGCGAGTTGCAATTTGCGAGTCCCAGCGACTCGCAAATTGCAACTCGCAATTTGGAATGCAGAAAGGTGTCTCAGACACCTTCTGCGAGTCGCTATGGGGTCGCAAAGACCCACCTCATTAATATTAATGAGGTGGGTCGCAATTTGCGACCCCATAGCGATTCAGGGCACTCATGGGGATGGTGGCCTGCTGGGAACAGCAGACCACCATGTCCGTGACTGCTTTTAAATAAAGCAGTTTTTTTTTTTTCAAAGTGCAACCCGTTTTCCTTAAAGGAAAACGAGCTGCACTTTGAAAAAAAAAAAAAAACCTTTAGTTTCGGTATTTTTCAGGGCAGGTAGTGGTCCATTGGACCACTGCCTGCTCTGAAAAATTATTTTTAATGCCAGACACAAAGGGGAAGGGGTCCGATGGGGACCTCTTCCCGTTTGCGACTGGGTTACCATCCACTTCAAGTGGATGGTAACTGCGAGTCCATTTGCGACCGCATTCGCGGTCGCAAATGGAATTACATCGCATTGCGAGTCGCAAATAGGAAGGGAACACCCCTTCCTATTTGCGAGTCGGAAATGCATTTTGCGAGTCGGTTCCGACTCGCAAAATGGATTTCTACATTGCAAAGTGGCTTTAGCGACTCGCAAACGGCGATTTTCGCCGTTTGCGAGTCGCTAAACCTTTGCTACATCTGGCCCTAAATGCGCTATACGCGGCAGGTTCGAGACCCGACTCGGAGTCTCTTCCCCTGCCGCGTCTGCCCTTGAGGTGATAAACAAAAGAAGGAAGCGCGGCGAGTGCCGCGACCCCTGACCTGAGTCGCGGCTTCCCCCACGGCCCGCCTGCAAGCTGCGGCTTCCCCCGCGGCTTGCCTGCGGGCCGCGGTGTTTAGTGAGTGCCGTGCCGCGGTGGCTCGTGCTTGCGGCCGCGGCGCGACACTGGTAGCTTAGCCCTGAGCAGTCAGGCTTAACTTAGAAGGCAATGTGTAAAGTATTTGTGCAATAAATCATGCAATAACACAGTAGAAAACCACAAAAATACACCACACAGTGTTTAGAAAAATATATAATATTTATCTGGATTAATGCAGGTCAAAACGGTCAAGATTCAATAAGTATACGTTGAGACACACTGTAAAAATGATATGAAGTGTCTTTAGTCTTTTAAAAAGCAACAAGTGTCTCTTGCAAGCACAAAGTACCTGGTTTGCGTTCAAATTCTCCGCAAGGAACCGCAGACGAGGAGGTGCGTGGAAAACGGGGAGGTGTGCATTGATTTTTCCGGCGCACACAGACGATGCGTCATTGAGTTTTTACGCAGGGCAGGCTTTCCGTCAATTTCTGGTATGTAGACTGAGATCCTCTTCAGGTTGCGGGGTTTTCGGTCGCCCTGGGGACGATGCGTTGAGATCCTTCGTGTGCGGGACGAAGTCACAGGGGCTGCGTCGATCTGGTGGGCGATGCGTGGAAATTTCTGCCGCACAGCAGGTGCTGCGTCGACTCCTCTCAGGAAGTCAGGCTGTGTGGTTCCGACTCAGCTTTGCATTGATCCAGTGGGCCGTGCGTCGAAGTTCCGGTTGCAACGCTGGTGCTGCATCGATCTTCTCTTGCGAGGTCGGGCTGTGTCAATCCAGTTCGGTGTGCAGTGATTTTCTCACCGCAATGCAGGCTGTGCATCATTTCTTGCAGGCTGTGCGTTCAATGTCCGCTGCACAAGGAGTTCTTTGCAGAGATGAAGTCTATTTGGTCCTGAGACTTCAAGAAACAGGAGGCACGCTCTATTCAAGCCCTTGGAGAGCACTTCTCAGCACAGCCAGAAGACAGCAAGGCAGCAGGGCAACAGCAGTTCAGCAGCCCTTTGCAGAAAAGCAGTCAGATGAGTCCTTTGGGCAGCCAAGGCAGTTCATCTTGGCAGGTTGCAGGATTCTTCACCAGTGGTATCTTGTCCAGAGTGTCTGTGAGGTAGAAGTGTCTACCTCAGAAGTGTCTAAGTTGGTAGGGTCAAAGACCCTGCTTAAATACCCAAATGTGAGTTTGAAGTGGGGGAGACTTCAAAGAGTGGCTTAGAAGTGTCCTCTCTGCCAGGGTCCCAGTAGGGGGTGTGGCAGTCCTTTGTGTGAGGGCAGGCTACTGTCCTTTGACATGTAAGTGCCAGGCCCTCCACCCTCCCAGTCCAGCAAGACCCATTCAATATGCAGATGTGTGCAAGTGTGACTGAGCATCCTGTGTTTGGGGTTGTCTGAGTGCAATGCACAAGGGAGCTGTCAACTAGACCTAGCCAGACGTGGATTGGAAGGCACAGAAGGATTTAAGTGTAGAGAAATGCTCACTTTCTAAAAGTAGCATTTCTAAAATAGTAATATAAAATCCAACTTCACCATTAAGCAGGATTTTGTATCACCATTCTGGCCATACTAAATATGACCTGTCTACTCCTTTCAGATCAGGATCTACCACTCAAACAGTGTATGAGGGTAGCCCTGATGCTATCCTATGAAAGGAGCAGGCCTCAAAGCAGTTTAAAACGAATTTAGGAGTTTTACACTACCAGGACATGTAGAACACACATGTTCATGTCCTGCCTTTTACCTACATAGCACCCTGCTCTATGGGCTACCTAGGGCCTACCTTAGGGGTGTCTTATATATAGAAAAAGGGGAGTTTAAGGCTTGGCAATTACTTTTAAATGCCAAGTCGAGCTGGCAGTGAAACAGCAAACACAGTCACTGCAGAGGCAGGCCTGAGACATGGTTGGGGGGCTACTTATGTGGGTGGCACAAACAGCTTTACAGGCCCTGGGCACATGTAGTGCACTTGACTAGGGACTTACAAGTAAATTAAATAGGCCAATTGGGTATGAGCCAATGTCACCATGTTTTAAGGAGAGAGCATATGCACTTTAGCGCTGATTAGCAGGTAAAGTGTGCAGAGTCCTAAAGCCAGCAAAAATGAGGTCAGAAAAAGAGAAGGAGGAAGGCAAAAGGTATGGGGGTGACCCTGCAGACAGACCATTTCCAAAAAGTGGTTTCTCTCAAAACATTGAATAGTAACATACCTGTCACTTGGGCTGGCTGCGAGAGAGGTGGGAGCTCAACATGGGGGGGCATGGCGGATATAGACTGGGAGGCCGCCTTGATGCACCAGAGAGAGGTAGCGATAAAGGTACAACTACGACTCTACTATGACAGACAGAGATTACCATGAGTATTGTGTGACAAATATTGAGGAACGTAGTAATAACCTGGGGGAGATTATCCCAGCTGAGCCAAAGTCTATTCTTCTGGGAATCCCTAATGATGTGGACCTTCCGTGAGCCAAATTACTGTTGTATGAACTAGGTCTTATATTGGCTAAGAGGGATATAGCTAGGTACTGGGGCATGAGTGAAACCCCAACAGTACACGAGTGGAGACGTGGTATGGATTTCTATATGGCAGTAGAGAACTTTACCTACCCTAGTAGGGGTTGGCCACAAAAAGTTTACATGGTGTGGGGCAGTTAGCTCAAATATTACTCCCTGGGGTCTCAGGGGTAAGAGGCCAAAAAGCTCTCTGTTATATCAGACACCCAAAGCGGGGTGACACTCAGGGTGTAGCCCAGATAGCTGTTTGTAGGATTCAGCTATTGTCTAATCGGCAATCTGAAGCTAATGTGCATTGGCTATCTGACATCTGGGAGAGGGGGAAAAGAGGGTAGAGGGAGATGCTTTTTCCCAGATTTCCTTATGCGGGCACATGTTTGGTGCCCTATTGGATATTTACTTCTGTTCACACTGCAAAAAAAAGAGATTACTATCTGGAGCACTAATTAGTTCTCTTAGTGTTTTAGATTTTTTTACATATGGTTTCTGTTAGGTCTGGTAACTGCATTTAAGAGTACTGAGTTGGAATCAATAGTACCATTGGTTTGTTAAAGAGTTGTTTTTTTAAAACGAGAACAGTTATTCATTGCCCGTTACCAATCTGGGATCGGATGTTAGTTCTTGTAACCTTACAGGAAGTGCTTTTTGAACCATTAGGGCAGGCATCTTAGCAGTTTCTTCCATATAAAGCTTTGTTTTTGATAGTTGTGAGAAACTGGGTTGTTGGTTGAGGGAGATGTGAGCCCTTCTCAGAAACAACCGCAATCCTTGTCAGGATGAACCACAGAAAGTCCCTAAAATAGCCTGTCCTTAACGCTCTGGTTGCTTGGCATTAGCGAAGTCATGCTTAACTTAGTGGCAACATGTAAAGTATTTATGCAGCATTCAAACAGTAACACATTGAAAACACAGTATAAGAAACCCCCCACGCTAATTTAGAACAATAGAGGGCATTTTCAAAAATTGTTTGACATCAAAACAACAAAAATCCAATAACTAGAACAGGAGTCATGAATTTTTTAATTTTAAAGGGAAAAATAGGGCCTAAAAGATCAAAGCAGCAGCCACTAACTACTAGTCGGACGAGACACAGGCAAAGTCCAAAGTTATGGCTGACCGCAATGAAGCACGGGTCAGTGACAGAAAGTGGATTCGGCCTGATCTTAGAAACTTTTTTGAAGAAAAATGTCTGGGACGGTAAAGTTCAGTGGGACAACGCAGCTGGCAGTGTCTGAGGAGGAGGCGTCGGCATTGGGGAGCCGCTCAATGAGGTCACGGTGAAGATTTCTTTGCTCAGACATAGGCCTCCATTATGAACCTAGCGGTCGGCGGTAATGTGGGGGAAAGTACTGCCAACAGGCTGGCGGTACTTTCCACCATGTTATGACATTGGCGGTTTGGCTGTAGCCAAACCGCCAATGTACCACCCCAACCGCCACAACGGTAACGGCCATGGTTCTTGTGGCTTCCTTACCGCCACGAAAACCATGGTGGTACGCACTTTCAGCGACAGGGAATCCCTTCCCTGTCACTGATAGGGGTCTTCCCCAGTCCCCCCCCAGATTCCCCCATTCCACTCCAGACCCACCCTTCACACATGCCCCTTCCTTCACACATGCACACACGCATACACACACCCATTCCCACATTCACCCACGCATGCATACATCCATTCACACACACATTCTCACACACTTACATACATACACGCAGACACGCATTCACACAACACAACATACACGCGCTCACACCTCCAGACATGCACACACATACAACACGCAACACACACCCGCATACACGCACGCACAGACATACACACACACCCCCACACTCACACACACACCTCCCTCCCCTGTCGGAGCATACACTTACCTGTGTTTAGGGGGTCCTCCGGCAGGAGGCGAGACAGGGCGCTGCTGCCAACAGCAGCGTCCGCCAGCAGTAAACCGCCAGGCTGTATTATTTCTCATAATACGGCTGGCAGCGGTCTACTGGCGTGGCACTGACCTTACCGCCATCCTCTGGCATGGCCACAGCTGGATTTCCGCCATTCTTCTGGCGGAAATCCGGCTGTGTTCATAATACGGCGGACGGCTGGTAGCCGCTGCGACGGTCTTTTGGCGGCCGTCGTCGCGGCAGTAGGTGTTTTTTACCGCCAGTTTCATAATGAGGGCCATAGTCTCTTTTTTGGAGGTCAAAGATCTCCAATGGGGCGAAGCTGCAGGCTGTAGCTGACAAGGGCTCCACGAGGTCAAATACCCTTTCTGTGAGGACCTGCTGAACAGAAGTTTTCTAAGTCCCAAGTTTTGGGCTGTCTGGGAACCTTTAGCCCCACTTCCAAGGGTCCAGGACTAGAGGCTCAGGACCCTCTCAGTCTAGGTCCAGGTGTAGGTTCAAGATGGTTGGAGCCTTTTTTGTCCCCGAGGCTCTGATTAGGATACCGGCTAACTAGCCCTTGGAGTCACTCTGTAAGTCTTTTTTTCAATCATGGAAGCAGGACTCCAGAAGGTGGACAATCGAGCATAGGACAGGCTTCAGGCAGCAGGGCAGTACTCTTGGAACAGCAAGGCAGTCCTCTGAAGTACAGACCAGGCCAACAGTAGCCAGGCATTCCTCTGAGAGTCATTTCACAGGTGCAGAAGTGAACTGAAGAGTGAGTCTGATGCCAGCATTGAAGTGGAATAAACTTCAAGAGTTTCCCCCCCACAGAAATACATGGAATTTCCTGCCTGCTTGCCCTGGTCCCAGGCTGACTGCAGTCACAATTGGCTAGTGTGATATGCTTTGTGTATGACTTGAGGCAGCGTCTTTGAAGTGCAAGTGGGGCTGTGCACAGCTCTGTCACTCATCCTGCTTTAGATGGCCCATCCTGCCAACATCCAGTCTCTCTACTTTATTGTGTGACTGTTTAGGAGGAATACACAAAGGCCAATTGCCAACTACACCTATCCATGTGACACAGAAAACTGACTGCAGGCACCAAATGATTAGGACAAGAACATGCCAACTTTCCAAAAGTTGCATTTTCAGAATTGTGACTCAAAATCCGACTTTACCATTAAAGAGGTTTTTAAATTACAATTCATTAGGCAGCAAAACATGAAATATCTACCTACTCTCACTTATTAAACTTAATAAGGTAACTCAACGTTATCCTATAGGAGAGGTAGGCCTCACATTAGTGAAAAACACATGCAAGAGTTGTTCACTACCAGGACATGTAAAACTTAAAAGTGCATGCCCAATGTTTTAAATACAATGCACCCTGCCCTATGGGCTGTTTAGGGCCTACCTTAGGGGTAACATATATAATAAAAAGGGAGTTTAGACATGGGAAGCGTTTTATTTTACCAAGTTCAATTGGCAGTTTAAGACCGCATACAGGCTGCAGTACCAGGCCCGAGACATGTTTAAGAAGGCTACTTAAGTGGGTCGCACAATAAGGGATTCATAAGTAAATTATGTTGGAGGTGGCACGTTCTGGTTGGCTTAGACAAGGCCCTATCCAGGAAGAACCCACCACTCCCATCAGTGGTGTGTGAATACACTTGCTGTACAACCTGCGCTCACCCTTGTGTTGCTTGGCACAGAGCACTTAGGCTTATCCCAGAGGCAATGTGCAAAGCATTGGCACTGCACTACCATACAACAATTACACTGAGCGTCACAAAAGAGACTTCACAAGGGGGTATATAAATAAAGTTAGCATTTAGCACATACATTAATTAACACAACAGGAACATGATGTTAATCTGGGCATCAATCACATTTAGAAATATAACTATTAGTATTAGGCCCAACTGTGTTAATACAACATTAGCAGTTCATGTGAGAAAAAAATAATACTTTCCCTCCCAGCACCATCATGAGGTGCAACCACGTTGGCATCATGAGATCCACCCTAGCGATCACCCCAATTCAATATGAAACAGTTGCATTCTGGTTATCAACGATAGCAGCAATGTGTACATACAGAGAATCTCTGTACCCTTTAAAATAGGTCCGCAGCCTAGGCTGCACAGGTACACTTCAATGTCAACTGTAATAGTAAACATTGTGTATGGCACCCCCACCATGCAGTGTAGTCAATACCAGGCAATCACTCCCACACACTTGCTCCTCACCACTATGTGGCACCAAGGATATCAGTCAGGCTAGTGCACATGCACTCGCACACACTTGCTTCCAGCACCCTAATGTAGTGCTCTGACATTCGGCAGGTGAGTTGTCAATGAGTTTGCAGACCCCTCTTGGACCCAAACCTTCCTCCACTCTCCAACCAATTCCTACCCCCAAGAACTAGAGATATAGTAACCTTTCCTCGGATACTAGGCCACCCACAGCCAGTGGTTATACTTATTCAGGATCCCGAGGCAAAGGTGCGGTGGGGAGAAAGAGAGAATGGCTGATCAGGCAAGAGTAAACACATGAAGGTTTGGCCACAGCACAGAAAGTTTACTGAGGGGTCTCCACACCAGCCTTCTGGGGTGGGCCCTGTTTGGCAAGGCATGGGGGAGGATCGCCTTGGGACACATGCTGTTCACAGTGGCACGAAGCCAGACATTCCAATCCAAAAATCCCTACCATTTTTGCATCTCCCAGGAACAAAGGCACCATGTCTGGGACGCAATGACTTGGGCCGTCACAGGTGTCCTGGTTGCACACAAAAGTTACCAAATCCACAGCTCCCTGAAAGGAAACACAACGTCGGGTGCACGATGCCTTGAGTCGCACCAGCCAATTCTGATCACCCATGAAGAGTTACCACTTTCTTTGCACTCCAGGAATGGGCACAATGTGCATGATGACCTGAGTCGCATCAGATGATTCCGATCACACACACAAAGTGACCAATACAGTGCCTCCCTGGAATGACACACAATGTCTGGTGCAGGATGATGTGTGTCGCACCAGACCATTCAGTGTGCACACGAAAAATTACCAATGCAGTGCCTCTCTGGAATTAGGAACAACATCTGGTGCGCGAAGACTTGAATCGCGCCAGACAATCCTGCTTGCACAAAAAAAATTATCAATGCACTGCCTCCCTGGATGAAGGCACAGAGTCTGGTGCATGATGACTTGAGCAGCACCAGACAGTTCTGACCATAGGATTAGTTGCAATCCCATACCTCCCTGGAATGAGTCACAATGTCTGGGGCACGATGGCTTGAGCCACACCAGACAAATCTGGTCACACTCAGAGTTAAAAGTTCAGCGGTAGTGCTCAGGATATGTCCCCCACATCCGAACATCGCAAACCAGTGACATGGACACCCCACACAATGAGCTTTCAGTTGGTTGTCACACAAGAGAAATGCAGCACACTTGAAAAAAGCAGGCCATGAGGGGTCCTACACCTGGTGAATCCGCTCATTACCAACCAGATGCTTATGCATGTCGTGGCACTGCAATGAAGGGCTACACTCCTTGAATGTGGGAAGTACGTTAAAGGATCTACACCAGGCAAATATGGTCTCCAGGTGCAATACTTAGTTCTACGCTCACACTGCTGCTACCCGGTGGAATCCAGCAGAAGACATAGACACGTACGAGGGCACCACTCTCTGATACATGTAGAAGGTGTAGGTCCCTCGCATGAGGTCTTTGATGCTCCTGAGACCTCTGCAAAGAACAGAAGGCAAGCCAACAAGCCCTTGAAGAGCACATTTCAGGGTGCCACACTGTAGCAAGCAGTTTGTTCAGGCCAGCCATGATGTAGAAAGGATGCACGGTTCCTCCCCAGGGCAGTAAATACTCCTGTGCACAACAGATTCCTCTGGCAGTGTGCAGCACGCAGTCCAGTGTCTCCGTCCCACGTTCCTGCAAATGTATCTCTCAGTTGCTGAAGTGTGGTACCCTTATTTATACTGATGTGTGCTTTTGAAGTTGGGGGTGGTTCAAAGGGATCTCCTTAGAACCACAGATGTCTCCCCTAAATTTAATTCTTGTCTGCCATGGGGGCGTGGAATGCAGATCTTCATCTTTAGCAGGGCCATGATCCGGCCAAGTCTCAAAACCTCTCCCTTTAATCTATCCAGCCAGGCCTTCAAATGGCAGAGGTCTATTGTTCCAATTACCCAAATTTTATAGCTGTCGCTGGGAAATGCAGAGATTTGTTTTCCCCCAGTCACCAGAGGAATGAAGCTAAATTAAAAAGGCACACAAAAGGAGTTTTAGAATATAGAAATGCCCACTTTCCAGAAGTGGCATTTCCAAGGCATTAATGACAAAACCACGTTTACCATTGGAAAGAGTTTGTCATTGTGAATCCAATGATAGTAAACATTATGAGGCTGCTCCACTGTAATCCACTAATGCAGCTAGGATTAACTGCAAATTTATCCCTGTTAGACTTTTCATCCTTGGCGTGGTCTCCCTTAACTTTTTGCCTCTGTACCCCAGGTTGTTAATGTGTGATGGACTCAGATTTTACTGTTTTTGTTACTCTGGGCACTTTACCACTGCTAACCAGTGCTAAAGTGCAAGTGCTCCTTTACAAAATGTGTATGTAATTGGCTTATCTATGATTGGCATATTTGATTCACTAGTAAGTCCCTAGTAAAGTGCACTAGAGGTTCCAGGGCCTGTAAATCAAATGCTAATAGTAGGCCTGCAGCACTGGTTGTGCCACCCACATAAGTAGCTCTGTAATCATGTCTCAGACCTGCCACTGCAGTGTCTGTGTGTGCAGTTTTAACTGTAAATTCGACTAGGCAAGTGTACCCACTTGCCAGGCCTACACCTTCCCTTTTCGTACATGTCAGACACCCCTAAGGTAGGTCCTAGGTAGCCCCAAGGGCAGGGTGCAGTCTATGGTTAAGGTAGGACATATATTAATGTGTTTTACATGTCCTGACAGTGAAATATTGCTATATTAATTTTTCACTGTTGCAAGGCCTGTCCCTCTCATAGGTTAACATGGGGGCTACCCTTAAATCTGATAAAAGTGTAGATTCCCTTTGGGAGCGGCTGGACATGTGGAGTTTGGGGTCTCTGAGCTCACAATTTAAAAATACATCTATTAGTAAAGTTGATTTTAAGATTGTGTGTTTGAAAATGCCACTTTTAGAAAGTGGACATTTTCTTGCTAATTCCATTTCTGTGACTCTGCCTGTTTGTGGATTCCCTGTCTGGGTCAGTTTGACAGTTGGGCTGGTTGCACCTCACACTAAACAGTGACACAAAGGGAGCTGGGGTGTAGTCTGCATATCCTGATGAGCCATCTGTGCTAGGAGGGGGAGGGGGAGGGGGAAGGAGATGTCACTCACAACTGAAAGGACTGTGCCTGCCCTCACACAATGCAGTCTCCAACCCCCTGGTGAGTGTCTGGGGCCTTATCTGGGCAAGGCAGGATTTCACATTCAAAAGAGACTTTACTTTGAAGTAGGCCTATTTCAAAGGAGAAATTGGGTATAAGAAGCGTACCCAAAACCACAGACTTTAGAAACACTTCTGGAACCAAGAGGAATCTCTACCTGGAGAAGAGCTGAAGAGCTGAGGAAGGAGAGCTGGCCTGTCTGTGACTGTTCTTTGTGGAGCTATCCTGCAGTTGCTGCTTCTGCCAGAGTAAGTTGGCAAAGACTGGACTTTGTGTGCATTCCATCTTGAGAAGAACTCTCCAAGGGCTTGATTTAGAGCTTCCTCCTGTTGTTTGAAGTCTCAGGGACAGCAAAGACTTCTCTTTGTCAGCACCTGGAGTCTCTGGAGAGACTCCTACTCTGCCCTGTGGTGCCCATCTAGTTCCTGGGACCCTGAAAGGAGAAGCTGGCAGCCTCAAGAAAAGGAAATCCACGTACAGAGCGCAGTGCGGGGAAAAGATCGACGCAACTCTGATCTGCCGCTGAAGAAACGACGTACCGCCAGCTCTGCAGCTGAAAAACAACACTCGCCGGAAACGCGACCGAAGAATCGACGCATGGATCAGGAGAAACGACGTGCAGCATCGCTGACTGAGGCTGGGAGATCGCAACCCGTGCTGCGTGCTTTTCGGATCATCGTGCGGCTGGATTTCCGACGCAAGTACCGCTGGGTGTGTGAAAACAACGCAAGGCCTGCCCGGACCCAAGAGTGCTGACCGGATCGACGCATCGCTGTCCTGCAGAGAGAAGAAATTATGCTCCCGACCCGACGAAAGGAGAAACAACGCAAGGTCCAGCTCGTGAGTGGAATCGACGCATCGCAAGCCCTTTTTGATGCACAGTCGCCCATGCGGGGTTATTTTTGACACACCCAAGGTACTTTTCACACTAACAGTGTTAGGGGGTCATTCTGACCCTGGCGGCCGGTGGCCGCCAGGGCCACCGACCACGGGAGCACCGCCAACAGGCTGGCGGTGCTCCAACGAGCATTCTGACCGCGGCGGTTCAGCCGCGGTCAGAAGCGGAAAGTCAGCGGTCTCCCGCTGACTTTCCGCTGCTCGTTTGAATCCTCCATGGCTGCGGAGCGCGCTCCGCAGCCATGAGGATTCTGACCCCCCCTACCGCCATCCTGTTCATGGCGGGAAAGCCGCCATGAACAGGATGGCGGTAGGGGGGGTCGCGGGGCCCTTGGGGGCCCCTGCCGTGCCCATGCCAATGGCATGGGCACGGCAGGGGCCCCCGTAAGAGGGCCCCGCAAAGTATTTCAGTGTCTGCCTTGCAGACACTGAAATACGCGACGGGTGCCACTGCACCCGTCGCACCTTCCCACTCCGCCGGCTCGATTACGAGCCGGCATCCTCGTGGGAAGGGAGTTTTTCCCTGGGCTGGCGGGCGGTCTTTTGGAGACCGCCCGCCAGCCCAGGGAAAAACTCATAATACCCTCCGCGGTCTTCTGACCGCGGAGCGGTATAATGGGGGCGGAATTCTGGCGGGCGGCCTCCGCCGCCCGCCAGAATCAGAATCACCCCCTTAGTGTGTGTTTAAAACTACTCAAAGACTCTTTTTGCATTTTTATTGATAACTTGACTTGTGTATTGTGGATTTTTGTTGTTTTGGTCTTGTTTTGTTTAGATGAATATTTTCAATTTTTCTAAACTGGTGTCATTTTGTAGTGTTTTCATTAAGTCACTGTGTGTGTTGGTACAAATACTTTACAACTAGCACTCTGACGTTAAGCCTACTGCTCTGCCAAGCTACCAAGGGGGTAAGCAGGGGTTAGCTGAGGGTGATTCTCTTTTACCCTGACTAGAGTGAGGGTCCTTGCTTGAACAGGGGGTAACCTGGCTGTCAACCAAAGACCCCATTTCAAACAACCCCCATATTAAGCTATGGGCAAAGCAGCTCTCAAGGATAGTGAAAACACACATGGGTATTCTTCACTGCCTGGGAACATGTGCCCTGGGGCATGCACAAGTCTGCGGGGGCAGGCTGGACATAAGTTTTAAGAACACCACAAAGGTACAAGTGTGCCATTTTGTTCTGGCACGTGAATTAGTGAGGTAGGGGCTATTTTGTGTTCCAAAACATTTTTGAAATTCTTTCCTGTCATGGTGGTTCTTCATCCTAGTCCCAACTTTGTTCTTAAACTTCCTTCAGGTTTCATTTTCCTGTATATGTTCCCTTCTTCATCGAAGGAAGAGCATTTACATTCCCTGCAAGTTCATAGAGCTCTTAGGATCTAGTTAGCCAGAAAGCAGTTGTTCAGGGAAGTAGATTTTATTGTTGTGACCCTTAGGGTTTGCAGGAGAGGGTTAATGCAAGTAAATAAAAGCCTAAGATTGATAGGGTAAGACATTTACAGGGCATGTGGATTTTCAGTCGACAAGAGGAATTTCAGCTTTCTTGGTTGCATTGAAAGAAGCATCACTGTTGGACAGTCGGAATTAGGCAACATGGCTGTCCCTTTTTTTATGAAATTCTGTGTAGGCTGCAGCTGAAAGGAAGTAATTCTGATGCGTTTGATGCCCTTGTTTTGAATTCAGTTTTGAAAGGGTAATTTGATGTATCCACTATAGTTTATTAATAAATTCTTCACAGCATATATAATATGTGTGATGCCGAAGCATATTTTTTAGCTTGTGTATCATCTCATTAAGAAGGGACAGGGGCGAGCAAGTCTGTCTTCTTTGAAACAGTCCAGGTTTCCCATCTCTCCCATCCCGTATTAGGGCCATCTTCTCGGAGAGAGGAAGCAACCATAATGGAACGATAGGAAAGAGTTTATCTTAGATTGGTTAATGTTCTGTCCCTAGGAGCAATTGCTCTGAACTAAGGACTGTAATTAGGAATTCCAGGATTCAGAGTAACGAAGGATACTGTTAAGAAACCGTGGCGTTAATTTGCATCACGTAAAAGCAGTGCAAACGCTCACGCCATCTCTGTCAGTGAAACCTCACAATGAAAATAGGCCCAGACGGGTCCAACGAGAATTTGGCCATGGCGATGGCCTGTATTTGGAAATTCAACTGAAACATCGTTGTGGGAAAATTAGATATTGGAGATGCGGTTTTGCAAAAGCATCACACGTATCATGAATTATATTTCATTTATAGTTTATGAGGCTCAGGAGCTATATCCATTACTTTATTCGCAGCTGATTCGTGCAACAAATACTTTGTGTCTCTTTTGGACACCTTAAAATATTACATAAACCAGTCTTGTCCGTATTTTCAGAACTACAACCTGAGTCGCGCAGCAAGTGAGCCAGAAGGAAGAAACTGATCAAATAAATTTCACTGGTTCCGAAGCATGGAAACAGGAAAATTATGCCAAAGATTGGCTGCCAGATTCATCACACTTCTTTCGCGTTTACTTTATGCACATCTTTCTTTCTCTCCTCTACTCTTTCTTAGATTTTGTCTTCTCCTTTTTTTCTAATCTCAACCTTGAACCTTTTTTTACTCTTTTGTCTGATTCTTCCATGTCCTCTGGCTCGCTTCTTTCCCTCCTCTTTCAGAATATTTTTTGTCGTTTCTCTTTAATGTATGTATAATATATATTTACATATACATGTGTGTGTGTGTGTATATATATATATATATATATATATATATATATATATATATATATACCCAAATCAATGAGTCTTAAGCAGCAACGTGCTCTGACTGCAGGCGAGGAGCTAAGACCACAGCCCTCTAAAGTGTAAACCCAAAAAAAGAAGCACTGCACTCCCCAAAGCTTCATAAACCAACTTCATTTATTTCATGCAGACAGATTTCCATCAGACACCACGACACGTTTCAAAACCATGTTTTTTTCAAGTGGTTTTGTCCGCTGTTTACCAACTATTTCCTGATAATGAAATATAATACACTGTTCCAAAGCTGATACAAGGAAAAAGAAAAGGAGTCCTGATAATCAGGAGCAAAAGTCCTCACACACCACATATGGGTCCGAAAAAGAGGAGGACCCACATTTGGTTCCGCGGCTTCATCATTAATAAAAAGATCTCCGGCAAAGAGCCCCCCTTCGGGGTGTGCCCGTCAGGCATTGCAGCGCCGGCCTGACGAGGAGCCGTCCGATGATGAAGCATGACACCATATGTGGTGTGTGAGGACTTTTGCTCCTGATTATCAGGACTCCTTTTCTTTTTCCTTGTATCAGCTTTGGAACAGTGTATTATATTTCATTATCAGGTTGACTGGAGGTCATACACTGGACCAGATAATCCTCCAATCCCTCCTCTTTATTTGACATACCAACTATTTCCACCTTCATGGATTTTATACGATTGTACGACGAAACAACGACTTCAAAAACAACTACTGCCTTAACAACGAGGTCGGAACACCGACCTCGTTGCTACTACTAATGATTTTACCATGAATGCCTTAACAAGGATATTTCGTTGTAAAGGAATATATGATAAAAGCATTAGCAATAGGCACCATTCACCCTACATCCCTCACCCCACCCCCCCAACCCCACCCCAAAACCTAAAACCCCCTGACCTCCCACCCACTCCCCAAAACCAAAAACGCCCCACCCCCCCAACCCCAACCCCACCCCAAAACCTAAAACCTCCTGACCCCCCACCCCCTCCCCAAAACCAAAAACGCCCCACCCCCCCAACCCCACCCCAAAACCTAAAACCCCCAGACCCCCCACCCACTCCCCAAAACCAAAAACGCCCCACCCCCCCAACCCCACCCCAAAACCTAAAACCCCCTGACCCCCCACCCACTCCCCAAAACCAAAATGCCCCACCCCCCAACCCCACCCCAAAACCTAAAACCCCCTACCCCCCCACCCACTCCCCAAAACCAAAAACGCCCAACCCCACCCCAAAACCTAAAACCCCCTGACCCTCCACCCACTCCCCAAAACCAAAAATGCCCCACCCCCCCAACCCCACCCTAAAACCCCCTGACCCCCCACCCACTCCCCAAAACCAAAAACGCCCCTCCCCCCCAACCCCACCCCAAAACCTAAAACCCCCTGACCCCCCACCCCCTCCCCAAAACCTAAACCCACCACTTACCTTCGCCAACTCCCTTCTTTGTACCTTAACCACGCATGTTCGTTGTTCAGAACATACGTAGTTAAAGCACAAACACCCGGAGTCGTGGTTAAAAAAAGCATTGTTGCGCTTTCGTTAACCACGACTTTCGGAAAAAAAAAGTCGTAAAAAAGGATGTTTCCCATTTTATACTGAATTCTGGGAATGGTAGGTAATCACTTTTTACAACTGAACATTATTTTGACTTAATTCTAACACTTCCGCACCATCCCTTCACTCTTATTATAAATAAATCTTGATGTCATTGAAATTTAGTATTTCGTGATTTATAGCACTTGTGGCAATTCGTGTATTAAAACCGTCATCAACATCACTCTCCTAGATGAGTTGTCATTGTTATCATTCCCAACCCGTTTCCCTTCATGACGTAATTTCATCTGTCATGCATGCACTGCAACCAGACCCCAATGTACATGTGTTCATGTTCTCTTCTTTTTTCCTGCTGCTCTTTTTTGATTTTTTTCTGCTCTCTTTGCTCCCAATTCCTGTACACATCCGACTCATTAGATATCTCCTTATAAGGTTAGGCCTTGCAATAGTGAAACCCGAATTTGACAGTATTTCACTATCAGGACATGTAAAATACTCCAGTACATGTCCTACATTTAAAATTCCCAATACCTTGCCCTTGGGGCTACCTTGGGCCTACCTTAGGGGTAACTTTCAGGTAATAAAAGGGAAGGTTTGGGCCTGGCAAGTGGGTGCACTTGCCAGGCCGAAATGGCAGATTAAAACTGCAAATATAGACACTGTAGCAGCAGGTCTGAGACATGGGCTACTCATGTGGGTGGCACAATCAGTCCTTCAGGCCCACTAGTAGCACAATTTGTATCGTTTTGGTCTTGTTTTACACAGGTGTGGTGTCCTTTTGTAGTTTTTTCACTTATTACTGTGTGTTATGTGCAAATGCTTTACACACTGCTTCTGAGATAAGACTGACTGCCCATGCCAAGCTACCAAGGGGGTGAGCAGTGGTTATCTGAGCAGGTATCTCCCTTATCCTGACTAGAGTGAGGGTCCCTACTTGAACAGGGTGTAAACCGACTGCCAACTCTAACATTGGTTGTCAGTGGCGAGGATAGGACATGCATTTTTCACTTGACTTCCTGTTTTTATGGTGTACTGGACTCATTTTTTCCAGTTTATTGTCTATGCGCACTTCAGAGGGCACCCCAAAGGATCCATTCAAACCCTAAACCCTACTGATTTTACTTTTGTCTCCTTTCTCCTGCCCTCTTTTTTCTTTCTCTTATTTAGCAGGAGAATTTTAGATTGAGTTACAGAAAATAACCTCTGATCAGCATCTTTCGAAGTTTTTGAGGCTTCTGATGAGTGCAAAGGAAAAGAAGCAATATACCTTTTAAACATCAAAAAAGACGAGACCAACCAAAGGAAATTATGAATGACGGGAACTGGAAGCAAATGAGGATGTTCAAGAATGAGTTTAGTAGTCTAATTCGTCCCTGCCAGTACCGGAAATGCTATATTATGCAAACACTGCCTTTGTTTCACATATGAATTTAGGAAGGGTCACACTGAGGTCCTCACAGACGTCTAGCGAAGAGTAAATTAATTGAAGCTGCAGAGCATTGTGCTCAGACATAGGCAAAGAGGGGGCCGCAGCTGTAATTCAAAGATTTTGTCACAACCTCAATCAGTGCACCATAGAAGCACTCTTCATCGATCTCCATGCCCTTGTTTGGATGGAGACTGGGGGTACATGCAACACTCCAGTCCTGAAGTCAGGTATCTAGGCCTGTTAAAACTACATATAAGAACATCAGTCTTTCTGCTGTTCACCCTAAAACAGGTGCTTCACGACCTGCTCAGAGGGCAATATGTGTCAATGGATTAGAGGTAGTAAGGGGCATATTTACAAGCCTGTAGCACCACCGGAGTGTCACAAAAAGTGTACTG
Source organism: Pleurodeles waltl (assembly GCF_031143425.1). Classification (NCBI taxonomy): domain Eukaryota; kingdom Metazoa; phylum Chordata; class Amphibia; order Caudata; family Salamandridae; genus Pleurodeles; species Pleurodeles waltl. The sequence continues at coordinate 283,709,678 of NC_090442.1, forward strand.
TGCATTGCGCCGTATTTGTAAGGCTTTTTGTGGCTTAACTCCATTTTGTAAATATGGCCCCTTCACATGCAGCACTTTGTGTGGAAGGGGAGTAGAATGGGTGTTGCTGTGGGTGTTCCAAAGCAACACCCATTGCATTTTGACACTGCCCCAGATTTACAACAAATCGTAAATCTGTGGCAGCGCCAAAATCTAACGCCACACCAGGGGTGGCATTAGTATGGCGCAATGAGGAGAAATATTTTTATTTCACCTCATTTTTTGCTCTTTCTATGTGTGCTGCATTTTGCAGCACATATAGAAACAGAAAATAGCCATAGACGATTGTTTTTGTGCAGGAAGATGTAGCTTCCTGCACAAAAACAATCTCCCCCACAATGCAGTCATCCTTGCACCATGGGGCAGGGGTGGCTGCATTGGCGCTAGGCAGCTAATTTAGCGTCGGCGCAGAGGGAAACACAGGGATGCACTGTATTTTTACAAATACGGTGCATCTCCGCCTTTCAGAATTTACAGCGCGGCACTGCAAATTTTCTTTGTAAATATGCCCCTAAGTCTCAGAGATATGTGTGTAGTTGGTGCACGTGTAACGCTACAGACAAAGCTGGAAGTAAGTTCATTTAGTGGGTAACATACACATTACATAGCACTGAACGTAAAGGAATACTTTGGTAATTTCTGGTGGCGGAATACATGGGCCGTTGTGTGGGTAATATCCTGTGCCTGAGGATATCCGTATGCCCGTCTAGTAATGAGAGCCTTAAAACTTTCACTAATGTGATAAGCAGTGACTTGGTCGCACATATTGTATGAAAAAGAAGTGGCTGTAGGTGCATAGAAATTAATGCTGTTACGGATATTTTTAGTCTGATTTATCCACAATCCTTCCTCCCTTCTAGTGATTCATAATTATCTAAATTATCAATGCATCTTGCTCTTTAAAACGTATTTCACCCTGCCTTCCTGTGTAGTGAGTGCTGCATACTTTCTGGAGCCTCACAGTAGCTGTCACTGTGTTTTTAAACATCCCACACAGCAGTTTACCTTGTGGGACAAAACATTGCTTCATCGCTAAAAATTCAATCTGAGAAGTATTTCTTTGACTTTACTTCTGTTCAGGCAGACGTAGGAAGAGAGGGTGGGAAGCATACGTGGTGTCGTGGGCAGAAACATAAAAGATGTGAAACCACATTGAATTTTCATTCTCCTTTTCACGTCAATCCCAAATGATGGAGGTAGCTAGGAGACCGTGAAGAATGCTGGCAATAACCGTGAGTCACAAAGCATGACATATACAGTTCCTTGATGATTTACTGTATGAGTAACTTGGCATTTGTTGGAGGCCGGTGGGATGTGCGATGCCCTCTTCTTCTGGCAGTTGGAAGAAAACGACTGCTGCATTTTACAAACGTTTTTATTTTTTACATTTTTTCACGTATGAACGTGGTGGCCATAATGCTTTCATATAAAATAAGAACTCATATTGTGTTGCGTAGACGGATTATTAGTCACTGGCACAAAAAAACTGGCAGTCACTGCTGTAGCTTCCCCAACCACATAGGCATGAGGTTCATTCTTTCGCCATCTAACCAGGGTGACCACAAGACTCCATTTCACTGTCACTCAGCCTTTCCTGATCTGGGCTTCCCTTTTAAACAAATCATTGTTTTCAGGTGTGTTGGTCCAACTGATTCGACTGAACTGCACCTAAGACCAAAACTCGCTGAGTGCACTGATTTGTAAATTTGAGTACAGGACTGAAAATAAAGATGTAATGGCTGACATAAAACAAATATCAGTTTTGTATGCCATGGAGTAATGGACTAGTACAGAAGGAGGCACAATTGATAGTTGTATAAGGACATTCCAACACTGCTCCACCAAAAACCGGGAAGTGAAGGTGGGATGAAGAGAATACCTCATTCCAGGACTCCCTCGGCCACAAACAGCCTAAAAAAATCGTAACCTAGAACTATGAGACGTTTGGTATCTAGAGAAGCACTAGTCCCTTTACGTATTGCTAAGGATTTCAGAAAGGAAGTAAACAATATATCGCTCCTAGAGACACAAAAAGAGGAATGAGACACAAATCATTCATGAATGTACAACTGGAAAGGTTTTTTGTAATATATTGCTCTTTATTATCTTTGCCAATAAATTATAATTTATGCAAAGGTCCTTTTTGCACATTAACAACCTACTGCTGTGCATTAAATCAGCAAGGAATTCATAAAACTCAGAATTTGCCTCAGCTCCCCCTTCTTTACATTTCACCTTCATGTGTGTGACAGCCATGCCTGTTAGTGTTGGTGGGGGGTCCATATGTGTTTCTTCTATACAGATTACATAATGACCAATGAGCTTCAGCTACTGCTTCTCCCTTCATAGTGGTCTCATGTCCGATTTTGCCTCCAGAGCTGTTATGTGCTCTTCCCTTATCATACCTTTTCCCCGCACCCACATTTCTGTTTTTGTAACAATGTCAGCTTCTCAGCTTCAGCCGCTGCCCACTTATGCAATCAGCTACTTACGAGTTAGTCGATTCCCAAGTCATGAATATACGTCATTTCAATAAAACTAATGCTATGTATATAAACTTAGGACCTGATTATGAGTTTGGCAGTAGGACCGCCAGTCCGCCATGTTGGCGGTCTCAAAATGATCACTGCTCTGGCAGGCCATATACTGCAATATTACAAGTTATACAGACAGGACTGCTGACTGCCAAGCAAAAAAGGCAGACCTCCAACAGAGCGGTCAAATGTATGTAGGCGGTCCGACCTCCAGTGCTGTCAGCGCCGGGGCCAACCACCAAGACTATTACAATCACACAGTCACCGTATCAGTCTCCTGGTGGCGGTTAGCCAATGACGGTCGATTACTTCGGTCCATGGGCAGCAAAGTAATAGACAACAGCACTTTGGATGAATTAAAAAACAACACAGCTGACACACATTGCTCCAATGGACAAACCTGCAAAGCACACTATAAAATACACCCCTTCATAGACCACAATCCTTTTCATTTCCAAAGGTAGACAAAGAGCCCAAGCCTCTTCTTTTGTATCGTACATACATTAGGTACCCCTTTTTCCACTATCCCATGGAACACCCTGCACAAACCTTTGTCCGTTCACTCCCTATTCAATTCCTCTGTTCAGTAAGTCTCTATCACCCATTACTTTGTCCACCATGTCACATTCCAAAAATCTCCATTTCTCAGAAGATGAGTTGAGAGTCATGGTGGATTAAATCATAAGAGTAGACACAGTTGTTTCGAACCCAGGTACAGCACACCCCTTTCAGTTGGGTAAAAGAAATGTGGAACAGGATCATCAACAGAGTGAATGCTGTAGGCACCACCCTGGGCACAAAGGAGGACATTAGAAAGAGGTGGAACGACCTCAGGAGCAAGCTCTGTTCCCTTGTCTCCAGCCACCAGCTGCAGGCCAAGAAGACTGGTGGCGGCCTAACCAGTGCCCCATTACAACTCTTTCTGTGGGAGGAGAAGGTCTTAGCCATCCTGCATCCTGACGGCTTGACAGGAATACATGGGGGAGTGGAGTCTGGTAAGTTACAACACACACCATGTCACAAAAATGTATTGTCATGCATGCTCACAGCTCAGCTTTTGCCACTGTCTTGTTCATGTATTTCTCCAAGATCCAACACCCAGAGTATCTGAGATATAACACTGTCAATTTGTATCACTGGACCGAACATCACAGTTACCAAGGGCCATCACATGCCATATGTCCAAATGGTGCCTGTAAATCTCACAATACCAAAAATCACATTCCAGGATCCATGTTATGCCCCAAAATGTAAATGTATGCTCAAACCTGAAAGCACCCTGTATACAGATGTTTTATACACATCAATTGTCAAGTGTTGGGGAGTAGAGGGAATGACCTGACTACAACTCCCAGGAGGTCCTGTGTCTGTATCTGTACTTCCAAACACCATCCCAGTGTTCACTTGCCCATATACTCCTGTTTGTCAACTCTCAAATGACGTTTATTCACCTTGGAGTTTGCCATTTGTCAAGTGTTGGGAAGTAGAGGGACCTCGCTGCCAAGCCCAATAGGCCCTGTTGTTGTAACTACAAACATCAGCCCAGTGGTCACTTGGCCCAATAACCCTTGTGTCTGTACTCTCAATTGCAGGTTACTCACCTGGGAGGATACCATTTCTATAGTGTGTGTAATAGAGGGAGTGATCTGACTGCAACTCCCAGGAGGCCCTGTTGTTGTGATTCCAAACACCAGCCCAGTGTTCACTTGCCCATATACCCCTGTTTGTCAATTCTCAAATTAAGTTTACTCACCTGGGAATATGCCATTTGTCAAGTGTTGGGAAGTAGAGGGACTAACCTGACTGCCAAGCCCAATAGGCCCTTTTATAACTATAAACACCAGTCCAGTGATCACTTGGTCCAGTTAATCCTGTGTCGACTCTCTCAACTGAAGGTTACCCACCTGGAAGGATACCATTTGTATAGTGTGTGTAGTAGAGCGAATGATCTGACTGCAATACCCTGTCATTGTCACTCCAAACACCAGCCCAGTGTTCACTTTCCCATAACCCCTGTTTGTCAATTCGCAAATGAAGTTTACTCACCTGGGAGTATGCATTTGTCACGTGCTGGGAAGTAGAGGGACTGACCAGACTGCCACGCCCAATAGGCTTGTTGTTGTAACTCCAAACACCAGCTCAGTGTTCACTTGCCATTATATCCCTGTTTGTCAACTCTCAAATGAAGTTTACTCACCTGGTAGTATGCCATTTGTCAAGTGGTGGGAAGCAGAGGGACTGACCTGACTACCAAGCCCAATAGGCCCTGTTGTTGTTACTACAATCATCAGCCCAGTGGTAATTTGGCCAAATTGCCACTGTGCCTGCACTCTCAATTGAAGGTCACTCACTTGGGAGGACAACATTTGTACAATGTGTGTAGCAGAAGGAGTGATCTCACTGCAACTCCCAGGACCTCTGTTGTTGTGACTTCAAGCACCAGCCCAGTGTTCACTTGCCCATATACCCATTTTGTCAACTCTCAAATTAAGTTTACTCACCTGGAGTATGCCATTCGTCAAGTGGTAGGAAGTCGAGGGACTGACCTGTTCTGTGCTGTGCAAGCCACTAACCCGAATTTCAGGCGTTCCGGTGGGACGATGACAATTCCCTAATCCCGGTGAGGACTATCATGACTGCGAGGAAGAGTACATTGTCCTCTCGCAAGTCCTTAAGGGGAAGAGGGTTTTGGGAAGAGAAAAAGAGAAAATACCAGGTTCTGCTTCATGGACTGCAGAATCGGACTGCTGGGGATCTTGGTTTTTTTAGGATTCTGGGCTGCAAAAGAATGACTTAATTAATACTTTGAACTTGCATAAACTATTGTACATTGCATACTGTCAGTTATTGTTGACATATTGTGCATACGCTTCTATAAGGCTGAACAAGTTTTTTTCCTCTTTTTACAATACTTTCAGAGTCTCAGAAGCAATGTCCAACCTAAAAACAATAAACTTGACTAAAGGGCTTCTTTGTGTTCTGATGTAATCTCTTGCCAATAATAGCTGTGATAAACTTGCTCTATTTCCAACCTCATAATTCTCAGGGGAGTGCTTGTAACAGGAAATATGTTTTTCCTTAATGTCTGATTAGCGGTATCTTGGATTCCCACCCAAACGATAAATCACGCTAGTTCTTATTGTCATAAATTATTTAAAAGACTGAGCTCTGTTTTGTTTCATTTAAGCAATTAATCTTTCTTTACCTTGAAATTAAGTTACTTGCTTGAAAATTTCAGAAGAACCCAAACTGGGTTTTTTCACCTTTCTTATTTTCTCTCTTTTACAGGAAATACTGGATTGTCAGCAGAAGATGAAAAAGGAGAGCCGGGACTCTGCAGGAAGCAGACTGGAGGACAAGGATCACAGGAACTCGACTGGGGGCTGTCCGGAGGACAAGAAATGCTGTAACTCAACTGGAAGCTGGTCAGAGAACGAGGAACACTGGAACTCAACTGGAGGCAGGCTGGGAAACAAGAAACTTGACTTGCACTGGAACTCAACTGGATATTGGCTGGAGGACAAGGAACTTGACTTGACTGGGGACAAATGAGCAGAGCAATAGGTATGAAGCCAAGCAAGGCCTCAGACTCACAAGTATCCTTAAATAATCAAATATGCACATGTGTCTTTTGGCAGTGGATTGCTTGTTAAGGAAATGAGCAATTAACCACCTGATTGTGGCACATGTTCAATATAGATCACATTGTGAAGAGCACATGTTTTGGAAGTCACATTTAGAGCAGGTGGAAAGGCAGTTGGTTGCTTCTTATGGAAATGCTCAATTATCCTCCTGATTGTGGCACATGTTCAGTGTAGATCACATTGTGAAGAGCACATGTTTTGGCAGTTACAGTTGGCGTAGGTGGAATACAATGTGCATACTCAACAAACATTGGTTATAATAAATGAGGCATTTAACAAGCATTGGTTATTGCAAACTTGATATTCAAGGATGTCATGAATATACCCAAATAAGTCTCAATGTTGTAAGCAGCAGCATCTTACTGTATTCGAGCAATTGGATTTGCTAATGTACCCACAATGTGACCTGACTGCCAAGCCCAATAGGCCCTGTTGTCATAACTACAAATACCAGCCAAGTGGTCACTTGTCCAAATACCCTTGTTTGCCAACTTAGTAGTGAAGTGTAACCACCTGAGATTATACCATTAGTGTAGTGTTGGGTATTAGGGAGAGTGACCTGACTGCCAAACCCAATAGGATCTGTTGTTGTGACTCCAAACAACAGCCCAGTGGTCACTTCTCCGAATACCCTTGTTTGCCACGTCTCTTTATAATTTTACTCACCTGGGATTGACCAAGATACAGATCATGCTCAACTCTGAGACGTGTTTGTCTAGCTAGCTCCATCTTGACTTGCCAACTCAAGATGAAGAGAGTGAGGGCAGGAAGGCCACCTTACCCAGTGTGTTCAACAACTATTTCTAAGGCCTCAATCTGCATCACCAAATTGGTATTGGCAGCAGACACATTCACACAGCACTGTGCACATTATGACTCCAGTCACATGTACAACATCCTGGGTTTGTCTGCATCCCACTCAACTAGACCTCCAAATGGTCTAAGCCATATGTTGTCTCTCCACTGTGTTGGCTGCACTGGTGGTAGGATGTCATTTTCATTCCATCATCCAAAGTGCAACTGAACTGCACATCTCATCAGCTGCTTAGTTTAGGCAAGCTTCACACATGTCATGTTAAATCACCCAATGCCTTGGTTACTTGGCACAATTGGATCACCTACAAATTAACTTGGTCCAAGGTCTCTGCTTACTGTACTACAAAACCTTTGGTGGTAGGTGTCACAAACAACCAGTATCAATGAACATCTCTCATCAACAGGTGGATCTGCCGCTGGGCACAAGGAGGCCACAGAACAGACTACCACTAACCCCCTGGATGAAGCCCTCAGTGACGACAACACTCCTGGACTTGTGCATGTGGAAGAAGGTTCTAGCCCATCTGAGCAATCTGGTCAGATGGCAACAGTGAGCCCCACTGTGCCCACAACATCACCTCCCTGCCCTGTTGCTTCAACATCACAGCAAACCATTTGCCCCCCAACCTATGTCCCTAGCACAGCTTCAATCATCTTGTGCCCCCCAGTTCTGGATTCTGAGGTGCAGCTGCACACTTTGGACACTGTGGTTCCAGGACCCACTTGGGGAGGGTATCCTGTGTCAAGGGCACAGACTTGTGTGGGTAGGGTGCAGGGAGGGATGCTGTAAGTCAGCAGAGTGAGACAACTGGGGCTGCTGTCGGCATGATGGGCATGATGGGCCAGGTGTTGACTGAACTCCGTGAAATCAAGCAGCAACAGAGGGACATGTATAGGGACATGCATGAATGGATGGAGGCCCACAATTCCAACATGGCCTCCCTAACAGGGGTGCTGAGGGACACACACGCAACCCTGAGCAGGGCTTTTCAATACCAATCTCCCCATTCCTTTGGCTCATCAACTGCAGGCCCATCAAATTCGGCACTAGCCCCAGGAAGGGAGGCCCTGCCTCTGTTGCAGCTGATTCCCCCTCCCCCTCAAGGTGGGACGTCCAGCAAATAATCCAGGAGTTGCAGATGACAAGATACCCACCACTGACAGCAACAGACCTCTTCCTAAAGGTCCTCCTTTTTTTGTTTCATTTTCACTCTGCGAACTTATCCTGAACCGACTCGCATTTTTAATGGGAGAAGTACTCTGGACTTGGGGCTTCCAATGGTGTGGCATCTACTACAATGATTTCATTCACCCTGACTGACCCCATCGCATTTCTTATTTTCTGTTGATTTATGACACATATATCTTCTGCTAGTCATAGCTTCACAATAAAATCACCAATCACTGTCTCATTGTCTGCTGATTTTGATTTCATATGTAGCCATGTCGCGATGTCATATGATGTGAACCATATGATGATAATCAAAGGTACTTGTTCAAGATGGGATATGTTGCATGTACACAGTGTACAGCTCAGGATCACAACCATCCCATACAAACAGATACATACAAGTGTCTGGTCAAACTAAAAAATGTGTTACAGTGTCTAGCACATAGGCTGTCAATGTGTCAGAAGTATTGGAAATCAGATATGTTTGAGTACAGACCTCCAGACCACGGAAGGACCGTTGATGTCACCAGCTTGAGTCTTGCCACATACCACATAAAAGTTATCCAACATCACATAATCCAAGGCTCAGAAAGATAGCAGTACAACAGTTTCTGATCATCATAATCCAATGCTCATGCATCTGATAGTCTAACACAAACATATGTCAGTTTTTTGGCACAGGCACTATAGCCTACAGTGTTGAAACACATCTACAGCTAAATGCAGGTCATACAAAAAGAGTGGTTAGCTAATGTGAAGGGGAACTGACTTGCTTGTGGGCTAGGACTACATATATTAAGACCACATGATGACACACATTATGCATCAGGCTCACCAGAGGACAGAAAACAAGTCCAATGGGCACTTCTGAACTTCCATCCAAACAGTGTTCAAGCAGTCACGGCATAGGTCTCCTACACCAAACTCCATGAACTACATTACATGTAATAATCCATGTCCACTTCATATGTCAGAAGAGCATCACATACCTGCCAACGTCACAATTCTGAAATGCCCACATGAAGATGTCATGGTGAAGGTACCTGTACAAAGGATTGAACTAGGAGGTTAGGCTTGAAAACATACATATGACACAAGTCACATAGCAATCATGTGGAAACAAAGTACATTGCAAGGAATCTGAAACAATCAAAACAACATCATCAAGGTGGTGATGTGTCAAAAGCTGGCTAATCAATAAGCCTTTGGCTGATTTGTGCAGCGAATCAACTCCCTAACTGTGTAAAAACACTAAACTCCATATTATCTCACAACTACAGTGTGTTGTACAGTCACAGTCATGAAATCACATGACATACTTACACTCATGAGAAGTAGCTGTGGATGAGATCTTCGCACAAGTCAGCTCCATCCTCTTCACCACTATCATTTTCAGGTGGCATGTCAGGATTCTTACCCGGTGGCACTGTAGGCTCCCCCTCCTCTGAGATGTATGGGATATTCCTCCACAAAGCAATGCTGTGGAGCATGCAGCATGCCACAGTGATGTGACACACTTTCACAGGTGAGTAGAGGAGGGCTCCACCAGTCCTGTCCAGTCAGCAAAATCTGGCTTTCAGGAGCCCAAAAGCCCACTACACTGGCCACTGTGTTCTTCCATGGGCCTTATAAAGTGGACTTCCCATGGTGTAATTGGATTTCTCAGCAGCGTCAATAACCAAGGACAGTTTGAATATGCGAAGTCTCCTGTTAAGGAATGGGACATAAGTGCAACAATGAGTAACTCATTTCATGATTGTAGCACCTGACATTGCTCACACACAATCAGGACTCACGTGATTTACCAACCATCCAGTCCTTTTCTGGTTGCAGTTGTGACATCAGCTGGGGTATCGTGCTGTTACACATAATAAAGGAATCATGGGCTGATCCAGGCAAACGGGCACAGATGTTTGAGATGTAGAAGTCTGCCAAACAGACAACTTGCAGGTTGATGGAATAAATGTTATTTCTGTTGTGATAGACTTGCTCAGTGGCCTGCTGTGGGACCAAACCAACATGTGTGTCATCAATGGCTCCCACCACGTGGGAGGTGAGCAAAACCATAGAAGTCAGCCTTCACACTGGCTAAACCCTCATGTCGGGGGAACCTGATATAGCCATTGATGTGTTTCAACATTGCTGAGACGAAATCGCCCAACACCAGACTGAACATAGGATGGGACATATCACCAGATAACCAGATAGGGCCTTTGTGTGTTGGAAGGACCCTGTGGCGGTAAGTGCAATACTGACATGACTTGAATAATGGGTGGTACGCAGTATGGATTCCTGATAGCTGCACATAGGCTTACATTGTTGCCTGTGGCAGTTATGGGCCAATAGCTGTGTCTGTCGGCGGTGGTGACTGCATATGTTGAGTACGTGTATGCTGCGTTTTGCAAAATCAGTCACTTGACTCCTGACACTGCTGCCAGCAACACCTCCACCACTTCAGCTGCTGTGTGCCGCGTCTGGAAGCAATCATGCCACGTCCAGCAGATGAAAGGGCCCCTGTCTTCTCTCCAGAGGAGCTGGAGAGGCTTGTGAGCGAGGTTCTTCTCATGTATGATCAGCTTTATGGCACACCAGAGGAGCAGGTAAGTATCTGAAATGCACAATTGGCTCCACCCTTTCCCTCCTCACAGGCTACAATGTGCCCCTGTTTGCCAGTTAAACTTCTTGTGTGCCTTTTGTTGCACTTTATGTGGCTTCAATGGTGCAGGTTTTGGAGACCAGTACTATATGTTGTGTTCAGTCACAGTGTGTTGTGTGAGGTTTTTTGAGGCCCTAGATCTTCCTTGGGTTGGATGCACACTACTAGGCAATGAGACTTTACTGCCATACAATGACATTTCTTTGTTTATGGTGGTTGTAAATGTTAAACAATATGTATGTGCATGACAGCATGACCTGGGTATGCATCTTGTCTGAGTCATTTGAGGATCGTGTAAACAATGTTTATTGTGCCACAAATCTTTCACCCCACATCTGGTCTTGCCAAGCTGTTGTCTGGAAGGCATTTAATGACTCACTGTGCCCTTCATATTATCACACAAGCCACATTGCTGATGTCCATATGATGCATTGTCATGTATGGAAGTGAGGGAAATGTGAATGTCATGTGGGTTCTGTATGCTCAGCCTGCAGAGACCATAGCCAGTCAAATGTATCCCCCAGTATGGGACTTACTCTAGGATGTGGGAGAGTCACTGTGGCTATGCTGATGTAGCACTATGCCCACTCCCTGTAGACCTGCAAATCCTGTCATGTGGTCAATATGAGGTTCTAGTGGCAAAACGTGCATTGAATGCCTCAGTCCATTGACTAGATTTGGAATGGGTGCTGAGGTGAATCCATGAACTAGTCCATATGTGCATTTTTGCATCATTTTCAATGTATTTCTTTGACTCATGACAGGTCCCTCACTACCATAGCTCTGTTGTCACCTTCACATAAGTCATATTTGTCCTGTATAGGGGTATTGTACAAATGACAAACCCACAGTGCAGACAGTGTGTAGATTCCTGAAAGGAAATGCCATGTGACTCAGTAGCTTGGTGACATAGCTGAAACTGAACAAAGCACAACTTTCTATGTTGTATGTCAACTCTGTAGGTTAGCAACATATGTTCAAAGGTGTGTTCTATGGTACAGGTACATACCACAGAAACCCACCCTAAAGTGGCATGAATCTACATTTGGTAGGCCACATGTCCACACATGCACATGGAAGACACTTTCCGACCCACCATGCCAGCCCTTTCACTTTCACTCAAGTGTAAAGGTGAAGTCCGTACTATCATAGTTGCCTGCAGGCACCGTTTGCATTTAGTCAATGTTGCAGAATGCAAATGTGTTTGTCCAGTCAGGAGTATGGAGTTTACCCTTCAGAAGCCATTTTGGCATGTATTGTTTCATTGTGGCTCACATAACACTACATGTTGCTGAAGCATGGTCTACCTGATGTCAGTAGGCTTGGTTAATCATTGTACGCCATGAGCAGGGTAGTGGAATAGTCTGCAGATGACTCCAAATGTGTGTAATCATGTCCCAATACGTACTGGCATGTGTCCTTTACACTTGTGATGCGTTGACAAATTGGCCAGTTTGTGCTTGGTGTTTCTGACATGTGTGTGACACAGCCATTTGTGCAAAAACCTATGTTTGTAATTGTTTGATTTGTCACTTGCATCCATACAAGTCAACACCCATCAGAAGAAGGGGATTTGGAGAGCCATCGCCCGGAAGGTGCAGACCCTGGGGGTCCATAGCCGGTGGAGCGGCCACTGTGGGAAGAGGTGGGAGGACCTGAGACGTTGGGCCCAGAAGATCGTGGAGGTCCAGCTGGGGCTGTCCTCTCAATGTGGATAGGGTGCATGTCAGAGCCAGACACCCCCCCAATGGCCCGTATTCTGGCAGTGTCCTACCCGGAGATTGATAAGCATTTGAGGGGAGCACAGCAGCCACAAGTGGGTGAGTACAGGGCATATTCCTGCCTGTCACATCGCCAAGTTGAGGCTCTGCCATCTCCCCCTTACAATAGGGGATGGGTCAGGTGTGGCACACAAGATAAGTAACTGTTTGTGTAGGGATGGTATTTGGTGCATACTGATGTGCCTTACCTATTACCCCAGGGACCTCTGACACAGCCGAGTACACTCCACCATGAAATTGTTGTCCAGGGCCAACACATGGCTGTGTGCATTGATCAATTAAGTAATGTTTGTTATTGTAGTGGGTCTAAATTCTATGGAACACACCACTACTCCTCAGTGTTACAGCCCAAAGAAAGAGAGGTGATGGATTACTGTTCTCATCCATGTGCCTGGTCAAGTGAGTAATTTGGTATCTGCCCCACAGACGCCAATTGTCTTCAGTGTGTGACGAGTGCTGGTACCTCAATACTGTCTGTCATGTGAAGGTGGACAGAGCATACATTGTTCTTTGGGTGCAGCTACAGATCAATACTTTCCCTTAGGAGGTAGGGAATGTCCATTGACATGATTTATGTGTCATGCCTGTTGACAACATTCATTGTGAGTACATGTTAACATGACTCCATTAGGACAATTTTCACATGGTGAAGTGTGCATAATTGATATGTTTCCAGTGTGCCATGAATACCTATATCAGACTATTGTCCTGCTGTCAGCAACATGGCAGGAGTTTGGAGCATCCATTCTTATTATTGCAGTATTATGTATATGAGAGATAGATGTATGCATGACCTTGTGTGGGATCTGTGGGAATGAACTTGGCATTGTTCTACTATTGTATGACAACAGGTAACTGAGGCATGCTCCATGAGGCAAAGCAATGAAAGGGATGAGGTCTCCTACTTGTTCAATGGTTATTGTGATTGCACAACTTCAACCATGCAATTGGAGTTGTCTGAGATTCAGATTTTCCTGTAGGCAACTGTTGACAGTTGATGTGCAATGCATGCATATGGCGTGGTACATGGTGTGGTACATGTATCAGCCACATTGATGTAGTTTGTTGCTGGGGCCTACTTGATGTATTGATAATGTTTGCAGCTGTTGTTCAAGTGTGATCAGGAACATGTAGTGACCCAATTTCTCTTTGTATTTTCAGCATCATCCCAAACAAGTGAAGGAGATAGGGCGGATCCAAGTGGGGAAGCATCTGGCCACGGTACCTCCACTCATGACACTAATCATGACACCACCAACGCAGAGGGATCCAGTGGCCCGGGGGTGAGGAGAGTGCCACAGAGGATACAGCTGAGGACACAGGATCAACATTTTCATCTTCAGGTTCTTCCTTCAGTGGCCACTCCCTAATGGTGGCGGACCCATCAAGACCTGCTCCTGTACCATCCATGCCCACCACCCCCAGTTGCTCCCCACCCAGTTTGCCGTGCCTGCTCACCAAAAAGGGTGGGCATCTCCTTCACCTCAGACACCTTACCCCCAGCCCCTGTTACCCCTGCTGCCCTGAGTGAGGAGGCTATTGACCTCCTTAGGAGTAACTCTGTGGGGCAGAGTGCCATTGTGAATGCCATTCAGTGGTTGGCAAGTCAACTTCAGTAGACAAATGTGTACAGGGAAGACATTCATAGTGACATGTCTGGCCTACAGAGATCTTTTCAGGCTCGGGCCTCCTCAATGACAGCAGCCAATCACCCCCCACATTCCTCCCCCAACCTTACTAATCCCACTCCAAATTCCCTGTTCCCCTACCTGTCCCAAGAACACAGTCACATCCGCATGCACCCATTTCAAAACACACAAGGAGCACACATAGACTCAAACACCACAAGACACGCCAGCATGCAGGGACCCAATAGTCACCCACAGACACCATATCAGCCACCATTTCAACAGACACCCCCACCATCCCCACTGACACACTCGCCACAACCATGAAACCCATAAACCCCACCACAAAAGCCAGTGACACATCCACCACACCCACCATACACCCAGACAATAACTCACAACTCATGGATCCACACACCTCAGACACCATAAACCAAGAAACCACCACAGCACCCACAGACACATCCACCACATCCACTACACCCCCAGACATCACTCTAACACACACAGACACATCCACCATATCCACCATATCACCGGACACCACCCCAACACACATAGACAAATCCACCACATCCACCTTACCCCCAGACAACACCCAAACACACACAGACACATCGACATCATCCACCAAACCGACAGACACCACCCCAACAGACACACACATTCACAACATCCACCAAACCCACAGACACCACCCAAACGGACACACACATCCACCACTCCCACATCACCCAGCACCTCCACCTCACAGCCCCATGCCAATACCACACTCACACACGCAACAGACACCACCCAAACACAAGCATACCTCACTTACGCACACACTCAAGGCATCTACATCCACAGACAAGTCCCTCACTCCCTCAACCTCCAAATCCCAAGCCCCTTCTGATGCCCCTACCCATTTTCCCAAGGGAAGTTACATTTTTGAGCTTGCCCTTTCCCCTGTTCCATCCACCGCCATCCCAAACCCAAGAGGTCCCCACCCGCATCTCAATCCATCCCTTCCACATCCAAGTCCTCCCCTGCCACACCTGCGGCCCTGCAAGCATCCATACCCCTCCCCCAAAGAAGAAGTCCACCCCTCTGAAGAAAAAGCACCTCCCAAACCCACCCTTCCGATATCCGACCCCACCCCACCCATGAATGATCCCTGAGGTGCCTACCTGTCCACTTGATGCTCCTTCCTGTGGAGGTTCCCTGGCAGTGGCTGGAGTCAAGGTTGGGCACAGTACTGTGCTTGGACTTTGTTATGGACTGGGCAATGGCCTCTGATCATAAATGTTTTGGTTCAGATAAATCCAAGCTCTTGTTTTGTTGGGTACACATTTGTCCTGCCATTACATTTTTACCTTTTTGTTGTTTCTGAGTAACTTATGTTGTGTGCATATAGTTGTGTGTGTTTTACCCTGAATGCTGATACATTGGCTGTTGTTTGCAAAATGTGGGCAGTGCTGGTGTCACTCAGGGGACGGGTAGATGTTCGTTGTATGGATATGTCATTTCATTGTGTTCTGTTTGCTTTGGTAAATATTTCATCTTGTGTTGGCCAATGTCAGCAT
Source organism: Pleurodeles waltl (assembly GCF_031143425.1). Lineage (NCBI taxonomy): Eukaryota > Metazoa > Chordata > Amphibia > Caudata > Salamandridae > Pleurodeles > Pleurodeles waltl. Next base: position 283,725,512 of record NC_090442.1, read on the forward strand.
ATATGGTGTCAGAATTGTTCCTCTGATATGGATTGTACATTTGTCTTATTTGTCTCATGTGTGGAACCTAGAGTTTTGTTTGTCCCCACATGGAGGGTGTTCAATTGTGCTACCTTCCTTTGCTTTTGACTGAGCATGTGCCCATTTTGATGTGTGTACCTTGCAGCTACATCATCTAGGTGTATAGCCCATGCTGTTGCTGCTGTATTTGCTTTATTGACTTGCACTTACACATTTTGCAGATTGACATTTCACTTGGCTCTACCATTGTTTGTCCTTGAGACAGCTGAAAGGCCAGTTCCTGTAATAAATATTGCTTTAGGGTCATGCACAAGTGTAATGTGTCCCATGGCAGCATCCTTCCATGAGTGCTCGTTAAGCCATCATCCCTATTGTGTAGCCAGTGTTTTCACTATGAGCTTTGGATATTTGTTTCACAAAATATTGTGTATCCAATTGAGCTTCAATTGTTTTGCACAGTGGGTGATGTGTGGGTCCATTACAAGGATGTCCAAGGGCAGGGGTATTTGTGTTCCATGACACAGCCATACATATGTGTCTTCAATCTGACGACAGTCCAAGACATGTGAGGAATGTGAGGGTGTCAGTTGAATTGGTAGATGTAATGTTGCTGTGGTGCTGCTGTTGTGTGACACAATGTTCTGTACACTCCACTGTCCCTGTGCCTAAGATGAGCAGACGTGTGTTTTTGTGAAGTGTGATAGTGCAGTGTCAGTGACCTGCCCAAAGGGGACGTTTGATAGCCGTGTATGTGTCATTCGCTGTGAATGACTCCAACTGTGAATACAATGTCAGGTATACTTGGTGCCGGTAGCATATGCCCCATATTATTTGGATGAGGCACGACAATCTGTTGTTGAGCTTCATGCCACAAGTAGGTTTTTTGTCATACTGTCAGTTGCATCCACGCTGGCATGGATTTTGGACTCCATGGATGAGCAGCAGCGGTGGCAGGATGTGTGTGTTGGGCTCCATGGCAGCACAGGACGTGTAACGCTGCCTGCAGGTGAGGTTCTTCCTTTATTTTCTCCGTTTCAGCCAGCTGGGACATAGCAGTTGGACAGCCACAGTCATGTTGTTGATGAGCAACATCCTAATGTGTCTGGTGGAAACACTGGCTGTGTCGGGCTGTTTGGCCTCCCTCGCCACCATGGCGGTTTGCGCTGCCTGTCGGTGCCGGGGGGACCACAGGGGTCTTTCCTTTATGGGTCCCCGAATGTTGTAATATGGTGGTCCAACCGCCAAGCTGATGGCGGTCGGACCACCGCCATGGCAGCGCACAGACCTCCAAACTCGTAATCAGGCCAAACTCATTATTAGGACATGTTTAGTTTTGTTAAATCTGGCCATGATGCTCAGAAGACACAGAGAGGGGCTCCAGCTTTAGTGTCTTCCCAGGGATCTCCATCAGTTCCTCCAGAGCTTTCTGCCAGTAGTGTTTTATCATATGTCACCGACACAGAGCATGAATAAAATGCACTTCCCCCATAGCAGAGTGGCTATCCATAGGTAGCTCCCTCAAACATGCATGCAACCCATCTGGAGGACAAATAGGTCTGATGTAGGTAATTCAATTGTGTGTATTTCAACCCAGTGTTACAAAAGACCTATCTTACCCTTTCCATGGCTTCTGCACAAGTTTTATGTACTAAAGCATTATATGTAAGGAAGTGTCTGGGGCCTAAATTAAATGTAGCTAGAATACCCTGACAGGTTTTCAACATACCATGAACGTATAAGGCTCCCAGTGTCAACACCCCAGCCTCATCCAAAGGCTTTTATCATGCTTGTTACCAGTCAGTCTTATTATTCTTATTATTATCTTATCTTATCATTATAGCCCATAGCAGGGTATTCACTGCATAACAGAGTGCGCAACCCCTTTGCTGAACATAACGTTTCAAACAATATTGAGTTATTTTTGCAGATTTGTGCAGGTACTTCTGCTTGGTTTTCCCCAACATCAGTCAAGGCAATATTTTTGCTATCCTTAGTTTCCCAGTTATTTTCAAATTGCTCTCAAGATTCTGGCCATCACCCAACCACCTCATTACCCATTGCAACTGGGCCACCACGGAATACATTTAATAAGTGGGGCTACAAGCCCTTTGTGTTCTATTGGGTTGTATAGGGTTTGCAAGGCCACCCCTTTCCTCCCCATTTCCCATACCAAGTCTGTGAAAATACTGTTCAGGTCTTTGAGGAGCCTGCACAGGGGCACACTGGGAGTGCAGAAAAAAAGTAGCGCAACCACATCAGCACAAGCATCTTTGTTATGGCTATCCCACCCATTGGGAACAGCAGTAGCGTGACCCAAAATTTACTCAACCACCTTATTTCTGCCAGTACTCGCCCTAGATTACCTTCTATTAGTGCATTGTCATCATGATAAGCATTCACTCCTACATATATAAAAGAGTAAAATTGCCACTCTCGTCCTCCCCCTGAAGCTGAAGTGCTTTTGGGTTCCATCACGGGGTCTAAGGGAAAAAAGTAGGACTTACTCCAATTTACTCCAAAGTCAGACTTCCCCAAACTCATCCAAGACGTCAATAACCTTAAGGCACTAAGCCACCCCCGGAGAAAAATTAGGGCATAATGCAAGACTATTTGCCCCCTGTCTCCAAACCTGATACCTGAGCTCACTTTTTTGCCTCTTAATAGACAGGCAAGTGGTTTCATGGTAATGGTAAAAATAAGGGGCTATAGCAGGCAGCCATATCTAGTGCCCCTGTTTATGGAGACTTGCTTTGATATTGTTTGAGCAGAGCAAACTTTAGTGGCTGGATTAGTGTATAGTATTTGTAACCACCTCTGGAAGTAAGGCCCCACTCCCGTTACCTCAAGATCCTCATAAAAAACAGCCAACCAAGTGTATTGATTATCTTTTCTATATTGAGAGAGATTGCCACTTGGAGCAATTCTCCTCCTCGTTTACTGCCCATCAAGCCAAAAAAACGGCATATGTTCAGGAAAGTTTTCCTACCAGTTCTAAATTCATTTTGGTCAGGGTGGGCCATAGAAAGTATCATCTCCAACAGTCTGCTTGCGAGCATTTTCCTCAAGAGCTTGATTAAGCAGGGACATGGGCCTTTCTGATCCAATATCAAGGGGATCCTGCCTTGTTTGGGGGATACCACAATTAGTGTCTCTCTCTCTCATAGAAATAGATGTGTCCCAGCTGGGTAGCCAATTCATATGTGTTAAGAATTTTGGGGACCAGCAATATCTTGTACATACTGTACAATTCAGCTGGTAGAATTTCAGCCCCAGGGGTTTTGCTACATGCCATTTGTCCTATAGTATATTGGAAATCCTCTATCAGTAGAGGCTTATCCAATGTTTGCAACTGTCGTAAGTCAAGTCTCAGCACCACTATGCCTGCCAAGTAATCTTGGTAGTTACCCAGATGACTCTCTCTAAGTTCTTCATATAATGTTCAGCAAAGGCAAAATTAGTTTCAGCTAGTGAGATTAGAATTATTGCCTGAGAAGCTCTTACTGTCCATCTAATTTAATGTGTGCGTCCACCATTAGTGGCTAAGCTAAGAGTAGGACTGGTCTATCCCCTTCTGTGTGTTGTCTCATCATTTACTCCCTGTAGTCTACCTGCCCGGGTCTGTCCATCAGGTCTCTACATCTCTCTTTCTCTCTCCCTTTCTCTCAAATAGTTGATTGAGTCCTTGAGTGTGCCCCACCCTTTTTCTAGAGCTTTCTTGATTCTGTGAACCCTCTCCTCTGTGGTCAGAATATCTTTATTCAGCCCCTTCTTCACTCTGTAGGCAGACTTCATAAATACCCTCCTTATTACCATCTTAAAGGCCTCCCATTCTATCATGCTTTCACCAACTGACCCCTCATCCTCTGTGAAATAATCTGCACTAGCTTTACCCACTGTGTCTTGGAAAGAGGTGTCTGCTAGTACCCGGACACTTAGCTGCTTGGTCCTTGGCCTACCACATCCTATTGCCATCTTGAGTGGTTAATGGCCAGACAACGTGAAACCTAGATACTCTAAGTTTAGTGCCTGTGCACCATATAGGAACTACATTAAAATTAATCTAATCTGGTATGTAGGCTATGCACTGCAGAAAAGTATGAGTATTTTTTTGTGTTGGGAAAATGTACCTGCAATTGTCACACAAGTCCCAAGCCTTCAGCCATTCTAGAAAGTATGGTGTCACACAAGTGAAATGGGTCCCCGGTATCGGAGGTGTGGATCTATCAGCATCGTGGTCGGATACACAGTTGAAATCTTGCCCCCATATACTAGAAGACATCACCTCCTGTAGCAGTGAGGGAGTCAAGGATTTCCTTAAACCTGAGTAGTTATTATTAGTAGTGTAAATCATCAGCAACTCAAGCATTCCTCCATCAAGCACTTCCTCCACAATCACATACCTGCCCTACAGGTCTACCTGGCTAAACCTGATCACATACACATTGGCTGGCCCTATCCAAATGAATACCCTCCTAGCAAAAGCTGAGTATGTAGTACCAATAAATTGATCCTTCCACCTTCTTGTCAACTGTTGTAGCTTCACAGCTTTAATGTGTGTTTCCTATATGTATGCAATTGTACTGTCTCAATGGTGTCATTGTGGGGTCTCCTCTTAGCTCCATACCCACTGAAATGCTCTATTTTTCTAGTTGTGCCAGAGTCATTTATGCTCGACCATTAGAACATGGAGTAGTGAGGCACTATATGTATATTGCAGGAACCAAACAGTGGCACTATATAATAGTGTCTGACGATCTGGGTGTCAGGATGGGTCTCTGCATTGATTCCATGTACATGTCAACTGAGCCACCATCTCCAGAATCCGACTTTACATCCTTTTCAGACTGACTGGCATTTGCCTAATTATGACTCTGGGTCAGCATCTCAGCCAGATGTGTAGCTCTGTCCTGGGCTGCCTGTTCTTTCGTGGACCCACTTTTCACTTTCCTGTTTCTACATTTCCTGGAACGTTCAGTAGAATAACCCTCTCTAGGATTTTGTTCCTCTTGGGACACCTCCACATCTTTTCACTGCAGCCATAGTATAGCATCTGAGGAGTGTGCAAAAACTGGGCTCCACTGTTGGTTGCAACCTTAAGTTTAGCTTAGTAAATGACGGAATATCTGAAGCCCATTTGTCTCCCTTATTTCTTGACTACCTTACAATAGTTTCTCAAGTTTTGGACCTCAAATGTGTAATCCAGGAATCTATTGTCCTTCTGCCAGGGTCCTTTTGGTCTGGAGAGTTGCAGAAGGATATATATATTTATATAGTGAAATAGGTGTGCTACCACTGGTTGCAGAGGTGCACAGGGCGTGGTTGGATGTCCTGGGACACAATGTGTCCTCTCAACTGAAAAGTATCTTACTTTTTGTTGCCAGACCATGCAAAAACCAATGTTTTAAAAACAGTTCCATGTTGGGGACCTCCATGGATTCAGGCGTGCCAGTAATGGGTACTCTTTAGCTGTGATTGTAAGAGTCCGAACCTTTTCTTTTAGTTTTGACATTTGCGCATGTAGCTCTTTCACTGTTGGGCAGGGCGACGTGAGAACGATTCACTGTTCTCAACCAGGTCGATCGACTCCATGTGGTCTGCCTTCACTAGGCCCAAATCTAGTGCTACTACATCTTTCTTTACTTCCAGACCATTTTTTGAGTCCATGATGGCTTGCAGTATTTGGTCACATTTACTTGAGTGTTTTTCCAGTGTCAAGCTCACCTGTGTGAGGTGTTTCGTCTGGTCTATAGTTGTCTGTTCCTCTATTTCTCTGACCCACAATTGTTTGGGGATTTTGGGTTTCACCATTTTGGTCTGAATGCCAGAGGTGCTGTCATCTTGTTGCTAAATTATATAAAAGTGTCAATTATTTTTTGTGTTTATGCTACCCTGGCAGGCATTCCCACGCAGTTCTCACGCACTGGACCACCCTTTTTGTATGAATTAGTCAGACCTTGGAATTGTGGTGCTCTATTGTTCACGGGGTAATTGACCTCCTCAGAAACCAACCTGTTTCTGTCTAACTCCAGTTAGACATCTACTTTTGTTTCATGATGTTGCCTGTTTAGTCATGCACTGTATCCTGTGCACTTTCCTTTGTGCTCTAGCTCTAGGGGGCGTGCTTACTGAGCTTTGCTCACAAGGCTCCCCAGTCTCCGTATAGCGTTGTTGCTGTCCAGGAGGGGGCAGCTCTACGTGGAAGGTACAAATTAATGTCTTGCTCTGATGTTATCAAATTGTTGCATGGGTGCAGTCTTCCCTTTGTCTAGCTACTCCACCGGAATACCGTGTACTCCAAATACCCAAACACCACACTGACGCATCACTTTGTCTTCCGTAATTGCGTGAATCACTCTCCCTGCGCGATCTGTCAAGTGCAGCTCTGTTCTGTAAGCCTGACTCCTGCATTCTCTCCATTAGGTGCTCTATTTCGCAACAGGATGCCCGGAGAGGCTTCAAAGGGAAGGAAATGTATTTCCTTTCCTTTGAAGTCTCTCCAAGCGTTTCAAAAGCCGGATTGCTTGCAATCCGGCTTTTGAAACGCCCACTAGACACCAGGGATTTTTTTTTTTTTAAATTGTCATAAGGGAGCGACACCTTGGGCAAGGGTCGCTCCCAGGGGTGGCATTTTTTTGGAAGGCCGGCCTATTATTAGGCCGATCTGCCCCCAGGGGGGCAGAAACCTCTAGGCACCAGGGATAATTTTTTTTGTTTTTTTTGTTTTTTGTTTACTTTTTTGTTTTAGGTGTGGGGAGCGACCCCTTAGGCAAGGGTCGCTCCCCTAGGGGGGAAATTATATTTAGGCCATTTCTGCCCCCCATGGGGGCAGATTGGCCTATTTTGATGAGGCCAATCTGCCCCCAAGGGGGACAGAAACCACTAGACACCAGGGAGTTTTTTTTTAACGTGAATTTCACGCAAGGGGAGTGACCCCTTTGGCAAATTTATTTTAGGCCATTTCTGCCCCACTGGGGGCAGATCGGCCTATTGTTATTAGGCCGATCTGCCCCCAGTGGGGGCAGAAACCTCTAGGCGCCAGGGCAATTTGTTTTTGTTTGCCCAAGGGGGCAGAAACCACTAGGCACCGGGGATTTTTTTTGGGCGCCAATGTCACGTAGGGGGAGCGACACCGTAGGCAAGGGTCGCTCCCGGTGGGGGCTTGAGGGGGGCAAATTTATTTTAGGCCATTTCTGCCCCCCCGGGGCAGATCGTGCTATTGTTATTAGGCCGATCTGCCCCCAGGGGGGGCAGAAACCTCTAGGCGCCAGGGCAATTTTTTTTTGTTTGTTTGTTTTTTTTAGAGATGGGGAGCAACCCATTAGGCAAGGGTTGCTCCCCTGGGCGGCAAATTGTATTTAGACCATTTCTGTCCCCCTTGGGGGCAGATTGGCCGATTTTAGGTCAATCTGCCCCCAAGGGGGAAGAAACCACTAGGCACCGGGGATTTTTTATTTGGCGCCAATGTTATGCAGGGGGAGCGACCCCGTAGGCAAGGGTCGCTCATGGGGGGGGGGGGGTTGGAGAGGGTGGTGGAGCAAATTTATTTTAGGCCAGTTATGCCCCCCCGGGTGCAGATCGGCCTATTGTTATTAGGCCGATCTGCCCCCAGGGGGGGCAGAAACCTCTAGGCGCCAGGGCATATATTATTTTTTTTTGCCCAAGGGGGCAGAAACCACTAGGCACCGGGGATTTTTTTTTTGGCGCCAATGTAACGTAGGGGGAGCGACCCCGTAGGCAAGGGTCGCTCCCGTGGGGGGTTTGGGGAGGGCAAATTTATTTTAGGCCATTTCTGCCCCCCGGGGCAGATCGGCCTATTGTTATTAGGCCGATCTGCCCCCAGGGGGGGGCAGAAACCTCTAGGCGCCAGGGCAATTTTTTTTTTGTTTGTTTGTTTTTTTAGAGATGGGGAGCAACCCATTAGGCAAGGGTCGCTCCCCTGGGCGGCAAATTGTATTTAGACCATTTCTGCCCCCCTTGGGGGCAGATTGACCGATTTTAGGTCAATCTGCCCCCAAGCGGGCAGAAACCACTAGGCACCGGGTTTTTTTTTTTTGGCGCCAATGTCATGCAGGGGGAGCGACCCCGTAGGCAAGGGTCGCTCCCGTGGGGGGGGATGGGGGAGGGTGGAAAATTTATTTTAGGCCATTTCTGCCCACCCTGGGGGCAAATCGGCCAAATTGTTATTAGGCCGATCTGCCCCCAGGAGGGGCATGAACCTCTGGGCGCCAGGGCATATTTTTTGTTTGTGTTTTTTTTTGTTTGTTTGTTTGTTTTTTTAGAGATGGGGAGCGACCCATTAGGCAAGGGTCGCTCCCCTGGGGGCAAATTGTATTTAGACCATTTCTGCCCCCCCTTGGGGGCAGATTGGCCGATTTTAGTTCACTCTGCCCCCAAGGGGGCAGAAACCACTAGGCACCAGGGATTTCTTTTTTGGCGCCAATGTCACGCAGGGGGAGCGACCCCGGAGGCAAGGGTCGCTCCCGGGGGGGGAGGGTTGGGGGTTGGCAGGGGCAAATTTATTTTAGACCATTTCTCCCCCCCTGGGGCCGGCTGAGCTAAAGGCCAAAAACCACAGGTAGGCACTTTGCAAAAAACACCTCTGTTTTCGGTGAAAAAATTTGATGTGTCCACGTTGTGTTTTGGGCCATTTCCTTTCGTGGGCGCTAGGCCTACCCACACAAGTGAGGTACCATTTTTATCGAGAGACATGGGGGAACGCTGGGAGGAAGGACATTTGTGGCTCCTCTCAGATTGCAGAACTTTCTGTCACTGAAATGAGAGGAAACAGTGTTTTTGTGGCCAAATGTTGATGTTTGCAAAGGATTCTAGGTAACATAACCTGGTCAGAGCCCCACAAATCACCCCATCTTGGATTCCCCTGTGTTACTAGTTTTTGAAAATGCGCTGGTTTGCTAGGTTTCCCCAGGTGCCGGCTGAGCTAGAGGCCAAAATGCACAGGTAGACACTGTTTTCTATGAAAAAATGTGATGTGTCCATGTTGTGTTTTGGGCAATTTCCTATCGCGGGCGCTAGGCCTACCCACACAAGTGAGGTATCATTTTTATCGGGAGACTTGGGGGAACACTGGGTGGAAAGAAATTTGCAGCTCCTCTCAGATTCCAGAACTTTCTGTCACCGAAATGTGAGGAAAATGTGTTTTTTTAGCCAAATTATGAGGTTTGCAAAGGATTCTGGGTAACAGAACCTGGTCAGAGCCCCACAAGTCACCACATCTTGGATTCGCCTAGGTCTGTAGTTTAAAAAAATGCACAGGTTTCGTAGGTTTCCCTAGGTGCCGGCTGAGCTAGAGGCCAAAATCTACAGGTAGACACTTTGCAAAAAACACCTCTGTTTTCTTTCAAAAAATGTGATGTGTCCACGTTGTGTTTTGGGGCATTTCCTGTCACAGGCGCTAGGCCTACCCACACAAGTGAGGTATCATTTTTATCGGGAGACTTGGGGGAACGCTGGGTGGAACGTAATTTGTGACTCCTCTCAGATTCCAGAACTTTCTGTCACGGAAATGTGAGGAAAACGTGTTTTTTTAGCCAAATTTTGAGGTTTGCAAAGGATTCTGGGTAACAGAACCTGGTCAGAACCCCACAAGTCACCCATCTTGGATTCCCCTAGGTCTCTAGTTTTAAAAAATGCACAGGTTTGGTAGGTTTCCCTAGGTGCCGGCTGAGCTAGAGGCCAAAATCTACAGGTAGGCACTTTGCAAAAAACACCTCTGTTTTCTTTAAATAAATGTGATGTGTCCACGTTGTGTTTTGGGGCATTTCCTGTCACGGGCGCTAGGCCTACCCACACAAGTGAGGTATCATTTTTATCGGGAGACTCGGGGGAACGCTGGGTGGAAAGAGATTTGAGGCTCCTCTCTGATTCCAGAACTTTCTGTCACCAAAGTGTGAGGAAAAGTTGTTTTTTTAGCCAAATTGTGAGGTTTGCAAAGGATTCTGGGCAACAGAACCTGGTCAGAGCCCCACAAGCCACCCCATCTTGGATTCCCCTAGGTCTCTAGTTTTCAGAAATGCACAGGTTTGGTAGCTTTCCCTAGGTGCCGGCTGAGCTAGAAGCCAAAATCTACAGGTAGGCACTTTGCAAAAAACACCTCTGTTTTCTTTCAAAAAATGTGATGTGTCCACGTTGCGTTTTGGGGCATTTCCTGTCGTGGGCGCTAGGCCTACCCACACAAGTGAGGTATAATTTTTATCGGGAGACTTGGGGGAACACTGGGTGGAAGAAAATTTGTGGCTCCTCTCTGATTGCAGAACTTTTTGTCACCAAAATGTGAGGAAAATGTGTTTTTTTAGCCAAATTTTGAGGTTTGCAAAGGATTCTGGGTAACAGAACCTGGTCAGAGCCCCACAAGTCACCCCATCTTGGATTCCCCTAGGTCTCTAGTTTTCAAAAATTCACAGGTTTGGTAGGTTTCCCTAGGTGCCGGCTGAGCTAGAGGCCAAAATCTACAGGTAGACACTTTGCAAAAAACACCTCTGTTCTCTTTCAAAAAATGTGATGTGTCCACGTTGCATTTTGGGGCATTTCCTGTCGCGGGCGGTAGGCGTACCCACACAAGTGAGGTATCATTTTTATCGGGAGACTTGGGGGAACACTGGGTGGAAGAAAATTTGTGGCTCCGCTCTGATTCCAGAACTTTTTATCACCAAAATGTGAGGAAAATGTGTTTTTTTTAGCCAAATTTTGAGGTTTGCAAAGGATTCTGGGCCACAGAACATGGTCAGAGCCCCACAAGTCACCCATCTTGGATTCCCCTAGGTCTCTAGTTTAAAAAAATGCACAGGTTTGGTAGGTTTCCCTAGGTGAGGGCTGAGCTAGAGGCCAAAATCTACAGGTAGGCACTTTGCAAAAAACACCTCTGTTTTCTTTAAAAAAATGTGATGTGTCCACGTTGCGTTTTGGGGCATTTCCTGTCGTGGGCGCTAGGCCTACCCACACAAGTGAGGTATAATTTTTATCGGGAGACTTGGGGGAACGCTGGGTGGAAGGAAATTTGTGGCTCCTCTCTGATTGCAGAACTTTTTGTCACCAAAATGTGAGGAAAATGTGTTCTTTTAGCCAAATTTTGAGGTTTGCAAAGGATTCTGGGCCACAGAACATGGTCAGAGCCCCACAAGTCACCCATCTTGGATTCCCCTAGGTCTCTAGTTTTCAGAAATGCACAGGTTTGGTAGGTTTCCCTAGGTGCCGGCTGAGCTAGAAGCCAAAATCTACAGGTAGGCACTTTGCAAAAAACACCTCTGTTTTCTTTCAAAAAATGTGATGTGTCCACGTTGCGTTTTGGGGCATTTCCTGTCGTGGGCGCTAGGCCTACCCACACAAGTGAGGTATAATTTTTATCGGGAGACTTGGGGGAACGCTGGGTGGAAGGAAATTTGTGGCTCCTCTCTGATTGCAGAACTTTTTGTCACCAAAATGTGAGGAAAATGTGTTTTTTTAGCCAAATTTTGAGGTTTGCAAAGGATTCTGGGTAACAGAACCTGGTCAGAGCCCCACAAGTCACCCCATCTTGGATTCCCCTAGGTCTCTAGTTTTCAAAAATTCACAGGTTTGGTAGGTTTCCCTAGGTGCCGGCTGAGCTAGAGGCCAAAATCTACAGGTAGACACTTTGCAAAAAACACCTCTGTTTTCTTTCAAAAAATGTGATGTGTCCACGTTGCATTTTGGGGCATTTCCTGTCGCGGGCGGTAGGCCTACCCACACAAGTGAGGTATCATTTTTATCGGGAGACTTGGGGGAACACTGGGTGGAAGGAAATTTGTGGCTCCTCTCTGATTCCAGAACTTTTTATCACCAAAATGTGAGGAAAATGTGTTTCTTTTTGCCAAATTTTGAGGTTTGCAAAGGATTCTGGGCCACAGAACATGGTCAGAGCCCCACAAGTCACCCCATCTTGGATTCCCCTAGGTCTCTAGTTTAAAAAAATGCACAGGTTTGGTAGGTTTCCCTAGGTGAGGGCTGAGCTAGAGGCCAAAATCTACAGGTAGGCACTTTGCAAAAAACACCTCTGTTTTCTTTAAAAAAATGTGATGTGTCCACGTTGCGTTTTGGGGCATTTACTGTAGCGGGCGTTAGGCCTACCCACACAAGTGAGATATCATTTTTATCAGGAGACTTGGGGGAATGCTGGGTGGAAGGAAATTTGTGGCTCCTCTCAGATTCCAGAACTTTCTGTCACCGAAATGTGAGGAAAATGTGTTTTTTAGCCAAATTTTGAGGTTTGCAAAGGATTCTGGGTAACAGAACCTGGTCAGAGCCCCACAAGTCACCCATCTTGGATTCCCCTAGGTCTCTAGTTTTCAAAAATGCACAGGTTTGGTAGGTTTCCCTAGGTGCCGGCTGTGCTAGAGGCCAAAATCTACAGGTAGGCACTTTGCAAAAAACACCTCTGTTTTCTTTTAAAAAATGTGATGTGTCCACGTTGTGTTTTGGGGCATTTCCTGTCACGGGCGCTAGGCCTACCCACACAAGTGAGGTATCATTTTTATCGGGAGACTTGGGGGAACGCTGGGTGGAAGGAAATTTGTGGCTCCTCTCTGATTGCAGAACTTTTTGTCACCAAAATGGGAGGAAAATGTGTTTTTTTAGCCAAATTTTGAGGTTTGCAAAGGATTCTGGGTAACAGAACCTGGTCAGAGCCCCACAAGTCACCCCATCTTGGATTCCCCTAAGTCTCTAGTTTTCAAAAATGCACAGGTTTAGTAGGTTTCCCTAGGTGCCGGCTGAGCTAGAGGCCAAAATCTACAGGTAGGCACCTTGCAAAAAACACTTCTGTTTTCTTTAAAAAAATGGGATGTGTCCACGTTGCATTTTGGGGCATTTCCTGTCGCGGGCGCCAGGCCTACCCACACAAGTGAGGTATCATTTTTATCAGGAGACTTGTGGGAATGCTGGGTGGAAGGAAATTTGTGGCTCCTCTCTGATTCCAGAACTTTCTGTCACCAAAATGTGGGGAAAACCTGTTTTTTTAGCCACATTTTGAGGTTTGCAAAGGATTCTGGGCAACAGAACCTGGTCAGAGCCCCACAAGCCAGCCCATCTTGGATTCCCCTAGGTCTCTAGTTTTCAGAAATGCACAGGTTTCATAGGTTTCCCTAGGTGCCGGCTGAGCTAGAGGCCAAAATCTACAGGTAGACACTTTGCAAAAAACACCTCTGTTTTCTTTCAAAAAATGTGATGTGTCCACGTTGCGTTTTGGGGCATTTCCTGTTGTGGGCGCTAGGCCTACCCACACAAGTGAGGTATAATTTTTATCAGGAGACCTTGGGGAACGCTGGGTGGAAGGAAATTTGTGGCTCCTCTCTGATTGCAGAACTTTTTGTCACCAAAATGGGAGGAAAATGTGTTTTTTTAGCCACATTTTGAGGTTTGCAAAGGATTCTGGGTAACAGAACCTGGTCAGAGCCCCACAAGTCACCCCATCTTGGAAATCCCCTAGGTCTCTAGTTTTAAAAAATGCACAGGTTTAGAAGGTTTCCATAGGTGCCGGCTGAGCTAGAGGCCAAAATCTACAGGTAGGCACCTTGCAAAAAACACCTCTGTTTTCTTTCAAAAAATGTGATGTGTCCACGTTGCATTTTGGGGCATTTCCTGTCGCGGGCGCTAGGCCTACCCACACAAGTGAGGTATCATTTTTATCAGGAGACTTGTGGGAATGCTGGGTGGAAGGAAATTTGTGGCTCCTCTCTGATTCCAGAACTTTCTGTCACCAAAATGTGGGGAAAACCTGTTTTTTTAGCCACATTTTGAGGTTTGCAAAGGATTCTGGGCAACAGAACCTGGTCAGAGCCCCACAAGCCAGCCCATCTTGGATTCCCCTAGGTCTCTAGTTTTCAGAAATGCACAGGTTTGGTAGGTTTCCCTAGGTGCCGGCTGAGCTAGAGGCCAAAATCTACAGGTAGGCACTTTGCAAAAAACACCTCTGTTTTCTTTCAAAAAATGTGATGTGTCCACGTTGCGTTTTGGGGCATTTCCTGTTGTTGGCGCTAGGCCTACCCACACAAGTGAGGTATAATTTTTATCAGGAGACTTGGGGGAACGCTGGGTGGAAGGAAATTTGTGGCACCTCTCTGATTGCAGAACTTTTTGTCACCGAAATGTGAGGAAAATGTGTTTGTTTAGCCAAATTTTGAGGTTTGCAAAGGATTCTGGATAACAGAACCTGGTCAGAGCCCCACAAGTCACCCCATCTTGGATTCCCCTGGGTTTCTAGTTTTCAAAAATGCGCTGGTTTGCTAGGTTTCCCCAGGTGCCGGCAGAGCTAGAGGCCAAAATCCACAGGTAGGCACTGTTTTCTATGAAAAAATGTGATGTGTCCATGTTGTGTTTTGGGCAATTTCCTATTGCGGGCGCTAGGCCTACCCACACAAGTGAGGTATCATTTTTATCGGGAGACTTGGGGGAACACTGGGTGGAAAGAAATTTGTGGCTCCTCTCAGATTCCAGAACTTTCTGTCACCGAAATGTGAGGAAAATGTGTTTGTTTAGCCAAATTTTGAGGTTTGCAAAGGATTCTGGATAACAGAACCTGGTCAGAGCCCCACAAGTCACCCTATCTTGGATTCCCCTAGGTCTGTAGTTTTAAAAAATGCACAGGTTTGGTAGGTTTCCCTAGATGCCGGCTGAGCTAGAGGACAAAATCTACAGGTAGGCACTTTGCAAAAAACACCTCTGTTTTCTTTAAAAAAATGTGATGTGTCCACGTTGTGTTTTGGGGCATTTCCTGTCACGGGCGCTAGGCCTACCCACACAAGTGAGGTATCATTTTTATCGGGAGACTCGGGGGAACCCTGGGTGGAAGGAAATTTGTGGCTCCTCTCTGATTCCAGAACTTTCTGTCACCAAAATGTGGGGAAAACCTGTTTTTTTAGCCACATTTTGAGGTTTGCAAAGGATTCTGGGCAACAGAACCTGGTCAGAGCCCCACAAGCCAGCCCATCTTGGATTCCCCTAGGTCTCTAGTTTTCAGAAATGCACAGGTTTGGTAGGTTTCCCTAGGTGCCGGCTGAGCTAGAGGCCAAAATCTACAGGTAGGCACTTTGCAAAAAACACCTCTGTTTTCTTTCAAAAAATGTGATGTGTCCACGTTGCGTTTTGGGGTATTTCCTGTTGTTGGCGCTAGGCCTACCCACACAAGTGAGGTATAATTTTTATCAGGAGACTTGGGGGAACGCTGGGTGGAAGGAAATTTGTGGCACCTCTCTGATTGCAGAACTTTTTGTCACCGAAATGTGAGGAAAATGTGTTTGTTTAGCCAAATTTTGAGGTTTGCAAAGGATTCTGGATAACAGAACCTGGTCAGAGCCCCACAAGTCACCCCATCTTGGATTCCCCTGGGTTTCTAGTTTTCAAAAATGCGCTGGTTTGCTAGGTTTCCCCAGGTGCCGGCAGAGCTAGAGGCCAAAATCCACAGGTAGGCACTGTTTTCTATGAAAAAATGTGATGTGTCCATGTTGTGTTTTGGGCAATTTCCTATTGCGGGCGCTAGGCCTACCCACACAAGTGAGGTATCATTTTTATCGGGAGACTTGGGGGAACACTGGGTGGAAAGAAATTTGTGGCTCCTCTCAGATTCCAGAACTTTCTGTCACCGAAATGTGAGGAAAATGTGTTTGTTTAGCCAAATTTTGAGGTTTGCAAAGGATTCTGGATAACAGAACCTGGTCAGAGCCCCACAAGTCACCCTATCTTGGATTCCCCTAGGTCTGTAGTTTTAAAAAATGCACAGGTTTGGTAGGTTTCCCTAGATGCCGGCTGAGCTAGAGGACAAAATCTACAGGTAGGCACTTTGCAAAAAACACCTCTGTTTTCTTTAAAAAAATGTGATGTGTCCACGTTGTGTTTTGGGGCATTTCCTGTCACGGGCGCTAGGCCTACCCACACAAGTGAGGTATCATTTTTATCGGGAGACTCGGGGGAACCCTGGGTGGAAGGAAATTTGTGGCTCCTCTCAGATTCCAGAACTTTCTGTCACCGAAATGTGAGGAAAATGTGTTTTTTAGCCAAATTTTGAGGTTTGCAAATGATTCTGGGTAACAGAACCTGGTCAGAGCCCCACAAGTCACCCATCTTGGATTCCCCTAGGTCTCTAGTTTTCAAAAATGCACAGGTTTGGTAGGTTTCCCTAGGTGCCGGCTGTGCTAGAGGCCAAAATCTACAGGTAGGCACTTTGCAAAAAACACCTCTGTTTTCTTTCAAAAAATGTGATGTGTCCACGTTGTGTTTTGGGGCATTTCCTGTCACGGGCGCTAGGCCTACCCACACAAGTGAGGTATCATTTTTATCGGGAGACTCGGGGGAACGCTGGGTGGAAGGAAATTTGTGGCTCCTCTCTGATTCCAGAACTTTCTGTCACCAAAGTGTGAGGAAAATGTGTTTTTTTAGCCAAATATTGAGGTTTGCAAAGGATTCTGGGCAACAGAACCTGGTCAGAGCCCCACAAGCCACCCCATCTTGGATTCCCCTAGGTCTCTAGTTTTCAGAAATGCACAGGTTTGGTAGGTTTCCCTAGGTGCCGGCTGAGCTAGAGGCCAAAATCTACAGGTAGGCACTTTGCAAAAAACACCTCTGTTTTCTTTAAAAAAATGTGATGTGTCCACGTTGTGTTTTGGGGCATTTCCTGTCACGGGCGCTAGGCCTACCCACACAAGTGAGGTATAATTTTTATCGGGAGACTTGGGGGAACGCTGGGTGGAAGGAAATTTGTGGCTCCTCTCTGATTGCAGAACTTTTTGTCACCAAAATGTGAGGAAAATGTGTTTTTTTAGCCAAATTTTGAGGTTTGCAAAGGATTCTGGGTAACAGAACCTGGTCAGAGCCCCACAAGTCACCCCATCTTGGATTCCCCTAGGTCTCTAGTTTTCAAAAATGCACAGGTTTGGTAGGTTTCCCTAGGTGCCGGCTGAGCTAGAGGCCAAAATCTACAGGTAGGCACTTTGCAAAAAACACCTCTGTTTTCTTTCAAAAAATGTGATGTGTCCACGTTGCATTTTGGTGCATTTCCTGTCGCGGGCGCTAGGCCTACCCACACAAGTGAGGTATCATTTTTATCGGGAGACTTGGGGGAATGCTGGGTGGAAGAAAATTTGTGGCTCCTCTCTGATTCCAGAACTTTCTGTCACTGAAATGAGAGGAAAATGTGTTTTTTTGGCCAAATGTTGATGTTTGCAACGGATTCTAGGTAACATAACCTGGTCAGAGCCCCACAAATCACCCCATCTTGGATTTCCCTGGGTTTCTAGTTTTCAAAAATGCGCTGTTTGCTAGGTTTCCCCAGGTGCCGGCTGAGCTAGAGGCCAAAATCCACAGGTAGGCACTGTTTTCTTTGAAAAAATGTGATGTGTCCACGTTGTGTTTTGGGGCATTTCCTGTCACGGGCGCTAGGCCTACCCACACAAGTGAGGTATCATTTTTATCGGGAGACTCGGGGGAACGCTGGGTGGCAGGAAATTTGTGGCTCCTCTCAGATTCCAGAACTTTCTGTCACCAAAGTGTGAGGAAAATGTGTTTTTTTAGCCAAATTTTGAGGTTTGCTAAGGATTATGGGAAACAGAACCTGGTCAGAGCCCCACAAGCCACCCCATCTTGGATTCCCCTAGGTCTCTAGTTTTCAGAAATGCACAGGTTTGGTAGGTTTCCCTAGGTGCCGGCTGAGCTAGAGGCCAAAATCTACAGGTAGGCACTTTGCAAAAAACACCTCTGTTTTCTTTAAAAAAATGTGATGTGTCCACGTTGCGTTTTGGGGCATTTCCTGTCGTGGGCGCTAGGCCTACCCACACAAGTGAGGTATAATTTTTATCGGGAGACTTGGGGGAACGCTGGGTGGAAGGAAATTTGTGGCTCCTCTCTGATTGCAGAACTTTTTGTCACCAAAATGTGAGGAAAATGTGTTCTTTTAGCCAAATTTTGAGGTTTGCAAAGGATTCTGGGTAACAGAACATGGTCAGAGCCCCACAAGTCACCCCATCTTGGATTCCCCTAGGTCTCTAGTTTTAAAAAATGCACAGGTTTGGTAGGTTTCCCTAGGTGACGGCTGAGCTAGAGGCCAAAATCTACAGGTAGGCACTTTGCAAAAAACACCTCTGTTTTCTTTAAAAAAATGTGATGTGTCCACGTTGCATTTTGGGGCATTTCCTGTCGCGGGCGCTAGGCCTACCCACACAAGTGAGGTATCATTTTTATCAGGAGACTTGGGGGAATGCTGGGTGGAAGGAAATTTGTGGCTCCTCTCTGATTCCAGAACTTTCTGTCACCAAAATGTGAGGAAAACCTGTTTTTTTAGCCACATTTTGAGGTTTGCAAAGGTTTCTGGGTAACAGAACCTGGTCAGAGCCCCACAAGTCACCCCATCTTGGATTCCCCTGGGTTTCTAGTTTTCAAAAATGCGCTGGTTTGCTAGGTTTCCCTATGTGCCGGCTGAGCTAGAGGCCAAAATCCACAGGTAGGCACTGTTTTCTATGAAAAAATGTGATGTGTCCACGTTGTGTTTTGGGCAATTTCCTATCGCGGGCGCTAGGCCTACCCACACAAGTGAGGTATCATTTTTATCGGGAGACTTGGGGGAACGCTGGGTGGAAGGAAATTTGTGGCTCCTCTCTGATTCCAGAACTTTCTGTCACCAAAGTGTGAGGAAAATTTGTTTTTTTAGACAAAGTTTGAGGTTTGCAAAGGATTCTGGGCAACAGAACCTGGTCAGAGCCCCACAAGCCACCCCATCTTGGATTCCCCTAGGTCTCTAGTTTTCAGAAATGCACAGGTTTGGTAGGTTTCCCTAGGTGCTGGCTGAGCTAGAGGCCAAAATCTACAGGTAGGCACTTTGCAAAAAACACCTCTGTTTTCTTTAAAAAAATGTGATGTGTCCACGTTGTGTTTTGGGGCATTTCCTGTCACGGGCGCTAGGCCTACCCACACAAGTGAGGTATCATTTTTATCGGGAGACTTAGGGGAACGCTGGGTGGAAGGAAATTTGTGGCTCCTCTCTGATTGCAGAACTTTTTGTCACCAAAATGGGAGGAAAATGTGTTTTTTTAGCCAAATTTTGAGGTTTGCAAAGGATTCTGGGTAACAGAACCTGGTCAGAGCCCCACAAGTCACCCCATCTTGGATTCCCCTAGGTCTCTAGTTTTCAAAAATGCACAGGTTTAGTAGGTTTCCCTAGGTGCCGGCTGAGCTAGAGGCCAAAATCTACAGGTAGGCACCTTGCAAAAAACACTTCTGTTTTCTTTAAAAAAATGGGATGTGTCCACGTTGCATTTTGGGGCATTTCCTGTCGCGGGCGCCAGGCCTACCCACACAAGTGAGGTATCATTTTTATCAGGAGACTTGTGGGAATGCTGGGTGGAAGGAAATTTGTGGCTCCTCTCTGATTCCAGAACTTTCTGTCACCAAAATGTGGGGAAAACCTGTTTTTTTAGCCACATTTTGAGGTTTGCAAAGGATTCTGGGCAACAGAACCTGGTCAGAGCCCCACAAGCCAGCCCATCTTGGATTCCCCTAGGTCTCTAGTTTTCAGAAATGCACAGGTTTCATAGGTTTCCCTAGGTGCCGGCTGAGCTAGAGGCCAAAATCTACAGGTAGGCACTTTGCAAAAAACACCTCTGTTTTCTTTCAAAAAATGTGATGTGTCCACGTTGCGTTTTGGGGCATTTCCTGTTGTGGGCGCTAGGCCTACCCACACAAGTGAGGTATAATTTTTATCAGGAGACCTTGGGGAACGCTGGGTGGAAGGAAATTTGTGGCTCCTCTCTGATTGCAGAACTTTTTGTCACCAAAATGGGAGGAAAATGTGTTTTTTTAGCCACATTTTGAGGTTTGCAAAGGATTCTGGGTAACAGAACCTGGTCAGAGCCCCACAAGTCACCCCATCTTGGAAATCCCCTAGGTCTCTAGTTTTAAAAAATGCACAGGTTTAGAAGGTTTCCATAGGTGCCGGCTGAGCTAGAGGCCAAAATCTACAGGTAGGCACCTTGCAAAAAACACCTCTGTTTTCTTTCAAAAAATGTGATGTGTCCACGTTGCATTTTGGGGCATTTCCTGTCGCGGGCGCTAGGCCTACCCACACAAGTGAGGTATCATTTTTATCAGGAGACTTGTGGGAATGCTGGGTGGAAGGAAATTTGTGGCTCCTCTCTGATTCCAGAACTTTCTGTCACCAAAATGTGGGGAAAACCTGTTTTTTTAGCCACATTTTGAGGTTTGCAAAGGATTCTGGGCAACAGAACCTGGTCAGAGCCCCACAAGCCAGCCCATCTTGGATTCCCCTAGGTCTCTAGTTTTCAGAAATGCACAGGTTTGGTAGGTTTCCCTAGGTGCCGGCTGAGCTAGAGGCCAAAATCTACAGGTAGGCACTTTGCAAAAAACACCTCTGTTTTCTTTCAAAAAATGTGATGTGTCCACGTTGCGTTTTGGGGCATTTCCTGTTGTTGGCGCTAGGCCTACCCACACAAGTGAGGTATAATTTTTATCAGGAGACTTGGGGGAACGCTGGGTGGAAGGAAATTTGTGGCACCTCTCTGATTGCAGAACTTTTTGTCACCGAAATGTGAGGAAAATGTGTTTGTTTAGCCAAATTTTGAGGTTTGCAAAGGATTCTGGATAACAGAACCTGGTCAGAGCCCCACAAGTCACCCCATCTTGGATTCCCCTGGGTTTCTAGTTTTCAAAAATGCGCTGGTTTGCTAGGTTTCCCCAGGTGCCGGCAGAGCTAGAGGCCAAAATCCACAGGTAGGCACTGTTTTCTATGAAAAAATGTGATGTGTCCATGTTGTGTTTTGGGCAATTTCCTATTGCGGGCGCTAGGCCTACCCACACAAGTGAGGTATCATTTTTATCGGGAGACTTGGGGGAACACTGGGTGGAAAGAAATTTGTGGCTCCTCTCAGATTCCAGAACTTTCTGTCACCGAAATGTGAGGAAAATGTGTTTGTTTAGCCAAATTTTGAGGTTTGCAAAGGATTCTGGATAACAGAACCTGGTCAGAGCCCCACAAGTCACCCTATCTTGGATTCCCCTAGGTCTGTAGTTTTAAAAAATGCACAGGTTTGGTAGGTTTCCCTAGATGCCGGCTGAGCTAGAGGACAAAATCTACAGGTAGGCACTTTGCAAAAAACACCTCTGTTTTCTTTAAAAAAATGTGATGTGTCCACGTTGTGTTTTGGGGCATTTCCTGTCACGGGCGCTAGGCCTACCCACACAAGTGAGGTATCATTTTTATCGGGAGACTCGGGGGAACCCTGGGTGGAAGGAAATTTGTGGCTCCTCTCAGATTCCAGAACTTTCTGTCACCGAAATGTGAGGAAAATGTGTTTTTTAGCCAAATTTTGAGGTTTGCAAATGATTCTGGGTAACAGAACCTGGTCAGAGCCCCACAAGTCACCCATCTTGGATTCCCCTAGGTCTCTAGTTTTCAAAAATGCACAGGTTTGGTAGGTTTCCCTAGGTGCCGGCTGTGCTAGAGGCCAAAATCTACAGGTAGGCACTTTGCAAAAAACACCTCTGTTTTCTTTCAAAAAATGTGATGTGTCCACGTTGTGTTTTGGGGCATTTCCTGTCACGGGCGCTAGGCCTACCCACACAAGTGAGGTATCATTTTTATGGGGAGACTCGGGGGAACGCTGGGTGGAAGGAAATTTGTGGCTCCTCTCTGATTCCAGAACTTTCTGTCACCAAAGTGTGAGGAAAATGTGTTTTTTTAGCCAAATATTGAGGTTTGCAAAGGATTCTGGGCAACAGAACCTGGTCAGAGCCCCACAAGCCACCCCATCTTGGATTCCCCTAGGTCTCTAGTTTTCAGAAATGCACAGGTTTGGTAGGTTTCCCTAGGTGCCGGCTGAGCTAGAGGCCAAAATCTACAGGTAGGCACTTTGCAAAAAACACCTCTGTTTTCTTTAAAAAAATGTGATGTGTCCACGTTGTGTTTTGGGGCATTTCCTGTCACGGGCGCTAGGCCTACCCACACAAGTGAGGTATAATTTTTATCGGGAGACTTGGGGGAACGCTGGGTGGAAGGAAATTTGTGGCTCCTCTCTGATTGCAGAACTTTTTGTCACCAAAATGTGAGGAAAATGTGTTTTTTTAGCCAAATTTTGAGGTTTGCAAAGGATTCTGGGTAACAGAACCTGGTCAGAGCCCCACAAGTCACCCCATCTTGGATTCCCCTAGGTCTCTAGTTTTCAAAAATGCACAGGTTTGGTAGGTTTCCCTAGGTGCCGGCTGAGCTAGAGGCCAAAATCTACAGGTAGGCACTTTGCAAAAAACACCTCTGTTTTCTTTCAAAAAATGTGATGTGTCCACGTTGCATTTTGGTGCATTTCCTGTCGCGGGCGCTAGGCCTACCCACACAAGTGAGGTATCATTTTTATCGGGAGACTTGGGGGAATGCTGGGTGGAAGAAAATTTGTGGCTCCTCTCTGATTCCAGAACTTTCTGTCACTGAAATGAGAGGAAAATGTGTTTTTTTGGCCAAATGTTGATGTTTGCAACGGATTCTAGGTAACATAACCTGGTCAGAGCCCCACAAATCACCCCATCTTGGATTTC
Organism: Pleurodeles waltl; assembly: GCF_031143425.1. Taxonomy (NCBI): domain Eukaryota; kingdom Metazoa; phylum Chordata; class Amphibia; order Caudata; family Salamandridae; genus Pleurodeles; species Pleurodeles waltl. The sequence goes on from NC_090442.1 coordinate 283,748,090, forward strand.
CCTGGGTTTCTAGTTTTCAAAAATGCGCTGTTTGCTAGGTTTCCCCAGGTGCCGGCTGAGCTAGAGGCCAAAATCCACAGGTAGGCACTGTTTTCTTTGAAAAAATGTGATGTGTCCACGTTGTGTTTTGGGGCATTTCCTGTCACGGGCGCTAGGCCTACCCACACAAGTGAGGTATCATTTTTATCGGGAGACTCGGGGGAACGCTGGGTGGCAGGAAATTTGTGGCTCCTCTCAGATTCCAGAACTTTCTGTCACCAAAGTGTGAGGAAAATGTGTTTTTTTAGCCAAATTTTGAGGTTTGCTAAGGATTATGGGAAACAGAACCTGGTCAGAGCCCCACAAGCCACCCCATCTTGGATTCCCCTAGGTCTCTAGTTTTCAGAAATGCACAGGTTTGGTAGGTTTCCCTAGGTGCCGGCTGAGCTAGAGGCCAAAATCTACAGGTAGGCACTTTGCAAAAAACACCTCTGTTTTCTTTAAAAAAATGTGATGTGTCCACGTTGCGTTTTGGGGCATTTCCTGTCGTGGGCGCTAGGCCTACCCACACAAGTGAGGTATAATTTTTATCGGGAGACTTGGGGGAACGCTGGGTGGAAGGAAATTTGTGGCTCCTCTCTGATTGCAGAACTTTTTGTCACCAAAATGTGAGGAAAATGTGTTCTTTTAGCCAAATTTTGAGGTTTGCAAAGGATTCTGGGTAACAGAACATGGTCAGAGCCCCACAAGTCACCCCATCTTGGATTCCCCTAGGTCTCTAGTTTTAAAAAATGCACAGGTTTGGTAGGTTTCCCTAGGTGACGGCTGAGCTAGAGGCCAAAATCTACAGGTAGGCACTTTGCAAAAAACACCTCTGTTTTCTTTAAAAAAATGTGATGTGTCCACGTTGCATTTTGGGGCATTTCCTGTCGCGGGCGCTAGGCCTACCCACACAAGTGAGGTATCATTTTTATCAGGAGACTTGGGGGACTGCTGGGTGGAAGGAAATTTGTGGCTCCTCTCTGATTCCAGAACTTTCTGTCACCAAAATGTGAGGAAAACCTGTTTTTTTAGCCACATTTTGAGGTTTGCAAAGGTTTCTGGGTAACAGAACCTGGTCAGAGCCCCACAAGTCACCCCATCTTGGATTCCCCTGGGTTTCTAGTTTTCAAAAATGCGCTGGTTTGCTAGGTTTCCCTATGTGCCGGCTGAGCTAGAGGCCAAAATCCACAGGTAGGCACTGTTTTCTATGAAAAAATGTGATGTGTCCACGTTGTGTTTTGGGCAATTTCCTATCGCGGGCGCTAGGCCTACCCACACAAGTGAGGTATCATTTTTATCGGGAGACTTGGGGGAACGCTGGGTGGAAGGAAATTTGTGGCTCCTCTCTGATTCCAGAACTTTCTGTCACCAAAGTGTGAGGAAAATTTGTTTTTTTAGACAAAGTTTGAGGTTTGCAAAGGATTCTGGGCAACAGAACCTGGTCAGAGCCCCACAAGCCACCCCATCTTGGATTCCCCTAGGTCTCTAGTTTTCAGAAATGCACAGGTTTGGTAGGTTTCCCTAGGTGCCGGCTGAGCTAGAGGCCAAAATCTACAGGTAGGCACTTTGCAAAAAAAACCTCTGTTTTCTTTCAAAAAATTTGATGTGTCCACGTTGCGTTTTGGGGCATTTCCTGTCGTGGGCGCTAGGCCTACCCACACAAGTGAGGTATAATTTTTATCGGGAGACTTGGGGGAACGCTGGGTGGAAGGAAATTTGTGGCTCCTCTCTGATTGCAGAACTTTTTGTCACCAAAATGTGAGGAAAATGTGTTTTTTTAGCCAAATTTTGAGGTTTGCAAAGGATTCTGGGTAACAGAACATGGTCAGAGCCCCACAAGTCACCCCATCTTGGATTCCCCTAGGTCTCTAGTTTTAAAAAATGCACAGGTTTGGTAGGTTTCCCTAGGTGACGGCTGAGCTAGAGGCCAAAATCTACAGGTAGGCACTTTGCAAAAAACACCTCTGTTTTCTTTAAAAAAATGAGATGTGTCCACGTTGCGTTTTGGGGCATTTCATGTCGCGGGCGCTAGGCCTACCCACACAAGTGAGGTATCATTTTTATCAGGAGACTTGGGGGAATGCTGGGTGGAAGGAAATTTGTGGCTCCTCTCTGATTCCAGAACTTTCTGTCACCAAAATGTGAGGAAAACCTGTTTTTTTAGCCACATTTTGAGGTTTGCAAAGGTTTCTGGGTAACAGAACCTGGTCAGAGCCCCACAAGTCACCCCATCTTGGATTCCCCTGGGTTTCTAGTTTTCAAAAATGCGCTGGTTTGCTAGGTTTCCCTATGTGCCGGCTGAGCTAGAGGCCAAAATCCACAGGTAGGCACTGTTTTCTAGGAAAAAATGTGATGTGTCCACGTTGTGTTTTGGGCAATTTCCTATTGCGGGCGCTAGGCCTACCCACACAAGTGAGGTATCATTTTTATCGGGAGACTTGGGGGAACGCTGGGTGGAAGGAAATTTGTGGCTCCTCTCTGATTCCAGAACTTTCTGTCACCAAAGTGTGAGGAAAATTTGTTTTTTTAGACAAAGTTTGAGGTGTGCAAAGGATTCTGGGCAACAGAACCTGGTCAGAGCCCCACAAGCCACCCCATCTTGGATTCCCCTAGGTCTCTAGTTTTCAGAAATGCACAGGTTTGATAGGTTTCCCTAGGTGCCGGCTGAGCTAGAGGCCAAAATCTACAGGTAGGCACTTTGCAAAAAAAACCTCTGTTTTCTTTAAAAAAATTTGATGTGTCCACGTTGCGTTTTGGGGCATTTCCTGTCGTGGGCGCTAGGCCTACCCACACAAGTGAGGTATAATTTTTATCGGGAGACTTGGGGGAACGCTGGGTGGAAGGAAATTTGTGGCTCCTCTCTGATTGCAGAACTTTTTGTCACCAAAATGTGAGGAAAATGTGTTTTTTTAGCCAAATTTTGAGGTTTGCAAAGGATTCTGGGTAACAGAACATGGTCAGAGCCCCACAAGTCACCCCATCTTGGATTCCCCTAGGTCTCTAGTTTTAAAAAATGCACAGGTTTGGTAGGTTTACCTAGGTGACGGCTGAGCTAGAGGCCAAAATCTACAGGTAGGCACTTTGCAAAAAACACCTCTGTTTTCTTTAAAAAAAATGTGATGTGTCCACGTTGCGTTTTGGGGCATTTCCTGTCGCGGGCGCTAGGCCTACCCACACAAGTGAGGTATCATTTTTATCAGGAGACTTGGGGGAATGCTGGGTGGAAGGAAATTTGTGGCTCCTCTCTGATTCCAGAACTTTCTGTCACCAAAATGTGAGGAAAACCTGTTTTTTTAGCCACATTTTGAGGTTTGCAAAGGATTCTGGGCAACAGAACCTGGTCAGAGCCCCACAAGCCACCCCATCTTGGATTCCCCTAGGTCTCTAGTTTTCAGAAATGCACAGGTTTGGTAGGTTTCCCTAGGTGCCGACTGAGCTAGAGGCCAAAATCTACAGGTAGGCACTTTGCAAAAAACACCTCTGTTTTCTTTCAAAAAATGTGATGTGTCCACGTTGCGTTTTGGGGCATTTCCTGTTGTGGGCGCTAGGCCTACCCACACAAGTGAGGTATAATTTTTATCGGGAGACTTGGGGGAACGCTGGGTGGAAGGAAATTTGTGGCTCCTCTCTGATTGCAGAACTTTTTGTCACCAAAATGTGAGGAAAATTTGTTTTTTTAGCCAAATTTTGAGGTTTGCAAAGGATTCTGGGTAACAGAACATGGTCAGAGCCCCACAAGCCACCCCATCTTGGATTCCCCTAGGTCTCTAGTTTTCAGAAATGCACAGGTTTGGTAGGTTTCCTTAGCTGCCGGCTGAGCTAGAGGCCAAAATCTACAGGTAGGCACTTTGCAAAAAACACCTCTGTTTTCTTTAAAAAAATGTGATGTGTCCACGTTGTGTTTTGGGGCATTTCCTGTCACGGGCGCTAGGCCTACCCACACAAGTGAGGTATCATTTTTATCGGGAGACTCGGGGGAATGCTGGGTGGAAAGAAATTTGTGGCTCCTCTCTGATTCCAGAACTTTCTGTCACCAAAGTGTGAGGAAAATGTGTTTTTTTAGCCAAATTTTGAGGTTTGCAAAGGATTCTGGGTAACAGAACCTGGTCAGAGCCCCACAAGTCACCCCATCTTGGATTCCCCTAGGTCTCTAGTTTTCAAAAATGCACAGGTTTGGTAGGTTTCCCTAGGTGCCGGCTGAGCTAGAGGCCAAAATCTACAGGTAGGCACCTTGCAAAAAACACCTCTGTTTTCTTTCAAAAAATGTGATGTGTCCACGTTGCATTTTGGGGCATTTCCTGTCGCGGGCGCTAGGCCTACCCACACAAGTGAGGTATCATTTTTATCGGGAGACTTGGGGGAATGCTGGGTGGAAGAAAATTTGTGGCTCCTCTCTGATTCCAGAACTTTCTGTCACTGAAATGAGAGGAAAATGTGTTTTTTTGGCCAAATGTTGATGTTTGCAACGGATTCTAGGTAACATAACCTGGTCAGAGCCCCACAAATCACCCCATCTTGGATTTCCCTGGGTTTCTAGTTTTCAAAAATGCGCTGTTTGCTAGGTTTCCCCAGGTGCCGGCTGAGCTAGAGGCCAAAATCCACAGGTAGGCACTGTTTTCTTTGAAAAAATGTGATGTGTCCACGTTGTGTTTTGGGGCATTTCCTGTCACGGGCGCTAGGCCTACCCACACAAGTGAGGTATCATTTTTATCGGGAGACTCGGGGGAACGCTGGGTGGCAGGAAATTTGTGGCTCCTCTCAGATTCCAGAACTTTCTGTCACCAAAGTGTGAGGAAAATGTGTTTTTTTAGCCAAATTTTGAGGTTTGCTAAGGATTATGGGAAACAGAACCTGGTCAGAGCCCCACAAGCCACCCCATCTTGGATTCCCCTAGGTCTCTAGTTTTCAGAAATGCACAGGTTTGGTAGGTTTCCCTAGGTGCCGGCTGAGCTAGAGGCCAAAATCTACAGGTAGGCACTTTGCAAAAAACACCTCTGTTTTCTTTAAAAAAATGTGATGTGTCCACGTTGCGTTTTGGGGCATTTCCTGTCGTGGGCGCTAGGCCTACCCACACAAGTGAGGTATAATTTTTATCGGGAGACTTGGGGGAACGCTGGGTGGAAGGAAATTTGTGGCTCCTCTCTGATTGCAGAACTTTTTGTCACCAAAATGTGAGGAAAATGTGTTCTTTTAGCCAAATTTTGAGGTTTGCAAAGGATTCTGGGTAACAGAACATGGTCAGAGCCCCACAAGTCACCCCATCTTGGATTCCCCTAGGTCTCTAGTTTTAAAAAATGCACAGGTTTGGTAGGTTTCCCTAGGTGACGGCTGAGCTAGAGGCCAAAATCTACAGGTAGGCACTTTGCAAAAAACACCTCTGTTTTCTTTAAAAAAATGTGATGTGTCCACGTTGCATTTTGGGGCATTTCCTGTCGCGGGCGCTAGGCCTACCCACACAAGTGAGGTATCATTTTTATCAGGAGACTTGGGGGATGCTGGGTGGAAGGAAATTTGTGGCTCCTCTCTGATTCCAGAACTTTCTGTCACCAAAATGTGAGGAAAACCTGTTTTTTTAGCCACATTTTGAGGTTTGCAAAGGTTTCTGGGTAACAGAACCTGGTCAGAGCCCCACAAGTCACCCCATCTTGGATTCCCCTGGGTTTCTAGTTTTCAAAAATGCGCTGGTTTGCTAGGTTTCCCTATGTGCCGGCTGAGCTAGAGGCCAAAATCCACAGGTAGGCACTGTTTTCTATGAAAAAATGTGATGTGTCCACGTTGTGTTTTGGGCAATTTCCTATCGCGGGCGCTAGGCCTACCCACACAAGTGAGGTATCATTTTTATCGGGAGACTTGGGGGAACGCTGGGTGGAAGGAAATTTGTGGCTCCTCTCTGATTCCAGAACTTTCTGTCACCAAAGTGTGAGGAAAATTTGTTTTTTTAGACAAAGTTTGAGGTTTGCAAAGGATTCTGGGCAACAGAACCTGGTCAGAGCCCCACAAGCCACCCCATCTTGGATTCCCCTAGGTCTCTAGTTTTCAGAAATGCACAGGTTTGGTAGGTTTCCCTAGGTGCCGGCTGAGCTAGAGGCCAAAATCTACAGGTAGGCACTTTGCAAAAAAAACCTCTGTTTTCTTTCAAAAAATTTGATGTGTCCACGTTGCGTTTTGGGGCATTTCCTGTCGTGGGCGCTAGGCCTACCCACACAAGTGAGGTATAATTTTTATCGGGAGACTTGGGGGAACGCTGGGTGGAAGGAAATTTGTGGCTCCTCTCTGATTGCAGAACTTTTTGTCACCAAAATGTGAGGAAAATGTGTTTTTTTAGCCAAATTTTGAGGTTTGCAAAGGATTCTGGGTAACAGAACATGGTCAGAGCCCCACAAGTCACCCCATCTTGGATTCCCCTAGGTCTCTGGTTTTCACAAATGCACAGGTTTGGTAGGTTTCCCTAGGTGCCGACTGAGCTAGAGGCCAAAATCTACAGGTAGGCACTTTGCAAAAAACACCTCTGTTTTCTTTCAAAAAATGTGATGTGTCCACGTTGCGTTTTGGGGCATTTCCTGTTGTGGGCGCTTGGCCTACCCACACAAGTGAGGTATAATTTTTATCGGGAGACTTGGGGGAACGCTGGGTGGAAGGAAATTTGTGGCTCCTCTCTGATTGCAGAACTTTTTGTCACCAAAATGTGAGGAAAATGTGTTCTTTTAGCCAAATTTTGAGGTTTGCAAAGGATTCTGGGTAACAGAACATGGTCAGAGCCCCACAAGTCACCCCATCTTGGATTCCCCTAGGTCTCTAGTTTTAAAAAATGCACAGGTTTGGTAGGTTTCCCTAGGTGACGGCTGAGCTAGAGGCCAAAATCTACAGGTAGGCACTTTGCAAAAAACACCTCTGTTTTCTTTAAAAAAATGTGATGTGTCCACGTTGCGTTTTGGGGCATTTCATGTCGCGGGCGCTAGGCCTACCCACACAAGTGAGGTATCATTTTTATCAGGAGACTTGGGGGAATGCTGGGTGGAAGGAAATTTGTGGCTCCTCTCTGATTCCAGAACTTTCTGTCACCAAAATGTGAGGAAAACCTGTTTTTTTAGCCACATTTTGAGGTTTGCAAAGGTTTCTGGGTAACAGAACCTGGTCAGAGCCCCACAAGTCACCCCATCTTGGATTCCCCTGGGTTTCTAGTTTTCAAAAATGCGCTGGTTTGCTAGGTTTCCCTATGTGCCGGCTGAGCTAGAGGCCAAAATCCACAGGTAGGCACTGTTTTCTAGGAAAAAATGTGATGTGTCCACGTTGTGTTTTGGGCAATTTCCTATCGCGGGCGCTAGGCCTACCCACACAAGTGAGGTATCATTTTTATCGGGAGACTTGGGGGAACGCTGGGTGGAAGGAAATTTGTGGCTCCTCTCTGATTCCAGAACTTTCTGTCACCAAAGTGTGAGGAAAATTTGTTTTTTTAGACAAAGTTTGAGGTGTGCAAAGGATTCTGGGCAACAGAACCTGGTCAGAGCCCCACAAGCCACCCCATCTTGGATTCCCCTAGGTCTCTAGTTTTCAGAAATGCACAGGTTTGATAGGTTTCCCTAGGTGCCGGCTGAGCTAGAGGCCAAAATCTACAGGTAGGCACTTTGCAAAAAAAACCTCTGTTTTCTTTCAAAAAATTTGATGTGTCCACGTTGCGTTTTGGGGCATTTCCTGTCGTGGGCGCTAGGCCTACCCACACAAGTGAGGTATAATTTTTATCGGGAGACTTGGGGGAACGCTGGGTGGAAGGAAATTTGTGGCTCCTCTCTGATTGCAGAACTTTTTGTCACCAAAATGTGAGGAAAATGTGTTTTTTTAGCCAAATTTTGAGGTTTGCAAAGGATTCTGGGTAACAGAACATGGTCAGAGCCCCACAAGTCACCCCATCTTGGATTCCCCTAGGTCTCTAGTTTTAAAAAATGCACAGGTTTGGTAGGTTTACCTAGGTGACGGCTGAGCTAGAGGCCAAAATCTACAGGTAGGCACTTTGCAAAAAACACCTCTGTTTTCTTTAAAAAAAATGTGATGTGTCCACGTTGCGTTTTGGGGCATTTCCTGTCGCGGGCGCTAGGCCTACCCACACAAGTGAGGTATCATTTTTATCAGGAGACTTGGGGGAATGCTGGGTGGAAGGAAATTTGTGGCTCCTCTCTGATTCCAGAACTTTCTGTCACCAAAATGTGAGGAAAACCTGTTTTTTTAGCCACATTTTGAGGTTTGCAAAGGATTCTGGGCAACAGAACCTGGTCAGAGCCCCACAAGCCACCCCATCTTGGATTCCCCTAGGTCTCTAGTTTTCAGAAATGCACAGGTTTGGTAGGTTTCCCTAGGTGCCGACTGAGCTAGAGGCCAAAATCTACAGGTAGGCACTTTGCAAAAAACACCTCTGTTTTCTTTCAAAAAATGTGATGTGTCCACGTTGCGTTTTGGGGCATTTCCTGTTGTGGGCGCTAGGCCTACCCACACAAGTGAGGTATAATTTTTATCGGGAGACTTGGGGGAACGCTGGGTGGAAGGAAATTTGTGGCTCCTCTCTGATTGCAGAACTTTTTGTCACCAAAATGTGAGGAAAATGTGTTTTTTTAGCCAAATTTTGAGGTTTGCAAAGGATTCTGGGTAACAGAACATGGTCAGAGCCCCACAAGCCACCCCATCTTGGATTCCCCTAGGTCTCTAGTTTTCAGAAATGCACAGGTTTGGTAGGTTTCCTTAGCTGCCGGCTGAGCTAGAGGCCAAAATCTACAGGTAGGCACTTTGCAAAAAACACCTCTGTTTTCTTTAAAAAAATGTGATGTGTCCACGTTGTGTTTTGGGGCATTTCCTGTCACGGGCGCTAGGCCTACCCACACAAGTGAGGTATCATTTTTATCGGGAGACTCGGGGGAATGCTGGGTGGAAAGAAATTTGTGGCTCCTCTCTGATTCCAGAACTTTCTGTCACCAAAGTGTGAGGAAAATGTGTTTTTTTAGCCAAATTTTGAGGTTTGCAAAGGATTCTGGGTAACAGAACCTGGTCAGAGCCCCACAAGTCACCCCATCTTGGATTCCCCTAGGTCTCTAGTTTTCAAAAATGCACAGGTTTGGTAGGTTTCCCTAGGTGCCGGCTGAGCTAGAGGCCAAAATCTACAGGTAGGCACCTTGCAAAAAACACCTCTGTTTTCTTTCAAAAAATGTGATGTGTCCACGTTGCATTTTGGGGCATTTCCTGTCGCGGGCGCTAGGCCTACCCACACAAGTGAGGTATCATTTTTATCGGGAGACTTGGGGGAATGCTGGGTGGAAGAAAATTTGTGGCTCCTCTCTGATTCCAGAACTTTCTGTCACTGAAATGAGAGGAAAATGTGTTTTTTTGGCCAAATGTTGATGTTTGCAACGGATTCTAGGTAACATAACCTGGTCAGAGCCCCACAAATCACCCCATCTTGGATTTCCCTGGGTTTCTAGTTTTCAAAAATGCGCTGTTTGCTAGGTTTCCCCAGGTGCCGGCTGAGCTAGAGGCCAAAATCCACAGGTAGGCACTGTTTTCTTTGAAAAAATGTGATGTGTCCACGTTGTGTTTTGGGGCATTTCCTGTCACGGGCGCTAGGCCTACCCACACAAGTGAGGTATCATTTTTATCGGGAGACTCGGGGGAACGCTGGGTGGCAGGAAATTTGTGGCTCCTCTCAGATTCCAGAACTTTCTGTCACCAAAGTGTGAGGAAAATGTGTTTTTTTAGCCAAATTTTGAGTTTTGCAAAGGATTATGGGAAACAGAACCTGGTCAGAGCCCCACAAGCCACCCCATCTTGGATTCCCCTAGGTCTCTAGTTTTCAGAAATGCACAGGTTTGGTAGGTTTCCCTAGGTGCCGGCTGAGCTAGAGGCCAAAATCTACAGGTAGGCACTTTGCAAAAAACACCTCTGTTTTCTTTAAAAAAATGTGATGTGTCCACGTTGCGTTTTGGGGCATTTCCTGTCGTGGGCGCTAGGCCTACCCACACAAGTGAGGTATAATTTTTATCGGGAGACTTGGGGGAACGCTGGGTGGAAGGAAATTTGTGGCTCCTCTCTGATTGCAGAACTTTTTGTCACCAAAATGTGAGGAAAATGTGTTTTTTTAGCCAAATTTTGAGGTTTGCAAAGGATTCTGGGTAACAGAACATGGTCAGAGCCCCACAAGTCACCCCATCTTGGATTCCCCTAGTTCTCTAGTTTTCAATAAATGCACAGGTTTGGTAGGTTTCCCTAGGTGACGGCTGAGCTAGAGGCCAAAATCTACAGGTAGGCACTTTGCAAAAAACACCTCTGTTTTCTTTAAAAAAATGTGATGTGTCCACGTTTGCGTTTTGGGGCATTTCCTGTCGCGGGCGCTAGGCCTACCCACACAAGTGAGGTATCATTTTTCTCAGGAGACTTGGGGGAATGCTGGGTGGAAGGAAATTAGTGGCTCCTCTCTGATTCCAGAACTTTCTGTCACCAAAATGTGAGGAAAACCTGTTTTTTTAGCCACATTTTGAGGTTTGCAAAGGATTCTGGGAAACAGAACCTGGTCAGAGCCCCACAAGCCACCCCATCTTGGATTCCCCTAGGTCTCTAGTTTTCAGAAATGCACAGGTTTGGTAGGTTTCCCTAGGTGCCGGCTGAGCTAGAGGCCAAAATCTACAGGTAGGCACTTTGCAAAAAACACCTCTGTTTTCTTTAAAAAAATGTGATGTGTCCACGTTGCGTTTTGGGGCATTTCCTGTCGTGGGCGCTAGGCCTACCCACACAAGTGAGGTATAATTTTTATCGGGAGACTTGGGGGAACGCTGGGTGGAAGGAAATTTGTGGCTCCTCTCTGATTGCAGAACTTTTTGTCACCAAAATGTGAGGAAAATGTGTTTTTTTAGCCAAATTTTGAGGTTTGCAAAGGATTCTGGGTAACAGAACATGGTCAGAGCCCCACAAGTCACCCCATCTTGGATTCCCCTAGTTCTCTAGTTTTCAATAAATGCACAGGTTTGGTAGGTTTCCCTAGGTGACGGCTGAGCTAGAGGCCAAAATCTACAGGTAGGCACTTTGCAAAAAACACCTCTGTTTTCTTTAAAAAAATGTGATGTGTCCACGTTTGCGTTTTGGGGCATTTCCTGTCGCGGGCGCTAGGCCTACCCACACAAGTGAGGTATCATTTTTCTCAGGAGACTTGGGGGAATGCTGGGTGGAAGGAAATTAGTGGCTCCTCTCTGATTCCAGAACTTTCTGTCACCAAAATGTGAGGAAAACCTGTTTTTTTAGCCACATTTTGAGGTTTGCAAAGGATTCTGGGTAACAGAACCTGGTCAGAGCCCCACAAGTCACCCCATCTTGGATTCCTCTAGGTCTCTAGTTTTTAAAACTGCACAGGTTTGGTAGGTTTCCCTAGGTGCCGGCTGAGCTAGAGGCCCAAATCTACAGGTAGGCACTTTGCAAAAAACACCTCTGTTTTCTTTAAAAAAATGTGACGTGTCCACTTTGCGTTTTGGGGTGTTTCCTGTCACGGGCGCTAGGCCTACCCACACAAGTGAGGTATCATTTTTATCAGGAGGCTTGGGGGAATATAGATTGGCAAAACAAGTGTTATTGCCCCTTGTCTTTCTCTACATTTTTTCCTTCCAAATATAAGAGAGTGTGTAAAAAAGACATCTATTTGAGAAATGCCCTGTAATTCACATGCTAGTATGGTCACCCCGGAATTCGTAGATGTGCAAATAACCACTGCTCCTCAACACCTTATCTTGTGCCCATTTTGGAAATACAAAGGTTTTCTTGATAGCTATTTTTCACTCTTTATATTTCAGCAAATGAATTGCTGTATACCCGGTATAGAATGAAAACGCACTGCAGGGTGCAGCTCATTTATTGGCTCTGGGTACCTAGGGTTCTTGATGAACCTACAAGCCCTATATATCCCCGCAACCAGAGGAGTCCAGCAGACGTAACGGTATATTGCTTTCGAAAATCTGACATTGCAGGAAAAAGTTACAGAGTCAATATTTTTCTTTTTCATTTGTTATTTTCTGTAGTAAACCCTTGTAGGATCTACACAAATGACCCCTTGCTGAATTCAGAATTTTGTCTACTTTTCAGAAACGTTTAGGTTTCTGGGATCCAGCATTGGTTTCACACCCATTTCTGTCACTGACTGGAAGGAAGCTGAAAGCACAAAAAAATGCAAAAATGGGGTATGTCCCAGTAAAATGCCAACTTTGTGTTGAAAAATTGGGGTTTCTGATTCAAGTCAGCCTGTTCCTGAAAGCTTGGAAGCTGGTGATTTTAGCACCGCAAACCCTTTGTTGATGCCATTTTCAGGGAAAAAACCACAAGCCTTCTTCTGCAGCCACTTTTTCCCATTTTTTTGAAAAAAACGATATTTTCACTGTATTTTGGCTAATTTCTTGGCCTTCTTTTGGGGAACCCACAAAGTCTGGGTACCTCTAGAATCCCTAGGATTGTTGGAAAAGAAGGACGCAAATTTGGCTTGTCTAGCTTATGTAGACAAAAGTTATGAGTGCCTAATCGCGAACTGCCCCAAATAGCCCAAAAAAGGCCTGGCACAGGAGGGGGAAAAGGCCTGGCAGCGAAGGGGTTAAGAGGCCAAAATCTACAGGTAGGCTCTTTGCAAAAAACACCTCTGTTTTCTTTAAAAAAATGTGATGTGTCCACGTTGCGTTTTGGGGCATTTCATGTCGCGGGCGCTAGGCCTACCCACACAACTGAGGTATCATTTTTATCAGGAGACTTGGGGGAATGCTGGGTGGAAGGAAATTTGTGGCTCCTCTCTGATTCCAGAACTTTCTGTCACCAAAATGTGAGGAAAACCTGTTTTTTTAGCCACATTTTGAGGTTTGCAAAGGATTCTGGGTAACAGAACCTGGTCAGAGCCCCACAAGTCACCCCATCTTGGATTCCTCTAGGTCTCTAGTTTTTAAAAATGCACAGGTTTGGTAGGTTTCCCTAGGTGCCGGCTGAGCTAGAGGCCAAAATCTACAGGTAGGCACTTTGCAAAAAACACCTCTGTTTTCTTTAAAAAAATGTGACGTGTCCACGTTGCGTTTTGGGGTGTTTCCTGCCACGGGCGCTAGGCCTACCCACACAAGTGAGGTATCATTTTTATCAGGAGGCTTGGGGGAATATAGATTGGCAAAACAAGTGTTATTGCCCCTTGTCTTTCTCTCCATTTTTTCCTTCCAAATATAAGAGAGTGTGTAAAAAAGACATCTATTTGAGAAATGCCCTGTAATTCACATGCTAGTATGGTCACCCCGGAATTCGTAGATGTGCAAATAACCACTGCTCCTCAACACCTTATCTTGTGCCCATTTTGGAAATACAAAGGTTTTCTTGATAGCTATTTTTCACTCTTTATATTTCAGCAAATGAATTGCTGTATACCCGGTATAGAATGAAAACGCACTGCAGGGTGCAGCTCATTTATTGGTTCTGGGTACCTAGGGTTCTTTATGAACCTACAAGACCTATATATCCCCGCAACCAGAGGAGTCCAGCAGACGTAACGGTATATTGCTTTCGAAAATCTGACATTGCAGGAAAAAGTTACAGAGTCAATATTTTTCTTTTTCAGTTGTTATTTTCTGTAGTAAACCCTTGTAGGATCTACACAAATGACCCCTTGCTGAATTCAGAATTTTGTCTACTTTTCAGAAACGTTTAGGTTTCTGGGATCCAGCATTGGTTTCACACCCATTTCTGTCACTGACTGGAAGGAAGCTGAAAGCACAAAAAATTGCAAAAATGGGGAATGTCCCAGTAAAATGCCAACTTTGTGTTGAAAAATTGGGGTTTCTGATTCAAGTCTGCCTGTTCCTGAAAGCTGGGAAGCTGGTGATTTTTGCACCGCAAACCCTTTGTTGATGCCATTTTCAGGGAAAAAACCACAAGCCTTCTTCTGCAGCCACTTTTTCCCATTTTTTTGAAAAAAACGAAATTTTCACTGTATTTTGGCTAATTTCTTGGCCTCCTTTTGGGGAACCCACAAAGTCTGGGGACCTCTAGAATCCCTAGGATTGTTGGAAAAGAAGGACGCAAATTTGGCTTGTCTAGCTTATGTAGACAAAAGTTATGAGTGCCTAATCACGAACTGCCCCAAATAGCCCAAAAAAGGCCTGCCACAGGAGGGGGAAAAGGCCTGGCAGCGAAGGAGTTAAGAGGCCAAAATCTACAGGTAGGCACTTTGCAAAAAACACCTCTGTTTTCTTTAAAAAAATGTGATGTGTCCACGTTGCGTTTTGGGGCATTTCCTGTCGCGGGCGCTAGGCCTACCCACACAAGTGAGGTATCATTTTTATCAGGAGACTTGGGGGAATGCTGGGTGGAAGGAAATTTGTGGCTCCTCTCTGATTCCAGAACTTTCTGTCACCAAAATTTGAGGAAAACCTGTTTTTTTAGCCACATTTTGAGGTTTGCAAAGGTTTCTGGGTAACAGAACCTGGTCAGAGCCCCACAAGTCACCCCATCTTGGATTCCTCTAGGTCTCTAGTTTTCAAAAATGCACAGGTTTGGTAGGTTTCCCTAGGTGCCGGCTGAGCTAGAGGCCAAAATCTACAGGTAGGCACTTTGCAAAAAACACCTCTGTTTTCTTTAAAAAAATGTGATGTGTCCACGTTTGCGTTTTGGGGCATTTCCTGTCGCGGGCGCTAGGCCTACCCACACAAGTGAGGTATCATTTTTCTCAGGAGACTTGGGGGAATGCTGGGTGGAAGGAAATTAGTGGCTTCTCTCTGATTCCAGAACTTTCTGTCACCAAAATGTGAGGAAAACCTGTTTTTTTAGCCACATTTTGAGGTTTGCAAAGGATTCTGGGTAACAGAACCTGGTCAGAGCCCCACAAGTCACCCCATCTTGGATTCCTCTAGGTCTCTAGTTTTTAAAACTGCACAGGTTTGGTAGGTTTCCCTAGGTGCCGGCTGAGCTAGAGGCCCAAATCTACAGGTAGGCACTTTGCAAAAAACACCTCTGTTTTCTTTAAAAAAATGTGACGTGTCCACGTTGCGTTTTGGGGTGTTTCCTGTCACGGGCGCTAGGCCTACCCACACAAGTGAGGTATCATTTTTATCAGGAGGCTTGGGGGAATATAGATTGGCAAAACAAGTGTTATTGCCCCTTGTCTTTCTCTACATTTTTTCCTTCCAAATATAAGAGAGTGTGTAAAAAAGACATCTATTTGAGAAATGCCCTGTAATTCACATGCTAGTATGGTCACCCCGGAATTCGTAGATGTGCAAATAACCACTGCTCCTCAACACCTTATCTTGTGCCCATTTTGGAAATACAAAGGTTTTCTTGATAGCTATTTTTCACTCTTTATATTTCAGCAAATGAATTGCTGTATACCCGGTATAGAATGAAAACGCACTGCAGGGTGCAGCTCATTTATTGGCTCTGGGTACCTAGGGTTCTTGATGAACCTACAAGCCCTATATATCCCCGCAACCAGAGGAGTCCAGCAGACGTAACGGTATATTGCTTTCGAAAATCTGACATTGCAGGAAAAAGTTACAGAGTCAATATTTTTCTTTTTCAGTTGTTATTTTCTGTAGTAAACCCTTGTAGGATCTACACAAATGACCCCTTGCTGAATTCAGAATTTTGTCTACTTTTCAGAAACGTTTAGGTTTCTGGGATCCAGCATTGGTTTCACACCCATTTCTGTCACTGACTGGAAGGAAGCTGAAAGCACAAAAAAATGCAAAAATGGGGTATGTCCCAGTAAAATGCCAACTTTGTGTTGAAAAATTGGGGTTTCTGATTCAAGTCTGCCTGTTCCTGAAAGCTTGGATGATTTTAGCACCGCAAACCCTTTGTTGATGCCATTTTCAGGGAAAAAACCACAAGGCTTCTTCTGCAGCCACTTTTTCCCCATTTTTTTGATAAAAACGAAATTTTCACTGTATTTTGGCTAATTTCTTGGCCTCCTTTTGGGAACCCACAAAGTCTGGGTACCTCTAGAATCCCTAGGATTGTTGGAAAAGAAGGACGCAAATTTGGCTTGTCTAGCTTATGTAGACAAAAGTTATGAGTGCCTAATCGCGAACTGCCCCAAATAGCCCAAAAAAGGCCTGGCACAGGAGGGGGAAAAGGCCTGGCAGCGAAGGAGTTAAGAGGCCAAAATCTACAGGTAGGCACTTTGCAAAAAACACCTCTGTTTTCTTTAAAAAAATGTGATGTGTCCACGTTGCGTTTTGGGGCATTTCCTGTCGCGGGCGCTAGGCCTACCCACACAAGTAAGGTATCATTTTTATCAGGAGACTTGGGGGAATGCTGGGTGGAAGGAAATTTGTGGCTCCTCTCTGATTCCAGAACTTTCTGTCACCAAAATTTGAGGAAAACCTGTTTTTTTAGCCACATTTTGAGGTTTGCAAAGGATTCTGGGTAACAGAACCTGGTCAGAGCCCCACAAGTCACCCCATCTTGGATTCCTCTAGGTCTCTAGTTTTCAAAAATGCACAGGTTTGGTAGGTTTCCCTAGGTGCCGGCTGAGCTAGAGGCCAAAATCTACAGGTAGGCACTTTGCAAAAAACACCTCTGTTTTCTTTAAAAAAATGTGATGTGTCCACGTTGCGTTTTGGGGCATTTCCTGTCGCGGGCGCTAGGCCTACCCACACAAGTGAGGTATCATTTTTATCAGGAGACTTGGGGGAATGCTGGGTGGAAGGAAATTTGTGGCTCCTCTCTGATTCCAGAACTTTCTGTCACCAAAATTTGAGGAAAACCTGTTTTTTTAGCCACATTTTGAGGTTTGCAAAGGTTTCTGGGTAACAGAACCTGGTCAGAGCCCCACAAGTCACCCCATCTTGGATTCCTCTAGGTCTCTAGTTTTCAAAAATGCACAGGTTTGGTAGGTTTCCCTAGGTGCCGGCTGAGCTAGAGGCCAAAATCTACAGGTAGGCACTTTGCAAAAAACACCTCTGTTTTCTTTAAAAAAATGTGATGTGTCCACGTTGCGTTTTGGGGCGTTTCCTGTCACGGGCGCTAGGCCTACCCACACAAGTGAGGTATCATTTTTATCAGGAGACTTGGGGGAATATAGATTGGCAAAACAAGTGTTATTGCCCCTTATCTTTCTCTACATTTTTTCCTTCCAAATATAAGAGAGTGTGTAAAAAAGACATCTATTTGAGAAATGCCCTGTAATTCACATGCTAGTATGGTCACCCCGGAATTCGGAGATGTGCAAATAACCACTGCTCCTCAACACCTTATCTTGTGCCCATTTTGGAAATACAAAGGTTTTCTTGATAGCTATTTTTCACTCTTTATATTTCAGCAAATGAATTGCTGTATACCCGGTATAGAATGAAAACGCACTGCAGGGTGCAGCTCATTTATTGGCTCTGGGTACCTAGGGTTCTTGATGAACCTACAAGCCCTATATATCCCCGCCACCAGAGGAGTCCAGCAGACGTAACGGTATATTGCTTTAGAAAATCTGACATTGCAGGAAAAAGTTACAGAGTCAATATATTTCTTTTTCAGTTGTTATTTTCTGTAGTAAACCCTTGTAGGATCTACACAAATGACCCCTTGCTGAATTCAGAATTTTGTCTACTTTTCAGAAACGTTTAGGTTTCTGGGATCCAGCATTGGTTTCACACCCATTTCTGTCACTGACTGGAAGGAAGCTGAAAGCACAAAAAATTGCAAAAATGGGGTATGTCCCAGTAAAATGCCAACTTTGTGTTGAAAAATTGGGGTTTCTGATTCAAGTCTGCCTGTTCCTGAAAGCTGGGAAGCTGGTGATTTTAGCACCGCAAACCCTTTGTTGATGCCATTTTCAGGGAAAAAACCACAAGCCTTCTTCTGCTGCCACTTTTTCCCATTTTTTTGAAAAAAACGAAATTTTCACTGTATTTTGGCTAATTTCTTGGCCTCCTTTTGGGGAACCCACAAAGTCTGGGTACCTCTAGAATCCCTAGGATTGTTGGAAAAGAAGGACGCAAATTTGGCTTGTCTAGCTTATGTAGACAAAAGTTATGAGTGCCTAATCGCGAACTGCCCCAAATAGCCCAAAAAAGGCCTGGCACAGGAGGGGGAAAAGGCCTGGCAGCGAAGGGGTTAAGAGAGGCTTAGAGTTGCCCCACTTACCCCGCATTTACAACTCCGGTGTCCTCATTAAGGGGATCCTTATGTCCTGTGATCCTGTGCTGGGCTGCCGCACCCATCTTAACCCCTGCTATTTGTGCGAGGAATCCTGCCTGAAGAGCGACCACCATGCTTCCCAGCAAGCTCCTGAACAATTTTGCCCAGAAATCACCAGTGAGCCATTGCTGGGATTAAAATTGGTTGCAGTTTATTACACACATTCAAGAAGCATTACATGGTGCATCAATATCACATTTACTCGTCATCAAATGCCCCATGCATCCCCTTTATCATCATGAACCTCTTGTGCTACTCTGTTTGTCTGTTGGTCTGATTTGATCTTGGTAGTGTTCAAGCACTGCCTCTATTCATGTTTGCCTTTATGTAGGCTTCTCGGTCCAGCTGTTGTTTTTGCTGGCCTTCCGTGGCCCTCCCTTTAAATTACATCCTGTGTGCCCAGATTGGCCAGTTTAAAGGTCGCCCGCCAATCCAGGCACACCATTTTCATAGGCTTTCTTTGCCTGATCTGGGCTTCCGTCCCACCCCAAGGGAAGCATTGCATGTGGGCCCCAAACTTGTCCGCCTTGCAGACCGGCCCGCCCTTCAGACTTACAGTTACTTTCAGTTTGCACTGAAATTCACTGCTATACCACCATCCAGCTCTTTTCAGGGCTTATCACAGGGGAAGTTTAAGGTCGCCCTGCTCGTCATGCATTTACACCTTGGAGATGTCAGAGGCCACTCCACAGCAGCAGCTCTGCACTGCACGGGGCTGCCTCGATCTGGGGGCCTGCCTGGCCCTGCAGTTACTTTCGGTTTGAGCTGATGTGTAAACCTTCCTCTCAGAGAGGCATTTAGGGTCTCCGGACAGTCATCCCACAACTTGGAGTGATGCGCCAGGTCACCCCCGCCTGAGGTCAGTCCAGCATGCAGGATTAATTCAGATTCTAAACGGATGAGGATTTCGTCTGCAACTTCTCATAAATGCATTTTATATCACCGCCATCTTGGACTGTGTACAACTTGAACAATCGGGCGCTTCTACTCCACTTCATGCCAATCTGCAATTTATAGGAGCTCAGGTGGCACCCCACCCTGAAAAGACTTTGGGAGAGCAAAAACTGTACCGAAAATTAATTAAGGCAGTAGCATTCCTGGAGTTCAAAGGAGTAAGGGGCATATTTATACTCTGTTTGCACCGAATTAGTGTCATTTTTTTTAACTCTAATTCGGTGCAAAACTAACTCCATATTTATACTTTGGTGCTAGACCCCTCTAGCACCAAATTTATAGAGTTAAAGTCATTTTTTGAAAGTGGAGACCTACTTTGCCTTAATGAGATGCAAGGTAGGCGTTCCTGTGCAAAAAATGACTCTATGGCCTTAACGCCATATTTAGGGGCAAATTTATACTCTGCGGCATATTTATACTCTGTTTGCACCGAATTAGTGTCATTTTTTTTAACTCTAATTTGGTACAAAACTAACTCCATATTTATACTTTGGTGCTAGACCCATCTAGCACCAAGGCCCTGATTTAAACTTTTTTTGCACTGCATTAACGTCATTTTATGACACAAAAGTGGCACAAACTTACAAAATATTGCCCCTTATTTATATTTTTTGCTGCAAAACTGCACTAACTCAGTTTTGCACCAAAAAGTTTACCACCGGCTTGCACCATTTCTGTGCACCAGCCGGGCACCATATTTATGGAATGGTGCAAGCCGGTGCAAAGGGTAGGCTAGATTTAAAAAAAATGACTTTAGTCGGGTGGGGCTGGCAGTGTAGAAGAAGAGGGTTTAGCACCAAAAAATGGCTTTAGGCAGGTTAGAGTAAAAAAAATGACTCTAACCAGATTAGCGTCATTTTATGGTGCTAAACCTACCATGCCACATGACTCCTGCCTTAGAAAAGGCAGGAGTCATGCCCACCACCCCAGTGGCCAGCACAGAGGACAGGGGTCCCCTGGGCATGGCCATTGCACCCGGTGCCATGTATGGGGGCCCATTTCAGGGCCCCCTATGGCACTTTCAAAAATAAAATGCACTTACCTGTACTTACCTGGGATCGGGTCCCCCATCCTCGCAGTCCCTCTAGTGTGGGTCGGGGTGCCCCTAGGGCCTAGGTAGGGCACCTCTGGGCTTATTCCATGGTGTTCCACCATGGAAATAGGGCCACAGGTCCCCTAACACCTGCCCTGACCCAGGTCTTAAAAAATGGGGCAAAGCAAGCTTTGCCCCATTTTTTGACCCCTCCTCCCTCCCTTGCACCATTTTTACATGGGAGTATAAATATGGTGTTAAGGTCATAGAGTCATTTTTTTGCACGGGAACACCTACCTTGCATCTCATTAAGGCAAGGTAGGTTTCCACTTCCAAAAAATGACTTTAACTCCATAAATTTGGTGCTAGACGGGTCTAGCACCAAAGTATAAATATGGAGTTAGTTTTGCACTGAATTAGAGTTTTAAAAAAATGACGCTAATTCAGTGCAAACAGAGTATAAATATGCCCCTTAGCGTCAAAAAATGATGCTAATCTGGTCAGAATCATTTATTTTGACTCAAAACTGCCTAACATTTTTTTTTAAGCTAGCCTACCCTTTGCACCGGCTTGCACCATTCCATAAATATGGTGCCCAGCTGGTGCTAAAAAATGGTTCAAGCCGGTGCAAAACTTTTTGGGGCAAAACTGCCTTAGTGCAGTTTTGCACCAAAAAGTATAAATAAGGCCCTTAATCTATCAAGAGGGAGTTTTTAAAAGATTGAGGACCTGATTTAACACGCACTTGAGTTGCCCTTATGTCACGCAAGGTGATGCAAAGAAATGCAAGTGCTGAAGTGATATTTATAAAGTCCAATAAACCGAGATTTGCATGGCTTTGCATCACCTTTCCGCCGCAGCACAGTGCGTTGCCCTACGTTACACTGTTTCAGGAAAACGTAGCATGGGAGGGTCAGTGGTGTTTGCATGCAGCCACTCATGTATTTTCACACAAACCCGGATTTACTAAAGCCCGTAAACTGAGTTTGCATCAAAAAGGTGCACCCTCTCTAGAGAGGTGTAGCCCGGGAAATATATTTATTTCTCCTATTTATTTTGTCTTTGTACGTGTGCTGCACAAAGAGGAATATGCCTCTAAGGATTGGTGTTGTGGAGGAACCACCAAAAACAATTCTGACTACAACGTAGGCAGCCTTGCATCATGGTGCAAGGGTACCTGCCTTGGCACTAAGCAGCCATAAGTGTGCCTGCGCAAGGAGAGAGCATAAGAGCGCCATATCTTAGTAGATATGGTAAGTATTTTCCTTTTCTTCTCTCTGTCGTTCTCTCACTTTCTCATTTTCTGCCTTTCTCTTCTATCATTTGCCTTTTCTTTTCTTTGTCTCTCTTTCACTTTTCGCATTTTCTGCCTTTTTCTTCTATCACCCCTGATTTTTCCCCTAATGCTTTTTCCTTCCCCCCCTCTTCCTCTGCACCCCTCCCCCTGCAAAGCACCTTTCCCGCCCTCCCGCCTCCCAGCTGACTGCTCCCCCCACTCCCCTCCCCTTTTTAATGGCGGCCGCAGCACTGTGAAAGGACAGCTGCACTGACCTCCTAGTCGGTGTCTGCTGCCGCCTCTGCTCCTCTGGCTGCTGCTACTACTGTCTCTGCCTCGTGCCTGGGACGAACTGAGAGCCTCCTGACTCTCAGTTCGAGGCCCTCCTCCACCCGCAGGCTCGGCCCTTCCATCCATGAGGGACTAGTGGCCATCACAAGAAAGTATTTTCCTTTTCTTCTCTCTGTCGCTCTTTCACTCTTGCATTTTCTGCCTTTCTCTGCTATCATTTGCCTTTTCTTTTCTTCTCTATCGTTCTTTCACTTTTGCATTTTCTGCCTTTTTCTTCTATCACCCATCATTTTTCCCTAGTGCTTTTTCCTTTCTCCCATCTTCCTCTGCCCCTGCGAAGAACCTTTCCCGCCATCCCAGCTGACAACTCCCCCCACTGCCCTCCCCTTCTTAATGACGGCTGCAGCATGGCCACGTCTCTTGCGCGCCACAGGCGTGCCAAAGGTAAGCCCGTCTGCGCCAGTCCTTGCCTGGACCGTGCCCAGCGCCAGGAACCCTGGTGGCTTCAGTTGAGGTCCCCCCCCTTCCCTTACCCATCGCCTTGAGACCCTCACGGGTGAGTAGCCGCACTTTATAAGCATTGATTGATTGATTGATATGACACATTTCTGTTGTCTCCCTTTCACGCACCCCAGCAGCAAGTTCCTTTGATGTGTTGCATTGTGTGAAAGAATAGTAACTCTGGGCCCGAGTGAGCCTCAGCCACATTTAAAAACATGTCATAGGAAACTAAAATGCTAAAACGTGAAATTGATCTCAATGAATTAGAAGACCATGGTGGAATAGAGTAAATACAAAGCCAGAAAGCACATTCTGCAACAGCTCCTCATCCCTTAGTACCAAATTCTAAGGGTAAATAAATAGCTCAAACAAAAGTAGGTCTAACCCTGTGCAGAGCGATAGAGATCTTACAACATTGCTGTGACACCTCCTTCACTGTGTACACATTAACTACATAACTCAATATGAAAGGTAGAGACAAATATGCACATTTTTAAATCGTTCCCCTCAACATTTTATTCATCAAAAACCTGATTTCATTCCATGCCTTTTTTGAACAAGAAAAATACCAAGATACCGAGACACGCTTATCTAATTTCAAGCCCACAGAGCAAGAAGAAAAATCCCAATGGATATTTAAGTTTGTGTTTTCAATTTAATTTTCGTTCATGTTTAGTTTGTATTTTTATAGAATGTTTATAATATTGTAAGCCGACCAGCGGTGGCTCCTCCTTTAGAGCAGAGGAGCGTTGCCCCACTTTAATTCCCCCCCAGAAATGCCCCAGAGATGAAAAATATTGTAATGAAGATCATTCATTACCATTTTATTTTTTGCCAACCCGTCCTGAACTGTATCAGGACGGGGCGGAGCCTGGTGCGTGGCAGTAGTGGGGAGCTGCCTGTGCCCTAGTTTATAGGGCTCATGTCCCTTTGGCCAGCCGTTTTGCGACGGCTAACCTGACATGCGCACTATAAGCCTCTCAACCCAGCTATGTTAGGCAGCTGGGTTGAGAGCCTGCATAGGCCTCCAGTGCCTCAGGAGCACCAAGAGAGGCTTCTCCCTCCAATCCTGGCACTGCTGTCATGCTAGTTAACAGCATGACAGCAGCCCCAGGATTGGTTAAGTCAGTTAACTGGGGCCCTGGACGTGACGCCAGGAGAAGAGGATCGAAGCGAAGAGGACGTGTAGGCGGAAAGCATGCCGAGTACCCTTTTATTTCGTTTATGTATTTCATTTAATGGATGCATTTTTGTATATATTCCCCCATTTGCCCGCCCCTCCCATCGCCGTACTAGCCAGCTACTGCTGCAGAAGGCCACATGTTAAAATGTAACGTAATTAATTCAAATAGATCTAATGTAACAAAAAATGCATCAAGCATTAATGGTGTATAATCCACATAGAGAAACAATCCCACTGCACCTATCAGTCAAAATTATACACCAAGTTTAGCTTCCTGCTGACGCAGGCTCTGCCCTCTTCTCTAGTAATAAAAGACTAATTGGTCTGGCTACAACACTGCTACTGGAGAGGGAGGTCAATCACAATTGAAGGGCCCCTGGACGGCCACCCTGCACAAACCCTTTTGAAACATTAATGCAATACCCGGGTGCTGAGCTGCCTGTTGAGTTACATGCAGAAGAAGGGGGCTTCACCTGCAAACCGGTTCCTTGTGAGGCCCAGCAGGGCGGTGGGTTGCCTGTGGAAGAAGGGGCTCCCATCTGTTCACTGGTCCCTTCTGATACCAAGCAGACTGGTTCCACTGAACTCTTCACGGATGACACCATTGGTTCACACGAGGGGCAGGTACCAGGAATAACTTGCACAGGCCATTACTCTCCCCCCTTCACACAGCAGCAGCAGGAAGCAAGTCCACTTGTACTCATGACTCATACAGAGACATCAGAAGGTGCAATATCTCTGACCACTGGATCTCTAAAGGTTGTAAATCGTTGCCAAGCGACTGATGAACACCTACCCAGGAGGCATTTCAGGAGGCTGTAAAATCAGACCATCCCGCCTGCAAGCGGGCCATCTCACTTCTCATCAGCAACAAAATAGACCACATAGATCTGGAGGATCGGGAAGGGGTGGAAGGGGAGAGCAAAGACCTCGTGAACCAGAAACCTCAGAATTGGAGGAGATGCTTACATTGTATGCGCAAGCCCCCCTTCCCTGAGAAACCTTCCTGGTAGCTGGGCCGCAAGGTTCAGAGGTTGAACTAGGACAGGGTAAAACACCACATATGGACAGTGTTTGGGTGTCTCTTCTGAAGACGGTGCAACTGTCAGTCGAAGCACTACAATATCAATGGAATAAAATGGATAACCAGCTGTCACTTCTCAACACACTGGCCATTTTCGTCACCTGCATCAGAGAAATGCTAAGGAACTTAAACTTGCTAATCAAGCGAGCTTCATTTGACACTTTGCTGGTGCAAGCAAGCTGCACCTGCACCCCAATAGTAGATAAATTATCCTCACTCCCTTCTGTGCTTAATGACCTGCTTAGTGACCTTAAACAATCTCCCAAGTCATCACAGAGAGTGTTATTCCAGACCACAACTGCCAACTCTGAGGCACAAGGCCTGCATCATCCCTATTTGTCAACACCTCCTGCTGAGAGCAGTTTAAACCAAAATGTCAGCAGTCCACTACTAAGAACATTGCCACTTTCTTTGATGGAGCATCGGCAGCTAGTGAAATCAGTTTTCAAACTGGAGACTGCCTCGGAACTCAAAAATCACACTCAATATAAACGGAAGCAAAGGAGGAAAGGTCGGAACAAAAAAATTGCTGCAACAAAACAACTGGGTGTTTACCACCAATTCAGACTAAATGCTAGAAAATCAGAAACAAAACTCTGGGAGCCGGCTCTTCATCCTCAAGACACACCAGTAGCAGACAACCAATCTATTAACGATGCTGATGAAGGACATTTTACTCATTACATCCAGACAGGGCAATATTGCCCCAACTTGGGGGTACCGGAAATGGCTGAAGTTGGAAGATACAAACAATCTTTCATCAGAGTTTGCACTTCAACACAGCAGACGTGCCCATGGCATCGAAGCTGCAGAAACAACTAAACTCTGTGCTCCTCTCAGCAGTACACAGCAAGGCACCTCAGGTGACAACTCTGTTACAGTGACAAGGTCTATCACACAAGGGGGGGGGGGCTTTGAGCAAGAGTACGATAGGATAGTATCAACTTGCCCTCCAGCCTCAACAGCTGGCTCCACTGGCTCATGGAGGTTCAGACTCCACCCACTCAGTACCACAGGGGTTTCAAACACGCTTCACAGGTATTGTCAGTTGCACTGGAAGAAAACAAAACAATAATCCTCACACCAGAGTATGAATCAAAAGGCAACTGGGACGTTCTAAACAGGGGCAACATCCTACGGTTATGATAATCAATTCCAAATGTAACTGACCTAAGTTCAACGGACCTCATGTCAATAGAATTCAACCACGCAGAAAACTCCTCAGAAGCGAAGCCACCAAGGCCATTTATAACACAACTGCAACTGCCCAGAAAGTGCTGACAGAATGCCGGACTTTTAAGAAGTGGGGAATAAAGCTCACCCCTCACTACGAACCAGGATACCCCCCATTCCGACAGAACAAGAGCAGTGGAATGGAAACACAAACCAACTTACTCTGTGCTCAAGGGGGCTCAGAGCAACTTATAATCAAAATCGGTAGCATCAAACAATCTAAAAGGTTGGAAGCCAAATTGACTTGGAGCACTGGATTCCGACTCGAGATGGATCTTGAGAACAATAAATTGTTCACCTCGAAGCCCATGACAAACCCTCGTTCACCCTTTAAGGATAGTCAAGGCCTTCTAGGACTGTGCTTCTGGAATGTCAAAGGCCTTGCTAGCACATCATTAGTCCCTGAATCCTTTCAGTGTGTGCAATCCTTCAACATCATCCTATTTCAGGAGACGTGGCTTGCCAAGACATTTTACTTGGAGGGCTTTATGAAGTTTGTTACTCCAGCTGGCAAAGGAGCAAACATGGTCACCTTCTAGGTGGCCTAAAAACTTACATCTCCATAACAAGAGTAGCCTCAGTAAGGGCAGTTTATTCTAATTCACCAGCAATTAGAGCAATCAAGATCTCAGTTCAGGATCACAATTTTGAAACAGAGGCTGTAATCATTAATGACTACATCTACCCCAAAGGCAGAACAAAGGTTTCTAGATTGCTAGTGGAGGAGCTGCTGAGGTACATGGAGGAGTAAGAAACCTCAAACTTTGTGCTCTCAGGTGACTTCAACATGCATCTCCTAGGGTCCTTCATGTGTTGCCTCAGGGCAGAAATGGCCACGGCAAACTAATTAAAACCCATAGGCAATTACTGGATGACTTAGAACACCTAAGCTTCAGAACTCTCAAAGGAAGGTTCATCTGGGATAATTTTCCGGCGGCCTCATTTTACTTCACTATAGCAGCTCGACATTAGATTACACCTTTGTTACCTCTCACTGTTTCATCCGGTCCACTCGTATCACCTAAGGGATGAGGCAGATAGTAACCACCTCCTGCAAGAGGTGACCTTCTTTGCAACTCTGCCTGAATTTAGTCGCACAGTGTTCACTGTCGACTACAAGAGAATCAAATACTCACAATCTACCAAAGATGGCATGTCAGCAACAGCAATGGAACTGCTACAACAAACAAAGGCAACATCTGACAACCCTTTGAAAATGTGGAAGTGTTTTACTAAAGGGCTGACAAGCACACTCACCACCACAATCAAGATAAGGCCCTAACACAAGCACAATGGGAAACAGGGCAGCACATCTCAGCACAACTAACACATTTAATTCAACTCAAAAGGGTAGTAAATAACACTTTAAGAACCCTACGCTGCAGTCTGGGGGACAGTAGTCTACAAATTGTACTGGGACAACAACAAACGTCGCCCAGGAAGATGCAGTGGGCTATAGAAAGGTCCCAAAAAGACCATCATGGGGCCAAGCTGCTCTCAGATATAAAGCATAACTGCACAATTCTGAGCTATGGCCAACAAGCTATTGCGTCCAGGCCGTGGAGGAGTAACCTCTCACATTTCTGAGGAAATCTGGGCAAACTTTCTTGATAACCATTTTAACAGCAACTATCCAGAAGAGCCTCGAGGCAGGCAGCAGCAGCACTTTTGTCAGCAAATTCCAGCAATACTAATCTGGAGGCAGTCGTCCCAGCAGCAGCCCTGTTTCTCCCTACAGCAGGCCAACCATTTAATTGTTAAATAAAACATGCCAAATTAATTAGACGTTAAATAACAAAGGGCAGAAGAGAATGGGCTCCAGGCCCAAACATCATCCCCCCTGCTCTCTTCAAGTATGAAGTAGAATATTTGTCAGAGGTACCAGAGTCTGTCTTTTACCAATTCAGGCTCGAGGGTGTATCAACTGCCTCATGGAGAAGCTCTACAATCTTGCCCATCTACAAGAGTGGGGATAAATCCGCAGCAAAACACTACAGCTCAGTGGCACTCACTGACAACGAAGCCAAGTATTTTGCCGGGACATTGCTTGAAGAATTAACAACCTGGGCCTCCGACAAAGCTATAATCCAGCTCAACCAGACTGGATTCTCTAAGTTGTTGGGTACCACAACTAACTCCCTAGCCTTATCTCTCCTGATTGATGTGGCAAAATGCTCAAGGATGCCTCTGCACCTTTGCTTCATCGATTACAGGGCAGCCTTTGACCACGTAGACCATAACAAACTATGGCACAAGCTGGCTCACTGGAACATCCCGCAGGCCTTATTGCAGTGGTTCCCAAACTGTTTTGACCCTTGGCTCCTTTGACCTATTGGCCATTGGCTGCGGCTCCCTGTTATGTCACTTTTTTTGATGGGTGGGGGGGATGTAAGCCTGGATTCGGGAGCCCTTCCATTTTTTTCCCTAAAAAATAATTGGGATGAAGCCGATAAGGGGCTTCTGTCATAGGGACTTGTCTTGAGTGACTTGGAGTAGGCACTGACAGTAATCTGCTGCTGCAGGCCAATGCAGAACATTTTTGTCATGCTTTTTGTGCCTGCCACAGCTCTTTCTTCTT
Organism: Pleurodeles waltl; assembly: GCF_031143425.1. Classification (NCBI taxonomy): domain Eukaryota; kingdom Metazoa; phylum Chordata; class Amphibia; order Caudata; family Salamandridae; genus Pleurodeles; species Pleurodeles waltl. The sequence goes on from NC_090442.1 coordinate 283,776,418, forward strand.
GTTCCTGGCAAGTTACAAAAAAAAAAGGCACATTAGCATTTTTGATCTCAGATACTGCAGCACCACACTTGGAAGTCCCACATATGACAATAGATCTGATTCAGGCCTCAAGGGGAGAAATACATTCTTTCCTCTTAAATGTTGACATTTTTGTAATTTCATGATTACCCTCTTTCTTGAGTAGCTGCAGAACACGAACAGAAGTAACGCTCCATCACTGTCCTGATTGTGCCTGACCCTGCTTAAACAAACACCCTCTTTATTTATTAGGCAAGACGTCACGCGCTGGTCCAAACCATTCCAGATGCTGACAGCTGTGGCTTCCATAACACCCCCACATCGGTTACTCAGGGCTGCAAATGCACATTATAAAACCCTAACAAGTTTGATTTTTGCACTGTAATTCTTTCTTTTTCATACTATTGTATGGCTCTGTTCCAAACATAACATCTTTAGAATGGAGCCGTATGGCAGTATGAAAGAGGAAGAATCCCAGTGCAAACTGTGCTTAATTTGAGCCAGTGCTTTCCACAGGGCTTAATTTGAGCAGGTGGTTTCCGTTTTTCTGTATCAAACATTTAGTAAGAGCAAAAGATACATATGGGAAATGTGGAGGAAGAGAAAAACTAAAAAGCACCACACAGGGAGAAAGTAGAAAGCTGCATGAGTGAGCTGAAGGAGTAGGGAGCGGCTGTAAATGGATTAAAGAGGGGCCAGAGAAGGCTCGCACATTTAAATGCAACATCCGCTTGTTTCAAAAGAGCTTTGAGCACCAGCACATTTGTATCTACAAATTAAGCACTGGGTTTCCAGTGGGGGGCACCAACACTTATTTTTAAGGACTGGCACTTAGGCCCATATTTATGAAACGTTTGCGCCGCTTTTGCATTTTTTTTTATGCAAAAGCAGCGTAAATTTACAAAATATAATTAGATTTTGTAAGTGTGCGCCACTTTTGCATTAAAAGAAAATGATGCAAATGCGGCACAAACTTTTCATAAATATGGGCCTTAGTTTTCTGCATCAGGCATTTACTGCGAGCAAAGGTACATATGGGAAAGACGAATGAAGAGAAGGATGGAAAAGCTCCACATTGGGAGAAAGCTGTAAGAGTGAACTGAAGCGGCAGAGAGAGGCTGTAAATGGGTTGAAGAGGCCCAAGATGGCTTTAGGATTACCACTGCCTCAATGTTCTGTGCATGCATATTTAATTGCAGCAGCCATGTGTTTCAGAGGAGAGCTTTAAGGTGTGTTTTTATTTTAAAATAATTAAACACTGAGTGGAAACAAAACAAACAATGGGTTTTACAATTTACTATGTAACATTGCAAAACCCTAACAAGTTTGATTTATTTCCACTGTGATTCTTTCTTTTTCATGCTACTGTTCGGCTCCATTCTAAACGTAACTTGACTTTAGAATGGAGCCGTACAGTAGTATGAAACAGAAACAATCGCAGTGCAGATTATTCAAACTTGTTAGGGTTTTGCAATGTTATGATGTCTATTGTAAAATCCATCAAGTTTGCTTTGGTTCCACTGCAAGCCTTTCTTTTTCATACTACCATGCAGCTTTGTTAGCTGTAGGGTAGTACGAAAGAGACTCACAGAGGAAACAAATCAAACTTGATGGGTTTGACAACTTACAACATAAAATTTCAAAACCCTAACAAGTTCGATTTATTTCCACTGTGATTCGTTCATTTTCATACTCCTGTACAGCTCCATTCTAAATGTGATGTATTTTTAGAATGGGGCCGTAAGGTAGTATGAAAATGAAAGTATTTCAGTGTTCCCTAGAAGTGTGCGGCGCCCCTGGTGAGTTCTGATGGCGCACCAGGGAGCCACGGCGCACACTTTGGGAAACACTGCCTTATTGAATATGCTTATTTAGTTTCACACTGACACATGGGTTTAGGTCAAGATGGACGCCGGAACACATCTCTCCAGACAAATACCAACAACTAAGGGGCTGAAGCAGGGATGTGTTCTCATGCCCGCACTGCTCAGTCTCTTTCTCGTTGATGTGATAGAAAAGGTAAATTCCCTAAGACTAGGGGGCAAGACACTTTCCAGCCTCTTATATGCTGAGGACATGGTCCTGTTGAGATGCAACCAGGTTGGATTGTGATGCCTGCTCAAAGCAACACATGAGTAGTCAACTGAAAATGTCCAATTTAGGGAAAACTAAAACTATGGCAATTATCACCAGTAAGAAAAGAACAACGTCCTGGTAGTGGGCCAAAACATGGATTGATACAGTTGATGAATACAATTACTTGGGATAATCATTGACAAAAATGGCTCATTTGTCCCCCAGAAATAAGTAATAAAACAGAAAGGCCTGGGACTCGTCATTATGCTAAAAAAACTCAAAAGGAAACTGACTTGACCAATGTTGACGGCCCTCCTTAGGGTAAATCAACCAAACTACTACCAACCATAACGTATGGGAGCGAACCACTGAGAGGGAGATACACCAGTATTCTGGACAGCACAATGATGAGAGCATACAGAATATCTTCAATCTCCCAAATTAGACCTCTTTGGCTCAAATCGGGCTGGAGTTCCACCTACAAAAGCAGACCCTGGCCAGACAGTGCGCCTACATAAACTGTTGTAAAAAAATCAACAAGGCATATTCCAACACTTTGAATGTCTTTCTATAACAGAAGCTGCAGAGCAGAGACACGTTGGCTGCTAAAGACTATCTCCAGGAATCACTACTAGTTACCGGGCTAACTAAACCAGCTCTGGGAAACTCCTCTCAGCCAACTGGCCTTCAAAATTCTGGCCAGAAAAAGAATACATTCTCTTTCACTGATTGAAGACAAGGCCACCTTAGCATGCATAGCCCATGCCTGGCTAACCCTAAATATCTACAGGACAATCGCACCTGAACAATATTTCAACACAGGGTACAAGAAAACAGTTAAGTAGAAGTTCCTGAAGTACAGCTTAGGCCTACTCCCTTCCCTGTTACATCTCCCTCCTTGGCAGTGAAAGAGCACACTGAAAGTTTGTTGCCTGTGCAGCAACAGCAAAAAAGACATGGCACATCTAATATTCTCTTGCAAGGAACTAGTGGGGGAATGGAGGCAGCTGCTAAAAGTCCCATTTGATCAAAGAAGTATACACAAGCAGAGGCAGGCAGTGATGGACTAATTCGCTCCAAGGAACCCTCAGCTGAACTGCCAGCTGGTAACATTTCTCATGAAGGTAGAGAAGGAAATGGCAACACAGGACAGTTTGGCACCTATCACCATGACCACCACCAAATCTCAGGGAAGGCCCCTGGCTGATGTGTAATCGCCATTGGGTGGACACAGCTAGAATGTGCATGTGGCTTATAGGAGGTACACACTGTAAGTCGCACAGTCGGACTGCAGCTTCATTCTGCTGTAACCTCCGACTAACTCTTAGGAGGGCCAGCTCAATCAATTGGGCCTCACTAGCGGCTATTAGTCCGACAGCTATGCACTCTTTTAGCACTCTAGAGCTTGCCCTGCCTGCACGTTCTTGATCTGTTGCTCTCTGGCTGCTTGCTTTCAAACTCTTTCTTCACTGCGTGTGAGGGGACCGCGTATCAGCACTCTTAAAACCCCCTCTACCCAGTCTGCAATTTACTGATCTGTTTGCACATTGGCCACTCGCTATGTCCTCTTAACCTTTTCGCTGCAAGAAAGGGTAGTCAAAAAGGTCTGAATCTGCTTGGTTGCACTTTTATGTACTACTTGCACCTTATTCAACACAAGTTTTATTATAATTATTTTAACACACCCACAGCTTTTATTATAACTTGCTTGCTTTAGAGCCAACAACAAGGGTGTTTATACTCCTTTAAACCCATTTACAGCTGCTATAAAACTTTGATGTAAAATGTTATATCTTCTCAAACATATGTGCATGGTAGTTCTCCCCCCCAATGGACATTATGCTCTTTTATGCTCCTTAATGGTTTACTGTGGTCAAGGGTGATCAACACACTAAAACCTAGCTTGCATTTTTCTGTTTGTTTGCACATCAGTTGATGATGTAGATCTATTGAAGTCCTTCAGATCTGCTCGCAGTCACTGCAAGCCTTTATTGTAAGTTTTTAAATTTTTCTAAATTGTTGGGCATTTATGTCTTTTATTGTCTGTTGAACTTTATTGCAAGCGTTTTTAAGTAATAGAGTACATTTAAATAAACGTGTGTAAGAAACTGACCTACCTTGCAGATGTCCCCCAATGTTTGCCCCCTTTAGAACTACTAGATGCTGGTTTTCAACTTTGACAGTGCACTGAGGCCGGCTAATCAGACCTCAGTGAGGGTGCTCTTTCCGCTAAAACAAGTAAAGTGTAAGTGTAAGCCAACTGGCATAGAATTAACACCCCTGTAAGTCCCTAGTAAATGGTACTCCTAGTACCTAGGACATGGGTACTAAAGCAGGTTCCTAATGGCTGAAGCATGTCTTATGCAATCCTAAGGAACCCACTCACAAAATTATACACAGACTGCCACCACAGGCTGTGTGACATGGTGCAAACCATGTCTGAAAACATGGCATGGCTCACTCCAGTGTGCAATGCCAAGTAGACTGCATGGGTTACGTGTAAGGCAGCATGCATTATGCTACATGTGTGGACATATCTGCAAGAGCAGATATGCCTGTGTGATGTCTAAGCCAATTCCTAGACATGACAAGTGAACATGGAAGCTGCCTTAAGGTATGTATGGGCACTGGTCAAAATTAGTTTCACAGCTACATGATGGCTTCACTGAAAACTATGGTCCTTGGTATCAAACACCTGGTATTAATAAAGCCACACTGATTCCAGTGATGGATTTAATAATACACCCAGAGGGTACATTGGAGGTCTCCCTGAAACCTTGTGTGCTGGCTGACTGTCACTGTCTATTCTTCCACCACAGACAGGTTTCTGACCCCTTGCATGGGAGAGTCTATCCTCTTGGAGGCCAGGAACAATGCCTGCTCCGGAAGAAGGTGTTCGCAGCTTCTCCAGCAGGATGGCTAGTGATTTAGCATACCAAGGCCGAGGACTTCAAAGTCCCAGGCACCTTTGATATGCAACCCCGGATTCCCCCAGTCCTGGGAGATGTCACCCCCTGTCCTGAGGCCCATTTGACACCAGGACAGGCAGGTAATGTTACAGGTATGTTGCATTACCAGGCTAGTCACAACCCTAGGGTGGGCTACCTGAAGTGAACATGAAAATAGGAATTTCACCGTCTTGTGTGTAGTGGAATTAGGCACTCTGGGACATGGTCATGTCCACTTCCCACAGGAAGTGGTCATATAGTGGGTATACTGAATCCAAGGGTAAGTAGCCCATTGGCTACTACCCTTCAGTCGCCTTAACACCCCTAAATTCATTATTTAGCTTACCCCCTGCGCCAGGAACTCAGATGCATTGGAGCAAAGAAAAAGGAGGACACAGAAGAGCAGCAAGAAGAAAGAACTGAAGAGTAACAAGTGACTTGGTGCCAACCCAGCAGGCCTGCCTGCTGTCCTCGACAATTGCCACAAAGACAACTCGTTGATCAGCCTCCAAAAGTCTTGGAAGCTGCCAGCACTACAAGAAGCAATCACCATGTCGCTTGGGTCAGAGGAACTGCTTCCCTGCAGGTGTGCTGCTCCAATGTCTGACATAAGAGTCTCTGCCAGTGTGACCCTGCCTGACAAAGCAACAGTGGAATGGAGCCCCACAGCCCGAGGAGGAGTGAACCCACGAGGTCCAGAGACCCTCCAGAGCTGAGCCCCCATTTGGGTTTAGCACACTGGACCCCCCCGTCCATGCCTGCAGCCCCTTTGTGCAGGACATAGAAACCACAAGAACCTTGGACCACAAAAACCTGACACCTGAAAGCATCACTGCACCCGAGCCCCCCACCCCAAGTCAAAGAAGGCCAACAGTTCCAAAGAGGTCCTAAGACCCTTGAGACCTGACCCCCCACTCCCTCTTTGGGTTCAGCCAAACTGGTCACCAGTCCCCACTTGCAGCCTCTTTTCCTCAAGTCCATTTCCCATTAAAGTGAATAAGACACCTGACGCCTCCCAAAGTGCTGCCTTGGCCCTTGCTCCTATATTTACCGTAAATCCAGAAGAACAGTCCTGTAAGTCATTGCCAAGTACCCTTATGCATTATATGCTTCTTTTCCTATAGGATCAAATTAAAGTCAAAGCAAGAGAAATTTCTGTATACTTCAGAACTGCTAACTTAAAAAGTACTTACCCAATAACGAAGTTCTTGGTGTCAAAAAAATATATAAAAATACGTCATTTTTCTAAATTGGTGTGGATGTTATTGAGAGTGTGTATGTCATATATTGACTGTGTGTATGCAGCAAATGTCTAACACTAGCCTAAGCTGCTAGACCACTCTTCCACAGTTAGAACACCTGGGATTTTTAAAGAAAACCCTCTCCACTTCTAAGGGATTATCTGGACTCTTTACACAGCATATCTCTTTTTGGTACACTATATAAAGAGCCAGCTTCCTACAACTTGAAACTTGAAACACTAGTTTTACCACTTCATGGTAACTTTATTCGTTCATGCTCACAGGTGGTCCAAAAAGGCTGTAACAATTGTTTTTAGTTAATTAATGATAAGTGTGTTCACAAATTCTCAAAACTAAGGGAGTCAGATGCAAGGACAACACAATCAGTAATATTTACAAAACCAGGCAGGGGACTATGTGAGCATAATTGCATGGCTTTGGAAAGAAATATAAAGAAACTCAGTGGCTTGTGGAATGTTACATTACATTTGAAACTGGAAGGCATTTCACAAGTGGCGCATAGGTGGTCCCATGCATCCACCCATGATTCTTTTTTGTTTCAGAATTCCTTATTCAGATTTTAGTAATAAAAAAAGACTGTTTAGGGAATATGGTGCAGTAAATGATACAGTAAATGGTACATGGTCACTGTAGCTCGCTAAACACAAGGGTACACATAGGCCTCATGGTGACGAGGTAGGGCAATAGTGAGCGCATGTGGGGCAGCCTGGGGTGGGCAGCAGGGGACATGCTAACTGAGGGGGCCAAAAGTGGGAGGGAGGCCAGGAGGGTTCGAGGTGGTGGGGAAGGGATGGGGGAGGGTGAGGCTAAGGCTACAGAAGGGAGAGAGGGAGAATAAAAAGGGAAGAAGAGGAAAGAGAAAAGTGAGAGTAGCACTGATAGAAATGGGGTCTCTGGTTGGCAGTCAGTTTGCACTCTGTCCAAGCAGGCACCCTCACTCTAGTCAGGGTAAAGGAGAAACACACCTGGGTAACCCCCACGAACCCCCTTGGTAGCTTGGCACAAGCAGACAGGCTTAACCCCAGAAGCAATGTATAAAGTATCTGTACCAACAGACACAGTAATACAGTGAAAACACTACAAAATGGACACCCCACCAGTTTAGAAAAATAGTTAATATTTGTCTAAATCAAACAAGACCAAAACACCAAAAATCCAACATACACAAGCCAAGATATTAATTTTCAAAAGAATAAGAGTCTTACGCCACAGAAAACAATGGAAATGTTGTTGTTAGACAAAGTACCTGATTTGCATTAAAAATAAAGCTGCACAGGCGAGCGTGCGTCTGAATAGTCAGAGATGCGTCGATTCCTTACTTGCAAGTGAGGCCGTGAGTCGTTTCTTCTCCAGTTGGGTCGGCGATGCGTAATTTTTCTTCCTCACAAGACAGCGATGAGTCGATTTCCGGATGGTCACCTCGGGTCCGGGTAGGCTTTGCATCGATTTTTCATGCCCAGCGATATTGCGTTCGAAATCCGCCCGCACTGTGTCAGAAAATGGCACTGCGTGGGGTTTGAATCGTTATCAGCAGCCGCAAGCAGGTGTTAGGCATAGTTTCTCCAGCCTTGATGCATTGATCTTTCAGCTGCGATGCAGGTGAAGCGTCAATTTCAACAGCGAGGCCAGCGGTGCATCATTTATCAGCCACATTGCAGATGGTGCATTGAAAATGTCCCCACACAGCAGTCTGTGCATGGATTTCTGTCCTTTTCCACCAGCTTCACCTTTCAAGGGCCTAGGGACTTGATGGGGCACCACTTGGCAGGGCAGGAGTCTCACCAGAGAGTCCAGGTGCTGGCAGGGGATGTCTTTGATGGCCCTGAGACTTCAACAACAGGAGGCAAGCTCAGTTCAAGCCCTCGGAGATTCTTCTCAAGCAGGAATTCACAACAAATTTCAGTCTGTGTCCTCTTTCACAGACATAAGCAGCTACTGCAGGGTAGCATAACAAAGCACAGTCACACACAGGAGCAGCACTTCTCCTCAGCTTTTGGCTCTTTTCCTTGGCAGAGGTTCCTCTTGAATCCTTGAAGAAATCTGATTTTCAGGGGTTTTGGGTCCAATACTCATAACCCTTTCTGCCTTTGAGTTTGGCGAACTTTAAAGGGAAGTCTCTCTTGTTTGCAAGATCCTGCCTTGCCCTGGCCATTCTCCAGACTCACACCAGGGGGTTGGAGACTGCATTGTGTGAGGGCAGGCACAGCCCATTCAGGTGTAAGTGACCACTCCCCCCTCCAGTCTAGCACAGATGGCCCATCAGAATATGCAGGCTACACCCCAGCTCCCTTTGAGGCACTGTCTAGAGAAGATTCACAAACAGTCCAACTGTCAGCTTGACCCAGACAGGCAATCCACAAACAGGCAGAGTCACAGAATGGTTTAAGCAAGAAAATGTCCACTTCCTAAAAGTGGCACTTTCAAACTAACAATCTAAAAAACAACTTTACTAAAAGATGTATTTTTAAATTGTGAGTTCAGAGACACCGAACTCCAAATTTCTATCTGCTCCCAAAGTGAATTTGCATTTTAATAATATTTAAAGGAAGCCCCCATGTTAACCTATGAGAGAGTTAGGCCTTGCAACAGTGAAGGTCTGCAATCGGTGCCATTCATACTCAATTACTGTGTTGGGGAAACCTAATTATTGTCACTCCTGTGGTGGGAGCCTGAAAGATAAACACATTTGGCATGGTAATATAATTATGTTTTCACTAAATAACTATTCCTATGCAAAATGTCAAATATGCAGGAGTAATCAGGGTAATTTCTCATTCTTCTTTGATGCAGAATTACCGATAATAGCCGGATTATTCGTGCTTGCATAGATACAAGTAATTTTGGGGGCCTCCTACCATAAAAGCACATTTAACGAGTGCGAACGGCAGCTCGCTATTCATTTTCTACTGCATTTAGCACTATTCCTTAGGAGAAAATGCATGCATGTGTCCGTTTTGGAAGCAAGGGTGCATTTTCTGTTAAGAAAATAGTGCTAAATGCCGGGAGTAAGTTGGGGGAAAATCTACCCCAAAAGCACATTTAGCAAGCAGGAGCAGCTCCCCTTGCTCGCTATTTGTGCTCTGTTACATTTAGAGCTTTTTCTTAATCGGCCTAAGAGGGCATTTTTGTGCTAAGAAATAGAGTTAAATACAGAATTACTCTTCTCTCGCATAATTTTGAATAATCTCACTGAATTCTTTGTTAATTCTCTGTGATTATGCTGCATGAAATTACTCAAATTATGCCCACGCCTATAAATAAGACATTGAAGCTGAATATTTCAGTCCTTCCTTCAGCCAAAATATGGGGATGTGAGTTATATACTAAAAACAAGCTTTACATTTTTTTTGTGTGTTCCAGTCTATGCAGTAAAAAGCACTTTTGTGCCATGCAGAGACATGACAGTTTCATGTTTGACATGGCTAACTTCTATACATTATGCACTGGGCTTTGCGGACTCCAGTACATACTTACAGGTCATCTATTTAAATACTTTTTAAAAAGGTCATAGGAGTTTATTTTGATATGTGCCTGCTAAAGCTTCGACTTCAGTCAATCAGGGTTGCAAGTATGATGCCATATTTTAGATTCATGAACACACTTAGGGACAACCCAGTATTCCCCTAGGATCTGGGTACAGACAATGTCTCACTTAAAAATGCTCCTAGAGGAATTGTTTAGATATAGTTTGTGTACATATGATCCAATCTTCAATTAATGAATAAGACAACTCCGTACTGTTAAAATCTAATATATTACTCAATAGAATTCAGGAAGTTAAATTTATTTTTACAACAAATCCAACGAATGCCCATCTCATAAACAACAACACTGTATATAACCCCCCAGATCACAGGATTGAATCCCAACAGAAGATCCAGAAAGGGGTTATAACCTTCCTCATGACACAGTCCTGCACAGTAATTGTCTGGTTTTCAGTCCCAGTTCAAGTAATATCAAGTAACTACAAAATGGACACCCCACCACTTTAGAAAAATAGTTAATATTTGTCTAAATGAAACAAGACCAAAACACCAAAAATCCAACATACACAAGCCAAGATATGAATTTTCAAAAGAATAAGAGTTTTACGCCATAGAAAACAATGGAAATGTTGTTGTTAGACAAAGTACCTGATTTGCATTAAAAATAAAGCTGCACAGGCGAGCGTGCATCAGAACAGTCAGTGATGCATCGATTCCTTACTTGCAAGTGAGGCCGTGAGTCGTTTCTTCTCCAGTCGGGTCGGCGATGCGTCATTTTTCTTCCTCACAAGACAGCGATGAGTCGATTTCTGGATGGTCACCTCGGGTCCGGGTAGGCTTTGCATCCATTTTTCATGCCCAGCGATATTGCGTTCGAAATCCGCCCGCACTGTGTCAGAAAATGGCACTTAACGAGTGCGAACGGCAGCTCGCTATTCATTTTCTACTGCATTTAGCACTATTCCTTAGGAGAAAATGCATGCATGTGTCCGTTTTGGAAGCAAGGGTGCATTTTCTGTTAAGAAAATAGTGCTAAATGCCGGGAGTAAGTTGGGGGAAAATCTACCCCAAAAGCACATTTAGCAAGCAGGAGCAGCTCCCCTGGCTCGCTATTTGTGCTCTGTTACATTTAGAGCTATTTCTTAATCGGCCTGAGAGGGCATTTTTGTGCTAAGAAATAGAGTTAAATACAGAATTACTCTTCTCTCGCATAATTTTGAATAATCTCACTGAATTCTTTGTTAATTTTCTGTGATTATGCTGCATGAAATTACACAAATTATGCCCACGCCTATAAATAAGACATTGAAGCTGAATATTTTAGTCCTTCCTTCAGCCAAAATATGGGGATGTGAGTTATAAATTAAAAGCAAGCTTTAATTTTTTTTTATGTGTGTTCCAGTCTATGCATTAAAAAGCACTTTTGTGCCATGCAGAGACATGACAGTTTCATGTTTGACATGGCTAACTTCTATACATTATGCACTGGGCTTTGCGGACTCCAAGACATACTTACAGGTCATCTATTTAAATACTTTTTAAAAAGGTCATAGGAGTTTATTTTGATATGTGCCTGCTAAAGCTTCGACTTCAGTCAATCAGGGTTGCAAGTCTGATGCCACATTTTAGATTCATGAACACACTTAGGGACAACCCAGTATTCCCCTAGGATCTGGGTACAGACAATGTCTCACTTAAAAATGCTCCTAGAGGAATTGTTTAGATATAGTTTGTGTACATATGATCCAATCTTCAATTAATGAATAAGACAACTCCGTACTGTTAAAATCTAATATATTACTCAATAGAATTCAGGAAGTTAAATTTATTTTTACAACAAATCCAACGAATGCCCATCTCATAAACAACAACACTGTATATAACCCCCCAGATCACAGGATTGAATCCCAACAGAAGATCCAGAAAGGGGTTATAACCTTCCTCATGACACAGTCCTGCACAGTAATTGTCTGGTTTTCAGTCCCAGTTCAAGTAATATCAAGTAACTACAAAATGGACACCCCACCACTTTAGAAAAATAGTTAATATTTGTCTAAATGAAACAAGACCAAAACACCAAAAATCCAACATACACAAGCCAAGATATGAATTTTCAAAAGAATAAGAGTTTTACGCCATAGAAAACAATGGAAATGTTGTTGTTAGACAAAGTACCTGATTTGCATTAAAAATAAAGCTGCACAGGCGAGCGTGCATCAGAACAGTCAGTGATGCATCGATTCCTTACTTGCAAGTGAGGCCGTGAGTCGTTTCTTCTCCAGTCGGGTCGGCGATGCGTCATTTTTCTTCCTCACAAGACAGCGATGAGTCGATTTCTGGATGGTCACCTCGGGTCCGGGTAGGCTTTGCATCCATTTTTCATGCCCAGCGATATTGCGTTCGAAATCCGCCCGCACTGTGTCAGAAAATGGCACTTAACGAGTGCGAACGGCAGCTCGCTATTCATTTTCTACTGCATTTAGCACTATTCCTTAGGAGAAAATGCATGCATGTGTCCGTTTTGGAAGCAAGGGTGCATTTTCTGTTAAGAAAATAGTGCTAAATGCCGGGAGTAAGTTGGGGAAAAATCTACCCCAAAAGCACATTTAGCAAGCAGGAGCAGCTCCCCTGGCTCGCTATTTGTGCTCTGTTACATTTAGAGCTATTTCTTAATCGGCCTGAGAGGGCATTTTTGTGCTAAGAAATAGAGTTAAATACAGAATTACTCTTCTCTCGCATAATTTTGAATAATCTCACTGAATTCTTTGTTAATTTTCTGTGATTATGCTGCATGAAATTACACAAATTATGCCCACGCCTATAAATAAGACATTGAAGCTGAATATTTTAGTCCTTCCTTCAGCCAAAATATGGGGATGTGAGTTATAAATTAAAAGCAAGCTTTAATTTTTTTTTATGTGTGTTCCAGTCTATGCATTAAAAAGCACTTTTGTGCCATGCAGAGACATGACAGTTTCATGTTTGACATGGCTAACTTCTATACATTATGCACTGGGCTTTGCGGACTCCAAGACATACTTACAGGTCATCTATTTAAATACTTTTTAAAAAGGTCATAGGAGTTTATTTTGATATGTGCCTGCTAAAGCTTCGACTTCAGTCAATCAGGGTTGCAAGTCTGATGCCACATTTTAGATTCATGAACACACTTAGGGACAACCCAGTATTCCCCTAGGATCTGGGTACAGACAATGTCTCACTTAAAAATGCTCCTAGAGGAATTGTTTAGATATAGTTTGTGTACATATGATCCAATCTTCAATTAATGAATAAGACAACTCCGTACTGTTAAAATCTAATATATTACTCAATAGAATTCAGGAAGTTAAATTTATTTTTACAACAAATCCAACGAATGCCCATCTCATAAACAACAACACTGTATACAACCCCCCAGATCACAGGATTGAATCCCAACAGAAGATCCAGAAAGGGGTTATAACCTTCCTCATGACACAGTCCTGCACAGTAATTGTCTGGTTTTCAGTCCCAGTTCAAGTAATATCAAGTAACTACAAAATGGACACCCCACCACTTTAGAAAAATAGTTAATATTTGTCTAAATGAAACAAGACCAAAACACCAAAAATCCAACATACACAAGCCAAGATATGAATTTTCAAAAGAATAAGAGTTTTACGCCATAGAAAACAATGGAAATGTTGTTGTTAGACAAAGTACCTGATTTGCATTAAAAATAAAGCTGCACAGGCGAGCGTGCATCAGAACAGTCAGTGATGCATCGATTCCTTACTTGCAAGTGAGGCCGTGAGTCGTTTCTTCTCCAGTCGGGTCGGCGATGCATCATTTTTCTTCCTCACAAGACAGCGATGAGTCGATTTCTGGATGGTCACCTCGGGTCCGGGTAGGCTTTGCATCCATTTTTCATGCCCAGCGATATTGCGTTCGAAATCCGCCCGCACTGTGTCAGAAAATGGCACTTAACGAGTGCGAACGGCAGCTCGCTATTCATTTTCTACTGCATTTAGCACTATTCCTTAGGAGAAAATGCATGCATGTGTCCGTTTTGGAAGCAAGGGTGCATTTTCTGTTAAGAAAATAGTGCTAAATGCCGGGAGTAAGTTGGGGGAAAATCTACCCCAAAAGCACATTTAGCAAGCAGGAGCAGCTCCCCTGGCTCGCTATTTGTGCTCTGTTACATTTAGAGCTATTTCTTAATCGGCCTGAGAGGGCATTTTTGTGCTAAGAAATAGAGTTAAATACAGAATTACTCTTCTCTCGCATAATTTTGAATAATCTCACTGAATTCTTTGTTAATTTTCTGTGATTATGCTGCATGAAATTACACAAATTATGCCCACGCCTATAAATAAGACATTGAAGCTGAATATTTTAGTCCTTCCTTCAGCCAAAATATGGGGATGTGAGTTATATACTAAAAGCAAGCTTTAATTTTTTTTTATGTGTGTTCCAGTCTATGCATTAAAAAGCACTTTTGTGCCATGCAGAGACATGACAGTTTCATGTTTGACATGGCTAACTTCTATACATTATGCACTGGGCTTTGCGGACTCCAAGACATACTTACAGGTCATCTATTTAAATACTTTTTAAAAAGGTCATAGGAGTTTATTTTGATATGTGCCTGCTAAAGCTTCGACTTCAGTCAATCAGGGTTGCAAGTCTGATGCCACATTTTAGATTCATGAACACACTTAGGGACAACCCAGTATTCCCCTAGGATCTGGGTACAGACAATGTCTCACTTAAAAATGCTCCTAGAGGAATTGTTTAGATATAGTTTGTGTATATATGATCCAATCTTCAATTAATGAATAAGACAACTCCGTACTGTTAAAATCTAATATATTACTCAATAGAATTCAGGAAGTTCAATTTATTTTTACAACAAATCCGACGAATGCCCATCTCATAAACAACAACACTGTATATAACCCCCCAGATCACAGGATTGAATCCCAACAGAAGATCCAGAAAAGGGTTATAACCTTCCTCATGACACAGTCCTGCACAGTAATTGTCTGGTTTTCAGTCCCAGTTCAAGTAATATCATGGACTTTCAACTCAGATTGCCAAATGAGGAGGTAATGTCGACGTGTCGGCCTGTGGTAGCAGTCAGAGGTGCGTAAGACCATCATCAGGACTCAGTGTTGGTAAATAATACCCACACTTAAGGAAAAGTAATTATAAAACAGTATGTGTACCGCCTGTTGAACCCAAGAAAACACAACACACACAGGTGTGGATACTAGTATAAGTCACCACCTATATAACAAAGAAAGTTAAAAAAATATTTTAAAAGCATAGCAAACGTGCACCATAAACTACACTGTGTCAGGCTCCCAATCAGAATAGTTATATTCTGCTACTTACAACAGCCTGCAAAAATAGTCTGTAGCAACACATAAGGGGACTTCAACCCACATGCCCAAGTAAACAAATCCACAAAGATTAAAATATTTAAATTGCTTAACCGTCATACAACATACACTCTAGAAAAACAGTGCCTCCATTGCAGCATATTCATACTTTCTAAATATGGGACCGCTAGCATCTGTCTCCATTCACATCCGCTCAACACATGCGAGTCAGAATCAAACATTGCTGGCCTTCCCGGCGAGTTTAAATAATAAAGTGATAGGTTATGTTTCCATTCCAGTGACAATGGCGGCCATCTTAAACTGGTAAAAATGCTTAACTAATACCCAGAATTTAGAGACAGTTGTAATTACGGAAAGTATACTGTTGTGGACCTCAGTAACTTAATAAATAAAATATCCATCTAGGCCGTCAGCTCATTCCTTGTTAGTAAGATACACACGCTACTTGTATCCCTATTGCAGGGATATTCAGGTAGTAACATGTCACATGACCAATGCAATACCTGTGGCGGGCATCTTTAAATGTAATAATGGTCCATCTAAATGCTCTCCGATACTAAATCTACTTTCAAAACCCTGCTGTAGGTAGCCCCAGTGTTTAGCTTATCCACAGAACAGAAAGAAAAGATTGACCCAACCAATTGTTTTCACAGCATTATTAGCCAGCAGTCACAACAACCAATACAACTAAATATCAGAAATGAAAGTACAGATAAAGGGACTCACAGCCCTCAGTCCTGTTTCAACCACAAGAAACAAAAGGACACAATAGAAAACCCTATAAGGGACCAGACCCTCTCTAGTAAAACTGCTAGATATCGATTCAATGTCAGCAATAGCAGGCACAGAACCATGAAAGAAGGTTAAGATCCATAACCCTCTATGTGGAATACTTTACATTAACTGTTCTGTTCAAGACAGTCCATCTATGACGTTGCCAGTATTTGCCATTCCACCTTTTGATTCAGACCCTTTTTAACTGTATCTGCAAGCCAAATCCATCGGTTCTCTTTAATGGTCAACAGGTTGCCCACATTTACACGTCTTTTCGAGGGTTTTATAACATCAAGTACAAACCAGTGCATATCATTGGGGGTATGTTTCATAAGATTGTAATGTTCAACCATAGGAGCATTCACAACATTACACCGTATTCGTGATTGATGTTGAATAATCCATTTTCTGACCTCCTGAATTGTTTTACCATTGTAAAACAAAAAACATGGGCATTGAATACAATAAATAACATTTTTAGAACCAAAATTAGTAAAATATTTTGGCTTCCAAGTTCTCTCATTTAGATGTTTTAACAATTCTAGTGGAAGCACATGCACAGCAGTTCCCACATGGGAAATGTCCAAAGTTTGGTGTTAGTCCCCAGATGTTACTCAGTGTGGATGGTTCTAGTTCAATGAAGGCCCTCACTAGACTGTCTCTCAAGCTTTTTCCCCTTTTTAAGGCAAATAATGGTTCCTCAAGTGGAATGTCAAGAGATACTAATAAATGCAAATTTTTTAAAAATAATCTTTTTATTCCATTTAACTCTGAGCCAAAAGTTGTAACACAAGTCATACAAGAGTGAACAGCTTTCTCTTTGACCTGGAGTAAGGCTTGTCCATTGTAATACTAGGCACGTTTCAGGGATCTTTTATCCAGTCTATATCGAAATCCTCTTTTAATCAATTTGGACATTAGAGTCTTGGCTTCCAAAAAATAGTCGTCTTTCTTGGTGCAATTACGCTTAATCCTTAAGAATTGCCCAAACAATAAATTGTCCCTTAAATTCCTGGGATGATGACTATTATATCTCAGTAGAGTATTTCTGGCCTGGGTTTAGTATATAGGCCTACATACAGCTCACCCTAATCAACTGAAATGTTTAAATCTAAATAATTAATGGAATGGGTATCACACCCCTGGGTAAATTTTATGGTTGTATTTTGCTTATTAATCCATTTGTGAAACTGTAGTAAGTCACTTATTGCACCATGCCAAATAAAGAAGATGTCATCTATATACCGGAGCCATTTTATCATGTAACTGCCAAAAGGATTGCCCTCCTAATAGATGGTATACTCTTCAAAAGTGGCCACATATAGATTTGTAATATCAGGAGCAAAAATAGCTCCCATTGCTAATCCCTTTATTTGTGCAAATAACTCATCCATGAACAGAAAGTAATTGCATTCCAGTGCAATCTGAACACTACTTGTGATAGAATCAATGGGGACCCTATGAGGTCTTGGTCTAGAGTTAAGAATGGTGGTAATTACCTCAAGTGCCTCACCTTGTGGAATATTGATGTACAAGTTTTGTCTATCCATCATAATCAAGATGTCAACCTCAGGATTGAAAGGAGCGCCTTCTATTTGAGTGATCACAGACAGACTATCTCTTGTGTATGACTTGGTTAGAGGTTCAAACGGTTTGATGAAAAAATCAATATATTCTGCAAGTGGTTGTAAAACCGACTGCAGCCAGCCACAATGGGTCTTCCTGGTGGCTTCTTTGTATCTTTGTGGATTTTGGGTAAAACATAAAAGGCGGGTAAGGCAAAATCATCCTTATTAAGGCATATTCCATTTTGCTTAACCACCCACCATGCAGACCCTTATTGGTCACTTCACGAAGTTCACTTCTGATGGATGGTGTTGGATCTTTCTTTAATTTATTGTAATGTGAAGGATTATGTAGTTGTCTTAAAACTTCCTGTTCATAATCTGTTCTATCTTGAATAATGATGCTTCCTCCTTTACCAGCAGGTTTGATAAGTATATTGTTATTGCTGGATAGGGAGGATAAAGCTTCATTTGAGCTCTAGTAAAGTTGGGCTGCACATATTTATGTTCCTTGAATACTTTCTCTACCCCAAACAGAACTGCTTTCTGAAACGTTATGATTTCCTTTGGCATCAAGTTAATCGGAGGAAAAAATGTAGAGGCACATCGCAAGCCTGTGATACTTTCTGGACTCACATGTGGATTCTTGGTAAACCAAAATTTAAGCCTCAATGTCCTAGAATATTTATATAATTAGATGTGAGTAAAAAATTGGTCATTCCTGAGGAGTCGGCACAAGGGATAGACCGGTACTCAAAACTTCAATTTCTTTAGAACTTAACGCGTGGGAAAACAAGTTGAAAATCAGTACCTCTTCCAAACCAGGATTATGTGCCATATTGTCTACCACTCGTAATATTGATTCCTGGTTTGTCTGATCTCTGGGGTGTATTGATTCCTGAACCACCCCGCCTGAAGTTCCTTACTCTTCCATGTGCAGGTCTCTGGCCTCTTTCTAGAAACGTTTGTCTAGAGGTGGAGGGTTCAATATTACGACTTTGGAAGGCCCGCAGTAGAAACAGAGTTGTCACTGTCAGAATCACTAGCAGTATCTGAGAAAGTAACAATATCTTTCTGAGTACCACCAGTATTTACTGTAAAAGTATTTGTTAAAATATGGATATGTGCGCTCCTTACTGTATCTCCTGATGTCTTTTTGTAACGTATCCGTTTTCTTTAGGATATGAGTTCTTTCAAAATCAGAAATGGTAGCTTCTACCTTTTTTAGAGTTTCCTTAGCATTGGTTATAGTTTGATCCACCAAGAACTTTTTTCCTAGCTCTTTTTTTAATCCTTTCTATATGTTTTAGATCCTTTCTGTATGCTCAGGACTATCCAGCTGCTTGAGCATTTGTTTGAAATTTGTTTGAAACAAAACTAAACCCAATTTTAAATTCCTGAACCCAACTGAACTGAACCCAATTTTAAATTCCTCATCATCAACAAAAATAATGTGAACATTCCGTACATGTAATCCCACCAGGATGATATTTGCATTTAAACAATCTGTTAAAACCTTGGCGTGTAGCCCTGTACTTACCAATTTCTTATGCAATTTTTCTAGTTGAGCCAAAGTGGAGTCTTGTTGTGTATTTAAAATTGATGCCCTCTGTTGTCGCAAAGACATGGGCCGCTGGCTATTCTACCAATGTAATCATCAGTGTAAGATAATGTTTCTTGTTCAGACATTTATCCAATTATAACTTCACTCATATGTATTGTGTGAATCTTCACTATAGCCCAAATTTATCCCTAAAGGAGGGCTGTTGGAAGGCAGATTATTAGTAAGGGTTGTGGTAAAGTCACTCTTTTTGGCATGGTTACCCCCAGTTTTTGCCTGCTATCAGTCTACTTAGACTGTTTTCACTGGTATCCTACTAACCAAGACCCAGTGATTGTGCTCTCTCCCTCTAAATTCGGTTGCCTAGGTCTTTTGTGCACTCCACAATTGGTATACTGGTGCCCCCTTCTAAGTCCATAGTATATAGTGCTTAAGTACCCAGGGCTTTGGGGTACCAGGGATCCCCACGGGCTGCAGCATGTATTATGCCACCCCTGGGAGCCCATGCAAAATGTGTCTGCAAGTCTGCCATTGCAGCCTGCATGAAAAGGTGCATGCACCCTTTCACCACAGGTCACTGCACCAGGTTACTGAACGTCACCCCTATGGTAGGCCTTCCTAGCCCGAGGGCAGGGTGCAGGTCCCTGTGTGCAAGGGCACCCCTGCATGAGCAGAGGTGCCCCTATGAACTCCAGCCCCATTGCACTGGACCTCAAAAGTGCGCGGAAACCATTTTTCCAGTGACACCTGTGTCCAGCTACATAATGGGCTTGTTTGGTATCAAACATGTCAGGATCATACCCCAATACTGTTACCAGTATTGGTTGTATGATCCCATGCACTCTGGGGGCTCCTTAGAGGGCCCCCAGTATTGCTCCTACAAGTCTTCTGGGATTTTCCAGGCAGCCCACCTGCTGCCACCCCTCAGAAGGGTTTCTGCCCTCCTGCTGCTCATCCAGCCCAGACAGGGAAAGACAGAACAAGGGATTTCCTGTGGTAGAGGGAGGCAGCACCCTCTCCCTTGGAAATAGGTGTTACAAGGCTGGCGAGGGGTAGCCTTCCTAAGCCAACGGTTTGCTTTCAAAGGCACATTTGTTGCCCTCCTTGCACAAACCAGTTTGCACTAGCCCAGGGACCCCCTGTCCCTGTTCTGCTGAGAAATTGGACAAAGGAAAGGGGAGTGATCCCCCCTTGTCCATCACCACCTGAGGGGTGCCCAGAGCTCCTCCAGGTGGCTACGCTATTCTGCCATCTTGAATCCAAGATGTGTAGAGGCCCCTGGGAGCATCGTAGTGGCCAGGTCAGACAGGTGACATCAGAGACCCCTCCTGATAGGTGGTAACCTTACTAGCGGACCAAACCCCCTTTTAGGGCTATTTAGTGACTCCCTTGAAGGTGGGTCCCCAGATTTGACATGCAAGACTACACCAAGACTCCACTGCATTGTTTACTTCCACTTCTGGCCACTGGAACCGCAACTGAACTCTTCAGGAACCAACAAGTCTGCAACTTTTGCGACGACCTCGCTGTGCAACATTGTTTCTCTGGCTCCTTCCAGCAACTGCAACATTTCCCCAGCTGTGCATCCTCTGACGTTGGCAAGACTTGAGCCTGCACCAAGAAGAAATCTCCTTTGGAGTGAAGGCGTCACTCCCCTGCATCTGCAGGCATCTACAGCAACAACATCCGGCTGCATGGATCTGCTCTCCTCTGTAACTGCGTGGATCCTGCATCACAGGTGGATGTCTGGAGTGCTTCCATTGGCCCTCTCTGCCAGTTGTCCAACTATGGAGATGGTAAGCCCTTGCCTCTCCTTGCAGGACAGTATCCCTATGCACCGCAACTCTTGCAGCTACCAAGGCTTGTTGTCTACTGCTCCAAGGGATCTTCAGGATCAGAGTACTCCCAGACCCCAGCACTTCTTTTTGCCAAGCATAGTTTCCTCTCTGCTGCTCCAGCGGCTCTTCTTCAGGTGTGCTGACTGGGCCTCACTGCGACTTAATGAGCCTGCTGCCAATAAGTTGCCAATGGGGGCTACTACTCCTTCTGCTGACTCTCCTGACCGATGAAGGCCACCCCAGACTCCCCTCCAAGTGTCAAGTCCCCTGGGCCTTGCTGGTCCTCTTCAGCCTTGTAACTCTTCTTTTGCTCCTCTTGCATTTCCCAAGGCTTGTTGGTGGTTCTCCAGCACCACTGACCATTTGAAACCCGACAACTGACATGGGACACCATCTGCACCACTCAAAGGACTTCTCTTCAGCTTCTGGGCTGTACAGCTGGTCTTCTTCTTCCCCCATCAACATGGTTCTTCATCCACAGAAGGGAGGGTAGTAACTTCTGCCCCCACTGGACATTCCATCGTTGACTGGACTCTGTCCCCTTCTTTCTCAGGTCCTCCTCTACTGGAATCCACCTTTGTTTCTCTTAGTCTTGTTCTGTTCTTGTACAATCCTTTTTCCAAGTCCTCCTGTTAGTCCTTGAAGAGACCAGGTACTTACCTCTGCTCTCCTGGTCCATGGGGGTCACTCAAGTACTCACCTCTTAAGGTTCCTAGTTCTTCCAGCTCCCCTCTAACAACTCCATACCCTTGGGTGGGGGGCTTCACTTCACATTCCACATTCCACTTTCTTAGTATATGGTTTGGCCCTCTCCTGGAGCCCTCCCTATTTTCACTAAGTATTGCCAATGCGTGTTGTTTCTATGCTAATTGCTATTGTGTATATAACTAGTGTGTATTTACCTCCAATTACGGGGGGCATGCCTATAAGTATTCTAGTGTTGTTTTACTATAATAAAGTACCTTTATCTTTGTAATACTGTGTGGTTCTTTCATGTGTGAAAAGTTGTTGTGTGACTATAGTTGTATTGCATAAGCTTTCCATGTCTCCTAGATAAGTCTTGGTTGCTCATCCACGGCTACCTCTAGAGAGCTCTGGCTTCCTAGACACTGCCTACACTTTACTAATAGGGTTTGCCTGGACCTGGTATAAGGTGCCAACACCATAGGTGTCCACCACACACCAGGCCAGCTTCTTACAAAGGTAAGTACACACCTACCAGTAGCGACAAGGCCACCAGTCCAATGTTAGTATTCTAGTGTTGTGTTACTATAATAAAGTACCTATATTTTTTTTGTAACACTGTGTGGTTCTTTCATGTGTGAAAAGTTGTTGTGTGACTATAGTGGTATTGCATAAGCTTTGCATGTCTCCTAGATAAGTCTTGGTTGCTCATCCACAGCTACCTCTAGAGAGCCTTGGCTTCCTAGACGCTGCCTACACTTCACTAATAGGGGTTGTCTCGACCCGAAATAAGGTGCCAACACCATAAATGTCCACCACACACCAGGCCAGCTTCTTACAAAGGTAAGTACACACCTACCAGTAGCTACAAGGCCACCAGTCAAGTGTTAGGTCAGCTCAAGGTCTCAAAACATTAGCTCCTGGCTCAACCCCTGGTAGCTTGGCAACGAACAGGCAGGCTTAGTTTAGGAGACAGGTATGTAAAGCATTTAAATACAGCAATATAGTGAATAAGTAAAGCTTAACACACAATAAAAAACCCACACCAATCTATGAAAATAGGAAATATTTTTATCTTTAAAATGATACCAAAACGACAGAAAACAATGTAGGGAACCAGAGATATGAATTTGTAAAGATTAAATAAAAAAAGGTGGTTTCTAGTGCTCAGAAATCAATAGCTCCAACCACGGGTGGGCTAGAGCAGGAGGCCTTGATCAAAATTTTACCTTTGTACTTAGAATCTTTTATGGAGCTTTTCTCACTCGAAGGTGTGCGGTCCTCTCCAGCAAGCCGATTTTGATGCAACGTCATCGGATTGCTTTTCCACGAGGCCCCAGTCAAATTCTGGAAGTCTGAAGCTCGGAGTTTTCATCAGGAAAAACCTGAAATTCAAGCTGGTTTGCGGTTGAAGGTAGTCGGCTTGATTCACGACATCAGGTCGGTCCACTTATTAAGATTTTTCACAAAGTTGCTCCAATCTTCTGGAACTTCTTCCTGAAGTTCCTCTTAAGGGTTAAAATTGTCCGAAACACAAATCTAAGGGTCTAGAAGCTCTGAGATGGTCCTTGGAAGTTTGGGACTACAATTCCCACAATGCACCTGGCCAAATCCTTAAAACTCCACTGGATGCACTTCAGGCTGGGGACTTTTGTGACTGTTGGTAGAAGCAAGCTCTGTTAACCTGTTGCTTTTAGAAAGTCCACTCATGACTCCTTTCTGAAGCAATGCAAAGTCCTTAAGACTGTTGGTCCAGTGTGCAACAGTTACAGTACTTCAGAGTGCAGTCCTTTGGGTTGCAGACCAGGGTTCCAGCAGGTCAGTCCTGCTTCTTCTTATAGTTTCAAGCAGCAGATCTGAGATGCTATGCAGCACCCAGACATTTATTCAATCATCTTTGGGGCCTGGCATGGGGGCACCCCTGTCCGATGAGATGCAGGATGCCACGCAAAAGCATGACAGCTCACTCCAAAGTATGGCATTTGATGGTCCCACAAAGCACTACACTTTAAAATCCAATATCGATGATTTTTCTCCAGCAGAGAAAGACCTGGCTAAACCAGCCTACTGGTGTGGCTCATTCCCATTAACACTCCCCTTCCAGACCATCTGCAAATTCCATTCCTGGGCCTGCTATCTGTCTGTGGGGAACAGGGTGAGGGGGTAGGCCTGGCTGGCATTCCTGTCTGTCCTGTTCTCTTTGAAGCCCGGTTTGATTTACTGATACCCCTTCCTGATCTGGCCGCTGAAGCTGCTGAACTCCCCCCATCAGATAACCTCTGTTCAATGCAGTCCACTTATCACCTCATCAAAACAGGCTGGCTAATCCTGTTGAGGGTGACTAATCAGGAGAGGCCACTAGAAGGCTGGATTTGGGCTTACAGAAAAGAAAGTCCTATAACTTCTGTATTAGTTATGATAAATTCAACAGCGGCAAGTTGTTGGTTGTAGCATTACCAAACTTTTGACTCATTTCATGACTCATTTAGCTCCTTCCTAGCAATATTTATGCTTATATGAAATATTCCAATGTTAACCTGTAGAGCTAAATATATACAAGTTTTTATAATAGGGGAAAATGAAATGGGTAGTTTTACCTTCACCAAGGAATATAAAACATATTTTATTATGTCCCTGCTTATAGTTACATGACACCCCACCCATAAGGTAGATTATCACTTTGGAAGTACCTTTAATTCCAAAGTTGAATTTGCACACATTTTACTGTTTAAAGACAGTTTTTAAAAATGGCATCAGGCAACACAGTAGTGCACACTCCAGTGCAGAAAGTCTACTAGGCCTCTAAATGTCCCTTCCCTATTATATACTAGGGACTTACATGAGTCTGTCATTGCCAATTGTAATTGCGCCACATTACCATATATCTTTTGATCAGAGCACTGGCCCTGGACCTGGTTAGCAGAGCCAGGGGCACAGTCAGGGTCAGTTACCATGAGTATCAGTCAGATAAAAAGGGGCTGAACATACTAAAAGTATGGCTTTCACACAAGGGCTTTAACAAAATAAGCCTTATCTCACTTATTTTGAAGAAACACACACTGGACAATACCATACTGAACCTCTTTCATTCTATTAGTAATCTTCAATACATTAGCTAAATTATTGAGAAAATTATTTTGCTTAAACCAAGACAATCTCTTCGACCTTACTAATCAGGTTTTTGCTTCCACCAGCTATTTTGAAGGGGACATTTTCCTACAAGTTCTGATGAATATCTCACTGGTTTCTGTTACTCAGATCATTGGGCAATGTTGAACATTGTATCTGCTCATATAGGTGTGGTGGAAAAGTACTTAGTTGATTTAAATTATTTCTGTCTGGGCTCATCTAATGCATCCAGTTGGTTATGTCTATGTCTTCTTACAGTGCATATATTGTAGAAAAGGCTGTGGCTCCATCCTTTCACCTCCCTTATTTAAGTGCCAAGGTTTGGTGTGTTCATCCACCAGTATGCAATGACACCCAACTCTAGCTATGAGTGCCACCACAGGCACCACAGGTGGGCATTCAAGGCTTGCAGAGTTGCCTTCTAGGTAGAGACACCTTAATGCCAAAAGCGAGTGTCAATATTCAATCTAAGCATGACATAATTGTCTTGTTTTCATATTGGAAAAAATGCCTGCTTCAGACATTGCTTTCCACACTTGCTACAAATGATAGTGTCCATTAGGTTGCTGAATTTTGGAGCTCACTGGAATATCCCTTAGGTTCTAAAATCCATCCATCCAAGTGCAAATTTCCCAAAATAAGACACAGACAGTTCACTTTCAACTATCTCTTCTCTGCCATGTGAAACCCTTCCTTCCAGAACTTGCTTTTAGGACTACCTGTCAAGAACTCACAGGTGGCCACACTGCTGACTACCCCCCGTGATAGCTCCCCTGACATCTCCTGGGTATTACCACGAGCCCTGATTACAGCACTTAGAGCCTCCTCTGGCATCTGTGCACCCCTGCCACTCGCATAAGGTGTGACCCCCTTTATTTCTGGTCTTCCGCAGATGCCCGACACATTACGTTGACTGCCTGCCAGCCTGCTCTATGGTGCGATAGGGGGTTGGGTTATTTATATGCTGGCAGGTGTGATTACAGCTGTCACATATAAGTGTGCTAAATGTTACTCAATGAGATTCTAAGACTCTGAGATTCACATCTTGTGAAGAAGAGCCTCAGACTCGCGTACAGACAAGCCTGCCGAGGCCTAGCATGAAATGTCGGCTGCCACAAGAGTTCAAGATCTCAGCGACCATTTTAGTTATTCATATTGAAGATTCAGAACGCTTGGCAGGCACCCATTAAGCACTTGCATTCAAGGAGGGAGGACTTTTTGTTTTTACGGTTGGTGGGGAGATCAGGTATATTTCCTAAAAGGGTTGGAGTTATGAACATTACTCAGAGGGCTGACCACAGGCAACAAAGTTTGCAGTTCTATGGGCATTTTATGGGGCAGGTTGTGGGATCCAAGGGCTTCTGTTTGTCTCTCTCTAAGACTATCTGTTGGGCTTCCAATTGTTAGCACTTGAAATCTGTTATTACCTGTCACAATACATAGTAGTGTGGCACTTAGAACTTTTGTGCCGGCTCCTGATGTGGTAATCTGGTGCCTCCGGTGAAAAGCCAAGAACATTTCAGACCTTCACAGTAGAAACATGAGCCAAGGTACCCGACTCAGGGTTGCATGTGGCGCAACTGCTATCTCGCTCAAAGCTAAGGTGACAGCAGCACTACACTAGCGCAAATGATTCAAATTCCTTTATGACTGATCTAAAGTGTTCAATGTGAGGTGCACTACTCTGGGAAGCAGGAGTGCTAGACAAAATTGAAAAAAAAAATACTTAACTGTGTGTTTACCATGCATGTATGCATTTCTGACACACTCTGGCCCAGATTTACTATAAAAACTTATGTGTTAGACTTTTCATCCTTGGCTTGGTCTCCCTTAACTTTTTGCCTCTGTTCCCCAGGTTGTTGATGTGTGCTGGACTCTGATTTTGCTGTTTCTGTTACTCTGGGCACTTTACCACTGCTAACCAGTGCTAAAGTGCAAGTGCTCCTTTACAAAATGTGTATGTAATTGGCTTATCCATGATTGGCATATTTGATTTACTAGTAAGTCCCTAGTAAAGTGCACTGGAGGTGCCAGGGCCTGTAAATCAAATGCTACTAGTGGGCCTGCACCACTGGTTGTGCCACCCACATACGTAGCTCTGTAATCATGTTTCAGACCTGCCATTGCAGTGTCTGTGTGTGCCGTTTTAACTGTAAATTCGACTGGGCAAGTGAACCACTCACCAGGCCTAAACCTTCCCTTTTCTTTCATGTAAGGCACCCCTAAGGTAGGCTCTAGGTAGCCCCAAGGGCAGGGTGCAGTGTATGGTTAAGGTAGGACATATAGTAATGTGTTTTATATATCCTGACAGTGAAATATCGCTAAATTTGTTTTTCACTGTTGCCAGGCCTGTCCCTCTCATAGATTAACGTGGGGGTTACCTATAAATCTGATTAAAGTGTAGATTCCCTTTGGGAGCAGATGGAAATGTGGAGTTTGGGGTCTCTAGGCTCACAATTTAAAAATACATCTTTTAGTAAAGTTGATTTTAGGATTGTGCGTTTGAAAATGCCACTTTTAGAAAGATAGCATTTTCTTGCTTATACCATTTCTGTGACTCTCCCTGTTTGTGGATTCCCTGTCTAGGTCAGTTTGACAGTTGGGCTGGTTGCACCTCACACTAGACAGTGACACAAAGGGAGCTGTGGTGTAGTCTGCATTTCCTGATGAGCCATCTATGCTAGGAGCAGTGCTTAATTTGTGCTTGTTGTTTCCAGTGCTGAGCACCGGCACTTATTTGTGAGGGCTGGGGCTTATTCTTATGCCGCAAGCACTTGCTGCGAGCAAAAGACACATATGTGAAAGACGGAAGAA
The DNA here is from genome assembly GCF_031143425.1 of Pleurodeles waltl. Classification (NCBI taxonomy): domain Eukaryota; kingdom Metazoa; phylum Chordata; class Amphibia; order Caudata; family Salamandridae; genus Pleurodeles; species Pleurodeles waltl. The sequence goes on from NC_090442.1 coordinate 283,803,956, forward strand.
GGAAAAACTAAAAAGTGTCATAAAGAGAGAAAGTAGAAAGTTGCAGGATGAGCTGAAGGGGCAGGGGTGGCCGTAAATGGATTGAAGAGGCCCGAGATGGCTTCAGGATTACGCTGCCTCAGTATTCAGTGCTGGCAGATTTAATTACAGCAGCCTCGTGTTTAAGAGAAGGGCTTTGAGCACCGGCACCTCTTAATTTACAAATTAAGCACTGGCAAGGAAGGAGGGGAGGAGTGGTCACTCACACCTGAAAGGGCTGTGCCTTCCCTCAGACAATGCAGTCTTCAACCCCCTGGTGAGTGCCTGGGGCCTGTCCTGGGCAAGGCAGGATTTTACATTCAAAATAGACTTTACTTTGAAGTAGGCCTACTTCAAAGGAGAAATTGGGTATAAGAAGGGCACCCAAAACCACAGACTTTAGAACACTTCTGAGAACCAAGAGGAACCTCTGCCTGGAGAAGATCTGAAGAGCTGAGGAAGAAGAGCTGCCCTGCTTGTGACTTTGCTTTGTGGAGCTAACCTGCAGTTGCTGCTTCTGCCAGAGTAAGAGGGCAAAGACTGGACTTTGTGTGCCTTCCATCTTGTGAAGATTTCCAAGGGCTTCATTTACAGCTTGCCTCCTGTTGTTTGAAGTCTCAGGGACAGCAAAGACTTCTCTTTGCCAGCACCTGGAGTCTCTGGAGAGACTCCTACTCTGCCGTGTGGTGCCCATCCAGTTCCTGGGACCCTGAAAGGAGTAGCTGGCAGCCTAAGAGGAGGAAATCCACACACAGAGCGCTGTGCGGGGAAAAGATCGACGCAACTCTAATCTGCGGCTGAAGAATCGACGCGCACGAAGGTGGAGAAACGACGTACAGAATCGCTGACAGAGACTGGGAGATCGCAACCTGCGCAGCGTGGTTTTCGGAACATCGTGCGGCTGGATTTCCGACGCAAACACTGCTGGGCGTGTAAATGCAACGCAAGGCCTGAGAGTGCTGACTGGATCGAAACATCGCTCTCCTGCGGAGAGAATAAACAAAACGCCTGACCCGACCAAAGGAGAAATGACGCAAGGTCTCGCTCATGAGTGAAATCGACGCATTGCAAGCCCTTTTTAACGCACGCCCGCTCGTGCAGGGTTATTTTTTACGCACCCAAGGTACATTTTCATGCTAACAGTGGTAGTGTGTGTTTTAAACTATATAAAGACTCTTTTTGCTTTTTAATTGCTAACTTGAGTTGGGTATTGTGGATTTTTGTCGTTTTGATCTTGTTTTGTTTAGATAAACATTTCCTATTTTTCGAAACCTGTGTTGTGTCATTTTGTAGTGTTTTCATTAAGTTACTGTGTGTGTTGGTACACATACTTTACACCTAGCACTCTGAAGTTAAGCCTACTGCTCTGCCACGCTACCAAGGGGGTAAGCAGGGTTTAGCTGAGAGTGATTTTCTTTTACCCTGACTAGAGTGAGAGTCCCTGCTTGAACGGGGGTAACCTGACTGTCAACCAAAGACCCCATTTCTAGCAGTATGCAACACAGCATAGCAAATAAAGTCACTGCACTGCATTGCACGAATGGGAGAGAACAGAACAGTCCCATATTTGCTAAACTGTGGTGCTGTTCTGCTCTCTTCCTGTGCTGGCGCACTTCTCGCAGTCATACACCAATGAAAAAAGCCTTGGGCCACAGTTCTAGGGTGTCTGCATTGTGGTAATCATAGTTTTTGTACAGAAAGATTCCCTTCCTGTACAAAAACTATGCTTGAAGGAGTTTCCCTTTTCGTATGAGTGCTGTAGAATGAAGAACACACAAAGTGGGAAAACGAAGAGAAGTGAAAACATTTCTCCTTTTCCCATCTGCCTCAAGGAGTTGCAGGATTTTGGGGTGAATCCCTGTCTACAATTCTTTGTAGCTAGGGAGTTGCGTGAAAACCCTTTTATGGTTGCATGGGAACACCTATGCACCATCCATTGAACGCCCCTTGAAGCAATAGGACGCAGGGCAGCACTTTGCGCAGCTTTGCATTGGATCATAATTACCACAACTACACTTTGTGTCAGATTTGAGTTAAAAAAAAGTAACTCAAACCTGACGTAACATGAATGTAAATTTTAGCCCATGTGTGTGTGCAACTGTGTGTGAGTCTATCTCTTCGGCCTTACAGCCTTGGCTATTGCACATGGAGTCACTTCTTTGCAGTACGCAGCTAAACAATTAGAGGGGATATTGGGTATAACTCTTAGACAATTCCCATTTGTATTACAGTGAACTCACCTGAAACAATTTGTGTTCACCCTGAAACAACCTATTGGCTACTACATTTAAATTTTTTCATATGGACAAAAATACTGTATGAAACTCTTATCTCCTGAAACTCTTTACCTTTGCTATTCACATTTACTCTGCTTTTCTCTTTTCCAAAAGACACGTATTCCTTGCATGGTCCATCCAGTCTTCCTTCCAATCATCAATGGTCACAATTCTTTCCCCTGGCTCCAAATGTGTGGTAGGAGGAGATGCAGACAGGTTTTCATTTTTTCTATACATTAGTAAACTATTTGCAGACCTGATACGTGTAATGGTCTTTCTAAGCAACATTCACCCTGTGACCTGTAAGTTGCGCTGATTCAACGCATCAGCCTTTCCTGCTCTATGAGTTGAGCTGAGTTGAGTAATAGTATGTAGAACAATAGTAACACCTGTTATTTACAGCAACTCACAATGTTGAAAACTGTGGTAGCAAGCTCTACTAGCTATGTGTTCAGCATTTGATAAAGTGCTGCTGTTGCCTTTTAGGCTCCTCAATTCGGTTATTCATTAGTTTTTGCAGGGATATCAAAGCAATGAGAAGGTACAAAAAAGTCAACGTCTTAGTGAATCTGAGATAAGAGCTGCAGTTTCTCTTGTAAATTCATGCTCCCATGAATATATCCATTTTTATGTGTTTTCTGAAGTCTGGGTCGGGGACCTGGAACTCCTCATATTGGGAGACCTCTACCCTTGCTTAAACTGTATGAAGACTTGCTGCTTGAGCAGTTGCATGGTTGCAAGCCTTTAACAGTGTCTGTTGCATAGTGGGGTACCACTTTATGCAGGTACCCCAGCCCTTTGCTCCAGCAGGCCTCTTCTACGATGCAGAGAACCGTTAATGTGATATATGCATCCACTGGAAGCAAGTGGAGTACAATCAGAGCCGGGGATGGTTTAAGACATGGCAAAAGTGGCATCCTTTCAGCCCTCCCCCCCCCCCCCCCGCCCCACCCGATAGAGCCAGCTCTGTTCTGCAAAGTCTTGCCTTGATGACCAAAAATAATTTTTCAACAGATTTTTTTAAACACTGTTTTCCTTTAATTTATTTTTAATGTAGGTGATGTGTAGGAGTCAGTTACAGAAGTTTTGCAAAGAAATGTTGCGTTTATGTTTCATGCAACCATAAAAAAGTTTATTTTAGACTACAACAGGACCTCACATAAAAGAAATGGAGGGGTTCTCAGAAATTATTTGCGGCATTATTAAGAGCTTCTGTTGTGTTACAATATTCAAAACACGTCACTATCCCTACATATTACATTTAGAAGTTTGATCAGTGTGCCTGTGCACTGTAAGCTACCTGGCCAAAGAGGACAAGAAAGAGCTGAAACTGGAGCATAATTTTAAAGATGTTCCGAAAGGTGGCCCCAAAATTACATTTGTCCCAGGGCCCCCAAAATCCTTAAGATGTCCCTGTTCAGAACTGGTTTCATAAGGTTGCATTTTTTTAGATGCAGTCACATTCTGCTGACCTGTGTCTGTTACCTTTGCAGCCTGTCACCAAGTTTCCTTTGGGTCCAGCCTACATAATGTTGAAGTACTAAAGGTTTGTTACTCCGAGGGCTATCAGACCTCTTGTTAGCTCTATTGAATAGCCAATGTGAAGAAGTGAGACTAAGAAAAGCTGCTAGAGGGTGGGATTGACCTAAGTGTACAATGAATTCCGTTTCAAAAAGCACTCTCAGGGTTTTGACGCTTAGTGAAGTGACTTGAGGTGCTCCTGAGTTCAGGAACTCACAAAGGACAATAAGTTTGTATTTGCCCAGCACCCACCAGAGTCTCTGTCTTGGCTCTATTTGTGCAGACAAAGCACCCTTTCAGCTAAAGAAAGACATGGCCTGGATACGTGAGGCCAGATTTAGCAACATTTGGCAACAGTTTTGAATCACAAAATTGATCCAAGCTGGCATAAAATGTTTATTTGAAATTCACTTTCCAGATCGAAACTTTACTTGCTTTGGAGAGTAGACCTAAAGTAGCACGAGGACTGATTTGCTTTGCTTTGCATTAAGGGATGTGTTAGAGTGGTACTTGGGCATTTCATGGTTTTTGATACAAAGCCCTATCTACTAACATCTGTAAACAGAGCTTTGGGAAAAAATATATAACCTTTTTTTGGCATCTCACTGAGGTACACAAAGTAGTGATGGGTGGAATTCTTGAATTAATCTCTGCAACTGGTAGTTACTCTGGGCGCCATTCCAGTCCATCATTCTTTTGCCCACCATGCCACGTTAGACAAGAACCAGACATATGCAAATATGTCTAGACCCTGCTCCAATAGAAACAGTCCAGCCCGAACAGACAGACAAGGTCCCTTCGGAAGTAGAACACATGAAACCACAAACCAGTTTGCCCTCTTGGTAGTTTGTTAGTGTGTGCAGCTTGTTTCCAGTGACACACACTTAGCATGAAACCCACACCTGGACATACCCACCGCACTTTGGACGTTACACTATGATACACAAAATAGTGATGGGAAGACTGATTAATTTAATCTCAGCTTCTGGTAATTACTGATAATAGCTATATTGCAGTCCATTGTTCCTATTAAATATGGCATTGTTCTTCTCTCTAATGCAACACAGTGCACCACAAACACTTTGGTTGATGCATTGCTTGACAACTTTTAAATCTGTCCTCTAATGTTGTTTAACAACCAGTAGTAGTTTTGGTTATCATTGGTACACATTTCGCAGTGCACCATCTACTCTCCTAATATCTGACCCCACGGGTGAAGCTTAGTTACTGAGACCATGGGGGTGTGGTTCTCAAAGTTTCCAACTTAAAAATAGTGGGCAACAGGGTGAATGTTTGAGGTGACCATGTTTCAGGATGGACTGTTGCCATGTGGGGTAAGGTCAGTACTGATTTCTATTAGTTGGACTCTGGAGCTGATTCAGAGTTTGGCGGACAGGTACTCTGTTGCAACAGTAATGGAGGACCCTGGCCCCCTAGAATCAAGGTCAGTTCATCCTATTTTGAGTAGTGAGGACTGCAAGGTTTACCCCAATGGAGTAGGTACCATTGAAAGTAAGCCATCTAACTGTCCATCCTGTTTAGAGTGTATAGTCAGGTGGCCTTGTGTGTTATTGCCGTCACCGCCAGGTACATCCTGATGATGAGAAACAGTAAAAAAAAAAAAAAGAAAAGAAAAATAAGCCCTACACCATGGGCGAAAACTGTTATGGGGGCCATTAGTTTTTTTTTTTTCAAAAACGAACTCCTGCGGACATCTGTAAATATGGCGGGCAGAGCAAAGGCAGTAAAGTCCTACACTACTCTGACTGTCTTTATTCCGTCTGCCAACTCCTAATTCAGGCCCTCCACTCAGAATGGATGGTTTGGAATGCTACAACGAGGAATTACCATGGATTAGACTATTTGCAAGCATTTGTCCAAACACATTTTGGGATCTTGATTGTCAGTAGTATGCCCGGAAACCTGAGAATGGTGTACTTTTCCAAGACTACTGCTGCTAATATTTGTGAATTCTAAAGAGTAGTAAATTTACAATGTAGCAAATTGGGTTATTAGTTAAGGGGGGTGAAACCCTACTCAAGCAGCACCCATAGTTCCTCTCAGGGTGAAGTCACAAGCAAACCCCAAATTAGGCTGTGCTTAACCATTTGGTAGCTTGGCACAAAAGCAGTCAGGCTAATCTTAGAGGCCATTTTGCAAGTATTTATACAGCACTTTTAGCAGTAATAAAGTGAAAACTTAATACAAAAAACAAATCTCCCACCAATTTAGAAAATAGAGTGAAGTGTAGTAAATTATTCAACACCAAAACAACATCGATCCAATTAGTAGAACTAGAGATATGCAATTGTAAAGATTTTGTGTCAATCAAGCACTAAGAATCAAAAAGCATCTACCGCGGTTATCTGGTTGGGGTAGACCAGTTCCAGATCCCAAGTTCAGGCCGACCATAATGGCTAACGGGCCAGAAACAGGACTGAGTTCAGTCGGCTGACGATGTACCTTGTGGGCCTGTGCATCAAGGTGTCAGGTCCTTGTGTTGAGATGCACATGCTGCCATAGAGGAGCTGTCAATGAAGCGGTACGATCTGAAGTCCGGTAACGAGATACAACTCACAGTGGCAGAGTCGGTGACAATCCACAAGGAGCTGCAATGCAAAACTTGCATTATCGTCAGGAAGCTTTTCAGAGGGAGAGTTGCGCTGTGATGCATTGCGTAGGGGGCGAGATGCATTGTGATGAGCCATGTCAACATCAGACTGCATTGTAGAAGCCACCCATGCTTGTGAGGACTTGCAATGACATGGGCTGGCATCAAGGACAAGCTGCTTCATGCTGGGCTGGAGTCAATGGTGGTTGTGTTGCTCTGCATTAAGATGCTTAGAGATGCCTCAATCTCAAAGAAACCTGTTCTGTCTTTGAACAGGGGCCCAGCCAAATGTTGCTTAGAGATTTACTGTAGTTGTGGGTCCAAACAGGCAGGCTAAATTCAGCAGGGCAGCCCACAATACAGGTGAGTCCTGGTGTAGCAATAGTAGGCCTTGGGCCGCAAAGAAGTCCTTGGTCAAAAAGAAGGTCAGAAGGGCAGACTTCATAGCTGGTCAGTCCTTTCGTCTGGCAGAGTCCACAGATCTGAAGTGATCTCAAGTTTTGGCTCTGAGGGTCCTCTATTTATACCTGGTGAGCATTTTGAAAAAGAGGAAGCTTCTGGAGTTCTTCCCATATGGAGGTGTCTGGAATTTTCTGCCTCCCTGCCGTGGCTCCAGCTTGCCTAGGGGTACAAAAGACTAGTGTGAAACCTTTTGAGAATGTGCTGAGGCAGAGTCGTTGTGATGTGCATGTGCGGTAGGTGAGAGCTCTGCCTTCCTATCAAGTCAGAGATGGCCTATCCTGCCAGCATCCATTAACCCTTTGTCCCTCTGTCTGGGAGCAATAGACGAAGACCCACTGCCAGCTACACCTAGTCATGTGACCCAGAATACAGGCTGCAGACAGAAAATGGTTGGGATACGAAAACACCAATATTCTGAAAGTAGCATTTTCAGAACTGTGACTTAAAATTTGACTATATCATTGAAGGGGTTTTTAAATTACAATTCTTTAGACACCAAACTCGAGATTCCCACCTGCTCCTTACTGCATCCATCACTTATTAAATGCAACAAGATAATCCTGTGTTATTCTATGGAAGCGGTAGGCCTTACAGTAGTGAAAATCAAATGTAAGAGTTTTTCACTACCAGAACACGTAAAGGTTAAAAGTATATGTCCCACTTTTTATCTATACTGCACCCTGCCCTATAGGCTGTTTAGGGCCTACACTAGTTGTTACTGATATCTACCTTAGGGGTGGTTTAACCCTTTGGGTGCCCAGGACATAACGGTTACTTCCTTGGCTGCACCGCTCGGGTGCCGAGGACATAACCGTTACGTCCTGCACCTGGCCCACAGGGGAGGGGTAGCGCCAGCACTCCCCAGTGGGCCTCCCACCCCCCTCCGCTGGGCAGGGATGGAAGGGGAATCGCTTGCCCCTCCCCTTACACCCAACCCTCCCCAGTGACATCTGATAACGTCAGCGCACGATCGTGCGCTGACCGCATCAGAGGTCGCCCCCATCACGCTGGAAGCTCAGCTTCCAGCATGATCGGAAGAGAAATGCTTGCATTTCTCTTCTGATCGGTGGTAGGGGAGATCAGAGAGGCATCAAATGAAAGGAAAGGCTTTTTCCTTTCCTTTGATGTCTTTCTGAGCATTCCTGCAGCCCAATCGTAAAGTTATCGGGCTGCAGGAATGCCCACTAGACACCAGGGAGTTTGTTGTTTTTTTGTTTACATATAAGGGGAGTGGCCCCTTGGGCAAGGGTCACTCCCCAGGGGGATCATTTTTTTATAAGGCCATTTCTGTCCCCCCTTGGAGGCAGATCGGCCTATATTAATTAGGCCCATCTGCCCAAAGGGGGGCAGAAACCTCTAGACGTCTAGGATTGTTTACTTTTTTCTTTTTTTGTTTTTACAGGTGGAGAGCGACCTCTTAGGCAAGGGTCGCTCCCCTGGGGGACAAATCTATTTTAGGCCATTTCTGCCCACCTTGGGGGCAGATCGGCCTATTTTTCGTAGGCCTATCTGCCCCTAAGGGGAGCAAAAACCACAAGACACCAGGGATTTTTTTTATGCCAATTCCACGCAAGGGGAGCGACCCTTTAGGCAAGGGTCGCTCCCCTGGGGGGCAAATTTATTTTAGGTCATGTCTGCCCCCCTTGGGGACAGATCAGCATATTTCTATTAGGCCCATCTGCCCCCAAGGTGGGCAGAAACCACTTAGGCACCAGTGATTGGTGTGTGTTTTGTTCGAGGGGACAGCCCCTTGATAAAGGGTTGTTCCCCAGGGGGGCACATTACTGTTGGGCATTTCTGCCCCCCTTGAGGACAGATCGGCCTATTTTTGTAAGGCCCATCTGCCCCCAAGGGGGCACTAGACACCAGGGAAGAATTATTTTTTTTAAAACAGGGCGTGGGTAAGGCCATACCCCCACCCCCAAATAAATGGGGACAAAGTTGTTCTGGCCACCAGTGGGCTGATGGGGCAATTACCCCTGATTCACTCCCGGGGGGGGGGGCAGAAAGCCTACTACACGCCTGGGAATTAAAAAAAAAAAAAAATTGTGGGGTGGTGTCTACCAACCAGAATGGGCATGGTTAAACCTGCACTCCAACTAAAGGGGATAACAGTTTTTCAGCTCTCCCCCTGCACACTAAAAGATCTTATCCCAATGGCAAGCAAGAGGACATTTGATTATTTTGGGGTTTGGTTTCACATTTGGGCCATAAGAGCTTGGCTAACTCTCAAAATCGTCTCACTTGTAATGGTGAGGGCTGCACTTTTCGGACTTTGGGACGCTGCCATGTAGAAAAATCTACGAGACCTAGACACATCTGAAAACTAAAAATCTGGATGAGTCCAGGGTGGTGTGCTTCACATGCACCCCACACCATTTTCTTACCCACAATGCCCTGTAAACCTCCAACTTTGCTTGAAATCATACATTTTCCCCACATTTTTGTGATGGAACTTTCCAGAATCTGCAGGAATCCACAAAATTCCTACCACTCAGCACTGTTGCCTCTATACCTCTGAATTCTGCCCCACTTGTCAGCCTAAAAACATTTTTTTTCAAACTGCCCTTCTGGACCCCCTCAATTTTGACATGCTTTTCTTCCCTGTCACAGGCACTTGGCCCACCTACATAAGTGAGGTATAATTTTTATCAGGAGACTGAGGGGAACGTTGGGTGATAGGAAATTTGTGCTGGTGTGGTGATCCCACACAGAAATGTGGGGTAATGTGATTTTTTAGCTAAATGTAAGGATTGCTGAGGATTCTGGGTAAGAAAACACTGGGGGATCCACGCAAGTCACACCTCTCTGGACTCCCTCTGGTATCTAGTTTTGAGAAATGTCTGGGTTTGGTAGGTTTCCTAGGATGACTGCTGACCGCAGGACTAAAAACTCAGGTGCCCCCCCTGAAAAAACAGGTTGTTTTGTAGTTGATAATTGTGATGTGTCCACGTAGACTTTTGGGACATTTCCTGTCACGGGCACTAGGCCTACCCACGCAAGTGAGGTACCATTTTTATCGGGAGATGTGGGGGAATGCTAGGTAGAAGGACGTTTGTGGCTCCCCTCAGGTTCCAGAACTCTGCAGCACCGAAGTGTTAGGTAAAAGTGTTTTTTTTTTAACCAAATTATTTGGTTTGCTAAGGATTCTGAGAAACAGAACCTGGTGAGAGCACCACAAGTTACCCCATCCTGGGTTCCCCTAGGTGTCTAGTTTTAAAAAATGCACAAGTTTGGTAGGTTTTCCTAGGTGCCGGCTGAGCTAGAGACCAAAATCCACAGCTTGGCACTTTCCAAAAAACACATCAGTTTTCAATGTAAATATTTGATGTGTCCTTGTTGCATTTTGGGGCGTTTCCTGTCGCTGGCACTAGGCCTACCAACACAAGTGAGGTACCATTTTTATTGGGAGACTTGGGTAATGCTGGGTAGCAGGAAATTTGTGGCTCCTCTCAGATTCCAATACTTTCTATCACCAAAATGTGAGAAAAAAGTGTTTTTTTTGCCAACTTTCAAGGTTTCCAAAGGATTCTGGATAACAGAACCTGGTGAGAGTCCCACAAGTAACCCCATTCTGAATTTCTCTAGGTGTCTAGGTTTCCAAAATGTATAGGTTTACTGGGGTTTCCAGTTTGCCAGCTGAGCTTGAGGCCAAAATCCACAGCCAGCAAAAAACAGGTCAGTTTTCTTTGGGAAAATGTGATGTGTCCATGTTGTGTTTTAGGGAATTTCCAGTTGTGGGCACTAGGCCTACCCACACAAATGAGGTACCATTTTTATCAGGAGACTTGGAGGAATGCTGGGTGGAAGGAAGTTTGTGGCTCCCCTCAAATTCCTGAACTTTGAAGCACCGAAATGAGAGGGAAAAGGGTTTTGTTGTTGAATGTTGAGCTTTGCAAAGGAATCTGGGCAACAGAACCTGGTGACAGCCAAACAAGTCACCCCATCCTGGATTTCCCTAAGTGTCTAGTTTCTAAAAATGCACACGTTTGGTAGGTTTCCCTAGGTGCCTGCTGAGAAATGTAAGACAGTGTGTAAAAAAGAAGTCTATTTGAGAAATGCCCTGTAATTCACATGCTAGTATGGGGACCCCGGAATTCAGCGATGTGCCAATAACCACTGCTTCTCAACACCTTATCTTGTGCCCATTTTAGAAATACAAAGGTTTCCTTGACACCTATGTTTCACTCTTTATATTTCACCAAATGAATTGCTGTATACCCGGTATACAATAAAAACCCATTGCAAGGTGCAGCTCATTTATTGGCTCTGGGTACCTAGGGTTCTTGATGAACCTACAAACCCTATATATCCCCACAACCTGAAGAGTCCAGCAGACATAATGGTATATTGCTTTCAAAAAGTCTGCCATAGCTGGAAAAAGTTATAGAAGAAAACATGGACAGAAATTGCTCTTTTTTCACCTCAATTTCAATATCTTTTTATTTTTGCTGTTACTTTCTGTAGGAAAACCTTTAAGGATCTACACAAATGAGGTCTTGATGAATTCAGAATTTTGTCTACTTTTCAGAAATGTTTAGCTGTCTGGGATCTAGCATTGGTTTCACATCCATTTCTGTCACTAACTGGAAGGAGGCTGAAAGCACAAAAAACAGTAAAAATGGGGTATGTCCCAGTAAAATGACAAAATTGTGTTGAAAAATGTGGTTTTCTGACTCAAGTCTGCCTGTTCCTGAAAGCTGGGAAGATGGTGATTTTAGCACAGCTATCCCTTTGATTATGCCATTTTCAGGGAAAAAACACATTCTATCTTCTGCAGCACTTTGTTCCCATTTTTGTTAAAAAACAAAATTTTAGATTTATTTTGACTAATTTCTTGGTCTCCTCCAGTGGAACCCACAAACTCTGGGTACCTCTAGAATCCCTACAATGTTGGAAAAAAAGGATGCAAATTTGGCCTGAGTAGCTTATGTGGACAAAACGTTATGAGGTCCTAAGCACGAACTCCCCCAAATAGCCAAAAAAAGGCTGGGCACCTGAGGGGGAAATGCCTGGCAACGAACGGGTTAAAAGTATTAAAAAGGAAGGTTTAGGCTTGGCAAAAGTATATATTTGCCAGGACAATATGGCAGGTTAAACTGCACAGACAGGATACAGTGGCAGGCCTAAAACATGTCTATTAGGCTACTTTAGTGGGTGGCACAATGAGCGCTGCAGGCACACTAGTAGGATATAATTTACAGGCCCTAGGTACATGTAGTACCACCTTACTCAGGACTTCAAAGTAAATTAACTGTGCCAATTGAGCCAATTCTAGAATGTTAAAAGGGAGATCAGAAGCACTTTAGCACTGGTTAGTAGTGGTAAAGTGAGCAAGGGCCTAAAAGCTAACAAAAGTGGGTAAAGAAAACAGGGGGGTGAAGGCAAAAAGTTTGTGGACGGCCCTGCAGAAAGTGCTAAATCCAATATGCATCCATTCAAGGAGAACTTCTATGGGTTCCAATTTGCTACTTTTTTGGTAAATCAGTCACTAAGTGGCACATTTTCAAAGAAGTAGATTTACTGCTCTGCTTTGTGTCACCTGAAGTGAGCACAATTACTGCTTCACTTCAAAGAAATGGCACATATCTGCTTTCCCCATACACTGGGGCACTTTAGGATGCCTAGCGCCAACACAGGCTTCTTTGGGCCATAGTGCAACAGTGTTATAAATACTCAGTGAATCTTTAAGGTAAGATTTATTTGGATAGGCAGGAGGATAATGCACAAACAGAAACGCCTTTCATCACTGGGCTTTCCTTCCTCCCTCTTCCAGGCGCTCCTCTTCAACTGCCCCACATTTCAATCCCCACATTCCAATCTCACTCAGTACTTGTTCATACATCAACAAATACTGAGACCCAACACATCTTCCCTCTTAATATAACAACTAAAAATATAATAACTGAAATAGAAGATTTACACAGGAACAATATGATGAGAAAATAAAAGAATACCTATACATAAGAGTTGAAAACACTACATTAGAACATGTGAATAATATCTGAAAACCCATTCACATGAATTTAAGATTGTACATTAAAAATCTAATTTTAAGTTCTTCTATGCACATTAAGTAAATAATCTTGATATTTGTTCGGTATTTTCCTTTTCCTTGAGGAGACTCTTGGTTTTAGTCCTTCCTCCTTACTGATTGAAATCTTGTTGTTGCATGCACTTATTCCCTTTTTATCTTTATCTTTCATTTCTTGAGCTCTTGACAATTTTTCCTTGTTCCACCATTTTCCATCATCCAATTTAAGTGCATTTTTGCAAATCCTTACAACCATTTTAGGTGCTGAAAATTTTGAGTCTTATTTCTGAATTTTATAGACACCTTTAACTTTTACATAATCCCCCTCCTTTACACAAATTGTCTTTCTCAGCTCCTCTATATACCTGTTCTGAGCTTGTACTCTCCTTTCCCCTACCTTATCTATCATGCCTTTATGAACTACAAATTCCCCTATCCATTGTCTTGTTAATTTGGTTGCTGGAATCCTGCCTCTCAATAATACAAATGGTGAGACTCTTGTATCCGCAATGGGTGTTGTACGCACAGCCCACAACACTTTTTTAAGCTCCAATTTGCAATTTAAATCATTTGCCATTGCTAATTACACATTCTCTTTTATGTCCCTATTGAATCGTTCCACAAGACCATTGCTTCTAGGATGATACAATGACGTTTTTCTATGTTTGATGCCCATATGTACCAAATAATTAGAGAGTTGAGTTGATGTAAACTGACAGCCTTTCTCCATCAAGATTTCATCTGGGATTCCTTCCTGAGCAAAAAACGATTCAAGGAATTCAATGACTTTTGTAGTACTAGGCACCTTTACAAATTTTAGTTCAGGTCAACAACTGTAATAATCTATTAATACTACACCATATTCAACTACCCCACTAGATAGCACCATGGGACCAATAATATCAGTTGTGATCTTGCTCAATGGTTTGTTAGGTACCCTTATTGCCTCAACAGGACTAGGTAACATAACCTGAGATTTATCACTCACAGCACACATTAAACAGTCTCTCACAAAGAGTTCAACACTTCTATCTAACCTTGGCCACCAAAAACTTTCACAGATTCTCCTCTTCATAGCTGACATACCTATGTGTCCTTCATGAGAAAGAGTTAGTACTTTGTTCCTTATGCTCTCTGGTACAACCAATACATTTGATCTCATTAAAATATGATTGACCCCTGGTAATTTTCCAAAAACTTGTTTGTATGCCTCACTTATTTTTCCATTGGGTTACCATTCTGTCCATCCTTGTGAAATGTCATGTTTTATCTCACTTATCTGTTCCTCAGCATCACATGCTTTCCTCCACTCATCTTCTGACATAACATCTTCCAGATGGCAGTCTATATTGCACACTTATTCCTCGTCATCCTCAATCTCTTCTTCACCCTCATTACTTATGCTCAAACTGGGAAGGCGAGAAAGCCAATCCGCAAGTACATTTCTTGCTGCTGGTACATATTCAATATGATAATCAAATGCTTGCAATCTGTACTGCCATTTTGCTATTCTGGGAGTAGCACATTGTCCTCCTTTTGTAGAGAACAACTGCACTAAGGGTTTATGATCTACTGTGACTGTAAATAGCACACCCAACAAATAAGCTTTAAAATGCATAATTCCCCACCAGCACGCAAGAGCTTTTCTTTCTATCATCAAGCAATTAGATTTAGCACCCCTCAAACTACGAGAAGCAAATGCCATCCCTTCATCCTTACCTAGTTTGTGTTGCAATAAAACAGCTCCTAATCCCTTTTGACTGGCATCTGTCATAATTATTGTTTTATCCTTAGTGTAAAATGATTTTAATGGAATGGCATGTGCTATTTCTTTTTTTATTAACTGGAACTCTTGTTCACAATTTAAACTCCATTCAAATTTGACATTCTTTTTCAAAAGATTCCTTATATTATAAGTCTTCTCAGCACATTTAGGGACAAATCTACCATAAAATTATATTAATCCCATATAGGACCTTACTTGATTTTTGTTTCCAGGAGATTGGAAATCCTCTATTGCCTTAACTAACTTTGCCTTAGGTTCTACTCCTTTCTCTGATATTTGATAACCTAAGTAATCAATACACGTTGCATTGAATTTGCATTTGTTTGTCCTGAGTGTGACCCCCTTTTCTTTTAAAATGGACAAGGCTTGTCTTAACCATTCATCATGTTGTCTTTGATCCTCTCCAAAAATCATCCTGGAATGCAACAATTCCATCAAGATCTTTAAATAAACTATCCACACCCCTCTGGTATGCAACAGAGGCTGAAGCTAGACCAAATGACATGTATTTAAATTGGAACAAACCTTCAGGTGTGATAAATGAAGTTAAATGCCTAGACTGAGGGTGAAGACTAATCTGATGGTATGCAGAAGCCATATCCTATAAACTAAATCTACTTGCTTTCTTTAAAGTGGATAACATCTCAGTGATGTTAGGTAATGGATGACGATCTATCCAAATTTACCCACTGTGATCTCGCAAGTCAACACACATATGAATAGACCCATTAGCTTTACGAGCAATAACAATTGGAGTAACCCAATGAGAAGATTCTATTCTTTCTATTACATCTTGTTCACATAACTTGTCAAGCTCTTTTCTTAATTCCACTCGTAAAGCTAAAGGCACCCTATGTACTTTAGGACCAGCATTTTCTCTCAATTTGATTTTGTGGGAAAAGCCCTTGAATTTTCCAAGTCCTTCCTGAAATACTTCAGGATGCTCATTTCCCCATTTATTATTTTTAATGGAAGGTACTTGCGTGTAATCCTTACTTAAAATTACCTGGGCAGGATTGTTAGGATCAAGTAGTATTCCTAATTCTTTTGATCATACCACCCTAACAAACATATATCGTCTTTTGCAACATGCACAGTTCCTTTTACAATACTTCCTTGAAAATTAAATTCAGCTTCATATTCACCCAATACTTCTATTGGTTCACCCCCATAACTCACAGGTTTTATGCAAGAATCTTTAAGTGTAATGTGATTAAAACATTCTCTCTATTTTTGCTCATTCCGAAGAGTGAATGGTGAACCTGAATCAGCCGTTACTCTTATTTCCCTTCCGTCTATAATTAAATTACAAAAATGTCTTTTGGCTCTATTAGACGTTACACCACATATATTTTCTTCCTACAGTCCAAATAAGCTAGTTATAGTTAGAATTTCATCTTCATCACTGGTACATTCCTCGTTACTACTTACATTATCATTGACTACTCTGAGAATTTTGCTAGATGCAGGTTTTCCTTTTGATCTACATACTGTAGCAAAATGTCCCTTTTTCAACACTTTGAACACTTCTTATCCATTGCTGGACATGTATTTGCTTTACCTAAATGGAACATGCCGTCACATCTATAACACTCTAATTTTCTGAAATTTTCGTTTTTGCCTAATGTCTCAGACACTTCTTTCATTCTTTTCTTATTCTTCCCTTTAAGCAATGAAACACTTTGTTGTGAAGATTTTGCATCTGAAATGTTTGTGTTTTCCATATATGACGTTGTGTTTTCTATTTTGGTTAGCTATCTCAACTGCTTCCTCAAGTGTTAAGTTCGGGGTTGACAATAATGATTCTTGCACCTTCCTGTTGTTTGTTTTCTCAAATAGTTGATCTTGTATTATTTATTCTTCACATGCTTTATAATCACATGACGCTGCTAAAATTCTCAAAGTGCCCACAAAGCTTGCAACAGGTTCACCAGATATCTGAGCTCTTTTATAAAATTTGTGTCTTTTCATAATGACATTCTTACAAGCCTTAAATCTAGTATCAAGAGATTTAGTAGCAGAAGAATACTCATCAACATCTCCATCTCCCTCTCCTTCTCCTAACGGAACAATTTCTTGGGGAATGTGTTTTAAAATTTCCCGACCTTCTGATCTCAAACAATGCCAAAGAATGACAAAAAAGTTTTTGTGCGTGAAGGAATCACCATCCAAAGCATCAAGATATGCTTCAAACCCTCCTTTCCACAATTCCCAGTCTGATTCAGAAGAAGCGAGATCCGGTGAAAAAACAGAAGGTGGAATTATTGAATGTTGAATGTTGGAATCTTCAAATAGCTGTGAATTGCAGAACACAATGTCTGTAAGTTACAATCAATAGTGTGAGATTCTCCGTTCTTTATGTAAAATACGTGGCACATTAACCGTGTTATCAGCTGATTCAACAAGAATCATCACTTAATGTATGTGACACACTTGTTATGACAAAGGTGTGCGCATCAACTTTTATATTCAAGGGACAAATGCCGAAAAACAATAATTAGCAACGCATTAGTAGATCATGAAGGTGCGTACTTTGAATTAATTAAAGATGAAAGATGCTCAACACGCTTAATATAACAGAGGTGTGCGTGTCACCGAATAGGAATACCTGAATGTTTACTCACGTTGCTAAGCATCCAACGACACTGCGTACGTACGTTGCTTAGAGCAGAAGAGGACACGCTTAATATAACAGAGGTGTGCATGTCACTGAATGGAAATGTGTGAATGAAATAGTTTACTCATGTTGCTAAGCAACCAACAACACTGCGTACGTGCGTTGCTTATAGCAGAAGACAACACTGATGTGGGGTGCGTAGATGAACCTGATCCTTGGACTCCACGTGTATGTATAACTTTGCTGCGTGTGCAGAGGAAATGACAGTGCTTCCTGATATAATAACAAAAACTTTGTAAATTGGAGCACCGAGCTCCCTGCCGATTCCAGCCACAATCATAAAACAGATCCAGAAGAACACAGCTTCACCTGGAACGAAACCCTGTTCGAACTGCACAGACTGCATACATAGAGAATCGTCCTGCCTGTGGAGTCCCTCGTAACTAATACAAAGACTCCATGAATCTTTAAGGTAAGATTTATTCGGATAGGCAAGACGATAATGAACAAACAGAAATGCCTTTGATCACTGGGATTTCCTTCCACCCTCTTCCACCTGCTCCTCTTCAACTGCCCCACATTCCAATCTCACTCAGTACTTGTTCATATGTCAACAAATACTGAGACCCAACAAGTGTCTGCGTTATGGTCAGGATAGTTTTTGTGCAGGAAGGAGAACCTTCCTTCACAAAAACTATCCTTGGATGTTTTTTCTTTTTGTATGTGTGCTGCAGAATCTAGCCCACATGCAAAGAGGAAATAATAAGGAAGAATAAAAATAATTACTTCTTGTTATGCCAGCCTTAGGTAGACACACCATTTTGGAGCAAAGCCATGTCTGTAACTCTTTGTAAATATGGGTTTGTGTCAAAATCCATAGGTGGATGTATTAATGCTCCTGATAAAAAATAAAAATAAAACTCATAAGTAAAAACCTCTAAGTGAAGGCAAGGTGACAGAAAAACTGACACAGGCATAGCTAACCTAAGTCAGTGTCTTCAGACCTAACTACTGAGTCACAAATGTATTTATTTAGGGATAGAGCACCCAAAAAAAACCCTAAAGCTATGGCACTGCTGAGCCCAACAACATACATAGATGTTGAAAACATACAAGATATACATTATCACTCTTGTGCTCTGCATGGCATCAGATGCCTTGATTACTTTGCAGACATAGGGGGTCATTACAACATTGGCGGTATAAGGTGCTTACCGCCGTGCAGAAGACTGCCAATACACCGCTGCGGCCGCGGTAGACCGCCACAGCTATTATGACACACATCACGGAATCCGCTGAAATTCAGACAGACACACAATACTGCCACACCAAAGGTCAGCGAGAAACTGGCGGAAACACATCCTCCACCTCCACGCCAACAGAAACACGCCCATGCCATTACGGGCCACGAATCCACGCGGCGGTCTTTTAACCGCGGTATTCCATTGGCGGTACACACCGCCGCGCTCAAAATACACACACATCTCCAAAACACCGCCACATTGGACAATTTGAAATACACACACCTGACACACATACACACACCACTCCCACACAACCAATACTATATAAAACACACACCCACATCACCCACAAACGCCTACTACCAAAAATTCAGAGAGAAGGCCAGAGAGACACCACAGAACAGACAACCCCATCACACAGAGGCACACAACACCATCATCCACGCAACATCCAAGCACAAAACACCACATACCACTACACTCACCACACTCATCAACACATACACCACCCCACACATCACCTACACCACCCCATGTCACGCCAAAGACACCCCTGCTTCTCCGAGGAGGAGCGCAGGGTCATGGTGGAGGAAATCATCCGGGTAGAGCCACAGCTATTTGGTTCACAGGTACAGCACACATCCATAGCCAGGAAGATGGAGCTATGGCAAAGAATAGTGGACAGGGTCAACGCTGTGGGACAGCACCCAAGAAATAGGGAGGACATCAGGAAGAGGTGGAACGACCTACGGGGGAAGGTGTGTTCCACAGTATCCAGGCACCACATCGCGGTACAGCGGACTGGCGGCGGACCCCCACCTCCTCCCCCACCACTAACAACATGGGACGAGCAAGTCTTGTCTATCTTGCATCCTGAGGGCCTCGGAGGAGTCGTTGGAGGAACGGACACTGGTAAGTCTAATCTTAACCATCATACCCCCCACCCTACCTGCAAGATATCACACACCCCCACCATCACACCCTCCCCTATCACCCCAATTCCTCACCTATCTACCCATGACACCAACCACCCATCCCAACCCCAAGACCTGCATGACATAACTAAGCATGGACACCCATCACCAAAGCATGCCCACTGCACAGACCCACAACACCCCACAACCATCAGCACACAAGCCCCCACACAGGAATGCCTGCACTGGGGTTCACGAACACCCAACCATTGCACTCCATGAAACACACACATGCAATAATCATGTACTTATACCCCCGCAGGAACCCGAAGGAACGTCACCACACCAGAGGGTCCAGACAACACCACTCCACCCCCAGAAGAGGCCCACAGTGACGACAGCAGCTCTGCCCCACTGGATCTTGATAACCAGGCCGGACCATCGTGGGCCTCAGGAAAGTCGGTTCCCCTTGCCCAGCCACAGCCCAACACCGAGCTTACACCCTCTGGTAACACCAGCACAGCACCCACCCAGTGGGCCCAAACCTCCCTACCCAGGACAGGTCAATCAGCGGTGTGTCCACCACTACAGGGCACCCAGGTGAACCCACCACCCCAACAACAACAACAGGGACCTGGGGGCAGTGGTAGTGGGCACACGGTCCAGGGGACGGAGGCACAGGAACACAGGGGAACTGAGAGGGCTGCTGTGCGACAGAGGGAGGACAGGCCAAGGGAACCAACTCTCAACGAGGCCCTCTCCTCCATCATGGGAGCATACCACCACTCCCAGGAGACGATGTCCACGGTCCTGGACAATGCAGGAGACCCTGCGTCTGCAGGAGGAACAATATTCGGGGTTCAGGGAGGAGCTCAGGACCATCGGCTCTGCCCTGGGCACCATCGTAGGGGTGCTGACTGACATTCAAAAGACCTTGAGGGACACCGTGGCACTCCAAGGGGCCCCTGACACTAGCCAGGACGATGAAATGCCCTCCACATCTGCCGGCGCTAGTGGACAGGACGCCCCGCCACAGGACCAACACACCAGCACCCCATCCCCTGCAGACGGACAACCACCACGCAAGCGGGCCCTGAGATCCAGGAACAGGACAGAGCAAGAAGGCAAGACCCCCACCAGGAAATAAGACCACCCTGATTGTCCCCCCACTGTCCCACTTTGTTACCCTGTCCAAATCGGAACTGACCTAGCTCCACTTCCAATGCCCAGATGTGCAATGTACCTGTGAGACTAATAGACTGGACTCTGCCATGGACATTCCTCCACCATCACCCATCACCAGTTTACAACCCCCCATCATTTTTTGAGCACTTAAATAAACACCCTTGAAACACTAAAAACAAATGGAGTCAGTCTATGATTTGTAAATCTGTATTATCAATTACAGTTTCATCATGGGTTACCCATTGGAAGGCTAACATACCTATGTCACACATCACAAGCCCTTCAAAGATGCAAACAGTTGACACGTAGGTTACCACATTTGTGAAACTGAAATGGAAGGGGACAACTCAGTTAACAAATAGTGAGTGAAATGTCGGTACAGGATAGAGGTAGATGTGTGAAAGTTAATGTAATGGTAAAAATGAAAATGTTCTCACCTGTGTCTCACTGGAAATATTGCTGTATGACTGACTCCCTGTTGTCGTTTTCGTCTTCCTCAGCTTCATCCTCATCACTGTCCACAGGCTCCACAGGCTCCACAGCTGCCACAACACCGTCATCTGGATCATCCTCCTGCAGAAAAGACACCTGGCGTCGCAATGCCAAGTTATGGAGCATGGAGCAGGCGATGATGATGTCGCACACCTTCTTCGGTGAGTAGAATAGGGACCCACCTGTCATATGGAGGCACCGGAACCTGGTCTTAAGGAGGCCGAAGGTGCGTTCAATCACCCTCCTAGTCCGCCCATGGGCCTCATTGTAGTGTTCCTCTGCCCTGGTCCTGGGATTCCTCACTGGGGTCAATAGCCATGAAAGGTTGGGGTAACCAGAGTCCCCCAATAGCCATACACGGTGCCTCTGGAGTTCACCCATCATATCAGGGATGCTGCTATTCCGCATGATGTAGGCGTCATGCACTGAGCCAGGGAACATAGCATTTACCTGCGAGATGTACTGGTCTGCCAAACAGACCATCTGGACATTCATTGAATGATAACTCTTCCTGTTCCTGTACACCTGTTCAGTCCTGCGGGGGGGACCAGAGCTACATGGGTTCCATCAATAGCACCTATGACGTTCGGGATATGTCCAAGGGCATAGAAGTCACCTTTCACTGTAGGCAAATCCTCCACCTCAGGGAATATGATGTATCTCCTTACGTGTTTCAGCAGGGCAGACAACACTCTGGACAACACGTTGGAAAACATAGGCTGGGACATCCCTGATGCCATGGCCACTGTAGTTTGAAATGACCCACTTGCAAGGAAATGGAGCTCTGACAGCACCTGCACGTCAGGGGGGATTCCAGTCGGATGGCGGATTGGTGACATCAGGTCTGGCTCCAACTGGGTACATAGTTCCTGGATTGTAGCACGGTCAAACCGGTAGGTCACGATTAAATGTCTCTCTTCCATTGTCAACAGGTCCACCAGCGGTCGGTACATCGGAGGATTCCGCCATCTTCTCATATGTCCCAGCTGACGATACCTAAGGAGGACAATAGCGAAGAACCAGTCACTATTCCTCCAGGTATGTACCCACAGTTACACACAAGACTACAGCAGACACAAAACCCTTCCTGTATGTGTGTTGAGTGTAGGCCTCAGTATGTGTGATGCAGTTGAAAATGAATCCATGTGGGCCCCTGAAATGGCGGCTGCCTGACCTCTAAACTGGGACAATGGGATTGTGGGGTAACAGCGCTGGCGTTGCACACCGTCACGGTAGGCGGTCATAGACCGCGGCGCAATGCTACATTGGTTAACATTGGACCCTATGGGTCCCAGGAGCCAATGAACAGGTGCGCCGGCGGTGATGATGCACCCTGCCGCGGACGTCACCGCCGCGGACGTCACCACCATTTTCTATCTGTTCAATCACTAGATACCTGACTTTCGACAGGGGAGGACCTACACTGCTAGTGCTGCTGTGACCTCGGTCTGGAAGCGACGATGGCTGCTGCGTCTGGGGAAAGGGCCCCTGCCTTCACTGCACAAGAGTTGGAGAAACTTGTGGATGGGGACCTCCCCCAGTACATGCTACTCTACGGTCCTCCAGACCAACAGGTTAGTACACGGGGAGCACATTGTAGGGGCTAGGCCTGGGTGGACAGGGCTGGGTGGAAGAGGGAAGGGGGCAGAAGTCATACTACAGTAAAGCATGGGAATAAATGGGCCACATGGTCAGAGTAGGGAGGGGGCCACTCACATTGATGGTGCAGTTGGTAATGACTGTTCCTCTTTCCTTGTGCATGTCATGTAGGTGAGCGCCCACCAGAAGAGGGACATTTGGCGTGCCATCGCCAAGGATGTCTGGACCCTGGGGGGCCACCAGAGACCGGGCACCCACTGCCGTAAGAGATGGGAGGACATTCGCCGCTGCAGCAAGAAGACGGCGGAGGCTCAGCTGGTGATGGCCTCCCAACGTGGGAGGGGTGCCCGTCGTACCAAGGCCCCCCTGATGTTCCGGATCCTGGCGGTGGCCTACACGGAGTTGGATGGGCGCTTAAGGACATCACAGCAGACACAAGTGGGTGAGTACACTCTCATTCATCGGACTTTGCGTGCAATGGAGGTGTCTGGGTGGGGGAGGTGGGCTCTGGGTGTCCCTAGGCCAGGGCGAGTTAGGTAGGCAAGGCCCCTCCGTAATGTAGGCCATGTGGCACTCTACCCCACCTCAGTAAATTATCAAGTTGAGGTATAGTTGCCCCTGTGGCATCCATGTGCGCAGATTTCCACCAATGCCATGTAGGCCATATCCCAGAAATTGCATGTGCAGAGGGCAGGAGCGCGGCGTTGTGCATGGGGCTGCTGCGTCTGTCTTGTCCGCCAACGGTAGCGGTATGCCATGCACTAAAACTCTCTTTGTTCTGTCTCCCCCCCTTTTCCTGCTCTCCCTGTCCTTTTGTACATCAGCATCAACAGGCGGAGGTACAGTGGCACCGGAGCACGAGGGAGCTGCATCCCACATGGCCATGGAGGGCCACACCACAGACTCTGAATACACCAGTGGGACGAAGGGCGAGGGGAGCTTCACGTCGGCCACCGGATCACCAACCAGCGACACAGACTCGTCCGCCGATGTGAGCACCCCTGTGGTGGCGGCACCATCTGTGCACCCCACTTCTACAGGTACAGCTGCCACCCCCCCTACCAGCACCCACATCCCAGCAGCCCCTCAGCATTCGCCCCGTGCCCGCTCACCAAGGAGGGTGGGCATCACCTTCACCCCAGGCACCTCAGGCCCTGCCCCAGTCACCCCTGCTGCCCTCAGTGAGGAGGCCATTGACCTCCTCAGGTCACTCACTGTTGGGCAGTCTACCATTGTGAATGCCATCCAGGGTGTAGAAAGGGCGTTGCAACATGGTAATGAATTCCTGGAGGGCATTCATTCTGGTCAGGCTGTCCTTCAGCGAACCCTGCAATCTCTGGCCTCAGCACTGATGGCAGCAATTGTTCCTGTGTCCAGCCTCCCCCCTCCAACTTCCTCCACCCAGACCCAATCCCCTGTACCCCAGCCCATCCCAAGCACACCAACAGACCAGCATGCACACAAGGCAACACACAAAAGTAGCTCAGGCAAACATAGGCACCACACATCCCACAGGCACTTACACAAGCATCCCACCCATACAGACACAGCATCATCCACTGTCTCCACTGTGTCCCCCTCCTCCTCTTCTCCCTCCTCCCTCCCAGTCTCATCTACACACACACCTGCATGCACCACATCTACAGGCACTAGGACTCGCACCAGGACACCCAGCACCACACGCCGCTCACCTGCACTCACCACCTCCACTGCCATTTACAAGTCCCCTGTGTCCTCTCCCAGAGTGTCTGTGACGCCCCCTCCCAAAGTACCCAAACGCCGGCAATCACTCACCCAACATCCATTCACCTCACGACAGCCTCCAGTACCTGCACCTGCACCCAAAACAGCTAAAGTGACACCTCCTACAACCACCTCCTCTTCCTCCACTCCCAGACCCCCTCCAGCTACCCATCCCAGTGTTCGTCAGAAACTGTCCCTCTGTCAAATTGACCTTTTTGCCCCCACCCCCCCTCCAATTCATCAGTCCCGTCGTAGCGCCTCAGCAAAAAAGCCACCAGTACCAGTGGTGTGTGTTCCTGGTTTTTGGAGTGCACCGTCCACCAGGGCAGGCAGTAGGACCCGGAGCCAAGGCACTGGCAGCCCACCCCCTGTAAAGGCTCCGAAATTGGAGAGTGGACGACGGGACCGTGTCAAGACTACTGGTGGGACAACAAGTGAAATGGGATCGAAGGCGATTGGTGAGTCAGCTGTAACTCCAAAAAAGGTGGGGAAGGTCCCGAGGAAGTCTGCCCAGCCTGTTGTGAGTGTCACTGCGGAGAAGTGCGCCATCATTTCCGGCGGTCCAGACACAACCGCCAGCACCGTCGTCACTGGTCCAGAGCCCACCGCCAGAGTCAGTGCCCAGGAGGGCCCAAGTATCGTAACAAGTCCAGAGCCCACCGCCAGAGTCAGTGCCCAGGAGGGCCCAAGTATCGTCACTGGTCCTGAGACCACCGCACAAGACACAGCCCAGGAGAGCCCAAGTATTGTCACTGGTCCTGAGACCACCGCACAAGACACAGCCCAGGCAGGGCCAGGATGCCACAGCCCCGCTGGGCAATGATGGAATGTCATGCCACACACCAATTTCCAGTATGGAGATCGTCATGCCACACACCAATGTCCAGTGTGGAGATCGTCATGCCACACACCAATGTCCAGTGTGGAGATCGTCATGCCACACACCAATGTCCAGTATGGAGATCGTCATGCCACACACCAATGTCTAGTATGGAGATCGTCATGCCACACACCAATGTCCAGTGTGGAGATCGTCATGCCACACACCAATGTCCGTATCAGAACCGCCATGTCAAAGCACCGCTGAACAGTCCAGAGACCGCCATGGCAAAGCACCGCTGAACAGGGCAAAGACCGCAATGTCAAAGCACCGCTGAACAGGGCAAAGACCGCCATGGCAAAGCACCGCTGAACAGGGCAAAGACCGCCATTGCAAAGCACTGCTGAACAGTCCAGAGCCGCCATGGCAAAGCACCGCTGAACAGGGCAAAGACCGCCATGGCAAAGCACCGCTGAACAGGGTAAAGACCGCCATGGCAAAGCACCGCTGAACAGTCCAGAACCGCCATGGCAAAGCACCGCTGAACAGGGCAAAGACCGCCATGGCAAAGCACCGCTGAACAGGGCAAAGACCGCCATGGCAAAGCACCGCTGAACAGTCCAGAACCGCCATGGCAAAGCACCGATGAACAGGGCAAAGACCGCCATGGCAAAGCACTGCTGAACAGGGCAAAGACCGCCATGGCAAAGCACCGCTGAACAGTCCAGAACCGCCATGGCAAAGCACCGCTGAACAGGGCAAAGACCGCCATGGCAAAGCACCGTTGAACAGGGCAAAGACCGCCATGGCAAAGCACCGCTGAACAGTCCAGAACCGCCATGTCAAAGCACCGCTGAACAGGGCAAAGACCACCATGGCAAAGCACCGCTGAACAGGGCAAAGACCGCCATGGCAAAGCACCGCTGAACAGGGCAAAGACCGCCATGGCAAAGCACCGTTGAACAGTCCAGAACCGCCATGGCAAAGCACCGCTGAACAGGGCAATGCACCGGGTAGGAATGAATGGCCCACCACATCAGGCATCCTTATCCCATGTGCAGCTGGGACAGTGACAGGACACTACCGTTCACAGGGAGACTCATCCAGTCTGGGCACCAGTCACCCCCCAGTACCAGTATGGACCTGCATCGACTTGAGAGACTGTGGCTTTGCATTCCCCAGGATGTAACAGTGGGCAACCCACCCACTGTAGAGACTTGAGAGTCTGTGGCTTTACACTCCCCAGGATGGCACAGTGGGCAACCCACCCACTGTAGAGACTTGAGAGACTGTGGCTTTGCACTCCCCAGGATGGCACAGTGGGCAACCCATCCACTGTAGAGACTTGAGAGACTGTGGCTTTGCACTCCCCAGGATGGCACAGTGGGCAACCCACCCACTGTAGAGACTTGAGAGACTGTGGCTTTGCACTCCCCAGGATGGCACAGTGGGCAACCCACCCACTGTGTTGACTTGAGAGACTGTGGCTTTGCACTCCCCAGGATGGCACAGTGGGCAAGCCACCCACTGTAGAGACTTGAGAGACTGTGGCTTTGCACTCCCCAGGATGGTAGAGTGGGCAAGCCACCCACTGTAGAGACTTGTGAGACTGTGGCTTTGCACTCCCCAGGATTGAACAGTGGGCAAGCCACCCACTGTAGAGACTTGAGAGACTGTGGCTTTGCACTCCCCAGGATACATCAATGGGCATGGAGCCCCGTCGTGGATCTGGCTTTGCATTCATCTGGCTGAGGTGCCCCCCCCTTCCCTTCCCCCTGAGGTGCCTGTAGTGTTTCTATCTGATGCCCCACCAGTGTTCTCTCGGATTTTGGTCAGGTATCTATTGTGGGCCTCGCCCATGCATTTTTGGACTGTTTGTGCACGGACATTGTTGTGTACATATCTGCAATACTTATCGGATTATTTATGTAAATATGAGTGATTTTGGAATACATATATTTGGATATTTTTGTATGACATGTATATTGGCACATTATAATGTTTGCCCGAAATTCGCATTGTCTGCATTCTTCCGGGGGGATTGTGGGTTGTTACTGTTCTTTTTGTGACTGCATTGGTGTGTATGTTGTACTATGCGAGGGTGGGGGTGTTTGGTGGGTGTCCCCCTAACTTTTGCCTCCCCCCTCCCCGTGTCGTAGGTGCAGTACTCACCGGTATCTTCTGCGCCTACGTCGCTGTTGGTCGTGAAGGAGCAGAAAGACAAGGGCAGGTAGTATTTGGAGTCCGGCTCCATGGAGTCGTCGTTCCTCGTGGGATGTGTAGAAGGTGAGCGTTTTCCCATACCAAAAGCTGTTTCCGCTGTGTTTTTATCCACGGTGAATCCGCCCCGGAAAAGGTGGCGGATTGGCCTGTTGTGATACTGTGGGCGGTACATTGTCTCCCGCCTGTCTGTTGGCGGTGACCGCCGCGATGCTTGTCTGTACTGCCTTGGCGGGCGGTGTGTTAAAGTGGCTGTCTTTGTTGGCGGTTTCCGCCAGGGTCATAATTCCCTTTTTTTGTCCGTCTGACTGTTTGCGGTATTATCGCATCTTTAACACCGTCCGCCAGGGTTGTAATGACCACCATAATGCCTTTTGATTTAGAAGAAGTTGATCCACTCCACCACTGTTAGAGAAAATTCAGTCCAGTGCTTCAGCCTTTTTAGCATAATGCTGGTAATTATAGCGCCTTAGGCTACCGAAACACAAAGGCAATATAGGACTGCTTTCTTGTCTTCAAATACAGAGAAAAATTATTTTCTCAGTCAGGGTCACACATGTCCTGAAACCTGACCAATGACTGTGAAGGAAAAATGTTTTATTTCATATACAGTATTGCATATACAACTGATCGACTATCTGCTTTTACAAGATTTTATTGAGATGAGACTGACTATAGATTGGTGGCCATGGTTTCTTCAAAAGAGGACAGTGACGGCATGTTTAGGAGGCCAGAGATGACCCTTAGTTAAGAAAAACTGTTCCGAAAGTGTACTTATAGAGACAAGAGTAATTATTTCATGTATTCAGGGGCATGGTACCATCAGAATACAAAATTATTTCGTTTTTTTTAACAGTCGTGTCACCTCCTTCTTCTTCTCAAAGATTTTAGAAGGGCTAAATGCAGATGAAGAAAGAGGTGAGATAGAGGGGGATGATAATGTGATGGTAGTATGTTGTTAGACTTAGAATTACTGATTTTTATTGTTTTGGGCTCAGCGAACATCTGAAGGTTCAACATATGTGAGGGCTTTCTAATGAGATATGTCTAATTTATAGAAAAGAATCTGCTTTCCTTGACAGGAGTCATCATTCATGTGAGTGGTGAGGTAGATTGTATTGATTTTAGTGACTGCTCTGTCACAACCCCTTCTATGTCTCATGAAGTAAGCTTTTTGTTTGGTCAGCAACTTCCACCATTGACAAGTTTTGACAACTTTGTTCAGTCTTGTCCAACCCACTTTTGAACCACTTGTTGATGGTCTTAATAGCAAGCTTTAGATTTCTCATTTATGTAGGGCCAGTTTGTCCAATAACGTCATGGTATATGTTTACAGTAGGGCTTTATGGTCTTCACTTTACGGTCTTCAAGATTGATTGGGCTGTTTCCCAAAGCGTGATTCACAAAGATAAGCTTACTCTCTTGTGTAAGTTTAATCTTTTATGGTATTTTCAAACTACAATTTAATAGTAACTTTACAACTGTGGAAACTCCACAGTCAGGGCACAGAATTTGCATTCAAAGACAGAACAGGCCTACCTTTTTGCGTGTGTATTTCTCCTGCCTGACTGTTTGTGCTTTATAGGATGTGTTCAATGTTGCTTTTCTACGATTTTTTGACTGTCTGGCTTGAGTTTTACAAACGTATGGTACTTAACATCACCATCAAACGTGTAAAAATGTGGTTGTACTGTAACAATGTTGACGAATAGAACATATGCAGCAGTTGGGAATGGTAAGATCAAATAAAAAGCACTAATAGAACAAACACCAAAAGAGTGGGAGCAGGGGTCAGGACTTAACTGCAACAACCCCCCAAAAACCATACAGGGTTAACTGGATAGACAAATTCAGATTGCAAAAATATCAGCTATTCCTTTGGACTGAGCCAATACAGATCGGTAGGATCAGTCTGAGGCCACAAGAAAGGCATTAAGGGCCTGATTACAACTGTGGAGGAGGTGTTAATCCGTCCCAAAAGTGACGGTAAAGTGACGGATATACCACCAGCCGTATTACGAGTCCGTTATATAATATGGAACTCGTAATACGGCTGGTGGTATATCCGTCACTTTAACATCACTTTTGGGACGGATTAACACCTCCTCCAAAGTTGTAATCAGGCCCTAAGTCTCCACATGGCAGTATGATAGCAGTAAGTTGTTTCTGCTGATCCCCCAGAACCAGGAGATTTGAAATAATATGCTTAGGTTTTTACCTGCATGAATAAAGAAGCTCTCTCGCTTTAGACCACCCACACTTCAGCAGGAAACAAAACACCGGCTTGAGCTCCTTGCTCCACAACATCCTGTTGCAGGTCCTGCAGAACTTTGCTCTTTTCACAGTCACTGGCAGACATTGGAAGTCCACAATCCAGATGTATGATAGGCTCCATAAGATCTGTCCTCAGTTATCTTTATTCTTCAGTGTCACTTGCCCTTTAATCGTTCCCTCACTGACTTGCCCCGTTTCACCTCCACGCAGCCAATGCTGCAGTGGTGCATCTCAAATGCAAAATCTCAAGACATTGTTGCTTCTATATTAGCCAATAACCTGAGGTTGGCAGCTCTTTTAAGATAGAGAGGTCTTTGACGTCTACACTTAAGTAAAGTGATGGAGATGTCAGCACAATTCCAAAAATTTGTAATCTGTTCAATTACATCTTTCTAGCAAATAACCAAGACTTCCATTTTGGTAGTCCTCTTTTCCAGGTTTGGCACAGCAAATTCCATATGTAAATTCAAGTGAATATGCCATCCGACTTGCCTGTCAACGTAGTGATGCTAGATGCCACGCCATCCACTTTCGGATGCAATCCTTTAAGGGAGGCTATTGACCCCTATGTATCTCTGGTCATTTCCTGTGTTGAACTATTGTCCTCTCCAAAAGTTAGGATTTTATGCCTTTTTTTTTATTGACTCATCATTTCCTTCCCAGGTTCGGACACAGGACAGGGTTCACCTCGGAACCCAAAGACATCATCTGTGGCATCCCTCAAGGCTCATCCCTCAGCCCTACTCTGTTCAACACCTCCATGACCCCCCTAGCCAACATTGTCAGAACTCATGGACTGAACATCATATCCTCTGCAGAAAAAACCCAGCTCATCCTCCCTCTATCAGAAGAACCATCCACTATGAGGTCGAACTTCCGTCTGTCCATTACCAGCATCGCCAACTGGATGCAAGACAGCTGCCTCAATTTCAACACAAACAAAATAGAAGTATTGATCTTCAGGAATAACACCTCCCCATGGAACGATTCCTGGTGGCCTGCTGAACTAGGACCCTCACCCACTCTACAGACCACGGCCAGAACGACAGCATCATTCTCGACTGCAAACTCAACAAGAAAAACGAGATCAACGCAGTCTCCTCCACCTGCTTAATCACCATTCACGTGCTCTGAAAGATCTTCAGATTGATCCCTGTCAGCACCCGACGTACCGTCACTCAAATCTTCATCACTAGCCGCTTGGATTACAGCAACACATTCTACGCAGTAATCATCACCAACCCCCTAAAGAGACTGCAGACCACACAGAACTCGACAGCCAGACTCATCCTCGGCCGCCCCAAATGGACTTGTATCACAGCTCCACTGTCTCCCCATCCACAAGAGATGTCAATTAAAGATGTTGACCCATGCCTATAAAGCCCAGCACAATCAAGGACCAGCATACATCAACCAATGCATGAGCTTCCACCAACCCTCTAGGTTCTCCCTCCCTTGCTCCAACTCCTTATCCTACCTTGCTGCGAAGTCCTGGAACACCCTCCCACACTACTTCTGTACCTCACCCTCTCTCCAGGAATTTGGAAAAGGACTCAAGACCTAGTTTTTCAACTGATTCCACCCGAACAGATAGCTTTCAGCGCCTGGTTACCCTTGTGGGTGAATAGCAGCATTTTACTAATTCTGTTTCGATTCAAGGTGTCAGTGAAAGTACTCACCAATGTCTGTGTCCGTAGCTACTCCCGCAGCCTGTGGTAGAAGGGGGGAGAGGTTGACCATTTTGACCATGTTGTTGCTTTTGCAGGGCAACGTAAAGTGAGCAGTGCCCATCAGGGCACCCATACCTGATTGCTAAGGCTAGAGGCTTTTGCCAGTTGCAGCTGTCATTTCAGCCACAGGACCTCTACTCATTACTCCTCTCTGACGTCTGTGCAAAGGCTTTTATCCATCAGATTCTGTCCTGTTGTGGAATTTTTGGAGGACAGATTATTGTAAGGAAGAGGGAGATAAATTGATGGTTTTACCATGAGAGTAGCTGTGACACTTTGTTTTTGATCTCCATGTTATGTGTCAACACTAGATTGAACCGGTGTCCACCCTTGTGCATGATGAAGCTAAAAGTTTCAATTTGGTTTTCATAGAGGAAGCCACCTGATGGCTACATTTCTAGAGGGCAATCAATGTAAGGCTGCCAAAAAGATATTTTAAAGTAAAAGGCCAAAGTGCCCAAAACATATAACTTGGCTTCTTTTTAATCTAAAACGTTATTATCACATCTCAGAACTTGTCACTAGTTTCCCAATCAAAGAAAACATCCCTTCGAGGTACTGCAGTTCTTGGCAAAGACAGAACATGGCAATCAACATGGCACCTATGGAACCCTGAGGGAGGACAGTCAGTGTTTCTGAAGCACAACACATCAATGATCTGTATGTTATGATACAAATTATCCCCTTTTGCTGAAATAATCAAAGAACTTTCTCATTTTTAAAGATAACGAGTTAATCAGTTGTAATTTTATATCGAAAAATAATTTTTGATAAATCCAGAACTCTCTCTTTGCAATGAAATCTTATAGCGCCATTCAAGAGACTGAACTGTAAAAGACATTGCAATGCAATACATCAGGCTACCTTGCGAAAATGTCCAGATTTCGCAACAGTCAAAGAATTTGAGATCAATTAAATCTAAGTTTTTTCTCACAGACCCATGTATATATATTTTTGACTCTAACCTGACTAGCGCCATTTTTTGACGCACAACCTCCATGGAAATGCTAAGCCAGGAGTCATTCCCCCGCCTAATAGCCATGCCAAAGGGAGTTCTGTCCCCTGGGCATGGCCATTGGGCACAGTGGCATGTAAGGGGGGCCCCCATGCCACTTAATAAAAAAATAAAATTCTATTTACCTGCAATTTCCAGCTTTCGCAACAGTCAAAGAAATTTAGATCAATTAAATCTAAGTTTTTTCTCACCCACCCATGTATATGCAAGTGAGTTGTTGGCAGAGGGGAATTACTCTCTGGCACATGTTATAAGCTACCTGTGCACATAATGCTTGAAAAAAAACTTAAAATTCGAACATGAACAGAAGGCATTCCTTTTCTGCTCACTCTATGGTTAACCCTTTGTCATTCGTATAAGCCCCTTTAAGATTCTATTTTACACACCTTCATCTGGCCAAACGTATAGGAAGAGAACCTCCACTTTGATGGTGGACGTCATGGTACACCGAAAGACTTTGATTATTGAAGAAGACTGGGACCGCATCACATAAACTGAGCACTCAGTGTGTTAAGACTTAGGCCCATATTTATTCTTTTTGACGCAAATCAGCGCTAGCGCAGATTTGCATAAAAAAGTTTACCGTCGGCTAACGCCATTCCAACGCACCGGCTGGGCACCTTATTTATGGAATGACGTGAGCTGGCGTTGCGGCCTGGTTAGCCTCAAAATAAATGACGGTAACCGGGCAGCGGAGGCGAAGGGAAGACTGGGGGTTGTGCGCCAAAAGATGGTGCTAGTCAGGTTAGAGTCAAAAATATTGGCTCTAACCTGACCAGCGCCATTTTTTGACGCACAACCCCCATGGAAATGCTAAGACAGGAGTCATGCCCCCCGCCTAATAGCCATGCCCAGGGGAGTTCTGTCCCCTGGGCATGGCCATTGGGCCCAGTGGCATGTAGGGGGGCCCAAGTTAGGACCCCCTATGCCACTTAATAAAAAAATAAAATTCTACTTACCTGCAATTTCCAGCTTTCGCAAAAGTCAAAGAATTTGAAATCAATTAAATCAAAAAAAAATTCTCACCCACCCATGTATATGCAAGTGAGTTGTTGGCAGACAATTCCCTCCAAGGGGAATTACTCTCTGGCACATGTTATATGCTACCTGTGCACAGAATGCTTGAAAAAAAAAACTTACAATTCTAACATGAACAGAAGGCATTCCTTTTCTGCTCACTCTATGGTTAACCCTTTGTCATTCGTATAAGCTCCTTTAAGATTCTATTTTACACACCTTCATCTGGCCAAACGTATAGGAAGAGAACCTCCACTTTGATGGTGGACCTCATGGTACACCGAAAGGCTTTGATTATTGAAGAAGACTGGGACAGCATCACATAAACTGAGCACTCAGTGTGTTAAGACTTAGGCCCATATTTATACTTTTTGACGCAAATCAGCGCTAGCGCAGATTTGCGTAAAAACTTTTACAGTCAGCTAACGCCATTCCAACGCACCGGCCGGGCTCCTTATTTATGGAATGACGTGAGCCGACGTTGCGGCCTGGTTAGCCTCAAAATAAATGACGGTAACTGGGCAGCGGAGGCGAAGGGAAGACTGGGGGTTGTGCGCCAAAGAATGGTGCAAGTCAGGTTAGAGTCAAAAATATTGGCTCTAACCTGACTAGCGCCATTTTTTGACGCACAACCCCCATGGAAATGCTAAGACAGGAGTCATGCCCCCCACCTAATAGCCATGCCCAGGGGAGTTCTGTCCCATGGGCATGGCCATTGGGCACAGTGGCATGTAGGGGGGGCCAAGGTAGGCCCCTATTTGGCACTTAATAAAAAAATTAAATTCTACTTACCTGCACTCACCATGAATGGGTCCCCCCATCCATGTGTGTCCTCCAGGGGTGGGGGAGGATGGCAGGGAGTGTCCCTGGGTGCAGGGAAGGGCACCTGTGGACTGCCTCCATGGTCTCCCACCACGGAAATGAACCCACAGGTCCCTTAACGCCTGCCCTGACCCAGGCATTAAAAAACGGCGCAAATCCGGCGGGGCACCATGTTTTAAGGCCAGCCTCCTCCTGTGCGTCATTTTGACGCCGGAGGATAAATAAGGTGCACATGCCTTAGAGTCATTTTTTGCATCCGAACGCCTACCTTGCATGTCATGAACGCAAGGTAGATTTTCACCTACAAAAAATGACTCAAACTCCATAACTTTGGCGCTAGACGGGTCTAGCACCAAAGTATAAATAGGGAGTTAAGTTTGCGCCTAATTTGCACCAAAATAAATTATGCAAATCCGGCGTAAACAGAGTATAAATATGGGCCTTAGAGTCCGATTTAGAGTTTTGCAGTGTGGTTATTCCGTCAAAACAGTGATAGTCGAAATATATTTCGGTGAACAAGATATCCGTTACCGTTGTGATGGAGTAACCCTCTCCCCAACATCATCACAAAACAGGCAATACAAAACGCAACACAACAGCTGCAAGACCTGCACTACAACATAACAAAATCACATTGCCTCTGTTATATGCCAAGCTGTTTATTGCTAAATGATAAATAAAGTTAAAAACAACTAAATTACATTGCCATAAGGTACCACAAAAAGACAGCTGCAGAAAAACACACCACCACCACAGCAAAATGCATACAACAAATAGGCATAAACGCTCTTATAGCTCATTACCACCTGCTAAGTTCTAACTTCATAATACAGTTGTAAAATATGTTTGGAGCAAGCACTGCCATAACATACCATCAAGAACTTGAACTAGAGCCAGCCAAGCACTTTTTCTGATCCACCCCTGGAATTCCTTTCACTTGAGCAAACTCTTGTTCTCCCTACCATCTCTTTTATCAAGATCCTTTATCGACAGAACTCTGAAGTGGCATCCTGTAGTGTCACATGGTTTAAAAAAAAAAACCTTTAAATAAATAAATATCATTATTATGAAAGCTCAACCAAAAATCCTCTCTGGAAGTTTACTACCTTGAAGAGATGTAATATTTCTGAATGTTAGCAATTCCTAAAGGTTTCCAAGAGCATCCTTACAAACATTTGTGAATTCTTACTAGAAGGTACTGTGAAAGGCTTTCTGCACGTAAAATTGTACAAATTATACAATTGCACCTGCATAACTGCCTGAGTATGATTGCCCCTTTTGTTAATCCTCGAACAATGATGGTGTTTGTTACCCACTCCCACCCTGGAGAGGCATATAGTACCAGATGTACAACGGTCAGCTTTTGCGACTTTCAAATTGCGATTTTTTGTGATTCGCAATTTGCGAGTCACAAAAGCAGATGTGCAACAGTGGGTTGCAAGGGACCTGCCTCATTTATATTCATGAGGTAGGTCGCTATTTTCAGTCCATTTGAGAATGGCCAACACTCACAGGGATGGTGGCCTGCTGGGGTCAGCAAAACACCATGTCTGTGCCTGCTTGTTAAATAAAGCAGTTTTTTTTTTTTTAAACGCAGCCTGTTTTCCTTAATGGAAAATGGGATGCATTACGAAAAAAAAAAAGGTTCCTTTTCATTTTTTCAGAGTAGGCAGTTGTCCGTGGGATTACTGCCTGCTCTGAAAAAATGTTGGTGCTCCCATTCACAAAGAGGAAGGGCTCCCTTGGGGACCCCTTCCCGTTTGCGAATGGGCTAGCATCAATTTGAAATTGATGGTAACTGCGATTGCTTGGTGACTGCATTACCTCTCATGGGATCCTCCTCGTGCCAGTCCTAACAAATGAGGCTTGTCCTACACCCAATAGTAGTAACACTGAAGTCCTTCTTTTATTTTTATATATATATATATTTTTTTAATATAAAACACCTCCTCCCCTCTGCTTCGTCCTGTTTTGTTTCCTGTCCCAAGCAGTGGGTTCGCTGGTGGTCCTTTCTTTCGCACTCTCCAAACTGTGAGTACATTTCCCATTTGTGTTTGTGTTCTTTTCGTGTTTTTCTTACCTTCTAGGTCCATGCTGTGGGAGTGCACAGTGGTTTTCTGGTCCCGCTCCAGCAAGCTCCTTTTCCATGTGCAGAGCTGGGTCAGGGTGCTATCTTGCCATATGGAGCACCGCAGCAGCGATTGCCATACTTCTGGTGTTAGGTGTATTTGGGTCACTTTTTCTGCTGTGAGGCTAGATTTGGTTGCCATTGTAGCCTATTTAAAAGGAAGCAACAGTGCTGCTGTAGCTGTCGTGTTGCTTCCCTGTTGTTGGACTTGCCTTACCGACGTTATGGCTAAGCAAGTGGAAAAGCGACTCCATTCCCAGGTTCCTGTGCAGGACAACACTGAGGAGATCATGCATATTTCTAGGGACGATTTGCATTCCTCAGTTAAAGAGGCAGTTGATGCTGCCTTGTTGGAGAAAGACCTTCCTGCTAAGCGCCAAAGGTTGAATGAGAATGTCCTTGATCAAGAGGACTGTAGAGGTTGCTATATCCAGTCTGATCAAGTAAAAGAGGTTCTGTCCCATATTCGTGCTCAGTTGGGATTTTCTGCTCAGAAAGTGGCTGAAGTGGAATTTTTGTCTCAGTACAATGCATCTCCTTCTGACCGTTTGCCCTTCCATGAGGTTATTCACAATCTCCTGCTTAAGGAGTGAAGTGACATTGACAGATCGGCTATTTCTTGTTTTCTTCATAAGAGGTATCTATTAGAGGGCTTTGAGGATAAGTTCCCTCAGCTCCCTAAAGTAAATACGATTTTGGCTTCTATGTCCTCTTCTTCTGCTTTGGCTTCTGAAGATCCTGTCCTCTCTGATGCAGCGGATAAAAAGGAGGAGTCTGCCTTGAAGAAGGCTTATGCTGCCTCTAATTATGGAATCTGCTCTAATGCATATACTGCTTATACTACGCAGACTCTTCTGAAAGACTTCCATGCCTTGTTTAATTGTCTCCAGGCTAATGATGTTCCTTCGGACTTGTTGGCCAATATGGAACTTTTGTCTCAATTTTTGTCTGAAGCTATGTTTTTGGGCCTCCACTGCTGCAAGCTGGTGCTTCCATTGCAGGATGGCATTCCTTGTGTTTGAAATCCTAGCAGTTGGAATCTGGACAGTGTTCCTTTATTTGTAAACTGCATTCTTTGGGACACAAGTTATTTGGTTATTTGTCCGGAACTCAATGACATGATGGAGAAGGCAGCTGAGGAAAAGAAAATTATGCGTCCTTTCAAACAGGGTGTGGATAAAAAGCTAGGGTTTTTCAGACGTGGTGCTTTTCAGTCCACAGAGCGTGGCCCTTTTGTGGAAGGGCTATCGCCTTCGATAATAAATCCTGGCTCTCTTTCTCAGGTACCTCTTCTGGCCAGCAACACAAGTGACTATATGGTAGAGGGGGTCGCCTCAGGGCTTTTCTTCCCCACTGGAAGCAAGTCATCTCCAATGCCTGGGTCCTTTCCGTGGTGAAACATGGTTATCAGATGCTGTTCAAAGATGTAATTCGGCCTCCTCGGTTCCAGCTTAATCCTTCTCCAAAGTCACCAGATCTGTGTCGCAGTCTCCAGGTGGGCATAGAGTTGCTGTTGTTGAAACAGGCAATTGTTCCAGTTCCGGAGTTGCAGAAGGTTTTGGGCTTTTACTCAACTCTGTTTGTGGTCCCAAAACCGGACAGTTCATTTTGGCTCATCCTCAACCTCTTGGCTCTGAACAAATTTCTGCTTGTGGAACATTTCAGGATGGTGTCCCTTCCTTCAATCATTCCTCTTCTCATGAAGGGGGATTTCTTGGCCACGTTGGATTTTCATGATGCTTACTTTAAAGCCCTGATCCATGTGGAGAGTCAGCCATTCCTGAGATTCATGGTATTTGACCAGCACTTTCAGTTTCAGGTCCTCCCTTTCGGCTTGGCCTCTTCTCCCAGAGTGCTCATAAAGGTATTGGCCCCTTTTGTTGCTTTCTTGCATTTGCAGGGTGTTGCCCTTTATCCTTATTTGGATGATTGGTTACTTTCTGCTTCATCTCTTTCAAGGATCAGTGAAATGTGGAGTTTCTGCTGGGAGCCCTGCACGACTTCAGTTTCCTGGTGAATCTTCCAAAGTCTCACCTTGTTCCCTCCCAGTTGAAGATGTTCATCAACACTCGTTTGGATACTTGACTGGGTGCTTCAATTGGCAGTGTCAGACTTTTTGACTCGTTTGCACAGTTCTGTAAGTTGCTAGTTGAGGGTGCAAGGCCTGTTGGCGGCCTCCACTGCTGTGGTCATCTGGGCGGGGTTTCATTTGAAGCCAATTGTGAATCACATCCTCACTCACTTGGATCCCTGCTCCAAGGACTACAAAGTTCTGATTCCTCTTTCGGATCAGGTGACTTGTGTCCTGTCCTGGTGGTTGGTCAGGAACAATCTTTTGAAGGGTGTCCTTTTCCAGTTTCCACCCTCTGTTCTCTTGACAACGGATGTCAGCGAATGAGGTTGGGTTGTGGTTCTGGGTCACCTATAGAGGAGGGCCACTTGGTCTCCGAGAGAGAGTCGTCAGTCCTCGAATTGGAGGAAACTCATGGCAGTGATGCAGGCCCTCCTTGATTTTCAGCATCATCTGCTGGGTCAGAATGTGGTAGTCAGGACAGACAACCAGGTGGCCAGGGTTTACCTCAACAGACAAGGAGTTACGAGGTGCGGGTCCCTCAATCAGGTTGCATCCCAGATTTTTGCATGGTCAGAGACTCATGTTCTCCTCCTGAAAGCGGTGCAAATCAGGGGAGAGATCAGTATTGGGCGGACAGTGTCAGCTGGAACCTTCCGTCCCCTGTGATGTTTCACCTTGCCTGGCCTTTGTTCCTCTTGATTTGCCAGAGGTTCGTGGTCCCTGGCTGGATCTATTTGCATCCCGC
Source organism: Pleurodeles waltl (assembly GCF_031143425.1). Lineage (NCBI taxonomy): Eukaryota > Metazoa > Chordata > Amphibia > Caudata > Salamandridae > Pleurodeles > Pleurodeles waltl. Next base: position 283,843,303 of record NC_090442.1, read on the forward strand.
ACAATGCCCATTGCCATCAGTTTTGCACAGAGCTTCTGTCTCCTCTGGCCTGGGCAGTGGATGCTCTGTCCATCCCTTGGCCGCCGGGGTTGCTTTATGCTTTTCCTCCCATCCCTCTCCTGCCCCGCGTTCTGCAGAAGATCAGGGTAGAGCAATCTCATGTGATCCTCATTGCTCCTTACTGGCCTCGCCGTCACTGGCTTCCTATCCTACTTTCTCTGGCGCGGGGCGCTTTCTGATTCCCCCTTACAGGCCCTCTCCCCTTCATCTTCCTCTCCTGAGGGGCTTGTTGGCATCTCGGTTATGTCTGATGGCTTAGCTCTTGAATGGGTAGGTTTGGTTCAGTTGGGATGTTCTTCTCAGGTTACTTTGGACATTCAGTCTTCCAGGAAGCAGTCTACTTTGAAGTCTTATAATAAGCATTGGAAGTCTTTTACCTCCTGGTGCGATTCCCAATCTGTGGATTCTGCTGTTGTTGCTTCTTTTCGGATCCTGGACTTTTTGCGGATGGGTTCTTGAAGGTTTGGGCCCCCAGCACTATTTCTGCGCAGTGGGCTGCTATCCGCGCTTGTCGCTCTTTTTCTGATGACTTGTCTTCCTTGTCCCCCTTGGTATTACTCTTGCTCCATAGTTTCCGGTAGCAGCGTTGTTAGACCTGACAGCATTAGGGCGGTCACACCTAACTTTTTGCCTGCCTCCCTCCACTTTTGAGATACTGTTTTTGCTGGTTTTTAGACTCTGCGCACTTTACCACTGCTAACCAGTGCTAAAGTGCATATGCTCTCTCCCTTTAAACATGGTAACATTGGATCAAACCCAATTAGGCTATTTAATTTACTTATAAGTCCCTAGTAGAGTGCACTATATGTGCCCAGGGCCTGTAGATTAAAAGCTACTAGTGGGCCTGCAGCACTGATTGTGCTACCCACTTCAGTAGCCCCTTAACCTTGTCTCAGGCCTGCCATTGCAAGGCCTGTGTGTGCAGTTTCACTGCCAATTCGACTTGGCATTTAAAACTACTTGCCAAGCCTAAAACACCCCTTTTTCTACATTTAAGCCACCCCTAAGGTGAGCCCTAGATAACCCCTATGGCAGGGTGCTGCGTAGGTAAAAGGCAGGACATGCACCTGTGTAGTTTACATGTCCTGGTATTGTAAAACTCCTAAATTTGTTTTTACACTACTGTGAAGCCTGCTCCCTTCATAGGCTAACATTGGGGTTGCCCTCATCCATTGTTTGAGTGGTAGCTGCTGATCTGAAAGGAGTAGGAAGGTCATATTTTGTATGGCCAGGATGGTAATACAAAATCCTGCTGACTGGTGAAGTTGGATTTAATATTACTATTTCAGAAACGCCACTTTTAGAAAGTGAGCATTTCTCTGCACTTAAATCTTTCTGTGCCGTACAATCCACATCTGGCTGGGTTTAGTTGACAGCTCCTTGTGCATTCACTCAGACACACCCCAAAAACAGGATACTCAGCCTCACTTGCATATATCTGCATTGTGAATGGGTCTTCCTGGGCTGGGAGGGTGGAGGGCCTGCTCTCACACAGAGGACTGCCACACCCCCTACTGGGACCCTGGCAGACAGGATTGAACTGGAAGGGGACCTGGTGCACTTCTAAGCCACTCTTTGAAGTCTCCCCCACTTCAAAGGCACATTTGGGTATAAAAAAAGGGCCTGTGCCCTACCACCTCAGACACTTCCTGGAGAAGAAACCTGAACAAGAACCTGCACCCTGACAAGAAGAAGTGTCTGGCTGCCTAAAGGACTCACCTGACTACTTTCTGAAGAGGACTGCTGCCTTGCTGTTGCCCTGCTATCTTGCTGCTCTCTTGCTTTTCTGCAGAAGTGCTCTCCAAGGGCTGAAGTCTCAGGACCAAAAAGACTTCTCTCCTGCAGTTGAAATCCCCGTGCGGTGAAAATTCAATGCACCGCCTGCCAAGAACGACGCACAGCCTGCTCGTGGTGAAAAATTCACCGCACGCTGAGTCTGGAATGACGCAGCCTGACTTTGCAACAGAAGATCGACGCAGCGCCAGTGACGCGACCGGAACTTCAACGCACAGCCCTACTGGATCGACGCAAGCCGACTCAGAACGACGACGCCCGACTTCCTGAGAGGAATCGACGCAGCGCCTGCCGTGCGGAAGAAAATTCCACACATCACCTACTGGAACCGACGCAGCCGATGTAACTTCGCTCCGCAAGCCCAGGATTCTACGCATAGTCCCAGGGGCGTCTGAAAACCCTGAAACCCGAAGAGAATCCAAGTCCGCGCACCGGAAATCGATGCAACGTCTTCACCATATGGAAAATAATGGTAGTAAGGGTGATGCTGCACATCTAGGGAGTAAAACCAGTACAGTTAACAAATGTAAATATAGTCAGAGTCTGGTGCCAGATGGTCCATAATCCTGAGGCAAACTGTGCCTACAATTAAAGACACTGTTCACTACAAATTTGGGATCTTCACGTTTTGTTCTCTCTATCCTCAGCTATACTACCAGGGATACATATCCTTGCTACGTGATTAGACTATATATTTCTGTATTCTGTGGTCACATTGTTTTTGTGTGGAAAATAATGACGCAAGTCCGTGTGCGAAGGGGTGAAACCGACGCACACTCACCGTTTTCCATGCATCTTCTCCTCTGCAGTCCCTTGTGAGGATATTTCAACGCAAACCAGGTACTTTGCCCTGCAAGAGACACTTGTTTTTCAAGGAGAACTTAAAACACTTTTTATTGCTTTTACAGTAATACTTTAACTTTAAAGACGTTTGATATCACTTTCAGTGATATGCCTAGATTTTTTTACTTCATCTTTAATCATTTTGACCTACATTTATCCAGATAAATATTATATATTTTTCTAAACACTGTGTGGTGTATTATTGTTGTGTTATATTGTGGTATTGTGGGATTTATTGCACAAATACTTCACAGATTGCCTTCTAAGTTAAGCCTGAATGCTCAGTGCAAAGCTACCAAAGGGTGGGCACAGGATAAGTTGGATTGTGTGTGACTTACCCTGACTAGAGTGAGGGCCCTTGCTTGAACAGGGGGTAACCTGACTGCCAACCAAATACCCTATTTCTAACAAGGGTCCTCCTGTCTGTCAGTTGATTCCTTCATGGGATTTGTCCATTGTCCTGAGGGGTCTGCAAGGGGCTCCTTTTTAACCTTTGGAGGAGGCTGATTTGCTTTGGCTTTCGGCTAAGGCGATTTTTCTGGTGGCCATTACTTCGACCAGACAGTTGGGGGAGTTGGGTGCTCTTATGGCTATTTTTTCCCTACCTGAAAGTCTTCCCGGATAGGGTTGTGCTCCAGTTGGATCCTTGGTTTGTTCCTAAAATTTATTCGTCATTTCATTTTTCTCAGGAAGTAGTTTTGTCTGTTTTTTTCTGATCCTCTTTGTCCCTTTCTTCCACCTTGGATGTCAGAAGGGCTTTTCTGATTTACTTGGATCATACGAAGCAATTTCGGTTGTCTCAGTCCCTGTTTGTGGCTTGTGGTTCTGTCTCCAGGGGTTCCAAGGTTACCAACCAGACTCTGAGTAGGTGGGTCATGGGCTCTTGCCCGTGCTTATGTTGCTGTGGGGAAATCTCTTCCTGCTGATATCCAAGGGAGGTTCACTCGGGCGGTATCCACTTCCTGGGCAGAGGCTGGGGGGTTTCCCTTTTGGAGATTTGCAGGGCAGCCACTTGGTCGTCTCCTCTTACGTTCCACACTCATTACGGTTGTTAGACTTTTCATCCTTGGCGTGGTCTCCCTTAACTTTTTGCCTCTGTTCCCCAGGTTGTTGATGTGTGCTGGACTCTGATTTTGCTGTTTTTGTTACTCTGGGCACTTTACCACTGCTCACCAGTGCTAAAGTGCAAGTGCTCCTGTTTAAATTATATGTAAGTGGTTCATCCATGATTGGCATATTTGAATTACTAGTAAGTCCCTAGTAATGTGCACTAGAGGTGCCAGGGCCTGTAAATCAAATGCTACTAGTGGGCCTGCAGCACTGATTGTGCCACCCACATAAGTAGCTCTGTAATCATGTCTCAGACCTGCCACTGCAGGGTCTGTATGTGTATTTTTACACTGTAAATTCGACTTGGCAAGTGTACCCACTTGCCAGGCCTAAACCTTCCCTTTCCTTACATGTAAGGCACCCCTAAGGTATGCCCTAGGTAGCCCCAAGGGCAGGGTGCAGTGTATGGATAAGGTAGGACATATAGTAATGTGGTTTATATGTCCTGACAGTGAAATACTGCCAATTTCGTTTTCACTGTTGCCAGGTCTGTCTCTCTCTCATAGGATAATATGGGGGCTACCTTTAAATATGATTAAAGTGTAGATTCCCCTAGAGAAGAGATGGACAGGTGGAGTTTGGGATCCCTGAACTCACAATTTAAAAATGCATCTTTTAGTAAAGTTGATTTTGAGATTGTGCGTTTGAAAATGCCACTTTTAGAAAGTGAGCATTTTCTTGCTTAAACCATTCTGTGACTCTGCCTTGTTTGTGGATTCCCTGTCTGGGTCAGTTGACAGTTGGGTTGTTTTTCACCTCACACCAGACAGTGACACAAAGGGAGCTGGGGTGTGATCTGCATTCCTGATTAGCCATCTCTGCTAGGAGGGAGGGGTGGAGTGGTCACTCTCATCTGAAAGGACTGTGCCTGCCTCTGACAATGCTGTCTCCAGCCCCCTGGTGTGTGTCTGAGGCCTTGCCTGGGCAAGGCAGGATTTCACAAGAAGGTGTGAGTCCCCTTTGAAGGAAGGTGACTTCAAAGACTAAAATGGGTATAAGAAGGGCATCCAAACTTACAAACTTCAGAAACACTTCTGGAATCAAGGGGAACCTCTGCCTGGAGAAGAGCTGATCGCTGAGGAACAAGTGCTGCCCTGCCTGTGACTGTGCTTTGTGGAGCTTTCCTGCAGTGCTGCTTCTGCCAGAGTAAGAGGGCAAAGACTGGACTTTGTGTGCCTTCCATCTTGAAGAAGAAATCTCCAAGGGCTTGATGTAGAGCTTGCCTCCTGTTGTTGAAGTCTCAGGGATAGCAAAGACTTCTTCCTGCCAGCACCTGGAGTCTCTGGAGAGACCCCTACTCTGCTCTGTGGTGCCCTTCCAGTTCCTGGGACCCTGAAAGGAGAGGCTGGCAGCCTAAGGACAAAAATACACGCACCGAGCGCCGTGCGGAGAAAAGATCGACGCGAATCCGATCGCGGCTGAGAAAACGACGCGACGCCGGCTCCGCAGCTGAGAAACGACGCCGCAGGAAACGCGACCGGAGAATCGACGCCCGGAGCAGGAGAAACGACGCGCAGCATCGCTGACGAAGGCTGAGAGATCGCAACCTGCGCCGCGGGACTTTCGGACCGTCGCGTGGCTGGCTGTTTCGACGCGCATCGCCGTGCCGAGTTGTTTTCGACGCATATAACCGTGCAGGGTTATTTTCGACGCGCACAGCCCGTGCGGGGTTATTTTTGACGCAAACCAGGTACATTTACACGCTAGCAGCGCTAGTGTGTTGTTACAACTACCTAAAGACTCTTTTTATTTTAAACCTTTAAAAAATCATAACTTGACTTGTGTATGTTGGATTTTTGTCGTTTTGGTCTTGTTTTGTTTAGATAAATATTTCCTATTTTTCTAAACTGGTGTTGTGTCATTTTGTAGTGTTTTCATTAAGTTACTGTGTGTGTTGGTACAAATACTTTACGCCCAGCACTCTGAGGTTAAGCCTACTGCTCTGCCAAGCTACCAAGGGGGTAAGCAGGGGTTAGCTGAGGGTGATTCTCTTTTATCCTAACTAGAGTGAGGGTCCTTGCTTGAACAGGGGGTAACCTGACTGTCAACCAAAGACCCCATTTCTAACATTGGTGACCAGCGGTCGGGATTTGGACTTGTATTTGTACTTGACATACAGTAATTGAGTGTACACTACTGTTTTTGATCTCAGACCACTACGTGACCACATACTACTAGTCTTGTGATTTTTGTTTTTACTTGGACTGTTTTTCTCTGCATTCAGTTTCTTTTTTTTCACTGATCCCGGGATTGACTTTGCTGAAACTTCATTTGAGAACTTGCTTTTCTGTTTTTGGAACTGTGCATATTTTTTTTAACCTCTCATCATGTCTCAGTCTGGAGATGCCCTAGCTGAAACTGCTTTTGATTTGGAGAAATTGGAGAGCTACAAGGTGGCTCAGTTGAAGCAGTTTTGTAGGAATGTTGGCTGTCCCATTGAGAGCTCAGCCAAGAAGGTTGAGCTGCAAAAGGCGCTGAGGGCCTGGGTGGCAGCCAAAGCAGCTGAGGGGCACACAGATGAGGAGCCAGAGGGGGAAGAGGAGTTGCAAGTCACTCACACTGATGTAGTGGGTGGGCCTGCTATGTCTCAGGGGAGAATCTCTAGGGCAAGTAGCAGTGTATCCTCCAAGGGTCTGACACCTGAAGAGTTACAGGACAGACAGGCAGAAAGGGAGTACCAATTGGAGCAGAGAAGGCTAGCCCTTGAGGAGAAGAAGATAACAATGGCTCATGAGCTTAGCTTGAAAGAGATAGATCATAGAAACCAGTCCAGTAGGGATGGTGGCAGCAATTCTACAGTGCAGCCTGAGAGAAGGGTACACATCCCAAAAGACCTTGTGAGGGATTATAAGAGGGAGGATGATATCTACTTGTGGTTCAAGGGTTATGAGTCAGCTCTCCACATGAACCTGGTCCCTGAAGCTCATTGGGGGGCAGCCCTGTGGAAGCATTTTGAGGCAGAGGGGAGGGACACACTGACGGCCTTAGGGGATGCTCAGAGTCTCACCTACCCTGCCATGAAGGAGGCCTTACTTACCAGGTATGGTCTCACCCCTGAGCAGTACAAAGAGAAGTTTAGATCCTACAAGAGAAAGGAATCCCAAACATGGTTGGAATGTGTTGATTCTTATTGCAGGTCACTGGATGGTTGGGTGAAGGGCAGTAAGGTAAACACGTATGAGGGGCTTTACAATTTAATTGCTTGGGAGCACTTGTACAGTTTATGTTTTCCAGAGCTGCGCCAGCACCTCATTGACAGCAAGCTGACTGACCCCAGGAAGCTTGCACAGGAAGCGGACCGCTGGGAGAGCACCAGGGTCCAAAAGAGGTATGGGGGAGACCACGCCAAGGGTGGGCAGGGTCCCTCTCAGACGAAAGGGGGGGGTAAGGGCAAACAGGATGAGTTCTCTAAAGGGCCCCAAACTGATTCCCAGGGTAAGAATTCCCAACCCCCCAGTGAAAACAAGCCATGGTTCTCCAGAGGGAAGCCAATGGCAGGTGGTCCCCTACGTAAGTGCTATTCATGTAACCAGGTGGGTCATGTGAGGGGGGACCCCAAATGCCCCAAAAGTACACCGGCACCCACTGGTGCACCGTCCCAGGGTTTGGCCAGTGTAGCGCTTGGGGAGGAGTTGGTTTCAGGTGGGTGGGAACCAGCAGAAATGACCCTTGTCTCACTAGGGGACAGTGAGATGGTCCAGAGAAACCTAGTGCCTGATAACACTAAGAAGTACAGGCAATGGGTGACCATCAATGGACAGAGGGTGGAGGCTCTGAGAGACACAGGAGCCAGTGTGACTACAGTGAGGAGTCACCTGGTGTCTGAAGAGCAGATTGATCCCCGGGTACTTCACCAAGTAGTTGCAGTAGACAACTCTGAGCGCCTCTGCAGAGTGGCGCAGGTTCCCTTTGAATGGGGGGGGGTCTCAGGTTCCTGGAAAGTAGCTGTGAGTCCAACCATGCCTGTTGATTGTTTGCTAGGCAACGACCTGGAGGATTCCCCTTGGAAGGAGGTGGAACACAGGTCTCACTTGGAGATGTTGGGTCTGCCTGGGTGGGTATGCGTATCCACCCGGTCTATGGCAGCCAATCAGGGTAGTCAAGAGCCCCTGGAGCCTGAAACAGTGGCCCAGGGGACCGCCAAGAAGAGGAAAGGCAGGAGGCGCGGGAAACCCGCCCCAGAAGTTCCCACGGTCCGGGAGGAGGCAGAGCCTGAGGGTGATGCCCCGGAACCTACAGGGGAACAGGTGGCTGAACTGGGGGAGGTCCCTGAGCTGTCGCAGTGGCAGCAGGAAGGGGGACCCACCAGGGAAGTATTCTGCACAGCGCAGAAGGAATGCCCTACTCTTGAGGGACTGCGGCAACAGGCTGCAGCCCAGGCGGCTGGCGGAGCGCCAGGTACTCACCTGATTTATTGGGAGGATGGCCTCCTGTATAGTGAGCCTAAGGTTCCTGAGCCGGGGTCAGCTCGTATGCTGGTGGTACCCCAGGGCTTCAGGACCTTCCTACTGGGTTTGGCTCATGATGTGCCTTTGGCAGGACATCTAGGGCAGGACAAGACCTATAAGAGGCTTGTCTCCCACTTTTACTGGCCCTTGATGAACAAGCAGTCAGCTGCTTATTGTAGATCTTGTCAGACTTGTCAGGCAAGTGGCAAAAGTGGGGGGAAATGCAAAGCTCCCCTCCAACCTTTACCGGTAGTCAGTACTCCCTTTGAAAGGGTAGGAATTGACATTGTGGGGCCTCTGGATCCCAAGACAGCCCTGGGCAACAGGTTCATCCTGGTCTTGGTGGACCATGCCACACGGTACCCAGAAGCTATTCCTCTAAGGACGGTCACCGCCCCCGTGGTGGGACGTGCCTTGATGGGGGTTTTTACCCGCATGGGGTTCCCCAAGGAGGTAGTATCTGATAGGGGTACAAACTTCATATCCACTTATATGAAGTCTCTGTGGAAGGTGTGTGGGGTAACCTACAAGTTCACCACCCCTTACCACCCCCAAAGTAATGGTCTGGTTGAGAGATTCAACCGCACCTTGAAAGGCATGATTCAGGGCCTGTCAGAGCCCTTGAGGCGTAAGTGGGACGTCCTCTTGCCATGCCTTCTGTTCGCTTACAGGGAGGTGCCTCAAAAGGGACTTGGCTTTAGCCCCTTTGAGCTCATCTATGGCCACCCTGTGAGGGGGCCGCTCAGTCTGGTGAAGGAGGCTTTGGAGAAAGCTCCTAGTAAACCACCCCAGGATGTATTTAGCTACATGCTGGCACTAAGAAACCAGACTGCCCGCTTCAGGCGTCTCGCTCAGGAGAACCTGGAAGCAAGCCAGGAGGACATGAAACGGTGGTACGACCAGAATGCCACTCTGGTTGAGTTTCAGCCTGGACAAAAAGTGTGGGTCATGGCACCAGTGGAGCCTAGAGCTCTCCAAGATAAGTGGACTGGGCCTTTTGAGGTGGTGGAAAGAAAGAGCGAGGTCACCTATCTGGTAGACTTGCAATCCCCCAGGAACCCCTTGAGGGTCCTACATGTCAACCGCCTCAAACCACACTTTGAGCGAACTGAGCTATCCATGCTCCTAGCGACAGATGACGGGGTGGAGGAAGAGAGTGAGCCTCTTCCTGACCTCCTGTCTGCAGGAGAGAAAGATGGGTCTGTGGAGGGAGTGATCCTCTCCCCCTCCCTGACTGAGGAACAGCAGAGGGACTGTCGCCACGTGCTGGGACAGTTCGCCTCACTGTTTTCCCTGATCCCAGGAGTCACACACCTGTGCACACATGATGTGGACACTGGGGACAGTACACCTGTTAAACATAAGGTTTACAGGGTGACTGACAGGGTGAGGGCTTGCATTAAGGAGGAAGTCTCCAAAATGTTAGCCCTAAGGGTTATTGAGCACTCCAGCAGTCCTTGGGCCAGCCCAGTGGTCTTGGTCCCAAAGGCTACTGCTCCTGGTGCCACTCCAGAACTTAGGTTCTGTGTGGACTACCGGGGTCTCAATGCGGTCAGCAAGACTGACGCACACCCCATCCCCCGAGCTGATGAGCTCATTGATCGGTTAGGAGCTGCCAAGTACCTCAGTACGTTTGATTTAACATCTGGGTACTGCCAGATTGCCTTAACTGAAGGGGCAAAGGAGAGGTCAGCATTCTCTACCCCCGATGGGCACTTCCACTTCAATGTGATGCCCTTTGGGATGAAGAATGCCCCTGCCACCTTTCAGAGGTTGGTCAACCAGGTGTTGGCAGGACTGGATGAGTTCAGTGCCGCCTACCTGGATGACATTGCTGTGTTTAGTTCCACATGGGAGGAACACCTGCAACACCTCTGGAGAGTGTTAGAGGCCCTGCAGAAGGCAGGCCTCACTATTAAGGCGAGCAAGTGCCAAATAGGGCAGGGTTCTGTTGTGTACTTAGGACACCAGGTGGGGAGTGGCCAGGTGGCACCCCTACAGCCTAAGATTGACACGATTCTGGCTTGGGAGCCTCCCAAGACCCAGACTGAAGTGAGAGCCTTTTTAGGTCTCACAGGATACTATAGGAGGTTCGTTAAGGGATATGGTACCATTGTTACCCCCTTAACTGAGTTGACTTCTAAGAAGCAACCCAAGAAAGTGATCTGGACAGAGGCCTGCCAGAACGCTTTTGATGCCCTGAAGGCTGCCATGTGCACAGCACCTGTGCTGAAGGCACCTGACTACTCCACGGAGTTTGTTGTTCAGACAGACGCCTCAGAGCATGGTATTGGAGCAGTACTCTCACAGCTGAATGAAGAGGGCCTAGATCAACCCGTAGCCTTCATTAGCAGGAGGTTACTACCCAGGGAACGTAGGTGGAGTGCCATAGAACGTGAAGCGTTTGCTGTGGTCTGGGCACTGAAGAAGCTAAGACCCTACTTGTTTGGGACTCACTTCCGAGTTCAGACCGACCACAGACCCCTCAGATGGTTAATGCAGATGAGGGGTGAGAACCCAAAACTGTTGAGGTGGTCCATTTCCCTACAGGGGATGGACTTTACGGCGGAACATCGACCCGGTACAGAACACGCCAATGCTGATGGTCTGTCCAGGTTCTTCCGCCTTAGTGATGAGAACTCCCATGAGGTTGGGTAGTTGCTCCCCACTTTTAGCTGGGGGGGACACGTGTTAGACTTTTCATCCTTGGCGTGGTCTCCCTTAACTTTTTGCCTCTGTTCCCCAGGTTGTTGATGTGTGCTGGACTCTGATTTTGCTGTTTTTGTTACTCTGGGCACTTTACCACTGCTCACCAGTGCTAAAGTGCAAGTGCTCCTGTTTAAATTATATGTAAGTGGTTCATCCATGATTGGCATATTTGAATTACTAGTAAGTCCCTAGTAATGTGCACTAGAGGTGCCAGGGCCTGTAAATCAAATGCTACTAGTGGGCCTGCAGCACTGATTGTGCCACCCACATAAGTAGCTCTGTAATCATGTCTCAGACCTGCCACTGCAGGGTCTGTATGTGTATTTTTACACTGTAAATTCGACTTGGCAAGTGTACCCACTTGCCAGGCCTAAACCTTCCCTTTCCTTACATGTAAGGCACCCCTAAGGTATGCCCTAGGTAGCCCCAAGGGCAGGGTGCAGTGTATGGATAAGGTAGGACATATAGTAATGTGGTTTATATGTCCTGACAGTGAAATACTGCCAATTTCGTTTTCACTGTTGCAAGGTCTGTCTCTCTCTCATAGGATAATATGGGGGCTACCTTTAAATATGATTAAAGTGTAGATTCCCCTAGAGAAGAGATGGACAGGTGGAGTTTGGGATCCCTGAACTCACAATTTAAAAATGCATCTTTTAGTAAAGTTGATTTTGAGATTGTGCGTTTGAAAATGCCACTTTTAGAAAGTGAGCATTTTCTTGCTTAAACCATTCTGTGACTCTGCCTTGTTTGTGGATTCCCTGTCTGGGTCAGTTGACAGTTGGGTTGTTTTTCACCTCACACCAGACAGTGACACAAAGGGAGCTGGGGTGTGATCTGCATTCCTGATTAGCCATCTCTGCTAGGAGGGAGGGGTGGAGTGGTCACTCTCATCTGAAAGGACTGTGCCTGCCTCTGACAATGCTGTCTCCAGCCCCCTGGTGTGTGTCTGAGGCCTTGCCTGGGCAAGGCAGGATTTCACAAGAAGGTGTGAGTCCCCTTTGAAGGAAGGTGACTTCAAAGACTAAAATGGGTATAAGAAGGGCATCCAAACTTACAAACTTCAGAAACACTTCTGGAATCAAGGGGAACCTCTGCCTGGAGAAGAGCTGATCGCTGAGGAACAAGTGCTGCCCTGCCTGTGACTGTGCTTTGTGGAGCTTTCCTGCAGTGCTGCTTCTGCCAGAGTAAGAGGGCAAAGACTGGACTTTGTGTGCCTTCCATCTTGAAGAAGAAATCTCCAAGGGCTTGATGTAGAGCTTGCCTCCTGTTGTTGAAGTCTCAGGGATAGCAAAGACTTCTTCCTGCCAGCACCTGGAGTCTCTGGAGAGACCCCTACTCTGCTCTGTGGTGCCCTTCCAGTTCCTGGGACCCTGAAAGGAGAGGCTGGCAGCCTAAGGACAAAAATACACGCACCGAGCGCCGTGCGGAGAAAAGATCGACGCGAATCCGATCGCGGCTGAGAAAACGACGCGACGCCGGCTCCGCAGCTGAGAAACGACGCCGCAGGAAACGCGACCGGAGAATCGACGCCCGGAGCAGGAGAAACGACGCGCAGCATCGCTGACGAAGGCTGAGAGATCGCAACCTGCGCCGCGGGACTTTCGGACCGTCGCGTGGCTGGCTGTTTCGACGCGCATCGCCGTGCCGAGTTGTTTTCGACGCATATAACCGTGCAGGGTTATTTTCGACGCGCACAGCCCGTGCGGGGTTATTTTTGACGCAAACCAGGTACATTTACACGCTAGCAGCGCTAGTGTGTTGTTACAACTACCTAAAGACTCTTTTTATTTTAAACCTTTAAAAAATCATAACTTGACTTGTGTATGTTGGATTTTTGTCGTTTTGGTCTTGTTTTGTTTAGATAAATATTTCCTATTTTTCTAAACTGGTGTTGTGTCATTTTGTAGTGTTTTCATTAAGTTACTGTGTGTGTTGGTACAAATACTTTACGCCCAGCACTCTGAGGTTAAGCCTACTGCTCTGCCAAGCTACCAAGGGGGTAAGCAGGGGTTAGCTGAGGGTGATTCTCTTTTATCCTAACTAGAGTGAGGGTCCTTGCTTGAACAGGGGGTAACCTGACTGTCAACCAAAGACCCCATTTCTAACAACGGTCTTTCTGTGTATGAAGATCTTGATGGTCATTTTGGGTCGGAATGTTTGGTCTACTGCTGCTAAGTAATTCTGTTTACTTAAACACGTTTGCTGGTGACAAAGTATTGCATCCATGTTTTCTTTCTGCTTGATTACTTCCTCATTTGTTATGACTGGGACAAGGAGGACCCCATGAGCTGTTCCGTTACTTACTGGTAATATTCATTACCCCAATTAGTGGTCCTCCTCGTCCAAGTCCTATTCCCTCCCTCCCTGTTGCACCTTCTTGGTAGCATACAGGATGAGGCGGGGGAGGAGCTGTTTTATAAAAATAAAAACGTATATATATATAATAAAAATAAAAGAAGGACTTCCGTGTTACTACTGTTGGGTGGAGGACAAGCCTCATTTGTTAGGACTGGGACAAGGAGGACCCATGATCGGGGTAATGATTATTACTGGTAAGTAATGGAACATTCCCTGTCGCAAAACAATCATACATCCCCTTGCAACTAGCTATTAAGAAGGGACGTCCTTGGCACACCCCTTTCTAATAGTAAACCACAACCCCTATTTTGCGAGTTGGTAATACGTTACTGACTCGCAAAATAGGGTTGGTACTTGGTAGAAGGCCATGTAGCGGTCGCAAAAGGCGAATTTCATTGTTTATGACCGCTCAATAGCTTTGTACATCTGGCCCTTACTTCTTCCTTGACCACAAACTAAATTTCAGCACATTATCACCCTGCAACCCCCGCTGTTCATCACTGGGTAATCAATTTACTCACGAGAACATTTTCGAGCGATTGTATTTTTTTACGCTTTTTTACGACACCTGCTATGAATGTCGAAGTGGTTTTATTTGTGTAAATACGATTAATTGCACGTGTAAGCTTATTTTCACGTGCAAATAGCTTTGTAAAGAGAGTCTTTACTAAGGTCTGTAACTACATCTACAGTCAAAGCAGCAGAAGCAACGGGGGTGATGGAAACTGACGAAAAAATGGCCAAGGAAAACTATAGCTCAGCATTCGGGGATAAACAGCATGTTTTGTTTGCTGGCAGTATCATCTGGAATAAGCATGTCAGCCAGCCAGAAGTATGGTTTACACCTTTACGATGCTCCGTGTCCTCCGCCAAGGACATACAAAATAAATTCAATTTGACACAGTGTAGTAGAAAATAAGTCCTCCTCTGCTACTTTATATCATTAAATAAGATGGATGGAAATGTTTCGACTGTCTGTTTATTTTCCCATCTGCCCCAAACTCAGTTCTGTGATTAATAGCTAGATATGGCTGGGAAGCCTTGGGGTCGTGCCAGGGAGTGTTTGTGAAGGCAGTTCTCTGAAGTATTGTGCACTTGTAATAAACAGACCCAAACATTGCAAGAACGCCGGACCGCAGAGTGTGCAGGGACGGGGATTCCAAGTGCAACCAGCGGAGGGGTGATTACACAGCCTGATTAACACTCTGTACATAATTGCTCACAGCCGTAGGAGCCTGGGTCAGTTCTTTCACCGGGCGTGTGTTTACCACATTTCAGAACTAGAACTGTTTAGACAGCATCCAGTTCTTGTTCACGTATCGCGCTCTCGCTGTTCGGCTGTCTTGATTTTGTCGCGTGTCCTGCATATTTTAATCGGTTTGAATGGCGCAGGTAGTTTTTCGCTGACACTTTTGTGGCCCTCGCATCGCTGGCGCCTGATCGTTTAGTTATCAGTTGCATGTGCTGATCGGTGTGGCAATACATCAGAAAACGTTGTCAATGCTTGGAAAGCCGGGGGTGCCTTTGCTCCCCCTAACTGACCTGCGTTGCCTGTCACACTCACCTTCACATATCCACAGGGCTTTGTTTACACATAGCTTGCATAATTTCAGCACCTGTAAAGGCCCCCTATGCCTGGGTAACACAGGTGTTGCGGAGGATTGTCAGCAAGTGTTACCTGCAGGAATAAGATCATATCAGGAAAACATTCGTGACACTTTGTTGCTGAGAACTATGGGAGCAAGGAGGCATCCTCTTGCCCCAAAGCCCCTTCCTGTTCGATAGCGCGAATTTAGACCTATCAACACAGCTTTGCTTTAACTAAACTGTCAATAAGTCCATGAAAAGGTAGCAAACAATGTCCTCCAGTCAAGCTTGAGAGACTAGAAATAGCACATGTGCATAGCGAAGATATCCCATAGCCAGGCAGACCCATATTTAATACAGTGGATACATGCATGCAGGAATCTTTCACAAGCATATCACTGACACCACACCAGTTTAATTTGGAGAAAATTATGTTGCTGGTTTATTTGGTGAGATAATGGGTTAACTTACAGGCGATCAAAGGGAAGGCAGAAACTATATGATCTAAGCTAATTGCCCACCTGATCAGCCAGCAAGCACCAGGAATAAGAACGTCTGGTGCAGAATCTTTAGGGTTCACCCACATCTGGACCCCACAGTCCATGAAAATTGATTCACTCCCAAAGAGAGAGTGTTTCCAGGCAAGGCTTCAGTTTATGAGGCTTACATCCGCGTGGGACTAATGGGGCACCACCTCTCTGAATGGCCTTGCTGTAAGGACTCTGAGGGATATTGGCATGAAGCCGCCTTTGGGCTCCTTCTGGTTGCTCTCCACAGCACAATCGTCCTGTAACTCTGTCTGCAACGCAAAACCATAGGACATCACATTATCATCATCACCACATCATCAAAACATCACGAAATTTGTATTACAAGAATATCCACAAACATGACGATCGGGGTAAAGAGTAGGATGGCTTTCGCTGCACAGCATTGACCAAAGAGGAGAGATGTGCAGCATGGCAGGGGAACGCTGCACTAAGCTTCTTTTTGCTCAAGGTGTTGCTCTACATGTGATGCAGGCAGCAACATATGAGCTGAAGAAGGGGCGCAGCACCTGGGACATGAGCAAACAGCTACATAGGAATGAGACAACCATCCTTGATAACAACCAGTGAACACTAGCATCGCAGAGTTAAACCATTTTATTCGCAAATGCTTTTACTTGACATTAGAGACAGTATCAATTTGATTACTTTTTAAAATGTGAACCAGTTATAAATTATTTAACCAAACCCTCGTTTTTAAAAGAGCAGCAACTTAGATAAAGATACCATTTTGGGGCTCCATTACTCTGTGGTTTGGAGGCTGTTTCCCTTATCCACTTGTTGGCATCCTTGCTATCTTATGTCAGGAATGAAAACTGCATTTATATTACTATTAAGACAGAACTTTACATCCTGACAATATATGTCCATACATGCATCACATAGGGAACACCCTTTCCCTGGTCTATGGGTGCACATGCTAGCTCTATTCACTTTACAAAAGTCAGTCAGTTTGGGCTTTCTGGTTGATGGCTGAGGAGGAGATGGTAGATAGTAAGAACACGCATAGGGATAAAAAAAAAGGTAACTTCATCTTATTCTTACAACTTGGCTCGTTTCCTTTTTTCAGCCTGTGAGGAGATTTACAGAACTTAAGAACAAGAAAAAGAGGGTACAAAACAGCATCTGACAGCTTAGATTAGTCAAAGAGGTTTGTCAGAGCTTCCTGGACAAATTTCACACTGCTAAAGGAGAAATCCTAGAAGGCAGGAAATGTATGTAGGGTAGCCCATGTCACCCAGCACATACTTTTGACAAGTGCATGCCTGGAAAATGCCACTGATGCTGGTTTTCCCTGATGGATTATGCCCTAACACCAATGGAGGGGTGGGCTCCCTGCTTGGTGTAGCAATGAGTGAAATACCAAGTTGTCTATCTGGCCTGCGGTGGCCCTAACATCAGAAAAAGTTAGCATGATGAACACAGAAAAATGGTTTGGTCTAGACAAAATGCAATTTAGGGTTAAAGTCCAAATTTTATAGTCTCCCTAGCTGAGGGATGGAAACCTCGGAATACATTTAGAGATATCTTCTTTCAGATGGAACACCAACAGCACTTTCAGAATGGAAGATAATTGAGTGCAGAAAACCACCCAAGGAATATCCAGTTCAATGTCAGGCCATCCCTTAGGGAGTCAGACAAATGCCTCGCTCCACAACCAGATGGCAGGTCTGAGGGGAGTAACTGCCCCCTTGTTTCCTGTTGTACAAAAGTGCTGTGGTGTTATTTGCGTGGATCACCTACACTCTGGATTTCACAGCTCGTAAAAGAGCATTCACTGGCAAGAAGATTGCCGACAACTCCAACACAGTTATCTGCAGGGACATATTTGATGTGTTCAAAAGGCACTGACACAGACTTCCCTGCAGTTTACCCACACTGTAGCACCACTTCAACTAGTCATTCACACAATTTCAGTATTCCAGTATTCTGCCAGATGGAGGTGTACGGAGATTATGTCCATTTTGGTAAGCAGCACCACAACTATGCAGAAATGTAGGAATCGCAGACGCCTCTGCATCTACAAGGCTACCATGGTCATGTTGAGCAAGAAATTGCCTAATGCATTTCGAAAGGATGCTACCCTCACGAAAGGCATTTGCCTGTCTGGACCCAAAATAACTTTTGACTTTGGTCAGAATGATGCCAATGACCAAAGAGGTGGCATTGAAAACAAATGGCATTGTGCTCCAATGGGACTGTTTGCATCCTACCATACACTGGAGGTACTGAATGTGTTCATGTGTTCATTTTAGCACCATATATGAAAGTAGGCAACTTGAAGATGTGCTAAGCACATCTAGCCATTACTTTGGACAGATTCTAATATCTAAAATAAAGTTTGCATTTTGAACTTCTGCAGAGGGGATCTTAAACATCTAAAATGGGCAAAGTCCTTGTTGGACTTTTTTGCTTATGCAGGGTCAGGTTCAAGGAGTTGAGGATGCAAAGGGAGAAGGAGTTGGAAGAAAGGAGGAGGGACTTAGAGATCAAAAAGAGGATTTGGGCTTATGAGCTCAAAATAAAGGAGCTGGAAGTCATAAGGGCTGAGTCCAGCTGGAATGGTGGCAGCAACAATTTTATATCCAGTGCTGCTGAAGAAGTGCACATGCCCAGAGATGTGGTGCCCTACTTGAGGGAGGGAGTTAGCACACGCCAGGAGGTTCAGGGGTATGAGGTAGCTCCAGTGATGCACAGCGTCCCTGAGGTGGATTGGGGAACTGGCATGGGGAGTCATATTCCTACTGGTGGGAGGGACACTCTACTGACTCTAGGTGAGAGTGACAGGGAGAGGGGTTCCCCCCAGGTAGAAGTCCTGGTTATGGAGTGTGAAGACATCCCAGAAGAGTGTGGGTTGAGTGTCAGGGAGAGTCAGGTACTGTCTCACTAGTCTCAGGAGGGTAATGTGGGGTGCTTTTTCAAAGCAGAGTCACTGGATGGTTGGGTGAAGGGTACTTTGGGTAATTCATGTGAGGGGCTGAGTGATGTAATTGCTGGAGAGCATATGTCTAGTCCTTATTTTCCAGAGCTACGACAACACCAGGTGGATTGTGAGTTCTCTGACCCCAGGGAGCTTACAATGGAGGCAGACTTCTGGGTGAGTAACAGAGAGTCTGAAGAGGCATTTGGGGGTGCCCCTGAGAGGAGTGGTCTAGGTAGTTCCCAACCAGGTGAGGTAGGGAAGGATTGTAGTGTCCCAGGTAGGTCCCAGTGTAGTGGGATGGGTGAGGGACCCCATGTGCAGTCTCAGAGGAGAGGGAATGGGGATGGGTTGAGGCCCAAGGTGCCCGAGATCCGGTCCCAGGTCCTGGAGGGTTCCATGAGGGAACACCAGGAGGGGAGCCTAGGCTGTACCATAGGGCCATCTGTTGAGGGAGACCCCACAGTGTCAGGAGAACTTGGGGGGGGGGCGGCTGTAGCCAGCGTCCCACCAGTTCAGGTGTCTGGCAGTACCACTCCTAGTGAGGGGGTGCAGAAGTCCAGACAGAGGGTTGAGAGGGGGTTGCGGACCCAGTGGAGAATCTGGAGGGTCAGGGGTCAGCTCTGAGAGCTGAGCCCCCCATGAATGATCTTGGTGAGACCATTTCTGGGTAGGGGGGAATCCAGACTCTGTCAGAAGGGCAGAGGTCAGGAGACCTGCGCCAGCCAGACTCTTGTGTGGCCCTTGGGGACGGTGTGTCCCTTAAGGGGGGTAAGTGTGCCCCCCTAGAAGTCCTGGTGTGCCAGGCAATGGTTCAACTGCAGGGTGGTGACTCTGGGTTGAATGATCAGGTTCAGGGGGTAAACTCTGACCTGATGGGGGGTAGGTGTGCTCCCAAGGACGTCCTGGTGCTCCAGGCAGTGGTTCAACTGCAGGGTGGTGACTCTGGGTTGGATGATCAGGTTCAGAGGGTAAACTCTGACCTGGTGGGGGGTAGGCATGCCCGCCAGAAAGTCCTGGGTTGCCAGGCGGTGGCCAAGTCTGTGGGTACAGACCCTGGACTGGAGGATCAGGTTCAGGGTGTCCCCCCTGACCTGGAGGAAGGGGCTACTGCTAACAGTGCCCATCCCATGTTGTCTTCTGAGGGGGTCACTCCTAGTTGGGGGGTGCAGGACCCCAGAAGGGAGGGCAGGGGGAGGGAAGCCTCACCCCTGGCCCTGGTCCAACCTGAAGGTACAGACCCCAGGTTGGTGGACCAGTTGCAGGTTAACAGCCCGGCACTGGTGGAAGAACTGTGCAGGACTGCTTCTACAAGCACCCTGACAGTTTTTGACTCTGGGGGTGCCGCTTCTGCAGGAAGGGTACAGAGCCCCAGAGGGGAGGACCAGGGTCAGGTTGTCATCCCTGACCTGGTCGAAGAGAGAGTGGTCAAAGGGTGCCAGGCACCTGGGGCTACCGCCCCCCACTCTCCGCAGTCACAGTGGTTGGAGAGCCCTGAGGTCGGGCTCTCATCCCTGACAGGGGATGTCCGGGGTCAGGGGTTGTCCGGGGCCACCGTGGCTTGCTGTCCTGGTGGACAGAGTTGCCCCTGGGGGGGGGCGAGAGTCACACCCCGGGGTGGAGTGGGCAAAACCACTGTGTTGGCCCTGGTGGTACTATCTGCCCATTGGGATACATCTGTGAGCAAAGTAAAGTTAGGTGCTGCACAGATGGTGTCTGCAGATGTGGAGAAGGGTTCCCCATGGGTTAGCTTAGTGGGCCCTGAGAGTATGGACAGAGGGATCCAACTGGAGTCAGGAAGGCGTAGAACTAGAACATGTCCCTGCTGTTGTGGGCCTGGGTCCTTGTTCTATCGCCCCAATCAGGGAAGTACATCAAGGTATTGATTGTTCTCCCCTGGCTTTAGGCTGGTAGGGGGTCGTGTTGGACTTTTTTGCTTATGCAGGGTCCTCCCCAATCTTTTTGCCTCCTGCCTCCTATTTTGTCTGACCTGTTGCTGTTGGTTTTTAGCTCTGAGCACTTTACCACTGCTAACCAGTGATAAAGTGCATTTGTTCTCTGTGTAAATTGTAATGTTGATTGGTTTATCCATAATTGGCATATTTGATTTACTAGTAAGTCCCTAGTAAGGTGCACTAGAGGTGCCAGGGCTTGTAAATCAAATGCTACTAGTGGGCCTGCAGCACTGGTTGTGCCACCCACATACGTAGCTCTGTAATCATGTCTCAAACCTGCCACTGCAGTGTCTGTGTGTGCAGTCTTAACTGTAAATTCGACTTGGCAAGTGTACCCATTTGCAAGGCCTAAACCTTCCCTTTTCTTACATGTCAGACACCCCTAAGGTAGGCCCTAGGTAGCCCCAAGGGCAGGGTGCAGTGTATGGTTAAGGTAGGACATATAGTAATGTGGTTTATATGTCCTGACAGTGAAATATTGTTAAATTCGTTTTTCACTGTTGCAAGGCCTGTCTCTCTCATAGGATAATATGGGGGCTACCTTTAAATATGATTAAAGCGTAGATTCCCCTAGAGAGTAGATGGACATGTGGAGTTTGGGGTCCCTGAACTCACAATTTAAAAATACATCTTTTAGTAAAGTTGATTTCGAGATTGTGCGTTTGAAAATGCCACTTTTAGAAAGTGAGCATTTTCTTGCTTAAACCATTCTGTGACTCTGCCTTGTTTGTGGATTCCCTGTCTGGGTCAGTTTGACAGTTGGGTTGTTTTTCATCTCACACTAGACAGTGACACAAAGGGGGCTGGGGTGTAACCTGCATTTCCTGATTAGCCATCTCTGCTAGGAGGGAGGGGTGGAGTGGTCACTCTCATCTGAAAGGACTGTGCCTGCCTCTGACAATGCCGGGTCCAACCCCCTGGTGTGTGTCTGAGGCCTTGCCTGGGCAAGGCAGGATTTCACAAGTAGGTGTGAGTCCCCTTTGAAGAAAGTGCGCCGCTGGTGTCGGCTTGTTGGGAACGACTTCGTCACGACGCCGTGTTAACATCTTATCGAAGCATTTTTGTTTCTAAGCGCTATTTTTTAGTTTAATCTCTAAAAATTCATAACTTGACTTGTGTATGTCGGATTATTGTCGTTTTGGTCTTGTTTTGTTTAGATAAATATTCCCTATTTTTCTAAACTGCTGTTGTGTCATTTTGAAGTGTTTTCATTAAGTTACTGTGTGTGTTGGTACAAATACTTTACACCTAGCGCTCTGAAGTTAAGCCTACTGCTCTGCCAAGCTACCAAGGGGGTAAGCAGGTGTTAGCTGAGGGTGATTCTCTTTTACCCTGACTAGAGTGAGGGTCCTTGCTTGAACAGGGGGTAACCTGACTGTCAACCAAAGACCCCATTTCCAACAGTCCTCTTCCCCTTTTTCCTAGGGAGAAGTAGTGGATCTACTATCCCTGTCCTCTTTTAGGGGCAGGACCAGATTAACAGCTTCTAAAATGATGGGCCTATTTACCTCTTGCATAAGTTATGCAGATTGCTCTATGGCAGCTTAGGTGTCGGTGGCCACGGCAGCCGTACAGCATAGCTATTCTTTTCACCCAGGTGTGTTTGGCGATATAGGTCCAGTGATAGTAGTGGGGAGAAAGCCCCCAGCCATGTGGCATGTAGTGAGCCTCCCAAGATAGTGCTGAGGTGAATGCCTTGCCAAGGTGAAAATCATTGGCATGTTTTAAACTTGGTTGAGGCAGTGTGTCATGAACTTCCCAGTTTAGGGGGGGAACACCCAGTGAGATTACCTCAGCCAAAAGGTGAAAATGCATGTTTCATCCTGTAAGAAATTAGGATAGTAATTGTAATAAAGTAGAAAAATGCAGATCAATAATAATAAAAATCTTCAAACAAATTAGAAAAATAGAGTAAAATTTCATTAACTGACACCAAAATGACAAAAATTCAGTACAAGAAACCAGGAGTCTGAATTTTTAAAGTTTTAAGTATGAATAGCGCCAAAGAGCACATAATGCCAGTGATAGTCAATGGTCATGGTAGAACACTGACTGCGATGAAGCACGGGTCTGATACACCAACCAGGTTCATCCTGGGAAAAGATTTTGCCTTCTCAGTCCTTTAAATGAAATCCACCACAGGAGAACACTTCTAAAGCTTCCCCAGGACCTAAAGAGAGGACTTGGAGACTCACAGGTTGACTGGCAGAGGCCAAAAAGAGAGTCCAGTCCCGGTTCAGTTGCCACTGATCAGCTGGCAGTTGCAGGAAAAGGCCTTACGAAGCTTGTTGTGTCCCTGTACCCTTAACAGGAGGTCAGCCTTAAGACTCTTGTGTTGTAATTCTTTATTCAGAAAACCAATAAGACACTACACATAATCTTTCCACAAAGCAAATTATACGAGCCTGACGGTACAAACATTGCAATACAGAAATGCAAAAATGCAAAAATACAGAAACAGTTGGGCATTCTATCAGGTGAAGGTGAACACGAGGGTCCACCATGTCCTGTAGCAAATCAGAAGCTCGATGAAGTATCAGATATACTTGACCATGATGCAGTGAGTGACACCACCCGTATTCTACACTATGCCAGTCTGAATTAGGTGCAGGGCCTTTAGGAATTCGGGTAAAGTGCTGTCAACTGACCCTCCTCAGAACCACCCGAGGCTCTATCGTGCTTTGTCTAGGCCTAGATAGAATTAGCATGGCTGGGACAGGCAAGGAAGTAGGTATAGCTCGGATTGGTGTTCTGTACCTCCAGGATACTCAGAGCCTTCAAATGTGGCACGGGATGATAGGGGAGAGCCGTATATGTATATCCATTAAGGGACGTTGGTGCAGTACCATGGACCTCGAGGATGGAGGTCATGAGCCAGTGGCGGGTAGGAAGAGCCAGGACTCTAGAAGGGGGTATAATGAACAAACAGGACAAAGAAGGAGGGGAAATGGGGGAGGGGAGGGAAGAAGAAGAAGAAAGAGTCAGCAGAGTACATGCAGGGGAGCGGGGGTGCAAGGGAGAGAACCAGGGTGTCGGGAAGTCGGGATGAGTCCGCGGGGGTGGGTAGAGAGAAGGGCAGTACTAAGCAAAGGATAGAGACCCGAGGTGGTCATATTATGTGCCACGGGCATGTACCAAAGGATAATCCGGAATGCAGTGATGGTAAGGGAGGACGGGAAGAGAGGAGGGGGGAGAAGCTAAGAACGAGGGGGTAGCAAGAAGCAAGGGTACTCATCTGGTCTCCGTCTAAAATTAAGAAAAGGGAGGAAAGTGGAGGAGTGAAGGTGGAAGTGACCGAGAGGGAGGGGTAATGGGGGTGGAAGGGGAGGGGGAAGGTTTGGGAGCGTATTTGATGTAAGTGATAGAATTGGGGCAAAAAAAGGGGGGTGGGGGAGGAGAGGGGAAATCTGCCAGTGATGAGGTAGGGTCAGGCCCGAGCGTGGCTATGTGTACAAATGTAGCTAAGACACATCAGGTGGGACGGGCGATGCGTGTGTGTAGCCCCCGAACGGGGTAATTACTGCAATACACCCTGGACCAAGCCGTTAGTATTGGAGCACTCAGTCCTTCAGTGCTGAAAGGAAGGGGGCCCACATCTGAAGGAATACATCCACCTTATCCTGAAGACTATAGATAATTCGTTTATGAGAGGCAGCTTGATACATTGCAGTGAACCACTCTACATAGGAAGGGCAGTTTCTGAGTGCCAGTGTCTGTGGATACACAGTTTGCCCATGGCCAGTGCTCCGTGTAGCAAACATTGCTGTGGTCGGGAAAGGTCATACAAATCACTGGTATCATGCAGCAATAAGAGAGAAGGAGTGAGAGAGGGCGGCAAGGGTAGTGTTTCCCTAAGGGTACACTATACTGATCGCCAGAAATGTTGGATGGCAGGACAATCATGCATGATGTGAGGTAAATCGCAGCGGGTGTGGGGGCACTGCCAGCAGGAGGCGTGAGATAGCAACCCTGCAGACCGCAGTTTCTGGGGAGTCCAGTACCAGTCATGTAGTGTCTTGAAGAGACTGAATTTCAAGCGAGTCTCCCGAGCCCCACGATTCCTTGCCTCAATCAGGTCTGCCCAGTCTTCCAACTAATACTCTTTCTGAAGTCGTGCCTGCCACTTGTCCTTCAGAGGGACCAAGAGGGGTAGGGCGAATAGATGATGGTTCAGTAGGGCATGCATTCCAGGTATGACTCCTCGGAAAAGACCCCAGGTTACCAAGTAGTCGAGCACTGGAGATTGGGAGAGCCGCCAGGGACGTATCCCCATGTGTCTCGCAAGACAATGTTGGAGACGCCACGAGTGATGGGCGGGTAGATCAAATTCCTCCCGGAGATCTGCAAAAGACTTTAATTGGCCATCAGTTAGAAGTTGATCTATTCGCAGAAGGCACTTCGATCGCCACTACTCCCAAACTATAGCATTTCCCCCTATCCTGAAACCTGTGTTGCCACAAAGCTGGGCTCGGTCATGAATCAGGGGATCCACTCCCAGTAAGCGGTGCACTTGCCGCCAAGAGTTCCGCATGGCTCTGATCATGGGATTAATCGGCCGAGGTGGGGTATGTCCTGTGTTGTTGAGCACCTTAAGGCCCAGTAGGGAGTGCGAGAGTGTCTTCTCCACCTCTACCCACAGCGGCGGATCCTGGACTCTCGGAAGAAGGAAGGGCAGTTGCGAGAGGTGTAACGCAACGGCGTAATGTTCCACTGAGGGGAGACCCAGGTTGGATGGTAATGTGGCCCTGGGTAGCCGGGGGAGTAGCGACCCCCAAACAAAGGCTTGGATGAAACGATCTGTCTCTCCGAGGAGGGTCAAGGGGATCTGTAGAGGCAGCATACCAAGAACATAGAGGAATCTCTGCAGTATCACCTTGCGCACAGCCTGTGCTCTGCCCCACATAGAGAGGCCCACATGTGTCCATTTGTAAAAATCTCTTTTCATGCCGGCTAGCAGCGGATCCAGGTTGTCAGCCACCATATTCTCCAATCCTCTGCTGATGTGGATGACCAAATATTGAAGACGCAACTGCTTCCACTTGACCGGTAGGCCCTGCATGGATGCGATTACTGTCACAGGGGATAAGGGCAATGCTTCGCTCTTGTCCCAGTTAATCCTGTAACCAGAGAGAAGTTCAAAGTCAGTTTAGATGGTTCGGAGTGCCGGCAAGGACTTAGCTAGGTCAGTGAGAGTTAGTGGGATATCGTCGGTATATATGTAAATGGTGGAGCTACCACCAGGGATGGGTACTCCGGCAATGAAACGTGATCAGCGGATCACTGCCGCTAAGGGTTCTACGGCCAGCAAAAATAGTAACGCGACAGGGGGCAGCCATGACGGCTCTCCCTCCTGATAGAAACAATGTCAGATGGAACCCACCCCAACTGACCTGTGCTGTCGGCGAATTCTATAAAAAACACACTTTATTGATAAAGCTAGCCCGAGTCTAAATCGTTTTAGAGTTTCAAAAAGGTACCACCACTCTATATGATCGGATGCCTTATCGGCATCCAGGGAGAGGGCAAGGGCCTCCTCCCGAGAGTCTTGTGTCACCCAGAGAGCTTGGAGCAGGGTATGTAAATGGTTCCTAGAAGAACAGGCGGATACGAAACCCACTTGCGTATGATGTATGAGAGATGGGATGACCTTCTTGAGACGGGCCGCTAAAATTCCTGCCAGTATTTTGATGTTTCCGTTGAGGAGGGACATAGGGTGGTAACTGCCGCAAAGGAGGGGGTCCTTACCAGGTGTGGGTAATACTATTATGGAGGCTTTGTTGGAGAGGGGGCAAAATGAACCTGACTGGTCCGCCCCACGGAAGGCCTCATATAGGGCGTCTACCGTATCCACCCCTGTCCATTTATAGAATTCTGTTGAGAATCCATCCTCTCCGGGGGCTTTGTGGTAAGGAAGTTTGGCTATTGTTTGTTGGATCTCTTCTTTACTGATATCCCCTGCCAAAAGAACCCTGCCAGCCTCCGAGAGTTTAGGTATGTTCGCCTTCTCAAAGAAGGTGGTCAGCTTATCCTGGTTTCCCACTGTTTCGGGGGTCATCCGCGATCGCCTGAGGGTGTGTAATAAACGTGCCATCAGTGCTATGCAAGGCCGGAATGGCCAGCGCCGCCTCTCTTTGGTGGAGTTGAGCAGCTAATAATCGTCCTGCCCTCTGTCCATGCTCATAGTGCCGACCTTTCAGTCGCTGTAACGCGTATTCCGCTTGTGATGTAAAGAGAGTATTAAGCTCCAATTTGGCCTGTTCCAGGCGACGTCAGGTGGAAGGGGAGAGAGCTAGGGTGTATTCATGGGTAATCTAGGCTATGCAGTCTTCCAGAGCTTGCTGTTTGTCACGCCACTGGGCATTAGCAATGGCAGGGTCCCTCATGAGTTGCCCCCGTATCGTCGCCTTCACCGCAGCACACAGCAATTGGGGTTAGGAGACCAAGCCACTGTTGTTGAGTAAATAAGTGGTAACATTGGATCACAGTTGCTCTTTCCCCCTCTGTGTTCAATATCTAGAAGTCTGAAGATTCCATGGGTTACGTCCCGGAGGCGCCAACCCTACCTCTAAGGCCAATAAAACCGGGGAGTGTTGGGACAATGCCGCCGGTAAGATCTGGGACTCCCTAGCCGTATGTAACAGCCTGTGGGTGATGAGGAAATAATCTAGTCTGGATTGGGTCCCATGAACTGGTGAGACAAAAGTATAGTCACAGTCTGATGGATGGGAGAGGCACCAATGATCCAGAAGACCATGATCTGAAAGGATATTACCAATAAGGGCCCGGTCAGCATTGTTGCCTACGTCAAGGCCCCCGGACCAGTTCAGAATGGCATCTTGTGCAAGGTTCCAGTCCCCACCTACTAAATACTGAGAGGCTCCAATCTCCGTCAGTAACCGATTCAGAGAGGGGAAAAAAAGGTGTTTGGATCCTGTAGGAGCGTAGATAGAGGCAACACAGACCGTGGAAGCACCCAGTTTAAGCTTGGCAAGGCCATAACGTCCCTTAGGGTCAGACCACGTTTTGAGGAGTCTGAACTATAGGGATTGACGAATGAGAATCGCTACCCCGCATTTCCTCCCCGAACCCTGCATCTCAAAGTGCATGTTCCCAGGACAGGTAAAAAAGACATTGGTTGTGGGAAGTTTTTGTTGTTGTGCCCTTGATAGGATTGCCTGTGGGCTAGGCCCAGGAACTTGAGTAACTTCAGAGAGGCCTGCCCTGTCACAAGCAGATGTAGCTAACACCCAGGCCTACAGCCTTCTTTGGTCCCCTCAGCCAGATTGGTCCCAATCACAGTTGACCTTTGCTGACATCACAGTGTTAAGTCCAGCTGCATTGTCAAACCCTGCTTGACAAGTCTGCTAGGGTTTTTCAAAGTTCGTAAACAGGATGCCAAAACAGTTCTTTTGTGTCTACTGTCTTTTTGTTAAAACCTGAAATTTATCAGGTCAAACTTCTGTCTCTGAGGTTGCTGTGGGTACAGGATCTGCCTCAAATGGGAGTTTAGTGTTAGATGTGGGAAGACAATAGGATTACAATAGTAGACTCCCCATACACACACCCAGCCACCAGAGCCCACGTTTAGTGTGGGGAAAGACTTTCACCATCTTCGAAATGCCCACCATCTTCGAAATGCCCAAAGTGGGCAGGGTTAGGCCCTATGAACCATTACCACATTGGTTAGGGCATCCTCAAATGTCATTGCCACCCACTAGCATGTGCCAGGAATAAATGTGACATCTGCAGGCATCCATTTCAGAACACTTTCTGGACCTGTGGAAGCACAGAAAAGGACTGGAGCTGATGTCTGTGATCTGAGAAGAGCCCTGGAGACTGAACCTTCTCTCTTTCTTGTACCCAGTACTAAGAAATGAACTTCAAGAGTCATAAGGCTGGGGGCGTGGTCTTGCCGCCAAAGAAAATGGCTGCCTGATCAGTGAGCTCCGCGTGCCGGACTGGGGTCGGGGCACAGAGTGGCTGTCGATAGACAGGGGTGCTTCCCCCTGCTGAGTGCTGCCAGAGGGGGTCCGCTTCCCCTATTTGGGTGGCAAGAGGGCTGCTGCAACCCTGCGGCCCTCTGACGCGAGAGAAGCCGCGGCCTGAATTTTCCCCTTGTGTGGAGAGCACACGAGGTGAGAGAGGCAGCCGGGACAGATCCCGACCGGTCACGTGAGGTGAATTGTGGCCCGCCGACATCCAACGATCCCCGGCGATCTGATTGAGACACCCCTGCTCCCGGAGAACACTAGGGAGCAGGGAGTGCCGGAAAGAGGTTGCCTGCAGTCTCCCTCCCCGTGCTGGAGTGGGCTCTATGCTTCAGAGGGAGGGAGACGGACCCCCGGACACTGCCAGAGCGCATCTATTCACCAGAGGGCCACGTGGGGCCTGCGGCACACGAGGAGGGGTGCGCTACAGCTTCCTGCCGCACCAGCTCTATGGACCTATTGCCACCCTCGGGCACGCATGGTCACATATGCATGATTTAACCTACAATAGACTGTCCCCTGGAACAGCGGGACCCGAAGGAAGGGGGCTCGCCATTGTGGAGTAACTGTCAGTGTAAACTGGGTGTTGCTGAGGGGATAGATCTTATGCCCTGATTCTTTGGGGGTGCCCCCTGGCCCCAGTGCGGAAACATCACCCTCGACAATGTGACCGGCCCATATCTAGAGCTGTCCCCCTTGGCACACCCCACCACATAGAGCCAGGACTGGAGCCGCACACCGGGATTGGGCTTGATTGCCACAGGCCACAGTTGGGGAGTTGGCGACGCCTTGGGCCCAACCGGCTCACTGGCACCTGTGAGGCATGCTCAGCCTACCATTTCAAAGTGCAGCTACGACCACATAGTAGTATCGCTGTTGCCAGACCTACTTCGCAGAACACACAGAGGGGTCCCTATGCTGGATTTTCCACTACTAGGAGATGTCTATGCCCCCTGCACAGCCACGACATAGCACAGTAGCCAAAAGGATATCCTGCAGTTCCTCCCCAGGGCCCCTTCTCTCCAGGTGGTGATACCAAGCGGGAAATCATCAGGCACACTCGCTGAGCTATTTTGTCTTAAATTCGTTGTTGACTTATGCTGTGGGGTGTGGACCCACCTTTTGGTGCCTACCTCCTTTCTGAGGCTCCCCCACCCGTCATGCTGGTCCGAGTCTGCTACTGACCACAGATCGCTGGAGGCCATACCATGAGGTCCAACACAGGAGACCGCGTGGCCCACTCCCTGCTTCCCCCCCTCTATAATCATCCATTACACTAGGGAGTTCCTCAGGCAACACATCGTAGCTCCCTCCACCTCCCGCATCCCGGGCCCCCAACTTAACTTACCTCAACTTACCTTAATGTTCACTCTCCGTTCCTCATCTGCCGACCCCAGCTCGAAAATATATACTCCCCCTCCCCTTCCTCAAGGATCTCCACAGGGCTGAGTAGAAATAACGATGCAGAAGTCTCATAATTTCTCTCTGGCGCCATCGACTCCGGCGTGGCAGTCGCCCTTACTTCTCCAACCTGAGACACAATGAGACACACTCATCTTGGTTCTACCACAGATCCCCCCGATCCTCTCTCAGTTCTCTCCCCTGACACAATATGCTCTTCCCATGTCCGCTCTGAAACGTCTGAACATTCCACCTAATGTTATTCACCCCTTGTTGTCTGTTAATGGCCTCTTTGGGTTCCCCTCCTCTCCCCCTTCCCCACCGTGCTCGTTCGGCCCACGGGCCATGCAGGTCCAGACCCGCAGCTCAACAGGGCTCACAGTAGTGATGTATTTGCCTTGGTTACTATAGACCATGAGTCTGTGTCTTTTTTTTTTATCCTCTGATTTCTATTCTATATCCCCCACCTTCCCTCCCCAGCCTCCCCCTTCACTCCTTTCTATCCTACTTTTTATATATTCTGAGTTGGCCTGTCTGCACCCTACTTCCCCCCATGTATTCTGTTCTTTCCTGTCTTCCCTCTCTCTTCGTCTCTTTAATTGCCCACTTGTCCTTATCCTCTTCCCTGACCGAGGTCACCCCTACAGCCCCTCCCTTACCCCACCAGCGCCCACACGCCCTAAGCATTACTGCTACCATAGTGTCTCTTCATTAGGAGCGCCATTGTAAAGAGCACCTCACACTCACTGAGACCTGATAGACTAAGCCTGAAAATTTAGTCTTATCCTACCTACGATCTAAAAAGACAGTCATCGGCCTTCTACAGGAAACACATCTTTCTCCCTCAGAATCAGAGAAACTGCATAGAGACTGGGTGGGGAGGGTGCTCTTACACCCCATTCACACCTATTCAAATGCTAATTACAGGCTAGCAGAAAAGGGAGTGCAAAATGCAGATTAGCTTCCAGGGACTGAAAGCAGGGCTAAGGTAACTTTCTTAGAGGTAACTTTCCTACAGTACGTATTCCTTTACAGTGATAAAAAATTCAATGTCACGGTTTAATTGGATGTTGAATAACAATTAAATAGAGCTCTTGAATATGTTTCTAGCTGCTTCCAAACCGAAATTAGCATTATTAGCAGTAGTAATTCAACCAGTGTTTTTATATGGAGCAGCTAGCCTTGCTACAGTGAAAATAGCAGAGGTTTTAGTCATAGTTACTTAACTTAACTATAATTGGTAATTTGCAATGTTTTTAGAGTTAAAATTTAAAAGTTTACGTGACAGCTTCACCTAATTATAATATTATGTCCTTTAACCTTAGTTTTTTCAGTGAAAAAAAATCTACAAATATAGGTGAAATTATAATTATTTGAGATAACTATTAATGTTAGTGGTTTTGTACGTTTAAAACTGTATGTTTTAGTTGACATTGTTACCTAACTATAATGTCCCTTTAACCTTTGTTTTTTTTCAAAATGAATTTCTAAGTTTTTTTTAAATGTTACATAAGACATTATTTCAGTTCCTAGCCATAACATCACTATAACCTATTTTTTCAGTGCATTTCTATGTTTTTTTTTACCTATAGTAAGATGTTCATTGCAGAGATTTTTTTATACTTTTTTAATACTTTTTACAGGACATAGGACTGAGTCCCATAGATCTAAATTGTCTCCTGCTGCATCTGTGTTGATGGGGCAGCTTATCAGATCATATCTTTCGATCTGTTGGATCCTGACACAGACTTTCTGTGTCTCTGTATACATAGGTTTTGAAACTTAATTTCTCAAAAACTACTGAATGGATTTACACTAAATCACAAAACGCAGACTTGTGCCAAACTTGGACCCATATTTATGATGGTTAGCGTTGCTTTAGCAACATTTATTTTGGTTCTAAAACTGTATATATTTCATATATTTATATTTTGACGCTAGACCCATCTAGCATCAAAATATTGGGGTTAGCGCCATTTCTAGGATGTGCAAAACCACCTTACGTCAATGAGATACAAGGTAGGGGATCCAGTCCTAAACATGGCGCTAACCCCCTAGCGCCATATTTAATTCCCAACGCAAAACAACACTAATTAATGAAGCATACTCAAAAAATGGCGCTAAGTCTGATTAGCATAAAATTGTAATGCCTGGTCAGACCAGGTGTTAAAAAGAGGCTCACACACCACCATTCAAGGAAAACACACAGAAGGAGCTTTGGAAACATTGAGAACAACATGGAAGTTGTACTGCTCCAGCTTGGTACACGTCGCAGATGTCTGTGAAGACAGCACATCCCTCTACCACCACCACCACTGTAGTAACCCCAAACACCACCACAGCAGCCATAAATGTGGTACAGATGTATAGACTCAACCAGGAGCCTGCTGCACCATATTGCGCCACAAATCACGGCAAGGGTGCAAACTCCCCATAACATTCCGCCCATGACAAAACTCCTTACTGTCCTCCATATGATGGCATCTGGATCATTCCAGATAATGGGAGCACAAGTGGCTGGCATCTCCCAGTCATCCTCCTCCGTCCTCCTACCAAAGGTCCTGGGCACAATCCTAAGCCTTACATCCGCCTCTCAAACAATCAGCATCTGCCGCAGCAAACTAAGCAAGGTTTCTATCAAACTGTTGGGTTTCCGCATGTGCTGGGTGCATTTGACTGTACCAATGTGCAACTGGTACCACCCTGCACCAATGGAACACCTATATCAGAACCGCAAGCACACATTCTATCAATGTGCAGGCCATCGTGTTCCACCGTGGGTTCTTCAGCAACATCCTGGTGAAATATCCCAGCAGCGTTCATGACGCATTCATCTATCGTCATTGCACCATCAACCAGCGGTTCCAGGATGTCCAAATGGCGATGGACTACTCTTAAGTAAGCCACCATACCAATCATAACACACAACACATCAGCCATCTAGGACAAACAAGACAAACCCCAGACTACATACACATGGCCAGGGCCACAGAGATGTACAGGCAACAAAACATATGCAACATCCCACACTACACTGCATACATTGCATGCCACAAACATACACCCAAATGTTCATAACACAGCCATACCCTGACTGGCACACCACATGTGGACAGGTGGAGCCAAGTGTCAACATCAGGGCAGTGCGCGCTCTACGGGCGACTAAAATGCAAAAACCCAGTCTTTACACAAGAGCATAATTCATGCATTGTGTTTATATGCATATGTTAACCTTTTGCATTACAGCATTTTATCTTGAAACCACTGTAATTGATGTTTGCAAATAATGTTCTTTTGCAAGGTATTGCTGCAGGCTTACAGAGTGTATCAGGGTGTGGTCCCTTTCTAGGACCTTCTAGAAGCTTTCCCTGCAGCATGACTGGGTGTGGTTTGTGGGCTGGGCCAGACTTTATATAAGGGAGCCAGCCCAGCTCCACATGCTCACTATTCAGAGGTCCCGGTGAAGAGGAGCAGAAACTTCCTGAGCTCTTGTTCTGGAGGCCTACTTTGACCTTCCAGGCCTTGCCCTTCATTGTATTGGCGATCCTTGAACAGGGCGGTAAGACGGAGGTCGGGCTGGGCCCGCGATCCCGTTTTCAAAGGGATTCGAGTTTTTGTGCCTAGCTTTCATGTTGAAAGATTTTCCTTGTGCGTGTGAATGTGTGCTTGTGGTTTTCTGGCATTTACATGTTGGTATTCGAATCAGCAAGACGTGAGATTTATTCTTGCCATTTGACTTTTGAGTTACGGGTTGGCAACAGTGTGCGCGACCATTTCTTGACATTTGCATATTGGTATTCGAATCGGCAAGACGTGCGATTCATTCTTGCCATTTGACTTTTGAGATTCAGGTCGGCAACAGTGTGCGCAACCATTTCTTGACATTTGCATATTGGCTTTTGAATCGGCAAGACACGCGATTCATTCCTGGCATTAAACTCTTGTTATTCAGTGTGCGATACCATTTCTTGGCATTTGCATGGTGGCATTCGAATCGGCAAGACGCGCAATTCTTTCTTTGCATTTAACTCTTGATATTCATTGTGCACTACCATTTCTTGGCATTTGCATGGTGGCATTCAAATCGGCAAGACGCGCAATTCATTCCTTGCTTTTAACTCTTGATACTCATTGTACGCGATTCATTCCTGCATTTAAACCTTGATGTTCAGATCGCTTACAGAGTACGCAATCATTTCATGGCATTTGTATATACTTGTTGGAATCAGCAGTGTGCGCGATTCATTCCCGCATTTAAACCTTGATGTTCAGATCGCTTACAGAGTGCGCGATCATTTCATGGCATTTGCATATACTTGTTGGAATCAGCAGTGTGCGCGATTCATTCCCGCATTTAAACCTTGATGTTCAGATCGCTTACAGAGTGCGTGATCATTTCATGGCATTTGCATATTCTTGTTCGAATCGGCAGTGTGCGCAATTCATTTCCCGCATTTAAACCTTGATGTTTAGATTCGCTTACAGAGTGCTCGATCATTTCATGGCATTTGCATATTCTTGTTAGAACCGGCAGTGTGCGCGGTTCATTTCCCAATGTAAAACTTGGTGTTCAGATCACTAACAGTGTGTGCGATCATTTCATGGCAACTAAAACTTTGATGTGTAGTGTTTCCTGAAGTGCACACATTTATCCTGAGCCTATGGATTTCCTGTGAAGATGATAAATTCAAAATGTGCCGTTCTTTGAGCATATTAAGGGGGTCATTCCGACGGGCCGGGGACCGCGGAAGCACCGCCAACAGGCTGGCGGTGCTTCCTGGGCCATTCTGACCGCGGCGGTATAGCCGCAGTCAGAAAAGGGCAACCGGCGGTTTCCCGCTGGTTTACCCCTGGCCCAAGAAATCCGCCATGGCGGCGCTGCTTGCAGCACCGCCATGGGGATTCCGACCCCCTTCCCGCCATCCTGGTCCTGGCGGTAAATACCGCCAGGAACAGGATGGCGGGAACGGGTGTCGTGGGGCCCCTGGGGGCCCCTGCACTGCCCATGCCACTGGCATGGGCAGTGCAGGGGCCCCCTCACAGGGCCCCATAATGATTTTCAGTGTCTGCAACGCAGACACTGAAAATCGCGACGGGTGCCACTGCACCCGTCGCACACCAGCAACTCCGCCGGCTCCATTCGGAGCCGGCTTCATCGTTGCTGGGGCTTTCCCACTGGGCCGGCGGGCGTCCTTCTGGCAGTCGCCCGCCGGCCCAGCGGGAAAGTCAGAATGACCGCTGCGGTCATTTGACCGCAGTACGGTCTTTTGGCGGTTCCCGCCAGGTGGGCGGCTTCCGCCGCCCGCCGGGGTCGGAATGACCCCCTAAGTCCCTAGTACAACTCCAATTGTTTTTCCACGGAATGTTTCAGATTGTCTTGTCCTCATGTTAAAAATGCAGTGTTTGTTCTGAAACAGTATTCTAAAAGGCTCTTGTATTTCTAGACTGTATGTGATATTTCATGAAAAGCTCATATGAAACATTGGATTAACCCATTCTTGATTTATTCCAGGAACCTAGATTTCATGAGGCCTAGTTCGAGTCTAGTTCTAGACCATTCATATTTCTTCAGTCTAAGTGTTATTTCATGTTCCGAGTATCATTGAACTCTAGATTCAACAGAGTGTTATTTCAAGTTCCGAGTAACATTGAACTCTAGATTCAACAGAGTGTTATTTCATGTTCAGAGTATCATTGAACTTTAGATTTAACAGTGTTATTTCATGTTCTGAATATCATTGAACCCTAGATTCAACAGAGTGTTATTTCATGTTCTGAGTATCATAGAACCCTAGATTCAACAGAGAGTTTTTATGAACCTCAATGTGATTATATCTTGATATTGTGTTGTTTAACCTTTTGCTTCCTACAGGTCTCCTTCCCAGCTGTTCCCTTCCTAATTCACTTTTCCGCACTTGGACTCTCTCAGGGTTTTGGAGCTGTCTAGTGGTGGACATGTTGGGAGTGTACGCAGGCCCCAAGGATCTGGTCTCCCTGACACCAAGTCCTCTTTACATACAGAAGCTGCTTACAAACCACTACAAGTGTCCACAAGTTGACAACTAAATACAGATCTCACACACACATTACACCAAACAAAGTAGCGCACAGGCATGTCAATGGCATAGGCTATAGTCATTTTGAGGAAGTCACACATAGGCACAGTCCTACGTAAACCATGGTGTGCAAGCCTCTGACAGAACCTAAATCAAATGCCACCCAAGTGATACCATAACCTAATATATATCAGCTACCCATACCTGACATACTTGTAGTGTGCACATACACCTGGATGCTGCATTGTGTTGCACACATTCAAATACAAAAGTACCTGCCATTAAATACCATGGGGCTAAATCATGTGAAATGGGCAGCACCTACTCCAGTGCCACCTCATATGCGCCCTTAGTGCCCCCTAACAACACCATGTCCGTTGCAAATACCAGAGATGGTCCACCATGATGCTGAGTCTATAAAAACAACACTAACAATCATGGATGTCATAGTAGGACTCTGTAGGAGTATAGAGGACATAGCTGACCTTACATGCACCATGTTAAAAATAGCTGTGCCCCCTCTCAAAGCCTGCACTTTGCATTTGTAGAAAGTGTCTGTCAGAAATCATGTATTGGAAGTTAACAGATACAACTGCACCAAATTACATCATCCTACTGATGTGTTTTACACACTCATGTACACTCGATGGCTGGCACAGCCATCATCTGCCATAAAGGGTCACAAAGTGTCACACTGCATGCGTAGTGCCACATGGTAACATGGACGGCAGAGTCTGGCTTTGTATGGCACTATGGTGTTTCAACATCTGACACCGTTGTGGTTCTAGGAGGTGATAGGTTCCATCTAACAATAGAACACCGCTTCAGATAAGGACTACACAACACATTTACCTAAATAATACCCATCAACATAAAATTACCCAGGCCCTTGAACCACTAACCAAGAATTTCATGTCCATCAACATGGTCCAATTCAACCATTTCACAAGAACAGGAACATAC
Organism: Pleurodeles waltl; assembly: GCF_031143425.1. Taxonomy (NCBI): domain Eukaryota; kingdom Metazoa; phylum Chordata; class Amphibia; order Caudata; family Salamandridae; genus Pleurodeles; species Pleurodeles waltl. The sequence continues at coordinate 283,880,046 of NC_090442.1, forward strand.
ACTATACCACAATCAAGTCTATGTCACCACTTCAACTAAAAAGTACAACTGCCATGGTATGTCCCAAACCACTATCAACACTTACCAACATATATTCTCTCAATGCTTTGCGGCTGATCAAGTATATAGCCTTGGGTGATGACCCCATTTTCAAATTCCACAACGGTGGAAGAGAGGGCTTACAACGAGGGACACAGGAAAACTTGCAATGTGGTGAAAAGGACATTTGGTCTGAAATCCACGTTCTGGTGCCTGGCCGTGACAGGAGGAAGCCTCTTGTATGCTCCACCACTTGTTTACAAAATCATTCTGGCATGTGCAATCCTGCACAACATTTGTGTCTGGACAAATATCCCCTGGGATTAACAGGTTGATGTCCCTAACAAGGAGGAGGATGACGATGGAGCAGATAATGTGGAGGGGGAACAACTGAACACTGCTGCAGGAGTTCAGAGGAGACTCCACATTGTTGAGAACATCTACACATAGGGGGTGATTCTAACTTCGGCGGGCGGCGGAGGCCGCCCACCAAAGTTCCCCCACCAAAATACCGTTCCGCGGTCGAAAGACCGTTGAGGGTATTTTGGGATTTGCCCTGGGCTGGCGGGCGGCCGCCAAAAGGCCGCCCGCCAGCCCAGGGCAAATCAACCTTCCCACGAGGACGCTGGCTCAGAATTGAGCCAGCGTAGTGGGAAGGTGCGACGGGTGCAGTGGCACCCGTCGCGTATTTCAGTGTCTGCATAGCAGACACTGAAATACTTTGTGGGGCCCTCTTACGGGGGCCCCTGCAGTGCCCATGCCATGGGCATGGGCACTGCAGGGGCCCCCAGGGGCCCGCGGCACCCCCTACTGCCATCCTGTTCCTGGCGGGAGACCCGCCAGGAACAGGATGGCGGTAGGGGGTGTCAGAATCCCCATGGCGGCGGAGCGCGCTCCGCCGCCATGGAGGATTCTGCAGGGCAGCGGGAAACCGGCGGGAGACCGCCGGTTTCCCGCATCTGACCGCGGCCGAACCGCCGAGGTCAGAATGCCCTGCGGGGCACCGCCAGGCTGTCGGCGGTGCTCCCGCCGACCCTGGCCCGCCGGGGTCAGAATGACCCCCATAGTCACTATAGTATAAACATCACATTGTAAATAGCACAAATAAATCACTTTGAACCTGATTCTCCTTGGTCTACTCATTCTCCACTACATCCACCGTGGGAATGTGACTCAAACCTCAGCGAGCAGGTAAGTAACACAAAGGTGACCAGTATGGTGGCAACATCGTTTGTGACATAAGAGAGTCTACTGCCACCATCTCACATATCAAGGACACGCAATTTGCCCCCAGGTGGCGCCTAAAGGTCTAGATCCATGCACCAATATATATCTTGTTCCATCAAGTGGGCAAGGTGCTAATACCTAGCCCATTCACCACAACAACACCATGCAGAACAGGATGAATGCAAGGGGGGCACACATAAGGTAGGTGTTGTCAACAACTGGATCTCAAGGGAGGTAGGAACTGAACACTGTCACAACTAATGGTGACAGTAGCTTTGCCTGGATGGTACATTTGTGATAAGGGTGAAACATCATTGCCAACTGTGGTCCTTCAGTAAATGTCCAGGGATTGTAACCAAGGTCTGATGCTGAACCTGCACAATGTATCTGTGTCCAGGAATGTGTCCTGGCACTGCCATTGGGCACAATCCTAGCACATGGAGGACTATTCCTCACTTATGGCCCACACATGTTGGCTGTAGAGTGTGCAATGGGTTGCCTGACTAAATTATCATCTATGGGTGCAGAATCACTATCCAAACACGTGACCCATAGTCACGATCAATGGATTTATTGGGACAATGCACCAACAAATTGTTATCTAGACCGAATGTAAGCAGAGTGTCTAATTTTCACTATGTACACGAGGTGCACACTTGGCACACAAATCTGCTGTCTTGACACATGCCTAGAGCAAATTCAGGCAAACATGTGAGGACCGATATACGGGTGTATGTCCTAGATAGCAAAGGGTTTGCCAGTATCAACAATTCTTGACATGTCTGCATGTGTACCTAGTATGCTGTGTATAAAGACATCACACAGCACAAAGAAATACACACCACTCATTGTCACTCACATGACAGAATAAGTACATGATAGCAACAGTAAGAAATTGTTCCATACATGTTGTGGCCTCCAACATCGCAATCAGGTGTGGGATGTGCTACTATGTTCAGCATTGTTGAAAAATGTCTGAGACAAAACACCAATCTGAGTGTGAGTAGACCTAGCCTTATATGTAGCATTTGGCAAATGTACTGTATAGCACTGAGATGATTTCACACCTCAATATCATACAGTCATGGTAAGAGTTACCGAGGTTGTGGCATGCTGGAAGCAATGCATACCATATTCAATTGAGGTTGTGGATGGACAGCTTCGAGACACCCACAGATACTTGCAAATACAACACAGGAGGAGAAATGGAAACAACACAAGTGCTGTGGCATGAGTATTGTCATGTGTGTGTGGAACTCATGACATCTGACAAATTCCGTCAATGGAACCACAACTATTAAGTACCGAGTAGAAGGAGATGTGTACATCTTCCAATTACACAAGTCACGTGTTGCATCATGTCCATGTATGACCAGACAATGTTGCTGTAGAAGATGTGTACAAAGTGCAAGAAGTCTAAAGAACAGGAGCAATCTAGGTGACAATAGATGCCTTACCAGTAGTGCAGGAATACACAGAAAAGGGACACACATAGACCAACACTGGCTGTACAACACATCAACAGATACATGTCAACATTTAACATATGTACAGAGAGTGTGGGCAGGTCAGTACAAACCCAGTCATGTTTGGCAGTAGCATACTATGGTATTTGCCCATCGCACGCCACCACAACAAGAGGTTGTGAGAGACAACCTCATCTGTACCCTGACACTTTTCCAAAATTGAAGTCACAACTGATATATAAGCCCAACAAGCTGCCCAAGGAAACAACTAAGGACATCAAATAATGTCACACGTCCCACATGTGCAAGCACGTGGGCTCTATACATGAGAGTGGAAAGCTGACATCAAGTACTGCAGAGGAAAATGTGATATCCTGGTCTGTATGACCACAATTGTGCATGTGTTTGTCTGCTCTGCTGGGAAGTGTGCATAGTTCTGCTGAATAGCAATCATGAAGAGGCTAAGGGCCAGATGTAGCAACCCGTTTGCGAGTCGCAAACGGCGAAAATCGCCGTTTGCGACTCGCAAACGTGGGTTTGCAATTCAGAAATGCATATTGCGAGTCGTTACCGACTCGCAATATGCATTTCCGACTCGCAAATAGGAAGGGGTGTTCCCTTCCTATTTGCGAGTCGCATTGGGATGCAATACCATTTGCGACCGCATATGCGGTCGCAAATGGCATCGCAGTTACCATCCACTTCAAGTGGATGGTAACCCAATCGCAAATTGGAAGGGGCCCCCATGGGACCCCTTCCAGTTTGTGACTGGACCCCAAAATATTTTTTCAGGGCAGGGAGTGGTCCAAGGGACCACTCCCTGCCCTGAAAAAAACCCGAAACTAAAGGTTTCGGTTTTTTTTGAAGTGCAGCTCGTTTTCCCTTAAGGAAAACGGGCTACACTTAAAAAAAACAAAAACTGCTTTATTTAAAAGCAGGTCGCTAACATGGAGGTCTGCTGACGTCAGCAGGCCTCCATGTTAGCGAGTGCCTATACTCGCAATGGGGCCGCAATTTGCGACCCACCTCATGAATATTCATGAGGTGGGTCATTGCGACCCCATTGCGAGTTGCAGTCGGTGTCTGAGACACCGTACTGCATAGCAATTTGCGACTTGCAAATTGCGAGTCACAGGGACTCGCAATTTGCAAGTCGCAAATTGCTTTTTTGCTACATCTGGCCCTAGGTCCCTGCTCAATAAACCCACACAACACTGCTCTCACTACATTAACAAAATACATTGTCAGGGGCCTGATGCATGTGTACAGGGGGCTGAGTAACTGGAGCTCCATTAACTTGTCCATTTACATTCAACCATTGGTTTATATTGCCATACAAATTCACACAGTTGTGTTGATGAGTAGGCTAGCCTGCCATCTATGCCAGACTGCAAGACTGTTACACAGTGGTATGGCATTGTTTGTGACTGTCAAAACAAGCATGATGTGGACAAATTTGAGTACCTAGTTGATGGCATGCACACATATGCCACATATCTTAGCACACAAAAGCCACTGTAATGGCTCAGGCATGGCAATGTGTATGGATTCTGAGCAAAAGGTAACTTAGCACAATAGTAAGGGCATAGGTATCACAAGATCAGTGACTGTAAGAAATGACCTTCAAATGTGTTCTGACATACGGAAACATAGGTGACACTGATGTGACAAGGCATGCATTTGTCAAATGCCAACATGTGTCCATGCAGGAAGGTAGTAATATGAGGTTTCATATCCTATGAACACACCACTGTCGTCATATGTTACAGATATTACAAAACACATGTCAATACACACACTTGGCATATACCAGTCTTCACCAACACATGTGTACATAACATCTCTTGCAACTGAGGTGCATGGGGGTCCAAATGGCACACATGTAGCACAGCAACACAAAGTAAAATCCAACAACACACCACAGAGTGGACACACATGCACACACAAATTGGCAGCATTTACGTGATGTCATTTCAGTCCAAGTTCACTGAATACTGTGAGTAGAAACTGTCATGGTTGTCACATGCTTTACCATGTGTTGGACATAGGCCACCATATATATTGTGTTGTAGGTATGTGTAAATTTCTTTCTCAGACATAACAATGTAGTCCACCCACAAATTAGCATACATACACATGTGTACACACATAGCACACATGTGCCAACATGTATGTGGACATAGTGTAGCTACACATGCACCTATGCACAAGATATGTCTAGTCGCATTCAGCAGGCTCATAAACAAACCTATAGGTTCTACATACCATTGTCACCGTAATGACAGTACTGGACATACATGTACATGTTGCCATAACACATATACAACATTCTTGCACAGCCCATGTAACATGTTAAGTTAATCAGGGTGCACTCAAAACTTATAATGCAAAACTCCATGCAAATTTGTCATGCATCAAAAATTTATGACGCAAACGCATAAATTAAACATTGCAACATTTAAAAAATGACGCCTGGGCCCTGAGCGGCAATTATATATTATATATACACACACAGCTCTGAACGCACCATTGTTTATAATCCACGCATGACCGTCATGCGTCAAAATGTTTCATGCATACGCATATACCATACAATACCCCTAAGCTAAAAGACGCCTAGCCCCTGAGTGTCTATTGCATGTACACAGGCCTTTTCATGCAAATGGTGAGAAAAAATACGCATGACGGTCGTGCTATAAAGAAAATGACGCATGACTGAAAACGTGACGCACACAGCCAGGAAGTGATGAAACAGGACATGCTGCCTCCAAACATGGTACAGTGAGTTCACTTCACAGTCTTATTGTCTGTGACTGAGTGAGGGTGTGTGGAGGTGGTGTTGTAGTTGTATTGGTGCATTCTGGTGTGTTTGTAGTGTTTCTTCTGCTGTGTCTTCTAGGTGTTGTCCTACTGAGGTACTGGGTTTTTCAGAACCGGTACTGATCCGGTAACCCAGCGGTGCCAGGGTACACCCAAAGACCTCGGGTACTTTCCTGATTCAGATTACAGAAACTCAGAGTTCTTCTAGGTGAAGTCAAAGATCGAATTTATTGGCTGCAACCAATTGACAAGTGTCCTAGAAGTACAACAGCATGATTTGTATGTTCTCAGGAGACTGTGTTTCAATGCAAAGTCAGGTTTCCTTATATACAGTTTTTTAAGCTTCAGGCAAACATTCTTGACATTTTGGTTGGTCATTCACATGCTTTCACTACAAAGGAAAAAACAGTGTCATGATGAAACCTTATATTTCATGTCATCCAACCCATAATAAATTACCCGGCAAGGCCTAGTATTTTACATCAGATAAGTGTGGACCCCTAATAAAAACGGGCACCTCCCCCTCGTAAAGTAAGAAGAAGAAAAGAGCAGGTGCAGGTGTGAGCAAGTTAGGCAGGGTGTGTGAGCGATAATAAGGGTTTTATGGCCTGGTGTGCCTTGATGCTATCTGATTCGGCCACTGGGAGAGGGACTGACCAAACAGGTTTGGCCTGAGGCAATGGTTCCAGCTTGCCCAGGTCAGAGAAAAGTCAATCAAGGTGTACGTGTCCTTGGAATCAAATCTGACTGTATTATAAGCCTATGTGAGGGCAACTTTTAAAAATGGCTGCCGTGTATAAAATGGGAGCCACGAGTGCAGGACGAAAATGGCGATTTCGAGGTGAAAACGCTGCTGGAATTGAGCGAAAATGCTCATGCTTAGTGTACTAGTCATTATCGGTCTTTTGATACTAAAATCGTACTGCTGTGGCAAAGTAAATTACATGGGTCCAGAATTTTTAGAACCACAAACCCTCCTTTTGCCCTTACATAGGTAATAAACCTATTCTCATGCTAATCTGAGTCCAGGTCTATGTTTATAAGGCCATGGAGATGTTGCTGGAGCAAAATTCTAGTACTTGGTAACTCTCTCTGGACAGGTCTCCTCGAACATGAAGTAGCACAAAAGGCCACATATGGCAGGACAAAATAAGGAATACCTCTATCTGCAGTAGGTGGCATAAGATCACACACCCAACAATTAGTGATGTTCACTACTAACTAGTGTTGATGCAGAAGCTGTACAAAAGAATTGCTTACAAATTCTGATCTTCTGACCTGCTCATGTTCAGGAAAAGGGTGAAAAGAGTGCAAAGAAACAATAGTAGGAAAAGACATAGGTTGGGAAGTGGGTGCAGAAGTCAATTGAGTAGAGAAAAACAATCCCACCCATAAATGACAACGTCATGTTTAAAAGACACTAGAAAACACGTTATTAAGAACATATAGACAACGGGAGAAAGTAGTGACCACTATTTACAAATGAAATAATAATTTTTCACAACCCTAACCAAAAAGCAAATCCTAAAATTATCTAGTAACATTTTTAGGGCTACTCTGCATTTCAGTAATTTTTGTATGTTCAGGTGGAACAGTGGTGACTCTCATCAATGCTCTAAGGTGAAAAGGGGGTACTCTTTCCACAGAAAATGGACTTTATTCTGCTTTTACTAAACAGAATAGTACTTTAAAACAATGCCAGCAAAACAATCAGTCTCCTAACACCTAGTCTATACAATCACACGGAAACCTCTTGTGAAACCAACTATGCCCAGAGTCCGTTCAAAAAGCCTCTCTGGCAGGCTTCTATTGTCCATCAAATTTTCTTTTGTTGTTTTCTTTCGCATGGGCCTCTCAATTCAGGCCTCTTCGTGAGAAAAGTACTGCTTAGTTGGAGTGCCCTCCTGGCAAACACCCACAGCTCACTCGAAAGTCTCAATGTCTTAAAGCAATGCACCAGTGTCTCTCCTCTGTGGCAGACACTACAAACAATGTGCTCTTCATTGATCAAGGGCACAAATCATCTCGTGCAGACGCAAGCACCATTAATTGGGAAATAGCTCAAGCTCAGCAGCACTTTCAGACTCCAACACTCATTATTTAGTGTCAGAGGACGCTCAAGCTGCTCTTTCATGGGCACCACAATATAGTGCCTTTTTCCAAACTTGAAATCTCCGGTGCACTGCCCTTCTTCCGTTGGAGCAAAGAAAAGGGGGGGTGTGGCCAAAACTCAGGCCAAGGGGCTCAAGGGATTGCACACTGTCAGAGGTTACCAGCACATGACAGGTAGAGAAATGAAACCTCAAAACAGCTCTGCCATCAACAACAGGAATCCTTCTCTTTAGTTCTTTTACACTGAAACTTTGGTTTTGTGATGTCCAACGCCGTCTGATGGAGCAAGTACGATATCATGCGCTGGCGATCGCTGTCCAGCTTTGCTACTTCCTGGGTGCTGAGACTGTAGGGCCAAGACGTCCGTCTTTCATCTGTAGCTGTCACTGATGGGAATTAGGCTTAAATCAATGTCCTGCAGGTTATTATGACTTGATACCCGCAGAATCTAGTGACGTAGGAAGTGTGCCACAGCTGTTAGTTTCCTTCAATTTAGTACAAAAACAGTTCATGGTTTTTAACAAGGGGACTGCAAGCAGGTGGTCTGCAATCTTCAAAGGAGTAGCCATACACCATGGGCATAAAATACAAAGACAAAGGCAGAAGGGCAAAACAGGGTCTGTAGCATCTTTAATTCAGTTCTCTCCATTATTCTCTGCATCTATAGCTACATGAGAATTCTATCTGAATGGATTTCCTCACAAAGTGGCATTGTCTAATGGGGTAAACACATATTTGCCTCAATGATTAAGTCTAGGTGTTCCTCCTTACCTTAGAACATCTCAATAGAGAAATCACATGATACCGATTATCAGGGACATGTAGAAACCTTCCTTTAAAAACTGTGCATCAGGTGCACTATGCAATACAAAGGCTAATAGTCAAATGTGCAAACAAAAAGACAAGAACTAGAGGGTCCTGATATTTGCATGATTAGGACACATCTTATCCCACAAAAAATTAAAGTAGCAGGAACAGAAGGGAACCGAAAACCAAATTAAAATAGACATTGAAAATTCGTCATGTTCAAAAAGGTAAACATAAGATATCTCCTATTGAGATGGAAAACTTGTCTTACTATAATATTGAGTCAGTTAACCAGTCTATCGCTACCCTGACAGTCAGGCTGGAAAACATTGAAGCAGGCAAATTCTTGAAAACCAGTCTGGTCATACCAAAGGGAATTATACATAACATGGGGGTCCCTGGTACATCACTGCAGTCTGGAAATGTGAACCTGAACAATACATCAATAATAATAAAAGGGCTGACTGGTGAAAGGAATTCGAAAAAGAGAAATGGGACTAGGACATAGCTAAAATCTCAATAACTAAGCATGGTGCGACATTGGTCAGGGGAAGTAACCAAAGAAAAAATCTATAGAAAGAACAAAAAAAATTATTTGGGTGATAGTCAGGCATGTGACACAACAGCAAGAGTACGGGTGATACACAAAGGCCAAAGTTACACAAATTTTAACTCTACCGTTGGCGACTACACCATATACGGTACTCCTAGCTAATGTTTCAGTTCCTTCTTCAGGAAAAAATGAAAACCTGGTTTTCTTTTAAGGAACGAAAGCCATATGCTACTTAGGAAACAGAACATCATTAACTAATGTAATATAGAAATTAGGCCACCTTGAGTCACAGATCTATAATTTCATCCTTAGGTCCAATCAAGGATACATAAATGTAGGTCTGCCTGTTCCTTTACGGGAAGGGGCAGTAACGTGACTAACTGCAGGTGACACACTTTGATCCTGTATATCTCTTTTTATTTTCCTTCAATACCATTATAGCCAAATAGACATTCACTGGTGAAGTGTTGTCTTTTATGTTCACAGCATGAAATATCATTATCTGTGGAATTTAGTAACCAGAACAAGTTCAACCAACTGTTGCGTAGCGATGGGCATCGTCATGACCATCCCCTCACAACACAGGGGAGCTTGTAATAGTATCAAAAGCAGCAACAAACATGCAAAAAACAAATAAAAAATAATAAAAACGCACAAAACGTCAAGCCATCAGATATACTAGCTGTGTATCAAGCACAAAAAGCATAGACAAAACAATAGCATGTGTGAATAAGTGGTGACACACAACACCATGTCATGTACTTTATGCACTGTAAACCTGCAGCCCAAAACCCAATATTTGGGCCTGTTTAATTTGTCAGGTTTAAAATCCTTACTCTCCTTTTGACAGTAGATCACCAAGCAATGGAAATCTGCTGTCAAATATAACTTTACTGTTTCTCTTCTAACATACAGGACCAGCAAGAACAATTCATGATAGGACCAAATACATGAAAATAAATTTCCATTACTTAACTGTTACCCTCTTGTCAGTTACTTTGCAACATCAAGCCACCTTAGTTTTACCTTTCTAAAAGTAAAAATTGTTACACTGACACTCCATATTAATTTGGCACCTACAATTTCCACTGTGAAAAATAAGTCTTAATTGGCAAATCGTTCTCATTAAGGCATGTAGCCTTCAAATTTTTTTAAAAAAAGGCTGCATCTTATTTTCTGTCTAAGACTTAATGCAACACTTCGTTTTCTGTCAAATAAAAGCAACTAGCAGGCATCATTTTATTTTTTTAGAGCAGAGACACAAATGTATCAGTTCTGCAGAGCATTTAACATGATGTTGGGACATTCGAAGAAACCCCTTTTTTTTAATATTTTCCCTTTGGAATTAAGTTCTTTAATTGTATTGATGTTCTTCTGGAGAAACCAGAAATCCCACTTTTAGAGGCCCGTAGGGTCATTCTGCATTTCACAGAGACAAGGCCCTAAGTTAAAAGGTCACAGGTGTCAACATGACAGCCTCCTCCATTGTTTATGGGAAAACTAAAGATAGCATCTCAGCAGCGTGACTTGAGCCAGCCTCTGTAGCTCTCCTAGCTTCTGCCACTCTGAATCTGTCAAAGACAGTAGGCCTTCCTATTTTCCTTCTAACCTGCAATAATTCACTCTATTTAAAAAAAAAAAAAAAATTCTTTTTAGGCGCTAAAAAAATTATCTCTATTTCCAGATTATTAAACTACATTTACTGTGAATAATTCACAAACCTTAATAACACACATACCAGTTGTTAGAATAAATGCTTGTTGCAATCCCATGCAATGGTACATATTTCATCAACCTCGAATGAATGAACGTCTCAGTAGGCCCAGCTGAAGTTAGAACCTTCAACCTTGATATTAAAACAAGCCTTTGTACTGGCACATTGACTCATTGAATCATAAGAAGGCACAACCTGCAAATATATATCAAACCTAAATGTATGCATTTACTGAAGCCTGAGACACTTTAAAAAGTACTCTGAATGAAAGAAAATGCAGTTTAAACAGTGCTTTTGCCCAAAATCGACTTTGATATTTTAGGCATTAAAAAATCAATATCCTACAATTTTCTTGCATAATATGCATTACCAGAATGTCTATTACACAATCCATGAGTCAGCCATTGAAAATATTAACTTATACTTTATAGAAATGAGCTTGTTTGCTCCTGCGCCAAGGGAAAATTGCACATACAAATGTCATTTTAGCGGTGCAACATAACTTAAATTAAATTTTAATGTTAGGAGGTCATAGTATAGGTATTAAGCTTTATAAATATTAAAAAACGATTTTGAAAGGCACTTATTTTTTAAATAATTTTTCCATAATTCATAATTTTCTTTAAAAAAAAAAAGAAGAAGCCAAGTATTCTTTTTTTTTTTTTTGATAATTCCACATATAAAAGCAAGCTGCATCCCTTGCCTATTATTTGGGATACATTAACTCACAAGCCTAAGCGCATAAGCCTAACTTGAAATGCGTCACATTTTTGCGCCACTTTCATTTAAAAGGAAGGTTATGCAAAATTCCACCAATGTTTAACTGGGAAAGTGCTGGCTGAATTGAAAATAGATAATTTCGTTTTTTTTTGGGGGGGCCCTATTTATATCTATTGAATGTGTTTTCTAATTTATTAAGTATTTAACGGCAGTTTTGTATATGTGCACAATTGCTCATTCTATAAATTAAAGAGCAACATATAGCTATGTTAGCACATCAAATGGTTCATTTGAGGATTTTTTCTAAGTTTCTACTTAATATTAATTAACCAACATTTTACTTAACAAACTGAAAACATCAAGAAGACCCACAAACACACATTGAGCTCATTTCAGATATAAACAGAAAACACTCAGGACACACAATACAGCGCGCTTTAGCCATTTTTCATAAATAGCGCTGTCGCAATTTACTTACAGAACCGTTTGCAGATCCTAGTTGTAAGTCATATTTACAAGAAAAAAAAAAACTTTTCTCAATTATTTCAGAGAATAGCGGACCCATACTTTATTAAACGTGATGGGGCCCACTCCGTGCTTCACATATAGTTCAAAGGTTGGAGTTCCAATCGGAGGAACCGGACATGATTCCTCCAACCGGGAGTCCCTTTTACAACCAAGACAAAACAAATTTCCAAGTCTGCTAAGACCAGGCATCTTCGCTCACTAGTCTAGCTTCAAACTTCAAAGGATTATCGTTTACGATAGTCTCGTGAATACACGAGTCCTTCGGCTTTGGTACTTGCAAGTTCCAAATCAAAGTGATCCCAAAGGGATACCAAACCAAATGTCCAATTAAGGACCAAACCAAGGCCCTCATTCTAAGTCTGGCGGGCGGAGGCCGCCCGCCAGACTTCCCCCCTCCAAAATACCGCTCCGCGGTCCAGAGACCGCGGAGGGTATTCCAAGTTTTCCCCTGGGCTGGCGGGCGGCCGCCCGCCAGCCCAGGGGAAAACAACCTTCCCACGATGAAGCCGGCTCGTAATCGAGCCGGCGGAGTGGGAAGGTGCGACGGGTGCCCTCTTACGGGGGCCCCTGCAGTGCCCATTCCATTGGCATGGGCACTGCAGGGGCCCTCAGGGGCCCCGCGACACCCCCTACCGCCATCCTGTTCCTGGCGGGCGAACCGCCAGGAACAGGATGGCGGTAGGGGGTGTCAGAATCCCCAAGGCGGCGCAGCATGCCGCGCCGCCTTGGAGGATTCATTTGGGCAGCGGGAAACTGGCGGGAGACCGCCAGTTGTCCCGGTCCGACCACTGCGTTACCGCCGCGGTCGGAATGCCCAAGGGAGCACCGCCGGCCTGTCGGCGGTGCTCCCGCCCCCGTTGACCCTGGCGGTTCTGTACCGCCAGGGTCATAATGAGGCCCCAAGTGTCCAACTAAGGACCAAACCAAGTGTCCAACTAAGGACTGGGAGACGCTCCACTTATACTTAACTGAAAATATCAATGACGTCACCAGAAGACTCGTCTTATCGTTTCGCTCTACCAAAAATCAAGGGTCCAAATCAGGGCGATAGCCAGGGCAGCAGTCCTTCATAGCCGTCGGGAAGCGGGGAACCTCGCAACAAAGACTTTCGGACCACGTCGACATGCAGGGGTCGATGAAGTGGCGGCCTTCCTCCAGAATTTTCCCACGAAGCTCCCCACGGACCTCAGGCTTGGACCGGTACCGCTGGTATCGCCCCACGTTTGGGCGCCAACTGAGGTACTGGGTTTTTCAGAACCGGTACTGATCCGGTAACCCAGCGGTGCCAGGGTACACCCAAAGACCTCGGGTACTTTCCTGATTCAGACTACAGAAACTCAGAGTCTTCTAGGTGAAGTCAAAGATCGAATTTATTGGCTGCAACCAATTGACAAGTGTCCTAGAAGTACAACAGCACGATTTGTATGTTCTCAGGAGACTGTGTTTCAATGCAAAGTCAGGTTTCCTTATATACAGTTTTTTAAGCTTCAGGCAAATATTCTTGACATTTTGGTTGGTCATTCACATGTTTTCACTACAAAGGAAAAAACAGTGTCATGATGAAACCTTATATTTCATGTCATCCAACCCATAATAAATTACCCGGCAAGGCCTAGTATTTTACATCAGATAAGTGTGGACCCCTAATAAAAACGGGCACCTCCCCCTCGTAAAGTAAAAAGAAGAAAAGAGCAGGTGCAGGTGTGAGCAAGTTAGGCAGGGTGTGTGAGCGATAATAAGGGTTTTATGGCCTGGTGTGCCTTGATGCTATCTGATTCGGCCACTGGGAGAGGGACTGACCAAACAGGTTTGGCCTGAGGCAATGGTTCCAGCTTGCCCAGGTCAGAGAAAAGTCAATCAAGGTGTACGTGTCCTTGGAATCAAATCTGACTGTATTATAAGCCTATGTGAGGGCAACTTTTAAAAATGGCTGCCGTGTATAAAATGGGAGCCACGAGTGCAGGACGAAAATGGCGATTTCGAGGTGAAAACGCTGCTGGAATTGAGCAAAAATGCTCATGCTTAGTGTACTAGTCATTATCGGTCTTTTGATACTAAAATCGTACTGCTGTGGCAAAGTAAATTACATGGGTCCAGAATTTTTAGAACCACACTACGTTGTCTTTAAACTTGTCTTTTGTAGTGTAATTTACTGTATTTTGTCTCTGTGTTGTGGGGTGCTTGTCTGGGGTAGAATAGTTGTTGAGGTACTTGGGGTAGTTGGGTTAGGTTTATTTAATTTTTTTGTTTAGGCAGAACTGCATTTGCAGTATGTCTGGGAAGGGGAGGATGCAGCGGATGTCTGCGAATGACCGGGGGGGTCATCTGGTTTGTACAGCACTACCTCCCTTTGATGCTGCAACTGGGTGTCCAGGTTATCCTTGGACACCCCACAGAGGCAGGGCGGCTGCGGGGGGGCAAGATGCTCAACTACCTCACCAGGATATTCGGCACTGGATGGAATGACCACCAACTAAAACATCGATGGACAAATCTGGTGGCAAGGGAGCAGACTCTGCTTGATCATCTTGGAATTGAGATTGGTGGAGCAGTTGGTAAGTCTCACATTTCCATACAAAGTCCTTACTTTTGCATGTGCATGACAGTCGCAGATATGGTTGGATGCTGCATGTCTTGCCTGTGGATGTGGACATGTCATATGCTACCTGTGTGATGAGACCCGGTGCCACCTTAGGCCTGCAAGTCAGATGAACAATGATGAAGCTGATGTTGGGCAGATAGACCATTTTCACTGCACAACCATTACAAGTGTGGTGATGCATGCATAGGGCAACTCGGTAATGAGCAGCATCAAATGAGGCCTGCCCCATGCATCATGTATGGAAGGGGGTCCAAATACCTGTATGGGTGCCATATATATAAGCCACTGCGTAAGTTGGGAAATCCCTTTCTACAATTATACAGGCACTCTGAATAGCTGCTGAGAGCAGGTGTGATATGGGGGCGATGAAAATGTATGAGATGGGCCCCCAATGTTCTCAGTAGAAGTCGTGAGGATCTATTGCAACTCCGGCAGAGTACATCATTTACCTCCGCAAAATAGATCCATTTGGACCCTACCTGCATCATGTTGTGCCTTAATTCTCATTAGGCGCACACATGGCGGGGTTAAGGGGTGCACTGAGGGCCAGAAGGGCTGTATTAATGTGATTTGTGCTGACCCCTGTTGTTCTATTGGCCCCTTTGTGTCATTGGCCAAAGACATGTAAGAGAGCTTGACCATGCACTGCGTCCAGAATACTAGCACTCCCCTGTTACAGTTCCTTGTATATCACATACACCCTACAGTATGTCTATTACCACACACAAGTGCAGAGTCAGTTCCACAGGCCTGCTGCTTCTCATTGACAGTATGGGGCTGCCCTGTATCTGTTCCTTCACTGGCACATCACTCAGTAACCTGCACCAACAACTGCATCCTTGCACCACAGAGCAAATGTTTCTGTGTTGAGGCATTTTCTATGCCCATGTCCTTAGCCGTTCCTGGACAAATAATGGTATACCATGGCAACAAGGCCTGGCCACATGCTATTGGCAAGACATCCATGATTTCAATCAGTCAATGTGCAGGTAGGTACAACTATCTTCACATTAGTTTACTCTCATAGCATTATTGCTCATGTGTATGCCTTGTGATGGCACACATACATTACTTACTTCACTGAAGGATGTATCATGTCATTCCTCAACACCTTGTAATACCCACACAACCCTGGGCAGTAGTTTGTCAGTTTGCTGTGACAATGAGGTAGATGTCTATGACATCCGAGGCAGCTCCAATTGCGAAGGGTATCACAATGGGACAGCCAATACAACAACCATTGCATGCCCTTCAGATGCAATATACAGTGTCAAGCAGTCCCATATGGTCATGGAGGTGTAGAGCTAACAGACCCCTTCATGACAATGCCGTGTATAAATGGTGCAGTGAGAAGCACCACAGGAGTGTCAGGGATAGTTATGGTTTCTAGGCGTGTGAGTCTACATTATCTGAGACTATGTGTGATTGACTAATTACACGTGTTTGTTAGTTGCTCTGCCCTACCACTAGGATGACGTGCTCACTCGGCCTAACAAGTTAACAGTATGCAATGTTGTCCATTTGCTGAAGTGTTCAAATCACACTAACCAATGTTTTCCATCCATGTCTTGCAGGTGGACTTGCACACTGCACCGTGGGAGAGGTTGCCCAATTCGAAGACCCTGATGCATCCGGTAAGTGTCATCTGGTGTGTCATGGGTGCTACTCCAGGGTTTGATGTGAGTCAATCTGAAGTGTAGAATGCCATGAAAGATGGTTTGGTCTGACCAATGATTTGATATCATTGGAGAATGAATGTTGACATCAGGTATGTTGGAATGTTGTGCAATGAGAATGGCTTGCATGTACTTCAAGGGGCATAGTGTGCTGGCATGGAATTGTGTGAAATTGAAATTGTAATGGCTGGCCAGTTAGTCATTTGTGTCTACCATGATAGGTCTCAGGGCAGTTGTCTATACACATAGCATGCCTGTTTACAGATGCTTTGTCACAGCACTATTGCCAGCACAGTGTGCCACACATAGCTTACACTGACTGACCAGATGGTACAGATGTGGGGGACATCTGCAGAGGTCTCAAGGGGGTTTATGTAGGAGACACATACACTACAGGTATCTCAGTACCCTGCAGATGTAATGAGTATGCAGTACGGCAAGGAGACATATTGTGCTGTACAACAATCATTAGTGTACACATTTAGCAGAAAACTAACCTCCAGATAGTTGTGTGAAAAGTCTATGATTCTTCCCACACTAGATCTGAAGCAGTTTTCACAACATGGTCCTGCCACCATGATATTTGTGAGTGATGTAGGTCACATCACATATGCATATGATGTGAATGCTGTTTGTGTACCTGGTACTTTGATGATGTCTGACATGCATGTGCAAATGATGTACAATATTTCTGGATACTGTTGCAGCACCCTCTGCAGGGCCAAACTCACTGTGGGCCTAAGGGCACCTATACAGGCACCATGTGTGTGCCGTTTAACACATGAGCACAATAGTTTTCTCTCACACAGAATCCATTAAATAGCGGCAGAGTAAAATCACAGTAGAACACACCACAATTCCTAAAATTAGTATGGTGCCATCAAGAAATGATTTATATTGTTCTTGAAAAGTATCACCCTCTACAAGTTCTCCTTTTTGTGACCCTCAAAACCTGCCAGTCACTACAATCCATTTCAATGGGGTGTTATCATGTATATTGAGCCCAAGATGGTTGCCATCAACTCTGTTTGAAGTGCTGAGTGCCAATCAGATCTCACAATGCCATCTGTGCTTAGGCTCCGTCCAGATATACAAATGTATTTTTCCTTTAATTTCTCAAAAACTACTAAACAGAGTTACACCAACTAACACAAAGCATTCTTTCTGGACCAAGGACTAAGTTTCTTTCAAACAATTTGTGTCATTTCATCCAGCCTGTATTACAGGTCCTGCCCATGCTGGTCTACCTCCTCATCTACCAGGAATATCAAAGGCAGCGGCGTCAACCAAGGTGAGTACTGAACCTAGTACACGGGGGGAAAGAGAGTGACACACACGCATGCAACATGCAACACCCCCACCCCCTCCCACAACACCACACACACTAACACATGCAGCAACATTACATTTACACACCGTAAACCCCTGGAAGAACACAAGGACAAAAGGAATAGAGTTAAATCAGTGATATTTGAGAAAATAGGCAGATATATGTAACAATTATAAAAACAGTATCTACAAAAATATACAATATGTACATAAGGCCGTACATTGTCCTTTCCAAATGTACGTGGGTCACTGGGCCAAAAATCATGGGCCAGGCCCACACTTGACTCCTGCCTCAATACGGAGAGAACACTGCAGGGGCATCAGGTCAAAAACACACAGGCACCTCAGGGGGATGGTGAAGGGGGGTACCTCAGCCGGAAGATGGAATAACGCCACTGCTTCTCGAGGGGGCTCCATGCCCACAGCAATGTCCTGGGGAGTGCAAGGCCACAGTCTCTCAAGTGGGTGGTTTGCACACTGCCTGGTCCTGGGGAGTGCAAAGCCACAGTCTCTCAAGTGGGTGGTCTTCCCACTGCTTGGTCCTGGGGAGTGCAAAGCCACAATCTCTCAAGTGGATGGTCTGCCCACTGCTTGGTCCTGGGGAGTGCAAAGCTGCAGTCTCTCAAGTGGGTGGTTTGCCCACTGCTTGGTTCTGGGGAGTGCAAAGCCGCAGTCTCTCAAGTGGGTGGTTTGCCCACTGCTTGCTCCTGGGGAGTGCAAAGCCACAGTCTCTCAAGTGAGTGGTCTGCCCACTGCTTGGCCCTGAGGAGTAGAAGGCCACAGTCTCTCAAGTGGATGGCTCCTTCCACTGGTTCTGGAGGGGGCTTGGTGCCCAGTCTGCTTCATCCTGCCAAGAATAGGGTGAGTGGATGCCTTTCTCCACTGGTTCTGGAGGGGGCTTGGTGCCCAGTCTGCTTCATCGTGCCAAGGTTAGGGTGAGTGGATGCCTTTCTCCACTGGTTCTGCAGGGGGCCTTGTGCCGAGTGATGTAGCACTTGGGTTGTGGCAGTTCACATTACCTCATCTGGGTGTCTGAGGCACAAGATTTGCAGGGACCAGGTTGCATGATAGTCCATGGAGGCAGGGCTAGACTCCATCCTGTGGCACCTAAGGCTGCAAACTGGTGGTAGTGCCGGTGCTGGTGGGGGTGCTGCCAGTGGTGGTGGGAGGCTACAGCTCATCTCCTGCAGCCTCGGATGGCCGCCCACTGGGGCTGCTGGTGCTGGTAGTGGTCCTACTGTCAGCGGTGTAGGTGGCAGTGCTTGCAGCGGTGCTTGCGGCGGGGCTGCTGACGGTGCTGGCCGTGGTGCAGGTGGCGGTGCTGCCAGTGGTGGAGGTAGGCCCCAGCACTTCTTCTGCAGCCTTGGACGGCTGCCCACTGGGGATGCTGCTGCTGACAGTAGTGGTGGCTGCGGCGGTGCAGGTGGCGGGGCTGGCGGTGGTGCCTGTGGCGGGGCTGCTGGCGGTGCTGCCTGCGGTGCAGGTGGAGGGGCTGGCGGTTCTGCTGGTGGGCACTAGGCCTTCATCTGCAGCCTCTGATGGCTGAAGTGCCTTGTCTTGGGTTTTCTGCCCCTTCCTCACCTTGCCAGATGCTGTTGTGACCTTGGCTCTGGCAGCTGGAGTTTTGGAGGAGGCTTTGCTGGGTGGGTTGTGCTCCTTGCCCTTGCTGCATGTTGTCCCCTTCTTCACCTTGGCAGGTGGCGGAATGGTTTGGTCTTTTGCAGGGGTTGGTGGCACACTGGCTGGCCTGACAGGTGCCCCCTTTGAGCCTCTGGGAGTTGCAGGTACCGCAGCGGACACAACTTGGTGGCTGAGGTGCTGGCCTGGATTCTGGACACCCTGGCCCGAGGGAAAGAACGGGGGGAGAGGCAGGGAACAGGTCAATGTTTGCCAGGAAAAGCATTTTTAGACACACTGGGGCGGGAAGAGGGAGTGGTGGTAGGAGGTGTCTGTCTGCTGAGTTTGGGTGAAGGTGCATGTGCCGGATGCTGTTGTGAGGTGGATAGCTGTTGGGTGGGTGGGTGCTTGCTTTTGTGTACTTTGGGAGGAGGGGTCACAGACACACTGGGAGAGGACACAGGGGACGTATGAATGGATGTGGGGTTGGTGACTGCCAGTGAGGGGTGAGTGGTGATGGGCGTGCTGGTGATGGAGATAGTGGGTGAGGATGTAGTGCATGCAGGTGTGAGTGGAGACGATGCTGGGAGGGAGGTGGACGAGGAGGAGGAGGGGGACACAGTGGAGGCAGTGGATGTTGGTGTGTCTGCATGGGTATGGTGCTTGTGTGAGTGCCTGTGGGATGATGTGTGGTGCTTGTGTTTGCCTGAACCACTTCTGTGTTTTAATTTGGGTGAATGCTAGTATGAAGGTGTGCTTGGGAAAGTCTGGGGTTGAGGGGATTGGGACTGGATTGAGGAAGTTGGAGCGGGGAGGCTAGATACATGGACAATGGCTGCCATCAGTGCGGAGGCCAGAGCCTGAAATGCTCTCTGTTGGGCCGCCACACCAGAGTGAATTCCCTCCAGGTATACATTTTTTTGTTGCAAATGCCTCTCGACACACTGGATGGCATTCAGAATGGTTGACTTCCCAACAGTGAGAGATCTCAGGAGGTCAATAGCCTCCTAACTGAGGGCAGCAGGGCTGACTGGGGCAGGGCCTGAGGTGCCTGGGGCAAAAGAGATGCCCACCCACCTGGATTAGGGGGCACAGGAAACATGCTGAGGGGCTGCTGGGAGGGCGGTGCTGGTAGGGGGTGTGGCAGCTGTACCTGTTGTTGGGGTGGGCACAGAGGTGTCCACCACTGCCAGGGAGCATCCATCGGAGATGGAGTCGCTGTCTGTGGTCTCCCCTCCTGTCCCCGTCATGGTGCTCAGCTCACCATCCCTCCCACTGGTGCCCTCACCGTCAGTGGATTCGGCCTCCAGGCCCATGTGGGTTGCAGCTCCCTCCGTCGCCGGTGCCTCTGCTCCTCCGCCAGATGATGATAATGCACATAATGACTGGGTGACAAAACAAAAAGGGGGGGAAGAGACAGAGGATACACTTGGTCAATGCCAGCAACACCACTACCGTTGGCGGGCACAACACACAGGGAGCAGCCCTATGCACTAGGCCATAGCCAACCAGTTACTAAGATAGTCATCAGCCCATGGGGTAGAATGCCTAACACCATCAGCTGCACAGCAGAAGCCCACAGGACCCTACCCAGTAGTAGATGCCCACTACCACTATTGGGGTGGGAGTGTTTCAGAGCCTACCCAACAAGGGACCTACCCTGCCATCTTCGCCCTGGCCTAGGGGCACACACAGCCCACATCCCCCACCCAGGTACCTCTTAATGCGCAAAGTCAGGAGTCAGATTCTGTACTCGCCCCCCTTGTGGCTGCTGTGATGCCTTCAAGTGCCCATCCAACTCCGGATAGGCCACCGCCAGTATGCGGAACATCAGGGGGGTCATGGTGCGACGAGCATCCCTTCCTCATTTGGAGGCCAGCCCCAGCTGGGCCTCCGCCGTCTTCCTTGCCCAGCGGCGCAGGTCTTCTCACCTCTTGCGGCAGTGGGTGCTCCGCCTGTCAAAGACCCCCAGGGTCCGCACCTCCTTGGCGATGGCACGCCAAATACCCTTCTTCTGGTGGGCGCTGACCTGCAGGGAAAAGACAGCAGAAAAGAGAATTAGTCACCCATCCAGACCATCAGACTCATGGTCCACGAGATCCCTCCGATCCCCTGACGCACATACATTGTCCACCTTACATGCTACACTCTGGCTAGGACGCCTCTGCCCCACCCCTACATGTGGTTTACATACACAGCACTCCATACATTCATGGTACACGCATCATGCTCACAGTGTACTCACCTGTTTGTCTGGAGGACCGTAGAGTAACGTGTACTGGGGTAGGACCCCATCCACCAGTTTCTCCAACTCCTCTGCAATGAAGGCAGGGGCCCTTTCCCCAGACACATGAGCCATGGTCGGTTTCAGTCACAGGTCACAGAAGCACTTGCAGTGTAGGTCCTCTCCTGATGAAGGTCGGGTAGCAAGTGAATGGATAGATAGAAAATGGCGGTGACGTCCACGGCGGCGCGTGCCGACACCGCCGGCGTACATCGCCATTGGTTCCTGGAACCCATAGGACCCAATGATAACCAATGCAAAGTTGCACAGCGGTCATTGACCGCCTATCGCGATGGCGCACAACGCCAGCGCAATTACCTCATTTCCACTTGTCCCTCCTCAGAGGTCAGGCATCCGCCAGCAACTGATTGTCAGGTTTACATTTTGTTTCTGTAAAGTAAACAAATCATCATTAGTGCAATAGATGTGGGAATATGACCGTCTGCTCACCGTTCTCTTCCATAGGCTTAAACTGCTGAGGCTGAATATGAGATGGCAGCATCCTCCGGTGTACAGACCTCTGGTGGACCTTGCGACAATGGAGGACAGACACAATATGATTACATACAGACTTGATCAGGCCACCATCCAAGAACTGTGTGCCCAAACGGAGCCAGACCTGATGTCAGCTATCTGCCATCCCACAGCTATCCCCCCCTCTAGTGCAGGTCCTGTCAGTGCTCCATTTCCTGGCAAGTGGTTTCTTCCAAACAACAATGGCCATGGCATCAGGAATGTAACAGCCAATGTTCTCCAATGTGTTGACCAGAGTGTTGTCTGCCCTGCTGAAACACATGTGCAGCTACATCGTGTTTCTCCAGATGGAGGATTTGGCCACAGTGAAAGCTGACTTTTATGCCCTGGGTCATATCCCCAACATAATTGGTGCCATTGATGGTACACGTGTGGCATTTATTCTCCCCCCCTCCCCCCCCCCCAGAGAAATGAACACGTTTTCAGGAATAGAAAAAGCTATCACTGTATGACTGTGCAGATGGTGTGTTTGGTGGACCAGTACATCTCCCATGTGAATGCCAAATATCCTGGCTCTGTGCATGATGCCTTTATCTTGAGGAATAGCAGCATCCCATGTGTGATGGGCCAACTCCAGAGGCACCGGGTGTGGCTACTAGGTGAGCCAAAGGTCCCCACATACTATGAGTAGGTGTCTGGGTATGGGGTTGTCCCTAAGGGTGAGTGTGTGTCTAACAGTTGTCCCTAGATATTTGCAGGTGACTCTGGTTACCCCAACCTCTCATAGCTACTGACCCTAGTTCGGAATGCCAGGACAAGGACAGAGGAATGTTGCAATGAGGCACATGGGTGTACATGGAGGGTTATTGAAAGGACCTTCGGCCTCCTGAAGACCAGGTTCCGGTGCCTCCATCTGACAGGTGTTTCCCTGTACTACTCACCCAAGAAGGTGTGCCAGATCATCGTTGCGTGTTGTATGTTGCAGAACCTGGCCTTCAGATGCCAGGTGCCTTCTCTGCAGGAGGATGCGCCTGGAGATGGCCTTGTGGCAGCAGTGGAGCCTGTGGACAGTGAGGAAGAGGAGGCAGAGGAAGAAGATGTTGACAACAGAATCAATATAATTCAGCAGTACTTCCAGTGACACACAGGTATGACACTGTAAGTTCACTTTACATTTCAGTTATCTTTTGGACATTATACAAGGCAACCTCTTACCCTATGTCTACGGCCACTGACTTTAACCTTTGGCATCTCTATTTTCAGATCTCTGTGTCCCACTCTAGCTCCTGCTATGTGTACTGCTGCCCACCAAAGGTCATTCCAAAGTATAATTCACTGTACATTTGAGTTGCAGTGCTTTGATAATGTTGTACTAATACATTTGTGATTCATGTGACAGACTCCAGATTAGTATTTGTTCCAAGGGTGTTTATTTAGGTGCTAATAAGTAGAGGGGGATGTGGAATGGGCTTGGCTGATGGTGGAGGAAAGTCCAGGGTAGAATCCAGTCTCTTGGTATCACAGGTGCATTGTCTAATGGGGCATAGGAAGGGGAGTAATGGCAGTTCAAGGTGGACAGGGTGACAGAGTGGGACAGAAGGGTGAGAATCAGGAAAGTCTTATTTCCTGGTGGGGGTCTTGGCAATGTTCTGTGGCTTCTTCCTGGATCGCAGGGACCATTTGCAGGGTGGTTCTCCTTCTGCAGGGGGTGGGGTGCTGGTGGCCTGTTGGTCCTGTGTTGGGGCCTCCTGTCCACTAGCACCGGCGGAGGTGGAAGGCTGTTCATCGGTTTGGCTAATGTCAGGCGCCCGTTGTTGTGCCACTGCCTCCCTCATGGTCTTGGCCATTTCAGCCAGCACCCCTGCAATGGTGACCTGGATGGTGTAGATGTTTGTTAGGTCATCCCTGATCCCCAGGTACTGTCCCTCCTGCAGCCACTGGGTCTCCTGCAACTTGGCCAGTATCTGGCCCATGATCTCCTGGGAATGGTGGTATAGTCCTAGCATGTTGGAGAGTGCCTCGTGCAGAGTGGTTTCCCTGGGCCTGTTCTCCCCCTGTTGCAAAGCAGTCCTCCCAGCTTCCCTGTTGGCCTCTTGCTCTGTCCCCTGAACCCTGTGCCCACTGCCACTGACCCCAGGTCCCTGATCGTCCTGTATTTGTGTGGTTGCCTGTGGTCCCTGAAGTGGTGGACACACTGCTGATTGACGTGTCCTGGGGACAGTGGCATGGGCCCGCTGGATGGGTGCTGTGCTGGCGTTTCCTGAGGGAGGAGGCCCTGTGGTGGGTTGGGACTGTGGCTGGGTACCCGACTGTCCAGAGGTCC
This sequence comes from Pleurodeles waltl, assembly GCF_031143425.1. Classification (NCBI taxonomy): domain Eukaryota; kingdom Metazoa; phylum Chordata; class Amphibia; order Caudata; family Salamandridae; genus Pleurodeles; species Pleurodeles waltl. The sequence continues at coordinate 283,904,337 of NC_090442.1, forward strand.
CTGATGGGCCAGGTTGGTCATCCTGATCCAGGCATGCAGAGCTGCTGTCGTCACTGTGGGCCTATTCTGGCGGGGGGGCGGCGGCTGGATGTAGCTGGCACCTCCTCTCCAGTGACATTGAGTATGGGTTCTGTGGGGATGCAAATGCAGGGTTAATGTATCTGCATGTGCCATCTTGTGCATGGGTATGTTTCCCTGTATGGTTGTGATTTCCCTGTCAGCTTGGCCTTGTGTGAGTCGTGATTTTGTGGGCTGGGTGAGTCTCTCTACTGGGCATGCTGTGGTGATGGGTGTCCATGCAGGTCTGTGTTGGGGGTCCATGTTTTGGTGTTGCATGCAGGGCTTGGTATTGGGATGGGTGGGTTGTGATAGTGGGGTATATGTGAGGTGTTGGAATGATGGGTGTGAGGGTAGGAGTTTGTGATGGCATGCAGGTAAGGTGTGGGGGGTAAAGTAGTAAAGATTTGACTTACCAGAGTCCAGTCCTCCTGTGACTCCTGCGAGGCCTTCAGGATGCATAATTGCCATGATTTGCTCCTCCGATGTTGTTAGTTGTGGGGGAGGAGGTGGGGGTCTACCGCCAGTCCTCTGTACTGCTACCTGGTGTCTTGCATCCACGAAACATACATTCCCCGGTAGGTCGTTCCACCTCTTCTTGATGTCATCCCTGGTTCTTGGGTGCTGTCCCACGGCATTGACCCTGTCCACGATTCTCCGCCATAGCTCCATCTTCCTTGCAATGGACTTCTGCTGCACCTGTGATCCGAAGAGCTGTGGATCTTCCCAGATGATTTCCTCCACCATGACCCTTAGCTCCTCCTCAGAAAACCTGGGGTGTCTTTGGGGTATCATGGATGTGGTGTGTGTGATATGTGTGAGGAGATGTGTGGGGTGATGTGTTGGGGTGTATGCTATGAGGTGCGTGGATGGTGTATGGGTGATGGTGTTCTGTGGCTCTGATTGAGTGGGTGCTCCTGGCTTGTGTATCTCTGTGTTGGCAATCCTTTTTTTTTGTTGAAAGGGCTGTGGGTAAAATGGGTGTGTGTTTTATAGTGGTGTGAGTGTGTGGTGTGTGTATGTGTGTCAGGTGTGTGTATTTTGAATTGTCCAATGTGGTGGTGTTTTGTAAATATGTGTGTATTTTGAGAGCAGCGGTATGTACCGCCAATGGTTTACTGTGATTGAAAGACTGCTGCAGTGATTCGTGGGTCGTGATACTGTGGACGTATTCCTGTTGGCGTAACGGTGTGGGTTTGGCTATCGCCAGTTTATCACTGACCTTTGGGCTGGCGGACTTGTGTGGGTGTCTGTATTGTGGTGGAATTCTCAGTGTGAGTCATAATACCCGTAGTGGAATACCGCTGTGGGCACGGTATGTTGGCGGCCGTCAGCACGGTGGTAGGCGGCATTTACCACCACGGTTGTAATGAAGGCCTAGGTCTTAACCATAACATTATCTACTGGCGATCACCAATAGGTAACACACACACACATATACACATATGTGTGTATATATTTATATATATTTATATATATATATACATATTTATATATATATATATATGTATATATATATACACATACTTTTGTTTTTACAAGTATTGAATGTAAATGTGTAGATTAATGGCTTGACCGCGTACCAGCGCAAGCAAGTGATATACGAGGTCATCATAGTAAAGCTTTCAATCCCTGTTTTTGTGTGGTCCACTTTTTCGCTATGATGATCTCATATAGCAGTTGCTTACACTGGTACACTCCCAAGTTGTTCTTTTCGCTCTCAGATTATATTATGAGCTATAATTTGTTTTTTTTACAAAGTTGCATTGTGGATTTAGAACAGCACTTCCCACTCAAAAAGTGTTCCAGTGGAACACTGCCCCGTAGGTCGTCTCTGCTTCTTTGATCATATTAATATCCAGCCTGCATTGGAAATATCTTCTTTAATATGTAGATGAAAAGTGTCTGGGAAATATCGCTTGGCATCAGCAGACCTACTCATGGTTTTCCAATGGCCTGTATTGTCACAGAAACTCTTCAGTCAAATTGCTGTGATGTCAGATATTCTGCAGATCTCGTTCTTGGCCTGTGTATTTGCTTTGTCTCTATAATTCACTTGGCTCACATTATTGAGGAACATTGCCTTAAATCTTTCAGTGTAGTTGAAAAAATACGCCCATTTATCATTTATCACATGCTTTTGTAAAGGAGTTTCTGTCAGGACACTTCACGTTTCTGAACTTTAAGATGTAGAGGACGTTTGTTGTACAATATGCTTCACCCAGATCTCAAAATACATTAAACAATTCCACAATATTGTGCAGTAGGAAGTCGAAAATAATCAGGATCTTCTAAACAAAGCAACCCTTTTGCAGTTTTGTATCGAGATTTTACTCCTAAATGATGGCACAAGCAGAAGTTATTTGTATGTACATTTTCAATGTTAAATGTGTACTTAAAATATTGAGGGTGTGGTTCAGAAGCCCAGAATAATAATGTATTCCGGCATTATTTTAAACTGAAATTGCTGTAAAACTGTAAACAACTAACAAGAAAGGAACACGAAGAAATAGTGAAACTGGCATGTGCCGACCAAAGAAAAGCAATGGAATAGAAGTGACAATGAAACCACCCAAAGATAAGCAATGGGTGGGATCTTAGCCCATGGCAAGCTATCAAATTGTCCTAAATTACAGTGCATGCGCTGTCCCAGATGAGACCTAAATATCACCACAACTCTATCGTGCACGCTTCACTGAGATTCACGATGCCTAATTCTACCTACTAACACTAACTATCTTGAAGATACCCTGTGCTCTGCTTTTAATGGCCACTCCCACTACCATGGTCTACTTATTCATCCTTCCATTTTAGGATATGAAAATATCTCTGTATTACCTCTCTATGCACCAAGGAGCATACCTGACTCCAAATGGTAACAATTAAACACCACTGCCACTTATCAGACGAGCAGAAAGGCACATAACACCCTTATTGTCACCTTTGCTAAAAAGCAAAAGGGAGATACTATACAGCTGTAACCATGTCACTCCAAACCCATGCAAAGAAGTTATTTTTCAATATCAACAAACACCTTAATCCCTCTATCAACACAGCAGGTTTCCATAACCTCATTAACGTCTTTGCTACAGTCTTCCATAATCAGGTAAGCAATATTATATCCACACTTGCTACTCTACAGTATTAGCCTCAACCCCAATCATATTCAGTGCACTCTGTTCACATCAACTCTTTTGTTCTCACATTCTTTAATGGCATTTTACTATCTTTAAAAATTCCAACATCTCTGATGCCCCCTCAGAGACCTTCTGGTCTGATATTGTCAAATCTACATCCGGTCGCCTCTGTTACTCTTAATAACAGTTCACTCTCTCCATCCTCACTAGAGAATATCAACAGTCTTTCAAATCGGCTGTTGTTTTGCCATGCTGGAAGAAAAAGTCACTTGCCTATGGTGACAACCTTTTTGGTGGATGCTCTATAAACCTGTAGCTTTCTTACCTTTTGAATATTCCCAGGCACCAGACTGTATCCTTAAACGCTTGTCACAGCCCGCTTTTGCCAGTAGATGGCACTGACTTCATCTCAGTCCTGGAATTGGGGCAGCTGTAATGTCACTGAAGCCATTTAACACCACCACAGCACACAATTGTCAGATCCTCGTTCAGTTTTTTAACCCTCAGAGACAGAGATAAGAATAGCATCAGATCAGTCATGGTTGTGCAATGCAACAAACTAACTTGGAGGATTATTAATAAAAGCTAATATAGCTATTATTATTACCCTTAAGAAATCTGCTGGTATCCATCAGAAAAATTGTCACAGAAGTTAAGTACCTTTGTATCTGATTGAAACTTTTCGCCCACAGAATCCTCACCTTTTGAATAGAAGGCATAGCAGTACCTCTTCCCAGGTGGTAGTTCTGAAGGAGTGGCCCATCCTCTTTATTTTCTTCACTTCTGAATCTGTGAAGACAGATTCATATTGCTGCATGACAAATCTCAGCCACAGTAACACCCCTAAAAGTGAAGTTGAAGGCTTTGCTCTGTGTACTGAGCGCATATTCTCTCCACGACTTCCTTCTTTGAAAGCCTTAGCACATTTTAATGTTCAGGTGTGACAATTGGTTTACTGGGTAATGGTGTTGAATCCTACTCATGCAGCAACCACAATCCTTGTCAGGGTGAGCCACAAGCAGCCACACATTAACCTGTTCGCATTCCTAGGGTAGCTTGGCACCAAGCAGTCATCTTTAATTTGAGGCAATGTGTAAAGCATTTATGCAGCACTTCAAACAGTAATAACATGAAAACACAAGACAAGTAAAATCCCACACCAATTTAGAAAAATAGAGCAATGTTTAATAAAAAAAATCAAGACCAAAAGAACCAAAGTCCAATCAGTAGAAATGGAGACATGCAATTTTTAAGATTTAAATGAAAATAGTGCCAAAAAGCCCAAAGCAACACTTGTGGCTATCAGGTCGTGCAAGACCAGGGAATGTCACAAGTTCAGGCCGACTATGATTGAGCAAGGAACAGATACAGGGACCTGGATAGCGCCACTGAAAAGATAACTTCTCAGCTCAAAGCAAAGAGTTCTGTTTGCGGTGGTGCTGGCCACAAGGAGCAAGTGTCAAAGACGGTCATTGATGTACCGCAAAAAGCAAGCCCGGTGTAATGGACATTTGTCACAGTAGCATGAAGGTGGTGGGCTGGAGCTTTGCAGCGGCACTCCCGATGAGAAGGCAGTGCTGTAGCACGAAGAGACAGGTTGATAGAACTTTGCACTGGAGGGCTGTATAAGTGACTAGGTTTTCTCGCCAGGGGGCCCCTTCACGGTTGCAAATAGCCCAAAAACTTAAATTCAACCTTTTTGAGGCCACACCAAGAGTCCAGGACCTGAGGGGTACCACTTGCAGCATCATAGATGCACCATTTGGATCTGGGTGCTGGTTCAGGTGGTTGGGAGCCTGTTAAGTTCTTGTGGCTCTGACAACCAGTAGACAAGCCCTTGGAGTCATTCTGGGAGTCCTGGGTTCAGTTGCAGACTCAATCTCTCTGACTCAGGCATGACGGTAGCTGGGCAGCATGGTAGTAATCCAGCAAGGTAGCTGTCCATCAAGGCAGAGGTCTCCCGGGTCAGTAGTCCAGCAGAATGGTAGTCCTTCCAACAGCGCTGCAGTACTTCTTTCTGGCAGAGCCTCCACAAATCCAGAAGTGTTCAGAAGAATTGGTGTCTGAAGTCCAATATTTATACATTGGTCTTCCTTTGAAGTGTGGGAAGCTTCCAGAGGTTTCCCTTTGATGTGCACAGGCGCCTGCCTTCCCTGCCCTGGCTCCAGACTAACTACAGTGGGTATGCTGCCCTTTGTTTGGAGACAGGTCACAGCATCACAGCCTATTCAAGTGTAAGTAGGGCTGTGCCTAGCTTCACCCTACCATCCGACCAGTGATAGCCTATCCAGACACACCTAAGCTAAGCTAAGCTATTGTGTGTGGCTGCCTAGGTGGAATACACAACCTAAGGTGACCACAATTGTCAGCTACACCCAGTCATGTGACCCAGAGTCAGGCTTCAGGTACTAAATGGCTTAGACAGAAAAATGCCAACTTCAGAAAAGTGGCATTTTTTTAATTTTAATGTAAAATCTTACCTTACCATAAGAGGATTGTTCATTACAATTCCAAGGACATCAAACATGAACTGCTTACCCCTTCTCAATTGGAAATTTCAGTATATTAAATTTAATAAGGTAACACCAATTTTATCCTGTGGGAGAGATAGGCCTTGCAGTGATAAATGAATTTAAGAGATTTTTACTACCAGAACATGTAAAACCTTTAATATATACTGCATCCTGCCTTCTAGACTGCCAGTGCCTATTCTACAGGTGACTTGTATGTATTAAAAAGGAAGGTTTGAGCCTGGCAAAAGGTTTGTTTTGCCAGGTGGAAATGGCAGCTTAAAACTGCACACAAAGGCTGCAATGGCAGCCCTGAGACATATTTAAAGTGCTAAGTAAGTGGGTGGCACAACCAATGCTGTTGGTCTACTAGTAGTATTTAATTTACAGGCCCTAGGTATAGGTAGTACCATTTTACTAGGGATTTATAGGTCAATTAAACATGCCAATTGGGTGTAAGACAATTCTGGCATACTTTAAGGAGAGACCACAGGCACCTTAGCACTGGTTTGCTGTTGAAATTCATGCCAAGTCCTAAAGTCAACAAAAACAAAGTCTGCAAAGCCAGCTGGTTCACCCCCACACTCCAGGAATCTAAGCGGCGATGCAGGAGGCTGGAGAAGAAGTGGAGAAACAGCAAGTCCCCGCAAAACCTGTCAGCCTTCAAAACCGCCACAAGATCCCACCACAGCCTGATCAGGTCCACCAGGAAGGATGCCCTACAAGACTGCATCAACTCCGCCTGTCACAACACTTTAGAACATTTTAACAACATCAAAGAATTCTCCAAACACAAGCCGAGACCACCAACATCCCTCCATCTCAGGAACTCTGCAACAGACTGGCCATCTTCTTCCACAGGAAGATCAAGGACATTTACGACAGTTTAGGACCCCAAGATGCTCTGAACCCACCAAAACCCCCCCTGCTAGGAGCAGCCAAACCCCATTCATTCCTCCACACCTGGTCCTCCCTCACGACAGACGACACCCTCTCCATCATGAGCAGCATCCACTTTGGAGCCCCGACCAACCCCTGACCACACTACGTGTTCAACGCTGTGATCGCGCCAGAACTCTGCAAGACCATCAACTGCTCTATTGAAGCAGCAACTTACCCTGAAGACTGGAAGCACGCTGAGATTTGCCCACTTCTAAAGAAACTCACAGCTGACCCGACTGACCTCAAGAACTACTGCCCCATTTAACTGCTACCCTTCCCAGCTAAAGTCGCAGAGAAAGCAATCAACACTCAGCTACGCCAACATATAGAGGACAAGAACATCCTAGACGTCTCCCAATTAGGATTCAGAACCAACCACAGTACCGAAACCACCCTGCTCTCAGCCACAGATGACATATGATCCCTCCTCGACCAAGGACAGACAGCAGTCCTCATCCTCATCGATCTCTCAGCCGCCTTCGATACAGTATCTCACCGTACACTTTGCACCAGACTCCACGCAACAGGCATACGAGGCAAAGCACTTCAATGGATTCACTCCTTTCTGATGGATAGAACACAGAGAGTCAGTCTCCCTCCTCACCTAACAGAACCCACCAACATCAGCTATGGAGTGCCTCAAGGATCATCGCTGAGCCCCACGATGTTCAACATATACCTAATCCCACTCACCCCCATCATCAGGAACTACGGGATCAATATCGTCTCCTATGCTGAAGACACCCAGCTGATCATCTCCTTGACCGAGAACCCATCAGCAGCCAGGAAGAATTTCAGAGATGGGATGGAAGCTCTAGCCACTTGGATGAGGGAAAGCTGCCTCAAACGGAACTCCAATAAAAATGAGATCCTCTTCATAGGACTCTCATTATCTGTCTGGGATGCCTCCTGGTGGCCCTGTACATTCAGCAAACCCCACTCCCTAACAGACCACGTTCGCAACCTAGCCGTCATCCTCAACTCAGCGCTCACTATGACCAGAGAGGTCAACTCTGTCGCCTCCACCTGCTTCCACATCCTCTGACCCCTATGAAAGATTGTCAGATGGATAGCAACCGACTCCCAGAAAACCATGACACACGCCCTTGTCACAAGCAGACTTGACTACGCCAACGCCTTCTATGGTGGAACATCCAAGAATAACCTGAACAAGCTGAGGCAGCTCCAGGATGCCGCCGCCAGACTCGTCCTAGACATACCCGACCAAGAACACTTCACAGAACACCTGGGAAACCTCCATTGACTCACCATCTAGAAGAGGATCACCCCTTCTAGACCTCTGCGCTTGTCCCAACAGTCACTCACCAACGTACTCTGCATAAAGAAGTCCTCAGCGGGTGGAAAATCTTTTTCATACCTGGCAGCAAAAGGATGGAACACCTTATCACCGCACCTCAGACAGTCCCCATCGCTGCCTCAGTTCAGGAAAGACCTAAAGACTTGACTCTTCATCTGATATCTGAGGTCAGCCCTCAGTGCCTTGAGACCCTATGGGTAAGTAGTGCACTTTACAAGCTTGTGATTGTTTGGTTGATTACAAGATGGAAGGCAGAAAGTTAGGGTGAAAATCTACACCTACGTGACACAAAGCACTTCATATTTACTAAACAACAAAACCAAGGAAAGCGGCTTTTCATTGCTTAGTAAATGGCAAAAAGGATTTTGCTTCAGAGTTGCCCCACAAAAGTGACACAACCAAATGCAAAATCATTGTAAATTTGGGTCCGTGTGCTTGCAACTCATTTATGCGCCTCACAAAATTGTTGCTCTCAAAAACTGCAGTTTTAAAAGTCAATAACTTTGACTGATAAATGTGTAGGGGTTCAAATGAGATCCCCATTAAACTGTCTAAACGTGATTCAGGTCCCATTGAGGCATCATAAAGTGTATAGAGGGGAAACATTTATGTGAGCCCTTTCAAACATATGGCGATAATTGGGGGCTTAAACAAGGGAGGCTGGTCAAGAAGGCAAATAAGGGCAGCAATGTAGCCATTCCCAGTACCCACACCACAACTTTGCTTGGGTAGAAATAGAGCAAAATATCAAACATCAGATAGCTGTGCCTTCAGCATGTCTATATCTTGTTTTGTTTACCATGTGACAAAGCATTTACACTTTCCTGAATAGACAGATTTTGTGGAGGCGTGGTGAACCGACTATATGACATTGACCACTTCTCACAGCAAATGAAAAGACAGAGTTGTTCCCACACAATCTCCACACATGAAGGTGGAGGCTCTGGTGGTTGAGATGCGGCATCTGCTTGTTCAAATGGAAACGGATGTCTGCTCTCATAGTAGGCTGAGGGGGGACACAGAAAGAGTTGCTGGAGGTCTCCATTCTACACCTTCCTTGGAAAGTCTGGGGTTATCAGAATGGGTTGGGCCTAGCCCTGGCTCAGCTTCCTCAGTACTCAAAGAGTTAAGGTTATGGGAGCAAATGAGTAGTGAAGGAGAAAATACCATATAATCTGAAACATTTACTTGTGCAATGGAAACCAGAGGGCAAAGAACTGCATACAGTGCACATCATGAGTGGCAAAAAGGTACACCTGAGGAGTGCCCCTCAGGGCAAAGATGTCTTGAACCACTTCCTGAAGCCCCTGCTTGTGTTTAGCAAAATTACTCTGACTCAGCGTTGGTGTTCAGAGAGTACAGGTGGGTGGAACATGTGGAATTTTGGTGACTCTGGGTTACTCTTTAACATGAAGTTCTGGCCAAATTCCGCAAATCACCATATGGTGGATTTTTTATCTTGTGAGACTCCAGAAAATCGGACCAGCCACAGAGATTTGGTGTCCCGTATCGTGATCCTATAATGTGGGCTTTCAAGGTCAGAGGGCTGCTACTCGAGTAGATTTGCTGCTATTTCAGTAGATTTTCCACTCGAGTGGCAGAAAACTGAACTTGAATAGCCACACACTCTTGTGCAACATGGCACCAATGTGCTGATTTTTCAGCACTGCTTGCTCTATTGCCACTAAAGTGCAGTGCGAACAGTGCAAACTGCATATTTTCCACCTGCTGACAGAACACTTTGGAATCTTGCTGAGTTTTTATGTAAGTCTGCAGAATTTCACAGAGTCCTGCTCACCTCTGTCAGAGCACCCCCAAAATGGTTGTCAAACAGCCTGATTCCATATGTCTATGCTCAGGCAGAGAGCTCCATCGTTCCTCAGTAGAGAAGATAAGATCTTACTACTCTCTGCCTGTTGTCATACCACGTCAGGGTCATGTTTTCAGTCAAGATATGGGCAGATCAGTTGCAAAGGCATGGCTGGAAATCCTTCAGTGCCCAGCTTGAGAGGGTTAATGGGCAAAATGTGTTCTCCAGAGAGAAGATGCCTCTCATTTTAAGTTCTTCCACATACGCACCCCACCCCAAGGCAGATGCATCTGTCACTACTGTGTTCTTGTGGAGGGCAGAAGGACATTCCTTGTCAAATTCTCTTCTAATAACCATCAGGAAAAGTCCACTGCAGCATTCATGGGGTTTCTGATGGCATCCAACAAATCGCCCTTGTGTTGAAAACACTGATTACAGCAACAGCACTGGAGGGCCTTTATGTGCTGCCATGCATGTGTGCCCAGTAGAATACAGAAACACAGTAAACCTAACAACTGAAGAACCTTCAGGACTGGAATGTGAGCCCTACTCTAAAAACATTGGTATCATATGCTGCATTTTCAAGCTCCCCTTGAGGAGGAAGGGAAACTCTCAAAAAAGCTCTGCCCAGTACTGCCTTAATGAACAGGAGACACTGGACAATGGGCCAATAATGTGGCAATAATCTCTAAGGGCCAGATGTAGGAAAAAACCAAATTGCGACTTGCAATTTGCGAGTCCGTGCGACTCGCAAATTGCAAGTCGCAATTTGGTATGCAGAAAGGTGTCTCATACACCTTCTGCAACTCGCAATGGGGTCGCAAAGACCCACCTCATTAATATTAATGAGGTGGGTCGCAGTTTGCGACCCCATTGTGAGTATGGGCACTCACGGGGATGGTGGCCTGCTGGAGTCAGCAGACCACCATGTCCGTGACTGCTTTTTAATAAAGCATTTTTTTTTTCTATCTGCACCCCGTTTTCCTTAAAGGAAAACGAGCTGTACTTAGAAAAAAAACCGAAACCTTTTGTTTCGGTATTTTTCAGAGCAGGCAGTGGTCCATAGGACCACTACCTGCTCTGAAAAATTAGTTTTGTTACCATTCACAAAGGGGAAGGGGTCCCCTGGGGACCCCTTCCCGTTTGCGAATGGGTTACCATCCACTTCAAGTGGATGGTAACTGCGATTTCATTTGCGACCGCTTTTGCGGTCCAAAATGAAATTGCATAGCATTGCGAGTCACAAATAGGAAGGGAACACCCCTTCCTATTTGCGAGTCGGAAATGCATTTTGCGAGTCGGATCCGACTCGCAAAATGCATTTCTGACTCGCAAAGAGGCTTTTGCGCCTCGCAAACGACGTTTTTCGCTGTTTGCGAGGTGCAAACACTTTGCTACATCTGGCCCTAATTGAGCAATTTGTTCTAGGTTAGAGGAGTACAGTCCAATCAAGTACAATGCTCTGCTGCCTAATTGACCATATACACACACATATTCCTTCTTTATCCACAAAGTGCCCTACCACCATATATGTCACCCCCTAGGCATATCCATATTAAAACACTGGTTGCATATGTAGAGAAAGCTATACTTTAGAGCTCTCCTTCCATCTATGTTGCATGTTCACACTCTCATTTTGTGTAAGATGTGTCTCATGTAATATTGCTACTTCATCACCCTTGAGTTTCAAATAGGAATATTTCTAATGCCTCTTGGTATGATTACCCAGGCACAGGACATTCAAGGGAGTAGTGTATAACTATACAGCCCTGGCACTGTGTGCTTAATTTGATGAGAACCTATATGTCTCTGCTCGGATACTTTTGTCACTCTCGCAGCCCCTTCATGGCGGCTCATGTCATCTGCCATTCTATGTGCTGCAACTGTGACTCACTCATAGGGCCCCACACCTCATAGTCTATTGTGCTTTTGTAGCTGCCTATGTGGCAAACACCACCCCCCTAACTTTAACTACCTCCCAAAGACCTGGCCTCAATCTTCCCTCTTCCAATGTATGCATAATGAGGTTGGACACACAAAACAATTTTCCTGATGTAACCATGCCCTATCAGTAAAGAGTGAAAATTAAACCATTGTGGCTACATGCTGCATGGGATGAATAAAAAAATGTGCACCAGAATGGGTTAGTGCCACACTAATGCCCACACCCAGCTTCTGTGAATCCCAGTCAGTATGTTTACCTTGTGGTCTGTGCTACCTTGTGGCCATGAAAGGGCTAGCCTTTCAGAGACCTGGTCACACAGCCAGGTTATTCAAATTAGATGGTTATTCATCTATATGAATTTATTTGTGGAAGGTGATCCTTGGACTGTTCTGGATTTTATCCAACATTGTGGCTTTTTTGCTGACTGTCTCATCATCAGTTTCAAGGCTGGAGGACTCAGACAGCTTCAACAGAGCTGTAGCTGTTGCTACAGCTTCTTTACACCCTGCCTGTTGAGTGTGAGTTCACATATGGGTTTTGAGACTGTTTGGGTCCCTCTAGCAGAACTATTTAGGATCTGGGCAGCCAGAGGAGTATAGTTTCACCTCTCTCTTTTCTACACACGCCCATACTTCTTTTGGGTTGGTGAAGGACAGAGACACCTTTGAATTGTCCAAGAGGCCCCAGTGACCTGGCTTCTGCAGGATCTAAAATGGAGTAGTTTGGCTGTGACTTTTCCTGGTGGTTCTCCCGGCCTACAGTCTTGCCAGGACTCTATATACACTTTCAATTGAGAAGAAGTTGGTCTTTCAGGGTCCTTATAAGTAAACCCAGAATTTGTAAAGCATGGCAAATCACCCATGAGGGTCTCAAGACACATAATTGTAGGCATGAGAAGATTAAGTGATTTGCCCAGAATCACAGGACATGGAGCTGACACGAACATGGTTCCCCCAGCTCCAAAGTCAGCAGCTCAGGCTGTTATGCCACATCCTCTCCCTTAGTCTCCAGATCCGAATCCATTCCTTCTTGGCCTCAGGAAAGCCAACAAACCTTATTTTGTTATGCTGGAATCTGCCTTCTGCATCTTCAGCCCTACACTTAAGGAACCGGATGCTTTCCAGCATGTCCACAGAGTTCATTTTTAGTTCAGAGAGCTCCAGGGTGAGCTCCGCAACACAATCCTCAGTACTTGGCAACCTTTCATCTAATTTTCAATTTTTGCCCTCAAAAGTGTCAGGTCTAGTGCAATGGTATCTGTTTTGTGTCTAGGACTGTTTTCTATCAATTATAGTCTTTAGGATGGAATCAAGTTTGCCAGAGCCTTCCAGGCGCAAGAACCCAACTGACTCTGAGCTTTTGGGTTTCCAGTTGTGTTATTACCCAGAAGGGGTGAGATTTAGCAGTGGAAACCACAGCACAGGTCCAGAGCATGTATAGGCAGGAATAAAGAGTAACGTTTCTGCTTTTGCACTAACCAGGCACCCTCGTCTATGATAGTCCATTCACTCCTCCTTGTAGGGTAAGGGTGGTCAATAATGTACCAGATTCTGGACTGATTTAGATTTTGTCAGATGGGTTACTCCATCACAAACGTGACGGATATTCAGTCTGCCATATTATGATGTCCATTGATTATAATGGAATCGTAATACAGTGGATGGGATATCCATCACATTTGTGATGGAGTAACCCCATCCACAACCTCTAAATCAGTCTGTTAGACTGTGCTGTGCTCTCCAACAAATGCTGTTATAAATGAGTGTAATATATCACTCGGGCAGCCCTCTGCACTTACAGGAACCAGGGTCAGTATTATTATGTACACAATGTACTGTGGGTCTCACTGAGCATGTAGGAAGCCCCATAGGCTATTATGGAAAGTTCACCATTCAATGTATTCATTCAACAACCCAGTAATTAACTCTTACTTGAATTGCATACATGTTAAATGAGACCAAGAGAACACTGTATACATAGTGAGCTATAATTAAGTGGGCTTGAACTCCAGCTGATAACGAAGGTGTGCAGAACTGTTCTCACAACACTTTGCCATGGAGTGCTACCTGCAGATGAGCCCGGAATAGTTGTGTCCCCATCAAACCAGGCTGCTGCCTACCTCCAGACCTTTAGAACTTCATCCTCTCTTTAATCACTGCCACATGGGCTGCGGAGCAGGATACCCTCTCTCTGCTTGGGTTATCCTTTACCGAGGAAGCTAGCTGGTCAGTCTTTACTACTACGGGCTCTCTGCGCCCAGCTTGCAGGGTTGGACCTTCCTGTATGTCACATCAGAGCTTGTTGCTGTCAGATAGAAAGATCAGTGTCCTGCACAGCTCCTCAGCTTGGGTGCCCGTCGCGCTCATGCCTGCCAGCTGCAGTGCACCATTACTGTGCCCCGGACCAGGGACCAAACAAGGTGCTGTTGTCTTCTGCCTAGAGTATGCCCACCATTGCAATTGCTGGGCTTTCACATTCAGGAGCCTTGCCCAGACACCGCATCAGTGAATCTTTGGTACTGGCTGCTTCCTGCTGTTTTCTTGCACGTGGTAGGCAGCAATGGGTCCAGTTAGGCCACAGGATTATTCAGATTTGAGGCTGCTGTTTAGGGAGCCAGTGCAGATACATCTCACGCCATCAGCTCCTGGACACCTTTCCCCATGTGAGATAGCTCCATTCTGAAGACTCTATAATAAGGTTGTTTAATCTTTTCAGGACTTAAATGCATGAGACAAATCACAAGATGTTTGCAATTTGTTTCGATCATTGGCAATTGCTCAGAGTAGCATCCCAACCCATCGTTCTTTTGCTTACTGTTAGACTTTTCATCCTTGGTGTGGTCTCCTTTAACTTTTTGCCTCTGTTCCTCAGGTTGTTGATGTGTGCTGGACTCTGATTTTGCTGTTTCTGTAACTCTGGGCACTTTACCACTGCTAACCCATGCTAAAGTGCTCCTTTACATAATGTGTATGTAATTGGCTTATCCATGATTGGCATATTTGATTTACTAGTAAGTCCCTAGTAAAGTGCACTGGAGGTGCCAGGGCCTGTAAATCAAATGCTACTAGTGGGCCTGCAGCACTGGTTGTGCCACCCACATAAGTAGCTCTATAATCATGTCTCAGACCTGCCATTGCAGTGTCTGTGTGTGCAGTTTTAACTGTAAATTCGACTTGGCAAGTGAACCACTCGCCAGGCCTAAACCTTACCTTTTCTTAAATGTAAGGCACCCCTAGGGTAGGCCCTAGGTAGCCCCAAGGGCAGGGTGCAGTGTATGGTTAAGGTAGGACATATAGTAATGTGTTTTACATATCCTGACAGTGAAATATTGCTAAATTTGTTTTTCACTGTTGCAAGGCTTGTCCCTCCAATAGTTGAACATGGGGGCTACCTTTAAATATGATTAAAATTTAGATTCCCTTTGGAAGTGGATGGACATGTGGAGTTTGGTGTCTCTGAGCTCACAATTTACTAAATACATCTTTTAGTAAAGTAGATTTTAAGATTGTGTTTGAAAATGCCACTTTTAGAAAGTGAGCATTTTCCTGCTTATACCATTTCTGTGACTCTGCCTGTTTGTGGATTCCCTGTCTGGGTCAGTTTGACAGTTGGGCTGGTTGCACCTCACTCTAGACAGTGACACAAAGGGAGCTTGGGTGTAGTCTGCATTTCCTGATGAGCCATCTGTGCTAGGAGGGAGGAGAGGAGTGGTCACTCACACCTGAAAGGGCTGTGCGTGCCCTCACACAGTGCAGTCTCCAACCCCCTGGTGAGTGTCTGGGGCCTGGCCTGGGCAAGGCAGGATTTCACATTCACAAGAGATTTTGCTTTGAAGTAGGCCTACTTCAAATGGGAAATTGGGTATAAGAAGGGCACTCAAAACCACAGACTTTAGAACACTTTTGGGGCCAGATGTAGCAAAGGTTTTTACCCATTCTGTGTCTATGGGAATAAGTGTTCGTAAATATGGCCCTTGGAAACAAGAGGAACCTCTGCCTGGAGAACAGCAGAATTGCTGAGGAAGAAGAGCTGCCCTGCCTGTGACTGTGCTTTGTGGAGCTATCCTGCAGTTGCTGCTTCTGCCAGAGTAAGAGGGCAAAGACTGGACTTTGTGTGCCTTCCATCTTGTGAATAACTCTCCAAGGGCTTGATTTAGAGCTTGCCTCCTGTTGTTTGAAGTCTCAGGGACAGCAAAGACTTCTCTCTGCCAGCACCTCGAGTCTCTGGAGAGACTCCTGCTCTGACAAGTGGTGCCCTATCCAGTCCCTGAGTCCTTGAAAGGAAAGCTGGTGAAAATCCAAGGAAATCGACTTTGGACAACTTCGGACCGACGCCGCTGCTGAATCCGGTGATGCCGCCTGCAACCGACTCGGTGAACTTCGCTGGAACACGATGACCTTCGCAGGCCCGACATCGCTGCAGCCCCACCGAAGTCCGTGACTCCGTGGAAGTCGCCGCACCACGTCATGACCGACGCCGCTCGAAGTGCGCGGATACAAAGTTCCGCACAGACGCCGCGATCCCCGACTTCGTGCATCGGCTCGTTGTAATTTCTTCACCAAGGTACTGTACCTGGGGGTCTATGCGACTCCGTGTCCCGTGCTCCTGGCATCAGATTGTTGGGAACGACTCCGTTACGACTCCGTGTTAACACCTCATCGAAGCATTTTGTGTTTCTAAGCGTTATTTTTTAGTTTAATCTTTAAAAATTCATAGCTTGACTTGTGTATGTCAGATTTTTGTCGTTTTGGCCTTGTTTTGTTTAGATAAATATTTCCTATTTTCCTAAACTGGTGTTGTGTCATTTTGTAGTGTTTTCTTTAAGTTTCTGTGTGTGTTGGTACAAATACTTTACACCTAGGACTCTGAAGTTAAGCCTACTGCTCTGCCAAGCTACCAAGGTGGTAAGCAGGGGTTAGCTGAGGGTGATTCTCTTTTACCCCAACTAGAGTGAGGGTCCTTGCTTGAACAGGGGGTAGCCTGACTGTCAACCAAAGACCCCATTTATAACACTTACCATACCAATTTAGTTTGGACCCAGTCATATGCAAGTCAGTCTTGACCCTGCTCCAATAGGAACAGTCCAGAGTGAACTGCTAGGCCTCACTGAACTGGAACACAAGCAACCCAGGACCGGGTTTGGCATGATCCATCCCAGATCTAAGAGAGGGTGATTCATAGTGTTGTTTGTCATTCCCCTTGTGTACTTTAAGTGGCTTCTTATACTCCTCAGAGTACAAGGTGGGTGAGAAAAGCAACATTGAAGTCCAGCCCTGAGGTAGAAAACTGACCCGAGGACAGCAGACTCAATCGCTCCCTTCGGTTATCAGGCCTTGTTACAACTGCCTTTGCTCTAAAAAACCTGGAATTTGTGTTCTTTAACCAGCTTACCCAGTAGCGGTCCTTTAACAATTTACTTGAGCCCTTTAAACATGATTCTTTCTCTCCATTCCACTGAAACAGGTCTCTTGCTTCACATACTTTACTACATTGGGACATAACAACTGCTCTTGGTTGCATCTGATCTAATTAAAAACATCCTTGCCTTTCTAGTTTTTCTGAAACCACTCCTAAAGAGTTCCCCTTACATGTGTATATCACCCAGCACTACTCAGTATGCTGGGCCTCAATCACCATCCACTTGTCATTCTGTAGGCATTAATCAAGGCTGCCTTTCTATGCTTGTTACACTCCTTACTCTTAGCCACTTTCTCTGTGCAATAATCTTTTCATTTGGCTTCTATTAACAACTCTATTTTGAAGCACAATTTTTCTTCCACTTTCGATCTCTTAGGGTCAGATGTACTAAGAATTTCATTGGTTGCAAATATTCCAGTTTGTTGTTTGAGATCAGTAAAATGCTTTTCACTATGTAATAATGCCTTTTCAATTTGGTATCTGGAAGGGCCGTATTGTAGGCATTCCTTCCGAATACAAAATCTGTCTGTTATGTATCAATATTTTGCAACCACAATCTAGCGGTAATATACTGAAATTTTACCGACTTCTCAATGGGGGTCATAGAACATTCACAAAACGTAAAACAAACAGTTTGTTTAAAATTAGTCAGTGGTCTGGAGAACCACTGCCAATTCTTGAACACAACACTCTTTTTAAACACAGCCCATTTCCTTAAGGAAATGCCGACTCATCTTCCGTTTTATCCCCTGGAATGCCCAAGGCTCTCAAGTTATTTCTTCATGACCTATTCTCCAAATCTTCTACCTTGGACAAGAGACTGAAGAGCTGAGAATCATGCTGGAGGATAGATGATTGGTTCTCTCCAAATGCCGTGCGGAGTGCGGCCTGGGATGTCTCCACCTCACAGGGGCTGGTTTGAATAATATCCAGGTTCTTAGACAGATTTCTCAAACCTACCTGAGTCTTTCAGTGTGCTGTTTTCAATGCAAGAGACTCTTTCCTATAGTCCTCCCTATGAAGCAGGAGAAAGTTGTAGATAGCAGCCAAATAGAAGCATCGTATCAGATGATATCTCCCTCACTGAATCACCACTAAGGCCAGAGCAGGTAAGTTGGCAGCTGAAGAGGTAATAGAAAGGATAGTGGATGAGAAAAGAGTTAGTGGGTGTTAGCTCAGTCTCATCAGTGTCCCAGAGGAACTCACCCTAACCTAGTGAGAAATTAGGGCTGAGGACCCCACCTTCAAATGCTGACAGAAATATGTCCTTCAGCTGAGTAGTTGTCAGACCCCCAATACCACTTGAGCTAGACCCGACATTCAGAGGAGCAGCAGAGCCTAAAGCACACAGAGGTGGGGGGGGTCTCGTCATATGCTCTGCCCGGGCATTATGGTCTTGATCATCAATGTTCAATAGGTTACCAGAGTCTAAAAGGGGGTAAAAGGCCTCCTCGGTTTCCATCTTCATGGCAGCAGTAGCCAACGGGGGTGATACCCCCAAGAAAGGTGCCCTCCCCCACAGAGAAGTCTGTAAGATATGGGTCTGTACATTTCCCAGCTCATGCTCCTTCCTTAAGTCCACACAATCCCTTAGTTGAGGAACAAGACACTACCTCTGCTCCCAGAACAAGAGGCTCTGACAGGGAAATATTTTACACTATGTAGACAGACTTGGAATTAACAGATAGATCTGTCCCCCAGGGCAAATATGAGCATTTGAGAGGGCAGCCATAAGCCTATATGTATCCTCAGGGAGTGCTGCTTTATTGCAATTACTTCTTATAGCAGCAGGACGAGGGGAGATATAAGAATCCATAGTATTCCAAGAGCGTGTGGACACCCCTCCAGTCCCTGTACCCCTCATATTCACATCAGGTAACACTAGACCAGGCAATTCAGATTCAGCTCCTTGAGTCTTACAGGCAGATCCAAGCAGGCACAGATCTTCCTCAACAGTGCCTGAGGTGTGGTCGACGGCAGTGGCTAGCTGCGCCGAACTTCTGGGCCTCCAAGAGCCAACAGCATAATTGACTGCAAACTTACTTGGCAGAAGTTGCTTCTTTACAAGCCTTTGTGAGATGAGAGGGATCAACCACCCCCCTTTGCTTCCCCCCTTTGACCAGCATCCTAGCCAAAACAAAGTGAATTAATGCCAGTTGAGGTTCCCAAAAGTTGTTATGTTCACAGGAGTTCCTCGCATTCATCTCTTGTTGGCATTGATCCTCTGTACAGCAGTCCGCCTGGCTGCAAGGGACACAATATAGTAAATACAGTCTAGCATGTAGTCCTGCGTTTTCCTCAAGCCCACTGCCGGCGTAGCAGCAGCTGGACGGCTCACTCAGTTCCTCCTACCTGAGCTGCTGAGAAACCACTGGCTGCAGAACAGAGACACCACCCTCCCTGACATGCTGGGGATCATGGGAGAACACTGACTCTGCTTCCTGCTCACAACACTCCAGACCACCCATCACCTGATCAGGCAGCTGTACCAGGGCAGTAAAAAGAAAAAAAATCAGCTGGGGTGCAGTCTCCCCCCACATGGGGCAGGTGAGTGAGGAAGCAGGGTCCCTAGTAAGCTGATGCCTTCCAATACATTCCAAGAGGGCCCGGGGGCCAAGTGTGCCTAGTCACGAGATGCCATCTTGGTGGTTTATGGTTTCATCTCTTTAGGTAATCTTTCCCCATAGTAAGTGATTGGGACATGGACTGCGGTATACAGAGGGCACATTGTTTTTCATTCAGGCCTCCCAGCAAGGGTGGCCTTCTTGTTAACCCTGTGCCATTCTCATCTATGTTGAAAACTCTATACTGCGCCAGGAGATCTATTGAGTGGCCCCACCCAATTCACCTATTGGGGCCTGTGGGACTGAATGCTTATTTTGACCTGAATTTTATCATCAAACAGTGGTTCTGCGCTTGCAGCACCAGGAATATATCCTGGCTCTACAAATGATAGATACAACAGTCTTTCTCATAGAGGCAGCAACTCTGTGGATCAAATTTGATGGCTAAACGTACTCTTGCTATGATGGTCAGAAGGTGTCAGAGCTGTTAACCAAATGCAAGTCAGGGAATTGAGCCATTTTTCCTTTTTTTAATTCCCATTTTTCCATTCCTTCTTCAGTGCCTGATGGCTCCCGGGTCTTCTGCCCTCTGAAATACGATGTTCTTTAAAAAAAATAATCTGGGCAGCACACCTACTTGTATTGATGTGGGGGTTCCCTACCTGAGGATTGGGTGGTATTACACACTGGTTAAAAATTGAGTTTGGCTATTTAGTGGGTTCATAGTGCTCTTTAGGTTAAGATACATTTGGAGAGGCCCTGGCGTTGTTGCTACATGGAAACATTAGCCATCTAGTGTTTACTGTTTTTTTTTTACTGATGGCCTTACTTTTAGGGCACAGTTCGAGCGGGGTGGGGAAATTTCTCAGGGGAGGGATGGGGGTGATTTGGTGCCAGCATGGGTATGTGGCTCTGTTCTTTGGTTGAGGGGTTTGAAGGGTCTCGGGGTACAAATTGGAGAAGAAACTGGTGGTGAAGAAAATTTGGAACAGTTGATTCTGGGGATCAGTTTCAAAGTATAGGATGGCAGAGGTCTATTGGAAGTGTGTGGGTTTTGAATTGCTCTGATAATGGCTGATGATGACAGTTTTCTTGGCCAGCATCTGTACATTCTCTCCTAGAATAATAATGATGTCAAGACGCCGCATTGCCAGGGAAGAACTAAAATACTCTGAAACCACAAATTATTACCTTCAGGAGGCACATCTCCCGCTGAAAAAACATCACTATTAAAGGGGCTTGGATATAGAGTTTTACTTTGTTTTTCACCTCAGCCAATAGGGGTGTCGCATTTCTAGTGTGGGATAGTAAATGAGTGATGGTGAGGCAAAAGATTGAATCCCGCAGGCAGTGGCCTATTGCGACCATTCGGAAAGATAGTATGTGTTGCCCTACTTGTGTAGTATATGGCCCGAAAGAGGATGACCCGACCACTGTTGACTTCTTACTAGCTGAGCTTCACTTTTGGTTGTCACCCCTTATTATCTGTGTGGACTTTAATGTTTCACATTGCCATCCAATAGTTTCTTCGTATCAGAGTCATGGGAATTTGAATCCACCCCAGTGAGGAAAACAACTCAGGAGGGGTAATGAAACAGCTAATGTCCGCCTATTCACTTGTTGATGCATGGCGCTCTGAGAGAGCCAATGAAGCTGGTTTCACCTTTTATGTTGCTCTCTACAAACCTCTTGTGTATTGATATGTTCTTAACAAGCCACTCTCAGAGCTCGCTTTTGAGGATTCATGTTACCCCAAAAAGTATTTCTGATTACAATTCGTTATCCCTGTTTATTCAATCGAGAGGGCTCCTTCAGTCTCCAGGGGTGCGATGGTGGATATTTGATCGAAGACTGCTCTTGGAAGATGATTATAGCCACTCAATGAACTTGCTACTGAGGGAGTATATGGAGGGTAATATCAAATCGCCAGCTATCACTGTTGTCTGGGATGCGCTTAAGGGTTTCTGCTGGGGACATACGCTGAGGTTTGCTGCTTACCAGTAGAGGGTAGCACTTAGCAGCCAGGGCTGCTGCATTGGAGTGTTAAAGGGGAGTGGCCCCACTATTCATGAGAGGGGAGAGACAAGATAACTAGCAATACAGGAGCTCAGTAGCTCAAGGACTGGCTGTTCTATTTTAAAATACTCAAAATTTGTTTTTTTTAACATGGTTGAGCAGTATTCATGTGTCAGGCGAGGGTCTCTGTCGTCCTTTAGGAATAAGTGATGATAGTTATGTCAGGCGTCAGGCAGGGCCTTGTTTTAGCCTCTTCAATCTTGTCTGCCTCGGGGCGCACACTTAGGTGGCCTGTGGCAGAGTCACCAAAACTCCATAGAGGACCAAGACCTGGACAGGGCGGACTGGCCGATCCTGGTAGGAGTGGGTAGTTCTAGGCTCCTCCCCTCCTTATGTTTTCATCAATGGTTTGAAATTGGGAAGGAGGAGTCAAAAGCAAAACCAATCTGTAGCTCTGACCCATTCTTCACTCATGTGACATATAGTTCTATTCCTGTACTGATAGAGAGTCACTTGCTCGTGTAGTACTGTTGAGTGTTCTAAACTTTTTGTCATGCCTGCTCCCATCCTTCTTGCTCCGGGCTTGCTGTGAACATATCCCTTAGACTGCCCAGTCATCCACACCAGTTGGTCTTCCAGTTCACTGCTAAAGAAACAGGAGCTCACCTCTTTCCCCCTAACTGACTGCAGCACAGAGTACCATGAGGTAACAATAAACAGTGCTATATTTGGCGCTGCGCTTCCTGCTGCTGTTGTCTCAGGATCGGCTTAACCTTCTGTAATTCTGAGCAATTAACTTGATCTCCTTCACCTAAAAAATGAATGTGACCTTGTGTTATGTAACTTGGGCACATGTAAAGTGCTCCAATAACTTCTGGTCAAGTGTGTGCTGTATAAAACTTTGAAAAAGAAACAAAACAAGAACCTGCCCTGACTCAGTGAATTGGACAGCTTATTGGTGTTGGTGTGTTTTTGTGTGTGTGTGTGTAAGAGAAAGAGTGTGTATATATGTTTGTGTCTTGGATGGTGGCGTTGGGCTGAGTGACTGGGAAAAAGGTCTCTGGCACAAAGCATGAAATACCTGAAACGCACATACTACCTACTTCTTAATCTACTGCAGAATCAATGATTTAAATAT
This sequence comes from Pleurodeles waltl, assembly GCF_031143425.1. Classification (NCBI taxonomy): domain Eukaryota; kingdom Metazoa; phylum Chordata; class Amphibia; order Caudata; family Salamandridae; genus Pleurodeles; species Pleurodeles waltl. The sequence goes on from NC_090442.1 coordinate 283,927,192, forward strand.
AAAAACATTACAGAACTTTTAGGGCCTGATTACGACCTTGGCAAATGAATTACTCCGTCACAAACGTGACTGATATCTATTATATCCATAGGATATAATGGAACTTGTAATACGGCAAATGGGATATCCATCATGTTTGTGATGGAGTATCCCATCCGCCAAGGTCGTAATAAGCCTCTTAGGGCCAGATGTAAGAAGGCTTTTGCGCCTCGCAAACGGCAAAAAATGCCGTTTGCGAGGCGCAAAAGCCCCTACGCGATGCTGAAACACATTTTGCGAGTCGGTACCGACTCGCAAAATGTGTTTCAGACTCGCAAATAGGAAGGGGTGTTCCCTACCTATTTGTGAGTCGCACCGCGATGTAGAGTTGATTTGTGACCGCGAAAGCGGTCGCAAATCAACTCGCAGTTACCATCCACTTGAAGTGGATGGTAACTCATTCGCAAACCGGAAGGGGTCCCCATGGGACCCCTTCCCCTTTGTGAATGCTCACAATAATATTTTTTCAGAGCACTCTGAAAAAAACCGAAACAAAAAGGTTTCGGTATTTTTTCCATTTGCAGCTCGTTTTCCTTTGAGGAAAACGGGCTGCAAAGAGAAAAAAAAAAAAACTGCTTTATTGCAGAGCTGTCACGGACATGGAGGTCTGCTGTCTCCAGCAGGCCACCATCCCCGTGAGTGCCTAGACTCGCTATGGGGTCGCAAACTGCGACCCACCTCATAAATATTTATGAGGTGGGTCTTTGCGACCCCATAGAGAGTCGCAGAAGGTGTCTGAGACACCTTTCTGCATAACATTTTGCGAGGTGAAAATTGCAAGTCGCTTGGACTCGCAATTTGCACCTCGCAAAATGTTTTCTACCTACATCTGGCCCTTAGTGATTGTTTTTTTATATTCAAGTAAAGCGCTAAAATATTTTGGAGTTATTACATAAATTTCAGCCTGCATAGTGACTACAACAAACAACTTATGCCCCTCCACTTTCTAAAGTCACCAGCTGGCACTGGCTATTATGGAGGAGACTCAAGCACACTCATCTCTTGGATGCATAGACACTAGCCTGGAGTATAGTATAATCACTACGGATAGGCAGGGGATGGAATTTCTGTCAGTTCAGTTAGCTATTCTGCGAGCATCTCTTAGGGGGAAACAGCCTTAACAACATGGGTCGAACCATGCCGTGCCTTTACAGCGTGGCCCGAACCATGAATGCATCTTTACAATGCTTTACTTAACCACGCAAGTCATTACAACGACTTGCCTTAGGGAAAGCTTTGTTGGACTGATTTTGGACTTTAAGTCCAACACTTTCCCTACTGTGGTGCAGACTGGAGTTGGAATAGTAAATTATACTATTCTAAACTCCAGCGCTTTCCCCAAGGCAAGTTGTTGTAATGAATTGCATAGTAAAGGAATGCGTGTAGAGAAGCATTTGTGGTCTGGGCCGCGTTCTTAAGGCAGGCTTCATAAATGCCTGCGTTGTTCCGACACACAACCCTCTCAGGAAGAGTATATAGGATAAGATAATTAAGAAGTGCCGTGACAGGCAGCTGATAAGTTTTGAAAACAGCAAGGAGATGGGCCAGCTATTCTCCGTTATGGTCAATGATAGCTTTAGTTCAGAGGATTAAGAATGAAAAAGGGGAGACTGTGGCAGATCCTTCTGGCATTAGGGTGGTATTCTAGTTGCTTTATCAAAATATTTATCAGGAGGACTGCTCTACTTCCACAAAGGCTGTGTGTCAATTTATAGGGGGCACATCCATCGTAAGCTGAGGAGGGCTCAGCAGGTGAGATTCAAAGAGCCCATAAAATTGTCTGAGGTGGAACCAGCTATTGGGTCTCTAACTCAGTGCAAGGCCTCCCGTCCTTTAGAACTCTATGTGGTCTTTTCACATATTTGGGATCTTTTCAATTCTCTCAATGTGCTGGGTCAGGTCCTGGGGTCTTGGAAAGAGAATAGTATTGTAATTTAACTCAAAAAAGGGAAGGATCCTACCGTTTGGGGCTTGTATCGTCCAGCCTCGTTAATTAACACTGATTCTAATATCTACACTTGTGTTTTGCCCAATAGACTATCCACAGTGATCTCAGGGCTTGTCGATGCAATCCAGCAAGGATTTGATTCCTGGACATGATACAACATCACATTTCAATACGGCTTATTCAGCTCTTGAGGCTGCCTCTGGGGATGAGGGTCAGTTAGTATGATTATGCTTGATTGAGAGAAGGCCTTCAACCTGGTCTCCTGGCATTTCTTTTGGGTGTTCATGGAGGCTGCTGGATCCGGCCCTCTTTTAATATCTAGAGTCCATCAATGTATGTTGGCCTGAAAGCTGTGATCCGCTGCTCGGGATCTCTCTCAGACTTTATTGACATGTCTCAAGGTACCACGCAGGGTTGTCCCCGAACCCCTGAACTTTTTGTATTATATATCGAGCCATACATTCAAGAGGATATCGATCTGCTGCATATCCATTGATTCATGGTGAAAGTCTTAGCCTATGCAGACAAAGTAGCAGTATTAACTCCAATTCTGGTTACTGCAGATAGGATAGTAGAGGCTTGCATTTGGTTAGGTCTCAGAATAGAAGCTTAACCTTGACCAAACACAGGTTCTGTCAAATATCATCTTTCCTGCCCATGATAAGAGGGGGGTACACTTGGTCACTTATCTGGGAGTAGAACTGGTCCTATGAATGTAGGTCATCATTGAACACAATTAGCGCAAACTATATGAACAGACAGTTAGGGGGTCATTATGTCTTGGTGGCGGTCTGACCGTCGCCCAAGTGGTGGTCCGACCCCTTTGGCGGTGGCCTGACTACCACATTACGACCATTCTGGTTGCGCCACGGTCAGACCACCAGCACCACCAGTTCTCCTTCACAGGAGGGACTGGTGGTGCTGTCGGTCCTAATCTGCCAAGGCAGCACTGCATGTATCCCCGCCGGGTGGATTATGACCCCCGTCTCACCAGCTTTTACATGGCATTGGGACTGCCATGTAAAGGTTGGCAGAGGTGGGGTGCAGGAGGGTGCACGTGAAATGGGCAGTGCAGGAGCCCTCATGGCCAGGCCTGTTGCGCTGTTCACTGCCTGCATTGTAGACAGTGAACAGCACAATGGGTGCTGGTGCACCCTACGCACTGCAACATTGCCGCCAGCTCAATTATGAGCCGGCATCAATGTTGTAGGCTGTTACCCGCTAGGCCAGCGGGCGGAAACACCATTCCCACCCGCTAACCCAGCGGGGAACTCGTAATGGGGCCTGTAGGAAGGCAGCCGCCCTGGCTGCAACCTGAATGTGGGAGTTTGGCGGATGGCCTTTTCTGTCCGCCAAACTCATAATGACACCCTCAATGTCTTCAACAAGTGGAACCACCTGCATCTTAGTCTTATTAGCACGTGTAATCTCATTAAAATGATTATCTTGCCCAGATATTTGTAGTTTTTGTGGTGTATTCCCTTCTTTTTTTCTATGGCTTTTAATAAATAAGATTCCGGCATGCTGGCAGAAGTTCGTCTGGAGCCTTGCTGTAACATACAGCTCTTGCAGCTGGCTCGGGATAAAAGATGAGTCTCCCTTTTTGTTCTGTAGTTTTACTACCTTGCTTCATTTCTGTTTCATCTCCGTCTGGTTGTGGGTAGGAGAACGTTGATGCAGGGCCGCATATTTAAACTGTTTACCTCTGAGGGACTTGATTGCCTCTTCTGTCGGCATGATCGATAACGGTTTACTTCAAAAGAAACTGGTTTAAGATTCTAAAGGTGTTTCATCTATGTTGGAGTTCTCTCAGAAAGATATTTTCACATATCACTTTGTTTAACTGATATAACTGATAAGCCTAATTAGGACTTAATCCTAATTTACCTCTCTGTATTCATCCTAGCTTTCGGGAGAGCTGGGAATTGGCTAAACATTTTACTTTGGGACAAATATTTCACGGAAATGTAGTTGTTTCTTTCGAGACAATGCAGTGGTGGTTTTCCCTTCCCCATATTGGATTTTTTACGTATCTGCAAATTCGACATTTCAGAAGTGGTATTAGCAAAGATGAGATTGGTTGCTCTCAACACTCTCTTAGATTTCCTAATGAGAGCTCCGAAGAAGGGGAACATCAGTCTGGCCTATAGGTTAACTGTGTTGGTTGAATTGGATCATCTAACTGATTTTTTTCAGGTAAGGGCAAATTGATGGAGCAGGTACCTCAACTTAGTAGTAACATGGGGCTCAGTAATTCTCTTGCACAAAGCATTCCTAATGCCTCGCAAACTAAGGTCCAAATGATTAAATGAGTTGATGATTTTTATTATATTCCTCACCGTTTAGGGGTAATGAAGCTTAGAGGGATGATCATTGTTTTCTATGCGGGTGGACAGAGCTAATGCAGTTCATGTCTTTGTGACTTGTACAGTCCTATGTAACCATTGTTCCTTTGCTTTTTGGAAATTCAACAGTATGTTGGATGGGACCCCAAATTAATCTTGTTGGGATATTCACCTGTTATTCCCCAAAATTTCACAGGGCTATATTTTTTCTCTATCTCTCTGGCCAGACTTGTTCTGGCACAATTTGGGCTTGCAAGTGCTGCCCCAAATTCCTTGGTGTGGTGGCATGAGTTTTTGAATACATGTGTTTTGGAAATGTCTCTGTTAGATGATGATGCTTGTAGAAGTAAATTGAGAAAGATTTGGGATCCAGTTCTGCTCTGGATGAGTGAGATACTGTCTGGCCAAGACAACTGGTATCTTCTTTGATGGTTCTCCCATAACGCTTCCTACATTATTTTATTTTACCATCTGTACAACCCACTTCTTTTTTCCCTGCTGCTTTTCAGAAATTATGTAATTTTGCTATTTTATATGTATTACGTTCTCCAATTAAAAAAACTGAAATGCAGGCTTTATTTTTTTTTAAATGAATTATTTAAAAGGAATCACAGACACGTTGGTCTGCTGACCCCAGCAGCTATCCCTGTGTTCTCTAAGATGGCCTGCAATCATAGTGAGCTGCAATTTGTGATTTAATATTCATGAGGTACAATAATTTGCAAACAACTATGATTATTTTTTTGAGACTTGACCTCTTAGTACTCAAGTTGGTTGTAAAAATATTTACAAGTTGCCAAAATTGTGGTCACCAGTATTTTACAACCAGAAATTCTCACATCAGGCTCATCTATTGCCAAATTTGAATGGATTGATGGTTACCATTTGAAATAGGATTGCTCTAAAATTAGGCCTCAATTACAAATGACCTGGAAAAGGTTGACATATTTACCTGATCCAATATCTACAGATACCACGAGTTAAGGCATTTACTGTTTCTAGTAAATACTTAATATCCCGAGTTTCCCCTAGAAAATAGGGAATTACATGCAGAACTGATGGTTTTCAGTCCAAATCCCACAAGCATCGGAATTTACTAAGCATTTAATGGTGGAAAAATGCAGGGTTTTCAGTAAGGACCACACCACTCATAATTTCGATATGTGTGATAGCTCCTGAATTTAAAGTGGCATTCGTAACTGTGGTCTTAGAACCTAATTTGGAATTTGTCAGGCGGGTACCCCATCAGAAACGTGACAGGTATCCCAGCAGCTTTATTACAAGTGAAATATGGCATATGGCACTTGTAATAAGGTGGACAGTACATCTGTCACGTTTTTTTAAGGGAGTACTCATTCATCAAACTCCAAATCAGGCCTTTAGCCTTTCCCTCTTGTGGTACTTGACTTGTGTATGTTTCTTATTGTTTCTCTGTTTTCATTCTAACACACCTAGATATTGCTACTTCAATGTAGATGTGCATAGGTATGCACATAGATTGTGACTAAAGATTAGGACCACCAATCCAGAAGTTTACCAAACTCTCAGTCATTGCTTTAGAATTGGCTCTCTCCCTTGGACGACACTTATACTCAATATGTCATTCTTGAAACCCCATGCGCCAAATGCCTCATGTCAATTGCAAATATCCCCTTCTTACTAGAAAAAAATGTTAAAATTCAATTGCAACCTTACCTATAATAAGATCACCAGTTAAGTGAACAGCAATCTAGTTTGATATCCAAAAGAGGCTCAAAACGTTGACACAACAGACGAGCAACCATATAAGGTAGTGTGATGCTGCGTCCTCTGAGAAGACACTAGCACAGCACCATTGAAGAATGTCACAGAAATAAAGTTTAATGTAGCACATAGAAGAATTCAATAGCATCCACAAATGGACCCACAAAGCGCAGGCAGGAGCCTGAGGTGGTAGCTGTGTCCAAGCAAGCAGTCCAGATGGAATGACTATTGAACAACAGCTAAAACCATAGCAACAGAACAGACTGCATCACAAGGTTAAAAGAAAAGAACTAACTTCAAAGAAGTATAAAATACAAACAACGCTCAGTCAATATAATAAAATAATAATCCCCAATACAACTTCTCCCTTTCATTAACTAAGCAAACTTACAAGCATAAAAGCAATAACAATTCTCTATACATATAATATTCACTATACTTTGAGCACAATACTACTTGAGCACAATACTACTTTCATCCTAAAACAATTAGCTGTGAAATCAGAATTAGATAAGTTAGCATCATTAGGTATTGTCTTCATTGATGTCTTCGAAAATACAATATTTTGATAAAGTAGTTACACTTCTTGTTACTAATTGGTCATTGGAAATACCCATACTATTACTTACATTGTCACTCATATTTAAATCTCAAGGGACACAACCATTATCTTCATTTCTCATTCTACGTTTCTTTTTGTTAATTATCTCCTTCTGAGAAGATAGATCTGAAATCAACAATAGCTCCCTTTTCTACCAACCACATGTTTTATAAGCACACAGAAGGTGTGACTCTTACAATTTGTGGAGGATCAGAAAGGTGAGAGTCACCTTTGGTTGCTGTATTAGGTTTCTTTATCAAAACCCATTCCCCTATTTCAAATGTTTTGGAGCAGGATTCCTTGTCTGTAATGGATTCAACCTGAACATTTTCGTACTTGGGTGCAAAATTGTCTCTAACACACTCATCAATACTGAAACATTCCTCAGTTTTCGTTAACAAAAACGCCTCATGTAGTAAAATCATTCCAACTGGGAGCAAGGGTATTTGTGGAATGATGTTTATTAGGTTGCTGCAAACTTTCTCACACAAATACGCACATGCATCCAAATTAGATGCTAAAGCCGTTTGTATTCTTTCTTTAAAAAAATGTTTTGTAGCTCTGAACTAGACCTGTGGTTCCCAACCTTTTGACATCTGTCGACCCCCACTTTATGATTACTGGAACTCGGGGACCCCCACTGACTCATTATTGGAGTCTGGGGACCCCCGCTAAGTCATTAATGAAAGCTAGGGACATAGGGGGTCATTCTGACCCCGGCGGTCATGGACCGCCGGGGCCAGGGTTGGCGGGAGCACCGCCACAGGCTGGCGGTGCCCCGCAGGGCATTCTGACCGCGGCGCTTTGGCCGCGGTCAGAAGAGGAAAACCGGCGGTCTCCCGCCGGTTTTCCGCTGCCCATAAGAATCCTCCATGGCGGCGCAGCTCGCTGCGCCGCCATGGGGATTCTGACACCCCATATCGCCATCCAGAGCCGCCAGGAACAGGATGGCAGTATGGGGTGTCGTGGGGCCCCAATGGCATGGGCACTGCAGGGGCCCCCGTAAGAGGGCCCCACTTTGTATTTCAGTGTCTGCTTTGCAGACACTGAAATACGCGACGGGTGCAACAGCACCCGTCGCACCTTCCCACTCCGCCGGCTCCATTCAGAGCCGGCGTCCTTGTGGGAAGGTTGATTTCCACTGGGCTGGCGGGCGGCCTTTTGGCGGTCACCCGCCAGCCCAGTGGAAATCCCAGAATCACCGCAGCGGTCTGACGACCGCGGTGCGGTGTTCTGGCGGGGGTACTTTGGCGGGCGGCCTCTGCCGCCCGCCAAGGTAAGAATCAGGGCCATAATCTGTTAATATTGTTTAATTTTCTAAGCAGTCGCGGACCCCCTGAAGAGGCTTTGCGGACCCCCAGCGGTCCCCGGACCACAGGTTGGGAACCACTGAACTAGACCATTTGCTGCTTGGAACCAAAGGGGTGTCTTCTAATGCTTTCTGCCCCATGTAGCCAAAAACGCAGTCATTTTGTTAGACACAAAACAAGTGCCATTGTTGGATACTAACATTTGGACTACCCTCAGTGGTAAAAACTTTCTTCAAACACTCAACTACTGCATTCATGTGGGCACAGCCACAAAATCATAGCAAATCCACTTCGAATAGTAATCTGTGAGAACAATCAGTAATTTCATATTCTTTGAAAGTATATGAAAAGGTCTATAAAAATCTATGCCAATATGAACCATGGTCCCTCAGTTATTGGTTTAATACTTGTTTTGAATTTATTAACCTTCCAATGTTTGTCTGAAACCAGACATTCTGGACATTTGTTGAAACGTTCCACACAGTTATCCATAGCAGGCCACCAATAATATTTCCTTAGTAATTTCTTGGTACCAGACGTTCCAGAATGCCCTTTATGAGCAACAGAAATTAACTTGTCTTTCAAAGATTCAGGTGGTATAGATAGTCATTTCATAGTAACCAGCCCATTTTCAAGAGATAACTCTGCAGAGACTTGCTCATAAGTTGTAAGACCCTTATGCAAATTTCTCACTGGTGGCCACCATTCCAACAGGTTTCTTTACATCAGTAAGTACAGGATCTTCGTCATAAACTAAAATCCAGTCATCTACACTCACACAACCTGAACATTAAAGTAATGCATCGACAGCAGAAGCTACACATTCCGGGATCGTGACTACTGTCAGACTGACTTTCACACTTTATTGGCATACGGGATAAATAATCTGCTCTGTAATTGTTACCACTAGATATGTATTTACACTTGAAGTTGCATTCTTGTAATTTAGACAACAGCCTTACTAACCTGGCTGAATCATCCCCATGTAATTACTACTCATCAGATATTTAAGCGATTTATGATCTGTGATTAAATCAAGATCATGGACTCATAAATAATATGTAAATTTCTGACCCATGCACCAGTCAATGCCCATGCACCGGCCAATGCCTCCCTTTCTATTGTGCTGTAATGAGATTCCGCTTTGGTCAGAGATCTTGTACTGAAAGCAGTGTTGTTTTCCTTGCCTAGATGTGACTGCATGAGAATTGCTCCAAGGCCAATAGAACTAGCATCAGCTATAAATGCAAATCTATAAGTACTACAAAAAGGGTGTAATTTAGGTGCTGTTATATCATGTTTTTGATTAACTGAAAAGCTTTATCATTCTCTTCGGTCCAAATGAACTTCTCTTTCTTCCTCAGGAGATTTCGCAATGGCTCCCCCTAGATGGCATATCCCTGGACAAAACAATAATAATATTCTCTCAGTCCTAAAAAATATCTTAACGAATCTGTATCTTTAGGACCAGGTGCCTTCATGATTGCTTCAATCAAGTCCTTTTTGGTTTTATGCCGTCAACTAGAAATTTGCATTTCTCCTTTGAAACCATCATGCCTTTGTAATTGAGTACACTTGAAATGCCAGAACACTCCTTTTTAATAAAGAATCCAGCAAATTCTGGAAAACGCTAGTGGCCGATGCTAGTCCAAAAGGCAATCTCATACATTTTAAGGCACCAAATGGTGTGACAAATGTAGTAAGATCTTGAGAACATGGTGCAAGGCTACCTGGTGGTATGCCGATCTGAGGTCTTTGGTAGTAAAATATATTGTGCATCACCAATTGCCATCAACATTTCATGAAACTTGGGCAATGGGTGACAGTCTACCATTATTTTATTATTGAGTGAACGCAAATTGGCTCAGATTACGTAATTTGCCATTTTTTTTGTTAATACAATAGCCAAAGCCCACTCTAATGAATCTGTTGACTTAATAATGCCGACTTTGCATAATTAATCCAAGAGTGTTTTCAATTTGTCTCTCACACTAAGAGGAACATGCCTTACTTTATGTTTCACTGGGGTTACTTCAGATATCAGCTTAATCTCATGGATCACATCTTTTACACAACCTACTTTAGGAATCAAAACATTTGGATACTTATCAACAATTCTTATGACATCCTCCAAAAGCTTATCATTAACAACTTCAGTGAATGCAATAGGCATTTCACTTAATGCGATAGGCTTGTCACTTCCAGGTTTCAGTATAATACCCATTTTTCCCAGGTCTCTCCATCCAGCTATGTCACGTCCCTCAACAGCAACATAAATGTTGGTTATAATTTTTTGTCCTAATACAATCAACGCATCTTCAAAATAAGGAAGGATATCAATACCCTGACCCCCAAATGGTGTACATCAGGATCAGTGAGCTTCTTATTACATTTTTTAGAGAAAAATGTCACATCAGACAGTATCGCGATGGGTGACCCAGAATCAGCCATGACTTTTAATGATTTGTCCCCAATTAGTGCAATTCCCTGCATAGCTTTGAAAGACGTAGGATTTGTTTCACTGTCAATGGTTAATTCTAGATTACTGATCATGTTCTCCTGAAACTCATCCACGCCTGGTTCCAGTGTGCTTAGACAGTCTACTGTTCGATCTACAAACACTTTGAAAATTACTCTGTTTTTCACATTCATTGCACTTCCTATTGCCTTCCAGACAGATAGGGTTATTTTCTAGATGCTATTTGGATCCATATCTGTAGCACATTGTTTTTCTTGCATTGACTGTAACAAATGTTCTTTACCACTATCCTGTTGACATTTGTACCCAGAAAGTGCATAAACCGCTTATCATTAATGTCAGTTCCTGTCATAGCTTTGGTAGATATAGTACTATTGCTCTATGCTTTTGGCAATGTCATGGGCCTCGTTAAGAGTTGGATTTCTGCATGCAAGCAGTCTTTCCTGTATTTTTCTACTCAAGCAGTTGAAGACAAACTGGTCTCTTAGATATCTAGCCACATTTTCCCCAATTTCACAATTAGAATCCAGTATGCGCAGGATATATACTCTTCAATGGCCTCATCTTCAAATTGCTTCCTTTTAAAAAAAACTATGATCATTATGTTGGGTTGCTCACAAAATCTTTTCTCAAGTCTTTTTACGGCCTCTCTGTATACATCCCAGGGTTTGTCCTGACCTGGAGGCAGTTCACTCCTTGGTAAATTATCAGAGATCTCCTGTCTAGCGTCTCCAAGTGAACCAAATAGAAGCGCTTTTTTTTCTTTCACTAGAGTAGATTTTACTATCTATAGCCACAAGAAATTTTTCAAAAACTCTAAACCAATTTGGCCATTTAATTAAAGGCTTTCTAGGATTTTGCAGAAACGGGTTAATCTGTACTGGATGTAAGTGATTTACCATTTTAAAATGTAGACAGTTTTCACAAGAATAATATTAAGGAATAAAAGTACGGAATGACATAGAAAAACTAAGATTTATTTGAAATCAAACAAAATGGTTCACTTGCTTACAACGTGTCTGTGGAGTCTTTAAAAATTGTAACTTGTAGTCTCCAAATAGCTTCAATTGAGCCTGAGGTAAAATGTTTATAGGGTGTAAGGATCGGGCACAGAGAAAAATATTTCTGCATTTAATGTGTCCAAGAATGCTTTGCGATGTATGTGAATAGATGTACAAATGCCCCCCAGGATTCCTTGCGTGTCCCGCAAGCAGAATCCGATGCGAGGTGAGCCGGAAGCTGTCCATGCAGTGAGCATGGTGAATCCGTTGCACGGTGAGCCACAAACAATGTTCCACACGGACTGCGTTATAGAACTGCCTCGAAGCAGGAAGCGTTGGTAAATAATGAGAGTTGGTGAGTGCGAGTTTTAAATTAGCATGTCGACGGTAGTAGGGCTGCATAAGGAGGGTGAGCCACCGATAGAATGTAGCTCCTACAGACCAATCTCTTTTTTGAATATCGAGGTCAAAGTATTGGCCAGGGCTCTGGCATCCAGACTTCGAGGGGTGATTACCTCACTTATCCCTCCCGATGAGTTGGGCTTTATGCCCAATAAGAGCGGTGCTTGACAGGAAGGGCCCAGCGGAGCGGTGCAGAGACGGCGGGGCCCAGCGGAGCGGTGCTTGAGATGAAGGGCCCAGCGGAGCGGTGCTTGTCAGGAAGGGCCCAGCGGAGCGGTGCTTGACAGGAAGGGTCCAGCAGAGGGGTGCTTGACAGGAAGGGCCCAGCGGAGCGGTGCAGAGATGGCGGGCCCTGTTCAGCGGTGCTTCTCACGGCGGGGCCCTGTTCAGCGGTGCTTCTCTTGGCGGGGCCCTGTTCAGCGGTGCTTCTCACGGCGGGGCCCTGTTCAGCGGTGCTCCTCACGGCGGGGCCCTGTTCAGCGGTGCTTCTCACGGCGGGGCCCTGTTCAGCAGGGCTTCTCACGGCCGGGCCCTGTTCAGCGGTGCTTCTCACGCCCGGGCCCTGTTCAGCGGTGCTTGTCACGGCGGGACCCTGTTCAGCGGTGCTGCTCACGGCGGGGCCCTGTTCAGCGGTGCTACTCACGGCGGGGCCCTGTTCAGCGGTGCTGCTCGGCGGGGCCCTGTTCAGCGGTGCTTATCTTGGCGGGGCCCTGTTCAGCGGTGCTTCTCACGGCGGGGCCCCGTTCAGCGGTGCTTCTCACGGCAGGGCCCCGTTCAGCGGTGCTTCTCACGGCGGGGCCCTGTTCATTGGTGCTTCTCTTGGCGGGGCCCCGTGGGGCCCTGTTCAGCGGTGCTTGTCTTGTGTTCCTAGGGAACCAGATCTGGGCAATTATTCCCGCTCAGTCGTCATCCGACCTATCGCTTGCGGGGCCCTCCTGTGCTGGACTCCTGGGCCCGTGGGTGTCCTCCGTCACACCCCAAATGGGGCTGGTGGGGCCCTCCTGGGCAGCTCGACTGCTGCCGGACTTGTCCGCCCTGCTGCCCTTGCCCCCCTTGGCCGAATCTCTGGGGCCCTTGCCTCCCTTTGTGGATGGGCCAGGTGACGGTGCAAGGGTGGTGTCCTTGGGGGCAGCCATCTCAGGCCTGTCGCGCCGGCCCTTCCCTTTTTTGGTTCTTTTCCCAGGGGGTGGGCTGGCTGTCCCCTTGCTGCTGTCCGATGTTCCTGCCCTAGGAGCTGGTGGACTCCAATAGCCCTTAACGATGGTCCTAGTAGGTGCAGGGCTTGTGGTGGCTGAGGTGCTGTTTGGACTCTTACGAGATGGAGGGGGTGGGTCAGGTGATGCAAAGAGGTTAATTTTGGAGAGAAACAACTTTTTAGGAGCAATGAGAAGGGAAGGTGCAGTGGGTATGGGAGTGGAGGAAGAGGATGTGGTTGTAGGAGAGTCAAGTGTGCTGTCTTTGGGTGCAGGTGCTTGTGCTGGAGGCTGTGGTGAGGTGAATGGCTGTTGGGTGGGTGGCTGCCGGCGTTTGTGTGGCTTGGAAGAGGGAGTGACAGACACACTGGGAGAGGACACAGGGGACGTGTAAATGGCAGTGGGGGTGGTGACTGCACGTGTACGGACTGTTCTGGTGGGTGTGGTGGTGATGGACGTAGTGGCTGATGGTGGTGTGCATGCAGGTGTGAGTGGAGACGTCACAGGGAGGGAGGAGGGAGACGAGGAGGAGGGGGACACAGAGGAGGCAGTGGCTGTTGGCATGTCTGCATGTGGATGTTGCTTGGGTGAATGCTTGTGTGATCTGTGGTGCTTATGTCTGGATGAGCTGCCCTTGGGTGTTGAGGTGTTTCCAGGCTGGTCTGTAGGTGTGTCTGGGATAGGCAGAGGAACAGGGAGTGGGACTGGGTTGAGGAAGTTGGAGGGGGGAGGCTAGAGACAGGGACAATTGCTGCCGTCAGTGCTGAGGCCAGAGCGTTGAACGATCGCTGATGGGCAGCCTGACCCGAATGAATGCCCTCCAGGTATGCATTACTCCGATGCACCTCCCTTTCTACCCCCTGGATGGCATTCAAAAGGGTAGACTGCCCAACAATGAGCGTCTGGAGGAGGTCAATGATCTCCGCACTGAGGGCAGCAGGGGTAACTGGGGCAGGACCTGAGGTGCCAGGGGCGAAGGAGATGGCCGGCTTCCTGCCCGAGCGGGCACGGGGCGGAAGCTGAGGGGCTGCTGGGAGGGCGGAGCTGGTGCGCTGGGTGGCGGCTGTACCTGTTGTTGCGGTGGGCACGGATGTTGCCGCCACCACAAGGGAGCTCCCTTCCGAGGACGTGTCGGTGTCGCTGACGTCTCCACGGGTCCCCGTTGTGGAGCCCCCCTCGCCCTCCGTCTCACTGGTTAACTCCGAGTCGGTTGCAGGGCCCTCCGGGGCCATGTGAGATGCAGCTCCCTCATGCGCCAATGCCACTTTTCCTCCGCCTGATGATGCTAATGCACACATGAACAGGAAAACCAAAAAAAAGGGGGGGGGAGAAGAAAGAAAGACATGTTGAGTGCATGCATTGGCGGCACCGTTGGCGGAGAGGACAGACACAGAAGCCCCCTGCACTACGCCGCGCACTCGGGGTACACTACTCAATTATAGTGACTTGGCCTACAAGTCTATGGATGACAAATGCACACATAGGTGAGCCCGGGCCATGGATAGCTGTACTTAGCACCCTACAGAGGTGGGGGGCGGGGGCACAGGGCCATGTCTAACGGAGGGGCCTAGCCTACAGAAACCGCCCTGGCCTAGAGATAGCCACAGCCCTCCTCCCCCACCCAGACGCCTCCACTGTGCACTAATATAGCGGAATGTGCTGATACTCACCCCCTTGTGTCTGCTGTGATGTCCTCACGCGCCCATCCAAATCGGGGTAGGCCACCGCCAGGATCCGGGACATCAGGGGGGTCAATTGACGACTGGCACCCCTCCTACGTTGGGAGGCCATCCCCAGCAGAGCCTTGGCAGTCTTTCTGCTCCCGCGGCGGATGTCCTCCCACCTCTTGCGGCAGTGGGTGCCCCATCTGTTGTGGACCCCCAGGGCCCGGACGTCGTTGGTGATGGCACGCCAAATGTCGATCTTCTGATGGGCGCTGACCTATGTGACATGTACAGGGTTGAAAAATAAATATCATCACTTTTCTGCATGGTCGATGTGCGCGGCCCCCCCTCCCCACCCTTGCCATGTGGCACATGCTCTCATCTGTCGTGCGTTGCACTCCTCATTCGCTCCCCTCCCCACCATCTTACATCCACCCCACTCAACACAGGCATAGCCCATACTACGTGCTCCCAGTGTACTTACCTGTTGGTCTGGAGGACCGTAGAGTAGCGCATACTGGGGGAGGACCCCATCAACAAGCTTATCCAATTTCTCAGATGTGAAGGCAGGGGCCCTTTCCCCAGTCGCAGCAGCCATTGTCTCTTCCAGACCGAGTTCACAGCAGCACTTGCAGTATAGGTCCTCTCCTGTGGATGATCAGGTCTTGAGTGATTAAGTAAGTAGAAAATGGCGGTCACGCCCGCGGCGGTGCGTACCGCGGCGGTGCGTACCGCGACCGCCGGCGCACATCGTCATTGGCTCCTGAGACCCATAGGGTTCAATGTTAACCAATGCTGCTTTGCGCCGCGGTCTTCGACCGCCTACCGCCACGGTGTGCCACGCCAGCGCATTGACCTCACATCCCGTTGTCACACTTCACAGGTCAGGCAGCCACCATTTCAAGGGCCCACATGGCTGCATTTCTACGGCGTCACACAGGCCTAGGCCTTGCATTGCCACTCATACAAGCCATTCAATGCATAGCGAATCGTGTACTGTGCAAGCTGTGGTTACGTACCTGTGGGTTGCTTGACTCTGTGCTCCATGTTGCCCTTCCTAGGCACCGTCCGCTGGGACTTGCGAGGAGATGGAGGAATCCTCCCGTGTACAGACCGCTGGTGGACCTGTCGA
This sequence comes from Pleurodeles waltl, assembly GCF_031143425.1. Taxonomy (NCBI): domain Eukaryota; kingdom Metazoa; phylum Chordata; class Amphibia; order Caudata; family Salamandridae; genus Pleurodeles; species Pleurodeles waltl. Next base: position 283,943,049 of record NC_090442.1, read on the forward strand.
CAATGGAAGAAAGACATGTCATACTTACATACAGACTTGACCGAGCCACTATACAGGAACTGTGTGCCCAGCTGGAGCCAGGCCTGATGTCCCCCATTCGCCAACCCACAGGGATTCCCCCTCTGGTGCAGGTTCTGTCAGTACTCCATTTTTTGGCAAGTGGATCATTCCATACAACAGTGGCCATATCATCAGGGATGTCTCAGCCTATGTTTTCTAAGGTTTTGTCCAGAGTGTTGTCTGCTCTGATGAAATACATGCGGAGCTACATTGTTTTCCCTGAGGTGGCCGATTTGGCTACAGTGAAGGGGGATTTCTATGCCCTTGGACATATCCCCAACATCATTGGTGCCATTGATGGGACCCATGTGGCCTTGGTTCCCCCCAGTGGAAGTGAGCAGGTGTACAGGAACAGAAAAAGTTATCATTCTATGAATGTCCAGTTGGTCTGTTTGGCTGACCAGTACATCTCCCATGTAAATGCCAAGTTCCCTGGGTCAGTGCATGACGCGTACATCATGCGAAATAGCAGCATCCCTAATGTGATGGAACAGCTACAGAGACACCGTGTGTGGCTAATAGGTGACTCTGGTTACCCCAACCTGTCGTGGCTACTTACCCCAGTGAGGAATCCCAGGACAGGGGCAGAGGAACGCTACAATGAGGCCCATGGGCGAACTAGGAGGATTATAGAAAGAACCTTCGGCCTCCTGAAGGCCAGGTTTAGGTGCCTGCATATGACAGGGGGATCCCTAATGTACTCACCAAAGAAGGTGTGCCACATCATCGTGGCCTGCTGTATGCTTCACAACCTGGCTTTGCGATGCCAGGTGCCTTTCCTGCAGGAGGATGGTCCAGATGGTGGTGTTGTAGCCGCTGTGGAGCCTGTGGAGAGTGAAGAGGAGGAGGACGACGGGGACGACACAGACAACAGGGACACAGTGATACAACAGTATTTTCAGTAGCACACAGGTTCGAATCAACCACGCCATTTTACATTTACTTAAAGTCTCCTGCCTCTCTACTGTCTGAGTTCCCCCCCAGTTCCTGTTAACTGAGTTGTGACTTTCCCTTCCGTTTTCAGAGCTGTGGGGCCCACTGCGTGACCTCTGCTTTGTTTGCCCATGGACTTTAGCTGTGTGACAGTGGTATGTTGTCATCACAATGTAACTGAACATTTTGGCACCGTTATGTCTAATACATTTGTTCAAAATACAAGCAGACTCCAGATTTTTTTAGTGCAAGAAGTGATTTAATTAAAGTGCTAAATTTAAGGAACATGATTGTAAAACGGGGATGGGTGATGGTGGAGTAATGTCCATGGCAGAGTCCAGTTCTCAGTCGCACAGGTGCATTGTCCATATGCCTGTGGAAGGATGGAGCAGGGGCAGTTCAAGGTTGGACAGGGTGACAATGTGGGACAGTGGGATGACATCAGGGGGTGTCGTTTGCTGGCGGGGGTCTTGGCATCCTACTCTGTCTTCTTGTGAGATCTCAGGTTCCGCTTGCGGGGTGGTTCTTCTTCTGCAGGAGGTGGGGTTCTGGTGGCCTGTCGTTGTGTGGGGGCCTCCTGTCCACTAGCGCCGGCGGAGGTGGTAGGCTGTTCCTGGTCCAGGCTAGTGACAGGGGCCCTTTGTGGTGCCACATGGTCCCGCAATGTGGTGACTATCTGGTTGAGGGCCACTAAGATTGTCCCCATTGCGGAACTAATGCTCCTCAGTTCCTCTCTGAACCCCATGTTCTGTTCCTCCTGCAGTACCTGGATCTCCTGGAACCTGGCCAGTACCATAGCCATCGTCTCCTGGGAGTGGTGGTATGCTCCCATGATGGAGGAGAGGGCCTCTTGGAGAGTCGGTTCCCTGTGCCTGTCCCCCCCCTGTCGCACAGCAGCACTCCCAGCTCCCCTGTGTTCCTGGGCCTCCGTCCCCTGGACGGTGCCCACTACCACTGCCCCCAGGTCCCTGTTGTTGTTGGGGTGGTGGGTCAACCTGGGTTCCCTGTAGTGGTGGACACACCTCTGATTGACGTGTCCTGGGGACAGAGGCATGGGCCCGCTGGGTGGGAGCTATGCTGGTGTTCCCAGAGGGGGTTATGTTTGGTGTAGCCTGTGGCTGTCTGTGGGGAACCGACTGTTCCGAGGTCCCCGATGGGCCGGGCTGGTCATCAGGGTCCAGGGAGACAGAGCTGCTGTCATCACTGGGGGCCTCTTCTGGGGGTGGGATGGACATCTCTGGACCCTCCGTGGCGGTGTGGTGGCGTTCGGGTCCTGCAGGGGTATAAGAGTATGGTTATTGCTTCTGTGTGTGGCATTTCGTGTAATGGGTGGGTGGCCGTGTCCCCCAGTGCTGGCATTCCCTTGTGGGGGCTTTTGTGACGGTGGCTTGTGGGGGTGATGGGTGTGTGCAGTGGGCATGCTTTGGGGATGGGTGTCCATGCTTTTGGGACGCACGCAGGGCTAGGTTTTGGGATGGGTGGGATGTGATGGTGAGCCATTTGCAAGGAGTTGGTGTGATGGGGGTGAGGGTGGGGGTATGATTTGGCATGCAGGTGGGGTGGGGGGAAAGGAGTAGTGAAGATTTGACTTATCAGAGTCCATTCCTCCGCCTACTCCTGCGAGGCCCTCAGGATGCAGGATGTGCAAGACTTCCTCCTCCCATGCTGTGAATTCTGGGGGAGTAGATGGGGGTCCGCCGCCAGTCTTCTGCACCGCAATGTTGTGCCTTGATACCATGGAACGCACCTTCCCCCGTAGGTCGTTCCACCGCTTCCTGATGTCGTCCCGATTGCGTGGATGCTGTCCCACTGCGTTGACCCTGTCCACTATTCTTTGCCATAGCTCCATCTTCCTGGCAATGGTGGTGTGCTGCACCTGTGCCCCGAAGAGCTGCGGCTCTACACGAACTATTTCCTCCACCATGACCCTGAGTTCTGCGTCAGAGAACCTGGGGTGTCTTTGGGGTGCCATGGGGTGGTGTGGATGAGGTGAGGGGTGGTGTATGTGTTGTAGAGTGTGGTGAGTGTGGTGGTGTATGGTGTTTTGTGCGTGGAAATTGTGTGGGTGATGTTGTGATTTGCCTCTGTGTGATGGTCTACTCTATGCAGGGCTCTCTCTCTCTGTCCTTCACTCGCAATTGTGGTTGTAAGGGTTTGTGGGTGATGTGGGTGTGTGGTTTATATTTAATTGGGTGTGTGGGAGTGGTGTGTGTATGTGTCTCAGGTGTGTGTATTTTGAATTATCCAATGTGGTTGTGTTTTGTAAAGGTGTGTGTATTTTGACCGCGGCGGTGTGTACCGCCAATGGAATACCGCGGTTGAAAGACCGCTGCAGGGATTTGTGGGTCGGAATGGTATGGGCGTATTTCTGTTGGCGTGACGGTGGAGGTTTGGTCATCGCCAGTTTCCCGCTGACCTTTGGTGTGGCGGACTTTTGTGGATGTCGGTTTTTTGGCGGATTGCCAGTTGCGGGTCAGAATGACCGTGGCGGTTTACCGCGGCGGTGTTATGGCGGCCTTCTGGCCGGCGGTAAGCGACTTTTACCGCCGAGGTCAGAATGACCCCCATAGTAATGTGGTTCAAATGTACTGACAGTGAAATACTGCCAACTTCGTTTTTCACTGTTGCAAGGCCTGTCTCTCTCATAGGATAATATGGGGGCTACCTTTAAATATGATTAAACTGTAGATTCCCCTAGAGAGTAGATGGACATGTGGAGTTTGGGGTCCCTGAACTCACAATTTAGAAATACATCTTTTAGTAAAGTTGATTTTAAGATTGTGCGTTTGAAAATGCCACTTTTAGAAAGTGAGCATTTTCTTGCTTAAACCATTCTGTGACTCTGCCTTGTTTGTGGATTCCCTGTCTGGGTCAGTTTGACAGTTGGGTTGTTTTTCACCTCACACTAGACAGTGACACAAAGGGAGCTGGGGTGTAACATGCATTTCCTGATTAGCCATCTCTGCTAGGAGGGAGGGGTGGAGTGGTCACTCTCATCTGAAAGGACTGTGCCTGCCTCTGACAATGCAGACTCCAACCCCCTGGTGTGTGTCTGAGGCCTTGCCTGGGCAAGGCAGGATTTCACAAGTAGGTGTGAGTCCCCTTTGAAGAAAGGTGACTTCAAAGACTAAAATGGGTATAAGAAGGACACCCAAATCTACAGACTTTAGAAACACTTCTGGAACCAAGAGGAACCTCTGCCTGGAGAAGAGCTGATAGCTGTGGAAGAAGTGCTGTTCTGCCTGTGACTGTGCTTTGTGGAGCTTTCCTGCAGTGCTGCTTCTGCCAGAGTCAGAGGGCAAAGACTGGACTTTGTGTGCCTATCCATCTTGTGAAGAAATCGCCAAGGGCTTGAGTTAGAGCTTGCCTCCTGTTGTTTGAAGTCTCAGGGACAGCAAATACTTCTCTCTGCCAGCACCTGGAGTCTCTGGAGAGACTCCTGCACTGACAAGTGGTGCCCTATCCAGTCCCTGGGCCCTTAAAAGGAAAACTGGTGGAAATCCAAGGAAATCAACTTCGGACGACTCCGGACCGACGCCGCTGCTGAATCCGGTAACGCCGCCTGCACCCGACGCCGTGACCTTCGCTGGAACGCAACGCTCTTCGCAGGCCCGACCCCGCTGCAGCCCCGTGGAAGTCGCCGCACCACGTCGTGCCCGACGCCGCTCAAAGTGCGTGGACTCAACATTTCGCACAGACGCCGCGATCCCCGACTTCGCGCAGCGGCTTGTTTTCACTCTTCACCAAAGGTACTGTACTTGGGGGTCTACATCTCATCAAAGCATTTTTTTGTTTATAAACGCTATTTTTTAGTTTAATCTTTAAAAATTCATAACTTGACTTGTGTATGTCGGATTTTTTTAGTTTTGGTCTTGTTTTGTTTGGATAAATATTTCCTATTTTTCTAAACCTGTGTTGTGTCATTTTGTAGTGTTTTTCATTAAGTTACTGTGTGTGTTGGTACAAATACTTTACACCTAGCAGTCTGAGGTTAAGCCTACTACTCTGCCAAGCTACCAAGGGAGTAAGCAGGGGTTAGCTGAGGGTGATTCTCTTTTACCCTGACTAGAGTGAGGGTCCTTGCTTGAACAGGGGGTAACCTGACTGTCAACCAAAGACCCCATTTCTAACATTGGTGGCAGCGGTGGGATTTGGACCTGTATTTGTAATTAAGTGTACACTACTGTTTAAGTTCAGACCACTACGTGACCACATACTACTAGTCTTGTGTTTTTTGTTTTTTTTCTATTTGGACTGTTTTTGCTCTGCATTCAGTTTCTTTTTTCGCTGATCCTGTGATTGACTTTTCTGGAACTTCATTTGGGAACTTGTTTTCTGCACTGGGAACTTTGCACTCTTTTTAACCTTTCATCATGTCTCTACTTGGAGATGCATCAGTTGAAGCTGTTTTTGACCTGAAGCAATTGGATAGTTATAACAAGGCTCAGCTAAAGCAGTTTTGTAAAAATGTTGGTTGTCCCATTAAGAGCTCTTCCAAGAAGGATGATCAGAAAAAGGCGCTGAGGGCCTGGATGACAAACAGAAGCACTGGACGGCACACTGAGGATGAGGAGGAGGATGAGGATGAGGAGGGAGAGCAATCAGTACATAGTGGTATAGTGGGGGACCTGTTATTCCCAGGGAAAGAGTCTCTAGGGCAAGTAGCAGTGTATCCTCCAAGGGTCTGACACCTGAAGAGTTACAGGACAGACAGGCAGAGAGGGAGTACCAATTGGAGCTGAAAAAGCTCAGTCTAGAGATGGAACAGAGAAGGCTGGCCATTGAGGAAAGGAAGTTAGCAATGGCTCATGAGCTCAGTTTAAAAGAGATAGATCAGAGGAGTCAGGCCAGTAGAGATGGTAGCAGCAATACTACAGTGCAGCCTGAGAGAAGGGTACACATCACAAAAGACCTTGTGAGGGATTATAAGAGGGAGGATGATATCTACTTGTGGTTCAAGGGTTTTGAGTCAGCTTTCCACATGAACCTGGTCCCTGAAGCTCCTTGGGGGGCAGCCCTGTGGAAGCATTTTGAGGCAGAGGGGAGGGACACACTGACAGCCTTAGGGGATGCTCAGAGTCTCACCTACCCTGTCATGAAGGAGGCCTTACTCACCAGGTATGGTCTCACCTCTGAGAAGTACAAGGAGAAGTTTAGATCCTACAAAAGAAAGGAATCCCAAACATGGTTGAAATGTGTTGATTCTTTTTGCAGGTCACTGGATGGTTTGGTGAAGGGCAGTAAGGTAAACACGTATGGCTTTACAATTTAATTGCTTGGGAGCACTTGTACAGTTTATGTTTTCCAGAGCTGCGCCAGCACCTCATTGACAGCAAGCTGACTGACCTCAGGAAGCTTGCACAGGAAGCGGACCGCTGGGAGAGCACCAGGGTCCAAAAGAGGTATGGGGGAGACCACGCCAAGGGTGGGCAGGGTCCCTCTCAGAAGAAATGGGGGGTAAGGGCAAACAGGGGGAGTTCTTTAAAGGGCCCCAAACTGATTCCCAGGGTAAGGATTCCCAACCAACCAGTGAAAAGAAGCCATGGTTGTCCAAAGGGAAGCCAGTGGCAGGTGGTCCCCCACGTAAGTGTTATGCATGTGACCAGGTGGGTCATGTGAGGGGGGACCCCAAATGCCCCAAAAGTACACCGGCACCCACTGGTGCACAGACCCAGGGTTTAGCCAGTATAGCGCTTGTGGAGGAGTTGGTTTCAGGTGGGTGGGAACCAGCAGAAATGACGTTTGTCTCACTAGGGGACAGTGAGATGGTCCAGAGAAACCTAGTGCCTGATAACACTAAGAAGTACAGGCAATGGGTGACCATCAATGGACAGAGGGTGGAGGCTCTGAGAGACACAGGAGCCAGTGTGACTACAGTGAGGAGTCATCTGGTGTCTGAAGAGCAGATTGATCCCCGGGTACTTCACCAAGTAGCTAGACAACTCTCAGCGCTTCTGCAGAGTGGCTCAGGTTCCCTTTGAATGGGGGGGGGGGTCTCAGGTTCCTGGAAAGTAGCTGTGAGTCCAACCATGCCTGTTGATTGTTTGCTAGGCAACAACCTGGAGGATTCCCCTTAGAAGGAGGTGGAACACAGGTCTCACTTGGAGATGTTGGGTCTGCCTGGGTGGGTATGCGTATCCACCCGGTCTTTGGCAGCCATTCAGGGTAGTCAAGAGCCCCTGGAGCCTGAAACAGTGGCCCAGGGGACCGCCAAGAAGAGGAAGGGCAGGGGCACGGGAAACCGGAGCCAGAAGTTCCCGCGGTCCGGGAGGAGGCAGAGCCTGAGGGTGATGCCCCGGATCCTACAGGGGAACAGGTGGCTGAACTGGTCCCTGAGCTGTCGCAGTGGCAGCCGGAAGAGGGGCCCACCAGGGAAGCATTCTGTGCAGCACAGAAGTCATGCCCTACTTTGGAGGGTTTGCGGCAGCAGGCGGCAGAGCAGGCGGCTGGCAAGGAGCCAGGATCACACCTGATTTATTGGGAGGATGACCTCCTGAATAGCGAGCCTAAGGTTCCTGAGCCTGGATCAGCCCGTGTGCTGGTGGTACCCCAGTGCTTCAGGGCCTTCCTACTGGGGTTGGCTCATGATGTGCCTTTAGCTGGACATTTGGGGCAGGACAAGACCTTTGAGAGGCTTGTCACCCACTTTTACTGGCCCCTAATGCGCAGGCACTCAGATGCACATTGCAGGTCTTGTCAGACTTGTCAGGCAAGTGGCAAGAGTGGGAGGAAATGTAAAGCTCCCCTCCAGCCTTTGCCTGTTGTCAGTACTCCTTTTGAACGGGTAGGAATTGACATTGTGGGGCCTCTGGATCCCAAGACAGCCATGGGCAACAGGTTCATCCTGGTCTTGGTGGACCATGCCACACGGTACCCAGAAGCCATTCCTCTAAGGACGGTCACTGCCTCCGTGGTGGGACGTGCCTTGATGGGAGTTTTTACCCGCATGGGGTTCCCCAAGGAAGTGGTATCTGATAGAGGTACAAACTTCATATCCACTTATATGAAGTCTCTGTGGAAGGTGTGTGGGGTAACGTACAAGTTCACCACACCTTACCACCCCAAAGTAATGGTCTGGTTGAGAGATTCAACCGCACCTTGAAAGGCACGATTCAGGGCCTGTCAGAGCCCTTGAGGCGTAAGTGGGACGTCCTCTTGCCATGCCTTCTGTTCTCTTACAGGGAGGTGCCTCAAAAGGGACTTGGCTTTAGCCCCTTTGAGCTCATCTATGGCCACCCTGTGAGGGAACCGCTCAGTCTGGTGAAGGAGGCTTTGGAGAAAGCTCCTAGTAAACCACCCCAGGATGTATTTAGCTACATGCTGGCACTAAGAAACCAGACTGCCCGCTTCAGGAGTCTCGCTCAGGAGAACCTGGAAGCAAGCCAGGAGGATATGAAATGGTGGTACGACCAGAATGCCACTCTGGTTGAGTTTCAGCCTGGACAAAAAGTGTGGGTCATGGCACCAGTGGAGCCTAGGGCTCTCCAAGATAAGTGGACTGGGCCTTTTGAGGTGGTGGAAAGAAAGAGCAAGGTCACCTATCTGGTAGACTTGCAATCCCCCAGGAACCCTCTGAGGGTCCTACATCTCAACCGCCTCAAACCACACTTTGAGCGAACTGAGCTATCCATGCTCCCAGCGACAGATGACGGGGTGGAGGAGGAGAGTGAGCCTCTTCCTGACCTCCTGTCTGCAGGAGAGAAAGATGGGTCTGTGGAGGGAGTGATCCTCTCCCCCTCCCTGACTGAGGAACAGCAGAGGGACTGTCGCCACGTGTTGGGACAGTTCGCCTCGCACCTGTGGACACTGGGGACAGTACACATGTTAAACATAAGGTTTACAGGGTGACTGACAGGGTCAGTGCATGCATTAAGGAGGAAGTCTCCAAAATGTTAACCCTAGGGGTTATTGAGCACTCCAGCAGTCCTTGGGCCAGCTCAGTGGTATTGGTCCCAAAGGCTGCTGCTCCTGGTGCCACTCCGGAACTTAGGTTCTGTGTGGACTACCGGGGTCTCAATGTGGTCAGCAAGACTGACGCACACCCCATCCCCTGAGCTGATGAGCTCATTGATCGGTTAGGAGCTGCCAAGTATCTCAGTACGTTTGATTTAACATCTGGGTACTGGCAGATTGCCTTAACTGAGGGGGCAAAGGAGAGGTCAGCATTCTCTACCCCAGATGGGCACTTCCACTTCAACGTGATGCCCTTTGGGATGAAGAATGCCCCTGCCATCTTTCAGAGGTTGGTCAACCAGGTATTGGCAGGACTGGATGAGTTCAGTGCCACCTACCTGGATGACATTGCTGTGTTTAGTTCCACATGGGAGGAACACCTGCAACACCTCTGGAGAGTGTTAGAGGCCCTGCAGAAGGCAGGCCTCACTATTAAGGTGAGCAAGTGCCAAATAGGGCAGGGTTCTGTGGTGTACTTAGGACACCAGGTGGGGAGTGGCCAGGTGGCACCCCTACAGCCTAAGATTGACACAATTCTGGCTTGGGAGCCTCCCAAGACCCAGACTGAAGTGAGAGCCTTTTTAGGTCTCACAGGATATTACAGGAGGTTTGTTAAGGGATATGGTACCATTGTTACCCCCTTAACTGAGTTGATTTCTAAGAAGCAACCCAAGAAAGTGATCTGGGCAGAGGCTTGCCAGAACGCTTTTGATGCCCTGAAGGCTGCCATGTGTACAGCACCTGTGCTGAAGGCACCTGACTACTCCAAGGAGTTTGTTGTGCAAACAGACGCCTCAGAGCATGGTATTGGAGCAGTACTCTCACAGCTTAATGAAGAGGGCCTAGATCAACCCGTAGCCTTCATTAGCAGGAGGTTACTACCCAAGGAACGTAGGTGGAGTGCCATAGAACGTGAAGCGTTTGCTGTGGTCTGGTCACTGAAGAAGCTAAGACCCTACTTGTTTGGGACTCACTTCCGAGTTCAGACCGACCACAGGCCCCTCAGATGGTTAATGCAGATGAGGGATGAGAATCCAAAACTGTTGAGGTGGTCCATTTCCCTACAGGGGATGGACTTTACGGTGGAACATCGTCCTGGTACAGAACACGCCAATGCTGATGGTCTGTCCAGATTCTTCCGCCTTAGTGATGAGAACTCCCATGAGGTTGGGTAGTTGCTCCCCACTTTTAGCTGTGGGGGACACGTGTTAAACTTTTCATCCTTGGCGTGGTCTCCCTTAACTTTTTGCCTCTGTTCCCCAGGTTATTGATGTGTGCTGGACTCTGATTTTGCTGTTTTTATTACTCTGGGCACTTTACTACTGCTAACCAGTACTAAAGTGCAAGTGCTCCTGTTTAAAACGTGTATGTAACTGGTTCTCCATGATTGGCATATTTGTTTTACTGTTAAGTCCCTAGTAAAGTGCACTAGAGGTGCCCAGGGCCTGTAAATCAAATGTTATAGTGGGCCTGCAGCACTGGTTGTGCCACCCACACAAGTAACCCTGTAATCATGTCTCAGACCTACCACTGCAGTGTCTGTGTGTGTATTTTTACATTGTAAATTCGACTTGGCAAGTGTACCCACTTGCCAGGCCTAAACCTTCCCTTTTCTTACATGTAAGGCACCCCTAAGTAAGGCCCTAGGTAGCCCCAAGGGCAGGGTGCAGTGTATTGATAAAGTAGGACATATAGGGGGTCATTACAACATTGGCGGTAAAAGGCGCTTACCGCCGTGCAGAAGACCACCAATACACCACCGCGGGGGCGGCATTCCACAACAGCTATTATGACACACATCTTGGAATCCGCCGAAATTCAGACACCCACACAACACCGCCACACCAAAGGTCAGTGATAAACTGGCGGAAACAAATCCTCCACCTCCACGCCGACAGAAACACGCCCATGCTATTACGACCCACGAATCCACGTGGCGGTCTTTCAACCGCGGTATTCCATTGGCGGTACACACCGCCGCGCTCAAAATACACACCCAGCTCCAAAACACCGCCACATTGGACAATTCGAAATACACACACCTGATACACATACAAACAACACTCCCACACACCCAATACAATATAAAACACACACCCACATCACCCACAAACCCCTACGACCAAATATTAGACACGAAGGCGACAGAGAGAGAGGACAGAATAGACAACCCCACTACACAGAGGCACACAACACCATCACCCACACAACATCCACGCACAAAACACCACACATCACTACACATCACCACACTCATCAACACATACACCACCCCACACATCACCCACACCACCCCATGGCACGCCAAAGACACCCCCGCTTCTCCGAGGAGGAGCTCAGGGTCATTGTGGAGGAAATCGTCCGGGTAGAGCCACAGCTATTTGGCTGACAGGTACAGCACACATCAATAGCCAGGAAGATGGAGTTATGGCGCAGAATAGTGGACAGGGTGAACGCCGTGGGACAGCACCCAAGAAATAGGGAGGACATCAGGAAGAGGTGGAACGACCTACGGGGGATGGTGCGTTCAACGGTCTCCAGGCATAACATTGCGGTAGCGGACTGGCGGCGGACCCCCACCTCCTCCCCCACAACTAACAACATGGGAGGAGCAAGTCTTGACCATCTTGCATCCTGAGGGCCTCGCAGGAGTCGGTGGAGGATGGGACACTGGTAAGTCAATTCTTAACTATCATATCCCCCACCCTACCTGCATGCTATCACACACCCCCTCCCTCATCCCCTCCCCTATCACTACAACTCCTTACTAATGTACCCATGACACAAACCACCAAGCCCTGCATGACACAACTAAGCATGGACACCCCTCACTAAAGCATGCCCACTGCACATACCCAGTACACCCCCCCAACCATCACCACACAAACCCACACACAGGAATGCTTGCACTGGGGTACACAAACGCCCACCCATTGCACACCATTACACATACACATGCAATAATCATGCTCTTATGCCCCTGCAGGAACACGAAGGACCGTCACCACACCAGAGGGTCCAGACAACACCACTCCACCCCCAGAAGAGGCCCACAGTGACGAGAGCAGCTCTGCCCTACTGGATCCTGGTGACCAGCCCGGACCATCGTGGGCCTCGGGACAGTCGGTTCCCCTTGCACAGGCACAGCCCAACACCGACCTTCCACTCTCTGGTAACACCAGCACAGCACCCACCCAGCGGGCCCAAACCTCCCTACCCAGGACAGGTCAATCAGCGGTGTGTCCACCACTACAGGGCACCCAGGGTAACTCACCACCCCAACAATAACTGGGACCTGGGGGCAGTGGTAATGGACACACGGTTCAGGGGACGGAGGCACTGGAACACAGGGGAACTGGGAGGGCTGCTGTGCGACAGGGGGCGGACAGGCCAAGGGAACCCACTCTCCACGAGGCCTTCTCCTCCATCATGGGAGCATACCACCACTCCCAGGAGATGATGGCGACGGTCCTGGACAAGTTGCAGGAGACCCTGCGCCTGCAGGACGAACTGTATTTGGGGTTCAGGGAGGATCTCAGGACCATCAGCTCCGCCCTGGGCACCATCGTAGGGGTGCTGAAGGACATACGGAGTCACAGCCCAGGAGGGCCCAAGTATCGTCACTGGTCAGGAGACCACCGCCACCGTCGGAGTCACATCCCAGGAGGGCCCAAGTATCGTCACTGGTCCAGAGACCACTGCCAGAGTCACAGCCCAGGAGGGCCCAAGTATCGTCACTGGTCCAGAGACCACCGCCAGAGTCACAGCCCAGGAGGGCCCCACTATCGTCACTGGTCAGGAGACTACCGCCGGAGTCAGTGCCCTGGAGGGCCCCGGCTGCCACAGCCCTGCTGGGCAATGATGAAACGTCATGCCACACACCAATGTCCAGTGTAGAAGACGTCATGACACACACTAATGTCCAGTGTAGAGAACGTCATGCCACACACCAATGTCCAGTGTAGAAGACGTCATGCCACACACCAATGTCCAGTGTAGAGAATGTCATGCCACACACCAATGTCCTTATCAGAACCGCCATGGCAAAGCACCGCAGAACAGTCCTGAACCGCCATGTCAAAGTACCGCTGAACAGGGCAAAGACCGCCATGTCAAAGCACCGCTGAACGGGGCAAAGACCGCCATGGCAAAGCACCGCTGAACAGGGCAATGCACCGGGTAGGAATGTATGGACCGCCACATCAGGCATCCTTATCCCATGTGCAGCTGGGACAGTGACAGCACACGACCTTTCACGGGGAGACTCATCCAGTCTGGGCACCAGTCCCCCCCAGTACCAGTAGAGACCTGCATCAACTTGAGAGACTGTGGCTTTGCACTCCCCAGGATGGAACAGTGGGCAACCCACCCACTGTATAGACTTGAGAGACTGTGGCTTTGCACTCCCCAGGATAAAGCAGTGGGCAAACCACCCACTGTATAGACTTGAGAGACTGTGGCTTTGCACTCCCCAGGATGGAACAGTGGGCAACCCACCCACTGTTGTCGACTTGAGAGACTGTGGCTTTGCACTCCCCAGGATGGAACAGTGGGCAACCCACCCACTGTAGAGACTTGAGAGACCGTGGCTTTGCACTCCCCAGGATTGAACAGTGGGCAACCCACCCACTCAAGAGACTTGAGAGACTGTGGCTTTGCACTCCCCAGGATTGAACAGTGGGCAACCCACCCACTGTTGTCGACTTGAGAGACTGTGGCTTTGCACTCCCCAGGATGGAACAGTGGGCAAACCTACCACTGTAGGAACTTGAGAGACTGTGGCTTTGCACTCCCCAGGATGGCACAGTGGGCAAACCACCCACTGTTGTCGACTTGAGAGACTGTGGCTTTGCACTCCCAAGGATGGAACAGTGGGCAACCCCCCCACTGTAGAGACTTGAGAGACTGTGGCTTTGCACTCCCCAGGATGGAACAGTGGGCACCCCACCCACTGTAGAGACTTGAGAGACTGTGGCTTTGCACTCCCCAGGATGGCATAAATGGGCATGGAGCCCCGTCGTGGATCTGGCTTTGCAGTCATCCGGCTGAGGTGCCCCCGCCTTCCTTTCCCCCTGAGGTGCCTGTAGTATTTCTATCTGATGCCCCGGCAGTGTTCTCTCCGATTGTGGTCAGGTATCGTTTGTGGGCCTCGCCCATGCATTTTTGGACTGATGGTGCACGGACATTGTTATGTACATAAATGCACTACTTCTCGTACTGTATATAATTATGACTGATTTTCAAATATATATCTGTAGATTTTTGTATGACATGTATATTGGCACATTACAATGTTTGACCAATTTTCGCTTTGTGTATTCATTCTTCCAGGGGGATTGTGGGTTGTTACTCAATCAATCAATCAATCAGTGAATTTATAAAGCGCGCTATGTACCCGACAGGGTTTCGAGGCGCTGGGGAGGTGGGGGGTGCTGCTAGCGTTCGAAGAGCCATGTCTTGAGGAGTCTCCTGAAGGTGAGGAGGTCCTGGGTCTGGCGTAGAGAGGTGGGGAGAGAGTTCCAGGTCTTGGCGGCGAGGAAGGAGAAGGATCTGCCGCCAGAGGTCTTGCGCTGGATTCGGGGGACGAAGGCGAGGGCGAGGTTTGCAGAGCGGAGTTGATGTGTGGGGACGTAGAAGTTGAGTCTGGTGTTCAGGTAGGTGGGTCGGGTGTTGTGTAGTGCCTTGTGTGCGTGGGTGAGGAGTTTGAAGGTGATCCTTTTTTCCACAGGGAGCCAGTGGAGGTCCTTCAGGTGGGAGGAGATGTGACATCGGCGTGGTATGTCGAGGATCAGGCGGGCGGATGCGTTCTGGATGCGTTGGAGTCGTTTGATGTCTTTCGTTGGGATGTCTGTGTAGAGTGCGTTGCTGTAGTCAAGTCTGCTACTGACGAGGGCTTGAGTCACCGTCTTCCTGGTTCCTGTTGGAATCCACTTGAAGATCCTGCGGAGAATGCGATGGGTGTTGAAACAAGAGGAGGAGACGGCGTTGATCTGTTTGGACATGGTGAGAGCAGAGTCGAGGACGAAGCCAAGGTTTCGTACGTGGCTGGCTGGGGTGGGTGGGGGTCCGAGGGCGGTGGGCCACCAGGAGTCGTTCCAGGCCGAGGGGGAGCATCCGAGGATGAGGACTTCCGTCTTGTCGGAGTTGAGCTTCAGGCGGCTGTTGCTCATCCACTCGGCGATGGATTTTAGTCCCTCGTGGAGGTTGGTTTTGGCGGTGAGCGGATCTTTGGTCAGGGAGAGGACGAGCTGGGTGTCGTCGGCGTAGGAGATGATGCTAAGGTTGTGTTGACGGGCCAGTTGTGCGAGGGGGGCCATGTAGACGTTGAACAACGTTGGGCTAAGAGAGGAGCCTTGGGGGACGCCGCAGATGAGGTTGGTGGCTTTGGAGCGGAAGGGTGAGAGTCGGACTCTCTGGGTTCTGTCGGAGAGGAAGGATGAGATCCAGTTGAGGGCTTTGTCTTGTATGCCGGCTTCGTGGAGACGGGTTAGCAGGGTGCGGTGGCAGACTGTGTCGAAAGCGGCTGATAGGTCGAGGAGGATGAGGGCTGAGGTTTCGTCGTTGTCCATTTGTTGTCTGATGTCATCTGTGGCGGCGAGGAGTGCGGTCTCAGTGCTGTAGTTTCGTCTGAATCCAGATTGTGAGGGGTCTAGGATGGAGTTGTCTTCTAGGAAGTGGGCGAGCTGTGCGTTGACGATCTTCTCGATGACTTTCGCTGGAAAAGGGAGGAGAGAGATCGGTCGGAAGTTTTTGAGATTGTTGGGGTCAGCCTTGGGTTTCTTGAGGAGGGGTTGGATTTCTGCGTGCTTCCAGCTGTCCGGGAAGGTGGCGGTGTTGAAGGAGAGGTTGATGATCTTGCGGAGCTTGGGGGCGATGGTGGCGTCGGCTTTGAGGAATGCGTGATGTGGGCACGGGTCCGTGGGAGAGCCTGAGTGGATGGAATTCATGGTTGTTAGGGTTTCGGTGTCGTCTACTTGGGTCCAGGTGGTGAGGCGGCAGACGTGGGAGGAGTCGTCGGGGGTGGGGTCTGGCGGAGGTGCGGTGTTGAAGCTGTCGTGGATGGCTGCGATTTTCTGGTGGAAGAAGGTGGAGAGATCGTCGCTGAGTTTCTGGGAGGGAGGGACGTCGTTGACGTTGGCGTTAGGGTTGGAGAGTTCCTTCACGATGCCGAAGAGTTCTTTGCAGTCGTGGGCGTTGTTGTTGAGGCGTTCTGTGAAGTGGGTGCGCTTGGCGAGTCGGATTCGTTGGTGGTGTTCACGGTTGGCGTCCTTGAGGGTAGCAAGGTTGTCGGGTGTGCGCTCGAGGATCCATTTCTTCTTGAGTTTCTGGCAGGTGCGTTTAGAGGTGGTCAGTTCGTCTGTGAACCAGGCTGTTTTTTTCTTTTCTTGGTTGGCGGTGGGTTTCTTGAGTGGGGCTAAGGTGTTGGCGCAGTTGAGGATCCATTGATGGAGGTTGATGGCGGCGGTGCTCGGGTCGGTGGGTTCGGGTGGTGGGTATTTGGCGAGTGTGCTGGTTAGTTGGTCTTTGGTGACTTTTCCCCAGCAGCGGTGAGGCGGTAGAGGGATGCAGTGGTGTTCTGTGTTTTTCTTGAAGGTGAAGTGGACGCAGTGATGGTCGGTCCAGTGGAGTTCGGAGGTGTGGCTGAAAGAGATGTGGTTGCTTGAGGTGAAGAGTGGGTCAAGCGTGTGTCCGGCGATGTGGGTGGGAGTGATGACCAGTTGACGGAGTCCGAGGTTGAGGAGGTTGGTGGTCAGTGATGCGGTGTTGGCGTCGTTGTTGTTTTCCAGGTGGAAGTTTAGGTCTCCCAGGAGGATGTAGTCTGGAGAGGCGAGGGCGTGGGCGCTTGCGAGGTCGGAGACGGTGTCGCTGAAGGGGGCTCTTGGTCCTGGAGGGCTGTATATGAGGGTTCCTCTGAGGGTAGTGTTGGGGTCCGTGTGAATCTGGAATTGGAGGTGTTCGGCTGTCTTGAGGGTGTCGTCCGTGTGGGTGTGGATCTTGAGGGTAGATTTGTGGGCGATGGCTATCCCTCCGCCGATTCCGTTGGTGCGATCTCTTCTGGTGATCTTGTATCCGTCAGGTATGGCGATGGCGATGTCAGGGGTCGAAGAGTCGTTCCACCAGGTTTCGGTCAGGAAGGCCACGTCTGGGGCGGTGGTGTCGAGCAAGTCCCAGAGCTCGATGGCGTGTTTTCTTGCGGAGCGTGTGTTGAGGAGGATGCAGTGCAGGTGATTTGTGTTGGTTGTTGCTGGCTTCGTTGTTCTGTTGCAGGAGAAGTTGCAGGTGCGGCAGGAAAAAGGTCCTTTGGTGTGCTTGGGGGTGGCCAGGAAGCACTCTGTGGAGGAGCCAGGGTTGAGGGCGAGGAGTTCGCGGGCCGAGTATCGAAAGCAGGAGGTGCGGGGGCGTGAGGACCAGGGGGGGTGGCGCTGGGCGCGGTCCAGGCGCAGACGGGCTTGCCTCTGGCGCGCAAGCGGCGCGCCCGCTGCGTGGACGCGCAGCACCAGCCATTAAGAAGGGAGGGGGGAGGGAGGAGCAGCTGGGAGGCGGGAGGCGGGAGGGAGCGGCGAATGGGGGCGCGAGGGGGGCGGGGCCGCAGGGAGGCAGCGGCAGGGAGCGGAGAGCAAGGGGGAGTGCACAAGGGGCGAAAACACAAAAAACAAGGCAAAAAAAGTCGGGCACAATTTTAAAAAACAGTCACAATTTGAAAACAGTCACAGAAATACACTACTGGCACAGTATACAATCAGGGAAACAGCAATCAGAGGGGCACAACAGGGGCAGATGCGCAGGAGGCGAGGCGCTTGAAAACAGTAAAAACGCACTTACAGGATGGCGAAAAGTGGCACAAACAGAAGGGGCACGACGGGGGCAGAAGCGCAAGGAGGCAAGGTGCTGAAAAATGAGAAAAACACTTACAGGACGATGGCGGAAAGCGGCACACGGGTCAAGTGAAGCTTACTAGAGCCCACTAGACACCAGGGATGAGGCGCAGGAGGATGCCTGCGGGTGGAGGAGGGCCTCGAACACGCTAGCAGCAGCGTGGGTCAGAGGCAGGAGACAGCAGGTTGGTGCTGCGGATGTGGGGGGCGAGCTCTAGACCTAAAACAGGTCAGAGGTCGCTCACTTGTGACGCGCAGCGCCAGCCATTAAGAAGGGAGGGGGGAGGGAGGAGCAGCTGGGAGGCGGGAGGCGGGAGGGAGCGGCGAATGGGGGTGCGGGGGGGCGGGGCCGCAGGGAGGCAGCGGCAGGGAGCGGAGAGCAAGGGGGAGCGCACAAGGGGCGAAAACACGAAAAACAAGGCAAAAAAAGTCGGGCACAATTTTAAAAAACAGTCACAATTTGAAAACAGTCACAGAAATACACTAATGGCATAGTATACAATCGGGGAAACATCAATCAGAGGGGCACAACGGGGGCAGATGCGCAGGAGGCGAGGCGCTTGAAAACAGTAAAAACGCACTTACAGGACGGCGAAAAGTGGCACAAACAGAAGGGGCGCGACGGGGGCAGAAGCGCAAGGAGGCAAGGCGCTGAAAAATGAGAAAAACACTTACAGGACGATGGCGGAAAGCGGCACACGGGTCAAGTGAAGCTTACTAGAGCCCACTAGACACCAGGGATGAGGCGCAGGAGGATGCCTGCGGGTGGAGGAGGGCCTCGAACACGCTAGCAGCAGCGTGGGCGGGGGTCAGAGGCAGGAGACAGCAAGTTGGTGCTGCGGACGTGGGGGGCGAGCTCTAGACCTAAAACAGGTCAGAGGTCGCTCACTCGTGACGCGCAGCGCCAGCCATTAAGAAGGGAGGGGGGAGGGAGGAGCAGCTGGGAGGCGGGAGGTGGGAGGGAGCGGCGAATGGAGGCGCGAGGGGGGCGGGGCCGCAGGGAGGCAGCGGCAGGGAGCGGAGAGCAAGGGGGAGCGCACAAGGGGCGAAAACACGAAAAACAAGGCAAAAAAAGTCGGGCACAATTTTAAAAAACAGTCACAATTTGCAAACAGTCACAGAAATACACTAATGGCACAGTATACAATCGGGGAAACAGCAATCAGAGGGGCACAACGGGGGCAGATGCGCAGGAGGCGAGGCGCTTGAAAACAGTAAAAACGCACTTACAGGACGGCGAAAAGTGGCACAAACAGAAGGGGCACGACGGGGGCAGAAGCGCAAGGAGGCAAGGCGCTGAAAAATGAGAAAAACACTTACAGGACAACGGCGGAAAGCGGCACACGGGTCAAATGAAGCTTACTAGAGCCCACTAGACACCAGGGATGAGGCGCAGGAGGATGCCTGCGGGTGGAGGAGGGCCTCGAACACGCTAGCAGCAGCGTGGGCGGGGGTCAGAGGCAGGAGACAGCAGGTTGGTGCTGCGGACGTGGGGGGCGAGCTCTAGACCTAAAACAGGTCAGAGGTCGCTCACTCGCGATGCGTAGCGCCAGCCATTAAGAAGGGAGGGGGGAGGGAGGAGCAGCTGGGAGGCGGGAGGCTGGAGGGAGCGGCGAATGGGGGCACGAGGGGGGCGGGCCGCAGGGAGGCAGCGGCAGGGAGTGGAGAGCAAGGGGGAGCGCACAAGGGGCGAAAACACGGAAAACAAGGCAAAAAAAGTCGGGCACAATTTTAAAAAACAGTCACAATTTGAAAACAGTCACAGAAATACACTAATGGCACAGTATACAATCGGGGAAACAGCAATCAGAGGGGCACAACGGGGGCAGATGCGCAGGAGGCGAGGCGCTTGAAAACAGTAAAAACGCACTTACAGGACGGCGAAAAGTGGCACAAACAGAAGGGGCACGACGGGGGCAGAAGCGCAAGGAGGCAAGGCGCTGAAAAATGAGAAAAACACTTACAGGACGACGGCGGAAAGCGGTACACGGTCAAGTGAAGCTTACTAGAGCCCACTAGACACCAGGGATGAGGCGCAGGAGGATGCCTGCGGGTGGAGGAGGGCCTCGAACACGCTAGCAGCAGCGTGGGCAGGGGTCAGAGGCAGGAGACAGCAGGTTAGTGCTGCGGACGTGGGGGGCGAGCTCTAGACCTAAAACAGGTGATATTTGTGAATGCATTGGTGTGCATGTTGTAATATGCGAGGGTGGGGGTGTTTCGTGGGTGTCCCCCTAACTTTTGCCTCCCCCCTCCCCGTGTCGTAGGTGCAGTACTCACCGTTGTCTGCGGCGTCTACGTAGCTGTTGGTCGTAGAGGAGCAGAAAGACAAGGGCAGGGAGTATTTGGAGTTCCGGCTCCATGGATTCCTCGTTCCTCGTGGGATATGTTCAGGTGGGCGTTTTCCCATAGCAAAAGCTGTTTCCGCCGTGTTTTTATCCACGGTGAATCCGTCCCGGAAAAGGTGGCGGATTGGCGGGTTGTAATACTGTGAGCGGTACATTGTCTCCCGTCTGTCTGTTGGTGGTGACTGCCGCGCTGCTTGTCTGTACCGCCGTGGCGGGCGATGTGTTAAAGTGGCTGTCTTTGTTGGCGGTTTCCACCAGGGTCATAATTCCCTTTTTTTGTCCGCCGGCCTGTTTGCGGTATTTCCGCTGCTTTAACACCGTCCGCCAGGGTTGTAATGACCACCATAGTAATGTGGTTTATATGTCCTGACAGTGAAATACTGCCAACTTCGTTTTTCACTGTTGCAAGGCCTGTCTCTCTCATAGGATAATATGGGGGCTACCTTTAAATATGATTAAAGTGTAGATTCCCCTAGAGAGTAGATGGACATGTGGAGTTTGGGGTCCCTGAACTCACAATTTAGAAATACGTCTTTTAGTAAAGTTGATTTTAAGATTGTGCGTTTGAAAATGCCACTTTTAGAAAGTGAGCATTTTCTTGCTTAAACCATTCTATGACTCTGCCTTGTTTGTGGATTCCCTGTCTTGGTCAGTTTGACAGTTGGATTGTTTTTCACCACACACTAGACAGTGACACAAAGGGAGCTGGGGTGCAACCTGCATTTGCTGATTAGCCATCTCTGCTAGGAGGGAGGGCTGGAGTGGTCACTCTCATCTGAAAGGACTGTGCCTGCCTCTGACAATGCAGACTCCAACCCTCTGGTGTGTGTCTGAGGTCTTGCCTGGGCAAGGCAGGATTTCACAAGTAGGTGTGAGTCCCCTTTGAAGAAAGGTGACTTCAAAGACTAAAATGGATATAAGAAGGGCACCCAAATCTACAGACTTTAGAAACACTTCTGGAACCAAGAGGAACCTCTGCCTGGAGAAGAGCTGACAGCTGAGGAAGAAGTGCTGCCCTGCCTGTGACTGTACTTTGTGGAGCTTTCCTGCAGTGCTGCTTCTGCCAGAGTAAGAGGGCAAAGACTGGAGTTTGTGTGCCTTCCATCTTGTGAAGAAATCTCCAAGGGCTTGAGTTAGAGCTTGCCTCCTGTTGTTTGAAGTCTCAGGGACAGCAAAGACTCCTCTCTGTCAGCACCTGGAGTCTCTGGAGAGACTCCTGCTCTGACAAGTGGTGCCCTAACCAGTCCCTGGGCCCTTGAAAGGAAAACTGGTGGAAATCCAAGGAAATCGACTTCGGACGACTCCGGACCGACGCTGCTGCTGAATCCGGTAACGCCACCTGCACCCGACGCCGTGACCTTCGCTGGAACGCGACGCTCTTCGCAGGCCCGACGCTGCTGCAGCCCCGCTGAAGTCCATGACTCCATGGAAGTCGCCGCACCACGTCGTGACCGACGCCGCTCGAAGTGCGTGGACTCAACGTTTCGCACAGACGCCGCGATCCCCGACTTCGCGCATCGGCTTGTTTTCACTCTTCACCAAAGGTACTGTACTTGGGGGTCTACACGACTCCGTGTCCGGTGCCGCTGGTGTCGGCTTGTTGGGAACGACTCCGTCACAACGCTGTGTTAACATCTCATCGAAGCATTTTTTTGTTTCTAAACGCTATTTTTGAGTTTAATCTTTAAAAATTCATAACTTGACTTGTGTATGTCGGATTTTTGTCGTTTTGGTCTTGTTTTATTTAGATAAATATTTCCTATTTTTCTAAACTGGTTTTGTATCATTTTGTAGTGTTTTTCAATAAGTTACTGTGTGTGTTGGTACAAATACTTTACACCTAGCACTCTGAGGTTAAGCCTACTGCTCTGCCAAGCTACCAAGGGGGTAAGCAGGGGTTAGCTGAGGGTGATTCTCTTTTACCCTGACTAGAGTGAGGGTCCTTGCTTTAACAGGGGGTAACCTGACTGTCAACCAAAGACCCCATTTCTAACAGGCAGGCTCTGTGGCACTCCAACCCCAATAGTGGTAATAGCCATCTACACCTAGTCGGGCTCCTGTGGTTCCAGGTGTGAACCAAATGGGCTTAGGCATCGTCCCCCATGGGCATGTGAATTTCCTAAGAACTGTTAGTGCATGGCTTACTGCAAGGGCTACTCCCTGTGTGTTGTGTCCGCCAACGGTAGTGGTGTTGAATGTACTGAACATGTGTTTCTTCTGTCTTCCCCCCCTTTTTGTTTTGTCACCCTGTTCTTGCGTGCATTAGCATCATCTGGCAGAGGAGCAGTGGGACTGGAGCAGGAGGGAGCTGCATCCCACATGGCCCTGGAGGGTGAAGCAACCGAGTCTGAAGCCACCAGTGGGACGGAGGGCGAGGGGAGCTCCACGACGGGGACAGGAGCATACACCAGCGACTCTTCCTCTGATGGGAGCTCCCTTGCGGTGGCGGGCACCTCTGTGCCCACCACATCAACAGGTACAGCCGCCACCCCCCCATCAGCACCGCCCTCTCAGCAGCCCCTCAGCGCGTGTCCCGTGCCCACTCACCCAGGAGGGTGGGCATCTCCTTTGCCCCAGGCACCTCAGGCCCTGCCCCAGTCAGCCCTGCTGCCCTCAGTGAGGAGGTTATTGACCTCCTGAGATCCCTCACTGCCACTACGTCTTCCTCCACTACCAAACCCCTCCATCTTTCCATCCCAGTGTGTCTAAGAAACTTTTCCTGGCTAACACTGACCTCTTCCCTACACCTCCCCCCGTCCTTCCCCTAGGGCCAGGCTTTCCAGGTCCCAGCCCAGCACCTCAGCCACCAAATCCCCAAGCACAGTGGTGCCCGCACCTCCAATCTCATCGGGTGCGCCACCCATCAGGGCTGCCAGTGTGCCACCTAGCGAGGCAAAGGACATTTTGCCACCTGTCAAGGTGAAGAAGGTGCCCACATGCCGGAGGGAGAAGCCACACCTACTAGCAAGCAAGGGCCCCTCCAAACCAAAAGGGGACAGTGGCAAGACACCAGCAGCAACATCAAAGGTGGGGAAGGGACACAAGACGAAGAGCAGTTCAGGACAGGGCATGGGGGCTCCGACTGAGGGACTTGAGTCACCCCTTCTGTCAACCATCACACCAACCTGTAAGGCGTGGACACCGCCACCTGCACCACCACCTGCACCTGCACCGCCACCAGCACCGCCACCAGCACCTCCACCTGCACATCTGCTGCCTCAGCAACAGTCTCCAGCATCATCCCCAGGGTGCAGATGTCCGAGGCTACAGGAGACGTCCTGCTGTGACCCTCAACAGGTGCAGACACCTCCGCCACAGACACCGTCGCAAGCACCACCACCAGCCCTGTGACGTGCTCAGACAGTGCCACCACAGCTGACGTGGCTATCATCCACAGTGGGCAGCCGTCCGAGGCTGGAGGAGACGTCCTGGACCCTGCCCAGCTTCCATGAGGCATGACTCTCATCACTGTTTGCACCTGCAGCTGGCAGGCGAAGCTGCAGCAGGATGGGGTATGTCTCTGCCTCCATGGTGTATCATGCTACCTGTTCCCAGGCAATCTCGTGGCACACACACCCATGTGAGGGAATGGGACCAGCCACACTGCATGTGATGCACTCTGGGCACCAAGCACCCTCCAGAACCAGTGGAGATTCACATCCACTTCCTCAGTCCTTGGCAGGATGAAGAACGCTGGGCATAAAGCCCCCTCCAGAACCAATGAAGAAAAGCATCCACTTCCTCAGTCCTTGGCAGGATGAAGCACTCTGGGCACAAAGCCCCCTCCAGAACCAGTGGAGATTCACATCCACTACCTCAGTCCTTGGCAGGATGAAGCACTCTGGGCACAAAGCCCCCTCCAGAACCAGTGGAGAAAAGCATCCACTTCCTCAGTCCTTGGCAGGATGAAGCACTCTGGGCACAAAGCCCCCTCCAGAACCAGTGGAGACTGTTATCCACTTGTGAGACTGTGACTTTTTACTCCCCAGGATACAGCAGTGGGCAAACCACCCACTTGAGAGACTTGTGAGACTGTGGCTTTGCACTCCCCAGGATAGAGCAGTGGGCAAACCAACCACTGTAAAGACTTTTGAGACTGTGGCTTTGCTCTCCCCAGGACAGAGCAATGGGCAAACCACCCACTGTAAAGACTTGTGAGACTGTGGCTTTGCACTCCCCAGGATAAAGCAGTGGGCAAACCACCCACTTGAGAGACTTGTGAGACTGTGGCTTTGCACTCCCCAGGATAAAGCAGTGGGCAAACCACCCACTTGAGAAACTTGAGAGACTGTGGCTTTGCACTCCCCAGGATAGAGCAGTGGGCAAACAACCCAGTGGAAAGACTTGTGAGACTGTGGCTTTGCACTCCCCAGGATACAGCAGTGGGCATGGAGCCCCCTCGTGGAGCACTGGCATTGTGCGTTCATCTGGCTGAGGTTCCCCCCCCCTGAGGTGCTTGTTTAATTTCGATCTGATGCCCCTGCAGTGTTCTCTCAGTTTCGAGTCAGGTATCTTGTGTGGGCTTGGCCCATGCATTTTGGGACACTGATCCACGGACGATGTTTGAATACTATCCGGACTTGTATAGTTGGTGTACATAATTGTATATAGTGATTTTTGAACTTGCACTATCTGATTTTTCTTGATTACAATTGTTACAATCATTTAATTTTGTCCTTGCGTTCTTCCAGGGGGTGAGGGGGTGTACATGTAATGTTGCTGCATGTATTTGTGTGTATGGTGTTGTGGGTGAGGGTGGGGGCATTGCGTGTTGCGTGTGTGTGTCACTCTCTTTTCCCTCCCCCCTCCCCTGTGTTGTAGGTGCAATACTCACTGTGGTCGTTGACGGCGTCTTTCATGCTCTTGAAAGAGAAGGAGGAAAACCAGCATGGGCAGGACGTGTAGTTCGGGCTCCATGGTGTCCTGGTTCCTCGTTGGGTGTCGAGAGGTGAGTGTTTTCCCTTTCCAGTACTGTTTCCGCCGTGCTTTTGATCGCGTTGGTACCGCCCCGAAAAAGGTGGCGGATAGGCCTCTTGTAATAGTGTGGGCGGTACATTGTCTTCCCCCTGTCGCGGTCGGAGTGTTAAATTGGCTGTCTATGTTGGCGGTTTCCGCCATGGTCGTGATTCCATTTATTTCTGCCGGCCTGTTGGCGGTATTACCGCTGCTTTAACACCGACCGCCAAGGTTGTAATGAGGGCTTCAGTCTTTTGGACAGACTCCATTAATGAAGGAAATTTCTCTGAAATAGGTATCCATCCTCACCTTCTACCTGTAGCCATAAAAAACACTGGGTGCGTAAATTGCTATTCTATGTAAAGTGTGCTGCTATCCCGAGGTCAGATCCATATTAGACAGACACGTCTACAGAGAAGCAGTGGTGTCTCAATAAAGGAATATAGATCTGGCAGCAATATCTCATCTTCAGTTTGTTGTGTGTTTTAATTACAGAGATTTTTGGGGAGTTCAGCATTCTTGCTTGACCCTTATCACATGTTCTCCTGTAATGAGGCATTAATGACTAAGGAAGACAGAATGGTCTCAGAAGCAGGCCTAGGGCATCTGTCCATCATCAAAAGAGGAATACATCTCATGCAGATGGGAGAGGAGTCTGAGCAAATGCCTTCTAGTAATTTACAAGGAGGATCCCTCAAATGTGTAAGGCTTCACAGATTGCTGAAAAGAATAATCAGTTGTTAGAGTGATTGTCTGGCCCTCGGGTGAGATGTCAAGTAGGGTAAAAATCGAAGGTCATCATTACATAAACCAGACAAAAACTAAACGGGGAGGGGGTCATACTTAGACTGTTCGTGTAGCCCCACCCCAGTTAGGTCTTTTTATGATCCTTTGAAAAGTGATTGGTCCAAAATGAAGGATAGAAATGGAGAGAATAATGACCCAATGAAGGGCTACTGTTCTGTAAGAGTCAGAGGTTAAGATAAAGGAAGATCTGGTAGGTTTATGCAATGGAGAGTACAGAGAATATGTGTTTTCGTACCTACTAGGCATACAATCAAAGCCCAAATCCATTGTTTAGTCATAAAAGTTAAACATCTGCATCTTACAATTTCATTGTATGATTGTTTACAGCTCTTTGGGAGTCACCATGTATGGTGGGCTAGGTCTACAGAGGATATTGCCTTCATATGAAAGATTGCCTATGATCTAAAGAGATTTGTGCCAGGCAGTGGGGGATCTCTACCTTTAGTGGAGCCACCCTGCACTACCTTCACTGAGGACAGTGAAGCTTTGCCAAGGAGGCACAATGTTTGATGGGCCTGCTTGGCAGCAATTTTTTCAAGATTAAATTCCCAAACCAAGAGATGATGCTTGAAAAACACATAAAAGCAATGACCCAACATACATGGTGCTTTTTTTCTGTGTATGAGGGTCCTTGAGCAATAGCCCTGTCCTGGACCACCAGTACGCAGAGGCTTCTGACAGACCCAGCACTTTCTTTGACTGCAAATAGGAGGTGGAGGGCACACGTTTGGATCTTCATAATCATTTAGAACTACAGATTTTTCCAGACCTGACCTAAATAGAGACTTATTTGTAAATCTGTTAGAAATGGGGTCTTTGGTTGACAGTCAGGTTACCCCCTGTTCAAGCAAGGACCCTCACTCTAGTCAGGGTAAAAGATAATCACCCTCAGCTAACCCCTGCTTACCCCCTTGGAAGCATGGCAGAGCAGTAGGCTTAACTTAAGAGTGCTAGGTGTAAAGTATTTGTACCAACACACACAGTAACTTAATGAAAACACTACAAAATGACACAACACAGGTTTAGAGAAATAGGAAATATTTATCTAAACAAAACAAGACCAATGTGACAAAAATCCACAATACACAAGTAAAGTTATCAATAAAAAAGCAAAAAGATTATTTATGTAGTTTAAAACACACACCAACACTGTTAGCGTGAAAATGTACCTTGGGTGCGTCAAAAATAACCCCGCACGGATGAGCATGCATCAAAAAGGGGCATGCAATACGTCAATTTCACTCACATGCGAGACCTTGTGTCGTTTCTCCTTTCGTCTGGATGGACGCGTCATTTCTTCTCTCCGCAGGAGAGCGATTTGTCGATCCGGTTAGCACTCCCAGATGCGGGCAGGCCTTGCATTGTTTTTACAAGCCCAGCGGTATTTGCGGCAGAAATCCAGCCGCACGATGCTCCGAAAACCACGCAGAGCAGGTTGCGATCTCCCAGCCTCCGTCAGAAATGCTGCGTGTTGTTTCTCCAGCTCCGTGCGTCGATTCTTTGGCCGCTTTGAATGCGAGCATCGATTTTCAGCCACGAAGCTGGCGGCACGTACATTTTTCAGCCGCAGATCGGAGTCCCGTCGATCTTTTTCCCGCATGGCATTCTGCGCGTAGATTTCTTACACTTAAGCTGCCAGCTTCTCCTTTCAGGGTCCCAGAAACTGGATGGACACTCGAGGGCAGATTAGGAGTCTCTCCAGAGACTCCAGGTGCTGCCAGAGAGAAGTCTTTGCTGTCCCTGAGACTTCAAACAAAAGGAGGCAAGCTCTAAGTCAAGCCCTTAGAAAGCTCTTCTCAAGATGGAAGGCACACAAATTCCAGTCTTTGTCCTCTTACTCTGGCAGAATCAGCAACTGCAGGATAGCTCCACAAAGCACAGTCACAGGCAGGGCAGCTCTTCTTCCTCAGCTCTTCCGCTCTTCTCCAGGCAGAGGTTCCTCTTATTTCCAGAAGTGTTCTAAAGTCTGTGGTTTTGGGTACCCTTCTTATACCCAATCTCTCCTTTGAAGTAGGCCTACTTCAAAGCAAAGTCTCTCCTGAATGTGAAATCCTGCCTTGCCCAGTCAGGAGGGCTGAGTCCAGCTGGAATGGTGGCAGCAACAATTACATATCCAGTGCTGCTGAAGAAGTGCACATGCCCAGAGATGTGGTGCCCTACTTGAAGGAGGGAGTTAACACACACCAGGAGGTTCAGGGGTATGAGGTAGCTCCAGTGATGCACAGGGTCCCTGAGGTGGATTGGGGAACTGGCATGGGGAGTCATATTCCTGCTGGTGGGAGGGGCACTCTACTGACTCTAGGTGAGAGTGACAAGGAGAGGGGTTCCCCCCAGGTATAAGTCCTGTTTGGGGAGTGTGAATACATCCCAGAAGTGTGTGGGTTGAGTGTCAGGGACAGTCAGGTACTGTCTCACCAGTCTCAGGAGGGTGATGTGGGATGCTTTTTCAAAGCAGAGTAACTGGATGGTTGGGTGAAGGGTACTTTGGTTAATTCATGTGAGGGGCTGAGTGATATAATTGCTAATGAGCATATGTCTAGTCCTTATTTTCCAGAGCTACACCAACACCTGGTAGAGTGTGAGTTCTCTGACCCCAGGGAACTTACACTGGAGGCAGACCTTTAGGTGAGTACCAGAGAGTCTGAAGAGGCATTAGGGGTGCTCCTGAGAGGAGTGGTCTAGGTATTTCCCAACCAGGTGAGGTAGGGAAGGACTGTAGTGTCCCAGGTAGGTCCCAGTGTATTGGGATGGGTGAGGGACCCCATGTCCAGTCTCAGAGGAGAGGGAATGGGGATGGGTTGAGACACAAGGTGCCCGTGATCTGGTCCCAGGTCCAGGAGGGTTCCATGAGGGAACACCAGGAGGGGAGCCTAGCCTGTACCATAGGGCTATCTGTTGAGGGAGACCCCACAGTGTCAGGAGAACTTGGGGGGGGGCAGCTGTAGCCAGCGTCCCACCAGTTCTGGTGTCTGGCAGTACCACTCCTAGTGAGGGGGTGCAGAAGTCCAGACAGAGGGTTGAGAGTGGGTTGCAGACCCCAGTGGAGAACCTGGAGGGTCAGGGGTCAGCTCTGAGAGCAGAGCCCCCCAGGAATGACCTTGGTGAGACCATTTCTGGGTTGGGGGGAATCCAGACTCTGTCAAATGGGCAGAGGTCAGGAGACCTGCACCAGCCAGTCTCTTGTGTGGCCCTTCGGGACGGTGTGTCCCTTGAGGGGGGTAAGTGTGCCCCCCTGGTGTGCCAGGCAATGGTTTCACCACAGGGTGGTGACTCAGGGTTGAATGATCAGGTTCAGGGGATAAACTCTGACCTGATGGGGAGGGTAAGTGTGCTCCCAAGGAAGTCCTGGTGCGCCAGGCACTGGTTCAACCGCAGGATGGTGACTCTGGGTTGGATGACCAGGTTCAGAGGGTAAACTCTGACCTGCAGGGGGGTAGGTATGCCCCCCAGGAAGTCCTGGGTTGCCAGGCAGTAGTCCAGTCTGTGGGTACAGACCCTGGACTGGAGGATCAGGTGCAGGGGTAAACCCTGACCTGAAGGGGTGGACGGGTTGCCCAATCACCCTCCCTAGTGTGATTTCAAGAAGTACTCGCCCTGAGGGGGGTGCATAACCCTGACAGTAGGGGCAGGGGAGAGGGAGCCTCACCCCTGGCCCCAGTGCAATCTAAGGGTACAGACCCTGGATTGGAAGGCCAGGTTCAGGGTGTCCCCCCAACCTGGAAGAACGGGCTACTGCTAACAGTGCCCCTACCATGTTGTCTTCTGGGGGGCCACTCCTTGTTGGGGGGTGCAGGACCCCAGCAGGGAGGGCAGGGGGAAGGGAAGCCTCACCCCTGGCCCTGGTCCAACCTGAAGGTACAGACCCCAGGTTGGAGGACCAGTTGCAGGTTAACAACCCTGCACTGGTGGAAGAATTGTGCAGGACTGTTTCTACCAGCACCCTGACACCTGGGGAGAGGGTCTCCAGGAGTGGTAGCAGTAGGTCCTCTAAGGCTCTGACTCCTAAAGATGTGCAGGACAGACAGGCAGAAAGGGCTCGCCGGTTGGAGGCAGAAAAGTTGAGGATGCAAAGGGAGTTCGACGAGTGGAAAAGGGACTTAGAGATAGAAACTATGATTTGGGCTTATGAACTAAAACTGGAAGAGCTGGCAGTCAGGAGGGCTGAGTCCAGCTGGAATGGTGGCAGCAACAATTACATATCCAGTGCTGCTGAAGAAGTGCACATGCCCAGAGATGTGGTGCCCTACTTGAAGGAGGGAGTTAACACACACCAGGAGGTTCAGGGGTATGAGGTAGCTCCAGTGATGCACAGGGCCCCTGAGGTGGATTGGGGAACTGGCATGGGGAGTCATATTCCTGCTGGTGGGAGGGACACTCTACTGACTCTAGGTGAGAGTGACAAGGAGAGGGGTTCCCCCCAGGTAGAAGTCCTGTTTGGGGAGTGTGAATACATCCCAGAAGTGTGTGGGTTGAGTGTCAGGGACAGTCAGGTACTGTCTCACCAGTCTCAGGAGGGTGATATGGGGTGCTTTTTCAAAGCAGAGTAACTGGATGGTTGGGTGAAGGGTACTTTGGTTAATTCATGTGAGGGGCTGAGTGATATAATTGCTAATGAGCATATGTCTAGTCCTTATTTTCCAGAGCTACACCAACACCTGGTAGAGTGTGAGTTCTCTGACCCCAGGGAACTTACACTGGAGGCAGACCTTTGGGTGAGTACCAGAGAGTCTGAAGAGGCATTGGGGGTGCTCCTGAGAGGAGTGGTCTAGGTATTTCCCAACCAGGTGAGGTAGGGAAGGACTGTAGTATCCCAGGTAGGTCCCAGTGTAGTGGGATTGGTTAGGGACCCCATGTCCAGTCTCAGAGAAGAGGGAATGGGGATGGGTTGAGACACAAGGTGCCCGAGATCTGGTCCCAGGTCCAGGAGGGTTCCATGAGGGAACACCAGGAGGGGAGCCTAGCCTGTACCATAGGGCTATCTGTTGAGGGAGACCCCACAGTGTCTGGAGAACTTGGGGGGGCGGCTGTAGCCAGCGTCCCACCAGTTCTGGTGTCTGGCAGTACCACTCCTAGTGAGGGGGTGCAGAAGTCCAGACAGAGGGTTGAGAGTGGGTTGCGGACCCCAGTGGAGAACCTGGAGGGTCAGGGGTCAGAGCCCCCCAGGAATGACCTTGGTGAGACCATTTCTGGGTTGGGGGGAATCCAGACTCTGTCAGATGGGCAGAGGTCAGGAGACCTGCACCAGCCAGTCTCTTGTGTGGCCCTTCGGGACAGTGTGTCCCTTGAGGGGGGTAAGTGTGCCCCCCTGGTGTGCCAGGCAATGGTTTCACCACAGGGTGGTGACTCAGGGTTGAATGATCAGGTTCAGGGGATAAACTCTGACCTGATGGGGGGGGGGGGTAAGTGTGTTCTAAGGAAGTCCTGGTGCGCCAGGCACTGGTTCAACCGCAGGGTGGTGACTCTGGGTTGGATGACCAGGTTCAGAGGGTAAACTCTGACCTGCAGGGGGGTAGGTATGTCCTGGGTTGCCAGGCAGTGGTCCAGTCTGTGGGTACAGACCATGGACTGGAGGATCAGGTGCAGGGGTAAACCCTGACCTGAAGGGGTAGACGGATTGCCCAATCACCCTCCCTAGTGTGATTTCAAGAAGTACTCGCCCTGAGGAGGGTGCATAACCCTGACAGTAGGGGCAGGGGAGAGGGAGCCTCACCCCTGGCCCCAGTGCAATCTAAGGGTACAGACCCTGGATTGGAAGGCCAGGTTCAGGGTGTCCCCCCGACCTGGAAGAACGGGCTACTGCTAACAGTGCCCCTACCATGTTGTCTTCTGGGGGGCCACTCCTTGTTGGGGGGTGCAGGACCCCAGCAGGGAGGGCAGGGGGAGGGAAGCCTCACCCCTGGCCCTGGTCCAACCTGAAGTTACAGACCCCAGGATGGAGGACCAGTTGCAGGTTAACAACCCTGCACTGGTGGAAGAATTGTGCAGGACTGTTTCTACCAGCACCCTGACAATTTTGAACTCTGGGGGTGCCGCTCATGCAGGGAGGGTACAGAGCCCCAGAGGGGAGGACCAGGGTCAGGTTGTCATCCCTGACCTGGTGGAAGAGAGAGTGGTCAAAGGGTGCCAGGCACCTGAGGCTACCGCCCCCGATCTCTGCAGTCACAGTGGTTGGAGAGGCCTGAGGTCGGGCTCTCATCCCTGACAGTAGTCCGGGGCCACTGTGGCTTGCTGTCCTGGTGGACAGAGTTGCCCCTGGGGGGGTGACGAGAGTCACACCCCGGGGGTGGAGTGGGCAACACCACTATGTTGGCCCTGGTGGCACTATCTGCCCATTGGGATACATCTGTGAGCACAGTAAAGTTAGGTGCTGCACAGATGGTATCTGCAGATGTGGAGAAGGGTTCCCCATGGGTTAGCTTAGTGGGCCCTGAGAGTATGGACAGAGGGATCCAACTGGAGTCGGGGAGGGGAAGAACTGGAACATGCCTCTGCTGTTGTGGCCCTGGGTCCTTGTTCTATCGCCCCAATCAGGGAAGTACTGTAAAGAAATGGCTCCCTGTTGCAGTTACCCCCCACTTTTTGCCTGATACTGATGCTGACTTGACTGAGAAGTGTGCTGGGACCCTGCTAACCAGGCCCCAGCACCAGTGTTCCTTCACCTAAAATGTACCATTGTATCCACAATTGGCACACCCTGGCATTCAGATAAGTCCCTTGTAACTGGTACTTCTAGTACCAAGGGCCCTGATGCCAAGGAAGGTCTCTAAGGGCTGCAGCATGTCTTATGCCACCCTAGAGACCCCTCACTCAGCACAGACACACTGCTTACAAGCCTGTGTGTGCTAGTGAGAACAAAATGAGTAAGTCGACATGGCACTCCCCTCAGGGTGCCATGCCAGCCTCTCACTGCCTATGCAGTATAGGTAAGACACCCCTCTAGCAGGCCTTACAGCCCTAAGGCAGGGTGCACTATACCATAGGTGAGGGTACCAGTGCATGAGCACTGTGCCCCTACAGTGTCTAAACAAAACCTTAGACATTGTAAGTGCAGGGTAGCCATAAGAGTATATGGTCTGGGAGTTTGTCAAACACGAACTCCACAGCTCCATAATGGCTACACTGAAAACTGGGAAGTTTGGTATCAAACTTCTCAGCACAATAAATGCACACTGATGCCAGTGTACATTTTATTGTAAAATACACCACAGAGGGCACCTTAGAGGTGCCCCCTGAAACTTAACCAACTAGCTGTGTAGGCTGACTGGTTCCAGCAGCCTGCCACACTAGAGACATGTTGCTGGCCCCATGGGGAGAGTGCCTGTGTCACTCTGAGGCCAGTAACAAAGCCTGCACTGGGTGGAGATGCTAACACCTCCCCCAGGCAGGAGCTGTGACACCTGGCGGTGAGCCTCAAAGGCTCACCCCTTTGTCACAGCCCAGCAGGGCACTCCAGCTTAGTGGAGTTGCCCGCCCCCTCCGGCCACGGCCCCCACTTTTGGCGGCAAGGCTGGAGGGAACAAAGAAAGCAACAAGGAGGAGTCACTGGCCAGTCAGGACAGCCCCTAAGGTGTCCTGAGCTGAAGTGACTCTAACTTTTAGAAATCCTCCATCTTGCAGATGGAGGATTCCCCCAATAGGGTTAGGATTGTGACCCCCTCCCCTTGGGAGGAGGCACAAAGAGGGTGTACCCACCCTCAGGGCTAGTAGCCATTGGCTACTAACCCCCCAGACCTAAACACGCCCTTAAATTTAGTATTTAAGGGCTACCCTGAACCCTAGAAAATCAGATTCCTGCAACTACAAGAAGAAGGACTGCCTAGCTGAAAAACCCCTGCAGAGGAAGACCAGAAGACGACAACTGCCTTGGCTCCAGAAACTCACCGGCCTGTCTCCTGCCTTCCAAAGATCCTGCTCCAGCGACGCCTTCCAAAGGGACCAGCGACCTCGACATCCTCTGAGGACTGCCCCTGCTTCGAAAAGACAAGAAACTCCCGAGGACAGCGGACCTGCTCCAAGAAAAGCTGCAACTTTGTTTCCAGCAGCCTTGAAAGAACCCTGCAAGCTCCCCGCAAGAAGCGTGAGACTTGCAACACTGCACCCGGCGACCCCGACTCGGCTGGTGGAGATCCAACACCTCAGGAGGGACCCCAGGACTACTCTGATACTGTGAGTACCAAAACCTGTCCCCCCTGAGCCCCCACAGCGCCGCCTGCAGAGGGAATCCCGAGGCTTCCCCTGACCGCGACTCTTTGAATCCAAAGTCCCGACGCCTGGGAGAGACCCTGCACCCGCAGCCCCCAGGACCTGAAGGACCGGACTTTCACTGGAGAAGTGACCCCCAGGAGTCCCTCTCCCTTGCCCAAGTGGAGGTTTCCCCGAGGAATCCCCCCCTTGCCTGCCTGCAGCGCTGAAGAGATCCCGAGATCTCTCATAGACTAACATTGCGAACCCGACGCCTGTTTCTACACTGCACCCGGCCGCCCCCGCGCTGCTGAGGGTGAAATTTCTGTGTGGGCTTGTGTCCCCCCCGGTGCCCTACAAAACCCCCCTGGTCTGCCCTCCGAAGACGTGGGTACTTACCTGCAAGCAGACCGGAACCGGGGCACCCCCTTCTCTCCATTCTAGCCTATGTGTTTTGGGCACCACTTTGAACTCTGCACCTGACCGGCCCTGAGCTGCTGGTGTGGTAACTTTTGGGTTGCTCTGAACCCCCAACGGTGGGCTACCTTGGACCAAGAACTGAACCCTGTAAGTGTCTTACTTACCTGGTAAAACTAACAAATACTTACCTCCCCTAGGAACTGTGAAAATTGCACTGTGTCCACTTTTAAAACAGCTATTTGTCAATAACTTGAAAAGTATACATGCAATTTTTTATGATTTGAAGTTCCTAAAGTACTTACCTGCAATACCTTTCGAATGAGATATTACATGTAGAATTTGAACCTGTGGTTCTTAAAATAAACTAAGAAAAGATATTTTTCTATACAAAAACCTATTGGCTGGATTTGTCTCTGAGTGTGTGTACCTCATTTATTGTCTATGTGTATGTACAACAAATGCTTAACACTACTCCTTGGATAAGCCTACTGCTCGACCACACTACCACAAAATAGAGCATTAGTATTATCTATTTTTACCACTATTTTACCTCTAAGGGGAACCCTTGGACTCTGTGCATGCTATTCCTTACTTTGAAATAGCACATACAGAGCCAACTTCCTACATTGGTGGATCAGCGGTGGGGTACAAGACTTTGCATTTGCTGGACTACTCAGCCAATACCTGATCACACGACAAATTCCAAAATTGTCATTAGAAATTGATTTTTGCAATTTGAAAAGTTTTCTAAATTCTTAAAAGTCCTGCTAGGGCCTTGTGTGTTAAGTCCCTGTTTAGCATTGTCTTTTTAGAGTTTAAAAGTTTGTTAAAAGTTTGAATTAGATTCTAGAAACAGTTTTAGATTCTTAAAAAAGTATTCCAACTCTTAGCAGAATAATGTCTGATACAGAGATGCAGGTGGTGGAACTCGACACCACACCTTACCTCCATCTTAAGATGAGGGAGCTAAGGTCTCTCTGTAATATAAAGAAAATAACCATTGGCTCCAGACCTACCAAAATTCAGCTCCAGGAGCTGTTGGCAGAGTTTGAAAAAGCCAACCCCTCTGAGGATGACTTCAACGAGGAAGAAATTAGTGACTTGGAGGGCAATTCCCCCCTTCCAGTCCTAAATAGGGAGACCAGGGCCTCTCAAGCCCTGTCTCCAAAAATGATAGTCAGAAAAGTGGCTTCCCTCACAGGAGGGTCCAGCATTTCTGAAATCACTGAGGATGCTCTCAGTGAAGATGACCCCCTGTTAGCCAGGATGGTCAAAAGATTGGCTTTGGAAAAGCAGCTCCTAGCCATAGAAAGGGAAAGAAAAGAGATGGGCCTAGGTCCCATCAATGGTGGCAGCAACTTAAATAGGGTCAGAGATTCTCCTGACATCCTAAAAATCCCCAAAGGGATTGTAACAAAATATGAAGCTGGTGATGACATCACCAAATGGTTCACAGCTTTTGAGAGGGCTTGTGTAACCAGAAAAGTGAACAGATCTCACTGGGGTGCTCTCCTTTGGGAAATGTTCACTGGAAAGTGTAGGGATAGACTCCTCACACTCTCTGGAAAAGATGCAGAATCTTATGACCTCATGAAGGGTACCCTGATTGAGGGCTTTGGATTCTCCACTGAGGAGTATAGAATTAGATTCAGGGGGGCTCAAAAATCCTCGAGCCAGACCTGGGTTGATTTTGTAGACTACTCAGTAAAAACACTGGATGGTTGGTTAACTGGAAATGAAGTGTGTGACTATGTTGGGCTTTATAATTTGTTTATGAAAGAACACATTTTAAGTAACTGCTTCAATGAAAAGTTGCATCAGTATCTGGTAGACCTAGGTCCAATTTCTCCCCAAGAATTGGGAAAGAAGGCAGACCACTGGGTCAAGACTAGGGTAACCAAAACTTCCACTGGGGGTGACCAAAA
Organism: Pleurodeles waltl; assembly: GCF_031143425.1. Lineage (NCBI taxonomy): Eukaryota > Metazoa > Chordata > Amphibia > Caudata > Salamandridae > Pleurodeles > Pleurodeles waltl. The sequence goes on from NC_090442.1 coordinate 283,979,505, forward strand.
GAAAGGGGTTACAAAAACTCCCCAGGAGAAAGTGGGTGACACTAGAAACAAAGAAAAAGAGTCCTCTGTAGGCCCCCAAAAACCAGAACAGGTGGGTGGGCCCCAAGACACAACCCAAAACAAAGGTGGGTACCAGGGTAAGAACTGGGATGCCACTAAGGCCTGGTGCCACAACTGTAAACAGTCTGGGCACCACACCAAGGACACTTCTTGTCCCAAAAACAAACAGCCAGAACAAAATTCCTGGGGTAACCAGTGTAGCCATGGGAGATGACTCCTCAGATGAGGAGGTCTTCCTAGCCTTCAACTGGAAACAGGGCCCAACAGGTGAGTTGGAGATTCCAGAGGGAAGTAGACACTTCCACCACCTACTGGTGAATGGAATCCCAACCACTGCCCTGAGAGACACTTGTGCCAGTCACACTATTGTGCATGACAGGCTGGTGCTCTCAAACCAGTACATCCCAGGTGAGACTGCCAGGGTAAGAGTTAGCCTAGACAGGGTCACTAAGAGGCCTGTGGCTTTAGTGCCCATAGAAGTGGGTGGCACTCTTAGCTGGAGAAGGGTAGTAGTCAGTACAGACCTCCCCCTTGATTGTCTCCTTGGAAATGACTACCCAGAGGTTAGTCAGAGCCCAAGAGAGAAACTGGTCCAGTGCCAGTCCTCTCCCAAGGATTCTGGAAGTCCTGCCTCTGCAGTAAATGCAAGCAGGCCCCAGAAGAAGAAGAAAAGAAAGCAGAGTAGGAAGGGTGGACAACCTTTAGCCAAGGTTACAGCAAGCCAAGGAGATTTTGCTCCAGTAGGGGAGAACTCCAAAAATGGCCCTGATAAAGTCCAACCTGACTCACAAGAAGTCCTGGCTAGTCAGGCAACTGTTAAACCTGAGTGGGTGGCTCCTCAGCTAACAGAAGAAAGAGTGGAAGAAGGGTGTTTACTACAAGATGTGGTAACCCCCCACTCTAATACAGCAGACAGGCAACCTGAACCCAAAGAAGCCTGTAACTTAGCCCCTTCCCTTTTAGGTGAAGAGCTAAAGGTGTGGTTCTGGGCACTGACAGCTGTCAGTGGCCTCTGCTGGGTGTTAGCCTTTATGGCTGCACTATCCTTAGCATGGTGGTCTGACCCCATGCCAAATAGCAAGTTAGGCCCCCTGACCCTATTGGTCATGGTGGGGTTACTCCAGCTCTGGGTAACCTCTCTGGGTAAGCTAGGGGTAACCCTGGCCAAGATAAGGTTAGCAGAGGTGGATACCTCTAAGACCAAAATAGAAAGAATGGGTGGAGACATTGAAGAGACAGACAAGAGGCAATTCAGACTAGGTCCTATCACTGTGGAAGTGGGTCAGTTCCCCAAAGGGAATGACCTGAACAGAAGGATGTAAGGCAGAGTAGGCCCTGCAACTAACCAGCCTATTTCTCCTACTCTTCCTCGCCTGACAGACTAGGAAGACTCTCCCAGCTTGGGCTGAGTCTCCTGGCCTGTAGGCTGGGGGGGGCTTGTGTAAAGAAATGGCTCCCTGTTGCAGTTACCCCCCACTTTTTGCCTGATACTGATGCTGACTTGACTGAGAAGTGTGCTGGGACCCTGCTAACCAGGCCCCAGCACCAGTGTTCCTTCACCTAAAATGTACCATTGTATCCACAATTGGCACACCCTGGCATTCAGATAAGTCCCTTGTAACTGGTACTTCTAGTACCAAGGGCCCTGATGCCAAGGAAGGTCTCTAAGGGCTGCAGCATGTCTTATGCCACCCTAGAGACCCCTCACTCAGCACAGACACACTGCTTACAAGCCTGTGTGTGCTAGTGAGAACAAAATGAGTAAGTCGACATGGCACTCCCCTCAGGGTGCCATGCCAGCCTCTCACTGCCTATGCAGTATAGGTAAGACACCCCTCTAGCAGGCCTTACAGCCCTAAGGCAGGGTGCACTATACCATAGGTGAGGGTACCAGTGCATGAGCACTGTGCCCCTACAGTGTCTAAACAAAACCTTAGACATTGTAAGTGCAGGGTAGCCATAAGAGTATATGGTCTGGGAGTTTGTCAAACACGAACTCCACAGCACCATAATGGCTACACTGAAAACTGGGAAGTTTGGTATCAAACTTCTCAGCACAATAAATGCACACTGATGCCAGTGTACATTTTATTGTAAAATACACCACAGAGGGCACCTTAGAGGTGCCCCCTGAAACTTAACCAACTAGCTGTGTAGGCTGACTGGTTCCAGCAGCCTGCCACACTAGAGACATGTTGCTGGCCCCATGGGGAGAGTGCCTGTGTCACTCTGAGGCCAGTAACAAAGCCTGCACTGGGTGGAGATGCTAACACCTCCCCCAGGCAGGAGCTGTGACACCTGGCGGTGAGCCTCAAAGGCTCACCCCTTTGTCACAGCCCAGCAGGGCACTCCAGCTTAGTGGAGTTGCCCGCCCCCTCCGGCCACGGCCCCCACTTTTGGCGGCAAGGCTGGAGGGAACAAAGAAAGCAACAAGGAGGAGTCACTGGCCAGTCAGGACAGCCCCTAAGGTGTCCTGAGCTGAAGTGACTCTAACTTTTAGAAATCCTCCATCTTGCAGATGGAGGATTCCCCCAATAGGGTTAGGATTGTGACCCCCTCCCCTTGGGAGGAGGCACAAAGAGGGTGTACCCACCCTCAGGGCTAGTAGCCATTGGCTACTAACCCCCCAGACCTAAACACGCCCTTAAATTTAGTATTTAAGGGCTACCCTGAACCCTAGAAAATCAGATTCCTGCAACTACAAGAAGAAGGACTGCCTAGCTGAAAAACCCCTGCAGAGGAAGACCAGAAGACGACAACTGCCTTGGCTCCAGAAACTCACCGGCCTGTCTCCTGCCTTCCAAAGATCCTGCTCCAGCGACGCCTTCCAAAGGGACCAGCGACCTCGACATCCTCTGAGGACTGCCCCTGCTTCGAAAAGACAAGAAACTCCCGAGGACAGCGGACCTGCTCCAAGAAAAGCTGCAACTTTGTTTCCAGCAGCCTTGAAAGAACCCTGCAAGCTCCCCGCAAGAAGCGTGAGACTTGCAACACTGCACCCGGCGACCCCGACTCGGCTGGTGGAGATCCAACACCTCAGGAGGGACCCCAGGACTACTCTGATACTGTGAGTACCAAAACCTGTCCCCCCTGAGCCCCCACAGCGCCGCCTGCAGAGGGAATCCCGAGGCTTCCCCTGACCGCGACTCTTTGAATCCAAAGTCCCGACGCCTGGGAGAGACCCTGCACCCGCAGCCCCCAGGACCTGAAGGACCGGACTTTCACTGGAGAAGTGACCCCCAGGAGTCCCTCTCCCTTGCCCAAGTGGAGGTTTCCCCGAGGAATCCCCCCCTTGCCTGCCTGCAGCGCTGAAGAGATCCCGAGATCTCTCATAGACTAACATTGCGAACCCGACGCCTGTTTCTACACTGCACCCGGCCGCCCCCGCGCTGCTGAGGGTGAAATTTCTGTGTGGGCTTGTGTCCCCCCCGGTGCCCTACAAAACCCCCCTGGTCTGCCCTCCGAAGACGTGGGTACTTACCTGCAAGCAGACCGGAACCGGGGCACCCCCTTCTCTCCATTCTAGCCTATGTGTTTTGGGCACCACTTTGAACTCTGCACCTGACCGGCCCTGAGCTGCTGGTGTGGTAACTTTGGGGTTGCTCTGAACCCCCAACGGTGGGCTACCTTGGACCAAGAACTGAACCCTGTAAGTGTCTTACTTACCTGGTAAAACTAACAAATACTTACCTCCCCTAGGAACTGTGAAAATTGCACTGTGTCCACTTTTAAAACAGCTATTTGTCAATAACTTGAAAAGTATACATGCAATTTTTATGATTTGAAGTTCCTAAAGTACTTACCTGCAATACCTTTCGAATGAGATATTACATGTAGAATTTGAACCTGTGGTTCTTAAAATAAACTAAGAAAAGATATTTTTCTATACAAAAACCTATTGGCTGGATTTGTCTCTGAGTGTGTGTACCTCATTTATTGTCTATGTGTATGTACAACAAATGCTTAACACTACTCCTTGGATAAGCCTACTGCTCGACCACACTACCACAAAATAGAGCATTAGTATTATCTATTTTTACCACTATTTTACCTCTAAGGGGAACCCTTGGACTCTGTGCATGCTATTCCTTACTTTGAAATAGCACATACAGAGCCAACTTCCTACAAGTACATCAAGGTATTGATTGTTCTCCCCTTACTTTAGGCTTGTAGGGGGTTTTGTTGGACTTTTTTGCGTATGCAGGGTCATCACCAATCTTTTTGCCTCCTGCCTCCTATTTTCTCTGACCTGTTGCTGCTGGCTTTTGAACTCTGAGCACATTACCACTGCTAACCAGTGCTAAAGTGCATATGCTCTCTGTGTAAATTGTATGTGATTGGTTTATCCATGATTGGCATATTTGATTTACTAGTAAGTCCTTAGTAAAGTGCACTAGAGGTGCCAAGGCCTGTAAATCAAATGCTACTAGTGGGTCTGCAGCACTGGTTGTGCCGACCACATGAGTAGCTCTGCAATCATGTCTCAGACCTGCCACTGCAGTGTCTGTGTGTGCAGTTTTAACTGTAAATTCGACTTGGCAAGTGTACCCACTTGCCAGGCCCAACCCTTCCCTTTTCTTACATGTAAGGCACCCCTAATGTAGGCCCCAGGTAGCCCCAAGAGCAGAATGCAGTGTATGGTTAAGGTAGGACATATAGTAATGTGTTTTATATGTCCTGACAGTGAAATATTGCTAAATTCGTTTTTCACTGTTGCAAGGCCTGTCCCTCTCATAGGTTAACATGGGGGCTACCTATAAATCTGATTAAAGTGTAGATTTTCTTTGGGAGTGTATGGACATGTGGAGTTTGGGGTCTCTGAGCTCACAATTTAAAAATACATCTTTTAGTAAAGTTGATTTTAAGATTGTGTGTTTGAAAATGCCACTTTTAGAAAGTGAGCATTTTCTTGCTTATACCATTTCTGTGACTCTGCCTGTTTGTGGATTCCCTGTCTGGGTCAGTTTGACAGTTGGGCTGGTTGCACCTCACACTAAACAGTGACACAAAGGGAGCTGGGGTGTAGCCTGCATATCCTGATGAGCCCTCTGTGCTAGAAGGGAGGGGAGGAGTGGTCACTCACACCTGAAAAGGCTGTGCCTGTCCTCACACAAAGGAGTCTCCAACCCCCTGGTTAGTGTCTGGGGCCTGGCCTGGGCAAGGCAGGATTTCACATTCAAAAGAGACTTTATTTTGAAGTAGGCCTACTTCAAAGGAGAAATTGGGTATAAGAAGGGCACCCAAAACCACAGACTTTAGAACACTTCTGGAAACAAGAGGAACCTCTGCCTGGAGAAGAGCTGAAGAGCTGAGGAAGAAGAGCTGCCCTGCCTGTGACTGTGCTTTGTGAAACTATCCTGCAGTTGCTGCTTCTGCCAGAGTAAGAGGGCAAAGACTGGACTTTGTGTGCCTTCCATCTTGTGAAGAAATCTCCAAGGGCTTGGTTTGGAACTTGCCTCCTGTTGTGTGAAGTCTCAGGGAGGGCAAAGACTTCTCTCTGCCAGCACCTGGAGTCTCTGGAGAGACTCCTGCTCTGACAAGTGGTGCCCAATCCAGTTCCTGGGCCCTTGAAAGGAAAGCTGGTGGAAATCCAAGGAAATCGACTTCGGACGACTTCAGACCGACACCGCTGCTGAATCCGGTGACGCTGCCTGCAACCGATTCTGTGATCTTCACTGGAACGCAACGACCTTCGCAGGCCCGACACCCCTGCAGCCCCGCGGAAGTCTGCCACTGTGTGAAAGTCTCCGCACCACGTCGTGACCGACGCCGCTCGAAGTGCGTGGATTCAACGTTTAGCACAGACGCCGCGATCCCCGACTTTGCACATCAACTGGTTTTCACTCTTCACCAAAGTTACTGTACTTGGGGGTCTACATGACTCAGTGTCCGGCGCCGCTGGTGTGGGCTTGTTGGGAATGACTCCGTCATGATGCCGTGTTAACACCTCATCAAAGCATTTTGTGTTTCTAAGCGCTATTTTTGAGTTTAATCTTTAAAAATTCATAACTTGACTGGTGTATGTCGGATTTTTGTCATTTTGGTCTTGTTTTATTTAGATAAATATTTTCTCTTGTTATAAACTTACTTGTGTTGTGTCATTTTGTAGTGTTTTCATTAAGTTACTGTGTGTGTTGGTACAAATACTTTATACCTAGCACGCTGAAGTTAAGCCTACTGCTCTGCCAAGCTACCAAGGGGGTAAGCATGGATTAGCTGAGGGTGATTCTCTTTTACCCTGACTAGAGTGAGGGTCCTTGCTTGAACAGGGGGTAACCTGACTGTCAACCAAAGACCTCATTTCTAACAAGAGGATTACAGGATATTTCCATATTGGCTGGAGTGGTATCAGACCAATCACTACAACCTTAGATTTTTCAAAAAAGAGAGAGGGCTGGGAGGGTTGGGGGCTAGATGCATGGGAGCTGAAGAAGCCAGAAACAATGGCCCACTTACTGAAGGCCATGGCAAGCTGCAACAGTGAAAATGTTGGTTCAGTGGAATCCAGTATAGCTTTATGAGAAGCCTACAAACCTGTACCCTGGGTGAGGCCATCTTGAAAATTGCAGGGACAAAGAATGCTCGGTACAGCAAATGAGGGACATAAAATCAAAAGTATTTTGAATGGATGAATAAAGTTGGTAGAGCATACTTTGAAAATTTCAAAGCAACTGATTGCTAAGAGCGAAAATCCTGGCAGAGAATGATGCAAGAAACATGTACCTCTGTAAACAGAGGCAGTTTGGTGAGGTGGGTATCAAAACAACCAGACTGCTGGTCTTATTTGTCAAAAATGATGAGCTTTTGATAATGGTCCATGAGATAAAAAATATGGAGAGTGTTATCAAATCAGGGGACAAGGAGATTGCTAGTGTTTTTGCCACTTATTTAACAGACCTTTATCAATCCCTACTTTGACGCAGTAGGTTTGAAGATTGATAACTTTGTGAAGGACCTCACCATTTCTGCATTACGTCGAGTGCACCAGATAGAACTAGACTCTTTTATAGAGGTCGAGGACATTACCACACCCATATCAAAGCAACAGAGCTAGAAGGCCATCTGCACCATAGGGTTGCTGGGCATCTATTGCCCCTGTAAACTGAGGCCATCGAGGTGGAGACTTGCAGCACTTATTTGTAAAATAATGCTGGTGCCCAAAGCGCTGCTCAGACCCTCCCAGCTGGTGCTATTAAATATCAGCACGCTGAATACCAAGGCTGCCTATGCCTGAATCCGTTTCCGGCCTTTTTAATCCACTACCAGACGCTCCGCATCCCTTCATCTGAATGAGGTTCCTGCTTTCTACTTGCTGACAGTTTTTCTTTTCCTTCTTCTTTCCCGATTGTGTGTTTTCCCCTCTCTTGCTCCCAGGAAACATCAGATAAGGGAAAATAAGTGCTGGTTCACAAAAATGAGTGCTGATGCCCCCAGCCAGCAACTACCAGCTCAAATTAAGCACTGACGAGTTTCCCCCAAACTTAAGAGTGGATACATTAACCCTAATAAGGAACCCCAGAAACCACTAGTGGAATGCGTCTCCTGTAGGCCAATCTTGTGATTGAATGTTGAGGCCAAGTTTCTAGGCAACAGGTTGTATATCTGCATAGATACACTGATACATCCGGACCAGTTTGGATTCATGTTTGGAAGAATGACTGAACATAATCTCAGGAGACAGCACTCAACCCTAGAATACATGCTTTCATGATGCAGCCAGCAGTGCTTCTATCGCTTGACGTGAAAAATGCAACCAACACTGGTGAATGATGCTTTATGTTAGCCGTCCTTCGAAAATTGGCTTTGGCAATAACGTAACTATTTTACACACTTATGACACCTCTCTGATGGCACTGGCTACATACAACTTAATGCTATTGGGATGTTTACACTTATCTGGGGTGCATCTAATTTGCACTTGAGGACACTAACTGAAGGACTGGAGCAGGAGAGAGATTGGGGCTCCAGGATATCAGCAGGATGACATAGCTCTATAAATAATGAAACATCCAGGATTTGCAAAGTGTCGCAAATCACCCCTGGGGTCCCAAGGCACTGAATTGTAGGCATGGGGAGATTAAGGCGGTCACCGCCAAATGGCCGCTCCACGGTCAGGAGACCGCGGATGCCACTCTGGCTTTCCCGCTGGGCCGGCGGGCGACCGCCAAAAGGCTGCCCGCCGGCCCAGCGGGAAAGACCCTGCAACAAGGAAGCCGGCTCCGAATGGAGCCGGCGGAGTTGCAGGGGTGCGACGGGTGCAGTGGCACCCGTCGCGATTTTCACTGTCTGCAAAGCAGACAGTGAAAATCTTTATGGGGCCCTGTTAGGGGGCCCCCGGGGGCCCCACAGCACCCGTTCCCGCCATCCTGGTTCTGGCGGTGAAAACCGCCAGAAACAGGCTGGCGGGAAGGGGGTCGGAATCCCCATGGCGGCATGGAGGATTTCCTGGGCCAGGGGAAAACCGGCGGGAAACCGCTGGTTCCCATTTTCTGACCGCGGCTTTACCGCCGCGGTCAGAATAGCTCGGGAAGCACCGCCAGCCTGTTGGTGGTGCTTCCGCTGCCCTCCGCCCTGGCGGTCAGAGACCGCCAGGGTTGGAATGAGGGCCTAAGTGATTTGCCCAGAATCTCAGGATGTTGAGCTGACGCCAAGACTCGAGCCTGGTTCCTCCAGGTCCAAATTTGGCAGCTCAGCCCATTACTCCACTCCCTCTCATCCCTATGTCTATAGCTATATGTAGTGGAGAAGAAAAAATGACTGACAGGGTACCAAGATATTTCACATATATGTGGAGTACCCTGGGTCTCTGACTAAATGGTCCAAATCACCCATATTCTGTTTGACTCCATGGATCCTAGGGGCTATATGCTGGTGTCCCATTGGCTCTCATTGTACCAATGAGGCTCCTGGATTTGGGCGGCAGCATCACCTGAATTGTGGGGAACTGAGCCCAATCCCACACCATGTGACAACTGAGTGTGTGGTAAGAAATGAATTGCTTTCCTAGATGAAAGAACAACTAGATAAAGAAAATAAAACACCACCACGAATGTAGCCAATTCTAAAATAATAAAATGGAGCAGAATAAAATGTTGCTAGGCTAAAAGGCACAAGCAGCAGGCCTAGTTGCTAAGATTACCTGCCCAGATACAACACGAAAATGGCTCTACAACAATGGTGCCTGTTGCAAGTCACAGAGGAAGGATTTCAGAATCTGGGGATGTATATCACACGGGATGATGGCGAGTACTACAGTCATAACTTGCAGGAGGCAGTGGAACAATTTTTAGCAGGTAATGTGATTAACAGGCAGAACCTCCGATGTCATTCAAGGGAAGGCCACCATCTACAAAATGGTGTCCTTACAAGGCTCCTCTTTGTACTTCAGAACATGCCTTTCCTTTTTGGGTGGCAAAGAAGTTCTTCCCACAACTAGGTTATGTATGTCACTACTGTGTAATGGGAAAGCCTCACATATATCACTGTCAAAGTAGAATAAAGAAGTTTGTGATGGGAGAACATGACACCCCGATATAAAAAAGTATTACTGGGATGCCCAAGTGGTGCTATAGAAGACTGGATATCAGTGGTGGCTGCTACCAGGCAGGGCTGGTGGGGTAGGATGTAGAGTGGGAGGGGAGGCGAATAATAAAAGAAAAATTTGAACTTAGCTGCCCCCTCGCCTTAGCGTCTCCTGCCACCTCAGTGCTTGCTTTGCTCCCTCCCACCCAATCCAGATGTTTCTCTCATGCTGTTACACAGCATCAGAGACGTGCCAGGATTGGCCTGAGTGGGCTAAAATGCTGCTCAGGGAGGAAGTGGCAGCCTGCACTCGGTCTCCACCTGACTGTGAAATATAGCTCGGGTGGAGAGTTCTAAGAGCACATGTCAGTTTGGCTGGCCTCAGCAGCTGGCCAAACTGACATGCGCACTTAGGCCCAGATTTATGGTGGCCTAGCACCATTCCAATGCCACATTAGCGTCATTTTGTACGCTAATGTGGCGTTGGAAGGGCAAAAACGCTGCACCATATTTACAAAGTGGCGCAATGCTTGCATTGCGCCTCTATGTAACCCCTTGCGCCATATTATGCCTGCGCCAGGCATAATGAATGCAAGCGGGCGTTCCGGCATGAGGGGGGCTGTAAAAATGGCACAAAGGAATCTATGATATTCCTTTGTGCCATTTGTATCGCCATTTGCACTCCTGCTAAGTGCATTGTGTTCAATGGGCCTCTGGGTGCTTTGCAGGATTAGCCTCAAAATATCTGATGTTAGTCCTGCAAAGCGCCGGACTAGCGTAAAAAAATGATGACGCTAGTCCCCTTAACTACTGCCATGGTAAGCTGTATTTTGAGCATGGCGCACACATGGTGTCGTTAGGGGGGCGTTAAGGGGTGCAAGAAAAATGGCGCTGCAGACACTTTTCTTGTGCCCCTTAGCGCATGATAATTTAGCAGTGGGGCGAGGATATTCTCCCATAGATGGCCAGGTGCTGAGAATACATCGCCATGTAATGAATATGAGAGATTGACATACCTTGATATATAGCAGAGGCCTGCCCCCCACCTCGCAGGAGCCCACATGAATGGTGAGACCAATATGGTAGGCATCTATGTATATGATTAAATGATGTAATAGCATGAGGCTGCCACCAGAAACACTCCAAACTGGCACAGTCACATCCTAATTGAGCTGGATCAGTATGTGGATTCTGAAAATAGGGTACAATAGGAATCTCCACGTTTGGAGCTTTTTACATTGCGGATGCCATGAAAACATATGTGAGGCCCGGGGAGGGATATGCCATACACAAATCTATAAATACGCACAGTGGAAATGTGCGCTGAGTAGGTACAAAGAACTGCTGTTCAACTAACAGGTAATACCCCCCTTGAAAACAGAGTTCTGAAGGAACGCCTGGAAAAGGCGACCATTGCACAGGTGTATGAAAATGCAATAAATACATCTCCAGAAGAGATGCTGTCAGTGAAGGTAAGATGGGGGGCGGATTTGGGTCCTCTGGGTAAATGGGAGATGGAAAACTTGCTCCCCATGGAGGTGGCAATTAAAGGAGGTGTTCGCCTAGTACGGAACATATTAGATCATGGTCTAGCTCACAGCAATCGGATTCACACAACTTGCCTTCTACCTGAGAGGGTATGGCATGCATGGTACTCTAGTTCACATTTGGTGGGAGTGTCCAAATATTGCTAAATTCTGACAAATGATTAGAATACAGGTATCAGAAGTATTAGACATACAAATATATTGGGGTTCCATCATTTTGCTATTAGGAATTTGGTGGGTGGAGTGTTACAGGGAGCACTGCAGTATCAAAAGTTGCATTGTGGCACAAGACTAGTTGTAGCTAGACAATATATTGCTAAACTGTGGGATGGTAGGGCAACACCCACGTTCAAGGACCAACATAGAGACATGGACCAGTGTATGGCTGCTAACAGGGAAATATACAAAAGCTGGGGATGTCCCCGGAAAATCTCAAAGGTATGGGATAGATGATGCGAGCTACATGATATGAAGTGATTTATGCCAGCACAAAAGGACACATGGGGTTGAGAAATGGCAGGGGAGAGGGGATGAACAGTGTGCAATCTTACTCCCATGGGTCACCAGCCTGAAACTGTGACTGCAAAAGTGTGACCAATCTTACCCCATTGCTATAGTTGTGCACTGTAATAATTTATAACACCATGTTACCCTGTGCCTACTGCAAAGTAAGATACCAGATACCAAGGGTTCTGTGCACTGTGTGTCTAGTGCCGACGCACCATGGTTAACCATCTTCTAATTCTTGAAAAAAATATTAACTCTTGTTCAAACAACCTGCGAGTGAAGAGGTGCTGACCAGACATTCATTCTACCGAAGTCACTGTTTGTGGGATCTCTCTTCATGTGTTCCGTCACCCCAGTGACTGGATATTACAAACAAACCACGCATTGACAACATGTGCGATTTTAAAACGTCTAATTGCATGACGTGCTTGTGTAGCTGATTGTTCCATAATTCACAAAATTCGACTACGATATTCTCTATCAGGCACAACACTATGGACGTTCATTAAAAGTTTATTTAAACATACAATGTTTTTTAATCAAAATTAGACATTCGACCAGTTAAATGGACAAATTGAAGTATCAGAGGGCAATGTGTGTTCAGCAGGATCAAGGGAACGAAAGAGAGGCGTGCGTTGAAGTGGCAGGTCTCATCCTTTTTCTGGGCATGTTCTTATTTTCATTTCTTGCCTATCTGGCAATACAGGATCATAGAAAGGACCAGACCAAGCACCTGGAAAAAGGAAACATGACTTCACTCTTAGGAAACCAGGCTGGCCAAAACCTCGCCTGCGCACGTGATATACACACTGATGTAAGCAGAACTATACATATCCAATATTTATGTTCAAATGAATGAGAGGAAAAAAGACTATCAGTGCTCATTTCCGTACTAAGCTTGGAAAGCTGTGACTGGCATAGCTTCCCCAGCATACCACTGAGAATGTATGTGAAGCCACAGCTGTACTACTGAATATCAACAGCCAAAATGGAGAGATACATTAATATCGAGGACAAGATATTGAAAGAATATAGGGAAGGGAAGATATACCAACGCTACATCTATATCCCTTGAAAATATATATAACACATAAGTATATATATATATATAGGTGTATATATATATAAATATATATGTATATTTATATATATATATATATATAAATATATATATATATATATATATATATATATATATATATATATATATATATATATATGCAGTTAGATATAGAAAATGTACTTACATACGTGATGACATTTTATTTTTGATATTCTGTCCTCAAGAATTTATCTTGTCGAGACTCTGGTGTTGACATTTAGGGTGCACACCATATTTACACCTGTGTGTGAGTGTATGAACATTTTCCTGAACCAGGCCCTTTAGTTCCATTTCTGGGGAATGCCTTAATGACAAGATGCACTGCCACCTGCCGTCTACTTGAAAACTGCCAGCTGTTTGCTTTCAGTGAACAGGAATCGGCAATCAAACTCGCTTGCAAATGGTGTGAGAGCAGCGATCGGCTTTGCCAATGTCCCACTGGCCATTTTAAGAGTATGGAAAGCAGTGAAAACATTGCCTTCTATACTTTGAAGGTGTCCATGACCTTGTGTCACACAACGTGAATTATTCCGCCCCAACGGCGACGTTAAAAGTGAAAAAAAAGCAATGCAAAACGTCATCGGCAGCTCCAATGATTATTTGGCATAATCTGTATTTAAGAACACTGAACACATTACTACACGTATTAGCAAAGCCAAAAGGCCTGGCGTCTGTATGGCATGCAGGTCAGCTTCAACTCACCCCAGGTCCATTTCCACCTGGACATGCATCGTGAGAAGGGTGTGCAAGTTACTAGCAAGATCAGATCTCCAGGGCAGCAACACTCCTCTGCATTTGAAAGTATGAAAAGCACAAATTACAGAAAGGGCTTCGGTGTCTAACCTCATAGGAAGGCCGAGTCAACTTCTAAAGCCTTCCATATGAAGCAGAAGGGCACAGCTGCCGAGGTATCAGTTTGCTTATGACTGACATTTCCATGTCTGCGGAATGTTATGTGTGACATTTCAAGGCCTCATGTGTGATAATTTCAGCCACACTTTACTTTGAGCCAAAAAGACAGTTGTATCTGTTTAATTAGATTATTTTCAGAAATGATCTCCTTTTACGAAATGTAATTGTCCAAAAAGGACCCTTAAAGCATCAGAGGGCAATGTCTTGTGTCTTAATACAAATGAGTGTCCAACAGGATCAAGGGAAGGAAATGAGAGGCGTGCCTTGAAATAGCAGGTATCAGCTTTTTTTGTTGGCATGTTACAACAGTCTGCAACAGATAAGCACAAGTGATGATTATATTGGAATATCAGACCGAATCCTATGCACCATAAAATACGCGTAAGCTGATACTAGCTGCCTTTCCAGTTGCATCTCAGTCTTTCAAGGCTTGGCCTGTGGGAAACAGCACAGGGGCACTTTAGAACAGTAGGGCTCAACACGTTGGCGCCTGGCACAGAGGACAGTCAGTGAACAAACTACACTTATAGCCTGACACTCAGAGTATAAAGGTGGTAATTCCTCCACCATACTATCCAGATGGCGGAGGATATTCAACTAGTAGATGCTCCTTCGCATTTAGCACTTTTACCAAGAATCTGTGAGTCTCCAATACCAGCTACCTCAAAATGAAGGCCATGAATTACTGGCACGTGTGGGAACTAAGGTAGTGAATGTGAGGTGTTATCTGCCCCCCCCCCTTGTTACAAACCAGCATCATCTCTCATTTCTCATCCCTCCATCTTTCAGTCAAACTTTTTTCATCCTCTCTCCATCCTTTCGCTAACTTTCTAAGACATATCTTTGTCCTCTTTCCATGCTTCACTTTGGCATTCACCTTTCCATCCCTCGACATTTGTTGTTATTCTCCTTTCTAGTTCCCCCTCTCCTCTTCTAGCACGCCGAGCAAGTCCTGCTCCCTTCACTCTCTTTCTATCAAAATCGTTTGCCTTCCTCCTCCTCGCCACTTTACTTTCTTACTCTCTTCCATCTTTTACCTCTTGTCTGGTCCTTCTGTGAATTGTCTCATCTTTCTTCATCCCACCAGCATCTTTCTCTTCTTCTCTATCTCTTTTTCTCCCCCTTTTGCATTTTTTCCTGTTGTCTCTTCCTCCTTCATCCTTTATTCCCCCTTTTGTTTCCTCACCACCTCTTGTCCTTTCTCATCTCACTCTGCCTTCTCAGTCAAACTTGTTTTCATTCTTTTTTCTCCCTCTCCCTTACTCTCACTTTTACTCTCGTCCTGCTCATTTCTTTTTCTTTCTCTCGTCCAATTTTATACCTGTCCATATGTCTTTCCTCTCCTTCCATCCTAACTTTGCTTCTCTTTCCTCTCAGTCACTCTCACTCCCTGTGCCTTCCTCTGACTCTTTTTCTTTTTCCCATTTACTCTCTTCCTGTACACTTTTACCTATTTGGCTGTCTTAATCCACCCGTTTCTCACCTTCTCTCTTCTCACGCTACTTTTGTGGCTCTATTGTTTTCTCAAGCCACTTTTCCCCCTCTTTCGCTCTTCTTCTCCTCCACTCTTCCGACTACTGGTAAATCCTGTTAAATGTTTGGTGTTTTTCTCTTGTGTACCATGACACACCCTCTGTTACATAACTTTTAATTGTTTGCTGTAATGACTGCCGAACCCATGTGTTAGAAGTAGGGTCTTTGGTTGGCAGTCAGGTTACCCCCTCACTCTAATCAGGGTAAGTCATGCACAGTCCAAATTATCCTGTGCTCACCCTCTGGTAGCTTGGCACAGAGCAGTCAGGGTTAACTTAGAGGGCAATGTGTAAAGTATTTTTGCAATAAATAATGCAATAACACAGTATAACACCACAAAAATACACCACAGAGTGTTTAGAAAAAGATATAATATTCATCTGGTAAAATGCAGGTCAAAACGATTAAAATGCAATAAGTATATTTTGAGATATCACTGTAAAAATTATATGGTGTCTTTAGTCTCTTAAAAGCAATAAATGTCTCTTGCAAGCACAAAGTACCTGGTTTGCGTACAAAATCACCCCGAGGAACCGCAGAGGAGGAGATGCCTGGCAAACAGGGAGGTGTGTGTCCATTTCTTGGGCCGCAAACGGCGATGCGTCATTTACTTTTCACGCAGGGAAGGCTTTGCATCGATTTCCGGCGCTCAGTCTTAGATCCTCTTTGGGTTGCGGGATTTTCGGACACCCAGGAGATGATGCGTTGAATTTCGGCGCTGGCAGGACGAAGTCTCAGGGGCTGTGTTGATCCGGTGGGTGTTGTGTGGAAATTTCTACTGCACGGCAGGTGCTGCGTTGATTCCTCTCAGGAAGTCGGGCTGCGTCGTTCCGGCTTTGCTGTGCATCGATCCAGTGGGCCGTGCATCGAATTTTCGATCGCTACGCTGGCACTGCGTCGATCTTCTCTTTGCGAAGTCGGGCTGCATCGTTCCGGTTCAGCGTGCAGTGATTTTCTCACCTCGATGCAGGCTGTGCATCGGTTCTGGCAGTCTGTGCATCGATTTTTGCTGCACAGGGAGTTCTTCTTGCAGGAATGAAGTCTTTTTGGTCCTGAGACTTCAGGGAACAGAAGGCAAGCTCCATCTAAGCCCTTGAAGAGCACTTCTCAGCACAGCCAGAAAGCAGCAAGGCAGCAGGGCAACAGTAAGGCAGCAGTCCTTCACAGAAAGCAGTCAGGTGAGTCCTTTTGGGCAGCCAGGCAGTTCTTCTTGGCAGGTTGCAGGTTCTGGTTCAGGTTTTCTTCTCCAGGAAGTGTCTGTGACAAGAGTGTCTTGTCAAGAAGTGTCTGAGTTGGTAGGGGCAGAGGCCCACTTTAAGTACCCAAATGTGCCTTTGAAGTGGGGGAGACTTCAAAGAGTTCACTTCAATCCTGTCTGCCAGGGTCACAGTAGGGGGTGTGGCAGTCCTTTGTGTGAGGGCAGGCTACTGTCCTTTGACATGTAAGTGTCAGTCCCTCCATTATCCCAGCCCAGGAAGACCCATTCAAAATGCAGATGTATGCAAGTGAGGCTGAGCATCCTGTGTTTGGGGTTTGTCTGAGTGAATGCACAAGGGAGCTGTCAATGGAACCTAGCCAGATGTGGACTGAAAGGCACAGAAGAATTTAAGTGCAGAGAAATGCTCACTTTATAAAAGTGGCATTTCTAAAAGAGAAATATTAAATCCAACTTCACCAATCAGCAGGATTTTGTATTACCATTCTGGCCAAAATAAATATGACCTTCCCACTCCTTTCAGATCAGCAGCTACCACTCAAACAGTATATGAGGGTAGCCCTAATATTAGCCTATGAAAGGAGCAGGCCTCACAGCAGTGAAAAAACGAATTTAGGAGTTTTACACTACCTGGACATGTAAACTACACAGGTACATGTTCTGCCTTTTGTCTACACATCACCCTGCTCTATGGGTTACTTAGGGCCTACCTTAGGGGTGACTTATATGTAGAAAAAGGGGAGTTTTAGGCTTGGCAAGTGCTTTTAAATGCCAAGTTGAATTAGCAGTGAAACTGCACACACAGGCCTTGCAATGGCAGGCCTCAGACATGGTTAAGGGGCTTCTTAAGTGGGTGGCACAATCAGTGCAGCAGGCCCAGTAGTAGCATTTAATCTACAGGCCCTGGGGACATATAGTGCACTTTACCAGGGACTTATAAATAAATTAAATAATCCAATTGGGTATGATCCAATGTCATCAGGTTTAAAGGGAGAGAGCATATGCACTTTAGCTCTGGTTAGCAGTGGTAAAGTGTGCACAGTCCTAAAACCAGAAAAACAGAATCCAAAAAGTGGAAGGAGGCAGGCAAAAAGTTAGGGGTGACCACCGTAAGGCTGTCAGATCTAACACCATGTATCAGTCAGTTGATTTGCGGCCATCAATAAATGTCATGGACTTTACACAATATCAAGTGCAGACACTAAAGCAACTTCTCGCTTCTACATTTATGATGGCAAACAACTGCTCACGTAGGCAGGAGTGATGGATGCGTCTGTGAGACACAGCAACATCCAGAAGAAGGCCCGCTTCCATGGCATCACAGAAAAGTGAAAGTACACTCCTCAGCTGTCACAAAGCAGAACATCTGGGGCTCATACTCTTCATGAAAAGGGTACATGATTGCCATGTCAAGGAGATAATGAAAGACTTCCCATCGTTTTTTGAGAGGCTTGTGTGAATTAAACTTCATATAGACAAATCAATCAGGCCAACAGCTCTCAGAAATAGGTGCGGGTGCCATTTCAACTTTGGTCATTGGTGGAGCAAGAGTTCCAGAGACCAGAGAAGCTGAGGCTGAATGTTGATGCATATGGGCCCACCCCTTTGGTGTCACCCATATTGTAGTTGTTGCCCCGAAGCTGAAACTAGCCATGTGCTAGTTCATCAATACTGACTGCTTAATAACAATACACTGAAAAAGACACCTGCCACCCACAATGAATTATGTCATCACCTGTTTAAACACAATGTTCTCCAAGTTGGACTTAATTTCTGGATAGGACCAGCTCCTGCTGGACCTTGCCAGCAGGTATATCACTACATTCTCCACATGCTCAGGGCTGAGGAGGTATCAGCATTTCAATATCAGGATATCCTCGGCTGCCGAGGTATTCCAGAATGCCATTAGGGAAATACTTTCAGGTCTTGTGGGCATCTTGAACATTACTGATACATTCTCATGAATTTAATCACCCAAAAAGAATCAGTGTCAGCTAGAAACAGTGCTGACCAGACTGCTTGAACACGGTCTCACCCGTCCCCAAAAGAAATACTCATTCTTTAAGAACAAAATTGACTCTTCCGTTAAGTATTCTTGAAAGATGGCCTCTGGGTTGATCCACAGGAAGCCAAAGCCATACAAAATGCTCTTTTTCCTCAGAATGTCACAGAGACGAGGAGCTTTGTGGATATGGCAAAACATTGTGGATAGTTTGTACCTAATCTTGCCAAGATCTGAGAGCTGCAACGAGCCCTGATGAAGTGAAACAACTGATGGAACTGGAGTGCTCAAGCAGAGGCAGTATTCAAGAAAATAAAAGGGGCACTGCTCAAGGATGCACAATGACATATTTCAACCCTGAAATATCCACTGAACTTATTTGCCAGCTCCGTGGTTTGGGGACATGCTAACACAGGAACATGAGCTGGGAGTGTGGGCACACAAATACAGTGGGAGTTTCTTGCCATTAAACGGGGTTGTCTTCACTTCCACCTCTACCTTTGCGGGAGGAAGTTCTGAGTGGTGACACACCACAAGCTGTTGATCCCTTTGAATGCAGGCACCGCTCAGCATCCCCTAGAAGATGAGCCATCCAACTACAGATCCCCAGAGCAGAATAAAAGATGGGCCATCCAACTACAGCAGTATGACTTACAGTTTTCATCAGACCGGCATTACCTTGTATCTCCCCCGAAGGAGAAGAAAGACTTCATCGGGCTCTAGAGCCAGAAGAGGTCATTGAACCTGAGGGAGAGAAAGGTTAAAAAATGCTGCAAAGGCAGAGATGTGATCATCGATCAAATCCTGCCCTGAACCAAGCCCTGCAGGAATACGTGTGTAGGCTCCAGCAGAGAAATGGCACATTACCCAGCCAAGAGAAACAAAATTACCATGGTTGGAAGGAATGTAGGGAGTCCACCGTCCCTATGTGCTGGGAAAAGCACACAGCACGCACCACGAGGCCGGGCATAAAGGGACAATCCCGTAATGAGACACTGATGAGCTGAGCTGTTACTTTTTGGGATGAGGGAGGGCTTGTACTGAGCCTGGGGCCAGATGTACAAAAAGTTTTGCATGGCACAAACTGCGATTTTCGCAGTTTGCGCCATGCGACTCGCACATAGGAAGGGGTGTTCCCTTCCTATTTGCGACTCGCACCGCGATGCATAATTGCTTTGTGACCGCGAAAGCGGTCGCAAAGCAATTTGCAGTTAGCACCCACGTGAAGAGGGTGCTAACTCATTCGCAAAAGGGAAGGGGTCCCCTCAAAGAGTTTACCTCCCACCTTTTCGCTCAGACCCCACCGAGATCATCTGCGGCGTACCTCAAGGCTCCTCCCTCAGCCCGACACTCTTCAATGTCTACATGAGCCCCCTCACCGACATCGTACGCAAGCACAACATCATCATCACCTCCTACGCCGACGACACCCAACTTATACTCTCTCTCACCAAGGACCCCGCCAGCGCTAAGACCAACCTACAA
The DNA here is from genome assembly GCF_031143425.1 of Pleurodeles waltl. Classification (NCBI taxonomy): domain Eukaryota; kingdom Metazoa; phylum Chordata; class Amphibia; order Caudata; family Salamandridae; genus Pleurodeles; species Pleurodeles waltl. The sequence goes on from NC_090442.1 coordinate 283,999,391, forward strand.
GACGGCATGAAGGACGTCGCAGATTGGATGAGGCTCAGCCGCCCAAAGCTGAACTCGGACAAAACGGAAGTCCTCATCCTCGGCAACACCCCGACCGCATGGGACGATTCCTGGTGGCCCACGGCCCTTGGCACCGCACCGACCCCCTCAGACCATGCCTGCAACCTCGGCTTCATCTTGGACCCTCTTCTCAACATGACCAAACAAGTCAACGCCGTGTCCTCCGCCTGCTTCCTCACCCTCCGCATGCTCCGCAAGATCTTCCGCTGGATCCCCGCCGACACCAGAAAAACCGCGACCCACGCCCTCGTCACAAGCCGCCTGGACTACGGCAACACCCTCTATGCTGGGACCACAGCTAAACTCCAAAAATGCCTGCAACGTATTCAAAACGCCTCGGCCTGCCTCATCCTCGACGTACCCCGCAACAGCCACATCTCCGCACACCTGAGACACCTGCATTGGCTCCCAGTCAGCAAAAGGATCACCTTCCGACTTCTCACCCACGCACACAAAGCCCTCCACAACAAGGGACCGGAATACCTCAACCGTCGCCTCAGCTTCTACGCCCCCACCCGTCTCCTCCGTTCCTCTGCCCACGCACTCACTGCCGTCCCTCGCATCCGCCGCTCCACGGCGGGTGGGAGGTCCTTCTCCTACCTGGCAGCCAAGACCTGGAACACCCTCCCCACCAGCCTCAGGACCACCCAGGACCACTCCGCATTCCGGAGACTCCTCAAGACCTGGCTTTTCGAGCAGCAGTAACCCCCCTCCCCCCTAGCGCCTTGAGACCCGCACGGGTGAGTAGCGCGCTTTATAAATGTTAATGATTTGATTTGATTTGAATGTCACCATAAATGTTTTTTCAGAGCAGGCAGTGGTCCAATGGACCACTGCCTACTCTGAAAAAACGAAACCAAATGGTTTCATTTTTTCTTTTGTATTGCAACTCGTTTTCCTTTAAGGAAAACAGGCTGCAATACAAAAAAAACAAACTGCTTTATTAAAAAAGCAGTCACAGACATGGAGGTCTGCTGTCTCCAGCAGGCCACCATTCCTGTGAGTGCAGGGAATCGCAAGGGGGTCGCAAATTGTGACCCACCTCATTAATATTAATGAGGTGGGTCTTTGCGACCCCCTTGCGATTCGCAGAAGGTGTCTGAGACACCATTCTGCATATGATTTTGCGACTCGGAGGTCGCAAAATCATATCTTGCTACATCTGGCCCTAAATGTACACCTGAAATGGAAATGCACAATTATACTGCCACTTTGTAAACTTAGCCTGCTGCAAAACAATTGTGAAGCCACAGTATACTCACATACTCCATTATTTAACACCTGTTCCGACCACTACAGCTGCTTGCAGGACCACGGACACTACATCACTGAAAAGCGTAAAATTCCAAGACCATGATTTGCTACAAAACACCTTATTGCAACTTACATGTGAAATTCACCTCCTTCCCTCATTGTGGACAGTACCATATTATATGATCTCTCTCCAAAAACAGAAATCACTGACTCTCTAGCACTTACCTCAGCTGGGAAAATGCTGCCTCTGTCTGACGTTGTGTTAGTAGTTTCTAAGCTGCAGTGGGGAACTCACTTTGCTGACACCCGCTCTGTTCAGTGCTGCTCAAACAGCGCTGTGCTCGAGTCATTCGGACAGTTTGGAGACCTCAGGGCTTAGGGCCAGATGTAGCAAAAAGCGATTTTGCGATTCGGAAATTGCGAGTCGGTGCGACTCGTAATTTCCGAATCGCAAAATCGTATCTTGCTACATCTGGCCCTAACTCACTTAGAGAACAACAATTTGAAATAAAACATCACCCAAATGACTTTTCTTTAAAAATGAGTGACTGGCAATTTAAGAAACGAACACACAAATTATTTTAATTTTTCCAACTGTTATTCATCAGAAATGTAATTAAGGAAAGAAAAATGCAGCAAGTCCAGTCACTGCTTGCTTTACATATGCACTCGATACTCCATTGCAAGATGGTCAACATATTTACAAACATTGCAACGCAAATTGACTTGCGCACAGTTCATATTTTTACATATAAACACTAACAAGTAACCAGTCACCAAGAAATGGAAGGAGTACTTCGGGCACGCTCCAGCAATGGCAAAAGCAGAGAAGAAAGCGGCACAGAAGAGCAGAAGAGTAGGAAGCGACCTGCTAGCCAATAAACAGCTAGCAAAATCAAGCGATGTTGGAGTGACGTTTGAATGAACGGGAAGTTTAGCTAAGTAAGGGTGAGTAACTTTACTACTTTTTGCTCATTCACAAAATCCAAGTCTGAGTTGCTACGTGAAATAAACCAGTAGTGAAACCAGTATCACACATAGCCAACCACTTATACAGCAACTTCCTTTCATAGCAAATAATGGAACTCCAAAATTAAAATAAAACCCCATAGGAAGTAATGTTAAATTAAATTAATTATTTCAAATGGTTAAAATATAAAAACATATAATTTAATGTTAAACAATTTGTACAAAAGTACATACGTATTATTTAATTAAAAAATAATTCTCTACAATATTTTTCATGTTTATAAATGCATAATTAAGAATGTATTTTCCTTAGGTGGGAAATTATTTTTTTAATGTAAAGTTCAAAACAAGTAATTTTAGAGACTTATTTCAAAATGAAGTTAATAGAGCTGTGATATATTTTTTAATACTGTTCTACATTTAAAATAAATATATGATCTTAATTTACGTGAAGATTTAATATAAATTATTTTTAACGTTTATTTTTGTGTTAACGTTTTTTAGTATACCCTATACTTTACGATTAGGATGTCTGCATGGTAAAGTACAGGAAAAAAAAGGTTATTTAACTCAAAAATAAATATTTAAATATTTTATGTTAAATATTGGTGGAAATTCTCTTACATATTTTATACATTTATTTTCTCAAACATGTTTTATTAAGTCACAGCAGCGGGTCAGCTTTTCATCTTAAAAATCACTGTAAAATGAATTTAAAACCACCCACAAGATATATATCGTAACAATAACCTATTATCACTCTTTCTATCTGCAACTTTTTGTGACTCTCCTACCATGACTTTCACTATCGTGCGTTTTAGTGGGCCTAAAATGGCAGAGCCTTATCCTGCAAAAGAATCCAACAGCCGTTCTTACTGTAAACCTCCACTTTTAATAGTCCCATGGAAATCACACAATGTTACAAATAATGTTGTGGTTCCCACCCAAAAGATTCTTATTTACAGTAGCAATGTTATCCAACGGGACAGCTCTACCAGGTAGGTATTGACCAGGGTGAAATCAGGCCGTCGACTTAGTCCGGAGTCTTAAGAAAAAAAGCGAAAAAAACACATAGGGGAAGGGTAGGGATACCTTGTCTCCCTTGGCCTGGTGGTGGGTTCTCAGAGAGCCCACACCTGGACCAAAAACATTTTCTTTTTAAACATTTGCTGCAAATCTGCAGCAATATTACATATAAAAACCAAAAAGTGCGGGCTCCCCACTTGTAGGCAAGGGCCGAGGGGGGGACAACCTATTTTTGTTGGGGGAAGGGGGTCCATGGCACCCCTCCCTGAGCCTCTGAGAGGCCCCGGGAACTCCATCCCCTGGAGCCGAGGGGACAAAACAAGAGCGGTAGATGCGCAGCTCTTCTTGCAAAGTCTAACAAGGCCCCGGGGACCCCATCCTTTGAGGCTGACATATTAAAAAGGTGAGGAGGGGGAGTGCCACCCACTCCCCAACCTTAAAAAGGCCCTGGGACCCTATCCAACAGAATCCCATGTATAAAAATGTGAATTAGAGAAGAGAGAGGCCCCACTCCCTGAGCCTTAAAAAGACCCAAGGGACTGCATCCACTGGGGCATTCACTTTAATTAAAGGGGAAGGGCGTGTGCAGCCCCCCCTCCTCGAGCAGTTAAAGGGCCCAGTGACTCCATCCCCTGGGGCCAGCTCAGTGACTGTGTCCCAGGTCGGGAGTCCACCCCGGGACATAGTAGTTTCCTTACCAGAACTGGTGTGGGCAGAGAAACATGTGTGCTCCATCTGGGGGGAGTATTTTAAATCTCTTGCCAAATGAAAGCAAATACTTTTCTGATTACGAGTCTGACCGCCAGATTACAAAGATGGCGGTCGGACTGCCACAAGAACGCTGCTATTACCAGGATCTTGGATCCCATGGCGATAGGGAAAGCCATGATCAATTGCGGCAGTGCCAATGCCACCCACTCCCCAACCTTAAAAAGGCCCTGGGACCCTATCCCCCAGGACCCCATGTACAGAAATGTGAATTAGAGAAGAGAGAGGCTCCACTCCCTGAGCCTTAAAAAGACCCAAGGTACTGCATCCCCTGGGGCATTCACTTTAATAAAAGGCGAAGGGCGCGTGCAGCCCCCCTTCTTCGCACAGTTAAAGGGCCCAGTGACTCCATCCCATGGGGCCAGCTCAGTGACTGTGTCCCAGGTCGGGAGTCCACCCCGGGACATAGTCGTTTCCTTACCAGAACTGGCGCGGGCAGAGAAACATGTGTGCTCCCATCTGGGGGGAGTATTTTAAATCTCTTGCCTAATGAAAGCAAATACTTTCCTGATTACGAGTCTGACCACCAGATTACAAAGATGGTGGTCAGACTGCCACAAGAACGCTGCAATTACCAGGATCTTGGATCCCATGGCGATAGGGAAAGCCATGATCAATTGCGGCAGTGCCGATGTCAGCACTCCTGTGCTGATCACAACCTGCCTTTCCACAGAGCTGTTCATGGTGGGCACCCTGCCATGAAATGCTTAGCAGAAAGGCAGGGTAGGGGCCCCAAACAGGGCCCCAGGGCGGTTCTGCCCATCGGACAGTGTGGCTGGGGCATATGTTGTGCCTCCTATGCATGCACTGTTGGTGCAAACTGTTTGCTGTGCATAAGATTGTGGCTGGCAACTGTGTGTCTGAAGTGTATCTGGTGCTGCACTGCGGCAGCATGTGCTTCAGGCTCACTTCATGAGCTGACCCGTGCTGCTGCGGTGCCACAGCTGCAGACACACCACCAGCCCGGTGGTAGTGTCATAATGCGGTGGTTGAGAGGCCGTCGGCTTGGCACCCTCCTCCTAATTGCCGCATTGGCCACTCACCTATAATTCATGGTGGCCACAAGGGATGGAGTCCCCAGGCCCAAAATATGCACAGGGGGCTGTGAGTCACCCACCCTTTTAAAAAAAAACACACAGCTTTGGCCTAATAGGGCTCATGGAGAGGGACAATGTGGTCAACCATCCTTTTTTTTGTTGAATTTAGCCCTGGGGTTTGCCCTGGTGTATGGGGACCCCAAGTCCCCATGAGGTTGGGAGAGGAGTACCCCATGCCCCCTCCCCTGTTTTCTAATAGAATTTGGCCATGGGGATGGGGTCCCCAGGGACTAATGAGGCTCGTGGGGTTGGTTCCCCTTCCCATTTCATATTTAATTTAGCCTTGGGGTATGGGGTTCCTGGGACCTAATGAGGCTTGAGAAGGGGGGACGCATGCCCCCTCCCCTTAGAATTTGGCTTCAAAGGAGGGTGTCCTTTGGGATCCAAGAAGGCTGGGGGCACACCCCATCCCCTGTTTATTTGCAATTGTCCACAGGGATGAGTACCCTCCCCTTTTTTTAAATGAATTTGCTCCTGGGGGATAGGGTCCACAGGGACTAATGAGGCTCGGAAGAGGGGCTGCAGCACCCCCCATTTTTTATTTGAATTTGGCCATGGGGGAATGGGTCTCAGGGAGGGGGCCAATAGGCACCCCTTTCCTTTTCTTACACAATTTAGTCCCGGAAATGGCTTTCCTGGGACCTAATGAGGCTCAGGGAGTAGGGCCGCATGCCCTCCCTCCCATTAGAATTTGGCCTCGGGGGATGACCCTGGAGTTCAAGAAGACCTGGGGAGGACCTCACATACCCTGCCTACTGTTAAAGTCCATCTGTCTATCTGTCTCTGGGGGATAGGGTCCCTAGGGCCTTTTGAGGCCTTGGGGGGTTGCATAGGGAACTCACAGTTCCCCCTCCCCAATTTATTTGAAATGGCCCTGAGGGATCGGGTCCCGGGGGGCTAATCAAGACTCGGGGAAGGAAGTTGCATGTCCCTCTCCTTAATATATACGTTTTGGCCATGGGGTCCAAAAGCCACCCTTCGCTGTGCAAGCCACAGGATGTGTACGGCATGGGGCTGGCAGCATGCTGGGCGGTTGGCCATAGGGCCTGGCAGTGATGGAGGAGTGGCTTTATGTATGGTAATAACATTTTACATTGTTTTTAAAAAGCCCTAGAAATTCACTGAAAAAAACAATGGTTAAAGTAACGTTATAGTTAGGTGAAATATTCAGTAACCACATAACATTTCAAACAGTTATATTTAAATTTTTTCTCAACTAACTATTACTCAGGCCCTAAGGTAACTAACTATACCTTGCTCCTTCGCCACTGCTAATTCCTCTACATATTACATCACACATGACAACTTCTATGACATTATTTAATTAAATTATTGAGGAGAAAACTATGCATGGTGGGGTGCACTTTATAGGTACCTTATGGTAAAAGTTGTGGTTACTTGAGATAACTGTAACTATAGCTCGTGAATTACTGTGTTATATAGGGTTTAAAATCCTACGTTGTTACTGGGATTCCACGTATAACGTTATTTTAACATTTTTTTTTTTTTTAGCATATTACCTACTGGCGGACACTGGTAGGTAGTTATTGTTAGGACCTAGTTTCCATAGTAATTGACTTATTGGCTGTCAGCTCATCAACCAGGAAGTGCTGGCACCCATCTTTGGACTCAGACTGAGAAAAATATAAAATAAAAAAGAAGGGGACAGGGTAGGAATACCTTGACCCCCTAGGCCTGGTGGTGGGGTCCACTGTGCCCCCGTTGAGGGCTAAAAATGTTTTTTTATTTTTGCTGTGAAATCGTGATGGATCCGTGGATACACAGCATATTTGTTATAAAAAGGCCCAGCTCTCTCCATGCTACTGTACTGCTATTGCTTCTGTCATCTCCCTGCTTTTCCCCCTGTTTTTTGAGGGCCTTCTCCTTGCTTTTACCTCATTTTCACTGATCCCCCCTTGTTTTTTCCTCATTTTTTGAGTGCCTTCTCCTTGCCTTCCCTCGTAGAGAGGGGTTGGATGGTTGCGGGGGATTAGCCACAGGGCCTAGCTGCAGGCCAGGCTCACCAGCCAACCCCCTGCTGCATTAAAAAAACATATAAATTCACTGGAAAAACAAATGTAAAAAGGAAGTTATAGTTAGGAATTAACATTTAAAAACCTTATTAATTCACAAAAAAAAAAAGGTTAAAAGGACGTTAAAGTTAGGGTCAGCATTTAGACACACAAAACCAGAGGAATTCAGCTGTTATAGTCAGAGTTACTTCAAGTAACCATAACTCATGCCCTAAGGTAACTATACCACACACCCTCGCCATGCACTGCTTATTACCCTACATATTACATCACTATTTGCACCATCTATAACATCATTGATAATATCATTGCAACATTTGCAGTAAAAATATTGGTCTGAAAACAGTGGGTGGTGGGTGTGCAAGTTATAGTAACCTCTGAGCACCTGATTCTTTTTTAATCAATGATCGAACTCCCAGAGTAGAACCACAATGGGCTGTCATGCTGCCTCCATGCGTGGCAGCAGACAGTGGGTGCTGCCTTCTAGCACCGTTCATGAGTCAACAGATGGGCAAATGTTGTAAAAGTTGCCAATGGTGGATCACTTTTCTTGCATATCGATGATCAACACAGCGAGCTACTAGAATTAGTATGATTTGCTGGACGCGTTGATCATCAACAGTTTGAAGGCTCCTGGAGCCCCCCGCCCCAGTTTCTCCTGGAAATATCCTCTATTTCATTACCAGGGGCCAGCAGTCACTGAGGCTCTGCTCTCATCATTCCTCCAAGGTCATACCCTGGTCTCCAAACACAGGACTCCTAGTCCTGGCGCAGAGGTATCCTGCTGGTATACCTGGCCTCCCTCCAGGCTGGGATGGGCAGGTGCCCGGTTTGCCGCAGGCATGGAACCCTGGGGCCTGCGTGCATGCTGCATCTGTGGTGCCCCCAGGCTGCCTGCATATATCAACACAACTGGGATGAGAAGGCCACTGAGGGGTGCTGATCACCCTTTAGCCTAGTGGGATTCTGGCTCTGATCCAGGATAGAGCATGGTGCCGTGGCCCGTTGCATCAGCCAATGCCTAGGAGCTGACTTAGAATTAGTGGTGCAGACCAGGGAAATCCAACTGTTCAATTAAAAAAAAAAATTGTGAAGGCCCAAAGTGGGTGTTGTTGAGACGGGCCACTCACCTGAAAAGTAGGATGTCTGCAGGGGTGATGGTATGCCCCTGACCTCCTGGAACACCTCTCAGCACTTCCTGGTGGACACAGAAACCCCATCAGGTGTCCCAAAAGGAAAGGGGGAGTGGAAGAGAAAGAGACAAAACACTGCCACATCTTGCCAGTCCAGCCAGGCACCCTGTATCTTCGTGGGGGCAGGTCGTTGTTGACAGAGTGATAGTAGAGTTACTGCACTCAACTTCCTTGAAACTGAATCTCTCTTTCTGATACGGGTACGGGAGCAGTAGAAGAACACTGGGATGCTCCAGCCCTTTTCTTGGATAATAATAACTGTTGGTACAATTACTAACACTGCATTACCAAAATCCCAAACTGAGTACCATAACAATAAGTACAGTAACACTAGGGGTGGCTTCACAGAGATTCACTGTTGCATACTACAATTAGAACTGTGGTTGCACTTATCATGCACAAGAAAGACAAACAAGGGAATTAATTATACCACGTATAACTTTCCTGCAAGCATAGGGTTAAACTAAAAGGAACAAAAACAATCCAAGAAATACAAATGTCCACTCTGGGTTTATACAGTTAGGGTGGCACAGTTTGGTGCGGTTTCACTGTGGGTGTGAAAACCCCCACAAAAGCAAATTCCTCAAACCTGAAGCACAGGCATGAATGACATAATTTAAATCCAAGAGTTATGCTATTAGAGAAAGAAAAGTCACGTAAATGCTCTTTTAAAATTGCACTGTCACTTTTTGTAGTACTTGAACTCAAGCAGATTTCCTGAGGCACATTTAGGCAAGTAACTACAATAATAATGTAGAATGTTCAGAAATGCATTTTTCTCTTCAAGATAAGCACTCTGCCAAAATACGAGGTCTGAAATACACCAGCTGTTCTAGGAAAGCGCGGGGCTCAAAAAACAAACTCCCTGGAGAATACTAGTCACTTAGCTGCAGTCTTTTCCAGAGTACTGGAGGAATGCCTGGTGACAGCTGGTACAGGAATGAAGAAAATAATTGCCTCAAAAAAGTCCTGAATATGAGGATGACAGCAGGGGCTGGACTGCCAAATCAGATGCTGAGATCAGGAAGCAAAACAAAGCCAAGCAGGGAGGCATGCTTCACTCTGCTATTTATAGCCAATCAGGAAAGCAGTTGAGTTTCCACATGTAGATGAGTCACCACACCCAATTAGAAGCACATGTCTACACCACACCCAATTAGAAGCACATGTCTACACCTGCTCAGATTAGCAAACAAGCATTGGCAAAACAAGCATTGATAAAATCAATTGTGTAACACAGCACATTATGTTTACTTAGAAACATGATGGTTTAACCAAGAACAGAGATATGATTTAACCCTATTCCCTGGGGATGCTGACAGATAACGCAGGAGGCACCTTGGGGATTCCTGACAGGTGTTTTAATGATGTCATTCAGGCCCGGTGCTCTGAATGTCAATGTAAAGAAATGTAATGAGGCGTGGGTAAACGGCCATAGTAACTATGGCTCTCTTATTCACTTCTCGATCACAGTGCCCTTTTCCCCCAAGGGGTCCCGCTAGTAACTATCTCTATATGACAAGTCTTGCAAAGAAGAGTGTGGCAGAGATAGGCTATAAAAGGTTGCAATCATGGTCATTGCTAGGAAAGAGAGAAATAGCAAAGCTAATGAAAAATATGCCAGATGGGGTAGTTCCTCAATTAAAAAACCCTGTTAAAGTGGTGAAAGGAGGTGCTGTCTTTCCCACAAATCATTAACCTCCTCACTAACTTTGTGAATTCTACACCTAGATTCAAAAGCACATTTAACAACAATGACATGAATCACAACATAGGGGGTCATTCCAACCCTGGCGGTCATCGAACGCCAGGGTGGATGACCACGGAAGCACCGCCAACAGGCTGGCGGTGCTTCCCTGCCCATTCTGACCGCGGCGGTAAAGCCGCGGTCAGAAAAGGGGATCCGGCGGTTTCCCGCCGGATTTCCCCTGTCTGGGCTGAATCTCCATGGAGATTCCGACCCCCTTCCCGCCACCCTGTTTCTGGCGGTTTTTACCGCCAGGAACAAGAGGGCGGGAACGGGTGTCGTGGGGCCCCTGGGGGCCCCTGTACTGCCCATGCACTGCCCATGCCACTGGCATGCATAGCAGACAGTGAAAATCGCGACGGGTGCAACTGCACCCGTCGCACCCCTGCAACACCGCCAGCTCCATTCGGAGCCGGCTTCTATGTTGCAGGGCCTTTCCCGCTGGGCCGGCGGGCGCTCCTTTGGCGGGCGCCCGCCAGCCCAGTGGGAAAGCCAGAATGGCCTCCGCGGTCTTTTGACCGCGGAGTGGCCAAATGGTGGTGACCGCATGGCGGGCGCGGTCAGAATGACCGCCATAGTGTCTTGTTCACCCTTCATACTACCTGAAGATGAGGAAGACATTGATCTCAGTGACATACTTCAAGGAACAAAAAGCAGTGAAACATCCCAAAAAATAGCAATGGAATCTTGAGTTAAAAAAGATGTGTCACTATCTCCACATTTGCTTTAATATTAACATTGACCTTCTATTGTTTGACCTTCAAACAAATGGCAAAGGCTTTACATTTGGCTCTTGTGGACCCAAAGAAAAACATGGCAGTACTCAGCAAAAAATGAGAAGGTATGAGTACTCGTGCGAAGATCACTGAACAATTCAGCAAGGCACCTAAATGTCAACAAGACACATGGGTTATTTATAAGCCATCACACAGATAACCTATAGAGAAACATGGCAAACAAGGTAAGTTGACAAACAAAATATCGAAAAGAAACAGCAAGGTAACTGTGGAAAATATCTTTGACTGAACTGTGAGCATCACAATGGTCATACAACAAACTACAAATAATATGATCAGAGCATGGGATAAAAGTTAGACAATTTACCACTTAAATATGCTCAAACGGTTGACCTACTCTGTAAATTCTTGATTCCTAAGCTGCCATATAAATTAGAAATTGTAAACACAAAATCAGAAACTCTGATAGAACTCTATAACAAATAAAGAAAGATCCCAAGAGTTATTCACACCTATCAGCCCCTACATGTAACAGATTGTTGTACTTGAAAATATCAAATGGTGGATTTGCAAAACCAAAGCTGTTTACCACAACAGGAATTGTTAGACCTGGCATCCTTGGCGTGGTTTCCCCTGTCTTTTTGCTCTGCCTCCTGTATTTTTGACTGTGTGCTGGATTTCACTTTTGCGGGTTTTGGTACACTGGGTACTTTACCATTGCTGATCTGTGCTAAAGTGCAATTGCTCCCTGTGTAGATTGTGATTATGACTGGCTATCTGTGATTGGCATATTTGATTTACTAGTAAGTCTCTAGAATAGTGCACCATGTGTATCCAGGGCCTGTGAATCAAATGCTACTAGTGGGCCTGCAGCACTGATTGTGCCACTCACATGAGTAGCCTTGTAAACATGTCTCAGACCTGCCATTGCAATGTTTGTGTGTGCAGTTGTAAACTGCCATGTCGACCTGGCAAGTGCACTAACTTGCCAGGCACAAACCTTCCCTCTTAGTACATGAAAGACACCCCTAAAGTAAGCCCCAGGTAGCCCCATGGGCAGGATGCAGTGTACTTAAAAGGTAGGACAGGTACTGATGTGTTTTATATGTCCTCATAGTGAAATATTGCCCAATTCAGTTTTCACAATTGCAAGGCCTGTGCATCCCATAGATTAACATGGGGTTTCCCTTGAAATATCTCTTAAGTGTAATTTCCCATTGGGAGCAGATAGTGATGTGGAGTTTGGGGTCTCTGAACTCACAATTTCAAAATAAATCTTTTAGTGACGGTGGTTTTTAACTTGTAAGTTTGAAAATCCTACTTTTAGAAAGTGGGCATGTTCTTGCTTAACTAGTCTGTGCCTCTGCCTGGCTGTGAAATACATGTCGGGTCAGGATGACAGTTGGGCTGGTTGTGTATTCATTCTAGACAAAGGGAATTGAGGTGTGACCTGCATACCCGGATGGGTCTTCCTGGGCCAGAGTGGTGGGAGGAGCTGACACATGCACCTGAATAGGGCTGTGCCTGTCCTTCCACAATGCAGTCTCCAACCCCCTACAGTGTGTCTGGGACCGGAGCAGGAAAGGTAGGGTCTTGTGCACTACAAAGACTTTCCTTTGAAGTTTGCCTATTTCAAAGGCTAGACTGAGTGTGAGTATTGGACCCCAAACCCCAGGGTTTTACAACACTTCTGGATCAAGAGGAGACTCTGCAAAGGATAAGATCTGAAGAGCTGTGAGGAGGAGTACTGCTCCTTTGGTGTGTGTAGTTCGCTGGGTTGGCCTGCATTTGCTGCTTTTGCTTTGGAGAGGACATAGACTGCACTTTGCTGTACATCCTGCTTGTGAAGTTTCTCCAAGGGCTTGGACTGAGCTGACCTCCTGTTAAGAAGTTTCAGGGACATCAAAGACTTTACCTGCAAGTCACCCTGGACTCTCTTGCTGAGGACCCTGACTTGCCAAGAAGTGCCGACTCCAGTACCCGGGCCTTGGGAGTTACATTTGGCAGTAAACAAGAAGAGACAGGCACAATGACTCTGGATGACTCCAGAAGCGGTGCCGCAGCCTGAACCTGAAGCCATGGTCCCCGCTGAAGTGCGACGACTCCGACCGACACTGCAAGCCTGACGCCGCTGCAGTGCCTCTAAAGTCCTGCAACATTGTGAGTCCCGAGTGCTGTGCCACTGATGTCTGTGACACTCGAATCTGTTGCTGCGCCTGTGGCCCCGTGGTGTGACCGTAACCCTGAGAGGTCGTCCCATCGCATCTTGACCCACTGGACTCATCAACTCCGCCATCTTGTAAGGAACCGCTGCCTCCCAAAGCCATCTCACCTACACTGCCTCCGTAAGGACCCAATGCCTCACCTCCCTTGCTTAACAGTAAGGAATTGATGCCTCACCTACTGGGTAGCAGTATGGAACCAACACCGCACCAGCTACACCCACTCCTCACCTCCCCAACTATGTGCCACGTCTTTAACTCTGCCTCGTTTCTAAGGAACTTTACCTGGGGTCCATGTGACTCCATCATCGGCACTGCACTCCCTTGTGAGTAGTGCCAGACTGTTGAAAACAACTCCATCATGATGCAGGGATAGCACCAGTTGGAACTAGTGTGTTTCTAAGCGCTTTATTGGGATTTAAGGCTTCAATTACCAGCATGGAGGTCACTAGACTGCCAGACTCTCGGTGGTGGTCTGGACCACCGCAGCTTTGACTGTCTGACTGTCAAATTAAAAGTTTGGCAGTCGGACCGCCAATAGACTGCTGTCTCTGATCAGTGATCCCGACAGGATGACGACAGTTGTGGTTGTAATCAGCCACAGTGGCACTGAAGTCAGCACCACCATGCTGATTGCAACCTTGTTCTACTCCCAGCCTTTTCACTGCATTCTGACCGCCATGAAAAGACTGGCGGAAAACAAGTGCAGGGGGCCACAAGGGGGCCCATGCATTACCCATTCAAATGACATGAACTGCGCAGGGCCCCACTACCTAGCACCCTTGAAATGCACACTGTCTGCCCATTTCAAGGGTGCTGGTGTACCCTGCGTGCAGCAGCATTGCCGCCGGCTCAATTATGAGACAGGAAAAATGCTGCTGCACCTTTCCCACTGGAAAGGTTGTAATGGGGCTGGTGGGGAGACTGCCAGCACTGTGGCGGTCTCCTCGTCGGGAGTTTGGCAGACTGATATTTCCATCCACCAAACTCCTGACCCCCTTAATCTTTTAAAATTCATATCTTTGCTTATGTATGTTGGATATTTGTCATTTTCGTCTTGTTTCACTTATGTAAATATTAGCTACTTTTCTAAACTGTTTTGGTGCCCATTTGTAGGTTTTTCACTGTGTTAATATGTGTGTGTGGTTACAAATACTTAATGCATTGCCTCTAAGATAAGCGTGACGGCTCGTGCAAAGCAAACAAGGGGGTGAGAAGGGGTTATCTTAGGAGTGTGACTCTCTTACCCTGACTAGAATGAGGCTCCCTATTTAGACAGGGTGTAAACTGACTGCCAACTCGAGACTCCATTCCTAACAGGAATCAACACAGTTAACAAACTACTATGTCTAAGAGAGCTTCAGTCTTTTATATTGGTCACACCTTATTGTATGCTTGTTATATAATAAATAATAACAAAATACATTCTATAAAAACAAACAGTTAAAAGAGGGAGGACAGCAGGTTTTGGAATTCTGAATTACTCTTTGCAATTATTTCCACTATCTGACCGTAGGAAGGATGAGCTGATAAACAGGCACATAGCCCTATGCAAGGAGATGGCTCAAATTACTTACAGAAGATTCAAAGCTCAGATTTCTGGGGAATCAAGCACAGGAAATTAAAGGTAAATTAATACATTGCATTGTTTATGTTGAGAGCAAATGTTGTATGTGCAAGAGAGATCTCACGATGGAGGAGTCGATCATTTGCTACTGCCAATTTTGCAAAGATGTTTGTGAGATGATTCCATCATATATCAGGACCATGTACCGATACAAGGGAATAAAGAATAAAAAGCACATGAATACTGTGGAGTATTGTGGAGACAGAACAAACCAATTTGGGTGGCTAGCATACAAAGAATCTCATTTAAGGAATAGCCAAGGGGAACTAACAAAAGTGTTCACCAAAGATGCTACATCTACAGTGAATGATGTGCCAATCCATTGTGAAAACTCACAGGACTCTCAGGGACAGGAGTATGAAAGGAAAGTTAGTTAGTATAGAGAAGTAAGGCAAGAAATGAAATCTCTCACTAACTGCCCCACTGTCAAACTTCGTGTTTCATCATAGGTGGTCAGAGAGTGTAGCTCCAATGTAAAGATTTTGACAAAGAAGGTTTAAGCTTTCAAATGTCATACGGAGGTATGTTGGATCTTATAACATTTTTCTGTCTGTTCTAAGCTCCCATACTCCACACCCTTCCTCCTTTATCTTTCGCAGTCTGTTTGCTAAGGATCAGAGCAGAAAGCGTACAAAACTGTACAAAATGTGAGGCAATCTTTCAATCTCAGATGGACTGTCATTGAAAATAACCCCTTCCAACTCTTTCCCTGTCCCCTCACAATGTCGTTGCTTAAACCAAAGAGCATTCATAGTAACAATCTATGGAGGAATACCTGGATTGTGTCCTGTGAGGCTCAACTGGAAAGCCAATGTAAACTCTTTAGTTTCCTATGTAACCCCGCTGATTAGCTGAAGATATATATTATCACCTCTTTCTTAGATGATCTGGAGAAGATTTTACAACCTCTGCTTGAGAGCACTGACAGGAAGATTGCCATTTCTCCCAGGTATACTCTGATTTGATTTCCAGAGTTTGTGTGGTATTTCCTAGAAGAGCCAAACATTCATATGCATTAAAGTGCACTATTGAGATGTGGGCCTACTTCCAAAGCAAACATTGCTCTCCTGGCCAAAGCTCACTACCAAGAAGATCAGAGGTGGCGAGAACGTAAAATTGGGGAAGTGGATGCAGGCTATGGTGGCTGTTAAAAATATTTGAGGCAAGAACCCTTTAGAGGAGCCCTATCTGCAAATTCTAACTGAGCTTGAAAACCAACAACCAAAATCCAGGATGAAGCAAAGATGATAATACTCAAGTACTGTCAGCTTACAAAACAGCCACAGCGGTTTGGCATAAACACTAAAACACTGGGCTCTACACAAGTACCAACTGTAACAAATTTGGTAAAAATAGAGACCACAATATAAACATTTATACATTGGCTAATTACTTGATGGTCGTTGTCGGAAGGTAGCATCTTTATGGCATAGTTACCCCCCACATTTGCCTGTGTCAGTACATTGGGAGCCTGCTGACCAGGACCCCAGTGTCAGAGCCCTCTCCACTAAATTTAGTTGTAAGGTAATATTTACACCCCAGAATTGGCATACTGGTGCACCCATGTAAGTCCCTAGTATATGGTAGTTTGGTGCCCAGGGCATTGGTACACCAGGGGTCCCCCATGAGCTGCAGCAAGTATTGTGCTACTCATGGGGGCCCATGCAAACTACGGCTACAGGCCTGCCATTGCAGCCTGTGTGAAATGGTGCATGCACCTTTCACTCTAGATATAAGGTTTGCCTTATACCATGGTCACTGCACTCTGACCCTGTAAGTCACCTCTAAGGTAGACCCTTTAGCTCAAGGACAGGGTGCATGTTTCTAAGTGTGAACGCACCCCTGAGCAGGGGTGCCCCAACAAAGCCCACACTCCATTTCCTGGGCTTCATAAGTGCGGGGAGGCCATCATAAGGTATATAGTGGACACTGGTCAGCACGAGGTGTCCAACTACATAATGGCTTCACCAAACATAGGCATATTTAGTATCAAACATGTTGGAATCATGCAACTACGCCGATTCCAGTGCCAGTTGCATGATACCCTGTACTCTGGGAGTTCTCTAGGGGCTTCCCCAAAGTCTATCCCTACAGCCTTGCAGGGTCTGCATGCCAGCCCGTGCTGCTACTGACCCCAGACACTGTTCTGGCCTCCTGCTACTGAGCCAAACTCAGGCAAGAGAAGGCAGAACAAAGTATTTCCTGTAAAATAGAGGTGTGACCACCTCTTTTTTTTAGAAATAGTTGTCCCTGGGCTGGGGTGGGGGTGCCTCTGAGTGCCACCAGACTGCTGTGAAGGGCACATTTGGTGCCCTCATTGCATAAACTGGTTTGCACCACTGCAGGAACCCCTGGTTCCTACTCTGGCATGAAACTACACAAAGGACAGGGGACTGACCACCCCCCTGCCCAGTTCCTCCCCTGGGGAAGTGCACAGAGGTCTGCCAGGTGGCCACTTGAGTTTGCCATCTTGGAAAGAAGATGAGCAGAGGCCCCTGGGAGCATCTGACTGTTTAGTCCAGCTGGGTGACGTCCCTGACCCCCACTGATAGATGGGTCACTGCAGTAAGTGTCCAACCCCCTTCCTGTGTTACTTAAGGACTACCCTGAGGGTTGGTCCCAGATCTATCTGCATGGCATCAGGAACCAACTGCAAATCTCCTCTGCAAGATACTTCTGCAACCTGAACATCAGAACCATTGCTGTTCTTCACTGGAACCAAGTGCAAGACTGTAACGAGTAGGAGGGCTCCTACTGCAGCTTTGTTTCCAAGTTAAGCAAATAATTCTTTATCCCTGTGCCATGCATCCTCCAGAGTCACTGGGACTCTGCCTGCACTTAGGAAAGCAAGAAGGAATCTCCCTTCAAGTGAAGGAGTCACTCCCCTGCATCAGCAGGCACCTCAACAATGATGACCAGCTTGTGGATCATGCTGTCCCACAGACTCTCCAAGGCTCTGTAACACAAGTGGAAGTTCTGTGGCTCACCAGAGGTCTGAACTATCTTCCTTTCAACTGCTGCAGCTGTTTGGCTGGAACCCTTGTGCATCCTGTCTGCTTGTCGTTGAGAAGGCTTGTTGGTTCTTCAGCCCAAAGCCCTCCTAGGTCCGAGAAGCCCTGGTCTCTAGCACTCTCAGCTCAAAGAATGACATCCTTTCTGCAACGTCTACAACATGGGCCTCCCTCTTTGCTGTGCTGTTAAAGTCTCCGTGCGACTCCCTGTGCCTGCTGCCAGAGGGTCCTGCTGGGGATTCCAATGATTCCTGCTAGTTCTCCAACTTGCTGAGGGCTGGCCCCGACCTACCTGCCAAGGTTGGGTCACCTGGACCTTGCTAGTTCCCACAAATCCTGCAAACCCCTTACAATGCTTCTCTGCATTTGCCAAGGCTTGTTGGTGGTTACGCTGACCCATCAGCAATTCAATGACCGGCATGGGACAGCCCCTGGATGACTCCTGGCATCCTCCTGCATCACCTGGACCCCAAAGCTGCACTTTTTTGTCCACTGTCCTACAAGAAGCATCACCAAGAGGGGTGGGCATTACCCTCCTGCACCGCCTGGGCACCTCTTGGTGTTCTGGACTCTGTCCCCACTGTCCTTAGGTCCTCTTCCTCTAGAAACCATGCTTGAGTTCCACCGACTTGGTCCAGGGGTCACAACAGCAGCTGGACTACTGAGATCTCCATTGACTTCTGCAGGAGATTTTGACACAACTTCACCCCTATGAACCTCGGCTCCCTGGTGTAGGTACTCCACGGTTCTGGGTATCCATGAATGGAGGCACTATCCAACCTCACTTGCCCAAATGGGGGTCCTCTGGGAAGGGTCCTGAAACGCGACAATTCCAACCAAGACTTACCCCTGTTAACCTATGGACACTGACCCGAGATTTCAGCTCTGCTAACGGGCGTCTGGAGAGTCATACCTAATTACCTTTGGGGTTTTAGTACTTCCCTAGTCCTAGGGGTCCTTAGCTGGTAGTGTCGGTTGGGAGTGAGTTCTGCATTCCATTTCTATAGTATATGGTTTGCCCTCCCCCGATAGGGGCCCATGTTATTTTATGCCTTTACTTACCTGTTGCTAAGTGTCTTTTTGTATAACCATATCTGCGTATACGAGATATATCAAAGTTTGTTCTAGAGTGTGTGTTATAATAAATATTACATCTTTTTCAAACACTGGTGTGGTCCTTCCCTGTGTGTACACTTCACTGACTGACGTGTGTGGTATTTACAACTGCTTTACACACTCTTAAAAAAGCCTTAGTTACTCTCCAAAGCTACCACTATGAGAGCTCCGGTTATCTAGAGCCTCCTACACTATCAATAAGGATTGCCTGGACTTAATACAAGGTGCCTCACCTGTAGGTGTCCACCATACACTGAACCAACCTCCTACAGTCTCACAGGAACTACCTGAAACTCAAAGGCCTTTCGCACCCTCATGCATTAAAAGCAGGAAATGCAATCCTTCCCACGCGAACCAAATTATTTATTCATAAGCTACTGCACAAAGTTTGTAAATGCTGCCTCAGAAATACCTTTTTATTAACGTTGCCAAGACGAAGGTCATTATATTGTGCACAAGATATTCTGTGAACAGTAAACTTAGTATGATCAAAATTACCAAGGAAATAGATAAAAGATATACTTATTTGATTTTTCCAAGTATTCTTGGATGGTCAGTGCATGTCCATTAGTCTTTGAACTTTTCCGAATCTGCTAGTGCCTTTGTCATGTTACTAAGTATGTCTTGTTGAGATCTTTTAGTTAAATGCTAGATGCCTGAAAAGCAAACGTATTGACAGCCATTAGAAATAAGACAGAAATTTGGGGGGGTTAGTACACTGTCTTTCCAAGTAGAAGAAATCATGCTTCTGAGAAGTTCTTTGTCTCTAGGATCTAGTACTCGTGAATACTGTTAAAGTAGGAGCTTGAAATTAAGTACATCTTGTTGCTTTTGTTTCCCTGCAACCTGTCCTAGTTTGAATTAAGTTATATGGCAATACCTTTGACTTTTCCTAATTATGAGCAATGAATTATTTTGAAGAGTGGTGCAGCCAAGTTCCCATGGTTTTCACACAGAGAGCCGCCAATGAGTTAGTAAAGGACAAGTGCTGGGACTGGAAGCTAAGCAGTCTACTGAGCTCCGTCTCTCTAACAACGAGTTGGTTGTTCAGCTACATAGAATGTAAAGACAATGTAGGGATGGAAGCCTTCCAATTCACCACAATTCTTTCCCAATAGCATACTTTATGCTGCCAACACAGACTTCATATTGTACCGCCGAACCAGTGCTTAATTTGTGCTTGTTGTTTCCGGTGCTGAGCACCGGCACTTATTTTTGAGGGACGGGGCTTATTCTTCAACCTCAAGCATTTGCTGCGAGTAAAAGACGCATATGAGAAAGAAGGAGGAAGGGAAAAATGAAAAAGCATCACGAAGGGAGAAAGTAGAAAGCTGCAAGAGTTAGCTGAGGGGGCAGGGAGTGGCTTCATATGGAATGAAGAGGCCCGAGATGGCTTCAGGATTACGCCGCTTCAGTATTCCGTGTTCGCATATTTAAATACAGCAGCCGCGTGTTTAAGAGGAGGGCTTTGGGCACCGGCACCTTGTTAATTACAAATTAAGTACTGCGCCGAACCGTTATAAATTATAGTGGAGGGAATCTTCTAACTAAGATCAGTGGCACGTATGTGTAACAATGCTAACATAGACAACCAAGGTGCCTCTTGCTGGTCCTACTGTGGCCAAACAGTATGTAAACCCCTGTATTGCAATGTCATTCCAATTATCAATTCAGCTCTTCGTTTGTGAAGCTGGAACATCAACTCAAAAATACGGAATCCCTGTCATGCGAGTTAGAGGGACATATGTACAATGTTATTGCATATATTTATAAGCTTACATTGCTCTGCAATTTCAACGCTGATACTTCTAATTCAATGTAAACTGAAGAATCGGTTATACTTTGGGAACATTTGCATAAACGTTTTTTTCTCTTGAACTAATGTCATTGATCAATTTTCTGTGGTTTTCACATTGTTCAATAAGATTACCTTTAATTGACACGTTGTTTATGTAGTTTATAAATAATACATTTGAATAAACATTATCTATTTGTGAGGTCAAGCTTCGAGCCCTATTTGATTCTGATCAGTCTATTTATATTATCAGTACGTCACTCTTCCATGTATGGTGAAACATATCTAGTGGTTTAAATTTTCCCTCAGAACTAAATTCTGTGCTTGGTTCATTCATCCCCCAAAATGTCCTCCTAGCTATAATTTATTTAAGGATGTGTCCACCAAAGATAGTTTTCCTTTTTATCGCGTACATAAACATTACTTATAAAAACATCGTATTTGACAACATTAAGGTTGTTCATACATTCCAGAAATAGATTTTTTTCTAAAACACATAAGGCAGTTCAGTATAACATTTGCACTATCAACTACAATTCACTGTATACCTCAAGAACTGCTATGTTGAATGCTACAATGATAATTATATTGAGATGATCTTCGACAGCTTGAAACATCACTGATACACACGACTGTAAAACAAGAAAAAGAGTTAGTTACAACTCAAATCAGCACATCCTTGTAGAAAAATACGGCAGTAATCCAATATTGCCTCATTTAAGAGGGCTTATATGCTTTTCTCTCACCTTGTATGTATATCGAATCAAAAAAATGTTTTCCTGCTTTGCTCACATGTAGCATACTTTTTAGAGAGAGAGGTCTTTTATGACCAGACAATTTCAGTTGGCCAATATTTTCAAGCCACTTAATTAAATTTACTCATTGGTTCTACAGCTTCTTGTGAAGGAGAACGTATGTACCCGATTCATAAAGGTATATATGCACCAGAATATTTGCTCACCTAAGCGTAACTTTACACTTATTTGCTAGTAACCATTTCCGAGCAGAGATTTACACCTAGATGTGGACTTATGCATCTTCACCCTCTCACATCACGGAATGGCACCTACTACAATAGAACTTATGAGTGTAAAAGTTACTACCAGTAACTTTTCAACTGTTGATGTGATCTCTGGAACGAAGGTGGAGATTTGTTTATGGGAATGCATAGGGAATATAGTTAACGTTAAAACTATTTCAATGTACAAAATAACTAGAACTAATACAATTCCCCAACACATTAACTCATCTAAATTAATGAGTATTAAATAAAACATCAACTTAAATATATTACTTAAATGAATAAATAATAATTTTTAAATAATAAGTAAAAAATACCCACCCTCATTAACATTTTTACTTTTAGTTAATATCTAATATTTTGTTGAAAGTTATGTGCTTGATTAATTTCAACAAGTTTAGTTTTTCAATTAAAAGTTTCGTATATATAATTTTACTAATTAACTGCTGAGGCTTTGCAACCCAACTCTGCCACCATACTGAATAACCTTTTATTATGTTTTGGGCACTTTTCCTTTAAGCCTTCATAATTTACTTTCAACAAAATGCATCTAGGCTAATTTTGCATCCTTTTTTCCTCAGGTTGTGGATTCTAAATGTACCCAGGGTTTGTGGACTCTCATAGAGGGATCATAAATAGTCAAAATATAGTAACATTTTGGGGGCTTTGGAATCATGGGAAAAACTGCTGTTCAAGAATGCACATGTTTTTTTTCTTCTAAAACCTGCATTAACAAAAGATTTGCTGTGCTGAGAGAACCCTCCTTCCAGTGACTGTTGTAAGTGAACCATTTTTACCTCAACCTTTGCATGTTTCTAAGTGATAATCAATGTTTCATACTTTTTGTGTGTTTTGTTCAGGCTGTAATGCATAGAAAGGCTTTCCCAAAATAACTGATGCAATAAAAGCATAAATGAAAATAAACAGGAAAAGTAGAAATAGGCCACAATGTTTTAGTCTGTAATTTTTTGGATCTGTGGCTGATTTGCAAAAGTTATATAAAGTTATGTCCAACATACCCTTCTGGCTGCAGTGCTTTCATGGCAATGAAAAGGCTGGCAGAGAACAGGTGCAGGGGGCCATAGAAGGGCCTCTGCACTGCCCATGTACTTGACATGGGCAGTGCAGGGCCCCCCTTCCCAGCACCATTGCAATGTTCACTGTCTTCTCTGCAGACAGTGAACATTGCGAGGATGCTGGTGCACCCTGTGGGAAACAGCATTGCTGCCGGCTTAATTACGAGCAGGAGGCAATGCTGTAGCCTGTTTCCCGCTAGGCGGGCGGGAGGAAGCAGAAGTTTCCGCCTGCCGACCTAGCGGGAAACTCCTAATACCTCCAGCGGGGTGGTCGCCACGAAGGCGATGGGCACCCTGTCATAAGTTTGGCAGATGGGCTTTCCCATCCGTCAAACTCTTAATCAGGCTCATAGTGTTTGTTGGTTGTCCTAAAGCATGCGATACCAAGAACCAATAACTAGGCTGCAGCGTATAATGATTTTTGATTGTGTGTTGGCCATGTGTGAATCCGTGTGGTAAATTCTCATGAATGAAAAATAGGTATGAAAGAAACCAATGCACTTATTAAATGTGCTCAAGATACTGAATTTAGGAGCAATGGTTATTTGTACAACCTAGAATTTAAGGTTACCCTTACTATCCTATGATTCAGAGGACATTTTCAAAAATGTGTTCATTCACTGGGTAATAACAAATGTGCCACTATTCTGTGCACCCACACTTCTCCCAATAAAATTAAAACCACACCTCTGTGACTGGACCAGTCACCTGTGACAGAAAAGACCCCAAAATGCATCGTGGAGACATCAAGCTTTTAAAAAAAAAAAGTGAACTATTTTGGTGATGTGGGTATCTGCAGTATTTGGGTGCAGACCCGGCCACCACCCACGGAAACCTATCAAATGCAGACATTCCTGAAAATTAGGCTCCCAGGGAGCTCCAGTCCAGTGTGACTTGTGTGGATCTTACTATGTTTATGTTTCGCTACCGATAATGCCCTGCAAATGTCAAATGTTGGCGAAATGACAGCTTTTCCTCAAATCCCTGTGACGTATAGACCAGGAATCTGTAGAGATCCTCAAAATTCCTATCACCCAGCATTCCCACAGTTTGGATAAAAACAGTACCCCACATGTGTGGGCTTGCCTGTCACCTACGACAGGAAAGGCCTCAAATCCTAATGTAGAGACATCACATTGTGCCTCAAAAATCACACCATTTTGAAGAAATCTGTAGTTACAATAGTTATGCCCTGACTTGGCCACTTTGTAGGTAAACCAACCAAAATCAGACAGTTTGGAAAACTATGCTCTGCAAACATCAAACTTTGGCTAAAACCACACATTGTCCTGACATTTCTGAGAGGTAAAGTCATGAAGTCTGCAGGGATTCACAAAATTCCTAGCAACCAGTGTTTCCACGCTTCTCCCAGTAAAAATTGTACCCCGCTTGTGTGCCTAACATCCAGTAGAAAAAGCCCCAAAATGCCACTTGGAGACATCTTGCACAGAAATTGACCCATTTTGGTGATGTGTGGTTATTGAAATATTTGGGCCCGGGGTTGGCTACCACCAAGGGAAACTGCCAAAGCTAGGCACTTGCATTTATCACTCTACATATTCTTATCCAGAATAGCCTATAAATGTCAAACTTTGGCTGAAATCATGCATTTTCTTCAGATTTTTTGGAGGAAAAGTTCTAGAAACTGTGGGACTCACAATGTTTCTGCCACCCAGTATTCCCATACTCACCTGTGATAAGAAAGGCCATAAAATGCAATGTGGAGAAATCAAGTTATTGGCATGAAAACTGCCCCATTTTGGCAATGTTGGTAGCTGCAGTATTCAGGACTGGGCTCGGCAACCACCAATGAAAACCTACAAAGCCCAGACATCTCTTAGTAGTGGACATACAAAAGAGTCCAGTGTGGTTTGTCTTTAGTAGATCCCACCAAAGTGTCATATTCAGAATGCCCTGCAAACATCATACTTTGGCTAAAATGACAGATTTCCCTCACATTTCTGTAAGGGAAGCTTCGGTAATCTGCAGAATGCACAAAATGTGACACAGAAATCACACACTTCTGATTTGGAGTGTGTAAAGTCAATGTGGTATCAATGATTTTTCACATAGTTACAGTTTTGATCTGCTTCAATGATGTGTTTTGGGTCTATCTTGGCATGGGAGGCAACCTTTCAATAGGGAAAAAATGAATATAGGATGGTAGGACTTGTGCTACTGGCTGGAAGCGCACTCAGTTTCTGTGTATAAATATAGGAATAATAGTCTTTTTTTACCCATATATTGATGGTTGCATTGTATTCTGCGTATGAAACTGTGATGAGATTCACTCGAGCCACACCACCCTGTATTCCCCTGGGTCTTTAAGTTTTCGGAAATGCCTATGGTTGGCAGGGTTTCCCGAATGCAGCTGATCCAGAATCCAAAAAGTGCAGCCATTCACTGTGCCAGGTGAATTAAAATTAGGATTTACCACCTCTCTGATGGCCCTGATATCAAAACTACACTAAAAGGAATGCAAATTTAATTCCACTTGCTATGGAGATGAAGATACTGTAGGTCCCAACTGAGGAGAGGTAGAAAGTCTGTAGGGGGCGTGATGGTTGGTGGTTTAGCTTAATGCAAGTGTGGACAAGCCCATCTCCAGATATTGTTTGTGAAAAAAGATCCCTGGAATCTACTGGGCTTTCTGCCTCCCTGGGGAACAGGTTTGGGGTAGTCCCCACAATTAGCCCATGGGGGGGGGGGAATCTGCTGGTTCCTTGAGGGATTGTGGACAAAGCCCAATGGATGGGCATGTTGTTCTGAACTCTTATTTTTCATTTGGAAAAAAATTGCTTGGTGTCCAGTGGACTTCTCCCCACCCCTGAAAACCCAGGGCAGGGTCAAACATGGAATAAACACCTCATTCATTCCGCCAGGGTAAGAAATATTGTGGCATCATCTGAGCCAGAGAGGCATGGTTCATTTTTTTTTAAATTCCTAGAGTCAAGTCCCTAAGCCTCCCAGTGGCTGATCCCAGGGAGGCAGAAAAGCTGTTTTTTGGGGGGGCTCTTGCCCATGTCCAGGGAGGGCATCCATGCTGCCTAATGGGTAGATCTATTCTTTAGGATCACCCTCCGGAGGTGAGTCCAAACAGGGATCCTCTAGACCCCTTTCCAGTGTTACATGTCCCACAATGATTGGTGCTCTTGTGGTTGAAATGTGCCTCGAGCACCAATTAAATTAAATGCTGTCACCATCTAATGGTATGGACTGCTTTCACTTGCATTGTGTAACTTCAGCATGTTGATTGGCAAATAATAGAAAAAAGTAATACATTTGGGATCCCAGGGAAGCTCTTCCCTCATGTCCTAATATTGTTTCAAAAAAGGAAAAACCTTCTAATGCTCACACCAGAAGGATTTTCTGAAGGGGCTTCTGTGTGGAGGGCAAGATGTTCACGTCCTCAGCACAAAAAAGGAGAACTCCATTTTAAATAATTATATATTATACATACTTTTTTTTTAACATTAGTTACCATGAGGTCTTGTTTTATTTACTTGCCTTTGTTATTTTCTATGGGAGTGTGTTGCAGCATTAGAGGTTGGCCATGTGTGGTGAATGATCACCCAAGGTTGAGTTTGAGTACCTTTACAGCTATTTTGAAACCTTTATGACTATGGTAACTTTAGCAGTGTAGTTTGTGAATAGCAATGGTTTTGCTTATTTGTTAGTGTTTGTATTGACATATACCCCTGGAAACCCTGCTTTAAATTTCCCTAAACCCCCCTCATTTAATAGTCACCATTTTCCCAACACTCCCTCGGTCATTTTCACATTTACTACTAAAACGAATACTTATATGCATAGATCTTTGCACAGGAAAGATAGGAGAGGGAGATGTGGAGGTCTCCAGCACTATGTTAGTTTCATTTTGTAAAACATGAGTAGTACTAGTGTGGTACTACATTATGAATTAGGCTCAAAGAGGCCCTAAGATGCCAGGAAAAAGGCCACTATACTAGTGCTTCATGGCAAGACCATAATTATTGTAAGAAACAGCAGTCCAACAAAAGGCAAAAGCTTTTTTTAATGGTTTAGAACCTACTGCCATACTTGGCTTTGCCACAGCTTTTCAAAGACTGCCTCAGTGGGAATAACCACAGTGAATTTGTACAGGGATAAGTATGTCCAGTATAGTTTAGTAAGTGGGAGCTTCCACTGTGGTTCCCTAGTGGAACCCTTTGAATATTTGGCATTGCCTCATGCGTATTTGATTGCACAGTACTTTAATTTGCTCCAACAGGCCATTCGTCCTATTCTCCCCTACCACTTCTCTTACCAGCAAAGGAAAGTGACATTGCACAACCATGACTGCAGTTTGCACAGCACATTGTCTTAACTTGTTGATGCATCCATTTTGCATCAAAACCTTTTAACTAATTGGAATTGGTTTGCTGGGCTGGATTTGTGTGTTGAAGAATAAAAATGTTTTGAAGACTCTACATTATGGCTCCCATGTATCCATGGACTGAATGAAAAACCTGCCCCCTTGACAAACTGAATGATTTCCTAGTTTATGGCTATATAATCGAATTACCCAGGTGCCCGGTTGTGCTTTGATAGCACTCCCTTCTCTGTTGAGATAGATTGAAATTTTATGTTTAGATTTAATTTTCTTTTGTATGGAAAGCACTAATATAACTGCTACAGCCCTTTGATTGGTAGTAGAAACAAAGGCTCAAGCCAAACTCCAGCAATAATCTGTTGCAATAAGAAGCAAAGCTCTGAATACCCTGCTTCGTGTCTACTATCATTCTGCTGTATTTGGACTGCAGCAACCATAGTTCTGCTGATCAAGAAGGAGAAAATGATTTGTAAAGCGTGGCTTGTCACCCCAGGGGGTATCCAGGAGCACTGTGAGGATTATTGTACGCCAGTTCCTACTCCTCAAAAAGCCATGTCTTGAGCTTTTCCTGAAGTCAAAGGGTGTGCGATGTGCGCAGGTGGGGGGAGGTTGTTTCAGGACTTGACGGCGATGTAGGAGAAGGAGCAACCTCCACTGTGGCTATGTTGAAATCTTTTTTAGAGCGAAGCATCCTGGTAGGCTGGTGGAAGGAAAGTCTGTGGTTGATAAGCTTGAGTCCGATGTTGTGGAGGGCTTTGTATGCAATGGTGAGGACTTTGAATTTTCCTCTCTTGTGCACTGGCAGCCAGTGTAGCTCTCTGTGGTGAGGTGATGTGGGCCCTTCTGATGAGGCCGAGGACAAGTGTTGCAGCTGCATTCTGAATGTTCTGAAGGCGGTGGAGGAGCTGGGGGAGAGTCCGACGTAGAGGGCATTTCTGTAGTCTAGTCTGCTGGTGATAATGGCCTGGATGACCGTCTTTCTGGTTTTTATGGGGATCTATTTGAAGATCTTATGAAGGAAGTGGAGGTTATGGAAGCTGAAGGAGGCCATTGTGTTTATCCGCTGTTTGTAGTGAAGTTTGCTGTTTCGGATGATGCCAAATTTGCGTGCATGGGCCTAAGGGTCGGAAGTTGTCAGAGCGTGGATGACTGCCAGGAATCATCCCAGGGGTGGGGTTGCTTCCGAAGATGATCACCTCCATTTTGTTGGTGCTCAGCTTCAGGCCGTTGGATCTCATCCATTCGGCGATGTGTGTCATGGCGTTGCTGAAGTTGTTTCTGGTGGCATGGTCTTTGGAGAGGGAGAGTATTGGTTGCATGTCGTCAGCGTAGGAGATTATGTTGAGTCCATGGGAGTGGACAAGCTTAGATAATGGCGTCACATAGACATTGAAGAGGATGGGGCTGAGGGAGGATCCCTGCAAATGATGTTCTTCGGTTTTGACATGAAGGGTGGAAGGCGGACACTCTGGGTGTGGCCTGTGATGAAGACATGGATCCAGTTGAGGGCATTGTTTCATATCCTGATGTGGTGGAGTCTTTGAGGTGAGAGGAAAGTAGGAGATGGTGTTGAACACAGCCAAGAGAACTAGGAGGATTGGGCCACTTTCTCTCAATGGTCCAGGAGCATCCTAATGTCATCCGTTGGGACAATGCGGCAGTCTCTGTGCTGTGTCTGGAGCAGAAACAGCATTGGGAGGAGTCTGGCAGGTTGTGTCTTTCAAGTTGTTCGGAGAGTTGTTTGTTGATGGCTTTTTCCAGGACCTTGGCTGGGAAGGGGACAGAGAGATGAGGCAGTAATTTTTTAGCTCACTGAGGTCGGCTGAAGGTTTCTTCAGGAGCAATTTGACCTCTGCTTGTTTCCATATCTCTGAGATGATGGCAGTCTTGATGAAGGTGTTGCAGATGGGAGAAAGTTTGAGATGTAGTGTGGGCAGGGGTCATTGTGTGTGCCAGAGTGGGTTAAGGTCATCAGGGCGGCCATTTCCTGTATGGATAGCATCATCCAGTCTGTGATGAGGTGGCCGTTAGGGTCTTCAGGTGGAGTCAAAAGGTGATCTATGTTGGTGAGTTGCAGAGGAAAGTATGATGCATGGGGTCGGGGTGACAAAGCACTATACTGTAGACTATGGCCTTAATTTCAACCTTGGCGGTCTTTTCTCAAGACCGTAGAGGTTCCGCCGGGATGAAGACCGCCAGTGTTGGCAGTCTTCCACCAACCACATTATGATTGCTGGCAACCCTCCGCCCTTTTTTGGACGGAGAGCCGCCAGCAGCCATACTGGCGGTGAAGTGGAGGCTGCTCCACCGTCACCACCACATCATCAGAACACTGCCCACCGTAATATGACCTAGTATTCAGCGTGGCGGTGTCCTGGTGACAGGGTGCTGGTGGCGGAGCAGCCCCCATGGATCCCGTTCCCTCTCGGAGGATCACCGGAACAGTTGAGGTGATAGTCCGTTAGGGGACGGGGTGGGGGGCGTTTTGTGGTGTGTGCATGCATGGGAGTGTGCGTGTGCATGTGTAGAGGGGTTGTGTGAGTGTGTGTATGCATGCAGGGGTGTAATGTGTGTAAGGGAAATGTAACATGTATGTATGTGTGCATGTGTGCATGTATGTGCACGTGTATGCATGAGTGGTGTGAGCGTGCGTGTAGAGAGGTGTGGGGGGTATGTGTGGGGGTTTCAATGGGGGTGAGGGGGTCCTACTACCTTTGGGGGTTGTAGGGGGGTCGTGGGTGTTGCGGAAGGACTCCGGGGAGGGGGAAGGGGAGACCCCAATCAGTGCCAGGGAACAAATTCCCTGTCACTGATGGTACATACCGCCATGGATTTCGTGACGGTAGAAAACCCCACGAAATCCATGGCAGTATGCGGGGTCCTGATACCGCCGGCACTCTAGTGACGGCCGCCGGGCTAGAGACTGTTGTCTCTAGCCTGGAGGTCGTTACCGCCGTGGCGGACGGTGCAGGACATTGGCGGTTTGGCATATGCCAAACCGCCAATGTCATAATGGGGCGGTAATGACCGCTGGCCTGTTTGCGGTCTTACTGCCCTTTTTCCACCGTCCGCCAGGGTTGGAATGAGGGCCTATGTCTTGGCTTTGTGCAGCTTAGGGGATCATATCTCTTGTTATCAAGTAATAGCTAGTGAATTTAGTGTTCACAATGCCTTGGTTTTGTTATTAAAGGGCTTTAATCAAGTTGTTTACCCTTGTGAATCATATAATGAGTACCCTCCTAAGGGCAATAGG